>NC_056002.1:90052529-92766695 GCF_018446385.1 Zingiber officinale | reverse complement strand
CAGAGGAGACGGAAGGTATTTGGTACTAAACTTCCGAGCAGCACGCCAAAATAATTACAAACGTCTACTATAAAAGGATGCACGGGGAACCGCAGACCGGCGGTAAATTGGTCGCGGAAGACACAGAAACCGCCGCGCGGCGGTCGGTGTGGTCGAGCGGCGGGACCAGCTAGGCGAACTTCGAAATCCTCGGGAATTTCAAAATTGTCAGCCAAAATATCAAAATCCCGTTGTTCGAAACGGGACCGCATGGTGGTATACCATGGGCCTAGGGATTGTTCTTCGGGATGAGAAGAACTGGCCATGATCCAGACAGAAGAAATCAAAAAGGAAGTTTCAAAGATGAAGAAAAGGAGTTTCAAAGACTGGAACTAGGGGAAGAAATGCGAATTAGATACCGGAAAGGAAGAAGGAAAGATCTAAAATCTTACTGAGAGGAGAGGGATCGAAGAAAGGCGCCGAAGAGCGTCAAAGGGCAGAAACAAGATCGCCGGAACTCCAAAGCGCAGAGGGCAACAGTAGAGGTAATGGAGGCAAGTGAAGGTGAGAAGGAAGTGTAAGAATTTATAGGGTGAGGGTCGGGCGGCCTCCACCGTCGGATCCAGGTTACAGGAATCGAAGCATGCATCTAGCCGTTTATTTCGAATTGCTTCGATCACATCAAAATATCATGCCACCGCCTCCGTACTCCGATGGCGTTGCTCCACGTGGCAGTCAATCATTCGGAGCATTTAATGA
Organism: Zingiber officinale; assembly: GCF_018446385.1. NCBI lineage: Eukaryota > Viridiplantae > Streptophyta > Magnoliopsida > Zingiberales > Zingiberaceae > Zingiber > Zingiber officinale. The sequence goes on along the minus strand of NC_056002.1, from coordinate 92,765,957 downwards.
AGGTATGATCAACCTTGATGTCGAAGATTGGCGCAGAACGCGAGGAGATCCGGTGAAGGCCATCATCGATTCATTCAAGGATATCTTTACGGCTGACCGGGCGGAAAGTATCAGCATGGATGAGCTGTTCGGCTAGACTCACAGTCCAGTCAGTCGGACTATGCGCCTCCTTCGACTAGACTTGAAGGGGAGGCAAGTGATCCGGCAGTAAGAATGGGGGACCCCATTTAGCAGAGTCAACGCCCCGTGGAGGGCACCGGAGCAGCCGCCCATCCGGGGAGAGTGTGGTCCGACCAGACGGGTGGCCGTAGACGGCCGGTCTGACCGGACTGCCGGCCGGCCGATGGAATCGAATACTCGGAAGGGTTCGGCCGGCTCGCGCTTATGGTTGGAAGGCACCCTGTCAAATCGGGGTTCCGACGCTCAGTTGAAAAAGTCATGGACCGAGCTGACCTTCGACCGACCAAAGTCATAAAGCACCCCTGTTTATTAGTCTCCACAAAGCACAAGTAAACTACTGCGGACGTCCGGCCGGATGTTGAGGGAGCTGTCCGCCCGAACAACAAGTTCGGAGCAAGGGAAAAGGACAAGAGACTTCTTTCTCTGACAGCCGGTAGGTTTCATGTGTGTGCCATGCTCCAAATCTTGTGACAGGGGATTATGCTGTCCCATCAAGGGCATGCTTTGACTGTAGCGATATGGGTCAAGTAAGCTCTCTGACAAGTACATGCCGAGGTATGGGTTGCTGACACGTCTGCACTTCGGTAAACGTGCATTAGATCTCTCCTCGCTCTATATATAGAGTCTCTTACTTCACCGCAGGTACGCGGAAAATCACTTTTGGAGCCACCTTGTTTATCGTAGTTTAACTGACTTGAGCGTCGGAGGGTCGCCGCCGGGAACCCCCTTCCCGGCCCGACTTCTGTGCAGGTTAGCCGGAGCATCGCGCCATCCGTTGAAGATCTACATCAGCGAGTCGGAAAGCGCCACGTGCCCAGCGTTTGTTGGCTTCTGGTTCGGACAGGATCAACATGTTTTAAATTTATTTATTCAAGATGGATTAAAAATTTTAGAAAATTATATTGAACTAATTAGAATTATAATTTCTTATTTATGGTCGCACTCATCTATAATGAAACAATAGGATATATTTTATAAAACTAATGGAATGAGACCTAAAATTTTTTCACATGATGTGCCAACACGTTATAATTCAACATTCCAATTATTACAAGATTCATTTCAATATAAAGAATTATTATATTTATTTTTTTATACAAAATACTAATACTTATATATATTTAACAATGGAAATTTGTAATAGTATTTGTGAAATTTTAAAAGTATTTAATGATATAATAGAACAACTTTCCAGTATTTATTATCCCACTACTCAATTAGTTTTAGAATTTTTTTCTAATATAGTATTAATTTTAAATGAATTTAAATGAATATTTATCTTCTTGCATATCAGCAATGAAAACTAAATGAGAAAAATATTTTTATTTTATTCTTGAAGTTTATTTAAGTGTATTTGGTTTAGATCCTATATTTAAATTAGAAATTTTACCAGAAATGTTAATTTTATATTATGACGCTTTAATTCTATTATATATAATGTTAGAATTTATTTATATGATATTTATAATCAATAGTACGTAAAATATGAAATACAAATTAATATTTTTGAAATACAATAAACTACTACGAGTAATTTAAAACTTACAAAAGCACAATTTTTATTAAAAGAACGGACGAAATATCCATGAGGATCCTCAAGTTCCACATAGGAACTTGAGAATTATTTTATGACTTCTTTTGATTTTAATAAAGCATATAATAAAAATTTTGATATCTTAAAGTGGTGGTTACATAAAGTTTAAAGTTTTCCCATCTTCTCCGTGATCATCAAAGAAATTTTAACTTATCTAGTGTCAACTGTTGCTATGGAACAGATGTTCAGTACCAACGACAACATATTAAATGAACAACGGTCAACTTTGTCTTCCGACTCATTGAAAACCCAAGCATTACTCGACGATTGGACCAGAGCTGAGAAAAGAATCTAAAGAATATAACTTTCAGATGATAAAGTTGAAAATTTTAATACCGAATAAACAAATACAATAGAAATGAGAAATGAGAGTGAATGACAACACCACTTTCAAATGTAAAAGAGTAAAAATATAAAAGAACTATGTGAACTTTGATTCCTCTATACTCTAAGGGGATATGTAGGCAACTTAAATAAATGTAAACTCCTTTTTTAAATAAATTTTATATTTTAAATTTTTTAATATAATAATCTTGAATCGTGATGAATTGTGATAAATCATAAATCGAACCGTAAATTGACGGTTCCGAACCATGAATCGTAATCGTCTTGCCCAGTTAAGATCAAGAGTCGACTTATCAAGAACTGTTGAGCCGATGATTTCGAACCGTTAAACAGTCAAAAGGCATTCATGAATGCAAGTGAACAAGTTCATAAGGTTGTCTCTGTTCCTGAATTGGCCAACAGCTGCGAGTACTCGTTGAAGAGCCTCTCGATCGTAATGCTCGTATTCCATGGCATCTCCTCCCTCGCGCAAGTCACCGCTTTCACTAACGCTACAACACTTGTCGTTGATGCACACACTAACGTCTATTACGCCTCTCTCTGCAAAAGACTCTTACTCTCGTAGTTCAAGGTCCTCACGATCGGCCTAACTCTGACTGCTGTCGGAGAGAAGACCTTGAGCGTGTCCTCTGCCTTCTTGGCCTTCTGGCTGCCGATACGAGAGCTTCTTGCTCAGGTGACTGTTCCAATATTAATTCTTGATCTCGTTGACGGTCCGACCAGGGAGCCTCTTCGCTATCAACGACCACCTGTTGCCCAGCAGCCTGTGGAGCCGAATGATGAGGTCTTCCTCGTCAGTTCCGATGTTGCCTCGCTTGATCCCGGGCCGCAAGTAATTCATCCATCTCAGCCTGCATTCTCCATTCAAGTGGATGTAGTTTGTGAGCAATGCGTCTTCTTCAGAGGACCATTCTCCTCTTTGAAGCCCTGCTGCCTTTGCCTTGGAACAGCATCAGGAACTCCCCATATTTATCTTCTCTATATAACTTTGGAACTCGATGATAATAAATAAATAAAAATAGACTAACAAAATTCTCATTGTGTTTAGGACATGATTAATTGTCTTTCTTCTTACTTCAGAAAAATAGAATACAATATGATATCTGAAAGAATCAGTTTAGCACACTGCTGGAATAGCTCAGTTGGTTAGAGCGTGTGGCTGTTAACCACAAGGTCGGAGGTTCAAGCCCTCCTTCTAGCGCTTAATTTTGAATGTCTGTTAGTTACATCTAACAAAATAAGAGGTCGGAGGTTCAAGCCCTCCTTCTAGCGCTTAATTTTGAATGTCTGTTAGTTACATCTAACAAAATAAGACATTTCTCCTTCACAATTTTTGCTTAAAATGATGACAAATATATTCGATAATTTCCTACTATTTGTAATAGTATTGCTCTTTAATAGTATTTTAAAATTAATAACTTTTCTTACAACATGTATAATACAATATTGCAGAACATTCATAGAAACCACTTCTTCAAATAGCTTTTGCCAAATGCATCAACACTGATGCAATGCCTTTGATATTCACATGCACCTACAAATCTAAAATGAAATATACAATAATAATCATAATAAGAAGAAGAAGAATAATCCTTGTTGTATGCATACTCGTGCTACCTAGAGTTGAATGAAAGAATGAGATACATATAAGTAATGGATTGTGCTTTTTCGAGTTGCTCCAATTTAGTTTAGGCAGGAAGGCTGTCCGAGTTCTCGTATTCATTCTCCTTGTAGCTGTTCCCAAATTGCCGCCGCCGATGACGACAATGTAGTACATTGCCTTTGTATGTATATACAGCATTGCACAGAGGCCAATGGAGAGATAAGAGTCGTATAGTAAGGACAAATACAATTTGATGCCTATGAAATCAGAGTTGTACATATATTCATGCCTAATCCAACCATAAGTGTTCTGCTCTTCTTGTTCAACTCCTGCCAACAAGAGCCTTTGTGATGTAAAATAGTAAGATGTTAACCGAAAATACTTTTGTCCACATGTGTTGAAGCAATATAAAACAATTTTTCATGTGAAAAAAAAAAGAATTTTTTTTGATATTAATGCAGGCAATCTGAGAGATTAACACTGTCAATGTTTAACAAGATGAAATCTGAGAAGCTAAATTGCGAGAAGAAAAATTGTCATCGAGATATAATGAAAAGGACCAATATCTTGTACAGTATTTATAGATAGTTAGAACAGTTCTACAACAATTATACCATGGAGTTGTGAGAAAGCAATGCTCGAGTATGAAGTCGAATATCATTGAAATATTGCACTTCAATAGCGGGCTTTAGTTTTCTTTCAGTGAGCATTGCATTATGTTGCATCAGTTAAAGTAATATCGACACAAGAATCCACTAGTTTTCCTCACCCTTTTTGCAGAAGAGAAATCACCAAATATAATTCGACCAAGTGATAACCTAATAAATGAAAGGCATTGACTCATTGGTTGGTTATCATTAAGCTAAGTTAGCTAAAAATGTTGAAGTGCCTGGGCTTTACAAGACAGTTAAAGATGCTAGGCAGTTGGGATATGGGATATGCAGTGATATACGAGATCAACTCGATGGCCGACATATGTAACAAAAGTATATTAATCAACTAAAACAACTTATAAATCACAAGTAAACAAGTGATGACTAAACTCAACATGCGCAATTCATCAAACAAGCAATCATATGCAAAATTAAAGGATTTAAAGCAACAAGTTAAAAGGATGATAAAAGATAATACCTCACTGTGAGAGGAAAAATTCACCGCTTTGCAATAGTAGAAGAAGAGAAATTTATGAAGAATTTTGTCTGAGATCCCCTCCCCTCCAGAGCCGCCTAGACCTCTTTTCAAAACACCCATCTATGCAACCTCTTTCAAAACCTACGGTTTCATTAATTTATAGTTCAATTCATTTAAGTACACCACTGCAAGTTTCTTTGCTGTCCAAATTTGCGTAGTTGCAACAATCCTTCAAACAAGAAAAATCTTGAGTTCTTCATTGCGAAAGAGTGCTTCAGGGTTATTCAATCACTAACCGGATAGTATGCAAGCTAATTATCACTAGCATTTGCATGGTAATTATTAGCAATGGTTATACCTGAAAAGGAAAAATTAGGCATTGGTGGATGCAACCAAGATCCAGGAAATAAAGTTGTATCCTTAAGAGAACAATTCATATGAAAGTCAATAAATGAACAAAAAAAATTAATTTTATCAATTATGCAAACTCTAAATTTCACCCATGATTATCAACAAATGTTTTATTTTGTAAAGACATTCTATTTATACTAAGATTGTATGTCTTTTACATGGCAAAACAGCTTGGCAAACTTAATTATAGTAAAAGAATGAGAAGTTACCAGTTGAAAGAAAACAGTTTGTATGTCATTTTTGCTCACTAAAAACATGAGTCATAAAATGGGTGTGTTTAATCTAATTTTCTCTCCAACTATTTACAGAGGCCTTAGGACAGAGCAACAGAATTGGATATAAACGTACACACTTTTCCTACTAAGTTCTGAACTACACTTCGCCAAAGATCTCCAACTCCTCAACTCGTAGCAATGACTTGGAAAAGAAAATCACCTAATTTTGATTTATATGCTTGTCACATGAACTAATATACTCATTTATTCAAATATTGAGTAAGAGTAACCTTAATGACTTTGAAACTACTTATTTATCTTCAGTGCATCAACTATAAACTATTGACTTAAGAAATATGTTTTTCCTTAAAAGGGATTCCAGCATCCAAAACTTTGAGAGAGTTCCAACATGTACATAGCCCAATACATCTGGTATGAATGTATCAAGTAGAGAATCATGCATTATGGAAATAAAAGTTACCTCTCAAAAGATTACTAGAAGGCACAAAACAAGCAACTGATTTAAAGTTTTCAAGCATCATCGGAGAACCTCTGGGGCTTAGGAAGCCATGCTCTGAATGAATTTCAATATTCGTAGATGACCATGTTCTCCTCAATCTCAAAAGCCATGTTAAATTGCCCACTCTGACAACACTTGTCAACCAAATGTCTCTTTGTTTCTCGATCTGGTTTTTTTCCTCTTTTCAACATCATAGCAAAAACTCTATGAGCCTCGAACAAGTTATTATCAGAGAGAGTCCACAGCAACTTATTGTAATTGCTATAACGTGGAAAATAGCCATGAGAAAGCATCTCCTCTAGCAGTTTGACAGCAAGTTTAGTGGAAGTAAGAGATAGAGATTCAGCTAGTCTGTTATAAGCTTTCCTGTTTGGAAAAAGGCCTCTTTTTTGCATCATTTTTACAACAGAAAGTGCTTCAGTGATTCTCCCAGCCCCAGAAAGTCCCCTAATCAATGTATTGTAAACAAATTCATCTAGAACATGTGCTTCTTGGCTCATCTTGTTAAATAGCAGAATAGCATAATCAGTTTCACCTGATCTGAAGTGGCCATTCATTAGAATTGTATAAGTTATGTGGTTAGGAATAACACCAAGTTTCTGCATCAATGAAACCAAATCATAAGCATCTGGGATCATTTTAGCTCTACATAGTCCATTGAGTATACCATTATAAAAATGAAGATCTGGCATCATCCCATTGTCCACAAGAGCTCGCATTATATCTAATGCATATTCAACCTTTTTTTCTGCTGATTGGCAGCAATCACAGCGTTTTGTTTTCCTTAGGAAATCGTTTTTCTGAGATAGCAATCTGAAAAGCATATGCCAACCTTCTTTTAATTTATGAGCTAAGTAAGGCTGTATTCTTTGTTGACGTAGGATGTTTCTGCAAATCCCATTTGTTAATGAGCCATAAGTCACTATATCAGGTTCAATCTGGTTTCTCACCATCAAGTCAACTAGATATAAGGCAAAGTTCTCCTGACCTTTCTTAAAGAGCTGATTAATTAGCATTGTGTAGAGAACCCTATTTGGCACAAATCCATCTTCCAACATCTTGTCCAGATATTTGCAGGCTGTTATGAACATATTTTTCTTTGTTAATCCATTTATAAGGGTGCTGTAGGCATGTGAGCCTGGACAAAAACCACATCGCAACATCTCATCAAAAAAATAACGAGCGTCATTAATCTTTCCAATCTTTGAGTAACCATTTATAAGATTAACATAGGCTACTTCATCAGGTGTTACTCCAGTTTCAATCATTCTTCCAAATACAAGCTCAGCCTCCCTGAATCTTCGCATTCTGCATAGGCACCTGATTATTGGATCATAGACAATAACATTAGGCTCAATACCTTGGTCAATCATCTGATTAAAAAAATCAAAAGCAGAGTGTATGTCCCCAAGCTTCCCATATGCATTTATCAGAACAGAGTATGTAACCAAATTCCAAACCGCTCCCTTACTCTTCATTAAAGCTAGGAGCAGTCTAACATTCTCCATCTGGTTCTCTCTACATAGGCATTTTAGAAGAACATTGTACGTGAAAATTGAAGGTTCACAACCATAACTAACCATTTTGTCCAACAAACAATAAGCAGCATCAAACCTTACCTCTCTGCTCATAGTGCTTATCACTATGTTAAAAGCTACATCAACGGGAAGCACATTAAGTTTCACAATCTCATCAAATATAAGTTCTAGTTCTTTAAGTGATTTCTCATCTAAGCTAGAACCAAATAATATGGATGAATTTCTAAATTTTCCACTACTATCTGTCTTAGCCATAGCCTGCAGAGTCTTGCTAATGATTGCAAATCCATGACTTTTGGGAAAACTTTGAGATAATAAAACAAGCATTAAATGATCTGGTACGAGATCACTCTCCAACATTCTATCGAACAAATGCTCAGCATCTACCAATCTGTTTGACTTGCAAAGAGCCGTTATCAAGGCCGTGTAGCATTGGATATTAGGAGTTAAACCACACCCAAGCACTGTTTCAAGAAGCCTCAGAGCACAATCCACTTTCTGGTTCTTGCAGTACCAACTGATCAGTATACCATAAGTAACTGCGTTAGGTTTCAAGCCTGTCATTATCATTTCATCATAGAGCTTCCATGCCGAAACATCATAGCCAAGCCTCAACAAGCCATGTATCAGGGTATTGTAGGAATATACATCAGGCTCCGAGAAGACATGCTCCTTCATTGTCTCAAAAATGACCAGCGCCGACTCCAGTCTTCCCTCCTTGCAGTATGCAGAAACAAGGGTGGAACACATCACACGGTCCAAATGGAGACCATGGGACTCCATCACTATGGATACATGTTCGGCCTCAACAATATTACCTCCCTTGCAAAGTCCGTAAAACAAGGTCTTGCACATGTGGGCAGAAGGTCTCAAGCTCCTGCTGACCATTTTATCAAACAGCTGACGTGCCTGAGCGAAATGCCCCTTTGAGCACAACCCGTAGATCAATGCTGTATAACCTGATAGGTCTGGGAAAACACAAGCACCATCCATAAGTACGAAGAGATCCAGAGCCTCCAGGAACTTTTCTTCTGCGCAGAGCAATCGCAGCAAGGCAATGTACGTCCTCTTCGACGGCAAAGATCGAATTTTTATCATGTGGTCCAGCAGAAGCTTGGAATCCACAAGCTTTCCTAGCTTGCATAAGCATTCCATCATAGCATCGAGCACGGAGGGATCTTCGGGTAGTTTGCCGCCTGTGGAGTGAGTGAAAAGAGCCTTGGCCTTCAGGAACTGGCCAGAGGAAACCAAGGATCGTAGGATTCGGCCGTACTCGGGAGATATTCCGAAGGAGGCAGCGAGTTGGATGGAGGACTCTGCGTCTGGGATGGCCAACCCGGCGACTGTACGGTTGAGGACGGAACGAGCAGCGGAGAGCATGCCCCGGAGAAGGAGGCGATGAAGCAGAGAGAGACAGTGAGTTGCATGGGAAGTGGATACAGATACTGATGCGGAAGGGAGCTCGTCCGTAGCAGGCGCGTCGGAGTCGGAGGCAAAGGAAGGGTAGGCTGCGGCGCTGCCGGAGAAGTGAGAACAGTTACGGCTTCTTCTTCCGACGCAGGGAATATGGAAGAGGAGGACGCGCGTATGTGGTCGAGGCCTCTTCGAGACGAGCATGTGGCGGCTGCGGGGACGGCGGCGGCCGCGGCGGCGGCGGCGAGTGGGGCGAGAGGAGACGAACATCGAGAAAAAGAGGAGAAGCCCAAATTTGACCCATTTCAAATATTATTCCATTTCGGCCCATAATAAATTCTCAACATGGCCCCCCAAAACATATTTTCAATCAAATTAAATTAAAAAAATCTTTTTTATTTATTTTCATCAACTAAATAATTCAAAATTATTTTTTCCTTAACAAGCAAAAAAAAAACCACATGGTTTAATTCTAACTAATTAAAATTAATCATAGAAATTAATATACGATCAAAAGTATCTATTTAGTAACTTAGGGGGTGTTTGATTTAAGCGAATAAGAATGGAAAAATGAATAATAATTATTAATTATCATTGTTGATGTTTGGATTATAGGAATAGAAATACAAATAAGGGAATGAATCCTTATAATTGGATAATGACTTATTCTCATGTCTTCCCCCTTCAATGAGTCATTACTGTATTTTCAACCATCAAAATATTCTCTTATTCCAAAAATACCCTTGATCCAAAATCAAAATTTTCTCCCTTAATATCAAATATCAAAATATATTTATTTAATTTTTCTTTCATATCACTTTTTCTCTCCTTTTTCTCTCTCATCATATTTTCTCTCTCCTCATTTTATCACTCACTTTCTCTCTCCTTAATCTCTCTCATCATACTTTTTTTCCTCTTTTTTTTTCTCATTACACTTTCTCTCCCGTCACCTTTCTCTCTCTTTAATCTCTTCTATCACACTCTCTTCCGTCTTTTTTTTCTTATTACACTTTCTCTCTCATCATACTTTCTCTCTCTTTAGTTTCTCACATCACACTCTCCTTTCTCTTTTTTCTCATCATGCTTTCTGATCCTGTGGTAAGGTGGGGTCAGCCCGGGTGGAGGTCAGAGTGGTCAACGTCCTGGGTAGACATCCAATCGGGCGAACAGTCATCCCGATCAAGTAGGAAGAGTAGTCGGCCCAATACTCCGACAGCTCGGTCAGGCACCAAGCTTTCGACGCTCATGAAGCTCAAAGCAGGAAAGGACGAAGGTCAAGCGGCCGTCCCGCTCGGTTAAGCAATGGACGCAACCTCAACCCGGGCAGGGCTCCCTCGCTCGATAGCGTGGGGTCGGACCGCAGCTCCTGGACCGAGTGGACGCTCGGTCAGACCGTTGCATCACCCGAACGATAGACTGGCCGAGCGGCTCTCCCGCTCGGCCCAATAACAGACAAAGGGAGCAGTTGACAATATCTTCCTAGAGACCAATGTCGTCGACATGCGGCATGGCTAGGCAGAGGATCGTACGGTGGAACCTTCTACTATCACATCAAGGATATACTCGGGTTGTTAAGGTATGACGTCAGACACGCTTTTCTGACATGTCTTTTCAGGTATGCTTTGAGAAGCGTGCGTGCCTTGAGGAAGCGTGCACGCGCCCCTGGTAGCTCTATATAAGGAGCCCTATAGCTTCATTGGAGGTATGTGTTTTTCTACTGTTGCTACAGTTACGCCGCTCCTTTCTTCTCCACTTCAATTACTCGTCGCGGGTAGCTGACTTGAGCGTCGGAGGGCCATCGCCGGGGAACCTCTCCCTGGCCTGGCACTAACAACTCTATGAGTGCAGGTTTAGCTCATCGGAGGTCCACGCCATCTTCAGTTGACATCCAGTCAACGTGAGCACCATCTTCCTAGCATCTATCTACTCACACTCAGACAAGATCAAATTTGGCGTCGTCTGTGGGAAGACACCTGAATCCGAGCTGAAGAGATGGAAGAAGTTGGACGTCTCTACACCGTGACTCTCACTCCAGAGGAGCTCGATGCGCTCATTCAGGTACGACGGTGAAAATGGTCGAGCAGCAGCAATAAAAGGCGCTAGCCGATTGGCTGGCGCAGCAAGCAACATCAGCCTCAGGAGGCCGAGCGGCAGATGAAGATCGACCGAAGAAACTCTTTATATGGGGGCAGAACAAGATGTTGGAATGTATACTAAAAGTATAGTTTTTTGTAAAAATATTTATTTAGAAATAAAAGAATCACATTGGTCAAAAGTCTATATTTATTTGCTAAGTGTAGTTGTTCAATTAATTTATATTGTAGATAACATGATGTGGGGTGTCACACACAGAAGATCATGTTATCAGTTCTTTATAAATTATAAATAGTTGCTCATGACTAAGATTGAAAGGAACAAACCGTCGGTAAAGTCGTAATGTAATTAGGGATTAGTTTATCTTGACTAATAAATTACACTAGTGCACTCTAAGTGTATTGAGTAGGATCATTTAAGGTAAGTTCTTTTTATACTGACTTAATAAAAGAACAAGACCTTAGTTATTATGGAAGTATGTGCTCTTAATCCTAATATAATAACAAGCACATATATTTAGTATTTATTTCTTTGACTTATCAAAGGGTGAGATTTAGCTCAATAAATCAAAAGGCTCGATAAGTTTGGAAATGATATTACTTATAGTGTATGTTGTTGATTATAGAAGGAAACTGTGTCCTAGTAATCTAGGTTGAGAATGTCCCCAAGAGGAGCTCATAAGGATTGTCATGTTAAACCCTGCAGGTGGACTTAATCCGACATGACGATAAGGTTAAGTGGTACTACTCTTGAACTAAGACATTAATTAAAATGAGTTGTCAGTAACTCATTTAATTAGTGGACATTCGACATCTTAAACATAGGGAGACTAACACACTCATAATAAGGAGCCCAAAACGTAATTTGGGATTAGTGCGGTAGTTCAATAATAATTCTTTAGTGGTATGAATTATTATTGATAAAATTAAGTTGAGTGTTCGGGGTGAACATGAGAAGCTTAATTTCATCGGGAGACCAAAACCAATTCCTCCTCTCGGTCCCTATCATAGCCTCTTGTATATAGAGAATTATACCTACCACATACCCACTTCTTACCCACCTTTATACCCATCCTAATGGGGCCGACCAAGCAAGCTTGGAACCCAAGCTTGGGTCGGCCAAAGCAATTAGGATGAGTAAAATGGTGTGGCCGGCCCTAGCTTGAACCCAAGCTTGGTGTGGTCGGCCACATCATATTAAAAGGGATTTTATTTTTTAAATTTTCTTATGTGGATTTCATGGTTTTAAAAGAGAGTTTAAAATTTAAATATTTCCTTTTAAAGCTTTCTACAAAAGATTAAGAAAAGATATGATATCTTTCCTTATTTGTAGATTAGAAGAAAGATTTTAATTTTGAGAAAAACTTTCCTTTTTGTAACCATGTTCATGATTTAAAAGAGAGTTTTAAAATTAAATATTTCCTTTTATAAGTTTCTACAAAAGATTAAGAAAAGATAAGATATATTTCCTTATTTGTAGATTGAAAGGAGATTTTAATTTTAGAGAAAACTTTCCTTTTTGGAAATCATCCACATATTTAAAAGAAAGATTTTAATTTATAAAATTTCCTTTTATAACCCAGAAAAATTATTGGAGAAATTTTTTATAAATTTTCGGAAACAAATTAAGAAGTTTTAATTCTTGTGTGAGTTAAATTTTCCTTGGTTGGGGTTTAAAGGTGGCTGGTCATATAAATTAAGAAAAGGAAATTGATTTTAAATCAATTAAATTTTCCTTTTCATGGCAAAGGAATTAAGGAAGTTTTTATTTAAATTTCCTTATTTGCCAAGACTAAGGAATATAAAGAGGAGGTAGAGGTGTCTTCAAAAGTAACGACTCTATTCTATTTTACCTCCCTCTCTTCCTTGGTTGTGGCCGGCCCTAGAGGTTCTCCCTCTCCTCTTCTCTTCTTCTTTAGTGGTCGGTTTCATCCTTCTCTTGGAGCTTTTGATGATGGTCGGTTCTAGCTAGGAGAAGAAGGAGAGAAAGGAGGCTTTGTTTCTTGCATCCCTTGGAGCATGGTGGTGGTGGCCGAAATTCTACATCCTTGGAGGAGTCTTGGTTTGGCCGAAACTTGTAAGGAGGAAGAAGATGGGCTTGGGTGTTTCTCATCTCGGTAGATCGTTGCCCACACAACGTCCGGGATAAGAAGAGGAATACGGTAGAAGATCAAGAGGTCGTTGCATACAAAGGAAGGTATAACTAGTAATTATTTTTCGCATCATACTAGTTTTTCTTTTATATGAATTCCAAACACAAGAGGCATTAGATTCTAGATTTTCAGATTAAATATTCGAAGTTGTATTTCTTTTATTTTATTTTTTCGATCTTGTGATTCGATTGTTCTTTTTTATTAAACCTAATGTTATTTTAGGAAATTAAATATTGAATTTCTATTAAAGGCTTTGTCGAGGCAGTGGTGGATGATCTCATACCCAAGAAGGTCAAGTGCCTCGCCATGTTTGACCTGGGAGCCGATTTTAGAAATAAATATTTAATTGAATTTGTAACATAGGTTGATTTAGATCAATAGTGTTAAGTTTCGCTTGCGATCCAAGTCTAATCTATTAAGAACAGATAAGTTAAATTTGGAATCAAAAATGTTAAGTTCCGTTTGTGATTCCTCATTTAATTTCTAAAGAGCACAATAGGTTGTTTAGGAAAGGTTCGACACTTATCCAAAATTTTTGTACAGTGGAACCGGTACAATCTTCCTAGGACCAACCAACAACTGGTATCAGAGCTAGGGTTTGCCTCTATGTGTATGGTATTCAAATTAATTATGCACATGTTATACATAATTTAGGCAGGATAATAGTAGGATGTGCTAACTTTGTGGTTGCAGGCTCCAACTATTATGGCAAATAGATATTGTGCTTGATTAGACCCTTGGACATATCAAGGACATTATTTTATGTGTGCATGATTGTATGTAACTAATACAGCAGGAGCTGTATTAGCCCTAGGATTTTAGAATTTTATTTTTGATCTAGATTACATGTACATTCCTTCGTGGAATATAGGATCAATATATGTAAAATTCTATTTATGTCGCGGATCGGATTCTTGCGAGGCGTGGTACTTTTGGAGCACCAGAAGCGCAGTGGAATAAGAAGTAAGATGGATGCGACGATTGGACCCGATGGCGGTGGCTAAAGATGGCAGCAGCAAGGGTTGGAGCACACGGAGAACAGTGATGGAAAAGGCCATAATAGTTGGAAAATTAATTTCCAAATTTATTGCTTTTATTTACTATGATGTGTGTGTGTGCATGTGATATATGCTAGCTTAGGTTAAAATTCCTTACCTTAAATAACTAAGTGGGAGAGGAATTTTTAAATAAATTCCACGATCTCCATTACTGGTTTGTAAGTGATGCAACAAGCTTGCATGTTGGCTCTGAGTGCCTCCCTCCACAACGGATGGGTTTGTTGTGGATCACTAGATCAAAGTTCCTTTATGGATGGTTATAGGAAATTATTTATGAGCGTGTGATCTTCTCCAACTGAAGGGGCACAATCCTATTTAATGGACTAAGTATCAAGTAATGGTATACACTTAGATGCATTCAATAGTATCCTCCCCAACAGAGTCACTGCTATTGTTTTGCGTGACCAAAGTAAAACCAGCTATTAATTTTATTCGTCATAAAATTAGGATGACAAGATAATAAAATTAATGGGTAAGACCCTCCTCTTACAAATATTGAATTTGTATACGTTCACACTAATGTGGCATGCAATGTTCACGGTGTTTTGAGGTGTTGGTGAATTTAAATAATATTATTTGAGTAATCAATATTATTTTAAATTCAAAAGTTTTGACCAAATATTTAATCAAAGACAGATCAACTATTAATTTTATTCGTCATAAAGTAAGGTTGATGAGATAATAAAATTAATGGATAAAATCTCCTCTTTGATTTTGTATACGTCAACACTATCGTGATATACAAAATTCATAGGGATTTTAAGGAGTTGGTCTTGACCAAATATTTTTGTGATTCTTAGGATTTCAAATGTTAGTCAATCTCCTAGCTATTATACTATAGAATAGACTTAGTGGTCCCAATTATAATGATTGGAAATAAGACTTGGACATTAAGGTGAACTTTCTTCTCAGAACTGAGAATAATAAAGGTGTTTTTTATTCATTAGTTGTTACATGTTTAGTGGTGTTATCTACCGATAGCTGGTGTGTAGATACGAAAACCACTGATCATGTCTGCAATTCATTGCAGGGGTTTCAGGAAATCTGACAACTATATAAAAGGGAAAATACCATCTACATGGGCACTGCTGCAAAAGTAGCAGCTGTTGCAGTGGGAGATGTTTATCCTCCGATAGAAATAAAACATGAATTTAGAGAAATTGTCTTTACGTACCAAATTTAGAAAGAACTAGTTTTCAGTTTCTAAACTATTCAAAGAACTTGATATTCTGTCTCTTTTGATAACAAAGTTGTTATCAAGAAAAAGAGAGAAGTTATCTGTTCTGGTACGTTGGTTGGCAATTTATAAATTCAATAACTCCCATTATAAAATAAATGGAAATTAATAATACATCTTCTAACTCTAATAAGAGAAAGCAACCTTCAGAAATGAACCAATCATATCTTTGGCATCTAAGGCTAGGTTATATTAAGTTGAGTAGGATTCAAAGGATAATAACCAATGAACACTTGGGGTTCATTGGTAGAGGAAATCTTTCCAACCAACGAGTCTTACTTAGATGGAAAAATAACCAAGAAGCTTTTAAGTCTAAGGGGTATAGAGACAAAGGTATGTTGGAATTTGTTCATTCTGATTTGTGTGGACCTATGACTATCCAGGCAAGAGGTTGTTTCGAATATTTTGTCTCTTTTATAGATGACTATTCGAGATACGGATACATTTACTTGATGCACCGCAAGTCCAAATGCTTTTATTAGTTCAAAGAGTGCGAGACTGATGCAGAGAAACATCAAAGTAAAAGTATCAAGACACTACGGTGAGATCGTAGTGACGAGTACCTCTTAGGAGAGTTTAGGAGTCGCTTATCAGAAGTCGGGATTCAATCCCAACTGCTGCACCAGGTACACCCCAACAGAATAGTGTAGAAGAAAGAAGGTATATGACTTTTATGGAAATGATTAGATCGATGATGAGTTATTTAGAAAATTATCAAGTTCGTTTTAAGGATATACTCTGGAAACGAAAGTGAACGTAGTACCTTCTAAGTCAGAACTCTCTATTCCTATAGAATTACAGAATAGGCGTAAGCCTAATCAGATTTGGGGTAGGCCAGCACATGTGCTGAAGGGAGACACTGATAAGTTGGAATAGAAGTTCACTTGTTTATGGGTTATCCTAGAGAAATGAAAGGAGGTTTATAGTCCTTAAAATCAGAAGATCATTGTTAGCATCAATGCCTGATTTTAGAAGAGGACTATGTTATGAATCACAAGCCCATAAGTAAAATTGCTCTTAAGAAAATTAGAGAAGACATGTTTAAACTAGTACCAACTGTACAAGATTTGATACCACAAGAAACTGCAACATGTGTCACAAATGATGCACAATTGAAGACAGTGCCTCGTCGTAGTTGAAGGGTTGTTAGGCAACCTAAAAAAATTTTATTTTTTGGGAGAGTATTTGGACATGATCCCTAGTGAATATGAACCTGATCCCCGGACATATGACGAAGCGCTCCAAGATAAAGATGTGGCATCTTTACAAAAAGCAATGAATATAGAATTAGAATATATGTATTCTAATAAAGTCTGGGAGCTTGTAGAATCACCAAATGGTGTAAAAACCATTAGGAAAAGTAGGACAGACGGGAATGTGAAAACTTTTAAAGCAAGGCTTATTGAAAAGGGTCTCAATTACAAGGAAACATTTTCACCGGTAGCCATGCTTAAGTCTATCTGGATTCTTATGCTACACATATGGATTATAAGATTTGGCAAGTGGATGTCAAGACGACTTTCCTTAAAGAAAATCTTGAAGAAAGCATCCATATAAAGCAACCAGAGGGGTTCATTACAAAGGGCGAAGAGCATCTAGTAAGTAAGCTCAATCGGTCTATTTATCGACTGAAGCAAAAACTTCAAAGTCTTGGAACATCCGGTTTAATGAAGTAATCCAGACCTATGAATTTATTCAATGCCCGGATGAGTGTTGTGTATACAAGAAGTGTGATGGAAACATGATGGTATTTCTTGTACTATACGTAGATGACATGTTTGATAGTTGGAAATAATATCAAAGTGTTGTCGGAAGTAAGGGTATGGTTGTCCAAATAATTCGATATCAAGGACTTGGGAGAAGGCGCACATATTCTTGAGATCAGAGGGATTGTAAGAAAAGAATATTATGCTTATCCCAAGCTTCAAATATCGATACAATCTCGTTTTAGCATGTAAGGCTCCAAGAAAGGTTTCTTACCTTTTAGGCATAGAGTAGCTTTATCTAAAGAGATGTCTCCAAAGACATCAAAAGAGATAGAAGACATGAAGGCAGTTCTTTATGCTTCAGCTGTAAGAAGCCTAATGTATGCTATGTTGTGCACGAAACCAGATATCTGTTTTTGCCCAGGGCATAGTTAGCAGATATTGAAGTAACCTAGGACCGGGACACTAGACTGCCATAAAGCATATATTAAAGTACCTTAGAGAGACTAGAGATTATATGCTAGCTTACAAGGCAGATAATTTGATCCTTGTGGGTTGCACGAATTTTGATTTCCAATCGGATAGGGACAATAGTAAGTCGACCTCGGGATTTTGTGTTTACTTTAGGAGGTGAAGTTATAACTATGGAAGAGTGATAAGCATAGGTGCTTTTTCGGACTCCACCATAGAAGCTGAGTATATGGCAACCTCTGAGACAGCCATAGAAGCTGTATGACTTAGATACTTCAAGATAGACTTAGATATGATTTTTGATTTGCCCAAAATTATTTGGTGTAGTAGCAAACTCGAAGAAACCATAAGTCCATAAGGCAAGTAAGCACAATAGAGCGCAAGTACCACCCAATACGAGAAATCGTATAAATGAGGAAAAGTTGTGGCCGCCTAGATTGCATCAGATGATAACCTGAGAGATCTTTTCACTAAGACCCTTAAGGCAAGAGCTTTTGATGGGCATGTTGAAGGTTTGGGAAACAAATGTATGGCAGCAGATATGGCGGCTTAGTCTTTTAGTATAAGTGGAGATTGTTGGAATGTATACTAAAAGCCTAGCTTTTTGTATAAACATTTATTTAGAAATAAAAGAATCACATTGGTCAAAAGTCTACATTTATTTGCTAAGTGTAGTTGTTTAATTAATTTATATTGTAGATAACATGTTGTGTGGTGTCACACACAGAAGATCATGTTATCAGTTCTTTATAAATTATAAACAGTTGCTCACGACTAAGATGGAAATGAACAAACCATCGATAAAGTCGTAGTGTAATTAGGGATTAGTTTATCTTGACTAATAAATTACACTAGTGCACTCTAAGTGTATTGAGTAGGACCATTTAAGGTAAGTTCTTTTTATACTGACTTAATAAAAGAACAAGACCTTAGTTATTATGGAAGTGTGTGTTCTTAATCCTAACATAATAACAAGCACATATATTTAGTATTTATTTCTTTGACTTATCAAAGGGTGAGATTTAGCTCGATAAATCAAAAGGTCCGATAAGTTGGGAAATGATATTACTTATAGTGTGTGTTGTTGATTATAGAAGGAAACTGTGTCCTAGTAATCTAGGTTGAGAATGTCCCCAAGAGGAGCTCATAAGGATTATCATGTTAAACCCTGCAGGTGGATTTAGTCCGACATGACGATAAGGTTGAGTGATACTACTCTTGGACTAAGACATTAATTAAAATGAATTGTCAGTAACTCATTTAATTAGTGGGCATTCGACATCTTAAACATAGGGAGACTAACACACTCATAATAAGAAGGAGCCCAAAACATAATTTGGAATTGGTGTTGTAGTTCAATAATAATTCTTTAGTGGTATGAATTATTATTGATGAAATTAAGTTGAGTGTTCGGGGTGAACATGGGAAGCTTAATTTCATCGGGAGACCAAAACCAATTCCTCCTCTCGGTCCCTATCGTAGCCTCTTGTATATAGAGAATTATACCTACCACATACCCACTTCTTACCCACCTTTATACCCATCCTAATGGGGTCGGCCAAGCAAGCTTAGAACCCAAGCTTGGGTCGGCCAAAGCAATTTGGATGAGTAAGATGGTGTGGTGGCCCTAGCTTGAACCCAAGCTTGGTGTGGCCAGCCACATCATATTAAAAGATATTTTAGTTTTTAAACTTTCTTATGTGGATTTCATGGTTTTAAAAGAAAGTTTAAAATTTAAATATTTCCTTTTATAACTTTCTACAAAAGATTAAGAAAAGATATGATATCTTTCCTTATTTGTAGATTGGAAGGAAGATTTTAATTTTGAGAAAAACTTTCCTTTTTGTAACCATGTTCATGATTTAAAAGAGAGTTTTAAAATTAAATATTTCCTTTTATAAGTTTCTACAAAAGATTAAGAAAAGATAAGATATATTTTCTTATTTGTAGATTGAAAGGAGATTTTAATTTTTGAGAAAACTTTCCTTTTTGGAAATCATCCACATATTTAAAAGAAAGATTTTAAGTTATAAAAATTTCCTTTTATAACCCACCATGAAGGGAAAAATTATTGGAGAAATTTTTTATAAATTTTCAGAAATAAATTAAGAAGTTTTAATTCTTGTGTGAATTAAATTTTCCTTGTTTGGGGTTTAAAGATGGCCGGCCATATAAATTAAGAAAACGAAATTGATTTTAAATCAATTAAATTTTCTTTTTCATGGAAAAGAAATTAAGGAAGTTTTTATTTAAATTTCCTTATTTTCCAAGACCAAGAAATATAAAAGAGGGGATAGAGGTGCCTTCAAAGGTAACGACTCTATTCTATTTTTCCTCCCTCTCTTCCTTGGTTGTGTCCGGCCCTAGAGGTTCTCCCTCTCCTCTTCTCTTCTTCTTTAGTGGTCGGTTTCATCCTTCTCTTGGAGCTTTTGATGGTAGCCGGTTCTAGCTAGGAGAAGAAGGAGAGAAAGGAAGCTTTGTTTCTTGCATCCCTTGGAGCATGGTGGTGGTGGCCGAAATTCTACATCCTTGGAGGAGTCTTGGTTTGGCCAAAACTTGTAAGGAGGAAGAAGATGGGCTTGGGTGGTTCTCATCTCGGTAGATCGTTGCTCACACAACGTCCGGGATAAGAAGAGGAATACGGTAGAAGATCAAGAGATCGTTGCATACAAAGGAAGGTATAACTAGTAATTATTTTTCGCATCATACTAGTTTTTCTTTTGTATGAATTCCAAACACAAGAGGCATTAGATTCTAGATTTTCGGATTAAATATTAGAAGTTGTGTTTCTTTTCTTTTATTTTTCGATCTTGTGATTCGATTGTTCTTTTTGGTTAAACCTAATATTATTTTAGGAAATTAAATATTAAATTTCTATTAAAGGCTTTGTCGAGGCAGTGGTGGATGATCCCATACCCAAGAAGGCTAAGTGCCTCGCCATGTTTAACCTGGGAGCCGCTTTTAGAAATAAATATTTAATTGAATTTGTAACATAGGTTGATTTGGATCAATAGTGTTAAGTTCTGCTTGCGATCCAAGTCTAAATCATTAAGAACATATAAGTCAAATTTGGAATCAATAATGTTAAGTTCTGTTTGTGATTCCTAATTTAATTTCTAAAGAGCACAATAGGTTGTTTAGGAAAGGTTCGACACTTGTACAAAATTTTTGTACAGTGGAACCGGTACAATCTTCCTAGGACTAACCAACAACTGGTATCAGAGCTAGGGTTTGCCTCTGTGTGTTTGGTTTTCAAATTAATTATGCACATGTCATACATAATTTAGGCAGGATAAAAGTAGGATGTGCTAACTTTGTGGTTGCAGGCTCCAACTATTATGGCAAATAGATATTGTGTGTGATTGGACCCTTGGACATGTCAAGGGCATTATTTTATGTGTGCATGATTGCATGTAACTAATACAGCAGGAGCTGTATTAGCCCTAGGATTTTAGAATTTTATTTTTGATCTAGATTACATGTACATTCCTTCGTGGAATATAGGATCAATATATGTAAAATTCTATTTATGTCGCGGATCGGATTATTGCGAGGCGTGGTACTTTTGGAGCACCAGAAGCACAACGGAATAAGAAGTAAGATGGATGCGACGACTTGACCCGATGGCGGTGGCAAAAGATGGCAGCAGCTAGGGTTGGAGCACATGGAGAACAGTGACGGAAAATGCCATAATAGTTGGAAAATTAATTTCCAAATTTATTGCTTTTTATTTACTGTGATGTGTGTGTGTGCATGTGATATATGTTAGCTTAGGTTAAAATTCCTCACCTTAAATAACTAAGTGGGAGAGGGATTTTTAAATAAATTCCACGGTCTCCATTACTGGTTTGTAAGTGATGCAACAAGCTTGCGTGTTGACTCTGAGTGCCTCTCTCCACAACGGATGGGTTTTTACGGATCACTAGATCAAACTTCCTTTATAGATGGTTATAAGAAATTATTTATGAGCGTGTGATCTTTTCCAACTGAAGGGGCACAATCCTATTTAATGGAATAAGTATCAAGTAATGCTATACACTTAGACGCATTCAATATATCCTCCCCAACGGAGTCACTGCTATTGTTTTGCGTGACCAAAGTAAAACCAGCTATTAATTTTATTCTTCATAAAGTTAGGATGACAAGATAATAAAATTAATGGGTAAGACCCTTCTTTTACAAATGTTGAATTTGTATACGTCTACACTAATGTGGCATGCAATATTCACGGTGTTTTGAGGTGTTGGTGAATTTAAATAATATTGTTTGAGGAATCAATATTATTTTAAATTCATAAGTTTTGACCAAATATTTGATCAAAGACAGATCAACTATTAATTTTATTCGTCATAAAGTAAGGTTGACGAGATAATAAAATTAATAGATAAAATCTCCTCTTTGATTTTGTATACATCCACACTATCGTGACATACAAAATTCATAGGGATTTTAAGGAGTTGATCTTGACCAAATATTTTTGTGATTCTTAGGATTTCAAATGTTAGTCAATCACCTAGCTGTTATACTATAGAATAGACTTAGTGGTCCTAATTATAATGATTGGAAATAAGACTTGGACATTAAAGTGGGATGTCTTCTCAGAACTGAGAATAATAAAGGTGTTTTTTATTCATTAGTTGTTATATGTTTAGTGGTGTTATCTACCGGTAGCTGGTGTGTAGATACGGGAACCACTGATCATGTCTACAATTCATTGCAGGGGTTTCAGGAAACCTGACAAATATATGAAAGGGAAAATACCGTCTTCATCGGCACTGCTGCAAAAGTAGCAACTGTTGCAGTGGGAGATGTTTATCCTCCGATAGGAATAAAACATGAATTTAGAGAAATTATTTTTACGTACCAAGTTTAGAAAGAACTAGTTTTCAGTTTCTAAACTATTCAAAGAACTTGATATTCTGTCTCTTTTGATAACAAAGTTGTTATCAAGAAAAAGAGGAAAGTTATCTATTTTGGTACGTTGGTTGTCAATTTATAAATTCAATAACTCCCACTATGCAACAAATGGAAATTAATAACACATCTTCTAACTCTAATAAGAGAAAGAAATATTCGGAAATGAACCAATCATATCTTTGGCATATAAGGCTAGGTTATATTAAGTTGAGTAGGATTCAAAGGATAATAACCAATGAACTCTTGGGTTCATTGGTAGAGGAAATCTTTCCAACCTGCGAGTGTTACTTAAAAGGAAAAATAACCAAGAAGCTTTTAAGTCTAAGGGGTATAGAGCTAAAGGTATGTTATGTTGGTGTGGGAAGCATCCGACGATCGACCGTTGTTTTGATAATGGCAAACGAATTCAAAGTTAAGTTATTTTGTGATCTAATGCACTTGATTGAGTGTTTCAGGAAAGTCCTAGCTGCGGTTAGGCAGTTGGAAAACCCTAGGGGGTGGTAACCCTATGCGGAAAGCATTGGCGGGTCGAGAGCTTCAAGCAAAAGTCCTAGAGGGGGGGAGGTAACCCTAGGTGAAAAGTTCTGGTGTCGTGAACCAGGTGAAAGACTGGACCAGCCGGGAAGCGGAAGTCCAACAGAAAGTCCGGAAGCTTCAAACTCTGAGCAAAAGTCCAGTCGATCTGGAAGATAACACTGGCAACAGGTAAATCTCCTAAGTGGAGTAGGTGAGGACGCGTTCCCCGTAGAGGGAACAGTAGGCGTCGGGTCGACCTAGGGTTTCCGGTTGGAAATCCGAAATCAGACCCGGACAGTCCGACGACTATCAAGTTTATCTATCATATTATTTCTGTGCTAACTTTATTTTGCAGGGTTTGTGTTTGGGACTAACACAACTTGCATGAACAAAGGAGCAACTCAGACCTCGGATGAACAGTGTCTGAGGTGCCTCCATGGGGCTTGGAGGCGCCTCGGGTGCTAGCCAAAGCCAGCTGTCCAGAAACGCTAGAGGTGCCCTATATGGACTTGAAGGCACCTTGGAGCTAGGGTTCAAGGCGCCTTGGACTGGCCTTTAAGGCGCCTTGAGGAGGATAAGCGCAAAAGGAGTCTGTGCTGATCTATGCGGCTGAATCGGCTCGTTGGAGGCGCCTCGGACAGCCTTAGAGGCGCCTCCAGCACTGTTTATAAGGGGACTTCGAACAGAAGCTCAAGACAACTTCTTCCAAGCGATCTTTCTGCTACAAGCTGCTTACGAGAAGACCCCGAAGTGCTGCAACAAGATCCCGACAACCCGGAGCGTTAGCTTTCAGTATTTCGTTGTCGGTATAAAGTTTGTTTACTGCTTTTACACTGTACTTAGTTTGTAATAACAACTTTCGAGCTTATAGTTGTTGCCCACCGGAAGCGATCAACGATCGCGGGCCTTGGAGTAGGAGTCGCTACAGGCTCTGAACCAAGTAACCAAATTTTGTTAGAGTGTGCTCTTTTATTTTTCCGCTGCGTTTATTTACTCGATTGTTTTATGATTCTGAAACGAACGAAATAGCCACGAGCGCTATTCACCCCCCCCTCTAGCGCTTTCGATCCAACAATTGGTATCAGAGTGGGGTCGCGTTGATCTGGTGCAACCACCAATCACACAATTTTTTTCGTGGTATTTTTACTTTTTCAGAGTCAATTAGAATTAGCTTAATAGTTATATTCTAATTAATTTTTTTTCGAATCGGTTTTTGCTCGAGACTGGTGTAATACCACTCGAGTTCACAAATTCTTAACTTTATTTCCCGCACTGCTAATCCAAGACCTAGTCTTGGGATATTTTCCTTTTTTTTGAGTTGCATATCTCTAATGGCCCAATAAGAAGGTTTCAGCACCGTTCGCCCCCCACTTTTCTCCGGAGAAGACTTCGGATATTGGAAGGGGCGAATGGAAACCTTTCTAAAGACACAGTTCGACACGTGGATGATTATCAAGACTGGACTACAACTACCATCCGACGAAGACGGCAAGCCGATACCCTGCGAAAAATGGGAACCGACCCTAATCAAGAAGGTGGAAGCTGATGCCAGAGCAACCTGCACCCTCCAGTGCGGACTGACCAAGGAGGAACTCAACAGAGTTGGACCATTCTCCAGTCCAAAAGAGCTTTGGGAGAAGCTGATCGAACTCCACTAGGGCACCTCCGACACTAAGGTAAGCAAGAGAGATCTCCTGTTCAATAAATTATATAATTTGAAAATGCAGGAAGACGAGATGGCCAGCCAACTTCACGCTCGTATACAAGACATCCTAAATTCCCTCCACGCGATCGGGCAAAAGGTCGAGAACAGGGACATCATAAGGTACGCACTTAATGCTTTTTCGAGGAGCACATTGTGGGCATCAATGGTAGATGCCTACAAAGTCTCCAAGGATTTATCTTCCATTAGATTAGACGAATTATCCTTTGAATTTGAACTTCATAAGCAGACTAATACACAACCACCCGAGAAAGGTGTAGCCTTGCTTGCAGGTACCAGTAGAACACGCGAACTAAGATCACGACGAAGAATCGAGCCAAAGTCGGAACCAGAACCAGACTCAGATGATGAAGACGACGAACTAATAACCGAACTCGTGAACTTGGTAAAGAAGCTCTACAAGAAAAAGAAGGGTTTTAACAAGAAAGACCTAAAGAAGGCAGTCGAATCCAAGGAGGGTCAACCAAGCTCAAAGGTCAAGTTTGAGGTGACCTGCTATGGATGCAACCAGAAGGGGCATATCAAGGCCAACTGCCCCAATCAGAAGGATGCAAAGAAGCAAAGAAAGAAGAAGGTACTAAAAGTAACCTTTGAAGAATCTTCAGAAGAGGATACCGACGACGAGCTCGAATAGACGAGCCTTCTTGCCTTGATGGCTCGAGACCAGATCGATGTGTCCGAGAGCGAGAGCGAGTCGGAAGTAGAATCAGAAAGAAGCCACAGATCCGTATCCGTTTCCGAAGGGCCCGATCCCTCTGTAAGTATCCCTCGACTTAACAACCTAGTTAATTATTTATTACGAAAATTAGCTAAGTCTAATCTTAGAATTAAGTCACTTCTAAAAGAAGCAGCTGTCCTTAAAGAAGTGACTAACTCCGAATCTTTGACTGAACCAGTTCAGACTGAAAACTCGACTCAAGTCCTAAAACTTGAGAAAGAGAACTCCAGCCTGAAAACTCAGGTCAAGGATCTGGAGAAAACATTAGAACGATTTTCTTTGGGTTCCAAGAACCTTGACCTACTTCTTGGAACACAAAGGGAAATTTACAATAGAACTAGATTAGGATTCAAATCAAAAAGGAAATATAAATCATATTTATCACTTATACAAAGAATAAATAGAAAAATGATCCAAGCATGGGTCCCCAAGTCTAACTTGATCAATCAAGTTGGACTTGGATAATATTGGGTCCCTAAAGATCAAATACATTACCTCGATAGACCATATCGAGGCTATGATCCAGGGGGAGCTAAAAGAAAGACAGTAAAAATAAAACTAAATTCAAATTAAATTAAATTCAAATTAAAATTAAGTTCAAATAGAATCAAATTAAATTCAAACTAAATCAAAATCCAAAGGAAGGCTACAGAATAACTGGCACCTCCGAAATTAATCCACCCGATAAGGGTAAACAAGAGTAGACCTCCCTACCGGGAAATTAAGGTTAGATTAAAATGGGCTAGGGTGAAGTATTGGATGATAGTACGTTGGGGAAACTTAGTCATCTCATGTCTAGGAAGATATGACTTCGACCTGGTGCATTTGGCTAAGTGGAACTGACCGAAGCTACCCTTTATGGATCATAACCAGTTAGACCAGGGTTTTGTACTAAGTTCAATGGGTAGGAATATTTGGAAACCCTCGAAGGCATGGTTACTTTAATGATGTCTTTGTGACTCACCATAGCCCAGAAGTTTATCTAAAGGATGCCTACTTGTTGAACCCAAAGCTAAACCTGAATTTAACACAAAGTTAAACTAAACCCTAAAATTGAACCATAATTCATCTCACAACAATTATAGGATTCCCTAATTGAAAATTTAGATCAGGTGAGATGACTAAGGAATAAAAGTTAATTCAAAATTAAAATTAATTAAAAATTAAATTCGTAATTAAAATTAATTAAAAATTAAATTCGTAATAAAATTAATTCAAAATTAAATTCATAATTAAAATTAATTAAAAATTAAATTCATAATTAAAATTAATTAAAAATTAAATTCGTAATTAAAGTTAATTCAAATTCGAAATTAAAATTAATTAAAAATTAAATTCGTAATTAAAGTTAATTCAAAATTAAATTCGTAATTAAAGTTAAATTCGTAATTAAATTTTTTTTCAATACTTAATTATCTTAAATTATTTTTAAAAATTAATTAACTTAAAATTATTTTTCAAAAATTAATTAACTTGAATTATTTTTCAAAAATTAATTAACTTAAGTTATTTCTTCAAAATTAATTAACGTAAATTTTTTTAAAATTAACTAACTCAAATTATTTTTTTTTCAATACTTAATTAACTTAAATTATTTTTCAAAAATTAATTAACTTAAAATTGTTTTTCAAAATTAATTAACGTAAATTTTGTCTTAATTAACTTAAATTATTTCTTCAAAATTAATTAATGTAATTTTTTTAAAAAATTAACTAACTCAAATTATTTTTTCAATACTTAATTAACTTAAATTATTTTTCAAAAATTAATTAACTTAAAATTTTTTTTCAAAAATTAATTAACTTGAATTATTTTTCAAAAATTAATTAACTTAATTTATTCTTCGAAAATAAATTAACATAAATTATTTTTCAAAATTAACTAACGTAAAATATGTTTCAATACTTAATTAACCTGTTTGTTATATCAACTTAATAATAATAAATTTGTATCAACTTAAAATATTTTTCAATTTAACTAACCTAATAACTATTGAAAACCTAGTACAAGTGAAATGAAAAATAGAGAGCTTATTTCAATCAAACTATCTTTTAATCCATTAAATCCAAACCAACTACTTTATGTGTAGGAATTGGATCAATGGATGATAGATAGTGCATGCTCCAGACATATGACTGGAGATAGGTTGAAGTTCAGTAAGCTCAAACTGAAGAACCTAGGGTCAGTTGCATTCGGCAACGACGATAAACTTAAGCTAATCGGAAGAGGTAATACCGAACTTAACTCCAATTTTGTCATTCAAAAAGTTCTATTAGTTAAAAATTTTAACTTCAATCTATTGAGTATTAGCCAGTTATGTGATAGTGGATACTTAGTTACCTTTGATAATTCTGGATGCTTAATTGAAAACGTTAACAACCCGAAAATAAGACTTAAAGGACTTAGGAAAAATAACATCTATACAATTGACCTACCCTCAATAAAGTGTCTCTTGACACAACAAGAGGAAACCAACTTATGACACAGAAGACTGGGTCATACACATATAAGACTCATTTCAAAAATGAGTCAAAATGGCTTAGTCAGAAGATTGCCCAAATTAAGAAATCTAGAAAATACAATTTGTCATCCCTGTCAACAAAGAAAACAAACCAAGTCAACCCACAAGTCAACCAATATAGAAAGAACTAACTCTTTACTTGAGCTCCTTCACCTAGGCCTATTTGATTCACATGGAGCCTAGTCATTAAGTAAGAACCAGTATTGCTTAGTTATAATTGATGACTACTCCAGGTTCACCTAGGTAAAATTTCTAAAAATAAAAGATGAAACTTTTGAAGTCTTTAGTAATTTTTGTAAATTAACAGAAAATGAAAAAGATACTAAAATTAAAAGGATTAGAAGTGATCATGGGGGAGAATTTGAAAATCATAGATTTATCCAATTTTGTAAAACCAACGGATATAAACACGAATTTTCATGCCCTAGAACCCCCCAACAGAATGGGCTAGTAGAACGGAAAAATGGAACCTTACAAGAAGCCGCTAGGACCATGCTAAATGAATATAATCTAAATAATCAATTTTGGGCTGAAGCAATAAATACGACAAACTACATTCAAAATCGAATTCTAATTAACAAACTTTATAATAAAACCCCTTATGAAATTTATTATAATAAAATTCCCAACTTAAACTACTTAAAAGTATTTGGATGTAAAGTTCATATTTTAAACACTAAAGACTACTTAGGAAAATTTACACTCAAATCAAACCAAGGAATCTTCTTAGGGTACTCTACAACCAGTAGGGCCTATAGAGTCTATAATCAAAATACCCTAAAAGTTGAAGAAACAACTAATGTAATATTTGATGAAGAAAATAATCTACCAAATATAGATAAAGACACAGACATTAACCCAAGAATTATAGAAGACGATGAAATTCAACTTAATACTAGTAAACCAGAGGAACTAACTCCTAACACAAATATAAGACCAACAAGAATAGGTACTTCTCACCCACCTGACCAAATTTTGGGTGACCCAAACTTAGGAGTTAAAACTAGATCCTCGTATAGAAACCTAAGTCAGATTGCCCTTATTTCAAAGATTGAGCCTAAGACTATAGAAGAAGCCCTACCCGACCCAGACTGGATCATTGCTATGCAGGAAGAGCTAGCACAATTCGAAAGAAACTAAGTCTGGGAACTTGTACCTAAACCCATAGATAAGTCCATAATTGACACCAAATGGGTATTTAGGAACAAATTGGATGATCAGGGTGAAATTGTTAGAAACAAGGCCAGACTAGTAGCCAAAGGTTTCAGTCAGGTTGAAGGTTTAGATTATGACGAAACCTATGCACCAGTAGCTAGACTCGAATCCATTAGAATGCTGCTGGCTTATGTAGCACATAAAGGATTCAGATTATACCAAATGGATGTCAAGTCAGCCTTTTTGAATGGATTTATTAAAGAAGAGGTATATGTAGATCAACCCCCAGGTTTTGAGGATTTAGATCATCCAAACCATATATTTAGACTAAAAAAGGCCTTATATGGACTAAAACAAGCACCTAGGGCATGGTATGAACGGTTATCTAATTACCTAATATCCAAAAGCTTTAACCAAGGTCACATAGACCAGACTCTATTTGTCAAAACCATAGAAAAAGACATTTTTGTTGCCCAAATCTATGTTGACGACATAATTTTTGGCTCAACCAACACTAAACTTTTAAAAGAATTTGTTAGTTTAATGGAAAACGAATTTGAGATGAGTTTGGTGGGGGAACTCAATTTTTTCTTAGGTTTACAAATTAAACAAACCAAAGATGAAATCTACATTTACCAAACCAAATATGCTAAGGAACTAATTAAAAAATTTGGCATGGAAAACTCAAAAATTATAAATACTCCAATGGCAACAAATAGCAACATTGATTCTGATCTAGATGGAAAATCAGTAGACCTAAAGTACTATAGAAGTATAATAGGTAGCCTACTCTACCTAACTGCAAGTTGTCCCGATATTTTATTTGCAGTAGGTATGTGCGCAAGATACCAATCCTGTGCAAAAGAGTCACACCTAACATATGTTAAAAGGATACTTAGGTACATTAAGGGCACCCTAAATGTAGGACTTTGGTACCCTAGAACATGCACCCTTGACCTTGTTGGCTACTCTGATTCAGACTATGCCGGGTGTAAGTTAGATAGGAAAAGCACAAGTGGGAGCTACCAAATTCTAAGTCAGTGCCTAGTAAGTTGGTCAAGCAGAAAGCAACACTGTGTTGCTCTATCCAGTACTGAAGCTGAATACATAGCACTAGGAGAATGTGCCTCCCAACTTTTGTGGATGATGCATACACTAAAAGATTATCAGCTAGAATACAAAAATATAAAAATTTTAATTGACAATATAAGTTCAATTAACTTAACCAAAAATCCATTTCACCACTCCAGGACCAAACACATTGAGGTAAAACACCATTTTGTAAGAGATCATGTGGCTAAGGGTGAAATTGTACTCAGCTATGTTGAGTCCAAGTCAAACCTAGCTGACATTTTCACTAAACCATTACCTGAACTTGAGTTCAGTGCACTTAGAAGGCAAATAGGAATGTGTTGGGTAGAATAGTTTCTGATTTTCAAATCAGCTTCGTACAATTTTCAAAATCATCGTCTGTTTCAAAAATTCTAGGAAAATATTATTTTTAAAATTCCAATTTTACTAGACTTTCAAAAATATGGAATTAGCTTAGGCTCTACCCTAGAAATCTTGCTCCCCTAGAATTCAACCAGAGCATCTCACAAACACCTAGGCTTACCTTGCTTGTGTTTGAAAAAGATAGAACGACGTGAGATACATAGGGTATAGCCTGGACTCAAGAATGCTTATATCTGTGCATCAATATGAGTCTAGGCATTAAACACATAGTCAACAGTAATCAAGTCAAGTCTTCCAACACTAGTCAAATCTAACTGGATCTATTGACTTAACTTGACTAACTAAGTGAAAACTATTGCCCTCTAGGTAATCAGCTAGTAGCTAACTGGTTAGACATGTGGTCGCAAACCCAAGTGCTTGATTTTTTTAAAAAAAAATTGGCATGAACATTAGGGCTCTGATACCTTACTTAAAGCGAAATTAACTAATTAACAACCAATCTAACTCAACTCATGCTTGGACATTAAGGATTAAAGCTCCTCCCTTGCCCTCAAAAGCTTTAAATTAATTATTTGACCAAAAGAAAAATTCTTTCAAACTTTAAGCTAAGTTTTCAAAACCTTAAACTTTCGAATCATTTTTGTGTACTTTTTTTGAAAATACTAGCTAAGTATTTTTAGACTAAGCTTTCAAAATTCTGGCCATTTTAAAAAGCTAAAGTATTTTGAAAATTTAACTAAGTACTTTTCAAAGTCAACTTTTTAGCTTTTTGAAAGAAAAATTGCTCTTTAGACCTTGGTTTCAGAATATTATACAAAATCAAGTGTTACCAAAATACCTTGTCCCTTATTAAAAGCCTAATGTTTCAAAATCCTAACTAAATTGCTTAAAACTAAAATTGATTTTGCTATACTACAAAAGAAAACTCTTTCTCCAGCAAAATTTAATTTTTTGAAAACCAAACTTCGAGCTCAAACTGTTTTAACTTAGTGAATTTGATTTACTTTTAGAAAGTTCAGATTTTTTCTCTTTCCTAAAAACCTTCACAAAGACTTAAGATTTTTTTCAAACGTACTTATTTTTTGATGATTGACAAAGGGGGAGGGTAGGCAAATTCAAAAGAAAGGTTAAATAAAAAATCCCTTTTAAGAATGCCTTTATTAAGGGGGAGCCTGACGAAGTTTAAGTGTTTAGCTTAACCACGCGTGCATTTAAAATCTATTAAGCTTGCTTACTTAAACTTTATGTATCTATTTTACTTAGCTTTGAATTTCAGTTGCCATAATCAAAAAGGGGGAGATTGTTGGTGCAGGAAGTATCCGACGATCGACCGTTGTTTTGATAATGGCAAAGGAATTCAAAGTTAAGTTATTTTGTGATCTAATGCACTTGATTGAGTGTTTCAGGAAAGTCCTAGCTGCGGTTAGGCAGTTGAAAAACCCTAGGGGGTGGTAACCCTAGATCATAGGGGGTGGTAACCCTATGCGGAAAGCCTTAGCAGGTCGAGAGCTTCAGGTAAAAGTCCTAGGAGGGGGGGGGGGGTAACCCTAGGTGAAAAGTCCTGGTGTCGCGAACCAGGTGAAAAACTGGACCAGCCGGGAAGCGGAAGTCCAGCAGAAAGTCCGGAAGCTTCGAACGCTGAGCAAAAGCCCAGTCGATCTGGAGGATCGCACTGGCAACAGGTAAATCTCCTGAGTGGAGTAGGTGAGGACGCGTTCCCCGTAGAGGGAACAGTAGACGTCGGGTCGACCTAGGGTTTCCGATTGGAAATTTAAAGTCAGACTCGGATAGTCCGACGACTGTCAAGTTTATCTTTCATATTATTTCTGTGCTAACTTTGTTTTGCAGGATTTGTGTTTGGGACTAACACAACTTGCAGGAACAAAGGAGCAACTCAAACCTCGGATGAACAGTGTCCGAGGCGCCTCCGTGGGGCTTGGAGGCGCCTCGGGTGCTAGCCGAAGCCAGCTGTCCAGAAACGCTGGAGGCACCCTATATGTACTTGAAGACACCTTGGAGCTGGGGTTCAAGGCGCCTTGGACTGGCCTTTAAGGCGCCTTGAGGAGGATAAGCGTAGAAGGAGTCTGCGCTGATCTACGCGGCTGAATCGGCTCGTTGGAGGCGCCCGGACAGCCTTAGAGGCGCCTCCAACACTGTTTATAAGGGGACTTCGAACAGCAGCTCAAGACAACTTCTTCCAAGCGATCTTTCTGCTACAAGCTGCTTACGAGATGACCCCAAAGTGCTGCAACAAGATCCCGACGACCCAGAGCGTCAGCTTTCAGTATTTCGTTGTCGATATAAAGTTTGTTTACTGCTTTTACACTGTACTTAGTTTGTAATAACAACTTTCGAGCTTATAGTTGTTGCCCACCGGAAGCGATCAATGATCACAGGCCTTGGAGTAGGAGTCGCCACAGGCTCCGAACCAAGTAACCAAATTGTGTTAGAGTGTGCTCTTTTATTTTTCCGCTGCGTTTATTTACTCAATTGTTTTACGATTCTGAAACAAACGAAATAGCCAAGAGCGCTATTCACCCGCCCCCCTCTAGCGCTTTCGATCCAACATGTTGGTATTGGTTCATTCTGATTTGTGTGGACCTATGACTATCCAGGCAAGAGGTTGTTTCGAATATTTTGTCTCTTTTATAGATGACTATTCGAGATACGGATACATTTACTTGATGCACCGCAAGTCCAAGTGCTTTGATTAGTTTAAAGAGTACGAGGCTGATGCGGAGAAACATCAAAGTAAAAGTATCAAGACACTACGGTGAGATCGTAGTGACGAGTACCTCTTAGGAGAGTTTAGGAGTCGCTTATCAGAAGTCGGGATTCAATCCCAACTGACTGCACCAAGTACACCCCAACAGAATGGTGTAGAAGAAAGAAGATATATGACTCTTATGGAAATGATTAGATCGATGATGAGTTATTTAGAAAATTACCAAGTTCGTTTTAAGGATATAATCTAGAAACGGAAGTGAAAGTAGTGCCTTCTAAGTCAGAACTCTCTACTCCCATAGAATTGCAGAATAGGCGTAAGCCTAATCTGAAGCATATTCGGATTTGGGGTAGGCCAGCACATGTGCTGAAAGGGAAACATTGATAAGATGGAATAGGAGTTCACTTGTTTATGGGTTATCTTAGAGAAACGAAAGGAGGTTTATAGTCCTTAAAATCAGAAGGTCATTGT
Source organism: Zingiber officinale (assembly GCF_018446385.1). Classification (NCBI taxonomy): domain Eukaryota; kingdom Viridiplantae; phylum Streptophyta; class Magnoliopsida; order Zingiberales; family Zingiberaceae; genus Zingiber; species Zingiber officinale. The sequence continues at coordinate 92,732,088 of NC_056002.1, read as the reverse complement.
TAGCATCAATGCTCGATTTTAGAAGAGGACTATGTTATGAATCACAAGCCCATAAGTAAAATTGTTCTTATGAAAATTAGAGAAGACATGTTTAAACTAGTACCAATTGTACAAGATGTGATACCACAAGAAACTGCAACACGTGTCACAAATGATGCACAATTGCAGACAATGCCTCGTCGTAGTGGGAGGGTTGTTAGGCAACCTAAAAAAATTTCATATTTTGGGAGAGTCTTTGGACTTGATCCCTGGTGAACATGAACCTGATCCCCGGATATATGACGAAGCGCTCCAAGATAAAGATGTAGCATTTTTGCAAAAAACAACGAATATAGAAAAGTCTGGGAGCTTGTAGAATCACCAAATGGTGTAAAAACCATTAGAAAAAGTAGGACAGACGGGAAGGTGAAAACTTTCAAAGCAAGGCTTGTTGAAAAGGGTCTCAATTACGAGGAAACCTTTTCACCGGTAGTCATGCTTAAGTCTATCTGGATTCTTATGCTACTCATATGGATTATGAGATTTGGCAAATGGATGTCAAGATGGCTTTCCTTAAAGAAAGTCATGAAGAAAACATCCATATAAAGCATCCAGAGGGATTCATTGCAAAGGGCGAAGAGCATCTAGTAAGTAAGCTCAATCAGTCTATTTATGGACAGAAGCAAAAGCTTCAAAGTCTTGGAACATCCAGTTTAATGAAGTAATCCAGACCTATGGATTTATTCAATGCCCGGATGAGAGTTGTGTATACAAGAAGTGTGATGGAAACATGATGGTATTTCTTGTACTATATGTAGATGACATGTTTGATAGTTGGAAACAATATCAAAGTATTGTCAGAAGTAAGGGTATGGTTGTCCAAACAATTTGATATGAAGGACTTGGGAGAAGGCGCACATATTCTTGAGATCAAAGGGATCGCAAGAAAAGAATATTATGCTTATCCCAAGCTTCAAATATCGATATAATCTCATTTTAGCATGCAAGGCTCCAAGAAAGGTTTCTTACCTTTTAGACTTAGAGTAGCTTTATCTAAAGAGATGTCTCCGAAGACATCAAAAGAGATAGAAGACATGAAGGCAGTTCTTTATGCTTCAGCTGTAGGAAGCCTAATGTATGTTATGTTGTGCATGAGACCATATATCTGTTTTGCCCAGGGCATAGTTAGCAGATATTGAAGTAACCTAGGACCGGGACACTAGACTGTCATAAAGCATATATTAAAGTACCTTAGAGAGACTAGAGATTATATGCTAGCTTACAAGGCAGATAATTTGATCCCTGTGGGTTGCACGGATTTTTACTTCAAATCGGATAGGGACAATAGTAAGTCGACCTTGGGATTTTGTGTTTACTTTAGGAGGTGAAGTCATAACTATGGAAGAGTGATAAGCATAGGTGCTTTTTCGAACTCCACCATAGAAGCTGAGTATATGGCAGCCTCTGAGGCAGCCATAGAAGCTGTATGGCTCAGATACTTCAAGATAGACTTAGATATGATTTTTGGTTTGCCCAAAATTATTTGGTGTAGTAGCAAACTCGAAGAAACCATAAGTCCATAAGGTAAGTAAACACAATAGAGCGCAAGTACCACCCAATACGAGAAATCATATAAATGAGGAAAAGTTGTGGCCGCCTAGATTGCATCAGATGATAACCTGAGAGATCTTTTCACTAAGACCCTTAAGGCAAGAGCTTTTGATGGGCATGTTGAAGGTTTGGGAATCAGATGTATAGCAGAAGATATGACAGCTTAGTCTTTTAGTATAAGTGGAGATTGTTGAAATGTATACTAAAAGCCTAGCTTTTTATATAAACATTTATTTAGAAATAAAAGAATCACATTGGTCAAAAGTCTACATTTATTTGCTAAGTGTAGTTGTTCAATTAATTTATATTGTAGATAACATGGCGTGTTGTGTCACACACAGAAAATCATGTTATCAGTTCTTTATAAATTTTAAACAGTTGCTCACGACTAAGATGGAAAGGAACAAATCGTCAGTAAAGTCGTAGTGTAATTAGAGATTAGTTTATCTTGACTAATAAATTACACTAGTGCACTCTAAGTGTATTGAGTAGGACCATTTAAGGTAAGTTCTTTTTATACTGACTTAATAAAAGAACAAGACCTTAGTTATTATGGAAGTGTGTGCTCTTAATCCTAATATAATAACAAGCACATATATTTAGTATTTATTTCTTTGACTTATCAGAGGGTGAGATTTAGCTCGATAAATCAAAATGCTCGATAAGTTGGGAAATGATATTACTTATAGTGTGTGTTGTTGATTATAGAAGGAAACTGTGTCCTAGTAATCTAGGTTGAGAATGTTCCCAAGAGGAGCTTATAAGGATTGTCATGTTAAACCCTGCAGGTGGACTTAGTCCGACATGACGATAAGGTTGAGTGGTACTACTCTTGGACTAAGACATTAATTAAAATGAGTTGTCAGTAACTCATTTAATTAGTAGACATTCGACATCTTAAACACAGGGAGATTAACACACTCATAATAAGAAGGAGCCCAAAACGTAATTTGGGATTGGTGCGGTAGTTCAATAATAATTTTTTTGTGGTATGAATTATTATTGATGAAATTAAGTTGAGTGTTCGGGGCGAACACGGGAAGCTTAATTTCATCGGGAGACCAAAACTAATTTCTCCTCTCGGTCCCTATCGTAGCCTCTTGTATATAGAGAATTATACCCACCACATACTCAATTCTTAGCCACCTTTATACCCATCCTAATGGGGCCGGCCAAGCAAGCTTGGATCCCAAGCTTAGGCCAACCAAAGCAATTAGGATGAGTAAGATGGTGTGGCCGGCCCTAGCTTGAACCCAAGCTTGGTGTGGCCGGCCACATCATATTAAAAGGGATTTTATTTTTTAAATTTTCTTATGTGGATTTCATGATTTTAAAAGAGAGTTTAAAATTTAAATATTTCCTTTTATAGCTTTCTACAAAAGATTAATAAAAGATATGATATCTTTCCTTATTTGTAGATTGGAAGGAAGATTTTAATTTTGAGAAAAGCTTTCCTTTTTGTAACCATGCTCATGATTTAAAAGAGAGTTTTAAAATTAAATATTTTCTTTTATAAGTTTCTACAAAAGATTAAGAAAAGATAAGATATCTTTCCTTATTTGTAGATTGAAAGGAGATTTTAATTTTAGAGAAAACTTTCCTTTTTGGAAATCATCCACATATTTAAATGGAAGATTTTAATTTATAAAAATTTCCTTTTGTATCTCACCATGAAGGGAAAAATTATTGGAGAAATTTTTTATAAATTTCCGGAAATAAATTAGTAAGTTTTAATTCTTGTGTGAATTAAATTTTCCTTGTTTGGGGATTAAAGGTGGTCGGCCATATAAATTAAGAAAAGGAAATTGATTTTAAATCAATTAAAATTTCCTTTTCATGGCAAAGGAATTAAGGAAGTTTTTATTTAAATTTCCTTATTTGCCAAGACCAAGGAATATAAAAGAGGGGGTAGAGGTGCCTTCAAAGGTAATGACTCTATTCTATTTTTCCTCCCTCTCTTCCTTGGTTGTGGCCGACCCTAGAGGTTCTCCCTCTCCTCTTCTCTTCTTCTTTAATGGCTAGTTTCATCCTTCTCTTGGAGCTTTTGATGGTGGCCGATTCTAGCTAGGAGATGAAGGAGTGAAAGAAGGTTTTGTTTCTTGCATCCCTTGAAGCATGGTGGTTGTGGCCGAAATTCTACATCCTTGGAGGAGTCTTGGTTTGGCCGAAACATGCAAGGAGGAAGAAGATGGGCTTGGATGGTTCTCATCTCGGTAGATCGTTGCCCACACAACGTCCGGGATAAGAAGAGGAATACGGTAGAAGATCAATAGGTCGTTGCATACAAAGGAAAGTATAACTAGTAATTATTTTCCGCATCATACTAGTTTTTATTTTGTATGAATTCCAAACACAAGCGGCATTAGATTCTAGATTTTCGGATTAAATATTTGAAGTTGTGTTTCTTTTCTTTTATTTTTCGATCTTGTGATTCGATTATTCTTTTTGGTTAAACCTAATGTTATTTTAGGAAATTAAATATTAAATTTCTATTAAAGGCTTTGTCGAGGCAGTGGTGGATGATCTCATACCAAAGAAGGTCAAGTGACTCGTCATGTTTGACCTGGGAGCCAATTTTAGAAATAAATATTTAATTGAATTTGTAACATACGTTGATTTGGATCAATAGTGTTAATTTCCGCTTGCGATCCAAGTCTAAACCATTAAGAACAGATAAGTTAAATTTGGAATCAATAATATTAAGTTCCGTTTGCGATTCCTAATTTAATTTCTAAAGAATACAATAGGTTGTTTAGGAAAGGTTTGACACTTGTACAAAATTTTTGTACAGTGGAACCGATACGATCTTCCTAGGACCAACCAACACAAGATGTCGACGGGCACTCCAGGAGAGGTTCCGCCAGCGTCAATTCCATTTCACAGGGCATTATTTCAGACGCCCTCGGAAATTGCTCAAGCCAACCAGGATAGAGGTTCTTCGAACGAGGCTCCCGTGCGGGATGCACGAAAGGGCAAAGCACCCAGAGCTGACTTATCACCCAAGCGGATCAACCGGCAATTCTCCGAGGCCATCCTACAGGATCCGCTGCCAAGGCACTATGCTCCCTTAGCGATCGGAGAATATAATGGGTTGACTAACTCGGATGACCATCTCGGTAAGTTTGACAACGCTGTTACTCTTCATCAGTATACGGATAGAGTCAAGTGCCGAGTCTTCCTTACTACACTCTCTGGCTCGACACAACGGTGGTTTCGGAGGTTGTCGGATGAGTCAATCGAAAGCTTTAAAGACTTCAGAATGGCTTTCCTTCACCACTTCGCGAACAGCAGGCGCTATCAGAAAACAAGCGTCAGCCTGTTCTCCATGAAGCAGGGCTAGAGGAAAACTCTTTGAGCTTACATCCAATGCTTCAACTAGGTGGCAATGGATATCCCCTCGGTCTCGTTCGAGACCATGATGAACGCGTTCACCTAGGGACTCGTGGACGGAGATTTCTTCCGATCGCTCATCCGGAAGCCACCTCGCGACTACGACCACATGTTGAAGAAGGCCAACGAGTACATAAACGTGGAGGAAGCCCAGGCGACCAGAAGGAAAGAGGCCCCATCCGAGCCCTCGGCGCCGATTGAGCATCGACTGCCATCCAGTCATCAGCCATCGAGAGGACCCCGGGCCGAAGGGGTGCGGCCACACCAAGAAGCAAGGCCACACGCCGTCTAGCATGTTGCCGTAGAGTGGCCAAGACCCAAGGGGAAGGCATGGACCTCTTTGTTCTGCTCGTTCCACCAATTTGCAACCCATAACACCCGCGACTGTTGTGGGTTCAATCCAATAGCCCAGCCGGCACCCAGGAGTTATCGTCGACGATCCCCCTCTCCTGATCGGTGACATGAGTATCATCATTCTGATATGTGAGAGGAAGCAAGGCGGTCTCTGAGACAGTCTCATCGGAAGAGTGCAGAGCCAGCAAGAGTCGGACGTGATCAAAACAGGTCGTCCGCTCAAGAGGAGGAGAACAGGAGCAATGCTGCTCGAGGGGAGATCAACATCATAGTTGGCGGACCGACCGACGGGGATTCCAACCGAGTTAGGAAGTCACATGCTCGGCGACTGGAAATCCATGCGGTGGGTTGCAACCGGGAGTAGGCCAGCGGTCCAGAGATCAGCTTTGGCCCCCGTGATCTCGAAGGAGTTGAAGTGTCGCACGACAACACACTCATTATTCGAGCGATAATAGCCAATTACACTATTCATCGTATATTCGTTGACACAGGTAGCTCAGTCAATATCATTTTCAAGAAGGCATTCGACCAGCTCCAAATTGATCGAGGCGAGCTGTTTCCCATGACGACCCCTCTATACGGGTTCACCGATAATGAAGTCTTGCCAATTGGCCAGATCAAGATGGCCATCTCGCTCGGGGAGGAACTACTTCGGAGGACAAGAGCCACCAACTTCATCAAGATGGCCATCTCAGCTTACAATGTCATTTTGGGACGACTGACCCTGAATGAATTTCGAGCGATCGTCTCAACTTTCTGCCAAAAGATTAAGTTCCCGGTAGAAGATCGAGTTGGAGAGGTAAAGGGTGATCAGCTGGCCGCTCGGAGATGCTATGTCGAGATGGTACACTCTGAGTGTATTGAGCAGAATCATTTGAGGTTGTTCTTTTTATACTGACTATAAAAAAGAACAAGATCTCTGTTATTATGGAAGTGCATACTCTTAATCATGATATAATAACAAGCACATATACTTAATATTTATTTCTTTAATTTATCAAAGGGTGAGATTTAGTTTGTTAAATCAATAGGTCCGATAAGTTGGAAAATGATATTATTTATATGGTGTGTTGTTGATTATAGAATGAAACTGTGTCCTAGTGATCTAGGTTAGTGATGTCCCCTTGAGGAGCTTATAAGGATTGTTATATAAACCTTGTAGGTGGACTTAGTCCGACATGACAATGAAGTTGAGTGGTACTACTCTTGGAGCTAGATATTAATTAAGTGAGTTGTCAGTAACTCATTTAATTAATGGGCATTCGATATCTTAAACACAGGGAGATTAGCGCACTCATGATAAGAAGAATCCCATATTGTAATATGGGATTGGTGCGGTAGTGCAATAATAACTCTTTAATGGTATAAGTTATTATTGATGAACTTGAGTTGGGTGTTCGGGAGAACATGGGAAGCTCAAGCTCATTGGGAGACCAAAACCAATTCCTTCTCTCGGTCCCTGTTGTAGCCTCTTATTTATAAAGCCTTATATCTACCCAAAGCCCAGCTTCTTAACCAAGCTTAGGGGCCAGCCACATCCTTGCTTGGAGCCCAAGCATGGGCCCGACCAAGTCAAGCTTGGAGCTCAAGCTAGGGCCGGCCAAGCCTTGCTTGTTGCCCAAGCAAGGGGTCGGCCATATAAGAAGAGAAAAGGAAAAATTTATTTAAAATAAAATTTTGTTGCTATCCACATTGTTTTAAAAGAGAGTTTTAAATTTTTAAAATCTTTCCTTTTATAGCTTACTACAAAGGTTTAAAAGAGATATTTGAGATCTTTCCTTATTTGTAGTTATCTATAATGTTTAAAAGAAAGATTTTAATTTTTGATAAAACTTTCCTTTTTTTTAAATCATGATTTAAAAGGAGTTTTATTTTAAAACTTTTCTTTTATAGATATCCACAAAAGAATTTAAAAGAGAAGATTTTAATTTTATAAAACATGTCTTTTATAGCTATCCACAAAGGAGATTTTAAAAGAGAGATTTTAATTTTTATTTAAAATCTTTCCTTATTAGGACATGATGTGGCTGGCCATATAAAGGATTAAAAGGAAGTTTTAATTTTTTGTTTTAAAACTTTTCTTTTTTACATTCACCAAGGATTATAAAAGAGAGGTAGAAGGTGTATTCATGGTACAACAATAACATCCTTTGTTCCTCTCCTTTTTCCTTGGTGGTCGACCCTCTTCCTTCTCTCTTCTCCTTTTGTTTTCTTTCTTGGAGGTCAGCGGCATCAAGCTTGGTTTTCTCTTGGTGGTCGGTTGCTTGAAGGAGAAGAAGAAGAGAAGGAAGCTCTCTTGTCTAGCATCCCTTGGAGGTTAGTTGGTGGCCAAAACTTGGAAGCAAAGGGAGAAGCTTGGGTGGATTTCATCTTGGAAGATCATCGCCCACACGACATCCAAGAGAAGGAGAGGAATACAGCAGAAGATCAAGAGGTCTATAAGCTACTAAGAAAGGTATAACTAGTTATTTGTTTCCGCATCATAACTAGTTCATCTTCTTTGTATAGATCTTGAAAAATCAAATACAAGAGGCTATCAATTTTATGTTATCGTTTTGTTATTGATTATATTTTTTTGATTTCATGTTTCGATATTGTGCTTCTATTGAGGTCTTTGTAGTTAAACCTAGTTTTCTGTAAGAAGTTAAATATCCGATTTCTTTAAAAGGCTTTGTCTAGGAAGTGGTGGATGATCTCATACCCAAGAAGGTCAAGTGCCTCGCTATCTTTAACCTGGAAGCCGATTTTTGAAATAGATATTTAATTAACTTCTGTAATATGGTTTAACTTATGAAGAAACACATCGGTTAAACTTGGAGTAAAAATGTTAAGTATCGTTTCCAATCCAAGTTTAACTTCTGAAGGATAATTTGGATTAATAATGTTAAGCATCGTTTGCAATCCAAATTTAACTTCAGTAGAGCACATGGGTAGCTGGGTTAGTTCTATGCTTGTACAAATTTTTGTACAGGGGAACTAGAACGGTATTCCGAATAGCAACCAACAGCTTCATCACCGTCGACGGTACGTACTGCTACAACGTAATACCGTTCGGCTTGAAGAATGCAAGAGACACCTACCAGCGGCTGATGAACAAAGTCTTCCGGCAGCAGATCAGCCGCAACATGAAGGTATATGTCGACGACATATTAATTAAATCCCTCCGAGCCGTCGACCTCTATGCAGATATTAAGGAGACCTGCCAGACCCTTCGGACGTACAGAATAAAGTTAAATCCTTAGAAGTGTCTGTTCGGCGCTAAAAGTGGGCGCTTCTTGGGATATATCGTCACCAAGCGGGGCATTGAGGCAAACCCTAGCAAGGTAAAAGCACTCCAAGATATGTCACCACCAAGAAACTTGAAGGAAGCGCAACGCCTTACCGAGCGGATAACAATATTGTCACGATTCATCTCCAAGTCGTCTGACCGGAGTCTTCCCTTCTTCAAAATTCTGCGCCGAGCCACCAAGTTTCAGTGGGACGAGGAGTGTGACCGAGCCTTCGAGGAACTCAAAGTATATCTGAACTCACTACCTGTACTAGCTAAGCCTACTGTCGGTGAACCACTTCGGATATATCTGTCTTCGATCGAGCATGCTGTCGGCTCGGTGCTAGTTCGACAGAACGACGAAGAACAGTCGATGTACTTCTTGAGTCATATATTAAAGGATGCTGAATCTCGCTACACCGTTCTTGAGAAGTTCGCATTTGCTTTGGTACTCACCGCTCGAAGGCTCCGTCCTTACTTCCTCTCGCACACTATCATTGTGATGACCAACAACCCTTTGGGAAGATTATTGCTTAACCCAGAGGCGTCTGACCGATTGATTAAATGGACGATGGAGCTCAACGAGTTCGATATCCAATATCAGCCCCGAACAGCAATCAAGGCACAGTCCTTAGCCGACTTTGTTACTGAGGTACAAAACCCTGAACCCAACTCAGTCTAGAAAGTATATGTGGATAGGTCGTCCACCCGGCAGGGTAGCGGGATCGGCATACTGCTTATCTCCCCACAAGAAGAGCGAGTGCAGTTATCTGTTTAGCTGGAGTACCGTGCAACTAACAATGAAGCTGAGTGCGAGGCTCTTATAGCCAGCTTACAAGCCACTCGGCACGTCGGCGCGGGCAGAGTTCTTATCCACTCTGATTCTCAATTGGCCGCTCAGCAGTTGGTTGGAGCATTCGAGATTAGTAACACGCAGCTCAAGTTGTATGCCGAAGCCTTCGAAAAGCTGAAGGCAAACTTTCAGGAGGTAATCATCCAGAACATCCCCCAAGCGGAGAACTAAGCAGCGGACGAGCTGGCCAAACTGGCTAGCTCGCTCTCGCCGATCGTCATTACTCAACCGATCGAGCAAGTATCCTTGGTGGCGCACGTCAATCGGATGGAGGGGCTCACTTTCCCCAGCAATTGGAGAACGACCATAATAGAGTTTCTATGATCGGGAGATGCACCTTCTGATCAGGAGGAAGCTTGCTTATTGAGAAGAAGGGCTGGTCGCTTCACCTTAGTCGGGGGGCCAGCTCTGTAAGAAGGCCTTCTCTAGGCCACTGCTTAAGTGCATCGGGTCGGAGGACGCCGACTATATACTGTAGGAAGTATACCAAGGCTCTTGTGGAGGACATTTAAGCGGTCGGTCGCTAACAAGGAAGATTCTGTTGGTCGAATACTTCTGGCCGACTCTACAGGAAGATACCGCTCTGACAGTGGCTAACTATCTATCCTGCCAGAAGTACCACCACCTCTCCCACCGGTCGACTGAAGAAATGAAGGCTTCCACTGTGTCGTGCCCATTCGACCAGTGGGGTATGGATATTGTGGGACCCTTCCCCATGGCGACCAGACAACAAAAGTTTTTGCTCGTTGCAGTAGACTACTTCTACAAGTGGGTTAAAGCCGAGCCTCTAGCCAAAATAACCGAGCAGATGGTCCAAAAGTTCATCTGGCAGCATATCATCTATCAGTTCGGCATTCCGCGTCGGCTCATCTCTGACAATGGCAGACAATTCGTCGGACGGAAACTCAAAGAATGGTGCGAGGGATATGACATCCAACAAGCCTTCACCTCCGTAGCATACCTTCAAAGCAACGGACAGGCTGAGGTCACTAATCGGGAGATCTTGCGAGTTCTGCAAGTGCGGCTCAATCACATCAGAGGGAACTGGGTGGACGAGCTCCTTGGCTACTATGGGTAATCCACACGACCACTAAGGAAGGCACGGGTGTAACCCTGTTCCGCCTGGTGTACAGCGGTGAAGCGGTCGTCCCGGTCGAGGTCGGAGTCGAGTCCAATCGAATACAGCACTACGGTGAAGACAACGTTGAGCGGAGGCTTCTGGAGCTGGACTTGGTGGATGAGACGTGCAACAAAGTAGTTGTTCGGCTGATGGCCTATAGGCAAAGGATGAGACAAAGCTGCAATCGACGAGTGATCCCGAGGTCGGCGACCTCGTGTGGAAAAAAGTGAAGTCGGTCGGTGATGTCACTAAACTAGAAGCTCCGTGGGCCGAACCATTCAAAGTTGTGGAGAAGCTTCGCTCGGACACCTACTACCTAGAAGATGAGGATGGACGACAACTAGAACGTCCTTGGAGTGCAAACCACCTCTAGCCGTACCGAGCTGGATGAAAGGTGCACCAATGTAATTAAAGTGTACCTTCCATTTTGCCTGTGCCCTCTGATTGCAGGATTGAAATGAAAAATGAAAGGTTGCCCATGTAACTCGTCGAGCGGCAACGTTAAACTCATGTCTCCATCGACGGTCGAGCAGCAACCTTAAACCCCGGTCTTCACCAAATCGTCGAGCGATGACGTTAAACCCATGTCTCCACCGACGGTCGAGTGGTGACCTTAAACCATGGTCTTCACCAAATCGTCGAGCGGCGATGTTAAACCCATGTCTCCACCAACGGTCGAGCGGCGACCTTAAACCCTGGTCTTCACCAAATTGTCGAGCGATGACGTTAAACTCATGTCTCCACCGACGGTCGAGCGACGACCTTAAACCTCGGTCTTCACCAAATCGTCAAGCGGCGACGTTAAACTCATGTCTCCACCGACGGTCGAGCGGCGACCTTAAACCCCAGTCTTCACTAAATCGTCGAGCGGCGACGTTAAACCCATGTCTCCATTGACTGTCGAGCGGCGACCTTAAACTCCTACCTTAAAAGATCATCTAGCGGAGACGTTAAAACCTAGAGTCAAGCAGTGACGATAAACCCCGGGAGTATGATCCTAGCAAATATTTCAATAACGAAAGCACAGTCGTAAAAGCCGATCGGAACTATACAGCCAAATACTTAGCAAACAGATGGCATACGAAGAAGGCGCAAAAAGATTTCATTAATAAATACTGCCGAATGGCAGGAGTATAGTCAAGGCTTACAAAAAACACTCTCTACCAACCCCTCGCTCACTCAATATAGTCGAAGGCCTCGTCAGGAATGGACTCGAGAAGCTAGACTCAGTCAACATCCTTGTCAGAGAAAGCTTGAGGAATGTGGTCGTTCACCTTCAGCAGGATGAGCGTAGCGTCGATGGCCAGTTCGAACGAGTGGATGATCCAGTTGGTCGCCTTCTCATGAAATTGGTCTGACCGGAGGTATTACTACCTCAAGACCGCGAAGCGGCTCGATTCAACCTCCTGATAAGATGTTAATGCCGACCAGGAGGCTCCCAGCTCCTCTTCTAGACGCTTCACTTGATCCTGAAGTTCCGCCTCCTTGGTTGAGCGACTTTCCCTCTCGGCAGACAGGGAGTCCTCTACTTTCTTCAGATCCTCGGCCAACTATCAGGCCTCTTTGTTCTTTTCTTCCAGATCGGCAATGGCCCGTCGTTTCCTCGTGGAGGCCAGATCAAGTTTCCTATCATAAGTCTTCAATTGTGCCTCGATCTGGCCCAGCCTGCTGGCCTGCTCGACCGACTTCTGCTGCTCCTCGGTGAGGAGTTGTTGAGACCTCTCCAGCTCGGCCTTCAAACGGGCGACCGGTGATCCCTGGGAGGAGGAGGCTTCTCCGAAAATTTTGAGCCTCTTCAGCTCATCCTCCACTTGGGCCAATTGCTGGCACATGGCGATATTCTCCACCCAGTACTGCAAGTAGAAATTGTTGGATTTTTCGGGCCGCGAAAATCACTTTTTCGCGTCGCGGAAACCCTGAAGCCCCAAGCCACCGGATCCGTGCGAAGTAGAAATAAAACAAAAATTACGAGTACGAGTTTCTAATCTAGATATACACTAGATTTACAAAGAGAAATCCCTTTATACCTTCGATGCATGCCCTTTTCGTATCCCGCTCATCCAAGGAGATGTCGGATCTCAAGTTGTCAAAGTAGACAACTCTCTAAAAGTATCCACACGAACTAATTAGGTGGAGAAGACCAAACAATAGGTGTGCTAGCACCTAGATGATGTTCAGCCAAGAGAGGAGAGGAAGAGCAAGAAGAGAGAGCACTTGAGGAAGAAGAAGATGTAAATGACACTTGAATGAAAAATGAATTCCTTCCCTTTACAAAAGTGGTCAGCCACTTTTACAAAACTGTAACCCCCATTTTGCATTAAGTGTGGCCATTAAAGAGATTTGTAACCTCCATGAGGTGGCACACACATGTACTAAACATGATGATGTGGCACCTCATCATTGCCCACTTAATGCCAAGTCACAAATGATGTGGCATAAAGTCAAGTCAAACTTGACTCTTCCTCTTCCTCTCAAGTCAAGTCAAACTTGACTTAATCTCTCTCATGGTTGATCTAATCCAACCATTTAATTCAAGTCAATTTAATATAATGAATCTAATTTATTTAATTAAATTGATTCAATGAGTCATAATCTAAATTAGACTCATTGAACACATGAATCAACTTGAGTCCAACTCAATTATCCCAATTAGGATTACTCTTAATCCAATTTGATTCATCAAATGAATCTAATTCTCTTGGTTCATCATATGAATCTAATCTCCATCTAATTGTCCTTAGTGTGTGACCCTATAGGTTCTTATAACGTTGGCAATGCCCCTAAACCCATTTAGGAGCATAAGTAATGAGCGGTATCTAGCAACACATCATTACTACCCAAGTTACAAGAATGTCGAGATCCAACATCACCTTGTGACTACTAATTGTGACTCCTCATAATATATGGCAAGTGTCCTTCTATCCTAGACATCTAGATTGATCAATGTGAGGCATAGACCGTGTCATCCTCTGACCAATCTAAATCTTGATCTCCAAGTAGACTCACTAAATCAAATGAGCTCAATATCTCATATTGACTCATTTGGGCATGGCCATGCACTTCGTGGTCTCACTCTATCAAGAATATTGATGTCGCTCCCGTCATATAGGAGGAATAGATCCCATCTACATCACTCACATCCCTCTGCATAATTCATTACATACCCAGTAATCGCCTTTATAGTCTACCCAGTTACGGGTGACGTTTGACGAAACCAAAGTATATAACTCCTTATGTAGGGAACCATGGTGACTTCAGGTCTAAGGACTAGTAGTTATACTAATAGCCACATGAGAAAGTATATGACACTCATATAACGATCCATGATACTTTCTCATGGCGGGTCATTCAGTATACATTCTTCAATGCATACTCATGTGTCAACTTGATATCTCTATATCCATGACTTGTGAGATCAAGTCATCGAGTTGACCTACATGCTAGTCTTATTGCATTAACATTGTCCCTGAATGTTAACACTCGACTAGGAATGATTAAGAGTAGTGTTCCCTATATCATCTTACTATCGGTTCAACTAACCGATTGATATAGGTGAGAACCTTCTACTCAAGGACGCTATTATACTTAGTTTATTTGACACCAATACAAGTAAATATAATAACCAAAAATAAATGCCTTTATTTATATAAGAATATGATACAACAAGTCCATAATACAATCATCAAATGATTGGCTCTAGGGCTCTAATTAACAATCTCCCACTAGCACTAGTGCCAATCAGGGTAGGCTCTAAGCCCCAATGACCTAGTGTGACCATCATGCTTCCTTTGTGCCAAAGCCTTGGCCAAGGGATCTGCGATGTTAGCCTCTGTAGGTACTCTGCATATCTTCACATCTCCTCTCTCGATAATCTCTCGAATGAGATGGAAGCGCCGTAGTATGTGTTTGGTCCGCTGGTGTGAGCCGCCTGTGATATAGCTCCATTGTTGTCACAATAGAGCTCAATAGGGTCAGCGATCGTAACCACCCCAAGTTCGGTGATGAACTTACGGATCCAACCGCCTTCCTTTCACGCCTCGATGCAAGAATGTACTCTACCTCATCGAGAATCACCATCGTGTCCCGCTCAACTCTTCCACCACAAAGACCACCATTTATGCAAAATATGAAACCTGACTGCGATCGATAATCATCCTGGTCGGTCTGGAAGCTAGCATCACTGTAACCCTTTACAGCTAGCTCGTCATTGCCTCCATATATCAAGAAATATTCTTTAGTGCTTCTTAAGTACTTAAGAATATTCTTGACCGTTATCCAGTGACTTTCACCTAGATCTGACTGGTATCTGCTCGTCATGCTCAAAGCATACGAGATATTAGGTCGAGTACATAGCATGACGTACATGATAGATCCTATGGCTGAGGCATAAGGGATCTGATCCATGCGGTCTCTCTCCTCTCTAGAAGAGGGACCTTGAGTCTTCGAAAGACTCACGCCATGTGAATCGGCAGAAATCCCTTCTTGGAGTTCTGCATGGCAAACCGAAGGAGTACCTTGTCAATATATGTATTCTGACTTAGGCCAAACAATCTCTTAGATCTATCTCTATAGATCTGTATCCCTAGAATGCGGGATGCCTCACCTAAGTCCTTCATTGAGAAGCAACTCCCTAGCCAGGATTTGACAGACTGAAGCAAAGGGATGTCCTTCCCAATGAGTAGTATGTCATCCACATACAATATGAGGAAGACAACTATATCCCCAACAACCTTCTTGTAGACACAAGGCTCATCTTCATTCTTGATGAAATCAAACTGTTTGATTATATCATCGAATCGAAGATTCTAGCTCCGAGAAGCTTGCTTTAGTCCATAAATGGGCCTATGCAGCTTGCATACTCTGCTAGTATGCTGTGGATCTACAAAACCCTCAGGTTGTGTCATGTACACATCCTCGAGCAGGTTTCCATTCAGAAACGCGGTTTTGACATCCATCTACCATATCTCATAGTCATGGTATACTGCAATAGCAAGCATGATCCGAATGGATTTAAACATCGCTACTGGAGAAAAGGTTTCATCATAGTCAATACCATGAATCTGCTTGAAACCTTTAGCTACCAAGCGGCCCTTATAGATAACTCCATCCATGTCAGTCTTTCTCTTAAAGACCCACTTACACCCAATGGGTTTTACCCCTTCAGGTGGATCAACCAAAGTCCATACTTGGTTGGTGTACATGGATTCCATCTCGGATCTCATGGCCTCTAGCAATTTCTCGGAATCTGGTCTCATCACAGCTTCCTGATAGGTGGTAGGCTCATCCTCTATGATCACAACGTCATCATGGTCAGACAAGATAAATGAGTATCTCTCAAGCTGACGATGTATCCTATCAGACCTGCAAAGAGGTATGTCTACTTGAACTGGTTGTTGTTCCTCAACTCCTTGTGGAACAACATCATCCACAACACTTTGTGGATCCAGTTCAATTTCCATCGAGGCTTCAGTGTTATGGTCCGCATCTTGAACTTCTTCAAGATCGAACGTACTCTCATTAGTCTTTCTAGAAACAAAGTCCCTTTCTAGAAAGACCCCAGTCTTTACCACAACTACCTTGTGCTGACTGGGAATGTAGAAGTAATATCTCTTAGTTTCCTTGGGATATCCAATAAAGTAGCACTTGTCGGATTTGGGTCCTAACTTGTCTGAGACTTGACGTCGAACGTAAGCCTCACAACCCCAAATCCTCATGAAAGACACCTAGACATCTCTCCCAGTCCATATCCTATATGGTGTCTTTATCACAGCCTTGGATGGAACTCGGTTGAGTATGAAAGCTGTTGTGTCTAGAGCATAGCCCCAAAGGAATGTCGGAAGATCTGTGTGACTCATCATAGATCATACCATATCTAATAGGGTAGGATTCCTCCTTTCGGATACACCATTCCACTGTGGTGTTCCAGAAGGAGTGAGTTGGGATAGAATCCCACACTCAGCTAGGTAGTCACGAAACTCATGGCTAAGGTATTCTCCACCTCGATATAATCGAAGTATCTTAATACTCTTGCCAAACTGGTTCTGTACTTCATTCTTGAATTCTTTGAACTTTTCAAAGAATTCTGACTTATGTGTCATCAAGTACACATAACCATATCTACTGAAGTCATCAGTAAATGTGATGAAGTACCTATAACCGCCTCTAGCAGCGACATTGAAAGGGCCACATACATCACTATGTATGAGTCCTAACAAATCAGTCGCTCTTTCGCTGTGCCCACTAAAGGGAGTCTTGGTCATCTTGCCTAGTAGGCATGACTCGCAAGTCTCATAGGATTCAAAATCAAATGAGTCCTGCAAACCATCCTTATGGAGTTGGGATAAGCGCTTGTCATTTATATGACCTAAGCGATAGTGCCAGAGATAGGTTTGGTTCAAGTCATTTGACTTGAACCTCTTGGTATTTATGTTATAGATAGGGCTTTCAAGGTCTAGAATGTAGAGTCCGTTCATCAGAGGTGCACTACAATAGAACATATCTTTTAAATAAATAGAACAACATTTGTCCTTAATAATAAAAGAGAAACCTTTCTTGTCCAAACAAGAAATTGAAATTATGTTCTTAGTTAATGCAGGCATATAACAACAATCATCCAACTCTAATACAAGCCCAGAGGGAAGAGATAGAAAATAAGTCCCTACAGCAACAGCAGCAACCCGTACTCCATTGCCTACGCGTAGGTCCACCTCGCCCTTCGCCAATGCCCTGCTATTTCTCAGCGCCTGCACATTAGTACAAATGTGATATGCACATCCGGTATCTAATACTCATGATGAAGAAATAGATACATTGACTTCTATAACATATATACCTGAAGTGGAAGTCTCACTTCGCTTCTTCTTAAGATCTTCCAGGTACACCTTGCAGTTCCTCTTCCAGTGCTCGGTCTGACCGTAGTGGAAGCAGGTAGCATCCTTGGCGACCCCTCCTTTAGGCTTCAGTTCCTTGCCTTTGCCCTTGGCTTGGGACTTTCCCTTGCCTTTGGGCTTGCCCTTGCCCTTGTGTTTCTGAACCATCAAAACAGAGTGGGGCTTTGCCTTCTTAAGGTTCAGCTCAGCAGTTCTCAACATGCTGAGAAGCTCTGACTATAGCTATCCGGCAAGGATTGCAAGATCAGGTCAGTGGCCAGCTCTTGGCCAAGCGGGAATCCCAACCTCTGTAGGTTTTCTATGTACCCAATCATTTTGAGTACATATGGGCCTACGGGAGCCCCATCTGACATCTTGCATTGAAATAGTGCCCTTGAGATCTCAAATCTCTCATGCCGCGCTTGTCCTTGATACAGTTGATGAAGATGTTGAACCATATCGTAAGCGCCCATTAACTCGTGTTGCTTCTGAAGATCAGAGTTCATGGTCACGAGCATTAGACAGGACACATCTAATGCGTCATCTTGATGCTTTTTGTAAGTATCTTTGTCAGCTCGCGGGGCATTGGCAGGAGGAGCCTCCAGAATGGGCTGCTCCAGAACGTACAGTTTACGTTCCTGGGTGAGAATTATTCTCAAATTCCTGTACCAGTCCAGGAAATTTGCTCCGTTGAGTTTGTCCTTCTCAAGAACAGATCGCATGGAGAAAGTGTTCGTATTTGACGCCATGGTTATCTACAACAGAAAAATGTAGAAAATAAATATCATATTCTTTTAAATCATTTAATTAGGCCTTTAACTAAATGATGCTCCCACTAAATTCTATAATTCATGTGGGACAAGATCCATATCATACTAACCCTTGAGTTAGCTTTGGCTAATACGCCCAAGATTTAGTATGATCGGTAGGTAACGATTTACCAATTACATCTCTATGCAACTCTTGTTTATAGGATCATTATCCGTAGTTATATTAAAACTTGAGTTAGCTTTGGCTAATACGCCCAAGAATTAATATAAAAGTGATTTATGTCCTATCTTTCCAACCATTGGAAGAATGCCTATAGTTGTACTCGATCCAACCGAGTTAACTAGGAATACTCAATCTAATTGAGTTTGTATTCGCCCATGCGTTGATAAGCGGGACCAAGATTGTCCCTCCGTACCCTACCAAGATAATATGTGTTGCTCTGCTTTGGCAGATCCAACAACACATGTGATCGAGGTAGTGATAGGTATCACGGTACGGTAGGCATTAGAGTTGACGTGATTTAGATCTAATCTAATCGATGATGTGTATCATATACACGATAGATCTAATCTAATCGAAAGGGTGCATCATGTGCACGACTTAGATCTAATCTAATCGTTAGGCACTAATTAATTACTTAATCATGCATCACATATACACAAGCAATTAATTAAATTAATTTGTGATTAGTCATGGCCCTACTACGATCTTCTCAAGCCAATGAGAAGATCGGATGGTCAACCTAGGGTCAACAGCTTCTCAAGCTCCTTCCCTTGATCACCTTGTGTTGCTCGCGCCCTTCTCGTAACTCCGTCTCGAGTGGACCTTCCACCGCTCCAATTTTGTACATTACAATTTTGAAACTCGAGTTACATTCAAGTCTAAACTAATTTACAACAAGAATAAATAATAGAGAAAGGCAAGACGCGCAGGTCGCGAATCAAATGTACAACACGCATAACACAAATAACGGCACGCAGGCCGTAATATGAATTACAACACAAATCCAATCAGATTGGGTCTTTTGGGCCATAACTATCACAAATTATACATAATTATAAATTATGTAATTTCCATAATTTTCTGTAATTTTAATACTAATTTTTACAATTTTTACGAGTAAAATTTCCCGGCGGTCCCGTTTAGCGGTTTTCGGGCGCAATCGCGGAACGAATCCCCTTACGGGGCCAGGGGCAGCGCCTCTACCCACGATCTAACCATCGCGAGTGTCCCTAAGCGATCCAAAGCGCCTTAGTCCGCTGTCCCAAAAAGTTTTGAGGTGAAACCTTGCCGTTTCGGGAAAAACTTCTCGGTAGTCGAAGCCTACAAGTGTCGAAACACTTGTGCTTCGCTTCTACGAGAAAATTACTCATAAAAACAATTAAAAACCTAAATTTACAGAAAATCACAGAACCTACATTTTTCATAAAAATGCAAACTAAACTCGTACAAGACTTCGCACGTGGCTCTGATACCACTGTTGGATTTTTCGGGCCGCGAAAACCGCTTTTTCGCGTCGCGGAAACCCTGAAGCCCAAGCCATCGGATCCGTGTGAAGTAGAAATAAAACAAAAATTACGAGTACGAGTTTCTAATCTAGATCTACACTAGATTTACAAAGAGGAAACCCTTTATACCTTCGATGCGTGCCCTTTTCGTATCCCGGTTGTCCAAGGAGATGCCGGATCTCAAGTTGTCAAAGTAGACAACTCTCTAGAAGTATCCACATGAACTAATTAGGTGGAGAAGACCAAACAATAGGTGTGCTAGCACCTAGATGATGTTCGGCCAATAGAGGAGAGGAAGAGAAAGAAGAGAGAGCACTTGAGGAAGAAGAATGAAAAATGAATTCCTTCCCTTCACAAAAGTGGCCGACCACTTTCACAAAAGTGTAACCCCCATTTTGCATTAAGTGTGGCCATTAAAGAGATTTGTAACCTCCATGAGGTGGCACACACATGTGCTAAACATGATGATGTGGCACCTCATCATTGGCCACTTAATGCCAAGTCACAAATGATGTGGCATAAAGTCAAGTCAAACTTGACTCTTCCTCTTCCTCTCAAGTCAAGTCAAACTTGACTTAATCTCTCTCATGGTTGATCTAATCCAACCATTTAATTCAAGTCAATTTAATATAATGAATCTAATTCATTTAATTAAATTGATTCAATGAGTCATAATCTAAATTAGACTCATTGAACACATGAATCAACTTAAGTCCAACTCAATTAGCCCAATTAGGATTACTCTTAATCCAATTTGATTCATCAAATGAATCTAATTCTCTTGGTTCATCATATGAACCTAATCTCCATCTAATTGTCCTTAGTGTGTGACCCTATAGGTTCTTATAACGTTGACAATGCCCCTAAACCCATTTAGGAGCATAAGTAATGAGCGGTATCTAGCAACACATCATTACTACCCAAGTTACAAGAATGTCAAGATCCAACATCACCTTGTGACTACTAATTGTGACTCCTCACAATATATGACAAGTATACTTCTATCCTAGACATCTAGATTGATCAATGTGAGGCATAGATCGTGTCATCCTCTGACCAATCTAAATCTTGATCTCCAAGTAGACTCACTAAATCAAATGAGCTCAATATCTCATATTGACTCATTTGGGTATGGCCATGCACTTCGTGGTCTCACTCTATCAAGAATATTGATGTCGCTCCCGTCATATAGGAGGGATAGATCCCATCTACATCACTCACATCCCTCTGCATAATTCGTTACATACCCAGTAATCACCTTTATAGTCCACCCAGTTACGGGTGACGTTTGACGAAACCAAAATACATAACTCCTTATGTAGGGAACCATGGTGACTTCAGGTCTAAGGATTAGTAGTCATACTAATAGCCACATGAGAAAGTATATGACACTCATATAACGATCCATGATACTTTCTCATGGCGGGTCATTCAGTATACATTCTCCAATGCATACCCATGTGTCAACTTGATATCTCTATATCCATGACTTGTGAGATCAAGTCATCGAGTTGACCTACATGCTAGTCTTATTACATTAACATTGTCCCTGAATGTTAACACTCGACTAGGAATGATTAAGAGTAGTGTTCCCTATATCATCTCACTATCGGTTCAACTAACTGATTAATATTGGTGAGAACCTTCTACTCAAGGACGCTATTATACTTAGTTTATTTGGCACTAATACAAGTAAGTATAATAACAAAAAAATAAATGCCTTTATTTATATAAGAATATGATATAACAAGTCCATAATAGAATCATCAAATGATTATCTCTAGGGCTCTAACTAACAGAAATTAGCGCCGAGTAGAGGTAACTTATGAACTGATACTTGCAAATACTAACGCCGGTGGACATCTCCAGATGACTGTCAACCAGCATGCCCGGGGGTTTCATGGTCATTCGCACCCTAGCCTCCTCCCAGATGCAGGCGAGCCGACCCCGGATGTAGATTTGATGTTGAGGGGAGCTGGGTTGGTCGCCTGGTGTGAGTAGATCCTCGATCGGTAGGTGAAGGGTGGTAGTGATGGATCATTTCTCGCCCGACGCCGACTGAGCGGAGGCAGACGGGTCGGAGGCTTGAGCAGGGGGGACTGGAAGAATGGTGGATCGGGTTATCCTCCGCCTAGCCGAATGAAGGGAGGTGATCGGCTAAATGAGGAGCGGCTCCTGCAGCTTAGCCATGGACGGGGTCCGATCGGAGGAAGTAGGCTCCACTATTGCAGGAGCTGGAGACGGGACGCCTCCCCTCGCAGAGGCTTAGATGGCTGAAGTGGCAGATCGGGAAGGCGCGTCCATTCGGCGCCTCTTGTGAGTGAGTGACACTTCATCGCCCGAGGACCCCGAACCCTCAGCAAGGATGACGAGTGGCGTTTCTCAGGCCAATCTTGGGTCGGTCGCCCCTCCTGTGCTGGGCGCTCGCTCGGCGGTCCTGTCGCCCGCAGTTGTAGTTTCCCCAGCTGTGCCCTCTTGCGAGCCGACCGGGGTCAAGCCGAGCCACCCCATCTCCTTGGCAACAGCTGCTTCGATCTTGGCTTGCTTAGCCTTCATTATCCCGGTTGCCCGAGCATGCATCATGATATCGGCTGCAAAAGAAGAACAGAATCAGTTAGATTCAAAGAAAGAAGGTTGAGAAATGTCATACCTAGGCTGCTCAGGAGTTTCACTCGGATCGGACTCAACCCAAACATGTATATCACGCCCTCTGGCAACAACTTGTGAATGTCAAACTTCAGCCCGGCCAACATGTTAGCAGCGTGGAGGTAATCGGGTTGAGCCTTGTACTTCTTCAGATCATGTTGAGTAGGGAGCCCGACCTGCCATCTGGTCCGGAAGCTTGGCCGTTTGGGGAGTCTTAAATAGAAGAAGTATTCCTTCCAGTGTTTGTTAGAGGTGGGCATTTTGTCGAAGAAGACCAGACCGATCCGGGATTGGAAAAGGTATGCGGCCAGCTCGGACTGTTTGGGGTAGTAAAAATAGTGGAAGACCCGAGGGGTCAGCGGGATGTTGTGCACTCGGAACAACACCACCACGCCACATAGCAGGCGGAAGGAATTGGGGACAAGCTGGGCGAGTGGGACACGAAAGTAGTTGCAAACCTCGATTATGAAGGGGTGGATGGGGAACCGAAGGCCAGCCACAAATTGGACTCGGAAGAAACAAACTGTGCCGACCAGCGGATCGTTGGGTCGGTCGGACGGGGAGGCTAAAAATATTTCATGGTCGGACGGGAGGTCATAGGCGTTTATCAAACTCGCGGCGTCATCCTCATTGAACCGAGTCTCTATGGTGGCATACCAGAGACCAGAAACGAGGTCGGACGGCTGCGAGGAGCTCGCCATGGCCGAGAAACGAAAAGGCAGAAAGTTCGACGGGAAAAAGGACAGGAAAAACACAGGAAACTGAAAGCGACGGAGGGAACAGTGGAAAAGCAGCAATGGAGTGGGAAAGGGAGAGCTTACAAGAGGGGGAAGATCGCCGGAGCACTGAACACAGTAGCACCACCGAAGCAACGGACGCAGAAGAATCACCGGAGCAAAGTGTTGGTCCCTTTGGAGGATGCCAAGAGGGGAGGGGTGAATTGGCCTGAAAAACATAAACCAACCTTTCTCGGATTTTCAACTAATAATAAAACTTATAATCAAAACAAAAAGAGACTAATTAAATGAAATCAGACACAGAGGATTTACTTGGTTTGCAATCAGAGGATTGCTAATCCAAGGAAAATATGATGCACTATCTGATGATCTCCTTTGGGTGGAGTAGCCTCTTATAGCTTTGACAGCACAAAAGAAAAAGTAGAAATGAAAGAACTGGATTACAAGTTGTTGTTCTAAACTGTGAAAATTAGTGCTCTATTTATAACATTGTTCGGGGCGCCCTGAAGGGTTCCGAGCGCCCTGGGGAGATAAACTTTATCCCCTAATATTCAGATCGAGTCAAAACTTGATCTGGTTTAAAAGTTAGGTTCGGGCGCCCGGAAGCATTCCGGGCGCCCCGGACTAGTCTGGGTGCCCAGACCAGGAAAGTCAACAGGGTTGACTTTTCTCGGTCCGAGACCTTTGCTCCGGTTCAGCTCGTCTCGGTCTGGGTCTTTCGCTCCAGCTCCGCTAGCTTGGGTGATCTCGGCCATCCGGAATAGGGCTCACCCGAACCCAAGTTCCTGCCTTCTCCTCGAGCAGCCTTCCTCCCCGATTTCTCGTCCCTCGAACGTCGCACACGTTCTTCTCATCCACCGGTGTACTCTTCTGCGGCACCGCGTCCCTCGGACGCACCGAGCCGGTCGGCTCTCTCCCCATGTCGTCCTTCTCGCTAGCCATGTCTTCCGCTCAACTTCCTATGCTCCTAAGCTCCTACACACTTAGACACAAGGGTTAAAACAAACATGACCTAACTTAACTTGTTTAATCACATCAAAACACCTTGAGGTTCCAACAATCTCTCCCTTTTTGATGTGAGCAACCCAAGTTAAGGTAGAGTAAAACAAACATAAAGTAAAAACAATTAATTTTGCAAAATAAGTGCAAATATAATTTTTCAATGAAAGTATACCTCCCCCTAGACTTAACATTCTTCTCCCCCTTTAATCACATAAAAAATTGGGATTCCTTAACAAGTCTAAGGTTAACTTTAAAAAAAAAATTTAAAATTCTAAGTTAAAATTTCCAAGTAAAAAAAATTTCTAAGGCAAAATTTCTAAGTAAAAAAAATTATAAGTAAAAAAAATTCTAAGGGAAAAAATATTTTAATAGAAACTATTGAATTTTTAAATTGAAATTGTTAAGCATTTGGAAGAGTTTCAAAAAATACCTTTAAATTAACAATAAAATTTGTTGTATATCTTAAAAATATTTAAAATTTTTTGAAACATGTTGAGTAACCCTTTAAAGCAAAAAAAAAAAAAAAAATTTAATGTTTTTTCAGTTAGTCAATTAAATTCTTATTTCGATACTTGACTTTCAGGCAGTGGCGAGGCACTAGGCCTTCTTAGTTATTGGAGCAACAACTACTTTCTTAGACAAAGTCACATAAAGAAATTAAATGTTTAATTTTCTTACTGAAAATGCTAAGTCTAATTTTAATTTTTGAATTAAACAAGTTTTTGGAACCCAATAGAGGTTCCTTCCTACAGGATTAATCAAGTATTTTCTAGGCACATGGCTTTTGATATTTTTCTAATTTGATTTTGGTAAAACTTATAGTACCAATTTAATCCTCTATAATTTTTAAAAACAGAAATATTTAAACAGGTAGGTTTTTTCAAATTTTCTATTTCTTCTTTTAATTTATCATTTTCAAATTTTATTTTATCAAAGTATTCTATTAGACAAGATTTTGCCAAAATTCTTTTTATTTCTAAAATTTCATTTTTTAATTTGGTATTTTTATTTTTCTAATTTGTACATGGATTTTGCCATAGCCTTAATACCAAAATAAAGCTGATCAGGAGGTAAGAGGCATACCTCACTTACCATATCAGACTTGAAGCCTGACTCTCCCCCTGTTTCGCTGCATTCGTCTGAAGTCGCCCCCCCTTCATTGATGCTGGGTTCCAATGTACTTTGCCCTTCATAGCTCGCTGTCAGTGCTAGTTCGGCATATTCTTGTACTTCGGATTCAGATGATGAATTGTCATCCCAAGTGGCTTTTAGAATCTTGTGCTTCTTGGATATCTTGACTTTCTCCTTCTTTAATTCTGGGCAATCTTCTTTTAAGTGTCCTTCCTTTTGACACTGGTAGCAGCGAACCCTTCTTCTATTTCTTGGATTTTTCTTATTATGCATTTCTTTAAATTTATTATATCGAAAGAATTTTTAAAAATTCCTTACCATATATGCTTCTTGGTCTTCTTCTGAGTCTGACTCGGGTTCATCCTTCTTGATTACGTTCAGCGCCATAATCTAGCTTGAGTCTTTTGTTGTCCTTGCACATCTGGTTTTATGTAATTCAAGAGTAGAAAATAATTCCTCTAAGGTACTTACCTCCAAATCCTTTGAAATATAGTAGGCGTCGATGACTGAGGTCCATTCTGGAGTTCTGGGAAACGCGTTGAGTGCGTAGCGTATGGTATCCCGGTTGGTTACAGTTTCTTCGAGGTTCTCGAGACCGGTAATTAATTCCTTTACCTTCGCGTGTAGATCGGCTACCTTCTCACCTTTTTCCAGATGGATGTTTGTTAGTTTATTCCGAAGGATGTCTTTTCTGGCGAGCTTGGCTTTGGGTGTGCCTTCGTAGAGTTCTAGGAACTTCTCCCAGAGTTCTTTGGCCAATGAGTAGCTTCCGATGCGGTTGACTTCTTGAGGCGGCAGCACGCTCAGCAAGTGATACTTCGCTCGGTTGTTCGCTACGGAATCATTCTGCTCCTTTTTCGTCTAAAGACTTTCTTCTTTTTCTTCTCCATTCTGATTCGTAGGAGCTACAAAACCATATTTTATTATTAAACGAATTTCGAAATCAGTTTTCAGAAATACCTCAATACGACGCTTCCAGTGTACGAAGTCCCCCTCGAATTTTGGTGGAACGATGCTTGGTCTGGCCATCTCGTTGCTTCGATCAGTGGTTAGTCCTCCTGAAGCGTCCTTGCTCTGATACCACTTATTGGTCCCTTTGGAGACTGACAAGAGGGGAGGGGTGAATTGCCCTGAAAAAAATAAACCAACCTTTCTCGGATTTTTAACTAATAATAAAACTTGTAATCAAAACAAAAAGGGACTAATTAAATGAAATTAGACACAGAAAATTTACTTGGTTTGCAATCAGAGGATTGCTAATCCAAAAAAAATATGGCGCACTATCTGATGATTTCCTTTGGCCGGAGTAGCCTCTTACAGCGTTGACAACACAAAAGAAAAAGCAGAAATGAAAGAATTGGATTACAAGTTGTTCTAAACTATGGAAATTAGTGCTCTATTTATAGCACTGTTCGGGGCGTCCCGAAGGGTTCCGGGCGCCCCAGGGGGATTAACATTATCCCCTAATATTCAGATCGAGTCAAAACTTGATCTGGTCAAAAAGTTGGGTTCGGGCGCCCGGAAGTATTTCGGGCACCCAGACCAGGAAAGTCAACAGGGTTGACTTTTCTCGGTCCGGGACCTTTGCTCCGGTTCAGCTCGTCTCGGTCTGGGTCTTTCGCTCCGGCTTCGCTAGCTTGGGTGATCTCAGCCATCCGGAATAGGGCTCACCCGAACCCAAGTTCCCGCCTTCTCCTCGAGCAGCCTTCCTCCCCGATTTCTCATCCCTCGAACGTCGCACACGTTATTCTCATCCACCGGTGTACTCTTCTGCGACACTGCGTCCCTCGGACGCACCGAGCCCGTCAGCTCTCTCCCCGTGCCATCCTTCTCTCTAGCCGCGTCTTCCGCTCGACTTCCTGTGCTCCTAAGCTCCTGCACACTTAGACACAAGGGTTAAAACAAACATGACCTAACTTAACTTGTTTGATCACATCAAAACACCTTGGGTTTCCAACACAAAGTTTATCGGAGAGCACGCAGAGAACGCAGAGGAAGAAATGGCGACGCTAAGGCTTTATAAAGATGGGTGCGGCCGATCGAAGTCGTCCGATCTAAGGCACGGGAGTCGGAGCACACATCCGGTCGTTGAATTCGAACCGCCAAATGTCACATCAGCAGTTGTCACCTCGGCGTGCGGTGGCTACGACGACGACACGTGGCGTCCTCCCACATGGTGACATTTAATGTAACACCCCACCCTCCTCACTACTAGTCTGCGAGGGCGGAGCGCTACTGGACTACTAACTTTACTTAACTATCCTTGTTCACATGTTGATAGAAATTCCTAAAACTCTCGGAGAACTCAAAACATACAATTAACTAGCAGCGGAAGACTAAATGACTCATCTAATACATTCTTAATAAATGGCAATCTTAACAAATTCTTATGCTAGGTCCCAAGGCTTCTATAGTCCAGGCATCACACATCCATCCGCACCTCCTTGTCGCCTTCCTTTGCTATAACTTTTCCTTTCCTTTATCTGCAGTAAGAGGAAAATGTATCTATAAGCAAAATTGCTTAGTAAGACTATCTAATTCACAAAACTCGAATATGCATGTGAATATACTGAAATCTAAAAGCTGAATGCTCAAAAGGAAAACTACTCATGCTCATCTACAAGCAAAAGAAACATACTAAAATGTTAAACATGTAAAACAAATCTATACAATCATGCTAGCATAATCTTGCTAAATTTTAAACACTTTCTGAATCTTATTTCACTTGTTTAAAAACTTATATTTTAATACTTCAAAATAATAATCAACTTTCTTCTTGGGCCCAAGTGTAGTACCATCTTATGCGTGTTCCCTAATAGGTTGGGGTAGCGAGCCACCAATCCTAAAAGAGCAGACCTCGGTCTACCAGGGCCAAGACCTCGGAATTGGACACCTGGATTTGTTTAACGACAACCTCGGAAGTCGGGTACTAGCCTCTTAAATAAAGTAAAATACTTGTTATCTTTTATTACTTCTAATATATAATGCCTCGGCATTTTCTTTAAGCACCTTATGTACCAAAATCCCTAAAGTCTTGACTTTGGGATCTACTTAAGGCCTTGGCCTTTCTCTTTCTTTTCTTTATCTTTCTTATACTTGTTAATACTTCTAATAAAAGAATGCTTCTTTAAAAACTGAAATGTTTAAACAAATTCTAACTTTGAAATGCATAAACAAAAATCTGCATACTATGCTAATCAAAATTCTGCATACTATACTAATCAAGATTCTGCATTCTATGCTACACTATTTCTGCATACTATGCGAACATAAATTCTGCACTATAATACTTAACCAAACTGCACTATAATCTTTTTCTTTAAAAACTGCACTATAAGTTCCACCAAAAATCTGCACTACAAGTTCCACCAAAAATCTGTACTACAAGTTCCACAAAAAATCTGCACTATAAATTCCACCAAAAATCTGCACTACAAGTTCCACAAAAAATCTGCACTATAAACTTTAAAGAAATCTGTACTATTAGCTTTTAAGAAATCTGCACTACAAGCGCTAAAGAAATCTGCTCTAAAGAAATCTGCATTTTAAGCTCTAAGAAATCTGCACTACAAGCTTAATTAAAATCTGCACTATAAGCTTACATAAAAATCTGCACTATAATCTTAATTGAAATCTGCACTATAGACTTAATTAAAATCTGCATTATAAGCTTAAATAAAAATCTGCACTATAAGCTTAATTAAAAATCTGCACTATAGGCTTAATTAAAATCTGCACTATAGGCTTAATTAAAATCTACACTATAAGCTTAATTAAAAATCTGCACTATAAGCTTAATTAAAATCTGCACTATAGGCTTAATTAAAAATCTGCACTACAAGCTTAATTAAAATCTGTACTATAAGCCTACATAAAAATCTGCACTGTAAGCTTAATTAAAATCTGCACTATAAGTCTACATAAAAATCTGCACTATAAACTTAATTAAAATCTGCACTATAAGTCTACATAAAAATCTGCACTATAAACTTAATTAAAATCTGCACTATAAGCTTAATTAAAATCTGCACTATAGGCTTAATTAAAAATCTGCACTATAAGCGCTTTTCATGCTTCGAATTCAAGAAGAACAAAGGTCTGAAACTACTCCTACTGTAGGTGAGAAGCACTTACCTTGCTTCTTGGACTCACAACCGAACAAAAAGGGCTTCTAGGACCTTGGCTGGTCGCCGGAGATGATGGCCTAACTCCCTTTCATTTTCTGCCCGAGCTCCGCCATCGTACGCAGAAGAGAAGGAGAGAATGGTTTAAGTCACGGGAAAACAGAGCATCAACTTATCCCCTTTTATAATCCAATATTCTGTTAACTATCTTAAATAAATTCGCTACCTTTTCTAAACAGACAAATCCAACATCAACTTATCCCTTTTATAATCCAATATTCTGTTAACTATCTTAAATAAATTCGCTACATTTTCTAAACAGACAAATCCAACATCAACTTATCCCTTTTATAATATTCTGTTAACTATCTTAAATAAATTCGCTACCTTTTCTAAACAGACAAATCCAACATCAACTTATCTCTTTTATAATCCAATATTCTGTTAACTATCTTAAATAAATTCGCTACCTTTTCTAAACAGACAAATCCAACATCAACTTATCCCTTTTATAATATTCTGTTAACTATCTTAAATAAATTCGCTACCTTTTCTAAACAGAACCACCTTCTTGACCACTTGGTCAGCCGGATTTTCTTAAGGCTTGGTTCGGCCGGAGGTTGCGGGTTTGAATCTCGGCTAATTTTCTTTATTTTTTGCAACTTGTTTCTTTTGGTAAAAATACCAAACGAACTCCAAAAATTACATAAAAATACTCTAAAAATTTCTAAAAATCTCTAGAATTTTTCTAAAGCATTTCTAAATATTTTTAAGTACTATTAGGACTCGAAATGAGGAAATTTGGGTTGTTACATTTAATAGGCATGGGTGCGTGCTTGGCCTTAATGAGGGTGATTTATGCGTACTTCAAGGAGATTTGGACGACGTCAACATTGACCACCCGGCTCACGCCCCCTCCCCCTCCCAGGGGCGATGAGGAAAATATCCAAGTACAAAGGCTCGAGGCGCCGACCAGAAAAGGAAGATCAGTCCTACAAAGGCCGATCGGGATCCAACTCACCTATTAGTCGATCGGCCGATCGGTCATCATACTACTGGTTTAGTCAGTCGAACTTGCAGCCTCCTTCAACTAGACTTGAGGGGGAGGCACGTGATCTGGTGGTAAGGTGGGGCCCGCCCGGGCGGAGGTTAGAGTGATCAACATCCTGGGCAGGCATCCGATCGGGCGAACTACCTTCCTGATCAAGCAGGAAGAGTAGCCGGCCCGATACTCCGACAGCTCGGTCAGGCACCGAGCTTTTGACGCTCATAAAGCTCAAAGTAGGAAAGGATGAAGGCCGAGCGGCCATCCCGCTCGGCTAAGCAATGGACGCAACCTCAACCCGGGCAGGGTTCCCTCGCTCAATAGGGTGGGGCCAGATCGCAGCTCCTGGGCCGAGTGGACGCTCGACCCGACCGTTGCATTACCCGGACGGTAGGCTGGCCGAGCGGCTCTCCCGCTCGACCCAATAACAAACAAAGGGAGCAATTGACAATATCTTCCTAGGGACTAGTGTCGTCGACAGATGGCATGATCGGCGGCATGGCCAGGCAGAGGATCGTACGGTGGAACCTTCCACTGTCACATCAGGGATATGCTCGGGCTGTTAAGGTATGACGTCAGGCATGCTTTTCTGACACGTCTTTTCTAAGTATGCTTTGAGAAGCGTGCGTGCCTTGAGGAAGCGTGTGCGTGCCCCCTGGTAGCTCTATATAAGGAGCCCTATAGCTTCATTGGATGTATGTTTTTTCTACTGTTGCTATAATTACGCTGCTCCTTTTTTCTCCACTTCATTTACTCGTCACCGGTAGCTGACTTGAGCGTCAGAGGGCTATCGTCGGGGGACCTCTCCCTGGCCCGGCACTAACGACTCTGTAGGTGTAGGTTTAGCTCATCGGAGGTCCACACCATCTTCAGTCGACATCCAGTCAACGTGAGCACCATCTTCCCAGCGTTCGTCTACTCACACTCGGACAGGATCACTTTCTATCTCATCACACCTTCTCTCTCCTCAATCTCTCACATTATACTTTCTCTGTCATCATGCTTTCTATCTCATCATACTTTCTCTCTCCTCAATCTCTCCCATCACATTCGCTTTTCTATTTTTTCTCATCACACTTTCTCTCTCATCATATTTTGTCTCTCATTATACTCTTGTTGGTTGATATACCCGGAGTTTCGTTCTGTTCCCCTGTATAAAAATTTTGTACAAGCATAGAACTTTTCCTAGCTACCCATGTGCTCTACTGAAGTTCAACTTAGATTGTAAACAGAACTTAACATTATTAATCTAAGTTGTTCTTCAGAAGTTAAACTTGGATTGGAAATGAAACTTAACATTCTTACTTTAAGTTTAACCGATGTGTTTTTCATAAGTTAAATCATATTACAGAAGTTGATTAAATATCTATTTCAAAGATCGGCTTCCAGGTTAAACATGGCGAGACACTAGACTTTCTTGGGTATGAGATCATCCACCACTTCCTAGACAAAGTCTTTTGAAGAAATCGGATATTTACCTTCTTACAGTAAACTAGGGTAAACTATAAAGACCTCAATAGAAGCACAATATCGAAACATTAAATCGAAACAAAAATCGATAACACAAAACCAATAGCCTAAAATTGATAACACAAAACCAATAGCCTAAAATCGATAGCCTCTTGTATTGGTATTTCAGAATCCATGCAAAGAAAACTAACTAATTAATTCGAAGCGAAAACCATTAATTAGTTATACATTTCTTTGTAGTTAATGATCTCTTGATCTTCTGTTGTATTCCTCTCCTTTTCTTGGACGTCGTGTGGGCAACAATCTACCAAGATGAAATCCACCTAAGCTTTCTTCTCCTCCAAGACTTTCGAGCCACCAAGGGATGCCAAAATAAGAAACTTCCTTTCTCTTCTTCTTCTCTTCCAAGTAGCCGACCACCAAGGAAAAGGAACTTCTTGATGTGTCGCTGACCTTGAGAGAAAGAAAACAAGGAGCAAGGGAAGAAGCAAGGGCCGACCACATAAGGATCAAGAGAGGAGACTAAGGTTTTGTTATCCTGAAGGTTCTCTTTCCCTCTCTTTTATAATCCTTGCTGAAGGTAAAAAAGGAAAATTTTAAAACAAAATTAAAACTTCCTTTTAATCCTTGCTAATGACTAAAAAGGAAAGTTTTTTTTAAAAAAAATTAAAAATTCCTCTTAAATAATACATGGCCGGCCACACAAAAGCAAAAAAGGAAAGATTTAAAACAATTAAAATCTCTCTCTTTTTAAATTTACTATTGTACATGACAATAAAGGAAAATTTTAAAAAGTAATCTCTCTCTTTTAAAACATGTAGATAACTACAAAAAAGGAAAAATTAATTAAAACTTCTCTTTTAAATCATTATGGTTACAAAAAAGGAAAGTTTTATAAAAAAATTAAAATCTCTCTTAACTACAAATAAGGAAAGATTTTAACAAGAATTAAAATCTCTCTTTAATCCTTTGTAGAAATCTATAAAATGAAAGATTTTAAAAATTTAAAACTCACTTTTAAAACCACATGGATGTCTATAAAAGGAAATTTTAAAAATAAAATTTCTCTTTTAAATCCCTTCATGAATGACTATAAAAGAAAAGATTTTATCAAAAATTTTATTTTTAATAAAATCTCCTTTTCTCTTCTTATCATGGCCGACCCCATACTTGGTCATCAAGCATGGCTTGGCCGACCCAAGTCTTGGGCTCCAAACTTGGCTTGGCCGACCACTAAGCTTGGACTTCAAGCTTGGCTTGGGCGACCCCTAAGCTTGTGTAAGAGGCTGGGCTTTAGGTGGATAAAAAGCTTTATAAATAAGAGACTACAACAGGGGCCGAGAGGAGAAATTGGTTTTGGTCTCCCGATGAGCTTGAGCTTCCCATGTTTACCCCGAACACCCAACTCAAGTTCATCAATAATAACTCATACCACTAAAGAGTTATTATTGCACTGCCACACCAATCCCATATTACAATATGAGCTCCTTCTTATCATGAGTGCGCTAATCTCCCCGTGTTTAAGATATCTAATGCCCATTAATTAAATGAGTTACTGACAACTCACTTAATTAATATCTAACTCCAAGAGTAGTACCACTCAACTTCATTGTCATGTCGGACTAAGTCCACCTGCAGGGTTTACATGACAATCCTTATGAGCTCCTCAAGGGGACATCACCAACTAGATCACTAGGACATAGTTTCATTCTATAATCAACAACACACCATATAAATAATATAATTTTCCCAACTTATCGGGCCTATTGATTTAACGAACTAAATTTCACCCTTTGATAAATTAAAGAAATAAATATTAAATATACGTGCTTGTTATTATATCATGATTAAGAGTACGCACTTCCATAATAACAGAGGTCTTGTTCTTTTTTTTACAGTCAGTATAAAAAGAACAACCTCAAATGGTCCTACTCAATACACTCAGAGTGTACTAATGTAATTTTATAGTCAAGATAAATTAATACCAAATTACACTACAACCATTCCAATGGTTTGCCCCATTCCATCTTGGTTGTGAGCAACTATTTATAATTTATAAGGAACTGATAACATGATCTTCTGTGTGACACCACACACCATGTTATCTTCAATATAAATTAAATGAACAACTACATTTAGCATATAAATGTAGACATTTGACCAATATGATTCTTATTTCAAAATAAATATTTACAAAAGCTAGGCTTTTAGTATATATCCTAACAACTCTCCCATCACATTTTCTCTTCTCATTTTTTCTCATTATATTATATTTTTCTCT
This sequence comes from Zingiber officinale, assembly GCF_018446385.1. NCBI lineage: Eukaryota > Viridiplantae > Streptophyta > Magnoliopsida > Zingiberales > Zingiberaceae > Zingiber > Zingiber officinale. The sequence goes on along the minus strand of NC_056002.1, from coordinate 92,697,929 downwards.
CTTTATCCTCTCTCATCATATTTTCTCATTCATTATATTTTCTCTCTCATCATATTTTCACTTCCATCAGACTCGCTTTCCTCATTTTCTCTCATCATACTTTCTCTCTCATCACACTTTCTCTCTCATCATATTTTTCTCTTACATTCAATTTTCTCTCACATCTAATTTTTTCTCTTATTTTCCTTTAAGGATAAAAAAAGAAAATTTTGATTTATTCCGATAGAAAATATTCATCTAACCAAATATTACTTTTAAGAATGATATTTATGTTTATATTCATTCTCATTCCATAATATTATGATTCATATTTCGATTCCTATTATTAGAAAAGTACCCAACACCCTTTTAATTTTGAATACGAAGGACCTTCGAGTGTTTTGAAATTTCAAACAAATGTTCTGACTAATTCTTGATTTGATTATTTTTTTTTCCATTTGAATTCATTGTTTGAATCCTTAAATTCCAACAAGTCACATGCTCTTCAAATTACAGGATAGTCATGCTCATCCAGAAACTTGGAATTTAATGCCCCCTTTTCGGACTAATTCAATTAAGAGCAAGAAGTTTGACTTTATTAGAGGTTTATTTTATGGTCAAACTGTTTTACAAATTAAGGATTTGAAATTAATTAATCTCGTCCTTTTCATTTAAACTTATTTAATTATATATATAAATATAAATTTATTATTTAGATTAATTAATTGTTTAAGCTATTTATTTATTTAATAAATCTGGCGTATGATGAATGAATAAGTGAACTAATGCGTTGGCTAACGGCAACCAGCCCGCGCTTGGGCTCGACTCCAGCTCGTAGCCACGTGCAGCAAGCGCAAGACAAGGCGCTTCCCGCACACGTACACAAATAGACCGGTCCAACAGCCTCCACCCGCGCTTCTACCCGCGCCACAGGACCACTCATTTCAAACGGAGGATCAGCTGCTCTACTTCAAAATTAGATTTGTTACCGTCCCGCACACTCAAATCAACCAAACGCAGTAGCCAAGTCTCAAAACTTGCTGTTTTCTGTTTGGTAAAAACAGGAAATCAATTTAAAGATACCCGAAAAGTGATGGTGCGGATGGGTCTTTTTTCTTGGGTGTGAGTAAGAGGAGGAGCTGGATTTCGTTAATACTTAATTACTAATTTATTACGGGATATTAAACAGGGTGCTATTTTTGAATTCTGCAGTAAGTTTCTATTAATAATCATTTAATGAATTAATTAAAGCATTAAGTATGCCTTGGCGAGGACGTCTCCATTTCAGCAGACCGAGGCACTATAAATACGACGCCTTCATCGAGCTATATAAACTTTCTCTCTCCCCTCTCCCCTCTCCCCTCTCCCCTTGCTTTCCCCGTTCTCCGCGGCGTTCTTCTCGATCCCTTCTCCTGGTGTCTTCGTCTGTTGGTAGGGTTTGGGTTTCTTTCGCCTTGGATTGCGAGACGAGATCGCTTTGGTCGGCGGCGGCGGCATTACGGCAGCGACGTGAGTAGAATGATTTCTCGTTTTCCCTTTTTTTTTATTGATGGAAGATGTGGAGTGTCGCACTTTTTTATGATTTTTTTTTTTGCATTTTGTTGTTGTTGTATGATGATTTATAGCTTTTTTTTTATTTATTGTTTTAAGCATTTCTCGAAGTCGAGGATTGAGAAGTTAAGGAAAAAAAAGGATTTTTCTCTTAGGTAGTCTATTTTGGGCGAGATTTTCAATATTTTCCTCTTAGCTTGGTGTTTTAGATTTGGGTTTTGGAGATTCTTAACTATGAACAGTAGGATAAATCAGTGTAACATGCTGTTGCCTAAATGATATCTCGGCTAATGAACTAAGGTGCTTTGTGGATGAACATGGACGCCCTCCGTGGACCCATTAGTTGGGTTGCTGGTGTGCCTTTTGTCGTTTTCTTCGACCTCGTCTGTGTATCTGCACATATTTCTCAGTTTGTGCTTTGTAAGAAAAGGGGGAGCCTCTCAGCTTTTCGCCGTGATGCCTCCTTGTAGTGGAACAAATCGTCGATAAAAAAGGAGAGTGGTAAATGCAGAGTCTCCTTTTTGCAGGCTTTCTTCTACATTTACACCACCTAAAAGGCCACCTAAGATTGCTCGTGAATTATCTAGTTCTTTTGTGCTTTTCTTTTAGTTTTTCTTTTCTTTTTCTAATGTATCAGAAGCTCTGACGTTTACAAACTTTACAAAAAAAAATCACTTTGGTAGAAATCGTCTTGCCCAATATGTTTTTATTCGATCATGTCAGTCGACCTGGAAAAAGGATGGATATTAATATTCTTATACGCTGAGACAGTCTTCCCGTGATATTTCACGTTAGTGTAACTCAGAAAAACAACCTTTTTCCCCTATAAGCTGGAGAACTCACTATTAATTGAAGCTAGGATGCTCCACAAGGTTAGTCTTATCTATATATATTAGAAGGTGCCCCCTTTCAAAAAGCTAGCGCCATGTTGGGATGGATTTGACACCATTCAATTTAACATGGTATCAAAGTTAGAACTATACCATTAAGTGCTGATTGGGTGAAAGGGCCTGTTGAAGTTAGATACTCCACACATCCATTTATCTCATATGGATAAGTGTGACAGGCTAGTATGTCTATATATTAGAAAGAACATCTCCCTCTCAAATGACTACTATTTTAATATACGAGTTCCATTCTGATTTAGCATTCACCAACCTTCCAATTGTATGCATTTGAAAATACATCTAGGTTAAGATCATTATGAAATTGTACAAAGTTAATGTATACAAAAGTAGTCTTCTGCCATTTTGTAAGGAATGTACAAAGCTAACGTATTTGCTTTGGCACTCTTAGCCTCTTAATTTCAAGAGTAGCATCTGTATAAAAGGTGAATTTATATGAATTTTTGTGCTATCCTTCATTTTACAACTTGACTTTTTCTAAAACAATTATAATGATGTCAATATTGAATTAAATCATTTCTTATTTTGGGTCTGTTCAGTTCATGTGATTCAAGTGATAAAGATTTGATTCTTGTAAAGGGCATACTAGCTCAAATGATTTGTAGCCTCGTGTAAATGCTCTATAGGCGTTGCAATGAGAAGGTATATATATATATACTATCTAAATTATTTTTTCTGTAAATATGGTTTCCTATTTTTTTTTCCTGACCTCTAGCACCTTAGTCATCAGGTGGCATCTCCTTGATGGACTGCATGAACTCATCAACTGACAAGAACACATTAAAGAGGTGGTTTTTCATTGATAAAAGGGTTGGATGATGTTTAGGAAAAGTAAGAGAGAGTAAGATTAATCAACCAAGAGTACGTTTGATTATACTGCTTGTGGAGCAACACTTTGTCAACGAATCAATGGATTTGAAGTCAAACCATAATTCACCTGTCCTCACTGATCCTGCATCTCTGAGCAAGTCAAGATTGGGCTTGCCCTCTAACATGACGCCATGCTCTCCTGCAGCATTGCCATTCTCATCTTCTGGTTTGTATCTAACATTTCCCAAAATACTAAATTGTAAACTTCATAATGCCCATGTTAACGGTTGGTTGGATGCAATAATAGTATCTTCACCTCGCAAAAAGTTGAACAAGGACCTGATCTCTGAGTGTCAATTAGATGACAATGATGCTGCTTATCAAACCTGGATGGTGGGTTCACTGAAACTATTAAAACTCAGAATTTAAATTAGTTTCAGGAAAACATTTTTTCTAACTTCCTTCTCTCTCTCTCTCTCTCTCTCTCTCTCTCTCTCTCTCTCTCGTACCTGCAGATAAATTATCCATCCGCTTTAAACTCCTTTCACCTAATCACAAGTTATGCTAAATGCAAGACAGTTGCATTGTTTTTGGACTATGATGGAACTCTTTCACCAATTGTGGATAATCCTGACCATGCATTCATGTCAAGTGCAGTAAGTTTGCTTATTAGTTTCATGAATCTGTGCATAATAGAATAATTTTAATTTTCTTTTTGTTGTTTCTTTAAGAATTAAGGTTCTTATTTTATTTGTGATTATTGATTTGTTTTAGATGCGTGCTGCTGTAAGAGAAGCTGCTAATCATTTCCCCACTGCAATTATTAGCGGAAGGTCTCGTGACAAGGTATACCTTGTCATCATTATACATTAGCACAAGTGTTTAGGAATAATTATTTGAAATGTTGATTGATGGAATGAGAATGCATTCTTATCAGGTACATGAATTTGTCAAGTTATCGGAGCTGTATTATGCTGGCAGTCATGGGATGGATATAATGGGTCCAATCAGAATATCTGAATCTGTTGGTGATCATCCAGTCTGCATTAAGACGACTGATAGTAAGGTACAGAAGTATATCCTCTTGAATATATTTTCTGGACTGCAACAAACTTTGACCACTCTTAACATTTCTTCAAAAACAAAAGAACATCTTTCAAAATGGCATCATATCTTTATCCGTCGAAATGCCAAGTTTTCACCATGTTGACTGATATGGATCCACATTTGAAGTCATACTCTAGATTACTAGCTCTTGATTGCTTTGCACCATATAAACCAAAACACATTTGTTATGATTATCAATTGGATAATATCTATTCACTATATGTGACAGGAGAATTAAGTTCCAAATATTTTCCTTTCATCGTTATGCTTTCTTCTTTTGCTAATACAAGACTGTTTCCAGGGTAAAGAAGTACATCTCTTCCAACCTGCTAGGGAATTTCTACCAATGATCAATGAGGTAGGTATGCCTTTCACTTAATCCAACATAGTCCTAAATTCCTTAATGATTGTTCATACTCACAGGTGTATAAATCCCTCATTGAGATCACTAGCAATATCATAGGTGTCAAAGTAGAGAATAACAAGTTTTGCGTCTCTGTACATTACCGCAATGTGGATAAAAGGGTGAGAATAAATTCAAATGATAATATTGAAGACCAAGACAATGCTTTAATTTAAGGGGTTTTCTTTTTTTTCTTAAAAATTCATATATTTAACTGTCTAACATCATAGTTTGTTGATTTGCATTTCAGATGTGGGATGAAGTTGGACTTCGTGTATTTGGCTTGATAAAGGGTTTTCCACGTTTGCGTGTTACCCATGGGCGGAAGGTAAACTCCAAAAGGAGATAACTTCATAATTCTTAGCTCAATATACTAACTTCATAATTCTTAGCTCAATATACTCTGCTGGCTACCATTATCATTACTTTTCTTTCTCCATGGTGCAGGTTTTAGAGGTCCGCCCTGTGATAGACTGGAACAAGGGAAAAGCCGTGGAGTTTCTTCTTGAATCACTGCAGCTTAGCCAACGCAACGATGTGCTCCCAATTTATGTTGGAGATGATCGTACCGATGAAGATGCATTCAAGGTATTAACGTAATTCCGTTGACAAAAGTGAACTTAAGTAATGCATTATGAATACCCCCGAATTGAAATCACAAAAAATTAAAAACCATCAGGTTTTGAGAGAGAGAATCCATGGATTTGGCATCTTAGTTTCGAATGTGCCAAAGGAAACTAATGCTTACTACTCCCTGAGAGACCCATCTGAGGTGGGTTCCGAATCTATTGCTGTACTTGAGTTTTCTGTGTGTGGCGTGAACAATTTTTCACCCCCTCGCAGGTACAAGAATTTCTCAAGTCTCTTGTGAGATGGAAGAAGTTCACAGCATCACAAACTGAAGACTACAATATAGATTTGATGTGCATAGGATAGATGAAGTACCTAAAGATAATTTAATCAGCCTATAAACTTGTATGTGAGCCATAAATTTCAATTTATTTATTTTTACTTTTTTTTTATTGTTTTTAAAGTCTAATAGAGAATGCTCATTTGTAATCTGTTTATGGTTCTGTCGCTGGATGATATTGTATTTCTTCTCTTGTTGCTATCATTTGTTAATTGGTGTTATTAGGATTGCAAAGCTTACTTTCCCTATTAAAATGTTGTGTTTGTCAAAACATTTTTAGGGTTCTTAAATTACTGTCAGTTTAAGCCCCTAATTATTAGCATAAATAATTCATCTTAACGGAATGATGAAATTGAGTGTGTATGCCATATCATTTGTGCATTAAATAAATTAATAATGATAATATTTATGGCGGATGGCAAGTATTTAAAATTTTTTATGGCATTAAAATATTTTAAATTTATCCTGAATAATTTTAATAGTTTCCCTAAATATTTAAAGAAACGTTTAGGAGATTTCACTATGAGATCATCCACATCAGTTTCTCTATCTAAAATGTATAATTTAGAGTAAAAAAATTATTTTATTAAATTTGGATATCCACTTTCTAATACATTATATATCAGCTTTCCTATTTCTTCTCTCTCTTTTATAATGTTTAGGAAATGAAATATATTCCTTAAATTTAGAGAAGTACTATTCATAAATGCATAATTTAGGGAATCGATAGGGTAGTTGATACAAAGAATTTTTAATTACCTTATTTAAAATTTCAGGTAAAATATTTGAATAGGATATTTGATATGGATGCTCTAAATTAGCTTTAAATTAGGATGGAAATTATAAATAGTTATTACAATTATTAAAATGATTAGGGTGGAAATTAAAAGCGGCTCAGAGAAATATTAGTTTAGTGCTTTTTAAAAAAAAGAATATTAAATGAGCATTTTATCATAAAAAATACTTATGGATTTGATGTTGTAAAACCTAGTAGTTTTTATAATATTAATTAGAAGTTAGCAGATACATATTGTAATATTAAATTGAAATGATATAGGGTCACCATTCTAGAAGTTAACAACTAATTCTAGAAGTTAACAACTAATTTTTAACCATGATCACATAATGATCATTTAAAATATAATGAATGTCATGAAATTCTTCATTAACATATTATTTTAACTAAATTATTACTAAAAGTAAAATCAAAATATATAAAATTATTATGGTAGAAATTAATTACTGGTTTCTATAATTCTAAAAAAATAATTAATAACTTTTACACGGCTAAATGTCGTATAATAAGTGTATTGTAGATAGTTTTTATTAAATTGGATCTTCATTTGACTTTAATTGAAAATGGATGACGATTTCATAAATGATGGTTTTGTTTTTAATTTTTGCCCAAAAGATTAATTCATGTTAAGTTATTTTTAAGTCAGGTCTATTCAAAATAATTCACGAAAAGCTTTCTTTGTTCTAGATGAACTTTTCATTCATAGTCCATATTTTATTTTTTTAATAAAAAGAAAATCTTATAATTAGTTTTTTAATTAAAAAAAACAGTTCGCTTTTAACCATTAGCACCCGTACTTGACTTGACGTACTAATTAGGGGTGAAATGATGCAAATTTGAAAGATCTTGGAGGTGTTTTGAGAACATCAAAACTCCAGGATCAAAATAGAAATATCCTCAGGCGTATATTGTAGGTTGACTCTGTGGGGCTCAGCTATTATCCATCTCAAATTAAGGTAAATGATTGGGTAGATAAGGAGTGGTAAGCAAATTTCGTTAGCTATTTATCCCCTTTCCGATTTTTAATCGTTTCTCCTCTTTCGAGTCTCGTCTTGCCTGGCGTGGCGTGGCGTGGCGTGGCGAGGCGAGAGGTGCATCTCTCCAACCCAAACCCTACTCCTTATCTATTCGGCTGATCGGCCACCGCCGGCGGTGGAGCCGGCGGCGACGGGTGGCGGAAGATGATGCGCCGGTGCTCTCACTGCAGCCACAATGGCCACAACTCCCGGACGTGCCCCAACCGCGGCGGGGTGAAGCTCTTCGGCGTGCGCCTCACCGACGGTTCCATTCAGAAGAGCGCCAGCATGGGGAACCTATCCTTACTTTCCGGATCCAGCGGAGGCGCCTCCCCTGCTGACGGGCCGGAGCCCGCCGCTGGCGCGGCCACCGACGGTTACGCATCGGAGGACTTCGTGAAGGGGTCGTCCGCGAGCTGCCGCGAGAGGAAAAAAGGTGAGTCTTTCCCTTCCCTTCGTATCGCTTACTTATTTTGCCCTATGTTTTTGGTAAACCTGCTAAAAAGATGATTTTTGTTCACTTGCTTGTGGCCGGCAACACTAATGAGAACTTTTGGTAGATTTCTACAACAAGTATACTTGTTAACGTCATGACTCATCCTTATTGTGTATATGATGCTTAGAATTAGCATGTTCTGTGTTAGTGTTTTGGGGCATTCTTTGTCGGTACTTTTTAATGCACTTTGTAACTTACCTGAAGGATCCATTTGATTCTGATAGGGCTACATGATTGGAGAAAAGGGGAAAAAATAAAACTAAATCAAAGGCACCTGAAGAATAAGAATTCATTTGATTCTGATAGTGTTATGTGATTGAAAAAAAAAGAGAAAAAGACAAAGGTACAGACAACAATTTTTTGAGCTTCCTATAACCACCACCTATTCTCTGCATTGGATAAATGATTTGTTGCAAAATGGTTGTGTCGATGCAATTTATACCCATTTTTCAGAAATAGGTGTTTTTTAGCTGTTGATTTTACAGTCCCTCAATTCATTCCACATCTTAGTGATGACAGGAGAGTGCGTGTATCACATAACATGGGGATAAACATTAATTCCTACTCTCTTTATACAAAAGATTGTCACTTTTAGCTTTTTAACTTTAAACTAACATTTTAGTATGGTATCAGAGTGTTGATGGATTTACTGTATTTTTTGAATATGTTTACAGGTAATCCGTGGACTGAAGAAGAGCATAGAATGTTTTTACTCGGATTGCAAAAGCTTGGTAAAGGCGATTGGCGTGGCATATCTCGTAACTATGTGGTATCAAGGACACCTACTCAAGTGGCTAGCCACGCACAGAAGTATTTTATTCGTAAATCTAATATAACAAGAAGAAAGAGAAGATCAAGCCTCTTTGATATGGAAGCCGATGAGGTTACTCCCCCCCACTCACTGTGCTATTTAGCACACAGTTATACTTGTTTTTGTTATTTTCTTGATTAATAAACCCATCAAAACTACATTAGGATGAAACAACATCATATTAACATATTGGATGTCTACATGTTTTTCTAAACTGATTGATTGCTCTTTGAATTACAATAAGGTAGGTTTGAATAAGCAATATGATGGAGTGGAGATTTTAAAAATGGGACTACATGTCATAGCAACATAGTAAGACGGTGTTCATATACTTTACTCATTATATTTATTTTCCATATTCTGGGTGACATATACTAGAGATGCCCTTAAACCATCTACTGCAATCATTCCTCTGATATCACTTTGCAAATGAAGTATCCCTAGAGAACTGGAAGGGATTAATAGGTACAAAAGTAAAAGACCTTGATATTTCTATATAGAACTCAAATGTAAGGTGTCCTAAAGAAAGTCTTCAAGAGGTTTAAGTCAAAGAAGATAAGAGTACCAGTAATTAGTTGCAGTTATCGTACGACAACCTATTGAGCTGAACCTGTGAATTGTAGTTGTGTAGTTTTTTGCTTAAATTATAAATACGGCTTAATATTTGTGGTTTTCACAAGGATTGATGCTAGTTTCAATTGATGTTTATGTTGTGATTTGAAAAAAAAGTGTGGGAATTGGAAGGGTCCACAGATCCTTTTATTTCACATGTGGTGTCTTTTGATCATTTTCATATTAATTGTGATCGTCATTCATTTTGTTTTCCAGCCCCTTGAACCTCAAACTTTGTTAGTGTTCCAAGAATCAGATGCACAAAATAACAAGCCGCTTCCAATACCTCCAATTCTGAATGAGGAAGATGAATCAATGGATTCTAAAGTGGAAATAATCGAAGAAGTGCCACAACCAGAAGCTCAGCAGCCCACTTATCCTTTAATGCTTCCCTCATACTTTTCTCCATTTATACAATTTCCTTCCGCTTATTGGTCAGGATACAAAATGGATACTTTGGAGCAACAGACTCATGAAATTATTAAGCCAACAGCAGTGCGATCAAAGACTCCAATAAATATTGATGAGCTTGTGGGTATGTCAAAATTGAGTATAGGAGAGTCCCTTGTAGGGACCACATCTTCATTGGATTTTCGTGGAGGATCAAATAGGCAATCTGCTTTCCATGCTAATCCCTCCACGAGGTCTCAAACATGATCAAACTATTTAAACAGACGATCAAGTGATGGTTTGCTCTAAAATTCTTCTTTTAATTTTTTTTAATATCTGATCGTGAATGTCATTTATCAATGTTGCTTTGTGTCTATTACCAGTACTTGGATGTACATTCCATTTGATGTTTTACTATTTTAGTTCCTAGAATAGGTTAACTGATTTCATCTGTATGTCATTGATACCAATAGTTTCTGTTACTCTTTGTTCCATTGCTTGATTTGTATTGACCAAATCAGCAGCTGCAGACTGCATCCATAGACCACCTTTCACAAACATGCCTAAATTGAGTTTTAATTACTTAGGTTTCACTCACTGCCTAAAGTTTGCCACTAGAGAATACAATTGTAAAAGTGCGCTTTGTCCTGTCCAGATTAGCGGGCAACTGATATGAGATACGGAACTGATGATAATAGCTTCCTATTTATGCTATCAAAGTTTTGTTTAGCGGAATTGCCATTCTCTTGACTGCTTTGGCTTCATTTGCATATACCCATAAACTATCACCCTGTCACTCACAATTGCTTTGGCAGACAACAAAATGAATGCAAAATTGAAATGTAGATAGTGCCTCTTTGGTCATTAAATGCTATATTGTTGTCTAAACTTTGTACAATGGTTCCATATTTTTTAACATAAGCTGACCTAATGTCTATAAAATCATTTGGTTATTGCTATGAATTATGATGTTGGTACTTTACCTTTTTTATTGCTTGCGGTTTTAGTCTTTGATATCCTATGTTTGTATGCTGAATACGTCTCTTTTATGTCTTGACCAAATTTTAGGTACTATGTAATATACTGTGGGATTCGGAAGATCTTCCTTGCATCATGGTGACTTGGTTCCATGTGTATACTTTCTGTTTATGCTAACTGTAATAGCCATTCGTTATATTAGACTACTAATAATCCAATGACATTCCAAACTATGCACCTACTAATAATGTACAGCTTTAGCATTTGAATGTTTATTCTATCGAGGTACTTCATGGAAGATCAAGTTTCCTAGCAAAGTAAATGTTTACAAACTAATTGGTCCTGCAACTATGATATCAAGCTGGATTCTTGTTTGTTATATGAAAATGTAAGTTGTTTTGAAAGTTGTAATGAAAGATATTCTCTCGTTTCCTCTCTTTTCATTTTGTACTGTTACGATGATTCTCGATCACTATGTTGTGCTTGTATGCAAACTTATATTTTCTTTTTTACAACCTGAAAGAATTGTAAATCGTTGACCTTGGTTAGATTTGTGACCTCAATGAGGACTTGTTGCCTCCTGGACAGAGGGTCTGAAGTCATGGTTAGACCTCTGATGATAATTAGATATTTAGAATTCGAGATCCAGTTACTGTATATTATTAAAAAAAATTTCTTAATGGATAATGGATCTAAAAATGTTGACTGTTAGGGTGAGTTTTGGTGTACTTTTTTAATTTATCTTGATGATTGATGGAAAATTTTTACGTGATTGGATCGTTTGTCAGACATTTTTGATATTATTATTATTATTATTATTATTATTATTTAATGAGGATTATTGTTGTGGGGCTTAAAAGATGCTTTATCGGGTTCATCCTATCGGAAGAAGTCTTTTGCGATTGCAGTGATGCAACCACCATCCAGCAAAGGAGGTCAGCTCACCTCAGCTAGCAAGACAGAACGGGGAACAAAAGAATGGGGGAAACTTTCTTCTTTCCTTTCTATCCCGCCCTTTCATATTCAAATAAGCAATCTTGGCTTGCTTCTCTCCTCTCCCATTCACTCTCTTCTTTCCCTTTTGCCGCTTTGAGAAATTCTTTGGGGCATTTAAAATAGTTATTGAAGGTTGGCCGACTTTCTAAATTAAATTTAAGATTTAAAATCTCAATATGAGTCGAGGTTTCCATATCAGATTGAAATAGTATTATATCGTGTTGATAGAATTTTAATATATTTTTTATTTATATATAATAATTATTAGATAAATATATTTATTATGTATAATTTAAAAATAAATTATATATTAATTATATATAAATTTTTAATTGTTGGACACTTTAATATGATTAATGGAGACAACTAGATGGGTAGTGCTAGAGACTCTAATTGAGGTATTTGATTCCTCAGGCGCATGGGACATAGGTGATGAGTTTAGTGACATCCATTGAAGTACTCAAAGTGCACCCGAAACAGAGTTATGAACTTGTCCTATACAAGGTTGAGAAGGCGTGTCGGGAAATTCTCTCAATACTATACCCGGTCTAATAAGAGCAAGATGAGGGTGGATAGCGAAGCAACAAGGAAACACCTATCTGTCGCACAAGGGGTAACATATGCCAGGATAAGATAGTTTCACTCGAGACCCCAAACACCCCCAATAGGAAACCCCTCATTACCACGCATGGATAGGGCTAGTACTGCAAATGGGTGTGCTTAAGATCCTATCGACCAGCGACCTCATTTCATAGAGAGAAAACTAGTGCACAAAAAGACAACAGATCATCTGATCAAAACCACACAAGGGCAACGTTTGAATTCCCTTCCCAATGATTGTTAACTAAGACAGATAGCATAGGGCTATGATAGTATAAAACCAATACTGGATATTGGAAATCATCAATATTGATTCTCATAGTACTGTTCACAGAGTCGATATGTTAATTCCTGTCGATGTCTATTTGTCGGGTTGCGCATCTAAACCAGAGGTTGTTATAGATGTTATAACGAAATTTCATAAAAAGATATTTAGATAAATCCTTGAAGATAAAATTGTTTCTTAATATGAAAATTGATATTTTACTATCAATCATGAGTTTTATATTCAGTGTAGTATTCATATGGGAAATTATGATAAAAAATTACTCTATCAATCTGCATCTATTTTAGAAATACCTTCTAAAATATTTTTTTAATCCAAAAGTTTAGTATCTCCTCCTCCTCGAATTAGTGAATCAGGAAAGGTAAGATTCTTTTGTGTAGAATAAGAAAAAAAACGGTCACTCTTTAAAAATTTCATTGTAAATTGAAACACTTAATAAAAAATGATTAATTAGGTCAGATAACGTTAAACCTGAGAAGAAATCAAGAAGATGCAACTAGATCGTTTATTTGATTGGTTAGTAAATCATGAACTAGTTCATAGATTTTTAGGCTTCGATTACCGAGGAATAGAAATAATACAAATAAAAATCGAGGAAATGATCCCTCAATTAATTTTGCATCTATTAAATGGTCCCTTGATCATCAGATTATAAGTTCATTTTTATAGATTATAAGTTCATTTTTATAGGTTGACACCACATATTCCACCTCCAAAACCATATTTGGACTGTGTTTCAACTATATCAACTTTACTTAAACTATTAGATAATTATAGTTGATAAAAATAATACTATTCCTATTGCTATTTCAAAATCATACACGAGACCTCGACCTCAAACGATTCCTCTATGGTCACAAATAAATGTAAAGATTGGTTCGATCTTATCACTTTCTTTTATTTTAGAGTAGAAAAAAGTTCTATCGGAGAGTTCCAAATTAAACCAATGAATCAATGAACTTCTGTTTACAAAAATAAGAAGAAAAAAAGTATTCAAAAATTCATCACATCCCTTATAACCAAAGTATATATTTTTTATTTTGTTTGGTAATAATTTAAACTATTTAATTATTTGTTGTTGTATGAATAAAAAAACTAATAAAATAATTTGAAGAATTTTTTATAAATTAAAAATAATTAAATATCATTTTTTTAAAGAAAATTAATCTCTAAATAACTTGGAATTAAAATTGATACATATATTATCTTTCTAGTACCAAAAGAAATGACATGAATCAAATGGAAGCATTGATTCTTGCAACATTTTACTTAGGTCAATTCCATAGGTTTCCAATACCCAGATTAAATAATCATCCCATGACATGCAATATTGATATTGATTTTTTCACATGTTCATCAATGTGTCTCGATTCATAATTGGAAGTTGGATTCGAACTAGCATCACTGAAATCGAAATAGGTACAGGTACAGGCATAGGATAAGATAAGCATACGCCCCTAAGTTCTAGCATGATGGATCACCATATGATGCATCACCATATGATGCATCATATTTATAATAAGAAGGTTGAGTATGATGAACTTTGATCAAAATCAATCTCAACTAAACTATCATGCATATCTTGATAATTATAGGTTTTCCTTTGTTTGTCACATTTATATTGACATTGATATTGAATAATACCACTTCTAGTTCCATGATCAGAATCTTGAGTTGCATTGTGTAATCTGTCTCACTTGTCCATGGCTCCAGTAGTAGAGTAGGGGGAAATAGATTTTACTACAAGATGCATTACCACTGTCATCACTTTCATGAGTACTTGCACTGCTATCAACATCACTCTTCTCATTTTGAACTTCTCGTCAGACTACAGTGTCAGAAGATGATTATATTGTAGGTCCCTTGATGATCGGCAAGAAGGGGGGTGGTAAATTGTCCTGCAAAAACAAACTCAACCCTTTCTCGACTTATAGTTTAATTATGAACACTTGTATTAAGAATTAAGAGACTAATTAAAAAGATAGAGGCACAAAGAGAATTACTTGATTTGCAATCAGAAGATTGCTAATCCAAGGAAAATGAAGTGCACTTATGAAGATCTCCTTCGGGCAGAGAAGTCTCTTTACTGAAATTAACGCACAGAAAAAAATGAAGCTAAACTAACAAAGAGAAGCGCACAAGTGTTGTTTCTCAAAATTCTTGTTTCTTGTAGCTTCTGGGACCAAGGCCATATTTATAGCATTGGTCAAGGCACTTGAAAGGGTTCGAAGTATCTAAAATGGTTCGAGGTGCCTGGAGTGGGATAGAATTCTCTCCCCTACGCGTCGGTCAAAGTCCACGTCAATGGTGATAAAATTTAGGTTCCGGGCACCTGGACCCACACAGTCAACATGGTTGACTTTTTCAGTTTGGGCCCTCTACTCTGGTTCTGCTCACCTCAATCTGGGTCTTCCGCTCCGGCTCTACTCACTTGGGTGATTTCGGCCATCCAGAATAGGGCTCACCGAACCCAACTTCCAGCCTTCTCGAGCAGTCTTCCGCTCCGGCTTCTCGTCCCTCGGAAATGTCACACGCTTCCTTCTCGTCTGCCAATGTACTCTTCAACAGCACTTCATCCCTTAGACGCATTGAGCCCGTCAGCTCTCTCCCGTGTCATCCTTCTCGCTAGTTGCATCTTTCGCTCGACTTTTTGTGCTCCTAAGTTCCTGCACACTTAGACACAAGACATCAAATAACAACAGGACCTAACTTGACTCGATTGATCACATCAAAACCTCGACGGGGTACTTACAATCTTCCCCTTTTTGATATGAATCAACCTTAATTAAGTTAGGGTAAAATAAGACATGAAATAAATATTCAAATTTTAAGACTTTTAGATATGTAATAGTTTGAAAAATATACCTCCCCCTTAAACTTAACTTCTATGAAAAATATACCTCCCCCTTAAACTTAACTTCTAATTCTCCCCCTTTGATCACATTCAAAATAGGGGTAAGCTTAAAATAATTAAGAAAATTTACAAGAAAGTCTAGTTGGTGAAAAATTTAATTAATTATGAGAACGATTAATCAGAGTCATCCAAACATAAAGATAAAACTTACACGAGAACATAAAATAAATTTATGTGGTAAAAAATTTGGAGGTTTAAATAAATTTTTAGGTAAAAAAACAAAATTAAGTTAAATTAATTTTTAAGTTAAAATAAATTTTAAGTAGTCGTGCAGAAAAATTAATGTCGTGCAGAAAAATTAATCTTTTAGAATCTTAGTGATCGAGAATTTTAAATATTAAAAATTGGCATGGGTGTAAATAATTCACAAAATTTTGAAATTATTTTTCTTGGAACAAAAACAATGAGTTTTGCAAAAAAAATAGTAAAAATAATATTTTTAAATTAAAAAAAAATGATTTTTGTTCAGAAATTCATAGAAAAAGTAAACAAAAATAACTTTAATTTTTGTCGATGCTGTGTGATGAAATCTTATTTCTCAGAAAATTAAATTCTAACAGAACACATGCTAAGAAATTTATTTGACACTAAAAAAAATTAGAGCATGCGAATAATTTAATTTAGGCATGATTTCAGAACCCAATATAAGTTTCTACCTACTAGTTAATTAAGTATTTTTTTAGGGATATAAGTTTTTATCACTTTTCTAATTTGACCTTTGTCAAATCCATAGTACCAATTTAATCCTTTATAGTTTCTAACATTTAAAATAAAAATATTTGAACATGTAGAATTTTTTAAGTTTTCTATTTGTTCCTTTAATTTAGCATTTTCAAGTTTTACTTTTTCAAAATCTTCTATTAGACATGATTTTGCTAAAATTCTTTTTATTTCTAAGTTTTCATTTTTTAATTTATCATTTTCACTTTTTAACTTGCACATTGATTTTTCCATAGATTTAATACCAAAATAGAGTTGATCGGGAGGTAAGAGGCATACCTCACTTACCATATCAGACTTGAAGCCTGAGTCTCCCCCTGCTTCGCTGCATTCATCTGAAGTCGCTCCCCCTTCATCGATGCTGGCTTCTAAGATGCTTTGCTTTTCATGGCTCACCATCAGTGCTAGTCTGACATATTCTTCTATTTCTAACTCAGATGATGAGCTTTCATCCCAAGTAGCCTTTAGATTCTTACGCTTGTTTTGCTTGGGCATCTTATCTTTTTTCCTTTTTTATGTTCTGGACAGTCCTCTTTTATATGTCCTTCCTTTTGACACTGGTAGCATCGAACCCTTTTTCTATTTCTTGGATTTTTCCTGTTATGCATTTCTTTAAATTTGTTAGATCTAAAGAATTTTCTGAATTTTCTTACCATGTAAGCTTCTTGATCTCCTTCTGAGTCTGACTCAGGTTCATCCTTCTTGGTTGCATTTAGTACCAGAATCTGGCTTGACTCTTTTATTGTACCTACACATCTGGTTTCATGTAATTCTAAAGTAGAAAAGAGTTCCTCTAAGGTACTTACCTCCAACTCCTTTGAGATGTAGTATGCGTCGATTATCGAGGTTCATTCTGGAGTCCTGGGAAATGCATTGAGTGTGTAGCGTATCGAGTCCCGGTTGGTTACCATTTCACCGAGGTTTTCGAGCCTAGTGATTAGTTCTTTGACCTTCCCGTGTAGATCGACTACCTTCGCACCTCTTTCTAGATGGATATTCATCAGTTTGTTCCGAAGTATGTCTCGTCTTATGAGCTTGGCTTCGGCTACGCCTTCGTGGAGTTCTAGGAATTTTTCCCAGAGTTTTTTTAGCCGACGAGTAGCTTCCGATACGGTTGACTTCTTGAGGTGGTAGCACACTCAGCAAGTGATACTCCGCTCTGTTATTTGCTATGGAATCATTTTATTTTTTATTTGTCCAAAGACTCTTCTCCTTCTCGTCTCCGTTTTGATTCATAGGAACTACAAAATCATACTTGATTATTAAACGAATCTCAAAGTCAGTTTTTAGAAATACCTCCATTCGGTGTTTCCAGTGTGTGAATCTCCCTCGAATTTTGATGGAACGATGCTTGATCCGACCATTGGTTTCTTTGTTTCGGTCGGCAGTTAGTCCTTCTGAAGCATCATCGCTCTTATACCAATTATAGGTCCCTTGATGGGCGACAAGAGGGGGGTGAATTGTCCTGCAAAAATAAACTCAACCCTTTCTCGACTTATAACTTAATTATGAACACTTGTATTAAGAATTAAGAGACTAATTAAAAAGATAGAGACACAAAGAGAATTACTTGGTTTTCAATCAGAAGATTGCTAATCCAAGGAAAATGAAACACACTTATGAAGATCTCCTTCGGGCGAAAAAGTCTCTTTACAGAAATTAAGCATAGAAAATGAAATACAGAAATGAGTACAAGGTGTGTTTTGAACTTTTAATTCTAGGGTGTTATTCATATCATTCCAGAAAAAGTTATCATTTGCTAACATGGCTTGGAGGCGCCTCCAAAGCCATCCGAGGCGCCTCCAAAGCCATCCAGGGCACCTTCAAGTGGATAAAATGTTATTCTCATCACAACGGTAGCCTAACGACTAATGTTCATTGGAGGCACCTCCGATCAACTAGAGGCGCCTCAGCTATTGTCCATCTAAGACGCCTTCAGTCCATCAGAGGCGCCTTCAGTCTTTTTTGAAGTAGAACTTAGCTAAACGTTGGAGGTGCCTTTGGTTTATCCGAAGTGCGTTCACATGAATGGTCAATTTCAGCATTGACTATTGTTTTCCTCGTGCTCGCTTGGGTGATGCTCCGACAGTCCAGAGTTAAGCTCACTTGAACCCAATTCTGGCCTTCTCCTCGAGCAAGCTTCCTCTTTGGTTTCTCATCCCTTGGATACGTATGTGCATCCTTCTCGCTTCATCGGTGTACCCTTCCACAGCTCCTCGTCCTTTGAATGCACCGAGTCGATCGACTCGCTTCTAGCGTCATCCTTCTAGCTCGCTGCGTCTTTCGCTGGACCTCTTGTGTTCCTAAGTCCCTGCACACTTAGACACAAGACATCAAATACACAGCCTACCTTAACCGAGTTAATCACATCGAAACTAATCTGGGGTACTTACAATCTCCATTTTTTTGATGTGCATCAACCCGAATTAATGTTACGGTAAATAAATAATTTAAAATTGTTTAACACAATTAATTTTGTAATTAAGTACAAGTAAAATATTACAAATGTACAAGCTAAATTTTGCAATCTCAAATTTTACAATTTCCCCCTCAACTTAACCCTTATAATTTTTCCTCTTTAATCACATCAAAAATAGGAAAAAAACCTGAAAACTAGTAGGAAAATATGAAAACTTTTTCTTAGGGAGTTACATATGTGAGGAAAGTCTATGTATTTTTAACGCAATTAATTTCAAGGAAAATAATTTATATATTTAAAGGATAGATTTCTCAAAAAAAATTGGAAATTATTTTTAATTTTTTAAAAAAAATCCTAAACTTTTTTGTCAATATTAAGTAGAAACATTCAGATCATGATAAAAAAATTTACAAAAAAATATTTTCTTTATAGCTAAAATAAATATTTTTGAATAGAAATATGAATTTTTAAAATTCAATGATTAAAAATAGTTTTTGACTTATAAAAATCTTATTGAGTTTTCTAAACATTCAAAATATAACAATAATTTTCTAAAAAAAAAATAAAGTTTTTCAAAAAATAATCTCAAAAATTTTTAATTTTAAAAATTTATTTTAGGTAAAAAATTTATAAAAAATTATTTTCTGTCAAAAAATCTTGAAATTTTTTCTACCAATAGATAATATAATTTTTAGAACAGAAAAAAATTTAAACTTCAAAAAAAATCAAACAGAAAGTGTACGGACAATTAATTTAGTCAATACATTTAAAAATTCAACTAAAATTAATTTCAAGTATGCACATAAAATTAATTTAATAGGATAGAATAGATTTTATATCCAAAATAAATTATTACATATTGTATTAAATAAATATTTTCTTGAAATAATATTTCTAGTAATTTTTACAATTTGGCCCCAATAATTTCTCATGTACCAGTTTAATCCTTCATAATTTATAAAATTTAAGATTTGTGAAAACTTCGAATTTGAGCATGCATAATTCTTTTTTAATAATTCTATTTGATCTTTTAGTTTTGCATTTTTATTGTTAAGTTTGTCAAAATTTTCTATTATTCTTTGAATTTATATATTTCATCGTAATTTTATAAAGTGATCTACTCAGCATTTTTATAGCTTCTTATAATTTATCAAAATGTAAGAAACGTATCTCACTTATTGTGTTGGACTCATCAATAGACGCTTCTCCTTCATTGATGCTCTTTGTTGAGGTGCTTTTGTCATCTAATTCTTGGTGACTGGTCATTAGTGCTAGTCTGGCGTATTCTTCTTTCTCAAACTCAAATGATAATGATTCGCTCCACGTCGCTTTAAGGTTCTTCTATTTCGACCTTCCTTTGTCCTTTTCTTTTACTTTGTTCTTCAATTTGGGGCAATTATCTTTAATATGTCATTCTTCACAGTTGTAGCACCTTATTTTTCTTTTGTTCCATAGAAGCTTTTTAGCCTGTGACTTGTCAAAATTGATAGATTTAAACAACTTTTTAAATTCCTTACCATGCATTGTTGGTCTACATTAGGCCAGCTTGAGAGAGGTGAATAGTCCTGAAATAAGAGTTAGAAAAAATCTCTTGATTTTGAACTAACAAGGATAGACAATTAATTAAATAATTAAAATAAACAACATAAAAGCGTAAGAGACACTAGAGTTTACTTGGTTACAACTTAGATGGTTGTTAATACAAGACAAGTGAAAGTTCAATAAGAATCTCCTTCGTTGAAGACGAAGAAGCTACTTACAGTCGTTGATAGCTCAGTAAGGAGTATAGAAATTGATTACTAGTTGTTGTATTTAACTCCTACCTCCAGGATGCTATTTATAGCATTCTGGGTAGATGTTACCGTTGGTTTCTGTGGGTTAGAGGTGTAGTGTGCAACACCTAACCACACTAACTTCATACATAATTAGAATGGGATAGAGTGTGTAAGTTGAAATGTAATTTTATATCTTTCAGAATAACGTTAAATTAATTTAATTAACTCTCTTTACTTGATTAAAGGTATATTTAATGTCCCAAATTTAGATAATTATTATTCAATGTGTGTAAAAGTTATTTAAATATTTTTTTAGATTTTTTTAAAATTCTTATGTAGTAATCTTAGTATAAAGATTAGGTCCAATATTTTTTTTTGTAAAGGAAGAAAAGAGAGACAAAGCCCTAAGCCTCCACCTTTTATTAAACCCCTACATTAAAGCTCCATCTCCTTTCAAAATTTCCGCTGGCCCTAAGCCTCCATCCTCACCAAACTGTTAGGATCGGTTGAGCTAGAGGGGGAGGGGGTGAATGACTCACTTCGTTTTCTTGATCAACTTGATTTTGCGTAGCGGAGACTCGAAGACAATGCTAACTCTGATATTTACTTGGTATCCACCTCCCCAAGGAGGTGACTAGTCCAAGGATCCACACGACTCACACTCTTCCACTATCAAAACCCTCCTTCTCGGAGTCACACCGAAGGTGGAGAAACCTTACAAGGTTACAACTCTCCCTCTCCAAAGTAAAGGATCACACTCACTACAATGAAGAAGAAAAGAAAGATTACAGGCTTTAAAAATGCTTCTTCTTCGCAGAGTGAGATTTGAGAAAGTAGCGAGATGGAGATCTTGAACTTGAGCACTTTTTGAAGATCTTAAGCACTTGAGAGAGTTGAGACCTTGGAGAGCAATGGAACAGTATATGCTTCTTTTCTAATGTCTTTTATTTTTCTTCCATGCCATTAAACGTTGAGAAAACTAGCCGTTTCTCACGTAGCCGTTGCCGTGAATCGATCAGAGCCATATTTGGATCGATTCATAAGTATCCGTTGCAAACCATCGTGTCACGATCAACGGCTTAGATTGCTTCACTTGAGTTTGAATCGATAGGTGCAGTTCTTGAATCGATTCAGACCTCTGCTCGTGAAATCGCAGTTCTGTGAATCGATCGCTCGATCGATTGAGTAACCTCAATCGATCGGCTGATCGATCCAAGGGAAATCTGTGCTTCGCACAGAGGCTTCCTGGATCGATCGCTCGATCGATTGGATTGCCCCAATCGATCGGCTGATCGATCCAGAAGCATTCTGTGCTTCGCACAGAAGCTTCCTGGATCGATTGCTCGATCGATTGATTTTCCCCAATCGATCGGCTGATCGATCCAGAAGCACTCTATGCTTCATGCAGAACCTTCCCAATCGATCAGCCAATCGATTGGCTTTCTTCCAATCCATCGACTGATCGATCCAGAGGCATTTTGCCTCACAGCCATGTCTAAATCAATTTTCCAATCGATTTCTGATACGTGAGGGATCATGCATCCAACTTTATGACCTGCAGGAACTTCTCTTGCCAAGAATCCGGTCCTCGACCTTCTTGGACTTCTCTTTCCTTGAATCCGGTCTTCTGACCTGCAAGGATTCTTTTGCTAAGAATCCGGTCCTCAACCTTCTTGGACTTCTCTTGCCTTGCATCCGGTCTTCTGACCTGCAAGAACTTCTCCTGCAAACTCACAATGTATGTTCGATCCAACGTATTAAGCTAAACTTAAATAATTGTCAACACATTGAAACTTCCAGGGCATGATTGCACCAACAATCTTCCCCTTTTTGATTTTGACAATCTATTTAAGTTTAGGCCAATTTCCAATATACCATAATAGTACAATGATAAATAATGATTGCAACAATGCTGAAAATCATCTAAGTTAAACATAAGCAGTAAGTATGAGCATACACAGTAAGCTTGAGTTTCAATTTAGATTTTATTTAGCATGAACTTCAACATATATCTCCCCCTTTGTCAAATATAAAAAAAAAACAGAACTCCCTCTCAAAATGTGTACTAAGCAAACACAATAAACCCAAGGATTACTCCCCCTAAACCACACAGATATCAACAAAATATAACCACGTGAATAGTAGAAACAAAATAAAAAGGTAGAACAAGTAGCATATCAGATATCCAAAAATAAAATAGAGTTCACATAAGGACTCCATAACAACCATCTATAAGATGTACAATAACATATCACAAGGAGACATAAAACTCGATGAGCTCGTCTCCCGAAGGAGTGGGATCAGCAGCAGCAGGAGGAGCAGCCGTACTAGCTGGAGCAGGAACCGCCGCAGAGTCAACACCAGCAGCATCCTCAGCATGGGGAGTGGGAGCTGTGGATGGAGCAGACTGAGACGGATGACCCGTCACCTAGGAGCTCACTAAATCCACTAATGCATCCGTAGTCGCCTGCATCGAAGTCTGTCGATGGAACATGGTATCCATCGTGGAACGTAGGTTGTCTACCTCCATGGTCAGCTCCTCTAGGCGAGTGTCAACAGTCTCCTCGAATGTCGGAGAAGCTGGCTCGGGAATATCCTCCTCAACATCATCTGCCGCAGGAACCAATGCCTGTGCATCCCCCCTGCGGTGAGCCCTGGGTCCCTCACCAAAAGCACGTCCATCGCACCATCGAACTCCCGCTGGACCACCAACTAAGCCCGTCTTCGTGAAGGAGCAGGAAGAAATTCGAGAATAAGCAACAGTCATGTGCTCCAGCCGTCCCCGGGAGACATCTATCTTCTGGGACTCCAGCCAGTCTGTTATAAGATGCCCGAAAGGCATGTGGACCGTCTGCTGCACGGGCTGGGTAAAATGAATGATGCAATGAAAGATGTTCAGAGCGATGTTGATGTCAAGGGAATGACAGATGGCATAGGGGGCAAACATGTGAGGAGGTCGCAGAGTGGCTAAGGCATGAGAAACAATGGGGAAAAGGCAGTTGATGATCACTTTAAACAAGGCGGCGTTCTCAGCCGATAACTCAAGCGAAGAAAATTTAGTGATTTGAGCATTTGGCCCATCCGGACGAGGACGACCAAAGAGGAGCTGATGCATGGATGCAATGCTAATATGCTCAAAAGGTGGAGGCAACTCATCGGGAAGATTGGGATAAAAGACAAAATCATTGTTGGATGGTAGACAGTCGAGATAAGATCGAAGAATCTCATAGGAGAAGTCCAAACTCCGTTTCGCAACGCGAGTGCGATAATTTACACCATCAGAAGTGTGTAAATTATTATAAAATTCGGAGACAAGACTTACATTGACATCCCTCTCACAGGTTAACAATGAGTCAAGTTTATAGTGTTTGAATCGGTTATAGGTATCAAAATAAGATGTCCTATAGTATTGAAAGTCAACAGATCTAGGAGTTATGAGTTTGAAAGTGTGTTTGCTAAAGGCTTGCTGCATAGCAGCATTAGGGAATCTCGGATTAGTAGGAGGTTGAGGACGTGATGGAGGTACGGACGATCCTTCGCCCGATTCACGAACTTTTTGTTTCTTTCTGTGGGATAGGAGATGAAAAAGAACAAGAGGTG
The DNA here is from genome assembly GCF_018446385.1 of Zingiber officinale. Taxonomy (NCBI): domain Eukaryota; kingdom Viridiplantae; phylum Streptophyta; class Magnoliopsida; order Zingiberales; family Zingiberaceae; genus Zingiber; species Zingiber officinale. The sequence continues at coordinate 92,673,855 of NC_056002.1, read as the reverse complement.
GCACACGATTTTGCAGTGCAACAGAAAGATGTAGCGAAAGATATGCAAAAATGCAAGAATAGTGCAGGTAATGCAATGCATGAGGGATAATGCAAAACAATACACAAAAGCACACAAGATAAGTGGATTAGTTCAAGTATAGGAGCAAGAACCAAAGAAAAATGAGAAAGAAGTAAAGACAGTACTTAGGGTTTTGAGTTCGCATTGTGTGCGAGTGACGCGGAGAAGAAGAAAAGGGGCTGCCCTGGTCGCCGAGAGAGGAAAAAAGAAGCTGGAGGAAGGTTGAAGAGCGCCCTTCGCCGGAGAGACTGACCGATGCAGGCGGGAGAGTCACCGAGGAAATCGACACAGAGCTAGGGCACGAAAAGCGTCGGGAGTGAAAATGAGGAGTGAGAGAAAAACTAGGGTAATCGGGTTTTAAGATGAGTTTTAAATCCCCAATCGATCGACCGATCGATTGAGAGCAGGTGAATCGATCGGTCGATCAATTCACGAAGCTTCTGTGAAAATTTGGAGATGCGTCTCAATCGATCCAACAATAGATTCAAACGGGACGAATCAATCCATTGATCGAGTAAAATGCCTTCTGTGAAAATTGGGATATGCGTCTCAATCGATCCAACGATCGATTCAAACTGGATGAATCGATCCATTGATCGATTAAAATGCCTTCTGTGAAAATCGAAAGAACATCCCAATCGATCCATCGATCGATTAACCCTCTCTGAATCGATCCATTGATCGATTCAGATGCCTTCTGGAAAAATGAAACCGCGGTCCAATCGATCCATTGATCGATTGGAATGGTCTGAATCGATCCATTGATCGATTCAGATGCTATCTGTAGAGAAACGCCAGCCTCCCAATCGATCAACCGATCGATTGGGAGGTCGGATATTACTTCACTTTCGAAAACTTTCAGATCCAAGTTTCAGAAATGCACAAACAATTGCACACAACTCTAAAAATCACAAAATTTTGTGTAGATACTATAGATATCACATATTATCATGGAAAAATAAAAGTCGACAAAAAGCGACACTCCCTAGACAAGATTTACACAAAATTAAAAATTGTCGAAAACATCAATGATTTGAGTGAGTCTTATCAAGGTTTCAAAAATAAGTATGGTGCATATGGTGAGTTTAAAAATTTTCAATCATAATCATAGGACAACGTGCACATGATTTGTACACGTGCTTTCCCTATGATTGGACAAATGAATGTTTTATATGAAAACTACTTTTCTTGACCAAAATAATGCATCATAACAAGCATCATGACCAAGATAAATGTCCCTAACCTCTCACCCCATCTAAATCATATTAAGAGGACAATCCTATGTTCTTGTGAGAGGCAATGTTAAGGTGAATAAAACTTAAAGAGCTTGACCTATGAAGTGATCATGGAGGATGTGATTTAATCAATACAACACATTCCCAATTCCCTTCTAAGAAAGCTAAATTCAACTTCGGGAAGAGGTTTAGTGAAGATATCGGCTAAGTTTGATTTTGATCCAACATAATTTAAAATGATATCACCTCGAGTTACATGATCACGAATAAAATGATGTTTAACCTCTATGTGTTTCGTTCTTGAATGATGAACGGAATTTTTGGTCAAGTTGATTGTACTCACATTATCACAAAGAACTTGAACATTGTTATAGGTAAATTTATAGTCCTCTAGAGTATGAGTCATCCACAATAATTGTGATACACACTCTCCCATGGCAATATATTCCACTTCAGTTGTGGAGAGAGCTACACAACGTTGTTTTCTATTTGACCAACTCACTAAAGAAGATCCTAGAAATTGACAACTACCACTAGTACTTTTGCGATCCAATTTGCATCCGGCATAATCGTAATCGGTATAGCCCACTAGGTCAAAAGTTTCGGTTCTAGGATACCAAAGACCAACATTTTGAGTCCCCTTGAGATAATGAAGAATTCGCTTAACGACACTCAAATGTGACTCCTTGGCACAAGATTGATACCGTGCACATATACCTACGACAAAAAGTATGTCGGGTCTACTAGCCGTAAGATAGAGAAGACTCCCTATAGCACTATGATACACCTTGGAGTCAACTTCTTTCCCCTCAACATCTTTATCCAATTTAGTACTCGTGGCCATGGGAGTAGATATTTACTTTGCATTTTCCATTCCAAATTTCTTAAATAGCTCTTTGACATATTTAGATTGATGAATGTAAATGCCTTATTTTGTTTGCTTAATTTGTAACTCTAGGAAAAATGTCAATTCACCAACCAAACTCATTTCAAATTCACTCTCCATGTGATTAATGAATTCATTTAAATAATCTTTATTTGTAGAACCACAAATAATGTCATCTACATATACTTGGGCCACAAACATATCATTACCACTATTTTTCAAGAATAAAGTGGGATCAATTTTTCCTCTATGAAACCCTTTTGATACTAGAAATGTTGACAATCGTTCATACCACGCCCGGGGAGCTTGTTTTAGCCCATATAAGGCTTTTTTTTAAGTTTATATACATGATTTGGACACTCCAAATTTTCAAACCCGGGTGGTTGCTCAACATATACTTCTTCTTTTATAAAACCATTCAAAAATGCTAATTTTACATCCATTTGGTACAATTTGAACCCCTTGTGGGTGGTAAATGCCAACATCATCCTAATTGGCTCCAATCTTGCTACGGGTGCATAAGTTTCATCATAGTCTAACCCTTCTACTTGATTGAAACCCCTAGCAACCAATCTAGCTTTGTTTCTCACAACTATCCCCTTATCATCAAGTTTGTTTCTAAAAACTCATTTTGTATCAATAATCAATTTGTTTGTAGGCCTAGGAACTAAATCCCAAACTTGAGTTCTCTCAAATTGAGATAGTTCATCTTGCATTGCTAAAATCCAATCGGGATCAAACAAGGCATCATCAATGGTTTTTGGTTCTATTTGAGATATTAAGGCGACTTGGCTTCCTTCATTTCTAAAGTAAGATCGAGTTCTCACTCCTTGAGTGATGTCTCCTACTACTTGATCTAAGGGATGATTTACATGACTCCTAGTAGGTCTTGATTCTTGATTTATTATAATTTCGGGTTCAAGTGGCAAAGATTCATTTTTCTCACCATCACTTTCTTGATTTTCTTCTCCTTGATGATCTATTCCATCCAGTGTTAATTTCTCTAACTCAAAATGTATTTCTTCATCGTTTGTTCTTATAGAGTTCGAAGAAGGATTTTCTTCAAAGATAACATTTAGTGATTCTTCAACTAATTTTGATCTTTTGTTGTAAATTCGATACGCCTTGCTATGACTTGAGTAACCTACAAGTATCCCCTCATCCGCCTTAGCGGAAAACTTTCCCAAGTGATCTTTGGTGTTTAGGATATAGACCTTACACACAAACAATCTAAGATGCTTAATTGTAGGTGGTTTACCAAACCACAACTCATGAGGTGTTTTTCCTAGAAACCTATGTATTAATGTTCGATTTTGCACATAACATGCCGTATTAATTGCTTCGGCCCATAGGAAACTATGAAGTGAATATTCATTTAACATGCTCCGAGTGGCCTCTTGCAAAACCCTATTTTTCTTCTCAACAACTCCATTTTGTTGAGGAGTCCTAGGGGTGAAAAATTCATGTTTATAGCCTTTTTCCATATAAAAATTTGTGAACCTATCTGTAACGACCCGCCTCCTACTGACTAGGCTGCGAGGCCTGACCGTTACGTTATGCTGTGTTAAATTACTATTGCAAAAAATCTGGATTGATTAAAATTTTACTAAACTGATTACTGTAAACTGAACTTAATATTCTAGGTGTACCTAGGAGTCGTACACATGCTAGGGGAGATATTCTATGCCTCTCGGATGTCCTGCTAGCTGTAATCAGGCATTTCAATCGATCCATGGATCGATTGGGTTGTCGGATCGATCCCGTGATCGATCCAGCTTGATACTGGCACGGAAGAAGGCTCTGGATCGGTCGGCTGACCGATCCAGAAGCTGTACCGCTTCTGTATGCGGCTGGATCGGTCTACCGACCGATCCAGGAGTGCACTGATCGGTCGGCAGACCGATCCAGTGGCTCACTGATCGGTCAGCCTGACCGATCAGTGAGCTTCAGTACTCTCTGTTCGCAGACGCCAACTCTCTGTTCGCGCATGGATCGGTCCGCTGACCGATCCAGCGGCACAACCCACTCTCTGATCGGTCTGTAGACCGATCAGAGTTCTGATTTCAGCCTGGAACTCTGATTTCAGCCTGAAACTCTGATTTCAGCACTTGGGCGTGCCAAAATCTCACATATGAGTTATACACTACATGAGAAACATTCTAATGACATAAAACTAGTATTCTAAACTTAACATGATGCATAGTTCACTAATTCATAGCGTTACACAACTAAACGTGCATGAAAGTAAACACTGAAGAGTTCTACGGTTTAAACTCGCTAAGTCCCCTAAGAATCTTTTATTCCAGTTCCTGCCACACACACCATCTCTGCATTGGCCTCCAGCTTCCTCTGCTAATCCATTTTTCCCTTACCTTTATCTGCAGTATAAGGGAAATAGAATCTGTAAGCTTAAAGCTTAGTAAGAAACCAACTACCTCACTAAAACATGCAACGATGCAAACATGCTTTTAAAGAATGCTATTTGAAAACATGTACTGGCATGACATACTATGGTTGCAAGCATAAAATGAAATAACTGAACATGCATACTGAACATGGCATGGCAACTAATCATATGAATCAATAAAGATCACTGAACTGAACATATAATAAGCTAAACTGTAACTAAACTGATACTGAATTCCAACTCAACTAACATAACTAATTTGAGCTTTGAAAACTAATTCATAATAAGTGAAAATACATAATCATGCTGTTTGGGCCTGCGCGTATCCCTAACTAGACCCGGGTTTGCAAGTCCCGAATTTAGTAGGGTTAACTAGGTTATCTAAACCTAGGGACAACTGTGGGAGTCCAACCCAATGGATATCTGATCCTGTACAGTGCCACTGAAAATAAAATACTGAATATAGCTAACTGTTTTAACTTGCTGTTTCTAGGTTATCTGAACCTAGAGCTAGGTTGTCTGAACCTAGAGGCGACTGTGGGAGCCCACCCATTGGACTGTGGTCCCATATAAGCTAAAATAAACTGATTTACTGATTTAAATGCTTCTAATACATTTAACTGAGCTATTAAAATGCCTAATTTATATTTTAACTTAACTAGCTATTTTATCGAACACCTAGTGTGCCCCAACTCTCCTCTCTATTAGGGAGACCACTTCTAGGCACCCGACAACGTCTAGAAACCCCCACTAAAGAGGGATTACATGTCCGGTCCATCTAGAAGTGCTCACTAAATCCCTAAACCTGCGAGGAGGGTCAATTTCACGCTATGCGTCGATAAAAATCTGCATATAGTTAAACTAATGCGTAGAAAACCCAAACGGAGCTACTTATACTGCAGGTGAGGAGTTTCTTACCTCGTACGCTAATTTCCTTACAATTCTATTCGCTAGAATTCCGGTGGAGATGACTTCTCGACGATCTTCTCGCGTCTAAGCGTTCCCCTTGCGAAGGAGAGCGTTCTCGTGCCGGAGTTATCACCGGAAGATGTCCTTGGGGCCCTAGGGAGAGAACCCTAGGTCTCCTTGTGGTTTGTTTGGGCGCCGAGAGGAAGAGGGAGGAGAGGGGTGGCGTGAGGTCTCGGTGGAGAAGGTTTTTGCCGAACCAAAGAATAAACCCAAACCAACTTATGTTTTCCTATTTATATTAAGTGGGTATTTTGGCCCAACTCAATTATAAATATATTTGATTCTCCTTTCTCTCAGCACGACCCTACTGGGTTCACCGGTTACTAAGGCTAACTAAAGATTTAGCAGAACCGAGAGGTCCCGGGTTCGATTCCCGCTTAACCCATTTTATTTTTCTATTCATTTTTGCTACTTCCGATACTCTAAAAATTCCAGAAAAATATCTAATAATTCCAGAAAAATCATAGAATATTTCTAATATAGTTTTGAGAATTCTCGGGCGTTACAATCCCCCATACCTTATAAAAAGTTCGTCCTCGAACTTAGAATAATTCTGGGTACTTCTGTCTCCCATGTTGCCTCTTCTGCTGTGTGACTGTGCCAAATGACTTTGACTAATGGTACTTCCTTGTTCCGCAATTTCTTAACTGCTCGGTCTATTATCTGAATAGGCCGACTGTCATAGCTGAGGTCTTCGCGGATCTGTACCGACTGGGGCTCAATCACCTGGGTGACATCTGGGGTATGCTTCTTCAGTATAGAGACATGAAATACGTTGTGGACAGCTGACATTTCCTGGGGTAGCTCTAGCTCATATGCTACCTTGCCCACTCTTCTGCTGATAAGGTACGGTCCCACGTATCTGGGACTTAGCTTGCCCTTCTTCCCAAAACGCATTACTCCCTTCATGGGAGCTACTTTGAGGAACACTGAATCCCCAACTGAAAACTCTAAGGGTCTGCGCGTTTTTCTAGCGGCTCTGAGCTGTCTCTATCCTCTGGCGGATCTGCTGTATAGCTGCTGTGGTGTCTGCTACTAGATCTGTCTGAAGTTCTAGTTCCTTCTGTTCACCACTCTCATACTAGCAAATTGGTGATCTGCACCTCCGCCCATAGAGTGCCTCATAAGGTGCCATGCCGATAGTGGCCTGATAACTGTTGTTGTATGCAAATTCTGCTAGACTCAGATATTTGCACCAACTTCCCTTGAAGTCTAGGGCACATGCTCGGAGCATATCTTCGAGTACCTGATTTACTCGCTCCGTCTGACCATCTGTCTGAGGATGGAATGCTGTGCTGAACTTTAACTTAGTGCCCAACGCTGACTGTACACACTCCCAGAAGTGTGATGTGAATCTGCTGTCTCTGTCTGAAATGATGGTTCGTGGGACTCCATGTAGTCTGACGATCTCCTGGAGATACAACTGAGCTAGCTTCTCCATGGAGTAGGATATCTTGATAGCTAAGAAGTGGGCTGATTTAGTCAACCTGTCGACTATTACCCAGATGGCGTCAAAACCATTCGTGGTTCTGGGCAGTCCCACTATGAAATCCATAGAGATATCCTCCCACTTCCATTCTGGAATCTGTATAGGCTGTAGAACTCCTCCTGGTCGCTGATGTTCTGCCTTGACCCTCTGACAGGTGAGGCAGATGCTAACATATCGAGCGATGTCTCTCTTCATCCCGGGCCACCAAAAATGTTTCTTCAAGTCCTGGTACATTTTGGTGGAGCCAGGATGCATCGCATAGGGAGTCTTGTGAGCCTCATCTAAAATTTTCCTTCTGAGTTCTTCCTGATCTGGAACACATAATCTGTCGCCAAAGTACAACACCCCGCTAGCGGACACTCTGAATTCTCCACTTTTTGATTCTGCTAATTCTTGCTTGATTTTCTGAATTTCAGGATCCTGCTCCTGAGCTGTCTGGATGTCACCAAGCAAGGTAGACTTTAATGTCATAGTAGAGAGCGGTCCGACTATGAGTTCGAGACCGAAATCTGTGATCTCCTTCTGTAGGGGTGGTGACATGGCTGCTAGAGATAATAAGGTAGCACTGGACTTTCTGCTAAGTGCATCTGCTACCCTATTTGCTTTCCCTGGGTGGTAGAGGATGTCTATATCGTAGTCCTTGACCAGCTCTAACCATCTGCGCTGTCGCATATTTAGATCCTTCTGAGTGAAGAAGTACTTCAGACTCTGATAATCTGTATACACTCTGCACTGAGCTCCATACAAGTAATGTCTCCAAATCTTGAGAGCGAACACCACTGCTACAAGCTCAAGGTCATGAGTATGATAGTTCTTCTCATAATCCTTAAGTTGTCTGGAGGCATAGGCGATCACCTTGCCATCTTGCATCAGCACTGCTCCTAATCCCAACTTCGAGGCATCACTATATATGTCAAAACTATCTGCGTTCTCTGGTAGAGCCAAAATGGGAGCACTGGTCAATCTCCTTTTTAGCTCACTGAAGCTGTTCTCACAGTCCTCTGTCCACTGAAATTTCCTACTCTTCCTGGTAAGAGCTGTCAGTGGGGAGGCTATCCTGGAGAAGTCCTCTACAAACTTTCTGTAATATCCTGCTAATCCTAGAAAGCTCCTGATTTCGCTGGCGTTCTTAGGTCTCTTCCAGTTACTTACTGCTTCTATCTTGCTGGGATCTACCATAATACCATCCTTTGAGATGATGTGACCCAGGAAGGACACCTGATCTAGCCAAAATTCACATTTCGTGAACTTGGCGTATAGCTGGTTCTGCTAAAGGGTCTGCAATACTGTCTTCAGGTGCTCTGCGTGTTCTTCCTGAGTTCTGGAATAGATAAGAATGTCATCGATGAACACGATAACGAACTTATCTAAATATTCTCTGAATATCCTGTTCATGAGGTCCATGAAAGTAGCTGGAGCATTTGTCACGCCGAAGGGCATGACTACGAACTCATAGTGTCCGTATCTGGTCCTGAATGCTGTCTTGGGTATATCCCCTTCCTTAACCTTCACCCGATGATAACCTGATCTGAGGTCTATCTTAGAGAACACTGCTGCTTCCTTTAGCTGATCGAACAGGTCATCAATTCTGGGAAGAGGATACCTGTTCTTGATGGTAACTTGGTTCAACACTCTGTAATCTATACACAGGCGCATGCTCCCGTCCTTCTTCTTCACGAACAATACTGGCGCTCCCTATGGTGAGTGACTAGGGCGTATGAAGCCTTTGTCAAGTAGCTCCTGTAATTGCTCATGAAGTTCCTTCAGTTCTGCTGGAGCCATGCGGTAGGGTGCTTTGGAAATAGGGTTGGTACCGGGAATGAGCTCTATTTCAAATTCAATCTCCCTGTCTGGTGCTAGTCCTGGTAACTCTCCAGGGAAGACTGCTGGGTAGTCACATACGACTCGGACCTCTGCTAGCTGTGGGTCCTTATCTTGACTGGTACTGACTACGTGCGCTAAAAATCCCGTACACCCTGAATCCATTAATCTCTGTGCCTTTATAGCTAAGAGAAACCTCTTGGCCTTTCTCTTCGGTTCTCCGACGAACTCGAACTGTGCTTTTGCTTTAGGTTGGAATACGACTTTCTGTTTACGACACTCTATAGAAACGCCGTATCTGATCAGGAAGTCCATTCCAAAGATGACATCATAATCAGTCATATTTAGCACTATCAGATCACAAAAGAGCTCTCTGTCTGCTATAATGACCGACACTGCTCTGAGCAGTGCGTGGATGCCATGATCTCTCCTGAAGGTAGTGCCATCAAAAAGTGACCACTGAGTACCTCTGAGGGTATTTCTAATTTTTCGGAGAACATCCTGGCTATATATGAATGGGTTGCCCCAGTATCAAATAGAACAGTAGCACTATACTGTAAAATGCTAATCTGACCTGTGACAACTGTCGAGGCATTAGCTACGTCCTCTATGGTGAGTGAGTAGATCCTCGCATTCGCCATAGCTGGAGGGGCTTCTAATCTGCCCTGGCTGATAAGTGGACCTTCTAGAGCGGCCTGCATCTGATATAACTAAGTTGGCTGGCCTGCATACTGAATCTGCTGTGGCTGAGGAAGACCGGTCTTATTCGGGCACTGCTTGGCCATGTGCCCTTCTTGTCCACATTCAAAGCATCCTCGTGTTTCCTTGCGACAAACCCCTGGGTGGAATTTCCCACAAGTAGCACACTTTGGATAACTGGGTCGCTTGCTAGATGGTCCTCCTTTTGGGTCACTCCCTGATTTGCGCTTGCTGTTGGAGTTCCCTTTCCAGTTAGAGCTGTGGCCTTGTTGTTTTTGAGTGTGAGGGTTTCCTTGGCCTTTGGACTCTGAGGAGACTTGCTTCTGCTGCTTTATGCTGTTCTGGTAATGCTCTGTGGTCAGGGCACTGCTCACTAACTCCTCTGTGGTTTGTGGCCTATGTATGCCACCAGCCACATTCACTGCTATCTCTGGCCTCAGCATCTTGAGCATCAACCGGATTCGTTCCTTCTCTGTGCTGACTAGCTCTGGGCATAGACGAGCAACCTGTTGAATTTCTTCACGGCTTCCTCAACTGAAAGGTTGCCCTGACGAAACTCAGTGAACTCGTCGTAGTGGCGGTTTGTAACCCGCATGTGAAAGAACTCCTCAAAGAATTCTTTCTCGAAATCTGCCCATGTCATCTGATTTACGGGGCGCTTCGCTCTGATTCTCTCCCACCACATACGTGCATCTCCTGTCAGACAGAAGGAGGCGCACTTCACCTTCTCATGTTCTGGCCAGTCCAGAAGCTCCATCGTACTCTCTAGTGTTTTGAACCAGGCTTGTGCATCCCATGGTTCACTAGTACCTGAGAAGTTCTCTGGCTTGACTCTCTGCCACTGGATCAGATAGGCTTCTCTTCTTGCCTCTGTTGCTGGGCCTACTGGTGCTGTAGGCTGGACTGGTGGAACCTCTAAGACCACTGGAGTCGTCAGATTTGGTTCCGGGGTGACTGTGGGGGTATTCTGCTGATTAGCCTTGAGGGTGGCTATCTCCTGTTGCTGTTCAGCTAGCTGCTGCTGTAACTGAGGGGGGAGGCACTGAACTGCCTGCCTCATGCTGGGGCTCAGTAGCTGGTGTCCTTCTGGCTGGGCGTCCTCGTGCCATTTCTAAAGATATGGAGGACAGGACATGTATAACTAATACAATTATAATTGTATAACTATTGTTATCATGTTATATACAATCACATACTAACATGCATCAGATATCTATAAACATGAGCTATAACAAGAAAGCAAGATACATACATAAAGTAGAGGTATTCTTACTTGGAAGCTGCAGGTTCAATGCTGATGTGTGTGTAGGAAGTATGGAACACTGCTCTGATACCACTCTGTAATGACCCGCCTCCTACTGACTAGGCTGCGAGGCCGGACCGTTACGTTATGCTGTGCTAAATTACTATTACGAAAAATCTGGATTGATTAAAATTTTACTAAACTGATTACTGTAAACTGAACTTAATATTCTAGGTGTACCTAGGAGTCGTACACATGCTAGGGGAGATATTCTATGCCTCTCGGATGTCCTGCTAGCTGTAATCAGGCATTTCAATCGATCCATGGATCGATTATCGGATCGATCCGTGATCGATCGGCAATCTTGGCACGGAAGAAGGCTCGATCGGTCGGTGGCCGATCCGTAAGCCGCATATCGGGTGGATCGGTCTGACCGATCCAGAGTGCCGATCGGTCGGCGGACCGATCGATGGCTCACCGATCGGTCGGGACCGTCGATGAGCTTTCGTACTCTCGCAGACGCCAACTCTGTTCGCAAGATGGATCGGTCCCGGACCGATCCTAACCACTCTCTGATCGATCTGTAGACCGATCAGAGTTCTGATTTCAGCCTGGAACTCTGATTTCAGCCTGAAACTCTGATTTCAGCACTTGGGCGTGCCAAAATCTCACATATGAGTTATACACTATATGAGAAACATTCTAATGACATAAAACTAGTATTCTAAACTTAACATGATGCATAGTTCACTAATTCATAGCGTTACACAACTAAACGTGCATGAAAGTAAACACTGAAGAGTTCTACGGTTTAAACTCGCTAAGTCCCCTAAGAATCTTTTATTCCAGTTCCTGCCACACACACCATCTCTGCATTGGCCTCCAACTTCCTCTGCTAATCCATTTTTCCCTTACCTTTATCTGAAGTATAAGGGAAATAGAATCTGTAAGCTTAAAGCTTAGTAAGAAACCAACTACCTCACTAAAACATGCAACGATGCAAACATGCTTTTAAAGAATGCTATTTGAAAACATGTACTGGCATGGCATACTATGGTTGCAAGCATAAACTGAAATAACTGAACATGCATACTGAACATGGCATGACAACTAATCATATGAATCAATAAAGATCACTGAACTGAACATATAATAAGCTAAACTGTAGCTAAACTGATACTGAATTCCAACTCAGCTAACATAACTAATTTGAGCTTTGAAAACTAATTCATAATAAGTGAAAATACATAATCATGCTGTTTGGGCCCGGCAACTGTACTTGCTGTGCGCGTATCCCTAACTAGACCCGGGTTTGCAAGTCCCGAATTTAGTAGGGTTAACTAGGTTATCTAAACCTAGGGACAACTGTGGGAGTCCAACCCAATGGATATCTGATCCAGTACAGTGCCACTGAAAATAAAATACTGAATATAGCTAACTGTTTTAACTTGCTGTTTCTAGGTTATCTGAATCTAGAGCTAGGTTGTCTGAACCTAGAGGCGACTGTGGGAGCCCACCCATTGGACCATGGTCCCATATAAGCTAAAATAAACTGATTTACTGATTTAAATGCTTCTAATACATTTAACTGAGCTATTAAAATGCCTAATTTGCATTTTAACTTAACTAGCTATTTTATCGAACACCTAGTGTGCCCCAACTCTCCTCTCTATTAGGGAGACCACTTCTAGGCACCCGACAACGTCTAGAAACCCCCACTGAAGAGGGATTACGTGTCCGGCCCATCTAGAAGTGCTCACTAAATCCCTAAACCTGCGAGGAGGGTCAATTTCACGCTATGCGTCGATAAAAATCTGCATATAGTTAAACTAATGCGTAGAAAACCCAAACGGAGCTACTTATACTGCAGGTGAGGGGTTTCTTACCTCGTACGCTAATTTCCTTACAATTCTATTCGCTAGAATTCCGGTGGAGACGACTTCTTGACGATCTTCTCGCGTCTAAGCGTTCCCCTCGCGAAGGAGAGCGTCCTCGTGCCGGAGTTATCACCGGAAGATGTCCTTGGGGCCCTAGGGAGAGAACCCTAGGTCTCCTTGTGGTTTGTTTGGGCGCCGAGAGGAAGAGGGAGGAGAGGGGTGGCGTGAGGTCTCGGTGGAGAAGGTTTTTGCCGAACCAAAGAATAAACCCAAACCAACTTATGTTTTCCTATTTATATTAAGTGGGTATTTGGCCCAACTCAATTATAAATATATTTGATTCTCCTTTCTCTCAGCACGGCCCTGCTGGGTTCACCGGTCACTAAGGCTAACTAAAGGTTTAGCGGAACCGAGAGGTCCCGGGTTCGATTCCCGCTTAACCCATTTTACTTTTCTATTCATTTTTGCTACTTTCGATACTCTAAAAATTCCAGAAAAATATCTAATAATTCCAAAAAAATCATAGAATATTTCTAATATAGTTTTGAGAATTCTCGGGCGTTACACTATCATTTTCAAACTCGCCTCCATGATCACTTCTTATCTTATTTATCTTATGAGCCTTTTCATTTTCTACTCTATTACAAAAAGCAATCAAAGTATCTAGAGTTTGATCCTTATGTTTCAAGAAAAACACCCATGCATATCTAGTGTAATCATCCACAATCACAAAGCAATATCTACTACCATTTAGAGAAATATATCTACTACTATCAAATAAGTCCATGTGAATGAGCTCCAAAGCATTTGAGGTACTTACAACATTTTTACCTTTATAAGTAGCTTTGGTTTGCTTACCCATTTGACATGCATCACATATTTTGTCCTTTTGAAACTTCAACTTTGGCAATCCTTGCACCAACTCCTTCTTTGAAAGGTTTTTGATATTCTTCATGTTGGTGTGAGCGAGTCTCCGGTGCCAAAGCCACGTCTCCTCTTCTTTGGACATGAGACACTTAGCAAACACATTAGTAGCACCAAATACTTTAACTTGATAAATATTCTCTCTTCTATGGCCTATGAGAATATTGGTGTTTAGTTCACTATGCTTGATTAGGCATTGAGATGAGTTGAACTCAACTCTATAACCCGAATCACATAGTTGACTAACACTTAAAAGATTAAAGACCATGCCTTTCACTAATAGCACATTTTTAATAACAAATTTTTCGGAAATTCTAATATCTCCTATTCCTATAACTTTAAACTCACCACTATTACCAAAGAAATGGTACCTTTACTTTTGTGTCTAAATGATGAAAATTTTGATGAGTCCCCCGTCATATGCTTAGAGCATCCATTATCTACAAACCATGTTATTGGATGCTCCCCCTTTGCGCATACCTGTTTAAACATGATAAACCAAATGTTTTGGTACCCAAACCTTGGGTCCGGTAGCATCAATAACAAATTGCTCGGGTACCCAAGCTTGAACAAACTTAACTCTTGAAGCATGATTTCTACTAATTAGACACATGAATTTAACTTCCTTATCTTGTGATTTAAAACCTAGTCCCGCTTTGTTGTACACAACCCTTTGAGCTCCTAGATGTTGGTGCAATTTCCAGTAGGTCAAGGTTGACCTAGTTGACCAAGCATAAATCTTGGTCATGGTTTCGATGTTTGACAATACAGAAAGACATGTAGACATGGACAATGCAGGTGTAGTTGTCCATGCGGAGAGATACTGATCAGGGTCTGATCAGGTTGGATGAAGAAGAGTCAAGTAGGTCAAGGTTGACCGGATACTTGACTGGGGAGTCCTAACTGGGATGTTAGGCAGTTCGGATAAGTCCTGGTGAGTGAAGCCAGACAGTTGTGAAAACCCTAGTGAGTGAAGCTAGGTGAAAGTCCTGGTGAGTGAAGCCAGGCAGTGGGAAAGTCCTGGTGAGTGAAGCCAGGCAGTGGGAAAGTCCTGGTGAGTGAAGCCAGGCAGTTGGAAAGTCCTGGTGAGTGAAGCCAGGTGAAAATCCTAGTGAGTGAAGCTAGGTGAAAGTCCTGGTGAGTAAAGCCGGGCAAGGAAAAATTCAGATTGATCAAGGATGATCGGACATCTGGTGTTGAGAAGGTCAAGTAGGTCAAGGGAGTGACCGGATATTTGGCACGAAGAGAAAAGTCCAAGTGGGTCAAAGGGATTGACCGGACACTTGGTGGGGAGTCTTAGCAGGTCAAGGGAGTGACCGGATGCTAAGCATGATGTACCAACAGGTCAAGGTTGACCGGATGTTGGTTTGGAAGGCTTGGGACTTAGTTTGAGCAAAAACCAAGCTCTGGATCGATCAGTGGATCGATCGGTGATGATGGTATCGGATCGGTGCGGTGACGATCGGTAACAACGGTAGCCTCGGTGTTATCGATCGGTGCGCCGATCGAAACAACGATCGAAGGCAAGAAGTTCGGGAGAAAAGGAAGGGACATGCATGCGATCGGTCCTGGACCGATCGAAGCTCGATCGGTCCCGGGACCGATCGAGGTCTTCTGGGCGATCGGTTGGAGCTGATCGGTCCGGAACTATCCGTTGGCTCTGGCGGTCTCTATCTTCTTGTCTTCGGCTTCTTCTTCGCGGTGGATGCGGTATAAAATAGGTGAGGGCTTCTCTGAGTGAGTTTTTCTCTTCTTCCTCTTTGAAGTATTTTCGCTTGAGCTTTGTTGAGCTCTTCTTGGCTGAAGCTTCGTGAGCTTCCTCGGTGGGACTTCAACGATTGTTAGTCGTGGTTGGATTCCGTGAAGTTGCTGCTTCATCCAGTCGACAAGCAGGCAAGCTAGGGTTATTACATTTTTGTATTGTACTTAGTTTCCTGCTGTATTCTTGTACTCCTGTTTATCTTGCTGTTGCAAGACATTGTGGCAAGGTTTCTCCACCCAGAAGGAGTGATTATTAGCTGGGTTTCCGGGGTCTCATCCACCGACGGATTGATAGGCTTCATCCACCTTACGGACACGCCGAGGAGTAGGAGTATATCTCCGAACCTCGTTACATCGACGCGTGTTGAGGTTTGATTTCTCTGCTTTTGTTTCTATTATTTTTATTTCCGCTGCGCTAACCTTGACTTGTAGAATGAAACGAACGTTTTGGGGGCGGCTATTCACACCCCCCCTCTCTAGCCACGTCCATCGATCCTAACAAGTGGTATCAGAGCCAGGTTGCTCTTCGACGGATTAACACCCAAGGGAGCACAAGCTAGAGAATGGATCTACTTGGAGAAGACATCACGATTCCACCCTTCTATGATCGCGACGACTTCGCGTTTTGGAAGGTAAGAATGAAATATTTTCTTATGACTAATCTTGAGAATTGGAGTTGTGTCCAAGTAGGTTTCGCTCCTCCAATGGATGAAGAAGGAAAACCTATCGAGAAGAAAAAGTGGACGAAGGATCAAATCCACCGATCCGGAATCAATGAGGAGGTAACGAAAATTCTGGAATTTTCATTACCTAATGACATTCTATGTAAGATAGGTGGATACAACAATGCCAAGGAATTGTGGAACAACTTGGCTAAGTTCCATGAGGGGAACTCCACTTCAAGCCATGAAGAGGAGTCAAGTGAGCCAAGGAGTTCACATCATGGAGGGATGGATTTAGAAGTTGAGGGCTACTCAACATCTAAAGAAGAAGAGGAGGAGAGTTCCTCTTCAAGTTCGGAGCAAGGAGAAGAAGCTTCTACCTCCGGAAGGGATGAAAGAGAGAGCTTACATCCCACCTCAACCCTAGGTAACTCAAGCAATTTAAGTTCTAGTAAATTGCATATATTATGCTTTGAGTTTAGGGAACTTGGACATTACAAGAGTAAATGTCCAAAGAGGGTTAGGAAGACTCCACCGGCGCTAAAGATCAAGGAAGCCGGAGTCCTGATACGCAAGAGCAAGGAGCACGTGGTGTGCTTCCAATGCAAGCGAAGGGGACATTATCGGAGCCAATGTCCGAGGGGGAGGCAACCTCACAAGGACAAGAAGACGAGCACATCGATAGGGGGAGCTAAGGCAAACCCTAAGATAATCTCTAAGGCACATTATTGCAATAATAATAAGACACATGCTAGTAGCCTTATTGCTATTGTTAATAATGGTAAGCATGATAACATTAGAAATCGATACACATGCTTAGGTGCCAAACATGTGAGCCTAGATAAGGACAACACTAGAAATGTCAATCCTAGGATTAACTCATCTAAGGTTAGGGAGAACCTAGGTAGAAATCCCAAATCAACTAGACACATGCCTAGGAATACCTCAAAGAAAAATGATAAATTAAAGCTTGAGGTATTAGAGAAAGAAAATCTTATCTTGAGGTCAAGACTTGACTCTCTAGAAAAGGCTCTTGAGGATTTGACTCTAGAGTCTCGGGGTCAAAAACCCAAGTCCAAGGACAAGAAAGGTTTGGGTCACAAACCTAAGTCCCAAGTGGTCAAGCCCACTTATCACAATGTTCCATTCGATTATGGAACAAGACCTAGGGCTAGAAAGACCATCACCAAGGTCACAAGGGGAGTCACCCCTAGAGTGGATCTTGATGAGTCCCAAATGACCAAGGCTTTAAAGCCTAGGAGGGTCATTAGGAGGGTTGCTAGGGAAGTCATCCCTAGTGAATATTTAGTGAACCCAATGAGCTCCAATAGGTATTGGGTTCCTAGGAGCGTGATTTCATCACGCTAGATGAGTTAGGGTGTGCCAACCTTACTTGAATAGGTAGTTAACCTAATCATGGCAAAAGGTGACACTTTAGGAATTTTCAAGGTGTAATCAAGCCTTGAAAATGAAATGGAAAATTATTTCTAAGGTGATTAGAATGTGCCAATCAAATTTGAGGAGTTTTCTAGAGTCAATCTAATTGGCACATAGTGATCTAAAAATCTTTGGTATAAGATGCTAGGTCTATTACACTTAGGAATATAGAACCTATGGCAAAATGATCAAAATTATCAAAAATGACAACTAAGGCTAGAATTAGGTATTTTCTATACCTTTATATGCTATTTGCCATATATTGTTTGTCATATGCCATGTCATGACATCATATTTATTTTATGATCATTTAAAATGTCATGATAAATGCTTAGGTTAGTTAAATGTCATGATTTATTTAAGTTTCATACTTTATGCCATGACATCATAACATTGGCACATGTTTCCATTTATGATACAATTATATGCCATGTCATCATCTTGTGCATTAATGATCAATGAAATTGATTTAAGGACTAAAACACAATTTGATATGGAGATCAAATTGTTATTTAGAAAAATGCATGAGAACTTAGATTAAGCTAACCTAAACCCATATCTCACATCAAAATTGACTTGGATGTGTTTGATATACCTTAGATGTGTGTGAGATATTAGGATTGTGAGTTAGGATCAAGGTGCATAGTTCTTGTACCTAGATGAGCCTAATTCTAATTGGGGATCATAGGGAAAGTTTGTGTACAAGTCATGTACATTTAGCCCTAAGATTTTGGTCCCAAATTAAAGGGTTTAAAATCATTTTAAAATTGATTTGAAAAACCTTGATGAAGCTTTTCTAGTGATAGCATTCATCATTGAGCAAAGTGATACAAAGAGTGATTAACTTTGAGCTATTTCAAAGACTTTTGAACTTTGTATCAAGATTTGAAAATAGAAGTTATTTTCATAGAAAACTATTTTTCCATGATAGTATATGTTATGAGGAATGTATCCTCAAAATTTTACAATTTTTGAAATTTTCTGTGATTTTCTAGAGGTTTCTGAATTTCAGGAGAAGAAAAATTCAGAAATAGAAATCAGAGGTCGTGGACCGATCAGGAGGTTCCCTGATCGGTCCAGGTCTGTGTGGATCGGTCACTGGACCGATCCAGAGGAAGCCTGATCGGTCTGGTGACCGATCAGGGCGTGCCAAGTTGCTGAAATTCGACTGGTTGTCTGAAATTTCAGCTCGGGAATTGGTGTTTTAGAGTTCTAAAGGTTTGAAACTCTCCAAGACATTGTTGATGCAATAGTCAAGGGGGAGTTTTACCTATTGGTCAAGGGGAGTTGACCTTTAGGGGGAGTTGTCATGAGTGATATGGGATTATCACTAAATTGACTATTGACATTAGTATCAAGGGGAAAATTAAGGGTTTCAATGAAAGGTATAGGACTTTCTTTAGGAAGAAACTCTTGACCTTGATTCACTCTTTTTGATGTGTGTCGAAAAGGGGGAGAATGCAGAATGTCTAGAGAATGTTCAAGGAAGAACATTGGAGTTAGTGGGAGAGTTTGTTGATCACAACGAGTGAAGTTGTGAACAACGATAACTTACTCTTCAGGGGGAGAGTTTGTTGATGTGTGCCAATAGGGGGAGAACGAAGGGTTTAAGTTAGGCCTTCATTATCTAAGAAGGAGGTTGCCTTCTTAGAAGGAGAATGTAAGGTTGTAACTTATGTTTCATTACCTAGTGGCATGAAGAAAGTTAAGGCTATTGGATTAGCCTAACTTAAAGGTATTGTCAAACATCAAAAAGGGGGAGATTGTTGGTGCAATTTCCAGTAGGTCAAGGTTGACCTAGTTGACCAAGTGTAAATCTTGGTCATGGTTTCGATGTTTGACAATACAGAAAGACATGTAGACATGGACAATGCAGGTGCAGTTGTCCATGCGGAGAGATACTGATCAGGGTCTGATCAGGTTGGATGAAGAAGAGTCAAGTAGGTCAAGGTTGACCGGATACTTGACTGGGGAGTCCTAACTGGGATGTTAGGCAGTTCGGATAAGTCCTGATGAGTGAAGCCAGGCAGTTGTGAAAACCCTAGTGAGTGAAGCTAGGTGAAAGTCCTGGTGAGTGAAGCCAGGCAGTGGGAAAGTCCTGGTGAGTGAAGCCAGGCAGTTGGAAAGTCCTGGAGAGTGAAGCTGGGCAGATTGGAAATCCTGGTGAGTGAAGCCAGGTGAAAATCCTAGTGAGTGAAGCTAGGTGAAAGTCCTGGTGAGTGAAACCGGGCAAGGAAAAATTCAGATTGATCAAGGATGATCGGACATCTGGTGTTGAGAAGGTCAAGTAGGTCAAGGGAGTGACTAGATATTTGGCACGAAGAGAAAAGTCCAAGTGGGTCAAAGGGATTGACCGGACACTTGGTGGGGAGTCTTAGCAGGTCAAGGGAGTGACCGGATGCTAAGCATGATGTACCAACAGGTCAAGGTTGACCGGATGTTGGTTTGGAAGGCTTGGGACTTGGTTTGGGCAAAAACCAAGCTCTGGATCGATCAGTGGATCGATCCAGTGATACGCTGGATCAGTAACCAAACAGTAGCCAACTGAGTGTTATCTGATCAGTCTGTAGACCGATCAGAAAACAACGATCAGAAGGCAAGAAGTTCGGGAGAAAAAGGAAGGGACATGCATGCTGATCGGTCGCTGGACCGATCAGAGGAAGCTCTGATCGATCCCCAGGACCGATCAGGGTCTTCCTGGACCGATCAGGTTGGAGCCTGATCGGTCCAGAACTATCCGTTGGCTCACAACGGTCTTCTGTCTTCTGCTGTCTTCTGGCTTCTTCTTCGCAGGTGGATGCAGGTATAAAAGAGGCTGAGGGCTTCTACAGAGTGAGTTTTTTTTCTCTTCTTCCTACTAACTGCTGAAGTATTTTCTGCTTAAGCTTTGTTGAGCTCTTCTTCGCAGAAGCTTCGCGTGAGCTTCCCTCAGCTGGGACTTCAACTGGACAGTTGGTGCTGTGGTTGGATTCCCGTGAAGTTGCTGCTTCATCCAGTCGACAAGAAGGCAAGCTAGGGTTATTACATTTTTGTATTGTACTTAGTTTCCTGCTGTATTCTTGTACTCCTGTTTATCTTGCTGTTGCAAGACATTGTGGCGAGGTTTCTCCACCCAGAAGGAGTGATTATTAGCCGGGTTTCTGGGGTCTCATCCACCGACGGATTGATAGGCTTCGTCCACCTTACGGACACGCCGAGGAGTAGGAGTATATCTCCGAACCTCGTTACATCGACGCGTGTTGAGGTTTGATTTCTCCGCTTTTGTTTCTATTATTTTTATTTCCGCTGCGCTAACCTTGACTTGTAGAACGAAACGAACGTTTTGGGGGCGGCTATTCACACCCCCCTCTCTAGCCGCGCCCATCGATCCTAACACTAGAATCATGTCTAAATATTTTGAGTTTGAAGTAAATTTTTCTAGAGCACATCTAAGATCATCAACTTGTAATTTCAACGATACATTTTCCTTTTTAAGATCATCAAAATTATTTTTGTCATTTTCATGAAGCATGCAAGTTTCACATGACACAATTTCATTTTTAAGTGATTTCAAGTCATTTTGCAATTTCTTAACCTTCCCTTTTGATTTAGCTAGTGCGTTGGTTAAGCATGCAATGGTGGCATACATCTTATCAAGCTTGGGAGAAATTACCTCGTCATCACTAGATGATGACTCACTTGAAGACTCCACATCCTCTCCATGACTATCTTCATCTTCACTATCTTCAACATGGCTTAAGGCCATGAGAGCCATGTGCTTTGAGCTCTTCCTTTCATCTTCTTCCGATGAGCTTGACGATGAGTCATCCCATGTGGCTTTCAAAGCCTTCTTCTTTTTCTTGATCTTTTCCTCTTGCTTCTTCAACTTTGGACACTCCGTTTTGTAGTGCCCCTTTTTCTTGCATTCATAGCAAATAGCATCAGTCTTAGTCTTAGAATCCACAAGAGATTTACCTTTTCTCTTTTCATCATTGAAAATCTTCTTGACATCCTTTTTGTCAAACTTCCTTGAATGTCTCATCATTCTTCGAACAAAGTTTGCCATTTCACTAGATGATAGCTCTTCATCACTATCACTATCACTATCTTGTTCAGATTCCGAAGATGACTCCTTCTTCTCCTTTTTCTTTTCCTTGTGCTTCTTTTTGTCCTTTTCACCTGCAACTAAAGCTATACCTTTCTCTTTGTGAATATGTTAGCTTGCTCATGTAATTCAAGTTCACAAAAGAATTCATCCAACTTTACTATTGACAAATCCCTTGATACCTTATAGGCATCCACCATGGATGACCATAATGAGTTTCTTGGGAAGGATTTTAAAGCATACCTTATGAGGTCTCGGTTCTCTACACTCTCTCCAACTGAATGAAGACCGTTTAGGAGTTCCTTAAACCTCCCATGTAGCGAACTTACCGTTTCTCCCTCTTTCATTGTGAAATTTTGGAGTTGGTTTATCAAGAGATCTCTCTTTGCAATTCTTGAATCCTTGGTGCCTTCATTTAGCTCAATGAGCTTGTCCCATAAATCCTTGGCACTCTTGAAAGGTCCAATCTTGTTGCATTGTTCCGAGCTTAATCCACATTGAAGAGTCATAATCGCCTTTGCATTTGCTTGAGCCTTCATTTTTTGTTCAGCAGTCCACCTTGATGATTCAAGCATTCTTCCATTTTCGGGTGGCGTCGTGAATCCCTCCGTGATTGAGAACCACATGTCAATCTCGATCATAAGATAGTGTTCCATGCGGCTCTTCCAATACGTGAAATTACTGCCTTCATAGAATGGTGGTCGTGAAGTACTATGTCCCTCCTTCAAAGACATCTTGTAGCTCTTTAACTTGTGCTTTCTTGGCGATGAATCCTCAAAAGCAAACCAATGCTCTGATACCACTTGATAGGATCGGTTGAGCAAGAGGGGGGGGGGGTGAATGACTCACTTCGTTTTCTTGATTAACTTGATTTTGTGCAGCGGAGACACGAAGGCAATGCTAACTCTGATATTTACTTGGTATCCACCTCCCCAAGGAGGTGACTAGTCCAAGGATCCACACCACTCACACTCTTCCACTATCAAAACCCTTCTTCTCGGAATCACACCGAAGGTGGAGAAACCTTACAAGGTTACAACTCTCCCTCTCCAAAGTAAAGGATCACACTCACCACAATGAAGAAGAAAAGAAAGATTATAGGCTTTAAAAATGCTTCTTCTTCGCAGAGTGAGATTTGAGAAAGTAGCGAGATGGAGATCTTGAACTTGAGCACTTTTTGAAGATCTTGAGCACTTGAGAGAGTTGAGACCTTGGAGAGCAATGGAACAGTATATGTTTCTTTTCTTATGTCTTTTCTTTTTCTTCCATGCCTTTAAACGTTGAGAAAACTAGCCGTTTCTCACGTAGCCGTCACCGTGAATCGATCAGAGTCATATTTGGATCGATTCATAAGTATCCATTGCAAACCATCATGTCACGATCAACGGCTTAGATTGCTTCACTTGAGTTTGAATCGATAGGTGCAGTTCTTGAATCGATTCAGACCTCTGCTCGTGAAATCGCAGCTCTATGAATCGATCGCTTGATCGATTGAGTAACCTCAATCAATCGGCTGATCGATCTAGGGGAAATCTGTGCTTCGCACAGAGTCTTCCTGGATCGATCGCTCGATCGATTGGATTGCCCCAATCGATCGGCTGATCGATCCAGAAGCATTCTGGGCTTCACATAGAAGCTTCCTGGATCGATCGCTCGATCGATTGGTTTTCCCCAATCGATCGACTGATCGATCCAGAAGCACTCTGTGCTTCGCGCAGAACCTTCCCAATCGATCGACCGATCGATTGGCTTTCTTCCAATCGATCGACTGATCGATCCAGAGGCATTCTGTCTCACAGCCGTGTCTAAATCGATTTTCCAATCAATTTCTGATACGTGAGAGATCATGCATCCAGCTTTATGACCTACAGGAACTTCTCTTGCCAAGAATCCGGTCCTCGACCTTCTTGGACTTCTCTTGCCTTGCATCCGGTCTTCTGACCTGCAAGGATTCTTTTGCCAAGAATCCGGTCCTCAACCTTCTTGGACTTCTCTTGCCTTGCATCCGGTCTTCCAACCTGCAAGAACTTCTCCTGCAAACTCACACTGTATGCTAGATCCAACGTATTAACCTAAACTTAAATAATTGTCAACACATTGAAACTTCCAGGGCATGATTGCACCAACACAAACTTACACCAGCCCTAAGCCTCCATCCTCCCCATAATTCTATCAGTTCCAAGCTCTAAACAGAGGAGGAGAAGAGGGAGATT
Organism: Zingiber officinale; assembly: GCF_018446385.1. Lineage (NCBI taxonomy): Eukaryota > Viridiplantae > Streptophyta > Magnoliopsida > Zingiberales > Zingiberaceae > Zingiber > Zingiber officinale. Next base: position 92,650,088 of record NC_056002.1, on the reverse strand, counting down.
GGTAGCAAGGATTTGGAAGGCATGTTCTCTACCTTGGTTGATGTTTTAGCTAAGTTCTATAACTTGTGGAATTCGGATCCAATGCATGGTTTTTCTTTACTCTTTTTAGGAAGATGACACCATGATTTATGTTCTTTTCTTATGCTCCAAATTATTTGTATAGATGTTGGATTTCAGATTTTTGAGGGGATATTTTCCTCACTAATTTTAAGGGTTGTCGATCATGTTCTTACTCTACGATTTCGTGCATGTTCTCTACTTGTGATTACTTTCGTTGGCTCTTTAATTTGGTGCAGATTTTGGATATTATAGGGTGAGGATTTAAAACCTTTTGTTTAATTCATGCATCTTAGTTTTAATTCAATTTTGATGAGTGCAATCATCATAGTTGGATTCAGTTTTTGTGTGCAATCATCTTAGTTGCAAATTCTATTTTTATGGAATGCATACATCTTAGTTGTACTCCCTATTTTTAGAAGTTAGTCATCTTGATGAACACTCTACAATGACTTCATGTTTTCCATTTGGTTTCCATTAGAAGATACAGAATTGTTTATGGCCCCATTGATTTTAGAACTTGTATGTTTCGGATTCTATAGGAGTAGTTTTAATCATTATTTTAGGGGTTATTCATTTGGATGGTGCACTATATTTTTGTTCCATACTTCTAGTTGTTTTTGTAGAAAATATGTTCTAAATGCATGATAGACGAATTAATTAAATGCGGTAAAAACTTACAGCGATTTCCCGCAGATCCGCAATTGGCAATGACGAAACTCGTTGTCGGAAGAGCGATCACAGGATCGGAAAGCCCTTCGCAATTCCACAAACCAAATCCCGCCGCCTTGGATGTTCTCCTCTTACTCTCGTTGCACACTCGCAATTTTCACACACCCTGAGCCTTGGATGGATCCCCTTTATATAGGGAAATACACTAGGGGCATAATGGACTTTTCCATTATGAGTAGTGGGGAACATGGCCACATTCCCCACTATCCCCATTTCCAACATCTCCCACTCGTCCAAGGTAAGTCACTAAGACTAGTTCATTCAGGTAAGTCACAAAGACTTAATAAGTCACATAGACTATTAGAGAGTTTGGTCACATAGACCATATGAGAACATCCAATCCATACTTAGATAAAATGGTTCGTGCGACAGCAAGCACACTGAGCGATAGTTGCTAAGAAGATTGTTACACCTTGACTTAGCCGCTCGTTGAGCAATCAATGCTAATAAAGTTGTTACACTTTGCTTAGCTGCTCAAATAAATTAGAGACACACTCTTCATGGCACTTAGCCACTTTCCTGGTGGCACATAGCCTTTATCCAGTATCCATCCAATCTTCAAGTGACACACAACCATTATCTTGAAGATATCCATGTCTTGCTATTTACCCAGATTAAATAATTTTCATTTACATCGATATGAACATCTCTAATCCCTTATAATGACCATTATGTCATGAGCATGTTCCATATCCTATATTCACATTCATTTCCGTACATAACAGAAATGGGTCGACCAGTGAATAAAAACAAAAGATGTAAATATATTTAATCTTCTTTTTTAGCTAGAATCAATTCATTTTAATCAGTCGCTTTCCTAGTTATGCTCCATAGACCGAATCATCCATAGCCATAGGATACACGCTAAAGTAGCAGACACTGATTAAAACTTCAAGTAGACAACTAAATAGTCACTAAGGTAAAAAATTGAGATTAACATATAATCCCAAAGGTCTCACATAGTAGAGAAACAGGGATTCATTCTCCTACTACCTTTATTGTCGCAATAGCACATGTGGTATGAATCACATGCTACGATGTTATTCTCTTTACTAAAAAGAACACATGTTGTCTTCAAATTTAACATCGTACAGATTTTGATCTAGACATACTTAACGTCTAATCCTGAATTCAACATATGAATTCTAATCTGGCCTTTAACAGCTTCAGTAAATGGTGGGTTCATTTACTTAGATCATTATTTACATATAAATGATCTCATCTTGACACAATTATTAAGGTGACCTCAACTTATGAATCTGTCTCTAATTTCATAATTTCAGCTACGTAAGCTGTTTCATAAGTAACGGTCTTACCCCTATTTGTACTTAACAAACAGAGATGATTGTCCATGTGAGTGGACCAATCTCCACCTGCCAACATGCTCACCGAGATCTTATATGAATGTAACAAATACAACATATACACTGAATAAATTATGGCAAATTACACAATCATAACACAAAGTCTGATTGTTATTTTAATATTATTACATTCTACGAAGTCCCAAAGACTTTACATGTTCTTTAAATGACTCTTTAGTCATTGGCTTAGTAAAAGGATCTGTAAACATAACACGTGTAGGGACATACTCAAGGATGACTTTTCTTTTAGCCACAATATCCCTTACAAAATTATATTTAATTTATATATGCTTGTCTTTGCTATGATATTTGGGATCCTTGGAAAAAGCTAATGCAGCTTGACTGTCACAGTAGACAGTTACTGGACTCCCACTATCCTCAGCAATTTTCAGATGCTTCAGAAACCTTCTCAACCAGACTGCTTCTTGCACAGCTGCTGAACATGCCATATATTCAGCTTCCATAGTCGACAAAGCTACACAAGCTTGTTTCTTGCTGTTCCAGGAGATGGCGCCACCATTCAGCAAGAATGCATAGCCTGATGTGGATTTTCTATCATCCAGGTCTCCAGCCCAATCTGCATCTGAATAACCTTTCAGACTCATTTCGAAAATAGAGACAATAATCTATTGTCGCCTTAGATATCTGAATATCCTTCCAGTGTCTCGGTCCTGGGTTTGACTGGAAGCGACTGACCAAGCCCACAATATAGCTGATATCGGGACGTGTACACAACATAGTGTACATCAAACTACCAATAGCACTGGCATATGATTTTTTATTCATCTCAGCTATTTCCTCTGGAGTTTTAGGACACATACTCTTGCTCAACACAGTACCTTTCACAATAGGTGTATGTTCTATGTTGCAATTAGACATGCTGAAATGATGTAACATCTTATTTATATAAGACTCTTGTGACAGACCCAAAAGTCTTTTGGGACGATCTCTTATGATCTTCACCCCTAAGATGTATTCAGCTTCTCCCATATCTGTTGTATCAAATTGTGATGACAGCCACTTCTTGACTTCATTCACATATCCTATGTCATTTCCAGCTATCAGCATATCATCAACATATAATGATAAAATAACATACTTTCCTTTTTCCAGTTTCAAGAAAACACAATGATCCTCATTGATAATCTCAAAACCATAAGATAAAACGATTTCGTTAAATCTTATGTTCCATTTTCTTGACACTTGCTTTAGCCCATATATAGACTTTCTAAGTCTACATACTTTTTGCTCTTGGCCTTCAGCAATGAAACCTTCTGGTTGAACCATATAGATTTCTTCGTCAAGATCACCGTTAAGGAAAGCAGTTTTTACATCCATTTGATGTAATTCTAAGTCATAATGTGCCACAAAGGCTAAAATAACTCTTATTGATACAAATTTCACTACGGGAGAAAATGTCTCTTCAAAGTCAATACCCTCCATTTGGGTATATCCTTTTGCAACTAAACAAGCTTTGTATCTGTTAATCGATCCATCTGCTTTCCTCTTTATTTTGAGAATCCATTTATTCCCAATAGCCCTTCGGCCCGGAGGAAGATCGACTAAGTCCCAAACATGATTTTGAATCATGGACTCCATCTCTTCAACCATTGCATCTTTCCATTTTTCTCTAACTCTACATCCCAATGCATCCTCAATGGATTGAGGCTCGTCGTCGTCAATTGGAAGTGTAACCAATGCCTCATTCTCAATATCAAACCTCTTCTTAGGTTTGATCTTACGAACACTTCTCCGTAAGTTGGGCTATTGAGAAGTCAACTGATGACTCGACATATCACTCCCACTCGGTTGACTAGACTCAGGTATCCCTTTTGACACCTCTCTTGTTGATAATATCTCATCCTCCTCAAATAGAGGAACATTTTTATCAACATCACCTCTGATTGGGAACTCTGTTTCGAGAAAAGTCGCATCTCTCGAGTCTATTTCGGAGATGGTTCAATCTAGTTGCTCACCTATGAAAACATAACCTTTGGAGGTCTCATGATATCTTATAAAGATACATTTCTTACCTCTAGGCCCTAGTTTTTCATACTTGTGAGAACTATCATGAACATAAGCAGCTGACCCCCAAGGTCTCAGATTACTCAAATCTGGTTTTCTGCATGTCGAACGTTCATATGTGATAGATGGAACTGACTTTGAAGACACTTTGTTAAGTATATAGGCTGCAGTTAATAATGCATCTCCCCAATAGGAGATTGGCAAATTAGCTTGCGCCATCATAGACCTAACCATTTCAAGAAGAGTCCTATTTCTTCTTTCAGCTACCCCATTTTGCTGTGGAGTTCCAGGGATTGTCAGCTGTCTAATAATCCCTCTATCATTACATATTGTCTTGAACATATCAGACAAATACTCTCCACCACGGTCAATGCGTAAAGTCTTAACTTTACGTTCCGTTTGATTCTTAACTTCGTTCATATAACGAATGAAGCAATCTAATGCTTCGGATTTATGAGAAATCAAATACACATGACCGAACCTAGAGAAATCATCAATAAATGTAATAAAATAGGATGCTCCATGTCTAGCCTTCACATTCATTGGACCACAAATATCCGAATGAATTAACTGCAATGTTGATTCAAATCTAATAGCCTTACCAAATGGTTTCCTAGTTGCTTTTCCAGCAAGACAATGCTCACATATAGATAATTGAATCTTAGCCCGAGTGCCCAATAGGCGCTCTCTAGCTAATCGATTCATACGTTCTTGTCCTATGTGTCCTAATCTAGCATGCCAAATCGCATCAGTTATATCTGCATCACTAGTTAAAGCAATGTTTGAAAAACAACCATCAATAACATAATTGACATCTGGTTCTACATCAAGAACCATAAAACCATTTGTTAAAAAATCATATTCGATTGACATTGAGTTAATCTTAAGTTCAACAGACCGACTGTAAAAATTAATACAATACCCTAAATCAAGAAGACACGTAACGGAAACAAGATTCCGTCGAATTTCAGGAGCATACAGGACATCATGTAGAAATAAAACTCTACCACCACGTAGGTTGAGTTTGCAAGTGTCGACTCCTTTGACTTCAACTCTTGCATTATTTCCCACATAGATCCACTTGTTGCCAGCTGATACCCGACGGTACTCAACAAATGTAACTCGTTCCCTAGCTACATGGTTGGTTGCTCCCGAATCTATAATCCACAAAGGATAAGAATCAACTAACAACACTGAACTAGCAACAAAATGCTCTTGAAAAGAAGACACACTTGGATTTACCTTTTTCTGCTCAGTGCACTCCCGAGCAAAGTGGCCCTTTTTGCCACAGTTAAAACAAGTCAACTTGTTTTTAGGTTTCTTTCCAGTCTTCTTGACTATCTTCTTGATTGGGCCTTGTCCCACAACAGCAGCTTCCCTCTTCTTTCCCTTCCCTTTCTTGAACCATTTCTTTTTCTTGGATCCATATGATCCAGCAGAACCTACAACCACAAAAGTTTGTCCAGAAATCCTCGCGGATTCAACTCTCTCCGCCTCCAATTCTACATGGCGTGAGACGTCAGTGAAAGTCTTGATACTCTCATTGTGAGTTAAGGTCTGCTTCATGGTCTCCCAAGAATCTGGAAGTGAACGTATAACTGCTTGAACCTGTTGTTCATCAGTCAACTCATGACCAGCAGTTTTAAGCTCCTGAATCATGTTCGACATCTCCCTGAGGTGTTGAACCATTGATACATTCGGACGCTTTTTGTAGCTGTCAAACTTGATTGTCAGCTGTCGAAGCTTGCTCAGACTTACTCCACTATATTTTTCTTTAAGGGCTACCCAGACTTCATGAGCCGTAAAATATGACTCATACTCAAAAGCTAGGTCGTCTACCATTAAACTAATCAATATACCCTTTGTGGTGAAGTCCTTTTTCTTCCATGCCCTATAGGCATCAAGATCTCGTCTGTGTTGTGCAGTGGGACCATCTACAAGTACTTTCATAACCTGATTTACAGCCTCTAGAACTTCTTGTTCCTCAAGTACATATTGTATCTTGAGGTGCCAGATCTTGTAGTTATCCCCATTAAGTTTTTCACCTTTATTGAGTTCAGCTATTATGTTTTTGGTTGCCATAATCTATCATAAATAAACAAATTATTTAGTATTCAGTGTATATCATATGTATGCAATTTATGATTGACTTAATATTACTTTGAGTTGGTTTACAAAATCAAATGACAACTATATTTTCACTCATCATCCGTATGACCAATCAAATTAATATTAATCAATTCTATTACATACATCCCAATAAATGAACTAATCATTTATAATATCATGAATTCATTAATTAAATGAACTAATCATTTAATATATCATGTTTTTTTTTAATTAAATGAACTAATCATTTAATACATCATGAACTAATCATGCATCATGTCAAGCAAACAACATAACTAAATGAACATATCATTAATATAAAATTATGCTGCAAATTGTTAACATATAACTAACTGACATGAATGAAATGGACTAACTATTGTTCATACAAAACGACAATAAAAATAACAGAACTCTAATAAACTAGATAGGCAACTACCACTCCCACTAGGACAGACACTAGTGCAGTGGCCAAAATAATCCCTCTCAGCCTGGACTCATTTGGGGTAATCACAGGCAGGACAGCTTCAAGGTTCTCTATTGGATCCACAATTGGATCCTCTTTTGGTTCCTCCTCGATCATTTCTGGGTCCTCTTCGTACTCTTCCGGATCCTCTTCAGTCATATGATGAAGCAACTCCTCACATAGTACAGAATATGTGACGCGTCCTTGATGACGCCCCCAAATATAGTCTGCTATCATCCTAGGATTTTCTGGCAATGATTGCATCAAAGCCCAAATCCTATAACTGTCCAGGACTGGAAACTCTTCTCGCTCAAGTTTCCAAAATAACCGATCGAGCCGACCAATAAGCCATCCGAGTCCTTGAACAGGGTCGAAATCAAGCTCCTTAATCTCCTCCCAAAGCTCATGTTGTCGTAAATCATGACTAGCCATCTGAAAAATTGAAAATAAATAAGTTAGTACAAAACCGACTAACCAGTACAAAATCATCTTATTTCAATTTATACAGACATAATACCAACATAATAAATCAAGAAAAACAAATCTTCTCGATTTTCAGGAGTTTAAGTCAACAATTAGAACTAATCTAATTGGCCAGACCCATCGGATTGGTAGATTAGGGATCCATATCCTAAGCTTGGTCCATTGTCCTTAATTAGAACTAATCTAATTGGACAGAGATTTTTGTACCTATGTTCTGTTACTTTTTCTCTAAGTCCATTTCAACCAATTTCAGACTTATTGATCAAATTCAGGCCCGTTTGATTAAACCAATGCCCATTGGTTTAAGTCCGACCAATTAGAACAAATCTAATTGTTTTAATCAAATCTGACCTAATAGAACAAATCTGGTCATTTGATCATATTTGGTCCAAGTCCAATTAATTAACCCAAATTGATTTGGGTTTGGATCAAATTGGTTCGGTTAAACCAACTAATGATTTTAACTTGAATCAGATCTAAGTGGACCAAAATTACACTTGATCATTTATCATAAATGACAAATTAATTGAACTTATTTTCAATTAATTGCTGCATGCACTCAAATTGAAAATAATGCTACGGTACAGTAGGCATGCATTAGCATATTTCAATGATGCATTATTTGACAAACAAAAAAATTATACTTTAATTAACATGCATGCAATAATTCATAATGAAACATTATCATTTTTTTTTAAAATTTAATTGCATGCAGCATGAAACATTTTCATCTTCGCTCATGTTTTTTTTTAAAATCAAACTTTTTCTCACACGAAGCACTGTGCTTTGTTATCGTCGTTTTCTACGCCTTATGCTCCCACGTTCGCACGCTGCTCAAGCCACGCACACCATGCACTGCAACGGACACGGTCGCCGGCCACGAAGGCCACTAACGCATCGTCGACCAGCCAGAATACCTTCGCTGACCTTTGTCGGATCTAGTAAAAATCACGAAATCATCATGATTTTCTAGCTTGGCAACAGCAGTGCTAACGTTGGCAAAACGACTCAATCGTTGAAATTGCAACCCAGTTGCAAGTCTTCCTGTGACCTTATTGTCGGCAACCATCGGAGACAAACTCCTTTCCACATCCCTTCTTTCGAGATGGTGACTCTTACCAGCGACCCCGTCGCCGGTGAGCAATGTTGTATGCTACGACACATTAGTCGTGGAAAATAGCAACGACATGAGAAAAAACATCCGAACGACGATTTCATAATTCGTCTCTAAGCATTTAGAAATAACTACGCGCTCTGATACCAATGTAGAAAATATGTTTTAAATGCATGATAGACGAATTAATTAAATGCGGTAAAAACTTACAGTGATCTCCCGCAGATCCGCAATTGGCAATGACGAAACTCGCTGTCGGAAGAGCAATCACAGGATCGGAAAGCCCTCCGCAATTCCACAAACCAAATCCCGCCGCCTTGGATGTTCTCCTCTTACTCTCGTTGTACACTCGCAATTTTCACACACCCTGAGGTTTGGACGGACCCCCTTTATATAGGGAAATACACTAGGGGCATAATGGACTTTTCCATTATGAGTAGTGGGGAACATGGCCACATTCCCCACTATCCCCATTTCCAACAATTTTCCCTTAGAAGATAGAAAACCTTTTTATGCTCAATTTGATTTGTAGAACTTGTAAGTTTTAGATTTCTAGGGGTAAATTTAATCACTGTTTTTAGGGGTTTCTTTGTCATGATGTTACACTACGATTGCTTCATGTTTTTTATTTATTTTCCATTAAAATTAGAGAACTTTGTATGCTCAAATTATAGTGTAGAACTTTCAAGTTTTGGATTCTATAGGGGTAGATTTAATCACTGGTTTGGGGATTGTTATTCATCATGTTCTTGCATTACCATTATGTACATGTTAGCTACTTGTTACCCCTAGAAGTCAAAAATTTTCTTAGGCTCTAAATTACCGTACAATGTGTAAATTCCGGATTAGTAGAAGTTAGTTTATTCACTATTTTTTTTGGGTTTATAACCAAGCTTCCACCTTACCATCATGATAGTTCACATACATGTTTACAAGTAGAGGCTAGTTGAGTTCATGTTGTTCTTAATAGTGTGCATGAATCCTATATTTCGGTCTTGAGTTAGCCATGTATAAGTCCCTTCTACTTCTTTTCATGCCAACTTTAAATGCCACATGTTAAATCTAGATTTAAGTCTAAGATGTGATGACAATAAACATGTTTCTGATTTCTTGGTACAATATGTTAGGGATTTGTATGTGTTCATATGTGTATGTTTATATTATGCATGTCCATGCTATGTTGATGCACAAGTCTATGCTTAAGCTTATGTTATGAATTTGCATACCTATGTTTAGATTTATGATTATACCCCTGCTTAAATAGTTACCAAACTATGATCCGGGCAAGCCCGGGGAGTTCACTGAGTGTGACCGATGACCCCAGTCTGAGAGCTCACTGAGTGTGACCAGTGATCCCAGCCCGGGAGCTCACCAAATCCTATGTGGCTGAGTGTGACTGATGACCCTAATCCGGGAGCTCAACAAATCTTATGAGGGAGAGTGTAATCGGTGACCCTAGCCCAGGAGCTCACCAAGCCTACGTAGCTTATGACCTACTAGCTTGCTTACGTGGCGCTACTTTTATGATTATGCTTATGCTCAATTTATGTTCATGATAGGTTCCTAATTATGTTACACTCAGTTCCAGTTCATATATGGTTATGTTTATGGCTGCATGTGTTTATGCTCATCCTTAGTATGTATATTTATGTCGCGCAAGTTTACTTACGCCTATGCTTATATACATGCTTATGATTATGTTTATTTTCATGCTTAAGCTTATTTACATGCTTATACTTATGTTTGTGCTCTCATGCTCATGTCAACGTCTATGCTTAGGTTCATGTCTATGATATGCCAACAGTCAAGTTCTAAGTTACCTAGCATGTGTTTCCCTTAGTACACCAAATTATAGACGCTAACTATTGCATAACATGATTTGAACATGCCGAATCCATAGACTTACCATTGGATTTATTTTAGGAGGCAAACCACATGAGATGGGAGGCATCGACCAGTGAGCAGGCTCGGGCCGTAGGAGACACAACCCGAAGACCCTTGTTAGTTTATATTTCTGCATAATCTAACAATTTATTTAGTTGCAAATACATTCAAGAACTTAAGACAAGAATTCAGTATTTCCCTTCATGTCGATTGTGTAGTTTTAAGATTATATATATATAAAGAAAATTTAGGGACGTTATAGGAGGTACCTCCAATGACATCTAGGGTGCCTCCAATGGATAAAGCTTTATCCATGTTCACAACGACCAGCTAACGATAATCAACAACTCAAGGCACCTCCATTGTAGGTGTGACGGTGTCCTCCGTGGAGGCACAGGGGCGCCCTCCATGGAGGCACAGGGGCACCCTCCATGGAGGCAGTAAGCTTCCAACTTGCTTGGGTGATCTCCGGCCCTCCGAAGTTGAGCTCATCTGAACCCAACTCTAATATTCTCCTCGAACATACTTCCTCCCTAACTTCTCCTTCCTTGAATGCTCTATGTATGCCCTTCTTATTCACCAGTGTACTCTTCCATAGCTTATGATCTCTCAGATGTACCAAGCCCGTCGACTTGCTTCCTATGCCATCCTTTTTGTCGGCTACATCTTCTGCTTGACTTATTATGTTCCTAAGCCTCCTGCACACTTAGACACAAGACATCAAAATAACACATGACATAACTTAACTCGGTTGGTCACATCGAAACCAACCTGAGGTATTTACATGTATGCTTCTTCATTTTTGTCGACCGATGATTCTAAATCCGGTTCGATCTTCTTGGCTTTTAGTGTGAGGTTTTGACTAGACCTTTCTTCATGTCTTGAACCTGCACATCTAGACTCGTGTAATTCAAAAGTAGAGACTAAGAGGGTATTTGGCTAAGCTTATAAGCTCTATAAAACAAACTTATAATATGTTTTAGAGCTTATAAGCTCTTCAAATTTGTTTGCTAAAATTTTTCACAAACAACTTATAAGATGTTGAAATAAGCTGTTTGACAGCTTATAAGCTCTTTTTTTAAAAAAGTAAATGAGACCCTACTTTTTTTAAAAAGATCTTATTTTGTTAATTTTCTTTTCTAAAATATCTTTATATATTTTCATTAATCCCTATCTTATCCTCGACATATTTTTACAAACCTAATCCCTCTACACCGACTTCTTTTCCCAACGAAGTTCGTCATTTTCTCTTCTCCGACACTCCCTTCTTGACATAGCGATCGAATGTAAATTGCATCCTCTTTAGATCATCGTTCATTTTCCTTTTGAAATTCTATGTTTATTCACGAAATGATATCATTTCAGTTCATTTGTCTTGTTACATCCTTGATGTGTTTAATTATTTTCTTTTATTTTACGCTCTAAAATTGGATTTTATGCATGTGCGAAATTCTTATTGTCAGGATTTTATTTGTGTGAACTGTTGGTATAAAATACCGAAAAATGATGAATAATGATAAGGGGATTTTCCAGAATTTTTAAAAAATTTTCTAGAATTTTTCGGAGATCGCATGGATGAGTTTACAGGGATAAAAATTGGGCCCCGGGAAAGCCTATTTAGGCTACCCATTTAAGTGAGAAAAATTTTGTTTTTATTTTTATTTTGCTTTTCTTTATTTCTTTTCTTTCTTCCCTCGCGAACCCTTGCGTGCCCGATTCTCTCCTCCCGTTGATCGCCCGATCCCTTGCCCTAACCGCTCCCGATTGACGCCACAAAACCGCCGCACGCCTCGCAAGTAAAGCCATCGCCGAGCCCATCCCGATCCTCTCCTCCACACGGCACCGAGCCTTCGTCTTCCCTGATCCTCGCCGAAAAACCCAAACGCTGAAGCCCTAGCAGCATCTCCTGGTCGCGGAAGCCCTAGCAGCACAGTCGACGCGAACTCCACTCGCGAGCGCCGTCTGCCGCCTCTGTGCCTTGCCGACGCCGTCGCCACTCGCCGGGGAGATCCCAGTCGCCGACGCCACTGATTTCCGGTGCCGCTCCTCCTCAGCCCTAGCGCCGACCAAATTTCTCTTCTGCCCTAGCCGACCTCTGTGCCCTAGCATCATTGGTTGATTCTTATTTTTTTTCTTACTTTCTGGTCGCGACGATCTTGAAGGTAAGGGATTACTTAGTTGGGAATTTGGGATCTGATTCAATATTTGGTTAGATTCCTGATCTTATCCTGTTTCGTTCAGTGAAGGATTCTAGCAGGAAGGGTTGTTCGGTGGGCTTTCTTGGGTTCTAGCAGCAATCAACCTTAATTAGGCAGCAACTCTTTAATTCTAGCATCTTCTTGTTCTTGAATAAGGCTGTGAATTGAGGTAAGGTTTAGGGTTTTGATCTTCGTGGTAGATGATTGCTAGTTGTGTTAGCAATAATTGTTAACTTAGGTTTAGAATTAATCTAATGGTGTAATTAGGGTTAAAGAAGCTAACCCTAGATGGTCGGTGGATTAGGAATTTGTTTAGCTATTTGTTTATAATTAACTTAGCTAAACTGTACGATTTACTATAGGACTGTGACGCGAGACGAGTATCTCGACGTCGGAATTGGACCGGATACGATCCTTTCTATTAGAGGCGGGCAGGCAAGAGACAACCTGGCGAACTGAAACATCTTAGTAGCCAGAGGAAAAGAAAGCAAAAGCGATTCCCGTAGTAGCGGCGAGCGAAATGGGAGCAGCCTAAACCGTGAAAACGGGGTTGTGGGAGAGCAATACAAGCGTCGTGCTGCTAGGCGAAGCGATGGAATGAATGCTGCACCCTAGATGGTGAAAGTCCAGTAGCCGAAAGCATCACTAGCTTACGCTCTGACCCGAGTAGCATGGGGCACGTGGAATCCCGTGTGAATCAGCAAGGACCACCTTGCAAGGCTAAATACTCCTGGGTGACCGATAGCGAAGTAGTACCGTGAGGGAAAGGTGAAAAGAACCCCCATTGGGGAGTGAAATAGAACATGAAACCGTGAGCTCCCAAGCAGTGGGAGGAGAATACGATTTCTGACCGCGTGCCTGTTGAAGAATGAGTCGGCGACTCATAGGCAGTGGCTCCGCCTTATTGGGGAGAATGCCTTCTGCAGTGGGTTATCAACCTACCCTTAGTACAGAAATGGGTTCTTTGCAAGAACGAATTACTTCTACCAAAAAAGGATCCATAACTTCGATACAAGCCGTTTATGTACCTGCGGACGATTTGACCGACCCTGCTCCTGCCACGACATTTGCACATTTAGATGCTACTACCGTACTATCAAGAGGGTTAGCTGCCAAAGGTATTTATCCTGCAGTGGATCCTTTAGATTCAACGTCAACTATGTTACAACCTCGAATCGTTGGTGAGGAACATTATGAAACTGCGCAAAGAGTTAAGCAAACTTCACAACATTACAAAGAACTTCAGGACATTATAGCTATTCTTGGGTTGGACGAATTATCCGAAGAAGATCGTTTAACTGTAGCCAGAGCACGAAAAATGGAGCGTTTCTTATCACAACCCTTCTTCGTGGCAGAACATTTTTTTTATGAACTCTTGGTTGGTACTTGAAAAAGTATGATAAATCAATAGTTTCTAGAAATTTACGACCTTTTCTTTTGTTTTGGGGTCGTTGGACGAGTTTATTTGATTAATAATGGATTTTGCTCCAGTTTTTTAAACTAAACATATTAAATTAAAATGAAGAAATTTTAGTTTTATAGTTTTTTTGTTTGTTATATTATATATTTGACTTTATGTCATTTGATATGTATAGTAATGTTTTTAACAAATAGCAGTGATTGTGTTTCTTATCTGCTTCAGTTGGTCACTACCTGATCTGTTACATGCTTATTTGTTTACTTGTTATACACTTCATGTTAGTACCTACCTGATTATACATGCTTATAGGGGTACTGACACAACCATGTTATTTATTATATTCAAGACCTAGGGTTTTTGATACCTTATCTGACCTATGCACCTTAGATCTTCAGATTGATCCATTGATGTTAGGGTACACATTTTATATCTATGGATAGGTTCAGGATATTTCCATGCTTAGTGTCATGCACAATCTTGCATGATTGCATGCTGTGCGATAGTCGACTCCATTATTGTTGAGCACATCGCCAGCTACATGGATATGCACACACCACCGCTCATGGGTTAGTGATTTTTATCAGGCAGGGTGTGTGGCAGTTCTGCTGTTTGGCTCCGCTGGTCCAGTGACTCAGCGTGGTAGTCGGCAGACAGTTTTGCTCTGTTAGGCTCCCCTGGTTTAGTGTAGCAGCGTGGTAGCCGGCAGACGGTTGGACTTTGTTTGGCTCTGTTGGTCCGCTCATGGGTAGTACGATGCAGCGTGATAGCCAGTAGAGATTCCTCCCCGTTATTGTGTACCAGGAGATGAGAGCATTGAGCTCCCCTATTTATGATTTGGGATAGGAGGATAGGTGTACTCCGACAACATCCCGTCCACTCGATCACTCATCAGGAGCAGTGATGGCAGAGTGCACGGTTATCACAACCCTACCCACTCGGTCTCACCATTGTGTGTGAGATGGCTGACTGACGTCAGGGGTGACCATATCATTGACATCATATGCATTTATGTATTTTATGATTGTGTTTGCTACACTTATATGTTGCATTTAGATGGATGCATATGTTTGACATGCATACAGGATTTTGATACCTCTCGGTCTGACGACCCTGTTATACTTATACCTTGGTCCTGGTTAGTACAGTTTTCTCCTGCTTGTTTCAGTTGCATTTATCCTTCTTGTATCAGGAGACTGTGCGCATGATTAGTGCTGGTTGTTATTTTCTTTATTATGCATATCAGTTGTTACCCGCTGAGTGTTGGACTCACACCCTCCTCCATTGCTATTTTTAGGTTGATGCTGTCCGGAGAGTTCCAGTCGCTAGTCCCCTGCAGTCCATAAGGACGTTTGTTGGTCTTTTGATTTTTTTTTTATGTATTAGACTATGTTTAGACTTGCTTTGTTTTAATACTTTGGATCTTGTATAGATTTTTACTTGTCGATGGATTTTTATTCGATATGATCTTCTACATGCCTACCTAGACGGCAGAAGAGGTGAGTTGATTTTATCGTCGGATTTGTGCTTTATGAGTGTAGTTGAATAGAATATCAGTTTTATGCTTTATGAGTGTAGTTGAGTAGGATGATTTGAGATGTTTGCTTATCATTTGTTTTAGTTCACTATTTAACTGCGTGGATGCTGTGATTGTTTGCTTATTTATTTGTTGTTATATACATATGTTCCGGCCGTGTTGGCCGTGTATGACTATGGATGTAGAAAGGTTTCAGATTGTTACATGTACAAGAGAGATGCTGCCGAAATTTATTTGGACAGGAACTCCCCCAGGGCGTGACAGTTGGATCGAGACACACTAGAGGGGGGGGGGTGAATAACGCTTGTGGTTTTCACTTTTTATTTCGGAAAATCAACGAGTAATGCAGCGGAAATAAAGTGTTGGTGCGGGAAGCATCCGACGATCGAACTCGTGATTTGATAACGGCAAAGAATTCAAAGTTAAGATGTTTTTTAGTCTAACAAGTCTACTTGAGGATTTCAGGAAAGTCCTAGCTGCAGTTAGGCAAAGGGAAAACCCTAGGGGGCGGTAACCCTAGGTCATAGGGGGTGGTAACCCTATGCGGAAAGTCTTGGCAGGTCGATGACTTCAGGCAAAAGTCCTAGGGGGTGGTAACCCTAGGTGAAAAGTCCTGGTGTCGCGAACTAGGTGAAAGACTGGACTAGCCGAGGAAGCGGATGTCCAGCAGAAAGTCCGGAAGCATCGAGTGCTGAGCAAAAGTCCAGTCGATCTGGAGGATCGACTGGCAACAGGTAAATCTCCTGAGTGGAGTAGGTGAGGACGCGTTCCCCGCAGAGGGAACAGTAGGCGTCGGGTCGACCTAGGGCTTCCGGTGGGAAATCCAAAGTCAGACTCGGACAGTCCGAAAACTGTCAATTATTATTTACTATGTTTTCTCAGATTCTAACACTGTCTTGCAGGGTATTTTGCTCGGACTAACCTTTGTTTGCAGGTGAGGAGCATGCTGGAAAAAGGCCGTCCGGGCGCCCGGGATGGATTCGGGCGCCCGGAGGTCTGGGCGCCCGGAACAGGTCCGGGCGCCCGGGACCAAACTTTATCCCTGCCGCGACTTCGCCACGTGGAGCATCCCGGTTGGTTGTCCACGTCACACTCCAGGCGCCCGGAAGGGATCCAGGCACCCGGAACCGCATATAAAAGGAGGGTTGAGGTGCAGCTTCAAGATACAACAATTATCTAAGCAATCTCCTTGCGACAAGCTGCTAACGACTCAATCCAGAAGTGCTACAATGACACCCCGACAACCCGGAGCTTCGGATTTAATCTTTTTATTGTCGGTATAATCTTTTTACAGCTTTGAATTGTAATTAGTGTGTAATACTCTTAACGAACTTATAGTTGTTGCCCACCGAAAGCGATCAAGGATCGCGGGCCTTCGAGTAGGAGTCGTCACAGGCTCCGAACGAAGTAAATCCACTGTGTTCATCTGCTTGTATTTCTTTCATTTCCGCTGCGTTTTTACTCGAGTGTTTTACGATTTCGATAATCGAACGAAATAGCCACGAGCGCTATTCACCCCCCCCTCTAGCGTTTCTCGATCCAACAATTGGTATCAGAGCGGGGTAGTCTTGAATCAGTGCAACCACTATTCAAGACAAGTTTTTCGTGGTTTTGTTCGGAATCGATTAGAATTTAGCCTTATAGCTATATTCTAATCTCTTTTTACGAATCGATTTTCTGCTCAAAGCTGGTCAATACCACTTGAGCCTGTTATTTTTTCCTTCCTCCCGCACTACTAATCCAAGACTTAGTCTTGGAATAGATCTTGTTGTTTCTGTTTTTTTAGATCTAAATGGCCCAACAAGAAGGATTTAGCACCGTTCGTCCCCCATTATTTTCCGGAGAAGACTTCGGATATTGGAAGGGGCGAATGGAAATTTATCTAAAGATCCAGTTCGACACCTGGATGATCGTGAAAACAGGATTGCAACTACCAACTGGTACAGACGGTAAGCCTACATCCTGTGAAAACTGGGAGCCAGCATTTATCAAAAAGGTGGAAGCCGACGCCAAAGCCACCTGCACAATCCAGTGCGGCCTTACCAAAGAAGAGCTCAACAGAGTCGGTCCATTCTCCTCCGCAAAGGAACTATGGGAGAAACTGATCGAACTACACGAGGGCACCTCAGAAACCAAGGTGAGTAGGCGTGATTTGTTACTAAATAAACTATATAATTTGAAAATGCAGGAAGGCGAGACGACAAGTTCTTTGCACGCCCTAAATTCTCTACATGGAATCGGACAGAAGGTAGAAAACAGAGATATAATAAGGTATGCCCTTAACTCATTCCCTAGGAGTACACTATGGGCATCAATGGTAGATGCCTATAAAGTCTCTAAGGATTTGTCCTCCTTGAAATTAGATG
The DNA here is from genome assembly GCF_018446385.1 of Zingiber officinale. Classification (NCBI taxonomy): domain Eukaryota; kingdom Viridiplantae; phylum Streptophyta; class Magnoliopsida; order Zingiberales; family Zingiberaceae; genus Zingiber; species Zingiber officinale. Next base: position 92,632,336 of record NC_056002.1, on the reverse strand, counting down.
AATTATTTAGCGAATTCGAACTCCATGAACAAACTAATGCACAGCCATCCGAGAAAGGGATTGCTTTGGTTGCAGGAACGAATCGAACACGGGAATCAAGAGGACGACGAAAAATTGAATCAGAATCAGAAGATGAACCTGACTCAGAAGATTCAGAAGATGAACTGACCAGCGAACTTGTGAATCTTGTAAAGAAGCTCTACAAGAAGAAGAAGGGCTTCAACAAGAAAGATCTAAAGAAGGCAGTCCAATCCAGGGAGGCCCAACAAAACTCCAAGGTGAAGTTCGAAGTCACATGTTACGGGTGTAACCAGAAAGGGCATATCAAGGCCAACTGTCCCAACCAAAAGGAGGCCAAAAAGCAAAGAAGAAAGAAGGCCCTAAAGGCAACCTGGGACGAATCTTCTTCGGAGGACGAAGACGACGAACTCGACCAAACGAGTTTACTCGCATTGATGGCCCGGGACCAGATCATCGAATCCGAAAGCGAGTCAGAAGCCGACTCCGAGCAAAGCCACGGATCCGCATCCGTTTCCGAAGGGCCAGACTCCGCTGTAAGTATTCCTAGGCTTAATAATTTAGTCAATTATTTACTTCGCAAATTAGCCAAGTCAAATTTGAAATTTAAGTCACTTTTAAAAGAAGTAACAATTCTTAAAGGAGTAACTAACTCAAAATCCTTAACTGAAGACTCAACTCAAGTACAACAACTTGAGAAAGAAAATTCAAATATGAAAAATCAGTTAAATGATTTAAAAATTACTTTAGAAAAGTTCTCTCTGAGCTCCAAGAATTTGGATCTAATTCTTGGGACACAAAGAGCCGTCTACAATAAGACTGGGCTAGGATATAAAAGTAAAAAGAAATATAAATCGTATTTATCCTTAATAAACAAACAAAGTAGTAAATCAGTCCAAGCATGGGTCCCCAAATCCAAATTGATAAATCAAAGTGGACTTGGCCAATACTGGGTTCCGAAAGATCAAATATACTTCCTCGACAGACCATATCGAGGCCGTGATCCAGGGAAAGCTAAAATGAAAACGATCAAAATTCAAAATTCGAAATTAAATTAAATCTAAGATCAAAATTCAAAATTCGAAATTAAATTAAAAATCTAAAATCAAATTCAAAATTCGAAATTAAATTTAAAATCTAAAATCAAATTCTAAATTCAAAATTCGAAATTAAAAATCAAAATTATAAATGAAAAATAGAAGGAGGGTCCAAACTAGCTGGCACCTCCAACTGAACTGCCCGACAGGGTAACTGAACCTAATTTACTCGGAATGGGTAAAACAAGAGTGGATTACCTGGCAGGGTATTTAAGGTTAGATTAAAATGGGATAAGTTTAACTTGAACCACAGTACTGGTGAAGTTTTTGGATGATAGTACGTTAGGGAAACTTGGGCATCGCATGTCTAGGAAGATATGGCTTCGACCTGATGCATTTGGCCAAGTGGAACTGACCGAAGCTACCCTTAAATAGATCCTAACTAGTTAGACCAAGTTTTAGTATTAAGTTCAATGGGTAGGACTATTTGGAAAACCTCAAAGGCATGGTTACTTTAATGAGCTCCTTGTGACTCATCATAGCCCAGAAGTTTATCCAAAGAATGCTTACTTGTTGAATCCAAAGCTAAACCTTAATCTAACATAAGACTAAACAAAACCCTTAAATTGAACCTCAATTCATCTCACAAAAATTATAGGATTCCCTGATTGAGAAATTAGATCGGGTGAGATGACTAAAAAATTTCAAAATTTTAAAAACTTAAATTTCAAAATTATTTTAAAAACTTAAATTTCAAAATTTTAAAAACTTAAATATCAAAATTATTTTAAATTTCAAAATTATTTTAAAAACTTAAATATCAAAATTATTTTAAATTTCAAAATTATTTTAAAAACTTAAATTTCAAAATTATTTTAAAAACTTAAATTTCAAAATTATTTTAAAAAACTTAAATTTAAAAATTATTTAAAAAACTTAAATTTCAAAATTATTTTAAAAACTTAAATTTCAAAATTATTTTAAAAACTTAAATTTCAAAATTATTTTAAAAACTTAAATTTCAAAATTATTTTAAAAACTTAAATTTCAAAATTATTTTAAAAACTTAAATTTCAAAATTATTTTAAAAACTTAAATTTCAAAATTATTATAAAAACTTAAATTTCAATATTATTTTAAAAACTTAAATTTCAAAATTATTTTAAAAACTTAAATTTCAAAATTATTTTAAAAACTTAAATTTCAAAATTATTTTAAAAACTTAAATTTCAAAATTATTTTAAAACTTAAATTTCAAAATTATTTTAAAACTTAAATTTCAAAATTGTTTTAAAACTTAAATTTCAAAATTATTTTAAAACTTAAATTTCAAAATTATTTTAAAACTTAAATTTCAAAATTATTTTAAAACTTAAATTTCAAAATTTTTTAAAACTTAAATTTCAAAATTATTTTAAAACTTAAATTTTCAAAATTATTTTAAAACTTAAATTTCAAAATTATTTTAAAAACTTAAATGTCAAAATTATTTTAAAAACTTAAATTTCAAAATTATTTAAAAAACTTAAATTTCAAAATTATTTTTAAAACTTAAATTTCAAAATTATTTTAAAAACTTAAATTTCAAAAGTATTTTAAAAACTTAAATTTCAAAAGTATTTTAAAAACTTAAATTTTAAAATTATTTTAAAAACTTAAATTTCAAAATTATTTTAAAAACTTAAATTTCAAATTTATTTTGAAAACTTAAATTTCAAAATTATTTTTAAAACTTAAATTTCAAAATTATTTTTAAAACTTAAATTTCAAAATTATCTTAAAAACTTAAATTTCAAAATTATTTTAAAAACTTAAATTTCAAAATTATTTTAAAAACTTAAATTTCAAAATTATCTTAAAAACTTAAATTTCAAAATTATTTTAAAAACTTAAATTTCAAAATTATTTTAAAAATTAAATTTCAAAATTATTTTAAAAACTTAAATTTCAAAATTATTTTAAAAACTTAAATTTTAAAATTATTTTCAAAACTTAATTTTCAAAATTATTTTAAAAACTTAAATTTCAAAATTATTTTAAAAACTTAAATTTCAAAATTATTTTAAACTTAAATTTCAAAGTTATTTTAAAAACTTAAATTTCAAAATTATTTTAAAAAACTTAAATTTCAAAATTATTTTAAAAACTTAAATTTCAAAATTATTTTAAAAACTTAAATTTCAAAATTATTTTAAAAACTTAAATTTCAAAATTATTTAAAAAACTTAAATTTCAAAATTATTTTTAAAACTTAAATTTCAAAATTATTTTAAAAACTTAAATTTCAAAAGTATTTTAAAAACTTAAATTTCAAAAGTATTTTAAAAACTTAAATTTTAAAATTATTTTAAAAACTTAAATTTCAAAATTATTTTAAAAACTTAAATTTCAAATTTATTTTGAAAACTTAAATTTCAAAATTATTTTTAAAACTTAAATTTCAAAATTATTTTAAAAACTTAAATTTCAAAATTATTTTAAAAACTTAAATTTCAAAATTATTTTAAACTTAAATTATTTCAAAATTGTTTTAAATTATTTCAAAATTATTTCAAAATTTAAAATTCGAAATTAAATTAAAAATTGAAAATTAAAACATTAATAAAAATAATAATACCAAGGTCAAAAACCGGGGGCAGGCGCCCCTGGTATTCAGACCCCGGGCGCCCGCAGTGATCCCGGGCGCCCCGCCTCACACGACCCCGGGCGCCCGGACTCCCTTATATATAGGGGGCAGGAGGCGCCCCTACACTTGCACCTAAGTCTTCCTTAAGCTTCTTCTTAGCTTCTCTGCGAAGACTGTCAAAATTAAAATTTTTCTTCCGTGGTTGATACGAAGTCGTGACTTAACCGAGGTCGTCAGTTCTAAAATTTCTAACAATGACTCCTCGGTAAAATTTCTATCCCCTCCTAAAATTCATTTTTAATTTTTTTTCTTCCTCCTTAGTATAATATTAGTTTCAAATTTAGGAAGCGTACTAAATCTGGTGCTGGGCCCTCTACCCCTAGCATTGACCCTAGGTTTCCCACCGACGAACTTAGGATTAAGTTTATGTCAACAAATTACATGGCCATTAGAACCAAATGTATAGACAGATCGTTCTTTTTACGCTCTTGTATTCCAGTCTCCGAGACTATAAACCACTATAGGTTGCGAAACCTAGTTGAGTGCACCAGCGCAGTAAACATAAGTTTATGTGCCGAATTTTACAACAACCTAGTGAAAGTAGCCGACTACTCCTACACCACTAGGGCAGCTGGCACGGATATCACATTATCTCCCACCACCATTCGTGAGTTTCTAGGATTACGAGAATCACCGTGCACCTTTCTATGCTATCCTCCTAGGGAGCTACCTTTTGGAGATCCCTACTCACATATTACCCTCGATACGATCTATTTGTTCTTCTTTGAGGACTAGCGTGATCCCACTGAGACCCAGTTTAGGTCACTTAACCTTAGAATTCAGGACTACGCCCTTTATAGGGTTCTAGTACTTTGTATTCTACCGCTAACCACTCATGACATTGCGGTGATGCGTCCATTCCACTCGTTCCTGCTCTATGCCCTATGTCAGAGGTTAGATATAGACATCAGTCTTCACATCTTTTCCACTATTATTTATGCAGCTGGATACGTGACCAGCAGACGAGTACATATGCCTTATTGTCATATTCTGACAGCGTACATGTCCTCATTACACATTGATGTCACCAGAGGTGACATCCGCTACATGACCGAGTTTGACATCATAGGAGCTAGGAACTTTTCCCTAGCAAATATCCATATAGACGATGAGGGTACCATGTCCTGGCGTAGGGGGGCACAGCACCAGCAGGCAGAGGAGGCAGAGCATGATGAGTTCATGTTGGCACTATTTCCTGAGGAGGCTGCTCCCGCCCCACCACCACCTCGAGCACCACATCCAGCTCCCCGCACTCTCGCTGATCGAGTTTCCGGAATAGAGAGGGCTATGTCGAGTCTCCAGCACGAGAACTCCGAGTTTCATCAGTCCATGCGACGAGAGGTCTCCGATCTTCGACGAGAGGTTCGACAGGAGGTCTCCGACTTACGACAAGACGTACGACAGGAGCTCTCCGACTTGCGCCGAGATCTACGAGAGGACGATCGGGCTCGTCACACTGAGATCCTGACACTACTCCGGTCGCTGGGTTCCGGACCTCCTCCCTCATCATCTCAGTAGCTCCTACTGTTGCTCTATCATGACTCTAGTACAGCTTGTAGCAGCTCTATTATGACTCTTTTATCTATGTAGACTTTTTAGTCTAATGGACAGTTTCACTTCAGGCTTGATTGACTATACCTTAATCTAATTAATCTTTTGGTCACATTTTTTTTAAACTTCTAGGCAAAACAGTTTTTCAAAACTCCAATTTTACTAGACTTTCAAAAGTTGGGTTTAGTGTAGGATTTCCCCCTAGATATCATGTTCCCCTAGAATTAAGCCAGAGCATCTCACAAAACACCTAGGTTTACCTTGATTATGGTTGAAAAACATAGAATGGCGTGAGATGCATAGGGTATAGCCTGGACTCAAGAATGCTTATATCTGTGCATCAATATGAGTCTGGACGTTAAATATACAATAAACATTAATCAAGTTAAAGTTCTCCAGCTCTAGTCAATTCTATCTGGACCTAAATAACTTAACTTGACTAACCTGGTAAAAGCTATTGTCCTATAGACAATCAGCAAGTAGCTAAAGGTTAGACAGTTGGCAAAGGATACTCAATTTCTTTTTTTAAAAAGAATGTTTTGTTCTCTATGGCTCTGATACCTAATATATAAACATGACTTGTGCTTGGACTTAAGGACCAACTGAACTTAAAAGAATAATTTTGTTCTAAAAACTTAAATTCCAATTAACCTTGAACTTCCAAACTCTGTTGAATATTGCTAACTTTAATCATGTACAAATCTTTACACATTGCCCCATTTTTTAATTATGGCAAAGGGAGAGAGTAGCAAAAAGTAAACATACATAAAAATTTCAAATTAAGGGGGAGCAAAAATTAAGGGGGGAGCCAAAGTTAAGGGGGAGTATATAGGGCAAAATTTACTTTAGTTACCTTGTTCATAGGGCAAAATTTACTTTAGTTACCTTGTTCATCTATACTTAGCAAATTTTGCCTGTGTTTAAAATGACTATCTATTCGCTTGTTTACTTAACTTCGAATTCGTGTTGCCATAATCAAAAGGGGAAGCATCCGACGATCGAACTCGTGTTTTGATAACGGCAAAGAATTCAAAGTTAAGATGTTTTTTAGTCTAACAAGTCTACTTGAGGATTTCAGGAAAGTCCTAGCTGCAGTTAGGCAAAGGGAAAACCCTAGGGGGCGGTAACCCTAGGTCATAGGGGGTGGTAACCCTATGCGGAAAGTCTTGGCGGGTTGATGGCGGGTAAAAGTCCTAGGGGTGGTAACCCTAGGTGAAAAGTCCCGTGTCGAACGGTGAAAGACTGGACTAGCGGGAAGCGGATGTCTAGCGAAAGTCCGGAAGCATCGAGTCTTGAGCAAGAGTCCGTCGATCCGGAGGATCGGTGTAAATCTCCTGAGTGGAGTAGGTGAGGACGCGTTACCCGCAGAGGGAACAGTAGGCGTCGGGTCGACCTAGGGCTTCCGGTGGGAAATCCAAAGTCAGACTCGGACAGTCCGAAGACTGTCAATTATTATTTACTATGTTTTATCAGATTCTAACACTGTCTTGCAGGGTATTTTGCTCGGACTAACCTTTGTTTGCAGGTGAGGAGCCTGCTGGAAAAAGGCTGTCCGGGCGCCCGGGATGGATCCGGGCGCCCGGGACCAAACTTTATCCCTGCCGCGACTTCGCCACGTGGAGCATCCCGGTTGGTTGGCCACGTCACACTCCAGGCGCCCGGAAGGGATCCAGGCGCCCGGAACCGCATATAAAAGGAGGGTTGAGGTGCAGCTTCAAGATACAACAATTATCTAAGCAATCTCCTTGCGACAAGCTGCTAACGACTCAATCCAGAAGTGCTACAACGACACCCCGACAACCCGGAGCTTCGGATTTAATCTTTTTGTTGTCGGTATAATCTTTTTACAGCTTTGAATTGTAATTAGTGTGTAATACTCTTAACGAACTTATAGTTGTTGCCCACCGAAAGCGATCAAGGATCGCGGGCCTTCGAGTAGGAGTCGTCACAGGCTCCGAACGAAGTAAATCCACTGTGTTCATCTGCTTGTATTTCTTTCATTTCTGCTGCGTTTTTACTCGAGTGTTTTACGATTTCGATAATCGAACGAAATAGCCACGAGCGCTATTCACCCCCCCTCTAGCGCTTCTCGATCCAACATAAAGTAAACAAGAACAATCGCAAACACCAACGATTTACTTGGTTTGGAGCCTGTGGCGACTCCTACTCCAAGGCCCACGGTTGTTGAGTGTTTACTTTGAGGAACAACTATAATCGCGCAAATATTACAAGAAGAATATTACAATTTAACTAAGCTAAAATTATACAGACAACAGGAATTTGAAATTCGTAACTTCAGGTCGTCGGGGTCTTGTTATGGCTCAGCCAGATCATCTCGTTAGTAGCAAATAGTTGAAAGATGCTCAGAAAAAGTGATTCTTATGCTGCTACTGATGACCTCCTTATAAAGCCCATTGAGAGCGCCTTCAACCTCCTTGAGGGCGCCCTCATCTGCGTCGAATTCGCAGCGTAGATGGGCTCTGAACAAGTCGCCTCTTATCCTCTTGAAGGTGCTTCCAATGTCATGGAGGGCGCCTTCAAGGCTTTCCGAGGTGCCTCCATAATCCTTGAGGGCGGCTCCAGCTTGACTTCACGCGCTCCTTCTGCCAAAGCTCCCGAGGCGCCTCCAGGCTCTATGGAGGTGCCCTGGACACTGTTTATCCGGGAAGTTGAGTTCTTTTTACGTCCTTCAAGATACATTAGTCCACAAACCAACAACATATCCTATAAAACAAAGTTAGCACATAATAATAACATAAAAATAAATGTCCGACAATCACCAGACTGCCCAATTCTGACTTCGGATTTTTGACCGAAAACCCTAGGTCGAACCGACGCTTACTGTTCCCTCAGCGGGGAACACGCCCTTATCTAATCCACTCAGCAGAGTATACATGTTGCCAGTTCGATCCTCTAGATCGACTGCGCTTTTGCTCAGCGCTTGGGTCTTCAGGTCTTTCTACTGGACGTCCGCTCCACAACCCACCCAGACTTTCCACCCGATCCGCGACACTGGGATTTTCTGTTGGAGTAGCGGAGGCTGGTAAGAGGGGGGGGGGGGTGAATTGCCTGCAATCAAAATTATACCCTCCTCAAACTTTCAACTCAAATAAAACAATAGTTATGAAATTAAATAGGATTAAAAAGAATGAACAGAGAAAACCTGACTCAGTATTTTTTACTTGGTTACAACCAAGATGGTTGTTAATCTAAGGCAGTTTGAAAGCGTACTAGAAACATCTCCTTCTCTGAAGGTGGAGAAGCCTTTTACACTTTGAGAGCACAGAACTATTGCTTGGAAAATAAAACACAGAGAGTTGATTACTTTCATTGTTTTTGAACAGCTATTCGAGACCCCTTTATATAGGGCTTCCAAGACTTATCAAATACCTTGATTTTTGGGATCAGTTTTTGACTTCGAGAGGGATCGGTCGACCGATCCCCAGGTTCGGTCGACCGATCCCAAGGTTCGGTCGACCGAACCTGCTGTACCTGCCCAGCCTTCCGTCCAGGTGCAGTCTCTCTAAATCGAGCTTGGGTTCGGTCGACCGATCCTTGTATTCGGTCGACTGATCAGCCAACGGTCTCTGCTCGATCTGACCCAATCAAATCGCTTCGACCAAGTCTGTGATTATCTTCGGTTCGGTCGATCGATCAGAGGGTTCGGTCGACCGATTAGCCATTGGTTGCTGACGTGGATACTAATGTGTCTCCAACGACTGGCTTTTGATGAAAGGGGTTCGGTTGACCGATCAAAGGGTTCGGTCGACCGAACACTTATCAAGTCAACTTCCCAGTTGACTTGCTCTGGTTCGGCTTGCTTGGGTGATTTTGACCATCCGGAATAGGGCTCACCCGAACCCAGTTCCCGGCCTTCTCCTCGAGCAATCTTCCATCCCGGCTTTACGTCCCTCAAACACCACGCACGTTCTTCACGCCCATCGGTATACTCTTCCACAGCTCTCTCATCCTTCGGATGCACCGAGCCCGTTGGCTCCCTTCCCGTGCCGTCCTTCTCGCTAGCTGCGTCTTCCGTTCGACTTCCTGTGCTCCTAAGTTCCTACACACTTAGACACAGGGATCAGACAAACAGGACCTAACCTAAACTTGGTTGATCACATCAAAACAACCACGGGGTCCAACAATCTCCCCCTTTTTGATGTGCATCAACCCAAGTTTAAGTTAGGGTAAAGACAAACAAATAGTAATTTTAAGAAAATTACTAAACTAACATTTTAAGCACAAAAATGATAGAATTTGCAACATGAGTTAGAAGGGAAAAAATAAAAAATTTAATTTTTCCTAACTCCCCCTAAACTCCCCCAAAACTTGTTACTAAACTCTCCCCCTTTGATCACAGCAAAAATGGGGTAAAAATAATTTTCTAAGTTATTTTGAAAAATTTGCTAAGTGAAAATTTAATATTATTTTTAAAAACAACTTAGCTTAGATAATTTTATCAAATCTAATTTCAGAAAAGATCTTAAAATGAGAATTTTTCTAAGTAAAAATTTAAGAAAAAAAAATAAATTTTAGAGAATTTCTAAGGAAATGTTTAAAAACTTTTCAAAGCATTATTTAATTCTAATTTTAATTCTTTTATCAGAAAGTAAATTAAACATTTTATTTCAATATTTCTGCTTCCAGGTCATGGCGAGATACTAGGCCTTCTTGATTATTGGAGCAACAACCACTTCCTTAGACAAAGCTTCCATAAAGAAATTCATTATTTAACTTTCTCACTGTAAGCTCTTAAAAAAAAATTTAAACTAGCAAAGATTTTGGAATCCATTATAGATTCCTTCCTACTAGGTTATTCAGAAATTTAGGGGGAACATAATTTCTGGGAACTTTCCTAAGTTGTCCCTGATGTTTTCTAATATACTAGTTTAATTTTCCATAGATTCTTAATTTTGATTTTGGAAATTTATTTAAGCATGCATCATGATTTTTCAATTTTTCAATTTCAACTTTTAATTTTTTATTTTCTAATTTTAAATTATCATACATTTCTAGTGGGCATGTTTTTGCTAAGTTCAATTTCAATTCAGTATTTTCTTTTTCTAATTTAGCTAAGTCTTTAGAAAGAGCTATAATAAATTGAAATGATTGTTTAGGTTTTAGTGCACGTACCTCACTTACCTTACTTGGTGAGGCTCCCCCTTCATCGTAGCTTTCCTCTTTTGATGATCCTCCCCCTTCATCTATGCTCATCTATGAGTTTGAGTCATCTTCAAAGAGATGGTTGGCCACCGGTGCTAGTCCCAAGAAAGCTTCGGCTTCTAATTCGGAGGATGAAGAATCGTCCCATGTAGCCTTCAGGCTCTTGCGTGTAGAGGACGTCGGTTTTTGAGGCTTCTCCTAGTTCTTTTTCTTCAGTTTGGGGCAGTCATCCTTGATGTGCCCTTCCTCATTGCAATTATAGCATCGGACTGTCCTTCTGTTGTATTGATGCTTCCTCGGCTGCGATTTAAATTTATTTGATTTAAGAAATTTACTGAAACATCTTACTAATAGTGCCACTTCGGTTTCGTCGATCGATGCATCAGAGTCGAGATCATCCTTTTCGGCTTGTAGGGTAATGTTGAGGTTCGACTTCTCTACTAGTTTCTCTGCAAGTCGAGACTCGTGAAGTTCAAAAGTAGAAAATAAGTTTTCTAAACTACTTACCTCAAAGTCCTTAGAGATGTAATATGCATCTACTAAGGACGCCCATTCAGGGGTTCTAGGGAAGGCGTTGAGCGCGTATCAGATGGAATCTCGGTTTGTTACCGATTCGCCGAGATTCGTCAGTTACGTAATCAGGTCCTTGATTCGAACTTGAAGTTGCGCTACCTTCTCGCCAGTGTTCATCCGGAGATTCGTTAGTTGAGTTCGAAGGATGTCGCGCCTCGCTAGCTTTGCTTCCGAGGTACCTTCGTGGAGCTCTAGGAATTTCTCCCAGAGATCTTTTGAGGGGTCATAGCTTCCGATCCGGCTTACCTCCTGGGGCGGCAGAATGCTGAGCAGGTGGAATTCTGCCTCTCCGTTAGCCACAAAATCGGCCTGCTCCCTCTTCGTCCAGTTGTACTCTTCTTTGTCTTTTGGCTCTTCATATCCATATTTTATTATTAATAATATATCAAATTCATTTTCAAAAAATACCTCCATTTTTCGCTTCCATGTGGCGAAATCTCCGTCGAACTTTGGGGGATGATTGTTCGCGCCGGCCATTGTTCAGATCTTTGTGCTTCAGATGGCAGTTAGTCCTTCTGAGGCTATTGGGATCTGATACCACTTGTTGGAGCAGCGGAGGTCGGCAAGAGGGGGGGGGGGTGAATTGCCTACAATCAAAATTATACCCTCCTTAAACTTTCAACTCAAATAAAACAATAGTTATGAAATTAAACAGGATTAAAAAGAATGAACAGAGAAAATCCGACTCAGTGTTTTTTACTTGGTTACAACCAAGATGGTTGTTAATCCAAGGCAGTTTGAAAGTGCACTAGAAACGTCTCCTTCTCTGAAGGCGGAGAAGCCTTTTACACTTTGAGAGCACAGAACTATTGCTTGGAAAATAAAACACAGAGAGTTGATTACTTTCGTTGTTTTTGAACATCTATTCGAGACCCCTTTATATAGGGCTTCCAAGACTTATCAAATAACCTGATTTTCGGGATCAGGTTTTGACTTCGAGAGGGATCGGTCGACCGATCCCCAGGTTCGGTCGACCGAACTTGTTGGATCGAGACGCGCTAGAGGGGGGGGGGGGGTGAATAGCGCTCGTGGCTATTTTGATCGTATCGGAATTGTAAAACTATCAAAGTAAATATACGCAGCGGAAATAACGAATGCAATCACAGAGGGACACAAGAAGTTTTACTTCGTTCGGAGCCTAAGGCGACTCCTACTCGAAGGCCCGCGATCCTTGATCGCTTTCCGTGGGCAACAACTATAAGCTCGTAAAATGTACAATAAGATATTACAATTGAAAGAACTAAAACAAATTATACCGACAACAATAAAGTAGCAGAATCTGAAGCTCCGGGTTGTCGGGGACTTGTAACAGCACTTCTGGGCGTTTCTAGAGCAGCTTGTAGCGTAAGGATTGCTTGGAAGTTGTTGTTCTGGTGCTGCTGCTCGAGACCCCTTATAAAGGGTGTTCAAGGCGCCTTGAATCCCTTCAAGGCGCCTTAAACAGGCCGAGTCACCCGCGGAGATCAGCACAGACTTGGTCGAACTTCATCCAGTTCAAGGCGCCTTCAGCCTACCCAAGGCGCCTTCAACCTTCGACCCAAGGCGCCTTGAACTTCATCTAAGGCGCCTCCAACCTTCTGCGCTGGCTTTTCTTGGTTCGCACCCGAGGCGCCTCCAAGCTCCATGGAGGCGCCTCGGACACTGTTCATCCGAGTTGTAACTTGCTCCTTTGTTCCTGCAAAATGTGTTAGTCCCAAACACATACCCTGCAAAACAAAGTTAGCACAGAAACATAATGAATGATAATAATGAAAGTTTTGACAGCATTCGAACTGTCCGGGTCTGACTTCAGGTTTCCCCCCGGAAACCCTAGGTCGACCCGACCACCTACTCCACTCAGGAGATTTACCTGTTGCCAGTGTGATCCTCCAGATCGACTGGACTTTTGCTCAGCACTCGACGCTTCCGGACTTTCTGCTGGACATCCGCTTCCCGGCTAGTCCAGTCTTTCACCTGGTTCGCGACACCAGGACTTTCCACCTAGGGTTACCACCCCCTAGGACTTTTGCCTGAAGCCATCGACCTGCCAAGACTTTCCGCATAGGGTTACCACCCCCTATGACCTAGGGTTACCACCCCCTAGGGTTTTCCCTTTGCCTAACCGCAGCTAGGACTTTTCCTGAAATACTCATTCAACATGTTAGATCACAACACACCTTAACTTTGAATCCTTTGCCATTATCAAAACTCAGGTTCGATCGTTAGATGCTTCCCGCACCAACAGAAATTGCTGTACCTGCCTAGCCTTCCGTCCAGGTGCAATCTCTCTGGATCGAGCTTGGGTTCGGTCGACCGATCCTTGTATTCGGTCAACTGATCAGCCAACGGTCTTTACTCGATCTGACCCGATCAAATCGCTTCGACCAAGTCTGTGATTATCTTCGGTTCGGTCGACCGATCTGAGGGTTCGGTCGACCGATCAGCCAATGGTTGTTGACGTGGCTGCTGACGTGTCTCCAACGACTAGCTTTTGATGAAAGGGGTTCGGTCGACTGATCAAAGGGTTCGGTCGACCGAACACTTATCAAGTCAACTTCCCGATTGACTTGCTCTGGTTCGGCTTGCTTGGGTGATTTCGACCATCCGGAATAGGGCTCACCCGAACCTAGTTCCCGGCCTTCTCCTCGAGCAGTCTTCCGTCCTAGCTTTACGTCCCTCGAACGCTGCGCACGTTCTTCACGCCCACCGGTGTACTCTTCCGCAACTCTCTCATCCTTCGGACGCACCGAGCCTGTCGGCTCCCTTCCTATGACGTCCTTCTCTCTAGCTGCATCTTCTGCTCGACTTCCTGGGCTTCTAAGTTCCTGCATATTTAGACACAAGGATCAGACAAACAGGACCTAACCTAAACTTGGTTGATCACATCAAAACAACCACGGGATCCAACATTTTCACCTAGAGTATCCGACTCTAGGACTTTTGCTCGAAGATCTCGACCCGGCAAGGCTTTTCGCCTAGGGTTACACCCCCTAGGACCTAGGGTTACCACCCCTAGGGTTTTCCTGCCTGCCTAACCACAGCTAGGGCTTTTGCCTAAGATACCTTAAGACTTTTCCTACAAACTTATTCAACACATTAGATCATAAATAACCTTAACTTTGAATCCTTTGCCATTATCAAAATTTAGGTTCGATCGTCGGATGCTTCCCACACCAACAATCTTCCCCTTTTTGATTATGGCAACAAAAATTCAAAGTTAAGTAAAAAGACATAAAGAATAAGAAATAATGCTATAAAGAATTTCAGAACAACACAAGCATAACTGAATGATAGTACAAGCATAAATTTAAATGCAAAGCTCCCCCTTAATAAAAAGTCTCCCCCTTAATAAAAGCTTAAGTGAAAAACCCCCCCTTAATTAAAGCTCCTCATTTTATACTTGACTTTTAGATTTACATTTGAATTTTCATATACTCTCCCCCTTTGTCATATATAAAAAAAACAGCAAAAAGAATGTATAAAAATAGACAAGTTGAGAAGTTGATCATAGGCCTTAGTTTAAGAATTTATCTTTAAAAGTACATAGCTGAGAACTAGTTTTGAGAAATATTTTAACTTTTAAAACTTAGCTTTTAAGAAGGTTTTGGAAAAAAAAACTTAGCTTTCATAAACTTAGTTTTAAAAATTTAGCTTTAGAAAAACATAGCTTTTAGAATACACAAAAACTTTTAGCTAAAACTAAAAAAAAATTAATAGAAGGTTGAACAAATACTTAAAACATTTTGATAAACACTTAACTTTTAGAATAAATTTTCTTGTAGACTTTTTAACTAAGCGAATGAATAGAGATGCTCAACCTCCGAGGAAGAGGAAATCCAAGAAGTTTCATCCTCAAGGGAATGCAACGAAGGGAACAAGGAGGGAGCATACTCCTTGTTTCATATTCAAGATGATGAAGCCTCCACCTCTAGGATTGAGGGGGAGCAATCCTTGGTGACACCGGATCAAGAAGAAGGAGAAGCTTCTACATCCGGGTCAAGAGATGAAGAGATTGAAGAAGCTTCTACCTCCACGAGTCAAGAAAAATCAAATGGAGGAGAATCAAGATCGGATCAAGAGGAAGCTTCTATCTCCGGATCCAAAGGAAAAGATGTCACCCCTACAAGCAAAGGTATAAATATTTCAATTAAAAATAAAAATCATATTATATGCTTTGAGTGTAGGGAACATGGGCACTACAAGAGCAAGTGCCCTAAATTGGCCAAGAAGAAGGGCCAAGTGGCACAAAAGGGCAAGGCGAAGCCCAAGGAGATCATCCCCAACACAAAGAAGAGCAAGGAGCATATTATATGCTTCTCTTGCAATCAAAAGGGGCATTACTGAAGTCAATGCCCCAAGGGGAAGAAGATGGTCAAGGCTCAAGGAGGCATTCGTCAAGGGGGAGCCTCCAAGGTAAAGAAGAAGGTAACATTTATTGAGCCTACCCCTTTACATTATGGTAAAAAGCATGATAGTTCTAACTTATATCATTTTAATGCAATTTACCATAAGAATAGAAAGCATGAGGGCTTTAAGGAAAAACATGTGGCCCTACATGCCAAAACTACCCAACCTAAGGTTAGGAAGGTAGATAGACACATGGGCGGGAACACTAAGGAAAATAGACACATGCCCAAGATAAAAAATGCTCATGGACCAAAACCTAAGGATTTAATGATAGAAAATCAAGTCTTGAGGTCAAGACTTGACAAACTGGAAACGGCCCCAAAATGGATGGTGAATAGCCTTAAAGGGCAAAATGAGCAATACCTAGGGCTAGGTGCACAAAGGTCATCCAATGGCTATAGAGGTTTGGGATACAAACCCAAAGCTAAAAAGGATGTGCCTAGTTATCATAGGGTTCCATATAGCTATGGAACAAACCCTAAGTCTAGAGGTCAAGTCAAAGATACAAGGGAAGATATCCCTAGAAGTATCTTTGCAACCAAAGTGACTAAGACTTCTAAGAAGTCTAAGAAAGTCACTAACAAGGTCACAAGGGAGGCTATCCCTAGAGTTGACCTAGAAAATGTGACCAAGGCTTCTAAGAAGCCCAACAAGGTCACTAGGAAGGTATCTAGGGAAGTTATCCCTAGTGAGTACCTAGAGCATCCAAGGAGCACCAATAGGTGTTGGGTTCCTAGGAGCTTCTCTACCCCATAGATGGGTTAGAGAGTGTCAACTCCGATTAGAAGGGTAGTTAACCCAACTTTGAGGAAATTGACACTCAAGGAGCATTTTCAAGGTTTTAGTTAACCTTTGAAAATGAAATGGACCTATTGATTACTCCTTGAAAGAGTAAAATGTGTCTAATGGTGAAAAACTGATTTTATCTTAAAATGGCACAAATTGGGAAAACCTTGAGAAGTACCAAGTTGGGATTTTGGTATTCTCTTGGAAATTTAAGGCAATCCGGGCCTTGATTTATGTAATCACTCTTGAGGAAAAGTGGAATATGCCAACATTTGAGGATATGTTTATTTTCAATTGGCATACATTAAATCAAGGAAATTAGAAATGCCAATTTAGGCTTTGGCATTCTCTTGAAGCACTTTAGGGCAATCTAGGTTTAAGTTGTAAGTTTAGCTAAGACTTTAAGGATACTTAGATAGTTAATCTAGGTATATTTTATGTATGCTAAATCTTGCCATGATTGTTTGCCCATCATATGCCATGACATCATGTCTAGTTTTGCATTCATGTTTTATTATGAAAAATCCAAAAATACCATGTCATGACATTCATACATCATGTAGTTATAGAATATTTTTCTTTTGAAAATTATTTTACTTTGATGTATGCCATAACATAATCATGCGTTAAATTTAATTCCTTGTAATTAAGGACAAATGACATTTAACGACACTTATTGACAAGTGACATCCTAGGGTGGATGTCTAATATTTCTAAAATGCCTAGATAGATATGCATGATCCCTAGATTAGGACAAAAACCAAAATCTACATCTCACAAAGACTATAAGGTGACTTGTATGTGATTAGTGCACATTAGATACAAGTGAGATGTTAGGATGATGAACAAAGCTCAAGATGTTGATTTAGTGCATTCTTTTGAGTTTTAGGTTCATCAAAACACATAGTTATGTGTTTTCCCATCATTGGGAAAGCTAATGTACAAGTCATGTGCATTATGCCCAAGGAACATGATGGGATATTGGTTTTGAAAATGTTTTTAAAATGTTTTTGGAAAACCTTGGTGAAGGCTATCTTTTGATAGTAATCACCATTGAATAGTTAGACACAAACTTGAAGAAAAACACTAAAGTTTTTACAAGTTTTCAAGTTTGTGTCAATCTTTGAAAATATGAAGTATTTTCATAGAAAACTATTTTTCTTTGATAGTGTATGCCCTAAATAATGTCTACACGAAATTTCATGATTTTTGGATTTTTGTAGAATTTTCTAGGGGTTTCTGAAGTTGACTGAAATGGAATTTCAGCAACTATCAGAGCTCCGATCGATCCATGGATCGATTGGAGTGCCCGAATCGATCCGTGGATCGATTCAGAAGGCAAGACTCCCGCGAGCAGAAGCTCGCTGGATCGATCAGCCGATCGATCCAGGTAGTCTGAATCGATCAGTGGATCGATTCAGAAAAGTTCAATCGATTGGATCCCAACTCCAATCGATCCAAGTTGCTGATTTTGGCTGGGAAGGCTTGATTTCAGCATCTTTGAACCAGGGTTAGTCTATGCAACCATTCCAAACCCCTAAAATACATTTGTATACAATACAAGGGTGTTTTCGTGTTGAAAACAAGGATGGAATGGTTAAGGAAGACTTCGTTGAAGTTTAGGTTTAGGTTTGTTTCAAATTTTGAATATTTGAACCTCAAAACTTCTAAATTTGGGTTTCCTAAAGGTTTAGGGATTCCAAGTCATTGTTGGAGCAATGACAGAAGTCACCACCATGTCTTTAGGGGGAGGGACTCTTTAAAGACATGAAAAATTACTTTTCATGAACCTAGGAAGGTGGTCAACCTTCCGTAAAGAAAATGCTCATGTATGAGCTTTTTGAACTTGAAATGGGGAGTGGATATCTTCATTATTTCAAGTGGGAACTCAAGTGGTTAGATAATGCTCAAGGTTGGGTATTTGTCTACATTGAGGGAGAAGTTAAGGATAAATGAAGGGTATGGGACCTTCATTATCGTGTTGATCACAACGAGTGATGTTGTGAACAATGATGAGTAACTCTTCAGGGGGAGAGTCGTCAACAAATGGATTTGTTGATGTGTACCCAAAATTGGGGCATGGGTTGGTGTGTGCCCAAAGATGGGTTGATGTGTGCCAATAGGGGGAGAATGAAAGGACCTATGATTGGGTGTAAGTTAGGCTTTCATTACCTAGAGGGAGTGTGCCCTCGTAGGGGGAGAATGAAGAGCTTAATTTATATGTTCATTACCTAGTGGCATGAAGATTGAGGCTATAGGATTAGCCTAACTTACATGTGGTATTGTAAGTGTTATTGTGGTATTGTCAAACATCAAAAAGGGGGAGATTGTTGGTGCAACATCCCTCAGGTCAAGGTTGACCTGGGTGACCAAGCTGAGTCTTGGTTTGAGTTTAGATGTTTGACAATAAGAAATTGATTGAAGAAGAGTCAAGTAGGTCAAGGTTGACCGGATACTTGACAGGGAAGTCCTGGTGAGTGAAGCCAGGCAGAAGGAAAACCCTAGTGAGTGAAGCTAGGTGAAAGTCTTAGTGAGTGAAGCTAGGTGAAAGTCCTGGTGAGTGAAACCAGGTGAAAACCCTAGTGAGTGAAGCTAGGTGAAAGTCCTTGTGAGTGAAACCAGGTGAAAACCCTCGTGAGTGAAGCTAGGTGAAAGTCCTGGTGAGTGAAGCCAGGCAGAAGGAAAACCCTAGTGAGTGAAGCTAGGTGAAAGTCCTGGTGAGTGAAGCCAGGTGAAAGCCCTAGTGAGTGAAGCTAGGCAGATGGAAAACCCTAGTGAGTGAAGCTAGGTGAAAGTCCTGGTGAGTGAAGCCAGGCAAGGGAAAATCCAGATGGATAAAGGATGATCGGACATCTGGTGTTGGGAAGTCCAAGTAGGTCAAAGGATTGACTGGATACTTGGCACGAGGAAATACAGATAGGTCAAAGGGATTGACCAGACATCTGATGGAAGTCCAAGTAGGTCAAGGGAGTGACCAGATACTTGGCATGAATAGAAAAGTCTAAGTGGGTCAAAGGGATTGACCAAACACTTGGTGGGAAGTCCTAGCAGGTCAAAGGAGTGACCAGATGCTAGGCATGATGTACCAACAGGTCAAGGTTGACCGGATGTTGGTTTGAGAGGCTTGGAACTTGGTTTTGGGCAAAAACCAAGTGTTGGATCGATCAGTGGATCGATCCAGGAGCTGGATCGATCAGTGGATCGATCCAGGCTTCTCCTAAGTGAACAGAGAGCCGATGGATCGATCCGTGGATCGATCCAGATGTTCCAATCGATCCGTGGATCGATCCGTGGCGTTTCCAGAGCACGAGGCGCTCCGGATCGATCCGTGGATCGATCCAAAGCCTCCCGAGCGATTGGGAATATTCGAATCGATCGGGATCCGACCGTTGGCGTCGTTTATAGCTGCAGGCGTGTGATGGCTGCGGCATCTCTTCTCCGATTCACTCCAGATTTCTCGCCAGCTCCTCCACAGCACTCACAAAGCTCAGATCGCCAGTTCTTGAAGGATCTTGGAAGTTTTCCAAGTCAAGAGGCGGATCAAAGCCAAGAAGAGAAGCTAGGGTTAGGGTTTATACTCATTGTAAGCTTGTAAGCTTGTATTTCTTGTATCCTTTCCCTCTCTTCTTGTATTGAGTCTTGTAGGGCTTCTCCGCCCTTGGTAGTTACCATAAAGGAGAGTTTTATTTAGTGGAGGGTGTGTGTGTTGGTGTGGATCCTTGGATTAGTCACCTCTTGTGAGGTGGATACCAAGTAAACCAACCGTGTTAGCGTTGTGTGATTGTTTCTTTGTATTTCCGCTGCACATCTTTGAAGGAACAAGTAACACCGAGCAACGAGCGAACGCGACGAGCTATTCACCCCCCTCTAGCTACTTTTGGTCCTAACAAAACCTTTATCAATAGTTAAGTAGGGAGCGTAGTTCTTTAAAAAATAATCTGATTTTTGAGAAAGTACTTAGATTTTTTTTTTAAAAAAAAACTTTTCCTTAAAAATTTTTCAAAAACTAAGTTTAACAAGAAATTTTTAGCTAAGGAATAGTTTGAAAAGTAACTTAGCAAAAAATTTAGTTTAAAAAGAGTGAACAAAAATATTTGATAAAACTTTAAAGAAAAAATTTTAGAGATTCAAAAATTCATTTTACTTAGTTAAATTTGAAAAAAAGAAACACTTAGCTTAAATAGTAAAAACTTGTAAAACTTTAGCTAAGGCCTCTTTCACTTAGAATCAAGAAGAGTGAGTCAATTTTAAAGAAAAAGTTAGTTCTCTTTTCCAAAAAGTCCTAAAGTCCAAGCATGAGTAAAAAATTAAACTAAATACTTAATTTTATTTGCCAAATGTCTAACCATTAGCTACTAGCTATTTACCTAAATGACAACAACTTTCATTTGATTAGTCAAGTTAAGTCAGTGATCCAATTAGATTCGACTAAGACAGGATAATTTAACTTGATTAATGGAAATTGGCATTTATTGCCCAGACTCATGTCGATGCACATACATAAGCATTCTTAAGTCCAGGCAGTATCCTATGCATCTCACGCCATTCTAAGTGTTTTCATACACAAGCAAGTTAAACCTAGTGTGCTTGTGAGATACTCTGGCTGAAATCTAGGGGAACATGATTTCCAGGGGGTAAATTCTTAGGCTACGTCCAAATTTTTGAAAACTAACAAAAATTGGAATTTTGAAAAAATATTTTCCCTAGAATTTAAAATCAAGCTGATAAGCAGAAAAAGTAAGTTCTATTCTATTAAGCACATCCCTATTTGTCTTCTAAGTGCACTGAACTCAAGTTCAGGTAAGGGTTTTGTGAAAATGTCAGCCAGGTTTGACTTGGATTCAACATAGTTGAGTACAATGCCACCTTTAGTGACATGATCTCTTACAAAGTGGTGTTTTACTTCTATATGTTTAGTCCTTGAGTGGCGAGTTGGGTTCTTAGTTAGATTGATTGAATCTATTTTATCAATTAAAATTTTTATATTTTGATATTCTAGTTGATAGTATTTTAGGGTATGCATCATCTATAGTAGTTGGGATGCACATTCTCCTAGGGCTATGTATTTAGCTTCAGTGGTGGATAGTGCAACACAATATTGCTTTGTACTTAACCAACTTACTAGGCACTGACCTAGAAATTGGCAGCTACTGCTTGTGCTTTTTCTATCTAGTTTGCACTTGGCATAGTCTGAGTCAGAATAGCCAATTAGATCAAAGGTACAAGTCCTAGGGTACCAGAGTCCTATATTTAGGGTTTCCTTAATATATCCAAGTATTCTTTTAATGTTTGTTAAGTGTGACTCTTTTTTCACAAAATTGGTATCTTGCACACATACCTATTATAAAAAGGATGTCAGGTCGACTTGTAGTTAGGTACAGTAGACTTCCTATTGCACTTTGATAGTACTTTAAGTCTACTGATTTTCCTTCTAAGTCAGAGTCAATTTTAATGTTAGTAGCCATTGGAGTATTTATATTTTTTGAATTTTCCATTCCAAATTTCCTAATTAGTTCCTTAGCATATTTTGTTTGGAAAATATAAATATCATCTTTGGTTTGTTTAATTTGTAGGCCTAAGAAAAAATTGAGTTCTCCTACTAGGCTCATTTCAAATTCATTTTCCATTAACTTGGTAAATTCTTTTAAAAATTTAGTGTTGCTTGAACCAAAAATTATATCATCTATATAAATTTGGGCTATAAAAATGTCTTTTTCTAAGATTTTTACAAATAGGGTTGGATCTATTTGACCTTGGTTAAACCCTTTAGATATCAGATAATTTGATAGTCGTTCATACCAAGCCCTAGGTGTTTTTTTTAGTCCATATAAGGCTTTCTTTAACCTAAAGACATGGTTTGGGTGGTTCAAATCCTTAAATCCTGGGGGTTGACTTACATAGGCCTCTTCCTTGATGAACCCATTTAAGAATGCAGATTTCACATCCATTTGGTATAACTTGAATCCTTTGTGTGCTGCATAGGTCATGCAACATCCTAATAGATTCAAGTCTGGCTACAGGTGCATAGGTTTCATCATAGTCTAACCCTTCTACTTGGCTGAACTCTTTTGCTACTAACCTGGCTTTGTTCCTTACTATCTCACCTTTATTATCCAATTTATTTCTAAATACCCATTTAGTGTCAATTATAGTTTTGTTAATAGGTTTAGGTACTAGTTCCCATACATGGTTTCTTTCAAATTGAGCTAACTCCTCTTGCATTGCTAATATCCAGTCTGGGTCTGGTAGGGCTTCGTCTATAGTTTTGGGTTTAATTTTGGAAATAAGGGCTATTTGACTTAGGTTTCTATAAGATGATCTAGTTCTGACTCCTAGAGTTGGGTCACCTAAAATTTGGTCGGATGAGTGATTGATACTTGTTCTTGTTGGTCTTATATTTTGGTCAGTAACTGGTTCTTGTAATTCACTAGGTTTAAGTTGAATTTCTTCATCATCTTCTATGTTTCTTGAGTTAATATTTTCTGTATTAATATTTTCATTTATTACATTGGAAAGATTATTCTCTTCATCAAAAATTACATTTATTGTTTCTTCAACTTTTAGGGTGTTTTTGTTATAAACTCTATATGCTATACTAGTTGTAGAGTACCCTAAAAAGATTCCTGGGGTTGATTTTGACGTAAATTTCTCTAAGTAGTCTTTGGTGTTTAGAATGAAAACTTTACACCCAAACACCTTTAAATAGTTTAAGTTAATAATTTTATTATAATATATTTCATATGGTGTTTTGTTTTGAATTTTATTAATTAAAATTTGATTTTGTATATAATAGGCTGTATTAATTGCTTCAGCTCAGAATTGATTAGATAGATTATATTCATTCAACATGGTTCTAGCAGCTTCTTGTAGGGTTCTGTTTTTACGTTCTATTAGACCATTTTATTGGGGGGGTTCTAGGGCATGAATATTCATGTTTATATCCATTTATTTCACAAAATTCAATAAATTTACGGTTTTCAAATTCTCTCCCATGGTCACTTCTAATTCTTTTTATTTGAGTGTTTTTTTCATTTCTATTAATTTACAAAAGATTTTAAAGACTTCGTAGGTTTCATCTTTAGTTTTTAGAAATTTTACCCAAGTAAATCTTGAGTAGTCATCGATTATCACTAAGTAATATTGGTTTTTGCTTAGTGACTTGGCCCCATGTGAATCAAATAGGTCTAAGTGTAGGAGCTCAAGTATTGAATTAGTTCTATTTAAGTTGGTTAACTTGTGGGTTGACTTGGTTTGTTTACCCTATTGACAAGCATTACAAATTGAACATTCTATAAATTTTAGTTTGGGCAGACCTCTAACCAAGCCATTTTGACTCATTTTTTAAATGAGTCTAGTATGAGTGTTACCCAGTCTTCTGTGCCACAACTTAATTTTCTCTTGTTGTGTCAATAGACACTTTAGTGAAGAGTATGGTAGGTCAATTGTATAAATATTCTTTTTCCTAATTCCCTTAAGTGTAATTTCAGGATTTTCAATGTTTTTAATTAAACACTCAGATTTTGAAAATGTGACTAAGTATCTTGAGTCACACAACTGACTAATCCTAAGTAAATTAAAATTGAATTGATCAACTAGTAAAATCTTTCGAATATAGAAATCAGAATTTAATTGGATATTACCTGTTCCGATTATCTTAAGGGTTCCGTTGTTGCCGAATACAACTGACCCTATGTTCTTGAGTTTCAGCTTAGTGAATTTCAATCTATCTCCGGTCATGTGTCTGGAGCATCCACTATCTAGCATCCATTGATCCAAATCTTTATGTTCCTACACATAAAGTATTTGATTTGGGTAAATTTAATGGATTCAAGAGATAGTTTGATTGAAATTAACTCCTTAATGTTCCATCTCACCCAGTCTAGATGATCAAACATGGTATTCCTATGAATGATTGTGAGATGGTTTATTAAGTTATTTAGGTTTAAGTTATGAATTAGATTTAGTTAAATTTAATTAGGTTAGGTTAGTTAATTTGATTAAGTTAATTAATTAGTTAATTTAGTTAATTTGATTAAGTTAATTAATTAGTTAATTTAATTAATTAGGTTAATTTGATTAAGTTAGTTTGATTAAGTTAATTAAATACTTAAGTTAATTAATTAGGTTAATTTGATTAAGTTAATCTGATTAAGTTAATTAATTAGGCTAACTTTGATTAAGTTTAATTAATTTGATTGAGTTAATTAAATAGTTAAGTTAATTATTTAGGTAAGTTAATTAATTTATTAAGTTGTTAAATGAATTAGGTTTAATTAAATTCGACTAAGTTCATCATAGGTCCATCTCACCCATTTCTAAGTTATCGATCAGGAAACCTTATGTAGTTTTGTGAGATGATTATCTTTTAATTTAGATTATGTCTAAGGATTAATTTATATTTGAGTTAGACTTAGGTTTTTCAATTAGTCAATTAAATATATATTTCAAGGATCGACTCCTAGGCAGTGGCGAGGTACTAGACCTTCTTGGATATGAGATCATCCACCACTTCTACACAGAACCTTTCAAAGAAATTATATATTTAATTTTCTTTTTGAAACTCCTAGGACTAATCAATCGAGTGTAAATTATGCCTAGGTCCTTAATCTATCCTAATCTAAGCATGTATATTATAAAGAAAAGAAAAAAACAATCATTAAACAATTCTATTTATTTATAAAGATAGTTTTTCTATTTGCTCCCTCTGGATCATAGCCTCGATATGGTCTATCAAAGTAATGTATCTGGTCCTTGGGGACCCAATAATGTCCAAGTCCAACTTGATTAATCAAGTTAGACTTGGGTACCCATGCTTGGACTACCTTTCTTTTTAGTCTATTAACAAGTGATAGATATGAACAATATTTCCTTTTTGTCTTAAATCCTAGTCCGGATCGATTGTATACGACCTTCTATTTTTCAAGAATCAAATCAAGATTCAAATCAAGATTCTTGGAACCTAGTGTAAACCATTCCAACATGATCTTCAAATCCTTGACTTGAGTTTTCAGGCTGGAATTCTCTTCCTCAAGCTTTTGGACTTGAGTTGAGGTTTCAGTCTAAATAGGGCCAGTCAAGGATTTGGAGTCAGTCAATTCTTTAAGGGATGTTACCTCCTTTAGAAGTGATTTGATCCGAACATTGGACTTAGCTAATTTGCGCATAAGATAATTAACTAGATTATACAATCGAGAAGTACTTACAGTGGGGTTAGGCCCTTCGGAAACGGATATGAATCCATGACTTCTTTCTGATTTTGCTTTCGATTCGTTCTCGCTTCTGGATTCGTTGATTTGGTCCCGGGCCGTCAGTGCAAGGAAGCTCGTTTGTTCGAGCTCCTCATCGGACTCTTCTGATGAAGACTCATCCCAAGTTATCTTCAAGGCTTTCTTATTTCTTTGCTTCTTAGCATCTTTTTGATTCGGACAGTTGGCTTTGATATGCCCCTTTTGGTTGCAGCCATAGCAGGTTACTTCAAACTTTACCTTTGAACTTGGTTGGACCTCCTTGGATTAGACTAAGTCATGCTTACTTACCTTTATGTCGGACGTGCCCTCGTGCAACTTGATCAGCTTTTGTCACAATTCTTTGGCGCTCGAGAACGGGCCGACGT
This sequence comes from Zingiber officinale, assembly GCF_018446385.1. Lineage (NCBI taxonomy): Eukaryota > Viridiplantae > Streptophyta > Magnoliopsida > Zingiberales > Zingiberaceae > Zingiber > Zingiber officinale. Next base: position 92,606,523 of record NC_056002.1, on the reverse strand, counting down.
GGTTCAGCTCCTTCTTGGTTAGGTCACACTGAAGTGTACAGGTTGCTTTGGCATTTGCTTCTACCTTCTTTATCAGAGTTGCATCCTAGTTCTTGCATGATATTAGTTTGCCGTTATAGTCAGTTGGGAGTTCAAGGCCAGTCTTGATGATCATCCATACTTCGAAATGAGTCTGAAGGTATGACTCCATTCGACCCTTCCAGTAGCCGAAGTCTTCTCCGGTGAAGAGCGGTGGGCGGACGGTGTTGTAGCCTTCTTGCAAAGCCATAAAAATGAAATATCGCACACAAAGAAAAATAGGAAAACTTATCCCAGGTCTTGATTCTGGATTAATAGTGTGGGTTAAAAGAAGGATAAACATGCGATCTCGAGTGGTGTTGCACCAACTTCGAGGAAAAATTCGATTACGAAAAAATGGATCGGAAGGCGACAAGAATCCTGATTCCGATCGACTCCGAAAAATTGAAAATCACCACAAATAAATTGCTTGACTGGTGGTTGCACCAAATCGAAGTGACCCCGCTCTGATACTAATTGTTGGATCGAGACGTGCTAGAGGAGGGGGTGGTGAATAGCGATCGTGGCTTTCACTTTTCATTTCAGAAAATCAACGAGTAATGCAGCGGAAATAAAGTAAACAAGAACAATCGCAAACACCAACGATTTACTTGGTTTGAAGCCTGTGGCGACTCTTACTCCAAGGCTCATACTTGTTGAACATTTACTTTGGGTAACAACTATAATCGCGTAAATATTACAAGAAGAATATTACAATTTAACTGAACTGAAATTATAACGACAATAGGAATTTGAAATTCGCAACTTCAGGTCGTCGGGGTCTTGTTATGGCTCAGCCGGATCATCTCGTTAGTAGCAAACAGTTGAAAGATGCTTAGAAAAAGTGATTCTTATGCTGCTACTCGATACCTCCTTATAAAGCCCATTGAGGGCGCCATCAACCTCCTTGAGGGCGCCCTTATCTACGCCGAATTCGCAGTGTAGATGGGCTCTGAACAAGTCGCCGCTTATCCTCTTGAAGGCACCTCTAATTCCATGGAGGGCGCCTTCAAGGCTGTCCGAGGCGCCTCCATACTCCTTGAGGGCGCCTCCAGCTTGACTTCGCGCGCTCCTTCTGCTGAAGCACTCGAGGCGCCTCCAGGCTCCATGGAGGCGCCTTGGACACTGTTCATCCGGGAAGTTGAGTTCTTTTTACATATTGCAAGATACGTTAGTCCACAAACCATCAACATATCTTGCAAAACAAAGTTAGAACATAATAATAACATAAAAATAAATGTCCGACAGTCATCGGACTGCCCGATTCTGATTTCGGATTTCTGACCGAAAGCCCTAGGTCGAACCGATGCTTACTATTCCCTCAGCGGGGAACTCGTCCTCATCTACTCCACTCAGGAGAGTATACCTGTTGCCAGTTCGATCTGTTGGATCATGGCGGCCGGCTAGAAGGGGGGTTGAATAGCCTGAAAATAAAATGCAAAACCTTTCTTGAACTCTTAAACTAACACTTGTATAAATTAGCTAAACAGAAAGTAAATCAGAAAAGACGAGGCACCGGATTTGATTTGGTTACAACCGGGGAGGTTGTTAATCCAAGGAAGATAATCGTACTAAAAACTCCTTCAAGCGAAGAATCCACTTACAACGATGAAACACAGAAAACAGAAGCTTAACTACACAGAAAGCGTACAAGTGTAGAAAGAATGAATTGCTTGAGTTGTTTTAAAAGCTTTTGAACCAAGGCTATATTTATAGCCTTGGTCGGGGCGCCCCAAAGGGATTCTGGGTGCCCTGGGGGGATAAAGGGCGATTTTGGGTACCCTGGGGGGATAAAACTTTATCCCCCAACGTTCAGATCGCGTTTGATGCGATCTGGTCAAAAAGTCAACTCTAGGCGCCCGGGAGGGTTTCGGGTGCCTCGGACTGTTCCGGGCGCCCAAGAGGAAAAAGTCAACTCTGTTGACTTTTTCTAGCCCGGGTCTTCTGCTCTGGCTCAGTTTGCCTCCGACTAAGTCTTCCGCTCGCTTGGGTGATCTCTGCCATCCGGAATAGGGCTCACCCGAACCCAACTTCTGGTCTTCTCGAGCAGGCTTCCGCTCCGGCTTCTCGTCCATTGGAATCGTCGCGTGCTTCCTTCTCGTCTGCCAGCGTACTCATCCGCAGTCTTCGTCCCTCGGTCGCACCCCTTGCCGACCTTCTCGCTAGCTGCGTCTCTTGCTCCTCGAGCAGTCTTCCGCTCCGGCTTCCCGTCCCTCGGAACCACCACACGCTTCCTTCTCGTCCGCCGGTGTACTCTTCCGTAGCGCCTCGTCCCTCGGACGCATCGCATGTTGTCCTTCTCACTAGCTGCGTCTTCCGCTCGACTACCTGTGCTCCTAAGCTCCTGCACACTTAGACACATGGTTAGAAACACACATGACCTAATTTAACTTGTTGATCACACCAAAACAACCTTGGGGTTCCAATAATCTCCCCCTTTTTGATGTGAGCAACTCAAGTTAAGATAGGGTAAATAGACATAAAAAATAAACTAACTGTTTTTACAATAAAGTAACAAAAGATAGAAAATTTACATTTTTGGTCTACCTCCCCATAGACTTATATTTTTCTTTCTCCCCCTTTGATCACAAAAAAATGGGGTTCCGAAAAAAAAATCTAATGGTAAAAAAAAATTTCTAGCTTTCTTTAACAAAAATTCTAAGTTGAATAAATTCTAAGTTAGAGAATTTGCAATAATTTTCAGCAACAATATTCTAAGTTTAAAAAATTTCTAAGTAAAACTTTAGGTAAGAAAATTTTCTAAGGGAAAAAATTTCTAAGTAAAGCTTTAAGTAAGAGATTTTTTTTTAAAAAAATCTGACTTAAGAAATTTTACAAAAATATTTTTAAAAATTTTTCTAAGTAAAGGTTTTAAGCATAAATTTCAGAAAAACTTTTAACTTTTATGTAAAGCAAAAAATTTTTTGGAATTTTTCTAAATAAATATTTTAAGCAGAAATTTTTAATTTCAGAAAAAAATTTACGCTAAAAAAAATTTAAAAAACTTTTCAAAGCATTATTAAATTTTAATCTTAATGCTTTTATTAGAAAGTTAATTAAACATTTTATTTCAATATTTTGGCTTCCAAGTCGTGGCGAGGCACTAGTCCTTCTTGATTATTGGAACAACAACTACTTCCTTAGATAAAGCCTCATAAAGAAATTTTAATGTCTAATTTTCTCACTGAAAGCTCTAAATTCAATTAAAGATTTAAGTTAAACAAGACTTAGGAACCCAATATAGGTTCCGACCTACTGGATTAACTAGGAATTTCTTAGGGACATTTTTCTTTGAAATAATTATAATCTGCCCTTATGATATCGAAAATACCAATTTAAATTGTTATATTTTCTAAAATATATTTTATTTGAACATGCATGATTTTTTAAACTATCTATTTACATTTTCAAATTATTATTTTCTAATTTTGATTTGTCTAAATCTTGTTGAGGGCAAGATTTAGCTAGTATTACTTTTAAATTTTTATTTTCTTTTTCTAATTTACAGTAATCTTTTGTTAATAATTTAATAAATTTAAAGAGTTTATCGGGAGGAAGAGATCGTACCTGACTTACCTTGTCAATCTCGTTGTTCGTGTCTCCCCCTGAAGTGCTGCTTTTTTCTGACGTAGCTCCCCCTTCATCAATGCTCTCGATGTTCATTTCGGAAGATCTTGAATCGCAGTCATCGTCTTGATGACTCGCCATTAGTGCTAGCCCGGAGAACGCCTCAACTTCCGATTCGGACGACGTATCGCCCCACGTCACCTTTAGGGCCTTACGCTTTTGGACAGGCTTCTTGCCTTTATCTTTGTCCTTGTTCTTTGAGGTGCCCTTCTTCATCGCAGTGGTAGCAGCGGATGGTCCTTTTTTTTTCCCTGCGGATGGTTAGATTTCCTAGATTTATAAAGATTCTTAAACCGTCTTACCATTGTTACCATTTTCTCGTCGTCGAGAGAAGACTCTGACTCAGGTTCGTCTCTCGATGCTTTAAGGGCGACATTGTGCTTAGGCTCCTTTGTACCTGCACATCTTGACTCATGCACTTCAAATGTCGAAAAGAATTCTTCTAATGAAATTTTCTCTAAATCTTTCAAAATGTAAAAGGCATCTACTAGTGACGCCCATTTTGAATTTTCGGAAAAGAATTTAACGCGTACCTTAGCGAATCTCGGTTACTTACCGTCTCTCCAAGATTTGAAAGTCCGATGATGATTTCCTTTATCCTTGAGTGCAGATGCGCAACTGTCTCATCTTCCCCAAGTCACAGGCTGGTGAGCTGGTTGCGGAGTAGATCTCATTTTATGAGCTTTGCTTTGGATATTCCTTCGTGCAGGTCAAAGAACTTCTCCCAAAGTTCCTTCGCAGAGTCATAGTTGCCGATCTGGTTGACTTCTTGTGGCGGAAGAATGGTTAGTAGATGATACTCAGCTTTGCCATTTGCCACGTAGTCAGTCTGCTCCTTTTTCGTCCAGTTGTGTTTCTCCTTACCTTCTGGTGCTGTAAAACCGAATTCCATAATTAACATTAAATCGAAATCGGTTTTAAAGAATACCTGCATTCACTTTTTCCAGCTAGCGAATTCCCCTTCGAACTTCGGCCGGTAGAGAGTTGGTCCAGCCATTATCTTTGCTTCGATTGGCGGTTAGTTCTCTTGAAGCGCCTTCGCTCTGATACCACTTGTTGGATCGTGGCGGCTGGCTAGAAGGGGGGTTGAATAGCCTGAAAATAAAACGCAAAACCTTTCTCGAACTCTTAAACTAACACTTGCATAAATTAGCTAAACAGAAAGTAAATCAGAAAAGACGAGGCACCGGATTTAACTTGGTTACAACCGGGGAGGTTGTTAATCCAAGGAAGATAATCGTACTAAAAACTCCTTCAAGCGAAGAATCCACTTACAACGATGAAGCACAGAAAACAGAAGCTTAACTACACAGAAAGCGTACAAGTGTAGAAAGAATGAATTGCTTGAGTTGCTTTAAAAGCTTCTGGACCAAGGCTATATTTATAGCATTGGTCGGGCCGCCTCGAAGGGATTCCAGGCGCCCTGGGGGGGATAAAACTTTATCCTCCAACGTTCAGATCACGTTTGACGCGATCTGGTTAAAAAGTCAACTCCAGGCGCTCGGAAGGGTTCTGGGCGCCCCGGAGGGGTCCGGGCGCCATGGACAGTTCCGGGCGCCCCGGAGGGAAAAGTCAACCTTTAGCCCGGGTCTTCTGCTCCGCCTCCGTTTGCCTCAGACCGAGTCTTCCATTCGCTTGGGTGATCTCTACCATCCGGAATAGGGTCCACCCGAACCCAACTTCCGGTCTTCTCGAGCAGGCTTGTGAGAACTTTCGAGCCGCAAAAACCACTTTTTGCGTTGCGGAAAACCTCGAAGTTCTTGCCACGGATCCGTGTGAAGATAAAAATTTACATATACATAGTTTTCTCCTAGATCTACACTAGATCTACATGATAGAAGTTATACCTTTGTAGCGATGCCCTTCGCTTATCCCGCTCGTCCAAACGATAGCCGAATCTCGTAGAGTGTCAAGCGTACACTCCTCTACACGTATCCACACGAACAAGAGATGGAAAAAAACCACTTAGAGTGTGCTAGCACTCTTGGATGGTCACAACAATGGCGGAGAGGGAGAGAGGAGTAGAGGGGAAGAAGAAGAGAGAATTAAAGTTAGCACACACTTGCACTTATTCCCCTTTTAAGTGGTCGACCACTCATGGAATACCAAGAGTCATGGCTCTTGGTCTTCCTCATGAAGTGGCATACACTTGATGTAGCCTTGATGATGTGGAACATCATCATTGGTCGGCCCCATGCCAAGTCACAAATGATGTGGCATTTGGTCAAGTCAAACTTGACCCTTTATCTTCCCTCTCAAGTCAAGTCAAATTTAACCTCTTATCTCCCATGGTTGATAAAATCTAACATTTGATTCAAGTCAATTAAATTTAATAAATCTTTATTCATTGAATTAAATTGACTCAATAAATCCTAGTCTAAATTAGACTTATTTGACACATGAATTGAATTGAGTCCAACTCAATTAGTTTAATTTGGATTACTCTTAATCCAATTTGGTTCATCATATGAACCTAATCCTCTTGGTCCATCATATGAACCTAATCTCCATCTAATTGCCCTTTGTGTGTGACCCTATAGGTTCTTGTAACGTTGGCAATGCTCCTAAACTCATTTAGAAACATAAGTAATGAGCGGTATCTAGCAACACATCATTACTAGCCAAGTTACATGAATGCTGAGATCCAACATCACCTTTGTGACTACTAATTGTGACTCTCACAATATGTGACAATGTCCTTCTATCCTTGACATCTAGATTGATCAATTGAGTCATAGACCGTGTCATCCTCTAATCAATCTATATCTTGAACTCCAAGTAGACTCACTCTAAACAAATGAGCTCAATATCTCATATTGACTTATTTGGGCATGGCCATGCACTTAGTGGTCTCACTCTATCAAGAATCATGATGTCACTCCCGTCATATAGGAGGGATAGATCCCATCTATATCACTCACATCCCTCCGCATATTTTGTTACATACCCAGTAATCGTCTATATAGTCCACCCAGTTACGGGTGCCGTTTGACGAAGTCAAAATATGCAACTCCTTATGTAGGGAACCATGGTGACTTCAGGTCCAAGGACTGATAGTCATACTAATAGTAACATGAGAAAGTATATGACACTCATATAACGATCCATGATACTTTCTCATGGTGGGTCATTCAGTATACATTCTCCAATACATACCCATGTGTCAACTTGATATCTCTATATCCATGACTTGTGAGATCAAGTCATCGAGTTGACCTACATGCTAGTGTCATCACATTAACATTGTCCCTGAATGTTAATACTTAACTAGGAATGATTAAGAGTAGTGTTCTCTATATCATCTCACTATCAATTCAACCAATCGATTGATATAGATAAGAATCTTCTACTCAAGGACGCTATTATACTTACTTATTTGGCATCAATACAAGTAAGTATAATAACCATAAAGAAATACCTTTATAAGTATATAGGAATATGATACATCGAGTCAATACAATAATCATCATATGATTGGCTCTAGGATTCTAACTAACAATCTCCCTCTAGAACTAGTGCCAATCAGTGTAGGCTCAAAGGCCCAATAACCTAGTGTGACCATCATGCTTTCTCTGTGCCAAAGCCTTAGTCAAGGGATCAGCGACGTTAGCCTCTGTGGGTACTCTGCAAATTTTCACATCTCCTCTATCGATGATCTCTCGAATGAGATGGAAGCGCCGTAGTATGTGTTTGATCCGCTGGTGTGAGCGAGGTTCCTTAGCCTGCGCAATTGCTCCATTGTTGTCACAATAGAGCTCTATAGGATCGGCTATGCTAGGAACCACCCCAAGCTCAGTAATGAACTTGCGGATCCAAACTGCCTCCTTTGCTGCTTCTGATGCAGCAATATACTTGGCCTCTGTTGTACAATTAGCAACTGTGTCCTGCTTTGAACTCTTCCAGCTCACAACACCACCATTCAAGCAAAACACGAACCCAGATCGTGATCTATAATCATCCTGGTTAGTTTGGAAGCTGACATCACTGTAACCTTTTATAGCTAGCTCGCCATCGCCTACAAATGTAACGCCCGAAAATTCTCAAACTTGCATTAGAATTATTCTATGATTTTTCTGGAATTTTTAGATATTTTTCCGGAATTTTCCGAGTAGCAGAAGTAGCAAAAATAATTAGAACCGCGAAATAGCTTAGGCGGGAATCGAACCCGAGACCTATGGCTTAGGGATAATGTTGGGAACCAGTTGAACCCAGCAGGGTCGTGCTAAGAGGAAAGGGAACCAATAAAATTTATATTGGAGTTGGGCGAATTAAGTCTTTAATATAAATAGGAAAATTAATTAAGTGAGGAGATTATTTTTCACCGTGACCTATCCCTCTTCCAAAACCTCACCGTCGCCCACACCTCTTCCTCCTCCTCTCTCGGCGCCCAAGCCCCAAGGACTCTCGGATCATCTTCCGGCGACGACTCCAACACGAAAGAGGTTCTTCTCCGCGAGAGGAACGCGAAGACGTGAGCGGATCGTCGAGAAGATCATCTCCACCGGAATTCTAGCGAATAGAATCGTAAGAAATTACGAACAGGAGGTAAGAAACCCCTCACCTGCAGTATAATAGCTACCGTTTGATTTCCTGTGCATTAGTTTAGTTATATGCATAGGTTTTCGACACATAAGGTGTACTTAACCCTCCTCGCAGGTTTAGGGATTTAGTGAGTACCTTTAGATGGGCCGGACACATCTTTTCTCCTTCAGTTGGAGGTTTAGATGCTGTTGGGTGCCTAAAGGTAGTCTCCCTAATAGAGAGGGGAGTTAAAGCGCACTAGGTGTTCGATTAAAGAACCAGCTTAGAAAAGAATGCAACTTAGGCATTTTTATTAGCACAGTTGAATGCATTAGAAGCATCTAAATTAGTAAATCAGTTTATTCTAGCTTATATGGGACTACGGTCCAATGGGTGGGCTTCCACAGTCGCCTCTAGGTTCAGACAACCTAGCTCTAGGTTCAGATAACCTAGAAATAGCAATTTAGAACAGTTTAGCTATACTCAAAAGAAGGACCATCTAGCAAGCGACCTAGTTATCCAAAGTGTGCTACTTGTGGGAAATTCCACCCAGGGGTTTGTCGCAGGGGCACACGAGGATGCTTTGAATGTGGACAAGAAGGGCACATGGCCAAGCAGTGCCCGAACAAGACCGGTCTTCCTCAGCCACAGCAAATTCAGCATGCAGGCCAGCCAGCTCAGTTATATCAGATACAGGCCGCTCTAGAAGGTCCACTTATCAGCCAGGGTAGATTAGAAACCCCTCCAGCTATGGCGAATGCGAGGATCTACTCACTCACCAGAGAGGACGTAGCCAATGCCTCGACAGTTGTTACAGGTCAGCTTAGCATTTTTCAGCAAGTAGCAACTGTATTATTTGATACTGGGGCAACCCATTCTTATATAGCTAGGGCATTCGCCGCAAAGTCAGCAATAGCTCCAGAGGTACTCAGTGGTCAGTTTCTGACGACACTACCTTCGGGAGAAGTTATGGCGTCCACGCACTGGCTCAGGGCAGTGCCAGTCATTATAGTAGACAGGGAACTCTTTTGTGATCTGATCCTGCTAGAAATGACTGACTACGACGTCATCCTTGGAATGGATTTCCTGATCAGATACGGTGCTTCCATAGAGTGCCGTAAATAGAAGGTCGTGTTCCAACCCGAAGCAGAAGCACAGTTCGAGTACATCGGAGAACCAAAGAGAAAAGCTAGAAAATTTCTCTCAGCTATGAAGGCACAGAAGTTGATGGATTCGGGATGTACGGGTACCTAACACATGTAGTCAATACCGGCCGGGCGAGGACCAACGGCTAGAGGTCCAGTTGTATGTGACTACCGGATCTTCACGAAGAGTTACAGGCCTAGCACCGTCGGAGATTGAATTTGAGATAGAGCTCTTCCCGGCACCAATCCTATTTCCAAAGCGCCTTCAGCCGAGCTGAAGGAACTTCATGAGCAACTACAGGAGCTACTGGACAAGGGCTTCATACGCCCTAGTCACTCACCATGGGGAGTGCCTGTACTGTTCGTGAAGAAGAAGGATGGAAGCATGCGGCTATGCATAGACTACAGAGCACTGAATCAGGTCACGATCAAGAACAGGTATCCTCTTCCCAGGATAGATGACCTGTTTGACCAGTTAAAGGGAGCAGCAGTGTTCTCTAAGATTGACCTCAGATCAGGATATCACCAAGTCAGAGTCAAGGAGGGTGATATACACAAGACAGCATTCAGGACCAAATACGGACATTACGAGTTCGTAATCATGCCTTTTGGCGTGACAAATGCTCCAGCTACATTCATGGATCTCATGAACAGAGTATTCAGAGAGTACTTAGATAAGTTTGTTATCGTGTTCATCGATGACATCCTTATCTACTCAGGAAGAACATGCAGAGCACCTGAAGACAGTACTACAGACACTTCAGCAGAATCAGTTATATGCCAAGTTCACGAAATGTGAATTCTGGCTTGATCAGGTGTCCTTCCTGGGTCACATCATCTCAAAGGATGGTGTCATGGTAGACCCCAGCAAAATAGAAGCAGTAAGTAACTGGAAAAGACCGAAGAATGCCAGTGAAATCAGACGCTTTCTGGGATTAGCAGGTTATTACAGAAAGTTTGTAGAGGACTTCTCCAGGATAGCCTCCCCACTGACAGCTCTCACCAGAAAGAACAGAAAATTTCAGTGGACAGAGGACTGTGAGAATAGCTTCAGCGAACTCAAAAGGAGATTGACCAGTGCTCCTATCTTAGCCTTACAGGAAATACAGATAGCTTCGACATTTACAGTGATGCCTCTAAATTGGGATTAGGAGCAGTGCTGATGCAAGACGGAAAGGTGATCGCCTATGCCTCCAGACAACTCAAGGGTTATGAGAAGAATTACCCTACTCATGACCTTGAACTTGCAGCAGTCGTGTTCGCTCTCAAAATTTGGAGACATTACTTATATGGAGCTCAGTGCAGAGTGTATACAGATCATCAGAGTCTGAAGTACTTCTTCACTCAGAAGGATCTGAATATGCGACAGCGCAGATGGCTTGAGCTGGTCAAAGACTATGACGTAGACATCCTCTACCATCCAGGGAAAGCCAATAAGGTAGCCGATGCACTTAGCAGAAAATCCAGTGCTACCCTATTATCTCTTACAGCCATGTCACCGCCCCTACAGAAGGAGATCGTAGATTTCGGTCTTGAACTCATTGTTGGACAGCTCTCTACTATGACCTTAGAGTCTACCTTGCTTGGTGATATTCAGTCAGCTCAGGATCAGGACCCTGAAATTCAGAAAATCAAGCAAGGGCTAACAGAATCAGAAAGTAGAGAATTCAGAGTGTCCGATAGCGGGGTGTTGTATTTTGGTGACAGACTCTGTGTTCCAGATCAGGAGGAGCTACGGAGACGGATTTTAGATGAGGCTCACAGGACTCCCTATGCAATGCATCCAGGTTCCACCAAAATGTATCAAGACCTGAAGAAACGTTTTTGGTGGCCCGGGATGAAGCGAGACATCGCCAGATATGTTAGCATCTGCCTCACCTGTCAGAGGGTCAAGGCAGAACATCAGCGACCAGGAGGAGTTCTGCAGCCTATACAGATTCCAGAATGGAAGTGGGAGGATATCTCTATGGACTTCATAGTGGGACTACCCAGAACCACGAATGGTTTTGATGCCATCTGGGTAATAGTTGACAGGTTGACTAAATCAACCCACTTTTTAGCTATCAAGATATCCTACTCCATGGAGAAGCTAGCTCAGTTGTATCTCCAGGAGATCGTCAGACTTCATGGAGTCCCAGGTAGCATTATTTGAGACGAGGCAGTGATTTACATCACACGGGGTGTATACGTCGACATTGGGCACAGTTAAAGTTCAGACATTCCATCCATGACGGATGGTCGACAGGCGAGTAAATCGGTACTCGAAGATATGCTCGGCGTGTGCCCTAGACTTCAGGGGAAGTTGGTGCAAATATCAGCTTAGCGGAATTTGCATACAACAACAGCTATCGAGCCACTATCGGTATGGCACCTTACGAGGCTCTCTATGGGCGGAGGTGTAGATCTCAATCTGCTGGTATGAGAGTGGTGAGCAGAAAGAACTAGAGCTTGAGACGGATCTAGTAGCAGATACCACAGCTGCCATACAGCAGATCCGCCAGAGGATAGAGACAGCTCAGTGCCGCCAAGAGCTATCTTGATACAGCGCAGACCCTTAGAGTTTTCAGTTGGGGATTCAGTGTTCCTCGGTAGCTCCCATGAAGGGAGTAATGCGTTTTGGGAAGAAGGGCAAGCTAAGTCCCGGATATGTGGGACCATACCTTATCGTGAAGAGTGGGCAAGGTAGCATATGAGCTAGAGCTACCCGAGGAAATGTCAGCATAGCGTATTTCATGTCTCTATGCTGAAGAAGCATACCCCAGATGTCACCCAGGTGATTGAGCCCCAGTCGGTACAGATTCGCGAAGACCTCAGCTATGATAGTCGGCCTATTCAGATAATAGACCGAGCAGTTAAGAAATTACGGAATAAGGAAGTATCATTAGTCAAAGTCATTTGGCATAGTCACATAGCAGAAGAGGCAACTTGGGAGACAGAAGCCAGCATGAGACAGAAGTACCCAGAATTGTTCTAAGTTTGAGGACGAACTTTTTATAAGGTATGGGGGATTGTAACGCCCGAAAATTCTCAAACTTGCATTAGAATTATTCTATGATTTTTCTAGAATTTTAAGATATTTTTTCGGAATTTTCCGAGTAGCGGAAGTAGCAAAAATAATTAGAACCGCGAAATAGCTTAGGCGGGAATCGAACCCGAGACCTATGGCTTAGGGATAATGTTAGGAACCAGTTGAACCCAGCAGGGCCGTGCTAAGAGGAAAGGGAACCAATAAAATTTATATTGGAGTTGGGCGAATTAAGTCTTTAATATAAATAGGAAAATTAATTAAGTGAGGAGATTATTTTTCACCGTGACCTATCCCTCTTCCAAAACCTCACCGCCGCCCACACCTCTTCCTCCTCCTCTCTCGGCGCCCAAGCCCCAAGGACTCTCAAATCATCTTCCGGCGACGACTCCAACACGAAAGAGGTTCTTCTCCGCGAGAGGAACGCGAAGACGTGAGCGGATCGTCGAGAAGATCATCTCCACCGGAATTCTAGCGAATAGAATCGTAAGAAATTACGAACAGGAGGTAAGAAACCCCTCACCTGCAGTATAATAGCTACCGTTTGATTTCCTGTGCATTAGTTTAGTTATATGCGTAGGTTTTCGACACATAGGGTGTACTTAACCCTCCTCGCAGGTTTAGGGATTTAGTGAGTACCTTTAGATGGGCCGGACACATCTTTTCTCCTTCAGTTGGAGGTTTAGATGCTGTTGGGTGCCTAAAGGTAGTCTCCCTAATAGAGAGGGGAGTTAAAGCGCACTAGGTGTTCGATTAAAGAACCAGCTTAGAAAAGAATGCAGCTTAGGCATTTTTATTAGCACAGTTGAATGCATTAGAAGCATCTAAATTAGTAAATCAGTTTATTCTAGCTTTTATGGGACTACGGTCCAATGGGTGGGCTCCCACAGTCGCCTCTAGGTTCAGACAACCTAGCTCTAGGTTCAGATAACCTAGAAACAGCAATTTAGAACAGTTTAGCTATACTCAGTATTTTACTTTTCAGTTGGCACTGTACTGGATTAGATATCCATTGGGCTGGGCTCCCATAGTCTGTCCCTAGGTTTAGATAACCTAGTAGCTCTACTAAATTCGGGACTTGCAACCCCGGGTATAGTTAGAGATACGCGCATAGCACGTACAGTTGTCGGACCCTCAGCAGCATGTTTAGTATTTTCACTTACTATATGTATATGGTTTTCAACCTTTCAGAAATTAGTTCGTGAATTCAGTACAATTCTAGTTGTAGATCAGTATTAGCGTAGCTCAGTTCTTAGTATCAGTTTAGTTTTTCCCTGTGAATATGCATGATGACTTTATGTTCAGCTTTAGATATGCCATGATTGTATGCTTATATGCCATGCCATGCTTAGTTTATTCAGTATACCCAGCATATGTTTTAAACAGCATGATTTAAAATCATATTTGCATCGTTGCATGTTTTTGTGAGGTAGATGGTTTCTTACTAAGCTTTTTAGCTTATAGATACTACTTTTCTTATACTGCAGATAAAGGTAAAAGAAAAGTGGACCAGTAGCGGAGGCTGGAGGTCAATGCAGATCAAGATGTGTGTGGCAGGAACTGGAATAAAAGATTCTAAGGGATTTTAGCAAGTTTTATTTAAGCATCAGAACTTTACAGTATTTTGTTATTTGCACTCTAGTTGTTAATCACTATGAATTAGTTAGCTATGCACTCTATTATGCTTAGAACCCTTCTCTTATGATGTGAGAATGTTAGTTGCCATTGTTAGAGTGTTTCCTAGCCTTGTTAGAATTGTTGTGTGAGGTTTTGGCACGCCAAAGTGCTGAAATTAGAGTTCCCGGGCGAAATCAGAACTCTGATCGGTCTCCAGATCGATCAGGGCCTGGGCAATGCCACTGGATCGGTCGGCCGACCGATCCAGACAGATACAGTATGCTACTGTATCCTCCTGGATTGGTCAGCCGACCGATCCAGCACGATATAGTAGCGTTCCAGGAGAGTTTCAGGTGCCTGGATCGATCAGCTGACCGATCCAGACATACCTGGATCGGTCTGCCGATCGATCCAGCCACACCTGGATCGGTCTGTCGACCGATCCAGTTGAGAACAGAATGACCGCAGCTCCGATCGATCTGTGGATCGATCGACAGATCTGTAGGTAGTTGGGAAGTTTAGTTTCTAGTCCCTAGCTCAGTTGGGATGTTTAGTTTCCCCTCCTTAGCATGTGTACACCAGCAAAGAAGGTCTTTAGACCTTTCTTATCAGTTGTATCCGTCCTTAGTAGAGTAAAATTTTAATTAGCCCAGCTTTCCGCGCAGTATAGCATAGCATAACTGTAGCGATCGGCCTTACAGCCTAGTACTCAGAAGGTGGGTCGTTACACCAAATATCAAAAAATATTCTTTAGTCCTTCTCAAGTACTTAAGAATATTCTTGACCGCTATCCAGTGACGCTCACCTAGATCTGACTGGTATCTGCTCGTCATGCTCAAAGCATACAAAACATCAGGACGAGTACATAGCATGACGTACATGATAGATCCTATGGCTGAAGAATAAGGGATATTATCCATACGGTCTCTCACCTCTCTAGAAGAGGGACTTTGAGTCTTCGAAAGACTCACACCATGTGACATCGACAGAAATCCTTTCTTGGAATTCTATATGGCAAACCGTAGTAATACCGTGTCAATATATGTACTTTGACTTAGGCCAAGCAATCTCTTAGATCTATCGCTATAGATCTTTATGCCTAGAATACAAGCTACTTCACCTAAGTCCTTCATTGAGAAACAATTCCCCAGCCAAGTCTTTACAGACTGCAGCAAAGGGATATCATTTCCAATGAGTAGTATGTCATCCACATACAATACAAGAAAGACAACTGTGCCCCCAACAACCTTCTTGTAGACAAAGGACTCATCTTGATTCTTGATGAAACCAAACTGTTTGATCGCATCATCGAATCGAAGATTCCAACTTCGAGAAGCTTGCTTTAGTCCATAAATGGCCTTATGCAGCTTACATACTCTGCCAGAATGCAATGGATCTACAAAACCCTCAGGTTGTGTCATGTACACATGCTCGAGCAAGTTTCCATTCAGAAACGCGGTTTTGACATCCATCTGCCAGATCTCATAATCGCGGTATGCTGCAATAGCAAACAAGATCTGAATGGACTTAAACATCGCTACTGGAGAAAAAGTTTCATCATAGTCAATACCATGAATTTGCTTGAAACCTTTAGCTACCAAGCGACCCTTATAGGTAATAAGTCTATCCATGTCAGTCTTTCTCCTAAAGACCCACTTACACCCAATGGGTTTGACGCCTTCAGGTGGATCAACCAAAGTCCATACTTGGTTGGTATACATGGATTCCATCTCGGATCTCATGGCCTCTAGCCATTTCTCAAAATTTGGTCTCATCACAGCTTCCTGATAGGAGGTAGGCTCATTCTCAACGAGCATAACGTCATCATGGTCAGACAAGAGAAATGAGCATCTCTCAGGCTGACGACGTACCCTATCAGACCTGCGAAGACGTAGGTCTACTTGAATTGGTTGTTGTTCCTCAACACCTTGTGGAACAATCTCATCATCCACAACATTTTGTGGTTCCAGTTCAACTTCCATCAAGGCTTCAGTGTTATGACCCATATCTTGAACTTCTTTAAGATCGAACGTACTCCCACTAGTTTTTTCTAGAAACAAAGTCTTTTTCTAGAAATACCCCAGTCTTAGCCACAAACACTTTGTGCTGACTGGGAATGTAGAAGTAATATCCCTTCGTTTCCTTGGGATATCCAATAAAATAACACTTATCAGATTTGGGTCCCAGTTTATCCGAGACTTGACGTCAAACGTAAGCCTCACAACCCCAAATCCTCATAAAAGACATCTGGGCATCTTTCCCAGTCGATATCTTATATGGTGTCTTTATCATAGCTTTGGATGGAACACAGTTAAGTGTGAAGGCTGCTGTGTCTAGAGCATATCCCCAAAAAGATATAGGAAGATTTGTGTGACTTATCATAGACTGTACCATATCTAATAGGGTACGATTCCTCCTTTCGGATACACCATTCCACTGTGGTGTTCCAGGAGGAGTGAGTTGGGATACAATCCCACACTCAGCTAGATAGTCACGAAACTCATGGCTAAGGTATTCACCACTTTGATCTGATCGAAGTATCTTAATACTCTTGCCTAGCTGATTTTGTACTTCATTCTTGAATTCTTTGAACTTTTAAAAGGATTGTGACTTATGTGTCATCAGATACACATAACCATATCTACTGAAATTATTAGTAAATGTGATGAAGTACCTATAACCACCTCTGGCAGCGACATTGAAAGGGCAACATACATCACTATATATAAGTCCTAACAAATCAGTCGCTCTTTCGCTGTGTCCACTAAAGGGACTCTTGGTCATCTTGCCCAGTAGGCATGACTCACATGTCTCATATGATTCGAAATCAAATGAGTCCAGCAAACCATCTTTATGGAGCTGGGATAAGCGATTCTCATTTATATGACCTAAGCGACAATGCCAGAGATAGGTTCAGTTCATATCATTTGACTTGAACCTTTTGGTACTTATGTTATAGATAGGGTTCTCTAAGTCTAGAATGTAGAGTCCATTCATTAGAGGTGCACTACAATAGAACATATCATTTAAGTAAATGGAATAACATTTGTTCTTTATTATAAACGAAAAGCCTTTCTTGTCTAAACAAGAAATTGAAATGATGTTCTTTGTGAGAGCAGACACATAACAACATTCATCTAATTCCAGTACAAGCCTAGAGGGCAGAGATAGAAAGTAAGTTCCTACAGCAACAACAACAACCCATGTTCCATTGCCTACTCGTAGGTCCACCTCGTCAATGCCCCGCTATTTTTCAGGGGCTGCACATTAGTACAAATGTGAGAAGCACATCCGGTATCCAATACCCACGATGTAGAAATAGATAGATTGACTTCTATAACATATATACCTGAAGTAAAAGTCTCACTTCTCTTCTTCTTAAGATCTTCGAGATATACTTTGCAGTTGCTCTTCCAGTGCCCGGTCTGACCGTAGTGGAAGCAGGTAGCATCCTTGTCAACCTCTCCTTTAGGTTTCATTATCTTGCCTTTGCCCTTGGCTTGGGACTTTCCCTTACCTTTAGGCTTTCCCTTGCCTTTATGCTTTTGCACCATCAAAATGGAGTTGGGCTTTACCTTCTTAAGATTGAGCTCAGTAGTTCTCAACATGCTTAGCTGCTCAGGCAGTGGCTTGTCAATTTCGTTCATGTTGTAATTCATGACAAATTGACTGTAGTTTTCAAGCAAGGATTGCAAGATCAAGTCAGTGGCCAGTTCTTGGCCAAGTGGTAATCCCAACCTCTGTAGGTTTTCTATGTACCCAATCATCTTGAGCACATGTGGACCTACGGGAGTCCCATCTTGCATCTTGCACTGAAACAGTGCCTTGGAGATCTCGAATCTCTCGTGCCTCACTTGTCCTTGATATAGTTGACGAATATGTTCAACCATATCATAAGCAGACATCAACTCATGTTGCTTCTGAAGCTCAGAGTTAATGGTCGCGAGCATGAGGCATGACACATCTAATGCATCATCTTGATGCTTCTTATAAGCATCTCGATCGGCTCGCGTGGTAGTGGCAGGAGGTGCCTCTGGATTGGGCTGCTCCAGGACGTACAGTTTTCTTTCTTGTGTGAGAATAATTCTCAGATTCCTGTACTAGTCCAGGAAATTAGCTCCATTGAGCTTATCCTTGCCAAGGACAGAACGCAGGGAGAAAGTGTTCGTGTTTGTCGACATGACAATCTACAACAGAAATAATGCAGAAAGTAAATATCATATTTCATTTATCATTTAATTAGGCCTTTAACTAAATGATGCTCCCACTAAATTATAGAACTTTTGTAGAATCAAGTCATGGATGTGGTCAAACCACACTACTAGATTCATACTAATGGGCTATAATTAATGCGGGACAAGATCCACATCATACTATGCCTTGAGTTAGTTTTGGCTAAATCGCCCAAGACTTAGTATGATCGGTAGATAACTAACTATCAATTACATCTCTATGCAACTCTTGTTTATAGGAACAAGATCCTCATTTATATTAAAACTTGAGTTAGCTTTGGCTAAATCACCCAAGATTTAGTATAAATGTGATTTTTATCCTATCTTCCAACCGTTGGAAAATGCCTATAGTTATACCTGATCAAATTGAGTTAACTAGTTATACTCAATCTAATTGTTTGTACTCACCCAAGCATTAATAGGCGGAACCAAGATTGTCCCTCCGCACCCTACCAAGATAATATGCATTGCTCTACTTTGGAAGATTCAACAACAACAAATGATCGAGGTAGTGATGGGTATCAAAACTTGGTAGGCATATCGAGTTGACTTGATTAAGATCTAATCTAATCATGAATTAATATCATATACACATTAAGGCACTAATTACCCTACATTAGCATGCATCACATACACACAAAGAATATATCAATATACAAAGATAATGTGACATGGTTATGGCCCTTCTACGATCCTCTCAAGCCAATGAGAAGATCGAATGGTCAACCTAGGGATAACACCTTCTCTAAGGTCTTCCTTTGTTCACCTTGTGTCGTCGGCTTCCTTCTTGTAATTCCATCTTCAATTGTACATTATAAAAGTGAAACTAGAGTTACATTCGAGTCTAAAATTCTTTTACAATAGGAATATTAAAAGGAGGGCACGACACATAGGTCATGTAACAAAATACAACACTCATAACCAAATGACGGCTCGCAGACTGTATTATGAATTACAACACATAATTTTCAATCATATTGAGTCTTTTGGGCCATAACCATGAACGTATCACACACATATTTAAAATATGCATTTTTCATAAATTTTCATAAATTTACTACCATTTTAACAATCCTTTATGAGCCGTAACTTCACGGCGATCTCGCTTGTTGATTTTTCAGCCGAGGTCAAGTAACAATTCCCCTTGCGGGGTTAGGGGCAGCACCCCTACTCATAAAAATTAATTTTTTGTGGGTGTTACATAGACCTTACAACACCTAAAATCACTTAGATCACCGATTTTGCCGAGACCAACTCGTTGTAAAAAATTTTTCTTAGTTGCCAAAAACCTCCAAGTGACTATACACTTGTTGTTTCGCTCCCAAGAGAAAAATACTCATAAAAATGTTAAAATTTAGTAAATTTACAGAAATTTATAGATTTGCAAATTTTAGATAAAATTGCAAATAAAACTTGTATATGCTTCGCACGTGTCTCTGATACCACTGTGAGAACTTTCGAGCCGCAAAAACCGCTTTTTGCGTTGCTGAAACCTCGAAGTTCTTGCCACAGATCCGTGCAAAGATAAAAATTTACATATACATAGTTTTCTCCTAGATCTACACTAGATCTACATGATAGAAGTTATACCTTTGTAGCGATGCCCTTCGCTTTCCCGCTCGTCCAAACGGTAGCCAGATCTCGTAGAGTGTCAAGCGTACACTCCTCTACACGTATCCACACGGACAAGAGATGGAGAAAAACCACTTAGAGTGTGCTAGCACTCTTGGATGGTCACGGCAATGGAGGATAGGGAGAGAGGAGTAGAGGGGAAGAAGAAGAGAGAATTAAAGTTAGCACACATTTGCACTTATTCCCCTTTTAAGTGGCCCGCCACTCATGGAATACCAAGAGTCATGGCTCTTGGTATTCCTCATGAGGTGGCACACACTTGATGTAGCCTTGATGATGTGGAATATCATCATTGACCGGCCCCATGACAAGTCACAAATGATGTGGCATTTGGTTAAGTCAAACTTGACCCTTCATCTTCCCTCTCAAGTCAAGTCAAACTTGACCTCTTATCTCCCATGGTTGATCAAATCTAATATTTGATTCAAGTTAATTAAATTTAATGAATCTCTATTCATTGAATTAAATTGACTCAATGAATCCAAGTCTAAATTAGACTCATTTGACACATGAATAGAATTGAGTCCAACTCAATTAGTTTAATTTGGATTACTCTTAATCCAATTTGGTTCATCATATGAACCTAATCCTCTTGGTCCATCATATGAACTTAATCTCCATCTAATTGCCCTTTGTGTGTGACCCTATAGGTTCTTGTAACGTTGGCAATGCTCCTAAACTCATTTAGAAACATAAGTAATGAGCGGTATCTAGCAACACATCATTACTACCCAAGTTACAAGAATGTTGAGATCCAACATCACCTTTGCGACTACTAATTGTGACTCTCACAATATGTGACAATGTCCTTCTATCATTGACATCTAGATTGATCAATTGAGTCATAGACCGTGTCATCCTCTAATCAATCTATATCTTGAACTCCAAGTAGACTCACTCTAAACAAATGAGCTCAATATCTCATATTGACTCATTTGGGCATGGTCATGCACTTAGTGGTCTCACTCTATCAAGAATCATGATATCACTCCCGTCATATAGGAGTGATAGATCCCATCTACATCACTCACATCCCTCTGCATAATTTGTTACATACCCAGTAATCGCCTTTATAGTCCACCCAGTTACGGGTGACGTTTGACGAAACCAAAGTATGCAACTCCTTATGTAGGGAACCATGGTGACTTCAGGTCCAAGGAATGATAGTCATACTAATAGTCACATGAGAAAGTATATGACACTCATATAACGATCCATGATACTTTCTCATGGCGGGTCATTCAGTATACATTCTCCAATGCATACCCATATGTCAACTTGATATCTCTATATCCATGACTTGTGAGATCAAATTATCGAGTTGACCTACATGCTAGTTTCATTGCATTAGCATTGTCCCTGAATGTTAATACTTGACTAGGAATGATTAAAAGTAGTGTTCTCTATATCATCTCACTATCAATTCAACCAATCGATTGATATAGATAAAAATCTTCTACTCAAGGACGCTATTATACTTAGTTATTTGGCACCAATACAAGTAAGTATAATAACCATAAAGAAATACCTTTATAAGTATATAGGAATATGATACATCGAGTTTATACAACAATCATCATATGATTGGCTCTAGGGCTCTAACTATTCTCATCCCTCAGAATCACCGCGTGCTTCCTTCTCGTCCGCCAACATACTCATCCACAGTCTTCGTCCCTCGGCCGCACCCCGTGCCGACCTTCTTGCTAGCTGCGTCTCTTGCTCCTCGAGCAGTCTTCCGCTCCGGCTTCTCGTCCCTCGGAACCACAACATGCTTCCTTCTCGCCCGCCGGTGTACTCTTCCGCAGCGCCTCATCCCTCGGACGCACCGCGTGCCGTCCTTCTCGCTAGCTGCGTCTTCCGCTCGACTACCTGTGCTCCTTAACTCCTGCACACTTAGACAAGAGGTTAAAAATACATAGGACCTAACTTAATTTGTTAATCACACCAAAACAACCTTGGGGTTCCAACATGATCCTCCAGATCTATTGGGCTTTTGCTCAGTGCTTGAGTTTTCAAGTCTTTCTGCTGGACGTTCGCTCCACGACCCGCCCAAACTTTCCACCCGATCCGCAACACCGAGATTTTCACCTAGAGTATCCGACTCTAGGACTTTTGCTCGAATACCTCGACCCGCCAAGGTTTTCTGCCTAGGGTTACACCCCTAAGACCTAGGGTTACCGCCCCCTAGAGTTTTCCTACCTACCTAATTGCATCTAGGGCTTTTGCCTAAGATATCTTAGGACTTTTCCTGCAAACTCATTCAACACATTCGATCACAAATAACCTTAACTTTGAATCATTTTCCATTATCAAAATTCAGATTCAACATCGAATGCTTCCCACACCAACATGAACTATGTTGCGTAGTCATAGATCGAATGCGATGTTACATGATCGTGTTTACATCTTGTTAGATGTGAAGTTTGTAGGGTCTATCTTCTATGTGGTTTATTGTTCTCTCGGTAATGGATTTGTTTGTGCTATTTTATGTGAACTTTGTTTAATATATTTGTGAGTAATGATATTAGTGACTTCTGATGTGTGATATATAACCAACGATATTTAGTTTCTTTCCTTGAATGTTTTATTTTATAATCTATATTGATATCAACATAAACATTGTGTCTTGCATTTACGATACACTATATGTTCTTAAGGGGACTTTGATTCCCATGTTTTGTAGTGAGGCTTGAACCTACAAAGATTCTGATGTGGGGTTTTCAATCAATTTCTTATTTATTTTTTTGGTTTGCAATATAGTTTGGAAATGGAAAATTAAGACAATAGAAATAAAGGAGTCATGTCAAATCCAATATAAGTGAGAAAACTTCAGGAAAAAAAAACAAATCAACCAAGTGAAGGGCGTTCAAATGTAATGTTGAATATATTTCTATCCTTGGAATTTATTGATATGTGTGAAGAGGAAATTTTACTAGGTAATTGACTAAATAGTCACTTTAAAATGAATGAATGAAAAAACTTAGTGTGAAAGTTTAGTAATGCAACTGGAAAAAATTATGTGTGCAAGCAACTTCGAAACCATTGGGTTCCATGAAGAAGGATTGATTATTATTCAAGAAACTGATGCATATGGAAACTGGAGTTGGTTGGAATCCTGCAAATAATTCACTTAATGCCTCGGATAAATAGTGGGAGAGAAAACTTAGGATAATTTTTCTAATTTTATTTATATAAAATTGTTTATTCATTCATTGAATCTTAGATTGATAATAATATACTTTATTATTGCAAAATAATGGAGAGTATGTCAAATTTAGAAATAAAGATTTATCACTCATTTGGTTTCGATATGATAAATTATTTTCTAATGTTGCTGCCATGGGGGAAAGGGCAAGGGTACTAAGCCAACAAACTGTGCATTGCGTTGATGACAACGAAGAAGTTATGAAGGAAAATGATATTCGTGATTTTGAAGGGCATGTTGGAATTAATGACGCATATGGTAAGGCGTGATTACCACGAGGAAAAGCAATCTCATATATTGAACGCAAAGGTTTTCCCACACAAAATATTCTAGTAGTTGTAGACTTTAATATTTGTTTTACATTTGTTTGGGCTGCATGGGAAGGAGCTGCTCATGATAATAAAATATTTGGAGAAGCTATTCGTAGGCCAGAACTTAATTTTCCTCACCCAAAAGGGAAAAGAAAGTATTATTTGGTTGATGTTGGATATTTACATATGACAGGATATATGAGTCCTTATAAAGGTGAAAATATAAGGTATCATCTTGAAGACTTTCATCGAGCAAGGACCTTGCAACAATGTGCACCAAGAAATTTGAAAGAAAAAATCAACTTCTACCACTCTTTTTGTAGGAATTGTGCCGAACGGACATTTGAAGTTTGGAAAGAAAGATGGAATATTTTGGTTGATATACCTTATTATCATATTTTGGCTAGCAACAGTGGTCATTCATAACTATATAAGAAGGAAAAAATGTTTCAGATGGGCATTCCAAATAACTGAGTATGAAAGTTAACAATCAACTATTGAACATAATATATTTATAGCAAACTCTACGGTGGAGAATGAAAATAATCCTGACAATATATATTGGATGGCAGTAACTCCATCCATGACGAACTAGTCATGGTCGGTCTCAAGCACGGATTAAGAAGGAGGGTTATGTTAGGTTGTCAGCTAGCATTAAAACTATGACAAATGTTCAATGAATAGATCTATTAAACTATTGTACTAATTCTAGGTTGTTCCCCGAAAGGAACACGTTACAAGGTCAAACTATAACGTCTCGGTAAAGACCACTATATCTCCAGAACTTAGGTATAGTGCAAACAATATACAAGAGTTTACATTGTAGGGTCCGACTGTAACGTATCAACAAGGACAGCTACATCTCCATGAGAACTTGGATGTAGTGTTAAATAAACAAGAGTTCTCACACCATAGGTTGGATAAGAACAAATATGATAGGAAAACTAATAGTTTTAGGTTTTAAACATGGAACATAGGAACCCTTAGTGGTAAATCAATCGAGGTAGTAGATATAATGATTAGGAGAAGAATTAATATTTTGTGTGTATAAGAGAAAAAATGGGGAGGTGAGAAGGTAAATATGATAGAAAACTAGAGTTTTAAGTTATGGTACATAGGAAAGAGTAAAATAAGAAATGAAGTGGGTATTATTGTAAATAGTATTAGGACTAAAAGAATTAAGATATCTTTACAATGGTATGATATTGTCCACTTTGGGCCTAAGCCCTCATGGTTTATATTTGGGCTCTATCCAAAATGTCTCATACCAATAAAGATATTTTTCCCTTATAAGTCCATGATTCTTTCCATATGTTTTCAATATAGGACTTTGTTTACAACCTTTACAACCCAACAAATAATACGTTAAAGGATGAAGTTGTCGGAGTAGTTAGAAAAAGGGATTGAATTATAACCCTTAAGATAATAGTGGGAAAAGAAACTATTAATATAATTAGCGTATATACATCATAAGTAGGAATAGATGAAACTACCAAATCAAGATTTTGGGATAACTTAGATAAAATATTATAAAACATTCCGCCGAATAAAATGATTTTAATAAGAGTTAATCTAAATGTGCATGTTAGAGTGAAAAATGAGGAATATGAGAGGGTACATGGGGATTATTATGGATTTAGAACAAGAAATAAAGAAGGAAAAACTATATTAGGTTTTGTAATAGCATATAACCATATATTAGTTAATACATTTTTTTTTAAAAAAAAAGATAAGAACACTTAGTCACATTCAAAAGTGGGAATAATAAATCATAAATTGACTTTCTTATGGTTAGGAAGGAGGATATAAAGATTTGTAAAGATTGCAATATCATCCCTAGAGAAAGCTTAACTATCTAACATATGTTAGTAGTGTTGGATATACGTTTCAAACATAATATCAATAGAAAGAAAATATATACAATTCCTAGAATTAAAAGGGAAAGATATTTAAAGTGACCTTATATTTAAAGAGAAGGTAGGAGTATAAGTAGGTAAAATGTATGATGACTCTAATATGACATGTAATAAGATGGTATCAAAGTTGAAAATAGTAGCTAAGAGTGTACTTGGTGAGTCAAAGGGACATGCACCACTAAATAAAAAATCTTGGTGGTGGAATAAGAAAGTACAAAAGAAAGTGAAGGAAAAACGAATAGCTTATAAGCAATTATATATTTATAAGAATAAAAAAAATTAAAAATATATACAATAGTCAAGAAAGAGGCTAAGAAAGTAGTAAATGAAACAAAGAAGGAAACATTTGATTGATTATATAAAAAATTGGATACAAAAGAAGGGAAAAGAGACATTTATAGAATAGCTAAAGTGAGGGAAAGGAAGACAAAAGATCTTATTCAAATAAAATGTATTAAAGATAAATATAATAGGGAACTAGTAAACGATGGAGAAATAAAAGAGTAATGGAAGAAGTATTTTCATCAACTTTTTAATAAATATTTAGGTGACCAACTTAACTTAGGTAATTTAAATAGGTCAAATGAGTATAAAAATTAAAATTTTTATTGTAGAATTCAAATTTCAAAAGTAGAATAAGTTTAAATGGGATACACAATGAAAAGGTTATTGAACCAGATGATATTCTTATAGAGATATGGAAGTGTCTAGGGAAATAAGACATTGAATGACTTATAAAATTATTTAACCTGATATTGAAAATGGAAAAAAAATCTGATTAATGGAGGATAAGTACTCTAGTTCTCTTATATAAGAATAAGGAAGATATACAAAATTATGTAAAATATAAGGGTATTAAATTAATGAGTCATACCATGAAACTTTAGAAAAAATATTAAGGAAGGAGATTACAGTGATCAAAAATCAATTTGGGTTCATGCTTGGAAGGTCGATAATAGAAGTTACACATCTTCTTACATGACTAATTGAAAAATATCGGGAGTAAAAATAAGATCTACATATGATATTAATTGACTTAGAAAAAAACTTATGATAGGATGCCAAGAGAAATTATATGGAGAATTCTAGAAAAAAGAGATATTAGTGTAATATATATTGAACTAATTAAAGATATGTACGAGAATATAACGACTAGATCGTAAAGACTTCAGATGGAGTAACTAAAGCATTTCCAATAAAGATAGTGTTACATCAGAGATTAACTCTAAGTCTCTATCTTTTTACATTAATTATGAACAAACTCACTACACACATTCAAGACACAGTACCGTGGTGTATGTTGTTTGCAGATGATATTATTTTGATAGATGCAACACGTGAATGAGTAAATGATATACTAAAATCTTGGCAGAAAACACTAGAAGGGAAAAGTTTTAGGCTTAGTAGAATAAAGACAAAATATATGAAATTTAAGTTTAGCAATATTAGACGTAATGAGACAATTGTTAAGATAGGAGATGATGCATTACTGAGAGCTTTAAATATTTAGGATCATTTTTATAAAATGATGAAGCGATTAAGAGAGATGTCTTACATAAAATACAAGTAGGATGGTTGAAATGGAGGAGAGCATCGGGTGTTTTATATGACTGTAAAGTATCTCTAAAACGTAAAGAAAAATTCTACAAAATCATAGTTAAACCTGCTATGTTATATAGAGCTGAATATTAGATTATGACTCAAGCACATAAGCAGAAGATGAGAGTTGTAGAGGTGAGGATGTTAGGGTAAATGTGTGGATATATGAGAATGGACAAAATAAGAAATGAGAGCATTAGAGAGAAAGTCAGAGTTACATTTATTGAGGGAAAACTCTGAGAGACACGTTTAAGATAGTGTAAGAATTTACTTAGATAACCAATAAATGCTCTAGTTAGACGATGTGAAACTATGACAAATACACATATCAAAGGAACAAGAGGAAGACAAAAAAAATACTTGGTTTGTAATAATAAAATAAGATAAAATTTATTTATATATAGATGATGATATAGTAGAATATATAGCACAATTACATAAACACCGATAGAACAGTTGTTCACCGACAAGACAGTTGTTCTGTTGGTAAACACTAATGGAACACAGATTCTGTCTGTAATATTAGATAGGGATTACCAATGGATATCAAGTTTTGTCGGTATTCACCAACGTATTACCAACGGAACCAATTCCATTGGTAAGTTCGCATAAAATTCTAGGGTATGGCCCCGATTTTCCCTTACGCGCGTGCATGTTCTTCCCCATCTACTCCAGTGTATTAGGTGAGTTCTCTTTGCTCCCCCTGACCCTCTCTCCCTCTTCCCGATGCCGACAGTGACTTGCATCCAGCACAACACGTGGCTGGCAGCTGTACCGACCTCCAGCACGGCTAGTGTCAACCACCAACATACGTCTGGCTGTGCTGACGATTGTGTCGATCGTGCTGGCGGATATGCCAACCTCCATCACGTGGCTAGCTATGCTGGGGGATGTGCCGGCCATCAACAAGTGGTCAGCCGCTATGCTGGCACACAATACGCGACTATACAAGCTGCCGTTGGTAGCTATGCCATCGCTACCAACATGGCTAATCGCATTCAACGACTTGGTCGACCACCAGCTCACTACCGGAAGCATGGGTAGCCGCAGCTTGGCTAGCCACCAACCATTGGCTGCGAGCTTGGTTCTACCATGAATTTGTCCTAGCTTGACATTTTTTGTGATTAATTTTAGCTTCTTTTTTTTGTTTTGTAGGTTAACGTATTTGTTGTTATTCTCCGGCTAGACTACTTATTTTCAGGTATAATTTATTAAACAATACCTATGTTAAGTTAGTATTTAGATCTATAACATGATATAGTCATTTTGTTATTTCAATGTTGGCATATTTACATCTAAGATAATTTTAAACTTCATTATCTTTGGTTGGAACATGAAAGATAGTATAGTTTCTTATTTTGTGAAACTCATATACTTTATAACAATTGTATGAAATTGTATTCTCATTAGGTGACAATGTTCATGAACAAAGCTTGGATGTATAATCGATTAGAAAATAAATTTATTAGAGATGATTTTATTGTTGAAGTTGAACAGTTTGTGAACTTTGCTAAGAGCCATCCAGAATGTATGAATGGTGTCGAGTTACGGTGTCCGTGTAATCATTCCAAATGTAGAAATAGAGCCTTCCATAATGAGAATACCGTGAAAGTACATATATATAGAAATGATTTTATACCAAATTACTATAATTGATATTGTCATAGAGAGTCTTATTGGTATGAACCAATTGGGTCTTCTAGTGGTTCATCATCTGGCATAATTGTTGTTAGGGAATTATCAACTAATGATATTGCAATGCAATCAATGGTTCATAATGTGATGAATGCAGTTGATTATTCCAATATAGATAAAATATTAACACCTGAATATCAGTAACTATATGAAATATTAAATACTAGTGAAAGAGAAGTGTAAGAAGCAATTCCTTCTCGTCATTCTCAACTATCAGCTATTGTAAGGTTATTTAATATGAAAGCAGAACATCATTTTTAAAAAGATGTTATGATGACATATGTCAATTGATGTCAAAGTTGCTTCCTGCTGATAACATAATGACTGATAGCTTCAACAATACAAAAAAATTGGTTAGAGTTTAAGTTTGCCTGTAGAGAAAATTGATTGTTGTATAAACAACTGGATGATATTTTGAACTGAAGGCAACGAACTGAGTAAATACAAAATTTGTACTCGCCTTGGTTATAAGTATTGTACTTGCATACCTGGGAAGAAGAAGAAAAATATTGTTTGGAAAGTTATATATTACTTTCCCTTAATTGGTAGACTTCAACGCTTGTATGCATTGACCGCTACAGCTTGCCACATGATGTAGCATCATGAGCATAAGCATGAAGGAAGTATTATTTGTCATCCTTATGATTCCCCTACATGGAAACATCTTGATACTATATTTCTCTCCTTTGCAATGGAACCACGTAATGTGATATTGAGACTTTCCATAGATTAATTTCAATCATTTAGTCAGTCGGGACGACAATATTCATCTTGTCTAGTTATATTAATACCGTACAATTTACCTCCATGGATGTACATGAAAAATAAATTTATGTTTCTTACTATGTTTATTCCTGGTTCAACCAATCCCAAAGAGAAAATAGATATTTTCTTGCAACCTCTGATTGTCGAGTTGAATGAATTATAGAATATAGGGTCGATCATTTATGATGTTGTAAGTAAAACTAAATTTAGATTGCATGCTGCATTATTATGAATGGTTAGTGATTTTTCAACATACTCAATGTTGTCGAGATGGAGTATGGCTGGTAAATTAGCATGCCCACACTATATGACAAAATTTGATACATTTTCATTACCTTGTAGTGGAAAGGTATCTTGGTTTGATAATCACCGTAAATTTTTATTAGTTGATCATTCTTTCAAGCGAAATAATAAAAAAATCCTAAAGAATGTTGTACTCAGAAAACCTGCTTTAATAGTTCATGCTTCAGGTGAAGAAATCATTGAAAAAATAGACAGATATGAATTTCTACCAGTATCTTAACCTGGTTCCAATGAGATAAAAAATATATTATTAGGATGTACAAGTGTGGTTAGAAGAAAAGGAGTATTTTTTTGGTAGTTGTCATATTTGAAGTATCTACTCATTCGACATAATTTAGATGTCATGCATATTGAGAAAAATTTCTTCGATAATATCTACAACACTGTGATAAATGTGCCTGGAAGAACTAAAGGCACTGTAAAATCACGTGAGGAATTAAAAGAACTAGTCAATAGACCAGAGTTGCATCAGAATGAAAAAAAACTAATAGATTTTCAAAGGCTTGTTATACATTGGACAAAGATGATGAGTAAACTTTATGTAGTTAGTTGAAAGAAATAAAAATCCCAGATGGGTATGCCTCAAATATGACTCGATGCGTAGATATGAACAGGTTAAAAATATTTGGAATAAAGAGCCATGACTGTCATGTATTTATGCAAAAACTTATTCCAGTAACTTTTCATAACTTACTTTCTCAAAATATTTGGTAAGCACTCACAAAATTGAGTCTGGTTTTTAGATATTTGATAGCAAGGTGTATTATGATGGATGATATATTTCAGCTAGAAACGGGCATTCCTCTCATACTATTTAAGTTGGAGTGCATATTTACATCCAATTTTTTTGATTTAATGGAACATCTACTAGTACATTTACCATACAAGACACAAATATCTGATCCTGTGCAGTATAGATAGATATATCTATTGGTGTAGGTTGTACTAATAATCAAGTTTTGATGTATGACAAATAAATTAAAGTTAGATATGTTGTTTGTCTAACCTTTTACCAAGTGTATAGGACTTGATGGGTCTAGAGGACCGAAACACCAGGATGAAGTCTAGCTAGGTTGATAGCTGGCATAAAGTCCATCTAGGTTGATAGCTAGCAGGAAGTCCAAATTGGATGAGACCTAGCAGAAGGAAGTCCAGTTGAGTTGACAACCAGCTGAAGTCCAGATTAGTTGAGATCTGGAAGAAAGTCCTAGTGCATCAAGGGAACTGACATCAAGGAAGTCTGCAATTGGTAAGTGGAGGTAAACAACTGGAGGAGAGATTCAGTGAGGTTGCATTCCCGGTTGAGGGAATAGTAGTCATCGGTCCGACCAAGAGTTTCAGCAAAACTCAAAGTTAGGATCAAACAGTCATGTGGCTGTCAAATATCAGTTTTGCTTCATATATTATTGTCTGGACTAACTTTATTTTGCAGAAAGAAGCATGTTGAAGAAGTTGGTCTAGGCACTCAGAGTTGCTCCGAGCGCTTAGATCAGTTTCACAAAGGCAACACCCGGGCAGGTGCTTGGCCAAGCACCTGGGTGGTCTGGGAGCCCAGAGTTGCTCCAGGCGCCTGGACAAGGGAAATTTCATCTTCGTGCTGAGTTGTAGCACAACGGCTGGTTGACTCACGTTAGGGGTCCAGGCGTCCAGAGGGGATTTGGGCGCCCGGAGGTGGATAAACTTCGAGGATGAAGTTTCGATGAGAGATCGCCAAGTTAGCACAGTCTAGGTGCCCAAGAGGGGATCCAGGTGCTTAGACGGGACTATAAAAAGAGGCTTCAACCAGCATCTTCAACACAACATTTGCTACAACTTTCGTTCCTGCGCACTGCTCTGAGAAGGCTCCGACGATCTTGAAAAGCTGCTCCGACAATCGATGATTATGAAACTCTATTCATACTTTCTTCTTGTCGGTAACTTTTTAGTTTACAGTCCATGTACTAAAATTTGGTAATTCAAATATTCAAACTAATAGTAATTGCTCAATGAAAGCACTCCATGAGTATGGGCCTTGGAGTAGAAGTCGTCGAAGGCTCTGAACCAAGTAAAATTACTTGTATTAGCATTTGTATTTTTGTGATTCTTTTCCACTGTGTATTCTTGTGACTTTTGAAAAAGTAACGAACACCATTCACTCCCTCTAGTGTCTTAACGATCTAACAAGTGGTATCAGAGTAAAGTTCGTTCTGAATTGGTGCAACCACCAATCAAGCATAGGGGGGTTCTTTTGCTTTCTTACTTTTTAAATCTTGTTTGATTTTAAGATTTTTGACCTAGTTAAAATTGGTGCAATCACCTCTTTTGGACAAGCTTTTTGTGTTTCAAAATACTCTAAATTAGTGTAACACCAATCAAATTTCTTTTTATACTTATCATCTCCCACACTACTAATCCAAGACCTAGTCTTGGATTTCTCTGTTAGTTTTTTTGTGTGTGCAAGGTTCTATCTTTAAATGGCCAAGGTGAAGTTGCAGCACTACTCGCCCTCCACTCTTCAGCGGGGATGACTTCTCGTACTAGAAGAGAAGAATGGAGGTATACCTGAAGATGAATATCAATCATGTTGGAACCCTAAGGTTATTTTTGGTGTGATCAACCAAGTTATGTTAAGTCTTATTATGTTCTAATCCTTGTGTCTAAGTATGCAGGAGCTTAAGAGCATAGGAAGTCGAGCGGAAGACGCAGCTAGCAAGAAGGACGGCACGGGAGAGAGCCGAAGGGCTCGGCGCGTTTGAGGAACG
The DNA here is from genome assembly GCF_018446385.1 of Zingiber officinale. NCBI lineage: Eukaryota > Viridiplantae > Streptophyta > Magnoliopsida > Zingiberales > Zingiberaceae > Zingiber > Zingiber officinale. The sequence continues at coordinate 92,574,132 of NC_056002.1, read as the reverse complement.
AGGTGCTGCAGAAGAGTACACCGGTGGACGAGAAGGACGCGTGCGGCGGTCCGAGGGACGAGAAGCCAGGGAGGAAGGCTGCTCAAGGAGAAGACCGAAATTGGGTTCGGTTGAGCCTTATTTCGGTTGACCAAAATCACCTAAGCAGAAGAGTGAGAGGAAGATAAAAGAAGCTGAATCCGGCTGTTGGAAGGCGCTATCATTGTGCATGGAAGGCGCCTTCAAGCCTTCATGGAAGGTGCCTTCCTTACGCATGAAGGTGCCTTCAATTCATCATGGAAGGCGCCTTCAACCAGGCTGGTTCTAGCCGTTGCAGTGGATAAAACTTTATCCATCGGCGCCTCACTGGAGGTGCCTTCCAACTCTATGGAAGGCACCTTCAGCCTGCGGATATGTTTTCCCATGAGCTATAAAAAGACCCTGGACCTAGGAAAGATGTAACAACTTGAGTATTCATTTCCTAGAAATAGTCTGAGCTGTTAGTGTGTGTAAGAGGCTTCTCTGCCTTCACCGAAGGAGATTCTTAGTGAACTTTCATCTGGCTTGGATTAACAACCACCCCGGTTGTAACCAAGTAAATTTTGAGTCTCTTCCTTTTAGTTTTGTATTGTTTATTTTTATGCTATTGCTGCTAATCTAAGTTGAAAGACGAGAAAAGTGTTTTGGTTTTCCGTTTCAAGCAACTCAACCCTCTCCAGCCGGCCTACCCGGTCCATCAAATCAATGGTTAACCATCTGACGAGGATACAAGGTGTCAGTAGACAAAGCAATAAAAGTACCTCTCAACCCTAAAAGATGGAATGCAGAAGACAAAAAGAAGACTGAGATCGAGTTAAAGGCACTGAATACACTTCAGTGTGATTTGACGAAAGAAGAACTCAACCGTGTCGGCCCGCACGAGAATGCCAAGGTGTCGTGGACAAGCTAGTAGACTTATACGAGGGCACGACTGATTCAAAGGTAACCAAGAGAGACCTACTTTTGAACAACTTATTTAACATTAAAATGCAAGATGGTGAGACCACAAGTTAGCTCCATATCAGAATAAAGAACATCCTGAACGGACTTCACCTAATCAGCTACCAGATAGAAAACCGAGATATAATCATGTATGCCTTAAATTTCTTTGCTCGAAATGAATTGTGGGCATCTATAGTTGATGCCTACAAAGTTTCAAATAATTTATCTAAATTAAATTAGATGAACTCTTTTGTGAACTCAAACTCCATGAGCAAACTAACTCCAAAAGGTCCGAGAAAGGTGTTGCACTTCTTGCATGTTCCTAAAAAAAGAGTCAAAAATAAGAACAAATCGAAGCCAGAATCTAAATCTAACTCAAAAGCCAAAGAAAAACAACCAGTGAACATGATCAGAAAAATGTTCACTAGAAGGAAGAGCAACTTCATAAAGAAGGACTTACAAAAGGTGATCAAATCAACATCCAACGACGTGAAGGCGAAGATCACATGCTACAGGTGTAGCAAGAAAGGACACTACAAGCACGAGTGTCTAAAAATGAAAGAGGACAAACCTAAGACAACTAGAAAAAAAAAGGCACTCAAAGTGACTTAGGACGAGTCGTCTTAGGAAGAATCGGACAATGACGAATCGAAGCATCACAACTACCTCGCGCTGATGGCATCTGGACCAGAATCAGAAAATGAGGCGAATCAAGATGATGAGTCCAAATACGAGTCAAGCTACGAGTCTATACTTGTTTCTGATAGTTCCGACGAGGTATACTCTATTTTAATTGTAAACTTCTTTAAAATTATTGTTTTCTTAATAAATAATTAATTAAATCTGAAAAATAAAATGACATACTCCTTAAGGAAAATCAACGCCTTAAGGAACAACTTAATTCCCAAACAGAAAATACTAACCCAACTGAAGTTGAAAGACTTGAGGAAGAAAACTCTAAATTGAAAATTAAAGTAGCCAATCTAAAAAAATTGTTAGAAAAATTCACAACCAGATCCAAGTACCTAGATATGATACTTGGATATCAACGACATGTATATAATAAATCATGACTCAAATACAAGTCCAGCTCGACAAATAAAATGTTCATCTCATTAATAAGTCAAAATAACAACTAAACCAAAGCTTGGATTCCAAAATCTTGTCTAACTAAGCAAGTAGGACTCAATCAATTTTATATAGCTAAAAATGAAATTCACTACATAAAACTAAATCAAAATAAATTAACTAATTCAAACCCAAACCTAAAATATAAAATAAAATTAAACAAATCAAATTCAAATTGAAAAACTAAATCTAAATCAAATAACTACAAATCCAATCTAAACTCAAGTTATAATCAAGTTTATTATAACTATAAAACAGATTGATACAAACCTAAAACTTAAAACTCAAGTTCAATAATTCTGGGGAGGTACCAAATTAGTTGGCACCTCCAAAATAATAGTTTTCCTGCTTGGGTAATTAGGACAAGTTTAATTAAAGATAAAAATTTAACTTAACAAATAGTACTGGAAAAGTTTTGGATAATAGTAAGTTAGGAAAGCTCTATATATGCATGTCTAGAAAAATATGACTTTGACCTGGTGCATTTGACTTAGTAGAACTAACTGAAGTTACTCATTACTAATACTAGCTGATTAGACCAAAGTTTTATACTAAATTCAGTGGACAAGACTATTTAAAATTTTTTAAAGGTGTTGTTACTCTAACGATGTCCAGATGACTCACCACAACTTAAACGTTTATCCAAAGAATGTTTGCCTGTTAGCCCAAAGTTAAACTTGAATCTAAACAAGTTAAATCAAACCCTGAAATTTAAACTTAACTCATCTCACAAAATTATAAGATTCTCTGATTAAAAATATAGATAAAGTGAAATGAATAAGGATTGATTAAAATTAAAATAAATTAAATTTTAAAAATTAAATTAAAATTAATTAAATTAAATTTAGTTAAATTTAAATTTAAAATTAAAATAAATTAAAAATTATTTAAAATTTAAATAAAAATTTAAAATTGAAATTAAATTAATATTAATATTAATTAAAATAAATTAAATTAAATTAAATTAAATTAAATCAAATTAAAATTAAAAATTAACTTGAAACTTATAATCAAATTAAAAATTAACCTTGGTTTAAGTAAATTAAAATTAAGTTAAAATAAATTAAACAAAATTAAATTAAATTATAATTAATCAATAATCAATTACTCTTACATTTCCATCATCATTAATACCAATTTAATAACTGAATCCAAAAAGTAATAATTTAATAATTGATTAATTCAAAATAATTTCTTTAATACTAATAAAATAATCAAATTCAGAATTAAACAATAATTTAATTTCATAACACTAATAAATACAAAAGAGTCTTTTATCTCAATAATTAATTTTTTTAAACTTATTAATCTATCATTTCTACAAATAAGTATATCTTTCTTAAAAATTAAAACCTTAGGATAAGGGGATGATATTTCTTTAAATAATTTTTAAATTCTAAACTAATTTTTACTTATATTTTTTTAAAAAAAAATCATTTCTCTAGCGTTTCAAAATGTGTTTTGGCCTTAGTCTAGGATAAATCCCTAAAAACATGATTCTATAGATCTAAACAACGAGCATCTCACAAACACATTAGGACTACCTTGATTGTGTATTCAAAAACTTTGGATGACGTGAGATACATAGGTCTTTTGTTTGGACTTAATATGCTTATATCAGTGCATCAACATAAGGCTGGGTGAAAAATACGACAGGACATTAATTAAGTTAAGTAGTTCGTTTTCAGCAAATATATAATTAGACAATATTACTTAACTAGACTAATCAAGTAAAAATTATTATCTTCTTGTAGCTAGTTAGTAACAAAAATTTAGACATTTAAGGTCTATTTTAGACAAATATTATTTTTTAAAATAATATCGGATTAAATGGGAGAATCTGTCTGAACAATTTTAAAAAGTTTTAAAATTTACTTTGAAAAATATTTTACAAAATTCATACAAATTTTTCTATTTTTAAAAAGAACTTGCGTATTTTTGCAAAAATATCCTTGAAAATGCTTGTAACTTTTATTAAAATTTACTTTAAAAATAAATATATAAAATTCTTGTAACATACTTTGTTAAACTTGTTTGAAAAATATTTTAAAAACATTTCAAAACTAACTTGCTTAAATTTTTAAAAATATTTTTCAAAATTCTTGCAAAGTTTCAAACTTTTGTTTAAAAATTATATTTAAAAATTTGAAAAGATTAAACCTTTGAAAATGTTTACAAAATTACTTTTCAAAGTTATACGTTAGAAAATGTTTTTAAAATGCCTTAAATTTCAAACGTGCTTTAAATAATCTTTTGAAAACCTTTATTGTTTAAAAACTTTATGCATTGAAACATATTTTGTACGCTTTTTTAAAACTTCCATAAAAATATTTCAAAAAAAACACATTTGAATTTCTTTCGTTGTTTGAAAATTATTTAAAAATCTTTAACTTATTTATAATATCTATTTACAAAATATTTGAATATGGTTTACAAAATTTAAAATTTTCAAAATTACTTTGTAAAGTTTAAAAAGTTCGTTTCAAATTATTTTGAAATTTTTTTTACTCCTCTTTACAATAAACCTGTAAATTTTTCTGAAAATTTTTTGTTTTAAATATTTTAAAAGTTAAGTTGTCGACTTTTATGAACAGTTGAAAATTTAGATTTAATGCGTTGTATTATTTTTTGATGTATGCCAAAGAGGGAGGATAGTGGGTTAAGTTAGAAAAATCAATTCACTTTACTCAAATTTGCATTACATGTTTAATACTTGCTTATTTGTATTTTTTTTCTAACTTTAACTCAAATTGGTATTACATCAAAAAGGAAGAGATTGTTGGTAATAATTAGATTTTAATGTATGACAAATAGGTTAAAGTTAGATATGTTATATGCCAAACCTTTTACCAAGTGAGCACAACTTGATGGGTCTAGAGGACTGAAACACCAAGCTAAAGTTCAACTCGATTGATAACTGGCATGAAGTCTAGCTAAGTTGATAGCTGACAAGAAGTCCAGATTGGTTGACATCTGACAGAAGGAAGTCCAGTTGGGTTGACAACTAGTTGAAGTCCAGATTGATTGAGATTTAGCAAGAAGTCTTGGTGAGTCAAGGGACCTGATATCAAGGAAGTCTGCATTTGGCAAGTGGAGGTAAGCAACTGAAGGAGAGATCCAATGAGAACGCATTCTCGATTGAGAAAACAGTAGGCATCGGTCCAACCAAGAGTTTCAGTAAAACTTAAAGTTAGGACCAGACAGTCCGGAGGCTGTCAAATATCATTTTTGCTTCATATATTATTGTCTAAACTAACTTTATTTTACAGAAAGAAGCTTGTTGAAGAAGTTAGTCCAGGCGCTTGGAGTTGCTTCGAGCGCCCAGACCAATTTCGCAAAGGCAGTGCCTGGCTTAGCCAGGCACCCGAGCGGTCCGGGTGCTTGGAGTTGGTCCAGGCGCCTAGACAAGGGATGTCACACCCCCAGATGAGTCCCTGCCGACGAAAATTTGGCAACATCTCCCTTGTACCGGTGACAATATGAATCCTGAATACATAACCCTCAGGGCCTCTCAATCCTCAGATAATACAGCCGGAACAATACTGATCCGGCGGTAAAAATCCGGAACCCCATAAGGAGTCAACGCTGAGGGGAGGTCAAAGGGTCCAGTGGCTCGCCGGAAAAGGGCGAGCCGACCGGACTCAGAAGAAAGGGAAATCTGATAGTAAAAGGCACCCTGGTAGGGACCAGGGGTCCGACGCTCAAATAAAGCAGTGCGTAATGACCGAGCGGAAGGAGGTGCCGCCCGGACGGCACAAAGAATCAAGGCCGTCCGGACGACGTTCATCGCCCGCCCGGCGGGCCGGGCACCCCAGTCAGACGGTGGGTAAAAGAAGGGGACATCTTCTGACAGCCGTCAAGTCGTATGGCTGTGCCATACTTCTAGTCTGACAACGGGTGGTCCTGCCGTCCCATCAAAGAACATGCTCGGACTGTGGCAGCATGGTGTCAGGTAAGCTCTCTGACAAGTGCATACCGTGGTATGGGGTGCTGACACGTACGCACCTCGGTGGGCGTGCATCAGTTCCTTCTCCGTCCTATATAAAGAGGCTATTACTTCGCCAAAGGTACGCATAATGCAAATTGGGCAGCCACTTTCTCCACCACTTACCTGACTTGAGCGTCGGAGGATCGTCGCCGGGACACCCCTCCCGGCTCGGTTTTGTTGCAGGTTCGCCGGAGCACTCGAGGATCCAGCAGAGAGCGCCACGTGCCCAGCGTCTGCTGACTCTTGGTTCGGACAGGATCAAATACAATAAAGAAAGAACACATTCTACGCAGTTTATAGTAGTACAACCTCCAGTTGACTATACATCAAATCACAACCACGCAATTTCATAAAGACAACCTCTGGATGACAACATAAAATAAAAGGAACACAACGATATTTAAAACATCGTAGATATATATATAATACCAACTCCACTACAACGAGGAAAAACCAACCCACCTAGAAAATCTTCGCAGCGGAAAACGAGGGTAGCATACCCAAAACTCGATATAAAAATCAACAGGTGTAAGAATTACACATCACTAGTTTGTAGGTCACATAGCAAGAAAACAGAAGACCAAACATAGAAACCATCGCGACATGGAGAGGGGAGTAGCAGCTGAAATCTCATGACAGCTTCAACCTGAAATAGGAATAAATCAACGGAGTGAGTTTAATGAACTCAGCAAGTAATAAGCAGATATGCATAGTAACATAACTATCAGTAATAATCATGCAGTACATGATAGGATCTTTGCGTTCGGCTAGAGGGGGGTGAATAGCCTTTCTTTGATTTTTCACCTACAACTTGTTAGCGAAAGCAAATAGAGAGAAATGAAGGACAAGACAAATAAGAAAACAACGCTAACTCCTTGGTTTACTTGGTCTCCACCTCCTTAAGGTGACTAATCCAAGGCACACACCCACGCGATCAAACTCCAATATGAACTTCTCCTTCTCATTATCACAAACGAAGGTGGAGAAACCTTTACAAGGTTGCCTCTTCCTCTTACAAGATGAGATCTAGGATTAGGAGGAAAAGACTCAAAATCTTTTGCTTTGAAATCACTTGGAGAGCTCTCTTTTGGCTTAGCATAATGAGTATTCGAAAATTGTTTATTTTGTTTTTTTTTGCTACAGTGCATCTCCCCTTTTTATTTGTCATCAAAAGTAGTCGTTTCTCACGTGATCGTCGCCGTCGATCGATTGAGCACATCTCCAATCTATTCAAATATAGCCGTTGAGCGCCGTTACGATCGATTGGGCCAACATTGGATCGATTCAGCCGCAAATTTCATAGGTACAGAAGTGGATTCAATCGATCGATCGATCGATTGGTTACCTCCAATCAATAGGTTGATCAATTCAAAATCGCACTGCTCCTTCATGTAGAAACCTTTTGAGTAGATCGACCGATCGATAGGTTATCTTCAATCGATCGGCTGATTAATCCAGGTTCGCACTGTGTTCTTGCGTAGGAAACATGTGAATCGATCGGCTGATCGATTGGATTCCTCCAATCGATCGGCTAATCGATCCAAGTTCCCTTTGTGCTCTCGCGCAGAGGCTATCAATCGATCGGCTGATCGATTGTGTAACGACCCGACCCCTTAACCCCTTGGGCGGCCCATTTGGCGGCCCATTTGGCGGCCCCTTAGCGGTCCCTTGGGCGGCCCAACTTGCGGCCCAACCCGCGATCCCTTTTGTCGTCGACCGACGACCCTCGGTTGTGCCGTTACTCACTAGGTCTTTCCACCCCTGGCCAGTAGATTTTTGCCTTCCCCAAGATTCGAACTCTAGACCTCCAGGCTAAGTACTAGAGTTTATGAATCCTGGTAGCCAAGTGAGCACCACTCACTTGGCTACCAGGATTCATAAACTCTAGTACTTAGCCTGGAGGTCTGGGACCGCCAAATGGGCCGCCAATTGGGCCGCCCAAGGGGCCGAGGGGTCGGGTCGTTACAATAAAAAGACGCCTTTTATTGTAACGACCTTGCCCCTAGGCCCCTTGGGCGGCCCAACTGGCGGCCCATTTGACGGCCTCTTGGCGGTCCCTTGGGCAGCCCAACTAGCGACCTCTTATGTCGTCAACCGATGACCCTCGACCGTGCCGTTACTCACTAGGGTATCCCACCCCTGGCCAGTGGATTTTTACCTTCCCCAGGATTCGAACTCTTGACCGCTAAGTACTAGAGTTTATGAATCCTGGTAGCCAAGTGAGCGGCTGTCATGCCCCGGGGGAGTCCCTGTCCGAAGAAATTTCGGCAGCATCTCCCCTGTACGGCTGACAATCTGAATCATTTCTACAGACACAATATACCTCAGCCATAGGCGGCTGGAATATACACACAACCACGCAGTTTATATGCAGCCTACTCGACTGATACAATAAAATACACAACCACACAGTTATATGTAAATATAACAGTCCACTCGGTTGTACCAAAACTAAACACAACGGAAAATACAATGGGCAACACATACAACTAAAAACGTTGAATTATAGCTGGCTAGGCTTACACCACACAACAAAACAACACTCCAGAAACAAAACCGGAACACAAAGCTAAATACACAAAATAGAAATAAACATAAGCGGAGGTAGGTCTCCTGATGTGACGTGGGAAGCGGTAGGCAGGATATTCCAAGCGACTCCATAAACAACCTGGTACCTGAAAAAGATAGTGTCTACGGGGGTGAGTTCAACAACTCAGCAGATACCTAGTTGACATGTATAGCAAACTATAACGAATAGTAATAATTATGGAGTATAGTCTCCTGGACAAAAGCTGGAAATGCACAATAGAAAAGGCTGAAGAGAACTGTACTCACCAGAGCCTCCTATCAGAATAGTCAGGTCGTCATACCGAGAGTATTATAAATCCTGTATGCATGTCAAACAAATGCATCCACCAAAATGCAGCAAATAAGTGCAGCAAATACAAGCAATAAATGCATCAATGCATATGATGTCCATGATGTATCCTGGTCACCCCTACTGCCAGTCAGCCGTCTCACACACGATGGTGAGACCGCGTGGGTAGGGCTGTGACAACCGTGCACTCTGACGTTACTGCTCCTGATGAGTGACTGAATGGACGGGATGTTGTCGGAGTACACCTATCCTCTTACCCCAAATCATAAGTGGGGGAGCTCAATGCTCTCATCTCCCGGTACACGATGACGGAGAGGGATCCCTGACGTGCTACCATGCTACATCACACTACCCATGAGCGGACCAACGGAGCACCGACAGAGCAAAACTGACGTGCTACCACGCTGCGTCACGCTACCCATGAGCGGACCAACGGAGCACCGACAGAGCAAAACTGACGTGCTACCACGCTGCGTCACGCTACCCATGAGCGGACCAGCGGAGCACCGACAGAGATGAAACTGGCGATGTGCTCAACAATAATGGAGCAGACTATCGCGCAACATGCAATCATGCGAATGATGCATGACACTAAGCATGACATAATCCTGAACAACATAGTAATATCCATATATATATATAAAATATGTACCATAGGACAATGAACCAAATCAAAGGTACACAGATCAGATAAGGTATAAAAACCTAGATCCTGAACATAATAAACACATGGTTGTGTCACTACCCCTATAAGCATGTATAATCAGGTAGGTACTAACATGAAGTGCATAATAAGTAAACAAAACAAGCATGTAACAGGTATCGGGTAGTGATCAACCGAAGCAAAGACGAACATAATCATTACTAAAGGTTATAACCTACTAAACATATCAACATGACATTATCAAAGATAAGTCAAGGTACCCGCCTCAAATAGCAGGTCAAATCCAACGTCGAGATGCTCATCTCGCGTCAAGATCCTGTGTCACCAATATATATACTTATTTTATTTTGCTAAATTTCTCATAAATAGCTAAATAAAATCTCTAACCCTAAATTAGGGTAAAAACCCTAATCAACACATAAACAGCTAATTACTCAATCCAACTCATACCTAATTCAACCCAATTAAATATCTTACCTCAATCTCACAGTCCCTAATAATGATCCACTGCTAGGGATGTCGCTGCTGGAATAGGATTAACTGCTGGAACCCAATAAATAACCTGCACTTCACTGTCCATATCAAAATGAAACTCAAGAAATCATTTTCAATTCGGTAACCAAATTTCCAAAATAACCTGAGCACCTTACCCTCTTTTCACCAAACTACTATGGTGATCCACAGCCAGATGGTTGCTGCCATATCAAGAGCAACCCCACAGCAAACCTCCCTCTGAATTCCTCTCCCAAAATTTGGCTAGGGCACAGAACTTGCTGTCCTTGAATCTGTCTCCTCTGTGGAGGAGGCAACACAAGAGAGGTGTGACCACAGTGAGGGAGAAGGTGTGGAGGCAGTAGCGCGAGGGAAGAAAAATTCACCACTGAATGGCTAGTCGACCAACGCTAGGGCACAAAGTCGGCGGCACTGTTCGGGTCGAGAGACGGCGGCGGTGTCGGCAGGGCACAGTGGTGGCAGCCGGCGTTAGGGCAAAAGGGAAGGTCGGCACCAGTAGATGTCGGCGGTGCTTGAGTGCCGGCGAGAAGACGTCGGCGGTGACCGGCGCACAGTGGCGTCGGAATCGCGGTGTGCGGCGGGGAAGAGCGGTTGTCGGAGGTGCGGCAGTGAGGATGGGGTGTCGCGAGGAAGGTGGAAGAAAAGTGGAAGAAGAGTTGGGCGCGTCTTAAATCACAAAGAGAAAGGATCCGTCGCGGCGCCAATTAGGGCACGAGAGGAGAAGGCGTGGGCGAGGCTCGGGCACGCGGCGTCGAAGAGGAAACGGAGGAGAGAAAATAAAGAAAAGAAAAATAAAAGAAATAAGCAAATTCTTTTCCTTGCTTAAATGGATAGCCTAAACAGGCTTTCCCGGGCCCCATTTTTATCCCCGCAAATTAGTCCATACGAGCTCCAAAAAATTCCCGAAAAATTTCCAAAAATTTCAGAAAATTCCCTTATTATTATCTACCCTTTTCCAGTATTTTACATTCTCCCCCACTAATAAAAATTTGGTCCCCAAATTTCGTTATCTACCATCAGCAAATACCAACAACGGTAAAGAGTATAAATGTTGAACGGTAAATTAAATCACAAACCTCAAGTGAAAAGATGGGGGTATCAAGCCCGGATCGTATCCTCAATCTCCCAGGTAGCCTCCTCGTCAGAATGATGCTGCCATTCGACTTTAGCTAGTCGGATAGTCTTGTTCCGCAGCTGACGCTCTTTCCGATCTAGAATCCATACCGAAACTTCCTCATAAGTGACGTTAGGCTGAACGGAAACTGAGATATCTGTCAGCACATGTGTCAGGTCGGGTACGTATCTCCTCAGCATAGATACGTGGAATACGTCGTGAACACCTGCCAGGGACGATGGTAGTGCCAGCCGGTAAGCTACTGCTCTAATCCTCTCCAAGATCTAGAAAGGTCCAATATATCGCGGAGCTAGCTTACCTCTGAGGCCAAATCTCTTTACCCCTTTCGTGGGTGAAACTCACAGAAATACATGGTTGCCTGTAGAGAACTCCAAGGGTCTGCGTCTCCGATCAGCATAACTCTTTTGGCGGTCCTGCGCCTCTGACATCCTCCGTCTAATAGTACAGACCAACTTTCCCTCATGCTGAGCTCTATAAGGTCCCAACAACTGGGCTTCCCAACCTCATCCAGAGGGTGGGTGCCCGAACAATGCCTACCATACAACGCTTCAAACGGTGCCATCCGGATAGCCGAATGAAAGCCGTTGTTGTAGGTGAACGCTACCAATGGCAAGTGGTCCTCCCAAAATCCCATACACAAAACCTCAGCAAGTCCTCTAGAGTCTGAATGGTCCGCTCCGACTGTCCATCTGTCTGTGGATGGAAAGTTGTACTGAAATGGAGCTGAGTGCCCAAGGCCTGTTGCAGACTATGCCAGAAACGAGACGTGAACCAGGGGTCTCTATCCGAAATAATAGTCAAAGGGGCACCATGTAATCTGATGATCTCCTGGCAATATAGATCTGCCAATCGATCCAGGGAATCAGTCTTCCGGATCGCTAAAAAGTGCATCGATTTGGTTAATCGATCAACGATTACCCAACTCTGTCATGGCCTCGTCGTGTCCTAGGTAAACTCACCACAAAGCCCATGGTATTGTTTCCCATTCCCACTCAGGAGTAGGAATCTATTGAAGTAATCTGACAGGTCTCTGGTGCTCAGCCTTCATCTGCTGACAGACAAGACATCTAGCTACGAATTTCGTGATGTCTTTCTTCATGTCGTTCCACCAATAAGAACGCCTCAAATCTTGGTACATACGGGTACCGCCTGGGTGGATAGCAAATCTGGAGCGATGAGCCTTTTGAAGTAGCTCCTCCCTGACCGGGTGAGATGGAGGTACGCATAAGCAGCCTCGAAAATAAATAATACCCACTTCATCTCGGGTAAACTCAGTCTGCTGCCCGGAAGCTATCTGGCTGCCAATAAACTGCAAATGTTGATCACCGGCCTGGGCCTCTCAGATCCTCGTCCTGATCGACGACTGAGCAACCATGGTAACTAGAATACCCTGCTCTGTCTGTCCCTACTCCTGAAGGCCCAATTTGGAGAAACCCTGAACCAAATCTGTGACTGAAACTCGGTGGCAAGCCAAAGTCCCTCTGGACTTCTTGCTGAGCGCATCGGCAACCACATTAGCTTTCCCCTGGTGATAGCTAATCATACAGTCAAAATCCTTTAGGAACTCCATCCATCTCCTCTGTCAGAGATTTAGCTCCTTCTGAGTGAACAGATATTTGAGACTCTTATGGTCAGTGTGAATCTCAAATGTAATACCGTACAGGTGATGCCGCCAAATCTTCAAAGCAAAGATGATGGCGGCTAGCTCCAATCATGTACTGGGTAGTTCTTCTCATGCTCCTTCAACTGCCGAGAAGCACAGGAGACTACCCTGCCGTGTTGCATCAAAACAGTGCCCAAACCCTATAGAGAAGCATCGGTGTAGAGTACGAATCCGTTCTCTCTATAAGGTAAAACCAAAACTGGAGCCGACACTAATCTCCGCTTCAGCTCCTAAAAGCTAGTCTTGTAGTCCTGGGCCCAAGTGAACTTCACACCATTCCTGGTCAGGCGTGTCAGCGGCATAGCAATGCAGGAGAAACCCTCGACGAAAGGTCTGTAATATCCTGTCAGTCCCAAGAATTGCGGATCTCCTACACTGATTTCGGATTCTCCCACTGGTGATAGCCTCGATCTTCTGAGGGTCTACTTAAATACCTCGGCTAGAGACCACGTGGTCCAGAAAAATCGACTGAAGATAGCCAGAAGGCACACTTGCTGAACTTCGCGTACAGCTGATGTCGTCGAAGAGTCTCCAAGACCATGCGAAGATGCTGTGCATGTTCCTCCTCGGAAGGCGATTAGATCAATATGTCGTCGACAAAAATGACAACGAACTGATCTAGATACTCTATAAATATGCGGTACATCAAATCCATAAATACTGTTGGAGCATCGGTAAGCCCAAATGACATTACCAAAAACTCATAATATATGTACAACAAACATTCTCAACCAGAGATCCCCGATAACAAGTCCGAAATCTGATCACTAACTACAAATCACCAAAGAATAGATCATCTAATGTGAGAGCAACACTCCATCACAAGAAATATTACATATGTGGGAGCAATGCTCTACCACCAACAAGGCAACCTATATGGGAGCAGCGCTCCACCACCACAATCCAAAATATGTAGGAGCAACGCTCCACCACAGACAATCCATAACATGTGGGAGCAACGCTCCACAACAACAATCCAAAATATGTGGGAGCAACGCTCCACCACAAACAATCCAAAATCAACAAACAATCCATAATATGTGGGAGCAACGCTCCACCACAATAATCCAAAATAAATGGGAGCAACGCTCCACCACAATAATCTATAAGTGACCAAGACATCTTACTATCCAACTAGTGACTGCACGAATCACTCTACCACATATCACTGTGAGCAACCAAGGGTATTACAATCCAGTAAGCAAATAAAATCCATCGTCAACTCTATCAACATCGTAGTGGGTCATCCACTAATAGGAAAATTAGTTGATAAGGCAATACAACAAATGACATAATGTAGACACTCCACATAAGTAGAATCATCATGATGCTACCCACAATACACCTGGCACATGTGCCCACACAACATAGGTATGATCGACATAATCCTCTAATTAGTACACACCAAACATACTCATAACACAGGTATAAATCAGCGTAATCAACATATATACACCTATGCCAAGAGTATAATCAACGTAATACTTTCAACAAATCATAATAGACACGAGTGTACACACAGCACAAATATAATCAACAAGATACCTCCCATAATACCAAACACGTGTACACATACCATAACACAGATTTAATCGACATGATACCTTCAATAATACAATCAGACACGTACACCGAACTACATAGCTATAATCCACAAGGAACCTACAATAACCATATCAGAACATATATACAAATACTACTTGCAAATGGGCAGTCTATCACAGGACTCCTACAACACATAACAATCATATGTGCATGCAACATAGATATGAATACTCAGCATATTTACCCCAATCCACCTGGCATTCCCTATGCTACCTTCTAAGTTATCCAACTAGGTACATACAGTCTAAAATTAAAGAATAGGATACATCGATCCTCTATAGACTAATCAAACCGACAATGGTATACGACTAATTCAGTCTTTTCCACGTCCGTACAAGCCATGTACTCAAATGAGCTCTAGATACCTAACTAAGCACAAATAACCCAAAGATTCGAACCTATAAAAATAGAGTATGACAATCCCGTACTAATCGGACCAACAAAACTAAATCGGTCATCTACTAACTAATCAAGAATACATTAATCCTCCACAAGCAACTAAGGTAAATCAATCCACGATTACCCAAATCAACAAGTGTAAATCAGACTTCTACTGACCGATCTAACAAAAGTAAATCAATTATCTACTGATGAAATTAACTAAGATAAAATGGTATTCTACTGGCTAAGTCAACATGAATATGTAGATACTATCAACTACCTAGCTAATAATAGCAGAGGTTGGTATGTGCCTCCATCTCCTAACCAACTAGTAGTAACAGAAGCTAAAACTACTGGTGGTATGATATGAAAAATCACCAGAGACTATAATCTTTAATCTCTATTAAGGTCAACCAAAATCAGTGGCTAACCCATCACATGTAATATGTGCTTCAACAACCAGACAGGTACTAAATAACAAGTGCTAATACATTTCATAACTATCATAGTCAACAATGCATACTAACAAAAGGTAGGATAACAGTATACCAACATACCTCCTATAGCTTGGAGATGTCCTGCCACTGCCAGGTCCCAAAACCCGAAAAGTCACATCGAGAAAACTAAAACACGAAATCTGAAACACAGGATATAAGACTCGTAAACTTGGCTCTGATACCAAATAAATTGTCATGCCCCGGGGGAGTCCCTGTCCGAAGAAATTTCGACAGTATCTCCCCTATACGGCTGACAATCTGAATCATTTCTACAGACACAATATACCTCAGCCACAGGCGGCTGGAATATACACACAACCACTCAGTTTATATGCAGCCTACTCGACTGATATAATAAAATACACAACCACGCAGTTATATGTAAATATAACAGCCCACTCGGTTGTACCAAAACCAAACACAACAGAAAATACAATGGGCAACACATACAACTAAAAATGAAAAATGTTAGCCGACTAGGCTTACACCACACAACAAAACAACACTCCAGAAACAAAATCGGAACACAAAGCTAAATACACAAAATAAAAATAAACATAAGCGGAGGCATGTCTCTTGATGTGACGTGGGAGCCGGCAGGCAGGATACTCTAAGCGACTCCATAAACAACCTGGTACCTGAAAAAGATAGTGTCCACGGGGCTGAGTTCAACAACTCAGCAGATATACCTAGTTGACATGTATAGCAAACTATAACGAATAGTAATAACTATGGAGTACAGTCTCCTGGACAAAAGATGGAAATGCACAATAGAAAAGGCTGAAGAGAACTGTACTCACCAGGGCCTCCTATCAGAATAGTCAGGTCGTCAGACCGAGAGTATCATAAATCCTGTATGCATGTCAAACAAATGCATCCACCAAAATACAGCAAATAAGTGCAGCAAACACAAGTAATAAATGCATCAATGCGTATGATGTCCATGATGTGTCCTGGTCACCCCAACTGCCAGTCAGCCGTCTCACACACGATGGTGAGACCGTGTGGGTAGGGCTGTGACAACCATGCACTCTGACGTCACTGCTGTTGTTGCGGTTAGCACTAACGGTCTAACTCAGGTTTCGATTAATGACAAATTAGGTTAAGTTAGGTTTGTCGTTATCTAACACTCTGAACGAGTGTGCAGGCGAAGTCCAAGCGGGTCGACGGGCTGACCGGACGCTTGGCACGAAGTCCAAATGGGTCGACGAGTTGACTGGACATTTGGCATGAAGTCCAAGCGGGTCGACGAGCTGACCGGACGCTTGGCACGAAGTCCAGCTAGGTCGAAGGGCTGACCGGATAGCTGGCAAGAAGTCCAGACGGGTCGAAGGGCTGACCGGACGTCTGGCAGGTGTGTAAAGGTAAGTCACTGGAAGGGAGTGACTGTGAGGACGCGTTCCCGGGAAGGGAACATTTGGCGTCGATCTGGCTTAGATCCATTTCGGATACCTAAGTCGAGATCGTGACTAGATTCCGGTCTCGGAAAGACGGAATCTAAGTCATACTCTTTTTGTGGAACTTATAAACTGTGCTAATACTTTGTTTTGCAGGTTACACATTATATATTTGCCTCGGACTAACCTTGTCTTACAGGAGAAGGATTTTCTGGAGAAAGGAGGTTCGGGTGCCTGGAAGGGATCCGGGCGTCCGGAGGCAAATATTATCCATTACGCGGCGTATACACGTGGAGCTCGCTGGTTGGGCCTGCCACGTCACACCAGGGCACCCGGAAGGGATCCGGGGCGCCCCGAGCCTCATATAAAAGAAGGGTCAGGGGTGGAGCTTCAACAAAAACTCAAAAACTCTCAGACTGCTCTACTGTGCTCCTGCAACGCCGCGAGGCCACTCAGACAAAAGCGCTCTCTTCAATTTAATTCTTTTCATTTTGTCGGTATTTTCTTTTTTGTCAATTCTTGTACTAAATTCTTTTGTAATCATTATTCGAATTGATAGTGATTGCCCAACAAAAGTACTCAATGAGTACGGGGCTTGGAGTAAGAGTCGACACAGGCTCCAAACCAAGTAAAAAGGTTTTGTGTTAGCATTGTTCTTTCTTTTCCGCTGTGCTTACTCTTTTCGAAAGAATTTTCTTAATCGATATTCACCCCCCCCCCCTCTATCGTACGATCATGGTCCAACAAGTGGTATCAGAGCAGGTACCACTCTGATTTGGTGCAACCACCAATCAGACAAGGGGGTGATCTATTTTTTAGATTTTTTTCTTGCTTTCGGATTTCAGTTTTTCGTTTAATTCCAAACTTGTATTATTACCTTTTTGGAAATCTCCTTCCATCGCAATTAAATCTAAATTGGTGCAACACCAATTTAGTTATTTTTTTTAATTCTTCCCGCACTACTAATCCAATACCAAGTCTTGGAACCTCTCTATTTATTTTTTTTACAGATTAAAATGTCGCAGATCTAGGGCTTCAGCACAGTGCGACCTCCCTTTTTTAACGGGGATGATTTCCCGTACTAGAAAAAGCGAATGGAGGTGTACCTCAAGACGGACTTCGACCAATGGCTAACCATCACAAAAACCTATAGACCTCCAGTCGACAACTCCGGGAATCCACTAGATCCGGAACAGTGGACTCCGGACATGAAAAAAAGGCATCGACGGAGAACAAAGCAATCAACACTTTGCAATGCGAACTAACAAGGGAAGAACTGAACCGGGTAGGACCGCACCAGAACGCTAAAGAACTGTGGGACAAACTGATCGAGCTGCACGAACGAACAAACGACGCAAAGGTAACAAAAAGGGATTTATTATTAAATAAAATATTTAATATAAAAATGCAGGAAGGAGAAACAGCAAGTCAGTTGCACGCGAGGATCAAGGATATCCTCAACGGGCTCCACGCAATAGGCCACCAGATGGACAATAGAGACTTAATCAGGTATGCATTAAATGCATTTCCATGTAACAATTTGTGGGCATCCATAATGGATGCCTACAAAATTTCTAAGAATTTAACTAAGCTTAAATTAGATGAACTGTTTTGTGAATTGGAATTACATGAGCAGACTAACACTGGAGCTGAGAAAGGAATTGCCTTATATGCAGGTTCCTCCAAGAAGAACAAGGTTGAACCTAAAGAAGACTCTGACCAGAACTCTGAAGATGAAGAACACCTGGTGAACCTGGTAAGGAAGATGTTCACCAGGAGGAAGAGAAGCTTCAGCAAGAAAGATCTACACAAGATCAGTTCGCCAGCCGATTCGAGGAATGTGACATGCTTCGGATGCAACAAAAAAGGGCACTAAAAAAATGAGTACCCAAGACTGAAGATCGACAAACCGAAGCCGACCAAAAAGAAGGCCCTCAAAGCGACGTGGGATGACTCCACCTCGGACGAATCGGAAGCAGAAGATCAAAAGCACTAGAGCCACCTCGCGTTGATGGCCCGCAAAGCAGAGTTGGAAGACGGATCGGAATGTTGGTGCAGCGGAGACCGACAAGAGGGGGGTGAATTGCTGAAAACAAAAACAAACTATACCCTCCTCGGATTTCAACTCAGAATTTAAATCAGCAATAAAATAAAATTACAACTAAATTAAGGAGATAGAAAAAGAACCAGAAACAGAATTTAACCTGGTTACAACCAAGGAGGTTGTTAATCCAGGGCGATGAAAAGCTCTACTATCATAATCTCCTTTACTGTAGGCGGAGAAGCCTTTTTACACTTAGAACGCTCACTTAGTTGCTAGGAATTGAGTACAGATTGATTTCTTGAGTTGTTGTTTCATTCCTAGCTCCAGGGGGCTTTATATAACTCCTGGAAAGTCTATCCCGAGGGTCCAAGGCGCCTCCAACAAGGTTCAAGGCGCCTCCTGCTCGGTCAGCGGATAAAACTTTATCCAAAAGCCAACGTTCACTTTGACCTGTTGAAGGCGCCTTCATGATGGAGGCACCTCCAAGCTTCTTGGGCGCCTCAGTCGACTCCATTCTTGACTTGGTTTCTTGACTTAGATGCTCTCTTTTGGGTGACCGGAATAGGGCTCACAACCCAATTCGGCCTTCTCCTTGGCGACCTTAGTCGCTTAACGTCCCTCGAGCGCGCACACTCTTCACACCGGAGTACTCTTAGACTCTCTCGTCCGGACGCACCCCGTCGGCTCCCTTCCCGTGCCATCCTTCTCGCTAGCTGCGTCTTCCGCTCGACTTCCTGTGCTCCTAAGCTCCTGCATACTCAGACACAGGGATCAAACACAGCAGGACCTAACCAACTTGGTTGATCACATCAAAACTACCACGGGGTCCAACAATCTCTCCCTTTTTGATGTGCATCAACCCAAGTTCAAGTTAGGGTTAAAATAGACATAAAAAGTAATTTTGAAGAAAAATTACTAAACTAACAAGTTAAGTATAATTTTTGCAATTAGTAAAATTGCAAGAAAAAATAGAAAAAGAATTTAAAATTTAAAATTTTTCTAACTCCCCCTAAACTTGTACTTTTCTCTCCCCTTTGATCACAGCAAAAATGGGGTTAATAAAAATAGAGAGAATTATCCAACAATATGTTAGGTAAAATAAATGGTTCAACAATATTCCAAGTAAGAATGAAATTTTGAAAAATTTTCTAGGTAAAATTTTGCAAGTCAAAAAGTTTCCAAAAAAAAAAATTTCAAGTTAAAAAATTTTCAAAGAAAATTTTAGTAAAATGAATTTTCCAGAGGAATATTTTAAAAAAAATTCTAAGTTAAATTACTTTTTAGAATTATAGAAAAGGCTTTTAACTTAGACGAAAATAATGATTTTTTTTTATTATTATTAAAACAAAATTCATTCTCAAGTTATTGTCATTTCTCTAACCTTATTATGATATCTAAATTTCCACTTTAGTTTATCATAATTATTTAGATTTAAGGAAAACAATATTAAGTATGCGAAAAATTGTTTTGACAAAATAATTGATAAAAGATCTTTTGATAATTCGTTCGACAAATTATTTTGTAACTCACAAGAATCTTTTGGCAATATTTTTAGTTTCAGAAATTCTTTCAACAAAAGAGTTGGTAAAAAATATTTCGACAGTGTTTTTAATTGGTAAGATTCGTTCGACAAAATTTTTTCTAATCCAAAAAATTCTTTCGAAGATTTAATTTTTATTTCGCAAAAATTTTCAGGTACCTTCTCGATTAATGTAATTAATTGTTTAGAAGGTGGAGACCATACCTGACTTACCTTGTCAGCTGTTGATTCTCCCCCTGTCGAGTTGCTTTCTTCCGAAGTTTCTTCCCCTTCATCAATGCTCATCTGGGATGAGCTTTCTGTGGCTTCAGGATGGAATTCGGCTGTTGGGGTTGTTGCGGCATTTACCTTGGATTCGGACTCTTCATAGATCTTTAAGAACTTTTCCCAAAGTTCTTTTGCGCTATTGTACTCTCCGACTTTGTCGAGATCTTCATTTGGTATTGTGGTTAGAAGATGAAATTCAGCTCGTGCATTTGCCATAAACTTGTTACGTTGCTTCTTGTTCCAGAGGTATTTCTCGAGCTCTTCTCCGTTTGCTTTCTTTGGTGCTTCATAACCAGATTTCATTATTAAATAAATAGAAAAATCAGAGTTAAGGTATACCTTCATCTTTTGTTTCCATGAAGCAAACTCCCCCTCGAATGCAGGTGGGTAGTCACTATCTCCGACCATCGTTTTGATCGTAGTGCTTCAGTTGGCGGTTAGTCCTTCTGAGGCGATCAGGCTCTGATACCACTTGTTGGTGTAGCGGAGACCGGCAAGAGGGGGGTGAATTGCTGAAAACAAAAACAAACTATACCCTCCTCGGATTTCAACTCAGAATTTAAATCAGCAATAAAATAAAATTACAACTAAATTAAGGAGACAGAAAAAGAACTAGAAACAGAATTTAACCTGGTTATAACCAAGGAGGTTGTTAATCCAGGGCGATGAAAAGCTCTACTATCAGAATCTCCTTTACTGTAGGCGGAGAAGCCTTTTTACACTTAGAACGCTCACTTAGTTGCTAGGAATTGAGTACAGATTGATTTCTTGAGTTGTTGTTTCATTCCTAGCTCCAGGGGGCTTTATATAGCTCCTGGAAAGTCTATCTCGAGGGTCCAAGGTGCCTCCAACAAGGTTCAAGGCGCCTCCAGCTCGGTCAGCCGATAAAACTTTATCCGCAACGCAAACGGTCAAATCTGACCTGTTGAAGGCGCCTTCAACAGGGTTGAAGGCGCCTTCAACCGGATAAGCTGCGACTATTCTTCGCTCGTTTCTTCACTTCGATGCTCCGTTCTTTTGGGTGATTCGGAATAGGGCTCACCCAACCCAATTCCCGGCCTTCTCCGCTTAACGTCCCTCGAACGCCGCGCACGCTCTTCATGCCCACCAGAGTACTCTTCCGCAGCTCTCTCGTCCTTCGGACGCACCGAGCCCGTCGGCTCCTTTCCCGTGCCGTTCTTCTCGCTAGCTGCGTCTTCCGCTCGACTTCCTGTGCTCCTAAGCTCCTGCACACTCAGACACAGGGATCAAACACAGCAGAACCTAACCAACTTGGTTGATCACATCAAAACTACCACGGGGTCCAACACGGAAGACGGGTCTGAACCCGAATCGAGCCACGAGTCCGTACTCGTTTCCGAAGGTTTTGAAGAGGTATTCCTAACCTTAAACCGAAAGTTCTTTAAAATTATTTCTTGCTTAAATAATAAGTTAGTTAAATTAGAAAATAAAAACAAATTGCTCCTCGAGGAAAATCAAATCCTCAAGGAACAAGTTGTAAATAATAAACCAACTCAAGATCTAACACTTGAGGAGGAGAATTCATCATTAAAATTAGAAATTAATAATTTAAAAAATATGTTAGAAAAATTTACTACCATATCAAAAAATTTAGACTTAATCCTAAATAATCAAAAAGCATGTTATAATAAAACCGGACTAGGATATAAGTCGAACTCAAATAAAACTTTTAAATCATTAATAACGCAATACAAACCAACGAATAAAGCCTGGGTTCCGAAAGTGTGTTTGACCACGCAAATAGGACCTAACTAATATTATATCCCTAAAGATAAAATATATTACGTAAAGTCAAATAAACTAAATCAAAAACCAGAATACAAACCTAAACCAAAAAACTTAAAATCTAAAGATATTAGAACTCACCAAAATTTAAACTATCACCAAGTAAAGTATAATTATAAAAGAAATAGACATAAACCTAGAACTAAAAATTAAATCAACAACCATTAATTCAAGGGGAGGCTCCAGAATAGCTGGCACCTCCAAAACTAACCTACCCGGCAGGGTAACCCTAACCAACCTACCCGACAGAGTAATTAGGACTAAGTTAAAAAGGGTTCAAGTTTAACTTGAAAAATGGTACTGGTAAAATTTTGGATGATAGTACGTTAGGGAAGCTTAGTCTATGCATGTCTAGGAAAATATGGCTTCGACCTGGTGCATTTGGCTAAGTGGAACTGACCGAAACTACCCTTTATGGATCCTAGCCAGTTAGACCAAGGTTTTGTACTAAGTACAGTGGATAGGACTATTTGGAAAACCTCGAATGCATGGTTACTCTAATGATATTCAAGTGACTCATCATAGCCCAGAAGTTTATCCAGAGAACGCCTATTTATTGAACCCAAAGCTAAATCTGAATCTAACACAAGTTAAAAACAAACCTTAAAATTGAACCTGATTCATCTCACAAAATTATAGGATTCCCTGATTGAAAACATAGATCGGGTGAGATGACTAAAAACTAAAATTAAAACTTAACTTAAATTAAAATTAAATTTAAATTTAAATTAAATTAAAATTAAAATTAAAATTAAAATTAAAATTAAAATTAAAATTAAAATTAAAATTAAAATTAAAATTAAATTAAATTAAAATTAAATTAAATTAAATTAAATTAAATTAAATTAAATTAAATTAAATTAAAATTAAATTAAATTAAATTAAAATTAAAATTAAAATAAATTAAATTAAAATTAAAATAAAAATAAAAATAAAAATTAAAATTAAAATTAAAATTAAAATTAAATTTTAATTTATTTTAATTTATTTTAATTTAAATTAATTAAAATTAAAATTAAAATTAAAATTAAAATTAAATTAAATTAAATTAAATTAAATTAAATTAAATTAAATTAAATTAAATTAAACTAAACTAAATTAAATTAAATTAAATTAAAATTAAAATTAAAATTAAAATTAAAATTAAAATTAAAACTAAAACTAAAACTAAAACTAAAACTAAAACTAAAATTAAATTAAATTAAATTAAAATTAAAAATTAAATTAAATTAAATTAAATTAAATTTAAATTAAATTAAATTAAATTAAAATTAAATTAATTTTTTTAACCTAAAAATTATTTTAAATTAACTTAAAAAAATTTTGACTTAAAAATTATTTTAAAAATTAAACTTAAATTTTTTAACTTAAAACTATTTTAAAAATTAAACTTAAATTTTTTAAAAAATTTATTTTTAAAATCAAACTTAAATTATTTTTTACTTTTTATTAAACTTAAACATTTTTAACTTAAAAAAAAATTATTAGACTTAACTTAAAAAAAATTCATTCTAATAAATCTCATTCAACTTACTCTCATCAAATTTAAAGAATGACTATAAGTCTAAAATTTAGACTAACCCCAATTCCTATCTATTGTAGGAAACTAAGTGGATTTTGGACAGTGTTGCTCTAAACATATGACTGGAGATCACATAAAATTCACTCAACTCACCTACAAAAGCCTAGGAACAGTTGCCTTTGGAAACAATGACAAACTCAAGGTAATTGGTATAGGTAATATCGAAATACAAATTGACTTTATTATTACAAATGTTTTACTTGTTGAAAATTTCAAGTATAATCTTTTAAGTATCAATCAATTGTGTGATACTAGGTATAAGGTTAGGTTTTTATCTACAGAATGCTTAATCAAACACTTAGACAACCCTAACATAAGCCTAAAAGGGTTTAGAAAATACAACATCTATGCAATTAACTTAACCACTTCTTCAATTAAGTGTTACTTAACACAAAAAGAAAAAAACCTGGTTATGGCATAGAAGAATGTCACACACAAATTTTAGAAATATAAGTAGACTAAATGGATTAGTTAGAGGTCTACCAAAATTATCTAACTTAGATTCAATCATATGTAATGCCTGTCAACAAGGTAAACAAACAAAATTTACCCACAAACCAACCAATCAATCACAAACCAATTCAACATTAGAACTTTTACACTTAGATCTATTTGACTCCCATGGAGTCAAATCAATAAATGGAAGTCTATACTGTCTAGTAATAATAGATGACTATTTTAGGTTCATTTGGGTAAAATTCTTAAAAAATAAAGATGAAACCTTTGAAATATTTACAAATTTCTGTAAACAAATTGAGAATGGAAAATATATCAAAATTAAAAGACTTAGAAGCGACAATGGGGGAGAATTTAAAAATCACAATTTTAGTAAATTTTGTCTTGAAAACGGATATCATCACAAATTTTCGTGTCCAACAAAATGGAATAGTAGAAAGAAAAAATAGAACCTTACTTGAAGCTTCCAGAACGATGCTAAATGAATATAATCTACCTAAGTACTTTTGGGCAGTAGCTGTTAGTACAGCCTGCTACGTACAAAATAGAACAACACTAAATAAAACACACAACAAAACCTTTTGAAATTTACTATAACAAACAATCCAATATAAAATACTTTAGAGTATTTGGGTGTCCAGTCTTCATCCTAACACAAGAGAACATTTAGGAAAATTCACCTCTAAAATAGAAAATGGAATTTTTGTAGGTTACTCCCTAAATAGTAGGGGCTACAGAGTTTATAATAAGGTTACCTTAAGCATTGAAGAGACTACCAATGTGAAATTTGAAGAATCCAACGAAAACCTAAAACAAACTCAACCAATTGAATTTATTCAAGAAAACAATTCTGAAGGAACTAACCAACCCATAAATCATAAAAAGAGTCAACCCTAACCATCCAACTGATCAAATAATTGGTGACCCAGACCTAAGGGTTCAAACTAGGTCATCCTTTAGAAATCTAAGCCAAATATCATTAATCTTAAAAATTAAACCCAAAATCATAGCTGAATCCCTACTTGACCCAGACTGGGTCATAGCTATGCAAGAAGAACTAGTTCAATTTGAGCGTAATGAAGTTTGAGACTTAGTACCACCACCCAAAAACAAGAAAGTAATAGAAACAAAATGGGTATTTAGAAACAAACTAAGTGAAACTGGGGAAATTACTAGAAATAAAGCCAGACTAGTTGCTAAAGGGTTTAGTCAAGTAGAAGGACTTGACTATGATGAAACTTATGCCCCAGTAGCCAGATTAGAGTCCATTAGAATGTTACTTAACTATGCAACCCACAAAGGGTTCAGATTATATCAGATGAGCGTTAAATCTGCGTTCCTAAATGGACTAATAAAAGAAGAAGTCTA
Organism: Zingiber officinale; assembly: GCF_018446385.1. Taxonomy (NCBI): domain Eukaryota; kingdom Viridiplantae; phylum Streptophyta; class Magnoliopsida; order Zingiberales; family Zingiberaceae; genus Zingiber; species Zingiber officinale. The sequence goes on along the minus strand of NC_056002.1, from coordinate 92,548,260 downwards.
TGTAGGACAACCACCTGGGTTAGAAAATCTAGAACACTCTGACTATGTCTACAAATTAAAAAAGGCGTTATATGGCTTAAACAGGCACCTAGGGCATGGTATGAAAGACTAACTTCTTACCTAATCTCTAAAGGGTTCAACCAAGGTCAAATTGACCCTACCTTATTTGTCAAGTTAATAAAAGAAGATATTTTTATAGCTCAAATCTACGTAGACGATATAATCTTTGGTTCAACAAATTCAGAATTTTTAGATGAATTTACAAGCCTAATGGAACACGAGTTTGAAATGAGTCTAGTAGGTAATTAACCTATTTTTTAGGGTTACAAATCAAACAAACAAATGAAAAAAATTACATTTTTCAACAAAAATACACTAAGGAATTACTTAAGAGATTTGGAATGAAAAATACTAAAGAGATAAAAACACTTATGGCAGTGAATACAATCTTAGATGATGACTCCAATGGAAAATCAGTGGATTTAAAATACTATAGGAGTGTCATAGGTAGCCTACTATACTTAACTGCAAGTCGACCAGATATTTTATTTGCAGTTAGTATGTGTGCTAGATACTAAACCTGCGCTAAAGAATCTCATTTGACTCAAGTCAAGAGAATCTTTAGGTACCTTAAAAGAACAACAAATGTAGGAATTTGGTATCCCAGAACCAATAACTTTGAATTACTAGGATATTCTGACTCTGATTATGCCAGGTGCAAATTAGACCGCAAAAGTACAAGTGGTGGGTGTCAACTAGTGGGTCCATCACTTGTTAGCTGGTTTAGTAGAAAGTAACATTGTGTTGCTCTATCCTGTTACACCCGAAAATTCTCAAATAAATTTTAGAAATATTCTATTATTTTTCTGGAATTTTATAATATTTTTATGGAATTTTTGGAGTAGCAGAAGTAGCGAAATTAAATAAAAAACGTAAAATAGCCTAAGCCGAAATTGAACTCGCGACATATCAGACCCTACGACTTATAGCATAACTTTAGTAACCAGGTGGCCCCAGCAGGGGTGTGCTGAAAGAAGATAGGAGATATTATATTTATGATTGAGTTGGGACATATTAATCACTTAATATAAATAGGGAATTTAAGCGAGGGTTTATTATTTTGGATCGGCAACTCTTCCTCACCCTCACCCGCCGACCTCTCCTTCTTCCTCACCCTCTCAGCACACCAAGCCCCAAGAGACCTAGGGTTCCATCCCTAGGTCGTAGGAGCACCTTCCGGCGACGACTCTGATATGAGGACGCTCCTCTCCGCGAGAAGAATGAGAAGACGTAAGAAGATCGACGAAGAGATCTTCTTCTCTGGAAACCTAGCGATCAGAATTGTAAGAAACCTAGCACAGGAAGTAAGTAACCCCTCACCTGCAGTATAAGTAGCAAATCGTATGTTTTTATGTTTCTAGTTCAGCCATATGCAGATTTTTTTCGGCACGTAGGGTGCATTTGATCCTCCTCGCAGGTTTAAGGTTTATTTGAGCACCTCTAGATGGGCCAGACGTGTTTCCCATCCAGTTTTGGGGTTTTAGACGTTGTCGGGTGCCTAGAGGTGGGTCCCTAATAGAGAGGAGAGTTAGAGCACACCAAGTGCTCGATAAAATGACTAGTATAGTATAACAACCCCACCCTCCTCTTAGCTAGTCTGAGGGAGTGGTCGTTACTTAACTATGAACTTTACTTAACTAGTGTTGCTCACGCTATTAATAGTGATACTTAGAACTCTCAGAAATTTGCTAAATATTGATTAGGCATGCAAGTAGCATTTCTAATTACTTACAGCATGTGTTAAGAATGCGGCCAAGAAACATTTAAGTTAGTAAGCGCTATCTAACTTGAATGATGCAATTCAGTAGCAGCTGAAACATAAAGGATGTAGGTAGTTCATCTCAACACTCTACTCAAAAGATAAAGAGAGCAACTGAAAACGAATCTACACATACATGCTACCACTATACGATTCAAATAATGGGACTAATGTGTATAGCAATTGAAATGGAAGAATTCTATGAACAGAATACGAAAAGTACAATTTCCAGCAGTGCAAAAAGGAATTAAACCATCTAAGTTTCCCTATCACTCTAAACAGAATCTTAACAAACTTTTAGTGAAGTGTCCCAAGGCTTCCATTCATCAGTCACCACACACCCATCCCACATCTCCTTGTCGCCTTCCTTCACTATAGCTTTCCTTTTCCTTTATCTGCAGTAAGAGGAAATGTAACTATAAGCGGATGCTTAGTAAGCGTTGTCTAACTCACAAAAACTCAATGAGCATATATATATATATATATATATGATAGGATTAAAAACTGAATGCTAAAAGAAAATCTGAAACTGAAATTGCTTAATGAAAATCTGCACTGAAATGCTTGATAAAAATCTACACTGCAATGCTTAATAAAAATATGCACTGCAATGCTAAACTCCACAACGAAGAGATCTAAAACTACATGTATAAAACTGATAACAACAGATCGAACATTATGGTTAACACAAGTTGTTCCTACTAAATCGTTCCGAAGGGAATCAAACTGCATGTTTAGATGAACTGCTAAAAGATCTAGCTGAATACTCCTAGAAACAAAGGTTGTTCATGTCCAATGCATAGTACAAACAAAACTAAAGCCTACTGGAATTTCAAAACCTGTGTAAAGCTTGTTTCATTTGTTCAAAACTTATACCATTATACTTCAAAATAATAATAAACTCTCTCCTGGGCCCAGGCGTAGTACCAAAGCGCACTCCCTAATAGAGACTGGGGTCGCGAACCACCAGTCCTACGAAGGTGAAAACCTTGGTCTTACCAGGGCCGAGACCTCAGAACCGGTCACCTGGATTTGTTTAACGATAACCTCGAAAGTCGGGTACTAGCCTCTTCAAGAAAAATACTTGTTACTTGTTAATACTCCTAATAAAAAGAACACCTCAGAATTTAAATAGTAAGCTCAAAAGGGTTGTTCATATTCATTGCATAGCACAAACTGAAACCAAACAGTAAGGGATGTTCGTGCCCCTTTCATAGCACGAACCAAAACTGCATAGCAAGCTCAAAAAGGTTGTTCGTGCCCCTTTCATAGCACAAACCAAAACTACACAGCAAGCTCCAAAGGGGGTTGTTCGTGCCCTTTTCATAGCACAAACCAAAACTACAACTTGTTGGAATTAAAGCCTAAATTATAAGGCTGAGAAATCTAAACCACATGCCTAATCTATGCAATTTATTTATTTTCCTTTTGAGATTCACGGCAACAAGCTTCAAAAACAACACTCTTTACAGCATGCTTCGAAATCAAGAAGAAAACAAGGATTCGAAAGCTACTCCTACTGCAGGTGAGAAGCACTTACCTTTGTTCTTGAACTTACAACCGGAAAGAGGCTTCTAGGTTTTCGGAGACTTGCAAATTTCGGCAACTTCTTCACGTCTATGCATTCTCCTCGACGAGGTGATTGCGATGGTGTGGAAGGCTCTCGGAATTGGTCCTTGGTCGGCCACCGAAGACGAAGCCCTAGCTCCTTCTTCGTTTCCACCCAAGAGGAGTCGACGTTGTGCGCGAGGGGAGGAGAAAAGGTTTCAGACCAAAGAGAAAATCTAATTCCTCTCTTAACTTATCCCTCTTTATACCTAAGTATTTCTGTTATCACTTACCACGTAAATTTATTTCCGCCCTCTATTTGATCAGCACGGCCCTGCTGGGTTCTTGGTCATCTGAAACAACTTAAGGCTTTGCTTAGCGAGTGGTCTCCGGTTCGATCCTTGGCCCGACCTCTTTTTGCCTCAACTTTGTTTCTTTTGGTAAAAATTTCAAACGAACTCCGAAAATTGCATAAAAATACTCTAAAAATTTCTAAAAATCTCTAGAATATTTCTAAAGCATTTCTAATTATTTATAAGTACTATTAGGACTCGTAAGGAGGAAGTTTTGGTTGTTACAATTCCCCATACCTTATAAAAAGTTTGTCCTCGAACTTAGAATAACTCTGGATATCTCTGTCTCATACTGTCCTCACGCTCCCAAGTAGTTTCTTCGCGCTTCTGATTTTGCCAAATGACCTTTACTAGTGGTATTTCTTTGTTCCTTAGTCTTTTAACTTCTCTGTCCACTATCCGTGTAGGTCTGCTCTCATAGCTAAGATCCTCCTGGATCTGCACTGACTGAGGCTGAACCACTAGACTAGGGTCGTGGAGGCACTTTTTTAGCATGGAGACGTGAAATACATTGTGTATCGGTGACATGTCTTGTGGTAAGTTCAGCTTGTAAGGTACCTTCCCAATCCTCTCTGTGATCAGGTAGGGTCCTACGTAGCGGGGACTTAACTTGCCCTTTTTGTCAAATCTAATCACTCCCTTCATCGGAGCAACTTTGAGGAAGACTGAATCCCCTACTTAGAACTCGAGTGGCCTACGACGTGCGTCAGCATAACTTTTTTGCCTACTCTAGGCAGTCTCAATTCTTTGTCTGATCTTCTGGATAGCCTAAGTGGTTTCATCTATCATCTCCGTCTACCCGCCTAGTTCTGATTCCATCTCTTTTCTTTCTCCAGCCTCCAGCCAGCATAAGGGTGATCTACACTTTCGGCCATACAGTGCCTCGTAAGGTGCCATCTTGATAGTGGCCTGGTAGCTATTGTTGTAGGCGGATTCAGCTAAGTCCAGATACTTGCACCAACTGCCCTTAAAATCTAATGCACAAGCCCGGAGCATGTCTTCTAAAATTTGATTTACTCGCTCTGTCTGTCCATCAGTCTAGGGATGGAAGGCTATGCTGAACTTGAGTTTGGTGCCTAATGGATTCTGGACACACTCCCAAAAATAAGAGGTGAAGCGTCCATCCCTATCAGAAACAATCGACTTCAGAATTCCATGAAGTCTGATCACTTCCTTAACATATAGGTGTGCCAACTGCTCTATAGAGTGGGACACCTTGATGGCTAGAAAATGGGCAGACTTTGTCAGCCTGTCCACTATCACCCATATCGCATCGTACCCATTAGTGGCCCTTGGAAGACCTGTTATAAAGTCCATGGATATTTCTTCCCACTTCCACTCTGGTATTGGGAGAGGCTGTAAGACTCCTCCTGGTCTCTAGTGCTTTGCTTTGACTCTCTGGCATGTCAGGCAGGTACCGACATATTTTGCAACATCTCTCTTGAGTCCAGACCACCAGAATCTCTGTTTCAAATCTTGATACATCTTGGTGGAACCAGGATGCATGGAGTACGGTGTACTATGAGCTTCTCCTAGAATCTTATTTCTCAATTCCTCATCATTGGGGGCACAAAGGCGGCTCCCGTGATAGAGGATTCCACTGTCTGATACCCGAAACTCTGAATTTTCTTCTTTTTGTATCCCTTGCTTGATCCTTTGGATATCTGGATCTTCACTTTGCTTTCTCTATATATCCTCAAGCAGGGTTGGCTCTAAGGTCAATGTAGAGAGTTGCCCATAAATAATTTCAACTCCAAAGTCTGACAGTTCCTTCTACAGTGGCAGTGCTAATGATGGCAAGGGCATTAGGGTTGCACTGGATTTTCGGCTTAGTGCATCCGCCACTTTGTTAGCTTTACCTGGATGGTAGAGGATTTTACAGTCATAATCTTTAACCAACTCTAGTCACCTGCGCTGTCTCATGTTTAAGTCTTTCTGGGTAAAGAAATACTTCAAGCTCTGATGGTCGGTGAAGATTCTGCACTGAACTCCATACAAATAATGTCACCAGAGTTTTAACGCAAAGACCACAGCTGCCAGCTCAAGATCATGAGTGGGGTAGTTCTTCTCATAGTCTTTGAATTGTTTGGAAGCGTAAGCTATAACCTTCCCCTCTTGCATGAAAACAGCTCCAAGGCCCATCTTGGAAGCATCACTGTATAGGTCAAAACTCTTGTCACTCTCTGGAATAGTCAGAATGGGAACACTGGTCAGTCTTTTCTTCAATGCTTGGAAACTTTGCTCACATTTGTCTAACCATTCAAACTTCTTGTTCTTCCTAGTTAGGGTTGTTAGTGGAGAGACTATCTTGGAAAAGTTCTCCACGAATTTTCTGTAATATCCAGCTAAGCCAAGGAAGCTTCTGATCTCCCTGGCGTTCTTGGGTCTACACCAGTTGTTGACCGCCTCTATTTTGGCAGGATCCACCTGGATGCCTTCTTTAGAAATGATGTGACCTAGAAACGCCACCTGCTCTAACCAGAACTCGCACTTTGAGAATTTGACATAAAGATATTTTTGCTGTAAGGTCTGCAGTATTATCCTCAAGTGCGTGTCATGCTCCTCTGGGGTTCTTGAATAAATCAGAATGTCGTCGATGAACATGATGACAAATTTATCGAGGTATTCTCTGAACACTCTGTTCATTAAGTCCATGAAGACCGCAGGTGCATTAGTCACACCAAACGGCATGACCACAAACTCGTAGTGTCCATATCTGGTCCTGAAAGTTGTTCTGGGTATATCACTTTCTTTCACTTTCAGCTGGTGATATCCCGAGCGTAAATCTATCTTCGAGAAAACTGTGGCCCCTCTTAGCTGATCAAAGAGATCATCTATTCTGGGAAGAGGGTACTTATTCTTAACTGTTATTTTATTCAGCGCTCTATAATCTATGCACATCCGCATAGATTCATCTTTCTTCTTAACGAACAACACTGGAGCTCCTCATGGTGAATGACTGGGACGGATGAAACCTTTGTCAAGCAGCTCCTGGAGTTGTTCTTGTAGCTCTTTCAAGTCTGCTGGAGACATCCAGTACGGAGTTTTTGAAATTGGACTGGTGCCAGGAACCAACTCAATTTCAAACTCCACTTCTCTGTTGGGAGGTAGTCCAGGTAGCTCTTCTGGAAATACCTCTGGATACTCACAGACTACCCGAACGTCTTCCTGCTCGAGTCCTTTTTGTTCTTCTGTATTCACAATGTACGCAAGAAAACCAGTACATCCTTTAGCTAACATCTGGTGAGCTGTTAGGGAAAAGAGGAATTTGTGGGTCTTCCTCTTTGGGACTTCCATGAATTCAAAGGGTGGCTCGCCTTTTGGGCTGAAGATCACTTTCCTTCTGCGGTAGTCCACCGAAGCACTGTATTTGTTGAGGAAATCCATACCCAGAATAACATCAAAATCCTGCATCGCAAGGACTACTAAATTAACATATAGCTCTCGGTCTGAAATTTTGACTGGTACAGCCCGAAGCCACTGGTTGGACTCCATGACTACCCCAGAAGGTAGGGTTGTCAAGAACTTGGAGTTCATGCTCTTTGTAGGCACCTGAAATTCCTTGCAAAAGGGCACTGATATAAAAGAATGGGTCGCCCCAGTATCAAATAGTACAGTAGCTAAATGCTGAAAAATAACTACTTGACCTATTACGACCGTGGAGGCACTAGCAGCTTCCTCTTTAGTGAGGGAGAATACTCTAGTACTAGCTGGAACTGGTGGGGCTTCCAACCTTCCTTGACTGAGCTGAGGTCCGTCCAGAGTTGCAGGCATGTAGTGTAACTGAGGATTGCTCCCGTATGGCGCTGCTTGTTGTTGAGGTGCTTTGAGCTTGTTAGGACATGCCTTAGCCAGGTGTCCTTCTTGACCACACGAATAACATCCAGTCATACCCAAAAGACAGGCTCCTGGATGTAATCTCCCACATTTAGGGCAGGGAGGGAACTTAGCCTGCTTGTCTACTAGACCTCCCTTTTGGCTGCCTCCTGTATTCCATCATTTCCTCTTGTTATCCTTGCCCTTCCAGTTCTGCTTACTTGCCTGGGGTTTCTGACTCCCTACTGTCTTGTCCTCTATCTTGACTGGCTTGAGTTGCATTTGTTGTGCCTTAATACTATTCAGATAGTGCTCAGCGACTAATGCCCTACTAACCAGCTCTTCACCAGTCTGTGGCCGGTGAGTTCCACTACTCACATTAAGTGTTATTTCTGGACTCAGCATTCGGAGCATCAGTCTGACTCATTCCTTCTCTGCACTCACTAACTCTGGGCAGAGCCGAGCTAGTCTGTTGAATCTTTTGACTGCTTCTTCTACTGGCAGGTCACCTTGTCTGAATTCTATAAACTTCTCATAATGTTTATTGGTGATCCGTTGGCGGAAGAATTCTTCGTAAAACTCTGTATCAAAGTCAGCCCAGCTCATCTGGTTGGCTGCTCTCTTGCTCTTAACTCTCTCCCACCACATACGAGCATCTCCAGATAGGCAAAAGGAGGCACACTTGACTTTCTCGACTTCTGGCCAGTCAAGAAGCTCCATTGTACTCTCTAGTGTCTTGAACCAAGCCTGGCCATCCCAGGGTTCAGTCGTGCCTGAGAAACTTTCTGGCTTCAACTTCAGGCACTGTATCAGGTATACTTCTTGTCGTTTAGGTGCTGTGGCGCCTTCCAGGACAGCTAGTGGAACCTCAGCCACCACTGGGGTCTCCACGTTGATAGTTGGGGGAGGGGGAGGAACTGGCTGTTAATTTACCATCAGATTGACGATTACTTGTTGTTGCTCTGCAACTTATCTCTAGAGTTGAGCAACAACTTCAGATAGATTAGGCTCAGTTGTTCTGGGCTCTTCGTTCTCCTGAGCTCGGTTCTCAGTACGAGCGGTACGGGGACACCCTCTTCTTGCCATCTAGTCATGCTGAGAGAGAGAAAACTTGAAATCGTCCCTATACTCTCTCTCTCTCTCTCTCTCTATATATATATATATATAAACATAGGAAGAAAACAAAAACAAGAACTTTTATCTTACTTAAACACATATAAGCAAATACTTCTAAGGATTTCTCTATACTGCAATTAATAAGGAAAAGCATAATAAATAAAAAAAATTAAGTACTTTCTTACTTGAAGACGGCAAGGCTGATTCTGATGTGTGTGTGATGCTGGAGAATGGGGACTGCTCTGATATCACCTTGGTACGACCCTTGTTAATACTCCTAATAAAAAGAACACCTCAGAATTTAAACAGTAAGCTCAAAAGGGTTGTTCATATTCATTGCATAGCACAAACCGAAACCAAACAGTAAGGGTTGTTCGTGCCCCTTTCATAGCACAAACCAAAACTGCACAGCAAGCTCCAAAGGGGGTTGTTCGTGCCCCTTTCATATCACAAACCAAAACTACAACTTGTTGGAATTAAAGCCTAAATTATAAGGCTAAAAAATCTAAACCACATGCCTAATCTATGCAATTTATTTATTTTCCTTTTGAGATTCACGGCAGCAAGCTTCAAAAACAACACTCTTTACAGCATGCTTCGAAATCAAGAAGAAAACAAGGATCCGAAATCTACTCCTAGTGCAGGTGAGAAGAACTTACCTTTGTTCTTGGACTTACAACCAGAAAGAGGCTTCTAGGTTTTCGGAGACTTGCAAATTTCGGCAACTTCTTCACGTCTATGCGTACTCCTCGACGAGGTGATCGGGATGGTGTGGAAGGCTCTCGGAATTGGTCCTTGGCCGGCCGCTGGAGACGAAGCCCTATCTCCTTCTTCGTTTCCACCCAAGAGGAGCTGACGTCGTGCGCGAGGGGAGGAGAAAAGGTTTCAGACCAAAGAGAAAACCTAATTCCTCTCTTAACTTATCCCTCTTTATACCTAAGTATTTCTGTTATCACTTACCACTTAAATTTATTTCCGCCCTCTATTTGATCAGCACGGCCCTGCTGGGTTCTTGGTCATCCGAAACAACTTAAGGCTTTGCTTAACAAGGGGTCTCCGGTTCGATCCTTGGTCCGGCCTCATTTTGCTTCAACTTTGTTTCTTTTGGTAAAAATACCAAACGAACTCCAAAAATTACATAAAAATACTCTAACAAATTTTAAAAATCTCTAGAATATTTCTAAAGAATTTCTAATTATTTATAAGTACTATTAGGACTCGTAAGGAGGAAATTTGGGTTGTTACATATAGTTAAATGCTACAGTAGGCATTTTAATAGCTTAGTTAAATGTCATAGAAGCATTTTAAATAACATGCTTAGTCTTGCTTCAGTTTATATGAGACTACGGTCCAATGGGTGGGCTCCCATAATCTCCCCTAGGTTCAGATAACCTAGCTCTAGGTTCATATAACCTAGTAAGAGTCAGATAAGATAAATCAGTTTAAGAATCAGTATTTTACTTTTATCAGTGGCACTGTACTGGACTCTTAGTTGTCCTTGGGTTAGGCTCCCATAGTCGTCCCTAGGTTTAGATAACCTAGTAAACCCTACTAGATTCGGGACTAGATACCTCGGGTCTAGTTAGGGATGCGCGCATAGCAAGTACAGTTGTCGGGCCCATCAGCAGCATGATTATTATTTTTATCTATTATGAAAATAGTTTTCAAACTTCACAAATCAATTATGTGAATACAGTTCAGATTCAGCATTAGCCTAGCATCAGTTTAGTTCAGCTTATGTATCAGTTCAGTTTTTCTTATTAATACAACAAGATAGTTCCATGATCAGTATTTGATTGCCATGACTCATATATCAGTATGTCATGTTTTAGCATTTTCAGCATGAATATCAGCATGTGTTTCAAATAACATCTTTTAAAAGCATGATTTCATCGAATGCATGTTTTGTGAGGTAGATGGTTCTTACTAAGCTCCCAACCTTATAGTTTCCTTTTCCTTATACTGCAGATAAATGTAAAGGGAAGATGGATTAGCGGAGGTTGGAGGGCAATGTGTTAAGATGTGTGTGAGAAGGAACTTGGAATAAAGACTTTTGGGAACTAGCAAGTTTAAAGAACTAGAATTTCTTATATTCTTATTATTCCGCACATTTTGAATGTTTAAATGTCATAAATTGTGAAAGTATGCACCATGTTATGCCTAGACTACTAGTTATCTTGATGTTAGTTAATAAACTATGAACAATGACAGTAATGGCATGCGTGGTAATGTTATGATGCTTTTCAGTTGATACATTTGAATTGTATACAAATTAGTTGGGGAATGCTCATCATGCACTTACATTGTCATATGGGATGTTGGGGTGCTGCTAGCAGCATGTTTAGTTTGTATCAATGCTTAGTTTTAGTATGAAGTTGATACAAAGCCCATGGTTCCACTCGTATGCTTAGAAATTGCCAAAGCATGTTAAATTTCATAGAAACATGTATTAAATAGCTTAGAATGATAGTATGTGTTCTACTATATGACAATTGCATGAAAAGTTTAGATTCCATCCTGTAGCATATGTACAACAATGAAATAGTATTTTGAACATAAATTCCAGATTTTATAGAAATTAATAGAGATTTTAATTAGTTCAGCTTTCCACACATTATAATTCAGTGATAGCCACATAATAGTTTAGCAAACGTAACCCTCGGCCTTACAGCTTAGTCAGTAGAAGTCGGGGCATTACAGAATGGTATCAAAGCAAGTTCCATACTTCCTCCACATATACATCAGCATTGAACCTACAGCTTCCAAGTAATAATACCTCTCACCTTATTTATGTTTCTTGCTTCCATGTTTATAGATAACTAAAGCATGTTTATATATGATAGCATCTAACATGATAGTAGTAGTTATGTAAACATGATTGTAGTAGTTATGTATGTCCTCTACTTCTCTAGGAAATGGCACGAGGAAGCCTAGTTAGAAGGGCACTAGCTACTGAGCCCCAGCATGAGGCAGACAGCTCAGTGCCTCCCCTTGACCTTATAGAGGTAGTGGCTCAGTTACAGAAGCAACTAGCTGAACAGCAACAGGAGTTTATCGCAAGGGTACTCGAGGATGCTTCAAATGTGGCCAGGAAGGGCATATGGCTAAACAATGCCCAAACAAGACCAGCTTTCCCCCACCACAGCCGATTCAGTACGGAGGCAAGCCAGCACAGTTGCACCAGATGTAGGCTGCTTTAGATGGTTCACACATCAGCCAGGGCAGACTAGAAGCCCCCTCAGCCATGACGAACGCGAGAATCTACTCACTAACCAGAGAGGACGTAGTGAATGCCTTGACAGTTATTACAGGTCATATCAGTATTTTACAACAAAGTACAACTGTCTTATTCGATACTGGGGCAACCTATTCTTATATATCCAGGGAATTGCCGAAAAGTTAGCAATACCTCCAGATATACTCAGTGGTCAGTTTTTGACAACACTACCTTCAGGAGAAATCATGGCATCCATGCACTGGCTCCGAGCAGTGCCAGTCACTATAGCGAACAGAGAACTCTTTTGTAATCTGATAGTGCTAGATATGACTGACTATGATGTCATCTTCGGAATGGACTTCCTGATCAAGTACGGTGCCTCCATAGAGTGTCGTAAACAGAAAGTTGTATTCCAACCTGAAGCAGGAGTACAGTTTGAGTACATCAGAGAACTAAAGAGAAAGGCCAAGAAGTTTCTCTCAGCTCTGAAAGCACAGAAACTACTGGATTCAGGATGTACGAAATTTCTAGCACAAGTAGTCAGTACCAATCAGGGCAAGGACCAAAGGCTAGAAGGGGTTCGAGTTGTATGTGACTACCCAGCAGTCTTCCCTGAGGAGTTACCGGGCCTAGCACCAGACAGGGAGATTGAATTTGAGATAGAACTCATCCCTGGTACAAATCCCATCTCCAAAGCACCCTACCGCATGACTCCAGCAGAACTGAAGGAACTTCAGGAGCAACTACAAGAGCTGCTCGACAGACAAGGGCTTCATACGCCCTAGTCACTCACCATGGGGAGCGCCTGTGTTGTTCGTGAAGAAGAAGGACGGGAGCATGCACCTCTGTATAGACTACCGAGCACTAAATCAAGTCACAATTAAGAACAGATATCCTCTTCCCAGAATAGATGACATGTTTGATCAGCTAAAGGGAGCAGCAGTGTTTTCTAAAATAGACCTCAGATCGGGATATCCCCAGGTGAGAGTTAAAGAAGGTGATATACCCAAGATAGCTTTCAGGACCAGGACTGTGAGAACAGCTTCATCGAGCTAAAAAGAAGATTGACCAACACTCCCATTCTGACTCTGCCAGAAGACACAGACAGCTTTGATATTTACAGTGATGCCTCTAAATTGGGACTGGAAGCAGTACTGATGCAAAATCACAAGGTGATCACCTATGCCTCCAGACAGCTCAAGGACTATGAGAGAAACTACCCTACTCATAACCTTGAGCTTGCAGCAGTTGTCTTCGCCCACAAAATTTGGATAGATTACTTGTATGGAGCTCAGTGCAGAGTGTATACAGATCATCAGAGTCTGAAGTACTTCTTCACTCAGAAGGATCTGAATATGCGACAGCGCAAATGGCTTGAGTTGGTCAAAAACTATGACATAGGCATCCTCTACCACCCAGGAAAAGCCAATAAGGTGGCAGACACACTTAGCAGGAAGTCCAGTGCCACCTTACTATCCCTAGCAGCCATGTCACCACCCCTACAAAAGGAGATTACAGATTTCAGTCTCGAACTTATAGTTGGATAGCTCTCTACTATGACATTAGTATCTACCCTGCTCGGTGACATCCAGACAGCTCAGGATCAGGACCCTGAAATTCAGAAAATCAAGCAAGGGATAGCAGAATCAGAAAGTAGAGAGTTCAGAGTATCTGATAGTGGGGTATTGTATTTTGGTGACAGACTATGTGTTCTGGATCAGGAGGAACTACGGAGGAAGATCCTAGACGAGGCTCACAGGACTCCTTATGCGATGCATCCTGGTTCCACCAAGATGTACCAAGACCTAAAGAGACGTTTTTGGTGGCTTGGGATGAAAAGAGACATTGCTAGATATGTCAGTACCTATCTGACCTGCCAGAGGGTCAAGACAAAACACCAGAGACCAGGAGGAGTTCTACAGCCTATTCAAATCCCAGAATGGAAGTGGGAGGATATTTCCATGGATTTCATAGCGAGACTACCTAGAACCACGAATGGTTTTGGTGCCATCTGGGTAATAGTCGACAGATTGACTAAATCAGCCCACTTCTTAGCTATCAGGATATCCTCCTCCATGGAGCAACTAGCTCAGTTGTATCTCAAGGAGATCGTCATACTGCATGGAGTCCCATAGACCATTATTTCAGACAGAGACAGTAGATTCACATCACACTTCTGGGAGTGTGTACAGTCAGCATTGGGCACCAGGTTAAAGTTTAGCACAACTTTCCTCCTCAGACAGATGGTCAGACGGAGCGAGTAAATCAGGTACTCGAAGATATGCTCCGAGCATGTGCCCTAGACTTCAAGGGAAGTTGGTGCAAATATCTGTGTTTAGCAGAATTTGCATACAACAATAGGTATCAGGCCACTATCAGCATGGCACCCTACGAGGCTCTCTACGGGCGGAGGTATAGATCTCTAATCTGCTGGTATGAAAGTGGTGAACAGAAAGAACTAAAACTTCAGACAGATCTAGTAGCAGATACCATAGCAGCTATACGGCAAATCCGCCAGAGGATAGAGACAGCTCAGAGCCACTAGAAAAGCTATGCTGATACACGTCGCCGACCCTTAGAGTTTTCAGTGGGGGATACAGTATTCCTCCGAGTGGCTCCCATGAGGGGAGTAATGCGTTTTGGGAAGAAGGAAAAATTAAGTCCCAGATATGTGGGACCATACCTCATCACCAGAAGAGTTGGCAAGGTAGCGTATGAGCTAGAGCTACCCCAGGAGATGTCAACTATCCATAACGTATTCCATGTCTCTATATTGAAGAAGCATATCCCAGATGCCACCCAGGTGATTAAGCCCCAGTCGGTACAAGTCCGCGAAGACCTCAACTATGACAGTCGCCCTATTCAGATAATAAACCGAGTAGTTAAGAAATTGTGGAACAAGGAGGTACCATTAGTAAAAGTCATGTGGCAAAATCACACAGCAGAAGAGACAACTTGAGAGACAGAAGCTAGTATGAGACAAAAGTACCCAAAGTTATTTTAAGTTCGAGGACAAATTTTTTATAAGGTATGGGGGATTGTAACGCCCGAAAATTCCCAAATAAAATTTTTGAAATATTCTATTATTTTTTTGGAATTTTATAATATTTTTATGGAATTTTTGGAGTAGCAGAAGTAGCGAAATTAAATAAAAAATAAAAAATAGCCTAAGCCGGAATTGAACCCGCGACCTATCAGACCCTACGACTTATAGCATGACTTTAGTAATCAGGTGGCCCAAGCAGGGGTGTGCCGAAAGAAGAAAGGAGAAATTATATTTATGATTGAGTTGGGTCATATTAATCACTTAATATAAATAGGGAATTTAAGTGAGGGTTTATTATTTTGGATTGGCAACTCTTTCTCATCCTCACCCGCCGACCTCTCCTTCTTCCTCACCCTCTCGGCACACCAAGCCCCAAGACCTAGGTTCCATCCCTAAGGTCGTAGGAGCACCTTCCGGTGACAACTCTAATACGAGGACGCTCCTCTCCGCGAGAAGAACGAGTAGACGTAAGAAGATCGCCGAAGAGATCTTCTTCTCCAGAAACCTAGCGATCAGAATTGTAAGAAACCTAGCGCCAGAAGTAAGTAACCCCTCACCTGTAGTATAAGTAGCAAATCGTATATTTGTATGTTTCTAGTTCAGCCATATGCAGATTTTTTTTTCGGCGCGTAGGGTGCATTTGATCCTCCTCACAGGTTTAAGGTTTATTTGAGCACCTCTAGATGGGCCAGACGTGTTTCCCCTCCAATTTTGGGGTTTTAGATGTTGTCAGGTGCCTAGAGGTGGTGCCCTAATAGAGAGGAGAGTTAGAGCACATCAAGTACTCGATAAAATGACTAGTACAGTTAAATGCTACAGTAGGCATTTTAATAGCTTAGTTAAATGTCATAGAAGCATTTTATATAGCATGCTTAGTCTTGCTTTAGTTTATATGGGACTACGGTCCAATGGGTGGGCTCCCATACTCGCCCCTAGGTTCAGATAACCTAACTCTAGGTTCAGATAACCTAGTAAGAGCCAAATAAGATAAATTAGCTTATGAATCAGTATTTTACTTTTATCAGTAGTACTGTACTGGACTCTTAGTTGTCCTTGGGTTGGGCTCCCATAGTCGTCCCTAGGTTTAGATAACCTAGTAAACCCTACTAGATTCGGGACTAGCTACCTCGGGTCTAGTTAGGGATGTGCGTATAGCAAGTACAGTTGTCGGGCCCATCAGCAGCATGATTATTATTTTTATCTATTATGAAAATAGTTTTCAAACTTCACAAATCAGTTATGTGAATATAGTTCAGATTCAGCATTAGCCTAGCATCATTTTAGTTCAGCTTATGTATCAGTTCAGTTTTTCTTATTAATACAACAAGATAGTTCCATGATCAGTATTTGATTGTCATGACTCATATATCTGTATGCCATGTTTTAGCATTTTCAGCATGAATATCAGCATGTGTTTCAAATAGCATCTTTTAAAAAGCATAATTTCATCGAATGCATGTTTGTGAGGTAGATGGTTCTTACTAAGCTCCCAAGCTTATAGTTTCCTTTTACTTATACTGCAGATAAAGGTAAAGGGAAGATGGATCAGCGGAGGTTGGAGGGCAATGTGTCAAGATGTGTGTGAGAAGGAACTTGGAATAAAGACTCTTGGGGACTAGCAAGTTTAAAGAACTAGAATTTCTTATATTCTTATTATTCCGCACCTTTTGAATGTTTAAATGTCATGAATTGTGAAAGTATGCACCATGCTATGCCTAGACTACTAGTTATCTTGATGTTAGCTAATAAACTATGAACAATGACAGTAATGGCATGCGTGGTAATGTTAAAATGCTTTTCAGTTGATACATTTGAATTGTATACAAATTAGTTGGGGAATGCTCATCATGCACTTACATTGTCATATGGGATGTTGGGGTGCTGCTAGCAGCATGTTTAGTTTGTATTAATGCTTAGTTTTTGTATGAAGTTGATACAAAGCCCATGGTTCCACTCGTATGCTTAGAAATTGCGAAAGCATGTTAAATTTCATAGAAACATGTATTAAATAGCTTAGAATGATAGTATGTGTTCTACTGTATGACAATTGCATGGAAAGTTTAGATTCCATCCTGTAGTATATGTACAACAATGAAATAGTATTTTGAACATAAATTCCAGATTTTATAGCAATTAGCAGAGATTTTAATTAGTTCAGCTTTCCGCACATTATAATTCAGTGATAGCCACATAATAGTTTAGCAAACGTAACCCCCGGCCTTACAGCTTAGTCAGTAGAAGGTAGGGTGTTACAATCCACAACCGAGTCAGAATATATAGCTATAGGAGAGTGCGTTGCATAATTATTATAGATGATGCACACCCTAAAAGATTTTAACTTAAACCTTACAAATATAAAAGTTTTAATTGATAATATTAGTTCAATTAATCTAACAAAAAATCTAGTGCATCATTCCCGAACTAAACACATTGAATTTAGGCATCACTTTATCAGGGATCATGTCACTAAAGGTGACATTGAACTCAAATACATTGAGTCCAAGTCAAATTTAGCAGACATATTCATAAAACCACTCCCTGAAAGTGAATTTAGCAATCTACGTAGAAAATTAGGGATGTGTTTAATAGATTAGGATTCAAAACTGTTTTCAAAAATAAGTGTTTTAAATCCTAGGTTAAAATTATTTTTCAAAATTTTCCTATTTGTAGAATTTCAAAAAGATTCTTAGCCTTAGACTAGGTCAATCCCTTAGAAATCATGTTCCCCTAGGATTAGCATTTGAGCATCTCACCAACACCCTAATTTTACCTTGCTTGTGATTGACGAACATAGAAAGGGGTGAGATGCATAGACAGATTGTCTGGACTTAAGATGCTTATATCAGTGCATTGACATAAGTCTGGGTGTTAAATACAAAACAGACATTGATCAAGTTAAGTTATTCAGTTTAGTCAAACACTAACTAATTACAATGCACTTAACTTGACTAACCAAGTGAAAGCTGCTATTTTCTGATAGTCAATAAGTACCTAATTGATTAGACAGCTATTTTGAATGTCAGGTTTAGGGGGGGATTAAATCAACCTACTTTTAGCACTAAAATTATTTTCTCCACTTTAAAAATAATGTCTTTTCTCAAATTTTTCAGTTTTGAGTTTGAAACTAAGGTTTTGAAATTTGAAGGTCATACAAACTTAGTGCTGAGAAATCTTAATCAGTTTTGAAAAAGTAGATTTTTCAAACTCAGCTTTGAAATTTTGATTTTGAAAACTTATGTTTGAAATTTTTTTTTGAAAACTAGCTTTTATAAACTAAGTTTTTAAATTGAATTTTATAAACTAAGGTATTGAAAACTGATTCTTTTACAAACTTATTTTGAAAAATTTTAATTAGTTTTGAAAAAATAAATTTTTCAAACTTAGCCTTGAAATTTTTTATTTTGAAAACTTATGTTTGAAAAGTGTTTAAAGTTGAAACTCATTTTGAAAATTTAAACCTTGATCTTGAAACCTTGGTTTTAAAAACTCATGCTTGAAAATTTAATTTTTTGAAATTTGAAACTTAAACACTTATGTTTGAAACTTAAACTTAACTTCCCTAAACTTATACTTGACTATTCACTTTTAAAAACTTTCTCATTGAGTTGGCAAATTTCATCTTTAAGAATTACTCAAAATATACTAGGTTAGGTTTCTAAATTAAGTATTTTTCAAAACTTAGTTATGGTACAAAAGTTAAGTTACTATATGGTGACATTTAAAACTCCCCCAAGTTGACTTGACATCATTTCTTCAACTTTTACTTTGTCTATATTCTGTATTTTTGATTGCTTGACTTTTGTCCTTCTTTGATGAATGTCAAAGGGGGAGGGATAGGTGGTTAAGTTAGAGCAAAAAAAATGTCAAAATTAAAAACTAACTTAAACCTACCTTAAAAATCATGCTGATTTTGTTACTTGCATATTTTTTTCACTAACTTAACCAGGTTATCATTCCATCAAAAAGGAGGAGATTGTTAGTGCGGTTAGCGCTAACGGTCTAACTCAGGTTTTGATGAATGACAAATTAGGTTAAGTTAGTTTGTCATTTTCTAACACTCTGACCAAGTGTGCAGGCGAAGTCCAAGCGGGTCGACGGGCTGACCGGACACTTGGCACGAAGTCCAAATGGGTCGACGGGCTGACCGGACATTTGGCACGAAGTCCAAGCGGGTCGACGGGTTGACCGGACGCTTGGCACGAAGTCCAGCTAGGTCGAAGGGCTGACCGGATAGCTAGCGAGAAGTCTAGATGGGTCGAAGGGTTGACCGGACGTCTGGCAGGTGAGTAAAGGTAAGTCACTAGAAGGGAGTGACTGTGAGGACGCATTCCTGGAAGGGATCATTAGGCGTCGATCCGACTTAGATCCATTTATGATATCTAAGTCGAGATCATGACTAGATTCCGGTCTCGGAAAGACGGAATCTAAGTCATACTCTTTTTGTTGAACTAATAAACTGTGCTAACACTTTGTTTTGCAGGTTACACATTATATATTCGGACTAACCTTGTCTTGCAAGAGAAGGATTTTCTGGAGAAAGGAGGTCCAGGCGCCCGGAGGCAAATATTATCCATTTCGTGGCGTATACACGTGGAGCTCGCTGGTTGGGCCTGCCACGTCACACCAGGGCGCTCGGAAGGGATCCGGGGCACCCCGAGCCTCATATAAAAGAAGGGTCAGGGGTAGAGCTTCAACAACAACTCAAAAACTTGCAAACTGCTCTACTGTGCTCCTGCAACGCTGCGAGGCCACTCCGACAAAAGCGCTCTCTTCAATTTAATTCTTTTCATTTTGTCGGTATTTTCTTTTCTGTCAATTCTTGTACTTAATTCTTTTGTAATCATCATTCGAATTGATAGTGATTGCCCAACGAAAGTACTCAACGAGTACGGGCCTTGAAGTAGGAGTTGACACAGGCTCCGAACCAAGTAAAAAGATTCTATGTTAGCATTGTTCTTTCTTTTCCGCTGCGCTTACTCTTTTCGAAAGAATTTTCATAATTGATATTCACCCCCCCCCCTCTATCGTACGATCACGGTCCAATAACTGCTCCTGATGAGTGACCGAGTGGACGGGATGCTGTCGAAGTACACCTATCCTCCTACTCCAAATCATAAGTGGGGGAGCTCAATGCTCTCATCTCCCGGTACACGATGACGGGGAGGGATCCTTGACGTGCTACCACGCTGCATCACACTACCCATGAACGGACCAACGGAGCACCGACAGAGCAAAACTGACGTGCTACTACACTGCGTCACGCTACCCATGAGTGGACCAGCGGAGCACCGACAGAGATGAAACTGGCGATGTGCTCAACAATAATGGAGCAGACTATCGCGCAGCATGCAATCATGCGAATAATGCATGACACTAAGCATGACAGAATCCTGAACAGTATAGCAATATCTATATATATATAAAATGTGTACCATAGGACAATGAATCAAATCAAAGGTACACAGATCAGATAAGGTATAAAAACCTAGATCCTGAACATAATAAACACATGGTTGTGTCGCTACCCCTATAAGCATGTATAATCAAGTAGGTACTAACATGAAGTGCATAATAAGTAAACAAAACAAGCATGTAACAGGTATCGGGTAGTGATCAACCGAAGCAAAGACGAACATAATCATTACTAAAGGTTATAACCTACTAAACATATCAACATGACATTATCAAAGATAAGTCAAGGTACCCGCCTCAAATAGAAGGTCCAATCCAATCAAATCCAACGTCGAGATGCTTGTCTCGCATCAAGGTCCTGTGTCACCAATATATATACTTATTTTATTTAGCTAAATTTCTCATAAATAGCTAAATAAAATCTCTAACCCTAAATTAGGGCAAAAACCCTAATCAACACATAAACAGCTAATTACTCAATCCAACTCATACCTAATTCAACCCAATTAAATATCTTACCTCAATCTCACAGCCCCTAATAATGATTCACTGCTAGGGATGTCGCTGCTGGAATAGGATTAACTGCTGGAACCCAATAAATAACCTGCACTTAGGGGTGGGCATCGACTGGTTTGGTCCGGTTTTATTCTACTACGGTTTGATTTTTCCGGTTTCGATTTTGAAAATCTTTGATCCAAAACCAAACCATATTATTACGGTTCAGTCTGATTTTTATTGTAATACGGTTCGATTTATACGGTCGGTTATATACGGTTTATATAATGAATTAAATTGATTTTCTGCGACTACAAATATTAGTTTAGAGACAAAGAAAAAGTATCAATTTATTAAAATCATTATTAATTTAAAGTAATACTAACATTTTGTTATCCGGTAACAATAAGTAAATATATAAATATACTTTGATTGTGCTATTATATTATAAATGATTAGAGGCCCAATCAACTAGTATGACCCAATATCCATAAAAATCATATTTTAAATATAATACGGTCAGTTCGGTTTATTCAGTTTTTTGGGAGTCAAAATCGTAAACCGAACCGAATAACCGAATTTTAAAAAACTTAAACCGAAATCGGCCGAAACACCTAAAAAATCGAACCAAAAAAAAATCAAAATTTTTTGGTTCGGCCGATTTTTCCGATTTTAACCGAATTATGCCCACCCCTACCTGCACTTCACTGTCTGTATCAAAACGAAACTCAAGAAATCATTTTCAATTCGGTAACCAAATTTCCAAAATAACCTGAGCACCTTACCTTCTTTTCACCAAACTACTACAGTGATCCACAATCAGATGGTTGCTGCCAGAATCAAGAGCAACCCCACAACAAACCTCCCTCTGAATTCCTCTCCCAAAATTCGGCTAGGGCACAGAACTCACTGTCCTTGAATCTGTCTCCTCTGCGGAGGAGGCAAGACACGGGAGGTGTGACCACATTGAGGAAGAAGATGTGGAGGTAGTAGCGCGAGGGAAGAAAAATTCACCACTGAATGGCTAGTCGACCGGCGCTAGGGCACAAGGTCGGCGGTGCTGTTCGGGTCTAGAGACTGCGACGGCGTCGGCAAGGTACAGTGGTGGCAGCCGGCGCTAGGGTAGAAGGGAAGGTCGGCACCAATAGATGTCGGCGGTGCTTGAGTGTTAGCGAGAAGACGTCGGTAGTGAGCGGCGCACAGTGGCGTCGGAATCACGGTGTGCGGCGTGGAAGAGCAGCTGTCGGAGGTGCGGTAGTGAGGATGGGGCGTCACGAGGAAGGTGAAAGAAAAGTAGAAGAAGAGTTGGGCGCGGCTTAAATCACAAAGAGAAAGGATCCGTCGCGGCGCGAGTTAGGGCACGAGAGGAGAAGGCGCGGGCGAGGCTCGGCACGCGGCGTCGAAGAGGAAACGGAGGAGAGAAAATAAAGAAAAGAAAAATAAAAGAAATAAGCAAATTCTTTTCCTCGCTTAAATGGGTAGCCTAAACAAACTTTCCCGGACCCCGTTTTTATCCCCGCAAACTCGTCCATACGAGCTCCGAAAAATTTCCGAAAAATTTCCAAAAATTCCGGAAAGTTCCCTTATTATTATCTACCCTTTTTCCGGTATTTTACAGATTGGTTTCCTCTAATCGATCGACTGATCGATTCAGCAGTATTCTGTTCCATAGTTATGTGCCTCAATCAATTTACCAATCGATTGCTTGCTGGTTTCCTAACTAATACCTCATGCCAGATGAACGCATCCCTGGACTTTCTTGTCAAGACTCCGATCCTCGACCTTCTTGGACTTCTCTTGCCTTACACCTAGTCTTCTGACCTGCAAGGACTTTTTTTGCCAAGACTCCAGTACTCGACCTTCTTGGACTTCTTCCTGCAAAACTTGCAGCACACGTTATATCCAAACGTATTAACCTAAACTTAAATAGTTGTCAACACATTGAAAACATCTAGGGCATGATTGCACCAACAATCTCCCCATTTTTTGATGTTTGACAATCTATTTGAGTTTAAGCTAATTTCCAACACACCATAATAATAAGATGATAAGCAGTAAATAGCAATAAGCATGAGCTAACAATAAATGACAATATTGTTATTAACTACTCATAAAATTCATCTTACTTGATCATAAGCAATAATAGCAAATTCATATATGACTAAGCATGAATCTCCTTCCTAATTAAGCATAAACTTCAACTTACTTCTCCCCCTTTGTCAAATATCAAAACAAAAACTCCCCCTTAATTGGTGCACTAAACAAACACGAGAAATCCGAGGGGTACTCCCCCTAAATCACACAAGTATCAACATAAGATAACAATCTGGATTCGAAAAATGAAAGATAATAGAGAAAAGCAGTATATCATACATCCAAAATAAAGTGAAGTTCACAAAAGGGACTTCACAACAAACATCCACACAACATACAAAATCACGTGTCATAGAGAGACAGGGAAATCAAATGTATCGTCTCCCAAAGGAGTGGGAGCAGAATTAGAAGCATCAGCACGTGGGATGAGACCAGTGGAAGGAACAGACGGACGACCCGTCACCCAAGAGCTCACCAAATCCACTAGCGTGTCCAGACTCACCTGCATCGCAGTCTGTCGATGGGCCATGATGTCCATTGCGGTGCGCAGGCGAGCTACCTCCATGGTCAGCTCCTCAAGGTGGGTATCTACAGTCTCCTCGAATGTCGGAGAATCAAGCTCGGTGATATCCTCCTCGGCATCAACCCCCACAAGAACTAGCGCCTGTGCGGCCCCCCTTGGCGAGCCCTTGGGCCTTCACCCAGCGCGCGCCCATCGAAGATATCCTGGAATACGCAGCGGATATGGGATCCAGTCGACCTCGAGTGACATCAATCCCCATAGACTCGAGCCAATCAGTGATGAGATGGCCAAAAGACATGTGGATCGTCTGCTGCACTAGTTGGATGGAATGAATGATGCAATGAAAGATGTTTAGAGAAATGTTGATGTCAAGAGTCTGCCGCATAGCGTACAGCAAAAACATGTGGGAAGGTCGAAGAACAGCGAGGGCACGCGAGACAATGGGCAAAAGGCAGTTAACAACCACTTTGTAAAGTGCGTTGTCCCCAGCTAACACCTCAAGAGAAGAAAAGTTTGTGAGCTGTGCATTTGGACCGTCCGGACGAGGCCGACCAAACAAACTCTAATGCATAGTAGCAATACTAATGTGCTCAAATGGCAGAGGCAAAAGATCAGGGAGTGAAGGATAGAATACAAAATCATTAGTGGAGGGGGGCATCCCAAAAATGCTTGAAGGATCTCAGGGGAAAAGTCTAGACTTCGTTTCGCAACACGAGTGCAATACGAAACACCGTCAGAAGTATGCAGGTTGTTGTAAAATTTGGACACAAGAGCCACATTTATACTTTGCTCACAAGAGAGTATGAAGTCAAGGATGTAATGCATAAGGATATTGTAGACCTCCACACAAGAATCCCAAAAGAATGGAAAATCAATAGACCTAGTAGGGATAAGCTTAAATGTGTGCTTGCTAAAGGCTTACTGCATAGCAGCATTAGGGAAACACTGATCAATGGGAGGGAGAGGACGAAGTGGCGGTCGAGAAGAACCCTCACCCGACTCGCGGACCTTCTGTTTCTTCCTAAGGGTAACTAATGAAAAAGACGCAACCAATAGCAATGGCAGAAAAAGGCAGGGCAACAGAGAATGCAGGGAAGAAAATGTAGGAAAATGCAATGCATGAGTGAAATGCAATGCGCCACACATAAACACACAACACACAGGTAGATTAGCAATCTAGGTTTAGAAGCAAGGGCCAAAAAAAGTGAAGAGATTACCTAGGGTTCAGAGTCCGCATTTTGTGTGCGACGCAGAGACGAGGAAGAAGGAGCGGCCCCGTTCGTTGAGAGAGAAGGAGAGGAAGTGGGAGAGAGATAGAAAAACACCCTTCGCCGGAGAGAATCGTCGGAGAGGACGGTCGATGCAGGCGGGAGAGTCGCCGGGAGAATCGCCCAGGTTAGGGCACGGATTGAGTTGAAAGGAAAACGAGAGAAAGTGAGGGTGGACTTAGGTCAACAGTGACTTAAGCTGGATTTTAAATACTCAATCGATCGACTGATCGATTAAGAGCAAGTGAATCGATCGGTCGATTGATTCACAAAGCCTCTGTGAAATGTCGAAAATGCATCTCCATCGATCCATCGATCAATCCCGCAAGCTACTGCTCGCAGAAATTCCCTCTAAATCGATCGGCTGATCGATCCAGCCTGGGTCAATCGACCGGCTGATCGATCCACTGACTCTCTATTCACTAGAATTGGCTTCCCAATTGATCGACTGATTGATTAAAACCATCCCAATCGATCGACTGATCGATTGGGTTTCTGATTTTCTGAAATTTAATTTCAGCGAAATTCAGAAACTCCCCAAAAATTCTATAAAATTCTAAAAATCATGAAAACTCATGTAGGCATTATTTAGGGCATATTCTATCAAGGAAAAATAGTTTTCTATGAAAATACTTCCTATTTTCAAAGATTGACACAAACTTGAGACTTTGTAAAAACTTTAGTATTTCCTTCCAAGTTTGTGTCTAACTATTCAATGATGATTACTATCAAAAGATAGTATTCACCAAAGTTTTCCAAAAGCATTTTAAAAACATTTTCAAAACTAATATCCAACCATATTTTTTGGGCTCAATGCACATGACTTGTACATTAGCTTTCCCAATGATTGGAACATTATGGATTAATGTTACTAGATGTCATATCGGCTCAAAGTAATGTATCATAACCAACATGATGAGTCAAGTGCATCATCCTAATCATCTCACATGATGTCTAAGTGAAGAAATACACAAGCAAGGCCTCTTAGGTCTATTGTGAGATGCATTGAGGTAAGTTCGTGATGTGATATGGGATCATGTAATGTTATACACATTATTCTGCAAAACATATACCAAGTTCTCTCCTAAGTGAGGTAAATTCCGCCTCGGGTAGTGGTTTGGTAAATATATCGGCAAGATTTGACTTAGAATCAACATAATTTAGTATAATGTCTACTCTTGCCATATGATCCCTAATGAAGTGATGTTTCACTTCAATGTGCTTTGTCCTAGAGTGATGCACCGAATTTTTTGTTAAGTTAATGGTGCTAACATTATCACATAATACCTTAACTTTGGAATAGTGAAGCTCATAATCTTCTAAAGTATGCATCATCCAAAGTAATTGAGCTACACAACTACTCATAGCTACACATTCGGCCTCAGTGGTAGACAAAGCAACACAAGATTGTTTTCTGCTACTCCAACTCACTAGAGAGGATCCAAGAAATTGACATCCACCACTAGTACTTTTCCTATCCAATTTGCAGCCTGCATAATCAGAATCGGTGTACCCAATCAAATCAAAATTCTGAGTCCTAGGGCACCAAAGATCGACATTAATGGTACTCTTGATGTATCTCAAAATTCTCTTTACCACCACTAAGTGAGATTCCTTGGCACATGATTGATATCTTGCACACATGCCTACCGCAAAGAGTATATCCGGTCTACTAGCGGTTAGGTATAACAAACTACCAATCATACTTCGATATTGCTTTGGGTCTACTAATTTTCCTTCTTGATCACTATCTATTTTGATATTAGTTCCCATGGGAGTAGATACTACCTTAGCATTTTTCAAACCAAATTTCTTGATAAGTTCCTTAGTAAATTTTGTTTGATAGACATGGGTTCCTTCTTTAGTTTGTTTGACTTGCAATCCTAAGAAGAAACTTAGTTCTCCAACTAAACTCATCTCAAACTCACTTTCCATATGTTTAATGAAATCTTGAAGAAGTTCATTATTTGTTGAACAAAAAATGATGTCATCAACATAAACTTATGCAACAAAAATGTCTCCATCCTTAGACTTTAAAAATAGGGTTGGATCAATTGTTCCTCTTCTAAAATCTTTGGAGATTAAGAAGGATGAGAGTCTTTCATACCAAGCCCAGGGAGCTTGTTTTAACTAATACAACGCTTTCTTAAGTTTATAAACATGATTTGGATAATCTATGGCTTCAAATCCGGGTAGTTGTTCCACATACACTTCCTCCTTAATGAACCCATTTAGGAATATCGATTTCACATCCATTTGATAAAGTTTAAAGCTCATATAAGTGGCATATCCTAATAGTATCTGAATGGACTCTAATCGAGCAACCGGGGCATAAGTTTCATCATAGTCAAGTTCTTTAACTTGATTGAAACCCCTAGCTACTAACCTAGCCTTATTTCTAGTGACTTTTCCTTGATCATCCAATTTGTTTCTAAAAACTCATTTTGTTGTAACAATTATACTATCATTTGGTCTTGGAACTAATTCTCATACATCACTTCTTTCAAATTGATTCAACTCTTCTTGTATTGCTAGAATCCAATCTGTATCAATTAAGGCTTCATCAATTGATTTTGGTTCAAATTATGATATTAGAGCAATTTGACTAGTATGATCTCTAAAGTAGGATCTAGTTCTTACCCCTTGAGTCACATCTCCAACTATTTGATCAATAGGATGATCTTGATGGTGCCTTACAGTCCTCGAAGTTATGGGGTCATTGTCTTTGGGAAGTTTATTGTTTCTTTCATCATCTGAACCATCTCTTCCTCCCCCTTGATCAATACCCCTTAAATGTAAATTTTGTATTTCTTGAGTAATGTTTTGATTATGTTCAATTATATCCTTATCAATAGATGATTTTCTAGGGTAAGTACTAGTAGACTCATCAAACTCAACATTGGGTGATTCTTCAACCGTTTGAGTCTGTTTGTTGTATACTCTATATCCTCTATTAGTAGATGAGTATCCAACTAAAATTCCCTCATTGGACTTGGCCTCAAATTTTCCTAAGTCATCTTTGGTATTAAGAATATAGACCTTACAACTAAAGACCTTAAAATAGTGAATTGTAGGGATTGTGTCATTCCATAATTCAAAAGGTATTTTCCCTAAAAACTTATGAATCAAGACATGATTTTGAATATAACAAGCGGTATTAACCGCTTTGGCCCACAAATAGCTAGGTAAGGAATATGTATTGAGCATGGTTCTAGCTGCCTCTTATAAAGCTCGATTCTTCCTCTCCACTACACTATTTTGTTGAGGTGTTCTTGGACAAGAGAATTCATGTTTATAGCCATTTTCTAGACAAAACTTAGAAAAGTTCAAATTCTCGAACTCTTCACCATGATCACTCATAATTCTATCAATCTTGAGGTTCTTTTCGTTTTCTACCCTCTTGGTAAACCCTATGATTGTTTCCAAAGTTTCCTCCTTATTTTTCAAGAAATACACCCAAGTATATCTAAAGTAATCATCAACTATCACAAAATAATATTTGTTGCCTATCAACAAAGTTATTCTATGACAATCAAAAAGATCCAAGTGTAATAATTCTAGTGGTAATGAAGTACTAGTTAAAGTTTTACCTCTATGTGATGACCTTGATTGCTTACCCTCTTGACATGCATCACACAATTTGTCCTTGATGCACTTGATTTTTGATAATCCCTTTACTAGCTCCATCTTGGCAACCTTGGCTATGTTCCTCATATTGATATGTCCAAGTCTTCTATGTCATAGTCATCCTTCCTCTTCTTTTGATATCAAACACTTAATAAAAGGGTTAGAAACATATGAAAGATCAACATAATAAAGATTTGCTTGTCTAAATCCTTTTAGCACAACATTTTCAAGATTTTTGTGCTTAACTAAATACTTATCGGGGTGAAACTCTACATTATATCCGGTATCACATAATTGGCTAACACTAAACAAATTAAACCCTATATTTTTAACCAATAAGACTTTATGAATGATGATTGTGGGTGATACCTCAATTGTACCTTTACCTATGATCTTGAGCTTCACACTATTCCCAAATGATACCGTTCCTTTCTTTATATAATTTATTGTGGAGAATTTGCTCACATCACCGGTCATGTGTCTTGAGCAACCACTATCCACAATCCATATACTTGCATCTTTCTTCTCTTCTACCTAAACAACATAAAACACACAACTCTTTGGTACCCATGCACTTGATTCGGAAATGTCATTCAAATATTTCTTAGACACCCAAGCTTGTTTTACCTTACCTTTAAGATTCTTCTTGACTTTGTTTCTAAGTGCCTCATTTTTAGTACCATTTATTAGAGACATATATGCAACATCCTTTTCTTTAGGTCTATATCTTATTCCGGCTTTATTGTAAACGGCTCTTTGATCTCTAATAATCATATCTAGATACTTGGATCCATTTGTAAATTTCTCTAAACATGCTCTTAATTCAATCACGTCATTCTTCAATTTTTCATTTTCTTCCTTGAGCATTGTTGACTCGCTAGACATGCATGCATCATTTCTAATGGTCCTAAGGTTTCTCTTCAATGTCTTCACTCTAGATTGTGACTTAACAAACGCATTCTTGAGATGAGCAATTGTTTTGTAAAGAAATTCTACTTTGGGAGATTCTTTTACCTCGTCGTCACTTGATGATAATTCATCACTTGATTCCTCCTCACTTGATGAATCCTCTTCGCTTGGCACTTCCTCTTGACTTGATTCTTCGTTGTCATTTTCAAATGCCATAAATGTCATATGTCGGGTAACATGGCATAGTTCATCCTCATCCGATGAATCAATGTTTGGTATTTCCCAAGTAGCTTGAGCCACCATGGCTTCCTTTTTCTTTTTCTCCTTCTTCTCCTTTTCTTCTTTCTTCCTCAATTCCGGGCAATTTGGTTTGATGTGTCATTTCTTGTTATATCCATAGAAATGGCATTAGTGTTAAAACTTGAACTTTGACTACTTTTACCTTTTGAGAGTTGAAACATTTTCTTCACATTCTTTCTTGTGAATTTTCTTGATCTTCCCATCATCTTCTTAACATAATGTGTCACTTCACTTGCCGACATTTCATCATCACTATCCAATGATTCTTGTTCGGATTCGGATGATGAGGATTCCACCTTCTTTTTCTTCTTCTTTTTCTTTTCCTTCTTTTCTATAATAAGAGCTATACCTTTTGTTGGTGCGGGTAGCACTAACGGTCTAACCCAGGTTTTGATGAATGACAAATAGGTTAAGTTAGTCTTGTTGTTGTCTGACACTTTGATCGAGTGTGCAGGAGAAGTCCAGCTAGGTCGACGGGCTGACCGGATAGCTGGTAAGAAGTCCAAGCGGGTCGACGGGCTGACCGGACGCTTGGCGATGACCGGATAGCTGGCAAGAAGCCCAAGCGGGTCGACGGGCTGACCGGACGCTTGGCGAGAAGTCCAGACGGGTCGACGGGCTGACCGGACGTCTGGCAGGTAAGTGAGGTAAGTCACTGGAGGGGAGTGACTGTGAGGACGCGTTCCCGGGAAGGGGGCATTAGGCGTCGATCCGGCTTAGATCCATTTCGGATGTCTAAGTCGAGATCGTGACTCGATTCCGGTCTCGGAAAGACGGAATCTAAGTCATACTAACTTATGCTAATTCATACTATTACAAATGTGCTAATAATCTGTTTTGCAGGATATATATTGCCTCGGACTAACTTTGTTTTGCAGGAAAAAGGAGATTTCTGTAACAAGGTGGTCCGGGCGCCCGGAGGGGATCCGGGCGCCCGGAAGGAATCCAGGCGCCCGGAACAGCATATAAAAGAAGCCCCAGGCAGGAGCTTCAAAATCAATCAAGCTGAGAATTCTTCTGCTGCTGGTCTTGCTGCTCAACGTTCAGTGCGACGCCAACAAAACTCCGACACTACGCTCCATTCTTTTCCCTTCTTGTCGGTATTTTGTTTTTAGTTTTCATTAGCATTCACTGTACGGTTCTTTTGTAATCATTATTTCGAATTGCTAGTGATTGCCCAACGAAAGTGGTCAAGGACCACGGGCCTTCGAGTAGGAGTCGTCACAGGCTCCGAACGAAGTAAAACAACTGTGTCTATTTTACTTTTCCGCTGCGCCTATACTCTTGTTTTTCGAATCGATATTCACCCCCCCCCCCTATCGAATCTAACGGTCCTACAAGTTGTATCAGAGCGAGGTTCCGCTCTGATTTGGTGCAACCACCATTCAGACAGGGGGTGAATTTTCTTTTGTTTTTTTTTAATTTTAAAAACTGGTGTTTCGTTAACTTAATATTTCTCTAATCAATTTAAATTAGTGCAACACGAATCTAGTTTTTTTTCTTCCCGCACTACTAATCCAAGACCAAGTCTTGGGATATTTTTTGGTTATTTACCTGTGCACAGAATGCCCCAACAAGAAGGATTCAGCACAGTGCGACCTCCACTCTTCAACGGGGACGACTTCCCTTACTGGAAGAAGCGCATGGAGGTCTACCTCAAAACTGACTTTGACCAGTGGATGAGCATTACAAGACCTTACAAAATTCCAGTGGACAACGCCGGGAATCTAGTGGATCCTGAAGACTGGACAGCAGATCTCAAGAAAAAAGCGTCAACAGAAAACAAAGCGATCAACACTCTACAGTGCGGACTAACAAGAGAAGAGCTAAACAGAGTCGGTCCACACAAAAACGCTAAAGAATTGTGGGACAAACTGATCGAGCTGCACGAAGGAACAAGCGACGCTAAGGTAACAAAACGAGACCTGCTTTTAAATAAAATTTTTAATATAAAAATGCAGGAAGGAGAAACAGCGAATCAACTCCATGCGAGGATCAAGGACATCCTCAACGGGCTCCATGTGATAGGCCACCAGATGGAGAACAGAGACTTGATAAGGTACGCATTAAACGTCTTTCCACGCAATAGTTTATGGGCATCAATAGTGGATGCCTACAAAATTTCTAAGAATCTTTCTAAATTAAAATTGGATGAGCTTTTCTGTGAATTAGAATTGCACGAACAAACTAATGCTGGAGCCGAGAAAGGTGTAGCCTTATTTGCAGGTTCCTCCAAGAAAAGCAAGCCTGAAGTTGAAGAAGAATCTGACCAAGACTCCGAAAACGATGAACACCTGGTGAACTTGGTAAGAAAAATGTTCACCAGGAAAAAGAGGAGCTTCAGCAAAAAGGATCTTCAAAAGATCAGCTCTCCCTCAGAACAAAAGAACGTGACTTGCTACGGTTGCAACAAAAAGGGACATTACAAGAACGAATGCCCAAAACTAAAGTTCGACAAACCAAAACCAACAAAAAGGAAAGCACTCAAAGCAACGTGGGACGACTCCTCGGACGAATTAGAGGAAGAAGAGCAGAAACATCAGAGCCACCTCGCACTGATGGCCCGCGAAGCCGAAACTGAAAATGAGTCGGAAGATGAAGACGGGTCTGAACCCGAAACAAGCCACGAGTCCGTACTCGTTTCCGAAGGCTCGAATGAGGTATATCTTAATTTAAACAAAAAGTTCTTTAGAATCATTTCTTGTTTAAATAGTAAACTAACCAAAGTAGAAAATGAAAACAAATTACTTCTTGAGGAAAATCAAAACCTCAAGGAACAATTAAAAAATTCAAATCCAACTCAAGATCTAACACTTGAGGAGGAGAATTTATCATTAAAAAATGAAATAAACAATTTAAAGGAGATGTTAGAAAAATTCACAACAAGATCAAAAAATTTAGACTTAATCCTAAATAATCAAAAAGCATGTTATAATAAAACCGGACTAGGATATAAGTCAAATTCAAATAAAACCTTCAAATCATTAATAACCCAATACAAGTCAACCAATCTAGCTTGGGTTCCGAAAGCGTGTCTAACCACGCAAGTAGGACTTAATCAATATTATATACCTAAAGAAAAAATACATTATATAAACAAACCAAACCAAAATCCAAAATACAAACCTAAATCAAATTCAAAATCTAAACAGTTTAAAAAACAACAAAATTATCACCAAGTTAACTATAACTATAAAAAGAATCGACACAAGCCTAAAATCAAAACTTAAATTAATGGCCAATAATTCAGGGGGAGGCACCTCCAAAACTAACTTACCCGACAGGGTAACCCAAAACTAACAAACCCGGCAGGGCAATTAGAATTAGAGACCAAGTTTAAACTTGAATAATGGTATTGGTGAAATTTTTGGATGATAGTACGTTAGGGAAACTTGGGCATCGCATGTCTAGAAAGATATGGTTTCGATCTGGTGCATTTGGCCAAGTGGAACTGACCGAAGCTACCCTTAAACGAATCCTAACCAGTTAGACCAAGATTTAGTACTAAGTTCCGTGGATAGGACTATTCGGAAAACCTCGAAAGGTTGGTTATTTCTAATGATGTCCATGTGACTCACCAAGCTTAGAAGTTTATCCGAAAAATGTCTATTTGTGGAAACCAAAGCTAAGTCTGAATCTAACTCAAGTTAAACCAAAACTCGGTAATCAAACCAATTTCATCTCACAAAATCATAGGATTTCCTGATTGATAATATAGATCGGGTGAGATGAATAAGGCTTCAAAATTAATTTTAAAATTTTAAACTTAAATTAATTTTTTAAATTAATTTTAAACTTAAAAATTATCTTCAAAATTTTAATTTTAAACTTAAAAATTATCTTCAAAATTTTAATTTTAAACTTAAAAATTATTTTCAAAATTTTAATTTTAAACTTAAAAAATTATCTTCAAAATTTTAATTTTAAACTTAAAAATTATTTTCAAAATCTTAATTTTAAACTTAAAAATTATTTTCAAAATTTTAATTTTAAACTTAAAAATTATTTTCAAAATTTTAATTTTAAACTTAAAAAAATTATCTTCAAAATTTTAATTTTAAACTTAAAAATTATTTTCAAAATTTTAATTTTAAACTTAAAAAAATTATCTTCAAAATTTTAAATTTTAAACTTAAAAAAATTATTTTCAAAATTTTAAATTTTAAACTTAAAAAATTAATTTCAAAATTTTAATTTTAAACTTAAAAATTATTTTCAAAATTTTAAACTTAAAAATTATTTTCAAAATTTTAATTTTTAAACTTAAAAATTATCTTCAAAATTTTAATTTTAAATTTAAAAATTATTTTCAAAATTTTAAACTTAAAAATTAATTTCAAATTTTTAATTTTAAACTTAAAATTTTCAAAATTTTAATTTTAAACTTAAAAAATTATCTTCAAAATTTTAATTTTAAACTTAAAAATTATTTTCAAAATCTTAATTTTAAACTTAAAAATTATTTTCAAAATTTTAATTTTAAACTTAAAAATTATTTTCAAAATCTTAATTCTAAAAATTATTTTCAAAATTTATTTCTAAATTTAAAAATTAATTTCAAAATTTTAATTTTAAACTTAAAAATTAATTTCAAAATTTTAATTTTAAACTTAAAAATTACTTTCAAAATTTTAATTCTAAACTTAAAAATTAATTTTAATTTTAAACTTAAAAATTAATTTCAAACTTAAAAATTATTTTCAAAATTTTAATTCTAAACTTAAAAATTATTTTCAAAATTTTAATTTTAAAAATTATTTTCAAAATTTTAATTTTAAAACTTAACTCCAAAACCTAAAACTCCAAAAAAAAAAAAAAAAAAAATGCAGTCAAAAACCAGGGGCGGGCGCCCCTGGTATTCCTCTCCGGGGCGCCCGGAGAGGATCCGGGCGCCCCGCCCTAAATCAACCCCGGGCGCCCGGAAGGGATCCGGCCGCCCGGAGTCCCCTATAAATAAGGGGCAGCAAGCACCCCCAATTTTTGCACCACTCACTCTCACTTTTGCCAAGGTTCACTTCGAACCTCAGCGCGAAAGTACTTTTAACTAAAATTTTCTTACGGTGAAGACGCTGTCACGATTCAACCGAGGTCGTCAGATCTATATTTATCGATGGCTCCTCAGTAAAACCTCTTCCCCTATCTGAAATTTTATTTGAAATTATCTTTGCAAACTCTCTTAGAATATTTTTTTAAACAGTAAGAAACGAACAAATACTGGTGCTGGACCCTCCAATGCTAGTACAGACCCTAGGTTTCCCACAGACGAACTTAGGATTAAGTTTGAGTCCACCATTTATAAGGCCATAAGGTCTACCTGCATAGATAGATCGTTCTTTCTAAGGTCATGTCCCTCTGCTTTAGAGGTTATAGGCTACTATAACTTAACGAATCTTGTCGAATGTACCAGTCCAATAAACATAAGCATGTGTGCTGAATTTTGCAATAACCTAGTAAAAGTAGACGATTTCACCTATACCACTAGGGCAGCAGGCACTGATATCGTATTTTCCCCCACGACTATCCGAGAGTTTTTAGAGTTGCGTCCATCTACTTGCTCCTTTTTGTGCTATCCTCCGAGGGATCTACCGTTCGAAGATCCCTACTCACATATTACTCTCGATACGATTTATTCGTATTTTTTCGGGGGAGAGAGAGATCCCACTGTGACACAGTTTAGGTCAGTAGAACTTCGAGTCCAGGACTACGCTCTTTATAGGGTTGTAGTCCTTTGCATTTTACCACTAACTACTCGGGACATCGCTGTGATGTGCCCATTCCATTCGTTCTTACTTTATGCCCTGATTCATAGGTTAGACATTGACATTAGCCTACACATCTTCTCCACCATCATCTATTCAGCTGGATTTGTGACTGACAGTCGAGTCCATATACCATTTGGTCACATTCTGACAGCCTATATGTCCTCGTTGCACATTGATGTCACTAGGGGAGACGTTGCCCATATGACCGAGTTCGATGTTATAGCTCGAAACTTTTCCCTAGCCGACATCCACATAGATAGAGATGGCGGGACTATGTCTTGGCGGAGGGGGGCACAGAGACGCACAGGTGGACGAGTTCATGCTCGCACTATTTCCGAGGAAGCCGCACGGCTCCACCACCACCCAGCTCGAGCACCACGACACGCTCCCGCACTCTAGCCGACCGTATGACCGGACCAGGAGAACTCTGATTTTCATCGGGACATGCGGCGAGAGGTTGCCGAGTTACGAGCTGCCGGAGTCACCCGACACACTGAGCTGATGGCACTTCTTCGATCCTTGGGATCTGGACCACCCCCTTCATCATCTCAGTAGCCTTAGTGATGACCTACTTCTGTAGCTACACTACTTGTAAAATATTTTGGATTTATCTAGTGGCATTTCAAACTTACATTTGATATGTTCTATCTTAATAGGCTAGGATCTTTTCAAAAATACTTTCAAAAATGATTTTACCAACTTATAGGCTAAACTTGTTTGTTTTCAAACTTTCCATTCTTAGACTTTCAAAAACAGTTTTGGCCTTAGACTAGTTTTGAATCCTTAGAAAGCATGTGCCCATAGGTCTAGTTCTTGAGCATCTCACCAACACCTTAGGTTTACCTTGCTTGTGTTTGATAAACATAGAAAGGGGTGAGATGCATAGGCCAACTGTCTAGACTTAAGATGCTTATTCCAGTGCATCAGCATAAGTCTGGACGTTAAATACAATTCAGATATTAATCAGATTAAAGTTCATCAGTCAAGTCAAACACTGACTGGTTGTAATTAACTTAATCTGACTAACCAAGTGAAAGCTACTATCTTCTGATAGTTAGTTAGTACCTAATTGGTTAGACAGCTGGTTAAAGTTAAGTATCAAGTTCAGGGGGAGAATTAACTCAAATTTTGTGTGTTTGAAAAATACCTTTTAAAACCTAACCTATGGTTGAACATTGATTTACAAAATTTAAATTTAACTAAGTATTTAAAAAATGTGAAAGTTTATTCCCACCCAAGTTTCAAACCTAATTTGAAAAATTAACTATTTCCAAATTTAGCCTTTATCAAATCAGCCTTAAAAATTAATTTTGGCAAAAATTTTATTTCTTGAAAAATTATTTAATTTTTGCTTTGTTTTTGAAAAATCGAAATTGAAAAATTTTACCTAGTAGATGTTATTTAAACATAAAAAGTAAATTTAAAAAACGTATTTTGAAAATTTCCACACGCTTGAGAGTTAAACTTCAAAACTCAACCTGTCTCACCCAAGTCATCTTGACTATTTTTCTGACTTGGTGTTAAAAATTACAATTTTATCTTTCAAAATTTGATTACCTGTTACAGTAACTCTTCACTATGATTATTTACCTTTGTTCATTTTTTTTTATGAATGCCAAAGGGGAAGGAGGGTTAGGTGGTTAAGTTAGCTAAATCAATTTAAAAATACAAACTAACAAACTTTAAAACCACATAAATGCATGTTGTTTCTTGCATATGTTTTCACTAACTTAACCAGGTTGTCATTCCATCAAAAAGGAGGAGATTGTTGGTGCGGGTAGCACTAACGGTCTAACCCAGGTTTTGATGAATGACAAATAGGTTAAGTTAGTCTTGTTGTTGTCTGACACTTTGATCGAGTGTGCAGGAGAAGTCTAGCTAGGTCGACGGGCTGGTAAGAAGTCCAAGCGGGTCGCTGGACGCTTGGCAAGAAGTCCACTAGGTCGGCCGATGGCCGGATAGGTGGCAAGAAGCCCAATGGTCGGTGGCCGGACGCTTGGCGAGAAGTCCAGACGGTTCGACTGGCCGGACGTCTGGCGGTAAGTGAGGTAAGTCACTGGAGGGGAGTGAGGACACGTTCGGGAAGGGACATTAGGCGTAGATCCGCTTAGATCCATTTCGGATGTCTAAGTCGAGATCGTGACTCGATCCGGTCTCGGAAAGCGGAATCTAAGTCATACTAACTTATGCTAATTCATACTATTACAAATGTGCTAATAATCTATTTTCAGGATATATATTGCCTCGGACTAACTTTGTTTTGCGGAAAAAGGAGATTTACATAACAAGGTGGTCCGGCGCGGAGGATCCGGCGCCGGAAGGATCCGGCGCCGAATGCAAATTATATCCACCGAGTCGTCGCCACGTGGAGCATCACGGTTTGTGCATTTACGTCGCATTCAGCGCCGGAAGGAATCCAGCCAACAAGATATAAAGAAGCCCGGCGGAGCTTGAAAATCAATCAGTGAGAATTCTTCTGCTGGTCTTCTTTCGGCGTTCAACGCCAACAAAACTCCGACACTACGCTCCATTCTTTTCCCTTCTTGTCGATATTTTGTTTTTAGTTTTCATTAGCATTCACTGTACGGTTCTTTTGTAATCATTATTTCGAATTGCTAGTGATTGCCCAACGAAAGTGGTCAAGGACCACGGGCCTTCGAGTAGGAGTCGTCACAGGCTCCGAACGAAGTAAAACAACTGTGTCTATTTTACTTTTCCGCTGCGCCTATACTCTTGTTTTTCGAATCGATATTCACCCCCCCCCCCTCTATCGAATCTAACGGTCCTACACTTTTCTCTTTTGAAACAACATTAGCTTGTTTATAAAGTTCAAATTCGTAAAATAATTCATCAAACTTAACTAAAGAAAGATCCCTAGATACCTTATATGCATCAACCATTGATGCTCATAAGGTGGTTCTAGGAAAAGATTGAAGAACATACCTTACTAAATCCCTATTGTCAATTTTCTCACCTATTATATGGAGTCCATTCACTATCTCCTTGAATTTTCCATGCATTTGACTCACGGTCTTATTGATTTTCATGGTGAAGGTTTGAAGTTGCCCCAACAAAAGGTCTCTCTTGGCCCTCCTAGATTTACTTGATCCCTCATTTAATTCAATGAGATTTTCCCAAAGCTCTTTGGCGGAGTTGAATAGTCCTACTTTGCTTAATTGCTCCTTTGAAAGTCCACATTGTAATGTTGTTGTGGCTTTTGCATTTGCTTGGGCCTTCTTTGCCATCTCTTTTGTCCAATCCTTGGTTGGAAGAGGTGCTCCCGATCCGTCTTTTGGTTTCTCAAATCCATCAACAACACTAAACCAATTTTCAATATCATTCATCAAATAATATTCCATCCTACCTTTCTAATATGAAAAATCGTTGCCATCAAAGAAAGGTGGTCGAGCGGTGCTATATCCCTCTTGAAATGTCATCTTGATGCTTCGGTTGACGATGAGTTCTTCCGATGAGTTCCTTGCTCTAATACCAATTGATAGGACCTTTGTGTTCGGCTAGAAGGGGTGAATAGCCTTTCTTCGATTTTTCACCTACAACTTGTTAGCGAAAGCAAATAGAGAGAAATGAAGGACAAGAGAAATAAGAAAACATCGCTAACTCCTTGGTTTACTTGGTCTCCACCTCCTTGAGGTGACTAATCCAAGGCACACACCCACACGATCAAACTCCAATATGAACTTCTCCTTCTCGTTATCACAAACGAAGGTGGAGAAACCGTTACAAGGTTACCTCTTCCTCTTACAAGATGAGATCTAGGATTAGGAGGAAGAGACTCAAAATCTTTTGCTTTGAAATCACTTGGAGAGCTCTCTTTTTTCTTAGCACAATGAGTATTCGAAAATCCTTTTTTTTTTCTACAGTGCATCTCCCCTTTTTATTTGTCTTCAAAAGTAGTTGTTTCTCACGTGATCGTCGCCATCGATCGATTGAGCACATCTCCAATCGATTCAAATATAACCGTTGAGCACCGTCACGATCGAAGTGGATTCAATCGATCGGTTATGGATTCAATCAATCGCAAATTTCATAAGTACAGAAGTGGATTCAATTGATCGGCCGATCGATTGGTTACCCCCAATCGATCGGTTGATCAATTCAAAATCGCACTGCTCCTTCGTGCAGAAACCTTGTGAGTCGATCGACCGATCGATTGGTTATCTTCAATCGATCGTCTGATCGATCCAAGTTCGCACTGTGTTCTTACGCAAGAAGCATGTGAATCAATCGGCTGATCGATTGGATTCCTCCAATCGATCGGCTGATCGATCTAAGTTCTCTCTGTGCTCTCGCGCAGAGGCTATCAATCGATCGGCTGATCGATTGGTTTCCTCCAATCGATCGGTTGATCGATTCAACAGTATTCTGTTCCATGGTTATGCACCTCAATCGATTTACCAATTGATTGCTTGCTGGTTTCCCAACTAATACCTCGTGCCAAGACGCATCCCTGGATTTTCTTGCCAAGACTCTGGTCCTCGACCTTCTTGGACTTCTCTTGTCTTACACCTGGTCTTCTGACCTGCAAGGACTTTTCTTGCCAAGACTCCGGTACTCGACCTTCTTGGACTTCTTCCTGCAAAACTTGCAGCACACGTTAGATTCAAACGTATTAACCTAAACTTAAATAGTTGTCAACACATTGAAAACATCCAGGACATGATTGCACCAACAGTACAGTCTCCTAAACAATAATAGGTAAAGCAAACTGAACAACGGAAGAACTGTACTCACTAGGACCTCCTATCCTGACATAAGAGTATGAACCCTACACACAGATGCAGGATCATCAGGTAAAATACATAATGCCTCCTGTATGCATGTCAATCATATGCAACCACCAAAATACAGCATCCAAAATACAGCAATCACACACAAATAAATGTAATCAATGCATATAGTGCAAATGATATGGTCACCCCTGACGCCAGTCAGCCACCGTCATCGCGATGATGAGGTCAAGTGGGTAGGGCTATGACAACTGTGCACTCTACCATCACTACTCCTGAGTGACCGAGTGGATAAGATGATGTCGGAGTACACCTAAATGGGGGAGTCGAAGCTCTCATCTCCTTGTATCATAGTTAAGAGGAGGGATCCTTGTCCGCTACCACGCTGCATCACCACAACCCATGAGCGGTCGAGCGGAGTCCTAACAGAGCAACTGCACACACCATGCCTGATGTACCACTAACCCATGAGTGGTTGTGTGTGCAGATCATGTAATTGGCGACGTGTTCAACTATAAAGGTGCCGACAATCGCTCAACATGCAATCATGCAAGATGGTGCATGATACTAAAGCATGTAACACCTGACAATATGCGCCTCCATCTAATATGTACCAAAAAGAACAATTTATCCATAACAATAAACTAGGTATCATAAT
This sequence comes from Zingiber officinale, assembly GCF_018446385.1. NCBI lineage: Eukaryota > Viridiplantae > Streptophyta > Magnoliopsida > Zingiberales > Zingiberaceae > Zingiber > Zingiber officinale. The sequence goes on along the minus strand of NC_056002.1, from coordinate 92,507,549 downwards.
GTCTAGGTACACATACCAGGTATAACTAGTAGCTAGTCCTGTAACCAGTAATGCATTACATGTCACAACTTCTATGAACATAAGTACACAGGCCAAGAATCAAGATGATATAGGCTTAAATGTGTATCCGATAAAATAAAATCATACCTCAAGTATCAAGTAGTGGCATACCAAAGTAAATATAAACATAACAATTACTACTAACTATAACATACTATGCATATCATAATGACCATATCAAAAGAAGATAAGTCAAAGGTACCCGCCTTTATATGTCGATTGTATTAGAATACAATCCACGTTGAGTTGCTCGTCCCAAATTAGAGTCCTGCATCAATAGATGTTATTTAGCTGCTCTCACATGAATCAAATAACTAAACCAATCTCTAAACCAATTAGGGTAGCCCTAATCGAAACACGAGCATCGCTTACCCTAGTACTTAAAGGTTAATCAACCTTTTTAATAATTTTGATTCCAAGTTGTCATCATCTACCCATTGATTGATACTTAATAAAAATAACCTCTATCCTAACTGAATCAACACAAGAAATAACTATTAATCTCCTCAGTTTCAATTAACCCAAACCTGATAATGAACTTAATAACCAGCCACTAGTTAACCAACCCATAACATATCATGAAATTAATCTCCATCTTCGACATATTATCGCATTCCAAATCTTCTACATCACCAAATCAATCCCAACTAACAACTAAGTATAGATTAATCAACTCAAAACCATAATCAGGTCCAAGATTAATAACTAAGCACTACTCACTATCTGCTTAGGTTTAGTTTTGTTACCCCAATTTAATCCGCAGTTGCCCGGTGGAGATCTCAAGTGTAGCTACAATGAACAAGGAGCTCTCCACTCAGATCTGTAGTAGTTCGATGATGATCCCAAATGCAACTGTAAGGGGATTGTTATCTCCTCTTGATGGTTGTCCTGCTCCTCCATTCAACACCAGCGACGGTTCCTCGACAACAGTTAAAGGTAGAGCAGTGGCATCCCCCTCTCGATCGACAATGGTCCGTGGTAACCAGTAGCGTCGACTCTAGGAGGAAGGTAGGCCGGCGGTGAAGACCAGAGAAGACTGAGATGCGATGACTCACACCACGATCGGCGATGGCATAGAGGTGGCGACGCTAGGGCACGAAAGAGGGAGGCGGTGGTGGCTTCGGGAATCAGTGGTCTGCAGCTGAAGAAGAACCCAAGGCAAGGGAAATCTGACGCTAGGGTTCACACGAAGAGGGCTCAGGTAGCTAGTGGTCGGCTGGCGCCCATCTGCGACGTCAGCCAAGGCAGCGACGCACGAGGGCGAGCAACGCGACAAGATCGCAAGGAAGAGGTGGAGGATCAGTGGTGAAGATGGGAGGCTCAGCCGGTGTGGGGTGAGCGACGCCGTCGAGCTCGACCTTGTCGCGTCGACACGGTCATGGCGAGAACCAGGAGATGGCGTCGGGAGCAAGGAAAAGAATTGGGAGGAAAAATTAATGGTTTAGGTTACTGTAGCGACGTATAAATACTTAGGTTTTGCTTAATCAAACACTAGGTACACTCCTCAATCAACTCCCCCTAAATGGTTATTCAAAACAGGGTTTTCCCCAACCTATAAATTCATCCCTCTCAAATTACGCGATATGAGCTCTGAAAAATTCTCAAAAAATTCTTAAAAATTTCTAAAAAATTCCGTTAAGGTTATTCGTCCATTACACCTTATTATTATTATTTTGTTAAGATATTTTACATTCTCCCCCACTAATAAAATTTGTTCTCCAAATTTTGTTATTTACCATCAGCAAGTACTGGCAATAGATAACCAGTATAAATGTTGATCGGAAATCTAATCCACATACCTCAAGTAAAAAAGATAGGGGTATCGAGCTTGGATCGTATCCTCGAGCTCCCAGGTAGTCTGCTCGTCAGAATGATACTGCAATCCTACTTTAACCAACTGGATTGTCTTGTTTCGCAGCTGACGCTCTCGGTGGTCCAGAATCCGTACCGAAACCTCCTCGTAGGTAACGTCAGGTCGAATGGAAACTGATATATCTGACAGAACATGTGCTAGGTCGGGTACATATCTTCTCAGTATGGACACATGGAATACATCGTGAATGCCTGCTAGAGACGGTGGTAGCGCCAGACTGTAAGCTACCGCTCTAACCCTCTCCAAGATAGAAAGGCCCAATGTATCATGGAGCTAGCTTACCTTGAAGATCAAATCTCTTCACCCCTTTCGTGGGTGAGACTCTCAGAAATACATGGTCGCCAGTAGAGAACTCCAGGGGTCTCCGTCTTCGATCAGCATAACTCTTATGATGGTCCTACGCCTCGGACATCCTCCGTCTGATAGTGTGGACCAACTCTGCCTTCTGCTGAACTCTATGAGGTCCTAGCAGCTGGGCCTCCCCAACCTCCTCCCAGAGGGTGGGTATCTGACAAGGCCTACGATACAATACTTCAAACGGTGCCATCTGAATAGTCGAATGATAGCTGTTGTTATAGGCGAACTCTACTAATGGCAGGTGGTCCTCCCAGCTGCCTCCGAAATCCATAACGCAAGACCTCAGCAAGTCCTCTAAAGTCTGGATGGTCCACTCTGACTGCCCATCTGTCTACGGATGTAATGCTGTATTGAAACGGAGTTGTGTGCCCAAGGCCTACTACAGACTCTGCTAGAATCGGTACATGAACCTGTAGGTGCAGCGGAGGCCGGCAAGAGGGGGGTGAATTGCTTAAATCAAAAATAAATTATACCCTCCTCAGATTTCAACTCAGAAAAGTAATAGAAAAATAATAAAAATAAAGAAATAGAAGATCTCCAGGGCTTTAACTACTGCTAATCAAGAAGACAGGAATTTAACCTGGTTACAACCAAGAGGGTTGTTAATCCAGGGCAGTGACAAAAGCGCAGTAGAAGATCTCCTTTTGCTGAAAGCGGAGAAGCCTTTTACACTTTGAAGCTTAGAACTATTGCTAGGAAAGACTACACAATTGATTGTTTGAGTTGTATTCTATTTCCTAGCTCCAGGGGCCTTTATATAGCTCCTGGAAAGTCTATCCCGAGGGTCCAAGGCGCCTCCAACAAGGTTCAAGGCGCCTCCAGCTCGGTCAGCGGATAAAACTATATCCGCTGCAAAAACGATCATTTTGACCAGTCCGAGGCGCCTCCAACAAGACAGGAGGCGCCTCCAAGCCTGAAGGAGGTGCCTCTAAGCTGGCTGGCAGATTTTCCAGCTCACTTGTTTCAGCTTCCGACGCTCCGTTCTTTTGGGTGATTTCGGCCAACCGAAATAGGACTCACCCGAACCCAATTTCTGACCTTCTCCTCAAGCAGGCTTCCGGTCCGGCTTCTCATCCCTCGAACGCCGTGCACGTTCTTCTCGTCCACCGGAGTACTCTTCCGCAGCTCTCTCGTCCTTCGGACGCACCGAGCCCGTCGGCTCCTTTCCCGTGTCGTCCTTCTCGCTAGCTGCGTCTTCCGCTCGACTTCCTGCGCTCCTAAGTTCCTGCACACTTAGACACAGGGATCAAACACAAAGCAGGACCTAACCCACTTGGTTGATCACATCAAAACTACCACGGGGTCCAACAGAACCATGGGTCTCTATCCGATATAATGCTCAAAGGAACACCATGCAATCTGATGATCTCCCGACAATACAACTCTGTCAATCGATCCAGAGAATCGGTCTTCTGAATTGCTAAGAAGTGTACAGATTGGTTAATCGATCAATGATTATCCAAATTACGTCCTGGCCTCATCGTGTCCTAGGCAATCCCACCACAAAATCCATAGTGATGTGCTCCCATTTCCACTCCGGAACAGGAATCCTCTGAAGTAATCTGGAAGGTCTCTGGTGCTCAACCTTCACCTGTTGACAGACTAGACATCTAGCTACAAACCCATTAGAGAACGATCGGAGGAGAGCCGATCATGAGGATCTTATGGCTCATATGTGAACGGTCATGGCTAATTTCACCTAGACCCAGACAACACATGATTTTGAGTCACATGAGACTCAAGACCCATCAGATAGTGGTGATTAGCTTTTTCTGAGGTTTGTAAAACTATAATTTAATTTTTTATTTATTATACATAACCATGTAAAATATATTTATTCTATTTTGATATTCTAATCTGCTCATTTTTAATTATTGTATTACTATATATTTTAGGAATCCTAGCCCATTGACATATTGATGATCATCATTATTTACTTATTATTGGAGTAATCCCAATAGTTTGTGCAATCATATGTTTTGATATTTGGGTAAAGGGTTTAAATTAAGTTCACCCCTGTATTTGATATGTGTATGTGAGTATGCAGGTTTGCAGGATACACATATGACTCATCTTGATGGCTTCGAGTCTGGTGAAGGATGGAGTATCCGAGGGACCGTGAACAAGGCAGCAAGAACAAGGGCTAAGGGAAGCAACTTCTAGACATACGCGAAGGATGGTATTGGGGATAAGCCGTGGGCTTGGATGCATCCAAGGAACGAGAGTCAAAGGAAGTAGGTTTGAAGGCAAGAGGTCAGGGCTGCAAGGAAGAATCAAGTGAGTCGTAAGGGTGAGGGCCCGAGTGCTGAGAGATTATACTCGGGGTACCAGTCGACTGGAAGCGAACACTTGTTGGGGATCTTGTATATGGTCGGCTAGAAGGGGGGTTGAATAGTCGTTGCCCCCAACTCGATCGCTTCCTACGTATTCATTGTTGGTGCGAGAAGCATCCGACGATCTACCGTTGTTTTGATAATGGCAAAGGAATTCAAAGTTAAGTTGTTTTGTAATCTAATGCACTTAATTAAGTGTTTCAGGAAAGTCCTAGCTGCGGTTAGGCAGGTAGAAAACCCTAGGGGGTGGTAACCCTAGGTCATAGGGGGTGGTAACCCTATGCGGAAAGTCTTGGCGGGTCAAGAGCTTCAGGCAAAAGTCCTAGGAGGTAACCCTAGGTGGAAAGTCCTGGTGTCGCGAACTAGGTGAAAGACTGGACCAGCCAGGAAGCGGAAGTCCAGCAGAAAGTCCGGAAGCTTCGAACGCTGAGAAAAAGTCCAGTTGATCTGGAGGATCGCACTGGCATCAGGTAAATCTCCTGAGTGAAGTAGGTGAGGGCGCGTTCCCCGTAGAGGGAATAGTAGGCGTCAGGTCGACCTAGGGTTTTCGGTTGGAAATCCGAAGTCAGACCCGGACAGACCGACGACTGTCAAGTTTATCTATCATATTATTTCTGTGCTAACATTGTTTTGCAGGGTTTGTGTTTCGGACTAACAGAATTTGCAGGAATAAAGGAGCAACTTAGACCTCGGATGAACAGTGTCCGAGGCGCCTCCATAGGGCTTGGAGGCGCCCCGGGTGCTAGTCGAAGCCAGCTATCCAGAGACGCTGGAGGCGTCTCGGAGGTCACTGGAGGCGCCTTGGACCAGGCGTTGGAGGTGCCTTGGAGCAGCTTGGAGGCGCCTTCAGTGGGATAAGGTGCGACCAGATCAGAGCTGATCCACGCGTGCAACTCGGCGGCCTGGAGGCGCCTCGGACAGGCTTGGAGGCGCCTCCAGCACTGTTTAAAAGGGGGTTCGAGGCAGAGGCTCAGAACAACATCTTCCAAGCGATCAAGCTACAACGCGCTGCCTCAAAAACACCCTAAAGTGCTGCTACAAGTTTCTGACGACCCGGAGCTCCGCGATTCTAAAATTCTGTCGTCGGTATAAGTTTACTTTAATTATTGCACTTATTATAATTCTCAGTTGTACAAACTTTTGCGCGATATAGTTGTTGCCCACAGTAAGCGATCAACGATCGCAGGCCTTGGAGTAGGAATCGCCCTAGGCTTCGAACCAAGTAAATCTTGGAGTCTTCTGTGTGTTGATTGTTTTATTTATTTTCGCTGCGTTACTCGTAAGATTTTCGAAACGAAAAGTGAAAGCCACGAGCGCTATTCCCCCCCCCCCCCCCCCCCCCGAAGTAGGTTTGAAGGCAAGAGGTCAGGGCTGCAAGGAAGAATCAAGTGAGTCGTAAGGGTGAGGGCCCGAGTGCTGAGAGATTATACTCGGGGTACCAGTCGACTGATGGAAATGACAATCGCCTGGTACAGTCTACTGGAAACGAACACTTGTTGGGGATCTTGTATATGGCTGGCTAGAAAGGGGGTTGAATAGTAGTTGCCCCCAACTCGATCGCTTCCTACGTATTCATTAATTGCACAGCGGAATAATACAAGAACAAATACGAATACAAATATAAACAAGAAAGCTAATCTAAAGACAATAAGCAAATGCAAACCGCTAACACGTTTGTTTATGTGGTTCGGAGATAACTTGCTCTTACTCTACGACTGTCCGTAAGATGGATAATCCCTCAATCCGTCGATGGATTAGTCCCCGGCAAACTCTGGCTAGCTTAAGTTTCCTTATGAGTAGAAAAACCTCACCACAACACTCACCAAGACTTCTTGGATTACAAATAACTCTTGAGCACTTGTTGACTATTATTTAGGGTTAACCACCACTAATTTCGTCAACCTTAACCAACCTTCCAAACCTTAGTTATATAGGTCATGGGTTGGAAAATCCCGCCTACCAATCGACTAGTGAAAGTGTCAGTCGACTGTCCTATGTGGAGATTCGACTGTTACAACCCAACGGTTCGATACCAGTCCACTGGTGAAAGTACCAGTCGACTGCTCCACACTGACCGAGCGAATAGAAGCATTCTGTTCGGTCCCAGTCGACTGACCAATCGACTGCACCAGTCGACTGATGAAACCACTAGCCGACTGGTACCCGAGTACAATGTCTCAGCACTCGGACCCTCACCCTTACGACTCACTTGACTCTTCCTTGCAGCCTTGAACTCTTACCTTCAAACCTACTTCCTTTGGCTCTCGTCCCTCGGATGCATCCAAGCCCGCGGCTCGTCCCCACTGCCATCCTTCGCATATGCCTCGAAGTTGCTTCCCTCGGGTCTTGTCCTTGCTGTTTTGTCCATAGTCCCTCGAATGCTCTATCCTTCACCGGACCCGAAACCATCAAGCTGAGTCATATGTGTATCCTGCAAACCTGCACACTCACATACACATATCAAATACAAGGGTAACATAACTTAAACCCTTTGCCTAAACACCAAAATACATGGTTACACGAACCATCAGGATTGCTCCAACAATCTCCCCATTTTTTATGTTTGGCAATATGTTTAAATTAGGGAAAACATGATAGCAAATAAATATGCTAAAAACAAATGACCTTACGTTGCCAAGACTACACATTTAAGACTTACACCGCCGAATGGACTTATGTTACCAAGGCTACACACTTGGACTTATATCGCCAAATGAAAAATGCAAGCATTCATTGGAACCAATCACAAGGCTCCTCCTACAGCTATGCTCCCCATTGAACTAGGAATTTTACCACAAGGCTATTTAAGAATCTATCACAAGACTCTCCCTACACCTAAGCTCCCTAGCTAGAATTTTCACCACCGCAAAAGTATTTTCAAGTTTTCCTAACTAAATCTTACTTCTCCCCATTTACCTAATATCAAAAAGCTCCAACAATATCCCAATTGTCGAAACTTATCATCCAAATTGACCATAAACTCGTGTATTTATCCCCTAGGATCTCATACACCTATACGAGCTGACCCGGTCAAAATCCAGTGCTAAAAACAATTTCATGTTGGTATCAGTCGACTGCCAAAATCATTAGTCGACTGCTCCTATTGACTTCAATACACAAAACTATTCTGTGTTCGAAATACACTGTTACCAGTCGACTAGTAACTGTACTAGTCGACTGGCACCCTGATTTCTGCCCAAACAACATTCTGAACCCAATTTCAGAAATGTATAAAAAATTCTACAGACATCCAAAAATCCTCAAATTTTGTAGAGAGATCTGTTTTACTCATGTCTATTTAGGAAAAATACATTTAAAAATGTATCTATCACCAATCCCAAGATTGACACAAAACTCAAAACTAGCTAAATGGTTCAATTAAACCTTGACCTAAAATCTTGGTTTTGGCTTTCTCTTGATGTATTTGCTCATACTAAATCACAATGCATCCCTAGCATTAGTTTATATGACATCTATACATCTAAAACTAATTATCATGCAATATGACCCCCAATGTCATATTTCTTGGATGAAACACATCCAATTATGCCAATTCCCTAAGGTTGAGATTCAAATCCGTCTCTAAACCTTTTGGCACACTCCATGGCTCCTCTATACTTCCAAGTAAAACTCACTTGAGATCCATTTGTCATGGGTCCTAAATTGACTCTTTGAGCTCCCCCTAGAACTCTTAGCCTTAGCCACCTTCTTAGGTGACTCATCCACAATTGTTAGGCCACATCGGTGCACCTCCGGTGACACTTGGTCTACAAACCTAACCTTTTTAACCTTGGACACTTTTTCCTTGGTTAATTTCTCCTTACCTTTAATGGCTTTCCCTTTCCATTTATTGGCTTCTCCTTGCTATAGTCATATGCAACTCTAGCATAAGACTTTCCCTTAGCCTTCGAGACATTAGACCGGTACCCTAATCCCGATCTATTATTGTTGAGTTTTGACTACCCAACACCATACTTAACCCTCTATATCCAACATTGAATCTATCTAAGATTTTCTCCAAACGATCAAGTTTTGCCTTCAAAGCTTGATTTTCCTTTTCTAGGTCCCTAACCCTAGAGTTAATTTATCCACATTGGACATTCCTAGACCTACCCTTCCTAGGCATGTGTATCCCCTTCTTGGGATTAATGCCTTGGTTTTCCTTAGGTCTACTGTGTTTAGATTTATCATGAATTAGTCTCCTAGGGTTATGATCTACATTGACTCTATTTCTATCATGATAAACCAAAATTATACATGGGTAAATAATGACAATTATTTCTAGCATGCATGGAAGAATTTAAATTTAAATTACACTTCAAATTAGGGTATACCTCCCTTACCCTTGAAGCTCCCCTTTGCCTTTTGCTTCTCTTCTTCTCATCCCACTTCTTCAAATGTACTAGCTTCTTAATCTCCCTCTTCTTGGGACATTTTGTGTGGTAATGACTCTTTTCCCCACACATAAAGCACACTATGTGGCATTTCTTCTCCTTCTTCTTCCTACAACTCAAATTAGATTCTAAAGGAATTGAATTGAGTTTAAGAGATATCTCTATCTTACCCAATAAACATCTACTCTTGTAGTGTCCCTTCTCATTGCACCCGAAGCATATTATGTGGTCCTTTAACTTCACTTTGGTGGAGTGCTTGCTAGGTTGACTTCCAAGACTTCTTCTTCTTCACTTGTCTTGGATTTTTCTTCAACCTTTAAGGATGTAGATGATGTCTCATCTTCCTTCTCCTCCTCGGATATTGAGCATGGCTCAACTTCCGTTTGCTCCTCCTCAACTTGAGCAATTAAACCCATCTCCTTGGTTCTTCTCCTTCTTGTGTAGGTTTAGGTTCTTCCCGTAGAACCATCTTCATCTTGCTCTACAACTCGTGAGCGTTCTCATACTCACCTACACAACTCACAACATCATTAGACAAAGTATCAATTAAAATAGATATTACCTTATCATTTGTCTTTGATTGTGAGGTTTACTCTTCCGTCCAATAGCGCGACTGGTGCAGTCGATTGATCAGCCGATTGGGAGCGAATATAATGCTTTTATTCGCTCGGCCAGTGTGAAGCAGTCGACTGGTACTTTCACTAGTCGACTGGTATCGAGTCGTTAGGTTATAACAGTCGAATCTCCACAGAGGGCAGTCGACTGGCACTTTCACCTGTCAACTGGTAGGTAGGGTTTTCCAATCCGTGACCTATATAACCAAGACTTGAAAGCTTGATTAAGGTTGACAAAATTAGTGGCTAACCCTAATTAGTAGTCAACAAGTGCTCAAGAGTTCTTTGTAATCCAAGAGGTCTTGATAAGTGTTGTGGTGAGGTTTCTCCACCCACAAGGAGGCTTGAGCTAGCCAGAGTTTGCCGGGGACTAATCCACCGACCAATTGAGGGATCGCTCATCGTACGGGCAGTCATAGAGTAGAGCAAGTTATCTCCGAACCACGTAAACAAACGTATTAGCGGTTTGCATTTCCTTATTGTCTTTAAATTAGCTTTCTTGTTTATATTTGTATTCATATTCGTATTTGTTCTTGTATTATTCCGTTGCGCAACTAACGAATACATAAGAAGCGATTGAGTTAGGGGCAACGACTATTCAACCCCCCTTCTAGCCAGCCATATAGAATATCCCCAACACTTATTTCTATAAATGTATCAAAATTAATTATACATATATGTAAAAATTTTAATTATGCATAAATCTGATATAAATCTTCGTATTTGACTTTCTGCAAGTTTTCTATTATTATCTTATATATAGATGTATTCATGGTATGTATTTATGGATATTTGGATAGTTTAGTTTTTTTTCTATTATTATTATTTGTTTAGAATTTATTTGTTTTAGATTATGTGATGGTTGGATATTTAGATATTTTCTATTTTTTTTTATAATTTAGTATTTGATTTATAGGTATATTAGTTTATTTGTATTTATGATATTATTAATTATAAGAAATATATGTATGGATTATTAAGATGTATAAAATGTATATTTATGTGTAGATTGTGTGAAATATAATTGTATGGATGTAAATGCATGAAGTGTCATCTATGATGGTTTCTTATATATATGAAAATTATAAGCATGATTTTTTTTACCGACGGAATACTGACGGAATCAGTATAGATGTAAATGCATGAAGTGTCATCTATGATGGTTTCTTATATATATGAAAATTATAAGCATGGTTTTTTTTACCGACGGAATACTGACAGAATCAGTATTCCGTCAGTAAATATCGAAAATTATTTGCCGACAAAAACAATATTTCAGTCAGTAAATATCGAAATTTTATTGACGAAAATAATGTTTTTGTTGATAATAACAAATATAATTACCAACGGAAATTCTATTTCTATCGATAATTAAAACACTATTTTTGTCGATAATAACAAATGGAATTACCGACAAACAATCTATTTCCGTTGGTAATTACCAACAGAAGCAGAGTTTTCATCGATAATTCGATTTGTTATTACCGACAGAAATAGTGTTTTCGTCGGTGATTACCGACGAACCCTAAATTCCTTCAATAATATCGTTTCCGACAAATCAACTCCCGACAAGCTATTTTCCATCGTAATTCCGTCCATAAATCACTTTACTAATTGAATTAGGATAGAATATTTCATCGGTAAGCCCATTTTTTTAGTGGATATAGTCCCAAAATCTAATGGATATAACAATTTTTTACACCTCCTTACCTTCGGTCGTGTTAGAATATTGAGAATGAGTTGCAAGCCTAGTCGCTCCTGGTCACAGAATCTCTCTATCAATAAATTTCCTCATTAATCCATGAACTCAATGATGATAATAAAGAAATTTTGTTAAAGATTGACCTTTTTTCACTACCTTCTTCACTATATCGAGCTTACCAATATTTATGATCATCAAATCGATACAGTGTGTTGCGCATAGTATCTAAAATAATGTTTGATACATATAGTCTCAAAAACTCTCTAGCCTCTTAAAGTTGGCACTATTATTTGTAATCACATGTATTATATGTTCTGCACCTATCTCTTGAACTTCACTATCCATTAAACGATATATATATATATATATGGTGCATCATGATAATTTGTAGTTGCATCAATAGATTTATGAAATATCACCTTTCTATTGCAGTATAGTAGAAAGTTGATAATGTTCATCCGTATAGGTCCTGTCCAACCATCACATATCAACGTAATCTCATGTAAGTTTCATTGCTTCTTGCATGATAGAATTCAAGTCTTGATCTCCTCCACTTATTCATCTAAATATAGACCGGCAATTTCATATGCAATCAAAGGTTGAATATCATGACCAGACTTTTGGATGTTAGATATCATGCTACGATAGTATGTATTATTTGCTACATTAGAGGGAATATAATTAAAATGGGAAAAAAATTAACAATACTTTAACCGATTAATTTCTTCTTCTCTTTTGTATATGCATTATCAATCCTAATATGTTTGCGAGCTTGGTCTGAGAATGGCAATGGATCAATATTAGCAATATCAAATGCACATCTTTGTCCCATAGAAGGAAAAAAATAACCAATACCACCTTGTGTTGAAGTAATACGAACACTTAATTTCCTTCTCAATGTTGCTACAGTAGTTGAGTCACTTCCACTTAGGGGTATAAATGAACCAAGCCGCTCATGAGCTATTTGAAGCTCGATTCGATGAAAGCTCGTATGACTTTGTTTAACGAGGCTCATTAAGATAAACAAACCAAGTTCAAACTTCACAATACTCAACTCGTTAGCTCGTGAACACGTTCGTTAAACTCATGAATCAACTTTTAAATAAAAAAATAATAGTTTCGATATTGAATTTATAGATTTTACACTTTTTATGAAAAAAAAAAGGGCAGAGCCAAATGAATAAAGAACAAAATTTTTCAACAAACAAAAGGAGAGAGAGGGATTCGAACCCCCAATAGTTTTTTTGTTCAAACTATACCAGTTTTCAAGACCGGAACTATCAACCACTCAGCCATCTCTCCCAGAGTTCATTTCGATTTTATTCCTACAAATGGAATATGACTATATGATACACTAACCATCCGTAGAAACATCCCAAATACGAATCTATATTTCGATGTATCTATTTGTATATTGTAAATATATTAAATATATATATATATATGCATGATATGCATCATCAGTATTTCTACTTGTAAAGTAAATACTAAATGAAGTAAATACTAAACTCCCCTCGACTCCATGTCCGAATAAAATAAAGTGGTAATAAGTTCTAAGTTCTAAGTTCTAAAGAATCAATTGATTCATGGTCTGAAAAATATAGACAAATATATTAAAATTACTTATTAGAATAAAATTATAAATTTTAATAAAAATATTATAATTTTCTCTAAATATATAATTTACTTTTTAATGAATATTTAAATTTAAAATTTATATTTATTAAGCTCGTTTAGGCTCGATAAAAGCTCGAATAAACTCGTGAGTCATGAATATATTCGTTAAATAAAGCTCGAACTCGACTCAATTATAAACGAGCCAAACTCAAACATTCAAGAATTCAGCTCGGCTCGGCTCGAATACACCTCTACTTCCATTGGCACCAGCTGAGTCATTTCTATGTCGCATATTTTGCTCATAGTCATATTGAGTTCAAGAGACACTGAGAGCTGCTAAAAAATGTTCATCATTTGGAATTTCATCATGACCTTAATATTCATCATAGATTGATTGGTTCTTTAGAGCTTCGACAATAAGTTTATGTTGTCATTGTTGTTTATACTTTAATATTTTTTTGCTATCAAATTCCTCTTTCATTGTATGACAAACTTCTTGAGAAACTTTTGGACAATTAGAAATTTCCGGATACCCACTAGTAAGATGTTTTAGGCGTGTAACTCCACTGCCACATACAATCATATTGCAATGCAAATATTGCTAATAAAATCAATTTTTTAATCAACGTGCGTGTCTCCAGGTTGGATCATGAGATTGTTATTTTAGTATCATTACCTATGGATTATAAAAAAATTAAGAATAATATTCATTTCCAAATAATGGTTATCATTTTATAATGTCAAGAATGTATTTATCATTATAAACTTACAAATTAAATATATAAAGTGCAACTTCCTGAAAGTAATCGTCTATAACACATTTTATAAAGCAAATTTGACACACTCTTAAGAATATTAATTTAACTTTCTCAATTAGAATGATTAGAAGTGCACAAGATTTTAAGTGTTTTATTAGAAATTATAAACTTGATGACTATCTTTATCAAAACTTCTAAAATAAAAGACAAATATTACTTTCTAGACAAAGTAAAAATATGTTCAAAAAGATATTTCATATGTTAGACACAGATTAGATAAAGACATTTTAAAATAAAAATATATATTTCATAGGTTCAAAAAGTACGAATCTTAAAATTAAAAAGCTAAATATGTTAATATTCATGGATCCAAATTTAAAATTAATTCTAAGAAAAAAATATTATCTATAATAAATATATAAATTAACACAAAAATATTACTTTATATTTAATAATTATATAAATTAATTATTTATTCATTTAATTAATTATTAATTTAAATAATATATATTTAAATAGTAAAAAAATATCAATTAATTAGTAAAATAGTGAAAAAATATAAAATAATAAAGAATTTATCATAATATACATCTAATTTATTAAAAAATAGAACTTTTAAAATTTTTAAATGAAATTTTAAATAATAAAAAAATACTAGAATATAAATCTAAATTATTATAATTTTTTAAAAATTTAAATAAAATTTAAAATCACTAAAAAAAAAATTTTAGAATATTAATTAATAAAATTTATTTTAAAATTTAATATATTTTTATATATTTTATTGACATAATTTAGTTAGAGTTTATAAAAACATGTTCGAAATATCACACATATGTTTGGAATTGTTTAAATTAATTAAATAAAAAATTTAATTTACTCGGTGAAAAAACATCGTCGCAGGGATCGCGAGGGGAGGCGTCTTCTAATACCTTGGGGGGTGTTGGATGCATCCTGGGACGCTTCCGACGTCGAAAACGTCTGACACCTTTAGTATCGAAAGTGTCACGGGACATTTCTAGCGCCCTCTGTGCCATTTGCTAAAGGGGAAATCATATCTCCGAAGTGGTCATTGCTACTCCTCATCACTCGCCTTGCTCGTCGTCACCTCACCGTTGTTGATCACTCGTTGATGCCTCCTTTATATAGGGTTTTTTCTTCTACGCAAGTAATCGTTCATGACAAAAGAAATCGATTTGATTCCTTCTATCGCACATGCTATCGCAATGCATGTGGTCGTACATATTGTCATGGGCACATGCTCTCACGAATGTGTGATGTCACGCATGATGAACACCACACGAAACTTCAACACACAAGGTGCTAATTTCACCTACACGATGGAACAATAAATACCACCAGTGCCGCCCAACACGGAACGACATTTCACTCCATAATTAAATCTTAAAGTCAATGTGTGAAGGCTTAACTCGATCAATATAGTGCCATTAATAAGAGTTTGACTTTGGTATTCCAACTCTAAATAAATTATCGAAGTTAACCTCAAATTAGTATGATTAACCATTTTAAATCATTTAGGATAGTTTACTACCGATTACACTTCCAAATACATGTTTTAAGTGTAAATGAGTAAACAAAGAGAGGTATTTTAAACATATAAGCATTTTGACAAAATCGACGCTCTTTTTCTACTTGAAGGTTTGAACCATATAAAGTCAAGTAGCTAATATATAAAGGCAGTTAACAGTCTTTTCTAGTTCCAGGTCAGGCATGTTAAGTGAACAGCCCAGCCCTACTTCAACTTTTAAACACACGTTCACCCAACTACATACGTAAAGAACAACAAAATTAGTGATCAGCATTTGCCTTCACAAAACTAGTTTACATCTGGAGACTCACCAAAAATTTAGCCATCCCTTATTGATCTCTCGATGGGCGACGGTAATAATATCTGCATAATAACCAAAAGCATATTAATAGTGTGTCGAAGTTAGGATGATTTGCTCCTATTAATCTCATGTGAGCAAGTACGATGGTTCATTATGAAAATATACTAAGCGTATTCTTATTAATTTAGGATGGAACGACTCACTCTAATTCAAAGTAATGAGATATGATGGATGTGAAGAAGCATGTTGAATGACAGGAGGAATACCTCATACTTTTAGTCCCATATTAAGAGGGTGTGAGGGGCTATATTGAAGTTAGGATGTTACCCGCCCATCAGTTTGCACTCCCATATGGGTAAGCAAAATGATTCATTAGGTTTACATATTCAAAGGTGTTGAAGGTGTTCTTCAACTAAATGAAACCCATCAGTCTACACTTCCATATGGATAAGATGATTCATTAGGTTTATATATCAAAGGTGTTCTTCTCTGGAATGACTAATTATCTCAGTTGGAAAGTGCTCTGCTACAATTCAACATAACATTTCATGATGAGCATGAGGAAGCATATTGAAATTAGGATGTTCTTCTACTAGTCGCATATGAAGAGACATATTATCTTAACCTTCTATTTTTAAATGACTAAATATTTTGGAATAGAATGATCTTTACTCCTATTCAACAGAATGGAATAACAAATAAAAGAGAAATGATTGTAGCTTACACATAGATATTGATGCCATGCATTGAAGCGTATTTCCGTAGAAGGCGTTCCATCGTGTACCATTCAGAGTGTTGAGATCCATCTTGGTAACCAATTCGTGGCATATGAATAGAGGCTTCACAAAGTAACAAATGTTATATCAGGTAATCTCGTTCTTCAGTGATCAAACAAGCTGAGATTAAAGTGAGAAACTATGAAAGGGGGAAAAAGTCAATACTGGTAAGTTTCATTAAAAAGAAATATAGAACCTTTCGACTTGGATTGTGAAAGCAAAGAAATTGTATTTCATTTAATTTTCTTTCTAGCAAAGTTTACAGTGGAAGAATCATTATGCATGTGGCAGTGGGATATGCTATTGTCAAGGTTTAAAATCTCACTTTGAACTGGGACTTCAATCCCTAAACAAAACAAAGTAGTTGGTGCCATGCTGTCACATGGTTCTAATCACATTGAAGAAAAAGAAGAGGAAGAAGAAGAGGAGGTGGAAACACGTTACCTCATATCACCAATGATAGAAACCCTAATGGAGCAAAACCTTAACCTCACATTGCAGCCAATCAACACCCGAAATTGCATGATGTTGTCAATGGAAAAAGGGTTTCAAGTATCACAAGCCTCAAGAGAAGGAGCACAAGAAACCTAAGGAAAAACGCTGTTGTGATAAGCTTGTATATCGAAGAGAAAGAAGACTTAAAGAGGTTAGTGTCGTTGTGGGATAGTGTCATTTTGCATCTCAATTCAAGAGTAAAACAGAAAATCTCAGCAGTGCTAGTCAACATGGCACGAGATCTAATCCATCATTATTGTTGTCATTGTCATCATCAAGCAGGATATATACAGAGAGATGTCTACTGATTTCCCACTGACTCAAGAAAATTTTAAGCTCTCTAAGTCACAGACACCAGTACAACTTCTCATTCCTCGCATTCAATGGATTCAAGGTACAAACACATAGAAATAATAGATAAGCATTGAGAAAAAGGTCTGTAATTTTAAAATTTTAGCAGACTCAAGGACTGAGAGAGAGAGAGAGAGAGAGAGAGAGATTCTCACAAACATCTCCTAGGTTCTTACTCTGCTTGCAAGCATAATGATAGTAGCAAGCACTTCATTCCTGCCAATTCTAACAACTCAGTATGCTTGGTGTTCTAGTGTCTTGTTCACTACTAGTAAAACATGTCTCTCTCGTGATTGTACTATGTTGATCATAGGAATGCAATAAGCTCAAAGTAAGTCTAATATTAACAAATAACCAATCACAAAAACTAAAAAACATAACTGGAAAGGTATCTTACACACTAGATAGAAGCAGTGGTTTCTATCAACAGTGTCTCTGACACTTTTAAAGATGACGTTAGTTAAATGATAGAAGTTGGATAAAAATATATTAGGAAAAAAATGTACGTTTACTTTTGGGGAATACCTGAATTTTGAGCAGCTGCAAATGATGCCTTAGACAAGCACCCTTCAAGATCAGACATAGAGATGTTACTCCTAGGAACTTTCCTTCTTGGATTATAAGATTGAACCACAGCAAGGGCAACCCACATAGGGCAATGTTGGACAATGCTTTCATCACCACTGGAAGCTGGAAAATGAAAATGATGATTATTTTCTGTACTAAAGCACATGTAGATTAATAATACTATAATTAAAAATGCACTCATATATTAAATGGACTAAGTAAATCATCGGGTTTCTCTTAGTTTAAAATGCCAAGCACCTACCTTACCATCAATGCTACGATCAGCTTGACAAGGTCCAACCACTGTCCCAAGGTACTTAAATTTAAGTCAACAGTAGCTCTCCATATTAACAACTTCGGCATCCTAATGGAACTTAAAGTCTAAATCATAGCCCAAATCATCATAATCAGCGGTTTGTGAGGTCAAGTAGACATTTTTTTCCAACCATTCACATGCCCAAGAACTTGATTTGGACAGACAGAAATTGACTTCAATTTTCTTGGTCCAGAACCTCTGATCTGGAACCTCTCAAGGACTTGATTATGATTTAGGCAAAGATATATTTGATGTAAGGACTCATTCAAGGCAACTCGCCGGACCTCAAAAGAACTTTAAAAATATCCAGAGAGTGTATAAATACACTTGAAACTAAAATCTTAGTTTCAGATTATGAAATATGCCTCCCACGTCGCATTTGATCCATTATTCCACAAGTAATAATTTTTTTAATTGTTCAGTTGCACACGTAACCGACCCACCTAGTAGGATAAGACTTAGTTATTGTTGTTGTTCAGTTGCACAGGTTTTGTTCAACAAATACTTAGAATGGTCAAAGGTATCGTAATTGTCAAAATAAGCAAGAAATAAATGCCTCATAATTAAATGCAAATCCCCATTACAATGAGATCTGAGAAATCACCATTCAACTTTATTAAGTGTAAATCCCCCATATGCAGGTCACCACATTCAAAAGCACGGTGGTAAGCATCTGGGATGTATGATGAAAGATTAGCAAGCGAATTGAACATTCCACCATGTCCCCAGTTCCCTGAGTTGTCAACACAGCTGAAAACAGATTTAGAAATCAATTATATGAAAATAATGTATAATAGGACTTCGAACAAACTAGAACATTTTTAAAATCAAGCTTTCGGTATCATTTGTACAACAGAAGTTCCAACCTAAAAATTATTGCAGGCTCTGATTGGCAGACTTTTGATGGGTTAGTGCAATCTCCATATACAAACTGGACAGCCCCTTGATCAGACAAAACACTATTTTCTACTAACATATTGGGCTCTTCAACAGCTAATGTCTTATAACCAAGTGCCTCCCATCTTCCCAACTGTTTCTCCTCTGCTTTTTTCTTGTCAGCTTCACGTTTCTGTTGATACTCTTCTGGCAGATGCCTCCTCTTCCCCTGCTCCAAATTTAAAGATTCTTCAGAAAGTGAAGCATCTTTAAATTTCTGAACCCAAGACATATATGAAGCCTCGTCAACTCTAAAATCAAAAGCAGAAGATTCAGAAGAGTTAACTAACTTATCATGGCTTTTCAAAATCTCCTTTTTATTAATTTCAAATTTACGAACATCCTTTTCTGGTATCTCATGAAAACGCATTTCAACCACTTTGTCAGTCATATTATTGAGTTCAACCATACTATTCGCATCAATGGAGTCCTTGTTCATATCTGTGGGATCAAACATGTGTAAGCCTATAATGAGAGACTTCATGTCACCCTCTTCAGCTACAATATCCTTTCCTGTGCCATATACTTCATCTTGTTGCTGGACTACATTACTACTTAGCCAAAGTTTTCTCTCTGCTCTCCTCATAATTGCCTGCATAAATGCATCAGCTTATAGAAAATCCAGAGGGAGGAGATGATGAGTGTGTGTAACATCTTCACCTCTTCAATAGTATGTTGTGTTACTAGATTTATGGCAAGCACATGCTTCATTTGACCAATGCGATGGGCACGCTGCAATGCCTGCTTGTCTACTTGAGGATTCCAGTCTTGCTCATAAAATATTACCTAAGTGACTTCATGATTAGCAATGGAACAAAAAGCAGCATTTCTATAAATACTTCTTCAATCTAAAGCAAATTACAACATTAGGTTTTTTGAATCAATTTATGCCCATAGTCAAACTATCAGTGAAACAAAATTCAAAGCTTTACCAAGTTGAGGGAGAAAATTGTCTTGTATCATTCTAAGAAAATACATAACTACACTTCCTAGTAGCTAATCATTTAGAAATTGGTTTGACCACTTACCAATCCTGTCAAGTTGAAACCAATAAAATAATCACAGACATTTGGAACTTTTAAGACCATTTTTCCTGCAAATGAATTATTTTCATATTCATAGCAATGTGCCCACGTCCAAGCTAGTGGCTTTGTGGTTTACATCAGATGGAGAGACAAATTGATAAATTATCTATATGTACCAGGAAAACCAACTCTTGAGATTGTACCAAAGCATTTATAATTTGCACGACAAATAACCTCCTTATATAATAATGCACTGGCATAAGCTTTTTGTTATGAATTGTAACCCATAATTATAATCTATTAAACAAATTCAATTTCATTGAATATTTAGTTTGGCATATTGAAATGGCAATAGATTAAAGATTTGAATGCTTCATTTAGAGAATCTACATCACACCTTAAAATGCGGTCATACCAATTTCCATTCTAGATCGTTGTATACCTTGAGACTCTAATGTCGTGTTGTAGAAAAAGATAAGAAACTTTATTGAGTCCATGGCTAAATATCCAAGCCTAGATGATCAGCACGACATCAGAGTTACCCTCGACAAATGGTCCTCTGATGCTGGCACTCCAGTCCAGTGAACCTTGGTGGCCCATGGCAGTTGATTGGGTCGCATAGGGAACAAGCTGACGAAGGAAGCCAATTTCCATTTTCCAGCATGAGTTTTTACAGATGGTTCAACTGCCATCTCAAGATTTCTGAACCACTTTCAATTCAATGCTGCTACAGCATGAATAACCAACTGGGCACCCAATAATAAGACACAAGAGTACGCAATAAACCATTTAATGGGCTCTCTAATGAAAATGATAAACTTCTTAGAGCTGTTCCCTTCAGCCAGAAGTAAATTAGTTATTAAGAAACTAATACATCACCCTCTCTCTTTTCCCATCTTTCAGAATTGAGGCAATGTCCCATAAGAGCGTACCAATCATGGCAATAAGTAATCTTACTCCAATAAAAGATCCAAGTAGCAACTTACTGACCTACATACAAATGGATGTTCTAGAGGTATCTTACTAGATGTATACATCTAAGAATTGATGTTTACATACTGAAAAAAGATTGAATTACAATGTAACCAGTGTATCCAGAACAGAACACTACCCAAAGTCCCGAACCAAGACAAACAAGCCACTCCATGTCTGACATTGTTTTAGGACTCCTATTTTCTGTTCTTTTATCAAGTGATTACTCATCCATAACCAAAGTGCAATTTTTGCATAGCACTTACAATAAAATAATATGTTTCTAGGTGTTTTAGGAAACTAAATACAAGCATAAATCTCTGTATGAGAAAGAATTACAATATTGTGCAAAAGAAACATTATCATTCTATTTCTATCTGAAACATTTACTTAATCATGAAAAGTAGAAGGAAGACAAATTAAAGTGAAAGTCCTGAACTCACAGTATCAGCGGCTATGAGATTAAGACCAACTCCCCCAGCTCTAGTTGAGATCATAAAAACAAACGGAACATCATGATTAACTTGATTATTCAAGTCATCTTTGGATGCTTGGTAACTAAAGCTCCTTATAGCAGCAAATCTCTCCTCAGAACGTACAGATCCATCAAGCCGCTCATAAGAATACTTGCGCAATTCCATGAAGTCCTAAATAGTGTTAATTGAAATGCCACATGTTACCAAAAATAAGGACGGGGAGGACCAGCATCACAGCTGAGGTAACCAATTTAAATTTGTTACAAAATGGTTCACCTGTAGAATGTCAAGAGTTCGAGTCATCTGAGCAAACAACAGAACTCGATGTCCAAATTTATGGAGTTTCAGGAGAAGCAGGTCTAGAATAATAAGCTTCCCACTAGCCTGACCAAAAGAGTTTAGATGAGAATGATCAAGAAAATTGACAAATAGAAAACACGCTCGAAACCATAAATATTTCTATAAGAAACAGATGCATGAATCAACTTTTTAGTCAACTAGAGTTGGTAAAGGTTGGGTTTGTGCTGATAATATCTACCAATCTTCTGTTACCTGAATCAGATGTTCACCTTCTTCATATGGCTCTGGTTCAATGCCAGAAAAGAGATACGGATGACTACACGTTTTCCTAAGTTGCATTACCTGTCAGGACACTAGGAAAATAATTACCTGTAGCACATGCTGAAGTATCAAGAAGTATATTGATTCAGCATGATTAATCAGACAAAATGTGATAAATATAGCACATAAAGGCTGACAAATATATATACTTTGAAGTAGAAATAGATTCAATACAAAGAACAATATTGTAATCATGCATTGTTCAACAAGGAAAATTATTGTGCACCATGCTGCTGAATATATCAACTAAACCCAAGCTTTCCACTTTCATGTTTTGCTTTCATCTATTTTGGTCAATAGTTGAACCAGATTCAAATGGCTAGTAGCCTTGTGGACCAATATGAAGGGGGAAAAAGATGAAAATTTGTTCCCCTAGTTAGACTTAGAACGATCATCTCTAATAGTAATTCAGTCAATTGCAAATACCAAATGTGTTATTACTAGGATGGATGCTAAAACAGATGGTGTTCATTATAAGCATGGTTTTTGTATCAGAAGCAACAAGGGGCAATGGCATATGTTTGCAATGGAATGCTGATCTATTCACTCATCCATATTATCTTCTCTTTTCTGAATGCTAATCATTTTGTTAAACATTGTCAGTTTCTATAAAATACTCTATTTAACCAATAGCAACCAAACTCTTGCTCGAGAATAAAAAACAACTTATAACTTATCATTTAGGACTTGCAAGTGTCAGTGAGAACCAAAATACAGTACAGATGACGCGAGGAGACACAAAAAGAAGAGATGCTTGTAATGGCCAAGATCTGTGAAATTAGAAATTTAAGTTAAACCAAAAACTATAAAGTAGGGTCACAACATGCTGTATCCCAATTATTTGAGGCTCGCTATATGGCTGCTATGCTGCCATTGGCCTACAAGATCATGAATGGGTTTCTAGAAGTATAAAGGCTCATGTGTATGGCACAATTGTTGGGGTGGAATCAAGCACTATGAAACCAGTACATGTGCCAATTCTTGATCCAACAGGAAGGTGTCACTTATAATGGTGGAACAGAGTAAGAATAAATTGCATGATGAACACAATCAGCAGCCATCTAATTAATATATCAAGGAAATGATACTTTTACATTTCTTCAAATAATAATGACGAACCAAATGTTCCGTCCATAAAACATACTATAGAGAATTACATATATCATATGACTTTTAAAATGTCTACATTAGCCTTGCTTGTAAGTCACCATTCCATCAACTATGACATAATGGATTGACATCAACCACACCTATCACAGATTTCACATATTTACCTAATAGTGGTAAGATAAGTGTTATCAGTTATGTTAAAACTTACACTCCAAATTAGACTAATGGTTCATAGCAAAGTTATATACAGTTTTTTAGAGAAAACAAAATGTATATAACACTAGTAGACATTGACTTCCCTGCCTTAACCAAGATTAAATGGTTTGATGACATTGTTGCAAATTTACAAGTGATGAATATGTTATCGACAGGGAGTGTTCCTTGATTCATAATTGCTTTATCTAATGTCAATATGCTATTATTAATGGAAGGATAAAGAATGAAAGATCAATCCTATGATGCCTAACACAATGGAAAGATAGAGCAAGAATCAAGAAACATAGTAGAGAACAAGGAGAAAAAAATGTAATTCTAATAGAGAAAGGAAAAGATACAAAGACTCTAAGGAATGACAGCACCAAAGAAGATGACAGATAAAGAGATGCCATAGAATTTAATCCAATGTTCACTTGCACAGATTAAAAGAAAGTCCCCTCAACCTACATCACTGAAGTAACAAAAAAATTAGTTTAACTTAGGCAGTGAATTGTTGGAAAGTTGGAAGAGGTAAAGGACGATCAACGCGTATTCTCAAACTAAAGGTGGATGGGTACCTTGATCTAACAGTGCCCTTTTGTAACGACCAGCACGGATCTTAAGATGTGAAAAAAAAACAAGGGATAATAATTTAGGGGCTTCAAGAACTTTATGTGCCCTTCAATTATTAGAAGATACAAGAAGTTGCAGCACAATCAAAGGATGTTGCTATACTATCATTTGTCGTTAACACTTCAAGTTGTCAGACACTTTTTGAATAAACAGAAATATTAGCTTTAGAAAGATAAATATAAGGAATCATAATCATATAACAAAAGTTTGGATTACTGCATATCCTACAACCAAAGAGTGTATCTAAGCCTTAGTAGGTAAAGTATGTAGAAAAAGAAAATTGACTTACTATATTCTGCAAAGACTGATTGCTAGTACTTCCTAGTGAAAGTGAGAGAAGTGTCTGAAGTTCCTTCCTCAATATTGACATGTACACCTTCCTTTGCAAAGGGATGAGAGGTGCCATCCTAATGAAACCAAACACAAAAGTAACCTAATTACACCATGCAAAGCACAATGATACCTAATAGCTATATCAGAATTCAGTTTCATGTGGAGGTCCTAACACTGTCATCTCAGTAACAGAAGGCAAAGTAAGAGTCCCTCTTTCAACAAGTAATGCTTTTGTCCTTCGGAGCATAAATGCATTCAATATGTATCTAAGAATCCTGAATTGCCTTTTTACTGAATATGATTCAGTACCTGAAGATAAGCAATGATCCATAGGAATGACCAACATAATATTATATTCCTTTTCAATACACGAAAAGGTGGGGCAAGATAGATTATAAAAGAACAAAAAGAAACTTTGTAATTTATGTATATATCAGTAATAGTAAGTACCCATAAATATGTCAATTCATCAATGTGTAATTGATAAATTCTTTATAATAAATTGGGTATTGCACATAATATGAAACACATTAATGAGGTCTGAGGTTGAGTGTTATTTATTTAGGTTTAGTGCAAAAAATGATAAATTTAAGTCAATTAAGTAAATAGTTCATTTAAACATGTATTTAGCCTAAAGATTGTCAAACTGTTAATCTGGAAGCAAGCATATATGTGAAATTCTCAGAGTTCAGGAAAAAGACTGAACAACCAACAGGTGCACTCCTCAAGCAAGATAAAACTAATAATTAGCATATTATCTCAACTCTTTCCTAGTGAACTTCAATATATACACTATTTTTTTTTTATTCTCCCAAACTTTAATGAAGAGCAGCCAATTAAAGATAAAAAGGGATATAACAGAAGGGCTTGGTATCATGAAGTAGAGAATAAATATTAAATAGTTAACAGCCACCTATATTTAACAGTAGAGATCAATTAAACATGATAATATAAACACAAAAAATTGCGTTAAGGATGGAATTGAAAGGAGTAAGGTCCTCTTCTGCACCCAAGTTTACAAATTCTATTCAGTTTCTTATATGCCAACTAGAACTATTTGTAACATTTCCAAATAGAAGACAACAACAACAAAAAAAACCATAATGAGCATGTCTTGATTTGCAAATAAATATTAACCAATACCCAAGTAGTGAACAAAACTTTGAAACTACCTGTAAAATCTGGCCAAATACATAATGGACAATTCACAATGGTCAGTGAAAATAAAAATAAGACTAAAAAATGGGAAACAAGAAAATATGTGAGAGGGAGAGAAAAAGAGAGATATAAGACTACTTTTCAAGGAAAATCCTCATAGCAGCAAAAATTACTATAATATTTGACTTTACACCTCATACATGTTTAGATGAAGCTCTTTATAAGAATCATAAATAGCTGCCAGCCTTCACTTCTGCTGAAAGGAAAAGCTCAACCTATCTAAAAAGATTAGATGTTTGAAAGAGGCACACCTCACAATATAAGCACTATAGACCACTGTACTTGTCCCTATGAGACATGGAGGGATCACCATGACTGCAAAGGGCCCTCCTTATATCCATCATGACTAAGAGGCACGCGCATAGGTTTCAATACTGTGTTAAAAGGATGGTGGAAGAAGTCCAATCAGCTCTAAAATGACATAATAAAATGCAGGTGGAGAGAGGGGGTCAATCCCTCAATACATGCACACCCCAATGATTGTGTTTGTCCATGATGGACCATAGGCATGGAGCAACCTGATTTTCATATGTCATCTCGCACTCTCATGACTCAAAGGCACAAACCTAGCTATGACACATGGCAACTCAATACAAGCACAGTGAAACTTTTGTCGTAAAGGGTTACCTGCTGAAGAACTTCCAGCTTCCTTGAATGTTGAAATAAATTGGTCTGAAGTCCCGAAAATAGAAGGCATGCAAAAGTGCATCAGAGCCCAAAGTTCTGAAAGATTGTTTTGAATTGGTGTGCCCGTCAACAACAAGCGTCTTGGCATAACAAAATTATGCTCAAGTACATTATACAAAACCTGCAAAACCTTTAAGAACTTAAAGTAGAGCTGTAATCATTTTCAGTGTTAAAAAAAATCAATTAACAAATTTATTACCAGAGAGAGAGGACAACCGGATGTCTCAAAAATAAATAATAAGAAATCAAAGTTTATTCTGTGTGTGTACATATGTATACAAACAGCAATGGGTCGGGTTTAAATCCAGCCCCGTATTAAACTCGCCCTATTCGGGGCAGGTTTAAACCCGGTCAAACGGGTTACGAGGCGAGTCTAAACCCGTTGACCGGGTTTAGAAGCGGGTTCAGGACGAGTTACAGGTTTAATGAACCTGTATATATATATATATATATATATATATATATATATATATATCTTAGCGGGTTGGCGGGTACAACCCGCTCCGAACTTGGGTTTTGAGCAGGGTCGGGGCGGGTTGAAAAAGTAGGTGAGGCGGGTCCGGATTCGGGTTCATTTTTTTCTAGCGGAGCGGGTTCTGAGATTGGCCAAACCCGGTCCGAACCCAATCCGTTGTCATCTCTAACGTTGCTAGTCACAAATATGGATTGCCTCTAAACTAACCCGTATATATACATATCATTAGTCCCTTTATATGTGCTTGTATAGCAACCATTGTGCCACAAATTGCTTAGAGACTCATCTAAGCACACTTCTGGGACAGAAAATAGAATGCTCAAATACATTACAAGAAAGAAAGCATAAATCTTACAAGCTCAGACATACACTAGAAGGATTCTTCAACCGCTGAGCTTCATCAATCACAGCATAATCCCAAGGAATTTGAGAAAGAAAATCCTGATCCAGTAAGGTTATATCATATGTTGTCAAAAGAACATCAAAAGGTAACTCCTGAAGATTTAGACAACAAAAATTAGTGGAGATTCAGGAAAGACGGTAAAAGAAGTTCTACAAGCTGCAAGAGAAGATGTATTAATTCAAGGAAAAAACTAGATATGAAATATTTGGCTACATTAGATGATGAGGACTGCCTCTGCAAAGTTTCATGCATTGAATTCCGAAGGTTGTGACGATGTTTCTTGTCACCGACATAAAGGATAACTCTAAGGGTCGAACAAAATTTGCTAAACTCTGACATCCAACCATCTGTAACACTTAGCGGACACATAACCACTGCATTGATCAAAGGCAGTAGAATAATTAAGAACTTGATTATTATAATGAAAACAATAAGAACTTTCAGGGCCGAAAGAAACGCACAGAAGGGGCCACATGATAATGATTGTGCCTTCAGATAGCTTAAGAAAGAAATAGCTTGTAAAGTCTTGCCAAGACCCATCTAGCAAGCATTCATACAAACTGTACAAGTCAGACAATAGTTCCAAGCAACTAGCAATTTAACTGGAAATTGTACCAAATATCTAACCAGTAGCAATCTGAGTTAACGAGCAGACTAAAATCAATGAACCAGGTAAAATTACATAGCCTCTTCCTAATTTATTTGCACATGTACATGCAATTTCTCAAATATAGGAGAAGAGTATGAATTAAACTCAAAATAATGAGAAAAATAAAATAGTAAAGCATAAAACATGAATCTGGATCTACCTATGTACAGCAATTTCTACAAAACACAAATTTGGCTGAATCTCATCATCAAAAAAGAAAAGGCAGCTTGTTTTCCTAATCTTCTGACAAATAAATGCAGAAGGAAGTAATGTTAAAATGATCTCGTCAACCAAACAAAACTGATCTTGGCAGAACAAAAAAAAAATGAAAGAAAAAAAGAACATCAACCAGGAATAATAACCAATTAGCAAGTCCAGTTTAGTGCATGTGTGTTTCAACTATCCGTTTCAGGTACTACTGCCTGGCTGCTCTACAAATTCTGTCTTTGCTTCTGTACGGAAGATGTACGGAAGCCACTACAACTAAAATTGCATGGCTACGTAGATAAATTCACGCATAGCTTCCAACTGATTGCATAAACAATGGTCTATAAATTTCCTTCAAAAATGGAAAATTAGTTTCTCAAAACTGAAATACAGTCAACTAGCATTCACTAAAAGATGACCCCCTAAATCAGTGTATTAACTCCATAACATCAACAAGAAAAAAAAATTGAACCAAAAATGTACTATGACGATGACGTATAACCAACTTACAAACGACCACATCGATTCCTGGAATACCCTTCCTCAAGGTATTTGGACAATAAAGTAACTAGGTAACAATAATCTCCGTAAAATTCTAATGAATCGAAGAATTTTCGAAGCTCAAAAGGCCCGACTCATATCCTGAGAGGAAATTAAGTAACTTATTCTACCCAGAGTTACTAACAAGTAAGATTTAGTGTGTAGAAGGAAGTAGAAGTCAAATCATTCTCGTTAACGCGAAAAGTCCGACCTCGTCTCCTGTAAGGAAACCCATAAACACATCAACGGAAGTGGAGAAATTATAAAATATGGAAGATCAGAAGATGGGGTCCCCGATTTCCCACCGAGCACGACGTTGACGCCGAGGTGGTAGCGGCGGATGAGCCAGGAAAGGCCTTCGATTTGGTGCGGCTTGAGGACAGCCGTGATGCCTAGCTCGTATGGCTCCGGAGGAGGCTCGTAGCTGCGGTCGCTGGAAAGGACGAGGTTCGCCGCGAGGAGGAGGCGCCGCTCGTAGTCCATCGCCTCCGGAAACGGTTCCACGCGAATGGAATGGGTTTTCGTTTCGGACCCCGGCCACCAAAATAATTTAAAAATCACCTCTGCATTTTCAAAGTGCCCCCAAGGTTTCTTTGTAAAACTGCCCTTGTGTTTTGATTCCAACTCAAAACACACACTAACCTTCCTAAGAGTCGGACCATAAACGAGTCAAACTACCTTGGATAGGACGATAAACGAGTCAAACTAAATAGAGCCGGATTAAATTTTATTATATTTAAATTTATTTAATAAGATAATCAATATAAATCTGAAATAATCTAATTTATTGAAATAATTATTCAAGTTTAGTTTAATTTTTTTATAAACTTAATATAGGGATGGTAATGGAGCGGGGCGGGGCGGGGCGGGGCAGGGCGGGGCGGGGTGGGGCGGGGACGGGTTTGTCATTCCCATCCCCGCCCCGTTCTCATTTTTTCGGATTCGGGGATTCTCCGAACCCGAATCCATAGGAATCAAATCCTCATCCCCGCCTCCATACCCGCCTCATTCCTAAATTTAATTTATATTATTATTATTATTATTTAATAATTATTATTAATGATAATATTAATATTAATATCAATATTAATAATATTATTAATAATAATATTTTCAAAAAATTTAATATTAATATTAACACTATTATTAATATTTTTTAAAAAAATCATATTATTATTTATTAATATTAATAATAATAATATTCGGGGCAGGTTCGGGGATGGGGATAGTATTCTCATACCCGCCCCGAATCCGTCACATCCCCAAAAAATCGGGGATCCCCATCCCCATTTCGGGTTTTCCCCGCAGGACCCCAAACCCGCGGGGAAAATTGTCATCCCTAACTTAACCTAGTTTGTTTAGATATTATTGAGCTCTCAATTTAAGTTTATTTGATTATTTAAAATTTTAACCTTTAAATCTTATTTGATTGATTATTGAGTTTGATAATAAAAACTTATTTATTCATTTTAAAAATTTCTTTGTTTATTTGATACATTGATAAAAGTTTTATTAATGAATATGTTCACGGATATTATTCATGAACAATGTTATCGAATATAAACAAATTAAATACCAACAGACGTTAGACACATGGTAGAGTAAACTTCAGGTTGTCAATGGCTATTACGCCAGAGATGACATGCGTCAACCGCCTGTGCTACGCTTAGGGGGTGAATCACTACAAAAAAAAAAAATCACTAAAAAAATCTATGAGTTAGGGATGAAATTTAGGGATAAATATTTTTCATCTCAAATCTGCAACAAATTTAGCGACAAAAAAAATAATTGATCCCAAATTAGCAACGAAATTTGCAACCAAATATTTTCGTCACAAATTAGCAACAAATAAAATTTTGTCACAAAAATCATTGCCAATTCTAGAATGAAATTTAATTTTCGTGCCAAATTATGTGACAAATAAAATATCTATTGCCACTTTTACAATGAAAATGAGATTCGTTACAAATTCTAGACGAATTAATAATTCATTTCATATTCTACAGCGAATTAATAATTCGTCGCATAAGGTTAATATTTTAAGAAAACCAAATCTAGGACGAATTTAGATCTAGGATTCGTCCCCAAATTTGGGATGAATTACTGATCCGTCCCCAAATTTGGGATGAATTACTGATCCGTCCCCAAATCTGGGATAAATTATGGATTCATCCCTAATTCTAGCACAAATCCAAAATTCATCCCAAAATGGAAAAAAATCATTGAAATTTAATAAAAATGAGTTCGAACCCCTAAATATTGACCTAGAGATCTTCGAGTGACGTGAAACAAGTTTCCATATGTTTGTCTTGTTCTCCTGATTATATAAATGCCCTTATACTGTTGGTGCAGGTTGCACTAACAGTCTAGTTTTGATGTATGACAAATAGATTAAAATTAGATGGGTTGTTTGTCTAACATTTCTACTAAGTGTGTAGGAGTTGACTGGTCTGAAGAACCTAACACCACGCTGAAATCCAGCTAGGTCCGTAGGGCCCGATAACTGGTGGGAAATCTAGCTAGGTCCGCGGGAGCCCGATAGCTGGTGTAAAGTCCAGATAGGTCTGCGGGGCCCGATATCTAGCGGGAAGTCCGGTTGGGTCCACGAGACCTGACAACCGACCGAAGTCCAATTGGGTCTGCGGACCTGACAACTGGCAGGAAAACTTGGTGGGTCAAAGGCAAGTTGAGTGACTGCAAGTGGTAAGTAAAGGTAAGCAACTAGAAGAAAGATCCAGTGAGGGTGCGTTCCCCGTTAAGGGAACTGTAGGCGTCGGTCCAGCTTAGGTCCATTTGGGAAACCTAAGCTGAGATCTTGACTAGATCCTGGTCTCGGGGAGACGCGATCTAATTGTAGGGACCTTTGTGCCCGCTAGAGAGGGGGTGAATAGCGGTTCTCGCTCACGTCTTGCGTTGTTTGCTTCGTTTTGATGATTTGCAGCGGAATACAACTCGAAGACAAACTATACAATGCTAACAAGTAGATTTACTTGGTATCCACCTCAAGAAGAGGTGACTAGTCCAAGGATCCACACACTCACACTCCCTCCACTATGAAAACACTCCTTTACGGTAACTACTGAAGGTGGAGAAGCCTTACAAGCTCACAATACAACAAGAATACAAAGAGAAGCAAATACAAGGGAGATCTTACAAGATTAGTACAATAAACTCTAACCCTAGCTTCTTCCTCTTGTTGTAACTCGCCTCTTGACTTAGATGTGCCTCCAAGAACCTTCAAGAATTGGCGGTGAGAATCAAGGAATCGCTGTGGAGCTTTGCTGTGAGCACTTGTAGAGAAGAAACGAAGAAGTGCCGAAGGAATCACACGCCAACGGCTAAAACTTGCGCCAACGGTCGAATCCCAATCGATTGGATTGCTCCCAATTGATTAGGGAGGCTTTGGATTGATCGACCGATCGATCCGGAGCTCCTTTGTGCTCTCTGGAATCGCCCTGAATCGATTGCCTGAACGATTCAAGGCTTCTCAAGCGATTTCCAGCACTCCAATCGATCGGCCGATTGATTGGAGGTTTCAATCGATCAACTGATCGATTCATAAGCTTATTGTTTGCTCAGAAACTCTCTCAATCGATTGACCAATCGATTGGAGAAGTTTTGATCGATTACCCAATCGATCCAGAGCTTTTCTGCACAAACTCGCGTCAACCAATCGATTGAACCCCCAATAGATTGACCAATCGATTGAAACCCAGAAAACTGTGTAGAGCTTGAAATTAGCTTCGTTTCACATCTGAGATCACCTCATTCCGATATCCGAGTCAAAAGTTATGGCTTTCGGAAGTTTACTACGTCTGAACTTCCTAGTTCCATGCCAACTCCCTATTGGACTTACGACCGCTAAGAGTTCGGTCAACTTTTGACCCATCTGGACTTTCTCTTTGTCAACTTTTCATTGGACTTCTGATCACCAAGTATGGTCCTCCATGACCCACTTAGATTTACCGTCTCATGTCAAGTGTCCGGTCCTCCATAACCCACTTGGACTTTCACGAGATGTCCTATCATCCTTGAACCATCTGGATTTTTCGTGTCTGGCTTCACTCACCAGGACTTTAACTTCTGCCTAGCTTCACTCACTAGGACTTTCCCGACTGCCTGGCTACTCACCAGGACTTTCTTCTTTGCCAAGATCACACTTGGACTTTCAGTTGCCCGCCTCCTCACTAGGACTTCCCAAATGCCTGGCTCCTCACCAGGACTTTCTCCTTTGCCAAGATCACACTTGGACTTTCCAATTTGCATAACCTCCAGTTAGGACTTCCATACGCCTAACCTCCAGTTAAGACTTCCACCACTGCATAAACTTCAATTAGGACTTCCATAGTCAAGTCTCCTGTCATCTCTGACCTACTTGACTTGTATCCTCATCAACCTGGTCAACCCTTTGACCATCTCTACAACCGGACGATTGCTTCAGCAATCTCCTTATATTGTCAAACATCAAAACTCAACTCCTGACTCAACTCAAACTTAGTCAAACTGGTCAAACTTGACCAAGGGAAATTGTCCCAACAATCTCCCCCTTTTTAATGTTTGACAATACCTCTAAGTTAATATCTCTAAGTTAGGCTAAATCTCATAGCCTTAATATTTTCTTTATACCAAGGCTAAATCTCATAATCTTAACCTCTTCTTTATCATAAGGCTAAATCTCATAGTCTTAACCTCTTCTTTACAAGGCATGAATGAAGGTTTCCTTCATTCTCTCCCTTTCCTAGAGGGCAAACTCCCCCTACTTGGGATGAAGGCCTAACTTAACCTTCCATTCTCTCCTTTTGTCACACATCAAAAACTGAAAACAAACTCTTCTCCATAAGAGTTAACCCCACACTGAAGATCACATACCCTTCATTGTCTCCAAAGCCACCCTTGGGCTCCATTTCACTTCATAATGCTCATCCTAGAGCATTCCTTCATTTCACCAATGAAAATCTCATTCATTATATTTAATGCTCCCCCTTGACCA
Organism: Zingiber officinale; assembly: GCF_018446385.1. Classification (NCBI taxonomy): domain Eukaryota; kingdom Viridiplantae; phylum Streptophyta; class Magnoliopsida; order Zingiberales; family Zingiberaceae; genus Zingiber; species Zingiber officinale. Next base: position 92,474,016 of record NC_056002.1, on the reverse strand, counting down.
GTAATCGTTTTCTCAATGCTCATCCAAGAGCATTTGTCACTTTACCAATGAAGGTCCGATCCCCTTCATTAATCCGATGCTCCCCCTTGAGCACTACTTCACTTCACAATGCTCATCCGAGAGCATTTATCATCCTAGCAATGAAGATAACCAATCTTCCATTGCTCCCCAATACTCGACCCTGAGTATTAATTCATCACGAAGGTTTAACCCCCTTCCAAGGTCTTTGAAAATATTTTTATATTTTCAAAGAGTAACTCCCCCTAAAAACTGTTGGTGCAACCTTAGGTCAAGGTTGACCTGGGTGACCCAACTCGAGTTGACCTGACTCGAGTTATATTTTGATGTTTAACAAAAATAGGAACTTGGGGGATTGTGGGTGCAACCTTTGGTCAAGGTTGACCTGGTTGACCCGACTTGAGTTGACCTGATTCGGGAAAAGTCCAAGTATGGGAACTTGGCACGGAAAGGTCCAAGCAGGGAGCTTGGAACGGGAAAAGTCCAAGTATGAAGACTTGGCACGGAAAAGTCCAAGCAGGGAGCTTGGCACGGGAAAAGTCCAAGCAGGGAGCTGGGCACGGGGAAAAGTCCAAGTATGGAAGCTTGGCATGGGAGGCCTGGTAGCTCGTTCTCTGGATGGATGGAGTCGGAGAGGACTCGGTAGCTCGTTCTCGGGACTAGGTCAAAGAGGGCCGGTGAGCTCTCTGACTAGGTCGAGAAGGCCTCGGAGCTCGTTCTGGACTAGGCCGAGAGGGCTCTAACTCCTGACCGGATGAAGTTAGAGAGGGCTCGGTGAGCTCTCTGGACTAGGCCGAGAGGGCTCAGCTGCCTCCGGACCAGACGTGGAAGTCGGAGAGGGCTCGATAGCTCGCTCTCCGGACTAGGTCGAGAGGGCTCGGAGCTCGTTCTCTAGATCGGAAGGCTTTAGGGTTTAAGGTTGGGAAATTGGTGATCCACTGGGTATCCGGATCGGTCTGGCGACCGATCCAAAGGATCGATCTGGTGACCGATCAGAAACCAAACAGATTGGGAGAAGGAATAGGAGGGATCGGCCGGTGGACCGATCCACTTATGGCCTGATCGGTCCATAGACCGATCAGGGCTCTGAGTTGGGATCGGTCTGGGGACCGATCAGCTAGGGCCTGATCGGTCCCCCGACCGATCAGATCCATCCTGGATCGATCGGGTGGAGCCTGATCGGTGAGTCACAACGGCTAGATTTCTGTGTCTATGTCTTCTTCTTCGCAGGTTCATATAAATCAAGAGGTTGAGGGCCTCTACAGGGGTGGACTTCTTCTTGCTCCTGCGATCTGAGCTTTGTTGAGCTCTCTACTGCTGAAGCTTTGTGTGAGCTTCCCTCGGCTGGACTCCAACTGATCAGTTGCTACTGTTGTTGGCATCCGTGAAGTGGTTGCTTCATCACCAGTCGACGAGAAGGCAAGCAAACTAGTGTTTTTACATTCATATTGTTCTTGGCTTCTTCCTTTATCTTTGTACTCCGATCTTGCTGTTGCAAGAGAGATTGTGGCGAGGTTTCTCCACCCAGAAGGAGTTTTTATTAGCCGGTTTTCCGGGATCTCATCCACCGACGGATTGATAGGATTCGTCCACCTTACGGACACGCCGAGGAGTAGGAGTATCATCTCCGAACCTCGTTATATCGTCGCATTTGAGGTTTGATATTCTCCTGTTTCGTTTCTATCTTTTATTTCCGCTGCGCTAACTAAAATTGTAGGAAGAAACGTGAATTTGGGGTCGGCTATTCACACCCCCCTCTCTAGCCGCATCCGAAGGTCCTAACAAAAACATGGTCAAACTTCTATCATTGTACCAACAAAGACTTGGGGTTCCTAAATAATTAGAAAAACCAAAACTTGAAGTTTTGAGATTCAAAATTCAATAATAAAACTAAACCTCAATCTAAACTTCACCTAAGTCTACATTAACCAAACCATGCTTGTTTTCATCATGAAAACTCCCCCTAAGTGTATACAAACATATTCCAAAGGGTTAGGAATGGTTAATGACCCTTGAAAATCAAAACTTGAAGTTTTAAGGTTTCAAAATTCAGAATTGAAACTAAACCTTATCCTAAACTTCACTTTGGTTTCACTTAACCAATTCATACTTGTTTTCATCAAGAAAACTCCCCCTAGATGTATACAAATGTATTTTAAGGGGTTTGGAATGGTTATTGGGACTTGAAGTGACTTAAAATGCTGAAATCAGACATTTTTAGCCAAAACCTGCACTTCAATCGATCAGTGGATCGATTAAAACAGTGTGGATCGATAGGTGGATCGATCCACTGCGTTTCTGTTTGCATAAAATGCCTTTTCAATCGATCGCCCGATCGATTGAAGCAGCTCAATCGATCGGGTGATCGATTGAATGCTTGATATAATTGAAAGTTGACTTCAGCCAACTTCAAAAATCCCCCAAAAATTCTACAAAATTTCAAAAATCGTGAAATTTCATGTAGATATTACTTAGGGTATATATTATCAAAGAAAAATAATTTTCTATGAAAATACTTCTTATTTTCAAAGATTGACACAAACTTGAAAAATTATAAATGATGATCACTATCAAAAGATAGTATTTACCAAGGTTTTCAAAAAATATTTTAAAATCATTTTCACAACCAATATCCAACCATGTTCTTTGGGCGCAATGCACATGACTTGTATATTAGCTTTTCCAATGATTAGAAGTCACATGACTATGTGCTTTGATGAACCTAAAACTCAACAAGATGCACTAGATCAACATCTTGAGTTTTGTTCACCATCCTAGCATCTCACTTGTATCTAATGTGTACTAAAACACATACAAGTAACCTTATGATTCTTTGTGAGATGTATATTTGGTTTTGCCCTAAACTAAGGGATCATGCATATTTATCTAGGCATTATGAAATTTATGATCATCCACCTAGGATGTCACTTGGTATCATCCCACTTGTTGGGATATTTATCATTCTTAGTAAATGTCTTTTGTCCTTAATTACAAGAAAATTAACATAATGCATGATGTGTGATGACATACATCAAAATAAGTAATTTTCAAAACGAAAAGCAAGCTATAGTTACATGATGTATGTATGACATGACATGGTATTTTTATATTTTTCATAATAAAATATGAATGCTAAATATAAATATGATGTCATGACATATGATGGGCAAACAAAGCATGACAAATTATCATAAATAAAATACCTAGATTACCTATCTGAGTGTCCTTAAACCTTAGTTAATCTTAAAATTAAATCCTAAATTACCCATTTCTTGAAAAAATGCCAAAACCCAACTTGACATTTCTTTTATCCCTTTTTATTTGTGCCAATTGAGATTAAGAATTCAATCCTCAAATTTTTGTTTGACATAAATTACTCCTCTTAAGGATTAAACGTTGAGACTTAAGATTTAAATTTGCCTTTAACCTTCTAAGAAAATGCCAAAACCCCAACTTAGCATTTCTTTTCCTTTTCTAAATGTGTCAATTTAAATTAAGTTCAAATCCTCAAAGCTTGACACATATTACTCTTCAAGGCTTAATCGCATTTGATTAAAGCATGAGTTTTCTTTGAATTCCTTAAGAAAGTATCAAAATTCTAACTTGATTTTTCTTGTACTTTTATTAAGTGTGCCAATTTAGATTAAGTTCAACTATTCAAATTTTGGCACATATATTACTCTTTCAAAGAGTAACCCCCATAATCCTTTTCATTTTCAAGGTTAACAATAACCTTGAAAATGCTCTCAAGTGTCAACTTTAACAAGGTTGGGTTAACTATCCTTCCAATTTGAGTTGACATTCTCTAAACCCATCTAGGGTGTAGAGAATATGCTCTTAGGAACCCAAAACCTATTGGCGCTCCTTGGATACTCTAGATACTCACTAGGGATGACTTCCCTAGATACCTTCCTAAGAACCTTTCTAGGCTTCTTAGAAGCCTTGATCACTTCTACTAGGTCACTCCTAGGGAGAACTTCCCTTGTAACCTTCTTTGTGACTTTATTTGGCCTTTTTAGGGCCTTAGTCACCTTTACTAGGTCAACTCTAGGAATGACCTCCCTTGTGACCTTTTTTGTGACTTTGTTAAACTTCTTAGAAGTGTTAGTCACATTGATCTTGTCAAAAGAGCCATTAGGAATTCTTTCCCTTGTATATTTGACTTGACCTCTAAGCCTAGGGTTGGTCCCATAGCTATATAGAACTCTATGAAAGGAAGTAACATCCTTCTTGGCTTTAGGTTTGTATCCTAAACCTCTATAGCCATTGGATGACTTTTGTCTAGTTGTCCCTAGATTTTGCTCATTTTGACCCTTAAGCATGTTTTCCATTCTTGCTAGGGCCCTTTCTAAATTATCAAGTCTTGTCCTCAAGACTTGATTTTCCGTCATTAAATCCATAGACTTGGATTTTTCTTGACCCCTATGAGCATTTCTATATCTAGGCATATATCTATAATCCTTAGAGTTATTGCCTAAATTGTTATCTACCTTCCTAGCCTTAGGTGTGGTAGTTCTAGCATGAGGAGGAATATATTTTCCCTTAACACTATCATGCTTCCTATTTTCATGATAATTTGCATTAAAATGATAAGGATTATTTCCAACATGCATATTATCATGACTAGGAGGAATTGCACTATTAAAGGTTACCTTGGGTTTGCTCTTAAAAGCTCCCCTTGATTTGTACTTCCTCCTTTGACCTTGACCTACCTCTTCCCCTTTGGACATTGACTTCGATAATGTCCATTTTGATTACACAAGAAACACACAATTGAATTTTCTATACCTTTGCTTGTAGGGATGATGCTTGATTCTCCATTTGATTTTTCTTGCAATGTAGAGATGACATCATCTTCTATTTCTTCCTCTTCACTTGAGGATGTGGACTCTTCCACTTCTTCATCTCTTGAGGATGTGGAAGATCTCTCCTCTTCCACCTCTTCCTTCTCTTTCTCTTCCTCCTCTTCCTTTTCCTCCTTGAATGTTGACCTCTTGTCAACATCGGATTAGTCCTTCTCTTCTTGGACCAATGAGTCATTCTCTTTGGGCTCTTCCACCCCTTGGATTTGTGTAGGGTCTTCATGATAGGCAATGATATTTTTCCAAAGATCACTTGCATTTGTGGTTTCACCCACACTCAACAAAATATTAGAAGGTAGTAAATTATGCAAAATTCTAGTTACCTCCTTGTCCGTCTCCGATTGCTCTCGTTGCTCTTCGGTCCAATGCCGAGGTCGGAGGCATTTACCCTTCTTGTCCGTAGGAGCTTCAAATGGGTCACTCAAGACAATCCATTGGTTCCAATCCATTTGGAACCATGTCTCCAACCACTTCCTCCAATAATTGAAGTCTTCTTTGTCGTATGGAGGTGGAATTCGGATATCCCATCCGAGCGGTCCTTCGGACTTCATCTTCTTCTTCCTTTAGCTTCTTGCTCTCTTGACGGTTAGTCCGTAGAAGAGCGACCTCGCTCTGATACCAATTGTAGGGACCTTTGTGCCCGCTAGAGGGGGGGTGAATAGCGGTTCTCACTCACGTCTTGCGCCGTTTGCTTCGTCTTGATGATTTACAGCGGAATACAACTCGAAGACAAACTATACAATGCTAACAAGTAGATTTACTTGGTATCCACCTCAAGAAGAGGTGACTAGTCCAAGGATCCACACACTCACGCACCCTCCACTATGAAAACACTCCTTTACGGTAACTACCGAAGGCGGAGAAGCCTTACAAGCTCACAATACAACAAGAATACAAAGAGAAGCAAATACAAGGGAGATCTTACAAGATTAGTACAATAAACCCTAGCTTCTTCCTCTTGTTGTAACTCGCCTCTTGACTTGGATGTGCCTCCAAGAACCTTCAAGAACTGGCAGTGAGAATCAAGGAATCGCTGTGGAGCTTTGATATGAGCACTTGTAGAGAAGAAACGAAGAAGTGCCAAAGGAATCACACGCCAATGGCTAAAACCTGCGCCAACGGTCGAATCCCAATCGATTGGATTGCTCCCAATCGATTAGGAAGGCTTAGGATCGATCGACCGATCGATCCAGAGCGCCTCTATGCTCTCTGGAATCACCCTGAATCGATTGTCCGATCGATTCAAGGCTTCTCGAGCGATTTCCAGCGCTCCAATCGATCGGTCGATCGATTGGAGATTTCAATTGATCAACTGATCGATTCAGAAGCTTACTGTTTGCTCAGAAACTCTTCCAATCGATTGGGGAAGTTTTGATCGATTACCCAATCGATCTAGAGCTTTTCTGCACAAACTCGCATCAACCAATCGATTGAACCGATTGGCCAATCAATTGAAACCCAGAAAACTATGTAGAGCTTGAAATTAGCTTCGTTTCGCATCCAAGATCACCTCATTCTGATATCCGAGTCAAAAGTTATGGCTTTCGGAAGTTTACTACATCCGAACTTCCTAGTTCCTTGCCAACTCCCTATTAGACTTACGACCGCTAAGAGTTCGATCAACTTTTGACCCATCTGGACTTTCTCTTTGCCAACTTTTCGTTGGACTTCTAATCACCAAGTATGGTCCTCCGTGACCCACTTAGATTTACCGTCTCATGCCAAGTGTTCGATCCTCCATGACTTACTCGAACTTTCACCAGATGTCCTATCATCCTTGAACCATCTGGATTTTCCGTGCCTGGCTTCACTCACCAGGACTTTAACTTCTGCCTAACTTCACTCACTAGGACTTTCCCGACTGCCTGGCTACTCATCAGGACTTTCTCCTTTGCTAAGATCACACTTGGACTTTCAGTTGCCTGGCTCCTCACAGGACTTCCCAAATGCCTGGCTTCTCACCAGGACTTTCTACTTTGCCAAGTTTACATTTGGACTTTCCAATTTCCCTAACCTCCAGTTAGGACTTCCATACGCCTAACCTCCAGTTAGGACTTCCACCACTGCCTAAACTCCAGTTAGGACTTCCACAGTCAAGTCTCCTGTCATCCCTGACCTACTTGACTTGTATTCTCATCAACCTGGTCAACCCTTTGACCATCTCCACAATCGGACGATTGCTTCAGCAATCTCCTTATATTGTCAAACATCAAAACTCAACTCTTGACTCAAGCTTGACTCAACTCAAACTTAGTCAAACTGGTCAAACTTGACCAAGGGAAATGCCCCAACACTAATTACTACTCGTATTTTTATTATGTTGTGTTAACTCTATTTTGCAGGAAAAATCTATTTTTCGTTGTCCAGGACTATCCTTTTTTTAGGAGAAAGCTGTTGAAGAAAAGGGGTCCGGGCACTCAGACCAAGCTCGCCCGGACTCGGTCCAGGTGCCCGCACCCGAAAATTGATCCACAAGCTGACGTGGAGCAAGTCGATTGGCCGGGCCACGTGGTCCAGGTTGTTGGTGCAGCGGAGACCGGCAAGAGGGGGGTGAATTGCTGAAAACAAAAATGAAACTACCCTCTTCAGATTTCAACTCAGAATAAATGCAGTAGTAAAATAATAAAGACAGAAAATAAAAGCAGAAACAGAAGTTTAACCTGGTTACAACCAAGAGCGTTGTTAATCCAGGGCAGTGAAAAGTGCACTAAGAAAATTCTCCTTCTCTGAAGGCGGAGAAGCCTTTTACACTCTAATTGCTCACAACTACTGCTAGGAATTGCTTACAGATTGATTGCTTGAGTTGTTGTTAAATTCCTAGCTCCAGGGGCCTTTATATAGCTCCTGGAAAGTCTATCCCGAGGGTCCAAGGCGCCTCCAACAAGGTTCAAGGCGCCACCAGCTCGGTTAACGGATAAAACTTTATCCGCAGCATAAACGGTCAAATTTGACCTGTTGAAGGCGCCTTCAACAGGGTTGAAGGCGCCTCCAAGCTAGCAGCACAGTTTCCAGCTTGGTTTTTCCAGCTTCCGACGCTCCGCTCTTTTGAGTGATTGCGGCCAACCGGAATAGGGCTCACCCGAACCCAATTCCCGGCCTTTTACTCGAGCAGCCTTCCGTCCCAGCTTCACGTCCCTCGAACGCCGCGCATGCTCTTCACGCCCACGGAGTACTCTTCCGCAGCTCTCTCATCCTTCGGACGCACCGAGCCTGTCGGCTCTCTTCCCGTGCCGTCCTTTTCGCTAGCTGCGTCTTCTGCTCGACTTCCTGTGTTCCTAAGCTCCTGCACACTCAGACACAGGGATCAAACACAACAGGACCTAACTAACTTGGTTGATCATATCAAAACTACCACGGGATCCAACAATCTCCCCCTTTTTGATGTGCATCAACCCAAGTTCAAGTTAGGGTAAAAATAAACATAAAGAGTAATTTTAAAGAATAAATTACTAAATTAACAAGTTAAGCATAATTTTTGCAATTAGTAAAATTGCAAGACTTTTTTTTTTAAAAAAAATAACAGAAATTTTAAATTTTTTCTAACTCCCCTTAAACATTCATAAAAATAAAAGAAATTTTAAATTTTTCTAACTCCCCCTAAACTTATACTTTTCTCTCCCCCTTTGATCACAGCAAAAATGGGGTCTTAAGTAAAATATTTTCAAGTAAGACTAAATCTTTGAAAAAAAATTTTCTAAGTAAATATGATTTTTTTTTTTTTAAAAAAAAGTTCAAGTTAAATTGAATTAAAAAAATATCTAAGCAAGAATGAACTTTTTAGAATATTATAAAACAAATTTCTAAGTTTAGAATTTTCAAAAAAAAAATTAATTTTTTTTTATTTTAACGATATTTGATAAACTTTCAAAGCATTATTTAATTCTTGTTTAATGCTTTTTCAGAAAGTTAATTAAACATTTTCTTTCAATATTTTATCTTCCAGGTCGTGGCGAGTCACTAGGCCTTCTTGGTTATTGGAGCAACAACCACTTCCTTAGACAAAGTTTCCATAAAGAATTTCAATGTTTAATTTTCTCACTGTAAGCTTTTAATTTTTGAAAAATTAATTAAGCACAGATTTTGGAACCCAATAGAGGTTCCTTCCTACAGGATTATTCAAAAATCTAGGGGGTACATAGTTTCTTGGTATTTTCCTAAGTTGACCTTGATGCTTCCTTATATACCAATTTAATTTACCATAAATTCTAATTTTTGACTTTGGAAATTTCTTTAAGCATGCATCCTTTTTCAACTTTTCAATTTCTAATTTTAAATTTTCATTTTCTGATTTCAAATTTCCATTTTCTTTTTCTAATTTATCTAATTCTCTAGAAAGAGCTTTAATAAATCGAAAAGATTGATTCGGGGTTAAATTGCATACCTGACTTACCTGATCTGGTGACACTCCCCCTTCACTACAGCTTTCTTTTGACATTCCTCCCCCTTCGTCGATGCTCATCTCTAAGCTGGACGTTTCTTCTAGCTGATGGTTGGCCATCAGTGCTAATCCCGAAAATTCTTTGACTTCCGATTCGGAGGATGACGAATCATCCCACGTGGCCTTTAGGTTGTTGTGTTTGGAGGGTTCTGGCTTCTTGTATTTTGACTTTACCCTTTCTTTCTCCTTTCTCTTTAGCTTTGGGCAGTCATCTTTGATGTGCCCCTCTTCGTTACAGTTGTAGCAGCGAACCGTCCTCTTCTTTCGATGATGCCTCTGCGATTTAAATTTATTAGTACTAAAAAACTTATTGAAGCGTCTTACCAGTAGTGCCGCTTTGGATTCGTCGACTGAGGCTTCGGAGTCAAAATCGTTTACTTTTGCCTTTAGAACTATGTTCTGACTGGTCTTCTCTACTCCATTTGGCTCTGAAACTCGAGATTCGTGAAGTTCAAAAGTCGAAAATAATTGTTCTAACGTATTTACCTCGAGGTCCTTAGAGATGTAGTACGCATCTACTAAGGAGGCCCATTCTGGAGTTCTCGGGAAGGCATTGAGCGCGTATCAGATAGAATCCCGGTTGGTTGCCTCTTCTCCAAGGTTTGTTAGTTGCGTTATCAGCTCCTTGATTCTCACTTGGAGTTGCGCTACCTTCTCGCCTTGGTTCATCCGGAGGTTCGTTAACTGGTTCCGGAGGATGTCGCGCTTCGCTAGCTTCGCTTCAGAAGTACCTTCGTGAAGCTCCAGGAATTTTTCCCAGAGATCTTTCACTGAGTCGCAGCTTCCGATCCGATTTACCTCCTGCGGCGGTAGAACGCTGAGTAGGTGGAACTCAGCCTTTCTGTTGGTGATGAAATCTGCTTGCTCCTTTTTCGTCTAGGTATTTTCCTCCTTGTCTTTCGGAATTGCATAGCCATATTTCATTATTAACAGAATGTCAAATTCGGTTTTAAAAAATACCTCCATTTTGTGCTTCCATATGGCGAAGTCTCTGTCGAACTTCGGGGGATGGATGTTCGCTCCGGCCATCGTCTTGATCATAGTGCTTTAGTTGGCGGTTAGTCCTTCTGAGGCGATCAGGCTCTGATACCAATTGTTGGTGCAGTGGAGACCGACAAGAGGGGGGTGAATTGCTTAAAACAAAAATGAAACTACCCTCCTCGGATTTCAACTCAGAATAAATGCAGTAGTAAAATAATAAAGAAAGAAAATAAAAGCAGAAACAGAAGTTTAACCTGGTTACAACCAAGAGGGTTGTTAATCCAGGGCAGTGAAAAGCGCACTAAGAAAATTCTCCTTCTCTGAAGGCGGAGAAGCCTTTTACACTCTAATTGCTCACAACTACTGCTAGGAATTGCTTACAGATTGATTGCTTGAGTTGTTGTTAAATTCCTAGCTCCAGGGGCCTTTATATAGCTCCTGGAAAGTCTATCCCGAGGGTCCAAGGTGCCTCCAACAAGGTTCAAGGTGCCTCCAGCTCAGTCAGCGGATAAAACTTTATCCGCAGCATAAACGGTCAAATTTGACCTGTTGAAGGTGCCTTCAACAGGGTTGAAGGTGCCTCCAAGCTGGCAGCACAGTTTCCAGCTTGGTTTTTCCAGCTTCCGACGCTCCGTTCTTTTGGGTGATTGCGGCCAACCGGAATAGGGTGTTGGTGGATCTTGCGGCCGGCTTTAAGGGGGGTTGGATAGACGGCACCCCCAAATACTCGCTTCCTACGTATTCGTTAGTGCGCAAGCGGAAATACAAATACTAATAACGAATACAAAATCTAATGACAAAGAAAAGAATAAGCAAACCAATGCACGTCGATGTAACGTGGTTCGGAGATGATGCTCCTACTCCATGGCTGTCCGTAAGGTGGACGATCCCGATCCTTCGGTGGATTAGTCCCCGGCAAACTCCGGCTACTCAAGCAACTCCTTGTGGGTGGAGAAACCTCACCACAACACCAACCAAGAACACTTGGACACAAGAGACCTTGAGCACTTTGGTGACTACTAATTAGGCTTTAACCAAGTCTAATTTCGTCGCCTTGGCCGGCCATACCAAGCTTCTTCTTATAGAGCTTGGAACAAATCAGAACCTGATTTGCCCGTTACCAGTCGACTAGTCCTTGCACCAGTCGACTGATGCCAGCCCAACGGCTATCTCAACGGCTCTCTGCTACAGTGCATCAGTCGACTGGTCCATACACCAGTCGACTGCTACAGTAACTGCTACATTGCGCTACAGTACCGCTACAGTAAACCCCTAAAACTAGGATTTTACTCCGAGTACAATCTCTCATGCACTTGTACCCTCACGACTCACTTGACTCTTCTTTTACAGCCTTGACCTCTTGCCTTCAAGCTTACTTCCTTTGGCTCTCGTCCCTCGGATGCATCCAAGCCCGCGGCTCGTCCCCAATGCCATCCTTCGCGTATGCCTCGAAGTTGCTTCCCTCGGCTCTTGTCCTCGCTGCCTTGTCCACGGTCCCTCGGATGCTCCATCCTTCACCGGACCCGAAGCCGTCAACCTGAGTCACATGTGTCACCTGCAGTCCTGCACAACTCAAGTACACATATCAAATAACAAGGGTAAACCTAACTTAAACCCTTTGCCCAAACACCAAAACGCATGATCCCGCGAACCATTGGGATTGCTCCAACAATCTCCCCCTTTTTGATGTTTGGCAATACGTTTAAGTTAGGGAAAACAAATAGCAAATAAACATGCTAATACAATGGACTTACGATGCCAAGGCTACACACTTGGACTTACTCCGCCGAATGGACTTACGATGCCAAGGCTACACACTTGGACTTATAATGCCGAATGGACTTACGTTGCCAAGGCTACACACTTAGCAACCGCCGAATGGACTTACGTTGCCAAGGCTACACACTTGGCAACCGCCGAATGGACTTACGTTGCCAAGGCTACACACTTGGCAATCGCCGAATGGACTTACGTTGCCAAGGCTACACACTTGGACTTACACCGCCAAATGGACTTACATTGCCAAGGCTACACACTTGGCAATTGCCGAATGGACTTACATTGCCAAGGTTACACACTTGGACTTACACCGCCAAATGGACTTACATTGCCAAGGCTACACACTTGGCAACCGCCGAATGGACTTACGTTGCCAAGGCTACACACTTGGACTTACACCGCCAAATGGACTTACATTGCTAAGGCTACACACTTGGCAACCACCGAATCAATGTATCATGTATTAGAACCTATCCCAAGGCTCCCCCTACACCTATGCTCCCCAATGAGCTAGGATTTTTACAACGGACTTTTTAAGAACCTATCCCAAGGCTCCCCCTACGCAAAAGGACTAAGGTTTTCCCAACTAAACCTTACTTCTCCCCCTTTGCCTAACATCCAAAAAGTTCTCCAACAATATCCCAATTGTTGAAAACTTATCATCCAAACTGACCCTAAACTCATGTATTAATCCCCCTTGGATCCCATACATCTAAGTGAGTTGACATGGTCACAAACCAATGCTGAAAACAATTTCAGACTGGTATCAGTCGACTGCCCTAAGTGCCAGTCGACTGCCCCCTTCGACAGAACCTTACAGAAACATTCTGTAGTCGAAATCTACTGTTACCAGTCGACTGCCCTCGTCAAAATGAGCTTACAGAACCATTCTGTGCTCAAACATACTGTTACCAGTCGACTGGTATCTGCACCAGTCGATTGGTACCCTATTTCTGAAAAAATCAGCCTTTTCAGGCCAACTTCAGAAATGCACCAGTAATTCCCTAGACCTCCAAAAATTCCCAAATTTTATGGAGAGGTCTATTGTACCCTTGTCTACTTGGGAAAAATACATTACAAAATGTATCTATCACCAATCCCAAGATTGACACAAAATCCAAAACTAGCTAAATGGTTCAATTGAACCTTGACCTAAAGTCCTAGTTTTGGCTTCCTTTTGATGTATTTGCCCATACCAACCCACAATGCATCCCTAGCATTGGTTTATATGGCATATATACATCCAAAACCAATTATCATGCAATATGACCCTTAATGTCATATTTCCATGCATGAAACATAATCCATGTGTGTCAAATCCCTAGGTTTGATATTCAAGTCCGTCTCCAAACCATTTGGTACACTTCATGACTCCTCTAGACTCCCAAGTGATACCCACCTGAGATCCATTGGCCATGGGTCTCAATTTGACTCTTTGAGCTCCCCCTAGAGCTCTTAACCTTAGCCATCTTCTTAGATGCTTTCTCCATTATGGCTAAACCACAGTGGTGCACCTTGGACACATCATCCTTGCCATAATCATATGCAACCCTAGCATATTTCTTCTCATTGGCTTTAGATGACTCTCCCTTGCCCTTATCATGTGCCACCCTAGCACATGGTCTCCTTTTGACCTTGGAGGGACTATATCGGTATCCCACGCCCGATCTATCATTGTTGGGTCTTTGACTACCCAACACCATATTTAATCCTTTAGATCCAATAGTGAATCTCTTAAGGAATTGTTCTAACTTATCAAGCTTTCCCCTTAAAGCTTGATTCTCCTTCTCTAGGTTCCTAACCCTAGAGTTAATTTGTCCACCTTGGACATTCCTAGACCTACCCTTCCTAGGCATGTGTCTCCCCTTCTTGGGATTAATGCCTTGGTTCTCCATTACCTTCTTCTCCTTAGGTAATGAGAATTTAACGTGTCTAGGTCTATCATGTATAGGTCTCCTAGGGTTATGATCTACATTAACCTTATTCTTATAATGATATTTAAATCCAAAATTTTTCATTGCTACATAATGATAATCATTATTTCTCCTAGCATGCATGGGAACATAAGAATTTGAATTTGAATTACACTTCAAATTAGGGTATACCTCCCTTACCCTTGAAGCTCCCCCTTGACTTGAGCTCCTCTTCTTCTTCTCCCATTTCTTTAGATGCTCCAACTTCTTGAACTCTCCCTTCCTCGAGCATCTTGTGTGGTAGTGTCCAAGTTCTCCACACGTGAAGCATCTAATGTGCTTCTTCTCCTTCTTTTTCCTATCACTCAAATTAGATTCTAAATGAATTGAATTGAGTTTAGGAGATACCTTTTTCTTACCCATAGGACATCTACTCTTGTAGTGTCCCTTCTCCTTGCATCCGAAGCACACAATGTGGTCCTTTGACTTTGCTTCGGTGGAGGTGCTTGCTAGATTAACCACTTCCAAGACCTCTTCTTCTTCTTCACTTGCCGTGGAATTTTCTTCAATTATTGAGGATGTAGATGATGCCTCATCTTCCTTCTCCTCCTCAGATGTTGAGCATGGCTCAACTTCTGTTTGCTCCTCTTCAACTTGAGCAACTAGACCCATCTCAATGGGTTCTTCTTCCTCTTGTGTAGGTTTAGGTTCTTCTTGTAGAACCATCTTCACTTTGCTCCACAACTCGTGGGCGTTCTTATACTTACCTACACCATTTATCACATGATTAGGCAAAATATCAATCAATAAAGATATTACCTTTGAATTTGCCTCCGATCGTGTGGCAAATTGCTCCTCTTCAACTTGAGCAACTGATACCACTAAATTGTCACGCCCCCAGAGGAGACCCTGTCCGAGAAAATTTCGGCAGCATCTCCCCTGTACGGCGGACAATCAAAAATTTCTACAAGCACTAAATACTCAGCCACATGCGGCTGGAATCATAACAATAATAAAAAATCAATCACCACGCAGTTTATATATATATTCAGCCTCTGGCTGACACAACCACGCAGTAATAATACTCTGACTCAAAAACCACCCTACTCAACTACACTCGTAAAGCTCAAAACCGACGAACTCACCTCTTCTGCCATCCAGGCAGGCATGTAGTAGAATAAAAACCAAATCCGAATCCATCAATATAATAAAATCTATATCATGTCCATAAGCAAATAAATCTAGAACATAACGAGTTCAAACAGTCTAGAACAGAAAGAACCAAAGAAAACCAAACATATCCTGGAGGTCTGCAGGACCAGCACTACGTGCAGTGAGGACTAGCGACTGGAACTCCCTCCTGACAGCATCAACATGAAAATATCAACAATGGAGGCGGGGTGAGTCCAACACTCAGCAGGTACAGTTGATATGCAAAGTAAAGAAATAACACCTAGCACTAATCATGCGTACAGTCTCCTGATAAAGATAAAGGTAACTACAAACCGAAGAAGACAGGAGAGAATCTGTACTAACCAGGACCCGGTAAAAGGACAAACAGTCCGAAAGGTATAGAAGACCTGTATGCATGTCAATCAAGGTATCCAAGCAATGTGCAGCATATAAGTGCAACAAACACAAACACAAACAATAAATGCATCATGCATATGATGCCAATGTCATGGTCACCCCCGACGCCAGTCCAACTCACAACAACGGTGGGACCGAGTGGATAGGGTTGTGACAACCGTGCACTCAAACACTACTCCCGATGAGTGATCGAGTGGACGGAATGCTGTACATACGCATTCCTACCCCAAATCATAAATGGGGAGCGCAATGCTCTCAACTCCCGGTGCACGACTGTCCTGCTACCACACTGCGTCACACTACCCATGAGCGGACCAACGGAGCACCGGAAGAGCCAAACTGACGTGCTACCACGCTGTGTCCCGCTACCCATGAGCGTCACAACGGAGCACCGAACAGTGATGAAACTGGCAAAGTGCTCGACAATAAAGGAGCAATCAATCACTCAGCATGCAATCATACGAATGGTGCATGTCACTAAACATGGTAATATACTAAACCAATCTCTGGACATATCATAATGTGCACCAAAGCGAATGAATCATATCAAGGTATCTGATCCTATAAGGTATCAAACCTAGGTCCTGACATGGTAAAATATGGTTATATCACTACCCCATGAGCATGTGGAATCAGGTACATATCCATACAAGATGTAAACAAACAATCAATCAACGAGTAGCATGTATTGGGCAGTGATTAACCGAAACAAGTATGTAACACAATTAATGCAACATATTATTTTCATTACTAAGCATATCAAAGACAAATAGTCAAAAGTACCCGCCTCCAATAGAAATGTCCAAATCCGACATCGAGATACTCGTCTCGCGTCAAAGTCTTGTATCAAATAGATATACTATTATTTAGCTAAATTCCTATAAATAGCTAAATAAATTCTTTAACTCTAAATTAGGGAAAAAAACCCTAATCCATAAACCTCGACCAACTAGGATTAGTTTCTTAAACCCTAATTCGTTCCACTATACAATTTGATTTAGGTCTAAACCTAAATCAACTCGAACTTTTCCAAATACAAACCCAATACCAAAACAAATTTATACGCCTTACCTCTACTCGCAACCGAGGTTGATCCACAACTAGGGACAGTCCTGCCGAAATGAATAACTGCTGCTGGAGACCAAAGAGTTGCTGCCCCACTTAGAGTTGTTGCTGCCAACAATTTCTTAATTACTACCGAAAACCAGCCACACTATCCTGATCAAAAACATAAATCCAAAAACCAAGATCTAATCTTACCTCAACCGTGACCTAATTCCACCAAGAAGATTGATCAGGAACAGAAAAGAGGCGGCACAGTGAGGTCCTTCAGTGAGGCTCAGCCCTAACAGCACAAAGAACAGAAAGAAGAGCGTCGGCAATAGGCTTGGCCGTCGGCGGTGGTGGCACCAGAACTCCACAGCGAAGGGAAGAGAGGAAAAATCGGCACTAGACTCGGTTGCCGGCGAGGAGGCGTCGGCTGGAAACTAGGGCACCGACAATGTCGGCTGCGGCAGTGTCGAGCAGAGGCGCGACCTCGGCACTGCTTGGCTTGCCGTTATGGTGGTCAGAAGTGGGCGTGGAGCGTGTTGCCGACGCTAGGGCACAAGTAAACGAGAAGGTCGGCCGGCGTCGGTGTGTTCCCGATCTCAGCGGCGGTGACACACAGAGGAAGCGTCTGAGTCGCCGGCGGCAGTGGAAATAGGGTGTCGCGAGGGAAGAAGAAAGGAACTCGGCACTAGGGCTTCGACTTTGTATACGTGGAAGAAAGAAACCGCCGGTTAGGACGGTTAGGGCATCGCCGTCGGGCCGAGGGGAAAGCGTCGGGGAGGCTCGGGCGTGTGAGGGTGAGAGAAGCAAAACTCGGCGAAATCAGAGGAAAAAGAAAAGAAAAAGGAAAATTTAAAAGAAATAAACAATTTCTTTCCTCGCTTAATTGGGTAGCCTAAACAGACTTTTCCGGGCCCCGTTTTCATCCCCGTTAACTCGTCCGTATGAGCTCCGAAAAATTCTCGAAAAATGTCCAAAAATTTTAGAAAATTTCCTTATTCATATTCGCCTATTTTCGGTATTTTACATTCTCCCCCACTTATAAAAATTTGGTCCCCAAATTTCGTTATCTACCATCAGCAAGTACTAACAATAGACAGGAAGTATAAATGCTGAACGATAAACTATGCATACATACCTCAAGTGAAAAGATGGGGATATCGAGCTCGGATAGTGTCCTCGAGCTCCCAAGTAGCCTCCTCGTCTGAATGATGCTGCCATCCGACTTTAACCAGCCGGATAGTCTTGTTCCGCAACTGACGCTCTTTCCGGTCGAG
This sequence comes from Zingiber officinale, assembly GCF_018446385.1. Lineage (NCBI taxonomy): Eukaryota > Viridiplantae > Streptophyta > Magnoliopsida > Zingiberales > Zingiberaceae > Zingiber > Zingiber officinale. The sequence goes on along the minus strand of NC_056002.1, from coordinate 92,456,108 downwards.
AATCCGTACCGGAACCTCCTCATATGAAATGTCAGGCTGAACTGGAACTGGAATATCTGTCAGCACATGTGTCGGATCAGGTACGTATCTCCTCAGCATCGATACGTGGAATACATCATGAACGCCTGACAGGGACGGTGGTAGTGCTAGTCGGTAAGCTACTACTCCGATCCTCTCCAATATCTCGAAAGGACCAATATACCGCGGAGCTAGCTTACCCCTGAGGCCAAATCTCTTCACCCCTTTCGTGGGTGAAACTCGTAGAAATACATGGTCGCCAACAGAGAACTCTAGTGGTCTGCGTCTCCGATCTGCATAACTCTTCTGGCGGTCCTGTGCCTCTGACATCCTCCGTCTGATAGTACGGACTAACTCTGTGTCCTGCTGAGCTCTCTGAGGTCCCAACAGCTGGGCCTCTCCGACCTCATCCCAAAGGATGGGTGTCCGACAAGGTCTACCATACAACGCCTCAAACGGTGCCATCTGGATAGCCGAATGGAAGCTATTGTTGTAGGCAAACTCTACCAACGGCAGATGGTCCTCCCAACTGCCTCCGAAATCCATAACACATGACCTCAGCAGGTCCTCTAAAGTCTGAATGGTCCGCTCTGACTGTCCATCTGTCTGCGGATGGAAAGCTGTACTGAAACGGAGCTGTGTGCCCAAGGCCTGCTGCAGACTCTGCCAGAAACGAGACGTAAACCGTGGATCTCTATCCGAAATGATACTCAACGGAACACCATGTAGTCTGATAATCTCTCGACAATACAGATCTGCCAATCGATCCAGGGGATCAGTCCTCCGGATTGCTAAGAAGTGCGCGGATTTGGTTAATCGATCAACGATTACCCAAATCGCGTCATGGCCTCGTCGTGTCCTCGGCAACCCTACCACAAAGTCCATAGTAATGTGATCCCACTTCCACTCAGGAATAGGAATCCGCTGAAGTAACCCTGCAGGTCTCTGGTGCTCAGCCTTCACCTGCTAACAAACAAGACACCTAGCTACGAAATCCGCGATGTCTTTCTTCATGCCGTTCCACCAGTAGGAACGCCTCAAGTCTCGATACATACGGGTTCCGCCTGGATGGATCGCAAATCGAGAACGGTGTGCCTCTTGAAGTAGCTCCTGTAAGACCGGATGAGACTGAGGTACGCATAATCTGCCTCGGAAATATATAATACCCTCCTCGTCTCGTGTAAACTCGGTCTGCTGTCCGGAAGCTATCTGACTGCTAATAAACTGCAAATGCTGATCACTGGCCTGTGCCTCTCGGATCCTCGTCCTGATCGACGACTGAGCAACCATGGTAACCAGAATACCCTGCTCTGTCAGTCCCTGCTCCTCCAGGCCTAACTCAGAAAAACTCTGAATCAAATCCGTAACCGAAATCCGGTGGCAAGCTAAAGTCCCTCTGGACTTCTTGCTGAGTGCATCTGCAACCACATTAGCTTTCCCCGGGTGGTAGCTAATGGTACAATCGTAGTCCTTCAGGAACTCCATCCATCTCCTCTGTCGGAGATTAAGCTCCTTCTGAGTGAAAATGTATTTGAGACTCTTATGATCAGTGAGAATCTCAAATGTGATACCGTATAAATGATGACGCCAAAGCTTCAGAGCAAAGATGATGGCAGCTAACTCCAAGTCATGAACTGGGTAGTTCTTCTCATGCTCCTTCAGCTGACGAGAAGCATAAGAGACTACCCTGTCGTGCTGCATCAGAACAGCGCCCAAACCCTGTAGAGACGCGTCGGTGTAAAGTACAAATCCATCATCTCCAGAAGGTAAAACCAAAACTGGAGCCGACACTAATCTCTGCTTCAGCTCCTGGAAGCTGGTCTCGCAATCCTCGGACCATACGAACTTCACGCCTTTCCGGGTAAGACGTGTCAGTGGCATAGCAATACGCGAGAAGCCCTCGACAAAACGTCGGTAATATCCGGCTAATCCCAGAAAACTACGGATCTCCTGAACTGACTTCGGCTGCTCCCAACCAGTGACAACCTCGATCTTCTGAGGATCAACTGAAATACCTCTGCTAGAAACCACGTGTCCCAGAAACCCAACTGAGGATAGCCAGAATGCACACTTGCTGAACTTCGCGTTTAGCTGATGTCGTCGAAGAATCTCCAAGACTGTGCGAAGTGGTATCAGAGCACAGTTTTACTATCTTTTGTTTCGTATTTTGGATTTTTGGGATTTATCTGATACCAATTTATTTGGTATCAGAGCGGGTTATGATACCTGCTTTTGGTGTTCTGGAGATTTATCGGATACCTGTTGTTGGTATTCTGGATATTTTGGATTTATCGGATTTTCGATAGGGTTATGTTTCGGATTTCCGTTTCGGATTTATTTGGATTTCCGACGATATGTACGTTCGGAATTTTGAGGTCAAATTGGGGACTGGACAGCGACAGAACATCTCCAGACAGCAAATAGGTATGTTGTTATTGTATGTTGGTTATATTGGTATTGATATCTGTAATTTAATTTAACAGATATGAGACGATCTACTCGTATTGCTGCGAGACGTGGTGCTGGACGACCACGTGCGAGGACCACGGGATCTCTGGATATGCCAGAGATGCCCACTGTTAGTGAGCCTGTCAGTCAGGGACAGACTCAGGATGCAGCGGGAGCATCGGGCTCTCAAATCCCGATAGCTCCTGTAGAGATACCTACTTTGGCCACACCGACGGTATCCACTCCTACCTTATTTACAGTACCATCAGGGGTACCATTGGTGTACCCGACATTTGCTCCCGCGCAGCCTACGACGTATTCAGTGCCACCACCACTTGGATCTACAGTGTATCCTATACCAGTGGCACCTGTACCCCCAGTGCCTACAGTAGCAGCTGCTGCACCATATCCGGTACCATTACCTACCGTACCTCCAGCTGCCACCACTTTTGTTCCCCAGTCAGTACCACCGACGGCTTATGCTCCGGTATACAGCAGCATCGGGAGTTCCTCCTCCGGTTTATTCCGCGGTACCACCTGTAGTATCATCTCCAGTGTTTCCGCCAGTTCCTGCAGCCGTCCCGACACAGCTCACTGATATTGTCGCTGCACGAGCTAGGATTCCCGCACTGGCTGAGTCGATGAAGACTCGTTTCACTCTTTTCCGCGGAGATCTCGATCCGAGTATGGCTCTGTCATGGATAGAGACTATGGAGCAGACTTTCTTCTATATGGCTTGCTCCGAGTGGGAGAAAGCAGAGCTGGCTGCCTATCATTTACGGGATGAAGCTAATGCCTGGTGGGTTACTCAGCGTTCTATTATTGGTGAGCGCAATGTCACGTGGACCAGGTTCAGAGAGGCTTTTGAGAGCCGTTTCTTTCCACTGTCCTATCAGATGGCTCGCCGACAGGATTTTATGAGTCTGAGGCAGAATAATCGCTCAGTGACCGAGTATAATACTGAATTCCTCCGGTTGGCTCAGTTTTGTCCAGAGTTAGTTGCGGAGGACAGAATTCGCATGATGCAGTTTATACAGGGATTGGATGGTTATCTGCATGTACAGCTTGCCGGATTAGGGGTTACATCTTACTCTGATGCATTGAATCGAGCTTTGATGATAGAGTTAGCTCGGCAGACAGCATATCCGGACAGGAAAAGAAAGCATACGGTTCAGACATCAGGGCAGGTCCAGCAGTCACAGGCGACAGGACAGCCTCAGAGCAGTCACAGACGGTCAGGTCAGGGTACTTCTGGGGCGTCTCGTAGGCCTCAGAAATCAGGGCGGTCTTCTTCAGGACGTTTCCGGTATTCTCAGCAGAACCGGCAACCACCTTCCGGTGATACTCAGTGTTTCCGATGTGGTTCCAGAGACCACATCACTTCAGCCTGCACTCTGGAACAGTCAGTTTGCTTTTATTGCAAACAAGGCTCAGCACACGGCTTCCGGAGGGTCAGAGCAGAGGGGACAGTCTAGTCAGTCAGTGTCTCGACGAGGAGGGCGGAGATTTACACCCTCACAGCGTCAGCAGGGAGCAGCTCCCTCTGCAGCAGCATTTGGCATGCTTGGACAGGAGTACTCCAGTGCTTCTGTAGCACCCCAGAGTTTTGTCCCAGGATCTTATTATCCGACTCAGGGGCAGTACCAGACTCAGTCCCAGCCAGCTGCACAGTATCAGTCACCATCCTCTCAGTCTTCTCTGGCTCATTATCCAGCACCGCCTCAGTGGCAGGCTTCTGCCCACCTCCTCCTCCTCCAGAGACTGGACGAGTTCATGCTATTACCAGAGAGGATGCTCAGCGGGCCGACGGATCCGTTTTCCGCGGTACGATTTCCATTTATGCATTTACTGCTGATATTTTGATTGATACTGGTAGTTCGCACTCTTTTATATCCCGTACTTTTATGCGGGAGATTGGTAGATTACCTACTGTTAGGTTGCGGTGATTGACTGTCTCCCTACCGTCCGGTGATACTTTAGACGTCACCCAGGAGATCAGAGGTTGCCCGTTAGATTTTGGCAACATGATACTTACGGTAGATCTTCTAGTATTGGAGATGGTCGAGTTTGATATCATTCTTGGTATGGATTGACTATCAGTATATCATGCTACCGTTGATTGCCAGACGAGGGTGGTCACCTTCCAGCCTCCGAACCAACCCTCGTGGAGTTTCACTAGCATCAGAGACGACGGTATCTCAATTATTTCGGCGATTCAGGCGCAAAAGCTGCTGTCTCACGGCTGTCATGGTTTTCTGTTGTCGTTGATCAGTACTGAGGACAGTAGTAGTTCGCAGCTCTCCGACGTTCCTGTTGTCCGGGAATACCCAGATGTATTTCCAGAGGAGCTGCCAGGTTTGCCTCCCAGAAGGCCAGTGGAGTTCGCTATTGAGCTGATTCCGGGAACCGCACCGACATCGAAAGCTCCGTATCGTATGGCACCAAAAGAGTTGAACGAGCTGAAGGTTCAACTCCAGGAGCTTTTAGACAGGGGATTTATTCGCCCTAGTGTTTCACCATGGGGTTCTCCAGTTCTGTTTGTCAAGAAAAAGGATGGTACTATGAGGTTGTGTATTGACTACAGGCAGCTGAATGCAGTTACCATCAGAAATAAATATCCATTACCACGGATTGAGGATTTGTTTGATCAGCTCAGAGGTACATCAGTGTATTCTAAGATTGATCTGCGATCCGGATATCATCAGCTGAGAGTGTGTGATATTCGAGAATGGGAACTGCTCTGATACCAACTGTAACAACCACCCTTCTTACTACTACTCTCTAAGGGCGACCGTTACCTAACTCCTACTCTACTTACTAGTGTCACTTATGCTATTATTAGCGACACTTAGATTTATCACGGTTCAGAGAAATTCCTACCGAAAAATTTCGGCAGAGTTTCCCCTGTACCGGTGACCAAATCTATAATACACAAGATATATATACACAGCCACATGCGGCTGGATCACAATTTATTCACAACCACGCAGCAATAACCATATCATAATCAAAAACTAATCTAGCAACATGAACTAAACTCAAGCTCCCAGAATGAAGCATAATAAGCTACAATGCACATCAAACTCAATCATAAACTCGTAATTTCATAACAGAAATAAGGAAAATAAACTAGACATAAACTCTAAATAAATAAGTCTTGCTAGTCCCCTCTGGACCTCTCCATAGTTCAGTCACCACACACATCCATCATCACCACCACCCTGTCGCCTCCCTTCATATCTTAGCTTTTCCTTTATCTGCAGTAGGAGGAAAGAAGACAAGATCTATAAGCGAAAACGCTTAGTAAGTACTAATCTATCTCACAAAACTCGAAATGCATAAACGAAATGCATGAGTGCTGAAACTGAAATAATAAAGCTATCTGCATGTGCTCATGGTATACAGAAAATGAACAGAATACAAATCATACTCAGTATCAAGCAGGATAACAAGAAACTAACAATGTAAACTTAGAATCAAGGAAAACTAACCATTCTTATTTATTCTAAGCTTGGAACTTATTTCATTTCTTGTATCCTTGTGTTAGAAATTAATCTTTTAATTTCTATCTTTTACTTTCTTCTTCTTTCTTTCTTTCTTTCTTTCTTTCTTTACTTTTCTTTCTTTCTTTACTTCTTTACTTTTCTTTACTTTGGGCCCAGGCTTAGTACCATCTCATGCGCGTTCCCTAATAGGTTGGGGTTGCGAGCCACCAATCCTAAAAGAGCAGACCTCGGTCTACCAGGGCCAAGACCTCGGAAATGGTCACCTGGATTTGTTTAACGACAAGCTCTTGGATGTCGGGTACTAGCCTCTTGCTTGACTTACTTGTTATCTTTCTTATTCTTTTATCTTCCTTATTATCTTTTATTAAAGATTGTGGGAGTCCTTTAAATATACTTAACAAGTATGGGTGTATAATCAACTAACCATGCTATATAACAGAATAAAACAAGTAACTTAAAGCTTACTGATCATGCTATAAGCTAAACTAAAGAAAGCAATTTAAAGCCTTTGAATCATACGGTGAAAACATGGCAAAGGATGCTATTTTAGTGCTTCTAAACATGCTGTAAAATCAAGTATGGAATGATTCTAATCATGCTGTAAATAAAGCAAAAGGAAGCTAACTTTGGGCTTTCTAAGTATGCTGTAATAAAAGTAATATATGTAACTCTACACTTTCTATCATGCTGTAGAAACAGAGCATGGAATGCTACTTTAAGGGCTTCTAAACCTGCTATTAAAACATGACAAAGAATACTACTTTAAGGCCTTTAAACATGCTATACAAAATAATGTAACATGCTACTTTAAACTTCTTAAACATGCTATAAACGAAGCGTAAAGGAAACTAATTTCTTGGCCTTCTAAGTATGCTGTAAAGACAAGTATAGGATGCTACTTAGAAATTCTCATCATGCTATAAGGGAAGCAAAGGAATGCGACTCAGGTTTTATAAGCATGCTGTCCAAAATATTTACTTATCAAACTTAAGTATGTACAACATGACCCTAAAGCAAAGAGGTTCATGAACAACATACGCTCAAGAATAAAATGCATACAATTCTAATTAGCACTAAACCATTCTACTTGCTCAATTAGCCTAGATGATACTTGGAGTTCCCTATGCAGGTCACGGCATAAACCCAAACTTCATGTGCAGGTCACGGCAGGTATCAAGGCTTCCTGTGCAGGTCTCGGCAGCACTCGGATGGCACCAAAAATCCACCCACTTCAACCCCGCAAGCTCATATCATGCTAGACTTAGGCTTAAAACCGAAATCTACAAACCCTAATGTTAAAGGATGTTGTTCGGCTATGAACAGGGCATGGAAAGGAAACAAAACCGAGCTTACAATTCTACACGGCAAGCAAAAATCCGAAAGCAACCATACCAAACGAAGCAACTCCTACCACAGGTGAGAGTAGTACTTACCGCCGGTTCTTGGACTTACAACCGAGGAGGAGAAGGTCTAGGGTTCGAGCGAAACTCCAAATCTCAGCCTCTTCTCTTGCCCGAGCGTTTGCCTTGCCGAGGGAAGCTTGGTTTGTGAAGAACCCTTGAAGAAGAACGCTCACCAGCCGCCGGAATGCAACCCTAATTTCGGCTTCGTCTTCGCCCAAGCAACGGCGCCGCTGTCGCACGCGAGAACGAGAGGAAGAAAGGATTTCGGGAGAAAAAGAAGAATAAAAATAATCCCCTTTCCCTTAACCTTTTTATAGCTAGGTCTAATTTTGGGTTCCCATTATACTATACCTTAAACTTATTTCTCCTCATATTTGGTTAGCAAAGCGTGCGCAGCCCAGTTGGTTGGCTATATCCGGTTAGGTCAAGTTCGGCCGGAGGTCTTGGGTTCGAGTCTCACCTTCAACGGTTTTTGTCAAAACTTCTTTCTTTTGTAAACTTACTAAACGACCTCCAAAAATTACGTAAAAATACTCTAAAAATTCCTAAAAATCTCTAGAATATTTTAAAAGCATTTCCGAATATTTTTATGGACTTTTAGGACTTAAAATAGGGAAAATTGGGTCGTTACAATCCCCCATACCTTATAAAAAGTTCGTCCTCGAACTTAGAATAGCTCTGGATACTTCTGTCTCATACTGTCCTCCCGCTCCCAAGTGACTTCCTCGTGCTTCTGGTTCTGCCAGACGACCTTCACTAGTGGTACTTCTTTGTTTCTCAATCTCTTGACTGCTCTGTCCACTATCTGTGTAGGTCTGCTCTCATAACTAAGATCCTCTTGGATCTGCACTGACTGAGGCTGAATCACTTGGCTCGGGTCATGGAGACACTTCTTTAGCATGGAGACATGAAATACATTGTGTATTGCTGACATGTCTTGTGGTAAGTCCAGCCTGTAAGCTAATTTTTATTGTAACGACCCGACCCTCTTGGCCCATTTGGCGGCCCATTTGGCGACCTCTCATGTCGTCGACCGTCGGCCCTTATGTCGTCGGCCCATTTGGCGACCTCTAATGTCGTCGACCGACGACCCTTGGCCGTGCCGTTACTCACTAGGACTTTCCACCCCTGGTCAGTGGATTTTTGCCTTCCCCAGGATTCGAACTCTAGACCTCCAGGCTTAAGTACTAAAGTTTATGAATCCTGGTAACCAAGTGGATTTTTGCCTTCCCCAGGATTTCAAACAGGCTTCCTTCTAGTTCATTAGATCCATCCCCCTGAAAATATATCATACAAGCTCCAATTAAATCCCCAAAAATTTCTAAAAATTCCTAAAAAATCCAATAATATTATTTCTCAAATAATCTTATTATTTAATTATTTTTTGGGTATCATATTTTACAATAATAATCCTTATAACATGCTAATTTGAAGAATTTCTTTATTATCTTTTACCTTAAAAATATTTATTAGAAAGTTTTTTTGCAATTAATTTCCTATAAAAATATTAAAGATTTAGAAATCACTTTTCTAATTTTCCTTAAGAAAAGTTTTTAAAAAAAAAATAACTTTGACATTTTTTTAAAACTTAAAGAAGTTTTTACAAAGCTTTACTTCAACAAAACTCTTAAACATAATTCCTTAGAAGTTTTACTTTAAACTTCCTTTGAAAATATTACTTAGACATTTCTCTTGAAAGTCTTACTTAGAAAACTTTGAATCTTTGAAAATCATTTTGAAAATCAGATTTACCATATCTTGAAAAGTTATTACTTTTGAAATATTTGAAAATTTACTTGTAAAATTTAGTTAAATTTCAGTTATTACTTTTGAAATATTTGAAAACTTACTTGTAAAATTTCTTAAAATATTTACTCCTCCCTCAAATGAACCTGAACTTTTATTTAACATCACTTGCAAAGTTTGTTTATAGTAATTAGTATTCAAAGTTCCTTACATGGGCATAACTCTTTTAAACTTGCTTGAAGATCTCAGCTTGCAATATTTTCTTATTTATTTTTATGCATTATGTCTTTCATTTTTTTGATGTATGCTAAAAGGGGAGGATAGTGGGTTAAGTTAAAAAAAAATTAAACTCACTTTTAAAACACTTTATGCTTTATTACATTTTTTTAATTTTAACCTGAGTTGTCACTACATCAAAAAAGGGGAGATTGTTATGCAAGCTGCACTAACAGTCTGATTTTGATGTATGACAAATAGGTCAAAGTTAGATGGATTATTTGTCTAATGTTTCTATCAAGTTTGTAGAAGTTGACTGGTCTCAAGAACCTGACACTGAGATGAAGTCCAGCTAGGTCCGCGAGGCCCGATAGCTGGTGGGAAATCCAGCTAGGCCTATGGGGCTCGATAGCTGGTGTGAAGTCCAGATAGGTTCGCGGGGCTCGATATCTGGCGAAAAGTTTGGTTAGGTCCGTGGGATCTGACAATTGGCTGAAGTCTAGTTGGGTCTACGGACCTGACAACTGACGGGAAGACCTGTGGGTCAGAGGTAAGTCGAGTGACTACAAGTGGTAAGTAAAGGTAAGCAACTGGAGGGGAGATCCAGTGAAGATGCATTCCCCATTGGGGGAACTATAAGCGTTGGTCCAGCTTAGGTCCATTTGGAAAACCTAAGCCGAAACCTTGACTGGATCCTAATCTCGGGGAGACAGGATCTAATTACTACTCATATTTTTATTATGGTGTGCTAACTCTGTTTTATAGGGAAAAATCTATTTTTGGTTGCCTAGGACTAACCTTTTCTATACGGGAAAGCTGCTGAAGAAAAGGGGTTCGAGCACTCGGAAGGAGTCTGGGCGCTTAGAGCTGGTCCGGGCGCCCTGACCATGCTCGCCCGGACTCAGTCCAAGTGCCCGAACCCGAAAATTGATCTACAAGCTGACATGGAGCGCGTTGATTGGTTGGGCCACGTGGTCCAGGCGCCCAGAGGGGTTCCAGGCGCCCAAAATCGAACTATTTAAAGGCCTTCGACCCAGAGCTTCAGAACAACAACTGTAATGACTTTCTCTTCTGGTTGGTGCTCCGAAAAGGCTCTCGCAACGCTGTTACGCTCCACCGACAACCGAACTTCAGCTTTAATTAGTTTTTTATTGTCAGTAATTTTTATATATAGTTCTTATACTTGCAATTTATAACCATTTCAAACTATTAGTTGATTGACTAATGAAAGCTTAAGCACTCGATGAGTGCGAGCTTTGGAGTAGGAGTTGTTGAAGGCTCTGAACCAAGTAAAAAACTTCGTCATGTTAGCATTGCTTCTTATTCTTCTGCTGTGTATCTGTTTTAAAATCAAATTTTCGACGATCGCTATTCACCCCCTCTAGCGTTCTTTCCGATCCTACATTACATCATTTTGACTCAATATATTGAGAGTGATAATTTTTTTAACATGAATATGACCAATTTGACCTAATATTAAAAATTTATTATCTTAATATTAAAAATTTACCATATATACATGATAATCAAATACGATTTTTTTAATAAATAAATATAATTTATTATAAAAAAAATACTACACTCAATATATTGGATTAAAATTATGAATGAGGACAATTTTATAATCAGAAGAATAATATGAATACATGAAACTTGTTTCATGAAATTCTAATATCTCTAAGTCCATATTTAGGATTTTTTAATTATTATTCTTTTTTATTTTATTTTTTTTCAAATCTTGGATTCGTCCCTAAATTGGCAACGAATCCTAGATTCATCCCAAATTTGGGGATGAATCCTTAGATTCATTGCCAATTTTGGGATGACTCCAGGCTTTGTCACCAATTTTTGGACAAATCTAGGATTCATCCCATAATTAAAAAAAAAATCATAAACCCTAAATACAGACCTAGAGATCTTGGAATTTCAAGAAACTAGTTTCTATGTATTCTTATTGTTCTCCTAATTATATAAATATCCTCATACATCATTTTTATCTATTATTTTTTTTTTCATAGCAAAGTAAAATATATGTAGTTTACACTTAATTAAAATGGTTATTGTTCAACACATATAGTATGTGTGTCCGAAACACTGAAGATGGACCTAGAGATCTTAAAATTTTATGAAACAAGTTCTTATATGTTGGTATTATTCTCCTGATCATAAATGTCACGCCCCAGGGGAGTCCCTGTCCGAAGAAATTTCGACAGCACCTCCCCTGTACGGTTGACAATCTGAATCATTTCTACATGCATAATATACATCAGCCACAGGCGGCTGAAATATACACACAATCATGCAGTTATATGAAATAGCCTACTCGGCTGATACAATAAAAACACAACCACGCAGTTATATGTAAAGTAGCCCACTCGGTTGTACCAAAACCAAAACACAACGAAAAATGACCGAAACCAAATACAAACCAAACACCAAACTGCTAGCCGGCTAGGCTTACACAACCAACAATAATACAAAATACCACATAACAACTTCAAAACTCCAGAAACAAAACCGGAGTACAAACTAAACACACTAACACATAAAACAAACAAAACATAAATGGAACCGATAGATCTTCTGAGGTGACGTGGGGACTAGCAGACATGATACTCCAAGCGACATCATAACCAACCTGGTACCTGAAAAAGATAGTGTCCATGGGGGTGAGTTCAACAACTCAGTGAATACCAATAGACATGCCTAGTAAGATATATCTAACAGCAATAACACATGGAATACAGCTTCCTAACCATATATAGGAAATATGCAAAACTGAAAGGTAACTGAGGAAGCTATACTCACCAGGAACTCCTATCCAGAACAAAAGGGTCGTCAAACCAGATACACAATATGCCTCCTGTATGCATGTCAAACAAATGCATCCACCAAAATGCAGCATATAAGTGCAGCAAACACAAGCAAATAAATGCAATAAATGTATATGATGTCAATGACATGGTCACCCCTGACGCCAAGTCAGTCATCTCACACACAATGGTGAGACTGAGTGGGTAGGGCTGTGACAACCGTGCACTCTGACGTCACTGCTCCTGATGAGTGACCGAGTGGACGGGATGCTGTCGGAGTACACACATACTCCTACCCCAAATCATATATGGGGGAGCGCAATGCTCTCATCTCCCGGTATACCATGACGGGGAGGGATCCCTGACGTGCTACCACGCTGCATCACACTACCCATGAGCGGACCAACGGAGCACCGAACAGAGCAAAACTGACGTGCTACCACGTTGCGTCACGCTACCCATGAGCGGACCAACGGCGCACCGAACAGTGATGAAACTGGCGATATGGTCTACAATAATGGAGCAGCCTATCATGCAGCATGCAATCATGCGAATGGTGCATGAAACTAAGCATGACAATATCCTGAACCAAATCTACATATATATAAAAAAATATGTACCCTAGTACAAGTAAGTCAAATCCACAGATCTAGGGTATACAGGTCCTCTATGGTATAACAACCTAGGTCCTGAACATATCCGCCTCCATAAAATATGAACCAACAATGTACATGGATCAAAGCAAAAGGTCTAGATACATAGATCAGGTATGATATAAAAATATAGATACACATGTCAGATAATAAAAGTCCAGAATCTAGTCCTAAACTCAGTAAAGCATGGTATGTCACTTACTCTAAGAACTAAGGTACTCATGACAATAATCACAAGGTATAAACATGGATACATAACAAGCGACAAAACAGAACATGCTATGGGTATCAAACTGTGACATACCAAAGGCAAACATGATCATTGCTTGTAGCTATAAAATACTATGCATATCCAAATGACAATATCATAAAAGATAAGTCAAGAGGTACCCACCTCCAATGTAGATCGAGCTATCAATCGCTATGTCGAAGTGCTCGTCCCGAGTCAAAGTCCTGTCATAAATCGTACCATTTAGCTAAGTTTCATTATAACAAAAATAGCTAAACCAAATCCTAATCCGATTAGAAAGTTATGGTTCAATTCTATTTGATAATCTTATCCTTCCTTCATAGTTGATATCTTTGAACTAATCAACTAGAGATGTCAACCAATAAATAAATCTTTAACCCATAATCAAGTAGATTAAGCAAATCTTAAACCATTTCACCTTCCAATGAGGATTTTGCTGCACACAAAATCAATCCAAACTTAGCCAACTCTAAAACTAGTTCATTCATAAACATCTCATATTAGTAAGCATCAATTATCAAACATATGAGAAATTAACAAACCAAATCTCACCAAATCAGATTTGCACATCTCGGTGGATAGTTCCAGTGCAGCTGTGATGAAGTAAAACATCTCTTATCAAATCCGAGAGGAAATTGGACGATCGTCATCCAACACAGTTGCCCTAACCAACACCACTTTAAAATCCAGTACCCAAATCCTTTGCTAGGTTTAATTGTTTACCTCTATAGTGGCAGCAGGCAGTAGAGCACCACCGTGATCAGTGGAGAGGTGTTGCTAGCCGACTAATTTGCCATCAACAGCTAAGATCTAGCATTATGGTGATCGACGACATCACGATGTTCCACCACAAAGATGAAGGAAGACTTGTCCTCTGGTGGAAGAAAAATGAGGACATGGCAAAACTAGGGCACAAGTGCGCCGGCGGTGGATCGACAGAACCCTCCGAGTCGGGAACACCCTCTTCCGGCTGAAGATCACTCACGCAAGGGAGACGATCCAGAGGAAGTGGCTGAAGGCGATCGGGCGAAGGGCTCGGCCGGCGGGGCTCGAGCGTCATCGGCACTTGGGCAGTGAATCAGCGTCGGCTGCAGCACTAAGGGAAGAAGGGAGAACGCTCGATTTCTACCTTTTTGCCGAGGCTTTGTTCGTGTAGGAGAGGAAACCGATCGGGCTCGGGGGAGAAGAGGAATAGGTGGTCGGCGCCCAGAGGAAGGGGAAGAGGTGGGATCGACGTCGGGAGAAAAAAGGAAAGAGGAGAAGAAATGGTGGCCAGGGAAACGGCTCGCGATGAGGAGGTTAGGGCACATGCACGGGAGGAAACGGAGGAAAAAGGAATTAAAGAAAAAGAATAGAAAATCCAACTTTTCCTCGCTTAAATGGGGTAACCCAAACAGGCTTTCCCCGGGCCCCATTTTTATCTCCGTAAACTCGTCCATACGAGCTCCGAAAAATTCCTGAAAATTTTCTAAAAATTCCGGAAAATTCCCTTATCATTATTCGCCATTTTTTTCGGTATTTTATAATAAAAATATCCACATATATAATATTAACCCAATATATTGAGTGTAGTATTTTTTTTAACATGAATTAGACCATATTCACTTTAAAAAATTACTGCACTTAATATATTAGGTCAAAACTATATATAAAGGTATTTTTATGATCAGTAGAATAATATGAACACATGGAAACTTATTTCATGAAATTTTAATATATTTAGGTCCATATTTAGAGATTTGGTTGTTTTTCCCTTTTTCTTTTTATTTTTTTCAATTCTGAGATGAATCTTTGATTTCTCTCAAAATTTGCAACGAATCCAAGATTTATCCCCAAATATGGGACGAATCGTCCAATTCTGTGATAAATCTAGGATTAATCCCAGAATTAAAAAAAGAAAGAAAAATAACATATAATCAAAACCCTAAATATAGATATAGAGATATCAAAATTTCATGAAATAAGTTCTCATGTGTTTTTATTATTCTCTTAATCATAAAAATGTCTTCATCCATAATTTTGACTTAATATATTGAGTGTAGTTATTTTTAACAAGAATTTGACCTAATTTATATTAAAAAAATTACTACTGTCACGCCCCAAAGGAGTCCCTGTCCGAAGAAATTTCGGCAGCATCTCCCCTGTACGGATGACAATCTGAAGCATGACTACATACAAAATATACCTCAGCCACACTCGGCTGGAATATATATGCAAAATAGAAATAACATAACCACGCAGTTAATATACACAACCTACCCGGCTGGAACAAAATAAACACACAACAGCGGAAGACATAAAACAATACGAACGTAAAACTAACAACGACACTAACAAAAATATCTGTCCTCACAGACTTGACCCAAAATTCACATTGACTTATTGAAAAACAAAATACACAAAATCAATATACCATCCCAAATGATAACAAAACCAAAACGAAAACTATCCTCGAGTGTGACGTAGGACCCAGGATGGACAGCCGACATCTCTCAAAGCATCCATGAATCATCTATCTGTTACCTGGCGAAAGGAAAACCATTTTGTGGGGTAGTGAGTATTGGAACTCAGCGGGTAAGGAAAGAGATAGTGCATGAACATAACATGTAAGTAGAGAGTGTCAACAGTATACAGTCTCATAAGAGATAGCAGATACTACAATAGAACCAAAATAAATGCTCATACCTGAAACCATATCCTAGGCTAGGTAAAACAGGTCAAAACTGATACTAACCTGCTAAAGCAAGGTATATACCACATTCTAATGAATAAACCAGTATCTAAACATCTACAATGAGAATATATCTCAACATAAGTAAACATATCAGCATACGTGAACAACAGAAATAAATAAGCAATAACAGCATATATAGACAGCAGCAGCCAAAACAAATATAATAACAGCGTATGCACGGATGGTCACTCCCGCCCACCTCTCCGCACCATGACCCCTGTATGGTCGAGAGGCCAGGTCAGTGACAGACTGTACACCACTCCAGCTACCACTCACACGAGTGGCCGAGGGGACAGTTGCATAGTAGCTAACTAGCTACATCTGCGACAAGGTCCCTGCTGCTCGTACTCCAACTACCACTCACACGAGTGGCCGAGTGCGACACGACAGGACAAGCGGCATCAACTCCAGCTACCACTCTCTCGAGTGGTCGAGGATGCGGCATGCATGCAATGACATGATGCGAACAATGCAACAGTCATCATATATATAAGCAGAAACATGTGTGCTACATG
Organism: Zingiber officinale; assembly: GCF_018446385.1. Taxonomy (NCBI): domain Eukaryota; kingdom Viridiplantae; phylum Streptophyta; class Magnoliopsida; order Zingiberales; family Zingiberaceae; genus Zingiber; species Zingiber officinale. Next base: position 92,439,806 of record NC_056002.1, on the reverse strand, counting down.
GGGCCAGCATACTCAATATCGTACATAAATAAGCAACAGTCAAAGCATACATACATGGTATCTAGTGTCTGCTACCGATCATGGACAACAACAAGAGACTGTATAGATATGGAAACGAATTTCTCAAAGATTGCGTGGAAGTATCAAGCGCAGGAAAATAAGAGTGGAGTCAAGGTAAAAATAATTTCTTATCAACAATAGTTCATGCACCAAGGTCAAAGTACTAAAAGGAACAAAGCAAGAAATACTCGCCTTATAAGAAAATCGTGACCAGAAATCCTACATCGAGATGCTCGTCCCGAATCAATGTCCTGCAAATCACATAGCATGCACAATATAGCTAAGATTTATTATAAACCACAGCTAATCATAATCCTAATCCGATTAGGAATATTATCTAAAGTATACCACGGATTAATCCATTAATCAACCTATTTACTAATTGATTAAGCATTACTTTTGTGTATTTCATCAATTAACCTCAATTAATCAATTAATCCATCTATTAATCTCACCTAATCAACCGTTTAATCCTCCTAATCAATTCTATTTGTTTATCCTATAAGTACGTAACTCATAACTAAATTATAAATAATTCATTTAAACCAAACCTTCAATTAACCTTGCATAAATATTTAATTAATCTAATTAACTCAAAAGCATAAGTTTGGATTCTAGTTAAAACCACTGTTTTGATAATTCCTTAATCCGTTGTTTTCCACCAATTTTAATTAAATGTATAATTGCATTAATCACATCCTTGCCTTAATTACTCGTCGTTGTTACCTTCCGTTTCGCTTCTTCTCCAACAGCATAACTACCTGCATTCCACGGGAAGTCAGGGATGGCGATCTGTTGTCCAAGACATGGAGGGAGTAGTGTGGCGATGGCTAGTCTCAACCAGCGTTTCAAGCTCGACAAAGGAGGAGAGGCGGTGGGTTTGGGGAGAAAGAGGAGGCTTCGACGTTGCTCGGCGTTGCGAGAGGGAGAGGAAGGTTTTTTTTTTTTTTTTTTTTTTTTTTTGGCGATTAAGGTTAGGGCACGGGAGGGTTTTTAAAGAAAAGGGAAAAGTAAATATTTAAGGAAATTAAATATTTCCTCATTTAAATCAGGTAACTTAAACAGACTTTATCCTGGCCTAATAATTTATCCCCTTAATCTATGTCATACAAGCTCCGAAAAATTCTCAGAAAATTTCTAAAATTTCCTAAAAATTCTAATAAGATTATTTGACAAATAACCTTATTATTTAAATATTATTTGGGTACCGTATTTTACATTCTCCCTCACTAATAAAAATTTGGTCCTCAAATTTCTGGCTCAACTCCCTGATTCTTATCCTAGGTAGCAACAAATAACATACTCCTATACCATTCTATCCAAGTATTCATGAATAAATCTCTAATCGTAAGAGGTGACTCTATAGATTATGAACTCACCACGTTTCCGTTGTGCCACTCTGATATCTAACTGTGAGTAAAAATCTATTAGTTGCAAGTTCTCTTCAAAATATGATTAGGAAGTACAATTTTGACCGCCCACTGCCCTATATATACAAGTTTTCAATAGCCATATCACTCAGTATCAATTAATCATAGCCAACTTAAGAAGCAAGCCTTTCTGTGAAGTAGAGTGTATAACAACCAAGCTCACCTTGTGTTTGTTCCTACTGTCATGGTCAACTTTGACTTTGTCAAATATTAAGTATACAACACCCAATATAATCCTCGAGTTCACCACCATTAGTTTAGCAGACATAATATGTTTAGTGGCCCTAGATAATATTCCTTCATGGGCCTCTCCTCTCAAACCAAATATCAGTCCCAAGCACCTCTAATGAAATCCGAATTTAAAAACCAGGGAAGCCCAAAACCTGATCAACTACAGTATTTCAAGAAATTCCAAATTCTATATGGATAAGCATCCGAAATAATAAAGGGATACTAGTCCCAACAGTATGTATCATCTTCAAATTAAACACAAAGCTTATCAACCCAAGACATTTCCGTAAAGGATTCAATATCAATACAACATAAAATTTGTCGTGTCAGAGATTTATAGAATCACTAGCATCAGCAGCTCGAAACAGATCCCAGTTTTAGCAAGCCCTCATGCCAAATCTAAAGTTGCTACTCTCCACCCACAAATAAACAGCAAATTCATTCTCAAAACAAAACACCTTCATTAGGATACAGTGATCTCTACTATAAGGTTTGATGGACCTAAGCAATGGCTGACCCAATACATCACAGATGGTATAAACATCTAATTAAGTACACATAGTACAAATAACTAAATAAGTACATATGGTATCAACAATAAACTAAGTAGTGAATCCAAAAGTTATAACAACACTAGATACAAAATATACATTAGCCACACTCGGCTGGAATATATACACAATAGAAATAATATAACCACGCAATTAATATACACAGCCAACCTGGCTGGACATAAATGAATAAAAACAACCACAAAGTTAACAACAACCCACATGACTGGAAACATGCATAGCGGAAGACACAAAATAATACGAACGTAAAACCAACAACGACACTAACAAAAATGTCTGCAACCACCATACTAGACTCCAAAAATTCACATCGACTCATTGAAAAGCAAAATACACAAAATCAACATACCATCCAAACAATACTAAAACAAAACAAGAAAACTATCCTCGAGTGTGACGTGGGACTGGCAGCCGACATCTCTCCAAGCATCTATGACTCATCTACCTGTTACCTGGCGAAAGAAAACCATTTTGCGAGGTGGTGAGTATTGAAACTCAGCGGATAAAGAAAGATAGTGCATGAACATAATGTACAAATATAAATTGGGCCAAGAGTAGACAGTCTCATAAAAGGAAATAGCAGATACTAAAATAGAATCAAAACAAATACTCATACCTGAAACCATATCCTAGGCTAGGTATAGTAGGTTAGAACTGGTACTAATCTGCTACAGTACTGCTCATAACTACAGAGGTAATAAGCAAGGTATATACAAATTTCCAATGACTAAACATCGGCAACGAGAATATATCTCAACACAAGCACATCAGCATATGCGAACAACAGCAGTAAGTAAGCAATAACAGCATATATAAACAGCAGCAGCCATAACAAATATAATAATAATCAGCGTATGCACGGATGGTCACTCCCGCCCAACTCTCCGCACCATGGCCCCTGTATGGTCGAGAGGCCGGGTCAGTGACAGACTGTACACCACTCTAGCTACCACTCACACGAGTGGCCGAGGGGACAGTTGCATAGTAGCTAATTAGCTACATCTGCGACAGGGTCCCTGCTGCTTGTACTCCAGCTACCACTCACATGAGTGGCCGAGTGCGGCACGACAGGACAAGCGACATCAACTCCAGCTACCACTCTCTCGAGTGGCCGAGGATGCGGCATGTATGCAATGACATGATGCGAACAATGCAACAGTCATTATATATATATAAGCAGAAACATGTATGCTACATGAAGCCAGCATGCTCAATATCGTACATAAATAAGCAACCGTCCAAGCATACAAACATGGTATCTAGTATCTGCTACTGATCATGGACAACAACAAGAGACTGTATAGACATGGAACGAATATCTCAAAGATTGCGTGGAAGTAACAAGCGCAGGAAAGTAAGAGTGGAGTCAAGGTAAACAGTACTTATCCAAAATAATTCATGCACTAAGGTCAAAGTACTAAAAAAAAACAAAGCAAGAAGTATCCGCCTTTACTAGGTAGTCTGAAACAAATCACGCTCCGTCACGTCAAAGTGCTCGTTTCGAAACAACGTCCTGCAATCATGTACTATACAATTAAGCTAATCTCATAAGAACAACAAACTAAACTCAACCCCAACTTGGGTTTCTTAAGAAAACATTGTAGACACATCCACCTAACCAAACTAAATCCTATCCCTTCGAATCTGTCCAGAACTTCATAGCCAACACTAGTGGTAAAACACAATGACAACCATTTCAAAACACTTCAATTCTATCTAGGATTACAACAGCCAACACATGCGGAAACAACACTAAAATAATTCATTTCAAACAATGCCACTTCTAAATCCAGAAAACACAAGACTCCGGGGAAACAAACCAAAACTCTAGGATCGTCATAGCATCAATTTAAAAACAAGTTACCTCAAATAAACCCTTTCCCAAATCTAATTTTGCTATCTACACGAACTAATCAAAATAGGGAAGAAACTTTAATCATCAAGAAGAATCCAGGTAACCCAAATTCAATCATCAATTCCCAAATCCGTTAATAATCTAGAGGGGACAAGGGAATAGAAAAGAAAAACCCAACAAAAACCCCAAATCTGTAGGAAATCTGAAATGAAAACAAGAGTATCATAAGAAAGGGAAACACCATTCTTCCAAATCCAATGTCAGCACAATCTGTACACCAATCTGGCAGTTCAAGGAGAAAGTAAAAATCATCTCGGATCGGACCTCATTCTACCCACATCTTGCCCCAAAACAACCGGAAATAGCAAGAAGAACATTCATCATTATCTATACCTAAAATCACCAACATCTTCTATCCCGGAACACAATTCATCAAGGAGAACAAAACTATACCAAATCCAATCGTGAGCACCCCAAATCCCACCGAAAAACTCTAGAAACAACACAAGGGAAAGCAGAATAACACAAAGAACTCGAATTAAAACTCATCCAAATGGTTTCACATCTTAGACAAGCATTTTAACTACCCTAGGTACAAAATCCTTTACCTCACAAATCTCCTACCGCATATGAGGAAGTACTTACCGGATTCGTTGGGGCACATCGCGGAGAGAAGAGGCAACAAAGGTGACGATCTGGCAGTGGCAACCAAACTAGGCCACGGTTCAAAGAGAACTGGGAGAAGAGAAGAGGGTAATGGTCGGCTTCCGCAATCTATGGTGCGGCGCGACTTGTGCGAGGGAGGAGAGTCGCGACTGGATGAGAAAGCTTGTCCGCTGGCGCCGACTGTGGCAAGAGGGAGAGATCGCCGGCTGGTTCTCGCGTGAGAGGGCCGGTTGTGTGGTGCTCGCTCGAGAGCCGACGGCTGCTAGGCGCTCGCAGAAAAGTGGAGATTGCCGGACGTGTGGCTCGCGTGAGGGAAGAAGAGGTCGGCGGCTGTGTGGTGCTCGTGCGCGGGACAAGGAAGAGACCGGTTGAGCTCGGTAAAGGAGGTGAGTCGCGAGAGGGAGAGGGCTAGGGAAGAGGATCGGCGTTGCAAGAAACTAGGGCACGGGGCACATTTAAATTTATAACTTAGGGGCTTTCCAATTAAACTCTAGACCGGTTTTTCAATTAACTCCCACCTCCGGATATTCCAAACAAGTTTTAACTAACTTAACCGATCCACCCCTCTTAAACTCGTCATATGGGCTCCGATTAAATCCAGAAAAATTTCCAAAAATTCCTAAAAATTCCATTAAGATTATTTCTCAAATAATCTTATTTTTAAATTATTATTTTGTTGTCGTATTTTACATTCTCCCCCACTAATAAAATTTGGTCCCCAAATTTACTACTAACTCAAGAATCCTTATCTAAGGATAACAACCAAATAACACACCCATATACTAGTCCATCATTGTGTTATGACGAAATCCTTAACCAAAAAGGATGCTTCTGTGGGTTATGGACTCATCTTGCTTCCACTGCGCCACTCTGATATTCTACCTTCGCTTGTCGACACACAGAGAATCAGACTTCAAAGCTCACAATATCATCCTCTACATTTTCCCTTTCTATAATTGCTATATATACAGGGAGCCTTAGACCTATGAAAGAGTAAGTCGGTCTCCTACTGATCAGGCTAAAAAGAGTAAATCTGTCCTCTACTGACCAAACCAACGTGAGTAAATCGATACTCTATACATCGGGTCCATAAAAATATATAGGGCACTGTAAACTTAAATAGCAATATCACGGACCCCTCATGTCTGTACAACAAACATACCCAAACACAAGATCACTGGCACAAAGTTTGTAATCTAACCTTCAACTAAAATCACCAACTCCATAAATATCAAGGCATTATACTCTAATTTACTATCAACATCAAAGACTAAATAATAGACCATCACGTCTAATATCCACTAATAGATCATCAAAAGATAACATATCACCATATCTGATCTAACCAATGACTGACACCACAAATCATACATGGTATACACGCATGGTACAAACAACTAAACAAGCATACATGGTATAAACAACTAACCAAGTACTAACAAAAATATATGATAATGGTATACCACATACCTCCTATAGCTTGGAGATTCCTGCCGCTGCCTGGTCCCACAACTTGAGAGTTACATCGAGGAATCAACTTACAAAGAGAAAACAAAACAATCGGAACACCGAAAATCATAAATTGAAACAAGATCGAAATTTCAAAACACAAACACAACATTTGATCCGAACCAAAAAAAAAAAATCCAGTACACGAAAAAAAATAGGCATCGAAAAATAGCTCTGATACCACTAAATTGGTATCAGATTAACTCAAAAACCATAAATCAAAACAAGATCGAAACTGCTCTGATACCACTAAATTGTCACGCCCCAGGGGAGTCCTGTCCGAAGAAATTTCGACAACATCTCCCCTGTACGGGTGACAATATGAAACATTACTACATACAAAATATACATCAGCCACACTCGGCTGGAATATATACACAATAGAAATAATATAACAACGCAATTAATATACACAGCCAACCTGGCTGGACATAAATGAATAAAAACAACCACACAGTTAACAACAACCCACATGACTGGAAACATGCACAGTGGAAGACAAAATAATACGAACGTAAAACCAACAATGGCACTAACAAAAATGTCTGCAACCACCAGACTAGACTCCAAAAATTCACATCGACTCATTGAAAAGCAAAATACACAAAATCAACATACCATCCAAACAATACTAAAAGAAAACAAGAAAACTATCCTCGAGTGTAACGTGGGACTGGCAGCCGACATCTCTCTAAGCATCCATGACTCATCTACCTGTTACCTGGCGAAAGAAAACCATTTTGTGAGGTGGTGAGTATTGGAACTCAGCGGGTAAAGAAAGATAGTGCATGAACATAATGTACAAATATAAATTGGGCCAAGAGTAGATAGTCTCATAAAAGGAAATAGCAGATACTAAAATAGAATCAAAACAAATGCTCATACTTGAAACCATATCCTAGGCTAGGTATAGTAGGTTAGAACTGGTACTAATCTGCTACAGTACTACTCATAACTATAGAGGTAATAAGCAAGGTATATACAAATTTCCAATGACTAAACATCGACAACGAGAATATATCTCAACACAAGCACATCAGCATATGCGAACAACAGCAGTAAGTAAGCAATAACAGCATATATAAACAACAACAGCTATAACAAATATAATAATAATCAGCGTATGCACGGATGGTCACTCCCGCCCACCTCTCCGCACCATGGCCCCTGTATGGTCGAGAGGCCGGGTCAGTGACAGACTGTACACCACTCCAGCTACCACTCACACGAGTGGCTGAGGGGACAGTTGCATAGTAGCTAATTAGCTACATCTGCGACGGGGTCCCTGCTGCTTGTACTCCAGCTACCACTCACACGAGTGGCCGAGTGCGGCACGACAATACAAGCGGCATCAACTCCAGCTACCACTCTCTCGAGTGGCCGAGGATGCGGCATGTATGCAATGACATGATGCGAACAATGCAACAGTCATTATATATATATAAGCAGAAACATGTATGCTACATAAAGCCAGCATGCTCAATATCGTACATAAATAAGCAACAGTCCAAGCATACAAACATGGTATCTAGTATCTGCTACTGATCATGGACAACAACAAGAGACTGTGTAGACATGGAACGAATATCTCAAAGATTGCGTGGAAGTATCAAGCGCAGGAAAGTAAGAGTGGAGTCAAGGTAAACAATCCTTATCCAAAATAATTCATGCACTAAGGTCAAAGTACTAAAAGAAAACAAAGCAAGAAGTACCCGCCTTTACTAGGTAGTCTGAAACAAATCACGCTCCGTCACGTCAAAGTGCTCGTTTCGAAACAACGTCCTGCAATCATGTACTATACAATTAAGCTAATCTCATAAGAACAACAAACTAAACTCAACCCCAACTTGGGTTTCTTAAGAAAACATTATAGACACATCCACCTAACCACACTAAATCCTATCCCTTCGAATCTGTCCAGAACTTCATAGCCAACACTAGTGGTAAAACACAATGACAACCATTTCAAAACACTTCAATTCTATCTAGGATTACAACAGCCAACACATGCGGAAACAACACTAAAATAATTCATTTCAAACAATGCCACTTCTAAATCTAGAAAACACAAGACTCCGGGGAAACAAACCAAAACTCCAGGATCGTCATAGCATCAATTTAAAAACAAGTTACCTTAAATAAACCCTTTCCCAAATCTAATTTTGCTATCTACACGAACTAATCAAAATAGGGCAGAAACTTTAATCATCAAGAAGAATCCAGGTAACCCAAATTCAATCATCAATTCCCAAATCCGTTAATAATCTAGAGGGCTAAAGGAAGAATAGAAAATAGTCAAACCCAACAAAAACCCCAAATCTGCAGGAAATCCGAAATGAAAACAAGAGTATCATAAGAAAGGGAAACACCATTCTTCCAAATCCAATGTTAGCACAATCTGTACACCAATCTGGCAGTTCAAGGAGAAAGTAAAAATCATCTCGGATCAGACCTCATTCTACCCACATCTTGCCCCAAAACAACCGAAAATAGCAAGAAGAACATTCATCATTATCTATACCTAAAATCACCAACATCTTCTATCCCGGAACACAATTCATCAAGGAGAACAAAACTATACCAAATCCAATCGTGAGCACCCCAAATCCCACCGAAAAACTCTAGAAACAACACAAGGGAAAGCAGAATAACACAAAGAACTCGAATTAAAACTCATCCAAATGGTTTCACATCTTAGACAAGCATTTTAACTACCCTAGGTACAAATTCCTTTACCTCACAAATCTCCTACCGCATATGAGGAAGTACTTACCGGATTCGTTGGGGCACATCACGGAGAGAAGAGGCAACAAAGGCGATGATCCGGCAGTGGCAGCCAAACTCGGCCACGGTTCAAAGAGAACTGGGAGAAGAGAAGAGGGTAATGGTCGGCTTCCGTAATCTATGGTGCGGCGCGGCTTGTGAGAGGGAGGAGAGTCGCGACTGGATGAGAAAGCTTGTCCGCTGGCGCCGACTGTGGCAAGAGGGAGAGATCGCCGGCTGGTGCTCGTGTGAGAGGGTCGGTTGTGTGGTTCTCGCTCGAGAGCCGACGACTGCTATGCGCTCGCAGAAAAGTGGAGATTGCCAGACGTGTGGCTCGCGTGAGGGAAGAAGAGGTCGGCGGCTGTGTGGTGCTCGTGCGCGGGACAAGGAAGAGACCGGTTGAGCTCGGTGAAGGAGGTGAGTCGCGAGAGGGAGAGGGCTAGGGAAGAGGATCGGCGTTGCAAGAAACTAGGGCACGGGGCACATTTAAATTTATAACTTAGGGGCTTTCCAATTAAACCCTAGACCGGTTTCACAATTAACTCCCACCTCCGGGTATTCCAAACAGGCTTTAACTAACTTAACCGATCCACCCCTCTTAAACTCGTCATATGGGCTCCGATTAAATCCAAAAAAATTTCCAAAAATTCCTAAAAATTCTGTTAAGATTATTTCTCAAATAATCTTATTTTTAAATTATTATTTTGTTGTCGTATTTTACAACTACACTCAATATATTAGGTCAAAATTATGGATGAAGATATTTTTATAATCAGAAAAACAATACAAATACATAAAAACTTGTTTCATGAAATTCCGATATCTCTAGGTCCATATTTAGGGTTTCTGATCATTTGTTCTTTTTTATTTTATTTTTTTCAAATCTTGAATGAATCTTGGATTCATCCCTAAATTGAAGATGAATCCTAGATTCATCCTAGAATTTAAAAAATTTAAAAGAAAAAAAATAAAAAAGAATCATAAACCCTTAATATAAACCTAGAGATCTCAGAATTTTATGAAACTAATTTCTATGTAACGACCACCCTTCTTGCTACTACTATTCTCTAAGGATGACCGTTACTTAACTACTAACTCTACTTAACCGGTATGATTAAAAATCACATGGAAACCCTACCAAAAAATTTCGGCAGAGTCTCCCTTGTACCGGTGACCATATTCAACAATACATGCAATATATACTCAGCCACAAGCGGCTGGAACACATATCAATCAACCACGCAGTATAATAAATCCAAAATAAAGAAAACAACACCAGAAATCATCACACAAGATTACAATTCTTCTACTATGTCCTAATCATATCAAAATAACACATACTATCTCAAATACTCCTAACATAGCGAAAGACAATGGAAACTAAAATAAAACTTCTTTCCTAGTCCCAAGGCTTCCATAGTCCTGGCATCACACATCCTTCGAACACCTCCTTGTCGCATTCCTTTCTATATCTTTTCCCTTCCTGTATCTGCAGTAAGAGGAAGTGCAATCTATAAGCAAAATTTGCTTAGTAAGCGCTATCTAACTCACAAAATCACGAATGTGCATGTATACGAAAAGAACTAGAAACTATATGCTCTAAAAAGAAATAAAGCATAAACATAACTGCTCATGTCAAACTAATAGCAAAGAAAAGCTAAGGAATCTACTCATGTAATTCTAATGGCTAATCATGCTACTCATCTAATAGGTAAACATGAAAACTACTCAACCACTAGATAAACATGGTAGAACAAAGAACTAAACTTACTGATTTTTAGAATTATATGAAACTTATTTCATTTGTTCTAAACTTAATCTTTAATACTTTATGTTTATGTAAAACTCGTTTTACTTGTTCAAAAACTTGTACTTATAATACTTCAAAATAATAATCAACTTCTCTTGGGCCCGGCAACTGTGCTTTTACTTTTGTAATGACCCGACCCATTTGGCGACCCTCGGGTCGTCGACCGTCGACCGTCAGTCGTGTCGTTACTACTAGGTTATCTAAACCTAGGGACGACTATGGGAGCCCAGCCCAAGGACAACTGAGAGTCCAGCACAGTGTCACTGATAAAAGTAAAATACTTGTTATCTTTTAATACTTCTATATAATGCCTCGGCATTTTCTTTAACAACTTGTATGCCAAAATCCTTAAAGTCTTGACTTTGGGATCTACTTAAGGCCTTGGCCTTTTCTTTATTTTCTTTATCTTTCTTATACTTTTCTTTATCTTTCTTATGCATCCATGAATGAAACTAACTATGTAATACATAATCATGCATAGAATACAAAAGAAATCTGCACATACAATACTTATCAAAAATCTGCACTAATGCTTAACAGAAATCTGCATGCTAGCTTAATAAAAATCTGCATAATAGCTTAACAGAAATCTGCATACTAAGCTTATCAAAAATCTACATCTTAATACTTTATAAAATCTACATTGATCAACATGTAAATCTCTTTTCTCATCTTCTAAACTAAACTTCTATTATGAACCTATTACTTGCATAACTAAATCACCCACATACTTCTCACCTTTAGTCTAAACCAATCTCAATAATCAGTACAGGAATTATCTTCCTAAATATAGAATCCAAACTTACATCAATTGAAAGATTCAGAGAAGACTTCATATAGATCATTCTCATGGTATCGCTTAACAGTTCATTTAAAATTCAAATAACATTAGGTAACTATGGAATAATAATTTACAAGACATTGCAAAATTCCCATCTCTATGAATAAATCACAATCCAATCACAGATCCTCCCATTTGCATTAACTATCAACACGAGATGCAAATGCAAAAACAAAAACAGAATCTTAAAACCTGCTCACCAACCTACTCTACTATCAAGATATTTATCAACACATATGTATCAACCTCAACACCATTTCAAACAACTCTATCATCAAAGCATGTACCATTACTAATGCATCAATTCAACTCCATTATCCAGATGTACATCAAGGACCACATAGAAGGGCAGCAATATGAATCTAGTAAGCTCCACTGCCAAGTTCACCTTCACCCTTATAACTTATGAACAACCCACAGAAAGGGAGGCAGACTACCCCACTACATCACTACTGAACCTCACTGTTACAAAACTGAAATCACCAAACTACCTAGCTTAATTTAGCACACATTGGAAAAGAAAACATCAACAACCAAAACATAGAGTCAAATATAGATTCAGCTACCACATCTCTCAACCCACGGTAGAACTTCAAGGTTCAATCCCTTGTAAACTCACGGCAGCAATTCCATACCAATCACAAACCAAGATTTGCAAGGCTACACAACCAAAACCGTAACAACGAAACTAACTACGGTCTAAAACTGGTATAAACTTATGGGCTGTTCTTATTCATTGGATAGCACAACTGAAACTTACATTAAGGCTGCTCGTGCCCCTCTCATAGCACAGATCTAGACCTGCACAGCAAGGTCAATAAGGCTTGCTGGAAATTAAGAACAGAACTCGAATAAACCTGTTCACAGCTTAAACTTGCAACCGAAATCACAACAATTCTCGCTGTTCCGTGCTACGACAAGGAAACTATAAGGAAACCAATTGCTCAATCATACTTAACTCTTCCATATCCTTACTTTGAGTCGCACGGCAGCAAGCCCTAAACCCAATCTTCACAGCAAAAATTCTAAAGCAAGAAGAAACTAAGTCCCTAGAAATTTCGAAATTCTTTACAACAAAATCTGAAAGCCCAAAAAAAAGAACAATCTTCTTTATAAAACTCACGGCATAAAATTCTAAAGCTACAAACTTTACCAAAATCAAAGAATGAATTCAAGAGCTACCCTTACCGCAGGTGAGTAAGCGACTTACATGTGATTTCTTGGACTTACAGCCGAAGGAGAAACCTTCTAGTGCTTCTAGGGTTCGGATAAAACTCAAGCTTCCCGGCGATTCCTTGCGTCCACAAGCTCTCCTCGACGAGGTGATCGGGAAGATGTGAAAATCTCGCGAAAACACCCCTTGGCCGGCGCCGGAGACGAAGCCCTAGTTTCGGCTGGGGTTTCGCCCGAGAGGAGGTCGACGCCACGAGAGAGGAGAAGGAGAAAAAAAAAACTAGGTCACGGGATAATAATCAAACCCTAAGTTCTCCTCTTATAACTCAATATTATGTTAACTTCTTTAAATAAATTTGTTACCCTTTTCTAAACAGAACCGGCCACGTGAACACTTGGTCAGCGCACGTCTTGTTTAAGGGTTGGCTCGTGTGTTCGAATCCTGGCAACAACCATTTTCTTCCTATTAATTTTCTGTTTCTTAACTAATACTTAAATATATATCGCTCCATATATTATTAACAAAACATCCGTAGACCAGATGGTTGGGCTGAGTTCGTTAAGACTCGGGTTCGGGTCTGTGATCTTGGGTTCAAAACCCGGCTTCAACATATATATATATTGATCCGGCAGTAAGAATGGGGGACCCACTTCCTGAAGGGTCTTAGCTTGAGAACCGATGAAGGGCTGACTAAGCGGTTAATGGCCGAGCCGATCAGCCGGGTTGGTCAGAGCGGAGTTAGAGATAACCCATCCATGGGGTTGGGTGTCCGACGCCAAGGCAGGAGGATCGAAAGGCCGACCAGGAGCCCGAACGGCAGGGGCCAAAGAGCCGAGCGGGCAACCCGCCCGGACAAAATAAGGGCGAGGGGACAAAAAGGTGGCCGAGCGGCCTATGCGCTCGGCTCGGGATATGGGATATCGGTAGAAGCATGTCTGATGATTAGGCCGTACATAAGATCTCACGATGGAGGATCTTGCCGTCACATCATGGAAAGGTTGATACAGTAGCAGTATGGCCTCAGGGACGCCTTTTCTGACGGATCCATATCTGGGCATGGCCCTTCTGACAGACCCATGCCTGGGCATGGTCAAATGCAGGTGATTGCTTTGATTGGCGCGCCCAGGCTTCTTCGAGGGGTCTATATAAGGCCCCAATTTCTTCATCGGAGGTATGCACGTCTTCATCTTGAGGCCACCTTTTTGTCATTCCTCGCCTGACTTGAGCGTCGGAGGACCGTCGCCGGGACACCCCTCCCGGCTCGGTTTTGTTGCAGGTTCGCCGGAGCACTCGAGGATCCAGCAGAGAGCGCCACGTGCCCAGCGTCCACTGACTCTTGGTTCGGACAGGATCAAATTGGTCGCCGGAGCACTCGAGGATCCAGCAGAGAGCGCCATGTGCCCAGCGTCCACTGACTCTTGGTTCGGACAGGATCAAATTGGCGCCGTCTGTGGGAACGCTCCTGCATCCGATCGGAGACAATGGACGAGGCTGGACGACAACACACGGTGACGCTGTCAACAGAAGAACTCGAGGCTCTGGTCGAGATGAGGGCCGCCAAACTCATGGAGCAAAAACAAAAAGCATCCGCCGAGCGGGCGGAGCAACAAGCAACATCTGCGTCTGGTGGCCGAGCGGAAGCACCTCCAACCACCGTCGCATTCCATCGGGCCTTGTTTCGCACCCCTGAAGCCATACCAGCCCGAAGAGATAGAGGATCTTCCTCAGATGAAATGCCAAGGCGGGATGACAGGAAGGGGAAAGCTCCCCGAGCGGACTCCTCCCCCGAGCGGATCAATCGCCAATTTTCGGAGGTTATCCTACGAGACCCTCTGCCCAAGCACTACGTGCCTCCGACGATCGGCGAATACAATGGAACAACGGACCCGGATGATCATCTGGGTAAGTTCGATAATACAGCCACACTCCATCAGTACACAGATGGAGTAAAGTGTAGAGTTTTCCTTACCACCCTCTCGGGATCGGCTCAACGGTGGTTTCGAAGGTTGCCGGACGGATCCATCACGAGCTTCAAGGAATTCCGAACGGCCTTCCTCCACCACTTCGCCAGTAGTCGGCGTTATCAAAAGACAAGTGTCAGCTTATTCGCCATCAAGCAAGAGCCGAGAGAATCGCTTCGAGGCTATATTCAGCGATTCAACCAAGTGGCGATGGATATTCCAACGGCCACATCGGAGACGATGATGAATGCCTTCACACAAGGCCTTGTGGATGGGGACTTCTTCCGGTCGCTCATCCGAAAGCCGCCCCGAGATTATGATCACATGCTACATCGGGCCAACGAATATATAAATGTGGAAGAAGCGCAAGCCGCTCGGAAAAAGGAAACTCCGGCCGAGCGGAAACAGCACACCGCTCAGCAGCCACCCAGAGGACCGAGGGCCGAAGCAATTCGATCCCCTCACGTCAGATCGCACGTACAAGAAGTGGCTGCCGCTCGGCCCAAGCCAAAGAAGAGGTGGACCCCTATGTTCTGCAAATTCCACCAGACGGATACACACAACACGAGGGATTGCCGAAGCCTTCCCTTTGTGTCCAATCCTGTTCCCAGGAAAGCCGAACGACGGTCGCCTCCCATCGACAGGAGACGTAGGACTCATGAAGCTGACCGGACCCGCACCGAGGGACGACACCAGCAGACACCCGATCGGCACCGATCCCCAAGGCAGGAGAATCGCCGGGCGTCCAGAGAACGGTCACGACCGTCCGCTCGGGAGGAGGAAAATAGGAGCAATACTTCTCGGGGCGAGATCAACGTTATTGCTGGTGGGCCGACCGGAGGAGATTCCAACCGAGCCAGAAAGGCGGGCGTCCGTCAGCTGCAGATCCACGTAGTCGGCTGCAGCCAAGAGCGGGCCAGTGGGCCGGAAATCACTTTCGGACCCGGGGACTTAGAAGGAGTTGAAGTGCCCCACGACGACGCGCTGCTCATTAAAGCGGTAATAGAAAATTACACCATTCACCGCATATTTGTTGACACAGGGAGCTCGGTCAACATCATATTCAAGAAGGCGTTCGATCACGTGATATTGATCGAAATGAGTCACGCCATGACGACCCTCTCTCATACGGGCAACGAAGTTCAGCCGGTCGGACAAATCCGGCTGGCCACCTCGCTGGGAGAAGAGCCGCTCAGGAGGACCAGGACAATAAACTTCGTGGTGGTCGACTCTCCCTCATCCTACAACGTCATTTTGGGACGACCGGCGCTCGGCGAATTCCGAGCGGTTGTCTCAACCTTCCACCAGAAGATAAAGTTCCCCGTGGAGGACAAAGTAGGAGAAGTGCGGGGAGATCAGCTAGCAGCTCGGCGGTGCTATATAGAGATGATCCGAGCAGAAGCTTGTTCCGCTCGGAAGGCGCCCCGAATTGAGGTACACGCCATAACCGAGAAACCTCCTGCTTTAATTTATGATGAAAAGGAGGAAGTCCAGATCCATCCGACCCGATCGGAAGCCACGACTTTTATCGCCTCTGATCTGGAGAAAGAACAGAAGGAGAAGCTGATTCAATGCCTCCAACGAAATCATGATGTCTTCGTCTGGTCGACACATGAGTTACCTGGAATTTCGCCGAGCCTAGCGCAGCATGAATTGCATGTCCGACCGGACGCTCGGCCAGTGAAGCAGAGAAAAAGGGACTTCAGCGCCGAGCAGAATGCCATTATCCGGGCGGAGGTGGAAAAACTTCTGAAGGCCGGCCACATACGCGAGGTGCAGTTCCCGAGCTGGCTGGCCAACGTAGTCTTGGTCTCCAAGCCGGGCGGCAAGTGGAGGGTCTGCATCGACTTTCGAGATTTAAACAAGGCGTGCCCCAAGGATTTTTATCCTCTGCCCCGGATAGATCAGCTGGTGGACTCCACGGCTGGCTGCGAGCTAATTTGCATGCTTGACGCTTACCAAGGATATCATCAAGTGCCGCTCGCCCGGGAAGATCAAGAAAAAGTAAGCTTCGTAACGGCTGACGGCACATATTGCTACAATGTGATGCCGTTCGGATTGAAGAATGCCGGAGCCACCTATCAACGCTTGATGAACAAGGTTTTCAAGGAGCAGATCGGGCGGAATCTGTAAGTTTATGTGGACGACATTCTTATCAAATCCGTCCGAGCGGCCGATCTTTTCAAGGATATGGAAGAAACCTTCCGAACGCTGCGCAAATATGGAGTCAAACTAAACCCCCAAAAGTGCCTGTTCGGAGCCAAAGGAGGGCGTTTTCTGGGGTATATAGTGACCGAGCAGGGAATTGAAGCAAATCCCAGCAAGATTAAAGCACTGCAAGACATGTCGCCCCCAAGAAATACAAGAGAAGTGCAAAGGTTGACCGGTCGGATAACCGCTCTATCGAGATTCATCTCCAGAACCGCCGATCGGAGCCTGCCATTCTTCAAGATCCTGCGCAAGGCTACTAAATTCCAGTGGGATGAAGAATGTGACCGAGCATTTGAAGAGTTGAAGACATATCTTAATTCTCTACCAGTGTTAGCCAAGCCGGTCGGGGGTGAGTCACTTTATATGTATCTGTCGTCAACTGAACATGCTGTAGGCTCAGCACTTGTGAGGGCGAACGGCGAAGCCACATTTTAAAAGATGCTGAATCTCGTTACACTGGGCTTGAGAAGTTGGCCTTTGCTTTAGTTCTAGCCGCTCGGCGCCTGCGACCGTATTTCTTGGCTCATACCATTATTGTCCGGACGAACAGTCCACTTGGAAGAGTGCTGTTGAATCCAGAAGCGTCTGGACGGCTTATCAAGTGGACGACAGAATTGAGTGAATTTGACATCCAATATCAGCCCCGCTCGGCGATTAAAGCCCAATCCTTGGCTGATTTTGTGACCGAAGTGCAAAGGCCAGAGCCGGAAGCTATGTGGAGAATATATGTGGATGGATCCTCCACTCGGCTTGGAAGTGGGATCGGAATATTACTACTCTCACCTCATGAAGAAAAGATGCACCTATCCGTCCGGCTAGATTACAAAGCTACTAACAATGAAGCAGAGTATGAGGCTCTCATAGCCGGATTGCAGGCAGCACGGCATGTGGGAGCAGCTCGGGTGACACTCTATTCTGATTCACAGTTGGCCGCTCAGCAACTTTCCGGCACCTTTGAAATCAACTGTGTTCGGCTCAAACTCTACGCTGAGGCCTTTGAAAAACTCAAAGCTACTTTCCGAGAGGTGCTTATTCAGAAGATCCCCCGAACGGAGAACCAGGCTGCCGATGAGTTAGCCAAACTAGCGAGCTCAATAACGCCGGTCGCCGTTCAGCAACCAATTGAAAAAACGCTACTGGTGGCGCATGTCGACCGGATGCAAGGCCTCGCATTTCCAAGTGACTGGAGGACACCTATTATAGAATTCCTCCGTTCGGGCACCACACCATCCGATGAATATGCAGCCCTCGAGAGAAGAGCCGGCCGGTTCACACTCATCGGAGATCGCTTTACAAGAAAGCTTTCTCGCGCCCTTTGTTGAAATGTGTGAGCTCAGAACATCCTCCAGGAAGTACATCAAGGATCATGCGGGGGTCATTCGGGCGGACGCTCATTGGCCAAGAAGATCCTCTTGGCCGGATACTTTTGGCCAACTTTACAAACAGATGCCGCTCGGACAATATCTACATGCCTTTCCTGCCAGAAGTATCACAACTTCTCCCACCGACCGGCAGAGGAGATGAAGGCATCAACCATCTCATGTCCGTTCGATCAATGGGGAATGGATATTGTGGGTCCATTTCCGATGGCAACCGGGCAGAGGAAATTTTTACTAGTGGCGGTAGACTATTTCTCCAAGTGGGTGGAGGCCGAGCCGCTGGCAAAGATAACTGAACAGATGGTTAAAAAATTCATCTGGCAACACATCATTTGTCGGTTCGGCATCCCTCGCCGACTAGTGTCCGACAACGGGCGGCAGTTCACAGGGAAGATGTTAGAGGATTGGTGCAAAAGCTACGGCATTGAGCAACATTTCACATCCGTGGCCTATCCTCAGAGCAACGGTCAAGCTGAAGTCACCAACCGGGAAATTCTTCGTATTCTGCGCGCTTGGCTCGACCATTTGGGAGGGAGTTGGCCGGATGAAGTGCCGAGCGTCTTGTGGGCTATCCGAACGACGCCAAAAGAAGGGACGGGAGTCACACCGTTCCATTTGGTATATGGCGGTGAGGCTGTCATACCGGTCGAAGTCGGCGTTGAGTCAGCCAGGATCCAGAGCTATGATGATGACAACGCCGAACGAAGAAACATGGAGCTGGACTTGGTAGAAGAGGAGACAAAGGAGTTGCCCGGAATTACGCCTAGCATAGCGCAACATGAGTTGCATGTCCGACCTGATCGCTCGGCGAGTCAAGCAGAAAAAAAGCGATTTTAGCGTCGAGCAGAATGCCATAATCCGGGCGGAAATCAGAGAAACTTCGGAGGCCGGCCACATACGGAGGATGAGGTCGAGCTGGCTAGCCAACGTGGATCGACCTCCAAACCGGGCGGGGTGAAAGGTGTATCACTGTAAATCACCCTGTGTATTTCATTTTTCGACTAAATACTTGAAATGCAGAGATGAAAAGTCAAAAGAGCGAATATAAGGCATTATCATCGTAAACCGAAGGCCCCCGAGCCGATCGGCCGGGAGGTTTGTATCCGAGCCGGGAGCTCGAACCCGAAGACCCCAGGCCGTTCGGCCGGGCTGCGTATAGAATAAAAGCAGCATTCGAAATCGAAGACCCCGAGCAGTTCGGCCGGGCTGCATACTAGTGTGGCAGGAAGGAAACCAAAGCCCTGCGCTGCTCAGGATGATAGAGGGAGGTTATTGCCTGGAGCGAAGGCCGGAGCCGGTCGGCCAGGTATATGGTTTTCCGAGCCAAGTGCTCGACAACGAAGGCCCCGAACCGCTCGGCCGGAGGTATACGGATCAAATTGGCGCCAAACGCTCTAAAAACGGAAGCCCCGTACCATTCGGACGGATATAAATTATCCGAGCCAAAATGCTCGGAGCAGACCCTGAGCCGTTCGGCCAGGAGTACGTTCTTGGGTAAAAGGGGCATAGGGATTATCCGAGCCAAGCACCCGAATAGTGAAAGCCTCCCTGCCGATCAGGTTCGCAAGCGAATGACCCGTGCTGTTCGGCCGGGCATAAATATTGTTCAAGCGCGGGATATGAAGGCCAAGGTCGCTTGACCTGGTAAGGAGTTAGCCTCGAAGGCCGTCTAGCCCAGACGTTAAACCGTAGAGACGAGCCGGCGTCTATAAACCCTCCGAGCGGAAGACCGACGATCACCGTCGTTAAAGATCGAGAGCCGCGCCGATCGGCTATAAACATCCGCGCCGACGAGCACCGTCGTTAAAGATCGAGAGCCGCGCCGATCGGCTATAAACATCCGTGCCGACGAGCACCGTCGTTAAAGATCGAGAGCCGCGCCGATCGGCTATAAACATCCGCGCCGACGAGCACCGCCGTTAAAATCGAGAGCCGCTACCGATCGGCTATAAACATCCGCACCGACGAGCACCGCCGTTAAAGATCGAGAGCCGCGATTGGCTATAAACATCCGTGCCGACGAGCACCGTTAAAAATCGAGAGCCGCGCCGATCGGGTATAAACATCCGCGCCGACGAGCACCGTTAAAGATCGAGAGCCGCGCCGATCGGCTATAAACATCCGTGCCGACGAGCACCGCTGTTAAAAATCGAGAGCCGCTACCGATCGGCTATAAACATCCGCCGGCGATGAGCACCGCCGTTAAAATCGAGAGCCCGCCTATCGGCTATAAACATCCCGAGCGGAAGAACGAATATCAAAGTAAGACCGTGGAAACTACAAATATTAAAAAATTCAGGCCCGATTGGGAGTTGGTCCTTCGATACTCGGCTTTGTGGACTTCACGCAGGCAGGATACGTGCAAAGTGAGTAGGCTACCTCGCTCGGACCCTATGCAATGTGCCAAGCCGATCGGACGCGTGAAGGAGAACCCTTAAGAGCAGGACTGACTCTAAGTATCAACGTTAAGCAAACAGAAGAATATTATGGACAATGAGTAGGAAAACAAGCAAAGGAGCAGCGTTTCTTTAGAAGAAGAATTATGCCGAACGGCACGCACAAAAATTTTACATCCGCCGAGCGGATGAAATACAGAAGGTACTCGAAATAACCCGCCTCACTCAGGGTCTTCAAAGCTGAAGAAGGCGTCAGGAATATCATCAATCATGGCCGCCAGGTCGGAAGCGGGAATATGCATTCCCTCGGGAAGGTGGCCCCCTTTCTTCAAGTATGTCACGGTGACCTTGACCGCTTCGGTGAAAGTGGAAGAGACGTTGCCACCGAATTTTAGGCCGAACCTCTCCGAGTGGAGGTATTCCTGGCGCGCGGCTGCTAGGCGACTCGGCTCACCCTCTTTATATTTTCTGAGTGCCGCTCGGGAAGCGGTTAAGGTGTCTTGAACAGCCTTCAAGTCCACCTCGGCCTTTGTGCGCTCTGCCGAACGGATCTCTCGCTCGGCATTCAGCTCGGCCTCTAGCTTCTTAGACTGCTGATCTAGGGCCCGGACTTCGACTTTCATTTTATCCAGATCAGCAATCGCTCGCCTCTTCCGGCTACTGGCGCGCTTCACGTCCCCGTCCCGCTTCTTCACCAAGTCTTCGAGTCGGGCCACCTCCGCAGCCAGATCGGCAGCCTTCTTCTGTTCGGCCTCGAGGGTTTGTTTCTCTCGCTCGGCCGACGGACCCCCCGACAATTGAAGTTTTTCCAGGAGACCCTCCAGCTCGGCTAGCCGACGGCTAGTGGCGATTTGCTCAGCCCAGCGCTGTAAAGGAAATAATGAAATCAGGAATCAAATAGTGGCATGGAACAGGAAGAAAAATGAATACCTGAGTGGCCTGCTGCATGTTGTTGTCGCCAAGCTGCTTGGGCGTCATGAGGGCCGCTTGAATCTGCGCGTCCTCAAAAAGCTTGGCAAGCGGGCCCGTCAAGGTTATTTCGTGAACGGGGCTTGAGGGCCGATCGGCGGACAAAATATTCCTCCGATGGGAATCGGAGGGTGGTCTTGATGGTTGGGTGGCCGGCCGGCGCTTCTTCACCTGCAGTCGCTGGCGGAGGACTCCCCTATGGTGGAAGTTTCGCCCAACCGTCGTAGGCGAGGACGAGTCCGTGTGCGGTGGGCGATGTCACAGGGGTCCCGTCTGCGACGGCGTGCGATCGGGCGGTTACGCCGATCGGCTCATGTGGTTCCCCCTCTTGGGTGGCGGAGGGCCGGAGTCTCTTCGACGTTTCGCCGAAGTTCTAGCGGTGGATCCCGACGGGGAATTCCCAGCTCGGCGGGGGCCGAGGAAGCAGGATCCGCCTCAACCTCCGTTGAAGCGGATGGGGCAGCCCCCCCCTCTCCCGCATCTGCCGGGCGGCTGGGGATGAGACCCCGCTCGGCGAGCTCCTTTTTGGTGGCCGCCTCGATCTCCACGGCCTTCAGTTTCAGATGAGCGGTAGCTTTGGAGCGCCACATGACTTCAGCTGCAATAGGAGAAATTAAAATCAGTTAGATAAAAAAGGTGAAGGGAGTAAAGAGTCTCTTACCCATACGGTAGGGAAGATTGGCCCGAACGGGAGATAACCCAAAAATATATAACACCCCCTTGAGCAGCAACTGGTCGATCTTGTATCGCTGACCAGACAACCAATTCGCTGCATGAAGATAGGCTGGATTGCTTCTGAACTTGCCGAGCTCCGGCTGAGTCGGCACAGCGGTCTGCCATTTGGTTCGAAATGTCGGCCGCTCAGGAAGTCGGATATAAAAGAAAAACTCCTTCCAGTGTTTGTTGGAGGTCGGCATGTTATCAAAAAATTTAAAGCCTATTCTACTTTGGAAAATGAAAGTGCCCGGCTCGGATTGTTTGGGGTAGAAGAAGAAGTGGAATATTTTGGGGTCAAGAGGGATACTGTGCAGCTTGAAGAGGACGACCACCCCGCTCAGCAGCCTAAAGGAATTCGGCACAAGTTGGCCGAGCGGGATGCGAAAATAGTTACAAACCTCTACAATAAAGGGATGGGTAGGAAATCTAAGGCCACCTTGGAATTGGTCTAAAAAGAAACAGATTGTGCCGATCGGCGGATCATGTGGTCGGTCAGTCAGGTCGGCTATAATTATTTCATAGTTATTGGGAATCCCATACGTCCGAACAAGGCGCTGAGCACCCTCCTCATCAAACCGACTCTCCATGGTCATATACCAGGGACCGTGAACGTTGGTGGCGGGTTCAGAGGAACTTGCCATCTCGGAGGGGCAAGAGGATAGCAAGAAATCGAAAGAAGGGGAGCGAAAGAGGCGAAATGGGCAGGGAAAACCTAGTAAGTGAAGGAAGAAGACTCACTGAGAAGGAAACGGGCGGAAAAGATCACCGGGGAAAAGGTAGCAGCCGGAAACTGGGACTGGATCGTCGGAGGCTACAGCGGCAGGGGAGGCAGACGGAGGAAGCACGAGCAAGCATGCGGCGAAGGGAGAAGACGGAAGCTTTATACTGCCGAGGTTGGTTGGCCTCCGCCGTCGGATGCAGGTCACGAAAGACGAGGCCCTCATCCGACCGTCTATTTCAAAGCAATCGCGTCCCATCGTACTAAGCATCGCCACCACGTGAGAAGAGCCACGTGGCGCCTTGCCACTAGGCGCAATTAATGCGCATCATACCGCGCATGCTGCGACTTAATGGGAAGGATTTGCGCGATTTTCTAGAAGATTTAAGCAAGCAAACGTCCACGTTGAACAACAAGGCATCCGAAACGAAGAGCCGAGCGGCTGAATCCGGCATAAGGGCCGAACGGCTAAAAGGAAGATTATGGAAGCGGCGACCGCCCGCTCGGACGTCGGACTCACTGCCTCCTTCGACTAGACTTGAAGGGAAGGCAAGTGATCCGGCAGTAAGAATGGGGGACCCACTTCCTGAAGGGTCTTAGCTTGAGAACCGATGAAGGGCTGACTAAGCGGTTAATGGCCGAGCCGATCAGCCGGGTTGGTCCGAGCGGAGTTAGAGATAACCCATCCATGGGGTTGGGTGTCCGACGCCAAGGCAGGAGGATCGAAAGGCCGACCAGGAGCCCGAACGGCAGGGGCCAAAGAGCCGAGCGGGCAACCCGCCCGGACAAAATAAGGGCGAGGGGACAAAAAGGTGGCCGAGCGGCCTATGCGCTCGGCTCGGGATATGGGATATCGGTAGAAGCATGTCTGATGATTAGGCCGTACACAAGATCGCACGATGGAGGATCTTGCCGTCACATCATGGAAAGGTTGATACAGTAGCAGTATGGCCTCAGGGACGGGACGCCTTTTCTGACGGATCCATATCTGGGCATGGCCCTTCTGACAGACCCATGCTTGGGCATGGTCAAATGCAGGTGATTGCTTTGATTGACGCGCCCAGGCTTCTTCGAGGGGTCTATATAAGGCCCCAATTTCTTCACCGGAGGTATGCACGTCTTCATCTTGAGGCCACCTTTTTGTCATTCCTCGCCTGACTTGAGCGTCGGAGGACCGTCGCTGGGACACCCCTCCCGGCTCGGTTTTGTTGCAGGTTCGCCGGAGCACTCGAGGATCCAGCAGAGAGCGCCACGTGCCCAGCGTCCACTGACTCTTGGTTCGGACAGGATCATATATATATATATATATATATATATTTTTTTTTTTGCTTCTTCCTCTTGGTAAAAATACCAAATGAACTCCAAAAATTACATAAAAATACTCTAAAAATTCCTAAAAATCTCTAGAATTTTTCTATAGCATTTAATAATATTTTTGAATTATTTTTGGGGCTCAAAAGGAGGAAATTTGGGTCGTTACATTCTATGTGTTCGTATTGTTCTCATAATCATATAAATATCCTCATATATAATTTTTTTTTATCTATTATCTTTTTTTTCTCATATCAAAGTGAAATATATATAGTTTACTCCTCATTAAAAAAGTTATTGTTCAACGCATATAGTATATGTGTTTGAAACCCTAAATATAGATCTTGAGATTTCAAAATTTCATGAAATAAGTTCTTATTGTTCGTATTATTCTCCTCATCATAAAAATACCCTCGTACATAATTTTTACCTTATATATGTTAGTTAGAGCCCTAGAGCCAATCATTTGATGATTGTATGGACTCATTGTATCATATTCTTGCATATTAATAAAGGCATTTGTTTGGTTATTATACTTATTTGTATTAGTGCCAAATAGACTAAGTATAATAGCGTCCTTGAGTAGAAGGTTCATACCTATATCAATCGATTAGTTGAATCGATAGTGAGATGATATAGGGAACACTACTCTAAATCATTCCTAGTCGAGTATTAACATTCAGGGACAATGTTAATACAATAAGACTAGCATGTAGGTCAGCTCGATGACTTGATCTCACAAGTCATGGATATAGAGATATCAAGCTGACACATGGGTATGCATTAGAGAATGCATACTGAATGACCCGCCATGAGAAAGTATCATGGATCGTTATATGAGTGTCATATACTTTCTCATGTGGCTATTAGTATGACTATTAGTCCTTAGACCTAAAGTCACCATGGATCCCTACATAAGGAGTTATATACTTTGGTTTCGTCAAACGTCACCCGTAACTGAGTGGACTATAAAAGCGATTACTGGGTATGTAACGAATTATGCAGAGGGATGTGAGTGATGTAGATGAGATCTATCCCTCCTATATGACGGGAGTGACATCGATATTCTTGATAGAGTAAGACCACGAAGTGTATGACCATACCCAAATGAGTCAATATGAGATATTGAGCTCATTTGATTGAGTGAGTCTACTTGGAGTTCAAGATTTAGATTGGTCAGAGGATGACACGATCTATGCCTCACTTTGATCAATCTAGATGTCTAGGATAGAAGGACACTTGTCATATATTGTGAGAAGTCACAATTAATAGTCATAAGGTGATGTTGGATCTCAACATTCTTGTAACTTGGGTAGCAATGATGTATTGCTAGATGTCGCTCATTGCTTATGTTTCTAAAGGAGTTTAGAATCATTGCCAACGTTACAAGAACCTATTGGGTCAAACACAAAGAACAAGTGGATGGAGATTGGGTTAATATGATGAACCAATTGGATTAAGTTCTTATGATGAACCAAGATGATTAGATTCATTTGATGAATCAAATTGGATTAAGAGTAATCCAAATTGAGCTAATTGAGTTGGACTCAAGTTGATTCATGTATTCAATGAGTCTAATTTAGATTATGACTCATTAAATCAACTTAATTTAATGAATTAGATTCATTATATTAAGTTGACTTGAATCAAATGGTTAGATTAGATCAACCATGGAAGATATTTGGTCAAGTTTGACTTGACTTGAGAGGGAGAGGAAGAGTCAAGTTTGACTTGACTAATTTCCACATCATTAGTGAGATGGCAAGATGTGGACCAATGATGATGCTCCACATTATCATGGTATGCCACATCATGGAGGTTACAAGCCTCCATTCTCATTAATGTGGCCGGCCACATTAAATGAGTAGGAGTTACTCATGTGGCCGGCCACACAAGTGAATCAATGGGAATGAATTTTGATTCATTGCTCTCATTCATTTCATCTCCTTCCTCTAGCCATTCTCTTCTTCCTTTCCTCCTTCTTGACCGAGAGTTTCAAGTAAGGTGAAGGTGGTTGAGTGAGTTCCAAGAGCAAAGGAAGAGTGAAGGTCACAAAGGAGGGATACTACTTCTTGAGTGTAAGACATTCCTTTTGCATCCTTTCTCTTCTTCCTTTTTAAATCTTACCCAAGAGCCCTAGAAAGTGCTAGCACACTTGGGGCTCTCTTCTCCATCCTTGAGTGCTAGAGAGCACTCCTTGTTCGTGTGGATATTACTAGAGAAGTATCTACCTTGATACTTTGGAGATCCGACACGTACCTTGGACGAGCGGGATTTGCGAGGGCACGCACCAAAGGTATAAAGTGTTTTCTTTTGTAGATCTACTGTAGATCGTTGTTTATAACTTGTACTTGTGTTTTCGAAATTTTTCCTTGCACGGATCCTACGGCTTTGGGTGATTCGCGGCCCGAAAAACGGTTTTCGCGGCCCGAAAAACCCAACAGTGGTATCAGAGCCACGTGCAAGGCTTGTACGAGTTTGATTTTTGGTTTTATGAAAACTAAAGTTTCTGTAATTTTCTGTAAAATTATGATTTTATAGTTTTTATGGGTAATTTTTCCGTAGAAGCGAAGCACAAGTGTCTCGGCACTTGTAGGCTTCGGCTACCGGAAAGATTTTTCCAAAACGGCTTCGTTTTGCCCCAAATCCGTTTGGGACAGCGGGCTTGGGTGCCATTAGATTGCAAAGGAGCAACTCACGATGGTTAGATCGTGGGTAGGGGTACTGCCCCTAACCCCGCAAGGGGATTTGCTCCGCGATTGCACCCGAAATCGCTAAAAACGAACCCGCCGGGAAGATTTTTCCAAAACGGCAATGTCTCGGCCCAAATCGTTTTGGGACAGCGGGTTTAGGCGCTGTTGGATCGCAAAGGAACCCTCGCGATGGTTAGATCGCGGGTAGGGGCGCTGCCCCTGGGCCCCGCAAGGGGATCCGTTCCGCGATTGCGTCCGAAACCGCTAAACGGGACCGCCGGGAAATTTTACTCGTAAAAATTGTAAAAATTAATTTTAAAATTATAGAAAATTATGAAAAATATATAATTTTGAATTATATATTAATTTTGTGATAGTCATGGCTCAAAAACCCAATATGATTGGTTGTGTTGTAATTCATAATACGGCCTGCGTGCCGTTATGTGTTTGCGCGTGTTGTATGTTTTTATTTATTCGCGACCTGCGCGTCGTGCCTTCTCTTATATTCTTGTTGTAAATTAGATTTAGACTCGAATGTAACTCGAGTTTCAAATTGTAATGTACAAATTGGAGCGGTGGAGGGTCCACACGAGACGGAGTTCCGAGGCGGGCACGAGCAACACAAGGTGGTCAAAGGGAGGAGCTTGGAGAAGCTGTTGACCCTAGGTTGACCATTCGATCTTCTCATTGGCTTGAGAAGATCGTAGTAGGGCCATGACTAAATCACAAATATATTAATTAGTTAATTGCTTATGTATATGATGCATGTTTAATAAGTAATTAATTAATTAGTGCCTTACGATTAGATTAGATCTAAGTCGTGCACATGATGCACCCTTGCGATTAGATTAGATCTAAGTCGTGCACAAGATGCATCCTTTTCGATTAGATTAGATCTCGATCGAACCAACTCTAAATGCCTAACCGTGCCGTGATACCTATCACTACCTCGATCACATGTATTGTTGAATCTGCCAAAGCAGAGCAATACATATTATCTTGGTAGGGTACGGAGGGACAATCTTGGTCTCGCCTATCAACGCATGGGTGAATACAAACTCAATTAGATTGAGTATTCCTAGTTACTCGGTTGGATCGAGTCAACTATAGGCATTATTCCAACGGTTGGAAAAGATAGGTCAAAATCACATCTATATTAACTCTCGAGCGTATTAGCCAAAGCTAACTCGAGTTTTAATATAAATGCGGATATTGATTTTATAAACAAGAGTTGCATAGAGATGTAATTGGTAATCGTTACCTACCGATCATACTAAGCCTTGGGCGTATTAGCCAAAGCTAACTCAAGGGTTAGTATGATGTGGATCTTGTCCCACAAGAATTATAGAATTCGGTGGGAGCATCATTTAATTAAAGGCCTAATTAAATGATTTTAAAAGAATATGATATTTATTTCTGTATATTTTCTGTTGTAGATAACCATGACGTCGAATACGAACTCTTTCTCCCTGCGTTCTGTCCTTAAGAAGGACAAGCTCAACGGAGCAAATTTCCTGGACTGGTATAGGAACCTGAGAATAGTTCTCACTCAGGAACGTAAACTGTACGTTCTGGAGCAGCCCATTCCGGAGGCTCCTCCTGCCACTGCCACGCGAGCTGACCGGGATGCTTACAAGAAGCATCAAGATGACGCATTAGATGTGTTCTGTCTTATGCTCGCAACCATGAACTCTGAGCTTCAGAAGCAATATGAGTTGATGAGTGCTTACGATATGGTTGAACATCTTTGTCACCTATATCAAGGACAAGCAAGGCACTGGAAGAGGAACTCCAAAGAATACCTGGAAGATCTTACGAAGAAGAGAAATAAGATTCCTACTTCAGGTATACATGTTATAGAAGTCAACCTCTCTATTTCTTCATCGTGGGTATTAGATACCGGATGTGCTTCGCACATTTGTACTAATGTACAAGCGCTGAGAAATAGCAGGGCTTTGACGAAGGGTGAGATAGACCTACGAGTAGGCAATGGAGCATGAGTTGCTGCTATTGCTGTAGGAACTTATCATCTATCTCTTCCCTCTGGGCTTGTACTAGAATTAGATGATTGTTGTTATGTGCCTGCCTTGAACATAATTTCAGTTTCTTGTTTGGACAAGAAAGGATTCTCGTTTATAATAAAGAACAAATGTTGTTCTGTCTATTTAAACGATATGTTCTATTGTAGTGCACCTCTAATAAATGGACTCTATATTCTAGACCTTGAGAGCCCTATCTATAACATAAATACCAAGAGGTTCAAGTCAAATGACATGAACCAAACCTACCTCTGGCACTGTCGCTTAGGTCATATAAATGACAAGCGCTTATCCCAGCTCCATAAGGATGGTATGCTGGACTCATTTGATTTTGAATCATATGAGGTATGCGAGTCATGCCTACGAGGCAAGATGACCAAGACTCCCTTTAGTGGGCACAGCGAGAGAGCGACTGATTTGTTAGGACTCATACATAGTGATGTATGTGGCCCTTTCAATGTCGCTGCTAGAGGTAGTTATAGGTACTTCATCACATTTACTGACGACTTCAGTAGATACGGTTATGTGTACTTAATGACACATAAGTCCGAATCCTTTGAAAATTTCAAAGAATTCAAGAATGAAGTACAGAACCAGCTTAGCAAGAGTATTAAGATACTTCGATCCGATCGAGGTGGAGAATATCTTAGCCATGAGTTCCGTGACTATCTAGCTGAGTGTAGGATTCTATCCCAACTCACTCCTCCTGGAACACCACAGTGGAATGGTGTATCCGAACGGAGGAATCGTACCTTATTAGATATGGTACGATCTATGATGAGTCACACAGATCTTCCGACATATCTATGGGGATATGCTCTAGACACGGCAGCTTTCATACTCAACCGAGTTCCATCAAAGGCCGTGATAAAGACACCATATAGGATATGGACAGATGCCGTGTCTTTCATGAGGATTTGGGGTTGTGAGGCTTACGTTAGGCGTCAAGTCTCAGATTAGGATCCAAATCCGACAAGTGCTTTTTCATTGGATATCCCAAGGAAACTAAGGGATATTACTTCTACATTCCCAAACACAAGG
This sequence comes from Zingiber officinale, assembly GCF_018446385.1. Classification (NCBI taxonomy): domain Eukaryota; kingdom Viridiplantae; phylum Streptophyta; class Magnoliopsida; order Zingiberales; family Zingiberaceae; genus Zingiber; species Zingiber officinale. Next base: position 92,409,460 of record NC_056002.1, on the reverse strand, counting down.
TAGTTGTGGCAAAGACTGGGGTCTTTCTAGAAAGGGACTTTGTTTCTAGAAAGACTAGTGGGAGCACGTTCGATCTTGAAGAAGTTCAAGATACGAACAATAGCACTGATGCCTCGATGGAAATTGAACTGGAACCACAAAGTGTTGTGGATGATGTTGTTCCACAAGGAGTTGAGGAACAACAACCGGTTCAAGTAGACATACCTCTTCGCAGGTCTGATAGGGTACGTTGTCAGCCTGAGAGATACTCATTTCTCTTGTCTGACCATGATGACGTTGTACTCATAGAGGATGAGCCTATCACCTATCAGGAAGCTGTGATGAGACCAGATTCCGAGAAATGGCTAGAAGCCATGAGATCCGAGATGGAATCCATGTACACCAACCAAGTATGGACTTTGGTTGATCCACCTAAAGGGGTAAAACCCATTGGGTGCAAGTGGGTCTTTAAGAGAAAGACTGACATGGATGGACTTATCTATAAGGGTCGCTTGGTAGCTAAAGGTTTCAAGCAGATTCATGGTATTGACTATGATGAAACCTTTTCTCCAGTGGCGATGTTTAAGTCCATTCGGATCATGCTTGCTATTGCAGCCTACCATGAGATATGGCAGATGGATGTCAAAACCGCGTTTCTGAATGGAAACCTACTCGAGGATGTGTACATGACACAACCTGAGGGTTTTGTAGATCCACAGAGTATGCAAGCTGCATAGGTCCATTTATGGACTAAAGCAAGCTTCTCGGAGCTGGAATCTTCGATTCGATGATGCGATCAAACAGTTTGGTTTCATCAAGAACGAAGATGAGCCTTGTGTCTATAAGAAGGTTGTAGGAGATATAGTTGTCTTCCTTATATTGTATGTGGATGACATACTAATCATTGGGAAGGACATCCCTATGCTTCAGTCTGTCAAGACCTGGCTAAGGAGTTGCTTCTCAATGAAGGACTTAGGTGAGGCATCCCGCATTCTAGGGATACAGATCTATAGGGATAGATCTAAGAGATTGCTTGGCCTAAGTCAGAGTACATACATTGACAAGGTACTCCTTCGGTTTGCCATGCAGAACTCCAAGAAGGGATTTCTGCCGATGTCACATGGCGTGAGTCTTTCGAAGACTCAAGGTCCCTCTTCTAGAGAGGAGAGAAACCGTATGGATCAGATCCCTTATGCCTCAGCCATAGGATCGATCATGTACGCCATGCTATGTACTCGACCTGATGTCTCGTATGCTTTGAGCATGACGAGCAGATACCAGTCAGATCCAGGTGAAAGTCACTAGATAGTGGTCAAGAATATTCTTAAGTACTTAAGAAGGACTAAAGAATATTTCTTGATATATGGAGGCAATGATGAGCTAGCTGTAAAGGGTTACTGTGATGCTAGCTTCCAGACCGACCAGGATGACTATAGATCGCAGTCAGGGTTCGTGTTTTGCTTAAATGGTGGTGCTGTGAGCTGGAAGAGTTCGAAGCAGGACACAGTAGCTGATTCTACAACAGAGGCCGAGTTCAGAAGCAGCAAAGGAGGCAGTTTGGATCCGCAAGTTCATCACTGAACTTGGGGTGGTTCCTAGCATCGCTGACCCAGTTGAGCTCTATTGTGACAACAATGGAGCTATAGCACAGGCGAAGGAACCTCACTCACACCAGCGGACCAAGCACATACTACGACGCTTCCATCTCATTCGAGAGATTATCGATAGAGGAGATGTGAAGATTTGCAGAGTACCTACAGAGGCTAACATTGCAGATCCCTTGACCAAGGCTTTGGCACAGAGAAAGCATGATGGTCACACTAGGTCATTAGGCCTTAGAGCCTATACTGATTGGCACTAGTGCTAGTGGGAGATTGTTAGTTAGATCCCTAGAGCCAATCATTTGATGATTGTATGGACTCATTGTATCATATTCTTGTATATTAATAAAGACATTTGTTTGGTTATTATACTTATTTGTATTAGTGCCAAATAGACTAAGTATAATAGCGTCCTTGAGTAGAAGGTTCATACCTATATCAATCGATTAGTTGAATCGATAGTGAGATGATATAGGGAACACTACTCTAAATCATTCCTAGTCGAGTATTAACATTCAGGGACAATGTTAATGCAATAAGACTAGCATGTAGGTCAGCTCGATGACTTGATCTCACAAGTCATGGATATAGGATATCAAGTTAAACATGGGTATGCATTAGAGAATGTATATTGAATGACCCGCCATGAGAAAGTATCATGGATCGTTATATGAGTGTCATATACTTTCTCATGTGGCTATTAGTATGACTATTAGTCCTTAGACCTGAAGTCACCATGGATCCCTACATAAGGAGTTATGTACTTTGGTTTCGTCAAACGTCACCCGTAACTGGGTGGACTATAAAGGCGATTACTGGGTATGTAACGAATTATGCAGAGGGATGTGAGTGATGTAGATGGGATCTATCCCTCCTATATGACGGGAGTGACATCGATATTCTTGATAGAGTAAGACCATGAAGTGTATGGCCATACCCAAATGAGTCAATATGAGATATTGAGCTCATTTGATTGAGTGAGTCTACTTGGAGTTCAAGATTTAGATTGGTCAGAGGATTACACGGTCTATGCCTCACATTGATCAATCTAGATGTCTAGGATAGAAGGACACTTGTCATATATTGTGAGGAGTCACAATTAATAGTCACAAGGTGATGTTGGATCTCAACATTCTTGTAACTTGGGTAGCAATGATGTATTGCTAGATGTCATTATTGCTTATGTTTCTAAAGGAGTTTAGAAACATTGCCAACGTTACAAGAACCTATTGGGTCGCACACAAAGAACAAGTGGATGGAAATTGGGTTCATATGATGAACCAATTGGATTAAGTTCATATGATGAACTAAGATGATTAGATTCATTTGATGAATCAAATTGGATTAAGAGTAATCCAAATTGGGCTAATTGAGTTGGACTCAAGTTGATTCATGTATTCAATGAGTCTAATTTAGATTATGACTCATTAAATCAACTTAATTTAATGAATTAGATTCATTATATTAAGTTGGCTTGAATCAAATGGTTAGATTAGATCAATCATGGAAGAGATTTGGTCAAGTTTGACTTGACTTGAGAGGGAGAGGAAGAGTCAAGTTTGAATTGACTAATTTCCACATCATTAGTGAGATGGCAAGATGTGGACCAATGATGATGCTCCACATCATCATGGTATGCCACATCATGGAGGTTACAAGCCTCCATTCTCATTAATGTGGCCGGCCACATTAAATGAGTAGGAGTTACTCATGTGGCCGGCCACACAAGTGAATCAATGGGAATGAATTTTGATTCATTGCTCTCATTCATTTCATCTCCTTCCTCTAGCCATTCTCTTCTTCCTTTCCTCCTTCTTGACCGAGAGTTTCAAGTAAGGTGAAGGTGGTTGAGTGAGTTCCAAGAGCAAAGTAAGAGTGAAGGTCACAAAGGAGGGATACTACTTCTTGAGTGTAAGACATTCCTTTTGCATCCTTTCTCTTCTTCCTTTTTAAATCCTACCCAAGAGCCCTAGAAAGTGCTAGCACACTTGGGGCTCTCTTCTCCATCCTTGAGTGCTAGAGAGCACTCCTTGTTCGTGTGGATATCACTAGAGAAGTATCTACCTTGATACTTTGGAGATCCGACACGTACCTTGGACGAGCGGGATTTGCGAGGGCACGCACCAAAGGTATAAAGTGTTTTCTTTTGTAGATCTACTGTAGATCGTTGTTTATAACTTGTACTTGTGTTTTCGAAATTTTTCCTTGCACGGATCCTGCGGCTTTGGGTGATTCGGGGTTTCCGCGACGCGAAAAACGATTTTCGCGGCCCGAAAAACCTAACAATATATTGAGTGTAGTAATTTTTTTACATGAATTATGTCATATTCATGTTAAAGAATCACTCCACTTAATATATTGGGGCAAAATTATGGATGAGGGCATTTTAATGATAAGTAGAAAATAGGAACATATGGAAACTTGTTTCATAAAATTTTGATATCTCTAGCTCTATATTTAGGCTTTGGTTGATTTTGTTGGTGTAGAGTGCACCAGAATCAAACTTGAGTTTTGATGTCGTCAAAGGTTCAAGTTAAGTCTTGTTGTGATATGATAAATTGACTGTGTGTAAGCTATTTACTCAATTGAGAAAAGCCCTAGTCATGGCTAGGTAGGAAAGTCTTAGCAGATTGTAGAAGCAAGGTAGGAAGTCTAGGTGGTTCGAAGACCTGACACATGACAGTTGGACTCAATAGGTCTGGAGGACCTGATATCGAGAGGAAGCCCTAGGGAGTTGATCTAATGTTGAGCTAAAATCCAAACAGGTATGGAGGACTCGATGTTTGGCAGGTAGATTGAGGTAAGCAGCTGGAGTGGAGCGACGGGGAGGTTGTGTCCCGAGAAGGGGCAAACCCTAGGTCGTTGGTCCAACTAAAGAAATCAAGAGGTTTCTAAGTTGAGATCAAGATAGGTTTTACCTTCTTTTCTTACTCATGCAGCATTATACTATTGTGCTAACTTTATGTTGCACAGATATTTTTATACTATGAAACTAACTCTATTTTTAGAAGCTAAAGGGATCGATCAACTGAATACGAGGTTCAGTTGACCAAACCTAGCTAATGTGGTAGGGTTCAGATTGCGCAGAGCAAAATTTGGAAGTTAGGCGGATTGATCAACCGAACTCAGGGATCAGTCGATCGAATATTAAAAGACATTAATGATAAATAAGATCAAATCTCATTGAAGAAGGAAATCAGCATGATCAATCGATCGATTAAGGTGATCAGTCAACCAAACAATAAATGCTATTAATAAGGCAATAATTGAATCTCAACAAAGAAAGAATTCTATGTGATCAGTCGACCAATAAGGAGATCAGTCAATTGAAATAATCAGTCGATCGCAGGCTTTTTTAACTTATAAAAAGACCTTAAGATCTGAGCCGACAACAACAATTCTTATGCAACCTTCTAATCTTCTTCCTCTCTAATTCGTGCTGCTAGTGCTCTATGCTTCAACTCTGTATGCAAAGCTACAACATTGAAGAGCTCTGATAATTCTTCATTTTATATCTTCATTGTTGGTATATTTACTTAGATTGCATAATTCTTTTTGAAGATTTCAAAAAGAGGAATTTTAGTGAATTACTCAATAGTGTGATCAAGGATCATGAGTCTTGAAGTAGGAGTAGACACATGCTTCGAACCAAGTAACCATTTGTCTGTTGAGTATTTCTTTTGCTATATTATTTTCCACTGCTATACTTTGATTTAGTTTTATAAAATGAAAAAGATTTTTAACGAGCAATATTCACCCTCCCACCTTTATCGTTATTTCAATCATTCAATTGGTATTAGAGCAAGCACTTTGAATTAACTTAATCGTTTTTCAAGCACTTTAAAAATATTTTTTCCTTTTTTTTTAAAAAAAAGATTTGAATCTTATTTTTGCTATATTGTTTTTTCCCTTTATCTCACACTACTAATCCTAAGATAAAAGTCTTCGATATCTTCTTTGTTTTTTTTTTTGCGAGAATGTCAAACTCCTACCAAGAGGACTACAACAATGTTTATCCCCCACTGTTCAACGGAGAAAAATTTCAACTACTAGAAGAAAAAAATTGAATGCTACCTCAAGTCTGATATCAAACTCTAATTCACAATTCTGAAGGGATGCACACCACCCATGGAGAATGGGTAACCACTAGACCTAGAAAAGTGGAACCCCCAAATGGTGAAGAAAGCACAAGTAAACTACAAAGCTATAAACATCATTCAGTGCGACTTAACCATGGAGGAGCTAAATTGAGTCAGACCCTACGGGAACATAAAATAACTATGAGATCTCCTAGCAAAACTGCATGAGGGAATCGACAACTCTAAGGTAAAAAAAAAAAGAATCTTAAACCCTAAATATAGACCTAGAATCTTGGAATTTCATGAAACTAGTTTCTATGTGTTTGTATTGCTCTTCTAATTATATAAATATCCCCATACATCATTTTTATCTATTATCTTTTTTCATAGCAAAGTGAAACATATATAGTTTACTCCTAATTTAAAAAGTTATTGTTCAACACATATAGGATGTGTGTTCGAAACACTAAATATGAACCTAAAGATCTCAAAATTTCATGAAACAAGTTCTTAAGTGTTTGTATTATTCTCCTAATTATAAAAATACCCTCATACATAATTTTAACCCAACATATTGAGTGTAGTATTTTTTTAACATGAATTAGGTCATATTCATGTTAAAAAATTACTACACTCAATACATTGGGTTAAAATTATAGATAAGGGTATTTTTATGATTAGGAGAAGAATATGAACACATAAAAATTTGTTTCATGAAATTTCAATATCTCTAGGTTCATATTTAGAGTTTTGGTTGCTTTTTTCTTTTTTCTTTTTAATTCTGGAATTAATCCTGGATTCTATTAGAGTAATCTTGCCTCAAGATGGTCCGGGGTGGCCATGAGTTTTGATGATTTTGGTAAAGGGTATTTGATATGTGTTTGTGAGTGTGAGGGTTTATAGGATACATATATGACTCAACTTGATAACTTCGGGTTCGATGAAGGATGGAGCATCCAAGTGATCATGGACAAGGCAGCAAGGACAAGAGCTGAGGGAAGCGACTTTGAGGCATACAAGAAGGATGACATTGAGACAAGCTGTGGGCTTGAATGCATCTGAGGGACGAGAGCCAAAGGAAGTAGGCTTGAAGGCAAGAGGTCAAGTCTGCAAGAAAGAGTCAGGTGAGTCGTAAGGATGAGGATCCGAGTGCTGAGAGACTGTAGTCGAGGTACCAGTCGACCGGTACTTTCATCAGTCGATTGGTTCAATCGATTAGGTAATCGACTGGGAGCGAACAGAATGCTTCTGTTATCTTGACCAGTGTGGAGTAGTCGACTGGTACTTTTACCAGTTGACTAGTATTAAGCCATTGGGATGTAACGGTCAAAATTTCATAGAGGACAGTCGATTGACACTTTCACCAGTTGACTGGTAGGTGGGGTTTTCCAACCCGTGGCCTATATAACCAAGACTTGGAAGCTTAGTTAAGGTTGACGAAATATAGGTGGTGAACCCCTATTAGTAGTCTATCTTGAGCTGTGATTATAGTGCGGTGTATTGATCAAGGTTATGCGAGGTTTACTCCATCGAAAAGGAGTTTGTGCTAGCCAGAGTTTCGAAACTTGATCCACCGAAGGATCATAGGGATAATCCACCTTACAGACAACCATGGAGTAGGAGCAAGTTATCTCCGAACCACGTAAATTAATGTGTTATCAGTTTGTCTTTCCTTTAGTGTTTAGCTTATTTATTTTGTATTATTCCACTAAGCAACTAACAAGTGTAGGAAGAACCCTGAATTGGGGGCACCGTCTATCCAACCCCCCTTCTAGCTGGCCATCCGATCCCCAACAAGTGGTATCAGAGCGAGTTCACACTTTGTTGGACTAACCACTAAGAAGAGCAACATTCAAGGATGTCCGACTTGATAGCTCCACCAAAGTATAAATGAGGAAGCCTATGGGACATCATGTTTTGGATGATGAAGATAGAGGTCTTCTTTGAAATGGATTGAGACACCATGATGGTGGTCAAAAACTCGTTCGAAGTCCCAAAAGACAAGAAGGGAAAAAGACTTCGACCAAGATATTGGACAGAGGAGCAACGATCACGATCACAGGCATATGATAAGGTAATATCAATTTTAATAGATATTTTATCTTCTAACATGATAAGTGATGTAGGAAAGTATGAAAATGCTCATGATTTATGGAGCAAGATAAAGTTGGGTCTAAAAGAAGAACCTAGCCCTACATAAGAAAAGGAAGAGCCCATAGAGAAGGGTCAAATGATCCAAGAAGTAGAGGAGGAGCAACCGGAAGTTAACACATGTTCAACATCCGAGGAGGAGAAGGATGAGGAAATGCTATCCACAAGTGTGGATGAGGATACATCCTCAAGGGTTGAAGAAGAATCCAAGACAAGTGAAGAGGAAGTCTTGGAAATCAACCTTGCAAGCATCTCCACCAAAGTGAAGTCAAAGGACCACATCATTTGCTTTGGATGCAATGAGAAGGGACACTACAAGAGTAGATGTCCAATGGATAAGAAGAAGATAACTCCTAAACTCAATCAAGTTATTTTAAATACTAACATGGGTTGTAGGAATGAAGAAGTCTAAAAGAGGAGAATGCGTCTAGTATGATTCACATGTGGGGAGAATGATCACTACCACACCAAATGCCCTAAGAAGAGGGAGATTAAGAAGTTAGCGCATTTGAAGAAATTGAAGAAGAAGAGAAGCTCTAGTTGAGGGGGAGCTTCAAGAGTAAGGGAGGTACACCCTAATTTGAATTTTAATTCAAATTTTCATTTTCCCATGCATGATAGGAATAATTTTCATTATTTACCTATGTAAAATTTTAGATTTAGATATCATGATAGAAATAGGGTCAATATAAATCATAACCCTAGGAGACCCATTCATGCTAAATCTAGAAACGGTAGACCTAAGGAGAGTCAAGGCATTAATCCCAAGAAGGGGAGACACATGCCTAGGAAGGGTAGGTCTAGGAATGTCCAAGGTGGACATATTGACTCTAGTTTTAGAAACCTAGAAAGGGAAAATCAAGATTTGAAGATAAAGTTTGATAGTTTGGAGAAAACCCTAGATAGATTCAATATTGGATTATAGAGTTTAGGTATGGTGTTAGGTAGTCAAAGACCCAACAATGATAGATCGGGTTTGGGATACCGATCTAATGTCTCCAAGACTATGGGAAAGTCTTATGTTAGGGTTGAATATGACTATATAAAGGAGAAATTAACCAAGGACAAGGTGTCTAAGGTTAAAAAGGTTAAGTTTGTAGGCTAAGTGTCAACCGAGTGTACCAATGTGGCATAGCTATGGTGGATGAGTCACCTAAGGAGGTGACTAAGATTAAGAGCTCTAGGGGGAGCTCAAAGAGTCAATTCAAGACCCATTTTTAATGGATCCCAAGTGTGTTGGTGCGGGAAGCATCCGACAATCGAACTCGCGTTTTGATAATGACAAAGAATTCAAAGTTAAGGTGTTTTGTGATCTAACAAGTCTGCTTGAGTATTTCAGGAAAGTCCTAGCTGCGGTTAGGCAAAGGGAAAACCCTAGGGGGTGGTAACCTTGGGTCATAGGGGGTGGTAACCCTATGCGGAAAGTCTTGGCAGGTCGATGACTCTAGGCAAAATTCCTAGGGGGTGGTAACCCTAGGTGGATAGTCCTGGTGTCGCGAACCAGGTGAAAGACTGGACTAGCCGGGAAGCAGATGTCCAGCAGAAAGTCTGGAAGCTTCGAGTGCTGAGCAAAAGTCCAGTCGATTTGGAGGATCGCACTGGCAACAGGTAAATCTCCTGAGTGGTGTAGGTGAGGACGCATTCCCCGTAGAGGGAACATTAGGTGTCGGGTCGACCTAGGGTTTCCGGTCGGAAACCCGAAGTCAGACCTGGATAGTCCGGAGACTGTCATTATCATATCTATTATGTTTTATGTGTTAACTTTATGTTGCAGGGTATATTTGGGATTAATGTATCTTGCAGGGACTAAAGTGCGAAGAATAATCTCGGATGAACAGTGTCCGAGGTGCCTCCATGGAGCTTGGAGGCGCCTCAGGTGCTAAGGTGACGTGGCTGCGTAGACCAGTGGAGGCGCCTTCATGGTGCGTGAAGGTGCCTTGGATGCTCCATTAGAGGCGCCTTAAGGATAGATCAAGGCTCCTTCAAGGCGATAAGTGAAGAATGGTCAGCGCTCATCCGCACGGTGGACTCGGAGCTATGGAGGCGCCTTCGGAGGCTTTCAAGGCGCCTTGGATTCCCTTTATAAGGGGACTTCAAGCAGCAGTGCAGAATAACAACTTCCAAGTGATTCTTCTGCATTCAACGGCTAACGAACTCATTCCGAAGTGCTGCAACTCGACACCGACGACCTGGAGCTTCAATTTAGCATTTTAGTTATCGATATAAAAGTTTATTTACGTTCTTTATTTTGCTTCTTGTACTTAAACTTGTAAATCTATTCGAGCCTATAGTTGTTGCCCACAGTAAGCGATCAAGGATCGCGGGCCTTCGAGTAAGAGTCGCTACAGGCTCCAAATGAAGTAAATTCTCTGTGTCCTTCTGTGTGTGTTTACTTTCCTTTTTATTTACTTTCTGCTACGTTATTTCTGAACAAGTTTTTACGATTCCGATAATCGAACGAAGTAGCCGCGAGCGCTATTCACCCCCCCTCTAGCACGTCTCGATCCAACAATTGGTATCAGAGCGGGGTCGCGTTAATCTGGTGCAACCACCAATCACGCATTTTTTCATGGTTATTTTCTGTTTTTTCGGAGTCAATTAGAATTAGCTAATTAGCTACATTCTAATTATTTTACGAATCAGTTTTTACTTGAAGCTGGTGCAACACCACTCGAGTTCATTATTTCTTATCCTTATCTTCTCTCACTGCTAATCCAAGACCTAGTCTTGGCACATTTCTTTTGTTTTTGTTTCACATATATTGTTGATATTACAAATGGCCCAACAAGAAGGGTTCAGCACCGTTCGCCCCCCACTTTTTACCGGAGAAGATTTCGGGTACTGGAAGGGACGGATGGAGATGTTTCTAAAGATCCAGTTCGAGATGTGGATGATCATCTGAATTGGATTTCAACTACCGACTGGCACTGATGGCAAACCGACTCCCTACGAAGACTGGGAACCCTCCTTCATCAAGAAAGTGGAAGCTAACGCCAGAGCTACCTGCACCCTCCAGTGTGGACTGACCAAAGAGGAGCTCAACAGAGTTGGTCCATTCTCATCAGCAAAGGAGCTTTGGGAAAATCTGATCGAACTCCACGAGGGCACCTCGGAAACCAAGGTAAGTAAGCGTGACTTATTATTTAATAAACTGTACAATCTAAAAATGCAGGAAGGAGAGACGGCGAGTTCGCTCCACGCACGGATTCAAGACATCCTCAACTCTCTTCATGCGATCGGGCAGAAAGTCGAGAATTGGGACGTCATAAGGTACGCTCTAAACTCATTTCCAAGGAGTACATTGTGGTAATCAATGGTAGATGCCTACAAAGTCTCCAAGGACTTGTCTTGTTTAAAATTAGATGAGTTATTTTCTGAGTTTGAACTTCACGAGCAAACTAATGCACAACCAACCGAGAAGGGGGTTGCTTTGGTTGCAGGTACCAGTCGAACACGGGAACCGAGATTACGGCGAAAAACTAAACCGGAATCAGAAGACGAACCCGACTCAGAAGATAAAGAAGACGAACTGACCAGCGAACTCATGAACCTCGTGAATAAGCTCTACAAGAAGAAGAAGAGCTTCAACAAGAAAGACCTGAAGAAGGCAGTACAATCCAAGGTGGTCCAACCGAGTTCTAAGGTAAAATTTGAAGTAATCTGCTACGGATGCAACCAGAAGGGGCACATCAAAGCCAATTGCCCCAACCAAAAGGAAGCAAAAAAGCAAAGAAGGAAGAAGGCCCTGAAGGCGACGTGGGACGAATCTTCTTCGGAGGACGCCTACGACAAACTCGATCAGACGAGTTTACTCGCGTTGAATCCGAGAGCGAGAACGAGTCAGAGGCCGAGTTCGAGCGAAGCCACGGATCCGCATCCGTTTCCGAAGGGCCAGACTCCACTGTAAGTATTCCTAGACTTAATAATTTAGTCAATTATTTATTACGCAAGTTAACTAAGTCAAACCTTAAGATTAAGTCACTTCTAAAGGAAGTAGCTGTCCTTAAAGAAGTGACTAGCTCTAAATCCTTACCTGATCAAGTTCAGATTGGAAATTCAACTCAAGTTCAAAAACTTGAGGAAGAAAATTCGAGTTTGAAAAATTAGGTCAAGGATTTAAAAAATACCTTAGAACGGTTTTCTTTAGGCTCCAAGAATCTTGACCTAATTCTTGTGACACAAAGAGCCGTTTACAATAGAACTGGGCTAGGATATAAAACTAAAAAGAAATATAAATCTTATTTATCTTTAATAAACAAACCAAATAGTAAATCAGTCCAAGCATGAGTCTTCAAGTCCAAATTGGTCAATCAAGTTGGACTTGGTCAATACTGGGTCCCGAAGGATCAAATACACTACCTCGATAGGCCATATCGAGGCTATGATCCAGGGGGAGTTAATAAAAAAACCACTGAAATTAAACGAAATTAAAATTCAAAATTCGAAATTAAAATTAAAATTCAAAATTAAATTAAAAATTCGAAATTAAAATTCAAAAATCAAAATTCAAAATTTGAAATTATCAAATTCAAAATTCGAAATTAAATTCGAAATTAAAATTCAAAATTCAAAATTCGAAATTAAGTTAAAAATTCAAAATTAAAATTTAAAATTTAAAATTCAAAATTAAAATTCAAAATTCAAAATTTAAAATTAAATTAAAATTTGAAATTAATTTAAATTCAAAATTAAAATTCAAAATTTGAAATTAAATAAAAAATTTGAAATTAAATTCAAAATTAAAAATTTGAAATTAAATTAAAAATTTGAAATTAAATTAAAATTCAAAATTCAATCAAATAAAAATTTAGAAGGAGGATCTAGAATAGCTAGCCCCCCCGACTTAATCTACCCGACAGGGTAACCGAACTTTACCTACCCGGCAGGGTAAATAGCGTTAGAACAAAGGGTTAGGTTTAACTTGAAACACGGTACATGTGAAGTTTTTGGATGATAGTATGTTAGGAAAACTTGAGCATCGCATGTCTAGGAATATATGACTTCGACCTGGTGCATTTGGCCAAGTGGAACTGACCGAAGCTACCCTTAAATGGGTCATAACCAGTTAGACCAAGGTTTAGTATTAAGTTCAATGGGTAGGACTATTTGGAAACCTCGAAGGCATGGTTACTTTAATGAGTTCCTTGTGACTCACCATAGCCCAGAAGTTTATCCAAAGAATGCTTACTTGTTGAACCCAAAGCTAAACCTGAATCTAACACAAAGTTAAACCAGACCCTAAAAATCAACCATAATTCATCTCACAAAAATTATAGGATTCTCTGATTGAAAATTTAGATCGGGTGAGATGACTAAGTAATTAAAATCAAATTGATAATTCAAATTGATTTAAAAAATCTTTTCAAAATTATTTCAAAATATTTTAAACTTAATTTCAAAATTATTTTAAAAAATCTTTTCAAAATTATTTCAAAATTAATTAACTTAAATTATTTTCAAAATTAATTAACTTAAAATTATTTTCAAAATTAATTAACTTAAATTATTTTCAAAATTAATTAACTTAAATTATTTTCAAAATTAATTAACTTAAAATTATTTTCAAAATTAACTTTCAAAATTAATTAACTTAAATTATTTTCAAAATTAATTAACTTAAGATTACTTTCAACATTAATTAACTTAAAACTATTTTCAAAATTAATTTTTAAATTTAATTAACTTAACTTTAAATTATTTTCAAAATTAATTAACTTAAATTATTTTCAAAATTAATTAACTTAAAATTATTTTTATCAAAATTTAATTAACCTAAAATATGTGTTAACTTAAAACTAATTAAACTCATATTATAATTTTAAAAAAAAAACGTGGCGCATGAATGAAGGGGCCTCCCACACGAGGGAGGCGCCCTCAACAGCGACGGGAAATTTCCCGCCGCCTATTTAAGGCGCCTTAAGGAACCTTTAAGGCGCCTCCAAAGGCGCCTTAAAGAGCCCTTAAGGCGCCTTCCCTCATCACTTTTGCCACGAACAGAAGCTTGCTTATCCTTCTGTTCGTGTTCTGCCGAAACACAACTCAGTCCGATTTTTCCCAACCAAGGCGCCTTCAACCCATCTCTTCCTCCTTTAATCCTAGCTATGCCACCGAGGTATAATCTAAACTCTTCTCAATCATCTATTACCTAAATTTCTTGCTAGTTTTTCTAGTTTTCTTGTATAATGTCAACAATAGGAAGTGTCGTATTGTGGATTCCACACCAGCTAGGGCCCCTTCCACGGACCCTAGATTCCCCTCGGAATAGCATAGGATAGATTTCGCTAGGTTCACCTTTGAGTCTATTAAATCTAGATATATTGGTCGGGAATTTTTATCCCAATACTGTCAACCCACAATCCAGATGATAAACTACTATCATCTAGATAAACTGGTTGACTGTACCACTACAGTCAACCAAGATCTGTATGCCCAGTTTTATCACAATCTTGAAAAGGTTGATGATAGTACCTATTCCACCAGAGTTGGTGGTACTGACCTTCAGTTTACTCCCTCCCTACTTCACACCAGCTTAGAGCTTAGGGAGCCCCAGTGTACACTCTTATGTTACCCAAGTAGGGAGCTACCTTTTGGTGATCCCTATTCCCACATTACCTTAGATGACATCTACATGCATTTTTTTAGGGAGGAGAGACCCTTGGGCCTGACCGAGTTCAGATCCATTCTTCTTCGCATTCAGGACTATGTTATGTACAGAGTCCTGACAGCCTGCATCCTACCCATCTCATCTCGAGACGTCTCAAAGATGCGACCCTCCCACTCGTTCTTTCTGTACGCCCTCAGCCAGCGCCTAGATATAGACATAGCCCTCTATATGTTTCATAACATCATTCTTCCATCTATAGTACAGTTACATCTGGAGTGATTCATATGCCTTATTGCCATATCCTGACCCAGATATTCTCCATCTCTAGGATAGACATCACTAGAGGGGTACTCATCCCACTTACCATTTATGATGAGTTAGGTCAGCGTAGCCTTAGATTAGCGGGGGCAGAGGTCACTGCCGAGGGGATTCTGGCCTAGAAGGGCCGACCACCACCAGTTGCTGCCCCTGGTGCTCCAGAGGCCGAGGACGTACCAGATGCGGATGAGGATTGGCCCGATTTCCTGGAAGAGGACTTTTTCACAGATCCTTCCACCTCTGCCAGACCCTTCACATCAGCCGGGCCTTCATCTTCGGCACCACTCTCTGTCGAGGATAGATTCACTCGGCTCGAGATCCAGTCCACTCAGATGCGACGAGCTATGCTAGATAGCCATCGCTTCCTTCGATCTATGCGATCCGAGATGGCTGCTGGTTTCGCATCTCTCCGAGGCGAGATTCGACGTCAGAGACAGCCTCAGCCGCCACCCGAGCAGCCTCTAGCCGATCCTCCAGCTGATGATCCGCTGCTTGATTCTATCTTTTTGTCTGGATATGTCACTCACTTCTTGTATTTGGCTATCTTACTTATCTTTTGGATTGCATCTTGGAGTTGGTTATCTGATGTTTAGCTACCTTATATTTAATTGAGTACTTCTATGTTACTTTTTCAAAATTGTGAGTATAATTTCAAAATAACTTTTAAATTGATTTTAAAAATATAGGAAAAATAATGATTTTAAAATCCCTTTTTCTTATAAGTTTCAAAAATTGGACTTAACTTAGGCTTTCCCCCAAGAAATCATGATCCCCTAGACTTAAGCCAGAGCATTTCACAAACACTTAGGTATACCTTGATTGTGTTTGAAAAACATAGAACGGCGTGAGATGCATAGGGTACAGTCTGGACTCAAGAATGCTTATATCTGTGCATCAATATGAGTCTGAGCGTTAAACACGTAATATACATCAATCAAGTCAAGTTTTCCAGCTCTAGTCAAATCTATTTGGACCAAATTGACTTAACTTGACTAACCAAGTGAAAGCTGTTGCCCTCTAGGCAATCAGCAAGTAGCTAAAGGTTAGACAGTTGGTAAAGGATACTCAGTTTTCAGGTTAAGCATGTTTGATCTTTAGGGCTCTGATACCTCTTAAAGTAAAACTGGATAATTTGAAATCTATTGAACTAGACTAATGCTTGGACTTAAGGACCAACTGACTTTGAATAAATAACCTAAACCAAATTTTTAGCTACTCCACTCCCTCCTTGTCCTAAAATTTAATAAGTATTGTTTAAAATTAAGCTAAGTTTTTTTTAAGCTATAGTTGTCAAGACTTGCAAAGAGCTTAGCTAACTTTTATCTACATAGCTATTTTCAAAATTTTAAAACTTAGCCCACTTTTAAATCTAACTTTGTAAATTCTTACTTTCCTAAGTAAAGCATAGCTTTGCAAAATTTAACTCATTGCTTTCAAAAATTACTACTAAGTAAAAAGCGACTTCAAAAATATTTTCTCAAAAATCATTTGGCCCCAAATATTTCTCTAACCATTTTCAAAATCTAGACAAGTACTACTATACGTATAATTTTACTAGCTTTTCAACTTAACTAAAGACTATCAAAAGGTTCCACCCTCTAGTGGTTTTACAATTTTAACTAACATCATCTTTTACAATCAACCCTTATTAACTTATGGATCCTTATTTCACTTAACTAAAAGGTAAGAAAAGAAAATTATAAAATGTTAAGTGTTATCAAAGTCTTGTTATCCCTCTTTAAAAATCGAATGACTATTTTGATTATTTTTGATATATGGCAAAGGGGGAGAGTTGCAAATGCAAATTCAAATAATTATCAAATTCAAATTCAAATTCAAATTCAAAAATGAGAGTAGCAAATTCAAATTTAGAATAATGAATAACAAAATATTAAAGGGGGAGTAACAGTTAAGGGGGAGCCTAAACTTGATGCTATGTTTTAAATTCATGGAGTTTACTTTAGCAAAATATTCATTAATGCTATGCTTGCTTTAAATGTTTTTTCTTGCATCTATTCTTTATTTGATATCTGTTTACTTAACTTTGAATTTGAGTTGCCATAATCAAAAAGAGGGAGATTGTTGGTGCGGGAAGCATCCGACGATCGAACTCGTGTTTTGATAATGGCAAAGGATTCAAAGTTAAGGTGTTTTGTGATCTAACAAGTCTGCTTGAGTATTTCAGAAAAGTCCTAGCTGCGGTTAGGCAAAGGGAAAACCCTAGGGGGTGGTAACCCTGGGTCATAGGGGATGGTAACCCTATGCGGAAAGTCTTGGCAGGTCGATGGCTTCAAGCAAAAGTCCTAGGGGGTGGTAACCCTAGGTGGAAAGTGTTGGTCCCTTTGGAGGCCGGCAAGAGGGGAGGGGTGAATTGCCCTACAAAATAAAACTTGAACCTTTCTCGGATTTCAACTATATAATGAACACTTGTAATAAATAAATAAAAGAGACTAAGTAAAGAAAAGCAGACACCAGAGTTTTACTTGGTTTGCAATCAGGGGATTGCTAATCCAAGGAATGTAAGCGCACTATCTGATTCTCCTCTGGGCGGAGTAGCCTCTTTACAACGTTGACAGCACAAAAGAAAAGAACAGAATTGAAAGCACAAAAGGAATTGATTACAAGTTCGTTGCTTTCAATGTACGGATCAGTACTTTATTTATAGTACTGGTCCGGGCGCCCTGGGGGGATAAAATTCTATCCCCAACGATCAGATCGTGTTTGACGCGATCCTGGTCAAAATCCAGGTCCGGGCGCCCGGAAGGGTTCCGGGCGCCCCGGAGGGCTCCGGGCGCCCCGGAGCCCAAAGTCAACAACGTTGACTTTTTCACCTCTGGTTCAGCTCGTCTCGGTCCGGGTCTTGTTCGCTCCGGCTCCGCTAGCTTGGGTGATCTCGGCCATCTGGAATAGGGCTCACCCGAACCCAAGTTCCGGCCTTCTCCTCGAGCAGCCTTCCTTCCCGGTTTCTCGTCCCTCGAACGCCGTGCACGTTCTTCTCGTCCACCGGTGTACTCTTCCGCGGTCACCTCGCCCCTCGGACGCACCGAGCCCGTCGGCTCTCTCCCCGTGCCGTCCTTCTCGCTAGCTGCGTCTTCCGCTCGACTTCCTGTGTTCCTAAGCTCCTGCACACTTAGACACAAGGGTTAAACAAACGCAGGACCTAACTTAGCTTGTTTGATCACATCAAAACACCTTGGGGTTCCAACAATCTCCCCCTTTTTGATGTGAGCAACCCAAGTTAAGTTAGGGTAAACATATGCAATAAAAACAATTTATATTCAAATAAGTCCAAATATTTTTCAATTGAAAAATTATAGTACCTCCCCCTAGACTTAACATACTTCTCCCCCTTTGATTACATAAAAATTGGGGTTATAAATAAGTCTAAGGTAAATTCAAACAAAAACTTTAAATGTAAAATATTTAATAATGTCTAAGTAAAATTCAATTTAAAGACACTCTTCAGAATTTTTCTTTCGAAAAAAAATTTAAGTAAAATATTTTTCAGATAAAACAGTCATAAGTGTTAAAAAATTTAAGTTTGAAACTCATCTCAGCATCCAAAAAAAAAAATTTCTAATTAATTAAAAAAAAATCTAAGTTAATAAACAATTATAAGACAATATTAAAAAGAATCCTAAGATAAAAAAAATTTCTAAGTCAATTTTCATAAAAATTTCTAAGATAATAAAAAATTTAAAAAAATTTAAATATTTTTTAACACAAATTGAATAACTCTTTTAAAGCATTAAGTAATTTAAATTAATGCTTTTTCAGTTAGTCAATTAAACTTTTCATTTCGATACTTGGCTTCCAGGTCGTGGCGAGGCACTAGGCCTTCTTGGTTATTGGAGCAATAACCACTTCCTTAGACAAAGCCTCATAAAGAAATTAGTTGTTTAATTTCCTTGCTGAAAATGCTAAGTCTAATTTTTTAATCTTAAATTAAATAGGTTTTTGGAACCCAATAGAGGTTCCTACCTACAGGATTAACCAAGTATTTCCTAGGTATATAGATTTTTGATATATTTCTAATTTGATTTTGATGAAATCTATAATACCAATTTAAACCTCCATAATTTCTAAAAGTAGAAATATTTGAACCATTAGATTTTTTCAATCTTTCTATTTCTTCTTTTAGATTTTCATTTTCAATTTTCAATTTTTCAAAATCCTCTATAAGACACGATTTTGCTAAAATTCTCTTTGTTTCTAAAATTTCATTTTCTAATTTGGCATTTTTATTTTCTAATTTATACATGGATTTAGTCATAGCTTTGATACCAAAGTAAAGTTCATCAGGGGGTAAGAGGCATACCTCACTTACCATATCAGACTTGAAGCCTGAATCTCCCCCTGCTTCGCTACTTCCATCTGAGGTCGCTCCCCTTTCATCGATGCTGGGTTCTGATGTACTTTGTCCTTCGTGGCTTGCCATCAGTGCAATCCCCGCATATTCTTGAGCTTCTAATTCAGATGAAGAAGTGTCATCCCAAGTTGCTTTTAGGTTGTGTTTCTTGGGTGTCTTCATTTTGACCTTCTTGAGTTCTGGGTAGTCTTCCCTTAGGTGTCCCTCCTTCTGACACTGGTAGCACCGTACCTTTCTTCTACCTTTTTGATTCTTTTGATTCTGCATTTTAAATTTATTAGATCTAAATTTTTTTTTAAAGTTTCTTACCATGTACGCTTCTTGATCGTCTTCGGAGTCTGACTCGGGTTCATCCTTGTTGGTTGCGTTCAGCGCCATAGTCTGGGTTGTGTCCTTTGATATCTCTGCATATATAGTTTCGTGTAATTCAAGGGTAGAAAACAACTCTTCTAAAGTACTTACCTCCAAGTCTTTTGAGATGTAATAAGCATCGACGATTGATGTCCATTCCGGAGTTCTTGGAAACGCATTGAGCGCGTAGCGTATAGTGTCCCGGTTTGTTACCGTTTCACCAAGGTTTTCGAGACCAGTAACTAGTTCTTTTACCTTTGCATGTAGACCGGTTACTTTCTCACCTTTCTCCAGACGGATGTTCATCAGTTTGTTGCGGAGGATGTCCCTTCTAGCGAGATTTGCTTCGGACGTGCCTTCATGGAGTTCCAAGAACTTCTCCCAAAGTTCTTTAGCAGATAAATAGTTTCCGATGCGGTAACACGCTCAGCAGGTGATGTTCCGCACGGCTGTTTGCTACCGACTCATTCTGCTCCTTTTTTGTCCAATCGCTCTCTTCTTTTTCTTTTCCATCTTTATCTATTGGAGCTACAAAATCATATTTCATAATAAACTGAATTTCAAAATCTATTTTTAGGAATACCTCCATACGACGCTTCCAGTCTGCGAAGTTCCCCTCGAATTTTGGTGGAAGAATGCTTGGTCAAGCCATCTTTGTTGCTTCGATCGACGGTTTGTCCTCCTGAAGCGCCTTGGCTCTGATACCAATTGTTGGTCCCTTTGGAGGCCGGCAAGAGGGGAGGGGTGAATTGCCCTACAAAATAAAACTCAAACCTTTCTCGGATTTCAACTATATAATGAACACTTGTAATAAATAAATAAAAGAGACTAAGTAAAGAAAAGCAGACACCAGAGTTTTACTTGGTTTGCAATCAGGGGATTGCTAATCCAAGGAATGTAAGCGCACTATCTGATTCTCCTCTGGGCGGAGTAGCCTCTTTACAACGTTGACAGCACAAAAAAAAAGAACAGAATTGAAAGCACAAAAGGAATTGATTACAAGTTCGTTGTTCTGAATGTGCAGACCAGTACTCTATTTATAGTACTGGTCCGGGTGCCTGAAAGGAGTTCCGGGCGCCCTGGGGGGGATAAAATTCTATCCCCAACGATCAGATCGCGTTTGACGCGATCTTGGTCAAAATCCAGGTCCGGGCGCCCCGGAGGGCTCCGGGCGCCCCGGAGCCCGAAGTCAACAACGTTGACTTTTTCACCTCCGGTTCAGCTCGTCTCGGTCCGGGTCTTGTTCGCTCCGGCTCCGCTAGCTTGGGTGATCTCGGCCATCCGGAATAGGGCTCACCCGAACCCAAGTTCCGGCCTTCTCCTCGAGCAGCCTTCCTTCCCGGTTTCTCGTCCCTCGAACGCTGCGCACGTTCTTCTCATCCACCGGTGTACTCTTCCGTGGTCACCTCGTCCCTCGGACGCACCGAGCCCGTCGGCTCTCTCCCCGTGCCGTCCTTCTCGCTAGCCGCGTCTTCCGCTCGACTTCCTGTGTTCCTAAGCTCCTGCACACTTAGACACAAGGGTTAAACAAACGCAGGACCTAACTTAGCTTGTTTGATCACATCAAAACACCTTGGGGTTCCAACAGAAAGTCCTGGTGTCGCGAACCAGGTGAAAGACTGGACTAGCCGGGAAGCGGATGTCCAGCAAAAAGTCCGGAAGCTTCGAGTGCTGAGCAAAAGTCCAGTCGATCTGGAGGATCGCACTGGCAACAGGTAAACCTCCTGAGTGGAGTAGGTGGGGACGTGTTCCCCATAGAGGGAACAGTAGGCATCGGGTCAACCTAGGGTTTCCGGTCGGAAACTCGAAGTTAGACCCGGACAGTCCGGAGACTGTCATTATCATATCTATTGTAACGACCCGACCCTTTGGCCTCTTGGGCGGCCCTTGCGGCGGCCCACTGGCGGCCCTTAAGTCGTTGGCCCATTTGGCGACCTCTCATGTCGTCGACCGATGACCCTTTGGCCGTGTCGTTACTCACTAGGTCTTTCCACCCCTGGCAGTGAATTTTTGCCTCTCCCAGGATTCGAACTCTAAACCTCCAGGCTTAAGTATTAGAGTTTATGAATCTTGGTAACCAAGTGAGATCATCTCACTTGGTTACCAAGATTCATTAACTCTAGTACTTAAGCCTGGAGGTTTAGAGTTCGAATCCTGGGGGAGGCAAAAATCCACTGACCAGGGGTGGAAAGTCCTAGTGAGTACCGACACGGCCAAAGGGTCGTCGGTCGACGACATGAGAGGTCGCCAAATGGGCCGACGACATAAGGGCCACCAGTTGGGCCGCCACAAGGGCCGCCCAAGAGGCCAAAGGGCCGGGTCATTACAATAAAAGGCACCTTTTTATTGTAATGACCCGACCCTCTTGGCCCATTTGGCGGCCCATTTTGTGACCTCTCATGTCGTCGACCGTTGACCCTTATGTCGTCGGCCCATTTTGCCTAAGCCTGGAGGTTACCAGGATGATCTCACTTGGTTACCAATAGAGATGATCTCACTTGGTTACCAGGATTCATAAACTCTAGTACTTAAGTCTGGAGGTTTAGAGTTTGAATCCTGGGGGAGGCAAAAATCCACTGACCAGGGGTGGAAAGTCCTAGTGAGTAACGGCATGGCCAAGGGTCGTCGGTCGACGACATTAGAGGTCGCCAAATGGGCTGACGACATAAGGGCCGACGGTCGACGACATGAGAGGCCGCCAAATGGGCCGCCAAATGGGTCAAGAGAGCCGGGTCGTTACATCTATTATGTTTTATGTGCTAACTTTATGCTGCAGGGTATATTTGGGATTAATGTATCTTGTAGGGACCAAAGTGCGAAGAATAGTCTCGGATGAACAGTGTCCGAGGCGCCTCCATGGAGCTTGGAGGCACCTCGGGTGCTAAGGTGACATGGCTGTGCAGACCCGCTGGAGGCGCCTTCATGGTGCGCGAAGGCGCCTTGGATGCTCCATTGGAGGCGCCTTAAGGATGGATCAAAGCGCCTTCAAGGCGATAAGCGCAGAATGGTCAGCGCTCATCTGCACGATAGACTCGGAGCTATGGAGGCACCTTCGGAGGCTTTCAAGGCGCCTTGGATGCCCTTTATAAGGGGACTTCGAGCAGCAGTGCAGAATAACAACTTCCAAGTGATTCTTCTGCATTCAACGGCTAACGAACTCATTCCGAAGTGCTGCAACTCGACACCGACGACCTGGAGCTTCAATTTAGCATTTTAGTTGTCGGTATAAAAGTTTATTTACGTTCTTTATTTTGCTTCTTGGACTTAAACTTGTAAATCTATTCGAGCCTATAATTGTTGCCCACAGTAAGCGATCAAGGATCGCGGGCCTTCGAGTAGGAGTCGCTACAGGCTCCGAACGAAGTAAATTCTCCGTGTCCTTCTGTGTATGTTTGCTTTCCTTTTTATTTACTTTCCGCTGTGTTATTTCTGAACGAGTTTTTACGATTCTGATAATCGAATGAAGTAGCCACGAGCGCTATTCACCCCCCCTCTAGCGCGTCTCGATCCAACAAAGTGGGTGTTACTTGGTGATCCTGTCTGAGAAGCTGGACACAACGAAGATCCGGAAAAAAGAAACCCACCGTGCTGATGAAGAATAATGTCTACCGAATACCAATCCGAGAAACCCAAAGCGGATCGGGAAAAAGTAGAGTCACCGGAAGCTTTCCTTGTATGAAGACCTGATGACGAAGAAAGAAACCAGATCTGAAGAGAAGAAACCCCGATCCAAAGCTTCCAAGACTTCTTGCGCACAAAAGATCAACCAACACTATCATCAGTGACCTAAGACCGGGGTGGGAATCCCTGGCTAGGCCTTCCGACGCTCAAGTCAGTGATCTCTACTAGTGTGGAAGAAAGAGGCAGAAGAAGATGAACAGTAGTTGACAATTAGGGTTATCAATGTACACGATGATGTGAACCTCTCCAAAACTTACCTTGCCAATGGAGAGGATTCCCCTTTTTATACCACTTCATATAACCTCCGTAGCCATGAAGTGGACCCCGGTTTGTTAGAGTTTGTTATGAGATCACGTCAGCTGTGTACTTGTGGTAGATGATTTTTAAGGAATCTTTTTCGTACCCCAGATGTACCTTCTTTGTCGTTTAGTACCTGCAACATAATATGAAAAAGTATTTTCCGCCAAGACAATATATATTTTCTGTCATATAGTTACACACTGTAGGTATCTTACCCCTCTTGCTGTAATTAGTTCGCTACACCAACATTCCTTATATCGATTGGAGTCATTATATTCTATCAAATGCATTTCCCCATCATAAGTTAATTGACCGATCTTGTCTCTTCTTGGAAGGCATGCCCCAGCAGATATTAGCTTGACTCTACCTGAGCGATATGCGCCGGTCGACATAGACCTAACTTTACCCGGGAGGTATGTCCCGATCGATATTATGCCTAACTTTGCCCGGGAGGTATGTCCCGGTCAATATTATACTAGCTTTACCTGGGAGGTATATCCCGATCGATATTATACCTAACTTTACCCGGGAGGTATGTCCCGGCCGATATTAACCTAGCTTTGCTTAGGAGGTATGTTTCGACCGTTATTAGCCTAACTCCATCCCAGCGGTATGTTCCGGCCGATATTAACCTAGATTTGCTTAGGAAGTATGTTTTGGCCGATATTAGACTATCTCCTTCCTGAAGGTATGTCCCGACCGATATTACCCTACCTTTGCTTAGGAGGTATGTTTCGGCCGATATTAGACTATCTCCTTCCTGAAGGTATGTCCCGGCCGATATTAGACTAGCTTTACCCGGGAGGTATATCCCGATCGATATTATACCTAACTTTACCCGGGAGGTATGTCTCGGCCGATATTAGACTATCTCCTTCCTTTTCTTTCCTCATCGGGAGACCCATAAAACCTAACCCATATCACTAGCCTTCCCTTCAAGTCTAGTCGAAGGAGGTGTAGACGACTGACTAGACATAAGTATGGTCCTGTCTTTTCCTACCCGTGACTCTGCTCCTGATTTTGAAATGACCTCACAGATTTTGTGTACCACTGTCTTAATAAATTAAGTATAGCAATCCTGTGAGCCTTTTTCTCCTTTAAATAGGGCTACGACCTTCTCTTCACCCACAACCCCTCTCAGTTCTTTTCTTTCCTTGCCACCTTTTATTGCTGAGGCCATGGTCGTGGATCCTCCTCTTTGGGGGCAACTTTTGTTGGACAAGGTGAGATCTATATATGAGTTTATTGAGATTTTTGCTCCGGTTACTTCTGGAATTCAAGGGATCATCTTAAGAGATGAAGCTTCACAGTCCAGATCTTTTATCCAAAGATGCAGGTGCTCTGAAGGACCCAAGAATCTTCAGAGAAATTTTTACTACTTATAGAGGGGTAGCCAAATGACCCAGGGGTGCTGTGTGAAGGGCACAACACATGTTACCCCTGGGCTATACTTGGTTGCTTCACTAGCTAAGCTTAAGGGCTTGAGAGGGGAAGTGACTCTTATATTTACTTTTCCATCATGGAATGAATAAATGTTTCCCTGTCTCGTCACCCTTGAGCTTTTCTGTTTTTGTTGCTTTCTTCGTCCCGGGCAAAACATTGTCACTTATGAGCCTTGACAAGCCTGGGCGAAGTGGGATATTTCCATCTCTTCTCTATGGTAAGTTTGAATCCGACGGGACTGACATTTTCTAAGTGTTGTGAGAACTTGTGTTTGTGAACTTGGTTATTTGCCTGAGGCTTACTGTTCTAAGGGAAAATGTATCGTTATGTATTTGATCAGATTCTAAATGTAACCATGGAATCTTGTATTGAATTAAATGATTCTATGGAATCTTTCTGTAATTTACAAGAGTAAATGTAATGCTGCAATCATGACTGAGGCTGTCTTAACTATGGGCATATCACGACTAATTTTAAAATCATATTGGCTAATACAACATTATTTCGATCAAATACTAGTTTGTATTTCATAAGGACGTTAATTTCAAAATTTATTCTTCACCTAAATCTTAATCCTTAAATACTTTTGTCTTTAACCTGGGCTTAGTCAAAAGTTCAATCCCTTTTATTTTATTATACCCAGTTATGTACGTCTTCTTTCGAAGCTTCTTGGCTAGTGATTGGTTCTCCTTCAGGTGAGAGAGTGTTTAGGAACGTACCCCGAGACGTTACCAACCCCAGCGTGATCCGACCTATCACATCCGATGTGAATGTTTTTATGATGGTATGACATATACTTTTTCTGACTGCCACGTCACATAGGTCTTTTGCCTTTCTATTGCGATCCTTAGCGTATGCTGAGATACCAATGTCTTGATCTGATGACAGTCGTACGTTTTTCAAACCCTAAACCTTTTGTCTCCTTTTTAAACATCGTCCTTCCTTTTTCCTTCTCTAGAGTTCTTTTCCTATTGCTGCCTTCAACCAGTCCTCGTGCTCACCATTTTACGACGATCCCCTTTCTTGTCTCCAGTAAGTAATCCATTGTTTCCCTAGCCTATACCTTTGTTCATGGCTGAGGAAGCAATTGCTCCTTGGTATGTCCATATGTCTTCTGTCTTTGATAAGAATGCTAGATTATCCATCCGTCGTCAATATGAAATTCCTAAGGAATATAGAATCATACTCCCAACACCGAATGATCGACCTCATCATCCTCCTGATAACTGCGTGACTTTTTTCAAGGATCAATTGATAGGGGGCTTAAGGTTCCCCATTCCTCCTTTCTTGATTGAGATAAGTAGGTATTTTGATATTCCTTTGCAGCAGTTTGCCCCTAATGCATTTCGCTATTTGTGCGGTACTTACATGTTGTTTCGTCTACGAGATATTTCTCCTACTCCTCAAAATTTCTTCATGTTTTCCTATCGCAAGTGTTCGGAACCTGGTGTCTTCTTATTCCAGTCACGAACTAAAATGGTCCTTTTTGGGGATATGTCATCGTCTCTCAAAGCCTGGAAATCTCGTTTTTTCTTTTTAAAGTTTCCGGGACCTATTCCTTGGTCTCATGCTTGGAAATCTTTCTTGCCTCCCTTGCCCGACGTTAGAGAGTTTCATCTTCTTCCCTCTTTTCCTATTTATTGTGAGAAGTTATTAGGTCACCGACTCTCGATCCCGAAGTGGTTGAAGGTCGAGCTTCTATACCTATTTGGTTTAAGCCCCGTCAAACCTGATACCCACATTTCCTTAGGTAACGTCTTGTTCCTTTCTTTTTGCTTATAACTGCCTAAACTATTTCTCTTTTCTATACAGTGAAGAGTTTTTATGATGCTTTGATTGACGAAGAAATACGTGTGGAAGAAGAATTGCTTCGTGCCAAGGAGGCCGAATTTCTGGCCGCTATCGCCCCTCCACCCTCAATTGAAGAGCCGGCTTCCTTAGCCGAAGTACCTAGCTCTTCAGGGGCTCGTGAGGTTCTTGAAGGTTCTCCTGAGGATCCTGCTGCAGAGATCATTCCCAATCCTATACCCACTGTTACCTCTCCAGTGGTTGCTGCTGTCTCCTCATCTACCTCTATTCCTTTAATTGAGCTCACGTCTCCTGGTAGCTCGGGTAAATTGATAGCTGAAGTTTCCGCAGGCAAGCGTCCAGGACGTAAACTAACTAGGGCTCCTCCCTCAAAAAGGAGGCTCATTCTTCCTGTTGATGAGTTGGTTTTAGAAGGCTTTGCTTCGGGTAACCTTCCTTCTGATGAGCCGACGCTAGCGGAGCTCTATCCTTCTCTCAACTTTCCTGCCTCGCCTTTCTCCAGTGTCGGCGCCTCTGGAGATGTTTCTTTTACTTTTCCTTTATCTATACCAACTTCTGGGTCTTTGCCTTCCTCTCCTTCCTCTTACTTAGTCTTTGCTCCCCCTCTATTCCTACTTCTTCCTTCTCGGCCGGTTCTTCTGCCATTCCTGTTCTCCCTATATTATTAGGGGGTTCTTTTGCCAGCTCTTGGGATGAAGTTCGTCCCCTTTTTGAAGAGCTTTCTATTGCTGAGGCAATTGATCGCTTCTCTCACAAGGAGAATCAGGTATGCTTATTAACACCTATTTTTATCTCTCAACTATTATCTTATGACCTTTCATTACATTTCCAGCGATGGCTAGAAAATATGGGTATCTCTCGACTACTGCATAACCTATATACTGAGAACCAGAGGTTGAGATCGGAGAATGACAAACTAAAGCAAGAGGTTGTTGAATTGTCTTCTACTGCGTTTTCTGCTACCGCCAAGGAACAGTTCAAAGTACAAATTGAAAACTTTCAGGCAAAATTTAAATTGGTTACGGACCTCAATCGAGAATTGACTTCCAAGCTTGGAGAGCTAAAGGATAATTATGAAGCAGAATTGACTGAGAAGCTCAAAGCCTTACAGCTGAAAGAGGATGAGGTAGCCTCTTTGACCACTTCCCTTGATTCGGCTAAAGTTGAGGCTTCTGCCAAAGAAGATGAATTAAAAACCTCTCAGATGGCGTTGGTAGTCTACAAAGGGGGCGAGGATGTTCGTTATAAGGAGCGAGCCACAACCATGATTGAATCTCCCGAGTTCAACAGACCGATCGTGAGGTCCATTCTATCCGCTTTTACTGCAGGAGCTCAAGGGGCGATTCAGCAATTAAAAGAAGAGCATTATTTATCTCGTGATCCTCCTCCTAATTTCTTAAACAAACGCAAACTAATTGAAAACAAACCTCCTGATCTGTACCCCAATTTGACTCTAACTTAGGTTCGAGTTATTGCGATTCAGTACTGAAGCTCGTGTGACTTTGATTACTCCTCTTGGGTTGTAAATCTTACTCTTTCTCAGGATGAATATCTGTTTTCTGTAAATGTATCTAATATTATTTGGTTTATCATAACGTGAGATTTCCCTATGGGTCTTTTCTTAATGATCGACCGGTATATATTAAGATTGATAAATACCGCCCGATATTTTATAGCTTAGTTACATCTCGCCCGATTTAACGCGGCTTCGTCATGCTATCCTTGATATTGGTCGATTTGTTTTGCTCGACCGGTTTACCATTGTATCCGCATATGTCTTTTTCTGCATAGTAATTGAGTCTCACTGGGTTTTATTATAACGTATATTATTTGCCTTACTATAATAAGCCTTTGGTCAATATATTTTGAACGATCTTTATTTCGGCCGATTTGTCAAAACCTTCCGATTTTCATCTACGGATTTCGTCTATTAACTACTATCCGACGCTTAACTTCCATTTTATTATATCCACACCTCAAACTTATAGTTTATTGTACTAATTTCTATTTGTCCTTGTCAGGGTTTCCTAAGAATACTTCTGAGGAAACTCACACCTTTTTCCGAGGTGGCTTTTTTAACTTTACTTTTTCTCCTGATTTTATTTTTTAATATTATCATCTATTTATGACGATCGATACTCCAAGCGCCTTTTCCCCTTTTGCTGTTTCATCTCAAGGGTTTTAGCACAAGGCAAAAAAGAAAGATAAGGGCTTACGAAGTTTTCTCTTGTTTTTCTTCATCTTTCGTCTTCTTCCTTGATTCCTTTTTCTATGATTGCTTTTCCCTATGGCGGTTTCCTCTCCTGCGTGGTTTCTCTCATGCTCTTCTGACCTCACAGATATAGAAGAAGTGGACTTATAGGCAACCTATGGTTTTCCTTCCTATATCACTCGTCCTGCTCCTCATGAGGGTCCACATCTTCCCCCCCTAGGATGTATTTCCATCTTCAGGGATCAAGTCTTACAAGGTTTTAGATTTCCCCTTCATCCTTTTTTCTGCAATGTCAGCCGTTATTTTGATATCCCGCTAAACCAACTCGTCCCTCAATCTTTTTCTATTCTAATGGGCTTCATTGGGGTATCAAAACTGTTAGATTTCCCCTTGTCTCCCCGTCTTTTTCATCACTTCTTCATTCCTCGCCGAGTAGATGTTGGCGTTTTCAAGTTTCAGTCTCGTCCAAGGCCATTCTATTTAACCGCATTCCTCCTCAAGGTGAATGGTATCGTAAATTTTTCTACATGCGTCTCCCTTCTCCCCCTCCGTTTCCTATCCAATGGATACATGATTTACCTCCACTTCCGGACATCCATGATCTTCTTAACGATCCCTCTGTTGCTTCTGCTTTACCTAAACTGCGAGGAGCGAAATTCAGTTTGCCATATCTAATTGAAGAGGGCTTAATGTTTCCCTTCGGGATAGGCAACATTGACACTCCTTTGGATAGTTCCTTTGGTGAGTATAATTATTTTACTTCGCCTTTGCTGATTGGAATATCTCTATGATAATGATGTTTATCCTCTGTCTTTCAGTCGATGCTATTCTTTCGGCTTTTATATACAGGAATTCTGCTATGACCAAGTCCTTTATCAATAATCTTGGAGAGAAATGGTTGTTGGATCGCCGATCCAATCCTAATCCCTCTACTTTGGGCTTGCTTTCCAAAGAAGAACGACGAGCAGAGGGTGTCGCACTCATGGAAGAGGAGGAAGAAGAGCCTTTTGTTACCTTAGTTAAAAAGCCAAATCTCACCAAGGACTCTCCCTTTGGCGATTTCTTTGGTACTTTTGTGCAAGCTCCTCTTGTTTCGGCGCCTATTTCTTTTGAGAGAGGTAAGGCACCGATGACTCCCACCAATATCATCTCCAATCCTGCTCTTCGGATGATGAGACCTGGTCTACTTATCTCTTCTTCTTCTATTATTTCAGCTCCTCCTGCCCTACTTCTAAGATGGCCGTTATCCCTCCTGTGCCTTCTACATCCTTGGCATTGGCCTTGCCTCCCTTGGCTTATAGGCCTCGAGCAAAACGAACACCTTGCCGGAGATCTTCTCCCAGTGTCAGCCCTTCAGCTGTTAGTGTTTCCACAATTTCAACAACCCCTCCCACACTGCTACCTTCTATTCCATCTAGTTCCTACCCTGCTCCTCCTGCTTCTACTATCCCTTTTCCTTCTATTGCCTCCTCTTCTTCTCCGTCTCCGGCTTCCTCTATTTCCCCTCCTTTATTTAAACTGTCTGCGGGCTTACCTTCTCAATTGGGACAGTCTTCTAGTCCTCCTGGCTATGACACTTTGCAACTGCAAGGTTTATTGGCCGAATCTTGGATGCAGGGTTATGAACAACTACGAGGCCTTAGTCTTCCACATCGAGCGGATCGCCATAGTCGTCAGGCAGTGGCTGTAAGTATTCCTAGTTATGTGTTATTAGCTTTGTAACTTCATCTTTAACTTACATTATCTTCTTGTTTAGTTTCTCGCCACAAGTCTACATATCGATCAACTACTTACAGCTAAAGATCATGAGAACAATAAGTTGAAAGCTCAACTGGAGACATTGAAGGCTGCTTCACCTTCTTCTAGTAGTGATAAGGCTCAGCTGCAAGAGAAGGTGGCCTTGCAAGATCAACAATTGGGAACCTTGAAGCAAGAATTGGAGGAATGTCAACAACTGTTGAAAGACAAAGAGCTTGCTAGGAGGACGTTAGAATTACAGGTGGAGAGGTTACACTCTTGTCTTCGACTAGAGATTGCTTTGAAAGAGAAAGCTCTTTCAGATGCTTCTCAAAAAAGCCTTATTTTAGAGAAAGTAGAGAAGCTCCATAATGCCTGTCTTTATGACCAAGTTCAGGACTTAGCCTCTCATGATTTCACTCTCCTACAGGAACAAGAGCAAAGGAAAGCTCAAGAGGTTGAATTGTCATTGCTTCAAAAGGAATTGGAGCAGCTTAAATCAGAGAAGAATGCTTTGAAAGATCAGAACGCCAAGCTACAAGCTGATTTTCAAAGTTACAAGGAGCAAGAGAAGAACCGGTGGGAGGAATGGCGTCAGGCTTATTTGAAGTCTTCAGCCTTTGCTCGGGAATTTGTTCGAAGGATAGTAGGTGCTCTAAACCATTCTGTATCGAGAATTCTTCAACAATTAAGAGAGGGTGGTTATTTACCCCAAGAACCTCCCCTTTCTTTCATAAATCACCGCAGGCTTAATGAAGAACTGCCCGCGGATTTAAAAGGCCCCTTTCCAAATGTTTAAAGAGATTATTTATAAAAGACTTGTACTATAGGAACTGCTAATGAAAAAACAAGTATAATTAAAGCTTGTGTAATTAAGTACTTGCAGTGTATAAGAAAATTTTGATACTTACTTGCTTCTTCATCATGCTGATTTGAGAATATCCCTTCTGAAATATTTTTGATTGTTGAGTATAAACTTTATTCGAGAATTCCTGGTTTGTCTCGTGAAGTTAAGCCCTGTCCCGATGAATTCTTCTGCGGATCAGATCTGGTATATTTCCTAATTCCAAAAGAATGCATAATTTCAACTGATCTCTGGATAGAAAGCGGTATAAGATTCTTGAGTTTCGAGCTGAATATACTATTCCAGGCAAATTTTAAATAAAGACTTCTAAATAGATAGGCCTCTAAATGAATAATGCATCATATGTATAGCATCCCTTTTGAATTCCAGCCTCATGTCCACATAATCTCGGTTGATTAGGTCTTGAAACTATAAGATCTCTTACTTGTGATTTGTGATGGTTTAGAAGACCCGTTCGAGTTGCAGACAATCATTCCTTTTGCTCAAAGATAGTTTAGAGTCTCCGGTTCCTCTTATGAAGACCCGACCGAGTTATTTCATAAAATTTCCCGATCGACTTTTTCTCTGGAATAGTTTAGAGTCTCCGGTTCCTCCTATGAAGACCCGGCCGAGTTACTTCATAGAATTTCCCGATCGACTTTTGCTCTGGACTAGTTTAGAGTCTCCGGTTCCTCCTATGAAGACCCGACCGAGTTACTTCATAGAATTTCCCGATCGACTTTTGCTCTGGAATAGTTTAGAGTCTCCGGTTCCTCCTATGAAGACCCGACAGAGTTACTTCATAGAATTTCCCGATCGACTCTTGCTCTGGAATAGTTTAGAGTCTCCGGTTCCTCCTATGAATACCCGACCAAGTTACTTCATAGAATTTCCCGATCGACTTTTTCTCTGGAATAGTTTAGAGTCTCCGGTTCCTCCTATGAAGACCCGACCGAGTTACTTCATAGAATTTCCCGATCGACTTTTGCTCTGGAATAGTTTAGAGTCTCCGGTTCCTCCTATGAAGACCCGACCGAGTTACTTCATAGAATTTCCCGATCGACTTTTGCTCTGGAATAGTTTAGAGTCTCCGGTTCCTCCTATGAAGACCCGACCGAGTTACTTCATAGAATTTCCCGATCGACTTTTACTCTATGCAGAAAATATGACTTTGGTACTAACCTTTTTACAGTTTTTCTTGACCTTGCAGGGAGCTACATAGGCCAGTTAGGATTTCCTCCTATTGATTGCCCAAAATAGAAAATGAAGATTCTCTTGATATCTGTCAATCTGTATGAACCATATTTATTTCCAGTGATGATATTGGTCTTGCCTGGTTTTTATTAAAAGAAATAGGGTACATAAACTGTAGGTATATTTGTCCTCAGTTCCCCAAGGACTTCAAATAATTGTGAACATTTTCTTAAATAATGTGATCTGGTCAGGTTCGATAAGGCTGTAAATGATTAGCGCTCCAAGGGCGTTCCAAAATTCTCCCTTCAACATCATGAAGATAATATGAACCTGATGCGAGCTTTTCTACCACTTTGTAAGGTCCTCCCCATTGTGGTGCCAGCTTACTGACATCCCCAACAGGTTTAATTCGTTTCCATACCAAATCCCCTACTTGGAAAAATCTGGGTATCACTCTCTTGTTATAGTTTTGCCTCATCCGCTGTCGATATGATACAAGACGGGTAGCAGCTTTATCTCTTATTTCCTCTATCAAATCTAGCTCCATAAGTCGTCGACCTTCGTTGTCCTCATCATATAATCGCCGTCTATCAGACTCTACCCCCACTTCGATGGGAATTATTGCTTCTCCTCCATAAACTAACTGAAAAGGCGTGATTCCTGTAGCTTCCCGGGGTGTAGTACGGTAAGCCCAAAGAACACTGGGTAATTCGTCTACCCAGCTACCTCCAACATGATCCAATTTGGTTTTTATACCTCTAATAATCTCCCTATTAGTTACCTCTGCTTGGCCATTGCTTTGTGGGTAAGCTACAGAGGTGAAGGCCTGAATAATGTCATAACTGTCGCACTAGTCTAAAATCCTATCCCCTTGGAATTGCCTTCCATTATCAGAGACTAATTTATGAGGAATGCCAAACCTGCAGATTATATTTTTCCATAAAAATTTAAAATTGCATCTTCAGTAATTCGAGCAAGTGGTTCTACCTCCACCCATTTAGAAAAATAATCCACTGCTACCAATAAGAATTTTCTCTGTGCAGCTGCCATAGGAAACGGTCCTACTATGTCCATGCCCCACTGATCAAAGGGACATGCAACTATAGAGGTTCTCAATAACTGTGTAGGATGATGTGAGATATTTTGATGCTTTTGACAAGAAACACAACTTCTCACCAGCTTGTTAGCATCTTCATGTAAAGTGGGCCAAAAATATCCGGCTAACAGAATTTTACGAGCCAAAGATCTTCCCCCTATATGACTACCACACGAACCTTGATGAACTTCTCGTAAAATAAACTGTATGTCTTCTGTGCCAATACATTTAAGCAAAGGTCTGGAAAAAGCCCTTTTATATAACTGTTCTCCCACTATAGTGTATTGAGCGGCCCTCTTCTTAAATACTCTCGCCTGTTCTACATCACTAGGAAGAATACCTTGCTGCAAGTATAATATGATCTGAGCCCTCCAATCGCTTTGAATCTCTGCTTCAGCATGTCTTTCAATACAAGATACTAACAGAGTTTGTTCCACGGGTCTGTCTAAACTCCATGGTACTATAGCAGAAGCCAATTTAGCCAATTCATCTGCTACTTGATTTTCAGATCTGGTAACCTTTTGTATATTTACTTCTTGAAACTGAGACTTCAACTTATCAAACGCTTCAGCATATAACTTAAGCCTATCATTATTAATTTCAAAATTACCTGATAGTTGTTGAGCTGCTAATTGAGAATCAGAATAAATAAGGACTCGGGTTGCCCCTATATGCCGAGCAGCTTGCAAACCGACTATTAAGGCTTCATATTCTGCTTCGTTGTTGGTAGCTCTATAGTTCAACTTGATAGAGAGTTGCAATCTGTCTTCCCTTGGTGATATAAGAAGAACACCAATTCCGCTACCTTGTCTAGTTGAAGAACCATCTACATAAACCTTCCAGGTGTTTTCTTCCTCGGGGCCTTGAACTTCTATGATGAAGTCTGCCAGAGCTTGTGCCTTGATGGCCGAGCGAGGTTGATACTGGATGTCATATTCCCCAAGTTCAGTTGTCCACTTAATCAACCGTCCCGATGCCTCTAGGTTGAGTAATACTCGCCCAAGAGTGTTGTTAGTTAATACAATAATCTCATGTGCTAAGAAATATGGGCGCAACCTCCAAGCAGTCAGTCCTAGTGCATAAGCTAATTTTTCTAATGTAGTGTATCTACACTCAGCTCCTTTTAATAAATGGCAAGAAAAATATACAGGTTGTTGCTCCTTTCCCTCTTGTCTAACTAGTACAGAGCCTACGACGTTCTCATTAGCCGACAAGTGTTGGGTTTTTCGGGCCGCGAAAACCGCTTTTCGCGTCGCGGAAACCCCGAATCACCCAAAGCCGTAGATCCGTGCAAGAAAAATTTCCGGAAAACACGAGTACGAGTTTTAATACTTTGATCTACAGTAGATCTACAAAGAAAACATTTTACCTTCGATGCGTGCCCTCGCAAAATCCCGCTTGTCCAAGGTACGTGTCGGATCTCTAAAGTATCAAGATAGATACTTCTCTAGTGATATCCACACGAACAAGGAGTGTCTCTCACACTCAAAGGATGGAGAAGAGAGCCCCAAGTGTGCTAGCACTTTCTAGAGCTCTCGGGTAGGATTTGAAAAGGGAGAAAGGAGAGAAAGGAAAAGAATCTCACATACTCCTCTATGTGTCCTCCTTTGTGACCTTCACTTCACCCTTTTCTTTGGACCTAAACACATTCCTCTTCACCTTGCTTGAAACTCTCGGTCAAGAAGGAGGAAAGGGAGAAGAGAATGGCTAGAGGAAGGAGATGAAATGAATGAGAGCAATGAATCAAAATTCATTCCCATTGATTCACTTGTGTGGCCGGCCACATGAGTAACTCCTACTCATTTAATGTGGCCGGCCACATTAATGAGAATGGAGGCTTGTAACCTCCATGATGTGGCATACCATGATGATGTGGAGCATCATCATTGGTCCACATCTTGCCATCTCACTAATGATGTGGAAATTAGTCAAGTCAAACATGACTCTTCCTCTCCCTCTCAAGTCAAGTCAAACTTGACCAAATCTCTTCCATGGTTGATCTAATCTAACCATTTGATTCAAGCCAACTTAATATAATGAATCTAATTCATTAAATTAAGTTGATTTAATGAGTCATAATCTAAATTAGACTCATTGAATACATGAATCAACTTGAGTCCAACTCAATTAGCCCAATTTGGATTACTCTTAATCCAATTTGATTCATCAAATGAATCTAATCATCTTGGTTCATCATATGAACTTAATCCAATTGGTTCATCATATGAACCCAATCTCCATCCACTTGTTCTTTGTGTGTGACCCAATAGGTTCTTGTAACGTTGGCAATGTTTCTAAACTCCTTTAGAAACATAAGCAATGAGCGGCATCTAGCAATACATCATTGCTACCCAAGTTACAAGAATGTTGAGATCTAACATCACCTTGTGACTATTAATTGTGACTCCTCACAATATATGACAAGTGTCCTTCTATCCTAGACATCTAGATTGATCAATGTGAGGTATAGACCGTGTCATCCTCTGACCAATCTAAATCTTGAACTCCAAGTAGACTCACTCAATCAAATGAGCTCAATATCTCATATTGACTCATTTGGGTATGGTCATACACTTCGTGGTCTTACTCTATCAAGAATATCGATGTCACTCCCGTCATATAGGAGGGATAGATCCCATCTACATCACTCACATCCCTCTGCATAATTCGTTACATATCCAGTAATCGCCTTTATAGTCCACCCAATTACGGGTGACGTTTGACGAAACCAAAGTACATAACTCCTTATGTAGGGATCCATGGTGACTTTAGGTCTAAGGACTAATAGTCATACTAATAGCCACATGAGAAAGTATATGACACTCATATAACGATCCATGATACTTTCTCATAGCGGGTCATTCAGTATACATTCTCTAATGCATACCCATGTGTCAGCTTGATATCTTTATATCCATGACTTGTGAGATCAAGTCATCGAGATGACCTACATGCTAGTCTTATTGTATTAACATTGTCCCTGAATGTTAATACTCGACTAGGAATGATTTAGAGTAGTGTTCCCTATATCATCTCACTATCGATTCAACTAATCGATTGATATAGGTATGAACCTTCTACTCAAGGACGCTATTATACTTAGTCTATTTGGCACTAATACAAATAAGTATAATAACCAAACAAATGCCTTTATTAATATACAAGAATATGATACAATGAGTCCATACAATCATCAAATGATTGGCTCTAGGGCTCTAACTAACAACAAGTACACCCACAGAGTTTCTCCTACTATAGGTTTAGCCAACACAGGGAGAGTGGCCAAATAATCTTTCAATTCTTGGAAAGCCTTATCACACTCCTCATTCCATTGAAACTTATTAGCCTTTCTGAGTATTTTAAAGAAGTGAAAACTACGATCAGCCGATCTAGAAATAAATCTGACAAAGCTGTGATTCGGCCTGTCAATTTTTGAGCTTCCCTCATGTTGCGCGGTGGCTCCATGTTCTGTAATGCTTTGACCTTGCTTGGGTTGGCCTCTATCCCCCGTTCGGACACCATATATCCCAGGAATTTTCCTCCCTTCGCGCCGAATAAACATTTGCTGGGATTCAGCTTGAGCCCATATTATCTTAGAGTCTTGCAAGTTTCCTCTATATCCCTGTATAGATCAGCAGCTTGAAGAGATTTAATTAAGATGTCATCAACATATACTTCCATATTTCTACCAATCTGGTTCTAGAAAACCTTATTCATAAGCCTTTGATAAGTTGCTCTTGCATTTTTTAGTCCAAAGGGCATAACATTATAGCAATAAGTATCTTCAGATGTTATAAAACTGACCTTTTCTTGGTCCTCTTTGGCCAAAGGAACTTGATGATAACCTTGATAAGCATCCAACATAGAGATATATTCGCATCCGGCGGTGGAGTCAACAAGCTGATCAATCCTGGGTAACGGATAATAATCCTTCGGACAAGCTTTGTTGAGATCCCGGAAGTCAATGCAGACTCGCCATTTATTTCTTGGTTTAGAGACTAACACCACATTAGCCAACCAGCTTGGGAACTGTACTTCTCTAATGTATCTTGCCTCCATAAGTTTGGTAATCTCTTCTTTGATGATTTGATTTTGTTCTGCACTAAAACTTCTTTTTCTTTGCATGACCGGGCGGGCATCTGGGAAGACATGCAAGGAATGTTCCATGACGGTAGGAGAAACGCCCGAGACTTCTTTGGGAGTCCATGCAAAGACATCATTATTCTCTTTCAAACATTGTACTAATGCAGCCTTTAGAGCAGGCTCAAGATCGGCCGCGATATATGTAGTAGCTTCAGGCCGACCGGCCTGGATCTGAATTTCTTCCTTCTCTTCATAAACCAGGGCGGGCTGCTTTTCCCTAATGGCGTTAACTTCCATTCTTTGTATCTTTCGGGCGGTGTTAGCTTCAGCTCGAATTATCTCTACATAACATTTTCGGGCTGTCTTCTGATCACCCCGTACTTCTCCAACTTGATCATCCACAGGAAATTTGATCTTCTGACAAAAAGTATAAACGACTGCCCTAAACTCGTTTAGGGCAGGTCGACCCAATATCACATTGTAAGAGGATGGAGCGTCTACCACCATAAAATAAGATCTTCTGGTTCCCATCAGAGGTTCTTCCCCTAGTGAAATGACCAACTTTATTTGACCTAAAGGTTGTACCTCATTGCCTGTGAATCCATACAGAGGAGTAACAATTTGTTGAAGTTCACTTGGCTCAATTTGTAGCTGATCAAAAGCCTTCTTGAATATAATATTGACGGAGCTACCCATGTCTATGAAGGTACGAGCAATGGCGTAGTTGGCTATCACAGCTTTGATGATCAGAGCATCATCATGAGGTATTTCTACCCCCTCAAGATCTCTGGGCCCGAAACTTATTTCAGGGCTAGCTGCTCGTTCCATGCTGCATCCTGCTGCATGAATCTCCAATCTTCGGGCATGCGCTTTTCTGACTCTATTAGAATCCCCATCAGTGGGTCCGCCCGCAATCATATTGATATTGCCTCGAGCAGCATTGTTTCTGTTTTCTTCCTGTCGAGTCATCACAATTTCAGAAGGTGCTTTTTCTGATACTTGACTAGTACCGGCCGGGACTGGTATTGCCTCCTGCCGAGTCTCGACCGGACGATATTCCAATTTGGGTGGACTTTGCTGTCTGGGGTATTGTTGTCGATAGTAGTTCTGCCTCTGATATCGTTCTCTATTGACCCGTCTATTTCTTAAAACAAAACAGTCTTCAGCATGATGACTGCTAGTTTTATGATAAGTGCACCACCTCTTGGGTGCCTCTGGCTGTATCTCCACATGTTGTACAGCTTGTGGGCGATACTCGGGTTGTCGATGGGGTGGATGAGTTATTCTAGGACCTCTTGGTGGAGGCGCAGGAGCTAAAGCTTTTTCTTTAACTTGGGTAGGAGAAGAGGTGATACTCTCCTTTCTACGAGCAGCTTGAGCTTCTTCTACATTAATAAACTCAGTAGCCCGCTCAATCAAGGAATCAAAATTAACAGGGGGATTTCTTACCAAATCTTTAAAGAAATCATTATCATTCAGATCTTGAGAGAAAGCACTTAATAATATCTCAGTAGTAGCATTAGGCACATTAATAGCTACCTGATTGAACCTTTTGATGTATGCTCGGATAGATTCTTTAGACGACTGTTTGATTGAAAACAAGCTCCAAGGAGTCTTATGATACCTCTTATTGCTAGAGAAATGGTGCAGAAAGACTTTCTTGAAGTCCTTGAACTTCCGGATAGATTTTTCTGGTAATCTCTTGAACCAACGCTGCGCTGCTCCTCCGAGGGTAGTAAGAAACATCCGACACTTCACTCCATCAGAGAATTGTTGTAATAATGCTACGTTTTCAAATTTCAGCAGATGATCTTCTGGATCTGTTGTTCCAGTATATTCCCCGATTTGTAGATTTTGATACCGCTTGGGAAGCGGATCATCCAATATACTTTGAGAAAATGGGGAGATGACCTTCTCAGGTGAGCTATCACTAGTTATCATTTTGATCTTACGCTTTTCTTTATCGGGTGCTTCACCAGAGGATTCTTGGAACACAGGTCTTCTACCCCCTTGCTCCATAGGAGCACGAAGGAAGGCTCGAGGACGCTTTGTCGGAGAAACAACAGTTGGAGGAAAATATGCATGTTCCTCTTCTTCTAGTTCCTTTCCTTTCCGTTGCTCAGTAGTCGATATTACCGGATTATGAGCTGTCGGCAGAGTAGCTCTAGTATGAGCTTAAAGTTGTTGTTGTTGTTGCTGCAAGGCTTTCTGGACATGGGAGTTGATGAGAAAATCCAAATCCTCCCGACTGATAGTAAGTAGGTTTGATTTCCCGGCCTCTTCCATCATGTAGTCTCAGATTCAGGTGAGATTCCCACAGACGGCGCCAAATTTGATCCGGTTTGAGAAGCTAGACACAACGAAGATCCGGAAAAAAGAAACCCACCGTGCTGATGAAGAATATTGTCTACCGAATACCAATCCGAGAAACCCAAAGCGGATCGGGAAAAAGTAGAGTCACCGGAAGCTTTCCTTGTATGAAGACCTGATGACGAAGAAAGAAACCAGATCTGAAGAGAAGAA
Source organism: Zingiber officinale (assembly GCF_018446385.1). Classification (NCBI taxonomy): domain Eukaryota; kingdom Viridiplantae; phylum Streptophyta; class Magnoliopsida; order Zingiberales; family Zingiberaceae; genus Zingiber; species Zingiber officinale. The sequence continues at coordinate 92,369,086 of NC_056002.1, read as the reverse complement.
ACCCCGATCCAAAGCTTCCAAGACTTCCTACGCACAAAAGATCAACCAACACTATCATCAGTGACCTAAGACCGGGGTGGGAATCCCTGGCTAGGCCCTCCGACGCTCAAGTCAGTGATCTCTACTAGTGTGGAAGAAAGAGGCAGAAGAAGATGAACAGTAGTTGACAATTAGGGTTATCAATGTACACGATGATGTGAACCTCTCCAAAACTTACCTTGCTAATGGAGAGGATTCCCCTTTTTATACCACTTCATATAACCTCCGTAGACATGAAGTGGACCCCGGTTTGTTAGAGTTTGTTATGAGATCACGTCAGCTGTGTACTTGTGGTAGATGATTTTTAAGGAATCTTTTTCGTACCCCAGATGTACCTTCTTTGTCGTTTAGTACCTACAACATAATATGAAAAAGCATTTTCCGCCAAGACAATATATATTTTCTGTCATATAGTTACACACTGTAGGTATCTTACCCCTCTTGCTGTAATTAGTTCCCTACACCAACATTCCTTATATCGATTGGAGTCATTATATTCTATCAAATGCATTTCCCCATCATAAGTTAATCGACCGATCTTGTCTCTTCTTGGAAGGCATGCCCCAGCAGATATTAGCTTGACTCTGCCTGAGCGATATGCGCCGGTCGACATAGACCTAACTTTACCCGAGAGGTATGTCCCGATCGATATTATGCCTAACTTTGCCCGGGAGGTATGTCCTGGTCGATATTAGACTAGCTTTACCCGGGAGGTATATCCCGATCGATATTATACCTAACTTTACCCGGGAGGTATGTCTTGGCCGATATTAACCTAGCTTTGCTTAGGAGGTATGTTTCGACCGTTATTAGCCTAACTCCATCCCAGCGGTATGTTCCGGCCGATATTAACCTAGATTTGCTTAGGAAGTATGTTTCGGCCGATATTAGACTATCTCCTTCCTGAAGGTATGTCCCGACCGATATTACCCTACCTTTGCTTAGGAGGTATGTTTCGGCCGATATTAGACTATCTCCTTCCTGAAGGTATGTCCCGGCCGATATTAGACTAGCTTTACCCGGGAGGTATATCCCGATCGATATTATACCTAACTTTACCCGGGAGGTATGTCTCGGCCGATATTAGACTATCTCCTTCCTTTTCTTTCCTCATCGGGAGACCCATAAAACCTAACCCATATCACTTGGGATTCTAGATGGATCATGGAATGTGCCAAGTGTTTTGAGACGGACTTGAGTATCAAACCTAGAGAATTGGCACATTTGAGTTATGTTTCATGCATGGAAATATGACATTGGGGTCAAATAGCATGAAAATTAGTTTTGGATGTATAGATTCCATATAAACTAATGCTATGGATGCATTGAGGTTTAGTATGAGCAAATACATCAAGAGAAAGCCAAAACTACCAAAACTAGGACTTTAGGTTAAGGCTCAATTGAACCATTTAGCTAGTTTTATATTTTGTATCAATCATGAGATTAGAGATATATATTTTTTTTAAATGTATTTTTTCCAAGTAGACGTCGATAAAATAGACCTCTCCACAAAATTTGAGGATTTTTGGATGTTTGTAGAATTTTTTTATGTATTTCTGAAGTTAGGTTCAGAATACTATTTAGGCTGAAAATAGTGTGTCAGTCAACTGGTGCAGTTACCAGTTGACTGGTAATAGTGTTTATGGAACACAGAATGTTTCTGTGAGTTTATTTAGATAAGGACAGTCGACTAGTTGTTTTGTCAGTCTACTGATACAAGCCTGAAACTATTTTTCAGCATTTATTTTGACCGGGACAACTCGTATATGTGTATTAGATCCTTGGGGATAAATACATGAGTTTAGGGTTAGTTTGGATGATCAAGTCTTGACAATTAAGATATTGTTGGAAGCTTTTTGATATTAAGAAAAGGGGGAGAAGTAAGGTTTTAGTTGGGAAAATCTTAAATTCCTTTCGATGAGAAAATCCTAGCTCAATGGGGAGCTTAGGTGTAGGGAGAGCCTTGTGATAGGTTCTTAAATATCTTTGTATTAAAATTTCTAGCCCAATGGAGAGCATAGGTGTAAGGGGAGCTTTGTGATAGGTTCTAATGCATGTTGCATAATTTCTTGGCGACGTAAGTCTAAGTGTGTATCTTTGGCAACGTAAGTCCATTTCTTAATGGTGTAAGTCCAAGTGTGTAGCATTGGCAACATAAGTCCATATGCATTATTAGCATGTGTTATTTTCTATTTGTTTTCCCTAACTTAAATATATTATCAAATATCAAAAAAGAGAAGATTATTAGAGCAATCTTACCTCAATATGGTCCAGGGTGACCATGAGTTTTGATGATTTGGGCAAAGAGTTTAAGTTAGGCTTACCCTTGTATTTGATATGTGTATGTGAGTGTGTAGGTTTGCAGGATACACATATGACTTAACTTGATGGCTTCGGGTCTGGTGAAGGATGGAGCATTTGAGAGATTGTGGACAAGGCAACAAGGACAAGAGCCAAGGGAAGCGACTTTGAGGCATACACGAAGGATGACATTGGGATAAGTTACGGCCTTGAATGCATCTGAGGGACAAGATCCAATGGAAGTAGTCTTAAAGGCAAGAGATCAAGGCTGCAAGGAAGAGTCAAGTGAGTTGTAAGGGTGGGGGTCCGAGTTCTGAGAGACTATACTCGGGGTACCAGTCAACAGATACTTTTATCAGTCGCCTGGTTCAGTCGATTGGGAGTGAACAGAATACTTCTGTTTACTTGGCCAGTGTAGAGCAGTCAACTGATATCGAGCCATTGGGATGTAACGGTTGAAATTCCATTGAAGATAGTTGATTGGCATTTTCACCAGTCGATTGGTAGCTGAAATTTCCCAACACGTGGCCTACATAACCAATGCTTGGAAGCTTGGTTAAGGTTGACGAAATAGAAGTGGTTAACCCCTATTAGTAGTCTACCTTGAGCTATGATTGTAGTGCTATGTATTGATCAAGGTTATGTGAGGTTTACTCCACTGAGAAAGAGTTCATGCTAGTTGGAGTTCCGGGGCTTGATCTACCGAAGGATCATAGGGATTAACAAGTGTAGGAAGAATCACAAATTGGGGGCACTGTATTTAGGGTTTCAGTTACTTTTTTCATTTATTTTTCAAATCTGAAACTAATCCTAGATTCGTCCCAAAATTGGCAATGAATCCTAGGATTCATCCTAGATTTGGGTTTGAATTATATTTAAGGGTATTTTATGATTAGGAGAATAATAAGAACCCATTGGAGTTGGTTTTATGTCATTCTGAGCTTTCTAGGTCCATTTTTAGGGTTTTGGGTTCATTTATTTATTTATTTATTATTTTTTTATAATTTAGGATGAATTCTAGATTCATCCTAGAATTGGGGGTGAATCCAGGATTTATCCTAGATTAGAAAATAATAATAATAAAAATAAATAACTCTCAAACTCTAAAGATGAATCTAGATAGCTCAGAATAATATGAAACAAATTCCTTTGGGTCCATCTAGTTTGTTTGATCATAAAATTGTCTTTAAACATAAATTTAACCTAATATATTGAGAGTAGTAATTTTTAATGTAAATAACCTAATTCACATTAAAAAATTGATACTCTCAATATATTATGTAAATTGATGTTTGAGGGTATTTTTATGATCATGAGAACAACACAAACCTCTAGGAATTAGTTTCATATCATTTCAAAATTTTTAGGTCTATGTTTAGGATTTGGATGAATATAGAGATATAATTATTTTATTTTTTTAATCTGGGATGAATTAATGAAATCTTCCCAAAATTTGGGATGAATATAGTTTTTATCCCAAAGTTTGGGATGAATACAGTTCTCGTCCCAAACTTTGGGATGAAAATTTCTTTAGTCCCAAAGTTTGGGACGAATATAGTTTTTGTCCCAAACTTTGGGACAAAATTTCTTTCATCCCAAAATGGGGGATGAACTCTATTTTCGTCCCGAAATTTGGGACTTAACCTAATATTCCCCACCCACCCAAATCCCTATTTTCACTCTCCCCTTGTAGTCAACCTCCCTCTAATCACGCGTCTCCCCTACCTGGCGATGGCAACAAAGGCGATGAAGAATAAGCTCCCCCACTCTTATCTCTTTTCTCCTCAATGGCGGTCGACCATGGGTGCCCTCGGTTGGCTCCTACTTACCGCATTTGGCCCTTGGTGGCTGGGTGTGACCACGTCCGACCCTTGGTGGTCAGTCGTGGCCACGTCTGGCCCCTGGTGGCCGACCGTGGCCGTGTCCTGCCCTTGGTAGCCGGTCGTGGCAACGTCAGGCCCCTGGTGGTCGGACGTGACAACGTTAGGCCCATGGGGGCCGACCGTGGCAACGTTAGGCCCCTGGCGACCGGTAGTGGCCTCGTCTGACCCTTGGTGGCCGACCGTGGCCCCCTGCCGATCATGGCAGCTACTAGCCAGTCGTGGTCGTTGCTGGCTGGTAGGGGCCATTGTATGCCGCTAGTGGCTGCTGATGGCTAGCCATGGCTATTGTAGACCAATAGTGGCCATTGCTATCTGGCAGTGGCTATTATTGGCGTGTTGTTGGCCAGGGATGCTACTGGCCAACTATGGTCACAGCCGACCCTTGAAGACTACTATGGCCATGGCTGCAGTCGGCCCGTGCTCACTGATTGTTGCATTGCACGAGCCCTACTTATCGACCGTTAATTTAGATAGATTGGTTACCGTTAATTCAAATTGCTTCATATTTAGTATAGTTTTCTTTATGTTAGTGATTTTTGTTACATATTTCAATTGGATTGCAAATAGTTATAAATTATTATTACCCTTGTATTTAATTGTTGAGTTCTTAATTTTTTTTTGTGTAGGCCTCATTTTACCGTGAGCTTAGTGTATTTGGAGATACTCTTTTTTCTTCACCTATTTTAAGTATATCTACATTCATTACTATAATATTACTTATTGTTATATAAATTTAATAGCAAGATTGTTTTAGGTATATCTTAATTAATTATTTTATTGTTGATTAATTGTAGCAGATACAATCTTTGTATGCTTAAAAGTTCTTGTAGATCTTCATCTCAAAAGATTTCCTATAGATTTTCCCTTTAGCATGCTAGTACTGGCATGATTCATCTCAAAATTTCATCTACCAAACATAATGTGCTTGTACTTGATTCTATGTTAATGCTAGTAATATATTATACATAAGCGTGTTTCTTCAATTTGACTAGGTGCTCTTTGTTCCTTTGTCTTCAATTTAGATTTATGTGTAGTAGTTTTTAATAATATTTTAATAAATAAATACAGGCAAAATGAAGAATGAAAGAAGATGGATGTACAAAAAGAATTTACATGAACGTCAGGGTTTAACTGATGAGTTTATAATTGGGTTTAACCAATTTTTAAATTTTGCAACTAGTAATATTGAGTATATGAATGACAATAAGATAAGGTGTCTATGTAAAAAGTGTCACAATGATAAATTCTTACCCTCCTATAAAGTTGAAGAACATCTTTGTAGATTTGGTTTTACCCTGAATTACTATAATTGGATATCTCATGATGAACCATTTATATCTGATGATAATTATGAACGAAACATACAAGTTTTAGTCAGTGGTGATCAGAGTTATTATAATTAATTAAATCCATATAAGAGGATAGTAATTGATGCAACATGTCAAAATTTTATTCCTGAAATGCATAGTGCAAGCTCTAGTTTTCTTCCAACAGTTGAACAAATGTTCACTACTTATACATCACCGTTGGAGGAGATAATGTGCATAAATTATATATATATATATATATATATATATATATATATATATATATATATAAACATTCTTTAACACACATCTACTTGTATTTTATGCATATAATTTATGTTTATTGCACCCTATTTCATTATTATATTATACTTCTATTTCATTTGTTCGAAGATCTGTTCTTTGTATATTTTGATTGATAGGACGTCATTTAGAGCAAAAATGGAACAAAAGACACACATTGAAATAATTTGTGAAGATCATCAACAGGGGGTTGCGCCTCTTGGCATGATCGTGTGCTCATTCCCAAAGAAAAGCATGCTCCAGCAATGCCAAAAGGCATGGTTGCGCCCCCCACCAGAGATAAAGCAGGCTTTGGCGGCCTTTAGGCACGACCATGCCTCCCACAAGAGGCAAATCAAGTTCAGGTTGTGTGAAACCACACGGTCGTGTGCTTCCTCTAGAGGCCATTCAAGGGCAGCCCATGTGGATTCACACGACTGTGCCCCCTTCCAAAGCCAATTTAGTGTTCGGTCGTGCCAAATGGCACGTCCATGCCTCTCCGGTCGTGTGGTGTAGAGTTGGGGCCGGGTCACACAAAAACATAGCTGTGTTGAATTTGGACAGACTACAAACTTATTTTGAAACAGCTATAACTTTGTGCTTGGTTGAAGTTATGGGCTATTTTTTATACCAAAATGTAGCTAACTTCAAGATCTACAACTTTGCTTCAGGTTCAATAGAGAGAAATCATTGTCTAGCCTTGCTAAAAGGCACGGACGTGCCTCCCATCTGTGGCTTCATTGGGTCCTCCGCCCAAACTGCAGACCAAACTTTGAACTACTATAACTTTTGACTCAATTGGATGTAAGGCTCAATCAAAATATCTGGATGTAGATCATTTTAAGGTCTACACTTTTAGTTCAAGGTAAATTATAATAAAACCAGGTTTAAGAGTTGAAAAACCCATTTTGGCAGAGCCCTATAAACCTAGCAGATCTAAACAGTTTAGAGGAGGTATAAAAAGGTCAAGAAACTCATTCTTTAACTCATCATGGGTTTGGAACTTCATCACTTTCCTCGGGGAAGGATTATCCTCTTAGGGGGAAACCCTAGAGAGATCATCTTCATCATCTCCATTGATCCGTCCACCTCGGGAGCAAGGATTCCCTCCAAGAAGATCGGCAACACATGCATTCTCTTCTCTCTCAATCCATATTTTGAGTTGTAGATGTTATATTCATTGTCTCTTGGTTGTATCTTCCTTACAATGGAGTAGATTATCTCGATATAGGATGTAGAAAGTAACTATGATGTGATGTGATGTGATGTATGAACTATGTATTTGGATATTTTGTTATTTGATGAAGTGTTTATATCATGTTCTATGTGTGTTGTGTCTTCTATGTGTTTGACAAAATGTGTGAATGGTGTAAACATGTAGATATATATTGATTGTTCACCCCATAGAAGGGATGCTCTAGATTGTATGACCAGGGGACCCTAATGACAAGGGTATCTCTTTAACTGAACATCTAGAGTATCGCCTTGAAAGGGAGGACAATTCTCCACAAGGAAGCATCTAATTATGCTTAATGGGTTATCTCTAATCCTATGTTAATAAGTGTCTTGTATAATCTAACATTTGTATGATCGAGGGGCCCTAGTAACAAGGATATCCCTTTAATTGGATACTTAGTGACATCAGATACCAATAGGGATAAGACTCCGATATGACCATTGTGGGGTAGTGTCAATATTTAGTTAGACTTCCTACATGTGCATAAGGATGGAGATAAGGAGATGAATAATGCATAGGAATATTAACTAACATCATAATGAAACTAAACTTTTAGAATCATTACCTCAACGAACTTCACCTTCACTCACTTACACACTTTCTCTCTCTACTCTTCACTCTCTCTCTCTCTCTCTTTTCTCTCAACCTCCCTCTTCTCAAGTGTTAGTGACTAAACCACCTTTCAATTGTTTAGATAATTCATTATGTGAAGTTAACTAGTGCTTAATCAGTAGTCCCTATGGGATTGATATTTTATTACTTGATGACAACTGTGCACTTACGTATTGTATGGATCAAGTTTTTAGCGTTGTTGTTGGGTACTATTTTTTATTAACATTAGTTGATTAACATATGAGTTACTCTAGACATTTTTCCTTTTATATTTTTTTTCTTATTTTTATTATACATTTTATTTCTTATCTTTAATCTGGTATTTTATTTTAATTTTAATCAATACAAAAATTGGTTGAGTACCTTGATTATTTTAGATATTCTACATCCATGTGATATGTCATGATTATTCCTTGTGTCTTGTGATTTCAGTGCTATTATTTCAGGTGAGACCAAAAATTTTCTTTAGCCATGGATTGATATTCTTGACACCCTGGAGGCTTAAATGCAAGGTATAATTTGGATGGAAAGCAAATGCTGAATATCTACAGAGTATGTGGTAGTCTAACCCATCCGATTGCCATATGTCACCTCTTCCAAAATGAAGTTGGTCCTTCCACAAAACCAACTGACTGCATCTACATGATTTGTGGCAGCTCATCCCATCCAGCTATTATATGTCACTTCTTCTAAAATGCTGCTACCTCCTTCATGGAACTTCAGAATCTATTCCAACTTGTACATCAAGATATATATGATTCAGTTCCTAGTATTTCTAGCTATGACTAGGGAGATTATCACACTCAAAACTTTCAACCCCAACACACTTCTAAGGAGGATGATCAGTTACTTCTGCAACAACATATCCTTGACTCACCTTAACACTTTAATCAAGATTGGATGAATTATTAAAATTTTGATTACAACTATATTCAAAGTGTTCAATAATCTTCTCAAGCAAATCAAAGTCTATCAGAATTTCAAGATGACTCACTGTCAGATGGACTGCAATAGTTGCAACTTGATGAGCTAACTGACTGGGAGAACCCCTAAGTCTTAGGTATTTCTGCTCCTAGTCAGATAAAGACCAAAATACAAGAATTAGAAGAGCTCTTGGTGCAAGAAGGGATCTTGTTTCTCCGATCCCTACAGTAAGATGTTGTATCAAGTCTAAATTTGGAGTCTTAGCTAAATGATATTTTAGAGGGGATGGATTTTGAAGCTTTTAGCATTCTTGCTTATGATTCTGCATCTCTACAGGACCCCTCTACTATACATTATGATGATGTCTTAATGATACTCTAGACATTGATAGAACTTTTGATACATGTTCAATCAACCTTGTTGTTATTCTTTTTTGCAACTCCTAATAATTCATGCTTGATGGAAGATGAGATCATAGATGAGGCAGATGTTCACATTAGTATGCAACCCTCTGAGTGGGAAGTGGTGGAGACCTAGGACCCCAAGACTGGACACTCCCACTTTTGCCTATACTTCACTTTCATTAGAACAAGACCTCAACATCAACTGTAATAACTGTACTCTTAACTTGGGTACTTCAAGTGAATTTTCTCCTACTATCAAGAAGAAACTTCAAGGAGAAAAAGAAGGATAGAGAAATTTCTCAAGATATGTTTCCCACGATGAAAGCTCCCTCCACATGTTGAGCCATTAGCCAAAAAATCTGGAGATATCTTAATTCGGAAAGATCACGATTTAAGTGAACCAAATATGGGGTCGAGCTAATCACCTAAAACAAGCACTTCTTGGGAGGCATCCCAAGTTCAATCTTGTTTTTTTTTTACATTTTTAATTTCTTTATAGTCTATTTTTTTTTCTTTATATCAACTCAAATCCTATACTTAATTTTTCTTGTCTATATTCTTTTTATAGGATTCAAAATTATTGAGAAATGAAAATCACATATAGGGAAGTTATTGGATCGATACACACGTGAGAGAGGGGGGAGGGGCGAATCATCTGGTTTTCAAAAGCTTATTTTATCAATTTTAAAAAATATGAGTACGTAGTGAAAAACTAAGTAATAAAATAAACACGATTGGTTTTACTTGGTTCGGAACCTTCGGCGACTCCTACTCCAAGACCGAGGTCCCGTGGACCAATCGATGGGTAATCTACTAAAATGCCTCTTTCGGTACCTTCGGAAGAGGGAATCAAGTACAAGGAAAGTTAGAACAAGTGCAACACCCAACACTTGTTCTTATGCAATAATTAATTACAAAAAATAATTATGTTACCAACATTTTAATGTGAGAGAGCTTGTGTGTCAGTCTACCAACCATGATCGGAAATCCTCGGAGCAGTAGTCGGGCGCAGTAGCTTCACAATAGAGCCGCAACAGGAGCCCAGAGCAGTCGAAAGGTCATTTGGATGCATAGAAGCTCGTATGAGTATTGTTCTTGAAGCTTTGGGCGAGCATCCTTATAAAGGGCTTGGAGGGCACTTTCCATAACCATTGAAGGTGCCTCCAACCCGAGAAATCTGATCCTGATCATCCTGGCTCTTATCTGCGACGAGGTCCAAAGTTAATCTTGTGGAAGGTGCCTTGTAAAGCCTCTAAAGGTGCCTTCGAGGGTGCCTTCCATTAGCCTTGAAGGTGCCTTCGGGTACTGTTCATCTAAAGACTTTTTTGCTCTTTTTTCCTGCAAAAATATGTTAGTCCAAAACTAAAATATGTATCTTGCAAAACAAAGTTAGCATAGTTATAATAATGAGTAGTAATTAGTTCCTATTCTTCCAGGACCCGGAACTAGTCAAGGTCTCAGATTAGGGATCTGAAATGGACCTAACCTAGACCGACGCCTACTATCCCCCAACCGGGACACACCCTCACTTAGTCACTCTCCTCTAGTGACTTACATTTACTTACCAGTTTGCCAGATACCCAGTCAGCTCGTTGACGTATCTAGACTTCTTGTCAAATATCCGATCAATCTGTCAACCTATCTAGACTTCTCACCAGATATCTGGTCAGTCGATCGACCTATCTGGACTTCCCGCCAGATATTCGGTTGGCCCGTTGACCTATCTGGATTTCCCACCAGATATCTGATCAGCCCGTCAACCTATCTGGACCAACTCCTACACACTAGGTGAAATGATTAGACAACAAAACACCTAACTTAATTCATTTATTATTCATCAAAACCTAAGTTAGACCATTAGTGCAAACTGCACCAACAATCTCCCCCTTTTTGATGCAATGACAACCTGTGTTAAGTTAGGAAAAATATGCAAAATAAGTATAGAAAATGATTTTTAAGAGATAGTTTGTTTTGTTCTCTTGATCATTTTAGGGTTAAGTTATTCTTATTTTCTTTTATTTTCTAACTTAAACCCTAACCCTCCCCCTTTGACATTCATCAAAAAATATGAGTAGATAAATGAGTCAAGTAAAGAAGTTAGTGAAAGTAATGAACTTTGGCAAAAAAAATTTTAGGATAACTGGAGGAAAGAGATAAAGAATTTTTAACTTTTTTAAATACAAATTATTTGAAAAACTAGATTGGCAATACACTGTTTGTAAAGTAGTTTAATAGAGTTTGCTAAGTGAAAGAGCATTTTACAAAGTATGCTCAGTGTTAAAATATTTTTCAAAATTTTGAAGTTTGATACTAGATCTTAAAATTTAACTTTTATGAAAGTGTTAAAGTTTAGATAACTTTTAAGAAACTTGCAAGGTAATTTTTAAATATACTAACCTTTTTTAAAAAATAGTGTAATAGTGGTTTGGAAAGCACTTTGCCAAATATATTTCAAAAATAATAAGCTTTGAAGAATTTCATAATAAGGAAATTTAAAGTATAATTTGAAAATATTTTCAAAATTTCTAAGAGTTATTTTCATCTATAGTTTTAAAACGTTTGGCAAAAAAAAAACTATTCGAAACTTTTCTAAGGTATTAGAGATTTTAACAAGCTAAAGATTTTTCAAAAGTCTTTAAGGTAACTTTGAGGTTTAAGGTTCTAAAGTTTCATAAAGTTTTGAAGTAATGCAAAACTTTAAGATTTTCAAAATAAGAATTTCAATAATAGTGTAATACCCCGGTTTTGAGATTCTGGTTAAGTATGACTTAAAAGGTTAGATGGTACTATCCATATCACCAAGGTGCACCTTCCTTTTCGGAAGTCCAAACTTAAGAACTCCAAAGTTAAGCGTGCTTGGCTTAGAGAAATCTAAGGATGGGTGACCTCCTGGGAAGTTTTCCAGGGTGTGTGTGAGTGAGGACAAAGCACGCTGAAAGGATCTCCGGTGGTCTGTGGAGTTAGTCGTCAACTCGATGGGCAATTCTGGTGGCGTTCCCGGTTTGGTTTGGGTGGGGCCCGCCCAAGCCGGGGCGTTACAAATAGAGTTAAAATTGTTTTTCAAATATCCTCCCCTTGGGCCAGATATTATTTGAAAAATATATATACATCTAGAAATTCTCCTTACATGTCTAACCAGTAGTTACTAACTACCTATCAAAAGGTAGTAGTGTTCACTTGGTTAGTCATGTTAAGTAATTTTATCTAGTTAATGTTTGACTAAAATGGATTACTTAACCTAATCACTGTAGTGTTTGGTATCTTGAACCCAGTCTTGTGTTGATGCACTGATATAAGTATCTTAAGTCCAGGCAAGGGGCCTACGCATCTCACGTCATTCTAAGTTTTGGAATACACAATCAAGGGAGTATTAGTGTGTTTATGAGATGCTCAAGTCCTAGATCTATAGGAACATGTTTTCTATGGATCTGATCTAGACTAAGGTTGAAATCAATTTCAAAAGTCTAAGGAAATGGACATTTTTAGAAAAAGATTTTTCCTTAGAATTTTTAAATTATTTTTAATGAGAAAAAATAGCAGTTCTATTCTATGAAACACATTCCTAGTTGATCAAGTAACTGAGTTAAAAAGTGGCAAATAGTATATGTTCAATTATTTATAGAATCCAAAACATGCACTGTATAGTAAATAAAGTCACAGCTGATCATCACCTGGAGGTGGAGGCTGCTCATGTGCTTGTACAGTTCGTAGGATTTGATGAAAACTAGTGGTAATCTCCTCTCGAAGAGTAGAGAAGTCAGTAGTCATCTCTCCCCGAATGACGCTAAATCCAACCAAGACTGACTGTCGTAGCTGTGCAGAGGACTCCTCAAGTCAAGCCAGTCGATCCTCGACAGATAGAGAGGTCGAGGGCTGGGTCGAGGTCGAGGGCTGGGTCGAAGTTAAAAGATATCTGAAGAGCTCCTTGGCTGTGAATGTTGGCATCCCCTTATCGGGCAACTCGTGCTCGTTCTCGCCTGGTATATCTAGCCGTGGTCCCACTCTTCAGGCTAGTCCCGACCCCCTAAGCAATGCCGTCTATATGTACTAATGCAAACTGACCCTGGCCAATCTCGTCATATGCGCTAAGGGGAGTGGTCATACCCCGAGTCATGTCTATCACTATGGCTAAGAATATATATGTCAGAATGTGACAATATGGCATGTGAATCCGCAACCTAGGGACGAGACTGGATGCATGAATAACATTGTGGAATATGTGTAATGCAATGTCAATTTCTAGACACTGGCATAGTGCATATAGAAAAAATGAATGGGATGGCTGCATCATTGCAACATCACAAGATGTGCTCTATAGAATGCAGGTAGTCAGGACTCGATATAGGATATAGTCTTGAACCCTAAGAGAGAGTGATCTGAAGTCAGTCACTGTAGGTATCTCTCCTTCCCAAAAAATACATATAGATAGTATCTAATGTAATGTGGGAGTAGGGTTCGCCAAATAGTAGGTCCCTACTAGGGTAGCATAGAAATGGACATGCAGATCTCCTAAGGCCTAAGCTATCATATAATAGGGTAGGGGAAAAGCTAAAGTCCTTTCCACTAACTCTAGTAGAATAGGTTAGGTCATCTAACTTAACTAAATTGTTGTAAAACTAGGCACATAGATCTAGATTTACTGAATGACTACAGTAAACTAACCTATCCAATTGATAGTAATTTATAATCTCTATAATAGAAGCACAGTATTAGGTGAAGAAGGTCCTACTTTGATATCTAGATTTTAATGCGACATATGTGTGTTTCAAAAAATCTAATCTAAGCTGCTCAGAGGGAAACCTAGTATTAGTAGATGGGGCATTACTAGGTTTAGGAGTAACATGTTGGCGTTTCCTAAAAAACATATATAAGCACAAATTGACAACGAAAATGTATACTGAACCAAATAGATTGAGTTAATATATACCTAGGAGGCATTTTTGAATGTTGGAGATGAAAAGTTTAAGAGATCGTGGGAGATAACCGTTGGAAGGCGCCTCGACATGCCTAATTTTACAAACAGAGCATTGCTCTGTTCGCTGGAAAAGGCTTGGTCGAAGGCGCCTTCAGTATTGATTGAAGACACCTTCCAAGTGTTATGGAGGACACCTTCAAACTGATGAACGCGTCTTCCATCGATTAGGGCGGGATTTTTCTCGCCCTTCCGAGGATGCCTCCAATTGATACCGGGCACCTTCAGTAGGTGCCTTTAATGTTAATTTAACTTAATTTTAATTTAATTTAATTTAATTTTAATTTAATTTAGGTTTATTTTATTTTAATTTAATTTTAAGTTAATTTTATTTTAATTTAATTTCAAGTTAATTTTTTTAATTTAAATTAATTTTAATTTTAATTTAATTTAATTTTAAGTTAAATTAATTTTGTTTTAATTTAATTTAAGTTAATTTTATTTTAATTTTATTTTATTTTAATTTTAAGTTAATTTTATTTTAATTTAAAATTAAGTTAATTTTAATTTAATTTAATTTAAGTTAATTTTATTTTAATTTTAATTTAATTTAATTTAATTTAATTTAGTTAAGTTAATTTAATTTAATTTAATTTAATTTTAATTTAAGTTAAGTTAATTTGATTTTAATTTTAATTTAAATTAATTTAATTTTAACTTTAATTTTAATTTAATTTAAGTTAGTATTAATTTAATTTAATTTAATATTAATTTAATTTGATTTTGATTTTAATTTAATTTAATTTAATTTTATTTTAATTTGATTTTAATTTAATTTAAGTTTATTTTAATTTTAATTTTATAATTTTTTATCCTTAGTCATCTTACCTGATATATGTTTTCAATTAGGGTATCCTATAATTTTGTGAGATGAGTTTAGGTTGAATTTTAGAGTTGAGTTTAAGATTGTATTAGATTAAATTCTAGTTTTGGATTCTACATATAGACATTCTTCGAATAAATCTCTAAGCTATGGTGAGTCACCTGGACATCATTAGAGTAACCATACATTCGAGGTTTCCCAAGTAGTCCTATCCACTGAACTTAATAACAAAACTCTGGTCTAATCAGTTAGGATCCCATAAGAGGCAGTTTCAGTTAGTTCCAGTAAGTCAAATGCACCAGGTAGAAGTTATATCTTCCTAGACATGCATAGACAGAGTTTCCTTAACCAATATCATCCAAAACTTCGCCAGTACCATTAATCAAGTTAAACTTTTATCCCTTTTTGACTAATCCTAATTACCCAGTCAGGTAATCTATTATTTTGGAGGTGTCAGCTACTTTGGAGTCTCCCCCTGAAGTATTGATCCTTTTGATTCAGGTTTTGAGTTTATGATGATTACTTTTATAATTATAGTAAACTTGATGGTAATTTAAGTTATTTGATTTAAATTTATTTGTTTGCTTAAGTTTAACTTTATTTTACCTTTTAGATTTAGGTTTGATTTTAGATAATGGATTTCATTTTTTAGGTACATAAAATTGATTAAGTCCTACTTGCATGGTTAGATATGCTTTCGGAACCCAGGCTTTAGTTTGATTCTTATTTTGGTTTACTAAGGATATAAAGGTTTTGTTGGTTGAGCTAGACCTGTATACGAGTCCGGACTTGTTGTACACAACTCTTTGTGATCCAAGTATCATGTCAAGATACTTAGATCTGGTTATGAATTTCTCTAGTAATTCCTTTAGTTCTACTATTTCATTTTTCAATCTGAAATTGTCCTCCTCAAGTTTTGCAACTTGAGTTGGGATTTCAAGTTGAATTGGTTTAACTGTTGAATTTGATTTTAATTGTTCATTAAGTGTTTCATTTTCTTTTATTAGTTCATTTATTTTATTTTCAGAGTTATTAGTTTCTTATTTAAACATGATATAATTTTAAAACACTTTTTTGCTTAAACCAAAATATGCCTCATCGGAACCTTCGGAAATGAGTGCGGACTCATGACTCGACTCGGGTTCAGACCCGTCTTTTGATTCGTTCTCTAATTCTGGTCCATACACCATCAGTGCAAGATAATTGGTGTGCTTTGGTTCTTCACCGTCTGATTCCTCCGCGGACGATTCATCCCAAGTCACCTTAAGGGCTTTCTTCTTCTTCAGACTTGGGCAGTCGTTCTTGTAGTGCTCATTCTTGTTGCATCCAAAACATGTCACATTCTTGTTGTTAGAGCTGGGGGTGGAGTTGATCTTCTGCAGATCCTTGCTGGTGAAGTTCTTGTTTCTCCTGGTGAATATTTTCCTTACCAAGTTCACCAGATATTCTTCAACATCTGAGTTTGGGTTAGGCTCGACTTTAGGTTCTGACTTAGTTCTAGATTTTCCTTTTGACGTTCATGTAACAAGAGCAATACCTTTCTCGATTTTGGCTTTAATCTGTTCGTGTAGCTCTAATTCATAAAAAAGTTTATCTAATTTTAACTTTGATAAATTCTTCGAAATCTTGTAGGCATCCACAATGGATACCCACAATGCATTTCGAGGAAATGCGTTTAGAGCATACCTTATAAGATCCTGGTTCTTCATCAGGTGGCCGATTATGTGAAGTCCGTTGAGGATATCCTTTATCCTCACGTGCAACTGGCTGGTAGTCTCGCCTTCCTATATTTTTATATTAAATAATTTATTTAAATATAAATCTCTTTTCATTACCTTTGCGTCATTGATTCCCTCATGTAGTTCTATGAGTTTGTGTCACACCCCAGAAGAGTCCCTATCGATGAATTTTCGGTAGCATCTCCCTTGTACAGATGACAATCTGAAACTTGAATACATAGCCCTCAGGGCGTCTCAATCCTCAGCCAACATGGCCGGAACATATACAATAAAATATGTAAACATTCCACACAGTTTATAAATAATCAGCCTCCGATTGACTACACAACAAATCACAACCACACAGTTTAATATAAAACCTACTCCATTACAATGAGGAAAACACCACCCACAACAAAAAACAATCACAGCGGAAAACATGGGCATAGTACCAAAAACTCGATATAAAATATATGAGTTTAATAACTACACATCACAAGTCTGTGGTCACAAAATAAGGAAACACAAGTCCGAAATAGAAAACCATCTCGACAGGGAGTGGGTGTTAGAGTATATACTAAAAGCCTAGCTTTTTGTAAACATTTATTTTGAAATAAAGAATCACATTGGTCAAATGTCTACATTTATATGCTAAGTGTAGTTGTTCAATTTATTTATATTGTAGATAACATGATGTGTGGTGTCACACACAGAAGATCATGTTATTGGTTCCTTATAAATTATAAATAGTAGCTCACGACTAAGATGGATACGAACAAACCATTGGAATAGTCGTAGTGTAATTTGGTATTAGTTTATCTTGACTATAAAGTTACACTAGTACACTCTGAGTGTATTGAGCAGGACCATTTAAGGTAGTTTCTTTTTATACTGACAGCATAAAAGAACAAGACCTTTGTTATTATGGAAGTGTGTGCTCTTAATCCTGATATAATAACAAGTGGATATATTTAGTATTTATTTCTTTAATTTATCAGTGGGTGAGATTTAGTTCAATAAATCAATAGGCCCGATAAGTTGGGAAATAATCTTATTTATAGTGTGTGTTGTTAATTATAGAAAGAAACTGTGTCCTAGGAATCTAGGTTGATGATGCCCCCAAGAGGAGCTCATAAGGATTCTCATGTAAACCCTGCAGGTGGACTTAGTCCGACATGACGATAAGGTTGATTGGTACTACTCTTGGAGCTACATATTAATTAAGTGAGTTGTCGGTAACTTATTTAATTAGTGGGCATTCGATATCTTAAACACAGGGAGATTAACACACTCATGATAAAAAGGAGCACATATAGTAATATGGGATTAGTGCGGTAGTTCAATAATAACTCTTTAGTGGTATGAGTTATTATTGATGAACTCGTGTTGGGTGTTTGGGGCGAACACGGGAAGCTCAAGTTCATCGGGAGACCAAAACCAATTCCTCCTCTCGGTCCCTATCGTAGCCTCTTATTTATAAAGTCTTATACCCACCTAAACCCAGCTTCTTACCCACCTTAAGGTGACCGACCAAGCCTAGCTTGGAGCCCAAGCTAGGGTTGGCCAAACCAAGGTTAGATGGGTTCAAGTAGGTGGCCAGCCCTAGCTTGGAGCCCAAGTAGGTGGCCGACCACAATAAAAATAAAATGGATTTTAATTTTAAAATCTTTCCTTATGTGGAAGCCATGATTTAAAAGAGAGTTTTAAAATTAAAATTTTCCTTTTATAGTTTCTACAAAGAATTAAGAGAAAGGTTTGATATCTTTCCTTATTTACAGTTAAAAGAAAGATTTTAATTTTGGAAAAAATTTTCCTTTTGTAATCATCCACATGTTTTAATAAAGAGATTTTAATTTATAAAAGTTTCCTTTTATAACCAACCATGAAGGGAATTTTAAAAGAAAATTTTTTATTTTAAAAATTTTCAGAAACAAATTAGGAAGTTTTAATTTTGTATTTAAAACTTTCCTTGTTTGGAGAACATGTAGGGGCCGACCATTAAAAGAATAAAAGGAAATTTTTTAATTAAAATTTCCTTTTCTTGGCAAGGAAAATAAGGAAGTTTTAATTATGTTTAAAACTTTCCTTATTTGCTAAGACCAAGGAATATAAAAGATAGAGGTGCCTCACCTTACAACACATCTATTATTCCTCTTCTATATTCCTTGGTGGTGGCCGACCCTCATCCTTCCTCTCCTCCTTTTCTTCTTCTTTGGTGGCTGGAGGCATCAATCCCTTGGAGCTTGGTTGGTGGCCGGATTTAGCTTGGAGAAGAAGTAGAGAAAGGAGGCTTTGTTTCTTAGCATCCCTTGGAGCTTGGTTGGTGGCCGAAGTTCTTCATCTCAAGGAGATTGTTGGTGGCCGAAACTTGCAAGGAGAAGAAGGAGGCTTGCGTGGATTCTCGTCTCGGTAGATCGTCGCCCACACGACGTCCGAGATAAGAAGAGGAATACGATAAAAGATCGTGAGGTCTATACGCTACAAAAGGTATAACTAGCTATTAGTTTCCGCATCATAACTAGTTTATTCTTTTGTTTAGATCTTGAAATACCAAACACAAGAGGCTATTAGTTTCCGCATCATAACTAGTTTATTCTTTTTCTTGTTGACAGGACATGATTTGGAGCAGAAACAAAGCTTAAGTGGAGTCTAGAGCTTCCAAGGTGTCGTGTCCAGGATGTGTGAAATTTCTGCACTATAGACTAAAAACAAAATGGCCATAACTTTCTGTTCAATAGGAGTTTTGGGCTGTTCTTTATACCAAACTGTAGATAACTTCAAGATCTACAACTTTGATGAAGAACTCAACTCAAGAATACCATGTTAAGATGTGCTAAAATGATCTACAAGTCCACATGGCTTTGATGCACGACCGTGCGGTGTAACCAGAGCTGAGGGAAGGCATGGCCGTGTCAATTCACACATCTGTGTGGTGTAACCAGAGAAGAAGGGAGGCACGGTCATGTCAATTCTCACTGGCATGCGGTGTAACCAGTGTAGAAGGAAGACACGGCCGTGCAGATCTCGCACGGCTATGCCACTCACCACGAAGGGAGAAGGTAGTTGGCCGTGCGGATCTTGCACGACCATGGCATGGGTCGTGCGACGCCCGTGCCCTAGCTTATAAAAAGGTCAAGAACCCTATTCTTGGGGGCATCTTTGGTTCGGGACTTCGCCCCTCTTCTTGGTAAAGGGTTCTCCCCTTCGGGGGAAATCCTAGAGCTTCATTCACTTACTTTATTCACATATATTCTATGCATGTTCACCTCTCTTAGCATATATTCAGAATAAATACTCTTTGTTCAAAGATCTACTCTTTATGTATTTTTTTGTTGACAGGACGTGATTTGGAGTACAAACAAAGCTTAAGTGGAGTCTAGAGCTTCCAAGGTGTCGTGTCCAGGCCGTGTGAAATTTTTGCACTGTAGACTAAAACCAAAATGGCCATAACTTTTTATTCAGTTGGAGTTTTGGTTTATTCTTTATACTAAATTGTAGATAACTTCAAGATCTACAACTTTGATGAAGACCACAACTCAAGAATACCGTGTTAAGATGTGCTAAAATGATCTACAATTCCACACAACCTTGATGCACGAACGTGGCAATTAGCACGACCGTGTGGTGTAACCAGAGTAGAGGGAAGGCACGCCATGTCAATTCACACGACCGTATGATGTAACCAGAGCAGAAGAGAGGCACGACCGTGTCAATTCACATGATCGTGCGGTGTAACCAGAGGAGAAGGGAGGCACGACCGTGTCAATTCGCACGGCCGTGCGGTGTAACCAGTGTAGAGGGAAGACACGATCATGTATATCTCGCACGGCTATGCCACTCAACCTGAAGGGAGAAGGTAGTTGGTCGTGTGGATCTCGCACGACCGTGGCATAGGCCGTGCGACGCCCGTGTCCTAGCTTATAAAAGGGTCAAGAACCCTATTCTTGGGGGCATCTTTGGTTCAGGACTTCACCCCTCTTCTTGGGAAAGGGTTTTCCCCTTCGGGGGAAACCCTAGAGCTTCATCCACCGCCATCACTTGACGTTCCGTCCATCTCTAGAGCAAGGAGGCATCCCCAAGACATCGAAAACTTGGGCAAGCATCTCTTCTTTCCCTTTCTTCTCACATCAAGTATTGTAAGTATGATTTACTTTATGTTTTGGGGTTGTTCTTCCCTCATAATAGAGTAGATATCCTCTTCTAGGATTAGGAAGTATTTGTAATATAATAGAGATGTAAAACTATGTATATTTACCATGTTTCTATTCAATGACTTGTTAATGCCTTGTTCATGATGAATTGTGTGTGTGACATATTTATATTTCTTCGCATACTTTGTTGATTGATGTGGAGGATTGTTAATCATGAAAAGGGGATGCCTAGAGGTGTTAGTTAGAACCCTAGAGGCAATCATTTGATGATTGTTGTATGGACTGATTGTATCATATTTCTTATGTATATAAAGGCATTTGTTTATGGTTATTATACTTACTTGTATTGGTGCCAAATAACTAAGTATAATGGTGTCCTTGAGTAGAACGTTCTTACCTATATCAATCGATTGGTTGAATCGATAGTGAGATGATATAGGGAACACTACTCTTAATCATTCCTAGTCAAGTATTAACATTCAGAGACAATGTTAATGCGACGAGACTAGCATGTAGGTCAACTCGATGACTTGATCTCACAAGTCATGGATATAGAGATATCAAGTTGACACATGGATATGCATTGGAGAATGTATACTGAATGACCCGCTATGAGAAAGTATCATGTATCGTTATATGAGTGTCATATACTTTCTCATGTGGCTATTAGTATGACTATTAGTCCTTGGACCTGAAGTCACCATGGTTCCCTACATAATGAGTTACATACTTTGTCTTCGTCATACGTCACCCGTAACTGGGTGGACTATAAAGGCGATTACTGGGTATGTAACAAATTATGCGGAGGGATGTGAGTGATGTAGATGAGATCTATCCCTCCTATATAATAGGAGTGACATCATTATTCTTGATAGAGTGAGACCACTAAGTGCATGGCCATGCCCAAGTGAGTCAATATGAGATATTGAGCTCATTTGATTAGAGTGAGTCTACTTGGAGTTCAAGATTTAGATTGATTAGAGGATGACACCGTCTATGCCTCAGATTTGATCAATCTAGATGTCTAGGATAGAAGGACATTGTCACATATTGTGAAGAGTCACAATTAATAGTCACAAGGTGATGTTGGATCTCAACATTCTTGTAACTTGGGTAGTAATGATGTGTTGCTAGATACCGCTCATTACTTATGCTTCTAAATGAGTTTAGGAGCATTGTCACGTTACAAGAACCTATAGAGTCACACACAAAGGGTAATTAGGTGGAGATTAGGTTCATTTGATGAACCAAAAGGATTAGGTTCATGTGATAAACCAAATTGGATTAAGAGTAATCCAAAGTAAACTAATTGAGTTGGACTCAATTTGGTTCATGTGTTAAATGAGTCTAATTTGGACTTAGACTCATTGAGCCAATTTAATTCAATGAATAGAGATTTATTAAATTAAAATTGACTTGAACCAATGGTTAGATTTGATCAACCATGGGAGAGAAAAAGATCAAGTTTGACTTGACTTAAGTAGGAAGATAAAGAGTCAAGTTTTGACTTGACTTTGACTTGACCAATGCCACATCATCAAGGCTTCTGCATTTGGTCAAGTTTGACTTGACCAAATGCCACCTCATGGAGGAGATCAAGAGACTTGACTCTTGATATTCCATGGGGGTTTAGAAGCATAAAGTGGTCGGCCACTTTGGTGGGGGTTACAAGAGTGAATTGATTTTTCATTCAAGGTTTCTTCTTCCTCTCTACCTTTCTTCTCTCCCTCTCCTCCACCATTGCTAATCCTCTAAGGTTGATATCCCATCTTTAGAGGTTCTCTCCATCGATTTGTTTGTGTGGATACACATAGAGGGTTGTACACTTGACAACCTTGAGATCCGGCGAACCTTGGACGAGCGGGATTTGCGAAGGGCTTCGCATCAAGGGTAATCTCTTTTTCTTTATAGATCTAGTGTAGATCTAGGTTAGAGAAACTCGTACACGTAGAAAAATTTGTTTTATAACTTCGCACGGATCCGGTGGCATGAGATTCGGGGTTTCCACAACGCAAAAAGTGATTTTTGCGGCCCAAAAAATCCAACAGTGGTATCAGAGCCACGTGCGAAGCGTGTATGAGTTTCTTTTATATTTTTATGAAAAATATCAGTTCTTTAACTTTCTATAAATTTATGATTATTATGTATTTTATGGGTATTTTTATCGTAGAAGCGAAGCAACAAGTGTTTGAACATTTGTAGGCTTCGACTACCAAGAAATACCTTCCGAATCGGCAAGGTCTCGCCCAAAATGAGTTGGGACAATGGGATAAGGCACTGTAGGATCACTTAGGAATACTCGCGATGGTTATATCGCAAGTAGGGGTGCTGCCCCTAACTCCGCAAGGGGCTTTGTTCCGCGATCGTACCCGAAAATCGCTAATCAGGACCGCCGGGAAGTTGCGACTCATAAAATCATAAAATTATTAGAAAAATTACAGAAATTTATGAAAATTACATAATTTAGAATTATGTATCATTTTGTGATGGTCATGGCCCAAAGAACCCAATTTGATTGGAAATATGTGTTGTAATTCATAATATGGCCTGCACGCCATTTTGTGTGTTTGTGCGTGTTGTACTTGATTCGCGACCTGCGCGTCGTGCCCTTCTATTTATATTCCTGTTGTAAAATAGTTTTTAGACTTGAATGTAACTCGAGTTTCACCTTTTGTAATGTACAAAATTGGAGCGGTGGAAGGTCCACTCGAGACGTAGTTACGAGGAGGGTGCAAGCAACACATGACGGTCAAAGGGAGGAGCTTGAGGAAGCTGTTGACCCTAGGTTGACCATCCGATCTTCTCATTGGCTTGAGAAGATCGTAGTAGGGCCATGACTAATCACCAAAATTTAATTAATTGCTTGTGTGTGTGTATGTGATGTATGCTAGATTAGTAATTAATTAGTGCCTTAACGATTAGATTCGATCTAAATCGCGTACTTGATACACATTGTCGATTAGATTAGATCTCAATCACGTCAACTCGAAATGCCTATCATGTCGTGATACCCATCACTACCTCGATCACATATTGTTGTTGAATCTACCAAAGCAGAGCAACGCATATTATCTTGGTAGGGTGCGGAGGGACAATCTTGGTCCCACCTATCAACGCATGGGTAAGTACAACTCAATTAGATTGAGTAACTAGTTAACTCAATTGAATCGAGTTTAACTATAAGCATTTTCCAATGGTTGGTAGATAGGTCAAAATCACATTTATATTAACTCTTGGGCGATTTAGCCAAAGCTAACTCAAGTTTTAATATACATGCGTATCTTGATCCTATAAACAAGAGTTGCATAGATATGCAATTGGTAATTAGTTACCTACCGATCATACTAAGTCTTGGGCGATTTAGCCAAAGCTAACTCAAGGCGCAGTATAATGTGGATCTTGTCCCGCATGAATTATAGTTGGTTAGAATCTAGTAGGTGTGGTTTGACCACATCCATGACTTGATTCTACAAAAGTTCTATAATTCAGTGGGAGCATCATTTAGTTAAAGGCCTAATTAAATGATTAGTGGAATATCATTATTTATTTTCTGTATTTTCTGTTGTAGATTGTCATGTCGTCAAACACGAACTCCTTCTCCCTGCATTTTGTTCTTGATAAGGAAAAGCTCAATGGAGCTAACTTCCTGGACTGGTACAGGAACCTGAGAATCGTTCTCACACAGGAACAAAAACCGTACGTCCTGGAGCAGCCCATTCCCGAGGCACCTCCTGCCACTGCCACACGAGCTGACCGAGATGCTTACAAGAAGCATCAAGATAATACATTAGATGTGTCATGTCTTATGCTCGCGACCATGAACTCTGAGCTTCAGAAGCAACACGAGTTGATGGGCGCTTATGATATGGTTGAACATCTTCGTCAACTATATCAAGGACAAGCGAGGCATGAGAGATTCGAGATCTCTAAGGCACTGTTTCAGTGCAAGATGCAAGATGGGACTCCCATAGGCCCATATGTACTCAAGATGATTGGGTACATAGAAAACCTACAGAGGTTGGGATTCCCACTTGGCCAAGAGCTAGCCACTGACCTGATCTTGCAATCCTTGCTAGATAGCTATAGTCAATTCGTTCTAAATTATAACATGAACGAAATTGACAAGCCACTGCCCGAGCTACTTAGCATGTTAAGAACTGTTGAGCTCAACCTTAAGAAGGTTAAGCCCAATTCCATTCTGATGGTACAAAAGCATAAGGGCAAGGACAAGCCCAAAGGTAAGGGAAAGTCCCAAGCCAAGGGCAAAGGCAAGGCACTGAAACCCAAAGGAGGGGTTGCCAAGGATGCTACCTGCTTCCACTGCGGTCAGATCGGGCACTGGAAGAGGAACTGCAAAGTGTACCTGGAAGATCTTAAGAAGAAGAGAAGTGAGACTTCCACTTCAGGTATATATGTTATAGAAGTCAATCTATCTATTTCTTCATCATGGGTATTAGATACCGGATGTGCTTCTCACATTTGTACTAATGTGCAGACGCTAAGAAATAGCAGAGCATTGACGAAGGGCGAGGTGGACCTATGCGTAGGTAATGGAGCACGAGTTGCTGTTGTTGCTGTAGGAACTTATTCTCTATCTCTGCCCTCTAGGCTTGTACTAGAATTGGATGTTTGTTGTTATGTGTCTGCTCTGACTAAGAACATTATATCAGTTTCTTGTTTAGACAAGAAAAGCTTTTCATTTATAATAAAAAACAAATGTTGTTCAGTTTATTTAAATGATATGTTCTATTGTAGTGCACTTCTGATGAACGGACTCTATATTCTAGACCTTGAGAACCCTATCTATGACATAAGTACCAAGAGGTTCAAGTCGAATGACATGAACCAAACCTATATCTGGCACTGTCGCTTAGGAAACATAAATGACAAACGCTTATCCCAGCTCCATAAAGATGGTTTGTTGGACTCATTTGATTTTGAATCATATGAGACATGCGAGTCATGCCTGCAAGGCAAGATGACCAAGACTCCCTTTAGTGGACACAGCGAGAGACCAAGACTCCCTTTAGTGGACACAGCGAGAGAGTGACTGACTTGTTAGGACTTATACATAGTGATGTATGTGGCTCTTTCAATGTCGCAGCCAGGGGTGGTTATAGGTACTTCATTACATTTACTGATGACTTCAGTGGATATGGTTTTGTGTATCTGATGACACATAAGTCAGAATCCTTTGAAAATTTCAAAGAATTCAAGAATGAAGTACAAAACCAGCTTGATAAGAGTATTAAGATACTTCAATCAGATCGAGGTGGTGAATACCTTAGCCATGAGTTTCGTGACTATCTAGCTGAGAGTGAGATTCTATCTCAACTCACTCCTCCTGGGACACCACAGTGGAATGGTGTATCCGAAGGAGGAATCGTACCTTATTAGATATGGTACGGTCTATGATGAGTCACACAGATCTTCCCATGTATCTTTGGGGCTATGCTCTAGACACAACAGCCTTCATTCTTAACCGAGTTCCATCTAAGGCTGTAATAAAGACACCATATAGGATATGGACTGGGAGAGATGCCCAGGTGTCTTTTATGAGGATTTGGGGTTGTGAGGCTTACATGCGACATCAAGTCTCAGACAAATTGGGACCCAAATCTGATAAGTGCTATTTTATTGGATATCCCAAGGAAACGAAGGGATATTACTTCTACATTCCGAGTCAACACAAGATAGTTGTGGCTAAGAATGGGGTATTTCTAGAAAGGAATTTTGTTTCTAGAAAGACTAGTGGGAGTACGTTCGATCTTGAAAAAGTTCAAGATGTGGACCATAGCACTGAAGCCTCGATGGAAGTTGAACTGGAACCACAAAGTATTGTGGATGATGTTGTTCCACAAGGAGTTGAGGAACCACAACCAGTTCGAGTAGACCTACCTCTTCGTAGATCTGATAGGGTACGTCGTCAGCCTGAGAGATACTCATTTCTCTTGTCTGACCATGATGACATTATGCTCATTGAGGATGAGCCTACCTCCTATCAGGAAGCTGTGATGAGACCAGATTCCGAGAAATGGCTAGAGGCCATGAGATCCGAGATGGAATCCATGTACACTAACCAAGTATGGACTTTGGTTGATCCACCTAAAGGGGTCAAACCCATTGGGTGTAAGTGGGTCTTTAAGAGAAAGACTGACATGGATGGACTTATTTATAAGGGTCACTTGGTAGCTAAAGGTTTCAAGCAAATTCATGGTATTGACTATGATGAAACCTTTTATCCAGTAGCAATGTTTAAGTCCATTCGGATCATGCTTGCTATTGCAGCGTACCACAATTATGAGATCTGACAGATAGATGTCAAAATCGCGTTTCTGAATGGAAACATGCTCGAGGATGTGTACATGACACAACATGAGGGTTTTGTAGATCCACAACATACTGGCAGAGTATGCAATCTGCATAGGTCCATTTATGGACTAAAGCAAGCTTCTCGGAGCTGGAATCTTCGATTCGATGATGCAATCAAATAGTTTGGTTTCATCAAGAATGAAGATGAACCTTGTGTCTACAAGAAGGTTGTAGGGAACACAGTTGTCTTCCTTATATTGTATGTAGATGACATACTACTCATTGGGAAAGACATCCCTTTGCTGTAGTATGTCAAGATTTGGCTAGGGACTTGTTTCTCAATGAAGGACTTAGGTGAAACATCCCGCATTCTAGGCATACAGATCTATAGAGATAGATCTACGAGATTGCTTGGCCTAAGTTAGAGTACATACATTGAGAAGGTATTACTTCGGTTTGCCATGCAGAACTCCAAGAAGGGATTTCTGCCGATGTCACATGGTGTGAGTCTTTCGAAGACTCAAGGTCCCTCTTCTAGAGAGGAGAGAGACCGCATGAATCAGATCCCTTATGCTTCAGCCATAGGATCTATCATGTACGCCATGCTATGTACTCGTCTTGATGTCTCGTATGCTTTGAGCATGACGAGCAGATACCAGTCAGATCCAGGTGAAAGTCACTGGATTGTGGTCAAAAATATTCTTAAGTACTTGAGAAGAACTAAAGAATATTTCTTGATATATGGAGGCGATGATGAGCTAACTGTAAAGGGTTACAGTGATGTCAGCTTCCAAACTGACTAGGATGATTATAGATTGCAGTCTGAGTTCGTGTTTTGCTTGAATGGTGGTGTTGTGAGCTGGAAGAGTTCGAAGCAGGACACAGTTGCTGGTTCTACAATAGAGGCCGAGTATATTGCTGCATCAGAAGCAGCAAAAGAGGTAGTTTGGATCCGCATGCTCATTACTGAGCTTGGGGTGGTTCCTAGCATTGCAGATCCGATAGAGCTCTATTGTGACAACAATGGAGCAATTACGCAGGCTAAGGAACCTCGCTCACACCAGCGGATCAAACACATACTATGGTGCTTCCATCTTATTCGAGAGATTATCGATAGAGGAGATGTGAAGATTTGAAGAGTACCCACAGAGGCTAACATCACAGATCCCTTGACCAAGGCTTTGGCACAGAGAAAGCATGATGGTCACACTAGGTCATTATGCCTTAGAGCCTACACTGATTGACACTAGTGCTAGTGGGAGATTGTTAGTTAGAGCCCTAGAGCCAATCATTTGATGATTGTTGTATGGACTTATTGTATCATATTTCTTATGTATATAAAGACATTTGTTTATGGTTATTATACTTACTTGTATTGGTGTCAAATAACTAAGTATAATAGCGTCCTTGAGTAGAACGTTCTTACCTATATCAATCGATTGGTTGAATCGATAGTGAGATGATATAGGGAACACTACTCTTAATCATTCCTAGTCAAGTATTAACATTTAGGGACAATGTTAATGCGACGAGACTAGCATGTAGGTCAACTCGATGACTTGATCTCACAAGTCATGGATATAGAGATATCAAGTTGACACATGTGTATGCATTAGAGAATGTATACTGAATGACCCGCCATGAGAAAGTATCATGGATCGTTATATAAGTGTCATATACTTTCTCATGTGGATATTAGTATGACTATTAGTTCTTGGACCTGAAGTCTGTTGGAGTGTATACTGAAAGCCTAAGCTTTGTAAACATTCATGTTAAATAAAGAATCACATTTGGTCAATTTATCTACATTTGTTTGTAGTTGTTCAATTAATTTATATTGTAGATAACATAGCATGTGGTGTCATATGCAGAAGATAATGTTATCAGTACCTTATAAATTATAAACAGAAGCTCACGACCAAAATGGAAAGGAACAAACCATTAGAAGGTCGTAGTGTAATTAGGTATTAGTTTATCTTGACTATATAATTACACTAGTACACTCAGAGTGTATTGAGTAGGACCATTAGAGGTCGTTTCTTTTATACTGACTTTATAAAGGAACAAAGACCTCAGTTATTATGGAAGTGTGTGCTCTTAATCCTAATATAATAACAAGCACATATGTTTGATATTTATTTCTTTAATTTATAAATGGGTGAGATTTAGTTCGATGAATCAATAAATCCGATAAGTTGGGAAATGGTATCATTTATAGTGTGTGTTATTGATTATAGAAGGAAATTGTGTCCTACAGATACTAGGTTGATAATGTCCTCAAGAGGAGCTCATAAAGATTGTCATGTTAAACCCTGCAGGTGGACATAGTCCGACATGATAATAAGGTTGAGTGGTACTACTCTTGGACTTAGATATTAATTAAATGAGTTGTCAGTAACTCACTTAATTAGTGGACATTCGATATCTTAAACACAGGGAGACTAACACACTCATAATAAGAAGGAGCCCAAAAATGTAATTTGGGATTGGTGCGGTAGTTCAATGATAGTTCTCTAGTGGAATGAATTATCATTGATAAAATTAAGTTGTGTGTTCGGGGCGAACACGGGATGCTTAATTTTATCGGGAGACCAAAACCAATTCCTCCTCTCGGTCCCTATCGTAGCCTCTTATTTATAGAGTTCTATACCCACCTATACCCACCTTCTATACCCACCCAATAGGGGTCGGCCAAGCTAGCTTGGGAACAAGCTAGGGCCGGCCTAGGTATAAAATTGGGTGGCCGGCCCTAGCTTGAACCCAAGCTAGTAGGGCCGGCCAAAATAAATTAAAAAAGAAATTTAATTTTAATTTTTATTATTATGTGGAAGATATAATTTAAAGAGAATTAAAATTAAAATATCTCTCTTGTAAAAGATCTACAAAAGATTAAAGAAAGAGATTAGATCTCTTTCCTTATTTGTAGATTGGAGAGATGTTTTATTTTCTCTTTAAAATTATTCACATGTTGATAAAATTAAAATTATAGAAATTTCCTTTTATCAACCATGAAGAGTTTTTTAAAGAGAAATTTTATTTTTTAAAATTTTCGGAAACAAATTAGGAAGTTTTAATTGTTGATTAAAACTTGTCTAATTTTTTCCTTCATTGATGTGGCCGGCCATTGGTTTTAATTTGGGAAATTTTATTTTATTTTTCTCAATAAAATCATGTCAAGGAAATTGAGGAAATTTTATTGTAATTAAATTTCCTAATTTGCCTAGGCCAAGGAATATAAAAGAAGGGGTGAGGGTGCCTTCATGTGATACAACCTCTATTATTCCTCTCCCTCTTTTGTTCCTTGGTGTGGCCGGCCATCCTCTCCCTCTCTTCCTCTTGTGGTGGCCGAACCTCTCTCCCTTCCTTGGAGCTCTTGTGGTGGCCGGATACTACTTGGAGAAGAAGAAGAAGAAGGAGAGAAAGCTAGCATCTCTTGGAGCTTGGTTAGTATTTTGGTTTTTCTCCTTGGTGAAGTTTTCCTTTGTGGCCGAACCTTGCTTGGAGGAGAAGAAGGTGGTTGGTGGTTTCTCATCTCGGTAGATCGTTGCCCACACAACGTCCGAGGTTAGAAGAGGAATACGGTAGAAGATCAAGAGGTTTTTCTACAAGGTATAACTAGTAATTTTTATTTCCGCATCATGCTAGTTATTTATGGAAATAATACCAAATACAAGAGGCTTACGTTCTAGAATTTCGAATATGTTTTTTCGATGCTGTGTTCTTTTATTTTTTCTTTTCCTTGTGATTTGATTGTTCTCTTTGGTTAACCTAAAGTTATTTTAGGAAATTAAATATTAGCTTTCTATAAAAGGTTTTGTCTAGTCGGTGGTGGTTGCTCCCATATCCAAGAAGGCCATGTGCCTCGCCACGTCAGTACTGGGAACCAATTATGGAAATTAATATTTAATGAAATTAATAACTTAAGGAGACTTGGGTCGAACGTGTTCCGCAGGAGATCCAAGTCAAAACCTAAAAGAACAAATAGATTAAGTTTTGGATCAAACGTGTTAAGTTCCGCAGGCGATCCAAAATTTAATTTAAAAGAACACATGGTAGCTAGGAAAAGGTTCAGACCTTTGTACAAAATTTTTGTACAGTGGAACCTATAGGTTTTCCGAGTAGCAACCAACAATTGGTATCAGAGCTAGGGTTTTGCCTCTGTGTATTTGGTATTTAGTTTAATTATGCACATGTCATACATAATTTAGGCAGGTTAATAGTAGGATGTGCTAACTTTGTGGATGCAGGATCCAACTATTATGGCTTTTAGTTATTATGTGTGTGATTGGACCCTTGGACATGTCAAGGGCATTTAAATGTGTGTGCATGATTGTATTCAAATACAGCAGGAGCTGTATTTAGTTTTATTAGGATTTTATTTTTGATCTAGATACATGTACATTCCTTTTATGGAATATAGGATCAAAATGTAAAATTCTATTTATGTCGCGGATCGAATCTTGCAAAGCGTGGAACTTTCTAAGGACCAGAGGCGCAGCGGAACAAGGAGCAAGATGGATGCGACAGCTAGACCCGGTGGCGGTGGCCAAATATGGCAGCAGCTTGGGATGATAACACACGGAGGACAACTAGAGATAAAAGTCATAATAGTTGAAAATTAGTTTCTCTATTGCTTTTATATTATGCTGTGTGTGCATGTTAGTTTACAAGTAAAGTAGGCTAGCATAGTTAAAATTCCTCATTTATAAATAACTAAGTGGGAGAGGGATTTTTAAATAAATCCCATGGTCTCCATTCTTGGTTTGTAAGTGATGCAAACAAGCTTGCGTTGGCTCTGAGTGCCTTTCTCCATAACGGATGAGCTTATTTGCGGATCATTAGAATAGACTTCCATTTTGGATGACTATAGGAAGTTAATTAAGAGCGTTGTCCCCAACGGAAGGGGCATAATCTTATTAATGGACTTAGTGTCAAGTAATGGTATACACTTAGACACATCTAATAGTATCCTCCCAATCGGAGTCACTGTTATTTGTGTGACCAAATGATACCAACTATTAATTTTATTTGTCAAAAAGTTAGGTTGACAAGATAATAAAATTAATGGGTTAAAACCCTCCTTTTACAAATGTTGAATTTGTATACGTCCACACTAACGTGGCATACAAAATTCACGGTGTTATGAGGTGTTGGTTAATTTAAAATAGTATTGTTTGAGGAATCAATATTATTCTAAATTTAGAGTTCTGACCAAAAGTTATTTGTGATTCTTAGGATGTCTTTCAACCCACTGTCCATCATACTTCAACAGAATAGACTTACTGGACCAAACTACATAGATTGGAAAAGAAACCTGGACATTGTTCTTACTGCTGAAAGCTATAAATATGTACTGACTGAGCAGTGCCCTGATGCACCTACTGGTGAATCTACCCAAGAGGAGATTGAATATCATAGGAAATGGGTAAAAGCAGATGAGATGGCGCGGTGTTACATTTTGGCTTCAATGTCAAATGTATTGCAACATCAACATCAAGATTTACCAACAACCTATGATATTATGAACAATCTCAAGGAACTCTTTGGTCATCAGGATAGGGCTTCTAGGCAAGAAGCCATGAGAAAGATAATGACAGCCACCATGCAAGAGGGTACTCCTGTAAGGGATCATATCCTAAAGATGATGGCTTATCTGAACGAGATACAGATCCTTGGAGGAGAAATTGATGGGGAAACCCAGATCGATATGATCCTCCAACGCTACCTAGAAGTTTTGAGCACTAAACTATAATATGAATAAGAGGGTTTATTCATTAGCGGAACTACTGACGTAACTTCAAAGAAGGATTATTTCGTCACAATGCTCAAATTCACTATGCGAAAATGGTTCTACTTCTAAATCGAAAGGAAAGAAGAAGAAACAAGTTGGTCAAAGAAAGAAAGTGAATAAATCTCAGAGTACGGGATTTAAAGTGGAATGAAGAAGCCAAGGGCAAGTGCTTCATCCGTAAGGGACATTGGAAGGCGGACTGTCCTCGTAGGAACCAAAACAAAGGTATATCTCATACTCTAGTTGTTGAAACATGTTTAGCGGTGTTATCTACCAGCACCTGGTGTGTAGATACGGGAGCCACTGATCATGTCTGCAATTCCTTGCAGGAGTTCCAGGAAACCCGACGACTATCTGAAGGAGAAATTACCGTCTACATGGGCAATGCTACTAAGGTGGTGGCGTGGGAGACGCCTACTTATCTTTTAGTAGAAATAGAAATTTGATTTTAAGAAATTGTCTTTATGTACCCAGTTTTAGAAAGAATTTAATTTCAGTTTCTAAACTATTTTTAGATGGATATTCAGTTTCTTTCAGTAACGATGTAGTTATTAAAAGAAATAAAGTGATTATCTGTTCTGGTGCATTAGTTGGCAATTTGTATTCTTTAAATCCAATTTCTTCCACAAAGCAAAACATGGAAATTTATAACTCATCTTCTAACTCTAATAAGAGAAAAGAACCTTCGGAAATGAACCAAGCATATCTTTGGCATCTAAGGCTTGGTCATATTAACTTAAGTAGGATTCAGAGGCTTATAGCCGATGGACTTTTGAGTTCATTTGAGTTGGAAAATTTTCCAACTTGTGAATCTTGCTTGGAAGGTAAAATGACCAAGAGGCCGTTCAAGGCCAAGGGGTATAGCGCCAAAGAAGTGTTAGAGTTGGTTCACTCTGATTTGTGTGGTCCTATGTCTGTCCAGGCAAGAGGAGGTTTTGAATATTTTGTCTCTTTCATAGACGATTATTCAAGATATGGATACATTTACCTAATGCGCCGCAAGTCCGAGTGCTTTGATAAGTTCAAAGAATACAAGGCTGATGTGGAGAAACGACTTGGTAAAAGTATCAAGACACTACTGTGATCGTGGTGGCGAATACCTCTTAGGAGAGTTTAGGAATTACTTATCGGGCCGGATTCAATCCCAATTGTCTGCACTGGAACACCCCAACAGAACGGTGTAGCGAACGAAGGAATAGGACTCTTATGGAGATGGTTAGATCAATGATGAGTTATTCAGAATTACCAAATTCGTTTTGGGGATATGCTCTGGAAACGGCGAAGTACGTTCTGAACTTAGTACCTTCTAAATCAGTTTCTTCTACTCCCATAGAATTGTGGAATGGGCGAAAGCCCAGTCTAAGACATATTCGGATTTGGGGTAGTCCAGCACATGTGCTGAAACCAGATGTTGATAAGTTAGAATCCCGTACAGAAGTTCGCGTGTTTATAGGATATCCCAAAGGAACAAAAGGTGGTTTATTTTATAGTCCTAAAGACCAGAAGGTCATTGTTAGCACCAATGCCCAGTTTTTAGAAGAAGACTATATAATGGATCACAAGCCCAGTAGCAAAGTTGTTTTAGAAGAACTTAGAGAGGACATGTCTACTTCAGTACCAACAGTACAAGATGAAGTACCACAAGAGACTACAACACGTGTCACACATGATACACAACCGCAGAAAGTGCCTCGTCGTAGTGGGAGGGTTGTAAGGCAGCCTGAAAGATTCATGTTTTTGGGAGAGTCTTCGGACTTGATCCCGGGTAAACATGAACCTGATCCACGAACATACGACGAAGCACTCCAAGATATAGATGCAGCATCTTGGCAAAAGGCAATGAATTCTGAAATAGAGTCTATGTACTCTAATAAAGTCTGGGAGCTTGTAGAACCACCTGATGGTGTAAAAGCCGTTGGATGCAAGTGGATCTACAAAAGGAAAAGAGGGACAGACGGTAAGGTAGAGACCTTCAAAGCTAGGCTTGTTGCGAAAGGGTACACTCAGAAAGAGGGAATCGATTATGAGGAGACCTTTTCACCGGTAGCCATGCTTAAGTCTATCCGGATACTCTTATCCATTGCTGCTCATATGGATTATGAGATTTGGCAAATGGATGTCAAGACGACTTTCCTTAATGGAAGTCTTGAAGAGAACATTCATATGAAGCAACCAGAAGGGTTCATTGAAAAAAGCAAAGAGCATCTAGTGTGCAAGCTCAATCGGTCCATTTATGGACTGAAGCAAGCTTCAAGGTCTTGGAACATCCAGTTTAATGAAGTAATCCAGTCGTATGAATTTATTCAGTGTTCGGATGAGTCTTGTGTATACAAGAAGTGTAACGGAAACGTGGTGGTATTTCTTGTACTATACGTAGATGATATTTTGTTAATTGGCAACAATGTCAAGGTATTATCAGACGTAAGGGTATGGTTGTCCAAACAATTTGATATGAAGGACTTAGGAGAGTGTGCACACATTCTTGGGATCAAAGTGATAAGGGATCGCAAGAAAAGAATGTTGTGTCTGTCCCAAGCTTCATATATAGATACAATCTTTGCTCATTTTAGCATGCAGGATTCCAAGAAAGGTTTCTTACCTTTTAGACATGGAGTAGCTCTGTCTAAAGAGATGTCTCCAAAGACGTCGAAAGAGATAGAAGACATGAAAGCAGTTCCTTATGCTTCGGCTGTAGGAAGCCTATTGTATGCAATGCTATGTACGAGACCTGATATCTGTTTTGTCGTGGGCATGGTCAGCAGATATCAGAGTAACCCTGGACAAGGACATTGGACTGCGGTAAAGCATATATTAAAGTACCTGAGAAGGATTAGAGATTATATGCTAGTTTACCAAGCAGACGATCTGCTCCCTGTGGGTTACACGGATTCAGATTTCCAATCAGATAGGGATAATAGTAAGTCTACATCAGGCTATGTGTTTACTTTAGGAGGTGGAACTATTTCATGGAGGAGTGTTAAGTAGAAATGCGTATCGGACTCAACCATGGAAGTTGAGTATGTAGCAGCCTCTGAGGCAGCTAAAGAAGCAGTATGGCTCAGGAACTTTCTAATGGACTTAGATGTGATTCCTGGTTTGCCCAAAATCATCACAATTTATTGTGATAATAGCGGTGCAGTTGCAAACTCGAAGGAACCACGAGCTCATAAGGCAAGTAAACATATAGAGCGCAAGTACCACCTGATACGAGATATCGTGAAGCGAGGAGAAGTTGTCATCGCCAAGATTGCATCAGCAGATAAACTGGCAGATCCTTTCACTAAGGCCCTTCCGGCGAAAGCTTTCGATCGGCATGTGGAGGGAATGAGAATCAGATGTATGGTAGAAGATATGACAGCTTAGTCATTAGTATAAGTGGGAGATTGTTGGAGTGTATACTGAAAGCCTAAGCTTTGTAAACATTCATGTTAAATAAAGAATCACATTTGGTCAATTTATCTACATTTGTTTGTAGTTGTTCAATTAATTTATATTGTAGATAACATAGCATGTGGTGTCATATGCAGAAGATAATGTTATCAGTACCTTATAAATTATAAACAGAAGCTCACGACCAAAATGGAAAGGAACAAACCATTAGAAGGTCGTAGTGTAATTAGGTATTAGTTTATCTTGACTATATAATTACACTAGTACACTCAGAGTGTATTGAGTAGGACCATTAGAGGTCGTTTCTTTTATACTGACTTTATAAAAGAACAAAGACCTCAGTTATTATGGAAGTGTGCGCTCTTAATCCTAATATAATAACAAGCACATATGTTTGATATTTAATTCTTTAATTTATCAATGGGTGAGATTTAGTTCGATGAATCAATAAATCCGATAAGTTGGGAAATGGTATCACTTATAGTGTGTGTTGTTGATTATAGAAGGAAACTGTGTCCTAGAGATACTAGGTTGATAATGTCCTTAAGAGGAGCTCATAAAGATTGTCATGTTAAACCCTGCAGGTGGACTTAGTCCGACATGATAATAAGGTTGAGTGGTACTACTCTTGGACTTAGATATTAATTAAATGAGTTGTCAGTAACTCACTTAATTAGTGGACATTCGATATCTTAAACACAGGGAGACTAACACACTCATAATAAGAAGGAGCCCAAAAATGTAATTTGGGATTGGTGCGGTAGTTCAATGATAGTTCTCTAGTGGAATGAATTATCATTGATAAAATTAAGTTGTGTGTTCGGGGCGAACACGGGATGCTTAATTTTATCGGGAGACCAAAACCAATTCCTCCTCTCGGCTCCTATCGTAGCCTCTTATTTATAGATTTCTATACCCACCTATACCCACCTTCTATACCCACCCAATAGGGGCCGGCCAAGCTAGCTTGGGAACAAGCTAGGGCCGGCCTAGGTATAAAATTGGGTGGCCGGCCCTAGCTTGAACCCAAGCTAGTAGGGCCGGCCAAATTAAATTAAAAAAGAAATTTAATTTTAATTTTTATTATTATGTGGAAGATATAATTTAAAGAGAATTAAAATTAAAATATCTCTCTTGTAAAAGATCTACAAAAGATTAAAGAAAGAGATTAGATCTCTTTCCTTATTTGTAGATTGGAGATGTTTTATTTTCTCTTTAAAATTATTCACATGTTGATAAAATTAAAATTATAGAAATTTCCTTTTATCAACCATGAAGAGATTTTAAAGAGAAATTTTATTTTTTAAAATTTTCGGAAACAAATTAGGAAGTTTTAATTGTTGATTAAAACTTGTCTAATTTTATCCTTCATTGATGTGGCCGGCCATTGGTTTTAATTTGGGAAATTTTATTTTATTTTTCTCAATAAAATCATGTCAAGGAAATTGAGGAAATTTTATTGTAATTAAATTTCCTAATTTGCCTAGGCCAAGGAATATAAAAGAAGGGGTGAGGGTGCCTTCATGAGATACAACATCTATTATTCCTCTCCCTCTTTTGTTCCTTGGTGTGGCCGGCCATCCTCTCCCTCTCTTCCTCTTGTGGTGGCCGAACCTCTCTCCCTTCCTTGGAGCTCTTGTGGTGGCCGGATACTACTTGGAGAAGAAGAAGAAGAAGGAGAGAAAGCTAGCATCTCTTGGAGCTTGGTTAGTATTTTGGTTTTTCTCCTTGGTGAAGTTTTTCCTTTGTGGCCGAACCTTGCTTGGAGGAGAAGAAGGTGGTTGGTGGTTTCTCATCTCGGTAGATCGTTGCCCACACAACGTCCGAGGTTAGAAGAGGAATACGGTAGAAGATCAAGAGGTTTTTCTACAAGGTATAACTAGTAATTTTTATTTCCGCATCATGCTAGTTATTTATGGAAATAATACCAAATACAAGAGGCTTACGTTCTAGAATTTCGAATATGTTTTTTTCGATGCTGTGTTCTTTTATTTTTTCTTTTCCTTGTGATTTGATTGTTCTCTTTGGTTAACCTAAAGTTATTTTAGGAAATTAAATATTATCTTTCTATAAAAGGTTTTGTCTAGTCGGTGGTGGTTGCTCCCATATCCAAGAAGGTCATGTGCCTCGTCACGTCAGTACTGGAAACCAATTATGGAAATTAGTATTTAATGGAATTAATAACTTAAGGAGACTTGGGTCGAACGTGTAAAGTTTCGCAGGAGATCCAAGTCAAAACCTAAAAGAACAAATAGATTAAGTTTTGGATCAAACGTGTTAAGTTCCGCAGGCGATCCAAAATTTAATTTAAAAGAACACATGGTAGCTAGGAAAAGGTTCAGACCTTTGTACAAAATTTTTGTACAGTGGAACCTATAGGTTTTCCGAGTAGCAACCAACAAAGTCACCATGGTTCCCTACATAATGAGTTACATACTTTGGCTTCGTCAAATGTCACCCGTAACTGGGTGGACTATAAAGGTGATTACTGGGTATGTAATAAATTATGCGGAGGGATGTAAGTGACGTAGATGGGATCTATCCCTCCTATATAATAGGAGTGACATCGTTATTCTTGACAGAGTGAGACCACTAAGTGCATGACCATGCCCAAGTGAGTCAATATGAGATATTGAGCTCATTTTATTAGAGTGAGTCTACTTGGAGTTCAAGATTTAGATTGATCAGAGGATGACACCGTCTATGCCTCAGATTTGATCAATCTAGATGTCTAGGATAGAAGGACATTGTCACATATTGTGAAGAGTCACAATTAGTAGTCACAAGGTGATGTTGGATCTCAACATTCTTATAACTTGGGTAGTAATGATGTGTTGCTAGATACCGCTCATTACTTATGATTTTAAATGGGTTTAGGAGCATTGCCAACATTACAAGAACCTATAGAGTCACACACAAAGGGCAATCAGATGGAGATTAGGTTCATTTGATGAACCATAAGGATTAGGTTCATGTGATGAACCAAATTGGATTAAGAGTAATCCAAAGTAAATTAATTGAGTTGGACTTAATTTGGTTCATGTGTTAAATGAGTCTAATTTGGACTTAGACTCATTGAGCCAATTTAATTTAATGAATAGAGATTCATTAAATTAAAATTGACTTGAGCCAATGGTTAGATTTGATCAACCATGGTAGAGAAAAAGATCAAGTTTGACTTGACTTAAGTAGGAAGATAAAGAGTCAAGTTTTGACTTGACTTTGACTTGACCAATGCCACATCATCAAGACCTCTTCATTTGGTCAAGTTTGACTTAACCAAATGCCACCTCATGGAGGAGATCAAGAGACTTGACTCTTGATATTCATGGGGGTTTAGAAGCATAAAGTGCCGACCACTTTGGTGGGGGTTACAAGAGTGAATTGATTTTTCATTCAAGGTTTCTTCTTCCTCTCTACCTTTCTTCTCTCCCTCTCCTCCACCATTGCTGATCCTCTAAGGTTGCTAGTGCATCTTTAGAGGTTCTCTCCATCTATTTGTTCATGTGGATACACATAGAGGGTTCTACACTTGACAATCTTGAGATCCGGCGAACCTTGGACGAGCGGGATTTGCGAAGGGCTTCACATCAAGGGTAATCTCTTTTTCTTTGTAGATCTAGTGTAGATCTAGGTTAGAGAAATTCGTACACGTAGAAAATTTTATTTTATAACTTCACACGGATCCGGTGGCATGGGATTCGGGGTTTCCGCAACGCAAAAAGCGATTTTTGCGGCCCGAAAAATCCAACAAGAGCGTATTGACCAAGGTGTCCTAGTGGCAAGGGTAATCCTTTCTGGACGTCTAGGATGTTTCCTTAAAAGGAGAAACAATCCCTTAGGAATTGCTGCACTCGTAGAAAGAGTGCTCTAGATCGTATACCCAAGGGGCCCTAGTGACAAGGGTAACCCGTTCACGGACGTCTAGGACATTCTCTTGAAAGGAGAGGCAATTCCTTCATAAGGAAGTAGGAAACCGTACCAAATCTCTACCTTTATCCTTATTGTTATTTACTAGACATGTATTCCTGTGATCTACCAAGGCACCCTCGTGACAGGGGTTAACCGTTGCAGGATTTCACAGGAATTGCCTCTATTCGATACTTAGGGATATTGACCAATTTAACTTCCTACAAGAGCATGGACATAGAGGGTAGAAACTAAACAATCTATGTAATATCTCTTAGTATTATAATGAAACTGAAATCCTAGAATCCATCTCCCAAAGCTCATTCCCTCCAAGATCAATTCTCTCTCTCCTCTCTCTTCGTCTCAACCTTCTCTTTCTCTCTTCAATCATTCTCGTTAGTTTGCAAGCGCCAAAGCCAACTTTCGACCGTCTGGATAACTTACTTTACGACATCTCTAGTGTTTAATCAATAGTCCCTGTGGATTTGACAAATCTTATATATTACTGACGTCGAAACCGTACACTTGCAGAATTGTAACAATTTTTTGGCGTCTTTGCCGGAGGTTGTTCGCATTAACATTGGTAGACTAGCAATTTAGTTAATCTAGACTTGTGAATCGTTTTTATTTTTCCATTTTCATAATTCAAAAAAAAATTACATTTTCTTTCTTGTCTTTAAATTCTACATTTTTTTTTCTTGCAATTTAAATTCTACATTTTGTTTCCTTTTTTTAGATATCCATGAGCACTAACATGTCAAGCATAGCCTTAAGAGATTTCTCTGCACCCATTTCCACAAAATTTTTATCTCCCATTATGCAACTTCACATTAAAGCAGAAAGTTTTCAACTAGACCCAGAGTCAATTTTCATGATACAAGGTCATAAATTTGGAGGAGAAGCATCAGAAAGTCCTTATCTACACCTTGAGACATTTCTAGAGCTTTGTGATATGGTGAATTGTGAAGGAGTGTTAGCAGATGCAGTTCGATTGATAGCATTTCCTTTCAGTATCAATGATAAAGCAAGGAATTAGTTATATTCCCTTCATCCTCAAAGCATCACAAGTTGGAAACAATTGGAGAAGCAATTTCTGGATCATTTTTTCCCTCTAAGTAGAACAATTTATATGAGGAATTGCATCACAA
This sequence comes from Zingiber officinale, assembly GCF_018446385.1. Taxonomy (NCBI): domain Eukaryota; kingdom Viridiplantae; phylum Streptophyta; class Magnoliopsida; order Zingiberales; family Zingiberaceae; genus Zingiber; species Zingiber officinale. The sequence continues at coordinate 92,327,883 of NC_056002.1, read as the reverse complement.
ATTTTGCTCAGGCATATGGAGAATAGTTATTTGAAGAATGGGATAGATTCAAGAGTCTACAAAGAGAGTGCCCTCATCATGGTTTGGAAAAATGGCTGACCCTGCACATATTCTATAGGGGAATTTCTTTCTCAGATAAGTGTTTGTTAGATTCACCAGTTGGAGGTTCTTTTATGGACAAGAGTGTAGATGAAGCATATACATTAATTGATCAAGTAACATTGAACCTTCATGAATGGTCGAACAAAAGTTGGATGGAATATCCCTAAAAAATTCAAGAAGTGCAAGCCATAAATGCAAGAGAGCCTGCCAAGCAAAATGCAGTTTAACCACCTAAAAATGTTGAAATTCACAAGTCATAGAATGAGGAGTTCAAACATTTAGGGGAAAAGATTAATAGCATAGTTTCAAAATGGTTCAAAGAAGACCTTTCTCCTACACATACAAGATCTAGTGTAAATGATAATGATACTAAGTTAAGAAGTGGAAAGAATCATGAAGAACTTCTGAAAAAGGACTTGTTTAGAATTGAAGAGAAGAACAATAGAAGACCTCAAGAACTCAGTTTCATTACTCTAGGAAGTTCCCAAAGGCCACAAGTACCTTTCCCTCAATGATTGATCACACCTACACTAGATAAACAAGTTGGGCCTCCTCCGTAAGCTCAAAGGGAATATGGGAAAAAGGAAGTACCTTTCCCAAGACCTTCACTAAAGATTCCTTTTCCACAAAGGCTAGTGAGGGTCAATGAAAATGAAAACTTTGGAAAATTCTGTGACACTAATATGGTTGAGTGTAGATTTCTGGATGTATATGAAGATGATGACTCTTCAGATGAGGATTGTGATGATAATGCAGTGGATAACAAGTTTTCAGATTTACCTTCTGGGTTTTCAGGGTGTTATGATGAAATTGAATTGTCAGATGATGAATGTGATGTGGTAGATCAACTTAAAACTATAAATGAAGTTAGTGATCCTCCTATAGATGATTCTCCCACTAAAGATATTGATGTTGGTTTATTTTTTTGATGCTTGTGTCGATGATGATGTTATGAAAGGAAGTGTAGGGAGCTATGTTGTGGAAGTAGTATCTTAAGAATTACCTCCTTTATCCACACAACCTTATGAGGTTATGAGAGTTGCAAGGATTGAACAAGTTGTGGACCAATGTGTAGGGACTTGTGCAATAGAAGCAAAGCCCCAAGAATCACCACTTTTAGAGGCGCCACTACTTGAGCTAGAGCTAGAGCCAATACAAGATTAAAAAATCACATCCACTTGTTAGAACTTTCAGGTACATCTCAACAATGCAAGGTTAGTATTTTTAGTGATCTTTTGAAAAATTTTATAGAGGTACCTATAATTGATTTTGTTGGATGTGATTCAATTTTTGATACATATTCATTTCATACTAATACAGTTCTAGTCCCTTCTTATATCACATGCTTGTGGGAGGTTTGCCTTTCTTTTGGGTGTGTAGATTTTCAAGAGACCAATAATTGGAAGCTCATACTGAACCATCTTCGACCACCTGAAAGAACTTCAAAGAAGACAAAGATGGAGAGAGTTATACTTTACTCTGTAGCTCCTTTGATGAAAGCTCTCTCCATAATCAGAGCCCTTGGTAGGAGGGTGTTGAAATATCTTACCCCTCCAAGAGTGAGATTTCGATGAATTTAATGAGGCGGTCGAGCTAATGACCCTAAACAAGCGCTTCTTGGGAGGCAACCCAAATTCAATCTTATTTTCATTCATATTTTTAGTTCATTTCTAGTTTCATTTCTTTCCTCATAATAAGCATGTATCCTCTACTTAATTTTTGTTATCAATTTTATTTTATAGGGCTCAAAGATTAGGAGAAGTGCAATTACATGGTGGAGAAGTTAATGACATGGGCATTTGACACGCATCATTTGGTAACTTCTCTTACTTTTAATCTCCTCCACATTATTTTTAGTTTTCATTGGGACAATGAAAAGTTTAAGTCCGAGAGGATGCATTAGATGCATTTGGTTTAGTTTAGTTTTTGCTTAGTTCTTTTGCATAATAAATTTTTTTCTAGTTGTATCATTCATCACATCATGATTGTTTGCTCCTTAATGCAAAATACTAGCACGTTTCATCTAGATATTTATGTTGTGTGATTTGGTATGCTAGTATTTATTTTCCTATCCATAGTAGCATGAAGTGAGCATTGTTATTACTAAAAGAATTTGAATATTGGCCTAGTTTTAGGATCTCTTCACATTATGCTTGACTTTGATGGTAGATATTTTTGAAAATAGTCATGATTCATAGAACCGGACTAGTACTCTTACTTCTATGGTGACCTCTCAACTACATTTTGATTACTGGGTAAATTCAGATCATGTAAGCTCATTTGGAAAAATAAATCCCCCCTCCCCCAAAATGAAAGTTTGTTCAAGTTTGATACTTTGCAAACATTAAAAAAAAGAATAAAAAAAAGGGATAAAAAAATAGTTATTGTGAGTGGAAACTAGTAATTCACCCCTTTAAGACCGAGTTAGGTTACTGGGGAAATGAATGCTATGTTTCTCTTGATACTGAGTATTCCTTTGAGACCTTGTGTAGACGATGCATAGCATTTTTGAGGGGAACGAACCTTGCATGTGGCAGGTAAGTGCCTATCACCGGAAGTATGAGGAACATGGTTAAATGGAAAATTAACTAGGCTTAGAGATTGACACTTGAAAAAGTTAAGCCACTTATTACACTGAGCATGGAGAACTTCTAATTATGCCACACTCAAATAATTTTTGTATCATGCTTATAAATGAAACTATATGATAGGTTTATATTGATTTATTAGGGATTATTACATGCCATCTACATACATAAATTTATATTGTGGGATTTTCTTGAGGACAAGCAAAGGTTTAAGTCTGTGAGTGTGATGTGCGTAGATCTTATGATCATTTATACATGTTTTGACGCACATTCACTTACTTTATTCACGTATATTCTATGCATGTTCACCTCTCTTAGCATATATTCAGCATAAATACTCTTTTGTTCAGAGATCTGCTCTTTGTGTGTTTTCTTATTGACAGGACACAATTTGGAGCAGAAACAAAGCTTAAGTGGAGTCTAGAGCTTCCAAGGTGTCGTGTCCAGGTCGTGTGAAATTTCTACACTGCAGACTAAAACCAAAATGGCCATAACTTTCTGTTTAGTTGGAGTTTTGGGTTGTTTTTTATACAGAATTGTAGATAACTTCAAGATCTACAACTTTGATGGAGACCTCAACTCAAGAATACCACGTTAAGATGTGATAAAATGATCTACAAGTCTATACGGCCTTAATGCATGACCGTGGCAATTAGCACGGCTATGCGGTGTAACCAGAGCAAAGGGAAAGCACAGCCGTGTCAATTTGCATGGCCATGAAGTGTTACCAGAGCAGAAGGGAGGCACGGCCGTGTCAATTCACACGGTCGTGCGGTGTAACCAGAGAAGAAGAGAGGCATGACCGTGTCAATTCGCACGCCCGTGGGGTGTAACCAGTGTAGAAGGAGGACACGACCGTGCATATCTCACACGACAGTGCCACTCAACCTGAAGGGAGAAGGCAGTTGGTCGTACGGATCTCGCACGACTGTGGCATGGGTCGTGCGACGCCCATGCCCTAGCTTATAAAAGGGTCAAGAACCCTATTCTTGGGGGCATCTTTGGTTCGGGACTTCGTCCCTCTTCTTGGGAAAGGGTTCTCCCCTTCGGGGGAAACCCTAGAGCTTCATCCACCACCATCCCTTGACGTTCCGTCCATCTCCAGAGCAAGGAGGCATCCCCAAGACATCAAAAACCTCGGCAAGCATCTCCTCTTTCCCTTTCTTCTCACATCTATTTTGGGATTATTCTTCCCTCACAATGGAGTAGATATCCTCTTCTAGGATTAGGAAGTATTTGTAATATGCTGGAGATGTAGAATTATGTAGATTCACCATGTTTCTATTCAATGACTTGTTAATACCTTGTTCATGATGAAATGTATGTGTGACATATTTATATTGTTGGTGCAATATTTCCTAGGGTCAAGGTTGACCAGATTGACTAAACTTGAGTTGGCTCGAGTTCAAGTCTTGATTTTTATATTTCGATGTTTGACAATACATGGAAACTGATAGTAAATGGAGATTGCAGGTGCAATCGTTCATTTGGGGAGATTGTTGGTACAATTTTCCTCTGGTCAAGGTTGACCAGGTAGATGGGAAGACCTAGTGAGTGAAGCTAGGCAGAAGGAAAATCCTGGTGAGTGAAGCCAGGTGAAAGACTTAGTGAGTGAAGCTAGGTAGAAGTGAAAGTCCTGATGATTGAAGCCAGGCAGATGGAAAGTCCTGGTGAGTGAAGCCAGGCAAATGGGAAGACTTGGTGATTGAAGACAGGTAGATGGGAAGACCTGGTGAGTGAAGCCAGACAAGTGGAAATCCAGGTGGGTCAAGGTTGACCGGACATCTGGTGTTGAAAAGTCCAAGTAAGTCAAAGGATTGACTAGATACTTAGCACGAAGAAATCCAGATGAGTCAAGGGTCACCGGACATCTAGTGAAAATCTAAGTGGGTCAAGGAGGATCATACTTGGTGATCAGAATTCTAATGAGAAGTTGGCGAAGAGAAAGTCCAGATGGGTCAAAAGTTGACCGATTTCTTATCGGTCGTAAGTCCAATAGGGAGTTGGCATGGAACTAGGAAGTTCGGACATAGTAAACTTCCGAAAGTCATAACTTTTGACTCAGATATCGGAATGAGGTGATCTCAGATGCAAAACGAAGCTAATTTCAAGATATATCCAGTTTTTTGCTTTCCAATCGATTAGCCAATCGATTGGGGGGTTCAATTGATTGGTCAATCGATTGGGTGACGTGAATTCGTGCAGAAATGGGATGAATCGATTGGGTAATTGATTGAAACTTCTCCAATCGATCGGTCAATCGATTGGGAGAGTTTCTAAGTGAACAGTAAGCTTCTGAATCGATCAGTTGATCGATTGAAAACTCCAATCGATCGGCCGATCGATTGGAGCACTGGAAATCGCTCGAGAAGCCTTGAATCGATCAGGCAATCGATTTAGGGCGATTACAGAGAGCACATCGGCGCTCTGGATCGATCGATCGATCGATCCAAAGCCTCCCCAATCGATTGGGAGTAATCCAATCGATTGAGATTCGACCGTTGGTGCAAATATAGACGCTGGCGAGCGTTTTCTTCGATAGAGCTTCCATCTCTTCTCTACGGCAATCACAGCAAAGCTCCACAACGATCCTTTCTTCCTCACCGCCAGTTCTTGAAGGTTCTTGGAGGCACATCCATGTCAAGAGGCGAGTTACAAGAAGAAGAAGCTAGGGTTTCATTGTAATCTTGTAATATTTACTTGTATTTTGCTTCTTTCTTTCTTATTGTTATATTGTGAGCTTGTAAGGCTTCTCCACCTTCGGTAGTTACCGTGAAGGAGTGTTTTCATAGTGGAGGGTGCGTGAGTGTGTGGATTCTTGGATTAGTCACCTCTTCTTGAGGTGGATACCAAGTAAATCCTTAGTGTCAGCATTGTAGTTTGTGTTTCTTGTATTATCCGTTGCACATCATCATCAAGGAGCAAGCAACGACAAGCACGAAGAGCGCGACGAGCTATTCACCCCCCTCTAGCTACATTTCGACCCTAACAAGTGGTATCAGAGCGAGGCTGCTCTTCACCGGAATCATCGTCGAAAGGGGCAACAAGGCTAGACGGTGTAGAAGTTGGAGCAAATTCTATCAAGTCAAAGACTTCATCATCAAGCTCAACTTCAAATGGAATTCGGAGATGGATTCAGATTCGACACGAGGGTGCCTCCACCATATGTATCCACGAGTTTCGATTCTTGGAAATCTAGAATCGAAAACTTTCTTATGATGGAGATAGAGCAATGGTTTGCTCTCATGAAAGGCTTCGAAGCTCCAAGAAATTCAAAAGGCAAGATCCTCAAGAAAAGCAAATGGAGTCAAGAACAAATTCAAAGGTGTGAGGCGAATGACAAGGTAACCAAATTATTGGTTAACCTATTGTCAAGCACAATTCTTTGCAAAATTAGAGAATTTAAAGATGCGAAAGAATTATGGAGAAAGTTGGCCGAGATTCATGAGATCCCCTCCACTGAACAAAATAATGAAGAATCCAAACAGGGCAACTCCGTGGATCAAGACCAAGCGGAGGAGAATTCCGAGGTTGAGAGATGCTCAACACCGGAGGAAGAAGAAGAAGATCCATCCTCTATGGAGCACGAAGATACAAGCAAAGGAGTATACTCCTTATTTCATGAGTATGAGGATTCGGAAGTTGAGAGATACTCAACATCTGAGGATGAAGAGGTAGAAGCCTCCACCTCTAGGTTTGAGGGGGAGTGTGGATTATCATTGCCGGATCAAGAAGAAGCCTCTACATCCGGATACAAAGGAGAAGAAGTCATCCCTATAAGAAAAGGTATACCAATTTCAATTGTTAATAATAAAGATCATATTATTTGCTTTGAGTGTAGGGAAAAAGGGCATTACAAGAGCAAGTGCCCTAAATTAGTTAAGAAGAAGGGCCAAGTGGCACCAAAGGGCAAGGAGAAGCCCAAAGAGACCGCTCCCGGAAAAAAGAAGAGCAAGGAGCACATTGTGTTCTTTTCTTACAATCAAAGGGGACACTATCGGAGTCACTGTCCCAAAGGGAAGAAAGCGGTCAAGGCTCAAGGAGAAAGCACAACTCAAGGGGGAGCCTCCAAGGTAAAACGCAAGGTATCATTTGTTGAGTCTACCCCTTTAAATAATGGTAAAAAACATGTTAGTTCTAATTTATATAATTTTAATGCTATTTACCATAGAAATAGGAAGCATGATAGCATTAAGGAAAAACATGTAGCTCTTCATGCTAAAAAGACCACACCTAGGTCTAGGAAGGTAGATAAAAATTTAGGCAAGAATTCTAAGATTTTAGTTACAAGCCTAAAAATAAAATTGCTCAAGGATTAAATGAAAAACCAAAAACTAAGGATTTAATGAGAGAAAATCAAGTCTTGAGGTCAAAACTTGATGAATTAGAAAAAACCCTAAAAAGGATAGAAAATATCCTAAAAGGGCAAAATGAGCAAAATCTAGGTTTAGGACAACAAGGGTCATCCAAGGGTCATAGAGGTTTGGGATACAAACCTAAAATCAAAAAGGATGTGTCTTCTTACCATAGAGTTCCATATAGTTATGGAACTAACCCTAGGCCTAGTGGTCAAGTCAAAAATACAAGGGAAGTTATCCCTAGAAATATTTTTACAACAACAAACGTGACTAAGACTTCTAAGAAGTCTAATAAAGTCACTAAGAATGTCACAAGGGAAGCAATCCTTAGAGTTGACCTAGAAAAGATGACCAAGGACTCTAAGAAGCCTAACAAAGTCACTAGGAAGATATCTAGGGAAGTTATCCCTAGTGAATACCTAGAGCATCCAAGGAGCACCAATAGGTTTTGGGTTCCTAGGAGCATTTTCTCTACCCCTTAGATGGGCTAGAGAGTGTCAACTCTGATTAGAAGGGTAGTTAACCCAACTTTGATGAAGTTGACATTTAGAGAGCATTTTCAAGGTTATTGTTAACCTTTGAAAATGAAAAGGATAAATGAGTTACTCTTGGAAAGAGTAAGATGTGTCATAATTTGAGAAATTGGATATAATTTTAAATTGGCACAAAATTTATAAAAGCAAAAGAAATGTCAAAATTGGGTTTTGGCATTTTCTTGGGAAGTAATGGGCAATCTAGGCTTTAAATTTAAGTTAGCTAAGGTTTGAGGATACTTAGATAGATAGTTTAGGTACTTTATTTATGCTAATTTACCATGCTTTGTTTGCTCATCATATGTCATGACATCATATTTATTCTTGCACTCATGCCTTATTATGAAAAACATAAAAATATCATGTCATGTCATACATACATCATGTAGTCATAGGAAATTTTCTTTTGAAAATTATTTATCTTTAATGTATGCCATAACGCATCATGCATTATTTTAATTCCTTGCAAACTAAGGACAAATGACATTCATCAACAAGCAACATCCTTGGTGGATGTTTATAACCTCAAAATGCCTAGATAGATATGCATGATCCTTAGATTAGAGCAAAACCAAAGTTTACATCTCACTAAGAACTATAAGGTGACTTGTATGTGGTTTCGTACACATTAAATACAAGTGAGATGTTAGGATGATGAACAAAACTCAAGATATTGATTTAGTGCATTCTTTTGAGTTTTAAGTTCATCAAAACATATAATTATGTGTTTTCCAATCATTGGGAAAGCTAATGTACAAGTCATGTGCATTGAGCCCAAAGAATATGGTTGGATATTGGTTTTGAAAATAGTTTTAAATATACTTTGGAAAACCTTGATGAAGGCTATCTTTTGATAGTAATCATCATTGAATAGTTAGGCACAAACTTGGAAGAAAACTCTAAAGTTTTTACAAGTTTTCAAGTTTGTGTCAATATTTGAAAAAAGAAAGTATTTTCATAGAAAACTATTTTTCCTTGATAGTATATGCCCTAAGGAATGTCTACATGATTTTTCATGAATTTTCGAATTTTGTAGAATTTTTGGGGAGTTTCTGAAATTGACTAAAAGTGAATTTCAGCATTTTCAGAGCTTCAATCGATCACCCGATCGATTGGAGTGCCTCAATCGATTGGGCGATCGATTGAGAAGGCATTTCTCACGAGCAGAAGCTTGCTGGATCGATCCACACAGCCTGAATCGATCAGTGGATCGATTCAGATGGGTTCAATCGATTGGGACCCAACTCCAATCGATTGAAATGCTGATTTTAGCTGGGTAAGCTAGATTTCAACTTTTTTAGTCTATGTAACCATTCCTTACCCCTCAAAACACATTTGTATACATTTAGCGGGAGTTTTCATGATGAAAATAAGGATAGATTGGTTAAGGAAGACTAAGTAGAGGTTTAGGTTGAGGTATGGTTTCAATATTGAATTTTTGAACCTCAAAACCTTCTAAATTTGGGTTTTCTATATGTTTAGAGATTCCAAGTCATTGTTGGTGCAATGACAGAAGTTACGTGCATGTCTTTAGGGGGAGTTACTCTTTAAAGACATGAAAACTATTTTTCATACATCTTGGAAGGTGGTTAACCTTCTTTAGCGTAAATGCTCAAGGTTGAGCATTTTAAGTACAATGGGGAGTGGATATCCTCACTGTTTGTTGGTTATTGCTCAAGGATGAGCATTAAAGATAATGAAGAGTATGGAACCTTCATAATGGTGTTGTGAACAACGAGTGAAGTTGTGAACAACGTTGGGTAACTCTTCAGAGGAAGAGTTTTTTATGTATGCCAATAGGGGGAGAATGTGTGGTTAAGTTAGGTCTTCATTACCTAAAGAGGGAGTTTGCCCTCTAGTAAAGGAGAAGAATGAAGGAAACCATCATCCTTACATTGGCATGAAGGAGAGTTGAGGCTATGAGATTAGCCTAACTTAAAGGTATTGTCAAACATCAAAAAGGGGAAAATTGTTGGTACAATATTCCCTAGGGTCAAGGTTGACTAGATTGACTAAGCTTGAGTTGGCTCAAGTTCAAGTCTTGATGTTTATGTTTTGATGTTTGACAATATATGGAAACTGATAGTAAATGGAGATTGCAGGTGCAATCGTTCATTTGGGGAGATTGTTGGTACAATTTTCCTCTGGTCAAGGTTGACCAGGCAGATGGAAAGACCTAGTGAGTGAAGCTAGATAGAAGGAAAATCCTGGTAAGTGAAGCCAGGTGAAAGACCTAGTGAGTGAAGCTAAGCAGAAGTGAAAGTCCTGGTGAGTGAAGCTAGGCAGATCGAAAGTCCTAGTGAGTGAAGCCAAGCAAATGGGAAGACCTGGTGATTGAAGCCAGACAGATGGGAAGACCTGGTGAGTGAAGCCAGACAAGTGGAAATCTAGGTGGGTCAAGGTTGACCGGACATCTGGTGTTGAAAAGTCCAAGTCAAAGGATTGATTGGATACTTGGCACGAAGAAATCCAGATGGGTCAAGGGTGACCGGACATCTGGTGAAAATCTAAGTGGGTCAAGGAGGATCATACTTGGTGATCAGAAGTCCAACGAGAAGTTGGCAAAGAGAAAGTCCAAATGGGTCAAAAGTTAACCGATTTCTTAGCGGTCGTAAGTCCAATAGGGAGTTGGCATGGAACTAGGAAGTTCGGACGTAGTAAACTTCCGAAGGCCATAACTTTTGACTCAGATATCGGAATGAGGTGATCTCATATGCGAAACGAAGCTAATTTCAAGCTCTATCTAGCTTTCTACTTTCCAATCGATTAGCAAATCGATTGGGGGGTTCAATTGATTGGTCAATCGATTGGGTGATGTAAATTCATGCAGAAATGGGTTGAATCGATTGGGTAATCGATTGAAACTTCCCCAATCAATCGGTCAATCGATTGGGAGAGTTTTTGAGTGAACAGTAAGCTTCTGAATCGATCAGTTGATCGATTGAAATCTCCAATCGATCGGCCGATCGATTGGAGCGCTGGAAATCGCTCGAGAAGCCTTGAATCGATCAGACAATCAATTCAGGGCGATTCCAGAGAGCACAGAGGCGCTCTAGATTGATCGGTCGATTGATCCAAAGCCTCCCCAATCGATTGGGAGCAATCCAATCGATTGAGATTCAACCGTTGGCGCAAATATAGACGTTGGCGAGTGTTTTCTTCAATAGAGCTTCCATCTCTTCTCTACGGCAATTACAGCAAAGCTCCACAACGATCCTTTCTTCCTCACCGCCAGTTCTTGAAGGTTCTTGGAGGCACATCCAAGTTAAGAGGCGAGTTATAACAAGAAGAAGAAGAAGCTAGGGTTTCATTGTAATCTTGTAAGATTTACTTGTATTTTGCTTCTTTCTTTCTTATTGTTGTATTGTGAGCTTGTAAGGCTTCTCCGCCTTCGGTAGTTACCGTAAATGAGTGTTTTCATAGTGGAGGGTGCGTGAGTGTGTGGATCCTTGGATTAGTCACCTCTTCTTGAGGTGGATACCAAGTAAATCCTTAGTATTAGCGTTGTAGTTTTTGTTTCTTGTATTATCTGCTGCACATCATCATCAAGGAGCAAGCAACGACAAGCACGAAGAGCGCGACGAGCTATTCACCCCCCCCCCCCCTCTAGCTACATTTCGACCCTAACATATATTTCTTCACATAATTTGTTGATTAATGTGGAGGATTGTTAATCACGAAAAAGGGATGCCTAGAGCATATTGACCAAGGTGCCTTAGTGACAGGGATAACCCTTTCCGGACGTCTAGGACGTTCCCTTAAAAGGAGAAACAATCCCTTAGGAATTGATTCTCTCGTAGAAAAAATGCTCTAGATCGTATACCTGAGGGGCCCTAGTGACAAAGGTAACCCGTTCACGGACGTCTAGGATATTCTCTTGAAAGGAGAGGCAATTCCTCCATAAGGAAGTAGGAAACCGTACCAAATCTCTACCTTTATTCTTATTGTTATTTACTAGACATATATTCCCGTGATCTACCGAAGTGCCCTCGTGACAGGGGTTAACCGTTATAGGATTTCACAAGAATCGCCTCTATTCGATACTTAGGGATATTGACCAATTTAACTTCCTACAAGAGCATGGACATAGAAGGTAGAAACTAAGCAATCTATGTAATATCTCCTAATATTATAATGAAATTGAAATCCTAGAATCCATCTCCCAAAGCTCATTCTCTCCAAGATCAATTCTCTCCCTCCTCTCTCTTCGTCTCAACCTTCTCTTTCTCTCTTCAATCACTCTCGTTAGTTTGCAAGCGCCAAAGCCAACTTTCAACCATCTAGATAACTTACTTTGCGACATCTCTAGTATTTAATCAACAGCCCCTATGGATTCGACAAATCTTATATATTACTGACGATGAAACCGTACACTTGCATACTCGTAACAAGTTCCTAAAATTTTTTTAAAATTTCCTTAAGGTTATTCGTCTATTAAACCTTATTATTATCTGGTTACGATATTCATTTGGCTACCAGGATTCATAGACTCTACTACTTAGCCTGGAGGTCTAGAGTTCGAATCCTGGGGAAGGCAAAAATCCACTACCAGGGGTGAAAAGTCCTAGTGAGTAACGGCACGGTCAAAGGGTCATCGGTCGATGACATGAGAAGTCGCCAAATGGGCCGACGACATAAGGACCGCCAGTGGGCCACCGCAAGGGCCACCCAAGAGGCCAAAAGGGTCGGGTCGTTACAATAAAAAGGCGCTTTGGCCTCTTGGGCGGCCCACTGGCGGCCCCTTATGTCGTCGGCCCATTTGGCGACCTCTAATGTCGTCAACCGACAACCCTTGGTCGTGCCGTTACTCACTAGGACTTTCCACCCCTGACCAGTGGATTTTTGCCTCCCCCAGGATTCGAACTCTAGACCTCCAGACTTAAGTACTAGAGTTTATGAATCCTGGTAGCCAAGTGAGAGGCGCTCACTTGGCTACTAGGATTCATAAACTCTACTATTTAGCCTGGAGGTCTAGAGTTCGAATCTTGGGGAAGGCAAAAATCCACTACCAGGGGTGGAAAGTGTTAGGACCTTCGGATGGCTAGAGAGGGGGGGTGTGAATAGCCTCCTCTAAAAACTCAATTAATCTCCTCACAAAAGTTTGTTAGCACAGCGGAAATAAGCAAAAGGAAAACTGATGCAAGGAAAAGAAACAACCCACCACTAACACAACAAGGATGTACGAGGTTCGGGGATAACTTGCCCCTACTCCTCGGCGTATCCGTAAGGTGGACGATCCCTTGATCTTTCGGTAGATCACACCCCGGACAGATTCTGGCTAAGTATTTCTCCTTCTCGGTGGAGTAACCTCTCCACAAAGTCTCAGAAAAGATTTGAAATGAAGCACAAGACTTACAGAGTTTAGTGGCTAAAAGGAATGAACAATAAACTTACAGCCACGATGAAAGCAAAGCGCAAAGACAGAAGAAGTTCCTCAGCCAAGAGCTCAAAAACACAGCACTCTTGCTTGATTGACAGAGAGTTTTTGAAAATCCTCACCAAACCTCTCTTCTTCCTTCTTCTTATTCCTCTACTTTCTCACTGTCTTCAGCCAGAGCCGAATCATTGTCACCTGTATTGAATCACTGCGACCAACTCAGGCGTCGCCAATCACTCTTCCTCCTCATCTGGTTCTTTGAACTCACACCAATATTATCCATGGTCTTCACTGGTGTCTCTGAGCTCGAACCAATAAGCAAGAGTCAAGCTGTTGACAACTGATCGCAGCCAGTGAACGATGACGCTCCAATTGCACCATTTGCAGCGAAACACAGCAAAAAGACCACTTGGTCTTATTCTTCTGATGGAGCTTAATTTGAATTTAAGCATTGGCACGACACCTACAACCTGTAACTCAAAAATCTTACATCAGATGGTTAGATCAGATGAATCAGAAATCGCAGAGAAACAGCAGAAGACAAACGACATCATTGTGGATCGGTCAACAGACCGATCCATAGCCCTTTGGACCGATCAGGACACATCCTGATCGGTCTGGGATGATGCTGATCGGTCTGTGGACTGATCAGCCTATAGGTGGATCGGTCCACAGACTGATCCCCCTATTGTTCTTAATCACATCGCTTCTTACTGATCGGTCACCAGACCGATCAGATAACCCATAGAGAGCTACTGTGTGGTTACTGATCGGTCACGAGACCGATCAGATAACTAAGGTATCCGATCCAGACAGCCAAAGTATCACTGGATCAGTCAACAGACCGATCCAATGCCTCTGTTGGTTTTAGAGCTTCCCAGCCCTAAACCCTAACGTCTTCCTGGTCCAGAGAACGAGCTACTGAGCCCTCTCTGACCTAGTCTGGAGAACGAGCTACCGAGCCCTCTCTGACCTAGTCTGGAGAACGAGCTGCTGATCCCTCTCCGACTTCGTCCGGTCTAGAGAACGAGCTACCGAGCCCTCTCTGACCTAGTCCGGAGAATGAGCTGCCGAGCCCTCTCCGACTTCGTCTGGTCCAGAGAACGAGCTACCGAGCCCTCTCTGACCTAGTCCGGAGAACGAGCTACCGAGCCCTCTCCGGCTTCCACGTCCGGGTTAGAGAACGAGCTACCGAGCCCTCTCTGACCTAGTCTAGAGAACGAGCTGCCGAGCCCTCTCCGACTTCGTCCGGTCCAGAGAACGAGCTACCGAGCCCTCTCTGACCTAGTCCGAAGAATGAGCTACCGATCCCTCTCCGACTTCGCGTGCCAAGTATTCGTACTTGGACTTTTCCTCTCCACATGATCAACCTTGATCATTAATCAGTCTGAGTTTAATTAATATCTGATACAAACTTAAATCAGTGTCAACATCAAAACAACTGTCAGGTCAGACTGTATTAACAGAATGTCATAGTGAGTAACGGCACAGCCAAAGAGTCATCGGTCGACGACATGAGAGGTCGCCAAATGGGCCGAAGACATAAGGGCTGCCAGTGGGTCGCCGCAAGGGTAACGACCCGGCCCTTTGGCCTCTTGGGCGGCCCTTGCGGTAGCCCACTGGCGGCCCTTATGTCGTCGGCCCATTTGGCGACCTCTAATGTCGTCGACCGACGACCCTTGGTCGTGCCGTTATTCACTAGGACTTTTCACCCCTGACCAGTGGATTTTTGCCTCCCCCAGGATTCGAACTCTAGACCTCCAGGCTTAAGTACTAGAGTTTATGAATCCTGGTAGCCAAGTGATTTGTTTCTTTTCTTTTATTTTTCGAATTTGTGATTCGATTGTTCCTTTTGGTTAACCTAGAGTTATTTAAGGAAATTAAATATTAGCTTTCCTTAAAAGGCTTTGTCTAGGCGGTGGTGGTTGCTCCCATATCCAAGAAGGCCATGTGCCTCGCCATGCAGTCCTGGAAGCCAATTTTGGAAATTAATATTTAATGGAATTAATAACATAGGTGGATTTGAATCAATAGTGTTAAGTTCCGCTTGTGATTCAAATCTAAACCATTAAGAACAGATAAGTTAAATTGTGAATCAATGATGTTAAGTTCCGTCTGCGATTCCTAATTTAACTTCTAAAGAACACAAAAGGTTATTTAAGGAAAGGTTCGACACTTGTACAAAATTTTTATACAGTGGAATCGGTACGATTTTCCTGGGACTAACCAACAATTGGTATCAGAGCTAGGGTTTGCCTCTGTGTGTTTGGTTTTTAAATAGATTATGCACATGTCATACATAATTTAGGTAGGATAATAGTAGGATGTGCTAACTTTGTGGTTGTAGGCTCCAACTATTATGGCATATAGATATTGTGTGTGATTGGACTCTTGGACATGTCAAGGGTATTTTATTATGTGTGCATGATTGTATGTATCAAATACAGCAGGAGCTGTGTTATTTTTAGAATTTTATTTTCAATCTAGAATATATGTACATTCCTTTATGGAATATAGGATCGACACATGTAAAATTCTATTTTTGTCGTGGATCGGATGCTTGCGAGGCGTGGTACTTTTGAAGCACCAGAGTCGCAGCGGAATAAGAAGCAAGATGGATGCGACATCTCGACCCGATGGCGGTGGCTAAAGATGGCAGCAGCTAGGGTTGAAGCATACGGGGGACAGTGATGAAAATGCCATAATAGTTAGAAAATTAATTTCCGTATTTGTTGCTTTTATTTACTGTGATGTGTATGTGCATGTAATGTATGCTAGCATAGGTTAAAATTTCTCACCATAAATAACTAAGTGGGAGAGGGATTAGTATATAAATCCCACGGTCTTCATTATTGGTTTGTAAGTGATGCAACAAGCTTGTGTGTTGGCTCTGAGTGTCTCCCTCCACAACAAATGGGTTTGTTTGCGGATCACTAGATCAAACTTCCTTTATGGATGGTTATAGGAAATTATTTAGGATGTGTGTGATCTTCTCCAACTGAAGGGGCACAATTCTATTTAATGGACAAAGTATCAAGTAATGGTATACACTTAGACACATTTAATAGTATCCTCCCCAACGGAGTCACTACTATTACTTGTGTGACCAAAGAGAAACCAACTATTAATTTGTCATAATACTAGGGTGACAAGATAAGAAAATTAATGAGTTAAAACCC
Organism: Zingiber officinale; assembly: GCF_018446385.1. Classification (NCBI taxonomy): domain Eukaryota; kingdom Viridiplantae; phylum Streptophyta; class Magnoliopsida; order Zingiberales; family Zingiberaceae; genus Zingiber; species Zingiber officinale. The sequence goes on along the minus strand of NC_056002.1, from coordinate 92,311,746 downwards.
CTCTTACAAATGATTGATTTTGTATACGTCCACACTAACGTGACATACAAAATTAACGGTGTTTGAGATAATTTTATTTGTCATAAAGTTAGGTTGACAAGATAGTTAATGGGTAAAACCCTCCTCTTACAAATGTTGATTTTGTATACGTCCACACTAACGTGGCATTCAAAATTCACGGTGTTTTGAGGTGTTGGTAAATTTAAATAGTATTGTTTGAGGAATCAATATTATTTTAAATTTAGAGTCTTGACCAAATATTTGATCAAAGGTAAACCAACTATTAATTTTATTTGTCATAGGTTGACAAGATAATAAAAATTAATGGATAAAATCTTCTTTTAGAATTTGTATACGTCCACACTATCATGGCATACAAAATTCACGGGGATTTTGAGATGTTGGTCTTGACCAAATATTTTTATGATTCTTAGGTTTTCAAATGTTAGTCAATCCCCTAGTTGTTATACTATAGAATAGACTTTAGTTGTCCCAATTATTATGATTGGAAATAAGACTTGGATATCAAGGTAGACTGTCCTCTTAGAACTAAGAACAATATAGGTGTATTTGATTCATTAGTTGTTGAAACATGTTTAGTGGTGTTATTTACCGGTACCTGGTGAGTAGATACGGGAGCCACTATCATGTCTGCAATTCATTGCAAGGGCTCCAGGAAACCCGACAACTATATGAAGAGAAATCACCATCAACATGGGCACTACTGCAAAAGTAGCAGCTATTGCAGTGGGAGATGTTTATCCTATGATAGGAATAAAAATGAATTTTGAGAAATTGTCTATATATACCAAGTTTAGAAAGAATTTGATTTCAGTTTCTAAACTATCAAAGAATAGATATTCTATTTTGATAACAAACTTGTTATCAAGAAAAATAGTAAAATTATCTGTTCTGGTACATTGGTTGACAATTTATAAATAACTCCTATGATGCAATAAATGGAAATTAATAACACATCTTTTAACTATTAAGAGAAAGCAACCTTCAGAAATAAACCAATTATATCTTTGGCATCAAAGGCTAGGTTATTTTAACTTAAGTAGGATTCATTGGTAGCTGATGAACTTTTGGGTTCATTGGTAGTGGAAATCTTTCCAACCTGAGAGTCTTACTTGGAAGGAAAAATAACCGAGAAGCTTTTAAGTCTAAGGGGTATGGAGCCAAAGATATATTGGAATTGGTTCATTCTGATTTGTGTGGTCCTATGACTATCCAGACAAGAGGTAGTTTTGAATATTTCTTCTATTTTATAGACAACTATTCGAGACACAGATAGATTTACTTGATACACCGCAAGTCTAAGTACTTTGATTAGTTTAAAAAGTACGAGGCTGATGTGGAGAAATGTCAAAGTAAAAATATCGAGACACTATGGTGAGATCGTAGTAGCAAATACCTCTAGGGAGAATTTAGGAGTCACTTATCAGAAGTAGGGATTCAATCCTAACTAACTACACTTGGTACATCCCAACAGAATGGTGTAGTAGAAAGAAGGTATAAGGCTCTTATGGAATAATTAGATCGATGATGAGTTATTTAAAAAATTACCAAATTCGTTTTAAGGATATACACTGGAAACGGAAGTGAACATAGTACCTTCTAAGTCAGAACTCTCTACTCCCACAGAATTGCAGAATGGGCGTAAGCGTAGTCTGAAGAATATTCGGATTTGGGTGGTCTAGCACGTGAGAGACACTGAAAAATTGGACATGAGTTCACTTGTTTGTGAGTTATCCTAGAAAAACGAAAAGAGGTTTGTAGTCCTTAAAATCGGAAGGTCATTGTTGGCACCAATGCTCGATTTTAGAAAAGGACTATACTATAAACCACAAGCCTATGAGTAAAAATTGTTCATAAGGAAATTAAAGGATACGTCTAACCTAGTGCCAACTATACAAGATGAAATATCACAAGAAACTGCAACACGTATCACAAATGATACACAATTGCATAAAGTACCTCGTCGTAGTGGGAGGGTTGTTAGGCAACCTAAAAAGATTCATGTTTTGGAGATTCTTTGGACTCGATCCCTGGAGGGCATGAACCTGATCTCCGGACATATGACGAAGCACTCCAAGATAAAGATGCAGCATCTTTGCAAAGAATATAGAATTAGAATATATGTATTCTAATAGAGTTTGGAAGCTTATAAAATCACCAAATGGTGTAAAAGCCATTGGGTAAAAAATAAGTTTACAATAGGAAAAGAGGGATAGACAGGAAGGTAGAAACTTTCAAAGCAAGGCTTGTTAAAAAGGGAAACTTTTTTACCGGTAGCCATGCTTAAGTCTACCTGGATTCTTTTATCTATGAGATTTAGCAAATGGATGTCAAGACAACTTTCCTTAATGAAAGTCTTGAAGAAAACATCCATATAAAGCAACCAAAAGGGTTCATTGCAAAGAGCAAAGAGCATCATGTGTGTAAGCTCAAACAGTCTATGGACTGAAGTAAAGCTTCATGGTATTGGTACATCCGGTTTAATAAAGTAATCCAGACCTATGGATTTATTTTATAACCGAATGAGTTTTGTGTATACAAGAAATGTGATGGAAACGTGGTGGTATTTCTTGTACTATACGTAGATAACATTTTTGGTAGTTGGAAACAATATCACAGTGTTGTCAGAAGTAAGGGTATGGTTATCCAAACAATTCAATATGAAGGACTTAGGAGAATGCATATATTCTTGGGATCAAAGGGATCGCAAGAAAAGAATATATATTTTACTTATCCCAAGCTTCATATATTGAAACAATCCTTGCTCGTTTTAGCATGCAGAACTCCAAGAAAAGGTTTCTTACCTTTTAGGCTTGGAGTAGCTTTATCTAAAGAGATGTCTCCGAAGACATCAAAGTAGATAGAGGAAATGAAGGCAGTTCCTTATGCTTCGGTTGTCGGAAGCCTAATATATGTTATGCTGGAGATCAGAAATCTGTTTTGTCGAGGGCATAGTTAGCAGATATCTAAGTAACCCTGGACAAGGACATTGGACTGCGGTAAAGCATATATTAAAGTACCTTAGAGGCACTAGAGATTATATGCTAGCTTACAAGGTAGATAATTTGGTCCCTGTGGGTTGCACGGATTTTGACCTCCAATCAGATAGGGACAATAGTAAGTCGACCTCGGGGTTTTGTGTTTACTTTAGGAGGTAAAGTCATAACTATGGAAGAGTGATAAATAAAAGTGCTTTTTCGGACTCAACCATAGAAGCTGAGTAAGTGGCAGCCTCTGAGGCAGTCATAGAAGCTGAATAACTCAGTAATCTCAAGATGAACTTAGATATGATTTCTGGTTTGTCCAAAGATTATTACAATTTATTGTAATAATAGTGGTGCAGTAGCAAACTCGAAGAAACCATGAGTCTATAAGGCAAGTAAACACAATAGAGCGCAAGTACCACCCAATACGAGAAATCGTATAAACGAGGAGAAGTTGTTACCGCCTAGATTGCATCAGATGATGACCTATAGATCTATTCACTAAGGCCCTTAAGGCAAGAGCTTTTGATGGGCATGTTGAAGGGTTGGGAATCAGATGTATGGCAGCAGATATGACAGCTTAGTCTTTTAGTATAAGTGGGAGATTGTTAGAGTGTATACTAAAAGCCTAGCTTTTGGTATAAACATTTATCTAGAAATAAAAATTATATTGGTCAAATGTCTACATTTATGATAAATGTAGTTGTTCAATTAATTTATATTGTAGATAACATGGTGTGTGATGTCACACACAGAGGATCATGTTATCAGCACCTTATAAATTATAAATAGTAGCTCACGACCAAGATGGAAAGGAACAAACTATATTAGTTTATCTTAACTATATAATTACACTAGTACACTTAGAGTGAATTGAGTAGGACCATTAGAGGTCGTTTCTTTTTATACTGACTTTATAAATGAAAAATGACCTCAGTTATTATAGAAGTGTGTGCTCTTAATCCTAATATAATAACAAGCACATATATTTGATATTTATTTCTTTAATTTATCAATGGGTGAGATTTAGTTCGATAAATCAATAATCCTGATAAGTTAGGAAATGATATCACTTATAGTATGTGTTGTTGATTATAGAAGGAAACTGTGTCCTAGTGATCTAGGTTGATAATGTCCCCAAGAGGAGCTCATAAGGATTGTCATGTTAAACCCTGCAGGTGGACTTAGTCCGACATGACGATAAGGTTGAGTGGTACTACTCTTGGACTAAGATATTAATTAAGTGAGTTGTCAGTAATTCATTTAATTAGTGGACATTCGACATCTTAAACACAGGGAGACTAACACACTCATAATAAGAAGGAGCTCAAAACGTAATTTGGGATTGGTGCGGTAGTTTAATAATAATTCTTTAGTGGTATGAATTATTATTGATGAAATTAAGTTGGGTGTTCGGGGCGAACACGGGAAGCTTAATTTCATCGGGAGACCAAAACTAATTTCTCCTCTCGGTCCCTATCGTAACCTCTCTATATATAAAGTAGTGTATCCATCTAAACTCATCTTATAGTTCATGTTTTTGGCATTACTATCCAAGAATGCTTCATGTTGTTGTGATCCACATGAACAACAAGTTCATATTTACTTGCTGTGAGATGTCGTTTGCTTAAAACGTGTGAAGCTTTGTTTAAGCAACTCATGTTTTTGCTTGGAAATTAAGTCAACGTGAGAAGAAGCAACTCACATTTTTTGCTTGGCAATGAAGTCAATGTGAGAAGCTTGCCAATTGCCAACGTGATCACATGGAATTAAGAGGAAAATAATTTTAATTAAAATATTTCTTTTTGTGGAGAGATGTTTTAAAAGGAAGTTTTAATAAAAACTTTTCTTATTTGTAAATTATCCACATATTTAAAGGAGATATTTTAATTTATAAAATTTCTTTTTTACAAATCACCATGAAGGGAAAAATTATTGGAGGAATTTTTTATAAATTTCCGGAAACAAATTAGGAAGTTTTTATTCTTGTGAATAAAAAAAAAAACTTCCTTGATGGAGAATAAAAGTGGCCGGTCATGTAATGTGAGAAGAGGAAATTATTTTTAATTAAATAAATTTTCCTTTTCATGGCAAAAGAATTAAGGAAGTTTTTATTTAAATTTCTTGATTTTCCAAGACCAAGGATTATAAAAGAGGGGGTAGAGGTGCCTTCATGGCTAACGGCTCTATTCTTTTCTTCCTCTCTTTTCTTTCTTGGTGTGGCCGGCCCTAGGGTCTTCTCTTCTTATTCTTTTCTCTTCCTCCTTTGTGGCCGGCGGCACCAACATATGAGAAGTCCATGGTGGCCGGTTCTAGCTAGGAGAAGAAGGAGAGAAAGAAGGTTTTGTTTCTAGCATCCCTTGGAGCTTGGTGGTGGTGGCCGGACCTCTACTTCTCTTGGAGAATTATGGTGGCCGAATCTTGCTTGGAGAAGAAGGTGGCTTAGGTGGATTTTCATCTCGGTAGATCGTTGCCCACACAACGTCCGGGATAAGAAGAGGAATACGGTAGAAGATCAAGAGGTTATTTGCTTACAAAGAAAGGTATAACTAGTAATTGTTTTCCACATCATACTAGTTTTCTTTGTATAGTTATTTTTGGAAATACCAAACACAAGAGGCATATGATTCTAGAGTTTTTGGATTTATTTCGAAGTTGTGTTTCTTTTCTTTTATTTTTTGAATTTGTGATTCGATTGTTCCTTTTGGTTAACCTAGAGATATTTAAGAAAATTAAATATTAGTTTTCCTTAAAAGGCATTGTCTAGGCGGTGGTGGTTACTCCCATATCTAAGAAGGCCATGTGCCTCGCCATGCAGTCCTGGAAGCCAATTTTAGAAATTAATATTTAATGGAATTAATAACATAAGTGGATTTGAATCAATAGTGTTAAGTTCCGCTTGCGATTCAAATCTAAACCATTAAGAACAGATAAGTTAAATTTGGAATCAATGATGTTAAGTTCCGTCTGCGATTCCTAATTTAACTTCTAAAGAACACAAAAGGTTATTTAAGGAAAGGTTCGACACTTGTACAAAATTTTTGTATAGTGGAACCGATACGATTTTCCTAGGACTAACCAACAAGCTTATCCCTCAATCTTTTTCCATATTGTCTGGCTTTATCGTTGTTTCTCAGTTACTTGACTTTCCCCCTTCTCTTCGTTTGTTCCATCAATTTTTTGTTCTTCATCAAGTAGAGGACAGTTTGTTTAAGTTTCAGAGTCATTCCAAGGCTATCCTATTCAATAAAATCCCAGCACAGGCAGAATGGAGACAAAAGTTCTTCTTTTTGCGTCTACCTTCTCTTCCTCCATACCCCATCACTTAGCAACAAACTCTTCCCTCTCTTCCAAATCCTTAAGATGATACTACCGACTTGAATCTTTATGCGTCCATGTCGAAATTGAAAGGGGCTAAATTTCATTTGCCTGCACTAGTTGTTGAAGCCTTACTTTTTATCTTCAGGATAAGCCCTACAGACACAGAATTGGAGGCTCCTTTTGGTGAATGGTCTACTCTCTGTGGTATTCATTTGCCATCCTTAACTTGTTTTCACTAAAAGATTATGTTTTTTTATCCTTTTCAGTTGACGCCATTTTCCCAACTATGATGTATAAGAACTCAGGGTTAACAAAGCCAATTTTGACTAGGCTAGGGGAAAAGTTATTAGAGAATCATTATTTCAACCCGACCCCTTTGTCTCTTGGCTTACTTCCCCCTCAAGAGGTCCTTGCCGAGGTGCCTGAATCTTCCGAGGAAGAGAGCCCCTTCACTGCCCGACAAGAGAGTACATTTGTTCCAAAGAATAGCGTGGCCCCGATTGTAATTTATGAATCGGAGCAAATTCCCATCGTTACTGCTAAGATGTCTCGTGAGAGGGGTAAGGAATTTATACCTTATACTTGCATCCGTCCCAACATTGCTCTTAACATGATGCAACCGTGTTTATTGATTCCGCCCATTCTTCCAGTTATTCTTGCTTCTGGGGTAACTTCGGGCGCGCTGCTATCTCCTTTGCCTTCCCAGATTTCCTCTCCTTCTCCTCCTGTAGTGAGAGCTAGAAGGACCCCTTGTAAAAGGCCCTCTAGTTCTGTCTCCCAAGATGTTGTTATTAGACCAACTATTGATTCAGCTTCTTCTGTTTTACCTCCCACCATTCCCATTATTGCACCAAGACCTCCTCTTACTTCTAACATTGGTCCTTATCCCTCTTGTCCCAGTATATTACCTTCTCCTCCCCATCCAGGGCTACTACCTTCTTCTTCCATGGGACCTTTAGCTCCGGTCCCTCCATGAGTGCTTTTCAAATTGACCCAAGGTCTTCTTTCATTACTGAGGAACGATCCTATTCCTTCTTCCATTGGCATCCTTCAGCTAAAGGACTCCATGGCTGATTCTTGGGTACAAGGCCAGAACTCTCTAAGAGGCAAAAACATTTTTGACCAGGCTGATACCTACAATCAACAAGTCTCCACTGTAAGTATTTTAGATATGTTTTTATAGTTCATGTTTGCATATACTAATTACGTTATTATATTCTTCTAGTTTTTCGCTTCAAGCCTTGACATGGGCAACTTGGCTGCTGATCTAGAGAGGGAGAATAGAGAATTGAAGAATCAATTAAGGGCCCTAAAGGTAGCCCCCCCTGCTCCGGGTAATGAGGTCACTCAACCCCAAGAGAAGGTAAATTCTCAAGCCAATCTGAGGACCCTTTTGGAGAAGGATTTGCAACATCATCGCCAAATACCCCTAAAGAATAAGAGAAAAAGGCTTTGGGGTTGCAAATATAGAGCCTCTCTTCTCAGTTGAGTATTGAAGTAGCCCAGAAAAATAAGGCTATCTCAGATGTTATTCTTAGATCTTTTATCCTAGCCCAGTTTTAAACTTCCGTCTCTAGATCTCCAGATTTAGCTCAAGAGTTAGCCTCTTAGAATTTTGAGTTATTACAGTTATAGGAGAGATTGAAAGCTCAAGATTCAAAAATAGACTTTCTCACCAAGGAGTCAAAGCATCTCAAAACTGAGAAAGTCAGTTTCCAAGAGAAAACGGAACACCTTGAGTTAGAATTATAGACATATAAGGCGGGTGAAGAGGAAAGATGGGAAAGCCATCGTCGAGAGTACCTGACCTCTCTTGAGTTTATAAATGAGTTCACCAATCGCATGGTGGGGGCCTTAACTCATTTAGTTGATGGGGTTTTGACACAATTGCGAGAAGGAGGGTTCTTACCTCAAGAACCTCCTCCCCGATTCATAGACCATCGACGACTTAACAAGGAGCTACCTAAGAACATTTTTAGTAGTTTTAAGTAGAACTTTGGTGGATAGATAAAACTATTTGTGTTGAATTTCTTTGAGGCCATATTTGTGAAGCTTACTTACTACTCCAAGAATGCTTGTAAATGAATTTTCAAAATGAACATATGTCAATTAAACCATGAAAAGAAGAATTCATAAAATAGTTGGGTGCATGTAGCATGTTTCTAAAGTATGAATAACTAACTGAGAGTTATGACATACCAGCTTGTCTTTGAAACTGCCTTCGTTTTACTTCAGAACTTGGGGCAATTTAATTATAAATGTACTCTCGAGCGAATGTAAGAAAGTCATCGCCTTGACATTTTTCAACCAGGAATATATTCCCGAATGAAGTTACATTAATATATGATGGCCAGAAAATCGATATGTTTCGATCAGGCATATACTTCCGAGTGAATATAGGATAATGCTTGGAATTCACTATATTGATATGTTCTGGTCGGGATTGTGCTTCTGATCTAATTTAAATTAATATGAAAAGGTCAGAATACTATCATATTTCAGTCAAGCACATATTCTCAAGTGGATTTAAATTGGTATGGGCAGACTAGAATATTGATATACTCGGTCGGGTATGTACTCCCGAGCAGATATAAATTAATATGAGAAGGTTGGGATATTATAGTATTTCGATCGAGAGTGTACTTCTGAGCGAATCTGAATTAGTGTGAAAAAGGTCGGGATATCCCCCATTTCGGTCGGGAATATCCTCCCGAGCGAGTTGACATTAATATAGGAAGGAAATAACATTATCATATTCAGGTCGAGCGTATACTTCCTGAACGAATATGGGATCACGCTTGAAATCTGGCGGATTGATATACTCTAGTTGGGGTTGTGCTCCCGAGCGAATTTGGCCTGATGTGAGGAGGTGCGGGTATTGATATATTTCGGTCGGGCACGCAATCCCGAGCGAATTTGCATTGATGCAAGAAGGCCAAAATATTGGTATATCTCGGTCGGGCATGTAATCCCGAACGAATTTGCATTGATGCAAGAAGGCTAGAATATTGATATATCTTGGTCGAGCATGTAATCCCGAGCGAATTTGTATGAATATAAGAAGACCAGAGTATTGATATATCTCGGTCGGGCGTGTAATCCTGAGTGAATTTGTATTGATGCAAGAAAACCAAAGTATTGATATATCTCGGTCGGGCGTGTAATCCTGAGTGAATTTGTATTGATGCAAGAAGACAGAGTATTGATATATCTCAATCGGGCATGTAATCCCGAGCAAATTTGTATTAATACAAGAAGACCAGCAAATTATCATGTTTCGATCGGGAATATCTTCCCGAGTGAGTTATCTGGTGATAATGATATATTGAGGAAGCTGAAATCTGATATGTACCTGTTTCAGGCTTAGGGTTTTCGCCTATCCTCCAAGAAACGCTGCCAGATTTTCCTTAAAATTTCCTGATTAACTGGTGTCGAGCGGAGGAAGCCTGCTCGAACTTTGAGGGTTTAAAGTCTCCCGTTATTCTTAAGGAAATCAGACTGATCCCTCTTTAAGGTTCCCGATCGACTATTGTCAAGTAGAGGAAGCACGCTCGGGTAGATCTGAGCGGAGGAAACTCACTCGAACAAACTTGAGCGGAGGAAACTCGCTCGAATAGACTCGAGCGGAGGAAACACGCTCAATGATTAGAGGTTTAAAGTCTCTGGTTCCCCTTAAGGAAGTAATCTCGGTCACTCCTTAAGGTCCCGATCGACTGTCGACGAGCGGAGGAAGCACGCTTGAATAGCAATGAGTAGAGGAGGCACACTCATCTATCAAGAGTTTAAAGTCTCAGGTTCCCCTCAAGGAAGCTAGACCGATCACACCTTAAGGTTCCCGATCAATTGTCGGCGAGCGGAGGAAGCACGCTCGAATAGCAATGAGTGGAGGAGGCACACTCGTCTATCAAGAGTTTAAAGTCTTTGGTTCCCCTCAAGGAAGCCAGACCAGTCACTCCTTAGGGTTCTCGATCGACTATCGACGAGTGGGGGAAGCACGCTCGAATAAAGAATTGTTTGGTTCATTCTAGCAGATATATGTATTGAGTAAAGAGTAAATGCCTGCATTTTTTCATTATATCCAAAAATTAAATGGAATATATGGATAAATTACAGAAGTACTTGTTAGCCTTTATATGGTTGTAAGTGATTCGTGCTCCAAGGCCTCTCAAGATTTCTCCCTTCTGAGTCTTGGAGATAATAAGAGCTGGAAGCAAGTTTCTATATTACTTTGTATGGTCCTCCCTATTGGGGTGCCAATTTAGTAACATCTCCCACAGATTTGACACGCTTCCACACTAAATTCTCTACTTGAAAGAATTGGGGAATAACTCTTTTGTTGTAGTTCTGTCTCATTCGTTATCGATAAGATGTAAGACGAGTTGCTGCCTTGTCCCAGCTTCTTCGATAAGATTGAGTTCCATAAAACGTCGACCATCATTATCTTCATCATAAAGTCATCTTCGATCGGATTCCACCCCAACCTCAATGGGTACTACTGCTTCTCCCCCGTATACTAGTTGAAATGGAGTTATCCCTGTAGCTTCTTGAGGGATGGTACGGTAAGCCCATAGCACACTGGGTAACTCATCTACCCAACTACCACCAACATGATCTAACTTAGTCTTCAGTCCTCTGATGATTTCTCTATTGGTCACTTCTGCTTGCCCGTTACTCTGTGGATAAGCTACAGAGGTGAATGCCTGTACAATGCCATATCCTGCATACCATTCTCTAATTCTTTGTCCCTGGAATTTTCTTTCATTATCAGAGACTAATTTATGGGGAATACTGAATCTGCAAATAATGTGTTGCCATAAGAATTTGATGACTACATTTTCAGTAATTCTTGCTAACGATTCAGCTTCCACCCACTTTGAGAAATAATCTAGAGCTACTAATAGAAGCTTTCTTTAAGCAGTGGCTAGGGGGAATGAGACTACTATGTCCATACCCCATTGATCAAAAGGGCAAGAAATGATGGAAGTCTTTAACAGTTGGGTAGGATGATGTGGGATATTCTGATGCTTCTGACAAGACATACATGTTCTTACGAGTTGAGCCGCATCTTCCTATAGAGTAGGCCAAAAGTACCCGGCCAATAAAATCTTACGTGCTAAAGATCTACCCCCAATATGACTGCCACACGAACCTTGATACACCTCCTGTAAAATGTATTGCATATCTTCTAGTCCAATGCATTTAGCAAGGGACTAGAAAATGCCCTTTTGTAAAGTTGATCCCTTATCAACGTATATCGGGTGGCTTTCTTCTTAAAGACTCTCGCTTGTTGAACATCAATTGGTAAGACACCTTGTTGCAAAAATGATATGATAGGCGCTCTCCAGTCGCCTTGTATTTCCATGTTAGCTTGTCTCTCAATACAAGACACCAATACTGTTTGCTCCACTAGTCGGTCTAGGTTCCAAGGTACTATCACTGATGCAAGCTTCGTTAGTTCATCCGCCACTTGATTATCTGATCGGGGGATTTTCTATATATTTACCTCTTGGAATGTAGCTTTTAATTTATCAAAAGCTTCTGCATATAACTTAAGTCGATCATTGCTAATCTTGAACTTGCCCGACAATTATTGTGCTGCCAGCTAAGAATCAGAATAAATCCATACCCGAGTAGCTCCCACATGCCAAGCTGCTTGTAAGCCAGCTATTAATGCTTCATATTCTGCTTCATTGTTGGTGGCTCTATAACTTAGTCGGACAGAAAGTTGAACCCGATCCTCCTGGGAGATATAAGAAGAATACCAATACCACTACCTTGTCTGGTAGAAGACCCATCTAGATAAATTTTCCAAGTCCCTTCTTCTTCGGGACCCTGCACTTCTATTATAAAATTTGCGAGAGCTTGTGCTTTAATTGCCGAACGAGGCTGATACTATATGTCATATTCACTGAGCTCAATTGTCCACTTGATTGATCGCCCAGATGCTTCTGGATTAAGGAGCACTTGACCTAGAGTACTATAAGTTAGTACTATGATTGCGTGTGACAAGAAGTAAGGACGCAATCTCCTAGATGTTAAAACCAAGGCATAAGCTAACTTCTCGAGTGTAGTATATCTGCACTTGGCTCCTTTCAATAGATGACTTGAAAAATACACGGGTTGTTGTTCCTTACCCTCCTGCCTCACCAGTACTGAGCCTACGGCATGCTCATTTGTCGAAAGGTAAACCCATAAGGTTTCTCCTACTACAGGCTTAGCTAACACAGGTAGGGTTGACAAGTAGTCTTTTAATTCTTGAAATGCATTGTCACATTCTTCATCCCACTGAAATTTACTGGCCTTTCGAAGTATCTTAAAGAAATGAAAACTTCAATCGACTGAGCGAGAGATGAAGTCGGATAACGCAGTGATTCACCCGATTAGCCTTTGAGTTTCTTTCATATTGTGTGGGGGCTCCATATCTTAGATTGCTCGAACTTTGTTGGGATTTGCTTCTATCCCTCGCTCGGTCACCATATAGCCTAGGAATTTGCCACTTTTGGCTCCAAACAAGCACTTGCCAGGATTGTGCTTGAGTCCATATTGTCTTAAGGTTCGGCATGCCTCTTCTACATCTCTGCACAAATCAACAGTCTGAGGTGATTTAATCAAGATATCATCCACATATACCTCCATATTTCTCCCTATCTGTTTCCGAGAGACCTCTGATAGGTCGCCCCTGCATTCTTTAGTCCAAAAGGCATAATCCTATAACAATAGGTACCTTCAGCTGTAATAAAACTAACCTTTTCCTGATCATCCTTAGCAAGAGGTACTTGATGATATCCCTAGTAGGCATCCAGCATACAAATGTATTCGCATCCAGCTGTAGAGTCCACCACTTGGTCAATGCGTGATATAGGATAATAATCCTTTGGGCAAGCTTTGTTGAGGTCCCGGAAGTCGATACACACTCTCCATTTATTTCCTAGTTTAGGTACCAGGACGACGTTGGCTAACCAACTAGGAAATTGTACTTCCCGAATATATCCCACCTCCAGTAACTTATCCACTTCTTCCTTGATGATCTGGTTCTGGTCAGCCCCAAAGTCTCTTTTCTTTTGCTTGATAGACCTAGCATCAGGATAAACATGTCATGAATGTTCCATTACTAGAGGAGAAATACTTGTGACCTCCTTGGGAGTCCAGGCGAACATGTCACTATTCTGGCTCAAACACTGTATCAACTCAGTCTTGAGTGGAAGGTCTAGATCAGTCGCCACATAAGTTGTTGCTTCTGATCGTCCGGCCCATATTTGCACCTCCTCCTTTTCTTCGTATATCAAATTGGGTGGTTTCTCTTGGATAGCATTAACTTTCATCCTCTAAGTTTTATGAGCAGCATTGGCCTCCGTTCGGATGATCTCCACATAACATTTCCGCGTGAGTAATTGATCTCCACGGACTTCTCCTACGTGGTCGTCAACGGGGAACTTCACCTTCTGACAGAAAGTAGAAACGACCGTCCGAAACTCGTTCAAGGTAGGCTGACCCAGTATAATGTTGTATGTAGAAGGCGCGTCCACCACCATGAAGTAGGATCTCCTGGTTCTCATTAGGGGCTCCTCCCCTAAAGAAATGGCTAGCTTTATCTGGTCGAACGGTTGAACTTCATTGCCCGTGAAACCATAAAGAGGAGTTACCATGGGTTGAAGCTCGCTTGGCTCTATCTACAATTGGTCGAAAGTTTTTTTGAAAATAATATTGATAGAGCTACTAGTATCAATGAAAGTGCGAGAAATATTATAATTAGCTATGACAACTTTTATTATCAGGGCGTCATCATGGGGTACTTCTACTCCCTCTAGATCTTTAGGACCAAAACTGATCTCTGGTTCCGCTGCCTTTTCTGTGCTGCATCTAACTGCATGGATCTATAGTCACCGAGCATGTGTCTTTCTCGCCCAATTAAAGTCGCCATTAGTAGGCCCGCCTATTATCATGTTAATATTTCCTCGGGCGGCATTGCTCCAGTTTTCTTCCTGTCGAGCGATTGCAATCTCGGGTTGTGCTAGTTCATGCATCCGGGAAGGCCCGCTCGGTAATTGTAATGCCCCCTGCTGTGTCTCAGCTGCTTGATATTCCCATTTAGGCGGACTGTTTTTCCTTTGGTAGGGTTGTCAGTTGGGAGATCGTCGGTGATTATGATTGCTATTTGCCCTCTGATTTTTCAAGGCAAAGTAATCTTCAGTATAGTGAGTACCCGACATATGATAGGTGCACCATCTTCGAGGGACTTATGGTGGCATTTCTACATGCTGGACTACTTGCGGTCTTCGCTCAAGTTGACGATGTGGTGGGGGAGCTCCGCAAGGCCCCCTTGGCGGATTCATAGGAGCTACAGCTCCCTCGTGGACTATGGTTAAGACCGACACTACATTCTCCTTCTTGCGAGCTGCTTTGGCTTCTTCGATATTAATGAATTCAGTAGCTCGCTCAATTAATAAATAAAAATTAGTTGGAGGATTACGCACTAAGTCCTTGAAAAAATCGTTATCATTGAGACCTTGAGAGAAAGCACTTACCAAGATCTCTATAGTAGCATTAGGAACATCAATAGCTACCTGATTAAATCTCTTAATATACGCTCTGATGCTTTCCTTAGGCCCTTGTTTGATAGAGAAAAGACTCCATGGGATTTTATGATATCTTCGGTTGCTAGAGAAATGATGTAGAGATACTTTGTGGAAGTCCTTGAAACGTCGAATAGAGCCTTCTGGTAATCGTTTAAACCATCTTTGGATTGCTCCACCAAGGGTGGTAAGAAACATTCGGCATTTAACCCCATCATAAAATTGTTGTAGCAGAGCGGCATTCTCAAATTTAGCAAGATGATCCTCTGGGTCTGTAGTTCCAGAGTATTCTCCAACATTTTAATTCTGATAGCGTTTTGGTAATGAATCATCCAGAACCCTCTGAGAGAATGGAGTAACAATTCTCTCAGGAGAACTATCACTGGTTACCATCTTTCTCTTGCGCTTTTCCTTCATTGGTGCCTCATCCGAAGATTCTTGCAGCACCGACTTTCATCCTCCCTGCTCCATAGGGGTGCGAAGGAATGCATGAAGATGTCTAATAGGGGAAACAGGAGCAGGGGCTACATAAACTACATCATCTTCCTCCATACCTCAGTTTTTACGGTGATCTGTAGTCGAGGTCGCCGGATTTATTGCTACCGACAAGGTACCTCCAGTCTCGGCCTGCTGCTGCTGTTGCTGTTGTAATGCTTTTTGAACCCTAGAGTTGATGAGAAACTCCAAGTCTTCTTAAGTCATAGTAATAGTATTAGGCTTTCTAGCGTCCTCCATCACGTAGTCTCTGATTCAGGTAAGAGTTCCCACAGACGGTGCTAAATTTGATCCTGTATGAGAGCTTGCAAGATGAAGAATTGGGCGATGATGAGTGGTGACGTATATTGACTCTGGTGTCGATGAATAGGGATAGATCAGAGAAACCCACAGCGGACCCTATCAACGCTCAAATACAAAACAATTGATCCGAGAAAATCAAAGCAGATCTATGAATAATACCTCATAAAAAAGGAACTCTGGCGAAGTGGCTCTGGGGATTAGCAAAAACTCTGCAATCCGATGGATGAGCCGATCTCATCTTCCTATACATGATGAGACCAACTGACAAAGCATTAGTGACCTAAGACCGGGATGGGAATCCCTGGCTAGGCCCTCCAATACTCAAGTTAGTCTCCGGCAAGATCAAGAAGAACAATATGAAAAGTAGGGTTTAATCTGGATGCAATGCGTATGTTTACGTACCTTGCCAGTGGAGATGATTCCCCTTTTTATTCCACCTCATCTAACCTCCACAGTCATGAGGTGGACCCCGGTTTGTTTAAGTTTGTTAAAAGATGACGTAAGCTAGAACTGCAATAATGCTTTAAGGAATCTTTTTCTTATCCCAGATGTGCCTTCTTTGTCATTTAGCATACTTGCGGAGAATTCTAGAAGATATTTGCCGTCAAATTAATTAAGCTGTCATATGATTGTATATTGTTATGGCTCACCTGTTACATATACCTGGTTAGTCACATAAGCTTATTTTGTATATTTGAGGAATATCTTCTGTTCGTACTAGTCTCGGTAGGTGTTTTGTACTAGATCGGTTATTTATGTTTGACTAGAACTTTATTAAAATCATGTAAGGTTGCAGACCTTTATGTTTAATATACTTCTCATACCTGGTTGGTCTATTGAGTTCGGACAGTCACACCTGGCTGATCGAGATTAACCGGTCGGGCGTATAAGGGTATTATTGCCCTTTAACCCTTCCTTTAGTCGATCGTATGTTGTTAAATGTCTCTATGCTTGACCAGTCTATAAGCTCGGCCAGTCTTATCTTATCGACCGAGACTAATCGGTCGGGCGTGTATAGGCCTTCAGGACAGCTTAATGCTATGTGCTCCTATTTTCAGTTGGTCTCTTACACTTGACCAGTCTTTACCTACCGAGCTCATATGCTCAATCGGTCTATTGAGTGCGACCAACCCTACATCATTGACCAAGATCAACCATCCAGTCTTATAAAGACACTATTACTCGATAACCCTTCCTTCAATCAGCCATATGCTCAGGATCTCATGAGACTACATACCGCTGTGGCTGGTCTACGAAACCCGACTAACCTTTGCCCACTGAACTGATAGGCTTGATCAGTCTATCGCATCCGCCCGACCTTTTTCTATTGTGCTTGAGGCTAGGAACTTTTACACTTGGCCGACTCTTTATGTTTGGTCGGTTATGTATGCCCGGTCGAATATCCGTGCTCTATCGGTCTATGCTTACCAAACTCATATACTCGAGTGACCTTGCCACGTTCCGGACCGTCCAAGGTTAAACTTTCTTTACACTAGATCGATCCTTTATATCCGACCAACCGAACATACTTGGTCGATCTTTTCGGCCGGTTCTACATGCTCGGTAGGTCCTACATGCTTGGTCGGTCCTACATGCTCGGTCGGTCTATCACGTCCGACCTGTCTCTGTCTGCCATGCGTGTAGTGACCCCCCTTTGTCGGGTCTAACCTTTTCCGGGCGGCCCCTCCTCTCGCCCTTCTCAGCCTTCCTCATCCTCGTTATCCTTCTTCCCTTCTCCTGAAAAGGGGTCCCCTTATCATAATCCATATCAATTATCTAATATATTTATACCACGAATTGCTTAATTAAACCCTTATAAATAACACTAATTAAAATACAATGAAAGTACAAGTGATCAATTTTCTTACTATTAAACTAGCAATATGTCATACAATTTAAATAGAAAATATATAAACATAATCCACAAACTTTTTATACATGTTGTCTATATAAAAGCAAAAACCCTATAAAGCTCCATTTGTTGTGTTGGTTATTGTTGGGCTGAAGGTGTTAGGGGTTACCAAATTCGATGGAGAGTTGCTTCTTGACGCGCTTGAGGTTCCTACAACACTAGTACAAGAAACGAAAAAGAAAAGAACATGGTTAATTAAATTATTGAAAAGGAAGTGAAAATCCAACTCAAATTGCCCATGAGATTAGGATTAAAGCAAAATTGCATTGTATTAAATCATTATGAGAAACATCCACATAATTCATCTCTTAGTAAGATCATTTTCTCGAAAGAATGAGTTATCTAAAATTAAAATATCTATTATACACTTAATACATGTTCCTTCTATTCTTCACCATCCATTAAGTTCATATTTCACTAAAGGACAAATAAGAGGATTCGAATCTCAAATACTAATGTCACACATTCATCTACACTAAGACATGCACCCCTATTTCAACTAATTGCATCCATGACTTGGCTTAAGAAATTCCAAGCTAGTTTACAAATCTAAAATTGATAAAAGCATGACACCAAACTCACAGGAGAGCTACTGAAGTTATAACTTTACAATGATAATTACCAATCTTAGTGCCAAAACTTCTTGAATCTTACTTCTATTTCTTCAATTAGCCTATCAATATGGTCTAGATCCTCTTGTGAATTTGAACCATAATATATCTTAGCGTTCTTTTCGGTAACTAAGAAAGTACAATAATGACTTTAGTAGTGTAACTGTTGGATCGAGACGCACGTGAGAGGGGAGTGAATCATGTGATTTTTAAAAACTTATTATTTTCAATTTTGAAAATAAAGTGCACAGCTAAAAACTAAGTAAAAAAGTGAAATAGAAAAGCAAGCAAAAGAGCACGTGTTCAGTTTTACTTGGTTTAGAGACTTCGGTAACTCCTACTCCAATACCCAGGTCCCGCGGACTTATCGACGGGTAATTCACTAAATACCTCTTTCGAAGCTGCCGAAAGAGGGGATCGAGTATAATGAAAGAATAAGAAAGAGTATAACATGCTACACTTTTTTTTATGCAACAATTAAGTACAATATTAAAATTTTGTTACCCAACACCTTGAAGATGATCGGATCAGGCTAGGTGTTGGATGACTCCTCAGGTGTGGCAGCGTCATAGCAGAGCAGTAGCAGGAAGCTGGGCCAGTTAGAACTCCAAACAGATGTGTAGAATCTTATAGAAGAGTTCTTCCTTGAAGATTGGTCAAGACATATAAAGGGTGTGGAAGGCATCTTCCATAGCCTTGAATGCGCCTCCAACTTGTAAAGTTTGATCCTGAACTCATTATTTCTTATCTACGACAAAGTCTGAATTTTATCCTGTAGAAAGCGCCTTCCATGGAATTGAAGGTAAACTGAATACATAATCAAGGTAGACCTAATATATTTATGATATGCTCGATACCTTAAACTATAGGAGCATGTTTTTTAAGGTTTTGATCTAGTCTAAAGTCAAATTAATTTTAAAATTCTAAGAAAATGGGTTTTTTTAGAAAAATATAAGTAAAGAATTTTTCCTAGAATTTTTAAATCATTTGAAAATTGTTTTGGAAATGGCAGTCCTAGTCTTAAAAAACCTAGATTATCCAAATAAAGTGGCAAAATGTTGATAACTATGCAGATCAAGTCAACCAGATATACAATGTATAGTAGTGTAAAAAAATTAGGTCTGATCATCGTCAGCATGTGTAGGTGGGGGATGCTCAGGTGCTCATAAAGCCCGAAGAATCTACTAAAATCTGGTGATCATCTCCTCTCGAAGAGAGGAGAATCTAGTGGTCATCTCTCCCCAGAGAGTGCTGAATTCGTCCGAGACTGACTATCAGATCTGTGCGAAAGACTCCTCAAGTTGAGCAAGTCGATTCTCGATGGATAGTGAAGTCAAGGGTTGAGTCGAGGGCTAGGTCGAAGTTAGAGGGTATCCAAAGAGCTCCTCAGCCATAAATTCTTGCATCTCCTCTCCCTCGGCTAGAATGATAGGTGGAAAATTGTCCTTGCCCTTGCCTGGTACGTCTAGTTGATGCCCCACTCTCCACGCTAGTCCCCCTTGAACAGTGATGTCTGTATGCACTAATGTAAGCTGATACTGACCAATCTCATCATATGCGCTAAGGGGAATGGATGTACCATGGGTCATATCTACCCCTATGGTCAAGAATATGGAAGTCAAAACATGATAGTAGAGCATATGAACCTATCGACTAGTGATGAGACTAACTGCATGGATGATATTCTGAAACATATGAAATACAATGTCAATGTCTAGATACTGAAATAGTGGTTACAAGAAGAAGGAGTGGAATGGTCGCATCATCACAACATCACAAGATGTGATCGGCAAAATACAGGTGGTTAGGACTCGATACAAGACATAGTCCTAAATCTTAAGAGAGAGCGACCTAAAGTCAGTCACAGTAGGTAGTCTCTCCTCCCTAAAAAAATACATGTGGATAATATCCAATGTAACATAGGAGTGGTTCACCAAATGGCAAATCCCTACTAGGATAACACAAAAATGGATAGGCAGACCTTCTAAGTCCTAAGATATCATACAATAGAGTGGGGGAGAAGCTAAAGTCCTTCTCACTAACTCTAGTGGAGTATATAATGTCATCAACTTTAGCTAGATTATTATAAAACTGTACACACAAGTCTAGGTTTACTGAATGACTACAATAAACTAATCAATCTAATTGGTAATAGTCAATGACCTCTATGATAGGGACACAGTATTTAGTGAAGAATGACCTACTCAAAAGTCTAGATTTAAGTGGAATATATGAATACTTTATGAAATATAGTCTAAGTTGCTTAGTGGGAAATCTAGTATCGGCAGAGGGAATGCTACTTGAACTAGGCTATGATGAAATAACATTACATCATTTCCTAAAATAATTTATACATGTAAATATTCACATAACAACATATAGATAACCAAAATTAACTAGATAGTTAAGTTAGAGTGTACCGAGGAGACATTATTGAGATTTGGAAGGAGAAAATCAGAGTACTGAGTCTGAGTCATCGCTAGAAGGCACCTTGAATGAGAAAAACATGCGAACAGAGCTAGCCTCTATTCGCTGTGAAAAGTCTAGTCGAAGGCGCCTTCAGCCTGATGGAAGACGCCTTCCATGGGTTATGGAGGGCTCCTTCAACCGATTGAAGGCACCTTCCATGGGTTATGGAGGGCTTCTTCAACCAACTAAAGACGCCTTCAGTCGGTTGGGCAAGAATTTTCTCGCCCTTCCGAGGGCGCCTCTAAATGTAAAGGAGGTGCCATTGACCCCTCCCCTCTTTTTTTTTAAAAAAAATTAAGTTTAAAATTTAAATTAATCTCTTAATTTGAGTTCTAATATTAATATTAATTTTAATTTTTAAGTTAAGTTTAATTTTGATGGTTAAGTTTTAAAAATTTT
Source organism: Zingiber officinale (assembly GCF_018446385.1). Classification (NCBI taxonomy): domain Eukaryota; kingdom Viridiplantae; phylum Streptophyta; class Magnoliopsida; order Zingiberales; family Zingiberaceae; genus Zingiber; species Zingiber officinale. The sequence goes on along the minus strand of NC_056002.1, from coordinate 92,290,658 downwards.
AAGTTTGATTTTTAAGTTTAAATTTTTAATTTTAAGTAAATTTTAATTTTGATTGTTAATTTTTAAGTTTAAATTTTTAATTTTAAGTTTAGTTTAATTTTGATTGTTAAGTTTTTTAAAAAAAAAATAATTTTGATTTGAATTTAATTTAAATTTAAATTTAAATTTGATTTAAGGTTAATTTGAATCTAATTTTGATTTAAATTTAGTTTAATTTTGATTTGAATTTAATTTTATTTAATTTGAATTTTTTATCTCACCCGATTAATATTTTCAATCAATGAATCTTATAATTTTGTAAGATAAGTTAGGTTAAATTTTAGGGTTTGATTTAATTTGTGTTAGATTCAAGTTTATCTTTGGGTTCAATAAATAGACATTTTTTGAATAAACTTTAAGCTATGGTGAGTCACCTGGACATCATTAGTGTAACCACGCCTTCAAAATTTTCCAAATAGTCCTATCCACTGAACCTAATACAAAACTTTGGTCTAACCAGTTAGGTTTAGTAAGGGATAACTTTGGTTAGTTCCACTAAGTCAAATGCACTAAGTCGAAGCTATATCTTTCTAGACATGTATAGATAGAGCTTCCCTGGCCTACTATCATCCAAAAGTATACCAGTACCATTTATCAAGTTAAGCTTTTGTCCCTATTTAATCTAGTCATAATTACCCGGCTGGGTAAATTATTATTTTTAGAGGTGCCAATTAATTTGGAGTCTCCCCTGAATTATTGGACTTTGGATTTAGATTTTAGATTTATATCAATTTACTTTATAGTTATAGTAGACTTGGTTATAGTTTGAGTTTACATTGATTTTGTTCTTGTTTAGTTTAGGTTTAATTAATTTTAGGTTCGAATTTATTTTTGGAGGTTTAATTTTTGAGGTTGAGAGTGATGTTGGTGCAGCGGGGACCGGCAAGAGGGGGGTGAATTGTCTGAAACTAAAAGTTACCCTCCTCAAAGCTTTTCAACTCTAAAATCAAGCAACACTTAATAACAAAATAAAATAACAGAAAAGAAATAAAACTCAACTATTTGACTTGGTTACAACCAAGACGATTGTTAATCTAAGGCGGTGGAAAGGCGCACTAAAAGAGTCTCCTTTTCTGAAGGCGAAGAAAACTTTTACACTTTGACAGCACAGTAGTTGCTAAGAGAATGAGAGTACAAGAGTTGTTTTTTGTTCGTTTTGTTGTTCTTTAAAGCTGCCCGAGACCCTCCTTTATATAGAGGTTCTAGAGCTTATCGGATGACCTGATCTTCGGGATCAGGTTTTGACTCGAGAGGGATTGGTCTACCGATCCCCAGGTTCGGTCGACCGAACCTGCTGTACCTGCCCAGTCTTTCATCCAGGTGCAGTCTCTGTGGATCGAGCTTGGATTCGGTTGATCGATCCTTTTGTTCGGTCGACCGATCAGCCAACGATCTCCAACTGAGTTGGCCCGATCAAATTTCTTGACTGAGTCTCTAGATAAACTTTGATTCGGTCGACCGATCACTTCGCTACTGGCTGATGTGATGCTGACGTGTCACCAACAGCTGTGCTTTGATGCAAAGGGGTTCGGTCGACCGATCAGTGTGTTCGGTCGACCGAACCATTGACAGGTCAACTTCCAATTGACTTGTTCTGGTTTGACTTCCTTGGGTGATTTCGGCCATCCGGAATAGGGCTCACCCAAACCTAGTTCCCGGCCTTCTCCTCGAGCAGTCTTCCGTCCCGGCTTTACGTCCCTCGAATACCGTGCACATTCTTCATGCCCACCGGTGTACTCTTCCACAGCTCTCTCATCCTTCAGACGCACCGAGCCCGTCGGCTCCCTTCCCGTGTCATCCTTCTCGCTAGTTGCGTCTTCCGCTCGACTTCCTGTACTCCTAAGTTCCTGCACACTTAGACACAGGGATCAGATAAACATGACCTAACCTAAACTTGGTTGATCACATCAAAACTACTGCGGGGTCTAACAATCTCCCTCTTTTTGATGTGCATCAACCCAAGTTCAGGTTAGGGTAAACACATAGTAATTTAAAGAAATTACTAAACTAACATTTAGAAATAAATTTGCAATTTAAAGTAATTGGAACAAAATTTAGTTAGTTAATTATTTTTTAAAAAAATTTTAAACTCCCCCTTTAACTGAACTTACACTTATACTCCCCCTTTGATCATAGAAAAAAAACGGAGTACAAAAAATATTGTCAAAGTCTTTTGAAAATTTCTAAGTTTAAAAAAAAATTTAACTAAGAAAAAATTTTTTTGGAGAATTTCTAAGGAAGTGTTAAAAAAAACTTTTCAAAGCATTATTTAATTCTAATTTTAATACTTTTATCAGAAAGTTAATTAAATATTTTATTTCGATATTTCGGCTTCCAGGTCGTGGCGAGGCACTAGGCCTTCTTGGTTATTGGAGCAACAACCACTTCCTTAGACAAAGCTTCATAAAAAAATTTATTGTTTAATTTACTTGCTGTTAAGCTCTAAACTTATCTAGTTTTAATTTAGTAAAGATTTTGGAATCCAGTATAGATTCCTTTCTACTGGGTTACTCAAAAATTTAGGGGGTACATAGTTTCTTGGTATTTTCCGAATTTGACCCTGATGCTTCCTTATGTACCAATTTAATTTTTCATATAACTTTATTTTTGAATGTGGAAAAACATTTTCAAAACATGCATCAATTTTCAGTTTTTTAATTTCTAATTTTAAAACTTCATTTTCTGATTTCAAATATTCATTTTCCTTTTCTACTTTATCTAATTCTCTAGAAAGAGCTTTAATAAAACGAAAGGACTATTTAGGGTTTAGGGCACGTACCTTACTTACCTCGTCTTGCGATGTTCCCCCTTCATCATAGCTTTCTTCTTCTTCTGTTGTTCCTCCCCCTTCATCTATGCTCATTTCTGAGCTAGACGTTTCTTCTAGCTGATGGTTGGCCATCAGTGCTAGTCCCAAGAATTCTTCGACTTCGAATTCGGAGGACGATGAATCATCCCACGTGGCCTTTAGGTTGTGTTTGGGTCAAGCTGGCTTCTTACTCTTTTCTTTACTTTTGCTCTTCAGTTTTGGGCAGTCATCTTTGATATGTCCTTCTTCGTTGCAATTGTAGCAACGAACCACCCTTTTCTTTTGCTGGAGCTTTTTCAACTGCGATCTAAATTTATTAGATTTAAAAAATTTATTAAAGCGTCTTACCAGTAGTGCCGCTTCAGATTCGTCGACCGAGGCTTCGGAGTCAGAACCGTTTATTCTTGCCTTTAAGGCAATGTTCTGACTAGTCTTCTCTATTCCATTGGGTTCTGCAACTCGAGATTCGTGAAGTTCAAAAGTATAACACAAATGTTCTAGAGTACTTACCTTGAAGTCCTTAGAGATGTAGTACGCATCTACTAAGGAGGCCCACTCGGGAGTTCTCGGGAAGGCGTTAAGCGCGTACCGGATCGAGTCCCGGTTCGTTACTTCTTCTCCAAGATTGGTTAGTTGCGTGATCAGTTCTTTGATCCTTGCTTGGAGTTGCGCTACCTTCTCGCCTTGGTTCATCCGAAGGTTCGTAAGTTGAGTCCGGAGGATGTCGGCCTCGCTAGCTTAGCTTCCAAGGTACCTTCGTGAAGCTCCAGGAATTTTTCCCAGAGGTCTTTCGCGGAGTCGTAGCTTTCGATTCGACTTACCTCTTGTGGTGGTAGCACGCTAAGCAGGTGGAATTCTGCCTTTCCGTTGGCGACAAAATCGGCTTGCTCCTTCTTACTCCACGTGTTTTCTTCTTTATCTTTCGGAGCTGCAAAACCATATTTCATTGTAATAAGAATGTCAAAATCCGTTTTAAAGAATACCTCCATTTTTCTCTTCCATGTAGCGAAATCTCCGTCGAACTTTGAGGGATGAATGTTTGCGCCGGCCATTGTTCTGATCTTTGTGCTTCAGACGGTGGTTAGTCCTTCTGAGGCTTTTGGGCTCTGATACCACTTGTTGGTGCAGCGGGGACCGGCAAGACGGGGTGAATTGCCTAAAACTAAAAGTTACCCTCCTCAAAGCTTTTCAACTCTAAAATCAAGCAACACTTAATAACAAAACAAAATAACAGAAAAGAAATGAAACTCAGCTATTTGACTTGGTTACAACCGAGACGGTTGTTAATCCAAGGCAGTGGAAAGGCGCACTAAAAGAGTCTCTTTTTCTGAAGGTGGAGAAGCCTTTTACACTTTGACAGCACTGTAGTTGCTAAGAGAATGAGAGTACAAGAGTTGCTTTTTCGTTCGTTTCGTTGTTCTTTAAAGCTGCCCGAGGCCCTCCTTTATATAGGGGTTCTAGAGCTTATCGGATGACCTGATCTTCGGGATCAAGTTTTGACTCGAGAGGGATCGGTCGACCGATCCCCAGGTTCGGTCGACCGAACCTGCTGTACCTGACCAGTCTTCCGTCCATGTGCAGTCTCTGTGGATCGAGCTTGGATTCGGTTGACCGATCCTTATGTTCGGTCGACCGAACCTGCTGTACCTGCTCAGTCTTCCGTCCAGGTGCAGTCTCTATGGATTGAGCTTGGATTCGGTCGACCGATCCTTATGTTTGGTCGATCGATCGGCCAACGATCTCCAGTTGAGTTGGCTCGATCAAATTGCTCGACTGAGTCTCTAGATAAACTTCAGTTCGGTCGACCGATCACTTCACCGCTGGCTGATGTGATGCTGATGTGTCACCAATAGCTGTGCTCTGATGCAAAGGGGTTCGATCGACCGATCAGTGTGTTCGGTCGACCGAACCATTGACAGGTCAACTTCCAGTTGACTTGTTCTGGTTCGACTTCCTTGGGTGATTTCGGCCATCCGGAATAGGGCTCACCCGAACCCAATTCCCGGCCTTCTCCTCGAGCAGTCTTCCGTCCCGGCTTTACGTCCCTCGGACGCCGCACACGTTCTTCACACCCACTGGTGTACACTTCCGCAGCTCTCTCGTCCTTCGGAAGCACTGAGCCCGTCGGCTCCCTTCCCGTGTCATCCTTCTCGCTAGCTGCGTCTTCCGCTTGACTTCTTGCGCTCCTAAGTTCCTGCACACTTAGACACAAGGATCAGATAAACAGGACCTAACCTAAACTTGGTTGATCACATCAAAACTACCACGGGGTCCAACAAGTGATTTATTTAGTTTATTTGGATTTATATAGTGAATTTTGTCTTTTGGTATATAGTATTGATTGAGTCCTACTTGCGTGGTTAGGCACACTTTTGGTATCCAAGCTTTAGTTCATTTTAAATTTTGAGTTAAAATTAAAAAGGATTTAAATGTAGTTTTGGACTTGTATCTAGTCCGATTTTATTGTACACAGCTCTTTGGGATCCAAGCATCATGTTTAGATACTTGGTTCCCGAGGTAAACTTTTTCAATTACCCTTTGAGCTCATTGACTTGACTTTTTAGGACAAAGTTTTCTTCCTCAAGTTTTGCAACTTGAGTTGGACCTTTGTCTTGAACTTGGCTAGTCACCGAGTTTAGGAGCTGTTTAGCGTGTTCCTTGATTTTAATTAATCTTTTATTTAGGCAAGCAATTACTTTAAATGAATTTACGTTGATAAAGGAATTTATCTCGAGTCGGTCTGACCTGGATGAAGATTTGTGGTTTGACTCGTATTTAGACTCATCTTCTTAGTCTGATTCACCTCCGGTTGCCATCAGTGCAAGGTATCTTGCTTGCTTCGGTTCATCTGCTCCCGATCCGTCCGCAGACTCATCCCAAGTTGCTTTTAGTTTTTTATTTTACTTTATCTTCTTGACTTGGTCTTTGTTCAGGCATTTGTGTTTGAAGTGCCCCTTCTTTTTACAGTTATAGCGTATGACATTTGCCTTTGAGTTGTTGGATGTATACTTGGACATCTTCTTCATGTCATGTTTGGTGAAGCTTTTCTTACGTCTAGTGACCATCTTCCTTACCAGGTTCACTAATTGCTCTTCTTCATCTGATTCTGATTTAGTTTTAGTTTCAGCTTTGGATTTAGTTCCCTTTGGCATACATGCAAGAAAAGCATTTTCTTTCTCAACCTTTGGGTCGTTAGTTTGTTCATGCAACTCTAATTCACAAAATAATTCATCTAATTTTAATTTAGAATGGTTTCTCAAAACCTTATAGGCATCTATGATCGATACCAACAGTGTGTTTCAAGGGAACGAATTAAAAGCATACCTTATTACATCCCAGTTTTCGATCTGGTGTTCGATTAGGTGAAGGCTATTGAGGATGTCCTTGATTCAAGTGTGGAGTTGATTTGCAATCTCACCATCCTATATTTAATGTTAAATAATGAATTAAGAAGTAGGTCACAGTTCACTAACTTCGAATCGAGAGTTCCTTCGTGTAGCTCGATGAGCTTTTCCTATAGCTCCATTGCGTTCTCGTGCGACCATATTCAGTTGAGTTCATTTTTGTGAGTCTGCACTGGATTGTGTTCAACACTTTGAAGTCAATTTAGGCTTTCTTTTTATCTTCTAGACTCCATCTTTCTGGATCGAGTGGTATTTTGTTGCTTCATTTACAGGCGCTCGGTACTCTCGTCGGATGATGAACCATTGCTCGATATCCATCTTCAAGTAAACTTCCATTTTGTTCTTCTAGTACAGAAAGTCATTTCCATTTAAGAGAGGAGGATGAGCGGTGTTGAATCCTTTAAGTTAGGTCATTTGATTGCTGAAAAAGAAAGCTAGAAGGAGGTACCAAGACTTGGTCTTGGATAAAGTAGTATTTGAGAAAAAAATATATCAACAGCCCAAGTGGTGTTGCACTGATTTCGAGTAAGAATTGAACAAACAATAGTTATTTAAAAGGTTAAGTTCTACCAATTCAAATAAGAAAGAGAAATGGAAAAGCAAGCAAAAGAGCACACGTTCGATTTTACTTGATTTAGAGCCTTCGGTGAATCCTACTCCAAGACTCAGATTCCGTGGACCTATCAATGGGTAATCCACTAAATACCTCTTTCGAAACTGCAAAAAGAGGGGATTGAGTATAATGAAAGAATAAGAAAGAGTGTAATACGCTACACTTTTCTTTATGCAACCATGAAGTATAGTATTAAAATTTTGTTACCCAACACCCTCAAAGATGATCAAATCAAGCTCGGTGTTGGACGGCTCCTCAGCAGTAGTAGGAGGCAGCAACGTCATAGCAGAGCAGCAGTAGGAAGCCGAGGCAATCGGAACTCCTTACGGACGCATAGAAGCTTGTAGAAAAGTTGTTCCTTGAATCTTGGTCGAGACACCCTTATAAAGGGTGTGGAAGGCACCTTCCATAGCCTTGAAGGTGTCTCTATTGGTGTGTTTTGCACTAACGGTCTAACTGAGGTTTTGATTAATGACAATTAAGTTAAGTTAGGCTTTGTTGTGATCTAACCACTTGATTAAGTGTGCAGGAAATCCAGCTAGGTCGACGGGTCGACTGGATAGTTGACACGAAATCAAGCTAGGTCGATGGGCCAACCGGATAGTTGGTACGAAATCTAGCTAGGTCGATAGTCCGACCAGATAGCTAGCATGAAGTCCAACTAGGTTGACGGGCCGACTAGATAACTGGTACGAAATCCAGCTAGGTCAACGGGTCGATCAGATAACTGGTATGAAGTCCAACTAGGTCAATGAGCTGACTGGATAGCTAGTACGAAGTCAAGCTAGGTCGACGGACCGACCGGATAGCTAGTGCGAAGTCCAGCTAGGTTAACAGGTCGATTGAATAGCTGGCAAGAAGTCTAGACAGGTCGACGGGCTGACCGGATGTCTAGCAAACTAGTAAGTTAAGGTAAGTCACCGGAGGAGAGTGACTAAGTGAAGACGCGTCCCGATTGAAGGGACAGTAGGTGTCAGTCTAGTTTAGGTCCATTTGGGATCCCTAAGCTGAGATCTTGACCAGTTCTTGGTCCTAGAAGGATAGGAACTAATTACTACTCTGTATTATTATTAAATTATCCTAATACTTATTTTGTAGGGTATTTTTGGACTAACATTATTTTGCAGGGAAGAAAGAAGAAAATTACCTTCGGATGAACAGTGTGCGAAGGCGCGTTAAAGTAGTGAAGGCGCCTTCGTACTGTTCATAGAAGGTGTCTTCCATGGCCATAGAAGATGTCTTCCATAGGATAAACTTAGACGTCGCCGCAGATAAGAGCTGAACCGGTCAGGATAGAGTTTGACCAGTTGAAGGTGTCTTCCACAGCCTATATAAGGTAGACTCAACCAAGCTTCATACAACCGCACTTATACGAGCTACCACACATCCGATTGAACTTTTGATTACTCCAGGCTTCTGCTACGACTCTACTGCAAAGCTGCTATGCCCGACGACTACTCTGAGGACTTTCGATCGGGTTGATAGACTGACATCGACACAAGTGCTCCCACTTTGATCTCCAAAGTGTCGGTAAAATTTTTGTGTAATTAAATACTATAAAAGGACAAGTGCAGGGTGTTGCACTTGCTCTAACTTTCCTTGTACTTCAATTCCCTCTTCTAGAGATACCAGAAGAGGTTTATAGTGAATTACCTATCGCTAGGTCCGCGGGACCTGGGTCTTAGAGTAGGAGTCGCCGAAGGCTCTAAACCAAGTAAACCGCTTGTGTTCCTCTCGTGCCTACTTTTCATATTTTTCTTTTCCGCTGCGTTCGCACTATGATTTTAAAACAATGAAAAGAGAATTTTTGAAAACCAAATGATTCACCCCCCCCCCCCTCTCACGTGCGTAATCGATCCAACAACCTCCAACCTGTAAAGTTTGATCCCAAACTTGTTGCTCCTTATCTGTGATGAAGTTTGAATTTTATCCTGCGGAAAGCGCCTTCCATGGCATTGAAGACGCATTCCATGAACTGTGTGGAAGGCACCTTCCATAGCATGGAAGGCGCCTCGGGCACTATTCACCTGAGGCCTCTTGTGCTCCTTTGCCCTTCAAAATATGTTAGTCCAATAAAGTAAATAATAACCTACAAGATAGTATTAGTACAGTAATAATAAGGAGTAGTAATTAGATGCGATCTCCCCGAGATCAAAATCTAGTCAAGGTCTCAATTTAGATTTCCGAAATGAACTTAAATTGGATCAACACTCACTGTCCCTTTGAACGGGGGTGTGCCCTCACTTAGTCACTCTTCCCTAGTGACTTACCTCTACTTATCAGGTGTAGAGTTACCTTCTGGAATCACACATCTAAACTTCAAAAATTGAACATTTAGACTTACCGAAATAGCACATCCGGTATTCACCCATCGAGAATCAGACATCCCTACCTACCAGAATTACACATCTGATCTTCTCCATTTAGGAATCGTACATCTCGATTTGTCGAAATTACACATCCGATCTTCACCCATCGGGAATTACACATATCGACCCTTGTCAGAATCCCACATCTAGACTCCAATCCATCAGAAATCGAACATCCCGACTAGAGTTAGTCAATTGTGCACACTTAATAGTAAGGTTAGATAGTAACACATCTAACTTTAATCTATTTTATTATTCATCAAAATTCAGATTTAACCATTAATACTACTGCACCAGCAGTAACAAAATGATGACTTATATGAAACCATAAAGAATATCACAATTAATACTAAAATAAAATGAAATTATATCTATGATAATGAGACATTTATATCTTACAACTGTGCCTCTAATATTTCAGATGTTCATATATAAATCAGAGCATAAAATTCACAGGTGGCTTTGGAATGTCAAAATTGGGTTTCCAAGGCCTTCAACAAGGCATATATCATAGAAGGTACACCAAGTACAAATGCTTCTTTATTGATGCATCACGGTTCTACAACGTGGTATTTATAGTTTGATATGAAAAGCTTGAAGGAAAAAAATTATAAAACTTGAACAAAATGGAAAAATATGGAATAATAAATATTCTTCAAGAAAACTTCACCTTATCTACAAGTTTCATATCTGAGTCGGCAGGATCAAAATTCTATTTATTCCTCACACTCATGCTGCTATATTTACATATCCACAAATATTTTGCATTGACTAATTAGGAGCCACCATTGACAACCTGACTCCTGGCAATTCAAAACAAGTTCCATGAAGTAAAAAAGGTTGTTGTCTCAAAAGATATAATACTGCACTATAACAACATTCGATAAAAAGCATAGTGACAAAGTAAGCAATTCTGAATATGATTTTCAATTTTAAAAACACAACAGTACAAATTACATATCCATTGGAAAGCACCTTCCCGAGTTCCATTAAGAAGGGTCACCCAATCTAGTTGGAACTTAAGCAAGCTCTTGTGTTGAAGTAGCTCTCTAGCCTGGGTGAATGACCCAAAACCAATTGGAGGAAAAAATGATCCAAGATGAGTATTTCAAGAAGACAGTCTAAAAAGTGCACAAGTAAATAAAATTTTCTTGGGGCAGTGCGGTGGTTGAGGTATGGGATATTATCATTATTAGACGTTACATCAGTTGCAACGTCGGGAAGATGAAGGGGTGTCGATCCTTCATCTTCCTTCATTGAAAGCTAGCCATCAAAGCATCGGTTGGTAACCGATGTTTTGCTAGCTATATAAGATGGTGTCCAAGAGCAATCGTGATCGGGGGTGAAGAGCGAGCGAGCGCTGTGGAGGTGACCAGAGAACTTTGCGAGGAGATCGGCGAGCAGAGGGAACACCCAGAGGTTGGGATTTGGTTCGTAGAAGAGTTCGAGAAAGTTTCGTGTGGTGATCTTCTCGGCGACAGAAGCAGCGGCGTCTCTGACGGGTCTTCAGTTGCGACTTCGGGAGATCACTGTAAGTGATTATAATGGCTTAGAAGCAAGAGTTCATTATCTAATGGATCTTTCCGTCCTAATATTCTATCCGAGAGTTATCAGTATTTATCAAATCTCTTCCGATCTAAGGGAACGCTATTGTATCAAATGACAAAGACAATGTTGAGAAGGGGATGGCTTTTCCCGGATGAAATGAATAATTATCGCATTATTTCGCTTTAGTTTTCATGCTCTCAAAATTACCAACAATGGTATCAGAGCATGCATGGTTTTGAAAGCATGGAAATCAACGCAAAAACACTCGCGTTTTTTCTTCTTCTGTTGCGAAGAAGAAAATGAACACTGTTCATCGAATGAATCGATTGGTTAATCGATTCAAAATCGCGAACAGTGCGCATTTTTTTATTTTAATCGATTGTTCAATCGATTCAAATATTTGAATCGATTGAATAAGGAATTGAATCGATTCAATTGACGACACAGTGCCTTACTCATGTGTTGAATCGATTCATGAATCGATTGGAGAAAAATAAATCGCGCATAGTTGTGGAACGATTCACGGATCGATCGAAAATAAAAAAAAAACACGAACAGTTTTTGACAAAGCACAGTGAGAAAAACTCACTGAATCGATTCATAAATCGATTAAATGCATGCACAGTAATTTTTTTTCGAAGCACAGTATGTTTTTTTATTTGAATCGATTCCATGTCAAGTTTGAATCGATTGAAAAAAAAACCGTATAAGAAAAAAAAAAAAATGCATGCATGCATGTTGTTTTTTAATTTTCCTTCTTCACATAAAAAGTGGAGGTTAATTAAATATGTTTATTAATTAATTAAATACATATAGAAATGTATTATTAATTAATAAATAAATATTTAATTAATTTATAGTTCAATTTACTGAAAATGGAACCAGACCAACTTATCCGATCAAACCCAGGTCTGGTTTAAATTATTGATTGATTTAAGCAGACCAATTTGATTCAATAATACCTAAACCTGGTTCAAATTATTTGTTGGTTTAACTAGTTCGGTTTATTATTGAATTAATTGGGGTAATCTTGATTACAGAAGTTGGGCTGATCAAATATGACCGGATTAGTTTCGTTGTGTCATATTTGATCAAAAACATTAGATTTGTTCTAATGAGTCAGACTTAATCCAATGGGCAATTGGATGAATCAAACGAACCTAAGTTTGATCAATAAGTTTGAGATTGACTCAATTGGGCTTAAACAATAACAAAACATAGGTCCAATTAGATTAGTTCTAATGAGGACAATAGACTAAGTTTAACATCCGGACTCCTGATTGACCGGTCTAATGGGTCAGTCAACTTAAACTCCTGAAAATCGAGAATATTTATTTTTCTTGATTTATAATGATGGTATGCCTATATAAATTGAATTAAATTGGTTTTGTATTGGTTAGTCGGTTTTGTACTGACTTATTTAAATTCAATTTTTCAGATGGCACGGACGATTACCACATTGACTCGTCGCGAAGTGCGGTGAAACCAGCTCCGAGAGGAGATTCAGGAGATAGAGTATAAGTCTGCTTATGGAGTCGACGGACATATTAGACGGCTGGATAGACTATTTTGGAAACTTGAGCAAGAAGAGTTTCCAGTCCTGGACAGTTATAGGATCTGGGCATTGATGCATTCATTGCCAGAGTATCCTAGGATAATAGCAAACTATGTATGGGGGGCGTCATGAAGGACGAGTCACATATTCAATACTATGTAAGGAACTACTTCACCATATGGGTGAAGAAGAGCCTGAAGAGTTTGAAGAGGACCAAGAGATGCTCGAGGAAGATCCAGAAATGGATCTGATGGAGGATCCTGAAGTTGCCCCATCTGAGATTATCCCAAATGAGTCCAGGTTAATAGGGATAGTGTTGGCTGCTATACTAGTGTTTGTCCTAGTGGGAGCAGTGCTGGCTTATCTAGTTTACTAGTGTTCTGTTTACTGTCGTTATGTACGAACAGTGTAAGTTCATCCAGTTTTTGAGTCATGTAAGAATTTCTGTCGTTATGTACGAACAGAATTATATAATGAAAAGTTATGTTATATGTTAACTAACTTGGAAATGAGTAGTTCATTTCATGATATGATTAGTTCATATATCCATATGATTAGTTCATATGAAAAATGATTCGTTCATTAGATGGGATGTGTGCAATAAAATTAATCAATGTTGATTAGATTAGAACATACAAATGATGAGTGGAAACAATGTTATCACTTGATTTTGCAAACTAATTCTAATTTACACTGAGTCAATAATTAATTGCACATATATGAATTACACTGAAATAATAAATAATTTTTTTATTTATGTAGATCATGGCAACTAAAAACATCATAGCTAAACTCAATAAGGGTGAGAAATTATATGGGGATAACTACAAAATCTGGCACCTCAAGATACAATATGTTCTTGAGGAACAAGAAGTTCTAGAGGATGTAAACCAAATTATGTAGGAACTGGTTGATGGTTCTTCATCACAGCACAGACGTGACCTTGATGCCTATAAGGCATGGAAAAGGAAGGACTCCATTGCTAAGGGAATATTGATTAGTTCAATGGTGGATGACCTGGTGTTTGAATATGAGTCATTGCCATCGGCTCATGCTGTCTTGGTAGCCCTTAGAGAGAAGTACAATGGAGTCAGTTTGAGTAAGCTCCGTTAGCTAACTATCAAGTTCGATAGTTGTAAAAAGTACTCAAATGTTACCATGGCCCAACATCTCAGGGAGATAGGTAACATGATTCGAGAGCTTAAGACTGTTGGTTATACGTTGACCGATGAACAACAGGTTCAGGAAGTTATCTGTTCCCTTCCTGATTCTTGGGAAACGATGAAACAGAATCTGACCCATAGTGAAAGTATCAAGACTTTCACTGATGTCTCACGCCATGTTGAACTTGAGACAGAGAGGATTGAATCCGCAAGGATTTCGGGTCAAGCTTTTGTAGCTGAAGGTTCTGGATCCAAGAATAAGAACAAGTGGTTTAAGAAAGGAAAGGGAAAAGGAAAGGAGGCTAATGCTGTTGCTGCGAAAAACCAAATTAAGAAGAAAGGAAAGAAATATGGACAAAAACCTAAGAGCAGGTTGACTTGCTTCAACTATGGCAAGAAGGGTCATTTTACTCTGGATTGTACTGAGTCTAAAAAGGTATATCCATTTTTGTCTTCTTTCCACGAGCAATATGTTGCAAGTACAGTGTTGTTAGCTGATTCGTATCCTTTATGAATTGTAGATTCAAGAGCAATGAACCACGTAGCTCGTGATCGAGCTACATGTGTGGAGTACCGTCGGGTACCAGCTGGCAACAAATGCACCAGCTGGAAATAATGCAAGAATTGAAGTCAAAGGAATTGGCACTTGCAAACTCAACCTACGTGGTGGAGGCACCTTGTTTCTACATGATGTCCTGTACGCTCCTGAGATTCGACGGAATCTGGTTTCCGTTACTTGTCTTCTTGATTTAGGTTACAATGTAAATTTTTATAGTCGTTGTGTGGAACTTTGAATTAACTCTGTGTTAATCGGATATGGTTATGTAACAAATAGTTTTATGGTTCTTGATGTAGAATCAAATAATAATAGTTGTTTTTCAAACATTGCTCTTACTAGTAATGCTGATGTTAATGATGAAATTTCGCATGCTAGATTGGGACATATAGGATAAGAACGAATGAATAGATTAGCTAAGGAGGGCCTATTAGGCACTCATGCTAAGATTAACTTGTCTATCTGTGAGCATTGTCTTGCGGGAAAGACGACTAGAAAATCATTTGGTAAGATTATTAGGATTGAATCACCATTGCAATTAATTCATTCGGATATTTGTGGTCCAATGAATGTGAAGGCTAGAAATGGGAGTTCTTATTTCATTACATTTATCGATGACTTCACACGTTTTGGTCATGTGTATTTGATTTCTCACAAATCTGAAGCATTGGATTGCTTTATTCGTTACTTGAACGAAGTTGAAAATAAATTGGAATGTAAGGTTAAAACCTTGCGCACTGACCGTGGAGGAGAATATTTATCTGATCAGTTCAAGACAATGTGTAATGAGAAAGGGATTATTAGACAGCTAACTATCCTTGGAACTCCACAGCAAAATTGGGTTGCTGAAAGAAGAAATAGGACTCTTCTTGAAATGGTTAGGTCTATGATGGCGCAGGCTAATTTGTCAATCTCCTTTTGGAGAGATGCATTATTAGTTGCGACCTATATACTTAACAAAGTGCCTTCAAAGTCAGTTCCATCTACCCCACATGAACGTTGGACAGGCAGAAAGTCGTATTTGAGTAATTTGAGACCTTAGGGGGCAGCTGCCTACGTTCATGATAAGACTCGCGAATATGAAAAATTATGACCCAGAGGTAAGAAGTGTATCTTTATAAGGTACTCTGAGACTTCTAAGGGTTATGTTTTTATTGATGAGCGACAAGATGGAACTATCTATGAAATAGAGTCAAGAGATGCTACTTTTCTAGAACCTGAGTTCCCAACACGAGGTGAAGTTGATAAGACAATTCCTCTATATGAGATAGAGAAGGAGGATAATGTTCTTTTATCAACAGATTAGGAGATGCCTGAATCTAGTCAACCGAGTGGGAGTAATTTGCCACTGAATGAGTCAGTTTCTCAACAGTCTAACCTTCGAAGAAGTAGTCGTCAGATTATTCTTCGGAGAAGGTTTGATATTAAGAATGAGCCATTGATGGTTCTCCCAGTTGACAACTTGAGAAGCTCAGTTAGAAAAGAATGGAAAATTGCAATGGATGAAGAAATGGAGTCAATGAGAAAGAATCAAGTTTGGGATTTAATCGATCTTCCTCCGAGCCGAAGGGCTATTGGGAATAAGTGGATTCTCAAAGTAAAGAGGAAAGCAGATGGATCGATTAATCGATACAAAGCTCGATTAGTTACAAAAGGATATACCCAAATAGAGGGTATTGACTTTGAAGAGACATTCTCCCCAGTTGTAAAGTTTATGTCAATACGTGTCATCCTAACTATCATAGCACAATATGACATGGAATTACATCAGATGGATGTAAAAATGACTTTCCTTAATGGTAATCTTGACGAAGAAATCTATATGGTACAACCTGAAGGTTATGTTGCTGAAGGCCAAGAGAAAAGAGTATGTAGACTTCGGAAGTCTATATATGGGCTAAAGCAAGCGTCAAGACAATGGAACATAAGATTTAATGAAGTAATATTATCTTATTGTTTCAAAATGATCAATGAGGATCATTGTGTTTACCTAAGAAAGGAAAAAGGAAAGCTTGTCATTTTATCATTATATGTTGATGATATGCTAATATCTGGAAGCGACATAAAGTGTGTAATAGAAGTCAAAAGTTGGCTTTCATCACAATTTGACATAATAGATATGGGAGAAGCAGAGTACATCTTAGGAGTAAAGATCATTAGAGACCGATCAAAGAGACTTTTGGATTTGTCTTAAGAAGCTTATATCACTATGATGCTACAACACTTTAATATGTCAGATTGCAACATTGAACAGACGCCTATAGCGAAAGGTACTATCTTGAGCAAAAGTATGTATCCCAAGACTCCTGAGGAAATAGCCGAAATGAAGAAGAAATCATATGCCAGTGCTATTGGTAGTTTGATGTACACTATGTTGTGTACTCGTCCCGATATAAGTTATGTTGTTGGCTTAGTTAGTCGTTTCCAGTCAAACCCAAGATTGAGACACTAGAAAGCGGTGAAGAGGATATTCAGATATCTTAAAGGAACAGCTGATTATTGCCTCTGTTTCCAAGGATCATATATGAGCCTTAGCGGCTACTCAGATACAGATTGGACAGGGGACCTTGATGATAGGAAATCCACATCTGGCTATGTCTTCTTGCTGAATGGTGGCGTCATCTCATGGAATAGCAAGAAGCAGGCTTGTGTAGACTTGTCGACAATGGAAGCTGAGTATGTGACTTGTGCAGCAGCTGTACAAGAGGCTGTCTGGCTAAGAAGGTTCCTGAAGCATCTGAGGATTGTTGAGGATAGTGGGAGTCCTGTTACTGTGTATTGTGACAGTCAAGCTGCGATAGCTTTTTCCAAGGATCCCAAATACCACAGCAAAGGCAAGCATATAGAAATTAAGTATAATTTTGTAAGGGATATTGCTTATAAGAAAAAGATTATTCTTGAGTACATCCCTACACGGAATATGCTTGCTAATCCTTTTACTAAGCCATTGACTAAAGAGTCATTTCATGGGCATGTGAAGTCTTTGGAACTTCGAAGAATATAACAATTGTAAAGACATTTTGATAAATGAAAAATGCCATGATCTATTCAGTGTATATGTCTTGGTTACATTCCAATAAAAGTCTCGATAAGCATGTTGGTAGATTGAGATTGGTCCACTCACATGGACAATCATCTCTATTTGTTAAGTACGAATAGAGGTAAGACCGTTGCTTATGGGACAACTTATATAACTGTGAATAGAGACATACCCATAAGTTAAGGTCACCTTGATATTTGTGTCAAGATGAGATCATTTGTGTAATGATTGAAGTAAATGCACCCACCATTTACTGAATCTGCTTGAGGCCATATTAGAATTCATATGTTGAATTCATGATTAGATATTGGGAATGTCTAGATCGAAATCTGTACGATGTTAAATTTTGGGAAAAACATGTGCTCTTTTTGGAAAAGAGAATAACATCGTAGCATATGATTCATACCACATGTGCTATGGCAACAAGAAGGGTAATAGGAGAATGGGTCCCTACTTCTCTACTATGTGAGACCCTTGAGATTATAAGTTAAACTCGATTTTACCCTAAGTGACTATTTAGCTGTCTACTTGAAGTTATGATCAGTATCTGCTACTTTAGCATGTTTCCTATTAGTTATGGATGATTCGGTCTATGGAGCATAACTAGGAAAGCAACTGATTAGAATGAATGAATTCTAGCTAAAAAGGAAGATTAAGATTGATTTACATCTGTGACATTTATTCACTGGTACCGATTACATTTTTAGTTCAGTACATAAAATGTAATTGTGAATAATTTATTTGATTGGAGATGTTGAACATGCTCTTGACATATGTTCAATATGAGGGATTAGAGATGCTCATGATGATGTAAATAATTTAATCTGGCGTAAAAGCAAGTCATTTATGTCTTTGATTCGTTCTATGGGCATTTATGTCTCTGATTTGTTCTATGGAGCAGCTAAGTAAAGTGTGACAATCTTCTTAGCAATTGAATGCTCACTGTGCTTGCTGTCGCACGAACCATTTTCCCTAATGTATGGAATAGATGTTCTTATTTGGTCTTTGTGACTAAATTATGCTCTAGTCTTCGTGACTGGATCCTCATAAAGTCTACGTGACTTATTTGGTCTTTGTGACTAAATTTTGCTATGGTCTTCGTGACTTGATCCTCATAAAGTCTTCGTGACTTATTTGGTCTTTGTGACTAAATTTTGCTCTAGTTTTTATGACTTGATCCTCATAAAGTCTACGTGACTTATTTAGTTTTTGTGACTAATTTCACTCTAGTCTTCGTGATATGATCACCTTGTAGTCTATATGACTGACATGATCTATATGACCATATGGATTGACTTGGACGAGTGGGAGATGTTAGACGTTGCATCAGTTGCAACGTCAGGAAGATGAAGGGGTACTGATCCTTCATCTTCCTCTATTGAAAGCTAGCCATCAAAGCATCGGTTGGTAACCGATGTTTTGCTAGCTATATAAGATGGCGCCCAAGATCAATCGTGATCGGGGGTGAAGAGCGAGCGAGCACTGTAGAGGTGATCAGAGAGCTTTGCGAGGAGACCGGCGAGCAGAGGGAACACCCAGAGGCTGGGATTTGGTTCGTGGAAGAGTTCGAGAAGGTTCCGTGTGGTGATCTTCTCGGCGACAAAAGCAGCGACGTCTCCGGCGGGTCTTCAGTTGCGACTTCGGGAGATCACTGTAAGTGATTATAATTACCGTATTATTTCGCTTTAGCTTTCATGCTCTCAAAATTACCAACAATCACATGAGGTCTTGGGATCAAAACTCGGTGCGTCAGAACATGTCCTCCCTCATACATTGGCCATTTGTACTAAGGATTAATAGTTATCCGTAATTTACCTCATTCATGGTGATCTAGGGATGAGTTGACGGAAATACTGAGGGCGAGCGAATCGTTTTTATTTTGCCACATGTAAATAAAGTCTAATAATGATAAAATGATATATCTTTTGCTGATTAGCATTCGTATTCTTAATTAACTTGTTGAAATTTCTATCGCTTGTAAATTTTGTTGACCAAGAGAAATGATAGAGCACATTCTGTGCTGCCACCCACTTGTTCCAAAAAAGAGTAAAACCAATTCGAGAGAAAAGAAGAAAGCAAAGTCTACTTCAAACAAAATTAATCTGAAAAAAGGACAGTTTTACCAAACAAATTGAGGAACAATCTCTAAGATGGCCTTCTAACAACCAACTGACCAAACCTTGGGGCCTTCAACAACAATTGCAAATGGCGTGAGTATCAAAGGAATCAAGAAGGAAGAATCCGCGAAGATGAAAAATCCAATTTGTTTTGTTTACCGAAGTTAGGGATTTCCAAAAACTCAAGTCAGTCTTAGGTGGCTCAGTAACCCTAGTAGCCTAGAAGACAAGCATTATGAGGGAGCCGATAGTGAGGGAGAGTGTCGAGGTCGGCCAAGGGTGAGGAAAGACATTGAGAACCTTCTTGTTGTAGATGTTGAACACCACGTTCAGTGCCCACCATGTCGTAAAGTAAAATCTGATTTTGACTTTCTACTTCATCACCGCTGATCGGCTCGCCGATTAGCTCTCCTTCTACTTCATCAATCGGCCATCAGGGAACCCCCTTGGAGCTCCTTGGAAAGACATTTCTTTTGCATTAGATCAGCAACAAATAAAATAGGGATGGGGATCTTCGATTTTTCAGGGATGAGACAGGTATGGAAATACTATCCTCATCCCCGTCCCGAATATTATTATTATTAATATTAATAAATAATAATATGATTTTTTAAAAAAACATTAATAATAGTATTAATATTAATATTAAAAATTTTAAAAATATTATTAATAATAATATTATTAATATTGATATTAATATTATCATTAATAATAATTATTAAATAATAATAATAATAATATAAATTAAATTTAGGAATGAGACAGGGATGGGGGCGGGGATGATTTGATCCCTATGGGTTCAGGTTCGAGGAATCCCCGAACTCGAAAAAATGAGAACGAGACGGGGATGGAATGGCAAACCCGTCCCCGCCCCGCTCCATTGTCACCCTACCCTTGGCAATCTCCGCAAAGAGTCATCCCTCCTCCATCAGATCGATGACCAGGGTATCGATCTCATGCGACGATCCACACTTGGACAAGGCAGAGACCATCTCCGCGTAGAGGTTGAGATCGATGTAATACCACTGCTCGCTCCGCACGATAGCGAAGGCTTTCAAGGCAAGGCATGATTGGTCCTGGCTTTTTAGATGGGATTTTGACAGCAATTCAAGGATGTTGAATCAAGAAGGAAGGGGCAAAGATGGTGACGAGTGGAACAAGGAGGTGGAGATGAATTTTGGAGTTTTTAAGATGAGTTTTGGAGGTTAGGTTTTAATTTCATGAAGTTTTCGTGAAAGCAGGTTTTGGCGGAGTAAATTAGGTGATATAGTATTAAAAAATTGTTGTTGTAAATATTAAACAAATACTAATAGACAACACTTTTTTAAAAGCATTGCCTTTGACTAAAAAAATATCAATAGACAATACTTATTTGAAAAAAATATTATCTTTAATAAGAAATATAAAACATAAACAATGTTTTTTTAGTAAAAGCATTATAAAAAAAAGACAACGTTTTTTGTAAAAAGTGTTATCTTTTAAGTGTTTTGAAATCATAATTTTCTTATAGTGACTGCTTAGTAATAATTGATAACTGCTCAAGATTTACTTGAGTAAAATTTTTAAAACCCAAAGATAAAACCTTCAATATTTTTTTTTTTGTAAATTAATAGAAAATGAAAAAGGCACCAAGATCAAAAGAATCAGAAGCGATCATGGGGAGAATTAAAAAATCATAGGTTTACTGAATTTTGCCGAACTAATGGATATCACCATAAATTTTTATATCCTAGGGCCTCCAACAAAATGGATTAGTAGAAAGAAAAAATAGAACATTATAAAAAGTTTCTAGAACTATATTAAATGAATATAATCTAAGTTATTAATTTTGGACAAAAGCAATAAAGATAGCCTGATATATTCAAAATAGAATTTTAATTAATAAATTTTACAATAAACCCCTTATAAAATATATTATAATAAAATACCCAACTTAGGTTATCTAAAAGTATTTGGATGTAAAGTACATATTTTAAATACTAAGGATTAGTTAGGTAAATTTACATATAAATCAATAACTATATTTTTCTAGGGGTACTCCACAACAAGTGGAGCTTATAAAGTCTATAATAAAAGTACCCTAAAAATTAAAAAAACAATCAATGTAACCTTTGATAAAGAAAATAATTTATCTAACTTAATCAATAAAAATAATAATCAAAATACAAGAAATATAAAAAATGATGAAGATCAAGAAATTATACATTAATCAAGCAAATCAGAAGAATCAAGTGCTAACCCTGGCATAAGACTACCTAGGGTACAAATTAACTACCCACCAGACTAAATTTTGGGTGATCCAATTCTAGGAGTTTAAACTCGATCATCTTATCTCCAAAATTGAACCCAAGATTATAGAAAAAACCCTACCTGACCGAGATTGGATAATTATAATTCAAGAGAAACTTGTCCAATTTGAAAGAACCCAAATCTAGGAATTAGTACCTCAACCTACAAATAAATCCATAATTGATATCAAATGGATCTTTAGGAATAAACTAGATAACAAATGAGAAATAGTAAGAAATAAAGTTAGACTAGTAGCCAAGGGATTCAACCAAGTTTAAAGGTTAGATTATGATGAAGACTATGCACCTATAGCCAGACTTGAATATATTAAGATGCCACTAGCTTATGTAACACATAAAGGATTAAAGTTATTTCAAATGGATGTAAAGTCTACATTTCTCAATGGATTCATCAAAGAAGAAGTGTCTGTAAATCAACTCCTAGAATTTGAGGACTTAGACCACCCAAACCATATCCTTAGGTTAAAAAAGGCTTTATATGGATTAAAACAAATACCTAAGACTTGGTATAAATGTCTATCAACATACCTAATATCAAAAAGCTTTAACCAAGGCTAAATAGGCTCAACCCTATTTGTTAAAATCTTAGAAAAAGATATCTTTATATCCCAAATCTATGTAGACGACTTAATTTTTGGCTCAACCAATATTAAATTTTTAAAAGAATTCATTAAATTAATGGAAAATGAATTTAAAATAAGTCTGGTAGGAGGACTTAATTTTTTTCTTAAGTTTACAAATAAAATAAACTAAAGATGATATTTATGTCTACCGAACAAAATACAGTAAATAGTTAATTAAAAATTTTAAAATGAAAAATTCTAAAAATATTAATATCCTAATGGCAACCAAAAATTGACTCTGACTTAGAAGGCAAACTAGTATATTTAAATATTATAGAAGTGTAATAGAAAGTCTACTATACTTAATTGTAAGTTGACCTGATATTTTATTTATAGTTAGTATGTGTGCTAGGTACCAATCATATGCAATAGAATCACACTTAACAAATATAAAAAAAAAATACTTAGATACATTAAGGGGACACTAAGTGTAGGTCTTTAGTACCCTAGTGTTGGTGCAGCGGGGGCTAGCAAGAGTGGTGAATTGCTTGCCAAATGAAATTAACCCCTTCTCGTTCTTTCAACTTAGATTAGTAGGCACAATTAATTTAAATATAAAAAATAAATAACTAAAAGAAAGAAGTAAGAAGGCTAAATATTTACATGGTTACAACTTAGGTGGTTGTTAATCCAAGGCTTTGAAAGTGCTCTACTAGATTTCTCCTTCATTACAGGCGGAGAAGTCTCTTACAGAAGTTGACAACTCAAAAGAATAACTAGGAAAGAGTACAAGACTTGATGTTCAAGTTGTTGAATATTTTCTAACTCCAAGGGCATTTTTATAGCTCTTGGAAAATCTTATCCGAGGGTGGAAAACGCCTTCAAGAGGGTTTAAGGCGCATTCAATCAGTTAAGTTTTATTGTCGAAGATAAAACTTTATTTTCAGCTAACGATCGTTTGAAGGTGCCTTCAATGGACTAAAAGGCTCCTTCGATACTATTCATCGAAGGTGCCTTCCAAGCCATAGAAGGCGCCTTCCATGAGGCAAATCAGCTCCTAAGTTGATCTCTTCGTGTGGGTGATGCTCCGGCTAACCGGAGTTAATCTCACCCAAACATAACTCTGACCTTCTCCTTGAGCAGCTTTCTCCCCTGACTTCTTATCCTTTAGATCATCATACGCATCCTTCTCGTCTGCCGGTATAGTCTTCCGCAGCACCTCGTCCTTCGGATGCACCGAGCCTGTCGACTCCCTTCCCATACCATCTTTCTCACTGACTACGTCTTTCACTCGACTTCTTATGTTCCTAAGCACCTATACACTTAGACATAAGGATCAAATACATATATAGTCGTTAGGTTTTTCGGGCCGCGAAAATCGCGTTTTTCGCGTCGCAAAAACCCCGAAAGCCCCAAAGCCAACGGAACCGTGCAAAGAAAAATTTCGAAAACTACGAATACGAGTTTCAACCGAGATCTACTCCTAGATCTACATGGAAAAAGGGTTATACCTTTGAAGCGAAGCCCTTCGCGTTCCCGCTCGTCCAAATGGTGCCGGATCTCAAGAGTATCAAAATAGATACTCCTCTAGAAGTATCCACACGAACTAATTAAGTGGAGAAAAACCTAAACGAAGGTGTGCTAGCACCTTGATAGGTCACGGCAAGAGAGGAGAAGAGGGAGAGGGAGAGCTTGAAAGGAAGAAGATGGATTGAATGAATCGAATAAAAAATTCATTTCATACATTCTCTTGTGTGGCCGGCCACATGAGTAACTCCCACTCATTTAATGTGGCCGGCCACATTAATGGGAAAGGAAGCTTGTAACCTCCATGAGGTGGCACACCATGATGATGTGGAGCATCATCATTGGTTCACATCTTGCCATCTCACTAAAGATGTGGCAATTAGTCAAGTCAAACTTGACTCTTCCTCTTCCTCTCAAGTCAAGTCAAACTTGACCAAATCTCTTCCATGGTTGATCTAATCTAACCATTTGATTCAAGCCAACTTAATATAATGAATCTAATTCATTAAATTAAGTTGATTTAATGAGTCATAATCTAAATTAGACTCATTGAATACATGAATCAACTTGAGTCCAACTCAATTAGCCCAATTTGGATTACTCTTAATCCAATTTGATTCATCAAATGAATCTAATCCTCTTGGTTCATCATATGAACCTAATCTCCATCTAATTGTCCTTAGTGTGTGACCCTATAGGTTCTTGTAACGTTGGCAATGCCCCTAAACCCATTTAGGAGCATAAGTAATGAGCGGTATCTAGCAACACATCATTACTACCCAAGTTACAAGAATGTTGAGATCCAACATCACCTTGTGACTACTAATTGTGACTCCTCACAATATATGACAAGTATCCTTCTATCCTAGACATCAAGATTGATCAATGTGAGGCATAGACCGTGTCATCCTCTGACCAATCTAAATCTTGAACTCCAAGTAGACTCACTCAATCAAATGAGTTCAATATCTCATATTGACTCATTTGGGCATGGCCATGCACTTCATGGTCTCACTCTATCAAGAATATCGATGTCACTCCCGTCATATAGGAGGGATAGATCCCATCTACATCACTCACATCCCTCTACATAATTCATTACATACCCAGTAATCGCCTTTATAGTCCACCCAGTTACGGGTGACGTTTGACGAAACCAAAGTACATAACTTCTTATGTAGGGATCCATGGTGACTTCAGGTCTAAGGACTAGTAGTCATACTAATAGCCACAAGAGAAAGTATATGACACTCATATAACGATCCATGATACTTTTTCATGGCGGGTCATTCAGTATACATTCTCTAATGTATATCCATGTGCCAACTTGATATCTCTATATCCATGACTTGTGATATCAAGTCATCGAGTTGACCTACATGCTAGTCTTATTGCATTAACATTTTCCCTGAATGTTAATACTCGACTAGGAATGATTAAGAGTAGTGTTCCCTATATCATCTCATTATCGATTCAACCAATCGATTGATATAGGTAAGAACCTTCTACTCAAGAACGTTATTATACTTAGTTTATTTGGCACCAATACAAATAAGTATAATAACGAAAAAACCAAATGCCTTTATTTATATAGAATATGATACAACAAGTCCAAAAGTACAATCATCAAATGATTGGCTCTAGGGCTCTAGCTAACAATCTCCTACTAGCACTAGTGCCAATCAATGTAGGCTCTAAGCCCCAATGACCTAGTGTGACCTTCATGCTTTCTCTATGCCAAAGCCTTGGTCAAGGGATCTGCGATGTTAGCCTTTGTAGGTACTCTGCAAATCTTCACATCTCCTCTCTCGATGATCTCTCGAATGAGATGGAAGCGTCGTAGTATGTGTTTGGTCCGCTGGTGTGAGCGAGGTTCCTTCGCCTGTGCTATAGCTCCATTGTTGTCACAATAAAGCTCAATGAGGTCAGCAATGCTAGGAACCACCCCATGTTCAGTGATGAACTTGCGAATCCAAACTGCCTCCTTTGCTGCCTCTGATGCAGCAATGTACTTGGCTTCTGTTGTAGAATCAGCTACTGTGTCCTGCTTCGAACTCTTCCAGCTGGCAGCACCACCATTAATGCAAAATACGAACCCCGATTGCGATCTATAGTCATCCTGGTCGGTCTGGAAGCTAGCATCACTGTAACCCTTTACAGCTAGCTCATCATCGCCTCCATATATCAAGAAATATTTTTTAGTCATTCTTAAGTACTTAAGAATATTCTTGACCGCTATCCAGTGACTTTCACCTGGATCTGACTGGTATCTGCTCGTCATGCTCAAAGAATACGAGACATCAGGTCGAGTACATAGCATGACATACATGATCGATCCTATGGCTGAGGCATAAGGGATCTGATCCATGCGGTCTCTCTCCTCTCTAGAAGAGGGACCTTGGGTCTTCGAAAGACTCACGCCATGTGACATCGGCAGAAATCCCTTCTTGGAGTTCTGCATGGCAAACCGTAGGAGTACCTTGTCAATGTATGTACTCTGACTTAGGCCAAGAAATCTCTTAGATCTATCTCTATAGATCTGTATCCCTAGAATGCGGGGTGCCTCACCTAAGTCCTTCATTGAGAAGCAACTCCCTAGCCAGGTCTTGACAGACTGAAGCATAGGGATGTCCTTCCTAATGAGTAGTATGTCATCCACATACAATATGAGGAAGACAACTATATCCCCTACAACCTTATTATAGACACAAGGCTCATCTTCATTCTTGATGAAACCAAACTGTTTGATTGCATCATCGAATCGAAGATTCCAGCTCTGAGAAGTTTGCTTTAGTCCATAAATGGACCTATGCAGCTTGCATACTCTACTAGTATGCTATGGATCTACAAAACCCTCAAGTTGTGTCATGTACACATCCTTGAGTAGGTTTCATTCAGAAATGCGGTTTTGACATCCATCTGCCATATCTCATAGTCATGGTAGGCTGCAATAGCAAGCATGACCCGAATGGACTTAAACATGGACTTAAACATCGCTACTGGAGAAAAGGTTTCATCATAGTCAATACCATGAATCTGCTTGAAACCTTTAGCTACCAAGCGACCCTTATAGATAAGTCCATCCATGTCAGTCTTTCTCTTAAAGACCCACTTACACCCAATGGGTTTTAGCCCTTCAGGTGGATCAACCAAAGTTCATACTTGGTTGGTGTACATGGATTCCATCTCGGATCTCATGGCTTCTAGGCATTTCTCGGAATCTGGTCTCATCACAGCTTCCTGATAGGTGGTAGGCTCATCCTCTATAAGCACAACGTCATCATGGTCAGACAAGAGAAATGAGTATCTCTCAGGCTGACGACGTACCCTATTAGACCTACGAAGAGGTATGTTTACTTGAACTGGTTGTTGTTCCTCAACTCTTTGTGGAACAACATCATCCACAACATTTTGTGCTTCCAGTTCAACTTCCATAGAGGCTTCAGTGCTATTGTTCGCATCTTGAACTTCTTCAAGATTGAATGCGCTCCCACTAGTCTTTCTAGAAACAAAGTTCCTTTCTAGAAAGACCCCAGTCTTTGCCACAACTACCTTGTGCTGACTGGGAATGTAGAAGTAATATCCCTTAGTTTCCTTGGGATATCCAATAAAGTAGCACTTGTCTGATTTGGGTCCTAACTTGTTTGAGACTTGACGTCGAACGTAAGCCTCACAACCCCAAATCCTCATGAAATACACCTGGGCATCTCTCTCAGACCATATCCTATATGGTGTCTTTATCACTGCCTTGGATGGAACTCGGTTGAGTATAAAAGCTGCTGTGTCTAGAGTATAGCCCCAAAGGTATGTCGGAAGATCTGTGTGACTCATCATAGATCGTACCATATCAAATAGGGTACGATTCCTCCTTTCAGATACACCATTCCACTGTGGTGTTCCAGAAGGAGTGAGTTGGGATAGAATCCCACACTCAGCTAGGTAGTCACGAAACTCATGGCTAAGGTATTCTCCACCTCGATCTGATCGAAGTATCTTAATACTCTTGCCAAGCTGTTTCTGTACTTCATTCTTGAATTCTTTGAATTTTTCAAAGGATTCAGACTTATGTGTCATCAAGTACACATAACCATATCTACTGAAGTCATTAGTAAATGTGATGAAGTATCTATAACCGCCTCTAGCAGCAACATTGAAAGGGCCACATACATCACTATGTATGAGTCCTAACAAATCAGTCGCTCTTTCGCTATGCCCACTAAAGGGAGTCTTGGTCATCTTGCCTCGTAGGCATGACTCGCATATCTCATATGATTCAAAATCAAATGAGTCCAGCAAACTATCCTTATGGAGCTGGGATAAGCGCTTGTCATTTATATGACCTAAGCGACAGTGCCAGAGGTAGGTTTGGTTCGTGTCATTTGACTTGAACCTCTTGGTATTTATGTTATAGATAGGGCTCTCAAGGTCTAGAATATGGAGTCCGTTTATCAGAGGTGCACTACAATAGAACATATCGTTTAAATAGACGGAACAACATTTGTTCTTTATTGTAAACGAGAAACCTTTCTTGTCCAAACAAGAAACTGATATAATGTTCTTAGTTAATGCAGGCACATAACAACAATCGACTAACTCTAGTACAAGCCCAGAGGGCATAGATAGAAAGTAAGTCCCTACAGCAACAGCAGCAACCAGTGCTCCATTGCCTACTCGTAGGTCCACCTCGCCCTTTGTCAATGCCCTGCTATTTCTCAGCGCCTGCACATCAGTACAAATGTGAGAAGCACATCCAGTATCTAATACCCATGATGTAGAAATAGATAGATTGACTTCTATAACATATATACCTGAAGTGGAAGTCTCACTTCGCTTCTTCTTAAGATCCTCCAAGTATATCTTGCAGTTCCTCTTCCAGTGCCCGGTCTGACCGCAGTGGAAGCAGGTAGCATCCTTGGCGACCCCTTCTTTAGGCTTCAGTGCCTTGCCTTTGCCCTTGGCTTGGGACTTTCCCTTGCCCTTATGTTTCTGAACCATCAGAACAGTGTTGGGCTTAGCCTTCTTAAGGTTCAGCTCAGCAGTTCGCAACATACTAAGCAGCTTGGGCAGTGGCTTGTCAATCTCGTTCATATTGTAGTTTAGAACGAATTGATTGTAGCTATCCGACAAGGATTGCAAGATCAGGTCAGTGGCCAGCTCTTGGCCAAGTGGGAACCCCAACCTTGGTAGGTTCTCTATGTACCCAATCATTTTGAGTACATATGGGCCTACAGGAGCCCAGTCTGACATCTTGCACTGAAACAGTGCCCTTGAGATCTCAAATCTCTCATGCCTCGCTTGACCTTGATACAGTTGACGAAGATGTTCAACCATATCATAAGCGCCCATTAACTCGTGTTGCTTCTGAAGCTCAGAGTTCATGGTCGCGAGCATTAGACAAGACACATCTAATGCGTCATCTTGATGCTTCTTGAAAGCATCTCGGTCAGCTTGCGGGGCAGTGGCAGGAGGAGCCTCCAGAATGGGCTGCTCCAGAACGTACAATTTACGTTCTTGGGTGAGAACTATTCTCAGGTTCCTGTACCAGTCCAGGAAGTTTGCTCCGTTGAGCTTGTCCTTTTCGAGGATAGATCGCAGGGAGAAGGTGATCGTATTCGACGTCATGGTAATCTACAACAGAAATAAATGCAGAAATAAGTATCATATTCTTAATCATTTAATTAGGCATTTAACTA
This sequence comes from Zingiber officinale, assembly GCF_018446385.1. Lineage (NCBI taxonomy): Eukaryota > Viridiplantae > Streptophyta > Magnoliopsida > Zingiberales > Zingiberaceae > Zingiber > Zingiber officinale. The sequence goes on along the minus strand of NC_056002.1, from coordinate 92,261,353 downwards.
AATGATGCTCCCACTGAATTCTATAATTCATGTGGGACAAGATCCACATCATACTAACCCTTGAGTTAGCTTTGGCTAATACGCCCAAGACTTAGTATGATCGGTAAGTAACGATTACCAATTACATCTCTATGCAACTCTTGTTTATAGGATCAAAATCCGCATTTATATTAAAACTCGAGTTAGCTTTGGCTAATACGCCCAAGAGTTAATATAAACGTGATTTTGACCTATCTACCAACCATTGGATAATACCTATAGTTAAACTCGATCCAATTGAGTTCACGAGTTACTCAATCTAATTGAGTTGTACTCACCCATGCGTTGATAGGTGGGACCAAAATTGTCCTTCCGTACCCTATCAAGATAGTATGTGTTGCTCTGCTTTGGCAGATTCAACAACAACATGCGATCGAGGTAGTGGTAGGTATCACGGCATGGTAGGCATTACGAGTTGACGCGATTTAGATCTAATCTAAACGATGATGCGTATCATATACTCGATAGATCTAATCTAATCGAAGGGTGCATCATATGCACGACTTAGATCTAATCTAATCGTTAGGCACTAATTAATTACTTAATTAACTAGCATGCATCACATACACACAAAAGAAATTAATTAAATAATTTTATGATTATGTCATGGCCCTACTACGATCTTCTCAAGCCAATGAGAAGATCGGATGGTCAACCTAAGGTCAACAGCTTCCCAAGCTCCTTCCTTTGACCACCTCGTGTTGCTCGCGCCCTCCTCATAACTCCGTCTCGAGTGGACCTTCCACCGCCTCAAAATTTACATTACATTTTGAAACTCGAGTTACATTCGAGTCTAAATCTAATTTACAACAAAAATAAAAGAGAAAGGCACGACGCGCAAGTCGCGAAAAAAAATAAAATACAACACGCACATCACATCACGGCACGCAGGTCGTATTATGAATTACAACACGAATTATCCAATCGAATTGGGTCTTTGGGCCATGACTATCACAAAAATAATATATAATTCAAAATTATATATTTCTATAATTTTCTGTAATTTTTCTATAATTTTTACAATTTTTACGAGTACAATTTCCCGGCGGTTCCGTTTAGCGGTTTTCGGGCGCAATCGCAGAACGAATCCCCTTGCGGGGCCAGGGGCAGCGCCCCTACCCGCGATCTAACTATTGCGAGGGTTCCATTGCGATCTAACAGCGCCTTAGCCCGCTGTCCCAAAAAGTTTTGGGGCGAAACTTGGCCGTTTTGGAAAATTCTTCTCGGTAGTCGAAGCCTACAAGTATCGAAACACTTGTGCTTCGCTTCTACGAGAAAAATACCCATAAAAACTATAAAAATCATAAATTTACAGAATATTACAGAACTGAAAAGTTTTCATAAAACACAAAATAAACTCGTATTCGTCTTCGCACGTGGCTCTGATACCACTGTTGGGTTTTTCGGGTCGCGAAAACCGCGTTTTCGCGTCGTGGAAACACCGAAAGCCCCAAAGCCAACGGATCCGTGCAAAGAAAAATTTCAAAAACTACGAATATGAGTTTCTACCGAGATCTACTCCTAGATCTACATGGAAAAAGGGTTATACCTTTGAAGCGAAGCCCTTCGCGTTCCCGCTCATCCAAACGGTGCCGGATCTCAAGAGTATCAAAATAGATACTCCTCTAGAAGTATCCACACGAACTAATTAGGTGGAGAAAAACCTAAACGAAGGTGTGCTAGCACCTTGATAGGTCACGACAAGAGAGGAGAAGAGGGAGAGGGAGAGCTTGAAAGGAAGAAGATGGATTGAATGAATCTTGAATGAAAAATTCATTTCATTCATTCTCTTGTGTGGCCGACCACATGAGTAACTCCCACTCATTTAATATGGCCGACCACATTAATGGGAAAGGAGGCTTGTAACCTCCATGAGGTGGCACACCATGATGATGTGGAGCATCATCATTGGTCCACATCTTGCCATCTCACTAATGATGTGGCAATTAGTCAAGTCAGACTTGACTCTTCCTCTTCCTCTCAAGTCAAGTCAAACTTGACCAAATCTCTTCCATGGTTGATCTAATCTAACCATTTGATTCAAGCCAACTTAATATAATAAATCTAATTCATTAAATTAAGTTGATTTAATGAGTCATAATCTAAATTAGACTCATTGAATACATGAATCAACTTGAGTCCAACTCAATTAGCCCAATTTGGATTACTCTTAATCCAATTTGATTCATCAAATGAATCTAATCCTCTTGGTTCATCATATGAACATAATCTCCATCTAGTTGTCCTTAGTGTGTGACCCTATAGGTTCTTGTAACGTTAGCAATGCCCCTAAACCCATTTAGGAGCATAAGTAATGAGCAGTATCTAGCAACCCAAGTTACAAGAATGTTGAGATCCAACATCATCTTGTGACTACTAATTGTGACTCCTCACAATATATGGCAAGTGTCCTTCTATCCTAGACATCTAGATTGATCAATGTGAGGCATAGACCGTGTCATCCTCTGACCAATCTAAATCTTGAACTCCAAGTAGACTCACTCAATCAAATGAGCTCAATATCTCATATTGACTCATTTGGGCATGGTCATGCACTTCGTGGTCTCACTCTATCAAGAATATCGATATCACTCCCGTCATATAGGAGGGATATATCTCATCTACATCACTCACATCCCTCTACATAATTCGTTACATACCCAGTAATCGCCTTTCTAGTCCACCCAGTTACAGGTGACGTTTGACGAAACCAAAGTACATAACTCCTTATGTAGGGATCCATGGTGACTTCAGGTCTAAGGACTAGTAGTCATACTAATAGCCACATGAGAAAGTATATGACACTCATATAACGATCCATGATATTTTCTCATGGCGGGTTATTCAGTATACATTCTCTAATGTATACCCATGTGTCAACTTGATATCTCTATATCCATGACTTATGAGATCAAGTCATCGAGTTGACCTACATGCTAGTCTTATTGCATTAACATTGTCCCTGAATGTTAATACTCGACTAGGAATGATTAAGAGTAGTGTTCCCTATATCATCTCACTATCGATTCAACCAATCGATTGATATAGGTAAGAATCTTCTACTCAAGGACGTTATTATACTTAGTTTATTTGGCACCAATACAAGTAAGTATAATAACCAAACAACCAAATGCCTTTATTTATATAGAATATGATACAACAAGTCCAAAAATACAATCATTAAATGATTGGCTCTAGGGCTCTAGCTAATAATAGTAAATTGCAATGAAATGAATTAACTAAGTTAATAAAATTATAGAATAAGTACAAGAATAAAAATTATCCTATCCCCCTTAATTTTTACTTATTTCTCCCCCTTTGATCACATAAAAAAATCAAAAAAAAATTTGAAAAATAGTTATAAAAAATTGAGAAAATTTCTTGAGGTTTATTAAAATAATATTTAGTAAAGTAACATTTTATAGAAATTATTTTCAAAAATATTTGAATTGTACCGATTAATTTTCTATTTTGACTAAAATCATATTAAAAATTACTTCTCAGTTTTTTAAAATCTTGGAAAATTTAGTCAAGCTCAAATAAATAACATCATCAGTATAAAAAATTTTACAAAAAAATATTTTGTACTTTAATAGAAATAAATCATTTTAGTGCAACAACCTATTTTTAGAAAACTGATATTTAAAAATATATTTTTACATATAAAAATTTTGTTAATTTTTGTAACTCCGTATAAAATAAAGTAGAATGGTTGAAAAAATTAAAATTCTTAATTTTTTATTTTTATGAATTTTTAGTATTAAAAGTAACTTTTTTTTTGTAATTAATTCATGATAAATCTATTATAGATCAAACAAATTCGAAAATATTTAGCCTAACAGTAAGTTTACTGTTCTATTATAAGAATTTTGAATAAGAAATTTGAATAGAAGAGCTACTTGAAAAATATTTTTCTAATCAAAATAATTTTTATTAAAAAAATTAGGAACTTTAGTCTAAAAAAAATTTAGGAACCCAAGATAGATTTTTATCGACTGGATATACTAAAAATTTTAGAGGTATATAATTTCTAGGAATTTTTTTAATTTATCCTTGGTGATTTCTAACGTACCTGTTGATCCTATTATAATTTCTAAATTTTGATTTTTGAAAAGTATTTACATTTAAACATATATAATCATTTCTAAATTCTCTATATGTGCTTTGTGTTTTTTATTTTCTATTCTTAGTTTTATAGAAATTATTTTCAAAAATATTTGAATTGTACCGATTAATTTTCTATTTTGACTAAAATCATATTAAAAATTACTTCTCAGTTTTTTAAAATCTTGAAAAATTTAGTCAAGCTCAAACAGATAACATCATATCAGTATAAAAATTTTTACAAAAAATATTTTGTACTTTAATAGAACTAAATCATTTTAGTACAATAACCTGCTTTTAGAAAACTAATATTTAAAAATATATTTTTACGTATAATTTTTTAAAATTTTTGTAACTCTGTATAAAATAAAGTAGAATGGTTGAAAAAAATTAAAATTCTTAATTTTTTATTTTTATGAATTTTTGTATTAAAAGTAACTTTTTTGTAATTAATTCATAATAAATCTATTATAGATCAAACAAATTCAAAAATATTTAGCCTAATAGTAAGTTTACTGTTCAATCAGTATAAAAATTTTGAATAAGAAATTTGAATAGAAGAGTTACTTGAAAAATATTTTTATAATCAAAATAATTTTTATTAAAAAAATGGGGAACTTTAATTAAAAAAGATTTAGGAACCCAAGATAGGTTTCTATCTATTGGATTTACTAAAAACTTCAGAGATACATAATTCCTAAGAATTTTCTTAATTTATCCTCGATGATTTCTAAAGTACCAGTTGATCGATCCTATTATAATTTCTAACTTTTGATTTTTGAAAAGTATTTGCATTTAAACATACATAATCATTTCTAATTTCTCTATTTGTACTTTGGGTTTTTTATTTTCTATTCTTAGATTATCATACATTATTACATTATTAAGGGGCATGAGTTAGCTAAGTTGATTTTTATCTTAGCAGTTTTTCTAGTTTTACTATATTCTTAGATAACATCTTGATAAATTCAAAAGATTGTTCGGGGTGTAATGCACGTACCTCACTTACCTCATGGTGTGATGCTCCTTCATTGCAGCTTTCTTCTGAAGATCATCCCCCTTCATTGCAACTTTCTTTTGAAGATCCTCCCCTTCATCGATGTTCATCTCTAAGCTGCTTTCATCAGAACTTGATGTTTGAAAGAGAGTAGTCTAGTCTGGACTAGATGACTAGCAAAGGTAAGTCCTAACTGAAGGATAGGCAAGTGAGAAGTCCTAACTAGAGGTTAGGCAAGTGGAAGTCCTGGTGAGTGAAGTCGGGCCATAGTGAGTGAAGTTAGGTGGTGAAAATTCTGGTGAGTGAAGCCGGGTCCTAGTGAGTGAAGCTAGGTGGTGGAAGTCCTGGTAAGTGAAGTCGGACCCTAGTGATGAAGCTAGGTGGTGGAAGTCCTAGTGACTGAAGCCAGGGTCGACCGGACCAACGAATCCTAAAATATGTTAACATTGTTTTACTTTTCTATTTTACTAACCTAGTGTACAAGAGTTGATAGGTCTGAGGGAGTCCAGACAAGTCGACGGGCTGACTAGATATCTAGCGAGAAGTCTAGCTAGGTCAACGGGCCGACCAGATAGCTGGCATGAAGTTTAGATGGTCGACGGACTGATCGGATGTCTGGCAAATTGGTAATTTAAGGTAAGTCACTAAAGGAGAGTGACCTTGTGAAGACGCATCCCCATTGAGGAATAGTAAGCATCGTCCCAATTTAGGTCCATTTAGGATCCCTAAACTGAAACCTTGATTAGTTCATAATCCTCGGAGGACAAGAACTAATTACTACTCTTTATTATTATTGTCCTAATATTTGTTTTACAGGTTATTTGGATTAACATTATTTTGCAGGACAAAAGGAGCATATTTGCCTTTAGATGAACAGTGTCTGAAGGTACCTTCAAGGAGTGAAGGTGTTGGTGCGGTTAGCACTAACGGTCTAACTCAGGTTTTGATAAATGACAAAGTAGGTTAAGTTAGTTTCATTATGATCTAACGCTTTGACCAAGTGTGTAGGAGAAGCCCAGCTAGGTCGACGAGCCGACTGGATAGCTGGCACGAAGACCAGCTAGGTCAACAGGCCGACCAGATAGCTGGCACGAAGTCCAGACAGGTCGAAGGACTGACCGAACATCTGGCACAAGGTCCAGATGAGTCAAAGGGTTGACCGGAAGTCTGGCACGAAATCCAAATGGGTCGAAGGGCTGACCGGACGTCTGGCAGGTAAGTTAAGGTAAGTCACTGGAGGGGAGTGACTATGAGGGTGTGTTCCTGGGAAGGGAACTTAGGCGTCGATCCAACTTAGAACCATTTCAGAACTCTAAGTTGAGATCATGACTAGATTTCGTTCTCGGTGGGACAGAATCTAATCAATACTCTGTTTAATTATTATAACTGTTCTAACACTTTGTTTTGTAGGGTAATATAATTTGTATTATTCTTTGGACTAACGTTTTCTTTCAGGGAGGTGAAGCTGTTGGAAAATGGGATCCGAGCGCCCGAAAGGGATCCAGGTGCCCGGAGGTCCGGGCGCCTGGAGTGCAAATTTTATCTCCTCACCGCGTCACCACGTGGAGCTCTACTGTTGGCTGGGCTACGTCACACTCCAGGCACCCAAAAGGGATCCGGGATCCCGGAGCCTCCAATATAAGGAGGGTCAGCCCTGGAGCAAAGAACAATTCACTACAACACCATCCAACACTTGCTCTGCTGTGTTGTGCTCCTGCGACGCTGCGAAGCTTCTCCAACAATGCGTTGTTTCTTCTTTTCCTTAATTGTTGTCGGTATTTCATATTTTAGCATTCTTGTACTTTCATTTTATAATAACTTTTTCAAATTACTAGTGGATTGCCCAATGAAAGCACTCGACGAGTGCGGGCCTTAGAGTAGGAGTCGACGAAGGCTCCGAACCAAGTAAAATGGTTCTTGTTAGCGTTGTGATTTTTTTTTTCCACTACGCACTCATCTTTTGATCAATATTCACCACCCCTTATCGACTTTCGCGACCCAACAAGTGGTATCAGAGCAGGTACTGCTCTGATTTGGTGCAACCACCAATCAGACAAGGGGGTGAATTTTTTTTTCTTTCGATTTTCAATTTTACGTTATAATCCAAACTAGTATTGTTACCTTTTTGAAAATTTTCTCATAGTAATTAACCTGAATTGGTGCAACACTAATTCAGTCTTAAGATACTTTTTTTTTAAATACTGCACTACTAATCCAAGACCAAGTCTTGAGACTTCTTGTTTTTTTTGTGTGTGCAAGATAAAAATGTCTCAAATCGAAGGCTTTAGCACAGTCCATCCTCCTCTATTCTACGGGGGTGACTTCCCCTACTGGAAGAAGCGAATGGAGGTTTACTTGAAGACCGACTTCGACTAGTGATTCAGCATCACCAGAGGTTACAAGGCGTCGGTTGACAACCCCAGAAATCTACTGGACTTGGAACAGTGGACTCCGGACATGAAAAAGAAAGTCTCGACAGACTTAAAAGCCCTCAACACACTGCAATGCGGGCTGATGAGAGAAGAGCTGAACCGAGTGGGTCCACACCAAAATGCGAAGGAATTATGGGGCAAGCTGGTCGAACTTCATGAAGGAACAAGCGAAGCCAAGGTAACTAAGTGTGATCTCCTTCTAAATAATTTTTTTAATATTAAAATGCAGGAAGGAGAAACGACAAGTCAACTTCATGCGAGGATCAAAGACATCCTCAACGGACTTCACGCGATAGGCCACCAGATAGAGAATCGTGACTTAATCAAGTATGCCATAAATGTGTTTCCACAAAATACATTGTGGGCATCCATCGTGGATGCCTACAAGATTTCAAAGAACCTTTCTAAATTAAATTTGATGAGTTATTTTGTGAACTTGAATTACACGAGCAGACTAATGCCAAAACTGAGAAAGGTATCGCTTTGCTTGCAGGTTCCTTCAAGGAAAGGACAAAAACCAAGCCTGAACTTGAAGATGAGTCTGACCAAGATTTTGAAAATGAAGAGTACCTGGTGAATCTGGTAAGGAAGATGTTCACCAGGAGGAAGAAGAACTTCAGCAAAAGGGACCTGTAGAAGATCAACTCCCCGACTGAACCAAGGAGCGTGACTTGCTTCGAGTGCAATAAGAAAGGCCACTACAAGAACGAATGTCCAAGATTGAAGAGTGACAAGTCGAAAACAACCAAGAAGAAGGCTCTCAAAGAAACCTGGGATGACTCTTCTTCAGAAGAATCAGAGGTCGAAGATCAGATGCATCAAAGCCACCTCGCATTGATGGCTCGTGAAGAAGAATCGGAGGATGAATCGGAAGACGGGTCTGAACTCGAATCGAGCCACGAGTCCGTACTCGTTTTCGAAGGTCTCGAAAAGGTATACCGTTTCTTAAATAAGAAATTTTTAAAAATTATTGCTTGTTTAGATAAAAAAAATTAACTGCAATTGAAAGTGAAAATAAATTGCTCCTTGAGAAAAACCAGAACCTCAAGAAACAAATCATAAATACTAATCCAACTCAAGACCTAACACTTGAGGAGGAAAATTCAACACTAAAAACATAAATTAATAAATTAATAAATTAAAAGGACTTTTAGAAAAATTTACAACAAGATCTAAAAATTTAGATCTTATTTTAAATAGTCAAAAAGTCATCTATAATAAGACCGGACTTGGCTACAAGTCAAGTTTAAATAAAACGTTTAAATCACACATAACCCAACACAACTAATAAACTAAAGCTTGGGTTTCAAAAGCGTGCTTAACCATGCAAGTAGGAATTAACCAATATTACATACCCAAAGATAAAATATACTATATAAAATCTGATAAACCAAATCAAAACTCAAAACACAAAACTAGACTAACTAAATCAAAATCAAAATATTTTAAAACCCACCAAAAATTAGACTATCATCAAGTTAAATATAATTATAAAAGTAACAGACCTAATTTAGAACTAAAACTTGAAAATATAGGTCGATAATTCAAGGGGAGGCTCCAGGATAGCTGGCACCTCCAAAACTAACCTACCTGACAAGATAACCAAAAACTAACCTACCCAACAGGGCAATTAAGACTAGTTAAAAAGGGATAACAGTTTAACTTGACCAACGGTACTGGTGAAGTTTTGGATGATAGTACGTTAGGGAAACTTTGTCTATGTATATCTAGGAAGATATGGCTTCAACCTGGTGCATTTGACTTAGTGAAACTAACCGAAACTACCCTTTACGGATCTTAACCAGTTAGACGAAGGTTTTGTATTAAGTTCAGTGGACAGGACTATTTGGAAAACCTCAAAGACATGGTTACTCTAATGATGTCCAAGTGACTCACCATAGCCCAAAAGTTTATCCAAAGAATGCATGTTTGTTGAGCCCAAAGCTAAACCTGAATCTAACACAAAGTTAAATTAAACCCTAAAAATTGAAGTTAACTCATCTCACAAAATTATAGGTTTCCCTTGATTGAAAATTTTGATTGGGTGAGATGGCTAAGGACAAAATTAAAATTAAATTGAATAAAATTAAAACCGAATTAAATTAAAATTAAATTAAATTAAAATTAAAATTAAAATTAAACTAAAATTAAATTAAATTAAATTAAAATTACAATTAAACTAAAATTAAATTAAAATTAAAATTAAATAATATTAAATAAAATTAAATTAAATTGAAAACTCAATTTCGAAATCATTTTAAAACACTTAAAAAATTATTTAAAAAAATTATTTTAAATCTTTTTAATGTAAAAATTATTAAAAAAATATTTTAAATTTAAAAATTATTTTAAGTCTTTTCAACTTAAAAAATATTTTAAACTTAAAAAAAAAGTCAAAAACCAGGGGTGGGCGCCCCTGGTATAGCCTTCTAGGGTGCCCGGAAGGCACTCCGGGCACCCCGCCCCAGCTCCTACTCCGGGCGCCCGGAGTAGGTCCAAGCGCCCAGACTGCCCTATATAAGGGGTGGCAGGGGCACCCCCTCTCCTTGCACCTCACCTTTTCACTCTTGCCAAAGTTCTCACCGAGCTTTACCTCGAGAGGGATTAAAATTAAAATTTCTTTGGTTATTACGCTGCTGCAAGTTAACCGAGGTCGTCAGTTCTACTATTTTTTTCTCACGATGCATCGGTAAACTTTCATTCTTCTTCTAAAAGTTTTAAATATTTCCTATAATTTATTTATTTAACCTAGTTCTCTTTAATAAAGTAGGAAACATCCTAATACTGGTGCTAGGCCCTCAACCACTAGTATTGACCCTAGGTTCCCTACTGAAGAACTTAGGATTAGGTTTGACTCTACCATTTATATGCCTATCTGGATTAGGTGTTTAAATAGACAGTTTTTCTTGCACTCCTGTATTCCAACTGTAGAGGTCATTAACTACTAAGCTTGCAGAACCTTGTTTATTGTACCAGTTCAATAAACATAGGTTTATGTGCTGAACTGTACAACAACTTAGTTAAGGTAGATGACCTTACATATATACTAGGGTAGCTGGTACTGATATCATGCTATCCCCCACCATCATCCGGACCTTTTTAGGTATATGACCATCTACGTGAACTTTTTAGTGCTACCCTCCTAGGGATCTACCATTTGGTGATCCTTACTCGTACATTACTCTTGATACAATTTATTCATATTTTTTTAGGGGAGAGCGAGTACCCACTATTACTATGTTTAGGTCAGTGTCCCTTCGAGTTCACGACTATGTCCTCTATAGGGTCTTAGTCTCCTGCATTTTGTCGTTGACCACTCGCGATATCGTGATGATGCGTCCATTTCATTCTTTTCTCCTTTATACCCTTTGCCATAGATTAGATATAGACATTAGCCTACATAGCTTTTAGACTATTATCTACTCAGCTGGAGTCACCACCAACACACGAGTTCACATGTGGTACTATCACATTTTGATGGCATATATTGCCTCCCTACGTATTGACGTCACCAGAGGTGATGTCCGAGTCCTGACTGAGTTTGACGTTGTAGGATCTAGGAACTTCTCTTTAGAAGGTATCCATATAGATGATAAGGGTGCCCTATCATGGCAGAGGGGGGCACAACACTAGCCTAACCCAGATGCCCAGTAGGAGGAGGCAGAGCAGGATGAGTTTAGTTCGCACTATTTGGTGAGGCCACTCCGACCCCAGCACCGCCCCCAGCCCGAGTACTACATCCCGCTCCTCGCACTCTAGGTGACCGAGTTGCTAGACTTGAGCTATCTATGACGAGTCTCCGTCAGGAGGTCTTTGATTTTCATCGAGGTATGCGGCAGGAGGTCATCGATCTACGACGGAAGATGCGGTATAAGGTCTCTGACTTGCGATGAGACATGCGACAAGAGATCTCTGACCTTTGACATGACCTATCCAGCTCTCAAGAGGATGATCGGACCCGTCATACTGAGCTGATAGGGATGTTACGCTCCTTGGGGTCCGGACCACCCTCCTCCTCATCCCGATAGACTAGATCGCTACTGTATGTGTACTTTATCATGACTATTGTATTTTGACTCAGTTATATTTCATCTAAGATATTGGCTTGTCTTGTTCTGATTAATAGACAAGGATTCTTAAATTATAGAAATTATTTTTAAAAATTTTTTTCTTAAATTCTAGGATAAAACGTTTTTGCTTTCAAAATTTCCCATTTTTAGAATTTTCGAAAATCAGATTTAGCCTTAGAATAGATCAACCCCTTAGAAAGCATGCTCCTATAGATCTAAAGTGTGAGCATCTCACCAACACACTAGGGCTACCTTGTTTGTGATTGTTGAACATAGAAAGGGGTGAGATATATAGGCAAGTTGCCTGGACTTAAGATGCTTATTTCAGTGCATCGATATAAGTCCAGGCGTTAAATACAAAACACATATCAATCAGGTTAAATTATTCAGCTTAGTCAAACACTAACTGATTACTTAATCTGACTAACCAAGTGAAAGTTGATATCCTCTAATAGTTAGCAAGTAACTAATCGGTTATACAGTTATTTTTTTTTATGTCAGGTTCAGAGAGAGAATTAATTCAACTTATTTTCACACTTAGTACCAAAATTATTTTCTCCTCTTTGAAAATATCTTTGAAAAAATATTTTCTTAAAAATATTCTTTTTAAATATGACTTTATAAATTTATTTTTGTAAAATTTAATTTAATAATAAATCTAGCCTTTATAAAACTAAGTTCTTTAAATTTGGATCTTAAAAAGTTGACTTATATATAAAAACATAGTTTTGATTTTACAAACTTAGTTTTTGAAAATTGGAAACTTAATTTTGAAAATTGATTTTATCCACTTAGTGTTGAAATTTGGCTTTGATAATCTTACTTTTGTAAATTGGTATACTTGCAAACTAGCCTTTATAAAACTTATGTTTGAAAAACGTGTTGAGTTTGCAAGCTTATTTTGAAAATTAGGTTAATTTTGCAAAGTTTATATTTAAAAAATTACTCTAAAATTTTTTCAAAGTTATCTTTCTAAGTTAACTATTTTTTTAAACTTAGCTATTTTTGAAAAAGCTAAAAGATAAAGTTTAAAACAAAATTTTCAAAATTTTCTACTTTAAACTCCCCCAAGTCAATTTGATTTTACTTCTGATCCTCTATTGCGTTATTTTTCTTTACCGCTTATTTTTTTCTATCCTATGTTTTTTGATGAATGTCAAAGGGGAAGGGTTACGTGGTTTAAGTTAGTTAGCAATTAAATTACCTAAAAAAAAGACTAACTTAACATCATTGCTTGCAAGTGCTTGTAAGTGTTTATTTATTGCATATTTTTTCACTAACTTAACTAGGTTGGCATTGCATCAAAAAGGGGGAGATTGTTGGTATGGTTAGCACTAATGGTCTAACTCAAGTTTATTGGTTGCTATTCAAAATATCGTACCGGTTCCCCTGTACAAAAAATTTGTACAAGTCCTGAACCTTTCCTAACAACCTATTGTGTTCTTTAGAAATTAAATTAGGAATCGCAAACAGAACTTAACATTATTGATTCCAAATTTAATTTACCTGTTCTTAGAGGTTTAGACTTGGATTGCAAACGATGCTTAACATTATTAATCTAAATTCGCCCATGTTACAAATTTGATTAAATATTTATTTCAGAGATCGACTTCCAGGTTAAACATGGTGAGGCACTAGGCCTTCTTGGGTATGGGAGCATACACCACTTTCTAGATAAAACCTTTCAACGAAATTCAATATTTAATTTCCTTATAGTAACCCTAGGTTTAACCAATAAGTGTTAGTGAGAGCCCTATAGCCAATCATGTGATGATTGTTGTATGGACTCGATGTATCATATTCCTATATATTTATAAAGGCATTTCTTTATGGTTATTATACTTGTATTGGTGCCAAATAACTAAGTATAATAACGTCATTGAGTAGAAGGTTCTTATCTATATCAATCGATTAGTTGAATCGATAATGAGATGATATAGAGAACACTATTCTTAATCATTCCTAGTCAAGTATTAACATTCAGGGACAATGTTAATACGATGAGACTAGCATGTAGGTCAACTCGATGACTTGGTCTCACAAGTCATGGATATAGAGATATCAAGTTGACACATGGGTATGCATTGGAGAATGTATACTGAATGACCCGCCATGAGAAAGTATCATTGATCGTTATATGAGTGTCATGTACTTTTTCATGTGACTATTAGTATGACTATCAGTCCTTGGACCTGAAGTCACCATAGTTCCATACATGAGTTGCATACTTTGGCTTCGTCAAACGTCACCCGTAAATGGGTGGACTATAAAGGCGACTACTGGGTATGTAACAAATTATGCGGAGGGATGTGAGTGATGTAGATGATATCTATCCCTCCTATATAACGGGAGTGACATCATGATTCTTGATAGAGTGAGACCACTAAGTGTATGGTCATGCCCAAGTGAGTCAATATGAGATATTGAGCTCATTTGATTAAAGTGAGTCTACTTGGAGTTTAAGACATAAATTGATTAGAGGATGACACGGTCTATGCTTCAATTGATCAATTTAGATGTCAAGGATAGAAGGATATTGTCACATATTGTGAGAGTCACAATTAGTAGTCACAAAGGTGATGTTGGATCTCAACATTCTTGTAACTTGGGTAGTAATGATGTGTTGCTAGATACCGCTCATTACTTATGTTTCTAAATGAGTTTAGGAGCATTGCCAACGTTACAAGAACCTATAGGGTCACACACAAAGGGAAAGTAGATGGAGATTAGGTTCATATGATGGACCAAGAGGATTAGGTTCATATGATGAACCAAATTGGATTAAGAGTAATCCAAATTAGACTAATTGAGTTGGACTCAATTTGATTCATGTGTTGAATAAGTCTAATTTTGACAATGATTCATTGAGTCAATTTAATTCAATGAATAGAGATTCATTAAATTAAATTGATTTGAATCAAAGGTTAGGTTTGATCAACCATGGGAGATAAAAAAGGTCAAGTTTGACTTGACTTGAGAGGGAAGATGAAGGGTCAAGTTTGACTTGACCAAATGCCACCTCATTGTGACTTGGCATGGGGTCGGCCAATGATGATGTTCCACATCATCTAGGCTACATCATTGTGTGCCACCTCATGAGGAAGACCAAGAGCCATGACTCTTGGTGTTCCATGGAGGTATTAAACCTCCATTAAGTGGTCGGCCACTTTAGGTGTGTGAATGAATTGCATGGTGTGCTCATTCACTTCTTCTTCTCCCTCTCTAGTTTTTCTCTCCCTCTCATCCTCCATTGCCGTGACTTCTCAAGGGTGCTAGCACACTCTAAGTTGTTCTCTCCACCTTTTTGTCCGTGTGGATACGTGTAGAGGAGTGTTCACTTGACACTCTACGAGATCCGGCAACCTTTGGACGAGCGGGATAAGCGAAGGGCATCGCTACAAGGGTAACGCTATTTTCATGTAGATCTAAGGTAGATCTAGTGTAGACAAATATGTACAAGATTATTTTATATATTTTCGCATGGATCCGTGGCTAGCTTCGGGGTTTTCGCAACCCAAAAAGATATTTTTGCGGCTCGAAATGCTAACAGTGGTATCAGAGCCACGTGCGAAGCTTGTACATGTTTTGTTTTTGTTATTATAAAAAGATTTCAGATCTATAAGTTTCTATAATTTTTCTATTTTTATGGATTTTGTGAGTATTTTTCTTGTAGAGGTGAAGCAACAAGTGCTTGGACACTTGTAGGCTTCATCTACCAAGAAAAACCTTCCGAAATGGCAAGATCTCGCCCAAAAAAAATTATTTTTGTTTGGGACAACAACTTAAGGCGCTGTTAGATCAAGATGGGACACTCGTGATATTCATTTCACGAGAAGGGGCGCTGCCCTAACCCTGCAAGGGGCATTGTCTCATGATGTAACGACCCAATTTTCCCTATTTCAACTTCTAAAAGTCCTTAAAAATATTTAGAAATGGTATAGAAATATTCTAGAGATTTTTAGGAATTTTTAGAATATTTTTATGGAATTTTCTGAGGTCGTTTGGTATTTTTACTAAACGAGAGAAATTTGGACAAAAATAATGTCCAAACCAAGATTCGAACCATGGACCTCGGGTTAAGCCAAGCCTTAAGCGAACCCAGCCAACCAACTGTTCCACGGCTGTTTTGTGAACAAATAGAGAACGAAATAAATTTAAGTAGTGGTTATAGATAATAGAAATAAAAGGTTGCAGAAAAAGGGCCGAGCCGAGGCTCGACCCGAAGACCTCCGACCGCAGCAAAGCTTTAAGCGGAGCGGCTAGCCAAGTGATCAGCGGATTGTTTTGTAAACAAATTAAGAGCGAATTTTATTTAAGTAGTAGTTGGTTAATAGAATACCTAGTTATAAAGAGAGGTTTATTTTCTCCCGTAACCTAAACCCTCGTTTCTTCTTTCTCCTCTTCTACGCGGCGTCGCGACTTTTGCTCGGGCGAAAGAGGCGACGGAGCTAGGTTTCTTCCCTTCGGCGGCCGGCGAAGGCCTTCTTCCGATGAACCTTGCGGACCCGAGCTCCTCTCGTCGAGGAGAACTCGAAGGCGCGAAGAAGATCGAGATCTTCACTTCTCCGCAAGCCCTAGAAGCATTAGAAGCCTTCTTCTCGGTTGTAAGTCCAAGAACGCTAGGTGAGTTGCTACTCACCTGCAGTAGGAGTAGTTCCTTGAGCTTTGATTCTTCTTTGTTTGCTTTCGGGCACGCTGTACAGAATTGGAATTTCTAGAGGTTTGAGAATAGTTTCGAGTTCTGTTTTGGTGTTTCCTTCGAGTTTTGAGACGTGCTGTTGAGATTGTGAAGTTATGCTTACTGCCGTGAGTTTTTGAGAAGGGATTGGAGGTTTAGGATTAATTTCGGTGTTGTCCTTATTTGCTTAAATAGTTTGCAACCTAAGAATAGATTTGTAGCATGCAGATCAGTTTCATGTTGGAGTATTTTGTTTCCTTTGGTTTCCTGCCGTGCCACTGAACAGGAGGGGTTGTTTCTTTGGTTTTCAGATTTTAGTTGTAGAGAATCATGATGTTTAGGGATCTTAGAATAGATTTAAGATTTTGCTTGCCTTCTTGCTAATCTGTTGAAGCATGTTTAGAGCTTAGAACAACTTTTTCTTTAATTTTATATTTGCAAGCAAGAACAATTTCGTATAGGGCTTAGAACAGCCTCTCTTTATTCGCATTTTCTATTTGTGAAGCAATAGATGTACATGAGCAGATTTTCTAGTTCTCATTTGCTATTAAATGTGCATGAGCAGATTTCTTTTCTATTTTTCCTCTGCTAATGGAGGTGCACAAGCAGTTTTCCTTTTCTAGCTTTTCCTTTGCTATTTGTAAGCATGAGTAGATTTCTTTTCTATTACTAATAGAAGTGCAGTTTTTCCTTATTGCTATTAGACGTGCAGTTTTCTTTGCTATCAGTTTAACATGAGCAGTATTGATTCCTATTTTTAGTCCTTTGCTATTAGATTAACATGAACATTTTTATTTTAGAGCATGAGATTACAGAATTTATGGTACTTCCATGAACCTGAATAACATCTCATCTTGGGCATGTAGTCCTAGATTTTCTGTGCCATTTAATAAGCATGAATAGTCATGTATTTTAGTGGAATGATTAAGTGTCCTATTAAACCTTTTTGAGGATTATGAGTAGCTATAAGTAAGAAAAGACCAAGGTTTTGATAGGATCCCTAAATATTAAGAATTGGGATCAGCAGCACGCCAGGTGCTCAAAGAAATGCCAAGGCATTTTATTATAAGAGAATTAAAGCATAATAAGTATAAGGAAGTTATAGTTAAAAAGGAAAAAAAAGTATTTTACTTTTAAATGGCATGTACCGGACACAAGGTCCATTGGGTGGGCTCCTAGATCGCCCCTAGGTACAAGATCGCCTAGAAGTACCATAGTAGTTTCGGGATTAGCTACCTCGATTCTTATTAAGGATGCGTGCAAATTGGTACAATGCCGGGCCCAAGAGAAGTTTATTATTATTTTGAAGTATAAAAGTATTAAAGTATAAGTATTAAACAAGTGAAACAAGCTTCACATATATTTAGAATCAGTAAGTTTAGTTCTTCTTATTTCTAGCATGCAGTATTTCAGTTAGTATGATTCCTTTATTGGTTTATGAGCATGATTAACTATACATGTTTAGTATTTCAGTTAGTATGATTCCTTTATTGGTTTATGAGCATGATTAGCTATACATGTTTAGTATTTCAGTTAGTATGATTCCTTTGCTATGTATGAGCATGAGTAGCTTTACATGTTAGCATTCAGTTTTAGCATGTTTTTATTTATATACATGCATATCGAGTTTTTGTGAGTTAGATAGCGCTCACTAAGCTTTATGCTTATAGTTTGCATTTCCTCCTACTGCAGATAAAGGAAAAGCCAAATAGATATGAAAAGAGGCGACAAGGGAAGGCTTGATGGGCGTGTGATGTCTGGACTGTGGAGTGATCTAAGAAGTTGTTAATTCTTTTTATTAAGAGTCTTAATTGTTAAAAGAATTTAAAACTTGTATATGCTATTTTCTTAGGATTGTTTTATCGTGTATTGCTGGAGTTGATCTTTTGGTATTTTGATTCTTTTGACTATATATAAACTGCGTGGTTGTCTGATATATGTTCCAGCCGCCTGTGGCTGATGTATATATATATATGTATCCCAGTTTATGGTCACCAGTATAGGGGAGATGTTGTCGAAATTTTTCGGTAGAGACTCCTCGTGTTAAGTAGCATACCGGTTAAGTAGAGTTAGTAGTTATGTAGCGTCCATCTTTAGAGAGTAGTAGTAGTGTAGAAGGTGGGTCGTTACAGTTGGTATCAGAGCAGTCCCCATTCTCCAGCATCACACATCAGCATCATCCTTGCCGTCTTCAAGTAAGAAAGTATTTAAGTTTTCTTTCTTATGCTTTCTTTATTATTTGCAGTATAGAGTATTTGCTTATATGCGCTTTAGTAAGATAGAAGTTTTGTATCTCTTTTGTCTATATACCTAAGTTTGTTTAGAAAGGATAGAGAATATATCAAGTCTCTTTCTTTGCATAATTAGATGGCAAGAAGTGAATATCCCCATACCGTTCGTACTGAAAACCAAGATCAGGAGAACGAAGAGCTTAGATCAACTGAGCCCAATCTCTCTGAAGTTGTTGCCCAACTCCAGAGACAAGTAGTAGAGCAGCAACAAGTGATTGCCAACTTGATGACCAATCAACAGCCAGTTCCTCCCACTTCCCCAACCATCAATGTGGAGACTCCAGTGGTGATTGAAGTCCCATCAGCTGCCCTGGAAGTCGCCACAGCACCTAGGAGACAAGAAGCATACCTGATACAGAGGCTAAAGCTGAAGCCAGAAAGTTTCTCAGGCACGACTGAGCCCTGGGATGCTCAGGCTTGATTCAAGACACTGGAGAGCACGATGGAGCTTCTTGACTGGCCAGAAGTCGAGAAGGTTAAGTGTGCCTCTTTCTGCCTATCTGGAGATGCTCGTATGTAGTGGGAGCAAGTTAAGAGTAAGAGAGCAGTCAACCAGATGAGCTGGGTTGACTTCGAGATAAAGTTTTACGAAGAATTTTTCTGTCAACGGATCACCAATAAACATTATGAAGAGCTTATAGAATTCAGACAAGGTGACCTACCAGTAGAAGAAGCGGTCAAATGATTCAACAAGCTAGCTCGCCTTTGCCTAGAGTTAGTAAATACAGTGAAAGAACGAGTCAGACTGATGCTCCGAATATTGAGACCAGAAATAACACTTAATGTAAGTAGTGAAACTCACCGACCACAGATTGGTGAATTGCTGGTCAGCAGGGCATTCGTGAGCACTATCTGAACGACATCAAGGCACAACAAACGCAACACAAGTCAATCAAGATCAAAGACAAGACAGTGGGGAAATAGAGACCCCAATCAAGTAATCAGAACTGGAGTACAGAAGAACAAGAAAGACCCAAGCAGGAGAGCTACCTGGACTACCTCCCAACAGAGAAGTGGAGCCAATTTCAAAAGCTCTATACCGCATGTCTCTAGCGGAGCTGAAAGAGTTGCAAGAGCAACTTCAGGAGCTACTTGACAAAGGATTCATCCGCCTTAATCACTCACCTTGGGGAGCTTCTGTGTTGTTCGTTAAGAAGAAAGACGGATCTATGTTAATGTGCATAGATTTTAGAGCGCTGGGCAAAGTAACAGTTAAGGACAAGTGCCTTCATTCTAGAATAGATGATCTATATGATCAGCTAAAAAGGGCAATAGTGTTCTCAAAAATAGACCTGCGCTCTGGGTATCATCAGTTGGAAGTGAAGGAAAGTGACATACCCAGAATAGCTTTCAGGACCAGATACGGACACTACGAGTTCGTAGTCATGTCTTTTGGTGTGACTAATGCACCTGCAGTTTTCATGGACCTGATGAACAGAGTGTTCAGAGAATACCTTGACAAATTTGTCATTGTGTTCATCGACGATATTCTAATCTATTCCAGAACCCAAGAGGAGCATGACACGCACTTGAGGATAGTACTGCAGACTCTTCAGCAAAAGCAGCTTTACGCTAAATTCTCAAAGTGCGAGTCCTGGTTAGATTAGGTGGCATTTCTTGGTCACATAATTTCTAAAGAAGGCATTCAAGTGGATCCAGCCAAAATAGAAGCAGTCAACAACTAGAGTAGACCCAAGAACGCCAGGGAGATTAGAAGCTTCCTTGGTTTAGCTGGGTACTACAGGAAATTCATGGAGGACTTTTCCAGGATAGCCTCTCCACTGACAGCCCTCACTAGGAAGAACAAGAAGTTTGAATGGTCAGACAAATGTGAGCAGAGTTTCCAAGAGCTCAAGAAGAGACTGACCAGTGCTCCTATCCTGACAGTTCCAGAAAGTGACAGGAGTTTTGACATCTACAGTGATGCTTCCAAGATGGGCCTAGGAGTTGTACTCATGCAGGAAGGAAAAGTGATAGCTTATGCTTCCAGACAACTCAAGGATTATAGAAAGAACTACCCCACTCATGATCTTGAGCTAGCAGTTGTGGTCTTTGCACTAAAACTCTGGCAGCATTATGTTGGGTTTTTCGGGCCGCGAAAACCGCTTTTCGCGTCGCGAAAACCCCGAATCACCCAAAGCCGTAGATCCGTGCAAGGAAAAACTGAATGAAATACAAGTACGAGTTTCAAAAACTTTAGATCTACTCCTGGATCTATGTGTTGAGAGCTTTTACCTTTGAAGCGTGCCCTCGCAAAATTCCCGCTCGTCCAAGGTACGTGTCGGATCTCCAAAGTATCAAGGTAGATACTTCTCTAGTGATATCCACAAGAACAAGGAGTGCTCTCTAGCACTCAAGGATGGAGAAGAGAGCCCCAAGTGTGCTAGCACTTTCTAGAGCTCTCGGATAGAATTTTGAAAAAGAAAAAGAGAGAAAAAACAAGAAGACTCTCACATACTCAACTAGTAGTATCCTCTTCTTGTGTCTTTCACACTCTCTTATCTTTTCTTGGATGAAACTCAACACCTTCTCACCTTCCAAAACCCCACGGCAACAGCAAGGAGAAGCAAGCATCCAAGGAAGAAGAAGCTAGAATGAATGCAAATCAATTGCATTCACCCATCATCAAGTGTGTGGCCGGCCACACAAATGTAACCCCCTCATTTAATGTGGTCGGCCACATTAAAAGGAATGGGTGTGTAACCTCCATGAGGTGGCACACCATTATGAGGAGGTGATGATGTGGCAAGGATGTGTCATGCCATGTAGGATGAGTCAACCTACATGATGTGGCAATGCATCAAGTCAAACTTGATGTTTCAACTTCCATTTGGTCAAGTCAAAATTGACCAATTTCTTCCTTGTTGAGTTAAATCCAACCTTTGATTCAAGTCAATTTCAATTTAATGAATCTCAATTCATTAATATAAATTGACTCAATGAATCAAATTTAAATTAGACTCATTCAACAATTGAATCTAATTAAGTCTAACTCAATAAGTCTAATTTGAATCCAATCTTTGGAGCATCATATGAACCTAATCCAATTGGTTCATCATATGAACCTAATCTCCATCCACTTGTTCTTTGTGTGTGACCCAATAGGTTCTTGTAACGTTGGCAGTGTTTCTAAACTCCTTTAGAAACATAAGCAATGAGCGGCATCTAGCAATACATCATTGCTACCCAAGTTACAAGAATGTTGAGATCTAACATCACCTTGTGACTACTAATTGTGACTCCTCACAATATGTGACATTGTCCTTCTATCCTAGACATCTAGATTGATCAATATGAGGCATAGACCATGTCATCCTCTAATCAATCTAAATCTTGAACTCCAAGTAGACTCACTCGATCAAATGAGCTCAACATCTCATATTGACTCATTTGGGCATGGCCATGCACTTAGTGGTCTCACTCTATCAAGAATATTGATGTCGCTCCCGTCATATGGGAGGGATAGATCCCAACTACATCACTCACATCCCTCTGCATAATTTGTTACATACCCGGTAAACGCTTTTATAGTCCACCCAGTTACGGGTAACTTTTGACGAAACCAAAGTACATAACTCCTTATGTAGGGATCCATGGTGACTTCAGGTCCAAGGACTAATAGTCATACTAATAGCCACATGAGAAAGTATATGACACTCATATAACGATCCATTATACTTTCTCATGGCGGGTCATTCAGTATACATTCTCCAATGCATTCAACTTGATATCTCCATATCCATGACTTCTGAGATCAAGTCATCGAGTTGACCTACATGCTAGTTTTATTGCATTAACATTGTACCTGAATGTTAACACTCGACTAGGAATGATTTAGAGTAGTGTTCCCTATATCATCTCACTATCGGTTCAACTAACCGATTGATATAGGTGAGAACCATCTACTCAAGGACATTATTATACTTAGTTTATTTGGCACCAATACAAGTATGTATAATAACCAAAATCCAAATGCCTTTATTTATATAGAATATGATACAATAAGTCCAAAATACAATCATCAAATGATTGGCTCTAGGGCTCTAGCTAACGATCTCCCACTAGCACTAGTGCCAATCAGTGTAGGCTCTAAGCCCAAATGACCTAGTGTGACCATCATGCTTCTTCTGTGCCAAAGCCTTGGTCAAGGGATCTGCGATGTTAGCCTCTGTAGGTACTCTGCAAATCTTCACATCTCCTCCCTCGATGATCTCTCGAATGAGATAGAAGCGCCATAGTATGTGTTTGGTCCACTGGTGTGAGCGAGGTTCCTTTGCCTGTGCTATAGCTCCATTGTTGTCACAATAGAGCTCAATGGGGTCAGCAATGCTAGGAACCACCCCAAGTTCAGTGATGAACTTGCGGATCCAAACTGCCTCCTTTGCTACCTCTGATGTAGCAATGTACTCGGCTTCTGTTGTAGAATCGCCATCGTATCCGCTTGAACTCTTCCAATGACAAGACCACCATTAATGCAAAATCGAACCCATCGCGATCTATAGTCATCCTGGTCGGTCTGGAAGCTAGCATCACTGTAACCCTTTACAGCTGCCTCATCATTGCCTCCATATATCAAGAAATATTCTTTAGTCCTTCTTAAGTACTTAAGAATATTCTTGACCGCTATCCAGTGACTTTCACCTGGATCTGACTGGTATATGCTCGTCATGCTCAAAGCATACGAGACATCAGGTCGAGTACATAGCATGGCGTACATGATCGATCCTATGGCTGAGGCATAAGGGATCTGATCCATGCGGTCTCTCTCCTCTCTAGAAGAGGGACCTTGAGTCTTCGAAAGACTCACGCCATGTGACATCGGCAGAAATCCCTTCTTGGAGTTCTGCATGGCAAACCGAAGGAGTACCTTGTTAATATATGTACTCTGACTTAGGCCAAGCAATCTCTTAGATCTATCTCTATAGATCTGTATCCCTAGAATGCGGGATGCCTCACCTAAATCCTTCATTGAGAAGCAACTCCCTAGCCAGGTCTTGACAGACTAAAGCATAGGGATGTCCTTCCCAATGAGTAGTATGTCATCCACATACAATATGAGGAAGACAACTGTGTTCTCTACAACCTTCTTGTACACACAAGGCTCATCTTCATTCTTGATGAATCCAAACTGTTTGATTGCATCATCGAATCGAAGATTCCAGCTCCGAGATGCTTGCTTTAGTCCATATATGGACCTATGCAGCTTGCATAGTATGCTGTGGATCTACAAAACCCTCAGGTTGTGTCATGTACACATCCTCGAGTAGGTTTCCATTCAGAAACGCGGTTTTGACATCCATCTGCCATATATCATAGTCATGGTAGGCTGCAATAGCAAGCATGATCCGAATGGACTTAAACATCGCTACTTGAGAAAAGGTTTCATCATAGTCAATACCATGAATCTGCTTGAAACCTTTAGCTACCAAGCGACCCTTATAGATAAGTCCATCCATGTCAGTCTTTCTCTTAAAGACCCACTTGCACCCAATGGGTTTTACCCCTTCAGGTGGATCAACCAAAGTCCATACTTGGTTGGTGTACATGGATTCCATCTCGGATCTCATGGCCTCTAGCCATTTCTCGGAATCTGGTCTCATCACATCTTCCTGATAAGTGGTAGGTTCATCCTCTATAAGCACAACGTCATCATGCTCAGACAAGAGAAACGAGTATCTCTCAGGCTGACGACGCACCCTATCAGACCTGCGAAGAGGTATGTCTACTTGAACTGGTTGTTGTTCCTCAACTCCTTGTGGAACATCATCCACAACACTTTGTGGTTCCAGTTCAACTTCCATCGAGGCTTCAGTGCTAGTATTCGCATCTTGAACTTCTTCAAGATCGAACGTGCTCCCACTAGTCTTTCTAGAAACAAAGTCCCTTTCTAAAAAGACCCCAGTCTTTGCCACAACTACCTTGTGCTTGTAAGACCGATAGGTTCGATAGAGGGGGGGGGTGAATATCGATTCGAAAATATCGAGTATAAGCGCAGCGGAAAAGAAAAGTAGACACAGTTGTTTTTACTTCGTTCGGAGCCTGTGACGACTCCTACTCGAAGGCCCGTGGTCCTTGACCACTTTCGTTGGGCAATCACTAGCAATTCGAATATAATTACAAAATGAGTACAAGGAATGCTAATGAAACAAAGTAATACCGACAAGGAAATTAACCAAAAAGACGAAGAAGCACTTTGTCGGAGCTTTGTTAGCGTCGCAGGAACGTGGAGCAGCAGGACCAGCAGTCGAAGAGTTCTCAGTAATGATGATTTTGCAGCTCCTGCCTGGGGCTTCTTTTATATGCTGTCCCGGGCGCCTGGATCCCTTCCGGGCGCCTGGAACGTGACGTAGCTGCACAAACCATGATGCTCCACGTGGCGACGACTCGGCTGGATGAAATTTGCCTTCCGGGCGCCCGGATCCCTTCCGGGCGCCCGGACCCCTCTTCTCCAAAAAGTCCTTCTCCTGCAAGAAAAGGTTAGTCCGAGGCAAATGTACCCTGCAGCAAAGAATGTTAGCACAGTTTTATAGATGAGCAAAGTATGACTTAGATTCCGTCTTTCCGAGACCGGAATCTAGTCACGATCTCGACTCAGATATCCGAAATGGATCTAAGCCGGATCGACGCCTAATGTTCCCTACCCGGGAACGCGTCTCACTCCCCTCCGGTGACTTACCTCACTTACCGCCAGACGTCCGGTCAGCCCGCTGACCCGTCTGGACTTCTCGCCAGCGTCCGGTCAGCCCGTCGACTTGTCGCCACTATCCGGTCAGCCCGTCGACCTAGCTGGACTTCTCGCGGTCAGCCCGTCGACCTAGGTGGACTTCTCGCCAAGCGTCCGGTCAGCCGTCGACCGCGCTGACTTCTCGCCACTATCCGGTCACCGTCGACCTAGTGGACTTTTCGCACACTTGATAAAAGTGTCGACAACAACAAACCTAACTTAACCTGATTTGTCATTCATCAAAACTGAGTTAGACCGTTAGTGCTAACCGCACCAACAATCTCCCCTTTTTTGATGACAACCTGGTTAAGTTAGTGATAAAAATATGCAAGAATCAAGCATGATTTTTAAGGTTTAAGTTAGTTTTTCAAGTTTGCATTAAGTTGCTCTAACTTAACCAACCTAACCCTCCCCCTTTGGCATTCATCAAAAAACAAGGGTAAAGATACACAGTGAGAAATACCGAAAACAATAATACCTTGAACAATAACTGTGTTTTTAAATCCAAGAGAAGATCAAATTGACTTGGGGGAGTATAAAGTTTTGAAATTTTGTTTAAAGCATTAGCTTTTAGTTTTTAAAAAATTGCTAAGTTTAGATAGGTTAATTTTCAAACATACGTCTATAAGGTCCAAAACAAGTTTCAACTTTGAAATGCTACTTAAACATAAGTTTTCAAAACCAAAATTCCAAAACTAAGTTTGAAAAGTCTAGTTTTCAGAACTGATTGAACTTTATTTTTCAACACTAAGTGTACAAGATTCAATTTTCAAAATCAAGAAAAATAATTTTGAGAAGCTTAGTTTGTAAACTAAACTTTGTAAAATTTATCTTTCAAATTAAATTGTCAAAATTAAGTAAAATCAAAATTTTAAGAAATAGACTTAAGACAATTTTTTTTTTTTAAGTAAGATTAAGTTTAAATCTTTACTTGAAAAGTTCAGTTTTCAAAGAATAGGTAAAAAGTTTGTGAGATTAAAAATTTCACAATTTTAAACAAATTATTTTTAAACTTTGATTTTAAAAATTAAGTTGAAAATTCAATTTGGAAAACTAAAGTAGTTTATTTCTCCCCCTGAATTTGATATCTAACCAGCTGTCTAACCAATTAGGTACTAACTAACTATTAGAAAATAGTAGCTTTCTCTTGGTTAGTCAGATTAAGTTAATTATAATCAGTCAGTGTTTGATTTGACTGATGAACTTTAATCTGATTAATATTTGAATTGTATTTAACGTCCAGACTGATACTGATGCACTGAAATAAGCATCTTAGGTCCAGACAGATGGCCTATGCATCTCACCCCTTTCTATGTTTATCAACCACAAGTAAGGTAAACCTAAGGTGTTGGTGAGATGCTCAAGAACTAAACCTATGGGTACATGCTTTCTAAGGATGTAAGACTAGTCTAAGGCCAAAACTGTTTTTGAAAGTCTAAAAATGGAAATTTTGAAATCAAACAAGTTTAGCCTATAAGTTGATAAAATCAGTTTTGAAAGTATTTTTGAAGGATCCTAGTCTATTGAGCACATCCCTAATTGTCGTCGTAAGTTGCTAAATTCACTTTCAGGGAGGGGTTTTGTAAAAATGTCAGCTAAATTTGATTTAGACTCAATGTACTTGAGTTCAATATCACCTTTAGTAACATGATCCCTGATGAAGTGATGCCTAACTTCAATATGTTTGGTTCTTGAATGATGCACAGGATTCTTGGTTAAGTTAATCGAACTTATATTATCAATTAATACTTTTACATTTGTGATATTTAAGTTGAAATCTTTTAGAGTATGCATCATCCATAGTATTTGTGCAACACACTCGCCTATAGCTATGTATTCTGACTCAGTTGTAGATAGTGCAACACAGTGTTGCTTTCTACTAAACCAGCTGACAAGGGATGGACCAAGTAGTTGGCATCCACCACTTGTGCTTTTGCGGTCTAATTTGCATCCGGCATAATCTGAATCAGAATATCCTATTAATTCAAAGTTGTTGGTTCTAGGATACCAAATACCTACATTTGTGGTTCCCTTGAGGTATCTAAAGATTCTTTTGACTTGAGTCAAATGAGATTCTTTAGCACAGGTTTGGTATCGAGCACACATACTAACTGCAAATAAAATGTCAGGTCGGCTTGCAGTTAAGTAAAGCAGACTACCTATCGCGCTCCGATAATGTTTTAAGTCTACTGACTTTCCATTAGGATCATCATCTAGGATTGTGTTTACGGCCATAGGTGTTTTTATTTCTTTAGTATTTTCCATTCCAAATTTTCTAAGTAACTCCTTAGTATATTTTTGTTGATAAATATAATTTCCTTCATTTGTTTGTTTGACTTGTAACCCTAGAAAATAAGTTAATTTTCCTACCAGACTCATTTCGAATTCGTGTTCCATTAGGTTTGTAAATTCGTTTAAAAATTCTGCGTTTGTTGAACCAAAGATGATATCATCTACATAAATTTGAGCTATAAAAATATCTTCTTTTATTGATTTCACAAATAGTGTTGGGTCAATTTGACCTTGATTGAACCCTTTAGAGGTTAAGTAAGAGGTTAGTCTTTCATACCATGCCCTAGGTGCCTGTTTAAGTCCATATAATGCCTTTTTTAATTTGTAGACATGATCAGGGTGTTCTAGGCTTTCAAAACCTGGCGGCTGACCTACATACACTTCTTCTTTTATCAATCCATTAAGAAAGGCAGACTTGACATCCATTTGGTATAGTTTGAATCCTTTATGTGCTGCATAGCTTAGTAACATTCTAATGGACTCTAATCTAGCTACCGGGGCATAAGTTTCATCGTAGTCAAGTCCTTCAACTTGACTGAACCCTTTGGCAACCAACCTGGCCTTGTTCCGAGTAATTTCTCCAGTTTCACTTAATTTGTTTCGAAATACCCATTTGGTTTCTATTATTTTCTTATCGTTAGGTGGAGGTACTAGGTCCCAAACTTCATTGCGCTCAAATTGAGCTAATTCTTCTTGCACAGCTATGACCCAGTCTGGGGATTCAGCTACGGCTTTGGGTTCAATATTTGAGATTAACGAGATTTGACTTAGGTTTCTGAAAGATGACCTAGTTTGAACCCTCAGGTCTGGGTCACCAATTATTTGATTAGTAGGATGGTTTGGGTTGACTCTTATGGTTCTAGGAGGTTGACTTTCTTGTAGTTGTTCTTCTTCTTCATGATTTTGGGTTTGGTTTGTTCCCTCAGAATTGATATGTTCGTTAACAGAGTTAACTGGTTGAGGTTGGGCTTGTTCTAGGTTTTGATTGGATTCTTTAAATTTTACATTGGTGGTTTCCTCAATTCTTAAAGTGACTTTATTATAAATTCTGTAGCCTCTGCTATTCAGAGAGTAACCTAGAAAAATTCCATTTTCTATTTTGGAAGTGAATTTGCCTAAGTGTTCTCTAGTATTTAGGATAAATGCTGGACAACCAAATACCTTAAAGTATTTTATATTAGGTTGTTTGTTGTAAAATATTTCAAAAAATGTTTTATTGTGGTTTTTGTTTAGTGTTGTTCGGTTTTGTACATAGCAGGCTGTACTGACAGCTTCTGCCCAAAAATATTTAGGTAAGTTGTATTCATTTAGCATAGTTCTAGATGCTTCAAGTAAGGTTCTATTTTTCCTTTCTACAATTCCATTTTGTTGGGGAGTTTTAGGGCAGGAAAATTCATGATGGTAGCCATTTTCAAGGCAAAATTTATCAAAATTATGATTTTTAAATTCTCCTCCATTATCACTTCTGATTCTTTTAATTTTTATGCCTTTTTCATTTTCAATTTGTTTGCAGAAATTCGTAAAAATTTCAACGGTTTCATCTTTATGTTTTAAGAATTTGACCCAAGTGAACCTAGAATAGTCGTCTATTATAACTAAACAGTACAGACTTCCATTTATTGATTTAACCCCGTGGGAGTCAAATAAATCTAAGTGTAAAAGTTCTAGGACTGAGTTGGTTTGGGATTCATTAATTGGTTTGTGGGTAGATTTTGTTTGTTTGCCTTGTTGACAAGCATTACATATTGTTGAATCTAAGTTAGGTAATTTTGGTAAGCCTCTAACTAGACCATTTAATTTACTTATGTTTCTGAAATGGGTGTGTGACATTCTTCTGTGCCATAACCAGGTTTCTTCTTTTTGCGTTAAATAACATTTGACTGAAGAAGTGGTTAAGTTGATGGCATAGATATTGTCTTTTCTAAAGCCTTTTAGGCTTATAGTTGGATTATCTAGATGTTTGATCAAACATTCTGTGGATAGAAATTTTACCTTATACCTAGTGTCACACAATTGACTTATACTCAGAAGATTGTATTTAAAATTTTCAACAAGTAGAACATTTGAAATTATGAAATCTATTTTTAATTCAATATTACCTATACCAATTACCTTGAGTTTACCGTTGTTTCCAAAGGCAACTGTTCCTAGGCTTTTGTAGGTTAATTGAGTGAACTTGGTGTGATCTCCAGTCATATGTTTGGAGCAGCCACTGTCCAAAATCCACTTGGTTTCCTACAACACGTAGGATTTTTATGTTAGTCTTAGTTTATCAATTTTTAATCAATCATTATTATTATTATTATTATTATTATTTTAATTAACTAATTTAAGTTTAAAATTAAAATTTTTGAAATTAATTTTTAAGTTTAAAATTAAATTTTTGAAATTAATTTTTAAGTTTAAAATTAAAATTTTTGAAATTAATTTTTAAGTTTAAAATTAAAATTTTTGAAATTAATTTTTAAGTTTAAAATTAAAATTTTTGAAATTAATTTTTAAGTTTAAAATTAAAATTTTTGAAATTAATTTTTAAGTTTAAAATTAAAATTTTGAAATTAATTTTTTAAGTTTAAAAATAAAAATTTTTGAAATTAATTTTTAAGTTTAAAATTAAAATTTTTGAAATTAATTTTTAAGTTTAAAATTAAAATTTTTGAAATTAATTTTTAAGTTTAAAATTAAAATTTTTGAAATTAATTTTTAAGTTTAAATTAAAATTTTTGAAATTAATTTTTAAGTTTAAAATTAAAATTTTGAAATTAATTTTTAAGTTTAAAATTAAAATAAGCCTAATTCATCTCACCCGATCTATGTTATTAATCAGGGAATCCTATGATTTTGTGAGATGAAATTGGTTTGATTACAAACTTTTGGTTTGACTTGTGTTAGATTCAGATTTAGTTTTGGTTTCCACAAATAGGCATTCTTCGGATAAACTTCTAAACTTGGTGAGTCACAGGGACATCATTAGAAGTAACCAACCTTTCGAAGTTTTCCGAATAGTCCTATCCACGGAACTTAGTACTAAATCTTGGTCTAACTGGTTAGGATTCGTTTAAGGGTAGCTTCGGTCAGTTCCACTTGGCCAAATGCACCAGATCGAAGCCATATCTTTCTAGACATGCGATGCCCAAGCTTCCCTAACGTACTATCATCAAAAAACTTCACTAGTACCATGAGTCAAGTTAACTTCGGTCTCTTTTTAACTAATCCTAATTACCCTGTCGGGTTAGTTTGTTTTGGAGGTGCCAGCTATTCTGGAGCCTCCCCCTGAATTATTGGCCATTAATTTAGATTTTGGGTTTGTGTCGATTCTTTTTATAGTTATAATCAACTTGGTGATAGTCTAAATTTTGTTGAGTTTTGAATTTTGATTTCAAGTTAAATTTATTTTTTAGTTTTTGATCTGATTTATTCAAGTTTATATAATGTATTTTATCTTTAGGTATATAGAATTGATTAGGTCCTACTTGCGTGGTTAAGCACGCTTTCGGGACCCAAGCTTGTTTAGTTACTTTGTGTTGGGTTAATAATGATTTAAAGGTTTTGTTTGATTTTGACTTATATCCAAGTCCGGTTTTATTATAGCATGCCTTTTGGTTATTTAGAATTAAATCTAAATTTTTAGATCTTGTTGTGAATTTTTCCAACAATTCTTTTAACTTATTAATTTCACTTTTTAATGATAAATTCTCCTCCTCAAGTGTTCGGTCTTGAGTTGGATTCGAATTTTTTAATTGTTCCTTGAGGTTTTGATTTTCTTCAAGAAGTGATTTATTTTCATTTTCCAATTTAACTAATTTTTTATTTAAACACGAGATAATTCTAAAGAATTTACGATTTAAGTTTAGGTATACCTCTTCGGAACCTTCGGAAACGAGTGCGGACTCGTGGCTCGATTCGGGTTCGGACCCGTCTTCCGATTCCTCTGATTCGTCTTCCGTTTCAGCTTCGCGAGCCATCAGCGCGAGGTGACTTTGGTGCTTTTGCCTTTCTCCCTCCGATTCGTCTGAGGAGGAATCGTCCCATGTTGCTTTGAGGGCTTTCTTCTTTGTTGACTTTGGTTTGTCAAGTTTCAATCTTGGGCATTCGTTCTTGTAGTGCCCCTTTTTGTTGCATCCGAAACATGTGACATTTCTTGAGTCGGTTGGCGAACTGATCTTCTGAAGATCCTGTTTGCTGAAGTTTCTCTTTTTCCTGGTGAACATTTTCCTTACCAGGTTCACCAGGTGTTCTTCGTCTTCAGAGTCTTGATCGGAATCTTCTTCAGATTCAGGTTTGTTCTTCTTTTCTTTAGATGAACCTGCGAATAAAGCTACACCTTTCTCAACCCCGGCGTTAGTTTGCTCATGAAGTTCTAATTCACAGAAGAGTTCATCCAATTTTAATTTAGATAAATTTTTTGAAATTTTGTAGGCATCTACAATTGATGCCCACAAATTATTTCGCGGAAAAGCATTTAACGCGTACCTTATTAAGTCTCGGTTCTCCATTTGGTGTCCTATCGCATGGAGACCGTTGAGGATATCTTTGACCCTCGCGTAGAGCTGACTTGCCGTTTCTCCTTCCTGCATTTTTATATTAAAAATTTTATTTAACAGCAAATCTCTTTTTGTTACCTTCGCGTCGCTTGTTCCTTCGTGCAGCTCGATCAGTTTATCCCAGAGCTCCTTAGCGTTTTCATGCGGTCCGACCCGGTTCAGTTCTTCTCGTGTTAGTCCGCAGTGTAGAGTGTTGATGGCTTTGTTTTCAATTGATGCCTTTTTCTTTAAATCATTTGTCCATTCTTCAGGGTCTATTATTTTCCCGGAGTTGTCTACTGGAATTTTATAAGCCTTTGTGACGCTCATCCATTGGTCGTAGTCTGTCTTCATGTAGACCTCCATTCTTCTCTTCCAGTATGAAAAGTCATCCCCATTGAATAGGGGAGGACGAACTGTGCTGAAGCCTTCTTGTTGAGACATCTTATCCTGCACACACTAAATTAACTGGAAAAAAGGAAATCCCAAGACTTCGTCTTGGATTAGCAGTGCGGAAAAAAAAAACTCTAAGTGTAACGAAAAAAATCTTCCAAAAAGATAATAATATCAGTTTGGAATTGAAAAATATTTCACCCCTTGTCTGATTGGTGGTTGCACCAAATCAGAGCGGTACCTGCTCTGATACCACTTGTAAGACCGATAGGTTCGATAGAGGGGGGGGGGTGAATATCGATTCGAAAATATCGAGTATAAGCGCAGCGGAAAAGAAAAGTAGACACAGTTGTTTTTACTTGGTTCGGAGCCTGTGACGACTCCTACTCGAAGGCCCGTGGTCCTTGACCACTTTCGTTGGGCAATCACTAGCAATTCGAATATAATTACAAAATGAGTACAAGGAATGCTAATGAAACAAAGTAATACCGACAAGGAAATTAACCAAAAAGACGAAGAAGCACTTTGTCGGAGCTTTGTTAGCGTCGCAGGAACGTGGAGCAGCAGGACCAGCAGTCGAAGAGTTCTCAGTAATGATGATTTTGCAGCTCCTGCCTGGGGCTTCTTTTATATGCTGTCCCGGGCGCCTGGATCCCTTCCGGGCACCTGGAACGTGACGTAGCTGCACAAACCATGATGCTCCACGTGGCGACGACTCGGCTCCCGGCCCCCTCTTCTCCGGAAAGTCCTTCTCCGCAAGAAAAGGTTAGTCCGAGGCAAATGTACCTGCAGCAAAGAATGTTAGCACAGTTTATAGATGAGCAAGTATGACTTAGATTCCGTCTTTCCGAGACCGGAATCTAGTCACGATCTCGACTTCGGATATTCGAAATGGATCTAAGCCGGATCGACGCCTAATGTTCCCTACCCGGAACGTCCTCGCATGATCCTCCCTCCGATGACTTACCTCACTTACGCCGGATGTCCGGTCAGCCTGACCCGCTTGGACTTCTCGCCAAGCGTCCGGTCAGCCCCGCTTGGACTTCTCGCCAGCTATCCGGTCAGCCCGTCGACCTAGCTGGACTTCTTGCCAAGCGTCCGGTCAGCCCGTCGACCCGCTTGGACTTCTCGCCAGCTATCCGGTCAGCCCGTCGACCTAGCTGGACTTTTCCTGCACACTTGATAAAAGTGTCAGACAACAACAAACCTAACTTAACCTGATTTGTCATTCATCAAAACCTGAGTTAGACCGTTAGTGCTAACCGCACCAACAGTGCTGACTGGGAATGTAGAAGTAATATCCCTTAGTTTCCTTGGGATATCCGATGAAATAGCACTTGTCGAATTTGGGTCCTAATTTGTCTGAGACTTGACGTCGTACGTAAGCCTCACAACACCAAATCCTCATGAAAGACACCTGGGAATCTCTCCCAGTCCATATCCTATATGGTGTCTTTATCACGGCCTTGGATGGAACTCGGTTGCGAATGAAAGCTGCCGTGTCTAGAGCATAGCCCCAAAGGTATGTCGGAAGATCTGTGTGACTCATCATAGATCGTACCATATCTAATAGGGTACGATTCCTCCTTTCGGATACACCATTCCACTGTGGTGTTCCAGGAGGAGTGAGTTGGGATAGAATCCCACACTCACCTAAATAGTCACGAAACTCATGGCTTAAGTATTCACCACCTCGATCTGATCGAAGTATTTTAATACTCTTGCCAAGCTGGTTCTGTACTTCATTCTTGAATTCTTTGAACTTTTCAAAGGTTTCGGACTTATGTGTCATCAAGTACACATAACCATATCTACTGAAGTCATCAGTAAATGTGATGAAGTATTTATAACTGCCTCTAGCAGCGACATTGAAAGGGCCACATACATCACTATGTATGAGTCCTAACAAATCAGTCGCTCTCTCGCTGTGCCCACTAAAGGGAGTCTTGGTCATCTTGCCTCGTAGGCATGACTCGCATATCTCATATGATTCAAAATCAAATGAGTCCAGCAAACCATCCTTATGGAGCTGGGATAAGCGCTTGTCATTTATATGACCTAAGCAACAGTGCCAGAGATAGGTGTGGTTCATATCGTTCGATTTGAACCTTTTGGTACTAACGTTATAGATAGAGCTCTCAAGGTCTAGAATATAGAGTCCGTTCATCAGAGGTGCACTACAATAGAACATATCGTTTAAATAGACAGAACAACATTTGTTCTTTATTATAAACGAGAATCCTTTCTTGTCTAAACAAGAAACTGATATAATGTTCTTAGTCAATGCAGGCATATAACAACAATCGTCTAACTCTAGTATAAGCCCAGAGGGCAGAGATAGAAAATAAGTCCCTACAGCAACAGCAGCAACCCGTGCTCCATTGCCTACTCGTAGGTCTATCTCGCCCTTTGTTAATACTCTGCTATTTCTCAGTGCTTGTACATTAGTACAAATGTGCGAAGCACATCCGGTATCTAATACCCACGACAAAGAAATAGAGAGGTTGACTTCTATAACATTTATACCTGAAGTAGAAATCTTATTTCTCTTCTTGTTAAGATCTTCCAGGTATCCTGTGAAGTTCCTCTTCCAGTGCCCTGCTTGTCCTTGATATAGTTGACGAAGATGTTCAACCATATCGTAAGCACACATCAACTCATGTTGCTTCTAAAGCTCAGAGCTCATGGTTGCGAGCATTAGACAGGACACATCTAATGCGTCATCTTGATGCTTCTTGGCAGGAGGAGCCTCCGGAATGGGCTGCTCCAGAACGTACAGTTTACGTTCCTGAGTGAGAACTATTCTCAGGTTCCTGTACCAGTCCAGGAAATTTGCTCCGTTGAGCTTGTCCTTCTTAAGGATAGAACGCAGGGAGAAAGAGTTCGTATTCGATGTCATGGTTATCTACAACAGAAAATTTACAGAAATAAATATCATATTCTTTTAAAATCATTTAATTAGGCCTTTAATTAAATGATGCTCCCACTGAATTCTATAATTCTTGTGGGACAAGATCCACATCATACTAACCCTTGAGTTAGCTTTGGCTAATACGCCCAAGGCTTAGTATGATCGGTAGGTAACGATTACCAATTACATCTCTATGCAACTCTTGTTTATAAAATCAATATCCGCATTTATATTAAAACTCGAGTTAGCTTTGGCTAATACGCCCGAGAGTTAATATAGATGTGATTTTGACCTATCTTTTTCAACCGTTGGAAGAATGCCTATAGTTGACTCGATCTAACCGAGCAACTAGGAATACTCAATCTAATTGAGTTTGTATTTACCCATGCGTTGATAGGCGGGACCAAGATTGTCCCTCCGTACCCTACCAAGATAATATGTATTGCTCTACTTTGGCAGATTCAACAATACATGTGATCGAGGTAGTGATAGGTATCACG
Organism: Zingiber officinale; assembly: GCF_018446385.1. Classification (NCBI taxonomy): domain Eukaryota; kingdom Viridiplantae; phylum Streptophyta; class Magnoliopsida; order Zingiberales; family Zingiberaceae; genus Zingiber; species Zingiber officinale. The sequence continues at coordinate 92,225,399 of NC_056002.1, read as the reverse complement.
GCACGGTTAGGCATTTAGAGTTGGTTCGATCGAGATCTAATCCAATCGAAAAGGATGCATCTTGTGCACGACTTAGATCTAATCTAATCGCAAGGGTGCATCATGTGCACGACTTAGATCTAATCTAATCGTAAGGCACTAATTAATTAATTACTTATTAAACATGCATCATATATGTTAGTTAGAACCCTAGAGCCAATCATTTGATGATTGTATGGACTCATGTATATCATATTCATGTATATATATAAAGGCATTTGGTTTTTGGTTATTATGCTTATTTGTATTAGTGCCAGATAAAATAAGTATAGTAACGCCCTAGAGTAGAAAGGTTCTTACCTATATCAATCGATTGGTTGAATCAATAGTGAGATGTATAGGGAACACTACTCTAAATCATTTCTAGTCGAGTATTAACATTCAGGGACAATGTTAATACAATAAGACTAGCATGTAGGTCAGCTCGATGACTTGATCTCACAAGTCATGGATATAGAGATATCAAGCTGACACATGGGTATGCATTAGAGAATGTATACTGAATGACCCGCCATGAGAAAGTATCATGGATCGTTATATGAGTGTCATATACTTTCTCATGTAGCTATTAGTATGACTATTAGTCCTTTGACCTGAAGTCACCATGGATCCCTACATAAGGAATTATGTACTTTGGTTTCGTCAAACGTCACCCGTAACAGGGTGGACTATAAAGGCGATTACTGGGTATGTAATAAATTATGCAAAGGGATGTGAGTGATGTAGATGGGATCTATCCCTCCCATATGACGGGAGCGACATCAATATTCTTGATAGAGTTAGACCACGAAGTGCATGGCCATGCCCAAATGAGTCAACATGAGATGTTGAGCTCATTTGATCGAGTGAGTCTACTTGGAGTTCAAGATTTAGATTGATTAGAGGATGACACGGTCTATGCATCATATTGATCAATCTAGATGTCTAGGATAGAAGGACAATGTCACATATTTTGTGAGGAGTCACAATTGGTAGTCACAAGGTGATGTCGGATCTCGACATTCTTGTAACTTGGGTAGTAATGATGTGTTGCTAGATACCGCTCATTACTTATGCTACTAAATGGGTTTAGGACATTGCCAACGTTACAAGAACCTATAGGGTCACACACTAAAGACAATTAGATGGAGATTTGGTTCATATGATGAACCAAGAGGATTAGATTCATTTGATGAATCATATTGGATTAAGAGTAATCCACATTGGGCTAATTGAGTTGGACTCAAGTTGATTCATGTATTCAATGAGTCTAATTTAGATTATGACTCATTAAATCAACTTAATTTAATGAATTAGATTCATTATATTAAGTTGGCTTGAATCATATGGTTGGATTAGATCAACCATGAGAGAGATTTGATCAAGTTTGACTTGATTTGAGAGGAAGAGAAAAAGTCATGTTTGACTTGACTTTTTGCCACATCACTAGTGAGTTGGCAAGATGTGGACCAATAGGATTGCTCCACATCATCAATGTGTGCCACCTTATGGAGGTTACAAGCCTCCATAGCATTTAATGTGGCCGGCCCACATTAAATGAGGAGGTTACACTTGTTGCCATGTCATTTAGTGAGGTGGCAAGATGTGGACCAATAGTGTTGATCCACATCATCCTAGAGTGCCACCTCATGGGGGTTACAACTCTTAATGGTCTCCACATTAATTGGAATTAATGTGGGGGTTACACCTCCTAGAGTGGCCGGCCACTTGATGGCTAATGGTTTTTTTTTTGAATTTCCTCTCATTGATTTTCATTCACTCTTCTTCTCCCTTGGGTGCTCTCTCTTCTCCTTCTCCCATTCCTTGGCCGAACACTCCATTGGTGCTAGCACACCTTGTGTTTTGGCCATCTCCTTCTACTTGTGTCCGTGTGGATACATATAGAGGTTGTCTACTTTGACAACTAGAGATCCGGCGACATCTTGGACAAGCGGGAACGCGAAGGGCTTCGCTACAAGGGTAATGATCTTAACTTTAGTGTAGATCTAAAGTTTTTACAAACTTGTACAAGAAAAAGGTTTTTCAAAAAGTTTTGTTTACGAATCTTTGCACGAGATCCATGGCTTTGGGTGACTCGGGGTTTCCGCGACGCGAAAAAGTGGTTTCCAACAGTGGTATCAGAGCCACGTGCAAAGGCTTGTACGAGTTCGTTTGTATTTTTATGAAAAATATACCTTCTGTGATTTTCTGTAAAAATTGAGTTTTTAGAGTTTTTAGAGTTTTTATGAGTAATTTTTCCGTAGAAGCGAAGCACAAGTGTCTCGGCACTTGTAGGCTTCGGCTACCGGAAAGTTTTCTTTTAAACGGCTTCATTTTGCCCCAAATCCATTTGAGACAGCGGGGTCGGGTGCCATTAGATCGCAAAGGAGCAACTCATGATGGTTAGATCGTGGGTAGGGGCATTGCCCCTAACCCCGCAAGGGAATTTGCTTCGCGATTGCACCCGAAATCGCTAAAAACGAACCCGCCGGGAAGATTTTTTGAAACGGCAATGTCTCGACCCAAATCGTTTTGGGACAGCGGGTTTAGGCGCTGTTGGATCGCATAAGAACCCTCGCGATGGTTAGATCACGGGTAGGGGCGCTGCCCCTGGGCCCCGCAAGGGGATCCGTTCCGCGATTGCGCCCGAAACCGCTAAACGGGACCGCCGGGAAATTTTACTCATAAAAATTGTAAAAATTATTTTAAAATTACAGAAAAATTATGAAAAATATATAATTTTGATTTATATATTAATTTGTGATAGTCATGACCCAAAATTCCCAATAAGATTGGATTTGTGTTGTAATTCATAATACAGCCTGCGTGTCGTCATATGATTGTGTGTGCTGTATTTTTTATTTTTTTTTCCCCACGGCCTGCACGTCGTGCCTTTCTCTTATTCTGGTTGTAAATTAGATTTAGACTCGAATGTAACTCGAGTTTCAAATTGTAATGTACAAATTGGAGCGGTGGAGGGTCCACACGATACGGAGTTCCGAGGCGAGCACGAGCAACACAAGGTGGTCAAAGGGAGGAGCTTGGAGAAGTTGTTGACCAGAGCAATACATATTATCTTGGTAGGCTACGGAGGGATAATCTTGGTCCCGCCTATCAACGCATGGGTGAATACAAACTCAATTAGATTGAGTATTCCTAGTTACTCGGTTGGATCGAGTCAACTATAGGCATTCTTCCAATAGTTGGAAAGGTAGGACAAAATCACGTTTATATTAACTCTCGGGCGTATTAGCCAAAGCTAACTCGAGTTTTAATATAAATGCGGATATTGATTCTATAAACAAGAGTTGCATAGAGATGTAATTGGTAATTGTTACCTACCGATCATACTAAGCGTTGGGTGTATTAGTCAAAGCTAACTCAAGGGTTAGTATGATGTGGATCTTGTCCCACAAGAATTATTGTATTCAGTGGGAGCATCATTTAGTTAAAGGCCTAATTAAATGATTTTAAAAGAATATGATATTTATTTCTGCAAATTTGCTGTTGTAGATAACCATGACGTCGAACACGAATTCCTTCTCCCTGCGATCTGTCCTTGAGAAGGACAAGCAGAAATCTGAGAATAGTTCTCACTCAGAACGAAATTGACGCCTGGAGCAGCCCATTCGAGGCTCCTCCCGCCACTGCCACGCGAGCTGACCGGGATGCTTACAAGAAGCATCAAGATGACGCATTAGATGTGTCTGTCTAATGCTCGCGACCATGAACTCGAGCTTCATAAGCAACACGAGTTGATGGGCGCTACGATATGGTTGAGCATCTTCAAGAACTATATCGAGGACAAGCGAGGCATGAGAGATTTGAGATGCAAGATGTCGACGGGGCTCCGTAGGTCCTTATGTACTCAAGATGATTGGGTACATAGAGAACCTACAAAGACTGGGGTTCCCACTTGGCCAAGAGCTAGCCACCGACTTGATCTTGCAGTCCTTGCCGGATAGCTATAGTCAATTCGTTCGAACTATAACATGAACGAGATTGACAAGCCACCGCCCGAGCTACTTAGTATGTTACGAACTGATTAACCTTAAGAAGGTTAAGCCCATTCGATGGTCCGAAGCACAAGGGTAAGGCAAGCCCAAAGGTAAGGGAAAGTCCCAAACCAAGGGCAAAGGCAAGGCAGCCTAAAGGAGGGTCGCCAAGGATACTACCTGCTTCCACTGCGGAGCTGCAAGGTATACTTGGAGGATCTTAAGAAGAAGCGAAGTGAGACTTCCTCATGTATATATGTTATAGAAGTCAATCTATCTATTTCTACATCTTGGGTATTAGATCGGATGTGCTTCTCACATTTGTATTGATGTGCAGGCGAGAATAGCAGGACATTGACAAAGGCGAGGTGGACCTACGAGTAGGCAATGGAGCACGGGTTGCTGCTGTTGCTGTAGGGATTTACTTTCTATCTCTGCCCTCTGGGCTTGTACTAGAGTTAGTCGATTGTTGTTATGTGCCTGCATTAACTAAGAACATAGTTTCAGTTTCTTATTTAGACAAGAAAGGATACTCTTTTATAATAAAAGACAAATGTTGTTCTGTTTATTTAAAAGATATGTTCTATTGTAGTGCACCTCTGATAAACGGACTCTACATTCTAGACCTTGAGAGCCCTATCTATAACATAAATACCAAGAGGATCAAGTCGACTGACTTGAACCAAACCTATCTCTGGTACTATCGCTTAGGTCATATAAATGACAAGCGCTTATCCCAGCTCCATAAGGATGGTTTGCTGGACTCATTTGATTTTGAATCATATGAGATATGTGAGTCATGCCTACGAGGCAAGATGACCAAGACTCCCTTTAGTGGGCACAGCGAGAGAGCAACTGATTTGTTAGGACTCATACATAGTGATGTATGTGGCTCTTTCAATGTTGCTGCTAGAGGCGGTTATAGATACTTCATCACATTTACTGATGACTTCAGTAGATATGGTTATGTGTACTTGATGACACATAAGTCTGAATCCTTTGAAAAGTTCAAAGAATTCAAGAATGAAGTACAGAACCAGCTTGGCAAAAGTATTAAAATACTTAGATCAGATCGAGGTGGTGAATACTTAAGCCATGAGTTTCGTGACTATTTAGCTGAGTGTGGGATTCTATCCCAACTCACTCCTCCTAGAACACCACAGGTGAATGGTGTGTCCGAAAGGAGGAATCGTACCTTATTAGATATGGTACGGTCTATGATGAGTCACACAGATCTTCCGACATACCTCTGGGTGTAACGCCCGAAAATTCTCAAACTTGCATTAGAATTATTCTATGATTTTTCTGAAATTTTTAGATATTTTTCCGGAATTTTCCGAGTAGCGGAAGTAGCAAAAGTAATTAGATAAGCAAAATTGTTTAAGCGGGAATCGAACCCGGGACCTCTCGGGTCCGCTAAACCTTTAGTTAGCCTTAGTAACCGGTGAACCCAGCAGGGCCGTGCTGAAAGAAAGAGGAACGTAACCAATTATATTTATATTAGAGTTGGGTTCAATAATCCACTTAATATAAATTAAGAACTTAAGTTGGGTTTGGTTTAATTTGGTTCGGCAGCCCTCTCCTCACAAAACCTCACGCCGAACACCTCTCTTCTCTTCCTCCTTCTCTCGGCGCCACAACAAGGGAAGACCTAGGGTTTTTCCCTAGGGCCCAAGGACACTTTCCGGCGACAATTTCAGCACAAGGACGTTCCCCTCCGCGAGTAGAGCACGTGGACGCGAGCGAATCGTCGGGAAGTCATCTCCATCGGAACTTCTAGCGATTAGATTTGTAAGAAATCTAGCACACAAGGTAAGAAACCCCTCACCTGCAGTATAAGTAGCTCTCGTTTGATTGCATGCTTATAATTTAGTTATATGTAGATTTTTATCGATATCTAGAGTGTATTTAATTCTCTTCGCAAACTTAGGGGTTAGTTGAGTATCTCTGGATGGGTCGGACGCGTTTTTCCTCTTCAGATAGAGGTTCTAGACGTCGTCGGGTGCTTAGAGGTGGTCCCCCTATTAGAGAGGAGAGTTGGAGCACACTAGGTGTTCGATAAAATGTTTAGCGCAACATTAGACAGTTTTAACAGCATAGTTAAATGCATAGAAGCATTTAAACCAGCATATCAGTTTTATTTCAGCTTTATGGGACTAGATGTCCAATGGGTGGGCTCCCACAGTCGCCTCTAGGTTCAGACAACCTAGTTCTAGGTTCAGATAACCTAGATTCAGCTAATTAGCATTTCAGTATTTTACTTTCAGCAGCGGCACTGTACTGGATTAGATATCCACTGGGTTGGACTCCCATAGTCGTCCCTAGGTTTAGCTAACCTAGTAAACCCTACTAGATTCGGAACTTGCAATCCCGGGTCTAGTTAGGGATGTACAGATGTCAGGGCCCTACAGCAACATGTTTAGTATTTTTATCTATTATATATAATAGTTTTCCAAATCAGTTTTAAAACATAATGGAATTCAGTATTAGCTCAGCTTCAGCTTAGCTCACTTTTGTATCAACTCAGTTTATTTCAGTTGTTAAATATGATAGCTTCATATACAGTTCTAGACATGTTATGATCAGTTTTATTTTATGTTCAGCTTATGTTATGCCATGCTTGTATGATACCATGTCATGCCATGTTTAGGTTTCAGTATACTCAGCATATCCTTTCAAACAGCATGATTTAAAATCATATTTGCATCGTATGCTTGTTTTAGTGAGGTAGATGGTTTCTTACTAAGCTTTTTAGCTTACAGATACTATTTTCCTTATACTGCAGATACAGGTAAAAGGAAAATGGACTAGCAGTGGAGGCTGGAGGTCAATGCAGATCAAGATGTGTGTGGAAGGAACTGGAATAAAGATCCTAGGGATCTAGTTTTATTTTATAATGCATTAGAACGTGTTAAGTATGCATTAGTACTTATAGTAAGCGTTATCTTACGTTTCTGTTAGTTAGCAAGAGAACAGCTTAAAACCTTGTTAGTTTTGGTTTCCATATCTTACATGCCATGAATTAGTATTCTATGCCTTAATCATGTTTAGTATGTTAACCCTTACTTAGTAGAATATTTCTCTTAGCTTTTATAGTGTTGTATAATGACTTTGGCACGCATCAGTGCTGTTATCAAGCGTCTGATACAAAATCAGAAACCCCTGATCGGTCAGCAGACCGATCAGGGAGTCTTTGATCAGTCGGTAGACCGATCAGGGACCTGATCCGTGGATCGATCAGGAGCTGGGTCGCGAAAAATGGCTCGCTGATCGGTCAGCAGACCGATCAGGGACAAGCTGGATCGGTCGGCAGACCGATCCAGCAGCGTACAGAATTTCAGTGTAGATTGTGGATCGGTCGATCGAACGATCCGGAGTTTCCTACCGTGCCAGTAGTAGTGGATCAGTCTGTGGATCGATCCGAAGTTTATTCTCAGTTGTAAACACCTCCCCTAGCATGTGTACAACTCCTAGGTACACCCAGAATACTAAGTTAAACCTTACAGCATTTAGTTCAGTAAAATTTTAAATTAGCCAGCTTTCATTCCGCATTAATAGTCCAGCACAGCATAATTGTAGCGACCGGCCTCGCAGTGGTATCAGAGCAGTGTTCCATACTTCCTACACACACATCAGCATTGAACCTGCAGCTTCCAAGTAAGAATACCTCTACTTTATTTATGCTTTCTGTTTCCCTGTTATTACAGTTCATGTTTATATGCCTACTGCTTGTTAGTATGTGATAGTTTTAAACATGATATCAGTAGTTATATAACTGTAATTACCTTAGTTATGTTATGTTCTCTATGTCTTTAGAAATGGCATGAGGACGTCTAGCTAGAAGGGCACTAGCTATTGAGCCCCAGCAAGAGGCAGGCAGTTCAGTGCCTCCTCCAGACCTTACAGCATTCAGCAACAGGAAATAGCCACCTTAAAGGCTAACCAGCAGAATACTCCCCCCGAACCAAATTTGACGACTCGGTAGTCTTAGAGGTTCCACTAGCTCAGCCTACAGACCAGCAGCTGAGCCAAGAAAGGAAGCCTATCCGATCCAGTGGTAGGTCAGAGAACTTCAGGCACTAGTGAACCATGGGATGCACAAGCCTGGTTCAAAACATCGGAGAGTACGATGGAGCTTCTGGACTGGCCAGAACACGAGATGGTGAAGTGTGCCTCCTTCTGCCTGACAGGAAAGAACGAAGCGTCCAGTGAACCAGATGTCATGGGCTGACTTCGAGAAAGAATTCTTCGAGGAGTTCTTTCACATACGGGTTACAAACCGCCACTACGACGAGTTCACTGAGTTTCGTCAGGGCAACCTTTCAGTTGAGGAAGCCGTGAAGAAATTCAACAGGTTGGCTCGTCTATGCCCAGAGCTAGTCAGCACAGAAAAGGAACGAATCCGGTTGATGCTCAAGATGCTGAGGCCAGAGATAGCAGTGAACGTGGCTGGTGGCATACATAGGCCACAAACCACAGAGGAGTTAGTGAGCAGTGCCTTGACCACAGAGCATTATCAGAACAGCATAAAGCAGCAGAAGCAAGTCTCCTCAGAGTCCAAAGGCCAAGGAAACTCTCACACTCAAAAACAGCAAGGCCACAGCTCTAACTGGAAAGGGAACTCCAACAGCAAGCGCAAATCAGGAAGTGACCCAAAAGGAGGACCATCTAGCAAGCGACCCAGTTATCCAAAGTGTGCTACTTGTGGGAAATTCCACCCAGGGGTTTGTCGCAAGGGCACACGAGGATGCTTTGAATGTGGACAAGAAGGGCACATGGCCAAGCAGTGCCCGAACAAGACCGGTCTTCCTCAGCCACAGCAGATGCCAGCCAGCTCAGTTATATCAGATGCAGGCCGCTCTAGAAGGTCCACTTATCGGCCGGGGCGATTAGAAGCCCCTCCAGATACGGTGAATGCGAGGATCTACTCACTCACCGTGGAGGACGAGCCAATGCCTCTGTCACATGTGTCGATTAGCATTTTACAAAGATAGTGCTACTATTCTATTTGATCTGGGCAACCCATTCATATATAGCCAGGATGTTCAAAAAATTAGAAATACCCTCGGAGGTACTGGATAGTTCCACTACCTTCGGGAGAGATCATGGCATCCACGGCTCGAGCGTCATCATAGACAGAGAGCTCTTTTGTGATCCGATAGTGCTAGAAATGACCGACTATGACGTTATCTTTGGAATGGACTTTCTGATCGGATACGGTGCTACCATAGAGTGCCGTAAATAGAAAGTCATCTTCCAACCTGAGGCGGCAGTGCAATTTGAATACAACGGAGAACCAAAGAGAAAGGCCAAGAAGTTTCTCTCAGCTATGAAAGCACGGAAGTGTACGGGATTCCTAGCACACGTAGTCAACGCCAGGACAAGAACCAACACTAGCAGAGGTTCGAGTCGATGTGACTAGCCTTCCTTGAAGAGTTATCGGGCTTAGCACGAGATTGACTTTGAGATAGAGCTCATTCCGGTACAAATCCTATCTCCAAAGCGCCTATCGCATGGCTCCAGCAGAATCGAAGGAACTTCGAGAGCTGCTTGACAAGGGTTTCATCCATCCTAGTCATGGGAGCGCCCGTATTGTTCGTGAAGAAGAAGGATGGAAGCATGCGTTCCAACTCTATGATCGACACCAAGTCACCATCAAGAACAGTCTGAGTAGATGACCTGTTCGACCAGCCAAAGGGAGCAGCAGTGTTCTCTAAGATAGATCTCAGATCAGGTTATCATCAGTGAAGGTTAAAGAGGGATATACCCAAGACGACCAGATACAGACACTACGAGTTCGTAGTCATGCCCTTTGGCGTGACCAATGCTCTAGCTACATTCATGGATCTCATGAACAGAGTATTCAGGAGTATTTAGATAAGTTTGTTATTGTGTTTATCGATGACATTCTTATCTACTCGAGAACTCAAGAAGAACACCGAGCACCTGAATATTGTACTGCAGATTCAACTATACGCCAAGTTCACGAAATGTGAATTTTGGTTAGATCAGGCCCTTCTGGGTCACATCATCTCAAAGGATGGTATTATGGTAGATCCCAGCAAGAAGCAGTAAGTAAATGGAAGAGACCTAAGAACGTCAGTGAAATCTGGGATTAGCAGGATATTACAGAAAGTTTGTAGAGGACTTCTCCAGATAACCTCCCACCGCCGCTCTACGGAAAGAACAGAAATTTCAAAGTGGATGAGGATGTGAGAAAAATGAGCTAAAAGGAGATTGACCAATGCTCCCATTTTGGCTCTACCAGACAGCACCAGCATTGTGATGCCTCTAAGTTGGGACTAGGAGCAGTACTGATGCAAAACGGCAAGGTGATCGCCTATGCCTCCAGACAACTCAAGGATTATGAGAAGAATTACCCTACTCATGACCTTGAGCTTGCAGCAGTGGTGTTCGCTCTAAAAATTTGGAGACATTATTTGTATGGAGCTCAGTGCAGAGTGTATACAGATCATCAGAGTCTGGAGTATTTCTTCACTCAGAAGAATCTGAATATGCGACAGCGCAGATGGTTAGAGCTGGTCAAAGACTACGATATCGACATCCTCTACCATCCAGGGAAAGCAAATAAGGTAGCAGATGCACTTAGCAGAAAGTCCAGTGCTACCTTATTATCTCTAGCAGCCATGTCACCACCCCTACAAAAGGAGATCATAGATTTCGGTCTTGAACTCCTCATTGGACAGCTCTCTACTATGACCTTAGGGTCTACCTTGCTTGGCGATATTCAGTCAGCTCAGGAGCAGGACCCTGAAATTCAGAAAATCAAGCAAGGGCTAGCGGAATCAGAAAGTAGAGAATTCAGAATGTCCGATAGGGGGTGTTGTATTTTGGTGACAGACTCTGTGTTCCAGATCAGGAGGAGCTACGGAGACAGATTTTAGATGAGGCTCACAAGACTCCCTATGCGATGCATCCAGGTTCCACCCAAAATGTATCAAGACCTGAAGAACCATTTTTGGTGGCCCGGGATGAAGCGAGACATTGCCAGATATGTTAGCATCTGCCTCACCTGTCAGAGGGTCAAGGCAGAACATCAGCGACCAGGAGGAGTTCTGCAGCCTATACAGATTCCAGAATGGAAGTGGGAGGATATCTCTATGGACTTCATAGTGGGACTACCCAGAACCACGAATGGTTTGGATGCCATCTAGGTAATAGTCGACAAGTTGACTAAATCAGCCCACTTTTTAGCTATCAAGATATCCTACTCCATGGAGAAACTAGCTCAGTTGTATCTCCAGGAGATCGTCAGACTTCATGGAGTCCCACGTACCATTATTTCAGACAGAGACAGTAGATTTACATCACACTTCTGGGAGTGTGTACAGTCAGCATTGGGCACCAAGTTAAAGTTCAGCACAACATTCCATCCTTAGACAGATGGTCAGACGGAGCGAGTAAATCAGGTACTCGAAGATATGCTCCGAGCGTGTGCCCTAGACTTTAAGGGAAGTTGGTGCAAATATCTGAGCTTAGCAGAATTTGCATACAACAACAGCTATCAGGCCACTATCGGTATGGCACCTTACGAGGCTCTCTATGGGCGAAGGTGTAGATCTCCAATCTGCTGGTATGAGAGTGGTGAACAGAAAGAGCTAGAGCTTCAGACAGATCTAGTGGCAGATACCACAGCAGCCATACAGCAGATCCGCCAGAGGATAGAGACAGCTCAGAGCCGCCAGAAGAGCTATGCTGATACACGGCGCAGACCCTTAGAGTTTTCAGTTGGGGATTCAGTGTTCCTCAGGGTAGCTCCCATGAAGGGAGTAATGCGTTTTGGGAAGAAGGGCAAGCTAAGTCCCAGATATGTGGGACCATACCTTATTAGCAGAAGAGTGGGTAAGGTAGCATATGAGTTAGAGCTACCCCAGGAAATGTCAGCTGTCCACAACGTATTTCATGTCTCTATGCTGAAGAAACATACCCCAGATACCACCCAGGTGATTGAGCCCCAGTCGGTATAGATCCGCGAAGACCTCAGCTATGATAGTCGGCCTATTCAGATAATAGACCGAGCAGTTAAGAAATTGTGGAACAAGGAAGTACCATTAGTCAAAGTCATTTGGCACAGTCACACAGCAGAAGAGGCAACTTGGGAGACAGAAACCAGCATGAGACAGAAGTACCCAGAATTGTTCTAAGTTCGAGGATGAACTTTTTATAAGGTATGAGGGATTGTAATGCTCGAAAATTCTCAAACTTGCATTAGAATTATTCTATGACTTTTCTGGAATTTTTAGATATTTTTCCGGAATTTTCCGAGTAGCGGAAGTAGCAAAAGTAATTAGATAAGCAAAATGGTTTAAGCGGGAATCGAACCCGGGACCTCTCGGGTCCGCTAAACCTTTAGTTAGCCTTAGTAACCGGTGAACCCAGCAGGGCCGTGCTGAAAGAAAGAGGAACGTAACCAATTATATTTATATTAGAGTTGGGTTCAATAATCCACTTAATATAAATTAAGAACTTAAGTTGGGTTTGGTTTAATTTGGTTCGGCAGCCCTCTCCTCACAAAACCTCACGCCGAACACCTCTCTTCTCTTCCTCCTTCTCTCGGCGCCACAACAAGGGAAGACCTAGGGTTTTTCCCTAGGGCCCAAGGACACTTTCCGGCGACGATTTCAGCACAAGGACGTTCCCCTCCACGAGTAGAGCACGTGGACGCGAGTGAATCGTCGGGAAGTCGTCTCCACCGGAACTTCTAGCGATTAGATTTGTAAGAAATCTAGCACACAAGGTAAGAAACCCCTCACCTGCAGTATAAGTAGCTCTCGTTTAATTGCATGCTTATAATTTAGTTATATGTAGATTTTTATCGATATCTAGAGTGTATTTAATTCTCTTCGCAAACTTAGGGGTTAGTTGAGTATCTCTGGATGGGCCGGACGCGTTTTTCCTCTTCAGATAGAGGTTCTAGACGTCGTCGGGTGCCTAGAGGTGGTCCCCCTATTAGAGAGGAGAGTTGGAGCACACTAGGTGTTCGATAAAATGTTTAGCGCAACATTAGACAGTTTTAACAGCATAGTTAAATGCATAGAAGCATTTAAACCAGCATATCAGTTTTATTTTAGCTTTATGGGACTAGATGTCCAATGGGTGGGCTCCCACAGTCGCCTCTAGGTTCAGACAACCTAGTTATAGGTTCAGATAACCTAGATTCAGCTAATTAGCATTTCAGTATTTTACTTTCAGCAGCGACACTGTACTGGATTAGATATCAACTGAGTTGGACTCCCATAGTCGTCCCTAGGTTCAGCTAACCTAGTAAACCCTACTAGATTCGGAACTTGCAATCCCGGGTCTAGTTAGGGATGCGCGCACAGCAAGTACAGATGTCAGGGCCCTACAGCAGCATGTTTAGTATTTTTATCTATTATATATAATAGTTTTCCAAATCAGTTTTAAAACATAATGGAATTCAGTATTAGCTCAGCTTCAGCTTAGCTCACTTTTGTATCAACTCAGTTTATTTCAGTTGTTAAATATGATAGCTTCATATACAGTTCTAGACATGTTATGATCAGTTTTATTTTATGTTCAGCTTATGTTATGCCATGCTTGTATGATACCATGTCATGCCATGTTTAGGTTTCAGTATACTCAGCATATCCTTTCAAACAGCATGATTTAAAATCATATTTGCATCGTATGCATGTTTTAGTGAGGTAGATGGTTTCTTACTAAGCTTTTTAGCTTACAGATACTATTTTCCTTATACTACAGATATAGGTAAAAGGAAAATGGACTAGCAGTGGAGGCTGGAAGTCAATGCAGATCAAGATGTGTGTGGAAGGAACTGGAATAAAGATCCTAGGGATCTAGTTTTATTTTATAATGCATTAGAACGTGTTCAGTATGCATTAGTACTTATAGTAAGCGTTATCTTACGTTTCTGTTAGTTAGCAAGAGAACAGCTTAAAACCTTGTTAGTTTTGGTTTCCATATGCTTACATGCCATGAATTAGTATTCTATGCCTTAATCATGTTTAGTATGTTAGCCCTTACTTAGTAGAATATTTCTCTTAGCTTTTATAGTGTTGTATAATGACTTTGGCACGCATCAGTGCTGTTATCAGGGGTCTGATACGAAATCAGAAACCCCTGATCGGTCGGTAGACCGATCAGGGACCTGGTTTCTGCGAACAGAACTTTCTGTTCGTTCCCTGATCGATCCGTGGATCGATCAGGAGCTGGGTCGCGAAAAATGGCTCGCTGATCGGTCAGCAGACCGATCAGTAAGCCACTGATCGGTCTCATTGACCGATCAGGGACCAGCTGGATCGGTCGGCAGACCGATCCAGCAGCGTACAGAATTGCAGTGTAGATTGTGGATCGGTCGGTCGAACGATCCGGAGTTTCCTACCGTGCCAGTAGTAGTGGATCGGTCTGTGGATCGATCCGAAGTTTATTCTCAGTTGTAAACACCTCCCCTAGCATGTGTACAACTCCTAGGTACACCCAGAATACTAAGTTAAACCTTACAGCATTTAGTTCAGGAAAATTTTAAATTAGCCAGCTTTCATTCCGCATTAATAGTCCAGCACAGCATAATTGTAGCGACCGGCCTTACAGCCAGTACCCAGAAGGTGGGTCGTTACACTGGGGTTATGCTCTAGACACGGCAGCTTTCATTCTCAACCGAGTTCCATCCAAGGCCGTGATAAAGACACCATATAGGATATGGACTGGGAGAGATGCCCAGGTGTCTTTCATGAGGATTTGGGGTTGTGAGGCTTACTTACGACGTCAAGTCTTAGACAAATTAGGACCCAAATCCGACAAGTGCTATTTCATCGGATATCCCAAGGAAACTAAGGGATATTACTTCTACATTCCCAGTCAGCACAAGGTAGTTGTGGCAAAGACTGGGATCTTTCTAGAAAGGGACTTTGTTTCTAGAAAGACTAGTGGGAGCGCGTTCGATCTTGAAGAAGTTCAAGATGCGAACAATAGCACTGATGCCTTGATGGAAGTTGAACTGGAACCACAAAGTGTTGTGGATGATGTTGTTCCACAAAGAGTTGAGGAACAACAACCAGTTCAAGTAGACATACCTCTTCGCAGGTCTGATAGGGTTTGTCGTCAGCCTGAGAGATACTCATTTCTCTTGTCTGACCATGATGACATTGTGCTCATAGAGGATGAGCCTACCACCTATCAGGAAGCTGTGATGAGACCAGATTCCGAGAAATGGCTAGAGGCCATTCTCGGAGCTGGAATCTTTGATTCGATGATGCGATCAAACAGTTTGGTTTTATCAAGAATGAAGATGAGCCTTGTGTCTACAAGAAGGTTGTAGAAAACATAGTTGTCTTCCTCATATTGTATGTGGATGACATACTACTCATTGGGAAGGACATCCCTATGCTTCAGTCTGTCAAGACCTGGCTAGGGAGTTGCTTCTCAATGAAGGACTTAGGTGAGGCATCCCGCATTCTTGGGATACAGATCTATAGAGATAGATCTAAGAGATTGCTTGGCCTAAGTCAGAGTACATACATTGATGAGGTACTCCTACGGTTTGCCATGCAGAACTCCAAGAAGGGATTTCTGCCGATGTCACATGGCGTGAGTCTTTCGAAGACTCAAGGTCCCTCTTCTAGAGAGGAGAGAGACCGCATGGTTCAGATCCTTTATGCCTCAGCCATAGGATCGATCATGTACGCCATGCTATGTACTCGACCTGATGTCTCGTATGCTTTGAGCATGACTAGCAGTTACCAGTCAGATCTAGGTGAAAGTCACTGGATAGCGGTCAAGAATATTCTTAAGTACTTAAGAAGGACTAAAGAATATTTCTTGATATATGGAGGCAATGATAAGCTAGATGTAAAGGGTTACAGTGATGCTAGCTTCCAGACCGATCAGGATGATTAAAGATCACAGTCGAGGTTCGTGTTTTGCTTGAATGGTAGTGCTATGAGCTGGCAGAGTTCACAGCAATTCTACAATGTTTCCATTTCATTCGAGAGATTATCGATAGAGGAGATGTGAAGATTTGCAGAGTACCTACAGAGGGTAACATCGCAGATCCCTTGACCAAGGCTTTGGCACAGAGGAAGCATGATGGTCACACTAGGTCATTAGGCCTTAGAGCCTATACTGATTGGCACTAGTGCTAGTGGGAGATTGTTAGTTAGAGCCCTAGATCCAATCATTTGATGATTGTATGGACTCATGTATATCATATTCATGTATATATATTAAGGCATTTGGTTTTTGGTTATTATGCTTTTTTGTATTAGTGCCAGATTAAATAAGTATAGTAACGTCCTAGAGTAGAAAGGTTCTTACCTATATCAATCGATTGGTTGAATCGATAGTGAGATGATATAGGGAACACTACTCTAAATCATTCCTAGTCGAGTATTAACATTCAGGGACAATGTTAATACAATAAGACTAGCATGTAGGTCAGCTCGATGACTTGATCTCACAAGTCATGGATATAGAGATATCAAGCTGACACATGGGTATGCATTAGAGAATGTATACTGAATGACCCGCCATGAGAAAGTATCATGGATCGTTATATGAGTGGCATATACTTTATCATGTGGCTATTAGTATGACTATTAGTCCTTTGACCTGAAGTCACCATAGATCCCTACATAAGGAGTTATGTACTTTGGTTTCGTCAAACGTCACCCGTAACAGGGTAGACTATAAAGGCGATTACTGGGTATGTAATAAATTATGCAGAGGGATGTGAGTGATGTAGATGGGATCTATCCCTCCCATATGACGGGAGCGACATCAATATTCTTGATAGAGTTAGACCACGGAGTGCATGACCATGCCCAAATGAGTCAACATGAGATGTTCAGCTCATTTGATCGAGTGAGTCTACTTGGAGTTCAAGATTTAGATTGATTAGAGGATGACACGGTCTATGCCTCATATTGATCAATCTAGATGTCTAGGATAGAAGGACAATGTCACATATTTTGTGAGGAGTCACAATTGGTAGTCACAAGGTGATGTCGGATCTCGACATTCTTGTAACTTGGGTAGTAATGATGTGTTGCTAGATACCGCTCATTACTTATGCTACTAAATGGGTTTAGGGCATTGCCAACGTTACAAGAACCTATAGGGTCACACACTAAGGACAATTAGATGGAGATTTGGTTCATATGATGAACCAAGAGGATTAGATTCATTTGATGAATCATATTAGATTAAGAGTAATCCAAATTGGGCTAATTGAGTTGGACTCAAGTTGATTCATGTATTCAATGAGTCTAATTTAGATTATGACTCATTAAATCAACTTAATTTAATGAATTAGATTCATTATATTAAGTTGGCTTGAATCATATGGTTGGATTAGATCAACCATGAGAGAGATTTGATCAAGTTTGACTTGATTTGAGAGGAAGAGAAAAAGTCATGTTTGACTTGACTTTTTGCCACATCACTAGTGAGTTGGCAAGATGTGGACCAATAGGATTGCTCCACATCATCAATGTGTGCCACCTCATGGAGGTTACAAGCCTCCATAGCATTTAATGTGGCCGACCCACATTAAATGAGGAGGTTACACTTGTTGCCATGTCATTTAGTGAGGTGGCAAGATGTGGACCAATAGTGTTGATTCACATCATCCTAGAGTGCTTCCTCATGGGGGTTACAACTCTTAATGGTCTCCACATTAATTGGAATTAATGTGGGGGTTACACCTCCTAGAGTGGCCGACCACTTGATGGCTAATGGTTTTTTTTTTGAATTTCCTCTCATTGATTTTCATTCACTCTTCTTCTCCCTTGGGTGCTCTCTCTTCTCCTTCTCCCATTCCTTGGCCGAACACTCCATTGGTGCTAGCACACCTTGTGTTTTGGTCATCTCCTTCTACTTGTGTCCGTGTGGATACATATAAAGGTTGTCTACTTTGACAACTAGAGATCCGGCGACATCTTGGACAAGCGGGAACGCGAAGGGCTTCGCTACAAGGGTAATGATCTTAACTTTAGTGTAGATCTAAAGTTTTTACAAACTCGTACAAGAAAAAGGTTTTTCGAAAAGTTTTTTTTACGAATCTTTGCACGAGATCCATGGCTTTGGGTGAGTCGGGGTTTCCGCGACGCGAAAAAGCGGTTTTCGCGGCCCGACGAAACCAACAATATACATAAGCAATTAACTAATTAATCTATTTGTGATTTAGTCATAGCCCCACTATGATCTTCTCAAGCCAATGAGAAGATCGAATGGTCAACGTAGGGTCAACAGCTTCTCCAAGCTCCTCCCTTTGACCACCTTGTGTTGCTCGTGCACGCCTCGGAACTCCGTCTCGTGTTGACCCTCCACCGCTCCAATTTGTACATTACAATTTGAAACTCGAGTTACATTCGAGTCAAAATCTAATTTACAACCAGAATATATTAGAAAGGCACGACGCGCAGGTCGCGGAAAAATAAAAACATACAACACGCGCAAACACATAACGGCACGCAGGCCGTATTATGAATTACAACACAATCCAATCATATTTGGTTTTTGGGCCATGACTATCACAAAATTAATATATAATTCAAAATTATATATTTTCATAATTTTCTATAATTTTAAAATTAATTTTTTTACAATTTTTACGAGTAAAATTTCCCGGCGGTCCCGTTTAGCAGTTTCGGGCGCAATCGCGGAACGGATCCCCTTGCGGGGCCAGGGGCAGTGCCCCTACCCGCGATCTAACCACTGCGAGGGTTCCTTTGCGATCCAACAGCGCATAAACTCGCTGTCCCAAAATGATTTGGGTCGAGACATTGCCGTTTCGTAAAAATCTTCCCGGCAGGTTCGTTTTTAGCGATTTCGGGTGCAATCGCGGAGCAAATCCCCTTGCGGGGTTAGGGGCAGTACCCCTACCCATGATCTAACCATCGTGAGTTGCTCCTTTGCGATCTAATGACACCCAAGCCCGCTGTCCCAAACGGATTTGGGGCAAAATGAAGCCGTTTAAGGAAAAACTTCCCGGTAGCCGAAGCCTACAAGTGCCGAGATACTTGTGCTTCGCTTCTACGGAAAAATTACCCATAAAAACATAAAAAACTAAATTTTACAGAAAATCACAGAAGGTTTAGTTTTCATAAAACTAAAAAATTAAACTCGTACAAGCCTTGCACGTGACTCTGATACCACTGTTGGGTTTTTCGGGCCGCGAAAACCGCTTTTCGCGTCGCGGAAACCCCGAATCACCCAAAGCCATAGATCTGTGCAAGGAAAAACCGAATGAAATACAAGTACGAGTTTCAAAAACTTTAGATCTACTCCTGGATCTATGTGTTGAGAGCTTTTACCTTTAAAGCGTGCCCTCGCAAAATTCCCGCTCGTCCAAGGTACGTGTCGGATCTCCAAAGTATCAAGGTAGATACTTCTCTAGTGATATCCACACGAACAAGGAGTGCTCTCTAGCACTCAAGGATGGAGAAGAGAGCCCCAAGTGTTCTAGCACTTTCTAGAGCTCTTGGATAGAATTTTGAAAAAGAAAAAGAGAGAAAAAACAAGAAGACTCTCACATACTCAACTAGTAGTATCCTCTTCTTGTGTCCTTCACACTCTCTTATCTTTTCTTGGATGAAACTCAACACCTTCTCACCTTCCAAAACCCCACGGCAACAGCAAGGAGAAGCAAGCATCCAAGGAAGAAGAAGCTAGAATGAATGCAAATCAATTGCATTCACCCATCATCAAGTGTGTGGTCGGCCACACAAATGTAACCCCCTCATTTAATGTGGCCGGCCACATTAAAAGGAATGGGTGTGTAACCTCCATGAGGTGGCACACCATTATAAGGTGGTGATGATGTGGCAAGGATGTGTCATGCCATGTAGGATGAGTCAACCTACATGATGTGGCAATGCATCAAGTCAAACTTGATGTTTCAACTTCTATTTGGTCAAGTCAAAATTGACCAATTTCTTCCTTGTTGATTTAAATCCAACCTTTGATTCAAGTCAATTTCAATTTAATGAATCTCAATTCATTAATATAAATTGACTCAATGAATCAAATTTAAATTAGACTCATTCAACAATTGAATCTAATTAAGTCTAACTCAATAAGTCTAATTTGAATCCAATCTTTGGTGTATCATATGAACCTAATCCAATTGGTTCATCATATGAACCTAATCTCCATCCACTTGTTCTTTGTGTGTGACCCAATAGGTTCTTGTAACGTTGGCAATGTTTCTAAACTCCTTTAGAAACATAAGCAATGAGCGGCATCTAGCAGTACATCATTGCTACCCAAGTTACAAGAATGTTGAGATCCAACATCACCTTGTGACTACTAATTGTGACTCCTCACAATATGTGACATTGTCCTTCTATCCTAGACATCTAGATTGATCAATATGAGGCATAGACCGTGTCATCCTCTAATCAATCTAAATCTTGAACTCCAAGTAGACTTACTCGATCAAATGAGCTCAATATCTCATGTTGACTCATTTGGGCATGGCAATGCACTTAGTGGTCTCACTCTATCAAGAATATTGATGTCGCTCCCGTCATATGGGAGGGATAGATCTCATCTACATCACTCACATCCCTCTGCATAATTTGTTACATACCCGGTAATCGCCTTTATAGTCCACCCAGTTACGGGTGACGTTTGACGAAACCAAAGTACATAACTCCTTATCTAGGGATCCATGGTGACTTCAGGTCCAAGGACTAATAGTCATACTAATAGCCACATGAGAAAGTATATGACACTCATATAATGATCCATGATACTTTCTCATGGCGGGTCATTCAGTATACATTCTCCAATGCATACCCATGTGTCAACTTGATATCTCCATATCCATGACTTCTGAGATCAAGTCATCGAGTTGACCTACATGCTAGTTTTATTGCATTAACATTGTCCCTGAATGTTAACACTCGACTAGGAATGATTTAAAGTAGTGTTCCCTATATCATCTCACTATCGATTCAACTAACTGATTGATATAGGTGAGAACCATTTACTCAAGGATATTATTATACTTAGTTTATTTGGCACCAATACAAGTAAGTATAATAACCAAAATCCAAATGCCTTTATTTATATAGAATATGATACAATAAGTCCAAAATATAATCATCAAATGATTGGCTCTAGGGCTCTAGCTAACACATTATTTATATGGCATTCAGTGCAGAATCTTCACAGACCATCAGAGTCTTAAGTACTTCTTCACTCAGAAGGACTTAAACATGAGACAGCGTAGATGGCTAGAGTTGGTCAAAGATTATGACTATGAAATCCTCTACCACCCAGGCAAAGCTAACAAGGTGGCATATGCACTAAGCAGAAAATCCAGTGCATCACTGATGTATTTGTCATCATTAGCCCTGCCACTACAGAAGGAGTTGTCAGATTTCGGACTTGAAGTTATTTATGGGCAACTCTCTACATTGACCTTAGAGTCAATCCTGCTTGAGGATATACAGAGAAAGCAAAGTGAAGATCCAGATATCCAAAAGATCAAGCAAGGGATACGAAAAGGAGAAAATTCAGAGTTTCGAGTATCAGACAGTGGAATTCTTTATCAGGGGAGCCGACTTTGTGTCCCCAATGATGAAGAGCTGAGAAAGAAAATTTTAGAGGAAGCTCATAGTACACCTTACTCCATGCATCCTGGTTCTACCAAGATGTATCAAGATGTGAAATAGAGGTTCTGGTGGTCTGGACTCAAAAGAGATGTTGCTAAATATGTCAGTACCTGCCTGACATGTCAAAGGGTCAAAGCAGAACACCAGAGACCAGGAGGAGTTCTACAGCCTCTTCCAATACCAGAATGGAAGTAGGAAGACATATCCATGGACTTTATAACAGGTCTTCCAAGAACCACGAATGGATATGACGCAATATGGGTAATAGTGGACAAATTGACCAAGTCTGCCCATTTTCTAGCCATCAAGGTGTCCCACTCTATAGAGCAGTTGGCACAGTTATATGTTAAGGAGGTGATCAGACTTCATGGAGTTCCCAAATCTATTGTGTCTGATAGAGATGGGCGCTTCACCTCTGACTTTTGGGATTGTGTTCAGAATGCACTAGGCACCAAACTCAAGTTTAGTACAGCCTTCCATCCTCAGACTGATGGACAGACAGAGCGAGTAAATCAAATTTTAGAAGATATGCTCAGGGCTTGTGCACTAGATTTCAAAGGAAGTTGGTGCAAGTATCTGTGCTTAGCTGAGTTTGCCTACAACAATAGTTATCAGGCCACCATCAAGATGGCACCATATGAGGCGTTGTATGGCAGGAAGTGCAGATCACCCATTTGCTGGTAAGAAGCAGGTGAAAGAAAAGAAATGGAAGTAGAGATGGGCCTTCAGACTGAGATGATAGATGAGACCACTCAGGCTATCCAGAAGATCAGACAGAGAATTGAGACTGCCCAGAGTAGACAGAAGAGTTATGTTGACATACATCGTAGGCCACTTGAGTTCCAAGTAGGGGATTCAGTTTTTCTCAAAGTCGCTCCTATGAAGGGAGTGATGAGATTTGGCAAGAAGGGCAAATTAAGTCCTCGCTATGTAGGACCTTACTTGATTACAGAGAGGATTGGAAAGGTAGCATACAAGTTGGACTTACCACAAGACATGTCAGCCATACACAATGTATTTCATGTCTCTATGCTAAAGAAGTGTATTAACGGCCGTAGTCAGTGCAGATCCAAGAAGATCTTAGCTACGAGAGCAGACCTACACAGATAGTGGACAGAGCAGTCAAGAGACTAAGAAACAAAGAAGTGCCACTAGTGAAGGTCATCTGGTAGAACCAGAAGCACGAGGAAGTCAATTGGGAGCGTGAGGACAGTATGAGACAGAAATATCCAGAATTACTCTAAGTTCGAGGACGAACTTTTTATAAGGTATGGGGGATTGTAACGACCCAGTTTTTCCTATTTCAAGTTCTAAAAGTCCTTAAAGATATTTAGAAATGGTATAGAAATATTCTAGAGATTTTTAGGAATTTTTAGAATATTTTTATGGAATTTTCTGAGGTCGTTTGGTATTTTTACTAAACGAGAGAAATTTGGACAAAAATAATGTCCAAGCCAAGATTCGAACCGTGGACCTCGGGTTAAGCCAAGCCTTAAGCGAACCCAGCCAACAAACTGTTCCGCGGCTGTTTTGTGAACAAATAGAGAACAAAATAAATTTAAGTAGTGGTTATAGATAATAGAAATAAAAGGTTGCAGAAAAAGGGCCAAGCTGAGGCTCGACCCGAAGACCTCCGACCGCAGCAAAGCTTTAAGCAGAGCGGCTAGCCAAGTGATCAGCGGATTGTTTTGTAAACAAATTAAAGAGCGAATTTTATTTAAGTAGTAGTTGGTTAATAGAATACCTAGTTATAAAGAGAGGTTTATTTTCTCCCGTAACCTAAACCCTCGTTTCTTCTTTCTCCTCTTCTACGCGGCGTCGCGACTTCTGCTCGGGCGAAAGAGGCGACGGAGCTAGGTTTCTTCCCTCCGGTGGCCGGCGAAGGCCTTCTTCCGGTGAACCTTGTGGATCCGAGCTCCTCTCATCGAGGAGAACTCGAAGGCGCGAAGAAGATCAAGATCTTCACTTCTCCGCAAGCCCTAGAAGCATTAGAAGCCTTCTTCTCGGTTGTAAGTCCAAGAACGCTAGGTGAGTTGCTACTCACCTGCAGTAGGAGTAGTTCCGCGAGCTTTGATTCTTCTTTGTTTGCTTTCGGGCACGCTGTACAGAATTGGAATTTCTAGAGGTTTGAGAATAGTTTCGAGTTCTGTTTTGGTGTTTTCTTCGAGTTTTGAGACGTGCTGTTGAGATTGTGAAGTTATGCTTGCTGCCGTGAGTTTTTGAGAAGGGATTGGAGGTTTAGGATTAATTTCGGTGTTGTCCTTATTTGCTTAAATAGTTTGCAACCTAAGAATAGATTTGTAGCATGCAGATCAGTTTCATGTTGGAGTATTTTGTTTCCTTTGGTTTCCTGCCGTGCCACTGAACAGGAGGGGTTGTTTCTTTGGTTTTCAGATTTTAGTTGTAGAGAATCATGATGTTTAGGGATCTTAGAATAGATTTAAGATTTTGCTTGCCTTCTTGCTAATTTGTTGAAGCATGTTTAGAGCTTAGAACAACTTTTTCTTTAATTTCATATTTGCAAGCAAGAACAATTTCGTATAGGGCTTAGAACAGCTTCTCTTTATTTGCATTTTCTATTTGTGAAGCAATAGATGTACATGAGCAGATTTTCTAGTTCTCATTTGCAATTAAATGTGCATGAGCATATTTCTTTTCTAGTTTTCCTCTGCTAATGGAGGTGCACAAGCAGTTTTCCTTTTCTAGCTTTTCCTTAGCTATTTGTAAGCATGAGCAGATTTCTTTTCTATTACTAATAGAATTGCAGTTTTTCCTTATTGCTATTAGACGTGCAGTTTTCTTTGCTATCAGTTTAACATGAGCAGTATTGATTCCTATTTTTAGTCCTTTGCTATTAGATTAACATGAACAGTTTTATTTTAGAGCATGAGATTACAGAATTTAGGGTACTTCCATGAACCTGAATAGCATCTCATTTTGGGCATGTAGTCCAAGATTTTCTGTGCCATTTAATAAGCATGAATAGTCATGTATTTTAGTGGAATGATTATGTGTCCTATTAAACCTTTTTGAGGATTATGAGTAGCTATAAGTAAGAAAAGACCAAGGTTTTGATAGGATCCC
This sequence comes from Zingiber officinale, assembly GCF_018446385.1. Classification (NCBI taxonomy): domain Eukaryota; kingdom Viridiplantae; phylum Streptophyta; class Magnoliopsida; order Zingiberales; family Zingiberaceae; genus Zingiber; species Zingiber officinale. The sequence goes on along the minus strand of NC_056002.1, from coordinate 92,200,681 downwards.
TAAATATTAAGAATTGGGATCAGCAGCACGCCAGGTGCTCAAAGAAATGCCAAGGCATTATAATTATTATAAGAGAATTAAAGCATAACAAGTATAAGGAAGTTATAGTTAAAAAGAAAAAAAAAATATTTTACTTTTAAATGGCATGTACCGAACACAAGGTCCATTGGGTGGGCTCCTAGATCGCCCCTAGGCACAAGATCGCCTAGAAGTACCTTAGTAGTTTCGGGATTAGCTACCTTAACTCTTATTAAGGATGCGCGTAAATTGGTACAATACCGGGCCCAAGAGAAGTTTATTATTATTTTGAAGTATAAAAGTATTAAAGTATAAGTATTAAACAAGTGAAACAAGCTTCACATATGTTTAGAATCAGTAAGTTTAGTTCTTCTTATTTCTAGCATGCAGTATTTCAGTTAGTATGATTCCTTTATTGGTTTATGAGCATGATTAGCTATACATGTTTAGTATTTCAGTTAGTATGATTCCTTTATTGGTTTATGAGCATGATTAGATATACATGTTTAGTATTTCAGTTAGTATGATTCCTTTGCTATGTATGAGCATGAGTAGCTTTACATGTTAGCATTCAGTTTTAGCATGTTTTTATTTATATACATGCATATCGAGTTTTTGTGAGTTAGATAGCGCTCACTAAGCTTTATGCTTATAGTTTGCATTTCCTCCTACTGCAGATAAAGGAAAATCCAAATAGATATGAAAAGAGGCGATAAGGGAAGGCTTGATGGGCGTGTGATGTCTGGACTATGGAGTGATCTAAGAAGTTGTTAATTCTTTTTATTAAGAGTCTTAATTGTTAAAAGAATTTAAAACTTGTATATGCTATTTTCTTGGGATTGTTTTATCGTGTATTGTTGGAGTTGATCTTTTGGTATTTTGATTCTTTTGACTATATATAAACTGCGTGGTTGTCTGATATATGTTCTAGCCGCCTGTGGCTGATGTATATATATATGTATCCCAGTTTATGGTCACCGGTATAGGGGAGATGCTGTCGAAATTTTTCGATAGAGACTCCTCGTGTTAACTAGCATACCGGTTAAGTAGAGTTAGTAGTTAAGTAGCGTCCATCTTTAGAGAGTAGTAGTAGTGTAGAAGGTGGGTCGTTACACATGATCGTGCCCGAAAATCGCTAATCGGGGCCACCGGGAAGTTGTGACTCATAAAATTGATAAAAAAAACAGTAGTAAAATTATAGAAATTTATGTAAAATACATAATTTAGAATTATGTATGATATTGTGATGATCATGGCCCAATAACCCAATTTGATTGGATAAAATTGTGTTGTAATTCATAATATGACCTGCGCGTCATTTTTTTGTATTGTGCGTGTTGTAATGTATACTAAAAGTCTAGCTTTTTGTATAAACATTTACTTAGAAATAAAAATCATATTGGTCAAATATCTACATTTATAAGTTAAGTGTAGTTGTTCGATTAATTTATATTGTAGATAACATAGTGTGTGGTGTCACACACAGAAGATCATATTATTAATACCTTATAAATTATAAACAGTAGCTCACGACTGAGATGGAAAGGAACAAACTATTGGAATATAGGATCGATGTATGTAAAATTTTATTTTTATGTCGCGGATTGTATCCTTGCGAGGCGTGGTGCTATTGGAGGACCAAAGACACAGCGGAAAAGGAAGCTCGATGGATCCGACGACATGAACCCTAGGGTTGATAGCACGCGAAGGACAGTGATGGAAAAGACCATAATAGTTGAAAAATTAATTTCCATATTTATTGCTTTTATTTATTGTGATGTGTGCTTGCTAGGTTAAAATTCCTCACCTTAAATAACTAAGTGGGAGAGGGATTAGTAGATAAATTCCACGGTCTCCATTACTGGTTTGTAAGTGATGCAACAAACTTGCGTGTTGCCTCTGAGTGCCTCCCTCCCTATCGGATGAGTTTGTTTGTGGATCACTAGATCAAACATCCATTTTGGATGATTATAGGAAATTAATTAGGAGCGTGTGATCTTCCCCATCGGAAGGGGCACAATCTTAATTAATGGACTAAGTATCAAGTAATGGTATACACTTAGGCACATTTAATAGTATCCTCCCCATCGGAGTCACTACTATTATTTGTGTGACCGAAGAAAACCCAACTATTAATTTGTCATAAAGAAATGTTGACAGGATAATAAAATTAAAACCCCCTCTTACAAATGTTGGGATTTGTATACGTCCACACTATCGTCGCATACAAAATTCACAGTGTTTAAGGTAATTTTATTTGTCATAAAGATAGGTTGATAAGGTTATTAATGGGCAAAACCCTCCTCTTACAAATGTTTGATTTTGTATACGTCCACACTATCGTGGCATGCAAAATTCACAGTGTTTGAGGTGTTGGTGAATTTAAATGATATTGTTTTGAGGAATCAATATTATTTTAAATTCAAAGTTTTGACCAAATATTTGATCAAAGATAAACCAACTATTAATTTTATTTGTCATAAAATTAAGTTGACAAGATAAAAAAATTAATGGATAAAATCTCCTCTTTGATTTTGTATACGTCCACACTATCGTGGCATACAAAATTCACGGGGATTTTAAGTTGTTGGTCTTGACCAAATTTTTTTTTTTTATTCTTAGGATTTCAAATATTTGTCAATCCCCTAGCTGTTATACTTTAGAATAGACTTAGTAGTCTGTCCTCTCATAACTGAGAACAATAAAGGTGTATTTTATTCATTAGTTGATACATGTTTAGTGGTGTTATCTACCGGTACCTGGTGTGTAGATACAGGAGCCACTGATCATGTCGGCAATTCATTGCAGGGTTCCAGGAAATCCGACAACTATATAAAAGGGAAAACACTGTCTACATGGGCACTACTGCAAAAGTAGCAACTGTTACAGTGGGAGATGTTTATCCTCTGATAGGAATAAAATATGGATTTTGAGAAATTATCTTTACGTACCAAGTTTAGAAAGAACTTGATTTCGATTTCTAAACTATCAAAGAACTTGATATTCTATCTCTTTTGATAATAAAGTTGTTATCAAGAATAATAGGGAAGTAATCTATTCTGGTACGTTGGTTGGCAATTTATAATCCAATAACTCCCACGATGCAATAAATGGAAATTAATAACACATCTTCTAGCTCTAATAAGAGAAAGCAACCTTCGGAAATAACCAATCATATTTTTGACATCTAAGGCTAGGTCATATTAACTTGAGTAGGATTCAAAAGATAATAGCCAATGAACTTTTGGGTTCATTGGTGGTGGAAAACTTTCCAACCTGCGAGTCTTACTTAGAAGGAAAAATGACCAAGAGACCTTTTAAGTTTAAGGGGTATAAAGCCAAAGAAGTGTTGGAATTGGTTCATTCTGATTTGTGTTGACCTATAACTATCCAGGCAAGAGGTGGTTTCGAATATTTCGTCTCTTTTATAGATGACTATTCGAGATACGGTTATATTTACTTGATGTGTCGCAAGTCTAAGTGTTTTGATAAAGTTCAAAGAGTACAAGGCTGATGTGGAGAAACGTCAAGGTAAAAGTATCGAGATGCTACGGTGAGATCGTAGTGGCGAGTACCTCTTAGGAGAGTTTAGGAGTCACTTATCAGAAGTCGGGATTCAATCCCAACTAACTGCACCTAGTACACCCCAACAAAATGGTGTAGTAGAATGAAGGAATAGGACTCTTATGAAAATAGTTAGATCAATGATGAGTTATTCAAAATTACCAAATTCATTTTGAGGATATACTCTGGAAATGTAGTGAACATAGTATCTTCTAAAGTCAGAACCCTCTACTCCCATAGAATTGTAGAATGGGTGTAAGCCTAGTCTGAAGCATATTCAGATTTGGGGTAGTCCAACACATGTGCTGAAGGGAGAAACTGATAAGTTGGACTGGAGTTCACTTGTTTGTGGGTTATCCTAGAGAAATAAAAGGATGTTTATAGTCCTAAAAATCAGAAGGTCATTGTAAGCATCAATGTCTGATTTTTAGAAGAGGACTATGTAATGAACCACAAACCCATAAGTAAATTTATTCTTAAACAATAAAGGGTGTGTTTAAACTAGTACCAACTGTACAAGATGTGATACCACAAGAAACTGCAACACGTGTCACAAATGATGCACAATGCAGACAGTGCCTCGTCGTAGTGGGAGGGTTTTTAGGCAAGCTGAAAGATTCATGTTTTGGGAGAGTCTTTGGACTTAATCCCCGATGAATATGAACCTGATCCCTAGACATATGACGATGAAGCACTCCAAGATAAGGATGCTGCATCTTTGCAAAGAGCAATGAATAACAGAATTAGAATATATGTATTCTAATAAAGTCTGAGAGCTTGTAGAACCACCAAATGGTGTAAAAGACATTGGGTGTAAATAGGTCTATAATAGGAAAAGAGGGATAGATGGGAAGGTGAAATCTTTCAAAGCAAGGCTTATTGAAAAAGGAAACTTTCTCACCGGTAGTCATGCTTAAGTTTATCCGGATTCTTTTATAGCTGCTCATATGGATTATGAGATTTGGCAAATGAATGTCAAGACAGCTTCCCTTAATGGAAGTCTTAAAAAAAGCATCCATATGAAGCAACCAAAGGGGTTCATTGCGAAGGGCAAAGAGCATCTAGTATGTAAGCTTAATCGGTCTATTTATGGACTGAATCAAAGCTTCAAGGTCTTGGAACATCCGGTTTAATGAAGTAATCCAGACCTATGGATTTATTCAGTGTCTGGATGAGTCTTGTGTATACAAGAAGTGTGATGGAAACGTGGTGGTATTTCTTATACTATACGTAGATGACATATTTGGTAGTTGAAAATAATATCAAAGAGTTGTCAAAAGTAAGGGTATGGTTGTCCAAACAATTCGATATGAAGGACTTAGGAAAATGCGCACATATTCTTGGGATCAAAGTGATAAGGGATCGCAAGAAAAGGATGTTGTGCTTATCCCAAGCTTCATATATCGATATAATCCTAGCTCGTTTTAGCATGCAAAACTCCAAGAAAGGTTTTCTACCTTTTAGGTATGGAGTAGCTTTATCTAAAGAGATGTCTCTGAAGACATCAAAGGAGATAGAAGACATGAAGGCAGTTCCTTATGCTTTGGCTGTCGGAAGTCTAATGTATGTTATACTGTGTATGAGACCGGATATCTGTTTTGCCATAGGCATGGATAGCAGATATCAAAGTAACCCTGGACAAGGACATTGGACTGCTGTAAAGCATATATTATATTCTAGGCAGATGATTTGCTCCCTACGAGTCATAAGGATTCCGACTTCCAATCTGATAGGGACAATAGTAAGTCAACCTCAGGGTTTTGTGTTTACTTTAGGAGGTGAAGCCATAACAATGGAGGAGTGTTAAGCATAGGTGTTTTTTCGGACTCCACTATGGAAGCTAAGTATATGACAGCCTCTGAGGCAGCCATAGAAGCTGAATGGCTCAGTAACTTCATGATGGACTTAGATATGATTCCTGGTTTATCCAAAATTATTTGGTACAGTAAGCAAACTCGAAGGAACCACAAGTCCATAAGGTAAGTAAACACAATAGAGCGCAAGTACCACCCAATACGAGACATCGTATAACGAGGAGAAGTTGTTGCCGCCTAGATTGCATCAGATGATAACCTGAGAGATCTTTTCACTAAGGTCCTTAAGGCAAGAGCTTTTGATGGACATGTTGAAGGTTGGTAATCAGATGTATGGCAGCAGATATGGTAGCATAGTCTTTTAGTATAAGTGGGAGATTATTGGGATGTATACTAAAAGTCTAGCTTTTGGTATAAACATTTACTTAGAAATAAGAATCATATTGGTCAAATATCTACATTTATAAGTTAAGTGTAGTTGTTCGATTAATTTATATTGTAGATAACATGGTGTGTGGTGTCATACACAGAAGATCATGTTATCAATACCTTATAAATTATAAACAGAAGCTCACGATTGAGATGGAAAGGAACAAACCATTGGAATAGTCGTAGTGTAATTAGGTATTAGTTTATCTTGACTGATAAATTACACTAGTACACTCTGAGTGTATTGAGCAGGACCATTTAAGGTAAGTTCTTTTTATACTGACTTAATAAAAGAACAAGACCTTAGTTATTATGGAAGTGTGTGCTCTTAATCCTAATATAATAACAAGCACATATATTTAGTATTTATTTCTTTAACTTATGAAAGGGTGACATTTAGCTCGATAAATCAATAGGCCTGATAAGTTGGGAAATAATATTACTTATAGTGTGTGTTGTTGATTATAGAAGGAAACTGTGTCCCAGAAATCTAGGTTGATAATGTCCCCAAGAGGAGCTCATAAGGATTATTATGTTAAACCCTGCAGGTGGACTTAGTCCGACATGACGATAAGGTTGAGTGGTACTACTCTTGGACTAAGATATTAATTAAAGAGAGTTGTCAATAACTCATTTAATTAGTGGACATTCGACATCTTAAACACAGGGAGACTAACACACTCATAATAAGAAGGAGCCCAAAATGTAATTTGGGATTGGTTCGGTAGTTCAATAATAATTCTTTAGTAGAATGAATTATTATTGATGAAATTAAGTTGGGTGTTCGGGGCGAACACGGGAAGCTTAATTTCATCGGGAGACCAAAACCAATTCCTCCTCTCGATCTCTATCATAGCCTCTTGAATATAGAGAATTATACTCACCACATACCCACTTCTTACCCACCTTATACCCATCCTAATGGGGTCGGCCAAGCAAGCTTAGAACCCAAGCTTGGGCTAGCCAAAGCAATTAGGATGAGTAAGATGGTGTGATCGGCCCTAGCTTGAATCCAAGCTTGGTGTGGCCGGCCACATCATATTAAAAGGATTTTTTATTTGTTTAAAATCTTTCCTTATGTGGAAGCAATGATTTAAAAGAAGAGTTTAAAAATTAAATATTTCCTTTTATAGTTTTCTACAAAAGATTAAGAGAAAGATTAGATATCTTTCCTTATTTGTAGATTGAAAGAAGATTTAAATTTTAGAGAAAACTTTCCTTTTTGAAATCATCCACATGTTTTAATAAGAGAGATTTTAATTTATAAAATTTCCTTTTACAACCAACCATGAAGGGAAAAATTATTAGAGAAATTTTTATTAAAATTTCCGGAAACAAATTAGGAAGTTTTAATTCTTGTGTTGTTAAAACTTTCCTTGTTTGGAGCTTTAAGGTGGCCGGCCATATGATTTAAGAAAAGGAATTTGATTTTAATTAATTAAATTTTCCTTTTCATGACAAAGAAATTAAGGAAGGTTTTATTTAAATTTTCCTTATTTGCCAAGACCAAGTATTATAAAAGAGAGGATAGGGGTGCCTTCATGGCGAACAACTCTATTCTATTTTCCTCTCTTCTCTTCTTCCTTGGTGTGGCCGGCCATATCCTCCTCTTCTATTCTTCTTTAGTGGCTGGTTCATCCCTCTCTTGGAGCTCTTGTTGGTGGCCGGTTCAAGTTAGGAGAAGAAAGAGAGAAAGGAGGTTTTATTTCTAGCATCCCTTGGAACTTGGTGGTGGTGGTCGAACCTCTAAATCCTTGGAGGAGCTTTGGTGGCCGAAACTTGTGAATGCCCTTGAATGAAAAATGAATTTTCATTCCTCACAAAAGTGGTCAGCCACCTTTGTGACTATTAGTATGACTACTAGTCCTTAGATTGAAGTTACCATGGATCCCTATATAAGGAGTTATGTACTTTGGTTTCGACAAACGTCACCCGTAACTGGGTGGACTATAAAGGTGATTACTGGGTATGTAACGAATTATGCTGAGGGAGGTGAGTGATGTAGATGGGATCTATCCCTCCTATATGGCGGGAGCGACATCGATATTCTTGATAGAGTGAGACCACGAAATGCATGACCATGCCCAAATGAGTCAATATGAGATATTGAGCTCATTTGATTTAGTGAGTCTACTTGGAGTTCAAGATTTAGATTGGTCAGAGGATGACACGGTCTATGCATCACATTGATCAATCTATATGTCTATGATAGAAGGGCACTTGTCATATTTTGTGAGGAGTCACAATTAGTAGTCACAAGGTGATGTTGGATCTCAACATTCTTGTAACTTGGGAAGTAATGATGTGTTGCTAGATACCGCTCATTACTTATGCTCCTAAATGGGTTTAGGGGTATTGCCAACGTTACAAGAACCTATAGGGTCACACACTAAGGACAATTAGATGGAGATTAGGTTCATATGATGAACCAAGAGGATTAGATTCATGTGATGAATCAAATTGGATTAAGAGTAATCCAAATTGGGCTAATTGAGTTGGACTCAAGTTGATTCATGTGTTCAATGAGTCTAATTTAGATTATGACTCATTGAATCAATTTAATTAAATGAATTAGAATCATTATATTAAATTGGTTTGAATCAAATGGTTAGATTAGATCAACCATGAGAGAGATTTGGTCAAGTTTGACTTGACTTGAGAAGGAAGATGAAAGGTCAAGTTTGACATGACCATTTGTCACCTCATTTGTGAGTTAGCATTAAGTGGCCAATGATGATGTGCCACATCATCATAGTTGGCACATGTGTGTGCCACCTCATGGAGGTTACAAGTCCCCTCTTTAATGGCCTCCACATTTAATGGAAAGGAGTTACAACTCCAAGAGTTGGCCGGCCAGTTTTGTGAGGAATGAAAAATTCATTTTTTTCATTCAAGGGCATTCACTTCATCTTCTTCCTCAAGCTCTCTCCTCAAGCTCTCCCTCTCCTCTCTTGGCCGAACCTTACCAAGGTGCTAGCACACCTTTGTGTTAGGTTTTCTTCACCTATTTGTTCGTGTGGATACTTCTAGAGGGTTGTACACTTGACAACCTCGAGATCCGGCATCACTTAGAAGAGCAGGATACGCGAAGGGCTTCGCATCAAGGGTAATTCCTTCTCCTAGTTTAGAACTAGCATAAAACTCGTACTCGTAATGTTTTCGAAAGTTTTACTTCGCATGGATCCGGTGGCATGGGGGTTTCGGGGTTTTCGTGACGCGAAAAAACGGTTTTCGCGGCCCGAAAAACCCAACAGTGGTATCAGAGCCACGTGCGAAGTCTTGTACGAGTTTGTTTTGTATTTTTATGAAAAATAATAGTTCTATAATATTCTGTAAATTTCCTTTTTTTATGATTTTTATGAGTAATTTTCTCGTAGAAGCGAAACACAAGTGTTTAGACACTTGTAGGCTTCGACTACCGAGAAGATTTTTCCAAAACGGCAAAGTTTCGCCCCAAATCCTTTTGGGACAGCAGACAAAGGTGCTGTTGGATCGCTAAGGAACACTCACGATGGTTAGATCACGGGTAGGGGCACTGCCCCTGGCCCCGCAAGGGGATTCGTTCCGCGATTGCGCCCGAAAACCACTAATCGGGACCGCCGGGAATTTTTCCTCATAACGTTGGCAATGCCCCTAAACCCATTTAGGAGCATAAGTAATGAGCGGTATCTAGCAACACATTATTACTACCCAAGTTACAAGAATGTTGAGATCCAACATCACTTTGTGACTACTAATTGTGACTCCTCACAAAATATGACAAGTGTCCTTCTATCCTAGACATCTAGATTGATCAATGTGAGGCATAGACCGTGTCATCCTTTGACCAATTTAAATCTTGAACTCCAAGTAGACTCACTAAATCAAATGAGCTCAATATCTTATATTGACTCATTTGGGCATGGCCATGCACTTCGTGGTCTCACTCTATCAAGAATATCGATGTCACTCCCGTCATATAGGAGGGATAGATCCCATCTACATCACTCACATCCCTCCACATAATTTGTTACATACCCAGTAATCGCTTTATAGTCCACCCAGTTACGGGTGACGTTTGACGAAACCAAAGTACATAACTCCTTATGTAGGGATCCATGGTGACTTCAGGTCTAAGGACTAGTAGTCATACTAATAGTCACATGAGAAAGTATATGACACTCATATAACGATCCATGATACTTTCTCATGGTGGGTCATTCAGTATACATTCTCTAATGCATACCCATGTGTCAACTTGATATCTCTATATCCATGACTTGTGAGATCAAGTCATCGAGTTGACCTACATGCTAGTCTTATTTCATTAACATTGTCCCTGAATGTTAATACTCGACTAGGAATGATTAAGAGTAGTGTTCCCTATATCATCTCACTATCGATTCAACCAATCGATTGATATAGGTAAGAACCTTTTACTCAAGGACGCTATTATACTTAGTTTATTTGGCATCAATACAAGTAAGTATAATAACCAAAAACAAATACCTTTATTTATATAAGAATATGATACAACAAGTTCATAATACAATCATCAAATGATTGGCTCTAGTACTCTAACTAACAATCTCCCACTAGCACTAGTGTCAATCAGTGTAAGCTTTAAGCCCCAATGACCTAGTGTGACCATCATGCTTCCTCTGTGCCAAAGCCTTGGTCAAGGGATCTGCGATGTTAGCCTCTGTAGGTACTCTGCAAATCTTCACATCTCCTCTCTCGATAATCTCTCGAATGAGATGGAAGCGCCGTAGTATGTGTTTGGTCCGCTGGTGTGAGCGAGGTTTCTTCGCCTGTGCTATAGCTCCATTGTTGTCACAATAGAGCTCAATAGGGTCAGCGATACTGGGAACCACCCCAAGTTCAGTGATGAACTTGAGAATCCAAACTATCTCCTTTGCTGCCTCTGATGCAGCAATGTACTCGGCCTCTATCGTAGAATCAGCTACTGTGTCCTGCTTCGAACTCTTCCAGCTCACAGCACCACCATTAATGCAAAACACGAACCCTGACTGTGATCGATAATTATCTTGATCGGTCTGGAAGCTGGCATCACTGTAACCCTTTACAGCTAGCTCATCATTGCCTCCATATATCAAGAAATATTCTTTAGTCCTTCGTAAGTACTTAAGAATATTCTTGACCCCTATCCAGTGACTTTCACCTGGATCTGACTGGTATCTTGATCCTAATCGGTCAGATCCAGGTGAAAGTCACTAGATAGCGGTCAAGAATATTCTTAAGTATTTAAGAAGGACTAAAGAATATTTCTTGATATATGGAGGCAATGATGAGCTAGCTATAAAGGGTTACAGTGATGCCAGCTTCCAGACCGATCAGGATGATTATTGATCGCAGTCAGGGTTCGTGTTTTACATTAATGGTGGTGCTGTGAGCTAGAAGACTTCGAAGTAGGACCGATGTGATTCGATAGAGCGTACATTGCATCGAGGAAGAAGGGACAGTTAGATCCGCAAGTTCATCACTAAACTTGGGGTGGTTTCATCGTTGACCCTATTGAGCTCTATTGTGACAACAATGGAGCTATAGCACAGGCGCCACACCAGCGGACCAAACACATACTACTGCGCTCCATCTCATTCGAGAGATTATCGAGAGAAGAGTACCTACAGAGGCTAACATCGCAGATCCCTTGACCAAGGCTTTGGCACAGATGAAGAATGATGGTCACACTAGGTCATTGGGGCTTAGAACCTACACTGATTGACACTAGTGCTAGTGGGAGATTGTTAGTTTAAATCAAATGGTTAGATTAGATCAACCATGAGAGAGATTTGGTCAAGTTTGACTTGACTTGAGAAGGAAGATGAAAGGTCAAGTTTGACTTGACCATTTGCCACCTCATTTGTGAGTTGGCATTAATTGGCCAATGATGATGTACCATATTATCATAGTTGGCATATGTGTGTGCCACCTCATGGAGGTTACAAGTCCCCTCTTTAATGGGCTTCACATTTAATGAAAAGGAGTTACAACTCCAAGAGGTGGCCGGCCACTTTTGTGAGGAATGAAAAATTCATTTTTTCATTCAAGGGCATTCACTTCATCTTCTTCCTCAAGCTCTCCCTCTCCTCTCTTGGCCGAACCTTACCAAGGTGCTAGCACACCTTTGTGTTAGGTTTTTTCCACCTATTTGTTCGTGTGGATACTTCTAGAGGGTTGTACACTTGACAACCTCGAGATCTGGCATCACTTGGAAGAGCGGGATACGCGAAGGGCTTCGCATCAAGGGTAATTCCTTCTCCTAGTTTAGAACTAGCATAAAACTCGTACTCGTAATATTTTTCGAAAGTTTTACTTCGCACGGATCCGGTGGCATGGGGGTTTCGGGGTTTCCGCGACGCGAAAAAGTGGTTTTCGCGACCTGAAAAACCCAACAGTGGTATCAGAGCCACGTGCGAAGTCTTGTACAAGTTTATTTCGTATTTTTATGAAAAATAATAGTTCTGTAATATTCTATAAATTTCCTTTTTTTAAGGTTTTTATGAGTAATTTTCTCGTAGAAGCGAAGCACAAGTGTTTAGACACTTGTAGGCTTCGACTACCAAGAAGATTTTTCGAAAAGGACAAGGTTTCGCCCCAAATCCTTTTGGGACAGCGGACTAAGGCATTGTTGGATCGCTAAGGAACACTCGCGATGGTTAGATCGCGGGTAGGGGCGCTGCCCCTGGCCCCGCAAGGGGATTCATTCCGCGATTACGCCTGAAAACCGCTAATCGGGACCGCCGGGAATTTTTCCTCATAAAAATTGTAAAAAAATAGTATTAAAATTACAGAAAATTATGGAAATTATATAATTTGGAATTATGTATAATTTGTGATGGTCATGTCCCAAAAAGACCTAATTTGATTGGAATATTTATGTTGTAATTCATAATATGGCCTGTGTGCCGTCATGTGATGTGCGTGTTGCATATTTGATTTGCGACCTGCGCGTCGTGCCTTTCTCTATTTTATATTCTTGTTGTAAATTAGTTTAGACTCGAATATAACTCGAGTTTCAAAATTGTAATGTACAAAATTGGAGCGGTGGAAGGTCCACTAGAGATGGAGTTACAAGGAGGGCGCGAGCAACACAAGATGGTCAAAGGGAGGAGCTTGAGAAGCTGTTGACCTTAGGTTGACCATCCGATCTTCTCATTGGCTTGAGAAGATCGTAGTAGGGCCATGACTAATCAAAAATAATTTAATTAATTGCTTGTGTGTATGTAATGCATAATTAGTAATTAATTAGTGCCTAACGATTAGATTAAATCTAAATCGTGTACAAGATGCACCCTCTCGATTAGATTAGATCTCAATCGCATCAACTCAAATGCCTACCGTGTCATGATACCTATCACTACCTCGATCACATGTGTTGTTGAATCTGCCAAAGTAGAGCAACACAAATTATCTTGGTAGGGTACGGAGGGACAATCTTGGTCCCGCCTATCAACGCATGGGTGAGTAGAGACTCAATTTGATTGAGTACAACTAGTTAAATCGAATTTAACTGTAGGCATTCTTCCAACGGTTGGAAATATAGGACATAAGTCACATTTATATTAATTCTTGGGCGTAGTAGCCAAAGCTAACTCAAGTTTTAATATAACTGTGGATAATGATCTTATAAACAAGAGTTGCATAGAGATGTAATTGGTAAATCGTTACCTACCGATCATACTAAACCTTGGGCATATTAGCCAAAGCTAACTCAAGGGTTAGTATGATGTGGATCTTGTCCCACATGAATTATAGAATTCATGGGAGCATCATTTAGTTAAAGGCCTAATTAAATGATTTAAAAGAATATGATATTTATTTTCTGCATTTTTCTGTTGTAAATAACCATGACATCGAATACGAACTCTTTCTCCCTGCATTTTGTCCCTGAGAAGGACAAGCTCAACGGAGCAAATTTCCTGGACTAGTACAGGAACTTGAGAATAGTTCTCACCCAAGAACGTAAACTGTACATTCTGGAGCAGCCCATTTCGGAGGCTCCTCCTGCCACTGCCACGCGAGCAGACAAAGATGCTTACAAGAAGCATCAAGATGACGCATTAGATGTGCCCTGTCTAATGCTCGTGACCATGAACTCTGAGCTTCAGAAGCAACATGAGTTGATGGGAGCTTACAATATGGTTGAACATCTTCGTCAACTATATCAGGGACAAGCTAGGCACGAGAGATTCGAGATCTCAAATGCACTGTTTCAGTGCAAGATGTCAGATGGGGCTCCCGTAGGCCCATATGTACTCAAAATGATTGGGTACATAGAAAACCTACAGAGGTTGGGATTCCCGCTTGGTCAAGAGCTAGCCACTGACCTGATCTTGCAATCCTTACCGGATAACTATAGTCAATTCGTTCTAAACTGCAACATGAACGAAATTGACAAGTCACTGCTCGAGCTGCTTAGCATGTTAAGAACTGCTGAGCTGAACCTTAAGAAGGTTACGCCCCACTCTATTCTGATGGTTCAAAAACACAAGGGCAAGGGCAAGCCCAAAGGCAAAGGAAAGTTCCAAGCCAAGGACAAAGGCAAGGCACTAAAGCCTAAAGGAGGGGTCACCAAGGGTGCTACCTACTTCCACTGCGGTCAGACCGGGCATTGGAAGAGGAACTGCAAGGTGTACCTGGAAGATCTTAAGAAGAAGCGAAGTGAGACTTCCACTTCAGGTATATATGTTATAGAAGTTAATCTATCTATTTCTTCATCATGGGTATTAGATACCGGATGTGTTTCTCACATTTGTATTAATGTGCAAGCGCTGAGAAATAGCAGGGCATTGGCAAAGGGCGAGGTGGACCTACGCGTAGGCAATGGAGCACGGGTTGCTGTTGTTGCTGTAGGGACTTATTTTCTATCTCTGCCCTCTAGGCTTGTACTAAAGTTAGATGATTGTTGTTATGTGTCTGTCTTAACTAAGAACATTATATCAGTTTCTTGTTTGGACAAGAAAGGGTTCTCTTTTATAATAAAGGACAAATGTTGTTCTGTTTATTTAAAAGATATGTTCTATTGTAGTGCACCTCTGATGAACGGACTCTACATTCTAGACCTTGAAAGCCCTATCTATAACATAAATACCAAAAGGTTCAAGTCAAATGACATGAACCAAACCTATCTCTAGCACTATTGCTTAGGTCATATAAATGACAAGCGCTTATCCCAGCTCCATAAGGATGGTTTGCTGGACTCATTTGATTTTGAATCTTATGAGACGTACGAGTCATGCCTACTGGGCAAGATGACCAAGACTCCTTTTAGTGGGCACAGCGAAAGAGCGACTGATTTGTTAGGACTTATACATAGTGATATATATGGCCCTTTCAATGTTGCTACTAGTGGCAGTTATAGGTACTTCATCACATTTACTGATGACTTCAGTAGATATGGTTATGTGTACTTGATGACACATAAGTCTGAATCCTTTGAAAAGTTCAAATAATTCAAGAATGAAGTACAGAACCAGCTTGGAAAGAGTATTAAGATACTTCGATCAGATCGAGGTGGAGAATACCTTAGCCATGAGTTTCGTGACTATCTAGCTGAGTGTGGGATTCTATCCCAACTCACTCCTCCTAGAACACCACAGTGGAATGGTGTATCCGAAAGTAGGAATCGTACCCTATTAGATATGGTACGTGTTGGGTTCGTCGGGCCGCGAAAACCGCTTTTTCGCGTCGCTGAAACCCCGAGTCACCCAAAGCCATGGATCTCGTGCAAAGATTCGTAAACAAATTTTTCAAAAAACCTTTTTCTTGTACGAGTTTGTAAAAACTTTAGATCTACAGTAAAGTTAAGATCATTACCCTTGTAGCGAAGCCCTTCGCATTCCCGCTTGTCCAAGATGTCGCCGGATCTCTAGTTGTCAAAGTAGACAACCTCTATATGTATCCACACGGACACAAGTAGAAGGAGATGACCAAAACACAAGGTATGCTAGCACCAATGGAGTGTTCGGCCAAGGAATGGGAGAAGGAGAAGAGAGAGCACCCAAGGGAGAAGAAGAGTGAATGAATCAATGAGAGGAAAAACAAACAACCCCTTCGCCATCAAGTGGCCGGCCACTCTAGGAGGTGTAACCCCCACATTAATTCCAATTAATGTAGAGACCATGAAGAGTTGTAACCCCCATGAGGTGGCACTCTAGGATGATGTGGATCAACACTATTGGTCCACATCTTGCCACCTCACTAAATGACATGGCAACAAGTGTAACCTCCTCATTTAATGTGGGCCGGCCGCATTGAAAGCTATGGTGGCTTGTAACCTCCATGAGGTGGCACACATTGATGATGTGGAGCAATCCTATTGGTCCACATCTTGCCAACTCTCTAGTGATGTGGCAAAACGTCAAGTCAAACATGACTTTTTCTCTTCCTCTCAAATCAAGTCAAACTTGATCAAATCTCTCTCATGGTTGATCTAATCCAACCATATGATTCAAGCCAACTTAATATAATGAATCTAATTCATTAAATTAAGTTGATTTAATGAGTCATAATCTAAATTAGACTCATTGAATACATGAATCAACTTGAGTCTAACTCAATTAGCCCAATTTGGATTACTCTTAATCCAATATGATTCATCAAATGAATCTAATCCTCTTGGTTCATCATATGAACCAAATCTCCATCAAATTGTCCTTAGTGTGTGACCCTATAGGTTCTTGTAACGATGGCAATGCCCTAAACCCATTTAGGAGCATAAGTAATGAGCGGTATCTAGAAACACATCATTACTACCCAAGTTACAAGAATGTCGAGATCCGACATCACCTTGTGACTACCAATTGTGACTCCTCACAAAATATGTGACATTGTCCTTCTATCCTAGACATCTAGATTGATCAATATGAGGCATAGACCGTGTCATCCTCTAATCAATCTAAATCTTGAACTCCAAGTAGACTCACTTGATCAAATGAGCTCAACATCTCATGTTGACTCATTTGGGCATGGCCATGCACTTAGTGGTCTCACTCTATCAAGAATACCGATGTCGCTCCCGTCATATGGGAGGGATAGATCCCATCTACATCACTCACATTCCTCTACATAATTCGTTATATACCCAGTAATCGCCTTTATAGTCCACCCAGTTACGGGTGACGTTTGACGAAACCAAAGTACATAACTCCTTATGTAGGGATCCATGGTGACTTCAGGTCAAAGGACTAATAGTCATACTAATAGCCACATGATAAAGTATATGCCACTCATATAACGATCCATGATACTTTCTCATGGCGGGTCATTCAGTATACATTCTCTAATGCATACCCATGTGTCAGCTTGATATCTCTATATCCATGACTTGTGAGATCAAGTCATCGAGCTGACCTACATGCTAGTCTTATTGTATTAACATTGTCCCTGAATGTTAATACTCAACTAGGAATGATTTAGAGTAGTGTTCCCTATATCATCTCACTATCGATTCAACCAATCGATTGATATAGGTAAGAACCTTTCTACTCTAGGACGTTACTATACTTATTTAATCTGGCACTAATACAAAAAAGCATAATAACCAAAAACTAAATGCCTTAATATATATACATGAATATGATATACATGAGTCCATACAATCATCAAATGATTGGCTCTATGGCTCTAACTAACAATCTCCCACTAGCACTAGTGCCAATCAGTATAGGCTCTAAGGCCTAATGACCTAGTGTGACCATCATGCTTCCTCTGTGCCAAAGCCTTGGTCAAGGGATCTGCGATGTTAGCCTCTATAGGTACTCTGCAAATCTTCACATCTCCTCTATCGATAATCTCTCGAATGAAATGGAAACGTTGTAGAATTGCTGTGAACTCTGCTAGCTCATAGCACTACCATTCAAGCAAAACACGAACCTCGACTGTGATCTTTAATCATCCTGATCGATCTGGAAGCTAGCATCACTGTAGCCCTTTACAGCTAGCTTATCATTGCCTCCATATATCAAGAAATATTCTTTAGTCCTTCTTAAGTACTTAAGAATAGTCTTGACCGCTATCCAGTGACTTTCACCTGGATCTACTGGTATCTGCTCGTCATGCTCAAAGCATACGAGACATCAGGTCGAGTACATAGCATGACGTACATGATCGATCCTATGGCTGAGGCATAAAGGATCTGATCCATGCGGTCTCTCTCCTCTCTAGAAGAGGGACCTTGAGTCTTCGAAAGACTCACGCCATGTGACATCGGCAGAAATCCCTTCTTGGAGTTCTGCATGGCAAACCGTTGGAGTACCTTGTCAATGTATGTACTCTTACTTAGGCCAAGCAATCTCTTAGATCTATCTCTATAAATCTGTATCCCTAGAATGCGGGATGTCTCACCTAAGTCCTTCATTGAGAAGCAACTCCCTAGCCAAGTCTTGACAGACTGAAGCAAAGGGATGTCCTTCCCAATGAGTAGTATGTCATCCACATACAATATGAGGAAAACAACTATGTCCCCTACAACATTCTTGTAGACACAAGGCTCATCTTCATTCTTGATGAAACCAAACTGTTTGATTGCATCATCGAATCGAAGATTCCAGCTCCGAGAAGCTTGCTTTAGTCCATAAATGAACCTATGCAGCTTGCATACTCTGCTAGTATGCTTTGGATCTACAAAACCCTCAGGTTGTGTCATGTACACATCCTCGAGTAGGTTTCTATTCAGAAACGCGGTTTTGACGTCCATCTGCCAGATCTCGTAATCGTGGTAAGCTGCAATAACAAGCATGATCCGAATGGACTTAAACATCGCTACTGGAGAAAAGGTTTCATCATAGTCAATACCATGAATCTGCTTGAAACCTTTAGCTACCAAGCGACCCTTATAGATAAGTCCATCCATGTCAGTCTTTCTCTTAAAGACCCACTTGCACCCAATGGGTTTTACCCCTTCAGGTGGATCAACCAAAGTCCATACTTGGTTGGTGTACATGGATTCCATCTCGGATCTCATGGCTTCTAGCCATTTCTCGGAATCTGGTCTCATCACAGCTTCCTGATAGGTGGTAGGCTCATCCTCTATGAGCACAATGTCATCATGGTCAGACAAGAGAAATGAGTATCTCTCAGGCTGACGACGTACCCTATCAGACCTGCGAAGAGGTATGTCTACTTGAACTGGTTGTTGTTCCTCAACTCTTTGTGAAACAACATCATCCACAACACTTTGTGGTTCCAGTTCAACTTCCATCGAGGCATCAATTGTTCGCTTTTTCGAACTTCGAAAACCGCTTCTCACGTCTTGAAAACAAAGTCCCTTTCTAGAAAGACCCCAGTCTTTGCCACAACTACCTTGTGCTGACTGGGAATGTAGAAGTAATATCCCTTAGTTTCCTTGGGATATCCGATGAAATAGCACTTGTCGGATTTGGGTCCTAATTTGTCCGAGACTTGACGTCGAACGTAAGCCTCACAACCCCAAATCCTCATGAAAGACACATGGAATCTCCCGGTCCATATCCTATATGGTGTCTTTATCACTGCCTTGGATGGAAATGAAAGCTGCAGTGTCTAGAGCATATCCCCATAGATATGTCGGAAGATCTGTGACTCATCATAGACCGTACCATATCTAATAAGTACGATTCCTCCTTTCGGACACATCATTCCGTGGTGTTCTAGGAGGAGTGAGTTGGGATAGAATCCCACACTGCTAAATAGTCACGAAACTCATGGCTTAAGTATTCACCACCTCGATCTAATCAAGTATTTTAATACTCTTGCCAAGCGTACTTCATTCTTAAATTCTTTGAATTTTTCAAAGGATTCGGACTTATGTGTCATCAAGTACACATAACCGTATCTAGTCATCAGTAAACGTGATGAAGTACCTATAACCGCCTCTAGCAGCGACATTGAAAGGGCCACATACATCACTATGTATGAGTCCTAACAAATCAGTCGCTCTCTCGCTGTGCCCACTAAAGGGAGTCTTGGTCATCTTGCCTCGTAGGCATGACTCACATATCTCATATGATTCAAAATCAAATGAGTCGAGCAAACCATCCTTATGGAGCTGGGATAAGCGCTTGTCATTTATATGACCTAAGCGACAGTGCCAGAGATAGGTGTGGTTCATATCGTTCGATTTGAACCTCTTGGTACTAATGTTATAGATAGGGCTCTCAAGGTCTAGAATATAGAGTCCGTTCATCAGAGGTGCACTACAATAGAACATATCATTTAAATAGACAGAACAACATTTGTTCTTTATTATAAACGAGAATCCTTTCTTATCCAAACAAGAAACTGATATAATGTTCTTAGTCAATGCAGGCACATAACAACAATCGTCTAACTCTAGTATAAGCCCAGAGGGTAGAGATAGAAAATAAGTCCCTACAAGGAACCCGTGCTCCATTGCCTACTCGTAGGTCTATCTCGCCTTTTGCCAATGCTCGCTATTTCTCGGTGCTTGTACATTAGTACAAATGTAAGAAGCTATCTAATACCCACGACGAAGAAATAGAGGTTGACTTCTATAACATTTATACCAGTAGAAATCTTATTTCTCTTCTTCTTAAGATCTTCTGGTATCCGTGAAGTTCCTCTTCCAATGCCCTACTTGTCCTTGATATAGTTGGCGAAGATGTGCAACCATGTCGTAAGCACCCATCAACTCATGTTGCTTCGAAGCTGAGTTCATGGTCGCGAGCATAAGATAGGACACATCTAATGCGTCATCTTGATGCTTCTTGTAAGCATCCCGGTCCAGCGTGGCGGTGGCGGGAGGAGCCTGAATGGGCTGCTCCAAGCGTCACGTTCGAGTGAGAACTATTCCAGTCCAGGAAATTCGCTCCGTTGAGCTTGTCCTTCTCAAGGACAGATCGCAGGGAGAAGGAGTTCGTATTCGACGTCATGGTTATCTACAACAGAAAATTTACAGAAATAAATATCATATTCTTTTAAAATAATTTAATTAGGCCTTTAACTAAATGATGCTCCCACTGAATACTATAATTCTTGTGGGACAAGATCCACATTATACTAACCCTTGAGTTAGCTTTGGCTAATGCTTAGTATGATCGGTAGGTAACGATTACCAATTATATCTCTATGCAACTCTTGTTTATAGAATCAATATCCGCATTTATATTAAAACTCGAGTTAGCTTTGGCTAATACGCCCGAGAGTTAATATAAACGTGATTTTGTCCTACCTTTCCAACTATTGGAAGAATGCCTATAGTTGACTCGATCCAACCGAGTAACTAGGAATACTCAATCTAATTGAGTTTGTATTCACCCATGCGTTGATAGGCGGGACCAAGATTGTCCCTCCGTACCCTACCAAGATAATATGTATTGCTCTGCTTTCGAGGTAGTGATAGGTATCACGGCACGGTTAGGCATTTAGAGTTGGTTCGATCTAGATCTAATCTAATCGAGAAGGATGCATCTTGTGCACGACTTAGATCTAATCTAATCGCAAGGGTGCATCATGTGCACGACTTAGATCTAATCTAATCGTTAAGGCACTAATTAATTAATTAATTATTAAACATGCATCAGATACATAACAATTAATTAATTAATCTATTTGTGATTTAGTCATGGCCCTACTACGATCTTCTCAAGCCAATGAGAAGATCGAATGGTCAACCTAGGGTCAACAGCTTCTCCAAGCTCCTCCCTTTGACCACCTTGTGTTGCTCGTGCCTGCCTCGGAACTCCGTCTCGTGTGGACCCTCCACCGCTCCAATTTGTACATTACAATTTGAAACTCGAGTTACATTCGAGTCTAAATCTAATTTACAACCAGAATAAGAGAAAGGCACGACGCGCAGGCCGTGGAAAAAAAAAATAAAAATATGACGGCACGCAGCCGTATTATGAATTACAACACAAATCCAATCTTATTGGGTATTTTGGGCCATGACTATCACAAATTAATATATAATTCAAAATTATATATTTTCATAATTTTCTGTAATTTTAAAATAATTTTTACAATTTTATGAGTAAAATTTCGGCGGTCCGTTTAGCGGTTTAGCAATCATGAGCGGATCCTTGCAGGCCAGGGCAGCGCCCCTACCCGCGATCTAACCATCGCGAGGGTTCCTTTGCGATCCAACAGCGCCTAAACCCGCTATCCCAAAACGATTTGGGTCGAGTCATTGCCGTTTCGGAAAAATCTTCCCGGCGGGTTCATTTTTAGCGATTTCGTGTGCAATCGCGAAGCAAATTCCCTTGCGGGTTTAGGGGCAATGCCCCTACCCACGATCTAACCATCGTGAGTTGCTCCTTTGCGATCTAATGGCACTCGAACCCGCTGTCCCAAACGGATTTGGGGCAAAACGAAGCCGTTTAAAAGAAAACTTTCCGGTAGCCGAAGCCTACAAGTGCCGAGACACTTGTGCTTCGCTTCTACTCTAAAAACTCAATTTTTATAGAAAATCACAGAAGGTATATTTTTCATAAAAATACAAACAAACACGTACAAGTCTTTGCACGTGGCTCTGATACCACTGTTGGGTTCGTCGGGCCGCGAAAACCGCTTTTTCGCGTCGCGAAAACCCCGAGTCACCCAAAGACATGGATCTCGTGCAAAGATTCGTAAACAAAATTTTTCGAAAAAACCTTTTTCTTGTACGAGTTTGTAAAAACTTTAGATCTACACTAATGTTAAGATCATTACCCTTGTAGCGAAGCCCTTCGCGTTCCCGCTTGTCCAAGATGTCGACGAATCTCTAGTTGTCAAAGTAGACAACCTCTATATGTATCCACACGGACACAAGTAGAAGGAGATGACCAAAACACAAGGTGTGCTAGCACCAATGGAGTGTTCGGCCAAGGAATGGGAGAAGGAGAAGAGAGAGCACCCAAGGGAGAAGAAGAGTGAATGAATCAATGAGAGGAAAAACAAACAACCCCTTAGCCATCAAGTGGCCGGCAACTCTAGGAGGTGTAACCCCCACATTAATTCCAATTAATGTGGAGACCATTAAGAGTTGTAACCCCCATGAGGTGGCACTCTAGGATGATGTGGATCAACACTATTGGTCCACATCTTGTCACCTCACTAAATGACATGGCAACAAGTGTAACCTCCTCATTTAATGTGGGCCGGCCACATTAAATGCTATGGAGGCTTGTAACCTCCATGAGGTGGCACACATTGATGATGTGGAGCAATCCTATTGGTCCACATCTTGCCAACTCACTAGTGATGTGGCAAAAAGTCAAGTCAAACATGACTTTTTCTCTTCCTCTCAAATCAAGTCAAACTTGATCAAATCTCTCTCATGGTTGATCTAATCCAACCATATGATTCAAGCCAACTTAATATAATGAATCTAATTCATTAAATTAAGTTGATTTAATGAGTCATAATCTAAATTAGACTCATTGAATACATGAATCAACTTGAGTCTAACTCAATTATCCCAATTTGGATTACTCTTAATCCAATATGATTCATCAAATGAATCTAATCCTCTTGGTTCATCATATGAACCAAATCTCCATCTAATTGTCCTTAGTGTGTGACCCTATAGGTTCTTGTAACGTTGGCAATGCCCTAAATCCATTTAGGAGCATAAGTAATGAGCGGTATCTAGCAACACATCATTACTACCCAAGTTACAAGAATGTCGAGATCCGACATCACCTTGTGACTACCAATTGTGACTCCTCACAAAATATGTGACATTGTCCTTCTATCCTAGACATCTAGATTGATCAATATGAGGCATAGACCGTGTCATCCTCTAATCAATCTAAATCTTGAACTCCAAGTAGACTCACTCGATCAAATGAGCTCAACATCTCATGTTGACTCATTTGGGCATGGTCATGCACTTAGTGGTCTCACTCTATCAAGAATACCGATGTCGCTCCCGTCATATGGGAGGGATATATCCCATCTACATCACTCACATCCCTCTACATAATTCGTTATATACCCAGTAATCGCCTTTATAGTCCACCCAGTTACGGGTGACGTTTGACGAAACCAAAGTACATAACTCCTTACGTAGGGATCCATGGTGACTTCAGGTCAAAGGACTAATAGTCATACTAATAGCCACATGATAAAGTATATGACACTCATATAACGATCCATGATACTTTCTCATGGCGGGTCATTCAGTATACATTCTCTAATGCATACCCATGTGTCAGCTTGATATCTCTATATCCATGACTTGTGAGATCAAGTCATCGAGCTGACCTACATGCTAGTCTTATTGTATTAACATTGTCCCTGAATGTTAATACTCGACTAGGAATGATTTAGAGTAGTGTTCCCTATATCATCTCACTATCGATTCAACCAATCAATTGATATAGGTAAGAACCTTCTACTCTAGGACGTTACTATACTTATTTTATCTGGCACTAATACAAATAAGCATAATAACCAAAAACCAAATGCCTTAATATATATACATGAATATGATATACATGAGTCCATACAATCATCAAATGATTGGCTCTAGGGCTCTAACTAACAGTACGGTCTATGATGAGTCACACAGATCTTCCTACATTTCTTTGGGGACATGCTCTAGACACGGCAGCTTTTATACTCAACCGAGTTCCATCCAAGGTCGTGATAAAGACACCATATAGGATATGGACTGGGAGAGATGCTCAGGTGTCTTTCATGAGGATTTAGGGTTGTGAGGCTTACGTACGACGTTAAGTCTCAGACAAATTAGGACCCAAATCCTACAAGTGTTATTTCATCGGATATCCTAAGGAAACTAAGGGATATTACTTCTACATTCCCAGTCAGCACAAGGTAGTTGTGGCAAAGACTGGGGTCTTTCTAGAAAGGGACTTTGTTTCTAGAAAGACTAGTGGGAGCGCGTTCGATCTTGAAGAAGTTCAAGATGCGAACAATAGCACTGATGCCTCGATGGAAGTTGAACTGGAACCACAAAGTGTTGTGGATGATGTTGTTCCACAAAGAGTTGAGGAACAACAACCAGTTCAAGTAGACATACCTCTTCACAGGTCTGATAGGGTACGTCGTCAGCCTGATAGATACTCATTTCTCTTGTCTGACCATGATGGCATTGTGCTCATAGAGGATGAGCCTACCACCTATCAGGAAGATGTGATGAGACCAGATTCCGAGAAATGGCTAGAGGCCATGAGATCCGAATTGGAATCCATGTACACCAACCAAATATGGACTTTGGTTGATCCACCTGAAGGGGTAAAACCCATTGGGTGTAAGTGGGTCTTTAAGAAAGACTGACATGGATGGACTTATCTATAAGGGTCGCTTGGTAGCTAAAGGTTTCAAGCAAATTCATGGTATTGACTATGATGAAACCTTTTCTCCAGTAGCAATGTTTAAGTCCATTCGGATCATGCTTGCTATTGCAACATACCATGACTATGAGATATGGCAGATGGATGTCAAAATCTCGTTTCTGAATGGAAACCTGCTCGAGGATGTGTACATGACATAACCTGAGGGTTTTGTAGATCCACAGCATACTAGCAGAGTATGCAAGCTGCATAGGTCCATTTATGGACTAAAGCAAGCTTCTCGGAGCTGGAATCTTTGATTCAATGATGCAATCAAACAGTTTGGTTTCATCAAGAATGAAGATGAACCTTGTGTCTACAAGAAGGTTGTAGGGGACATAGTTGTCTTCCTCATATTGTATGTAGATGACATACTGCTCATTGGGAAAGACATCCCTTTGCTACAGCCTGTCAAGACTTGGCTAGGGGCATGTTTCTCAATGAAGGACTTAGGTGAAGCATCCCGCATTCTAGGGATACAGATCTATAGAGATAGATCTAGGAGATTGCTTAACCTAAGTCAGAGTACATATATTGACAAGGTACTCCTTCGGTTTGCCATGCAGAACTCCAAGAAGGGATTTCTGCCGATGTCACATGGCGTGAGTATTTCGAAGACTCAAGGTCCCTCTTCTAGAGAGGAGAGAGACCGCATAAATCAGATCCCTTATGCCTCAGCCATAGGATCTATTATGTACGTCATACTATGTACTCGTCCTAATGTCTCGTATGCTTTAAGCATGACGAGCAGATACCAGTCAGATCCAGGTGAAAGTCACTGGATAGCGGTCAAGAATATTCTTAAATACTTAAGAAGGACTAAAGAATATTTCTTGATATATAGAGGTAATGATGAGCTAGCTGTAAAGGATTATAGTGATGCCAGCTTCCAGACCAATCAGGATGATTATCGATCACAGTCAGGGTTCGTGTTTTGCATTAATGGTGGTGTTGTGAGCTGGAAGAGTTCGAAGTAGGACACAGTAGCTGATTCTACGACAGAGGCCGAGTACATTGCTGCATCAGAGGCAGCAAAGGAGATAGTTTGGATTCGCAAGTTCATCACTGAACTTGGGGTGGTTCCCAATATCGCTGACCCTATTGAGCTCTATTGTGACAACAATGGAGCTATAGCACAGGCGAAGGAACCTCGCTCACACCAGCGGACCAAACACATACTACGGCGCTTCCATCTCATTCGAGAGATTATCGAGAGAGGAGATGTGAAGATTTGCAGAGTACCTACAGAGGCTAACATCGTAGATCCCTTGAGCAAGGCTTTGGCACAGAGGAAGCATGATGGTCACACTAGGTCATCGGGGCTTAGAGCCTACACTGATTGGCACTAGTGCTAGTGGGAGATTGTTAGTTAGAGCCCTAGAGCTAATCATTTGATGATTGTATTATGGACTCATTGTATCATATTTCTTATATAAATAAAGACATTTATTTTTGGTTTATTACACTTACTTGTATTGGTGCCAAATAAACTAAGTATAATAGCGTCCTTGAGTAGAAGGTTCTTTCCTATATCAATCGATTGGTTGAATCGATAGTGAGATGATATAGGGAACACTACTCTTAATCATTCCTAGTCAAGTATTAACATTCAGGGACAATGTTAATGCAATAAGACTAGCATGTATGTCAACTCGATGACTTGATCTCACAAGTCATGGATATAGAGATATCAAGTTGACACATGGGTATGCATTGGAGAATGTATACTGAATGACCCGCCATGAGAAAGTATCATGGATCGTTATATGAGTGTCATATACTTTCTCATGTGACTATTAGTATGACTACTAGTCCTTAGACCTGAAGTCACCATGATTCCCTACATAAGGAGTTATGTACTTTGGTTTCATCAAACGTCACCCGTAACTGGGTGGACTATAAAGCGATTACTGGGTATGTAACAAATTATGTGGAGGGATGTGAGTGATGTAGATGGGATCTATCCCTCCTATATGACGGGAGTGACATCGATATTCTTGATAGAGTGAGACCACGAAGTGCATGGCCATGCCCAAATGAGTCAATATGAGATATTGAGCTCATTTGATTTAGTGAGTCTACTTGGAGATCAAGATTTAGATTGGTCAGATGATGACACGGTCTATGCCTCACGTTGATCAATCTAGATGTCTAGGATAGAAGGACACTTGTCATATATTGTGAGGAGTCACAATTAGTAGTCATAAGGTGATGTTGGATCTCAACATTCTTATAACTTGGGTAGTAATGATGTGTTGCTAGATACCGCTCATTACTTATGCTTCTAAATGGGTTTAGGAGCATTGCCAACGTTATAAGAACCTATAGGGTCACACACTAACGACAATTAGATGGAGATTAGGTTCATATGATGAACCAAGAGGATTATATTCATGTGATGAATCAAATTGGATTAAGAGTAATCCTAATTGGGCTAATTGAGTTGGACTCAAGTTGATTCATGTGTTCAATGAGTCTAATTTAGATTATGACTCGTTGAATCAATTTTATTTAAATGAATTAGATTCATTATATTAAATTGGCTTGAATTAGATGGTTGGATTAGATCAACCATGAGAGAGATTAAGTCATGTTTGACTTGACTTGAGAGGAAGAGGAAGAGTCAAGTTTGACTTGACTATTTGCCACCTCGTTTGTGAGTTGGCATTAAGTGGCCAATAATGGTGTTACACATCATCATGTTTAGCACATGTGTGTGCCACCTCATGGAGGTTACAAATCTCTTTAATGGCCACAATAAATGAGAATGGGGGTTTCAATTACCATTGTGGCCGGCCACTTATGGTGTTGAATGAGATTGAATTTCATTCAAGGCATTTTTCATTCCATCTTCTTGCTTGCTCTCTCTTCTTGCTCTCCCTCTCCTCCTCTTGCTGTGACTGATCAAGGGTGCTAGCACACCTTTGTTTAGTTTTTCTCCACCCATTTGTTCGTGTGGATACTTCTAGAGGATCGTACGCTTGACGATCTCGAGATGCGACACTTCCTTGGACGAGCGAGATTCGTAAAGGGCACGCATCAAGGGTAAAAGGTTTTCTCCTTGTAAATCTAGTTTAGAACTAAGTCTAAGAAACTCATACTCGTAAATTTTTGTTTTATTTTACTTCGCACGGATCCGGTGGCTTGGGGTTTCGGGATTTTCGTGATGCGAAAAAGCGGTTTTCGCGGCCCAAAAAACCCAACAACTTGGTGAAGAAGAAAGAAGGGCTTGGGCGGTTCTCATCTCGGTAGATCATTGCCCACACAACATCTGAGATAAGAAGAGGGATACGGTAGAAGATTAAGAGGTCATTACATACAAAGAAAGGTATAACTAGTAATTATTTTCCGCATCATACTAGTTTTCTTTGTATGAATTCCAAATACAAGAGGCATATAATTCTAGGTTTCGAATTTGTAATTCGAGTTCGTGTTTTTTTTTGTTTTTCGAATTTGTGATTTGATTGTTCTTTTTGGTTAAACCTAATGTTATTTTAGGAAATTAAATATTGAATTTCTATAAAAGGCTTTGTCGAGGAAGTGGTGGATGATCTCATACCCAAGAAGGCCTAGTGTCTCGTCATGTTTGACCTAGGAGCCGATTTTAGAAATAAATATTTAATCACTTTGTAACATAGGTCAGACTTGGATCAATAGTGTTAAGTTTTGCTTGCGATCTAAGTCTAAACCATTAAGAACAGATAAGTTAAATTTAGAATCAATAATGTTAAGTTCCGTTTGCGATTCCGAATTTAATTTCTAAAGAACACAATAGATTGTTAGGAAAGATTCGACACTTGTACAAAATTTTGTACAGTGGAACCGGTACGATCTTCCTAGGACCAACCAACAATGCGTGTTGTATATGATATACGACCTGCGTGTCGTGCCTCCCTTTTTATATTCATGTTGTAAATAGATTTTAGACTCGAATATAACTCAAGTTTCATATTTGTAATGTACAAAATGAAACGGTGGAAGGTCCACTCAAGAAGGAGCTATGAGGAGGGTGATTTCAACACATGGCGGTTAAAAGGAGACGCTTGAAGAAGCCATTGACCCTAGGTTGATCGTCCGATCTTTTCATTGGCTTTTGAAGATCGTAGTAGGGTCATGACCTCATCAAAATTAATTAATCAGTATATATGATTGCTTGTGTGTATGTGATGCATGCTAATGTAGGGTAATTAGTGCCTTAATGCGTATATGACACACATTCATTATTAGATTCGATCTTAATCAAGTCAACTCGAAATGCCTACCAAGTTTTGATACCCATCACTACCTCGATCATTTGTTGTTGTTGAATCTGATAAAGCAGAGCAACGCATATTATCTTGGTAGGGTGCGGAGGGACAATCTTGGTCCCGCCTATCAAAGCTTGGGTGAGTACAAATTCAATTAGATTGAGTATAACTAGTTAACTCAATTGGTTCGGGTAAAACTATAGGTATTTTCCAACGGTTGGATAAACAAGAGTTGCATAGAGATGTAATTGATAATTAGTTATCTACTGATCATACTAAGTTTTGGGCGATTTAGCCAAAGCTAACCCAAGGTGTAGTTTGATGTGGATCTTATCCCACGAGAATTATAGCTAATTGGTATGAATCTAGTAGTGTGTGGTTTGACCACATCCATGACTTGATTCTACAAAAATCCTATAATTCAGTGGGAGCATCATTTAGTTAAAGGTCTAATTAAATGATCAATGGAATATGATATTTACTTTCTGCTTTATTTATGTTGTAGATTGTCATGTCGATAAATACGAACACTTTCTTCCTGCGTTCTGTTCTTGACAAGGACAAGCTCAATGGAGCTAATTTCCTGGACTGGTAAAGGAATCTGAGAATCCTTCTCATACAAGAAAGAAAATTGTACGTCCTGGAGTAGCTCATTCCTGAGGCACCTCCTGCCACTGCCACTGCCACGCGAGCTGACCGAGATGCTTATAAGAAGCATCAAGATGATGCATTAGATGTGTCATGCCTCATGCTCACAACCATGAACTCTGAGCTTCAGAAGCAACACGAGTTGATGACTGCTTATGATATGGTTGAACATCTTCATCAACTATATCAAGGACAAGCAAGGCACGAGAGATTTGAGATCTCTAAGGCACTGTTTCAGTGCAAGATGGGACTCCTGTAGGTCCATATGTACTCAAGATGATTGGGTACATAGAGAACCTACAGAGGTTGAGATTCCCACTTGGCCAAGAACTGGCCACTGACTTGATCTTGCAATCCTTGCCAGAAAGTTACAGTCAATTTGTCATGAATTACAACATGAATGAAATTGATAAGTCACTTCCTGAGCTGCTAAGCATGTTGCGAACTGCTGAGCTCAACCTTAAGAAGGTAAAGCCCAACTCCATTCTGATGGTGCAAAAGCATAAAGGCAAGGGCAAGCTAAAAGTAAGGGAAAGTCCCAAGCCAAAGGCAAAGGCAAGGTAATGAAACCTAAAGGAGGGGTTGCCAAGGATGCTACCTGCTTCCACTGCGGTTAGGCCGGGCACTGGAAGAGGAACTGCAAAGGATACCTGGAAGATCTTAAGAAGAAGAAAAATGAGATTTCTACTTCAGGTATATATGTTATAGAAGTCAATCTCTCTATTTCTTCATCATGGGTATTAGATACCGGATGTGCTTCTCACATTTGTACTAATGTACAGGCACTGAGAAATAGCAGGACATTAGCGAAGGGCGAGGTGGACCTACGAGTAGGTAATGAAGCACAGGTTGCTGCTATTGCTGTAGGAACTTACTTTCTATCTCTGCCTTCTGGGCTTGTACTAGAATTAGATGAATGTTGTATGTGCCTGCTCTCACAAAGAACATCATTTCAGTTTCTTATTTATACAAGAAATGCTTTTCTTTTATAATAAAGAACAAATGTTGTTTCATTTATTTGAAAGATATGTTCTATTGTAGTGCACCTCTGATGAACAGACTCTACATTCTAGACTTAGAGAACCCCATCTATAACATAAGTACCAAAAGGTTCAAGTCAAATGCAATGAACCGAACCTATCTCTGGCATTGTCGCTTAGGTCATATAAATGAAAACCGCTTATCCCAACTTCATAAAGATGGTTTGCTGGACTCATTTGATTTTGAATCATATGAGGCATGCGAGTCATGCCTACTGGGCAAGATGACCAAGACTCCCTTTAGTGGACACAGCGAAAGAGCAACTGACTTGTTAGGACTTCTACATAGTGATGTATGTGGTCCTTTCAATGTCACTGTCAGAGGTGGCTATAGGTACTTCATTACATTTACTGATGACTTCAGTAGATATGGTTATGTGTATATGATGACACATAAGTCACAATCCTTTGAAAAGTTCAAAGAATTCAAGAATGAAGTACAAAACCAGCTTTGCAAGAGTATTAAGATACTTCGAACAGATCGAGGTGGTGAATACCTTAGACATGAGTTTCGTGACTATCTAGCTGAGTGTGGGATTCTATCTCAACTAACTCCTCCTAGAACACCACAATGGAATGGTGTATCCAAAAGGAGGAATCGTACCCTATTAGATATAGTGCGATCTATGATGAGTCACACAGATCTTCCTATATTCTTTTGGGGGTATGCTCTAGACACAGCAACCTTCACACTTAACCATGTTCCATCCAAAGCTGTGATAAAGATATCATATAGGATATGGACTGGGAGAGATGCCCAGATATCTTTTATGAGGATTTGGGGTTGTGAAGCTTACGTTCGATGTCAAGTCTTAGACAAACTGGGACCCAAATCCGATAAGTGCTATTTCATAGGATATCCCAAGGAAACGAAGGGATATTACTTCTACATTCCCAGTCAACACAGAGTGTTTGTGGCTAAGACTGGAGTATTTCTTGAAAAGGACTTTGTTTCTAGAAAAACTAGTGGGAGTACGTTCGATCTTGAAAAAGTTCAAGATATGGACCATAGCACTAAAGCCTTAATGGAAGTTGAACTGGAACCATAAAATATTGTGGATGATGAGATTGTTGCTCAAGGAGTTGAGGAACAACAACCAGTTCAAGTAAACCTACCTCTTCGCAGGTCTGACAGGGTACGTCGTCAACCTGAGATATACTCATTTCTCTTGCCTGACCATGATGACGTTATGCTCATTGAGAATGAGCCTACCACCTATCAGGAAGCTGTGATGAGATCAGATTCTGAGAAATGGCTAGAGTCCATGAGATCCGAGATGGAATCCATATACACCAACCAAGTATGGACTTTGGTTGATCCACCTGAAGTTGTCAAACCCATTGGGTGTAAGTGGGTCTTTAATAGAAAGACTGACATGGATGGACATTTGCATACCTATAAGGGTCGTTTAGTAGCTAAAGGTTTCAAGCAAATTCATGATATTGACTATGATGAAACCTTTTCTCCAGTAGCGATGTTTAAGTCCATTCGAATCATGCTTGCTATTGCAGCATACCACGATTATGAGATCTGGCAGATGGATGTCAAAACCGCGTTTCTGAATAGAAACTTGCTTGAGGATGTGTACATGACACAACCTGAGGGTTTTGTAGATCCACTACATACTGACAGAGTATGCAAGCTGCATAAGTCCATTTATGGATTAAAGCAAGCTTCTCGGAGCTAGAATCTTCAATTCGATGATGCGATCAAATAGTTTGGTTTCATCAAGAATGAAGATGAACCCTGTGTCTACAAGAAGGTTGTTGAGAACACAGTTGTCTTCCTTGTATTGTATGTGGATGACATACTACTCATTGGAAATGGCATCCCTTTGCTGTAGTCTGTAAAGACTTGGCTGGGGAATTGTTTCTCAATAATGGACTTAGGTGAAGCAGCCTGTATTCTAGGCATAAAGATCTATAGAGATAAATCTAAGAGATTGTTTGGCCTAAGTCAAAGTACATATATTGACACGGCATTACTACGGTTTGCCATGCAGAATTCCAAGAAAGGATTTCTGTTGATGTCACATGGTATGAGTCTTTCGAAGACTCAAATTCCCTCTTCTAGAGAGGAGAGAGACCGCATGGATAAGATCCCTTATGCTTCAGCCATAGGATTTATCATGTACGTCATGCTATGTACTCGTCCTGATGTTTTGTATGCTTTGAGTATGATGAGCAGATACCAGTCAGATCCAGGTGAACGTCATTGAATGTCAAGAATATTCTTAAGTACTTGAGAAGGACTAAAAAATATTTTTTGATATTTGGAGGCGATAACGAGCTAGCTGTAAAGGGTTACAGTGATGCCAGCTTCCAAACTGACCAGGATGATTATAGATTGCAGTTTGGGTTCATGTTTTGCTTGAATGGTGGTGTTGTGAGCTGGAAGAGTTCGAAGCAGGATACAGTTGTTGATTCTATAACAGAGGCCGAGTATATTGCTGCATCAGAAGCAACAAAGGAGGCAGTTTGGATCCGCAAGTTCATTATTGAGCTTGGGGTGGTTTCTACCATAGCCGATCCTAAAGAGCTCTATTATGACACCAATGGAGCAATTATGCAGGCTAAGAAACCTCGCTCACACCAGCGGACCCAACACATACTACGACGCTTCCATCTCATTCGAGAGATCATTGATAGAGGAGATGTGAAAATTTGCAGAGTACCCACAGAGGCTAACATTGTTGATCTCTTGACCAAGGCTTTGGCACAGAGAAAGCATAATGGTCACACTAGGTAATTGGGTATTAGACCCTACACTGATTGGCACTAGTGCTAGTGGAAGATTGTTAGTGAGAGCCCTAGAGCCAATCATGTGATGATTGTTGTATGAACTCAATATATCATATTCCTATATATTTATAAAGGCATTTCTTTATGGTTATTATACTTACTTGTATCGGTGTCAAATAACTAAGTATAATAATGTCCTTGAGTAGAAGGTTCTTATCTATATCAATCGATTGGTTGAATCGATAATGAGATGATATAGAGAACACTATTCTTAATCATTCCTAGTCAAGTATTAACATTCAGGGACAATATTAATACGATAAGACTAGCATGTAGGTCAACTCAATGACTTGGTCTCACAAGTCATGGATATAGATATATCAAGTTGATACATGAGTATGCATTGGAGAATGTATACTGAATGACCTGTCATGAGAAAGTATCATGGATCGTTATATGAGTGTCATATACTTTCTCATGTGATTATTAGTATGACTATCAGTCCTTGGACCTGAAGTCACCATTGTTCCCTACATAAGGGGTTGCATACTTTGGTTTTGTCAAACGTCACCCGTAAATGGGTGGACTATAAAGACGACTACTGGGTATGTAACAAATTATGCGGAGGGATGTGAGTGATGTAGATGGGCCTATATGACGGGAGTGACATCATGATTCTTGATAGAGTGAGACCACTAAGTGCATGGTTATGCCCAAATGAGTTAATATGAGATATTGAGCTCATTTGATTAGAGTGAGTCTACTTGGAGTTCAAGACATAAATTGATTAGAGGATGACACGGTCTATGCCTCAATTGATCAATTTAGATGTCAAGGATAGAAGGACATTGTCACATATTGTGAGAGTCACAATTAGTAGTCACAAAGGTGATGTTGGATCTCAACATTCTTATAACTTGGGTAGTAATGATGTGTTGCTAGATACTGCTCATTACTTATGTTTCTAAATGGGTTTAGGAGCATTGCCAACGTTACAAGAAGCTATAGGGTCACACACAAAAGGCAATTAGATGGAGATTAGGTTCATATGATGGACCAAGAGGATTAGGTTCATATGATGAACCAAATTGGATTAAAAGTAATCCAAATTAGACTAATTGAGTTGGACTCAATTTGATTCATATGTTGAATAAGTCTAATTTTGACTATGATTCATTGAGTCAATTTAATTCAATGAATAGAGATTCATTAAATTAAATTTACTTGAATCAAAGGTTAGGTTTGATCAACCATGGGAGATAAAAAAAGGTCAAGTTTGACTTGACTTGACTTGAGAGGGAAGATAAAGGGTCAAGTTTGACTTGACTAAATGTCATGTCATTGTGACTTAGCATGGGGTCGGCCAATGATGATGTTCCACATCATCAAGGCTACATCATTGTGTGTCACCTCATGAGGAAGACCAAGAGCCATGACTCTTGGTGTTTCATGGAGGTATTAAACCTCCATTAAGTGGTCGGCCACTTTAGGTGTGTGAATGAATTGCATGGTGTGCTCATTCACTTCTTTTTCTTCCTCTCTAGTTTTTCTCTCCCTCTCATCCTCCATTGCCGAGACTTCTCAAGGGTGCTAGCACACTCTAAGTTGTTCTCTCCACCTTTTTGTCCGTGTGGATACGTGTAGAGGAGTGTTCACTTGACACTCTACGAGATCCGGCAACCTTTAGATGAGCGGGATAAGCGAAGGGCATCACTACAAGGGTAACGCTCTTTTCATGTAGATCTAAGGTAGATCTAGTGTAGACAAACATGTACAAGATTATTTTATATATTTTCACACGGATCCATCGCTAGCTTCAAGGTTTCCGCAACGCAAAAAGCGGTTTTTGCGGCTCGAAATGCTAACAATAAGAACAATCGAATCACAAGATCGAAAAAACAAAAGAAACACAAATTCAAAAACATAAATTCGATAACCTAGATTCATTAGCCTCTTGTATTTGGTATTTCAAGATCTAAATAAAAGGATGAACTAGTTATGATGTGAAAACTAATAACTAGTTATACCTTTTTTAGCTTATAGACCTCACGATCTTCTACCGTATTCCTCTTCTTATCTCGGACGTCGTGTGGGCGACGATCTACCGAGACGAGAATCCACCCAAGCTTCCTTCTTCTTCAAGCAAGTTTCGGCCAATTAACAAACTCCTTGAGATGAAGAACTTCGGCCACCAACCAAGCTCCAAGGGATGCAAAGAAACAAATCCTCCTTTCTCTACTTCTTCTCCAAGAAAAATTTGGCCACCAAGAGTCTCCTAGAGAGTTGATGCCGTCGGCCAAAGAAGAAAAAAGGAGGAGAGGAAGAGGGTTGGCCACCACCAAGGAAGAGGGGAGAGGAAATAATAGATGTATTGTTATGAGGTGAGATACCTCTACTTTCTTTTTTATATTCCTTGGTCTTGGCAAATAAGGAAAGTTTATAAATAAAACTTCCTTATATTCCTTGCCAATGTTTAAGAAGGAAAATTTAACTAAAAATTTCCTTTTCAACCCTTAATGGCCGACCACCTCATTGTCCTCCAAACAAGGAAAGTTTTAAACAAAAATTAAAACTTCCTAATTTATTTCCGAAAAATTTTAAAATAAAAATTTCTCTTTAAAAATTCCCTTTATGGTTGGTTATAAAAGGAAACTCTTATAAATTAAAATCTCTCTATTAAAACATGTGGATGATTACAATAAGGAAAGTTTTCTCCAAAATTAAAATCTTCCTTTTAATCTACAAATAAGGAAAGATATCAAACCTTTCTCTTAATCTTTTGTAGAAACTATAAAAGGAAAGATTTAATTTTAAAACTCTCTTTTAAAATCATGAGGATGGTTACAAAAAATGAAAGTTTTATCAAAAATTAAAATCTTCCTTTTAACTACAAATAAGGAAAGATATCAAACCTTTCTCTTAATCTTTTGTAGAAAGTTATAATAGGAAAGATTTAAATTTTAAACTCTCTTTTAAAACCATGGCTTCCACATAAGGAAAATTTTAAATTTTAACTCCCTTTTTATTTTATTTTGGCCGGCCACCTAAGCTTGGGTTCAAGCTAGGGTCGGCCATAACTTGACCCATCATGCCTTTATTTGGTTGGCCCTAGCTTGGGCTCCAAGCTAGGCTTGGCTGGTCACCTTAAGGTGGGTAAGAAGTTGGGTATAGGTGGGTATAAGACTTTATAAATAAGAGGCTATGACAGAGACTGAAAGGAGAAATTGGTTTTGGTCTCCCGATGAACTTGAGCTTCCTGTGTTCACCTTGAACACCTAACTTGAGGTCATCAATAATATCTCATTTTACTAAAGAGTTATTATTGAACTACTCCACCAATCTCATATTACTATATGGGCTCATTCTTATCATGAGTGTGTTAATCTCCCTGTGTTTAAGATATCGAATGTCCACTAATTAAATGAGTTACTGACAACTTACTTAATTAATATCTAACTCCAAGAGTAGTACCACTCAACCTTATTGTCATGTCAGACTAAGTCCATCTGCAGAGTTTACATGACAATCCTTATGAGCTCCTCTTGGGGACATTATCAACCTATATTACTATGGCACAATTTCATTCTATAATCAACAATACACCATATAAATAATATCATTTCCCAACTTATCGGCCCTATTGATTTATCAAACTAAATTGCACCCTTTGATAAATTAAAGAAATGAATATTGAGTATATGTGCTTGTTATTATATCATGATTAAGAGCACATACTTCCATAATAACAAAGGTCTTATTCTTTTATGCAGTCAGTATAAAAAGAACTTACCTTAAATGGTCCTGCTCAATACACTCAAAGTGTACTAGTGTAATTTTATAGTCAAGATAAACTAATACCAAATTATACTACGACTATTCCAATGGTTTATTCTTATCCATCTTAGTCGTGAGCTACTATTTATAATCTATAAGGAACTAATAACATGATCTTCTGTGTGTGACACCACACACCATATTGTCTATAATATAAATTAATTGAACAACTACACTTAGCATATAAATGTAGACATTTGACCAATGTGATTCTTTATTTCAAAATAAATATTTACAAAAAGCTAAGCTTTTAGTATACACTCTAATAAAGTTTTGATGAATGATAAATTAGGTTAAGTTAGTTTCATTGTGATCTAACGCTTTGACCAAGTGTGTAGGAGAAGCTCAGCTAGGTCGATGGGCCAACCGGATAGCTTGCACGAAGCCCTGCTAGGTCGACGGGCTGACCGGATAGCTGGCACGAAGTCCAGACGGGTCGAAGGGCTAACCGAACGTCTGGCACGAAGTCCAGATGGGTCGAAGGGCTGACCGGACATCTGCCAGGTAAGTTAAGGTAAGTCACTGGAGGGGAGTGACTGTAAGGATGCCTTCCCGGGAAGGGAACTTAGGCGCCAATCCAACTTAGAACCATTTTGAAACTCTAAGTTGAGATCTTGACTAGATTCTAGTCTCGATGGGATGGAATCTAATTAATACTCTGTTTGATTATTATAACTGTACTAACACTTTGTTTTGTAGGGTAATATAATTTGCATTATGCTTCATACTAATGTTTTCTTGCAAGAAGGTGAAGCTGCTGGAATATGGGGTTTGAATGCCCAGAAGGGATCCGGGCGCCCAGAGGTCCGAGCGCCCGGAGGTCCGAGCGCCAGGAAGGGGTCTGGGTGCCCGGAGTGCAAATTTTATCCCCTCACCATGTCGCCACGTGGAGCTCTACGGTTGGCTGGTCTACGTCACACTCCAAGCGCCCGGAAGGGATCTGGGTGCCCAGAGCCTCCTATATAAGAAGGGTGAACCATGGAGCAAAGAACAATTCACTACAACGCCATCCAATGCTTGCTCTGCTATGCTGTGCTCTTGTGACGCTGCGAAGCTTCTTCGACAATACGTTGTTTCTTCTTTTCCTTAATTGTTATCAGTATTCCATTTTTTAGCATTCTTGTACTTTCATTTTGTAATAACTTTTTTGAATTACTAGTGGATTGCCCAACGAAAGCATTCGACGAGTGCAGGCCTATAGGAGTCGACAAAGGCTCCGAACCAAGTAAAATGGTTCTTGTTAGCGTTGTGATTTCATTTTTCCGCTACGCACTCATCTTTCGATCGATATTTACCCCCCCCCCTATCGACTTTCATAATCCAACAGAAGGTGCCTTCATACTATTTATAGAAGGCGCCTTCCATGGCTATGGAAGGTACCTCCTGCAGGGTAAAATTTTGATCTTGTTGCAAATAAGTGTCGGGTTGTTTAGGATCAAGTTTAACCCATTGGAGGCGCCTTCAACGGCTATGGAAGGCACCATCCAATGCCTTATATAAGGCAGTCTTGAGAAGGCATTCAAACAACACTCATATACAAGCTACTGTGCATCCGTTTGAGATTCCAACTGCTCCAGGCTCCTTCTACGACTCTGCTACGAAGTTACTGCACCCGACAACTATTCCGAAGACTTCCAATCGCGGATGGTAAACTGACACCATCACACGAACACTCTCACACTCAATCCTTATATGTTGGCAACAAGTTCTATTTGTGTAGTTAATTACTGCAAAAGGAAAAGCCCAGTATATTACACTTGTTCTAATCTTCTTATACTCGATTTCCTCTTCCGGAAGTACCGAAAGAGGCTTTTTAGTGGATTACCCATTGATAGGTCTACAGGACCTGTGTCTTGGAATAGGAGTCACCTGAGGCTCTGAACCAAGTAAACCAACTGTATTTTTTTTTAGCTTTTTTTATTTCTTATTTACTTTCCACTGCGTTCGCACTCGTGATTTTAAAAATAAAAAAACAAGTTTTTGAAAACCATGTGATTCACCCCCCCCCCCCCTTCATGTGCGTATTGATCCAACAAAAAAGAAAGCTCAGATAGACTCTAAAGCGTTAAACATAATCCAATGCAGACTCACAAAAGAAGAACTCAATGGAGTTGGCCTACATGAGAATGTAAAGGAGCTATAGGACAAGCTCATCGATCTACATGAAGGAACTCCTGATTCGAAGGTAACGAAACACGACCTACTTCTTAATCATTATTCAATATTAATATGCAAGATGGTGAGACCGTGAATCAGCTCGACACTCGAATCAAGGGCATCCTCAACGACCTTCACCTAATCGGACACCAGCTCAAAAATCGGGACATAATAAGGTGCACTCTTAACTTGTTCCCTAGAAATAAATTGTGGGCATCGGTCATAGATGCCTAAAAGGTTTCGAGGAACCTCTCCAAGTTAAAATTATATGAATTATTTTGTGAACTTGAATTACATGAACAAACAAATGGCCCAAATGTCGAGAAAGGAATTGCATTTCTTGTAGGCATTTCGAAGGGAGCTAAACCTGAAACAGAAATTGAACCCAAGTTAGAATTCGATGAAGAAGAGCAACTGGTGAACATGGTAAGGAAGATGTTCACCAGACGCAAGAAAATTTTCACCAAACTTGACGTGAAGAAGATGTCCAAGTCAGCATCCAACAACCTAAAGGTGAACATTACATGCTACGGCTACAACAAGAAGGGGCACTTCAGACACGAATGCTCGAACGAAGATAAAATCAAGAAGTAAAAGAATGCACTAAAAGTGACTTAGGATGAGTCTTCCTCGAATGAATCGAGAGCAGACGAACCAAAGCAAGCTAGTTACCTACACTAATGACAGCCGAAGGTGAATCGGATCAAGAATCAGAATACGAGTCAAGCAACAAATCCACATTTGATTCAGACGAACCAACTAGGGTAACATTTAATTACACTGCAAGTTTTTTTTTTAATTATTTCTTGCCTAAATAAAAAATTAATAGAAACTGAGGAACACGCTAAACTCCTCTTTAAGGAAAATAGCATCCTTAAGGATCAACTGAACTTGATCTCATTAACTAACCAAGTTGAAGATAGAAAATTCACTCAAGCTATAAATCTTGAGGAAGAAAATTCTATCTTGAAAAGTCAAGTTGAAGAGTTAAAAGAACAGCTGGAAAAGTTTATCTCAGGATCCAAGTATCTGAATATGATACTTAGATCCCATAGAGATGTGTACAATAAAATTGGACTTGGATACAAGTCCAACTCTACATTTAAATCATTTTTAACAATAACTCAAAATTTAAAATTAATTAAAGCTTGGGTTCCGAAAGCGTGCCTAACCATGCAAGTAGGACTCAATCAATACTATGTACCAAAAAAATAATATCACTACATAAATCAAAATAAACCAAATAAATTACTCTCAACCTCAAAAATTAAAACCTCTAAAGTAAATTCAAACCTAAAGAATAAAATTAAAGCAAATAAACATAAATTAAACAAAAATAAAATCAATCTAAACTCAAATTATAAGTTTATTATAATTATAAAGCAAATCGACACAAGCCTAAAACCTAAACCCAAAGTTCAATAATTCAGGGGAGGCTCTAAACTAGTTGACACCTTTAAAATAATAACTTATCTAGCTGGGTGATTAGGACTAGTATAAATAGGGATAAAAGTTTAACTTGATAAATGGTACTGGAGAAGTTTTGGATGATAGTAGGTTAGAGAAGCTCTGCCTATACATGTCTAGGCAAATATGACTTCGACCTGGTATATTTGGCTTAGTAGAACTAACTGAAGCCACCCTTTACTAATCCTAACTGATTAGACTAGAGTTTTATATTAAGTTCAATGGATAGAACTATTTAGAAAATTTCGAATACATGGTTATTCTAATGATGTCAAGGTGACTCACCATAGCTTAGAAGTTTATCCAAAGAATGTTTATTTGTTAAACCCAAAGCTAAACTTGAATCTAATATCAGTTAAACCAAACCCAGGAACTTAACCTAACTCATCTCACAAAATTATAAAATCCTTTAATTAAAAATATAGATCGGTTGAGATGAATAAGATTTAAATTAAATTCAAATCAGATTTAAATTAAATCTAAATTAAAATTAATTTAAATTCAAATTAGATTTAAATTAAATTCAAATCAAAATTAAATTAAATTAATTCAAATTAGATTAAATTCAATTGAATTGAATTCAAATTATTAAATTAAGTTAAAACTAAGTTCACACTTTAGCTAAGATTTTTCTTCTCTCTATAAGAATCTAAATAGATATTGGACAATGGTTACTCCTGACACATGATCGAGGATCAAATAATATTCACAAAATTAACTTCAAAAGACTATGAACAATTGCCTTTGGGAACAACAGCAAAATGAAAGTAATTATATTTATCAAGAAACTATATATAAAAGAATTACTTAAAAAATTTGAAATGGATAATGCTAAAGAAATAAAAACACTCATGGTAGTGAATATAATATAGATAGTGATCCTAATGGAACACCAGTAGACATAAAGTATTATAGAAGTATCATAGGTAGTCTATTATACCTAACTGCAAGCTGACCTGACACACTATTTATAGTTAGTATGTGTGCTGGAAATCAAATCTATGCTAAGGAGTCCCATCTAAAGTTTGTTAAAAGAATCTTTAAATATCTAAAAGGTACACAAAATATAGGAATATGGTACCCTAGGGCAACTAATTTTGACCATTTAGGATATTTTGACTTAGACTATGCTAGCTCTAAATTAGATAGAAAAAATATAAGTGGTGGATGTTAACTACTTGGACCAACACTTATCAGTAGGTTTAGTAGAAAGCAATACTATGTCACTTTATCTACAATTGAGGTAGAGTATATATCTATGGGTGAGTGTGTAGCATAATTATTATGGATGATGCACACATTACAAGACTTTAACCTAAATTATAAAAATACAAAAAATCTTTATTGACAACATAAGTTCAATAAATTTAACTAAAAATTCAGTGCATCATTCAAGAACCAAACATATAGAAGTTAAACATTATTTTGTAAGAGATCATGTAGCCAAAGGTAATATTGAACTCAACTATGTTGAGTCAAAATCGAACCTGGTGGATATATTTACTAAACCATTATTAGAACTAGAATTTAGCAACCTACGGTAAAAATTAGGAATGTGTACGATAGACTATGACTACTATTTTTAAAATAATTTTCAAATAATTTGCAAAATCTAGAAAACAAATTTTCTAAAATTCTCATTTCCTTAGTATTTTGAAATTAATTTTGGTCTTAGTCTAGATTAAATCCATAAAAAGTATGTTCCTAAAGATATAGGTATTGAACATCTCACAAACACACTAAGTTTACCTTAATTGTGTATTCAAAAACTTAGAATGATATGAGATGCATAGGCTTATTGCCAAGACTTAGATGCTTATATCAGTGCATCAACACAAGTCTGGGTGAAAAATACCAGAATTATAGTGATCAAGTTAAGTGATCTACTTTAGTCAAACACTAACTTGATACATTAACTTAACTTGACTAACCAAGTGAACACTGCTATCTTCTGATAGTTAGTTAATAACTAACGGTTGGATATTTAAGGATGTATTTTTTAGATGAATATTTTTAAATATATCAGATTCAGGGGAGAAAATTTTAAAATAATTTATTTCCCTATCTATTGCAAATATTACTTTCAATTTACTTTGCAAAATACTTTCAAAAATACATTTCAAATCCTTACTTTGCAAAAATTATTATTTTTTAAACAAGTGTTTGTCCACTTTTGAAAATTTTATCTTTAAAAATACATACAAAATTATTTGTAAATTTTTAAAAGAAGCTTTTAATGATTAAAATTTTAAAACATACTTTTCAAACAAACTATCATTTTAACAAATCTTCTTGAATCTATTTTCTTGCAAAATTTATTTGTATAAAATATTTTTGTTTTGGAAAGTCAACATGTTAAAAACTATTTCAAAAATCAGAAAATTTAAATGGATTCTACTACTTTCAAACTCATTTTACTTAGCAAAATATCTTTGACAATACTTTAAATTATTTTACAATATTCATGCAATATATTTTAAGTGTTTTAAAAACTATTTTGCAAAATGATTTCTAAAACTTCTTTCATAATTTAAGTTTTGCAAAAAGGTTTGATTTAGAAACTTTCAACATTTTAAATTATCAACGTTTTAGTCTTTTTCAACATTTTAGAAATTTTTAACATTTTGAAAACCTTTTTGAAAAGATTAAAATTTTCTTTAAAAAATTATATTAACTCCTTCCTCCTATCAAACCTACAAATTTGTGTTGGAAATTTTTGCTAAAGTTTTATTACAATCTGCTACTTATCTACATTGTTTTTGATGAATGTCAAAGGGAAAGTGCTAGTAAGAAAAAGAGAAAAAGAGAAAAAGAGAACAAGAAACTAAAATTTAAATTTAACACTTAAATAATCATGTCTTTACTATTTCACTCCTATATATCTTTTCCTAACTCTAACCCAGGTTTTCATTGCATCAAAAAGGGGAAGATTGCTAGTGCAATTTGCCCTAATGGTCTAAGTCAGATTTTGATGAATGACAAGTGAGTTAAGTTAGGTGTTGTTGTAATCTAATACATTTACCGGGTGTGCAGGGTTGACTAACTTGGCAGGAAGTCCAATCGGAATGTTCGATTCTCAATTGGCAATCGAGATGTTTGATTCCTAATTGGAAGGAAGTCCAGTCGGGATGTTCGATTCCCGATTGACAATCTGGATGTTCGATTCCCGATTGGAAGGAAGTCCAGTCAAGATGTTTGATTCCCGATTGATAGTCAAGATGTTCTATTCTCGATTGCCAGTCAGGATGTTCGATTCCTGATTAGTAGAAGTTTGGATGTGTGATTCCGGAAGGAAGATCAGGATGTTCAATTCGGAAGAAAGATCGGGATGTTCGATTCCTGATGGGTTCACTCGACACTGGGTAAGTGAAGGTAACTCACTGGAGGAGAGTGACTAAGTGAGGACATATCTTGGTTGAGGGGACAATAGACGTTAATCCAATTTAGGTCCATTTCAG
The DNA here is from genome assembly GCF_018446385.1 of Zingiber officinale. Taxonomy (NCBI): domain Eukaryota; kingdom Viridiplantae; phylum Streptophyta; class Magnoliopsida; order Zingiberales; family Zingiberaceae; genus Zingiber; species Zingiber officinale. The sequence goes on along the minus strand of NC_056002.1, from coordinate 92,155,986 downwards.
AAACCTAGATTGAGATCTTGACTAGATTATGGTCTGAAGAATAGGGTATAAGTCATAAATTAATCATATTAATATTGTGCTAACTTTATTTTATAGGTTAAATATTTTCATGTTGGACTAACCTAACTTACAGGACAAAAGGAGCAAAAAGGCCTTGGGTGAACAATACCCGAGGCGCCTTCAAGTATTAGAATGTGCATTTGCACTGTTCATGGAAGGTGCTCCCGGTGCTATGAAAGGTACTTTCCAAGAGATAAAATTTAAACTTCATCACAAATAAGGAGCAACAAGTTTAGGATCTGATTTTACACTCTTGAGGCGCCTTCCACACCCTATAAAAGACTGTCTCGACCAAGCATTCAACATCAACTTCTGTACAAGCTCCTACGCCGTAATTAACCTTTCGACTGCTCTAGCTTCCTGCTGTTGCTCTGCTATGACTCTACTATGCTTGACTACCGCTAAGAAGTCGTCCAAATACTGAGGTCAAGTCGACTATCTACAAAAGTGTTTGGTAATAGAACTTAATTACTGTACATAATTTCAACAAATGGAAAGTGTAGTCTATTGCACTCTTCTAATTCTTGTGTGCTCAATCCCCTCTTCCGGTAGTTTCAAAAGAGGATTTTAGTGGATTACCTATCAATAGGTATGTGGGGCCTAGGTCTTGGAGAAGGAGTTGTCGAAGGCTCCAAACTAAGTAAAACTGCTTGTATTTGTGTTTCTTACTTCTACTCTCTTTTTTCTTTTCTGTTCTTATTTCCACTGCACGTATTTTGTTTTCAACATAGAAAAATAAAAAAAACAAATTTGAAAACCATGTGATTCACCCGTTTCTCACGTGTATCTCAATCCAACAGTGTCATTTCTTTGTTTTCTTTATTTGCTTCTTTATTTCTGCTACGTATTTTATATATTTTGAAAAATGCAAAAAGCCATGAGTATTATTCACCCACCCTCTAATACAACGATCCTATAGTATCCATATTATAATTTGGTTGAAATAAATTATAAGAGATTTTATAAGAGATATGAACCATTTGTGTTGCTACAATAAGCAATTCAAGTATTCTATTCTTCATTTTCTAGTTTGAAATGTGATAAGATTGATTGGTGGGCTATTTGTAAAACCAAAGCATAAAAAAAATTGAAGCGCGTTGGGAAAACATTGCATGTCAACAAGAGAAAATTGTGAATACATTTTAGACTAAGGAATATATTATTCCAACTTTACGAGATTCCAGTGATGTAGTGATAAACATGGATATAAGTGAAATTCATGAGAATGATGATGACGATGTGGAGGAGGAGGAGGAGGAGGATAATGATAATGACAATGAGGACTTTGATTTTTTATGATAGGTAAGTTTTGTTAGCTTATATAAAAAAATTGCCATTTTTTTCATATGCGGTACTATTTTTTTACAATGACATTTAATTTTAATATGCAAATTTACCAAACTCATAGCTTAATGAAGTTTTTATATACTATCTCATTCTTAAATTTATATATTTTATCTATTAATGTACTGTATTTTTTTCTATAGGTACAAGTGGCATCTGTATTTTTCCCCCGCATTCTCTATGTTGTTAGCAAATATGGTAAGTTTTATAATGTTCTTCATCATGTATCAAATTTATAATTTACTTTATCCTATATTGAATTTTTAACATATCTTTCGATGTGGTGAACGCAGACGGAGTTCACAGGGCCAATCAAATTCATCACCTTGCACCTATGCCCTCTCCTAATCAAGCTGGACCTTCTGATGCTCCTTCTCCAGCACCTTCTCATTCACCATCACCAGTGCAATCACCAGTACCCATGCATCTTCTTAACTTGGCTATAAACTCAGTCATTGAGTTTGTAATCGATAGAGAGTTTCTAGTCCCCATCAAAGATTCGTAAGTACTACAAAATATTTTATTTTTTAATCTATCTTAATTATTTAATATTATTTGTTTGTAATTTAATACAGATTTGAAAATCATGTATGGATTATTCACGATATTAATAGAATCATAAATAACCATTAGGGAGGTGAATCACTGACATATTCAAGCACTCAATCGCCCACAAAGGAGTTATGGTGGAATAAGTTCAAGGCATATTCCTTTCAATTTATATATAAAATTAAAGTGAATATATAATTTTTTTTTCATTTCAGCGGTGGTATAATTGGGACTCAAGTAATGAGATGGAGATCAAAAGAATATTTAAAAAATGTGGTGATCACATCAGACATGTACTAAATCATGCCAAGTCTCAAGGGAAAAAGCCACGTATCTTCCTCACTGATGAAAATTGGGTGAAGATCAACAATTTTTGGGCAACGGAGGAGAATAAGCAAAAGAGTAACTAGAATAGAATAAATCAAGCTTACAATTCTGGTGACTTATGTGTGATACATGCGGGAGGCTCCATTAACATAGATGAGCATAGACGGAGATTGATAATTTTTTATTCTCTCAATAATTTTTTATCTATATCAAATTATTTAATTATTTCTAACAGTATGTTTTTAGACTAAGGAGATGGGGAAGGAGCTTGCTTTCATAGATACTTTCACTCGCACTTTTACAAAAAAAAAAAAAAAAAAGATAAGACTTGGAGTGGGATAGAGCAAAAGCAGAAAAGGTTGGGATTATTATTTATTTGATTTTAATTTATAATTTAGATTTTATTAGTTAGGTACTTGCTCTCTCTTAATATTATATGTGTTTCTATTATATCTAATCAACATGACATGCGTTTTAAAAATATAGGGAAAATATAATGAATTCGAGCTAACCCATAGATGCTCACAAGCTAGTGTTGTACTAAGGGGTCTGAGTCCTCTATTAGAAATAATCTAAGTTTATGGCTAGAAGCCAATGGAAGACCAAAAGGGAGAAGGATATTGGGGATGGATTCCTTGAGCATAATCCAAAGAATAGCTAGTACATCTTCTTCCATCCCACTAGCAGTAATGGCCCAAATAAATACCTTGACTAAAGAGGTAACCCATCTAAAGGGAATATTATTGCAAAGGGATGAAGAAAGAGTGCAAAAAAGGGCACAAATGAATCAACTAAGGTTGCAAAGGGATCAACAAATGATGCAAAGGGATCAAGAAATTAGTAAGTTCCACCGACAATAAGACTTAATAATGTGAAATCTTCATGTGAGCTCCGTTCTAAGTCATATTTATCCCCGTTTATGTGATGATGGTGACGATGACGACGATGATGGTTCTTTATGATTTTAATTATGTATGAATGTTATTTGTCTCGTAATTAGTATTTTTAAACATTAATCCATGGATTGTGATCCTTTCAATTTTTTATTTTTTTATTAATATTGTTAATTTATTTTTAACAAGGTTAGTGAAGCGAAATTTATGTCGGAGGAAAAAGTAAATATTAAGTTTTGTTAAGGATTTGGCATATTGCTTGCACTTTTATTTTTAGGTAATCATTTGTATTCATTCTGTATCATATTGATATGTTCTTGTAGTATTTATAAACTTTTGATCTTTTAGATTCATGTAGAAGCAAAATCATTCTTATAATTATCTTCTTTGTTAGCTTTGATCTATTTTGTTTGTTTGTTTTGATACAGGAAAAGAAGATTGGATTAGAGAAGAAAGTTTTTTGGTGTTAGTTAGAGCCCTAGAGTCAATCATTTGATGATTGTATGGACTCATGTATATCATATTCTTGTATATTAATAAAGGCATTTGTTTGGTTATTATACTTATTTGTATTAGTGCCAAATAGACTAAGTATAATAGCGTCCTTGAGTAGAAGGTTCATACATATATCAATCGATTAGTTGAATCGATAGTGAGATGATATTGGGAACACTACTCTAAATCATTCCTAGTCGAGTATTAACATTCAGGGACAATGTTAATGCAATAAGACTAGCATGTAGGTCAGTTCGATGACTTGATCTCACAAGTCATGGATATAGAGATATCAAGCTGACACATGGGTATACATTGGAGAATGTATACTGAATGACCCGCCATGAGAAAGTATCATGGATCGTTATATGAGTGGCATATACTTTCTCATGTGGCTATTAGTATGACTATTAGTCCTTAGATCTGAAGTCACCATGGATCCCTACATAAGGAGTTATGTACTTTGGTTTCGTCAAACGTCACCCGTAACAGGGTGGACTATAAAGGCGATTACTGGGTATGTAACAAATTATGCAGAGGGATGTGAGTGATGTAGATGGGATCTATCCCTCCCATATGACGGGAGCGACATCAATATTCTTGATAGAGTTAGACCACGAAGTGCATGGCCATGCCCAAATGAGTCAACATTAGATGTTGAGCTTATTTGATCGAGTGAGTCTACTTGGAGTTCAAGATTTAGATTGATTAGAGGATGACACGGTCTATGCCTCATATTGATCAATCTAGATGTCTAGGATAGAAGGACAATGTCACATATTTTGTGAGGAGTCACAATTGGTAGTCACAAGGTGATGTCGGATCTCGACATTCTTGTAACTTGGGTAGTAATGATGTGTTGCTAGATACCGCTCATTACTTATGCTCCTAAATGGGTTTAGGGCATTGCCAACGTTACAAGAACCTATAGGGTCACATACTAAGGACAATCAGATGGAGATTTGGTTCATATGATGAACTAAGAGGATTAGATTCATTTGATGAATCATATTGGATTAAGAGTAATCCAAATTGGGCTAATTGAGTTAGACTCAAGTTGATTCATGCATTCAATGAGTCTAATTTAGATTATGACTCATTAAATCAACTTAATTTAATGAATTAGATTCATTATATTAAGTTGGCTTGAATCATATGGTTGGATTAGATCAACCATGAGAGAGATTTGATCAAGTTTGACTTGATTTGAGAGGAAGAGAAAAAGTCATGTTTGACTTGACTTTTTGCCACATCACTAGTGAGTTGGCAAGATGTGGACCAATAGAATTGCTCCACTTCATCAATGTGTGCCACCTCATGGAGGTTACAAGCCTCCATAGCATTTAATGTGGCCGGCCCACATTAAATGAGGAGGTTACACTTGTTATCATGTCATTTAGTGAGGTGGCAAGATGTGGACCAATAGTGTTGATCCACATCATCCTAGAGTGCCACCTCATGGGGGTTACAACTCTTTATGGTCTCCACATTAATTGGAATTAATGTGGGGGTTACACCTCCTAGAAGGTGGCCGGCCACTTGAATGTGGAGAATAATTTTCATTTTTGAAAATTTGATTCTATCATTCATTCCTTCTTCTTCCTCCTAGAGTTCTTCTTGCACTCTCCCTCTCCTCCTTCCTTGGCTGAACCACATAGGTGCTAGCACACCTTGGTTTTTGGTCACCTCCATCTAGTGTGTCCGTGTGGATACTTCTAGAGGACCGTGCGCTTGACGGTCTTGAGATCCGGCAACATTTGGACGAGCGGGATTCGCGTGGGGCGCGCATCAAGGGTAATGATCTTAACTTTAGTGTAGATCTAAAGTTTTTACAAACTCGTACAAGAAAAGGTTTTTCGAAAAGTTTTGTTTACGAATCTTTGCACGAGATCCATGGCTTCGGGTGACTCGGGGTTTCCGCGACGCGAAAAAGCGGTTTTCGCGGCCCGACGAACCCAACAGTGGTATCAGAGCCACGTGCAAAGACTTGTACGAGTTCGTTTGTATTTTTATGAAAAATATACCTTCTGTGATTTTCTGTAAAAATTGAGTTTTTAGAGTTTTATGAGTAATTTTTCCGTAGAAGCGAAGCACAAGTGTCTCGGCACTTGTAGGCTTCGGCTACCGGAAAGTTTTCTTTTAAACGGCTTCGTTTTGCCCCAAATCCGTTTGGGACAGCGGGGTCGGGTGCCATTAGATCGCAAAGGAGCAACTCACGATGGTTAGATCGTGGGTAGGGGCATTGCCCCTAACCCCGCAAGGGAATTTGCTTCGCGTTTGCACCCAAAATCGCTAAAAACGAACCCGCCGGGAAGATTTTTCCGAAACGGCAATGTCTCGACCCAAATCGTTTTGGGACAGCAGGTTTAGGCGCTGTTGGATCGCAAAGGAACCCTCGCGATGGTTAGATCGCGGGTAGGGGCGCTGCCCCTGAGCCCCGCAAGGGGATCCGTTCCGCGATTGCACCCGAAACCGCTAAACGGGACCGCCAGGAAATTTTACTCATAAAAATTGTAAAAATTATTTTTAAAATTTCAGAAAAATTATGAAAAATATATAATTTTGAATTATATATTAATTTGTGATAGTCATGGCCCAAAATACCCAATAAGATTGGATTTGTGTTGTAATTCATAATACGGCATGCGTGCTGTCATATGATTGTGTGTGCTGTATTTTTATTTTTTCCACGGCCTGCGCGTCGTGCCTTTCTCTTATTCTGGTTGTAAATTAGATTTAGACTCGAATGTAACTCGAGTTTCAAATTGTAATGTACAAATTGGAGCGGTGGAGGGTCCACACGAGACGGAGTTCCGAGGCGGGCACGAGCAACACAAGGTGGTCAAAGGGAGGAGCTTGGAGAAGCTGTTGACCCTAGGTTGACCATTCGATCTTCTCAATCGCTTGAGAAGATCGTAGTAGGGCCATGACTAAATCACAAATAGATTAATTAATTAATTGTTATGTATCTGATGCATGTTTAATAATTAATTAATTAATTAGTGCCTTAACGATTAGATTAGATCTAAGTCATACACATGATGCACCCTTGCGATTAGATTAGATCTAAGTCATGCACAAGATGCATCCTTCTCGATTAGATTAGATCTAGATCGAACCAACTCTAAATGCCTAACCGTGTCGTGATACCTATCACTACCTCGATCACATGTATTGTTGAATCTGCCAAAGCAGAGCAATACATATTATCTTGGTAGGGTACGGAGGGACAATCTTGGTCCCGCCTATCAACGCATGGGTGAATACAAACTCAATTAGATTGAGTATTCCTAGTTACTCGGTTGGATCGAGTCAACTATAGGCATTCTTCCAATAGTTGGAAAGGTAGTACAAAATCACGTTTATATTAACTCTCGGGCGTATTAGCCAAAGCTAACTCGAGTTTTAATATAAATATGGATCTTGATCCTATAAACAAGAGTTGCATAGAGATGTAATTGGTAATCGTTACCTACCGATCATACTAAGCCTTGGGCGTATTAGCCAAAGCTAACTCAAGGGTTAGTATGATGTGGATCTTGTCCCACAAGAATTATAGTATTCAGTGGGAGCATCATTTAGTTAAAGGCCTAATTAAATGATTTTAAAAGAATATGATATTTATTTCTACAAATTTTATGTTGTAGATAACCATGACGTCGAATACGAACTCTTTCTCCCTGCGTTCTGTCCTTAAGAAGGACAAGCTCAACGGAGCAAATTTCCTGGACTGGTACAGGAACCTGAGAATTGTTCTCACTCAGAAACGTAAACTGTACGTTCTGGAGCAGTCCATTCCGGAGGCTCCTCCTGCCACTGCCACGCGAGCAGACCGAGATGCTTACAAGAAGCATCAAGATGACGCATTAGATGTGTCCTGTCTTATGCTCGCGACCATGAACTCTGAGCTTCAGAAGCAACATGAGTTGATGGGCGCTTACGATATGGTTGAGCATCTTTGTCACCTATATCAAGGACAAGCAAGGCACTGGAAGAGGAACTCCAAAGAATACCTGGAAGATCTTAAGAAGAAGAGAAATAAGATTTCTACTTCATGTATACATGTTATAGAAGTCAACCTCTCTATTTCTTCATCGTGGGTATTAAATACCGGATGTGCTTCGCACATTTGTACTAATGTACAAGCGCTGAGGAATAGCAGGGCATTGACAAAGGGTGAGATAGACCTACGAGTAGGCAATGGAGCACGAGTTGCTGCTATTGCTGTAGGAACTTATCATCTATCTCTTCCCTCTGGGCTTGTACTAGAATTAGATGATTGTTGTTATGTGCCTACATTGACTAAGAACATAATTTCAGTTTCTTGTTTGGACAAGAAAGGATTTTCGTTTATAATAAAGAACAAATGTTGTTCCGTTTATTTAAACGATATGTTCTATTGTAGTGCACCACTGATAAATGGACTCTATATTCTAGATCTAGAGAGCCCTATCTATAACGTTAGTACCAAGAGATTCAAATCGAACGATATGAACCACACCTATCTCTGGCACTGTCGCTTAGGTAATATAAATGACAAGCGCTTATCCCAGCTCCATAAGGATGGTTTGCTGGACTCATTTGATTTTGAATCATATGAGATATGCGAGTCATGCCTACGAGGCAAGATGACCAAGACTCCTTTTAGTGGGCACAGCGAGAGAGCGACTGATTTGTTAGGACTCATACATAGTGATGTATGTGACCCTTTCAATGTCGCTGCTAGAGGTGGTTATAGGTACTTCATCACGTTTACTGATCACTTCAGTAGATACGGTAATGTGTACTTGATGACACATAAGTCCGAATCCTTTGAAAAGTTCAAAGAATTTAAGAATGAAGTACAGAACCAGCTTGGCAAGAGTATTAAAATACTTTGATCAGATCGAGGTGGTGAATACTTAAGCTATGAGTTTCGTGACTATTTAGCTGAGCGTGGGATTCTATCCCAACTCATTCCTCCTGGAACACCACAGTGGAATGGTGTGTCCGAAAGGAGGAATCGTACCTTATTAGATATGGTACGAACTATGATGAGTCACACAGATCTTCCGACATATCTATGGGGATATGCTCTAGACACGGCAGCTTTCATTCTCAACCGAGTTCCATCCAAGGCCGTGATAAAGACACCATATAGGATATGGACTGGGAGAGATGCCCAGGTGTCTTTCATGAGGATTTGGGGTTGTGAGGCTTACGTTAGACGTCAAGTCTCAGACAAATTAGGACCCAAATCCGACAAGTGCTATTTCATCGGATATCCCAAGGAAACTAAGGGATATTACTTCTACATTCCCAGTCAGCACAAGGTAGTTGTGGCAAAGACTGGGGTCTTTCTAGAAAGGGATTTTGTTTCTAGAAAGACTAGTGGGAGCACGTTCGATCTTGAAGAAGTTCAAGATGCGAACAATAGCACTGATGCCTCGATGGAAATTGAACTGGAACCACAAAGTGTTGTGGATGATGTTGTTCCACAAAGAGTTGAGGAACAACAACCGGTTCAAGTAGACATACCTCTTCGCAGGTCTGATAGGGTACGTCGTCAGCCTGAGAGATATTCATTTCTCTTGTCTGACCATGATGATGTTGTACTCATAGAGGATGAGCCTACCACCTATCAAGAAGCTGTGACGAGACCAGATTCTGAGAAATGGCTAGAGGCCATGAGATCCGAGATGGATTCCATGTACACCAACCAAGTATGGACTTTGGTTGATCCACCTGAAGGGGTAAAACCCATTGGGTGTAAGTGGGTCTTTAAGAGAAAGACTGACATGGATGGACTTATCTATAAGGGTCGCTTGGTAGCTAAAGGTTTCAAGCAGATTCATGGTATTGACTATGATGAAACCTTTTCTCCAGTAGCGATGTTTAAGTCCATTCGGATCATGCTTGCTATTGCAGCCTACCATGACTATGAGATATGGCAGATGGATGTCAAAACCGCGTTTATGAATGGAAACCTCCTCGAGGATGTGTACATGACACAACCTGAGGGTTTTGTAGATCCACAGCATACTAGCAGAGTATGCAAGATGCATAGGTCCATTTATGGACTAAAGCAAGCTTCTCGGAGCTGGAATCTTCGTTTCGATGATGCAATCAAACAGTTTGGTTTCATCAAGAACAAAGATGAACCTTGTGTCTACAAGAAGGTTGTAGGGGATGTAGTTGTCTTCCTCATATTGTATGTGGATGACATACTACTCATTAGGAAGGACATCCCTATGCTTCAGTCTGTCAAGACCTGGCTAGGGAGTTGCTTTTCAATGAAAGACTTAGGCGAGGCATCCCACATTCTAGGGATACAGATCTATAGAGATAGATCTAAGAGATTGCTTGGCCTAAGTCAGAGTACATACATTGACAAGGTACTCCTTCGGTTTGCCATGCAGAACTCCAAGAAGGGATTTCTGCCGATGTCACATGGCGTGAGTCTTTTGAAGACTCAAGGTCCCTCTTCTGGAGAAGAGAGAGACTGTATGGATCAGATCCCTTATGCCTCAGCTATAGGATCGATCATGCACGCCATGCTATGTACTCGACCTGATGTCTCGTATGCTTTGAGCATGACGAGCAGATACCAGTCAGATCTAGGTGAAAGTCACTCGATAGCGGTCAAGAATATTCTTAAGTACTTAAGAAGGACTAAAGAAGATTTCTTAATATATGGAGGCAATGATAAGCTAGCTGTAAAGGGTTACAGTGATGCAAGCTTCTAGACCGACTAGGATGACTATAGATCGCAGTCAGGGTTCGTATTCTACTTAAATGGTAGTGCTATGAGCTGGCAGAGTTCACAGCAGTTCTACAACGTTTCCATCTTATTCGAGAGATTATTCGTTAGAGGAGATGTGAAGATTTACAGAGTATCTATAGAAGCTAACATCGCAGATCCTTTGACCAAGGCTTTGGCACAGAGGAAGCATGATGGTCACACTAGGTCATTAGGCCTTAGAGCCTATACTGATTGGCACTAGTGCTAGTGGGAGATTGTTAGTTAGAGCCCTAGAGCCAATCATTTGATGATTGTATGGACTCATGTATATCATATTCTTGTATATTAATAAAGGCATTTGTTTGGTTATTATACTTATTTGTATTAGTGCCAAATAGACTAAGTATAATAGCGTCCTTGAGTAGAAGGTTCATACCTATATCAATCGATTAGTTGAATCGATAGTGAGATGATATTGGGAACACTACTCTAAATCATTCCTAGTCGAGTATTAACATTCAGAGACAATGTTAATGCAATAAGACTAGCATGTAGGTCAGTTCGATGACTTGATCTCACAAGTCATGGATATAGAGATATCAAGCTGACACATAGGTATACATTGGAGAATGTATACTGAATGACCCGCCATGAGAAAGTATCATGGATCGTTATATGAGTGTCATATACTTTCTCATGTGGCTATTAGTATGACTATTAGTCCTTAGACCTGAAGTCACCATGGATCCCTACATAAGGAGTTATGTACTTTGGTTTCGTCAAACGTCACCCGTAATAGGGTGGACTATAAAGGCGATTACTGGGTATGTAACAAATTATGCAGAGGGATGTGAGTGATGTAGATGGGATCTATCCCTCCCATATGACGGGAGCGACATCAATATTCTTGATAGAGTTAGACCACGAAGTGCATGGCCATGCCCAAATGAGTCAACATTAGATGTTGAGCTCATTTGATCGAGTGAGTCTACTTGGAGTTCAAGATTTAGATTGATTAGAGGATGACACGGTCTATGCCTCATATTGATCAATCTAGATGTCTAGGATAGAAGGACAATGTCACATATTTTGTGAGGAGTCATAATTGGTAGTCACAAGGTGATGTCGGATCTCGACATTCTTGTAACTTGGGTAGTAATGATGTGTTGCTAGATACCGCTCATTACTTATGCTCCTAAATGGGTTTAGGGCATTGCCAACGTTACAAGAACCTATAGGGTCACACACTAAGGACAATTAGATGGAGATTTGGTTCATATGATGAACTAAGAGGATTAGATTCATTTGATGAATCATATTTGATTAAGAGTAATCCAAATTGGGCTAATTGAGTTGGACTCAAGTTGATTCATGCATTCAATGAGTCTAATTTAGATTATGACTCATTAAATCAACTTAATTTAATGAATTAGATTCATTATATTAAGTTGGCTTGAATCATATGGTTGGATTAGATCAACCATGAGAGAGATTTGATCAAGTTTGACTTGATTTGAGAGGAAGAGAAAAAGTCATGTTTGACTTGACTTTTTGTCACATCACTAGTGAGTTGGCAAGATGTGGACCAATAGAATTGCTCCACATCATCAATGTGTGCCACCTCATGGAGGTTACAAGCCTCCATAGCATTTAATGTGGCCAGGCCACATTAAATGAGGAGGTTACACTTGTTGCCATGTCATTTAGTGAGGTGGCAAGATGTGGACCAATAGTGTTGATCCACATCATCCTAGAGTGCCACCTCATGGGGGTTACAACTCTTTATGGTCTCCACATTAATTGGAATTAATGTGGGGGTTACACCTCCTAGAAGGTGGCCGACCACTTGAATGTGGAGAATAATTTTCATTTTTGAAAATTTGATTCTATCATTCATTCCTTCTTCTTCCTCCTAGAGTTCTTCTTGCACTCTCCCTCTCCTCCTTCCTTGGCTGAACCACATAGGTGCTAGCACACCTTGGTTTTTGGTCACCTCCATCTAGTGTGTTCGTGTGGATACTTCTAGAGGACCGTGCGCTTGACGGTCTTGAGATCCGGCAACATTTGGACGTGCGGGATTCGCGTGGGGCGCGCATCAAGGGTAATGATCTTAACTTTAGTGTAGATCTAAAGTTTTTACAAACTCGTACAAGAAAAGGTTTTTCTAAAAGTTTTTGTTTACGAATCTTTGCACGAGATCCATGGCTTCGGGTGACTCGGGGTTTCCGCGACGCGAAAAAGTGATTTTCGCGGCCCGACGAACCCAACATTTGGAAGAAGAAGATGAGTTGATGCTTGTGTAGTTTCTTTTGAATTAACTTATTTAACTTCTTAGAGTGTTGGATATTTTTAGATATCATGACTTGTATGTATTTGATATGTCTCTCTTGACTTTTTTTGTATGATTATATTTTGACAACTTTGGACTTGTATTATTGTAGATTTGATTTTGAATATTAATAAGATGTGTATATATATTAAATAGGATGCGTAATAATGTTAATTAGGATGTATAATAAGATGTGATAATGTTAAATATGATGTGTTAGATGTATATGATGTGTTATTTAAATTGTTGAAAATAGGTTTATTATAAATGTGTTGGATTGGATTGTATTAACATGATAAATTATAGAAATGCATAAATGAATTGGATTTTTTTTATTTAGGGATGAATTTGGTGACAAAAATAATTCATCACTAAATTATCGTAAATTAATGTGTATCGATAATTTTTTGATGAAAAAATTTCATCCCAAATTTCAATTTACCAACAAAATTATTATTCATCGCCAATTTGGTTGTCTCGACCAATATATTTTCATTGCCAAATCTGTGATGAAAATCATTTTCGACGTCAAAATTGGGATGAAATCTAAATTTCATCGTAGAGTTGACTATGAGAATTTTATAACAAATTTTGTTTTTGTTGCATAATTGGAGACGAAAATCTAATTCATTGCCAGATTTGGCGACGAATGTGCAAAAGACAACAACAAAAGTTTTGGGATGAAAATATTTCGTCCCAGAATTCGTCCCAAAAATTTTTGCAAATATTTTTTTAATTCATCCCAAAATAACTAGTTTTTTATAGTAATTGTTAGTATAATTTTATAATTTTTTAAAATATCTTTCTCGACTTTATTAGATTAATAGGGGAGGCAATATTTCTTCTTAATTCTCTTACCAAATAAATTCCAAATACAACTTATAAATATTCAAAAGTCGATGTTTAAAATTTGATAATATTATAGTCCTTTTGGACTATCCCATACGATCGAGAAGAAAAGCAAACCATGGAGAGATTGGTCCAATACAGTATCCCTTTGTATGAGATCAAGTCACCCACGATATCACAGTAACACCACATGCAACTACTAAGTGGTATAGCTAGGATTTTCAATTAGGAGAGTTGATTTTCAAAAATTCCAAATATTAATGTAGATCAATTTTCACCATCCAAAAATCTAAATTTCAAATTTAAGGAGTTAAAGATGAACTTAAATTTGAAAATTTTGACCATAGCCCTTGGTTATAGTTGAAATAGTGATCTGTCGATCCCTAAAATATATCTATGACTCAAAGTCGATTTTTTTTTATGATCTCACTGCCTTATAATATTTAGTATTCCTATGTATTAGGCCTTCATTGCGATCTAAATAATTATCTTAACTAGCAACCAAATAAAATAAAGTTTATACTTTACAACTTTCCATCAATTAGGTGGCATTTGGTTTGGGGTGCAAGAATTTGAATGTGAATGAATATGATAGTAGATGAGAATGGGAATGGATTTAGCCATTCCAATACTGTTATTTGGTTTATAAGCTGGCATTAGGTATGATTGTCAAACTACCACCTAAACTGATATAATTTGCGGCAAAATACAACTCTATTTCATCCTTTGAGAGATTGTAAGTACAACTTATAACTCCAACATTATTTCTGATAAAAAAAAATTAGGGGAAAAATGAGGTTTTAAGGCAAAATAAGGGTAGTTCATAATTCCTACAGTGTTTCTGAGTAAAAAAAGTATAAGATTTTAAGGCAAATTAAATTTAAGTTATGTGGGTTGTTTACATCAATATGTTGAGGGGAAGATTCATGGTGAGGAACTTGTCAGATAAGGCTCGCACTGATTTTTGCGAGCTAAGTTTGAGCTCAATGATGTTGATCTTAGCAGAGGGAGTGTTCTGGAGTATGTGTTGCTTGACGGCATCGACAACCTTGAGGTTCCTCACTCTGATGATGACGTGGGCACTGTGGAGAGCCATTACCCTTGCTGTCTTCGCTCTGATCCCATTGCTCCTGCCTAGAATTGGTAAGATCTGAGTCAGAAAAAGCTCGAACTTTTGATGGAATAGTTAAGGACTTTGGTGGGAAATCAGTGGGAATTGGAGGAGATCTAGTGATGATGATGGTGCGGCCGAAGGCATTAATGTTGCAGGTGACCTACTCGGAGGTGGATCGAGAGCCGAATCCACTCGACTCACGGATTTTGATGGCTCCCTGAAGTATCTTATTCCTTTGAACTGGTTCGTCTCCGACAAACTAGAGATTGAAGGGAAAGGATTTTGTGCTAGCTTGTGCTTGCTAGGGTTGACCGACGTCGGTCGTCATCCTCCCTTGTTGTCACCTCTGCCTCTGTGACGTGTACGAGGATGGTGCAGCAGAGGCATTACGTATTTGTGTGGAGGAGAGAAATGAGCGGCAAAAAAGAAAAGACGTGAATGAATTCTAAACCTGTTACTTGTTGGGTTCGTCGGGCCGCGAAAACCGCTTTTTCGCGTCGCGGAAACCCCGAGTTACCCAAAGCCATGGATCTCGTGCAAAGATTCGTAAACAAAATTTTTTGAAAAACCTTTTTCTTGTACGAGTTTGTAAAAACTTTAGATCTACACTAAAGTTAAGATCATTACCCTTGTAGCGAAGCCCTTCGCGTTCCCGCTTGTCCAAGATGTCGCCGGATCTCTAGTTGTCAAAGTAGACAACCTCTATATGTATCCACATGGACACAAGTAGAAGGAGATGACCAAAACACAAGGTGTGCTAGCACCAATGGAGTGTTCGGCCAAGGAATGGGAGAAGGAGAAGAGAGAGCACCCAAGGGAGAAGAAGAGTGAATGAAATCAATGAGAGGAAATTCAAACAACCCCTTAGCCATCAAGTGGTCGGCCACTCTAGGAGGTGTAACCCCCACATTAATTCCAATTAATGTGGAGACCATTAAGAATTGTAACCCCCATGAGGTGGCACTCTAGGATGATGTGGATCAACACTATTGGTCCACATCTTGCCACCTCACTAAATGACATGGCAACAAGTGTAACCTCCTCATTTAATGTGGGTCGGCCACATTAAATGCTATGGAGGCTTGTAACCTCCATAAGGTGGCACACATTGATGATGTGGAGCAATCCTATTGGTCCACATCTTGCCAACTCACTAGTGATGTGGCAAAAAGTCAAGTCAAACATGACTTTTTCTCTTCCTCTCAAATCAAGTTAAACTTGATAAAATCTCTCTCATGGTTGATCTAATCCAACCATATGATTCAAGCCAACTTAATATAATGAATCTAATTCATTAAATTAAGTTGATTTAATGAGTCATAATCTAAATTAGACTCATTGAATACATGAATCAACTTGAGTCTAACTCAATTAGCCCAATTTGGATTACTCTTAATCCAATATGATTCATCAAATGAATCTAATCCTCTTGATTCATCAAATGAATCTAATCCTCTTGGTTCATCATATGAACCAAATCTCCATCTAATTGTCCTTAGTGTGTGACCCTATAGGTTCTTGTAACATTGGCAATGCCCTAAACCCATTTAGGAGCATAAGTAATGAGCGGTATCTAGCAACACATCATTACTACCCAAGTTACAAGAATGTCGAGATCCGACATCACCTTGTGACTACCAATTGTGACTCCTCACAAAATATGTGACATTGTCCTTCTATCCTAGATATCTAGATTGATCAATATGAGGCATAGACCGTGTCATCCTCTAATCAATCTAAATCTTGAACTCCAAGTAGACTCACTCGATCAAATGAGCTCAACATCTCATGTTGACTCATTTGGGCATGGCCATGCACTTAGTGGTCTCACTCTATCAAGAATACCGATGTCGCTCCCGTCATATGGGAGGGATAGATCTCATCTACATCACTCACATCCCTCTACATAATTCGTTATATACCCAGTAATCGCCTTTATAGTCCACCCAGTTACGGGCGACGTTTGACGAAACCAAAGTACATAACTCCTTATGTAGGGATCCATGGCGACTTCAGGTCAAAGGACTAATAGTCATACTAATAGCCACATGAGAAAGTATATGACACTCATATAACGATCCATGATACTTTCTCATAGCGGGTCATTCAGTATACATTCTCTAATGCATACCCATGTGTCAGCTTGATATCTCTATATCCATGACTTGTGAGATCAAGTCATCAAGCTGACCTACAAGCTAGTCTTATTGTATTAACATTGTCCCTGAATGTTAATACTCGACTAGGATTGATTTAGAGTAGTGTTCCCTATATTATCTCACTATCGATTCAACCAATCGATTGATATAGGTAAGAACCTTTCTACTCTAGGACGTTACTATACTTATTTTATCTGGCACTAATACAAATAAGCATAATAACCAAAAACCAAATGCCTTAATATATATACATGAATATGATATACATGAGTCCATACAATTATCAAATAATTGGATCTAGGGCTCTAACTAACAATCTCCCACTAGCACTAGTGCCAATCAGTATAGGCTCTAAGGCCTAATGACCTAGTGTGACCATCATGCTTCCTCTGTGCCAAAGCCTTGGTCAAGGGATCTGCAATGTTAGCCTCTGTAGGTACTCTGCAAATCTTCACATCTCCTCTATCGATAATCTCTCGAATGAGATGGAAACGTTGAAGAATTGCTGTGAACTCTGCCAGCTCATAGCACTACCATTCAAACAAAACATGAACCTCGACTGTGATCTTTAATCATCCTGATCGGTCTGGAAGCTAGCATCACTGTAACCCTTTACAGCTAGCTTATCATTGTCTCCATATATCAAGAAATATTTTTTAGTCCTTCTTAAGTACTTAAGAATATTCTTGACCGCTATCCAGTGACTTTCACCTAGATCTGACTGGTATCTGCTAGTCATGCTCAAAGCATACGAGACATCAGGTCGAGTACATAGCATGGCGTACATGATCGATCCTATGGCTGAGGCATAAAGGATCTGAACCATGCGGTCTCTCTCCTCTCTAGAAGAGGGACCTTGAGTCTTCGAAAGACTCACGCCATGTGACATCGGCAGAAATCCCTTCTTGGAGTTCTGCATGGCAAACCGTAGGAGTACCTCATCAATGTATGTACTCTGACTTAGGCCAAGCAATCTCTTAGATCTATCTCTATAGATCTGTATCCCAAGAATACGGGATGCCTCACCTAAGTCCTTCATTGAGAAGCAACTCCCTAGCCAGGTCTTGACAGACTGAAGCATAGGGATGTCCTTCCCAATGAGTAGTATGTCATCCACATACAATATGAGGAAGACAACTAAGTTTTCTACAACCTTCTTGTAGACACAAGGCTCATCTTCGTTCTTGATGAAACCAAACTATTTGATCGCATCATCGAATCGAAGATTCCAGCTCCGAGAATGGCCTCTAGCCATTTCTCGGAATCTGGTCTCATCACAGCTTCCTGATAGGTGGTAGGCTCATCCTCTATGAGCACAATGTCATCATGGTCAGACAAGAGAAATGAGTATCTCTCAAGCTGGCGACGTACCCTATCAGACCTGCGAAGAGGTATGTCTACTTGAACTGGTTGTTGTTCCTCAACTCTTTGTGGAACAACATCATCCACAACACTTTGTGGTTCCAGTTCAACTTCCATCAAGGCATCAGTGTTGTTCGCATCTTGAACTTCTTCAAGATCGAACGCGCTTCCACTAGTCTTTCTAGAAACAAAGTCCCTTTCTAGAAAGATCCTAGTCTTTGCCACAACTACCTTGTGCTGACTGGGAATGTAGAAGTAATATCCCTTAGTTTCCTTGGGATATTCGATGAAATAGCACTTGTCGGATTTGGGTCCTAATTTGTCTGAGACTTGACGTCGTATGTAAGCCTCACAACCCCAAATCCTCATGAAAGACACCTGGGCATCTCTCCCAGTCCATATCCTATATGGTGTCTTTATCACGGCCTTGGATGGAACTCAGTTAAGAATGAAAGCTGCCGTGTCTAGAGCATAACCCCAGAGGTATGTCGGAAGATCTGTGTGACTCATCATAGACCGTACCATATCTAATAAGGTACGATTCCTCCTTTCGGACACACCATTCCACTGTGGTGTTCCAGGAGAAGTGAGTTGGGATAGAATCCCACACTCAGCTAAATAGTCACGAAACTCATGGCTTAAGTATTCACCACCTCGATCTAATCGAAGTATTTTAATACTCTTGCCAAGCTGGTTCTGTACATCATTCTTGAATTCTTTGAACTTTTCAAAGGATTCAGACTTATGTGTCATCAAGTACACATAACCATATCTACTGAAGTCATCAGTAAATGTGATGAAGTATATATAACCGCCTCTAGCAGCAACATTGAAAGGGCCACATACATCACTATGTATGAGTCCTAACAAATCAGTTGCTCTCTCGCTGTGCCCACTAAAGGGAGTCTTGGTCATCTTGCCTCGTAGGCATGACTCACATATCTCATATGATTCAAAATCAAATGAGTCCAGCAAACCATCCTTATGGAGCTAGGATAAGCGCTTGTCATTTATATGACCTAAGCGACAATGCCAGAGATAGGTGTGGTTTATATCGTTCGATTTGAACCTCTTGGTACTAATGTTATAGATAGGGCTCTCAAGGTCTAGAATATAGAGTCCGTTTATCAGAGGTGCACTACAATAGAACATATCGTTTAAATAGAGAGAACAACATTTGTTCTTTATTATAAACGAGAATCCTTTCTTGTCCAAACAAGAAACTGATATAATGTTCTTAGTCAATGCAGGCACATAACAACAATCGTCTAACTCTAGTATAAGCCCAGAGGGCAGAGATAGAAAATAAGTCCCTACAGCAACAGCAGCAACCCGTGCTCCATTGCCTACTCGTAGGTCTATCTCGCCCTTTGTCAATGCTCTGCTATTTCTCAGTGCTTGTACATTAGTACAAATGTGCGAAGCACATCCGGTATCTAATACCCACGACGAAGAAATAGAGAGGTTGACTTCTATAACATTTATACCTGAAGTAGAAATCTTATTTCTCTTATTCTTAAGATCTTCCAGGTATTCTTTGGAGTTCCTCTTCCAGTGCCTTGCTTGTCCTTGATATAGGTGACAAAGATGTTCGACCATATCGTAAGCGCTCATCAACTCATGTTGCTTCTGAAGCTCAGAGTTCATGGTTGCGAGCATTAGACAGGACACATCTAATGCGTCATCTTGATGCTTCTTGTAAGCATCTCGGTCTGCTCGCGTGGCAATGGCAGGAGGAGCCTCCGGAATGGGCTGCTCCAGAACGTACAGTTTACGTTCCTAAGTGAGAATTATTCTCATCAGGAAATTTGCTCTGTTGAGCTTGTCCTTCTTAAGGACAGAACGCAGGGAGAAAGAGTTCGTATTCGACGTCATGGTTATCTACAACAGAAAATTTGCAGAAATAAATATCATATTGTTTTAAAATCATTTAATTAGGCCTTTAATTAAATGATGCTCCCACTGAATACTATAATTCTTGTGGGACAAGATCCACATCATACTAACCCTTGAGTTAGCTTTGGCTAATACGCCCAAGGCTTAGTATGATCGGTAGGTAACGATTACCAATTACATCTCTATGCAACTCTTGTTTATAGAATAAAATCCGCATTTATATTAAAACTCGAGTTAGCTTTGGCTAATACGCCCGAGAATTAATATAAACGTGATTTTGTCCTACCTTTCCAATCATTGGAAGAATGCCTATAGTTGACTCGATCCAACCGAGTAACTAGGAATACTCAATCTAATTGAGTTTGTATTCACCCATGCGTTGATAGGCGGGACCAAGATTGTCCCTCCGTACCCTACCAAGATAATATGTATTGCTCTGCTTTGGCAGATTCAACAATACATGTGATCGAGGTAGTGATAGGTATCACGGCACGGTTAGACATTTAGAGTTGGTTCAATCTAGATCTAATCTAATCGAGAAGGATGCATCTTGTGCACGACTTAGATCTAATCTAATCACAAGGGTGCATCATGTGCACGACTTAGATCTAATCTAATCGGTAAGGCACTAATTAATTAATTAATTAATTATTAAACATGCATCAGATACATAACAATTAATTAATTAATCTATTTGTGATTTAGTCATGGCCCTACTACGATCTTCTCAAGCCAATGAGAAGATCGAATGGTCAACCTAGGGTCAACAGCTTCTCCAAGCTCCTCCCTTTGATCACCTTGTGTTGCTCGTGCCCGCCTCGGAACTCCGTCTCGTGTGGACCCTCCACCGCTCCAATTTGTACATTACAATTTGAAACTCGAGTTACATTCGAGTCTAAATCTAATTTACAACCAGAATAAGAGAAAGGCACGACGCGCAGGCCGTGGGGAAAAAAAAAATAAAAATACAGCACACACAATCATATGACGGCACGCAGGCCGTATTATGAATTACAACACAAATCCAATCTTATTGGGTATTTTGGGCCATGAATATCACAAATTAATATATAATTCAAAATTATATATTTTTCATAATTTTTCTGTAATTTTAAAATAATTTTTACAATTTTTATGAGTAAAATTTCCCGGCGGTCCCGTTTAGCGGTTTCGGGCGCAATCCCCTTGCGGGGCCCAGGGGCAGCGCCCCTACCCGCGATCTAACCATCGCGAGGGTTCCTTTGCGATCCAACAGCGCCTAAACCCGCTGTCCCAAAACGATTTGGGTCGAGACATTGCCGTTTCGGAAAAATCTTCCCGGCGGGTTCGTTTTTAGCGATTTCGGGTGCAATCGCGGAGCAAATTCCCTTGCGGGGTTAGGGGCAATGCCCCTACCCACGATCTAACCATCGTGAGTTGCTCCTTTGCGATCTAATGGCACCCGACCCCGCTGTCCCAAACGGATTTGGGGCAAAACGAAGCCGTTTAAAAGAAAACTTTCCGGTAGCCGAAGCCTACAAGTGCCGAGACACTTGTGCTTCGCTTCTATGGAAAAATTACTCATAAAAACTCTAAAAACTCAATTTTTACAGAAAATCACAGAAGGTATATTTTTCATAAAAATACAAACGAACTCGTACAAGTCTTTGCACGTGGCTCGATACCACGCTTTTTCGCGTCGCGGAAACCCCGAGTCACCCAAAGCCATGGATCTCGTGCAAAGATTCGTAAACAAAATTTTTCGAAAAACCTTTTTCTTGTACGAGTTTGTAAAAACTTTAGATCTACACTAAAGTTAAGATCATTACCCTTGTAGCGAAGCCCTTCGCGTTCCCGCTTGTCCAAGACGTCGTCGGATCTCTAGTTGTCAAAGTAGACAACCTCTATATGTATCCACACAGACACAAGTAGGAGATGACCAAAACACAAGGTGTGCTAGCACCAATAGAGTGTTCGGCCAAGGAATGGGAGAAGGAGAAGAGAGAGCACCCAAGGGAGAAGAAGAGTGAATGAAATCAATGAGAGGAAATTCAAACAACCCCTTAGCCATCAAGTGGTCGGCCACTCTAGGAGGTGTAACCCCCACATTAATTCCAATTAATGTGGAAACCATTAAGAGTTGTAACCCCCATGAGGTGGCACTCTAGGATGATGTGGATCAACACTATTGGTCCACATCTTGCCACCTCACTAAATGACATGGCAACAAGTGTAACCTCCTCATTTAATGTGGGTCGGCCACATTAAATGCTATGGAGGCTTGTAACCTCCATGAGGTGGCACACATTGATGATGTGGAGCAATCCTATTGGTCCACATCTTGCCAACTCACTAGTGATGTGGCAAAAAGTCAAGTCAAACATGACTTTTTCTCTTCCTCTCAAATCAAGTTAAACTTGATAAAATCTCTCTCATGGTTGATCTAATCCAACCATATGATTCAAGCCAACTTAATATAATGAATCTAATTCATTAAATTAAGTTGATTTAATGAGTCATAATCTAAATTAGACTCATTGAATACATGAATCAACTTGAGTCTAACTCAATTAGCCCAATTTGGATTACTCTTAATCCAATATGATTCATCAAATGAATCTAATCCTCTTGGTTCATCATATGAACCAAATCTCCATCTAATTGTCCTTAGTGTGTGACCCTATAGGTTCTTGTAACATTGGCAATGCCCTAAACCCATTTAGGAGCATAAGTAATGAGCGGTATCTAGCAACACATCATTACTACCCAAGTTACAAGAATGTCGAGATCCGACATCACCTTGTGACTACCAATTGTGACTCCTCACAAAATATGTGACATTGTCCTTCTATCCTAGACATCTAGATTGATCAATATGAGGCATAGACCTTGTCATCCTCTAATCAATCTAAATCTTGAACTCCTAGTAAACTCACTCGATCAAATGAGCTCAACATCTCATGTTGACTCATTTGGGCATGGCCATGCACTTAGTGGTCTCACTCTATCAAGAATACCGATGTCGCTCCCGTCATATGGGAGGGATAGATCACATCTACATCACTCACATCCCTCTACATAATTCGTTATATACCCAGTAATCGCCTTTATAGTCCATCCAGTTACGGGTGACGTTTGACGAAACCAAAGTACATAACTCCTTATGTAGGGATCCATGGCGACTTCAGGTCAAAGGACTAATAGTCATACTAATAGCCACATGAGAAAGTATATGACACTCATATAACGATCCATGATACTTTCTCATGGCGGGTCATTCAGTATACATTCTCTAATGCATACCCATGTGTCAGCTTAATATCTCTATATCCATGACTTGTGAGATCAAGTCATCGAGCTGACCTACAAGCTAGTCTTATTGTATTAACATTGTCCCTGAATGTTAATACTCGACTAGGAATGATTTAGAGTAGTGTTCCCTATATTATCTCACTATCGATTCAACCAATCGATTGATATAGGTAAGAACTTTTCTACTCTAGGACGTTACTATACTTATTTTATCTGGCACTAATACAAATAAGCATAATAACCAAAAACCAAATGTCTTAATATATATACATGAATATGATATACATGAGTCCATACAATCATCAAATGATTGGCTCTAGGGCTCTAACTAACATTACTTTCATTGGATTTTGTCCATTTCTGATTATTTAGGATGATTCCAAAATTGTTATTCCCAAACTCATTAACCAAACACTTTATATTTCTATCATTTCATTCCCTTATTCCCAAAACCCCTAAACTAATCGTCATCTTAATAAAACATAAAAGAATAAAGGAATAACTTACTCCTTTTGGGGGTGATCGTTGCTTTTGAGAAAAATATATAATAGAAGATAGGGAGGAAGAAGCAAAAGAGAAGAGCTTTACCTTATTCGTTAGCAATCTCGACTAGTTTCGATGAGCTCGGCAACGACACAAAGAAAATAAGGAAAGATAAAACATAATTATTCTTGTAGTGTCAATAAAACCCTAAAAACACAAGAAGAGGAAGAAGATGCGAGGACTAAGGGCTAAGGGTTGCCCTTGTTACTAGAAGAGTAGTAGTTAATGTTGCATTTCTTGCTTATTAGAGAAGAGAAAAGAAAAGAAGTTCTTGTGCTTGTGAAAAGGAGAGTAAAAAATTGTAGGTTTACTATCGTGAGAGAAGAGAAGGAGAAGAAACAAATGAGGAAGAAGAGGAAGAGAAAAATAAAAGAGAGAAATAGACAAAGGGATGACATACAGTACGGTGAGGCTACAACGTGCATAAGGAGAAAAGAGAGAAAAATAAAAGATTTCTCAAAAATATTTTAATTTGTTTTAAATCTATTGAACTCATTTAAATATTAAATTTGGTTTGACTATAACTTAACTAAATCTGTTAGTAATTTGAGAGCATGAAAATTAAAGCGAAGCAAAACATAATCACTCACAGTGATCTCCCGAAGATCTCGCAACTGAAGACGCCTCCGGTTGACGAAGAGGTTGTCGCTGTCGAAAGCACAATCACGGAGCAACCGGAAAGCACTTCAAGGTTCACGAGCCAAATCCGAACCACTGGATGTTCTCCTTTGCTTGCACACGATTACCTCACGGCTATGCTCTCTGATCACCTTTGCAACACCAGTCGCTCGCACACCTTAGCTGCACTCCTTTATCTTTTTTCGGAACTGTGCTTGGACGCACTTTAAATAGGAAGGCTGAGGAAGATGAAGGGGAAAGGACACCCCTTCGTCTCCCTGGCGTTAGCATCAAACATCCGTTTGCAGCAGCGAAAGGGATGAACCCTTTCGTCTCCTAATGTAACGCCCAACATCTCTCACTCATCCAAGTCAATCCATAAGGTTATATGGTCACATAGACCATGTCAATCACATAGACTACAAGGTGATCATATCACGAAGACCAGAGCGAAATTAGTCACAAAGACTAAATAAGTCACGTAGACTTTATAAGGATCAAGTCACGAAGACCAGAGCAAAATTTAGTCACAAAGACCAAATAAATCACGAAGACTTTAAGAGGATCAAGTCACGAAGACCAGAGCAAAATTTAGTCACAAAGACCAAATAGGAACATCCATTCCATACATTAGGGAAAATGGTTCGTGCGACAGCAAGCACAGCGAGTATTCAATTGCTAAGAAGATTATCACACCTTACTTAGCTACTCCATAGAACGAATCAGAGACATTAATGTCCATAGAATGAATCAAAGACATAAATGGCTTGCTTTTACCCCAGATTAAATTATTTATATCATTATGTGTTGGTTGCTAGTCGGAAAACCTAATGGCTCCACTGTACAAAAATTTTGTACGTGATCTGAACATTTCCTAGCTACCATGTGTTCTTTTAAGTTAAACTTGTATCTCCTGCGGAACTTAACACGTTTGATCCAAATCACCTAGGTTATAAATTCAATTAAATATTAGTTTCCAAAATTGACTTCCAGTACTGCATGGCGAGGCACTTGGCCTTCTTGGATATGGGAGCAACCACCACCGACTAGACAAAGTCTTTTAAGGAAAGTTAATATTTAATTTCCTTATATAACTCTAGGTTAACCAAAAGGAACAATCAAATCACAAAGAAAAAGAAGAAGAACACAACATCGAAATTAAATTCGAAAAACAAGAAACGAATGCCTCTTGTATTTGGTATTTATACAAAGAAAAATTAACTAGTATGATGCGGAAATTAAATACTAGTTATACCTCTTCCTTGTATGCTAAAAACCTCGAGATCTTCTGCCGTATCCCTCGCCTCCTCTTAGACGTCGTGTGGGCGATGATCCTCCAAGACGAACACCACCCGGAAAGCTTCTCCTCCTTCTCTAGAATTCGGCCACCACCACCACAAAGGAGCAAAAGAGAGAAAAGGGAAGAGAGGGAGAGGGGCCGGCCACTTGATATCCAACAACACAATATCAATTGTTATGTTATGTTATTCAAGGCCTCCCCTTCCCCCCCTTTTTATATTAGTTTCCCAACGGAAAATTATGGAAAGAGTTTTATAAAAAAAATTAGACTCATTCCTATTTCCTTTTAATTTTTCTTTTTCTTTCCTTTTAATTAATCAATCCTAGATTGATTTATTAATTAAACAACTATTTGTTGATGTTTAATTATTTGACCGGCCCCTTGCTTGGGCACCAAGTAAGGTGACCGGCCACTTATTAAAAGGGAAAGAAAGAAAAAAAAATTTATAAAATTTTAAAAGAAGAAAACTTCTAATAAAATTTTTCAAACTCTTTTTTTTTTAATGTGGATATTAAAAGGAAAGTTTTAAAATTTAAAACATCTCTAATAATATTTCTCTTTAAAAGAAAGTTTTATAAATTTTACAACTCTCTTTTAAAACCTTGTGGCCTAATTTAAATTAGGAAAATTTTAAAATCTCTCTTTTTACAAATTGTAAAAATCTGAGGAAATTTTAAAATTCAAAAACAACCTTCCTAATTTAAATATTATGGCCGACCCCTTTGCCCAAGGCAAGGGTCGACCACTTTTAGAGAATATGTGGCCGGCCATTGCTTGGTCACCAAGCAATGAACCGGCCCCTTCTTGGACACCAAGATAGGCTTTTCTTTGGATGAACTTGAGGCATTATTGAGGCTACAACAGGGACCTAGAGGAGAAATTAGTTTTGGCCTTCCGATGAGCTTGAGTATCCCGTGCTCGCCCCGAACACACAACTCAAGTTCATCGATAATAACTCATTCCACTAGAGAGTTATTACCGCACTACCGCACCAATCCCAAATTACATTATGGGCTCCTTCTTATCATGAGTGTGTTAGTCTCCCTGTGTTTAAGATTACGAATGTCCACTAATTAAGTGAGTTACTGACAACTCATTTAATTAATATCTAGCTCCAAGAGTAGTACCACTCAACTTTATTGTCATGTTAGACTAGGTCCACCTGCAGGGTTAACATGGCAATTCTTATGAGCTCCTCTTGGGGACATTCTCAACCTAGATAACTAGGACACAGATTCCTTCTATAATCAACAACACATACTATAAGTAATATCATTTCCCAACTTATCGGGCATATTCATTTATCGAGCTAAACCTCACCCTTTGATAAGTCAAAGAAATAAATATTAAATATACATGTTTGTTATTATATTAGGATTAAGAGCACACACTTCCATAATAACTAAGGTCTAGTTCTTTTACTAAGTCAGTACAAAAAGAACTTACCTAAATGATCCTACTCAATACACTTAAAGTGTATCAGTGTAATTTATTAGTCAAGATAAACTAATACTTAATTACACTACGTCTATTCTGATGGTTTGTTCCTTTCCATCTTAGTCGTGAGCAATTGTTTATAATTTATAGAGAACCGACAACATGATCTTCTAAGTGTGACTCCACACTCCATGTTATCTACTATATAAATTAATTGAATAATTACATTTAATGAATAAATGTAAACATTTGACCAATGTGATTCTTTATTTCAAAATAAATGTGTACAAAAGCTAAACTTTTAAGAATACACTCCAACATTATGAACATCTCTAATCCCTCATATTGACCATATGTCAAGAGCATATTCAACATCTCCAATCAAGCAAATTATTCACAATTACATTTTATGTACTGAACTAAAAATGTAACCGGTACTAGTGAATAAATGTCACAGATGTAAATCAATCTTAATCTTCCTTTTTAGCTAGAATCCATTCATTCTAATCAGTCGCTTTCCTAGTTATGCTCCATAGACCGAATCATCCATAGCCAATAGGAAACATGCTAAAGTAGCAAACACTGATCAGAACTTCAAGTAGACAGCTAAATAGTCGTTTAGGGTAAAATCGAGATTAACTTATAATCTCAAGGGTCTCACATAGTAGAGAAGCAAGGATCCATTCTTCTACTACCCTTCTTGTCACCATATCACATGTGGTATGAATCACATGCTACGATGTTATTCTCTTTACCAAAAAGAGCGCATGTTTTTTTTCAAAATTCAACATCGTACAAATTTCGATCTAGACATTCCCAATGTCTAATCCTGAATTTAACATATGAATTCTAATCTGGCCTTAAGCAAATTCAGTAAATGGTGGGTGCATTTACTCTAATCATTACACAAATGATCTCATCTTGACACAAATATCAAGGCGACCTTAACTTATGGGTATGTCTCTATTCACAGCTACATAAGCTATCCCATAAGTAACGGTCTTACCTCTATTCGTACTTAACAAATAGATATGATTGTCCATGTGAGTGGACCAATCTCAATCTGCCAACATGCTTATCGAGACTTTTATTCGAATGTAAAAAAGACATATACACTAATAAATCATGGCATTTTTCATTTATCAAAATGTCTTTACAATTAGTTACATTCTTCGAAGTCCCAAAGACTTCACATGCCCATGAAATGACTCTTTAGTCAATGGCTTAGTAAAAGGATCAACAAGCATATTTCATGTAGGGATGTACTCAAGAATCACCTTTTTCTTATCAACAATATCCCTTACAAAATTATACTTAATTTCTATATGCTTGCCTTTGCTGTGATATTTGGGATCCTTGGAAAAAGCTATCGCAGCTTGACTGTCACAGTACACAGTAATAGGACTCCCACTATCCTCAATAATCTTCAGATGCTTCAGGAACCTTCTTAGCCAGACAGCCTCTTACATAGCTACTGCACAAGACACATACTCAGCTTTCATTGTCGACAAGGCTACACAAGTCTGCTTCTTGTTGTTCCATGAGATGGTGCCACCATTCAGCAAGAAGACATAGCCGGATGTGGATTTTCTGTTATCAAGGTCCCCTGCCCAATCTGCATCTGAGTAGCTACTTAGACTTATATCTGATCCTTGGAACCAGAGGTAATAATCAGCTGTTCCTTTAAGATATCTGAATATCCTCTTCACCGCTTTCCAGTATCTCGATCCCGGGTTTGACTGGAAACGATTAACTAAGCCAATAACATAGCTTATATCGGGACGGGTACACAACATAGTGTGCATCAAACTACCAATGACACTGGCATATGGTTTCTTCTTCATTTCGGCTATTTCCTCAGGAGTCTTGGGATACATACTTTTGCTCAAAATAGTACCTTTTGCTATAGGCGTCTGTTTAATGTTACAATTGTTGGTTGCTACTCGGAAAACCTAATGGTTCCACTGTACAAAAATTTTGTACAAAGGTCTGAACCTTTTCCTAGCTACCATGTGTTCTTTTAAATTAAACTTGGATCGCCTGCGTAACTTAACACGTTTGATCCAAAGTTTAATTTATTTGTTCTTTTAGGTTAAGACTTGGATCTCCTGCGGAACTTAACACGTTCGATCCAAATCACCTAAGTAATTAATTTCATTAAATATTAGTTTCCAAAATTGGCTTCCAAGACTGCATGGCGAGGCACATGACCTTCTTGGATATGGGAACAACCACCACCGCCTAGACAAAGCCTTTTAAGGAAAGTTAATATTTAATTTCCTTAAATAACTTTAGGTTAACCAAAAAGAATAATCAAATCACAAGGAAAAGAAAAACAAAAGAACACAACATCGAAAACAAATTCGAAATACTAGAATCACATGCCTCTTGTATTTGGTATTTTTACATGAAGATAAAACTAGTATGATGCGGAAATTAAATACTAGTATACCTTTTCTTTTGCAAGTAAAAACCTCTAGGTCTTCTACCATATTCCTCTTCTAACCTCGAACGTTGTGTGGGCAATGATCTTCCGAGATGAAAAACCACCAAAGCACCTTCTTCTCCTCCTTGCAAGGTTCGGCCACAACAAGAGCTTCTTCAAGGATGAAGAGAAAACACCACCAATACTCTAAGGGATACAAGCTTTCTCTCCTTCTTCTCCAAGCTATAATCCGGCCACCACTTGATCTCCAAGAAGATGTGAGGTTCGGCCACAAGGATGGAGAGGAGAGAAAGGATGAGGTCGGCCACACCAAAGAAGAAAAGAGAAAGAAGAATAATAAAAGTTGTGTGTCATGAAGGCACCCCAACCCCCTCTTTTATAATTCTTAGCTTTGATAAATAAGGAAATTTAATTACAATAAAATTTCCTTAATTTTCCTTGACATGAATTAATTAAGAAAAATTAAACAAAATTTCCTAAACCTTCATGTCTTGGCCGGCCACATCAATAAGAGCAAACAAGACAATTCCAATGAACAATTAATATTCCTTATTTGTCTTTGAAAATTTAAAAAAAAATAAAATTTCCCTTTAAAATCCCTTCATGGTTGATAAAAAGAAATTTCTATAATTTTAATTTTTCTACATGTGAATAATTTATAAATAAGAAAAATAAAATATCTTTCCAATCTATAAATTAGGAAAGAGATCTAATCTCTTTCTTTAATCTTTTGTAGATCCTTTTTAAAGAGATATTTTAATTTTAAATCTCTGCAATAAATTATATCTTTCACATAAGAAAAATTTAAAATTAAAATTCTTTTTAATTTAATGGGGACCGACCACCTAAGCTTGGGTTCAAGCTAGGGTCGGCCACCCATGAACCAAGGCTTGGCCGGCCCTAGCTTGATCCACAAGCTAGCTTGGTCGGCCCCTATATCATGAGTATGAAGGTGGGTATAGGTGGATATAGTACTCTATAAATAAGAGGCTACGATAGGGACCGAGAGGAGAAATTGGTTTTGATCTCCCGATAAAATTAAGCATCTCGTGTTCGCCCCGAACACAAAACTTAATTTTATCAATAATAATTCATTCCACTAGAGAACTATTATTGAACTACCGCACCAATCCCAAATTACATTTTTGGGCTCCTTCTTATTATAAGTGTGTTAGTCTCCCTATGTTTAAGATGTCGAATGTCCACTAATTAAGTTAGTTACTGACAACTCATTTAATTAATATCTTAGTCCAAGAACAGTACCACTCAACCTTATCATCATGTCGGACTAAGTCTACCTACAGGGTTTAAAATGATAATCCTTATGAGCTCATCTTGGGGACATTATCAACCTAGATCACTAGGACACAGTTTCCTTTTATAATCAACAACACACACTATAAGTGATATCATTTCTCAATTTATCAGGCTTATTGATTTATCGAACTAAATCTCACCCATTGATAAATTAAAGAAATAAATATCAAATATGTGTGTTTGTTATTATATTAGGATTAAGAGCACACACTTCCACAATAACTGAGCTCTTTGTTCCTTTATAAAGTCAGTATAAAAGAAACGACCTCTAATGGTCCTACTCAATACACTCTAAGTGTACTAGTGTAATTATATAGTTAAGATAAACTAATTCTTAATTACACTACGACCTTCCAATGGTTTGTTCCTTTCCATTTTGGTCGTGAGCTACTGTTTATAATTTAACATCATCTTCTGTATGTGACACCACATACTATGTTATCTACAATATAAATTAATTGAACAACTACAAACAATTGTAGATAATTTGACCAAATGTGATTCTTTATTCAAAATAAATATTTACAGAAGCTTAGGCTTTCAGTATACACTCCAACAATCTCCCACTTCTACTAATGACTAAGCTGTCATATCTTCTGCTATACATCTGATTCTCATTCCCTCCACATGCCGATCGAAAGCTTTTGCCGGAAGGGCCTTAGTGAAAGGATCTGCCAGGTTATCTGCTGATGCAATCTTGGTGATGACAACTTCTCCTCGCTTCATGATATCTCGTATCAGGTGGTACTTGCGCTCTATATGTTTACTTGCCTTATGAGCTCGTGGTTCCTTCGAGTTTGCAACTGCACCGCTATTATCACAATAAATTGTGATGATTTTAGGCAAACTAGGAATCACATCTAAGCCCATTAGAAAGTTCCTGA
The DNA here is from genome assembly GCF_018446385.1 of Zingiber officinale. Classification (NCBI taxonomy): domain Eukaryota; kingdom Viridiplantae; phylum Streptophyta; class Magnoliopsida; order Zingiberales; family Zingiberaceae; genus Zingiber; species Zingiber officinale. Next base: position 92,124,052 of record NC_056002.1, on the reverse strand, counting down.
GCCATACTGCTTCCTTAGCTGCCTCAGAGGCTGCTACATACTCAGCTTTCTGCTTAACACTCCTCCATGCAATGGCTCCACCTCCTAAAGTAAACACATAGCCTGATGTAGACTTACTGTTGTCCCTATCTGATTAGAAATCTGAATCCGTGTAACCCACAGGGAGCAAATCGTCTACTTGGTAAACTAGCATATAATCTCTAGTCCTTCTTAGGTACTTTAATATATGCTTTACCGCAGTCCAATGTCCTTGTCTAGGGTTACTCTGATATCTGCTAACCATGCCCACGGCAAAACAGATATCAGGTCTCGTACATAGCATTTCCTACAGCCGAAGCATAAGGAACTGCTTTCATGTCTTCTATCTCCTTTGATGTCTTCAGAGACATCTCTTTAGATAGAGCTACTCCATGCCTAAAAGGTAAGAAACCTTTCTTGAAATTCTGCATGCTAAAACGAGCAAGGATTGAAGCTTGGGACAGACACAACATTCTTTTCTTGCGATCTCTTATAACTTTGATCCCAAGAATGTGTGCACAATCTCCTAAGTCCTTCATATCAAATTGTTTGGACAACCATACCCTTACATCCGATAATACCTTGACATTGTTGTCAATTAACAAAATATCATCTACGTATAGTACAAGAAATACCACCACGCTTCTTGTATACACAAGACTCATCTAGACACTGAATAAATCCATATGACTGGATTACTTCATTAAACCGGATGTTCCAAGACCTTGAAGCTTGCTTTAGTCCATAAATGGACCGATTGAGCTTGCACACTAGATGCTCTTTGCCTTTTTCAATGAACCCTTCTGGTTGCTTCATATGGATGTTCTCTTCAAGACTTCCATTAAGGAAAGCTGTCTTGACATCCATTTGCCAAATCTCATAATCCATATGAGCAGCAATGGATAAGAGTATCCGGATAGACTAAGCATGGCTACCGGTGAAAAGGTCTCCTCATAATCGATTCCCTCTTTCTGAGTGTACCCTTTCGCAACAAGCCTAGCTTTGAAGGTTTCTACCTTCCCGTCTGTCCCTCTTTTCCTTTTGTAAATCCACTTGCATCCAATGGCTTTTACACCATCGGGTGGTTCTACAAGCTCCCAGACCTTATTAGAGTACATAGACTCTATTTCAGAATTCATTGCTTTTTGCCAAGATACTGCATCTATATCTTGGAGTGCTTCGTCATATGTACGGGGATTAGGTTCATGTTTACCCGGGATCAAGTCCGAAGACTCTCCTAAAAACATGAATCTCTCAGGTTCCCTCACCACTCTCTCACTACGACGAGGCACCGTCTGTGGTTGTGTATCATGTGTGACACGTGTTACAGTCTCTTGTGGTACTTCATCTTGTACTGTTGGTACTAAAGTAGACGTGTCCTCTCTAAGTTCTTCTAAAACAACTTTGCTACTGGGCTTGTGATCCATTATATAGTCTTCTTCTAAAAACTGGGTATTAGTGCTAACAATGACCTTCTGATCTTTAGGACTATAAAATAAACCACCTTTCGTTCCTCTGGGATAACCCACAAACACGCGAACTTCTGTACGAGATTCTAACTTATCAGCATCTAGTTTCAGCACATGTGCTGGACTACCCCAAATCCGAATATGTCTTAGACTGGGTTTTCGCCCATTCCATAATTCTGTGGGAGTAGAAGAAACTGATTTAAAAGGTACTAAGTTCAGAATGTATACTGTTGTTTCCAGGGCGTATCCCCAAAACGAATTTGGTAATTCTGAATAACTCATCATCGATCTAACCATCTCCATAAGAGTCCTATTCCTTTGTTCTGCCAGGCCATTCTGTTGGGGATAATTGGGATTGAATCCCGGCCTCTGATAAGTAATTCCTAAACTCTCCTAAGAGGTATTCGCCACCACGATCAGACCGTAGTGTCTTGATATTTTTACCTAGTCGTTTTTCCACATCAGCCTTGTATTCTTTGAACTTATCAAAGCACTCGGACTTGCGGCGCATTAGGTAAATGTATCCGTATCTTGAATAATCATCTATAAAAGAGATAAAATATTCAAAACCACCTCTTGCATGGACAGACATAGGACCACACAAATCAGAATAAACCAATTCTAACGCTTCTTTAGCTCTATACCCCTTGGCCTTGAATGACCTCTTGGTCATTTTACCTTCTAAGCAAGATTCACAAGTTGGAAAATTTTCCAACTCTAATGAACCCAAGAGTCCATCGGCTATAAGCCTCTGAATCCTACTTAAATTAATATGACCAAACCTTAGATGCCAAAGATATGCTTGGTTCATTTCCAAAGGTTCTTTTCTCTTATTTGAGTTAGAAGATATGTTATTAATTTTCATATTATGCTTTGTGGGAGAAATTGGATTTAAAGTATACAAATTGCCAACTAATGCACCAGAACAGATAATCACTTTATTTCTCATAATAACTACATCGTTACTAAAGGAAACTGAATATCCATCCATAAACAGTTTAGAAACTGAAATTAAATTCTTTCTAAAACTGGGTACATAAAGACAATTTCTTAAAACCAAATTTTTATTTCTATTAAAAGATAAGTAGATGTCTCCCACACTACCTTAGTAGCATTGCCCATGTAGACTGTAATCTCTCCTTCAGTTAGTGATTTCCTGGAACCCCTACAAGGAATTGCAGACATGATCGATGGCTCCCATATCTACCGGTAGATAACACCGTTAAACATGTTTCAACAACTAGAGAATGAGATATACCTTTGTTGTTTTGATTCCTACGAGAACAGTCCGCATTCCAATGCCCTGACTGCTTGTAGATGAAGCACTTGTCCTTTCTTTGCTGAGCTAACTTGTTTCTTCTTCTTCTTTCCTTTCGGTTTAGAAGTAGAACCATTTTCAGCATAGTAAATATGAGAATTATGACGGAACAAACCTTTTACTGCTTGAAGTTCTGTCAGTAATTCTGCCAATGAATATACCATTTTATTCATATTGTAATTCAAGTGGAATTGCTCAAAACTTCTAGGTAGTGTTTGGAGGATCATATCGATCTGGGTTTCCCCATCAATTTCTCCTCCAAGGATTTGTATTTCATTTAGATAAGTCATTATCTTTAGGATATGATCCCTCACGGGAGTACCCTCTTGCATGGTGGCTGTCATTATCTTTCTCATGGCTTCTTGTCTAGAAGCCCGATCCTGATGACCAAAGAGTTCCTTGAGATTGTTCATAATATCATAAGCTGTTGGTAAATCTTGATGCTGATGTTGCAATACATTTGACATTGAAGTTAAAATGTAACACCGTGCCATCTTATCTGCTTTTACCCATTTCCTATGATATTCAATCTCCTCTTGGGTAGATTCACCAGTGGGTGCATCAGGGCAAGGCTCAGTCAGTACAAACTTATAGCTTTCAGTAGTAAGAACAATGTCCAGGTTCCTTTTCCAATCTATGTAGTTAGGACCAGTAAGTCTATTCTCTTTTAGTATGATGGCCAGTGGGTTGAAAGTCATCCTAAAATCATAAATAACTTTTGGTCAGAACTCTAAATTTAGAATAATATTGATTCCTCAAATAATACTATTTTAAATTAACCAACACCTCAAAACACCGAGAATTTTGTATGCCACGATAGTGTGGACGTATACAAATTCAACATTTATAAAAGGAGGGTTTAACCCATTAATTTTATTATCTTGTCAACCTAACTTTTTGACAAATAAAATTAATAGTTGGTATCCTTTGACAAATAAAATTAATAGTTGGTATCCTTTGGTCACACGAATAATAGCAGTGACTCCGATGGGGAGGATACTATTAGACGTGCCTAATTGTATACCATTACTTGACACTAAGTCCATTAATAAGATTGTGCCCCTTCCGATGGGGAAGATCACACGCTCTTAATTAACCTCCTATAGTCATCCAAAATGGAAGTTTGTTCCAGTGATCCACAAACAAGCTCATCCGATATGGAGGAAGGCACTCAGAGCCAACGTGTAAGCTTGTCTACATCACTTACAAACCAGTAATGGAGATCGTGGAATTTATTTAAAATCACTCTCCCACTTAGTTATTTAAAAATGAGGAATTTTGACTATGCTAGCCTACTTAACATGCATACTAACAAGCACACACAGTCACAGCATAAAAAGCAATAAATAGAAAAACTAATTTTCAACTATTATGGCTTTTATCTATTGCTGTCCTCCATGTGTCGCCAACCCTAGCTGCTGCCATCTTTGGCCACCGCCACCGGGTCTAGATGTCGCATCCATCTTGCTCCTTGTTCCGCTGCATCTCTGGTCCTCAAAAGGTTCCACGCCTTGCAAGATTCGATCCGCGACATAAATAGAATTTTACATTTTTCGATCCTATATTCCTCGAAGGAATGTACATGTGAACTAGATCGAACATAAAATAAAAATTTACATCCATCGATCCAATATTCCATAAAAGGAATATACATGTAACTAGATCAAAAACTAAAATCCTAATAAAACTAAATACAGCTCCTGCTGTATTTTATAATACAATCATGCACACACAATAAATGCCCTTGACATGTCCAAGGGTCCAATCACACACATAAAAACTATAAGTCATAATAGTTGGATCCTGCATCCACAAAGTTAGCACATCCTACTATTAACCTACCTAAATTATGTATGACATGTGCATAATTAAACTAATACCAAATACACAGAGGTAAAACCCTAGCTCTGATACCAATTGTTGGTTGCTACTCGGAAAACCTAATGGTTTCACTGTACAAAAATTTTGTACAAAGGTTTGAACATTTTCCTAGCTACTATGTGTTCTTTTAAATTAAACTTGGATCGCCTGCGGAACTTAACACGTTTGATCCAAAGTTTAATCTATTTGTTCTTTTAGGTTAAGACTTGGATCTCCTGCGGAACTTAACATGTTCGATCCAAATCACCTAGGTTATTAATTTCATTAAATATTAGTTTCCAAAATTGGCTTCCAGGACTGCATGGCGAGGAACATGGCCTTCTTGGATATGGGAACAACCACCACCGCCTAGACAAAGCCTTTTAAGGAAAGTTAATATTTAATTTCCTTAAATAACTTTAGGTTAACCGAAAAGAACAATCAAATCACAAGGAAAAGAAAAACAAAAGAACACAACATCGAAAACAAATTCGAAATACTAGAATCACATGCCTCTTGTATTTGGTATTTTTACATGAAGATAAAACTAGTATGATGCAGAAATTAAATACTAGTATACCTTTTCTTTTGTAAGTAAAAAACTTCTAGGTCTTCTACCGTATTCCTCTTCTAACCTCGAGCATTGTGTGGGCAACGATCTTCCGAGATGAGAAACCACCAAAGCACCTTCTTCTCCTCCTTGCAAGGTTCGGCCACAACAAGAGCTTCTCCAAGGATGAAGAGAAAACACCACCAATACTCCAAGGGATACAAGCTTTCTCTCCTTCTTCTCCAAGCTAGAATCCGGCCACCACTTGATCTCTAAGAAGATGTGAGGTTCGGCCACAAGGATGGAGAGGAGAGAAAGGATGAGGCCGGCCACACCAAAGAAGAAAAGAGAGAGAAGAATAATAAAAGTTGTGTGTCATGAAGGCACCCAAACTCCCTCTTTTATAATTCTTAGCTTTGATAAATAAGGAAATATAATTACAATAAAATTTCCTTAATTTTCCTTTACATGAATTAATTAAGAAAAATTAAACAAAATTTCCTAAACCTTCATGTCTTGGCCGGCCACATCAATAAGAGCAAATAAGATAATTTCAATCAACAATTAAAATTCCTTATTTATCTTTGGAAATTTAAAAAAAAATAAAATTTCCCTTTAAAATCCCTTCATGGTTGATAAAAAGAAATTTCTATAATTTTAATTTTTCTACATGTGAATAATTTATAAATAAGAAAAATAAAATATCTTTCCAATCTATAAATTAGGAAAGAGATCTAATCTCTTTCTTTAATCTTTTGTAGATCCTTTTTAAAGAGATATTTTAATTTTAAATCTCTGCAATAAATTATATCTTTCACATAAGAAAAAATTAAAATTAAAATTCTTTTTAATTTAATGGGGGTCGGCCACCTAAGCTTGGGTTCAAGCTACCCTAGCTTGATCCACAAGCTAGCTTGGCCGGCCCCTATATCATGGGTATGAAGGTGGGTATAGGTGGGTATAGTACTCTATAAATAAGAGGCTATGATAGGGACCGAAAGGAGAAATTGGTTTTGGTCTCCCGATAAAATTAAGCATCCCGTGTTCGTCCCGAACACACAACTTAATTTTATCAATAATAATTCATTCCACTAGAAAACTATTATTGAACTACCGCACCAATCCCAAATTACATTTTTGGGCTCCTTCTTATTATGAGTGTGTTAGTCTCCTTGTGTTTAAGATGTCGAATGTCCACTAATTAAGTGAGTCACTGACAACTCATTTAATTAATATCTTAGTCCAAGAATAGTACCACTTAATCTTATCATCATGTCGGACTAAGTCCACCTGTAGGGTTTAACATGATAATCCTTATGAGCTCATCTTGGGGACATTATCAACCTAGATCACTAGGACATAGTTTCCTTTTATAATCAACAACACACACTATAAGTGATATCATTTCCCAATTTATTAGGCTTATTGATTTATCGAACTAAATCTCACCCATTGATAAATTAAAGAAATAAATATCAAATATATGTGCTTGTTATTATATTAGGATTAAGAGCACACACTTCCACAATAACTGAGCTCTTTGTTCCTTTATAAAGTCAGTATAAAAGAAACGACCTCTAATGGTCCTACTCAATACACTCTAAGTGTACTAGTGTAATTATATAGTTAAGATAAACTAATTCTTAATTACACTATGACCTTCCAATGGTTTGTTCCTTTCCATTTTGGTCGTGAGCTACTATTTATAATTTATAAGGTACTGATAACATCATCTTTTGTATATGACACCACATACTATGTTATCTACAATATAAATTAATTGAACAACTACAAATAATTATAGATAATTTGACAAAATGTGATTCTTTATTCAAAATAAATGTTTACAAAAGCTTAGGCTTTCAGTATACACTCCAACAACAATTTGACATATTGAAGTATTGTAGCATCTTAGTGATATAAGCTTCTTGAGACAAACCCAAAAACCTTTTTGATCGGTCTCTAATCATCTTAACTCCTAAGATGTACTCTGCTTCACCCATATCTATTATGCCAAATTACGATGAAAGCCAACTTTTGACTTCTATCACACACTTTATGTCGCTTCCAGCTATTACCATATCATTAACATATAATGATAAAATGACAAACTTTCCTTTTTCCTTTCTGAGGTAAACACAATGATCCTCATTGATCATTTCGAAACCATAAGACAATATTACTTCATTAAATCTTATGTTCTATTGTCTTGACATTTGCTTTAGCTCATATATAGACTTCCGAAGTCTACATACTCTTTTCTCTTGGCCTTCAGCAACATAACCTTCTGGTTGTACCATATAAATTTCTTCGTCAAGATTACCATTAAAGAAAGCTATTTTTACATCCATCTGATGTAATTCAATGTCATATTGTGCTACTATAGCTAGGATGACACGTATTGACACAAACTTCATAACTGGGGAGAATGTCTCTTCAAAGTCAATACCCTCCATTTGGGTATATCCTTTTGCAACTAATCGAGCTTTGTATCGATTAATCGATCCATCTGCTTTCCTCTTTACTTTGAGAATACACTTATTCCCAATAGCCTTTCGGCCCGGAGGAAGATCGACTAAATCCCAAACTTGATTCTTTCTCATTGACTCCATTTTTTCATCCATTGCAATTTTTCATTCTTTTCTAACTGAGCTTCTCAAAGCTTCCTCAACTGTTCGAGATTCCTCATCATCAATTGGGAGAACCATTAATGCTTCATTCTCAATATCAAATCTTCTTCGAGGAATAATCTAATGACTACTTCTTTGAAGGTTAGACTGTTGAGAAACTGACTCATTCAGTGACAAATTATTCCCACTCGGTTGACTAGATTCAGGCATCTCCTGATCTGTTGATAAAGGAATATTATCCTCCTCCTCTATCTTATATAGAGGAATTATCTTATAAACTTCACCTCATGTTGGAAACTCAGTTTCTAGAAAAGTAGCATCTCTTGACTCTATTTCAGAGATGGTTCCATCTTGTCGCTCACCAATAAAAACATAACCCTTAGAAGTCTCAGAGTAACTTATAAAGATACACTTCTTACCTCTGGGTCATAATTTTCCATGTTCGTGAGTCTTATCATGAACGTAGGCAGTTGACTTCCAAGGTCTTAGATTACTTAAATTCGGCTTTCTGCCTGTCTAACGTTCATGTGGGGTAGATGGAACTGACTTTGAAGGTATTTTGTTAAGTATATAGGTCGCAACTAATAATGCATCTCCCCAATAGGAGATTGGTAAAATAGCCTGCGCCATCATAGAGCTAACCATTTCACGAAGTCTTATTTCTTCTTTCAACAATCCCATTTTGCTGTGAAGTTCCAGGGATAGTTAGTTGTCTAATAATCCCTTTCTCATTACACATTGTCTTGAACTGATCAGACAAATATTCTCCTCCACGGTCAGTGCGTAAAGTTTTAACCTTACATTCCAATTGATTCTCAACTTCGTTCAAGTAACGAATAAAGCAATCCAATGCTTCAGATTTGTGAGAAATCAAATACACATGACCAAAATGTGTGAAGTTATCGATAAATGTAATGAAATCAGAACTCCCATTTCTAGCCTTCATATTCATTGGACCACAAATATCTGAATGAATTAATTGCAATGGTGATTCAACCCTAATAGCCTTACCAAATGGTTTTCTAGTCGTCTTTCCCGCAAGACAATGCTCACATATAGACAAGTTAATCTTAGCATGAGTATCTAATAGGCCCTCCTTAGCTAATCTATTCATTTGTTCTTGTCCTATATGTCCCAATCTAGCATGCCAAATTTCATCATTAACATCAGCATTACTAGTAAGAGCAATGTTTGAAAAACAACCATCATTATTATTTGGTTTTACATCAAGAACCATAAAACCATTTGTTACAAAATTATATCTAATTAACACAGAGTTAATTTGAAGTTCCACACAATGGCTATAAAAATTTACGTTGTAACCTAAATCAAGAAGACAAATGAAGGAAACCAGATTCCGTCGAATCTCAGGAGCGTACAGGACATCATGTAGAAATAAGGTGTCTCTACCACGTAGGTTGAGCTTGCAAGTGTCAATTCCTTTGACTTCAATTCTTGCATTGTTTCATATATATATCCATTTGTTGCTAGCTGGTACCCGACGGTACTCCACATATGTAGCTCGATCATGAGTTACATGGTTCATTGCTCCTGAATCTACAATCCACAAAGGATATGAATCAGCTAACAACACTGTACTTGTAACATATTGCTCGTGGAAAGAAGACAAAAATGGATCTACTTTTTTAGGCTCAGCACACTCTCGAGCAAAATGACCCTTCTTGTCACAGTTGAAGCAAGTCAACTTGCTCCTAAGTTTCTGGTCATATTTTTTTCTTTTCTTCTTGATTTGGTTTTTCGCAGCAACAACATTAGCCTCCTTTTCTTTTCCCTTTCCTTTCTTAAACCATTTGTTTTTATTCTTGGAACCAGAACCTTCAGCTACAAAAGCTTGACCAGAAATCCTTGCGGATTCAATCCTCTCCGCCTCAAGTTCCACATGGCGTGAGACATCAGTGAAAGTCTTGATACTCTCACTATGGGTCAGATTCTGTTTCATCGTTTCCCAAGAATCAGGAAGGGAACGAATAACTGCCTGAACCTGTTGTTCATCGGTCAATGCATAATCAGCAGTCTTAAGCTCTTGAATCATATTACTCATCTCCCTGAGATGTTGGGCCATGGTAACATTCGACCGCTTTTTACAGCTATCAAACTTGATAGTTAGCTGATGGAGCTTACTCAGACTGACTCCACTCTCAGACAGCATGAGCCGATAGTAATGGCTCATACTCAAATACCAGGTCATCCACCATTGAACTAATCAATATTCCCTTAGCAATGAAGTCCTTCATTTTCCATGCCTTATAGGCATCAAGGTCACGTCTGTGCTATGTTGTAGAACCATCAACCGGTTCCTCCAAGAATTGATTTACAGCCTCTAGAACTTCTTGTTCCTCAAGAACGTATTGTATCTTGAAGTGCTAGATTTTGTAGTTATCCTCATATAATTTATCACCCTTATTGAGTTCAGCTATGATATTTTTAGTTGCCATGATCTATATAAATAAACAAATTATTTATTATTTCAGTGCAATTCATATATGTGCGATTATTTATTGACTCAGTGTAAATTAGAGTTAGTTTACAAAATCAAGTGATAACATTGTTTCCACTCATCATTTGTATGTTCTAATCTAATCAGCACTAATTATTCATATTACACATTTCCCATCTAATGAACGAATTATTATTAAAATGAATTAATCATTTTTCATATGAACTAATTATATATGAACAAATCATATTCACATGAACTAATCATGTCATGAAATAAACTAATAATTTCCAAGTTTATTAACATATAACATAACTTTTTATTATTTAATTATGTTTGTACATAACGACAGAAATTATTACACGACTCAAAAACTAGATGAGCTTACACTGTTTGTACATAACGACAGTAAACAGAACATTAGTAAACTAGATAAGCCAGCATTGCTCCCACTAGGACAAACACTAGTGTGGTAGCCAACATTATCCCTATTAACCTGGACTCATTTGGGATAATTTCATATGGGGCAGCTTCAGGATTCTCCATCAGATCCATTTCTGAATCTTCCTCGAGCATTTCCTGGTCCTCTTCAGATTCTTCAGGCTCTTCTTCACCCATATAGTGAAGTAGTTCCTCACATAGTACTGAATATGTGACTCGTCCTTCATGACGCCCCCATACATAGTCTGCTATTATCCTAGGATACTTTGGCAATGAATGCATCAATGCCCAAATTCTATAACTGTCCAGAACTGGAAATTCTTCTTGCTCAAGTTTCCAAAATAGTCTATCCAGCCGTCTAACATGTTCGTCGACTCCATAAGCAGACTTATACTTTATCTCCTAAATTTCCTCTCGGAGCTGGTTTTGTCGCACTTCGCGACGAGTCAATGTGGTAATCATCCGTGCCATCTGAAAAATTGAATTTAAATAAGTTAGTACAAAACCGACTAACCAGTACAAAACCAGTTTAATTCAATTTATACAGGCATACCATCATTATAAATCAAGAAAGACAAATCTTCTCGATTTTCAGGAGTTTAAGTCGACTGACCCATTAGACTGGTCAATCAGGAGTCCGGATGTTAAACTTAGTCTATTGTTCTCATTAGAACTAATCTAATTGGACCTATGTTCTATTATTATTTAAGCTCATTTGAGTCGATTTCAGACTTATTGATCAAACTTAGGTTCGTTTGATTCATCCAATGCCCATTGGATTAAGTCCGGCCCATTAGAACAAATCTAATCGTTTTGATCAAATCTGACATAACGGAACTAATCCGGTCATATTTGATCAACCCAACTTTTGTAATCAAGATTACCCCAATTAATTTAATAATAAACTGAACTGGTTAAATCAACAAATAATTTGAACCAGATCTAGATATCATTGAATCAATTTGGTCTGCTTAAATCAATTAATAATTTAAACCAGACCTGGGTTTGATTGAACAAGTTGGTCTGGTTCTATTTTTGGTAAATTAAACCATAAATTAATTAAATATTTATTTATTAATTAATAATACATTTCCTTATATATTATAATTAATAAATATATTTAATTAAAATTTTAAACATCCACGATTTATATGGAAAAAAACTTACATGCATGCAATGTGTTCCGTTAAGAAACTACTGTTCATGCCTCTTTTTTTCATCTTTAATCAATTCATTCAATCTTTAATCGATTCAGTGAGTGTTACTGTGCTTCGTCAAAAAACTATTCACCACAGTGTTTTTGAATCGATTAAAAACTTCATTCAATCGATTCAATTGAATCGAATCGATTGATTAATCGATTCAGAAATCAATACGACACTGTTCGCGTTTTTTTTTCAATCGATTCATTCACTGTACCGTGAACTTAATCGATTCAATTTCATTCTCAATCAATTCAAAATGCATGAATCGATTGAGTAATCGATTAAAACAAAGAAAAATGCACTGTTCATCTTCTTCGCGACAGGAAAAAAAATAGCGAACTATTCTTACGCCAATTTTCATGCTTTCAAAAACTATGAATTCGTGCTCTGATACCATTAATAGTAATTTGAGAGCATGAAAATTAAAGTGAAGCAAAACATAATCACTCACAGTGATCTCCCGAAGATCTCCCGAAAATATCGCAACTGAAGACGCTGTCGATCGACGAAGAGGTTGCTGCTATCGGAAGTACGATCACGGAGCAACCGGAAAGCACTTCAAGGTTCACGAGCCAAATCCCAGCCGCTGGATGTTCTCCTTTGCTCGCACACGATTACCTCATGGCTACGCTCTCTGATCACCTTTGCAACACCAGTCGCTCGCACACCTTAGCTGCGCTCCTATCTCTTTTTTCGGATCTGTGCTTGGATGCACTTTAAATATGAAGGCTGAGGAAGAGGAAGGGGAAAGGACACCCCTTCGTCTCCCTGGCGTTAGCAGCAAACATCCGTTTGCAGCAGCGAAAGGGACGAAACCCTTTCGTCTCCTGATGTAACGCCCAACAAAATCAACTCCAAATTAATCCTGTTTTGAACCAACGTAATCTTTATTTCTATACCTACCCATTATATTTAGTTCAAATCTGATTCAATTTTAATTTAGCGCATTCACTTCGTATCTTATGATTTAGTTCATCTGTTTATTATTATATATTTTATTTTTAAAATTCAATACTTAATATTTAAAGTTGTGATATTTTCTCATAAAAGTGGTAACAATGGATAGCTTAAGTCATCAACTTTCCTAATATGTAATCAATTTTAATTTTTAGTAATGAATGGTGATGAATTGACTAATCAAAGTGACGATATATATAGATTTTTTTTTTAAATAAAATGTGAAGGGGGAGGCGGGTTTGGCCTTACAAGTATTAACTATGCCAACTTGTATGAGTCGTATGGGCGACAATCTTATAGCTGTTGATGGTATAGTAGATGTCATCGGACATTATGAGTAGATCCTAGAGGTGACTGATTTAGTCTCATGAAAATTTTTCATCGGTCGCTGGGGTAAATCGGAGAGTGCAGATGAGTTTCTAACAGATAACCCAACAACATGAGTGGTTCGAGCACCGCGGGAGCATTTGAGAGTGCCCAATGTGAGAATCTAACCCTCATTACATGTGTATACCACCCCTATCCCATATAAGTTTTCTATCGACCATTATGATAAATCAATAAGTACAGATGGATTCTGACGGACAATCCCGCGTCATAAGTAATTCAAATTCCTTAGGTGTAATATACATAGGTAAGATTCGAACTCTTGTTGTCTAGGGAACCTGTCCCATCGCTTACCATCGTACTATAACCCAATACAATCAAGGGCGGAGCCAGAATGTCTAGGGAGCCAGAATCTCGGCTCTAAATGACCTTTCTAATGTCTCTGGGCTAAAAGGCCTTTGTTTTAATTGAAAATTTTAAAATTCATATGATAAATAATCAAAATTAACATAATTTTATGTGGACCCCCCGGGCTGTAGCCCGGGTAAACTCTTACCCCTTGAATACAATAAGATATATTTTTCTCCCATATATTGTGTCGACTAATCCTCGTGGGCTTGGAATGGACAAAGTTTGTACAATGTATGAAGATAATAAAAACAAATATGAACTAATTTTTATACTCTTGATAGAGGGGGGGGGGGGGGGGAGATAATAGGTTGAGAGTTGTCCTTAGGATGTAGCTGAGTTGTATCCGATTTATTATTACTGTGACATGATTTGATTTTCTGACAGATATACATACTGTTTCAAATTATTCATGTCCACTGTCTAAAAAACATGCTCAATTAAAATTAAATAAATCCTTGTGTGATTTATTCTTTGTATGTGGGATCGACCAGATAACTTCACCTATTACTACCCATAATAGGTTGAGCATTCAGTTAGTTGGATGATAGTGAATCAATGACACAATTTTTTTTTATATATATAATTGACAAGGACAAAGCTTAGTGTCAATGTCCCTAATGCACACTTCAATTATTGTAAGATTTATTCCCACTGGGTACATTTAATATGAATAAAAGATTAATTTCTAATGGATACTTGTTCTAGAAAAAAAACCCTCTCATTCAACTATAAATTTATCTTAATAGAATCACCTTCTACGAGAACAAAATCATTTGTTTTCCTTTTAATATTTTGAATTCAATATAAATAAGTTTAATATGGCTCGTTGTCCGTTAATTGTTATGCTAATTATTCCATACATATATTAAATCATAATAAATAATTCTTCAGTGCCAAAAATAAAAAAATAAAATGTTTTCTCAAATTTTCAATCTGTGTGTTTTCACTAATAAATTAATAAATTTAAAAAATTATGTTAACCGATTTCTCGTCGCCACGTGTTGCCCAATCTCCAAACCAGTTGCGTGATCTAACATCCTTAACACAATCCTCCCAACTGTACACGTGAGCGGCACGCCTTCTCCCATAGAGAAAACGTCCTCCTCGCTCCTGCTCGTCATTGGTCATTGTGCGGGGTACTACCGTAATTCCAACACATTCGATGCCCGTTTCTGCACCACAGCCCCTCAACTTGGTGTCTTCGTGATCCCCTCCAACTCTCGGCATAAAACTTCCTATCGTTCGCGGGTCGCATCCCATGGAAAGATGGCCCATTCGGGTTCTGAGTTTGAAACTCGCGATGTATGCGATTTGTAGGATTAATCTAAAGAAGCCGTTGGAGAGGATCCTCACCGAAACAGGGCTTCGTCAAATACGCCCCTTCTAATCCGACGCAGGGTGGGCGTGTGAGCGAGCGAGTGAGCGCGAGATAGACGAGCGTCGAGAAGAACGACAGAGAGAGGTCGGAGGTGAGGAAGAAAGAGGGTTCTCGCACCTGCTCTCAAATTCAGCCTTCGATTCGACGAGGAATTCGTAGCCGGAGCAGGAGATTGCGCGCCCGTTCGTGAGATTCGTCGGAGCTAGGGTTTACTGGGCGGAAGGGAAGGCGCTTCCGGTCATCTTTAAACGTCGATGAGAGCCAGAAGATACGGGTGGGATTTCGGCTCCGGACGCTGAAGGGGCAACATTTTGTCTCCGGATGGAGGGTGGTGGAAGCTTAGCCGCTCTGCCTTTGGTACGTACTTGGCTTCTGTCGTTTTAGTATTGATTCGTTAGGTTTGCTGATGATAGGTGAGTATATCGGTTAGGGTGCGTCTTCGGTGGCATAATAGAGTTAGGTCATTTGTGCACTCGAATTGATCCGTCTTCTGCGGGAATTTTTATCTTGCTGCCTTTTTTGTTCTATGGTTCCTGAAAGTTGGACCTTTGCTACCAATTTTGCACATTGGTCTTACTTCAGTGTTTTTTTTCAGTCACTCTCTTGCGCCATCAATATCGTTTTGGAATTTTCTTGTCCGTTTCTACTCGCCATTCATGTCAATGAAATTTGTTCGCCATAGTTTCTGTGTATCTTGGATGCTGGCATTGTCTTTGAATCATAGGTACCCCTTTTGTATGTTGTACGCTTGATCCAATATGATCATGCTGAATCATATCCAAAACAACTCTTTTAAGGGAAATGATGTTTGAATAAACATGCTGTCTCATTCTTTCCAAAAATCAGTTCTTTTCTGAGGCACAACGTTGAATACAATTATGTTAATTGGTGAGTATATTTTCGTGTCAATTACGCCTTGGTTGCTACTTGCAAGCAATCTTGTAATCCTGTTTAACTTCTTAAATTTATTTGTCTGTGACTCTGTGCATATCCTGACACGTTCTGTTGGATAATTGAGTTGCTTATCTGCAGTGAATTATCCTTAACGTCTGCTAATATTCCCTTAAATCATATTTGCTTAGAATAACGGGCACTACCACTGTCTCTTTAATTCCGAATAACACTTCTTAAATATTCCTCAGATGAATATATATCTTATGACAAAATGAAAATGTGCTGTAATCCTAACCTCAATCAATATAAGATTTCAATTAACCAAGATTGTAATTCATTTCAACTAAAATTTAGTGTGTTCCAATGCTTTTATGCTAAATTGTTAGTGTATGATGTGTTTCTCTAGATTCATTGTTAGTAGTTGTATAGTTTGATCTGAAATTCTGTGAAGTTTAGAGAGCGTTTGGTTTCTATTTTCATTTTCTGAAAAACGCACGTTTTTCTTTTTTTTAGAAAATGACTTTTAGACATTCTCTATTTTCCCATAAAATGATATATCCTTTTCTAGAAAACAAATGTGGAAATTGCCAACCAAACAATATTTTTTATTTTCTCAGAAAATGAAAATAGAAATTTTACAAACCAAATGCTGCCTTAGCTTGTTGGATAAGATTTTCTTTTAAAGTTTAGCTTGCAGGAAAGTTTTTTATTAGTGTGCAATGATGATTCAAGGCTAATCTTACTATGGGACACGGGATGGTTGCAGCTAACTCCAGATACTTTTTCTTATAATTGGAATCTTCCTATACATTTTTTTTTGTCAAGAATAATGTTCCCTTCATCTTCCATTTTTAGCTTGGCTTCCTTGTACTACTAGAATGCCTTGGTAGGTTATATAGGATATTTAATGTGTTCACATACGGTGATTCATATTACTGTTGTAAATTTTTTGTGATAATAATGTTGAATGTGAATGTTGCAACATCATATGAGTGTGATATAGCATTTTAATGTTTGGTTACAATTTTTTTTTTTTGCTAAACATGAAGCTAGTTGCCAAGGAGGGCTTTTAATTCCAGTTCTGAAACTGTTAGATAAATGGAGGGATAATATATTTTTGCCCTGGCTCCTAGGTTTCACATCATTGTTAACTCTGTATGTATGTGCGCACACATCCTTGCGTCAGCACGTGTGTCTTATGGTTGTTTCTATTTCTTTAATTTTTTCCATACACCCTCATTTTAAATGGTTATACTACTTATATTCTCATACTTAACTTCCATCTTTGTGTATGTGTGTTTATTTTTTATCCTGTGAATATGGCCTTGGGTTTATAATAAACACGCTAGATCATTGCAGGGGTTTATCCATGGATTGTGATGATAGTGACTTTCAGAGCCAGAACTTTCATCTAATTGGAGAGGATAATGATGGGTTTCCCCAAAGCTTACAGTCATATGATCCTCCAAAATTTGATATTGACGATCATTTTCAATCTCATTTAAGGTTTGATAGTTTAGCTGAATCACGACTTTTTCTTGGCATTCAAGGTGAAGAAAACAATTGGATCGAAGAGTTCTCTCCTAGACATAGTACTGCAGAATTTGGCTCAAGTGCCTTGCAGACTTGTTCCATTGCTGGGAACGACGTTTGGTCTGATACTCCATCTGAATTGCCGCGGATGCCAGTAAAATCTATTAGAGATAATGAGGTAAACACACAAAACATGAATACAGAGTCAGAAATACATCCAAAAGAAGACTCTGCTAAAAATATTCTGGGGTTGAGTGATGATATAGCTAGAACCAACCAGCATGGAGTTTCTCTTCACACTCCCATTTGTGAAAATTCTGATTCTGTCTCGAATATAAATTTATCTGACCAAAAGTATCATGCTGTTGGGGAGGTGGTTGACTCAGAATTCACTGCTAATGTAGAATTAACATCTTCATCGGTTGAGGTACCTAAAGCATGTTTGGTTTCTGGTGAGCTTGTTGAGGTGGTTCAAAGCAAGGACCTATTGGATAATTCACTTCAAACTCCCATTTGTGAAGATTCTGTTTCTGTCTTGAATATAAATTTATCTGACCAAAAGTATCATGCTGTCGGGGAGGTGGTTGACTCAGAATTCACTGCTAATGTAGAATTAACTTCATCAGTTGAGGTACCTAAAGTATGTTTGGTTTCTGGCGAGCTTCTTGAGGTGGTTCAGAGCAAGGACCTATTGGATAATTCATCAGTGATTAGTTCATTTGATGACTGTGCTAGTGCTGTAAACAGAAGTCTTGACATGAGTGCAACTTCTGTTCCCAGCAACAGTCAGAATTGCTCCTTGGCTTTACTCACCGATGCTGCAAGTACCGAAACAGGTAAACTGGGAAACTCATTATTAACAGAGCCAAAGAAAGAAGATTGCCATACCATTAATGTGAATAAGAACTCAGAATCTTCACAGTCTGAAAACAAGCAGAGTGAAACATTTTCTATTGTACATGGTGAACACAGACTGAATGAACACAGTTCTCTGGACCAGGCTCTCAATAATGATGTTTGTGCTGTTAAGGATTCTTCAGGAATGGTTCCACCGATAGATTCTCTGGTGTTGGAAAATGAAGGGTCTCATGATAATGTGCTCTCAGAGAACTCTGATGGACTGCTGCAAGCTATTGCTTACCAAGTGAAATCTTTGAACAAAGACTTGAAGGCAGAGGATAAAAGATCAACTAATACTGCTCAGTTACCATCTTTGGCAAAGGATGCTGGAGAGAATTTTGTTGACGCTGTCACTGAGAAGAGAACCGAGCTTTCTGATATAGCAGCAGGACTTATTACTTCTCCTGCTTTATTGCTTGTGGAAAGTCAACCATTTTGTTCTGGGGAACAGAGAGATCTTGATAAGTCCAAAAGAGTAATTGGTGACAAAAAATGGAAGATAGACTTTTCATCTACAGTAGACACTGAAATAACTGCAGTTGAAGATGATACTGGTTCACAGATTCATACTTTAACTACCCATAACTTGGATATTTTGCAGAGAGCAAAGAATGGTGACAATAAATCCTTAAAAGATTTTACTGAAAAGTTGGATGCCTCAGAACAAACTGTTGCCAATCAACCTTCTGCTTTACTGGAGGGTGCAGAAAATATGACCTCTTCCTCTAATGAGGAATTAGATCCAATATCTGAGACTGCTTGTTTGGTTGCTGAATCAACTGTCGATAACATTAGTCATTTAGAGGAAAAGGATGAATCTACCCAATCGGTCGGTTCAAATGACAATAAACTTAAGGATCACTCTCCCATTACTGAGATTACACAATTATCGTCATCTGAAACACAGGACCATGGTGTGTTGATGGATAGTGATGAGATATCAATCAAGGACCAAGCAGGTAACATATTTGTATGGTATTTTTTGCTTTAATCTTATAATTTAAATTTTAATCAGGAAAAAAAAGAAGACATTTGAGCTTATGCCTGTGTTATCCTGTATCTATTCCTCATTCAGAAGTTATTAATTTTCTTTCCTTGAGCAATTCAGAGAATACCCAGCTGCTACACTCTGAGGTTGAAGTGATAATAGAAGAGAAAGAAATCATATTGTCATCCTCTCCTGATTTGCATTCAGATGGGAAAGATGCACAGGCCACTTCCTTGTCAGATGTGAATTTTAGCACAAACAGTGAGAAAGTAGGAGGATTCCATGTGATGGCTGATTCAGATGCGAAGGGTCCATCAGTTGAGATTTTTTCTGATGAACAGGGTACCTTATCTGCTACCATGCTGTGATATTTTCTGTTAGTTAATTTCAACTTCTGAAGAGGATCCCACTTCTAATTTAAACTTAAACATTTACATTACTCTGGATTCTTAAGAATACCCTTTATGTTCATCTATAGCTACATTCTGTTATCATTTGCATGATGGAGTTAGATTATTTAAGCTTTGAGTATGTATATATTTATATGATTTATACTTATACTTCTCACAAGGCATAAAGGGGTGATATCATACTGTATCATTTTAATTCAAATGCCTTTCTCCAGTATCAGAGTTTTTTTTTTCGTGGTTTCACTTTTCAAACCAAAAAGGTTCCATGGGATTTTAAGTTGGTACAAGTATACAAACATGTTGTTGGGTGCCAATTCTCTAGCTGAGTCTTGTTTTCATGAAAGTATAACTTCCCCTGCTCAATCATGTTGGTAATTTTGGTTAAATTCCCTTTCATATGATTAGAGTTGGCTTCACATGATTTGGATTCTGATTGAAAATAACCTAAGACCCATGTTTCTGATGTATACAAGTTGAATATATTCGACATGCGAGGTTTCTGCTAGATGGGAAATGATTTGGAGTTTATTTTTGGAATACCATATTGCATGTTGTGTAGCTAATGTCTCTCCTCACTAGTTATAAGGTTTTGTGGTGAGATTTCTAAACCTTGTAGCAAATGTCCATACAGATGATGAGTACATTGTTTTTAACAGAAACTACCAAAAATGATGAAGTTCAGGTGGCTTTTTCAGATGGGGCATTTTCTCTTTCCACTTGCAAAAGCACAGAGCAAGAAGATGCAAATTTAGCTCCAACAAATCATTCTGACAAGCCAAAACATACTGATATAGAATGTGAGTATACTTCTCATTATCTCTGTTGTCGGTAGAGATTCTTTTTTTAGCTTACTTCACATGGATTGTCTAGACATACAGAAGGTCTCTAACCTTGTATTAATATTATATTGCGCAAATGGAAGAGTTAAAATATTAGTTTATTGCTCTGTAAAGTATCTCTAGAATCCTTTGAATTTGGAAGTACATGTATCTGTTAGAAATTCTGCCTGCGTATGCAACATGGCATTTTATCAACAGTCAACCATCAAAACTTTTTGGATCTTTTATGTTGTATTATTCATGTTTAGTTACACATATTGTGATGCCATCTAGTTAGGTCATTAATATGTTATCTTCTGAAATTGTTCTCAGTTGATTGCCCTACAGAGAGTTTCTACTTTCTACAATCCTTCAAATTTTCACACATACATAAATGTCGTTAGTGTACAACATCCAACAGTCAACACCATTAGCATGTTTCATGTGCTTATAGCATGTCTTTTGTGTGATCTAGTTATTTAGTTGCTCAATAAGTTATAATGCCATATTGTTACATCAACTATCTATCTTTTTAAAAAGGTCAGATGAGTGAAGTTCACATAATATCTTTTCTTTGTTTTTGTTTTGACACAATATTACATAATAACAATAATCTTTTGCATGTTATCATGCTATAGCCTTGTAGATGCTCATATTACTTCATACATGCACGTAGATATGCAATTTAGTATGCTCCATTGAAAGCCAGTGTTTACTATCCAAAAATGTATTTGCAGTTGATACGTCAAATATTGGTACAAATGTCCTTTCTCAGTTGCCTTTGCCTGAAGGTAATCTAGAGTCCTCCTCCTTTGATCCTCAAGGTGGAAAGGCAAGTTCATATGATACAAATTGTGGTTCACCTACTGTTATTAGTTGCAAAGAATGGAACCTTGAGGAAAGGAATAGCACACAGTATAGAGAAAGGAATAGTTTGTTGCAAAATTTTGCAGGCCCTTCGTTAGAGGCACCAAAGTTTGATATCTTTAAAGGCACTGTTCAAGATCCCAAAATGAGTACTTTTGGTGATGATGGAAACTTCACGTTCATAGTACCCCTATGTAAAAATGATACCCCAGAAGACTGCAACAAGGCTCAGGAATTTGCCAATACGACTCAGCTCTTAGAACAGTCTCAGGTGACCATTTAAAACCACACACATTTGAATTTCCATTTCAAGTCACTGCAGTTGGTAAGATCTACAACTAATTCTAGCTTCTTTTTCTCGTGTGTAGATTTCTGCAGAAATTTCTCAGGAACATTCAAGTGACACTGTAAAAGAAACTACTATCAATCCAAGCATGAGTGTGGAAAACAAAAGGAATCAAGCATCTGCTCGTGCAACTAAGAAGGCCGGTATTTCAAAAGGGGATGCAAATGAGAAGTCACAAGAAAAACATTCTAAAGGAAGCAAAAGGACACCGCGTAGTACATCTAGTAGAGCCTTAAGAAACAAAATTAGCAAAGATGATGTGCAGCAATGTACTATGAAATCTTCCTGTTCTCCAAATGTTCAAACATCTAATCTGCCGGATATGAGCACATCAGCTACTCCGCTATTTCATCAGCCTTTCACAGATTTACAACAAGTACAATTGCGGGCTCAGATTTTTGTTTATGGATCTCTCATGTGAGTTGCAGATGCTTCATTATCATTTGTTTCTTTATTATTTAAGTATCCTATACTTTATTATTTGATTTAGCTAATTATATTTGTATTATTTTACTTATTTCAGACAAGGAGTCCTGCCAGATGAGGCTTGCATGTTACCAGCCTTCGGAGGAACTGGTTAGTGTTCTCAAACATTTATAAATCTTTCTTATTCATTTTTGACTGATGTGAACTTTCTTGCTGTCTTAGATGGAGGAAGGAGCTTATGGGAGAAAACATGGCGTGTTGCTTCAGAAAGGTTTCATAACAAGAAATCACTGACCAGCAGTTCAGGTACCATTTACTTTCTCATTCATGTGGTTTTCAATTGCATCATTATAAGTTAAAAAGTTTTTGACAAAATTGTTACTATTTTGACTTCAGAACAAGGTGTCAGCTGCAGCCCTCTCTCAAGCAAGGCTCTTAATTCCTCTGCTGGTAGGAGGGACAGCAAGACCCCAATTGCAGCAACAAAAAGTTCCATTGTTTCTTTCCAATCACCATTCCAGAATTCATCTAAGGATGTTTTACCCTCGAATATCACAAGAGGCACCTACTTAGATTCCAATCAATCTTCCCTTCCTCTACATTCATATCAGACTTCGCAGATGAGGCAGTACTTGACCAACTCTACATCTTGGTTTTCTCCAAGTCCTCATCATGCTTCGTGGGTTGTTCCATCACAAGGTTCACCTTTTGATTCAACTGCACATCATTCTTCTGCAATAGCTTCTGAAACATCTCAAGTAACACCTGCAAGAGACACTTCTAAATTTCGTGCAGCAAATATGCAGCTTACCTCTTCAAGCGCTTTGCTGCCTCGTCAAGATACTCCAAGTATTTCTGCAGTATTGTCAAGTGAGGTTCAAAATAAGGAAGCTACTCCTGTAGGAAATAAAAGCACTTCTACTAGGGAGAAGTCCAGAAAGAGGAAAAAGATTTCTTCATTGGAGGAGCCTCTGTTGAATATTTCTACTCCCCAACCTCAACTAGATTCTGCTTCTGCCACTTATGTCACTAGTAATCTACCTAGTTGTTCATCCCTTCCTCGATTGTCTAGTTCTCTAAGTCCCAGTACATCTGTTGGTTTTATTTCAACTACATCTCAAGCACCAGCTGTCCCTTACTACCAAATATTGGGGAATAGTTCTCAACAGAATATCTTCTCAAAAGAGACCTGTACTCATATTGAGCAGTCAAAGGTGCAAGCTGACATTGCTTCTGCTTCTGCTGCTGCTGCTATTAAGCACAGCCAAACTATTTGGGAACAGATGACTGCTCAAAAATCAGGCCTTCCATTGGAGGTTGAAGGGAAGCTTGTCTCTGCAGCTGTTGCTGCTGCAGCAGCTGCTTCTGTAGCAAAGGCAGCTGCAGAAGTTGCTAAGGTTGCATCCGAGGCTACAATGCAGGCTAAGATGATGGCAGATGAGGCAGTTAATTCTTCATATGCTGAAAATGGTACTCAAAGCACTGAAAGTAACCTTGATATTGGGAAAAGTTTGCTTACCTCTTCAGGTAAGGATAACATTAATGGTCTTTCAGTCATTTCTGCTGCACGAGAGGCTACAAGGAGGAGGGTAGAAGCATCCTCTGCAGCCATGAAGAGGGCTGAGAACTTGGATGCCATACTAAAAGCTGCAGAAATGGCTGCAGAAGCTGTGTCCCAAGTTGGAACCATCATTGCAATGGGGGACCCCCTACCATTCTCAATAAGTGAAATAGTAGAAGCTGGATCTGATGTTTACTGGAAACGACATCGTAAGACTAAAATTGGGGCTGAATCAAATTTACAGCCCAAGAAGAATTTAGGTCTGCATATAGCAAGTGACCATGAGTTATACACAGAACAACAAGCTGAACTGCTATCAGATCATAATAAGATAAAAGATTCTATTATTGAAAGGTCTCCTGGTAACCTGAAGTCCATATCATCAGAAGAACATTATGAAGGTGAGCTACTTGTGAACTTTCACAAAGTGTTGCAATTGTTTGGGGCATATTTTTTTACTTGTTTAGATTCACCTATGTAACAACAACAATCAAGCTTTATCCCACTAGGTGGGGTTGGATAAAAATAGTTTAATGGATCCATTTATTGAACATTTGCCATAGTTTTAATGCTGGTCGGCAACCTAACTCAACTCTCCTCCTTTTTCCGGGCTTAGGATCGGTCATGATTGGTTCGTCTTGTTTAGATTCACCTATATATTGATTTATATGGGCTTGTCAGGGCATGAGTTACAAGGCAGAGAAAAGATTGTTTCAACCGGAAGAGGTCCTACACAAGGAAGTACCATTCAGACAGGCTCCCATGTTGAGGTACAAATTCAGGGAAAGAATCTTCCAAGCTGGGAATGTTTAGATTATCGACTTATTTTCTCTATTTTTTTAATATTAAAAATATTTAATATCTCTATTAAATAAAAGCTTCAAATCATCTCATTTCTTCTCATGTATTGACTGATATTTATAAATTGGTCAAAATGTGATGTTCATGGTGGCTTTCAAGTTAAGGAATGGGCCTGTTTTACTTTAAACCCTCAAATAGTTTACCCTATTGGTTACTTCCTATTGACATATGCAAGCTGGAAGGTTTATAAAACCTCAAATGGAAGCTTGATTTTGGTGAATTGGAAAATTATTTATTTAAGAAATTGGATTTATCCTTCTTGTTGACACCAATACATTGTTAATAACCTTAGCTTGAATTCAGCATGATGAGCTGTTTATGATGAAAAATGTCATTATGCATTGGAATAACATTCAAATCAGATGATATTGTTAGCTTGATAGGGGTCCTTTGGAGTATTAAGTTGTCAGTACACTTGAAGTATCATTTTTTTTTTTTGGTAGAATCCATGTGCGTTAAATTATCAGCCCACCTTGCATGTTTAACAGTCCCTGAGTCTCTAGCTTTTTAAAAAGATATTAAAAATACCTAATACCTCTATTTAATAAGGTCTTCAAATTATCTCATTTCTTCTCTTGTATTGGCTCTGAGACTCATATGTTGGTCAAAGTATGGTTCTAGTATTGTGGATTTCAAGATAAGGAATGGACTATTTTACCTCACAAACGCCCAAATAGCTAACCCTTTTGTTTACTTCCTACTGATATATGGAAGCTGGAAGATTTACAAGGCCTCAAATTGAAGCTTGTTTTTGGTGACTTGGCAGATTGTTTATTGAACAAATTGGACTTATTGTTGTAATTAAGTCAGAGGTATTGTTAATCACCATAACTTGAATTTAACATAATTAACTGTTTTTCAGATTGCTTGTTCGCTAATCTAATTGGCAATCTTGTTTAGCAGTCCTCAAGTATTAGATTAGGATTAGGTGGTACAACCACTGACATTGCCTGCATGCCTGTCTTCTTGAAACCTGGATTTTACAGATGTAACCTACTTTAAGATGAGATTTACTTTGTTGAAGCCACCTTTTTTGAAAATACATTTCCATTTTTTTAAAAAACACTAGACCAAATACTACAGGTTGTAGCTGAAGGTGGTCTTCAAGGAGCTTGGTTTTCTGCATTTGTCCTTGATATCAAAGATGGTAAAGCATATGTGCAGTACAAGGATCTTCCTTCTGATGAAGGTAAAGGATTGTTACTTGTGAAACTGAAGAAGCCAAATTATTGATATAATATTTTTGAATTATCAAACTGGTCACTCTATTATCTAAAACGTTACTTTTTTTACCATCGTCATCCACATGAAAAAAAAATCTAGATACAGCTGGTTTATAAAAGAAAGGAAATTTAATTTTGAGTATAATTTAGAGTATCTGATGATAATCTTTAAGTTTTATTTGACAGTAAAATTTTTTTTTAGTAATTAAAGCTTGTATTTCAATAACTCCAATTCAGGTCATGAGAAGCTCAAGGAGTGGATACCACTTGAATCCAAAGGTGACCAACCTCCCAGAATACGTGCACCACATAACATAATGGTAGGTATACCAGAGGGAACAAGGAAGCGGAGGAGAGGGACTCTAAGTAATTTCAATTGGGCAGTCGGTGACAGGGTAGATGCATGGATGTGTGATCGGTGAGCTTAATTTGTATTTCATTTTATTTTTTTATTTAGAAAAATTGCGAATTGAAATGTTTATTCATTAAAATATCCACATCAACAATCCATATTAGTCTTTAACTTTTGAACCAGCTGCATGGTTCTTAGCCCTCCATTGAAAGTATCATAGCAAATATTTATAGTGTTGTTGATATCTCAACCAACTACTGTTCTGTGCCCTACTTGTTCTATTACCAACTATTATATGAAATGAACATATGCTTTAACTAAATATCGTTGCTGAGCGGTTTTCCCATATAAACTGCAAAGAGACGTTGCAGACACAGTGGGTACTTTTCCTTAGATTTTGGCTTTCTTTGGTTTACTTTTCTCCGTGCTTAATAGTTCACCTACCAGGTCTTTATGAGTACTACTAAATCTATTTTTGATCTAGTCGTTCCTAGTGCTGCTTTGTCATATATGGCAATCATGAAGTAACTGTGTGTGCTTGTTGTACATTCAGTTGGTGGGAAGGTGTTGTCACTGATAAGAATCCAGATGATGAAACCAAATTAACTGTACACTTTTCAGGTATGTTTGTATATCAATTGTGATGTTTTCCTACCTTTTTCTTTTGGTTGAATCCACTTGCTTATAAAGAAGGCAACATATATCATTTAATAGTGTAATGATACATGGTGGCACTCTGGTAAGGGTTGGTTAGTTATAAACAAACACATATTTCAAATATCAGTTACTAAGTAATTGTTAAGGATGTAAAATACATAAATTGATCTCTTTTCTACTGATTCAAAATTTTAAAACAAGTGGTTAGTCAATCATCTTTTAAAGGATATTGGAGAAGAGTAGGATAATATCAGAGCAGAGTAAGAGGTCCACATTTTAAGTTCTACCTAAAAATCTCATCAATTAATGCGTTTATGCCAATCTGAAGTATATCCATCCAAATACAAAGTGTGAGTGCTAAAATATATAAATATATAAATTTGTCGCTTTCTTAAGAGCTTGAGATTTTGGAATAAGTAATAGCCAATTAACTTTAACAGTAAATAAATTAATTTATGAATTCTTATCCTGATTCACAAGTCTTGCTGTTAAATAAAAAAAATTTGGTTGTTACTTAATGAAGCACTTAGCTGTAACTTAAGCCTGAATTTCATGTGGAGTGTGGACCATTGCCTTGATAGGTGATACATTTTGATCAGCATAGGTGGTTCTAAATGGCTGTATACATATGTATGTACCCTTGTGTTCCATGGAGCTCTTTCCAAGTAATTCTGCACTGGAATCCATAGGTTTCTTTTCCTTATTTTTTCTATGTTGCTGGGCTACAACAAGGTACATTGGCATCTGTCCATATATTGGAACACTACATAGAAGTTCCTGTTACTTAAATGACATTTATGCACTTCCAATTCATTCTGCGATTGGTTGTTGAACCTTTATTATTCTTTAATATTTATCTGAACTAGTGCATTTATTTAACCATCCTTGTCTATTATTCTAACTGCAATTTCCATATCTTAGTGATTTTTAGAAAAAAGAATTTACATACATGTGTGCTATAATTTATACATTTGTTTACTAGTCGTCGTTTCTCTTCTCTCTCTCTTTGATTGGCCATTTGGATCTGGCTATTCTGTTCACTGTTTACTGCAGGGTCCGATTTGTCAGTTGTTCGAGCTTGGAACTTACGGCCGTCACTTATTTGGGAAGATGGCCAATGGATAGAATGGTCTCGTGCGAAAGAAAAGGTTGCTCTTGAAACATATGAGGTATTTTCTTTTAACCTTTATTAGCAATACCTTCTCTTTGTTTTTTTCCCTTTTCCTTTTATTCCACTGCCAGCTTCTAAGCATTTGCCCTCCTTTAAGTTTGTCTGATTTTTTTTTTTGTGTTTGAAATCTGTTTTACTATTATCCTGCAATAGGGTGATACACCCCAGGAGAAACGTCAAAAGCTTTGGCGATTAGATGACAAAAGTAAAGAAGAAATAATTGAAGGAGGATTGAATACTCACACAGGTGACTCAAGCAAGCTGGAAGAGACAAACCCACTTAATTTGTCAGCAAAGGATGTAATGTTTTCCATGGGGAAGAATGTTGGTGAGGGAAATAATGACGATGCATTTAAGGTAAAACGAGCAGGCCTTCAGAAAGATAGATCTAAGGTGGTATTTGGTGTTCCTAAGCCTGGGAAGAAACGGAAGTTTATGGAGGTTAGCAAACACTACACAGCTGATAAGACTGAAAAGGCAGCTGAAAGGAGTGATTCCATGAAGTTTGCAAAATATTTGATTCCCCAAGCATCACAGTCATGGAGGAACAGCTCAAAACAAGAGACAAAAGGAAAGCAAACCACCAACCTGAACACCAGAGTGCTTAAATCTTTGAGGTCACAGAATGTTCAGGCTAAGAGTACTGTAGATAAGGATAAACTGGTCAACAGTGCCTCTGTCTCAAATGGAGTAGAAGTGAGTCTTAAAACTTCTTTTAGCACAGGAGAGAAGAAGGATTCAATGGAAATTGGTTCTCTTCCGCATATCATTGGTAAAGTAGATGTTGCAGTCCTAGAGCCTTCTGCTCAGCCTGTTCAAGGTATTCCAGCATCTAAGAAGAAATCCTCTTCTCTTGAGGTTGAAATGGGGGAGAAAGAAAAGGGTTCATCTGGTGTAGAATTGACTTCCAGATCCGAAGTTCAAGGTTTGGAAAATATTGGAAAAAGATCTGATGTTATTGAACCCCGAAGATCCAATCGTAGAATTCAGCCGACATCAAGAGTGAGCTTTCTAATTTACTTTTTTTATTGTACGTATACAGTTTCTTTGTCTGTTTCATTTAGTATATAATTGAAGCATTGCTTTCTTGACTTCTGAGAACATGTTATAGTGATAAGTGCTAGCTGGGCAACTACGCAGGAATGTTACCCTCGAATTTTCCTTGGTAGCTGTCTAGGTACATGCCCCATGCCATTGTACCTATCACATAAACAAGCACATCCTAGTATTTGTATAATGTGTGCCATATTTTTCTGCATTGTATAATAGTTGAGTTTTGTTAGCAATGACTTGATGACTCACAAATTAGTACATAATAATTGTTCCATGGTATCTTAGGATTCCCTATGGCTAATCTTAAATAGGAAAAATAAATAGCTTGCGATCCACCAACAAGCACTGTTTTTTATATTTGGAATAGTAGATACTAAATTCACAAATTTTTTAGTTACAAAATAAGTGTGTTTCATTTCAAATTGGATTTCAATGTACCTATATCATTAGGTTGTCCTCTAGAACTCTGCTTATATGCACTACATGCATCTCATCCCTATTTTAGATGACCGATAGTAACAGTGTCAGTTACCTTATAATACAAATTGCAATTGACAATTAGTATTCTTTTTCTGAAGTTTCACTTTTCCTTGAGAAAAAAATAACAGTATGATTCTACTAATACTATCTTGAGGTGCTATCACAAATGTCTAACGCCAGAACTTGCAGTGTCTCAATTAATAGGGAATATTTGGGAGATCCCATGTTGTGTGCCATTGCTTCCAAATTGATAGGTTTTCTGCTAAGTCAATGCTATTACTATATGCAGTTACTGGAGGGATTGCAAAGCTCTCTGCTCATATCCAAGATTCCCAATTTTTCACATGATAAAGGCACCAAGAACTTGCATAAAGGCGGACCATCTTCTAGAGGTAACTTTTCTTCTTAAGAAAAAGGTGCATTTATCCTTATCCAATCTGACTTGCGAGTATTTAAATTCTCCATTTTTTTTTCAGGTCCGAGTCAGATAAATCGCAGATAGCTTCCTTACTGATGTATTTCAGTTCACATAGAAATTTCCAGCGCCACTATGACAGAATTAAATCTAGGGTTCGTGTACATAAATGCTATCCCAAGATTGCAATATGAAAAGACTTTCTCGGATGATAGATGGTGTAAGAAACCTTTTTTTTTGTCAGATGACTAGGTGTATAATGCCATAGGTTCAAAGTTAATTATGCTCTTTATCAAGAGCCTAAACGTATTAATTCTCAAATTATGATTGTACGCGTCAAGTTATTGAATTTCTTGCTGCTTTTGCTAGAATTGTGCAGATTATTGTTATTATTTATTTTATACGCTGCTGGATGCAACAGAATCCATAGAGATTAGTGTAGTGATCTGTCTTTTCTTTGTGGGGTACGTCGCCAATTTGCGAGATGGTTGTAGGTTGATTTATTGTGCCTTTTCGATTGAAATTGAATGTCTATGCATCCATCATTTGAAGCAGTTCATTGTTTTCCTGTTTTCCACTTTTGATTGATAAATGTTGATAGAAGTTTATGCCCATTTTCCGTTCGATTCATAAATCCATTGATCCATCTACTTGTGGAGACGGATCATTTGAGTATGGCCCAAGTGTTTCGCATTTTACCGTTGTAATAACTCTTATTTTGATAGTGTGGCGGGCCCGACTAGACATGCGGAGTGTGCCTGCCAGACATGATCCGGTGGAACTTGATAAGCTTATCTTCTACATGGATCTCGATCCACAGCCAATCGGATCCCGAGAGAACAGGTTCGATAACATCCCAACCCGACCCGATATATACCATTTTCTCCTGCCATTAACATAAACCCTAGCGTCCTTCCGCTCAGGAATCTCTCTCTCGGCCGATTTCGTTAGTTTCTTCCAATGGCTTCGAGGTGCGCGGGATCCCTGCGTCGCATCATTCCTCTGTCTCCTCTCCGTTCATTAGGTCTCCGATCGCGACCCGCCTCTCCGTCTCCTTCCTTCTCCGCCGGCGCAGCGGCTCCCAGCCCAACCCGCCGATTTTCGTCTCTCTCGAGGTTAGTTGCTTGTTTGTTGGTATTAGCTCTGGGTATCGTAATTTTATTTGTTGGGATTTATTATGACGAAGGATTCCTGTGGAATTGGGGAGTTGCGTGGAGTCATTGCTCCCTTTGCACAGCGCGGTGGCGGCAGCCAGACTGACTTCACGTCTGAGCACGACGACCCATGGCGGTCGGGCTCTCTCACAGGGTATCCTCTGCCGCACTACTCCCGGACTCTAGTGCCGTGTTGTTGTTCTCGTACTGTTTGAAGTTATCTGTGAGTAGCTTTGCTGCGATTTCTTTCTCGCTTATCATCGAAGATTCTTGGATGCAAGTTTAGCTAATGGTTTTGACGATGGCTATGCCTTTTGGTGCTTTTGACGTTTGGTGCAAAAATTATAACAATTCAGCAGTCAAACAACCTATACTTATACTATTCCGATAACCAGACAACCTCTATTTCCATGAGTCAGAGATGAATGCCCATACTGCTACTATTTTTTTTTTTTAATTTTATGCAAATTAATGGGGGGCATGCAATATGCCCAAACTATGCCACTGCAAATACCTGCATGAAGTTACGTTTTTCTCAAAAAACAACTTGTGTTGTAAATTGATGAAATGGATTTTGCATATTGCATCACATTCTCCTTGACTACAATATTTTTAATTTAATTTGAAATTTTAATCTACCAAAATGCCGTTGAACATATAA
Organism: Zingiber officinale; assembly: GCF_018446385.1. Classification (NCBI taxonomy): domain Eukaryota; kingdom Viridiplantae; phylum Streptophyta; class Magnoliopsida; order Zingiberales; family Zingiberaceae; genus Zingiber; species Zingiber officinale. Next base: position 92,092,260 of record NC_056002.1, on the reverse strand, counting down.
GCCCAATTAATTATAAAGATGATTTTGTAAGTGAATAAAGTTGAAAAATAAATTGATTGTGCCTTTATTGTAAAGATTTTAATGGTAAGCTTTGGACCCATGATGTGAAATGCTGCCAGACTTCTTAACCAAAGAGTGGGTTTAATTTCTGATTCCGATGTAGTGGAAGATTGTTCTTTTTTGGTCTGATGTGGCACATCGAAGTCTATGTTGAGAACCAGAAATTGGATGTTTTATTGAGGGACATCTATTAAACTTTTATTGCTAAAGCTTTTCTCTAGATGGACTGCAGACACTCAGAAATTTTTTAAATATTTTAATTTTAGATGATATATGTATTTGTTGTGTAAAAGCTGCCAATTAATCTTAGTTTTGTTGTTCTTTAGTTTAAGTTGTTGCCAGTGATTATGTGAGTAACTTGAGTTTAAAATGTCATTTTGAGTTGGGCTATTGATGCCTGCATGAATGAGTTATACAGCTTATTTTGTTGCCTATGCTGAGCTCTAACTGAGTTGCAACCGGAAAAGAATGGAAAAATGATTATGTGTTGACTCTAACTCTTAACAATGTAAGAGGAGTGATAAATGTTAGAGGATGAAGATGAGTTCTGTCACTAAAATAATTTGTGTAGTAGCTAGTTTCTCACTCAGTCGCTGGACGAAAAAGGCTGCCTCTGTGATGTGAAAGAAGATTGAAATAGTTCTCCCACCTCATGTATTGCTTAGCTTAGAGGGTTTTGGTGTCTCAGCTATAGTTAAGTGATAAAGATGAACCAAAAAATATTTGTTAATGGTATAAAAAAAATTAATTTGCATATGACTAGAGATATTGCCTTCCATAGAGCTCAACAAATAGTGTGGGGCAACCAAGTTTAGCTTGATGTGCAAAGCTTTTTTAGGTTTACAAGACTAAATTGTTGATGATTTACAAATTATCTTTTTTATAAGCATTGCAGAGATCTGAATACCTTATGTTGCAATTTAAAGATACATTTTAAAGAAATACTCCTGAATAAATTTTCTTACTGACTGAACCTTGACATTACCAGTAAATTCGTCATGTATATACATGAAGCATCATGTATATATAAGCCTATTTATTAGTTTTTGTGATACATATACATAACCTATAGTTAATTTACGTGAAATGCTAATTAGTCAATTGTATTTCATAAAGTGGTAGAGCTTAGAGTGTGATCAAACTGTCCTTTTTCCAGATCCCATCGAGGGTACGTGAAGCATTTATGCTTCATCCTTTTGCTATTCCTAAAGGTTTGTTTACATTGTTCATCTGCAAGATTCGCACTGAATGAATACCTACATGCATGTGCTTCTTCCTCGTTCGAAATGATGAAACCATAATATCTTTGTTTTCATCTTTGTTTTCATCTTTGTTTATACTCTAAATTTGTCTATTTCCATGTTTGCGTCCAGAAATGGGTGATTCGGTTCGAAGGTAACGATGCTTAAGGCTGCTGCTGGCTATAGTACCATGTGCACTTTGCGAACCTTGACAAAGTATTAATTTGTTATTCAAATTATGCAATTTGGATAACTTTCCTGCATTGATGATGCATTCATAATCTTTCTTATTCGATCTGATTTTGATTGAACTAATCATTGAATTACTGGTCTATTTAAAGTTCAGTATCTTTATAATTTTAGTAACCATAGTCACTGCAGTTTGTTTGCAGCAATATTGCTAAGCTACAGTCATACAATCTTCTCTTAATATTATCTATGCAATATATCATGGCTTGTATTCCATAATGCTTCCAATCTGTCTCAGTATGGTTTGGGTCGAGCAGGATAAGTGAGTTGGCTGAGCGGATCAAATGAGGTGGATGTGCGGTCTATTTTATTTCTTGTTTAGAATTCAAGAACGTCTTCTAATTAATCTGATTTATTCAAGGAATGTGAAATATTGCTTTTTGAAGATTAAAACACAATTGAAGAGGAGATATACTCATAGAGGTGAGAGGATCTTCTGGTCAACTCAAAGTGGAACATAAGTTGGGCTAGATTAGGTGAGCCCCAAAAATAATTTGAACCTATTTTCATCAAATGAATCATAAGAAAAGGAACTGAGTGTAATGCTGAGTATTTAGTTTAAATTGAACTAAATTAATTAAAATTAAATAAATTGTTTTTCTTGAACTAACTGAAGTAATTGAATTTTTTTAATAAAATTGAACTAATTGAATCTATAAAATATCAAATAATTTGTTTAAAAATTACATTAAATATTATTTTTTAATTAGGGTTAAAAATGTATCATAAATCATAATAGTACTTAAATTGATATTTTTTTATCATTTGTAATTTTAAATTAAATTAAATTAATTAAATATTTTTTTTTAAAAAAATAAAATAATTAAATTAAAATTTTAAATTCGATTGGTTGAATTTAACTTCCTCCTATCTGATTGAGCATCACAGAGGGTAGAAAATGAGGATCGAACTGAGCTGGAATAGGAAACTACTAGAAAAAGAAGTCAGCCCGATACCAATGTTCTGCGACGGGGTGCTGGGATTTTTAAATGGATGCAAAGAATAAGCTCCGGCTCGAGAGGGGGAGTTTTAAAGGGTATGATTTCAATTGATTTCTTTTATTGTTTTTCTTGTATACAAAAGCTGTAATTGCGGGTCTAAAGTCTAACTGCAGTCTCGTGTATAGCTATCATTGGATATCGAAAGCACCATCCAGAGTGTGTTGGATGTTAGTTCTGGTGAAAACTTAAACTGTATAAATTTTAAACACCGGGGAGAAGACTTCATACATAGAAAAATAAGAATAAGAAAGATTTAATTTTAGCATGAGCATTGTGTCGTCTAGAAGATTCCAAGGAAGAAGAAGAAGAAGAAGTGGAAGTAAACGCGGAAGATTTTCCTTAGGTGTATGTTAGGATTGATGGTGCCAAAAAGTTTGAAGTTAATGGAGAACCAAAAGTTCTGTCAAGATTATCCTAAATCATTGGGGGTCTTTTCTTTATATAGGAATTCAATCCGTTATTAATCCATAGATGATAACGAATTTAGCTAAAGAGTTCTACATATTGAACTCATATTCAATCATCCAAAATCTAATAAACATAAGTTACATTACTTTAAAGGGCTCAGATTATATTCACATGCTCAACTTACAAATAAACTCAATTAATAGAGATAATAAAATCCAACAATTTTTTACTTGAACTATATATAAGTTGTATGTGAAATACAAGTAAAACTTGATATGATCTATTAACCTCATTAGTATATGACTAAAGAGATCATAACTATTGTATATGGTCGTAACAAGCGCCAACGATAGTCACAATACCAATGTCATTAATGACATAGATCAAGATATGGATGTATAGTGTGGAAATTATATAAAATGTGATCAATACATATCAATTCTAACTAGTCCTAAAGTGACTTTAAAGGAAGTCAGATCATATTTGCAAATACTTTATGCTAAACTGTAAGAAAATTATGATCCAAACTTTATGATTCTAAAAGAAATTTACATCACATTTATAAACACTAAATGCTAAACAGTAGCAGTAAATCTATTAGTGTCAGTTCTAAGAGTCAATCATGAGTTAATGGACTTAGGACATATTATATTATATTTATTAATAAAAGATAATATTTTTTTATTATATTTACTTTATGTTTGCGCCAGTTGAATCAATATAATAATGTTCTATAATAATAAGTTATAATCTATAATATATGAATTGGTTGAATTGATTGTGGGAGACTGTTCATATATATACAGAACATTACTCTTAAATATTCTTTGTTAAGTATTAATAAACAAGAGCAATATTAATGCATTGAGACTAATATATAGGTCAACTGATGACTTAATCTCACAAGTCATGAATATTATATATCAAGTTGACATATGGATATATATTATATAATATGTACTAAATTAATCCGTCATGAAACTTTTGTAACACCCCTAGAAAGCCTAGATAAAGTAAGGGCAATGAGAGTACGAATGTAATGAAAAGAATGTGTAGATAGTCTACGTTGAATGTTACGATGGGAAGGATTTAGATGATTAAAAACTTTATGAAAGAAAATAAAGTTGAGAATATAAAGTTCTATACATGATTTATAATACAAGGAATTAATGTAAAAAAAGAGATATGAGATATTATATATGCATGTATGAAATATTTATGCATAATGCATATACATGAATTATTTTGTACAAAAATATGTTAGGAGAAGGATTTGATCCTTGGTTCTCTTGTGGATGCATGCATGTGTTAACCAAGTGTGATAGGAGTGAATATTGTAAAAGGAGAGATGAGAATTATAATTAAAGGAAAGAAAGGAGAGAAATTAAGAGAAAGAAAAGAGAGAAACTCAAGAAGCATTTCTCTAGCATATTCTTTCTCATTAAGAGGAGAAGTAAATGAGGAGGATGAATCAAGTCAAGTTTTCCTCCCCTCACTTTAGTATAAATAGGCATGGAGGGGGGGGGGCTTCATCCTCAACTCACTCTCCTCCTCTCCTCCATTTGTGCCGAGCACTCTCCCTCCCTCTTTCCTCTTGTTGCCGAGAGCAACAACTCTCCCCCTTCTTTCTTTCTTTTGTTGCCGAGCAACACAAGAGGAAGAAGCCTCCTCTTCTTCCTCCTCCTCTCCACCAAAAGACCTAGCCACTTCTTCCTCCATTGGTGCCGAGCAAAGCAAGCAAGGAAGAAAGGTCCACAAGCAAGTTCTCAACTCTAGGAAACTTAAGCAAAGAAAGTAAGCTTCCCTCACCTGCGGTACAAGGCTTTCATGTGATTTTCGGATTCTTTTTCTATGCCTTGAAAGAAAGTTTTCCCCTATGTTTGTATACATATATGATGCATGATCAGAGGTGTATGTAACCCTAGAATTTCAATCAAAAATATTGTAAATATGTTAGGAAAATTATTGTCTAACCAAACTAGTGCAAGTTTCCCTCTATGAAATGCTAAGGACCTTCCTATGGTTTTCTTGCTTGGAAGTTGATTGGAACCAAAAGAACCCCACTCTCATGTTTCGGCCAAGAAAGAATTTAGGGTTAGGAGGACCTTGAATTTAAAATAACTATGCTTATATGACATGATATAAAGTTCTTAAGAGTTGTATACTTGTATGTTGAAAGAAACTCATGAACCTTACTCTTAATATTTCGGCCATGGTAAGGTGATAGTTTAGAGAAGCTTAAACAAAATTCTAATATGCTCAATGACCTCTGTGATATTATGTTATGAAAGATGATTAATGCTCTCATGTTTAATTGGAATGTAGAAAATTAGTTACATGATTTATGACATGTAAGATCACAAGAGTCCTAGCTTGTTTATGATCCAACCTTGTGTATGATGTTCTTAGTAAATCTTGCTATGAAATTTACTTAGGTTTCCCATGCTTTAGGCCACTTAAAGGAAGTTTATATTCTATGAATTTCGGCCAAGTAAGGTTTGAAGGACCTAGAGGCCTTGGAAATGAAACCTAAGGGGTTAAAAGTACTTCTTATGAAAACTTGATAATGTGTGAATGTGATACATGTTTGTATGACCTAAATGAATCATTATGTGTTCGGCCATGAAGGAATAGATGCCCTAGAAACCCTAGAACAAAAATTAAATATGTCTATGTCATGCTGTATGAAAATGATATGATAATAAGTTGGAATGCATGATTGCTTTAGTTACGAAATGATATGCATAATGAAGTTATATTATGAAATATGCCATGATGTTTTATAGCATAGAAAATGCTATACATAATGAAAAGAAATGAAGTTATGTTATGATATGTGATAGCATAGAAAATGCTATACATAATGAAAAGAAATGAAGTTATGTTATGATATGTGATAGCATAGAAAATGCTATACATAATGAAAAGAAATGAAAAGAGTAAATGCATGAAAGATTGTTAAGGACATGATATGATAGTTATGCATGATAAGTTATTTTTATGGTTTGTACCAAGGGTGGGCTCCATAAACGCCCCGGGGTCGATGGAGTAAGACTCGGGCCTCGTCAGTAATGGGCCTTTGAGTGCCCTAGGTCGATGGAGTAAGACTCGGGCCTAGTATGTATGCATGGTAGGGCTCAAGACTTGCTACCTTGGACCTACGCATTAAGTATGTGGTACAAACCGGGATCCCAAATGATGATGATATTAATTTCAAGTACTATTAAGTATAAGTTTTCAAATTCACGATGCATTGCCTACATTCATATGTGCTTGAATTATATGATGATATGATATAATGTCATGTGATATTATGATATGAATATGATGCCCTTGTATGTCTCATGCTTGTGATTTATTTGTTTTATGATATGATATTCATGCTTCTATGAAATGATATGTGAATAAGAAATATGCATGATATGTTTGAATAGAATGATATGTTATGTTATGATTAGTTGAGATGATGATATGTTGATCAATTCTTGATATACGATGATTCTCGGTTTTAGTGAGTAGGAAAGGAACTTACTGAGCCATGAGTGCTTATAGCTTACTTTCCTTGTACCGCAGATAAAAGACAAAGCTAGATGTACAACGGAGCAGCAGGAGGAGCAGATAGTGATGTGTGTGGTGGTGGCTCGGCAAGAACGATTCGGACAAATTAATATTTTTAGTTATATGATCAATATATGCACATTCGAACTAATCAGAATATGTGATATCATGCTTAATAAATTAAATTCTTTAAAGTTTTTATTCTTCCGCTGTTATAACTAAAGCATGTACGTAAGTAGTATAAGATCGTAGCGCCGCCTTTGGTTGGGTAAGAAGGGTGGGCGTTACAAGTTTCATGGATCGTTATTGAAGAATCGATAGAAAGTGATAAAGGGGAAGGGGAGGGGTGAATATCGCTCTTTAAAAATTTGTCATTTTGTATCGTGAAACCAATCAAAGTAAGTAGCGGAAATTAAAACAGACGACTCAGGTGGTTACTGTTGGTGCAACCTTAGGTCAAGGTTGACTTGGGTGACCCGACTCGAGTTGACCTGACTCGAGGTATATTTTGATGTTTGACAAGAATGGAGAAGTTATATTTTGATGTTTAACAAGAATAGGAACTTGGGGGATTGTGAGTGCAACCTTTGGTCAAGGTTGACCTGGTTGACCCGACTTGAGTTGATCTGATTACGGAAAAGTCCAAGTATGGAGACTTGGCACGGAAAGGTCCAAGCAGGGAGCTTGGCACGGGAAAAGTCCAAGTATGGAGACTTGGCACGGAAAAGTCCAAGCAGGGAGCTTGGCACGGGAAAAATCCAAGTATGGAGACTTGGAACGGAAAAGTCTAAGCAGGGAGCTTGGCACGGGAAAAGTCCAAGTATGGAGACTTGGAACGGAAAAGTCTAAGCAGGGAGCTTGGCACGGGAAAAGTCCAAGTATGGAGACTTGGCACGGAAAAGTCCAAGCAGGGAGCTGGGCACGGGGAAAAGTCCAAGTATGGAAGCTTGGCATGGGAGGTCAGAGAGGGCTCGGTAGCTCGTTCTCTGGACTGGATGGAGTCGGAGAGGGCTCGGTAGCTCGTTCTCCGGACTAGGTCAGAGAGGGCTCGGTAGCTCGTTCTCTGGACCGGACGTGGAAGTCGGAGAGGGCTCGGTAGCTCGTTCTCCGGACTAGGTCAGAGAGGGCTCGGTAGCTCGTTCTCTGGACCGGACGTGGAAGTCGGAGAGGGCTCGGTAGCTCGTTCTCTGGACTAGGTCAGAGAGGGCTTGGTAGCTCGTTCTCTGGACCAGACGTGGAAGTCGGAGAGGGCTCGGTAGCTCGTTCTCCGGACTAGGTCAGAGAGGGCTCCGTAGCTCGTTCTCTAGATCAGGAAGGCTTTAGGTTTAAGGCTGGGAAATTGGATTGGTCTGCTGACCGATCCAGTGATACATTGATTCTCACTGTGGGTCATCTGATCAATCTGGTGACCGATCAGTAACCAAACAGATTGGGAGAAGAAATAGGAGGGATCGGTCGGTGGACCGATCCACCTATGGCCTGATCGGTCCACAAACCGATCAGGGCTCGGCAACCAACTCTCTGTGAGAGTTGGGATCGGTCTGGGGACCGATCAACCTAGGGCCTGATCGGTCCCCTGACCGATCAAATCCATCTTGGACCGATCAGGGTGGAGCCTGATCGGTCCAGGCCTAGCCGTTGAGTCACAACGGCTAGATTTCTATGTCTTCTTTGTCTTCTTCGCAGGTTCATATAAATCAAGAGGTGGAGGTGGAGGGCCTCGAGAGATTCTTTGGACTTGTTCTTGCTCTTGCGATATGAGCTTTGCTGAGCTCTCCATTACTGAAGCTTCGTGTGAGCTTCCCTCGGCTGGGTCTCCAACTGAACAGTTGCTGCTGTGGTTGGCATCCGTGAAGTTGTTGCTTCATCAACAGTCGACGAGAAGGCAAGCAAACTAGTGTTTTTACATTCATATTGTTCTTGGCTTCTTGCTGTATTTCTTGTACTCTGATCTTGCTGTTGCAAGAGAAATTGTGGCGAGGTTTCTCCACCCAGAAGGAGTTTTCATTAGCCGGTTTTCCGGGGTCTCATCCACCGACGGATTGATAGGATTCGTCCACCTTACGGACACGCCGAGGAGTAGGAGTATCATCTCCGAACCTCGTTATATCGTCGCGTTTGAGGTTTGATATTCTCCCGTTTCGTTTCTATCTTTTATTTCCGCTGCGCTAACTAAAATTGTAGGAAGAAACGCGAATTTGAGGTCGGCTATTCACACCCCCTTCTCTAGCCGCGTCCGAAGGTCCTAACAAGTGGTATCAGAGCGAGGTCGCTCTTCGTCGGATTAACACCCGGGGGAGCACGAGCTAGAGAATGGATCAACTTGGAGAAGACGTCACGATTCCACCCTTCTACGATCGCGACGACTTCGCGTATTGGAAGGTAAGAATGAAGTATTTTCTTATGACTAATCTAGTAAATTGGAATTGTGTACAAGTAGGTTTTATTCCTCCGGTGGATAAAGAAGGAGAACCTCTCGAGAAGAAGAAGTGGACGAAGGAACAAATCTACCAATCCATAATCAACGACGAGGTAACGAAAATCTTTGAATTTTCATTACCTAATGATATCTTGTGTAAGATAGGTGGATACAACAATGCCAAGGAGTTGTGGAACAACTTGGCTAAGTTCCATGAGGAGAGCTCCAATTCAAGTCATGAAGAGGAGTCAAGTGAGCCAAGTAGCTCACATCATGGAGGTATGGAATTAGAAGTTGAGGGCTACTCAACATCTAAGGAAGAAGAGGAGGAGAGTTCTTCTTCAAGACTGGAGCAAGAAGAAGAAGCCTCTACCTCGGGAAGGGATGAAGGAGAGAGCTTATATCCATCCTCAACCCTAGGTAACTCAAGCAACTTAATTTCAAGTAAATTACATATAATGTGCTTTGAGTGTAGGGAATATGGGCATTACAAAAGTAAATGTCCAAAGAGGATTAAGAAGACTCCACCGGCACCAAAAGTCAAGAAAGTCGGAGTCCCGATACGCAAGGGCAATTAGCACGTGGTGTGCTTCTAATGCAAGCAAAGGGGACATTATAGGAGTCAATGTCCAAGGGGGAGGCAACCTCACAAGGACAAGATACCAAGCACATCTATAGGGGGAGCTAAGGCAAACCCTAAGGTATCCTTTAAGGCACATTCTTGCAATTCTAATAAGACACATGCTAGTAGTTTTATTGCAATTGTCAATAGTGATAAGCATGATAACTATAGAAACCGATACATGTCCTTAGGTGCCAAACATGTTAGCCTAGATAAGGACAATACTATAAATGCCAACCCTAGAGTTAACTCATCTAAGGTTAAGGAAAACCTAGATAGGAATCCCAAAACAACTAGACATATGCCTAGGAATACCTCAAAGAAAAATGGAAAATTAAAGTTTGAGGTATTAAAGAAGGAAAATCAAGTCTTGAGGTCAAGACTTGACACTTTAGAAAAGGCTCTTAAGAATTTGGAGAAGTCAACTCTAGGGTCTAAGGGTAAAAAATCAAAGCCCAAGGACATGAGAGGTTTGGGTCACAAACCTAAGTCTCAAGTGGTCAAGCCCGCTTATCATAATGATCTATTCGATTATGGAACAAAACCTAGGGCTAAGAAAACCATCACCAAGGTCACAAGGGGAGTCACCCCTAGAGTTGATCTTGATGAGTTCCAAATGACCAAGGCCTTAAAGCCTAGGAGGGTCATTAGGAGGGTTGCTAGGGAAGTCATCCCTAGTGAATATTTAGTGAACCCAATGAGCTCAAATAGGTATTGGGTTCCTAGGAGCGTGATCCCTTCACGCTAGATGGTTTAGGGTGTGTCAACCTTAATTGGATAGGTAGTTAACCTACTCATGGCAAAAGGTGGCATTTTAGGAATTTTCAAGGTGTAATCAAGCCTTGAAAATGAAATTAAAAAATATTCCTAAGGTGATTAGGATGTGCCAACCACATTTGAGGAGTTTCCTAGGATCAATCTAATTGGCACATAGTGGTCTAAAAATCTTTAGTTTATGATTTTAGGTCTATTACACTTAGGAATATAGAATTTATGGTAAAATGATCAAAATTATCAAAAATGGCAACTAAGGCTAGAATTAGGTATTTTCTATACCTTTATATGTTATTTGCCATACATTGTTTGTCATATGCCATGTCATGACATCATATTTATTTTATTATCATTTGAAATGTCATGATAATACTTAGGTTAGTTATATGTCATGCCTTATTTAAGTTTCATACTTTATGCCATGACATCATGACATTGGCACATATTTCCACTTATGATATTATTTCATGCCATGTCATCATCTCTTGCATTTATGATCAATTAAATTGATTTAAGGATAAAAATACAATTTGATATGGAGATCTAATTGTTGTTTAGAAAATGCATGAGAACTTAGCTTAAGATGACCTAAACCCATATCTCACATCAAAATTGACTTGGATGTGTTTGATACACCTTAGATGTGTGTGAGATATTAGGATGATGAGTTAGGATCAAGGTGCATAGTTCTTGTACCTAGATGAGCCTAATTCGAATTTGAGGATCATAGGGAAAACTTGTGTACAAGGCATGTACATTTAGCCCTAAGATTGTGGTCCTAAATTGAATGGTTTAAGATCATTTCAAAATTGATTTGAAAAACCTTGATGAAGCTTTCCTAGTGATAACATTCATCATTGGGCAAGTTGATACAAAGATGGATTAACCTTGAGCTATTTCAAAGTCTTTCGAACTTTGTATCAAGATTAAAGAATGGGAGTTATTTTCATAGAAAACTATTTTTCCATGATAATATATGTTATGAGGAATGTATCCTTAAAATTTTACAATTTTTGGAATTTTCTGTAATTTTTTAGGGGTTTCTGAATTTCGGGAGAAAAATCAGAAATTCTTATCAGAGAATTGTGGACCGATCAGAGAAGATTCTGATCGGTCCAGGGAAGTCTGGATCGGTCACTGGACCGATCCAAGGCAGTGTGGATCGGTCTGGTGACCGATCCAGTGGAGTCCAGATCGGTCTGGTGACCGATCAGAGCGTACCAAAATGCTGATTTTCGACTGTTGTCTGAAATTTCAGCTATGGAAGTTGGTGTTTTAGATTTCTAAAGGGTTGAAACTCTCCAAGACATTGTTGGTGCAATGGTCAAGGAGGAGTTGACCTTTAGGGGGAGTTTTTACTCGTCAAGATTTCTGAGGATGAGTGATATGGGATTATCATTGAGTTGATTGTTGATTTTAGTATCAAGGGGGAAATTAAGGGTTTCAATGAAAGGTATGAGACTTTCATTAGGAAGAAACTCTTGACCTTGATTCACCCCTTTTGATGTGTGTCAAAAAGGGGGAGAATGTCTAGAGAATGTTCAAGGAAGAACATTGGAGTTTGGGGAGAATGTTCAAGGAAGAACATTGGAGAACTATTGGAAAACCTAAGTTAGGTTATCGGGTTAACCTAACTTGATTATGGTTTTTGTCAAACATCAAAAAGGGGGAGATTGTTGGTGCAACCTTAGGTCAAGGTTGACCTGGGTGACCCGACTCGAGTTGACCTGACTCGAGATACATTTTGATGTTTGACAAGAATGGAGAAGTTATATTTTGATGTTTGACAAGAATAGGAACATGGGAGATTGTGGGTGCAACCTTTGGTCAAGGTTGACCTGGTTGACCCGACTTGAGTTGATCTGATTACGGAAAAGTCCAAGTATGGAGACTTGGCACGGAAAGGTCCAAGCAGGGAGCTTGGCACGGGAAAAGTCCAAGTATGGAGACATGGCACGGAAAAGTCCAAGCAGGGAGCTTGGCACGGGAAAAATCCAAGTATGGAGACTTGGAACGGAAAAGTCCAAGCAGGGAACTTGGCACGGGAAAAGTCCAAGTATGGAGACTTGGCACGAAAAAGTACAAGCAGGGAGCTGGGCACGGGAAAAGTCCAAGTATGGAAGCTTGGCATGAGAGGTCAGAGAGGGCTCGGTAGCTCGTTCTCTGGACTGGATGGAGTCGGAGAGGACTCGGTAGCTCGTTCTCCGGACTAGGTCAGAGAGGGCTCGGTAGCTCGTTCTCTGGACTGGATGGAGTCGGAGATGGCTCGGTAGCTCGTTCTCCGGACTAGGTCAGAGAGGGCTCGGTAGCTCGTTCTCTGGACCGGACGTGGAAGTCGGAGAGGGCTCGGTAGCTCGTTCTCTGGACTAGGTCAGAGAGAGCTCGGTAACTTGTTCTCTGGACCAGACGTGGAAGTCGGAGAGGGCTCGGTAGCTCGTTCTCCGGACTAGGTCAGAGAGGGCTCGGTTGCTCGTTCTCTAGATCAGGAAGGCTTTAGGTTTAAGGCTGGGAAATTGGATCGGTCTGCTGACCGATCCAGTGATACTATGGGTATCTGGATCGGTCTGCTGACCGATCCAGTGATACACTGATTCTCACTGTGGGTCATCTGATCGGTCTGGTGACCGATCAGTAACCAATCAGATTGGGAGAAGGAATAGGAGGGATCAGTCGGTGGACCGATCCACCTATGGCCTGATCGGTCCACAGACCGATCAGGGCTCGGCAACCAACTCTCTGTGAGAGTTGGGATCGGTCTGGGGACCGATCAGCCTAGGGCCTGATCGGTCCCCTGACCGATCAGATCCATCCTGGACCGATCAGGGTGGAGCCTGATCGGTCCAGGCCTAGCTGTTGAGTCACAACGGTTAGATTTCTGTGTCCTCTTTGTCTTCTTCGCAGGTTCATATAAATCAAGAGGTGGAGGTGGAGGGCCTCAAGAGATTCTTTGGACTTGTTCTTGCTCCTGCGATCTGAGCTTTGCTGAGCTCTCCATTACTGAAGCTTCGTGTGAGCTTCCCTCGGCTGGGTCTCCAACTGAACAGTTGCTGCTGTGGTTGGCATCCGTGAAGTTGCTGCTTCATCAACAGTCGACGAGAAGGCAAGTAAACTAGTGTTTTTACATTCATATTGTTCTTGGCTTCTTGCTGTATTTCTTGTACTCTGATCTTGCTGTTGCAAGAGAAATTGTGGCGAGGTTTCTCCACCCAGAAGGAGTTTTCATTAGCCGGTTTTCCGGGGTCTCATCCACCGACGGATTGATAGGATTCGTCCACCTTACGGACACGCTGAGGAGTAGGAGTATCATCTCCAAACCTCGTTATATCGTCGCGTTTGAGATTTGATATTCTCCCGTTTCGTTTCTATCTTTTATTTCCGCTGCGCTAACTAAAATTGTAGGAAGAAACGAGAATTTGGGGTTGGCTATTCACACCCCCCTCTCTTGCCGCGTCCGAAGGTCCTAATTGGTTCGGAACCTACATCGACTTTTACTCCAAGACCCACGATCCTTGACCGCATCGTTAGACAATCCACTATGATTTTTTTTTCGAAATCTTTAGAAAGAAGTAATGCATACAAATACAAGTAGAAGATAGTAACAACCTATTATTTTCTTTTCAATTTAAGTGCAAAGCAAGCTTAAATAAATATACCAACAAAAGTGGAAGACGAAACTCGGTTGACACTTGAACGACGTAGCAGTTTGCTTGAAGATGAGTAGCAGAGTAGTAGCACGAGCAGCTTTGCACAGAGATGAACTGGTGAAATTGATTCCCTTGTTGAGCCTCGGATCTTGAGCTCCTTTTTATATGAATCATCAACATTCGGTCGACCGAACCCACTCTCTTTCTTCTTCGCTGAGATATGATCTTTGGACATTGATGATATTTAATGGTTCGATTGACCGATCACCTTGTTCGGTCAATCGAACAATGAATTTTCCTATTCGCCTAGATTCACACTTAATGTCTCATTAATGTAGTGATTGTTCGATCAACCGATCTCCACGTTCGGTCGATAGATCAGCTTGAATTCCTTCTTTGCTTTGGGTCGAGGTTGCTGTCTACCATGTCATCATTTTTCGATCGACCGATATGCTAGTTCGGTCGACCGATCAGGCTTTGACTGGATTTTGCCCTGTTATGCTCTGGTATGATTTTTTTTAATCTGAATCAACTTGGTTCGGTTGATCGATCCCTGAGTTTGGTTGATCGATCAGGCCAAACTTGCAAAATAGAGTTAACCAAAAATACATTCCTACAAAACAAATGTTAGCACAATAATATAGTAAGATGCATGAGTAGTAATTGACAGTAACACTGTCTTGATCTCAACTTAGAAACTTTCCCGGTTTCTTCAGTTGGATCAACGACCTAGAGTTTATTCCCTTCCGGAACACGACCTCATTGTCGCTCCTCCAGTTACTTGCCTCAACTTACTTGAAAAACCTTAGTCCTCCAGACCTATTTATGTTGGATCGGGTAGGCCAGCTGGAGAGGGTTGAGTCACCTCAAACACTAAAATAAAAACTCTTTTCTCGTCTTTCGACTTAGATTAGTAAAGCAATTAAAATAGAAATAACAACTTAAAGAAAATAAGTAAAAGACCAAGAATTACTTGCCTCTTTTACACACAATGAAAGCTCAGAAAACACTAGGAAAGTGAATACAAAAGTTGTTGCCTCTTTCCTAAGTCCATGGGTCTTTTTATAGCTTATGGAAAATCTTATTCGCAGGCTGAAGGCACCTTCCATAGGGCTAGGAGGCACCTCCAGCGAGGCCAAGGATAAAACTTTATCCTTTTTCGCAATGGCCAGAACCATGGCCATGGAAGGCGCCTTCCATGGTTGGTTGAAGGCGCCTTTAGCCATTGAAGGCATCTTCTGCCTGAAGGTCGCGGAGGCGCCTTCAACTCTTATTGAAGGCACCTCTAGCAGCTCCATAGCTCCACTTTAGCTCTCCCGCTGCTCCGATCGCCTGGTGATTTTAGTCAACTGAAATAGGGCTCACCCAAACCCAAATTTCGGCCTTCTCCTCGAGCAGGCTTCCACTTTGGCTTCTCGTCCCTCGAACGTCGCGCACGTCCTTCTCGTCTATCCATGTACTTTTCCGCAGCATCTCGTCCCTCGGACGCACCGAGCCTATCGACTCTCTCTCGTGCCGCCCTTCTCGCTAGTCGCGTCTTCCGCTTGACTTCCTGTGCTCCTAAACTCCTGCACACTTAGATACAGGGATCAAAACATAATAGTACCTAACCTAAACTTGGTTGATCACACCAAAAATAACCTTGGGGTTCCAACAATCTCTCCCTTTTTTGATGTGAGCAACCCAAGTTAAGTTTGGGTAAACTAACCATAAATTAAATATTGCAATACCAAGTAAAGATAATAAAATTGTAATAAAGTGCAAAAAGATTTTCAATTGTAAATTAAAATTTTAATTTTAATTACTACCTTCCCTTAGATTTAATATTCTCTTCTCCTCCTTTGATCACATAAAAAATGGGGTACCAAAAAAATTTAAGGGTAACTTTTCTAAAAACTTCAGGTTTTCAAAAAAAAAAAAAATGAAAAACTTATCAAGTTTTTGAAAATAATTTTGAAGTTTTTTTTGACCAACTTTGAAAATAATTTTGTTATTAAAAAAGTTTGCAATGTCAATATTTTAAGTTTTGAAAAAAAAATATTTTAAGTTTTGAAAAAAAATAATTTTTTAAGTTATGAAGTTTTCAAACAATTGACATAGATTGAAAACATTATTTTAATTAACTATTACATGCTTATCAGTTTGTTAATTAAATATTCAATTCAGTAATTGGCTTTCAGGTTGTGGCGAGACACTAAGCCTTCTTGGTTATTGGATTATCAACCACTTCTAGACAAAGCCTCTTAAAAAATTTAAACATTTAATTTTACTTTATGAAAGCCTAATGAAAATTTCACTTCAAATATTCTTTAGGAACCCAATATAGGTTCCTTCCTACTAGGTTAAATAGAAATTTACGAGGTACATAACTTTTTAGAACTTTTCTAATTTAACCCCTGTGAAATCTAAGATACCATCTTAGTCTTTTAAAATTTTGAGCTTGAACAGTTAAACATGTATGATTTTCTAAGTTTTCTACTTGTGTCCTCAATTTATCAATTTTAATTTTTCAAAATCTTCTAACAAACAAGATTTGGCTAAAATTATTTTTAATTCTTTGTTTTCTTTTTCAAGTTTGCAACAGTCTTTAGTTAATAATTTAACACATTTAAACGATTTATCAAGTGGAAGATATCGTACCTGACTTACCTTGTCGATTTCATTGTCCATAGCTCCCCTGAACTGCTGCTTTCTTCTGTTGACGCTCCCCCTTCATCGATGCTCTCGATGCTCATTTCGGATGAGCTTTCTTCGTGTTCGTCTTCTTGATGACTTGACATCAACGCAAGTCCGGAAAAGGCTTCAACCTCTGATTCGGACGATGTTTCATCCCATGTCGCCTTTAGAGTCTTGTATTTGTTCTTTTGGATAGGCTTCTTATTCTTGTCTTTGTCCTTCTCGTTAATCTTTAACTTAGGGCAGTTGTCTTTAACATGCCCTTTTTCATTGCATTGGTAGCATTTGATTGTTCTTCTCTTTCTACCCTGCGGATGGTTAGATTTTCTAAATTTAAGTAATTTTTTAAAACATCTTACCATCATAATTACCATTTCGTCGTCGTCGAAAGAGGATTCTGAATCTTGTTCGTTCATCTTTACCTTAAGGGCAATGTTGTGCTTCGGCTCCATCTTCGGATCTGCACATCTAGTTTCGTGGACTTCAAGAGTAGAAAAGAATTCTTCTAAAGTAGTTGAATCTAAATCCTTAGATATGTAATAAGCATCTATTAATGATGTCCATTCAACATTTCTAGGGAATGCGTTAAGCGCGTATCTTAGTGAATCTCGATTACTTACCTTTTCTCCAAGATTCGTGAGTTTAGCGATGAGCTCCTTGATCCTTAAATGAAGGTGTGCAACTGTTTCACCTTGTTTCAGTTTGATGTTACTAATTTGGTTTCTGAGCAGATCCCGTCTCACGAGTTTCTCCTCTGAGATTCCTTCATGTAGTTCCAGGAATTTTTCCCAGAACTCCTTCGCAGACTCGTAGGATCCGATCCGATTGACTTCTTGTGGCGGTAGAACTCTTAGCAGATAGAACTCTGCTTTGCCGTTTGCCACGAAATCAACTTGCTCCTTTTTAGTCCAATGATATTTTTCTTTACCTTTGGGTGCTACAAAATCAAACTCCATTATTAAAAGCAAATCGAAATCAGTTTTGAAAAATACCTCCATCTTCTTTTTCCAATTGGTGAAATTCTCGCCGAACTTTGGTGGGTGAATGTTTGATCTGGCCATCTTGTGTGCTTCGTTCGGCGGTTAGTTCTCCTGAAGCTGTTAGGCTATAATACCACTTGTTGGACCGAGTAGGCCGGCAGAGAGGGTTGAGTCGCCTCAAACACTAAAACAAAAACTCCTTTATTTTCTTTCAACTTAGATTAGCAAAGCAATTAAAATAGAAATAACAACTTAAATAAAATAAGCAAAAGGCCAAGAATTACTTAGTTACAACCTAGATGGTTGTTAATCTAAGGCAGATGAAAGCTCACTAAGAATCTCCTTCGCTGAAAGTGGAGAAGTCTTTTACACACATTGAAAGCTCAGAAAAGACTAGGAAAGTGAATACAAAAGTTGTTGCCTCTTTCCTAGGTCCAGAGGTCTTTTTATATCCCCTGGAAAATCTTATCCGCAGGCTGAAGGCGCTTTCCATAAGGCTGGGAGGCGCCTCCAGCGAGGCCAAGGATAGAACTTTATCCTTTTCCGCAACGACCAGAATTGACTGGTTGAAGGCGCTTTTCATGGCCATGGAAGGCGCCTTCTATGGCTGGTTGAAGGCGCCTTCTACCTGAAGGTCGCGGATGTGCCTTCAACTCCTGTTAAAGGTGCCTCTAGCAGCTCCATAGCTCCACTTTAGCTCTTCCGCTGCTCCGATCGCCTGGGTGATTTCAATCAACCGAAATAGGGCTCACCAGAACCCAATTTCCGGTCTTCTCCTTGTTCAGGCTTTCTCTCCGACTTCTCATCCCTCGAACATCACACACGTCCTTCTCGTCCATCGGTGTAGTCTTCCACAGTATCTCGCCCCTTGAAAGCACCGAGCTCGTCGGCTCTCTCCCATGTCATCCTTCTCACTAGCCGTGTCTTCCGCTCAACTTCTTATACTCCTAAGTTCCTGCACACTTAGACACATTGATCAAAACATAACAGGACCTAACCTAAACTTGGTTGATCACACCAAAAATAACCTTGGGGTTCCAACAGTTTGGACTTTACCGCTTAGCATTGGATCGACCACCCAGGACTTTCTTCAGTCCTCCAAACCCATCGAGCTTCCCTGCTAAGTGTCGAATCCTCTCAACCCACTTGGTCTTTCCACCTAGCTTCCACGATTTGTTAAGTCTTTCCTGCCTAGTCGCGACTAGGACTTTCTCTATTGAGTAAATAGCCTGCACACTCAATCAACTTGTTAGATCACAACAAGACTTAACTTGAACCTTTGACAACATCAAAACTCATATTTGATTCTGGTCAACCTGCACCAACAATCTCTCCCTTTTTGATGTTTGACAACCAAGGTTCACAGTTAAGTTAATATATGTAAATATATAAGTAAACAAGCATTTATTTTTCATTTTACTAACACTAAGTTTAACAACTCCCCCTGAATCACTATCTCTTCCCCTTTGACACACATCAAAAATAGGGAAAACATAATCAGAG
Organism: Zingiber officinale; assembly: GCF_018446385.1. Taxonomy (NCBI): domain Eukaryota; kingdom Viridiplantae; phylum Streptophyta; class Magnoliopsida; order Zingiberales; family Zingiberaceae; genus Zingiber; species Zingiber officinale. Next base: position 92,073,125 of record NC_056002.1, on the reverse strand, counting down.
ATTTAAAACATGGTTTTGAAAATAAGATATTGATAAAACAAACTAAGTACCCAAGCAGACCTTTAAAAGCCTAGTAACATTTAGAAACATGGTTGTAAAGGAAGTTTGAATTTTTTTTTTTAAAGTTTAAAAATTAAAAAATATGAATATTTGAAAAAGAACATTAAGTTAATAGTTTTGAGTAATGAAATTTTAAGACAAAAGAATTTGAAAAGGTGTTAAAAATTTGATAAGTTAAGGTTTAAAAATTTCATATAGTTAAAAAATTTATTAAGGCAAAATAATTTTGAAAAGTTGCTAAGTTAAAGAATAATTTGAAAATTAAATGTAAGTTTTAAAATTTTGAAAGGTTTGAAAATAATTTTGAAAAGATTTTTAAAGATTAAAGAAGAATTTATTTTTGAAAAAATAATTTGAAATATATATATATTTTTTTAATGCTCCCCTTAAAATTGATAAGTACCTAAAAATCCAAACATGAGTTTTAAAAACTAGAAAAAAAAAATCCTTATGATGAAATGTCCAACCTTCATACTTAGTTGACTATCACAAGATAGTAGCTGCTGATTCAGATTGGTCAATTTGAGCATATTATTCTAACTAGTTTGTTACTAGTCAGATTACCCAACTTGATCAATATGTTTTGTTTAAAGTCCAGATTTATAGTGATGCACTAATTTAAGCATATGAAATTTTAGACTAAGTCCTAAGCATCTCACACCATTCTAGGTTTCAAAATACACAAGCAAGGTGTCCTACTGTGCTTGTGAGATGCTGGTTACTAAAACTATAGAAATATGCATTTTTACAGTAAGACCTAGGCTACTCCAAAAAGATAAAATATTTTAAAATTTATTGTAAAAACAAACTTTGAAAAAGGGAATTTTGAAAAAGATACGTTATAAATTAGGTTTTCGGTCGACGAAACCAACATTCAGTCGACCGAATAATTGAAGACAGTTCAATGTTCGGTGATGAATTTATGCTTTTGGTCAACTGATCTGTGTGTTCAGTCGACCAAACCAATAATTGTTTGACTTTATTAGTTCAACACGTAATTATGAGGAGTGGTTTGTTTGGTCGACCGAACCTAGCGTTCGATTGACCGATCCATTTTTTTTAGATAATTAAGTTTATTAAGTTATGTTAAGATTTAAGTTTGAATATTATTATTTATTAGGTTGTAAAACATTTTCAGTTTTAAAATAATTATAATTAAGTTTAAAATTTTTAATTAAGTTAGTTTGTTTTGATTAAATTTTTAATTTTAAGGTTTTAATTAATTTTGAGGTTAAGTTAACAATTTTAGATTTAATAATTTTATTTTAATTTATGTTAATAGTAATAATTTTTATTTTATTTTACTATTCTATTGTTATTTATTTTTTATTTTTTTATAATAATTTGATTCAATAATTTAAAGTTGAGTTTTAAGTTGGATTAATATATATTTTTTTATTTTAAGTTGAATTTAGTTAAATTGACTTTGGATTTAAGTTTTAATTATTTTTCAAATTTACTTTAAGTTAAGTTTAAAATAATTTTATATTTAGGTTTGAATTTATTTATGATTTAAGTTATGTTTTAAATTAAAGTTAATTAGGTTTAAATTTAATTAAGTTTAAAATTTTAAGTTTAAGTTAATTGAATTTAATTTTAAGTTTTAATTAATTTTGTTTTTAATTTTACATTTAAATTTAATTAGGTTTTAATTTAATTAAGTTTAAGTTTTAATTAATTTTAGATTTTTAAGATTTAAGTTAGAGTCGATTCGATTAGGTTAAATAAAGAGACTACGAAAAAGGTTATTGAACATATGTTAGATTCAAACTTAGCTTTGGGTTAATTCAGTAGGCTTCCTAAGAATAAATTTTTAGTTCAGTGGCGAGACATATGACATTCTTATGTATCAACGGTGGACCACTTGCTGAATACTTTCTAAAATATTTCTGCACAAAAAACTTAATACTAAGTTTTTGTTTAACTAGCCCATGTTTGACTGGGGTAACTTCGGCCAAATCCATTAAGTCTAGTGCACCAGTAAAATACATAAGATTCAGCCTAGACATGCTTTCCATAAAGCTTCCTTGACGTACTATTATCCCAATCCATTCCGATGCTATGCTATTAGGGTTTGGTAAACCTTTTTAACTAACTATTCTAAACTAAACAGAAAAGTAAACCTAATCCTAAGTATGCATAGTAGATCAAGTTGGTTGAACCAATTTTCTATTTGCTCCCCCGAGTCATAACTTAGATATGGTCTATCTAAGTAATGAATTTGACTCTTAGAGATCAAATATTGGTTTGGTTTGATTTAGGGACCCATGTTTGGACTTGATTTCTAACATTTTGACTGATTAGAGATAGATATGGTTTGTTGGTTTTATTAGGGTTATAGCCAAGTCCCGATTTGTTGTACACGGCTTGTTGCGACCCAAGTATCATATTTAGACACTTGGATCCCAACTCGAACTTTTCCAATATTTTCTTGAGTCGCTCAACTTGAACTTTTAAGTTGGAATTTTCTTCCTCAAGTCTTGCAACTTTAGTTGAAGTTCCAACTTGAACTTGGCTAGCCGAATTACTCAAGTTAACTTGCTCCTTAAGGTGGTCAATTTCCTTAAGTAGTAAGTTATTTTAGTTTTTAGTTTTTGTTAATTTTTTTAATAGACATTTGACTACTTTAAGTAAATTCAACTTGGAATAAAATGTTATCATATCGAGACCTTCGGAAACAGATACGGATCCGTGGCTTCTCTCGGACTCGGTGTTGGTCTCAGACTCGTACTCTTCCTCGGGCTCGAAATATTCGTTTCTTGCTATAAGGGCAAGATGGCTCGAGTGCTTCGGTTCTTCTGCATCGGACTCTTTGGAAGATGACTCATCCCACGTCGCTTTAAAGACCTTCTTTCTTCTTGTTGATTTTGAATTTTCCTCCCTCTGGTTAGGGCATTCCTTTTTGAGATGCCTTTTTTTGTTGCATCCATAACAAATCATTTCTGATTTGTTTTGTATCTGGTTAACTGGTGTCTTCATGGTGCTCCTTTTGATTTGCTTTCTTGTTAGTAGTTTTCGAACGATGTTGATCAGCTCCTCTTCGTTGGTTGAGTCTAAGTCAGACTAACTTTCTGGTTCCTTCTTGGCCCTGATCTTGGTTTCTTTACTTGATCCTGCATACAAAGCAATTTCTTTCTCGACTTGACTCAAGTTAGACTGTCCATGTAATTCTAATTCACAAAATAATTCATCTAATTTAAGAATTAAAAAGTCCCTTGAAACTTTGTATGCATCTACTATCGATGCTCACAAAGCATTTCTTGGGAAGGTGTTTAGTGTGTACTTTATTGTGTCGCGATTCTCCAAGTTGTGTCCGATTAGATGTAGGCCATTGAGAATGTCTTTCAGTCGAGCGTGTAGTTGCATGACCGTCTCTCCGGGAAGCATTTTACTATTAAACAAATTATTTAATAACAAATCCCTTTTGTTTACCTTAGATTCGTTGGTTCCTTCGTGCAACTTTACTAGATGATCTCAGAGTTCTTTTGCATTTTTGTAGGGCCCGACTCAATTCAGTTCCTCCATCATTAGGCCACATTGAATGATATTGATTGCTTTATAGTTTAGTTACGCCTTCTTAATCATCATAGGAGTCAAGTCTTCTAGTTCTACCGGCTTTCCATCTACCATCAGGGGAGTGTATCCTTTGAGTATGGTGAACCAGAGTTCGATGTCGGACTTGAGGTAACACTCCATTTTGTTCTTCTAGTAGCTGAAGTTCTCTCCTTTGAACAATAGAGGGAGGACTATGCTGTATCCTTCTTGGTAAGAGTTTGTCATCTTTGTTATCAAAGAAAAAGGAAAAGAAGATTTTCAAGACTCTCGTCTTAGGATTAGTAGTGCGGGATAAAAATAAAAAAAATTAAGAAGAAAAGAAAAAGTTTTTAAAATTTCTTTGATTTTTTTAAAGTATTTTAAGAGTTATCAGACTCTGATACCAATTGAAGAATCGATAGAAAGCGATAGAGGGAGGGGGGGGGGGGGTTTGAATATCGCTCTTTAAAAACTTTTCTTTTCGTATCATAAAACCAATCAAAGTATGCAACGAAAATTAAAACAGACGACTCAGGTGGTTACTTGGTTTGGAGCCTACGTCGACTCCTACTCCAAGACCCATGATCCTTGACCGCATAATTGGGCAATCCACTATGATTCTTCTTTTTGAAATCTTCGGAAAGAAGTAATGTGTACAAATAGAAGATAGTAACAACCTACTATCTTCTTTTCAATTTAAGTACAAAGCAAGCTTAAATAAATATACCGACAAAAGTGGAAGGCGAAGCTCGGTCAACACTTCAATGATGCAGTAGCTTGCTTAAAGATGAGTAACAGAGTAGTAGCACGAGCAGCTTTGCGCAGAGATGAACTGGTGAAATTGATTCCCTTGCTGAGCCTCGGGCCTCGAGCTCCTTTTTATAAGAATCGTCAACATTCAGTCAATCGATCCTTGGGTTCAGTCGACCAAACCCGCTCCCTTCCTTCTTCGCTGAGATCTGATCTTTGGGCATTGATGACATTTAATGGTTCGGTTGACCAATCACCTTGTTTGATCGACCGAATAGTGAATTTCCCTATTCGCAAAGATTCACACTTAATGCCTCATTAATGTAGCGATCATTCGGTCGACCAATTAGCCTGAATTCCTTCTTTGCTTTGGGTCGAGTCTGTTGTCTGCCATGTCATCTTTATTCGGTCGACTGATCTGCTAGTTTGATCGATCGATCAGCCTTTGACTGGACTTTGCTCTGTTCTACTCTGGTCTGATTTCTGATCTGAATCAATTTGGTTCGATCGATCGATTCCTAGGTTCGATCGATCAATCAGGATGAACCTATAAAATAGAGTTAACCAAAAATATATTCCTGCAAAATAAATGTTAGCACAATAATATAGTAAGATGCATGAGTAGCAATTGACAGTAACACTGTCTTGATCTCAACTTGGAAACCTTCCTGGTTTCTTCAATTGGATCAGCGACTTAGGGTTTGTTCCCTTCCGGAACACGGCCCCACTATCGCTCCTCCAGTTGCTTACCTCAACCTACCTGCCAAACCTTGGTCCTCCAGACCTATTTGGACTTTGCCGCTTAGCATTAGATCGGCCACCCAGGACTTTACCTCGATCTTCAGTCCTCCAAACCTATCGAGTTTCCCTGCCAAGTGTCAAATCCTCTCAACCCACTTAGTCTTTTCACCTGGCTTCCATGATCTGCTAAGTCTTTCCTGCCTAGTCATGACTAAGGCTTTCTCGGTTGAGTAAACAACCTACACACTCAATCAACTTGTTAGATCACAACAAGACTTAACTTGAACCTTTGACAACATCAAAACTCAAGTTTGATTCTAGTGCACCCTGCACCAATAGTTATATGAGTATCATAAATATTCTTATAATGACTATTAGTATAAATAGTCCTTAGACATGAAATCACTACCGTTCCCTACATAAGGAGTTGCATGCTTTGGAGTCGACAAACATCACTTATAACAAAGTGGACTATAAAGTCGTTCACTGAGTATACAATGAGCTATGCAGGGGAATGTGAGTGATGTAGATGAGATTTGTCCTTTCCATATAACATAAGAGATATTTATGGGCCCCTTAATTGAGTAGGACTACTAAAATACATGACCATGTTTAAATAAGTTAATATGAGATATTAAGCTTATTTGGTTAAGTGAGTCTACTTAGAGATCAAGAAACAGATGGATTGATTAGAGAATGACACGATCTATGCCTCATGAATTAATCTACATATCAAGAATAAAAGGAATGAGTTATACGAGATAATGGTCACAGATATGTTAAGTTAGATCTTGATATTCCCGTCACTTGAATAGTAATGATGCATTGCTAGATGTCACTCATTGCTTGTGTAGCTAAAATATTTTAAAAACACTACCAATGTTATGAGAACCTAATAGGTCACACACAGAGAACATGTTGATTTAGAGATTGGTTGATTTTATGGCTTCGAACCTTAAGCTTATTAGATTAATAAGCTAATCTAATTGAGTTTTGGACTTATTGGATTAATGGATTAATTCAATTAGATCTTAAAGACTTATTGGTTTAATGAGTTAATTCAATATGCTTGTTCTTTCAGTTAAAAGCAACCCAACTAGAAAGGCCACTACGAGAAACCCTAATGGTTAGATTTTCTTTTGGATTGTCACCTTAAATACCATCACTAGCAAGACGCTCCAACTTCTGGAGAAGGTAAAAGGTTGAAGACTCTCCAACTTTTGGAGAAGGTGAGTGCTTAAGATTCTCTAACTTCTATGAGAAGGATAGTTTTTTGAGACAAAGGAAACAATCCTAACTAGCAAGTAGTTACAAGAGTAGTTCCATTTGTAGGGATATCTGGAGGGATCAATTTTCGCTATCTTTTTAATTTATTTTTCACTATAGATCCCCACAAAATCATGATATTATAATTTAGAATGTCCAATAAATAAAACAACTCAATAAATATTTTGAACTTTAAGTATACACAATAATCAAAATAAAAATATTTGTCTTTATTATCAAATAGAGAGTAATATGTTGGCCCCTTGTGGCCGTCAAGAGAAGAAGGGAAGGGGGGGGTGAATTACCTTGCACAATAAAATAATAATACCTTTCTCAAACAATCAGGCTTTAACACAATTACACAATTAATTAAACAGAATAATAAAATCAAAATAAGTATGAGACAAGCAAGGTTTTATTTGGTTGTCAATAAGAGAATTGATACTTCAAGGAAAGTTAGTTCTGTAAAAAATCTCCTTCTTGAACAAAAAGTCAGAGGTGGAGAAACCTTGTACAAGAAAATGAAGCTCGGAAGTGAAGAACTGAATAGAATTCAAAGTACAAAGTGTGTTGTTTAAAAAGGAAAAGAACGTGACTCTATTATAGCCCGCTGGTTGAAACTGACCATTTGCTGACGTGGCACGGTTTAGCCACCCTGATCCTCTCCGGGCGCCCCCAGTGTGGCAAAGCTTATCGTCTCGCAAATGGCTACATAATAGATAAACTGTAAAGTTTTATCTTGGTTCGAGCACCCGGATACCCTTCCTCGACGAGGTGGGCGTTGAGGCGTCCTTGGGCTGACCCAAAGGGTCCGGGCGCCAGGAGCATCTGGGCGTTTGGACTTGGTCCAAGTGCCCGGATAGTCAACATCTTGTTGATCATCCGGTTTTACTCCGATCCAGCCCCGTTCACTTAGGTGATTTCGGCCATCCGGAATAGGGTTCACCCGAACCCATTTTTTAGCCTTCTCCTTGAGCAAGTTTCCGCTCAGACTTCTCATACCTAGGAAACACCACACGCTTCCTTCTTGTCCGCTAACATACTCTTCCACAGCACCTCATCCATCGGAGGCACCGGGCCCATCGACTCTCTCTCATGTCATCCTTCTCACTAACTGCGTCTTTTGCTCGACTTCCTGTGTTCTTAAGTTCCTGCACACTTAGACACAAGGATCAAAACATAAAAAGACCTAACTTGACTTAGTTGATCATATCAAACTACTACAGGGTACTTACAATCTCTCTTTTTTTTTACGTGAGCAATTCAAGTTAAGTTAGGATAAACCAAAAATAAATAACAGTAAAATAGCAAGTACTTAAATTGCAATTAATAACATTTAATGTAAAATAAAAAAATATACTCTTTCTCTAGATTTAATCCCTAATTCTCCTCATTTGATCACATTAAAAATAGGAGAAATGTTAGAAAAGAACTTTGAAATAAATTTTTATTAATATCTAAGGGATAAAAAAAATTACTAACATTCAGAAATATTATGAAGTTTAATTTTTAAAAAACTGAACTTTTACAATTTATAGAGTATTTTTAGAGAAATAATTTAAAATTTATTTTTAATTGCTAAAAAAATTTCAAATTTTTTATATTGGTTAAATAGACATATCCAAAGCAGTGATAATATTTACATGAAAAATTGAAAATAATTTAGGTAGTAATAAATTATTTTCTATAGCAAGATATAGTTTCTTTCAAAAAGATTTAAAAATAGTTTATAAGCTATAAAAATCTTGAAAATATTTATGAGAATGTGATAGAGCAAGCATTTTTGGAGAAAAATAAATTTTCAAAAATTTAACGTTTGAGAATATTTAATATTTAGAAATTAGCATTTAGATAAATAATTCATAGAAAATTCAATAACGGGCAAAAAATTTCAAAAATATTTTCGTGGGCAGAGAAGATGATAAATTTTCACATAAAAATAATGTTTGAAAAAACCACTATATGAAATATTTAAAATGAAAAATATAATTTTTGTTAAAAATCATAAAAAATAATTCAATGGTCAAAAAATTTTGAAATTTTTTCTACAGATAAGTAATGAACTCTTCTTTCTCGAAAACATTAAGATCAAATTAATTTCAAATAGAAATTATATGATACAATTTATGTAGACAATTCTAAGCAAAAATAATATAAATCAAATTAAAAGTAAGATATACATAAAAATTTAATCTAAGCATGATTTTGAAACTCAATACATGCTTAGAATTTTTTTCTAGTTAGAATTTTTAAACCTACTGGATTAATTAGAATTTTTTTTGGAATATATTTTGGTGATAATTTTATAATTTGACCCTTATTATATCTAAAATGCTAATTAAATCCTTGATAATTTCTAAATGTAGCAAAATTCTTGAAATTCTCTATTTGTTCTTTCATTTTTTTCATTTTCTAATTTTATTTTATCAAAATCTTCTAGTCAACATGATTTTTCTAATGTTCCTTTTAGCTCTTTATTTTCTATTAATAATCTTTTATTATCATTTTCTAATTGATAAGAATTTTTGGATAATATTTTAATAAACTTGTAAAACTGGTCAGGAGGTAGAGACCATACCTGACTTACCTTGTCGATTCCTTTATCTGAAGCTCCCCCTGTAGTGTTGCTTCCTTTTGACATTGCCCCCCTTCATTGATGCTCTTGATGCTCATCTCGAATGAGCTTGCGTCATCATCTTCTTTGTGACTTGCAATCAGCGTAAGTCTGGCGTAGGCTTCAATCTCTAATTCAGATGACGTTTCGTCCTATGTTTCTTTTAGGTTCTTGTATTTTTTATGGGTCGGTCTTTTATCCTTCTCCTTGTTCTTGTTCTTGTTCTTGTTCTTTAGTTTTGGACTGCTGTCTTTGACATACCCTTCTTCAATGAAATGATAACACCTTACTTTCCTTTTCCTTCTTTTGGCCTGCACTTGATTGAACTTATTAGCTGTAAAATACCATGAATGCCCTTTCGCTATCGTCGAGAGATGTTTCAGAATCTGGTTCGCCCATTTTTACTTTTAATGCAATATTTTTCTTCAGCTCATTCTTTAGATTTGTACATCTAGACTCATGAATTTCAAATGTAGAAAATAACTCTTCTAAATTACTTACCTCTAAGTCGCTAGAGATGTAATATGCATCTACTAGAGTTGACCATTCAGGCGTTCTAGGAAAAGTGTTAAACACATAACTTAATGAACTCGGTTGGTTACCTTTTCTCTGAGATTCGTGAGTTCAATCACCAGCTCCTTTAGCTTGGCGTGTAGTTGAGAAACTGTTTCACCTTCCTTTAGTCGTAGATTCATTAGTTGATTCCGAAGAAGATCTCTTCTTGCAAGCTTAGCTTTGAAGGATCCTTTGTGAAGCTCCAGTAATTTTTTTCAAAGGCCTTTTGCAAACTTATAGACTCTGATTCTATTTACCTCTTGTTGTGGCAGCGCACTTAGCAGATGAAACTCTACTTTCCCATTAGCCACAAACTTGGCTTGTTCCTTCTGTGTCTAGCTTTCTTCTTTCTTTAACTCGTCGTTGCTGTTGGTAGGTACTGTAAAACCATTTTTTAAGATAAGAAATATATCAAAATCAATTTTGAAATAAACCCCTATCTTCTTCTTCCATTGTACGAAGTCCCCTTAGAACTTTAGCGGGTGGATGCTTGTTCCGACCATCGTCTTTTGTGCTTCGTTTGGAGGTTAGTCCTTCTGAAGCGGTTGGGTTCTAATATCAATTGTTGGTCTCTTGTGACCAGTAAGAGGAGGTGAATTGCCTTGCACAATAAAATAATAATACCTTTCTCAAACAATCGGCCTTCAACACAATTACACACTTTATTAAACAAAATAATAGAATCAAAATAGGTACGATACAAGCAAGGTTTTCCTTGGTTGACAATCAGAGAATGGATACTCCAAGGAAAGTTGGCTCAGTAAAAAATCTCCTTCTTAAACAAAACGTCGGTGGCGAAGAAACCTTGCACACAAAAATGAAGCTCGAAAGTGAATAACTGAATAGACTTCGAAGTACATAGTGTGTTGTACAAAAAGGAGAAGACCAATGATCTATTTATAGCCCGCTAGTCAAAACTGACCATTTACTGACGTGGCACGATTCAGACTCTCGGACCTTCTTCGGGTGCCTCCAGTGTGACAAATCTTATCGTCTCACAAAAGGTTATGCAACAGATAAACTATAAAATTTTATCCTGGTCCGAGCTGTAACGACCACCCTTCTTACAACTCTACTACTCTCTAAGGTGACCGTTACTTAACTATTAACACTACTTAACTGGTGTGATCGAAACCACGAGGAATCCCTACCGAAAAATTTCGGCAGAATCTCCCCTATACCGGTGACTATGAACATCAATATATTCACAGTATACACAACCACAGGCGGCAGGAAATATATCAAACATCCACGCAGTTTAGTAAGTGACAAAAACTAATCACAACCAAGCAGTAATAAGACACAACAACTTAAAAAAAAACTAATCTAGCAATGGTAAATGAATAAAACTCCAACAGTGAAAACAACCAAACAAACAATGTGGAATAGACTCAATAGCAACATCAGAAAAATAGAAACAACTCTTTATCAATCTATATTGACATAAAACATAAAGTGTGACTCAATTCCCCTGATCTCTCCCACAGTCCACGCATCACACACCATCCGCACCACCTTGTAGCCTTCCTTGCTAGATCTTTTCCTTTCCTTTATCTGTAGTAAGAGGAAGTGCAATCTATAAGCAAAATTTTGCTTAGTAAGCGCTATCTAACTCACAAAAACACGAATATGCATGTATATAGAATGAACTAGAAACTATATGCTCTAAAAGAAAGTAAAGCATAAATATATCTGCTCATGTCAAACTAATAACAAAGAAAAGCTAAGGAATCTACTCATGTAATTCTAATAGCTAATCATGCTATACAAGGATAAATCTGCATGCTGAAAGATAAAGCTAATCATGCTAAATATCAAATCAGGAAACAACAAAACTAATACTGCATGCTTCGAATTAAAAGAAGCTAAACTTTCTGACTCTAAGCATAAATGAAGCTTATTTTATTTGTTTCAAAGCTTATACTTTATTACTTTAAAATAATAATCAACTTCTCTTGGGCCCAGGCTTAGTACCAATGCGCGCTTTCTAATAGGGACTGTGGTAGCTAGTCATCAGTCTTATGAGGGTAAAGACCTTGGTCTTACCAAGGCCAAGACATTGGAATTGGTCACCTGGATTTGTTTAACGACAACCTTAGAAGTCGGGTACTAGCCTTTTCAAAGTAAAATATCTTAATTACTTTTCTTTAAATGTCTTGACATTTTATCAAGCACCTTGTGTGCCAAAATCCCTAAGTCTTGACTTTGGGATCTACTTAAGGCCTTGGCCTTTTTCTTTTTTTTTTCTTTATCTTCTTATACTTGTTATCTTTTAATATTCATATAATAAAATGCCTTGGCATTCCTTCTAGCACTTGGTGTGCTGCGGATTCTAATTCCAGAATTCGGAATCCCATAGAACCCTTAATCTTGTTTTTCTTACAACACACATTATAGAAAGGAAAGTCTAAACTAAATGCTATATATGTATATATATGCTATTTCTGCTCATCCACATCTAAAAGCAAAAAGGGAACAAAATCAGCATATTACACTTATAAAAATCTGCACTTAAGCTCAATAAAAATGCTTAATAAAATTCTGCATTATAACTTAATAAAATCTGCACATGATCAGCTAAGGGTAAATGAAAACAAAACATGCTCAGCTAAGGTAAGTTCAAACAACAAAGGGAAAACTAGAAACTCTATCTATCATGTTTCCTTTTTTGTTATAGTACATACGTTTACCATCAGATTTTGCTTGATCTATAGACTTGTTACATGTGCTCCTAATATGGCCATTACTGCAGTTACAAACTAAGAAAGAAGACCATTTTTTTTTTTTTGTTAACTACATGCATCTTAAAGGAATTATCCCACATACAAAGAAGGAATATACAAGCTCCATCGACATCTTGCTTTTTAGACTTCAAGTATTTAACTTTATCATCAAGCACAATGCAGGCAACTCAAAGATGATCAATGCCACAGCAAATTCGGTGATCTCATATTCAACCTAGCAATTTCGGAATTAATGGTCATGGCAGCAACCAACACAAGCAACCCAAAACTATAGCTCTTCCCCTGTTCAATGTCAACTGCCCTATATCTAAAGGAACAAAAATGCCTAGTTCATACAATTATTTCCCTTCTTTGAAGTACACGGCAGCAAACACACAAGCGAATTCACAGCATGCTTCAAAAATCAAAAGACACAAGGAAACATCAATCGAATCCGGAACCACTCTTACCGCAGGTGAGTAAGCGACTTACCTTTGCTTTTGGGACTTACAACCGGAAGAGAAAGACTCTAGGGTTTCGGGTGAACTCGCTTTCTTGACGATCTCTCCCTATCTACTTGTTCTCCTTAGTGAGACGATCTCGAAAACGTCAGAGGCTCTCTGAAAAACCCCTCGCCAGCTGCCGGAGGAAGAGCCCTAGCTCGGCTTCGTCTTCGCCCGAGAGAGGAATCACCGTCGCGAGAGGAGAAGGAGAGGATTTCAGGTTCGGCAAAGACTAAGTTCTCTTTTAAAACTAGGGTTTTTTTATTATCAACTATAGCTTATATATTTGTCGTTGCCTATCTAATTAACACCGACCGCTAGCCCAGTTGGTCAGTCGGTTTTTAACCGAATCAAAGGTTTGGGCTTTGATTCCTCAACCGCGCCCCCTTTTTTCCAATTTATTTTAAATGTTCCAACTATAGCTTAAATACTATTTGGTTCGGGTTTTACTAAGAAACCCACGACTGATTTGTTGGTTAAGTAAATCTCTGCTTAACCCGAGGTTTCCGGTTCAAACCTCGGCTTGGACATTTTTTTGTCAAAACTTCCTTCATTTAGTAAAAATATCAAACGACCTCCAAAAATTACATAAAAATACTCTAAAAATTCCTAAAAATCTCTAGAATATTTTAAAAGCATTTCCAAATATTTTTAAGGACATTTAGAACTCGAAATGAGGAAATTTGGGTTGTTACAATTCCCCATACCTTATAAAAAGTTCGTCCTCGAACTTAGAATAGTTCTGGATATTTCTGTCTCATACTGTCCTCACGCTCCCAAGTGACCTCCTCGTGTTTTTGGTTCTGTCAGATGACCTTCACTAGTGGTACTTCTTTGTTTCTTAGTCTCTTGACTGCTCTGTCCACTATCTGTGTAGGTCTGCTCTCGTAGCTAAGATCCTCTTGGATCTGCACTGACTGAGGCTGAATCACTTGGCTAGGGTCGTGGATACACTTCTTTAGCATGGATACATGAAATACGTTATGTATTACTGACATGTCTTGTGGTAAATCCAGCTTGTAAGCTACTTTCCCAATCCTTTCTGTGATCAGGTAAGGTCCTACATAACGAGGACTTAATTTGCCCTTCTTGCCAAATCTCATCACTCCCTTCATCGGAGCAACTTTGAGAAAGACTGAATCCCCTACTTGGAATTCAAGTGGCCTACGGCGTGTGTCAGCATAACTCTTCTGTCTACTCTGGGTAGTCTCAATTCTCTGTCTGATCTTCTGAATAGCCTAAGTAGTCTCATCTATCAGCTCTGTCTGAATGCCCAGCTCTACTTCCATTTCTCTTCTTTCACCTGCTTCTTGCCAACAAATGGGTGATCTGCACTTCCTACCATACAACGCCTCATAAGGTACCATATTGATGGTGGCCTGATAGCTATTATTGTAGGCAAACTCAGCTAAGCATAGATACTTGCACCAACCTCCCGTGAAATCTAGTGCACAAGTTCTGAGCATATCTTCTAGAATCTGATTTACTCGCTCTGTCTGTCCATCAGTCTGAAGATGAAAGGCTGTGCTAAACTTGAGTTTGGTGCCTAGTGCAGTCTGAACACACTCCCAAAAGTGAGAGGTGAAACGCCCATCTCTATCAGACACAATAGATTTAGGAACTCCGTGAAGTCTGATCACCTCCTTAACATATAACTGTGCTAACTGCTCTATAGAGTGGGACACCTTGATGGCTAGAAAATGAGCAGACTTGGTCAATCTGTCCACTATCACCCATATCGCATCATATCCATTTGTGGTTCTTGGGAGACTTATTATGAAGTCCATGGATATGTCTTCCCACTTCCACTCTGGTATAGGAAGAGGCTGTAGAACTCCTCCTAGTCTCTAGTGTTCTGCTTTGACTCTCTGACATGTCAGACAGGTACTGACATATTTAGCAACATCTCTTTTGAGTCCAGACCACCAGAATCTCTGTTTCACATCTCGGTACATCTTGGTAGAACCAGGATGCATGGAGTAGGGTGTGCTATGAGATTCTTCTAAAATCTTCTTTCTCAACTCTTCATCATTGGGGACACAAAGGCGGCTCCCCTGATAAAGAATTCCACTGTCTGATACTCGAAACTCTAAATTTTCTTCTTTCTGTATCCCTTGCTTGATCTTCTGGATATCTGGATCTTCACTTTGCTTTCTCTATATATCCTCAAGCAAGGTAGACTCTAAGGTCAATGCAGAGAGTTATCCATAAATAATTTCCATTCCAAAGTCTGACAACTCCTTCTGCAGTGGTAGGGCTAATGATGACAAAGACATCAGGGATGCACTGGATTTTCTGCTTAGTGCATCTGCCACTTTGTTAGCTTTTCCTGGGTGGTAGAGGATTTCACAGTCATAGTCTTTGACCAACTCTAGCCATCTACGTTGTCTCATGTTTAAGTCCTTCTGAGTGAAAAAGTACTTAAGACTCTGATGGTCTGTGAAGATTCTGCACTGAACTCCATACAAGTGGTGTCGCCAGAGTTTAAGTGCAAAGACCACAGCTGTCAGCTCAAGATCATGAGTGGGGTAGTTCTTCTCGTAGTCTTTGAGTTGCCTGGAAGTACAAGCTATCACTTTTCCTTCCTGCATGAGTACAGCTCCAAGTCCCATCTTGGAAGCATCACTGTAGATGTCAAAACTCTTGTCACTTTCTGGGATTGTCAGAATAGGAGCACTGGTCAGTCTCTTCTTGAGCTCTTGGAAACTCTGCTCACATTTATTTGACCATTCAAACTTCTTGTTCTTCCTGGTGAGGGTTGTTAGTGGAGAGGCTATCCTGGAAAAGTCCTCCACAAATTTTCTGTAGTATCCAGCTAAACCAAGGAAGCTTCTGATCTCCCTGGCGTTCTTGGGTCTACTCCAGTTGTTGACCGCTTCTATTTTGGCTGGATCCACTTGAATACCTTCTTTAGAAATAATGTGACCTAGAAACGCCACCTGATTTAACCAGAACTCGCACTTTGAGAATTTAGCATACAGCTGCTTTTACTGAAGGGTTTGCAATACTATCCTCAAGTGCGTGTGATGCTCCTCTGGGGTTCTTGAATAGACTAGAATGTCGTCAATGAATATGATGACAAATTTGTCAAGGTATTCTCTGAACACTCTGTTCATCAGGTCCATGAAGACTGCAGGTGCATTAGTCACACCAAAAGGCATGACTACAAACTCATAGTGTCTGTATCTGGTCCTGAAAGCTGCTCTGGGTATATCACTTTCCTTCACTTTCAACTGATGGTATCCAGAGCGCAAGTCTATCTTGGAGAACACTGTTGCCCCTCTCAACTGATCAAATAAGTCATCGATCCTGGGAAGGGGGTACTTGTTCTTGATTGTCACTTGATTCAGAGCTCTATAATCTATGCACATTCGCATAGATCCATCTTTCTTCTTAACAAACAACACAGGAGCTCCCCATGGTGAATGACTAGGGTGGATGAAGCCTTTGTCAAGCAGCTCCTGAAGTTGTTCTTGCAACTCTTTCAGCTCCGCTAGAGACATGCGGTATGGAGCTTTTGAAATTGGACCGGTACCAGGAACCAATTTAATTTCAAACTCCACTTCTTTGTTGGAAAGTAGTCCAGGTAGCCCTTCTGGAAATACCTTTGGATACTCGCAGACTACCTGAACATCTTCCTGCTTGGGTCCTTCTTGTTATCTTTGTCCTTCCAATTCTGATTACTTGACTGGGGTCTCTGTTTCCCCACTGTCTTGTATTCGATCTTGACTGACTTGTGTTGCGTTTGTTGTGCCTTGATGCTGTTCAGATGGTGCTCACTAATATCCTGTTGACCAGCTCTTCACCAATCTGTGGTCGGTGAGTTTCACTACTCACATTAAGTGTTATTTCTGGTCTTAGCATTCGGAGCATTAGTCTGACTCGTTCTTTCACTGTACTTACTAACTCTAGGCAAAGGTGAGCTAGCCTGTTGAATCTTTTGATCGCTTCTTCTACTGGTAGGTCATCTTTTGAATCCTATAAACTCTTCATAATGCTTATTGGTGATCCGTTGGCGGAATAATTCTTCGTGAAACTCTTTCTCGGAGTCAGTCCAGCTCATCTGATTGACTACTCTCTTGCTCTTAACTCTCTCTCTCCCACCACATACGAGCATTTTCTGATAGGCAGAAAGAGGCACACTTGACATTCTCGACTTCTGGCTAGTCAAGAAGCTCCCTAGTTCTCTCCAGTGTCTTGAACCAAGCCTGAGTATCCCAGGGCTCAGTCGTGCCCGAGAAACTTTCTGGCTTCAGCTTCAACCACTGTATCAGGTATGCTTCCTGTCTTCTAGGTGCTGTGGGGACTTCCAGAGCGGCTGGTGGAACCTCAGTCACCATTGGAGTCTTCACATTGATGGTTGGAGGAGTGGGAGGAACTGGCTGCTTATTGGCCATCAAATTGGCAATCACTTGTTGCTGCTTTACTACTTGTCTCTGGAGTTGGGCAACAACTTCAGAGAGATTGGGCTCAGTTGATCTAAGCTCTTCATTCTCCTGATCTTGGTTCTCATAACAAACAGTACGAGGGCGTCCTTTTCTTGACATCTAATTATGCAAAGAAAAGGACTTGGCATATTCTCTATCCTTTCTAAACAAACTTAGGTATATAGATAAAAGAGAAATAAAACTTCTATCTTACTAAAGCGCATATAAGCAAATACTCTATACTGCAAATAAAAAAGAAAGCATAAGAAAAAAAACTTAAATACTTTCTTACTTGAAGACGGCAAAGCTGGTGCTGATGTGTGATGCTGGAGAATGGGGACTGCTCTGATACCAACTGTAACGACCACCCTTCTTACAACTCTACTACTCTCTAAGGTGACCGTTACTTAACTATTAACACTACTTAACCAGTGTGATCGAAACCACGAGGAATCCCTACCGAAAAATTTCGACAGAATCTCCCCTGTACCGGTGACTATGAACATCAATATATTCACAGTATACACAGCCACAGGCGGCTGGAAATATATCAAACACCCACGCAGTTTAGTAAGTGACAAAAACTAATCACAACCACGCAGTAATAAGACACAACAACTTAAAAAAAAACTAATCTAGCAATGGTAAATGAATAAAACTCCAACAGTGGAAACAACCAAACAAACAATGCGGAATAGACTCAATAGCAACATCAGAAAAATAGAAACAACTCTTTATCAATCTATATTGACATAAAACATAAAGTGTGACTCAATTCCCCTGATCTCTCCCACAGTCCACGCATCACACACCATCCGCACCACCTTTTCGCCTTCCTTGCTAGATATTTTCCTTTCCTTTATCTACAGTAAGAGGAAGTGCAATCTATAAGCAAAATTTTGCTTAGTAAGCGCTATCTAACTCACAAAAACACGAATATGCATGTATACAGAATGAACTAGAAACTATATACTCTAAAAGAAAGTAAAGCATAAATATATCTGCTCATGTCAAACTAATAGCAAAGAAAAGCTAAGGAATCTACTCATGTAATTCTAATAGCTAATCATGCTACACAAGGATAAATCTGCATACTGAAAGATAAAGCTAATCATGCTAAAT
Source organism: Zingiber officinale (assembly GCF_018446385.1). Classification (NCBI taxonomy): domain Eukaryota; kingdom Viridiplantae; phylum Streptophyta; class Magnoliopsida; order Zingiberales; family Zingiberaceae; genus Zingiber; species Zingiber officinale. The sequence continues at coordinate 92,054,830 of NC_056002.1, read as the reverse complement.
ATCAAATCAGGAAACAACAAAACTAATACTGCATGCTTCGAATTAAAAGAAGCTAAACTTTCTGACTCTAAGCATAAATGAAGCTTATTTTATTTGTTTCAAAACTTATACTTTATTACTTTAAAATAATAATCAACTTCTCTTGGGCCCAGGCTTAGTACCAATGCGCGCTCTCTAATAGGGACTGTGGTAGCTAGTCATCAGTCCTATGAGGGTAAAGACCTTGGTCTTACCAAGGCCAAGACCTTGGAATTGGTCACCAGGATTTGTTTAACGACAACCTTGGAAGTTGAGTACTAGCCTTTTCAAAGTAAAATATCTTAATTACTTTTCTTCAAATGTCTTGACATTTTATCAAGCACCTTGTGTGCCAAAATCCCTAAGTCTTGACTTTGGGATCTACTTAAGGCCTTGGCATTTTTCTTTTTTTTTTCTTTATCTTTCTTATACTTGTTATCTTTTAATATTTATATAATAAAATGCCTTGGCATTCCTTCTAGCACTTGGTGTGCTGCGGATTCTAATTCCAGAATTCGGAATCCCATAGAACCCTTAATCTTGTTTTTCTTACAACACACATTATAGCAAGGAAAGTCTAAACTAAATGCTATATATGTATATATATGCTATTTCTGCTCATCCACATCTAAAAGCCAAAAGGGAACAAAATCAGCATACTACACTCATAAAAATCTGCACTTAAGATCAATAAAAATGCTTAATAAAATTCTGCATTATAACTTAATAAAATCTGCACATGATCAGCTAAGGGTAAATGAAAACAAAACATGCTCAGCTAAGGTAAGTTCAAACAACAAAGGAAAAACTAGAAACTCTATCTATCATGTTTCCTTTTTTGTTATAGTACATACGTTTACCATCAGATTTTGCTTGATCTATAGACTTGTTACATGTGCTCCTAATATGGCCATTACTGCAGTTACAAACTAAGAAAGAAGACCATTTTTTTTTTGTGTGAACTACATGCATCTTAAAGGAATTATCCCACATACAAAGAAGGAATATACAAGCTCCATCGACATCTTGCTTTTTAGACTTCAAGTATTTAACTTTATCATCAAGCACAATGCAGGCAACTCAAAGATGATCAGTGCCACAGCAAATTTGGTGATCTCATATTCAACCTAGCAATTTCGGAATTAATGGTCATGGCAGCAACCAACACAAGTAACCCGAAACTACAGCTCTTCCCCTGTTCAATGTCAACTGCCCTATATCTAAAGGAACAAAAATGCCTAGTTCATACAATTATTTCCCTTCTTTGAAGTACACGACAGCAAACACACAAGCTAATTCACAGCATGCTTCAAAAATCAAAAGACACAAGGAAACATCAATCGAATCCGGAACCACTCTTACCGCAGGTGAGTAAGCGACTTACCTTTGCTTTTGGGACTTACAACCGGAAGAGAAAGACTCTAGGGTTTCGGGTGAACTCGCTTTCTCGACGATCTCTCCCTATCTACTTGTTCTCCTTAGTGAGACGGTCTCGAAAACGTCAGAGGCTCTCGGAAAAACCCCTCGCCGGCCGCCAGAGGAAGAGCCCTAGCTCGGCTTCGTCTCCTGAGAGAGGAATCGCCGTCGCGAGAGGAGAAGGAGAGGATTTCGGGTTCGACAAAGACTAAGTTCTCTTTTAAAACTAGGGTTTTTTATTATTAACTATAGCTTATATATTTGTCGCTGCCTATCTAATTAATGTTGGAGCAATCCCAATGGTCCGCGGGACCATGTGTTTTGGTGTTTGGGCAAAGGGTTTAAGTTAGGTTTACCCTCGTTATTTGATATGTGTACTTGAGTTGTGCAGGACTGCAGGTGACACATGTGACTCAGGTTGACGGCTTCGGGTCCGATGAAGGATGGCATTGAGGACAAGCCGCGGGCTTGAATGCATCTGAGGGATCGTGGACAAGGCAGCAAGGACAAGGGCCGAGGGAAGCGACTTCGAGGCATACGCGAAGGATGGCATTGGAGACAAGTCGCGGGCTTGGATGCATCCGAGGGACGAGAGCCAAAGGAAGTAGGCTTGAAGGCAAGAGGTCAAGGCTGCAAAGAAGAGTCAAGTGAGTCGTGAGGGTCCGAGTGCGAGTGAAATGTACTCGGGATGGGAAACCCTAAGTTTAGGGTTGTACCAGTCGACTGGTGGTGAGCACAGAAGCATTCTGTGCCCGAAATGGCTGGGATCAGTCGACTGGTCATGGGACCAGTCGACTGATAGATAGCCGTTGGAGTGCCGTTGGGCTGGCACCAGTCGACTGGTGCATGGACCAGTCGACTGGTAACGGGCAAATCAGGAAGGATGATTTACCCAAGCTCTATAAGAAGGAGCTTGGGATGGCCGGCCAACTTGACGAAATTAGACTTGGTTAAAGCCTAATTAGTAGTCATCTAGTGCTCTAGCAATCCAAGTGTTCTTGATCGAGTTGTGGCGAGGTTTCTCCACCGACAAGGAGGATTGTGCTAGCCGGAGTTTCCGAGGACTAATCCACCGACGGATTGAGGGATCGTCCACCTTACGGACAGCCGTGGAGTAGGAGCATCATCTCCGAACCACGTTACATCGAACGTGTTAGCGGTTTGGTTTGCATTTCCTTTTTTTGTCTTGTATTTAGTTTAGCTTGTTTGTTTTTATTTGTATTCCGCTGCGCAAGCTAACAATAGTGTAGGAAGCTAACGATTTGGGGGTGCCGTCTATCCAACCCCCCTTCAAGCCGGCCACCGATCCTCCAATAAGTGGTATCAGAGCGAGGACGCTCTCCGTTGGACTAACCGCCAAGGAAGCACAAGATGGCCGGGTTTATTGTCCCTCCAAAATTTGAAGGAGGAAGCCTTGGGGACATCACGTATTGGATGATGAGGATGGAGGTTTTCTTCAACACAGATTGGGACACCATGATGGTGGTCAAAGAACCGTTTGAAGTCCCGAAAGACAAGAAAGGAAAAAGACTCCAACCACGACGTTGGACGGAAGAGCAAACCACACGATCGGAGGCAAATTCAAAGGTAATATCTATATTGATTGATATTTTGCCTAATCATGTGATAAGTGGTGTAGGTGAATATAAGAACACCCATGATTTATGGAGCAAAGTGAAGAAATTTCCATGGGAGGAATTTTTGCCTACACAAGAAGAAGAAGAAAAATCCGAAGAAAGTGATGAAGTGGTCCAAGAGGAGAAGAAGGACCAATCGGATGTGGAGCCCAAGGAGATGGGCTTAGTAGCTCAAGAAGAGGATGTGGAGCAAACGGAAGTTGAGTCATGCTCAACATCCGAGGAGGAGAAGGAAGATGAGACATCATCTACATCCTCAAGGGTTGAAGAAAAGTCCAAGACAAGTGAAGAGGATGAAGAAGAGGTCTTGGAGGTCAACCTAGTGAGCACCTCCACCGAAGCAAAACCAAAAGCTCACATTGTGTGCTTCAGGTGCAATGAAAGGGGACACTACAAAAGTAGATGTCCTATGGGTAAGATGAAGGTATCTCCTAAACCCATTCAAGTTAATTTAAACACTGACAAGGGTTGTAGGTGTGAAGAAGCCCAAAGGAGGAGATTGCGCATCATATGCTTCACGTGTGGAGAGAAGGGCCACTACCACACCAAATGCCCCAAGAAGGGAGAAATTAAGAAGCTAGCGCATCTAAAGAAATGGGAGAAGAAGGAGAGAAGCAAGTGTCAAGGGGGAGCTTCAAGGGTAAGGGAGGTATACCCTAATTTGAAGTGTAATTCAAATTCAAATTCTTATGTTCCCATGCATGCTAGGAGAAATAATGATTATCATTATGTAGCAATGAAAAATTTTGGATTTAGATATCATGATAAGAATAGGGTTAATGTAGATCATAACCCTAGGAGACCTATACATGATAGACCTAGACACGTTAAATTCTCATTACCTAAGGAGAAGAAGGTAATGGAGAACCAAGGCATTAATCCCAAGAAGGGGAGACACATGCCTAGAAAGGGTAGGTCTAGGAATGTCCAAGGTGGACATGTTGACTCTAGGGCTAGGAACCTAGAGAGGGAAAATCAAGCTTTGAAGTCAAAGCTTGATAATTTGGAGAAATTCCTTAAGAGATTCACTATTGGATCTAAGGGATTAAATATGGTGTTGGGTAGTCAAAGACCCAACAATGATAGATCGGGCTTAGGATACCGATCTAGTCCCTCCAAGGCCAATGAGAGTTCATATGCTAGGGTGGCAAATGATCATGGAAAGGGAGAGGTCTCCAAGGCTAAGGGAAAGTCTTATGCTAGGGTTGCATATGACTATAGCAAGGAGAAATCAATAAATGGCAAGGGAAAGTCATTTAATGGTAAGAAGAAATTAACCAAGGACAAGGTGTCCAAGGTTAAGAAAGTTACGTTTGTAGGCCAAGTGTCACCGGGGGTGGACCGATGTGGCCTAGCCATTGTGGATGAGTCACCTAGGGAGGTGGCTAAGGCTAAGAGCTCTAGGGGGAGCTCTAAGAGTCAATTTGGGACCCATGGCCAATGGATCTCAGGTGGATTTTACTTGGGAGTTTAGGTTGGGTCATGGATTGTGTCAAGTGGTTTGGAGACGGACTTGAGTCTTAAACCTAGGGACTTGGCACAATTGGATTGTGTTTCATGCTTGAAAATATGACATTGGGGTCATATAGCATGATAATTGGTTTTGGATGTATAGATGTCATATAAACCAATGCTAGGGATGCATTGTGGGTTAGTATGGGCGAATACATCAAGAGGAAGCCAAAACTAGGACTTTAGGTCAAGGTTCAATTGAACTTTTTAGCTAGTTTTGTGTTTTGTGTCAATCTTGGGATTGGTGATAGATATATTTTTATATATATATTTCCTAAGTAGACAATGGTACAATAGACCTCTCCACAAAATTTGGGAATTTTTGGAGGTCTAGGGAATTACTGGTGCATTTCTGAAGTTGGCCTGAAAAGGCTGATTTTTTCAGAAATAGGGTACCAGTCGACTGGTACAGATACCAGTCGACTGGTAACAATGTTTTTGAGCATAGAATGGTTCTGTAAGCTCATTTTGACGAGGGCAGTCGACTGGTACCGACACCAGTCGACTGGTAACAGTGTTTTTGAGCACAGGATGTCTCTATAAGCTCATTTTGTCGATACCAGTCGACTGGTGATGATACCAGTCGACTGGTAATAGTAGATTTCAACCACAGAATGCTTCTGTAAGGTTGTGTCGAAGGGGCCAGTCGACTGGTACTTGGGGCAGTCAACTGATACTAGTCTGAAACTGTTTTTAGCATTGGTTTGTGACCATGTCAACTCGCTTAGATGTATGGGATCCAAGGGGGATTAATACATGAGTTTAGGGTAAATTTAGATGACAAATTTTCAACAATTGGGATATTGTTGGAGAACTTTTTGGATGTTAGGCAAAGGGGGAGAAGTAAGGTTTAATTGGGAAAACCTTAAGTTCCTTTGCGTAGGGGGAGCCTTGGGATAGGTTCTTAAAAAGCCCTGTGATAAAATCCTAGCTCAATGGGGAGCGTAGGTGTAGGGGGAGCCTTGGAATAGGTTCCAATGCTTGGTGCATTGTTTCGGCGGTTGCCAAGTGTATAGCCTTGGCAACGTAAGTCCATTCAGAGGTTGCCAAGTGTGTAGCCTTGGCAACGTAAGTCCATTAGGCGGTTGCCAAGTGTGTAGCCTTGGCAATGTAAGTCCATTCGGCATTATAAGTCCAAATGTGTAGCCTTGGCATCGTAAGTCCATTCGGCGGAGTAAGTCCAAGTGTGTAGCCTTGGCATCGTAAGTCCATTGTATTAGCATGTTTATTTGCTATTTGTTTTCCCTAACTTAAACGTATTGCCAAACACCAAAAAGGGAAAGATTGTTGGAGCAATCCCAATGGTCCGCGGGACCATGTGTTTTGGTGTTTGGGCAAAGGGTTTAAGTTAGGTTTACCCTCGTTATTTGATATGTGTACTTGAGTTGTGCAGGACTGCAGGTGACACATGTGACTCAGGTTGACGGCTTCGGGTCCGATGAAGGATGACATTGAGGACAAGCCGCGGGCTTGAATGCATCTGAGGGATCGTGGACAAGGCAGCAAGGACAAGGGCCGAGGGAAGCGACTTTGAGGCATACGCGAAGGATGGCATTGGAGACAAGCCGCGGGCTTGGATGCATCCGAGGGACGAGAGCCAAAGGAAATAGGCTTGAAGGCAAGAGGTCAAGGCTGCAAAGAAGAGTCAAGTGAGTCGTGAGGGTCCGAGTGCGAGTGAAATGTACTCGGGATGGGAAACCCTAAGTTTAGGGTTGTACCAGTCGACTGGTACTGGGACCAGTCGACTGGTGGTGAGCACAGAAGCATTCTGTGCCCGAAATGGCTGGGATCAGTCGACTGGTCATGGGACCAGTCGACTGATAGATAGCCGTTGGAGTGCCGTTGGGCTGGCACCAGTCGACTGGTGCATGGACCAGTCAACTGGTAACGGGCAAATCAGCAAGGCTGATTTACCCAAGCTCTATAAGAAGGAGCTTGGGATGGCCGACCAACTTGACGAAATTAGACTTGGTTAAAGCCTAATTAGTAGTCATCTAGTACTCTAGCAATCCAAGTGTTCTTGATCGAGTTGTGGCGAGGTTTCTCCACCGACAAGGAGGATTGTGCTAGCCGGAGTTTCCGGGGACTAATCCACCGACGGATTGAGGGATCGTCCACCTTACGGACAGCCGTGGAGTAGGAGCATCATCTCCGAACCACGTTACATCGAACGTGTTAGCGGTTTGGTTTGCATTTCCTTTCTTTGTCTTGTATTTAGTTTAGCTTGTTTGTTTTTATTTGTATTCCGCTGCGCAAGCTAACGATTTGGGGGTGCCGTCTATCCAACCCCCCTTCAAGCCGGCCACCGATCCTCCAACAATTAACACCGACCGCTAGCCCAGTTGGTCAGTTGGCTTTTAACCGAATCAAAGGTTTGGGCTTCGATTCCTCAGCCGTGCCCCCTTTTTTCCAATTTATTTTAAATGTTTCAACTATAGCTTAAATACTATTTGGTTCGGGTTTTACTAAGAAACCCGCGACTGGTCTGTTAGTTAAGCGAATCTCTGCTTAACCCGAGGTTTCCGGTTCAAACCTCGGCTTGGACATTTTTTTTTTGTCAAAACTTCCTTTGTTTAGTAAAAATACCAAACGACCTCCAAAAATTGCATAAAAATACTCTAAAAATTCCTAAAAATCTCTAGAATATTTTAAAAGCATTTCCAAATATTTTTAAGGACATTTAGAACTCGAAATGAGGAAATTTGGGTTATTACACGAGCACCCGGACGCCCTTTCTCGATGAGATGGGCGTCGAGGCGCCCTTGGGCACACCCAGGGGGCACGGGTGCCTGGAGCATCCGGGCACCTGGAATTGGTCCAGACGCTCAGAGAGTCAACATCTTGTTGAATGTCTGGTTCTGCTTCGATCCGGCTCCATTCGCTAAGGTGATTTCGGTCATCCGGAATAGGGCTCACCCGAACTGATTTTCTGGTCTTATCCTTGAGAAAGCTTCCGCATATTGGCTTCTCATCTCTCAGAAATGTCGCACTTCAGCCAGTATACTCTTCTGTAGCACCTCGTTCCTCGGACGCACTGAGTCCATCAGCTCTCTCCCACGACGTCCTTCTCGCTAGCTACATCTTTTGCTCAACTTCCTGTGCTCCTAAGTTCCTATACATTTAGACACAAGGCTCAAAACACAACAGGACCTAACTTAACTTGGTTGATCATATCAAAACTACCACGGGGTACTTATATAATAAAATAAATACATACTTCCACTAGATGAGTTCTTCTTCCATAAGAAGGATTTCCATATCTACAACATGTGCACGAAACACCTTAGGCACCAGGTCTTTGGTGAGTGGATTGGTCAACATAGAATCCATGCTTATGTGCTCTACTATGACCTGACAACCCTGAACTCTTTTTTTGACCACTAGAAACTTGATGTCAATGTGCTTAGACTTCGATAAACTGTAGTTGTTCTTTGCATAAAATTCTGCGGCTTTATTATCACAGTAGATCCTCATCGCTTGCCAATGCCATCAACGATTTACATTAATGTTGTGATGAAGTTCAGTAGCTAAATCCCAAGATTGGATGCTTCGTAGCATGCTACCAACTCTGCTTTTATAATAGAAGTGGCTACTAGCATCTATTTGGCGTTCTTCTGAGATATAGCCCCTCCAATAAGCATTAAAATATAGCCCAAAGTGGACCTCTTGCTATGAAAGCATCTAGTAAAATCATAGTATGAATATCCAATTACCTTTAGGTGATCTGATCTTTGATGTGTGAGCATGTGCCCTTTAGTTCTTTGCAAATATTGTATCACTCTCTTAACCGCTTTCCAATGTAATGGTCTTGGATTACTTACATATCTGCCTAATATCTCCACTATAAACGCTATATTTTGTCAAGTACAAGCTTGTGTATACATAAGACTTCCCACTACTGATGCATATAAGGATTGTTCCATCTCCTTTATTTCAAGTTTAAGCCATGGACACTGCTGCAAGCTAAACTTATCATATCTTAACATAGGTGTGTCACCAGGTGTGCAATTCTACATGTCATACCTTATGAGTATTTTTTCAATATAGGCATATTGTGAAAAATCCAAGAATATCTTTTGAACGATTACGATAGATCTGTATGCTTAAAACAAAATATGTTTCACTAAGATATTTCATTTTAAAATTACCAAATAGAAATGACTTGGTTTTATACAGTATACCCTTATTATTGCTTGCAAGCAATATATCATCTACGTACAGAACAAGTATAACAAACTTGCTCTCACTGAACTTGACATATATACACTAATCAATGGGATTCTTTTTAAAATCATATGAGGTAACCACTTGATCAAATTTTCGATACCATTGATGGGATGCCTATTTTAAACCACAAATTGACTTCTTTAATCTATATATTAGGTGCTTTGAGTCCTTTGACTCAAAGTCCTCTGGTTGCACTATATATATAGACTTCTCTATGTCTCCATTGAGAAATATAGTTTTTACATTTATTTGATGTAACTCCAAATCATAATGAGTTACAAGTGCTATGATTACCTTAAGGGAGTCTTTCGTGGACACAACTAAGAAAGTTTCCTTATAATCAATGTCTTCTTTCTGAGTGAATCCCTTGGCAGCAAGACGAGCCTTATACTTTTTGTTACTATTTCCCCTTGAATCCCACTTAGTTTTAAATATTCATTTACAACCAATGAGTTTTGAACCTTCAACCAATTTGACAAATTCCTAAACATTGTCTACCATAGACTTCAACTCTTTTTTGCATAACGTTAATCCACATTTCCAGTTTAGAGAATTGTTTGATTCTTGGAAAGATATATGATCACTTTCCAATCCTATGTTAAAATCATGCTCTTGGAGATGAACACAATCATGAGAATTCATTGTTTTCTATTCCCTTATAGATCACCTTAAAGACACTTGTGTTTGAGGTGATTGAGGTGCTTGCTCATGAATATGAGGCAATACCTTAGTTTTAGTGGTAAGCTCCTCCAATTATATTGGAGATGTCATGAGAATATGTTTCTTCACTACACTCACTGGATGTGCAATATTCATAATGTACGGTATATTAACTATGTTGGAGCAATCTAGGTGCCCTAGGTTTTGATGTTTGGGCAAAGGTTTAAATTAGGTTTATTGTTGTATTTGATATGCATTGTGAGTGTGCAGGATACAGGTACAACAAGGAAAGTTTAAGTGTGATCTTGGCAAATGAGGAAAGTCCAAGAATGAGTCTTGGCGGTGTAAGTCCAAGCATGTAGTCTTGGCAACGTAAGTCCAAGTGTGACTTGGAAATAGATGAAGTCCCGGAGGTGAGGAGCCTCTTGGCAAAGGAAGACCCGACAATATGGACAAGGCCGAAAGAAGCTCCAGAAGGTAAGACGTGAAGGATGGGGAGACATCCGAGGGACGCAAGGCTGATGGAGGAGGCTAGAAGGCTAGGTCTAGGTTGGTCGGGCGAGGATGAGTGCTGAGTGATTGTACTCAGGGCAAAATTCTATGTGTTTTAGGATTTATTGTAGCAGTAATGTAGCGACATTGTAGCAGTACTATTGTGACACTGTAGCAATACTGTAGCAGTCGATTGGTACACTGTAGCAGTCGACTATTACACTGTAGCAGTCAACTAGTAGCCGAACGTTGGGTAACGGTCGGCTTCACTTAAAGGACCAGTCGACTGGTGCATACACCAGTCGACTAGTAGCGGGAAAACAGCTTAGTGTTTTTCTCTCGAGCTCTATTTAATAGAGCTCGAGGTGCTTGTGTTGGAGTGTATACTGAAAGCCTAAGCTTTGTAAACGTTCATTATCAATAAAGAATCACATTTGGTTAAATTGTCTACATTTAGTTGTAGTTGTTCAATTAATTTATATTGTAGATAACATAGTATGTGGTGTCACATGCAGAAGATAATGTTATCAGTACCTTATAAATTATAAACAGTAGCTCGCGATCAAAATGGAAAGGAACAAACCATTAGAAGGTCGTAGTGTAATTAGGTATCAGTTTATCTTGACTGTATAATTACACTAGTACACTCAGAGTGTATTGAGTAGGACCATTTGAGGTCGTTTCTTTTATACTGACTTTATAAAGAAACAAAGACCTCGGTTATTATGGAAGTGTGTGCTCTTAATCCTAATATAATAACAAGCACATATATTTGATATTCATTTCTTTAATTTATCAATGGGTGAGATTTAGTTCGATGAATCAATAAGCCTGATAAGTTGGGAAATGGTATCACTTATAGTGTGTGTTGTTGATTATAGAAGGAAACTGTGTCCTAGAGATACTAGGTTGATAATGTCCTCAAGAGGAGCTCGCCCTCCCTGCTAACCCTAAGGGACGGGGCTACGATACTCTACGTACATATTACAGCGGAAGACTTAAAAACATTTTCTTAGTTTAATAAAAACCGAACTACACTAATATGGTTTCCATAACATGATAACAAGATAAATAAAATATAACATCAAGTCAACCATATAGTACTACCATTTACGAAACCAAAGCATAATTCTTAAAAGGTTCTTAAAGCAGGTTCTTATTTGGTTGCCTAGCCACCGCCACACACATCTCCTTGCCTCTCCTGCTGCTCCTTTAGCTCATCCAGCTTTTTCCTTTATTTGTGGTACAAGGAAAGTAAGCTATGAGCACTCATGGCTCAGTAAGTTCCTTTCCTACTCACTAAAACCAAAAATCATCACATAATCAAAGAATGTCTCAACATAACATAATCTCAACTAGTCATGGCATAACATATCATACTCTTTAAGCATATCATGCAACATAACAACATCATAACTAGTCATGGCATATTATCTCTTACAGCATAGCATGAAACATAACATAATCATATCTAATCATGGCATATCATAGTATCATCTTAAGGTAGCGTAGCATATCAAGTTCTTAACACATAGCATGAAACATAACCTAAGCATATCTAATCATGGCATATCATAGTATCATCATAAGGTGACATGGCATATCAAGCTCTTAAGGCATAGCATGAAACATAACATAATCATATCTAATCATGGCATATCATAAATCATAGCATCATCACAACATGATCATAAATTATATGCACTATGATTTTGAAAACATGTATCCGAAAAAAAACATGTGTATGTCTCATGATCTTTAAAACCATTTCTTCTTACATACATATACTTGAACATAATATCAACATATTCAGGGCCCCGGCTTAGTACCACATACATACATAATGTGCGCATCCTAAGTAGATCCAAGGTAGCTAGTCTTGAACCTACTAGGAAACTAGGCCCGTAGCTCGACCTAGGGGCACGTAAGGAGCCCACCCTTTACTAGGCCCGTAATTCGACCTAGGGGCGCATAAGGAGCCCACCCTTTTGGTACAAGCCATTCAAAGTAAAATACATGTCATACTTATACATATCATACATCATACAAGCATGCATCACTTAGGCATACATCATATAAAAGTATGCATCACTTAGGCATACATCATGTCATAAAAGTATGCATCACTTAGGCATATATCATATAAAAGTATGCATCACTTAGGCATACATCATATTAACATGCATATCATAAAAGCATACATATTTTAAGCACATAGAATATCATCAAAGTATGCATATTTCCTTCCACATAGCATATCATAAAAGCATGCATATTTTAAGCACATAATCACTTCATCAAAGCATGCATATTTCTATCCACATGGCACATCACAAAAGCATGCATATTTTAAGCACATAGCATATCATCCAAGCATGCATATTTCTATCTACATAACATATCATAAAAGCATGCATATTTTAAGCACATAACATATCATCCAAGTATGCATATTTCTATCTATATAACATATCATAAAAGCATGCATATTTTAAGCACATAACATATCATCAAAGCATGCATATTTCTAAGCACATATCATATCATGGAAAGTAGAAATCACAAGCATACATGTTTAAGCATAAGGGTGTATCATGTAATTATACTATCATAAGAAACATGGTAACATAGTTAGCTTAGGTTCTAAGCTTCCTAATCTCTTGGGTTCTTATCATGGCCGAACCCCCTTAGATCTCAATTTAGGTAAAAACAACCTCCAAGCATGCGGAACCTAAATTATCATTACATAAATTTCATAGGAAGCATTATAAGTATGATTTACTTGGTTTCTAAGTTCTCCAAGTCCCTAAACTTCATGTGGCCAAACCCTATCAGGTGTGAAATAAGGTCCCAAATGTCATGAAAGCATGGAAACCTTAAACCACATTTATAGCATTTTTTTCCAAGTAACATAGTAAGCATATTGAGCTAGTTCCTAAGTCCTTCAAGCCCTTAACATATGTCATGGTCAAACTTTTAACAAGTGTTCATTAGGGCTAAAAACAAATATACAATCATGTGAACTTGAACTAACATCATGTATAAATTCATAACAAGACATTATACAATATGTATGGCCGAAACTTACCCTAGCCTCAATTAGGTCATTAAACAACATATAGCATAGGAACTTTGTCTTTCTACTTATCATATTTCATGTAGAGTGACATAAGCATATTTAATTTTTGTTCTAGGGTTTCTAGGGCCTCTATCCCTTCATGGCCGAAACATACAATGGTCCATTTAGGTCATGGAAAAATTGTACAAGCATGTGACACAATCAACACATTATCATATTTCCATAAGAAGCATTTTTAACACCTTTGGTTTCATTTCTAAGGCCTCTAGGTCTTTTAAACCCTACTTGGCCGAAACTCAACAGTATATAAACTTGCTTCAAATAGCCTAAAAGCATAAGAAATCATACAAGTTTCATAGCATGTATAAAGACAAGCATAATAAACATACATGTGAATTGTGTCTTAGGCTTCCTAGGTTTCTTTCCCTTTTTCTTTTATTTTTCCTCATGGCCGAAACCTACCAATCTTTAAACTAGGTTTTAAGTGGCCTAAAGCATGGAAAACCTAAGTAAGTTTCATGGCAAAAATTACTAAGAACATCATATACAAAGTGGGTTCATAAACAAGCTAGGACCCTTGTGATTTTACATATCATATATCATGTAACAAATTTTCTATACTCCAATTAAACATGAGAGCATTAAACAACTTTCATATCATGATATCACAGAGGTCTTGAGCATATTAGAATTTTGTTCAAGCTTTTCTAAACTATCCATCTTATCATGGCCGAAAATCTAAAATAAGAGTTCATGAATTTCTAGCAATGTTCAACATGCAATTCTTTAAGAGAACTCTATATTCTATCATACAAACATGGTTACTTAAATTTAAAGGTCTTCCTAACCCTAAGCCCTTTTTCTTGGCCGAAACATATAAATGGATTTCTTTTGGTTCCAAGTAACTTTCAAGCAAGAAAACCAATAAAAGACCCTTAGTAGTTCATGGAGGGAATCTTGTACTAGTTTGGTTACACCATGTTTTCCCTAACCTCCTTAAAATATTTTTGGCCGAAATTCTAGGGTTAGACACTCCTCTGATCAAGCATCAATTAGGTATAAAAATATGAAGAAAATCCTTCCTACATAGCATAGAAAACATGTCATAAAATAAAGACTTGTTTAAACCTTCCTAGATTTGAAAACCCTTTCTTTAGCCGAATTTTCTAAAATTCTTTCCTAGGTTTTCTAATCCTCATAAAATCCGAAAATCGCATAAAAAGCCTTGTACCACAGGTGAGGGGAAGCTTACATCCTTTTCGCTTGTGGATCTAAGGTATGGTGATGGAAGAAGTAGCCTCTTCTTCTAGTTCCTTTCCCTTGATTCCCTTGCTAAGTCCTCCTTGTATCTTAGGCTTTCTTAGGGGAAAAACCTTGGCTTTGGGGCCGAAGATGGAGGAGAGGGGACTGATGGTTTCAGTGAGGGAGAGGAAGAATGAGAGAAAATGAGAGAAAAATAAACTTCTCTTTTCTTGCTCCCTTTTATGTTAAGGGGGAAGAGGTAGCAAGATTGATTTTTTGCTTTCCTTCTCCCTTAACCCATTTTCTATTTTTCTTTCATTTATTTTATTTTCTAATTTATTCTCACCATTCATGATGAAATAAGGGGGAATGAATCCCCTTAATTCCTCTTTAAATTTTCGGCAAAAGCAAAGAGGAAGAGGGAGAGAAAGGGAGGAAGGCAAGTTGTCTTTCTCTTGCTCCTTTCTTGTTTTCTTTTGGCTAGCTTTTACTCTTACCTTTATCATGAGTTTCCCTCCTTTGCTATCAACATCTTCTCTCTATCCCAATTGGTTTCTACTAATTAATTCTATGAAATATAATATAAGAGGTTCAAGGTTCAATCCTTGACTTCCTCTCCTTTTTATTTCATTTTATTTCTTTTTGCTTCAACTCACTTCTTATTATTTTTCTAAGGCAAAATCTCATATTCATATGTTTATCTTAAAAGCTTAGTGGGTGTTACAATCATCATCTCCCTCTCTTCCTCTTGTGGTGGCCGAACCTCTCTCAAAGGCTTGGAGCTCTTGTGGTGGACGGATACTACTTGGAGAAGAAGAAGAAGGAGAGGAAGCTAGCATCTCTTGGAGCTTGGTTAGTGTTTTGATTTTCTTCCTTGGTGAAGCTTCTTCCTTTGTGGACGAACCTAGCTAGGAGGAGAAGAAGGTGGTTGGTGGTTTCTCATCTCGGAAGATCGTTGCCCACACAACGTTCGAGGATAGAAGAGGAATACGATAGAAGATCAAGAGGTTTTTTCTACAAGGTATAACTAGTAATTTTACTTTCCGCATCATACTAGTTATTTCTACAAGCTCGTTCTCTGGACTGGATGGAGTCGGAGAGGGCTCGGTAGCTCGTTCTCCGGACGAAGTCGGAGAGAGCTCGGCAGCTCGGTAGCTCGGTAGCTCG
Source organism: Zingiber officinale (assembly GCF_018446385.1). Classification (NCBI taxonomy): domain Eukaryota; kingdom Viridiplantae; phylum Streptophyta; class Magnoliopsida; order Zingiberales; family Zingiberaceae; genus Zingiber; species Zingiber officinale. The sequence continues at coordinate 92,039,380 of NC_056002.1, read as the reverse complement.
GCAGCTCGCTCTCCGGACTAGGTCAGAGAGGGCTCGGTAGCTCGTTCTCTGGACTGGATGGAGTCGGAGAGGGCTCGGTAGCTCATTCTCCGGACGAAGTCAGAGAGAGCTCGGTAGCTCGGTAGCTTGGTAGCTCGGTAGTTCGGTAGCCCGGTAGCTCGGTAGCTCGGTAGCTCTGACTAGGTCAGAGAGGGCTCGGTAGCTCGTTCTCAGGACCAGGTAGGGTTTAGGGCTGGGAGCTCTAAACCTGGATCGGTCTGGTGACCGATCCAGTGATACGCTGGTTGATTGATCGGTCTGGTGACTGATCAGTAACCGATCAGTAGCTTTCTGTGAGAGTTACTGATCGGTCTGGAGACCAATCAGAGACGAGGCCAACTCTCACACAGAGTTGGCTGATCGGTCTGGGGACCGATCAGCCTAAGGCCTGATCGGTCCACAGACCGATCAACACCATCCCAGACCGATCAGGATGTGTCCTGATAGGTCCAGAGAACCATGGATCGGTCTGCTGACCGATCCACAGCGATGTCGTTTGTATTCTGCTATTTTTCTGCAACTTCTGATTTCTCTGAACTAACGATCTTCTATGATCTTTTTGAGTTACAGGTTGCAGGTATCATGACGATGCTTGAATTCAAATTAAGGTCTATTAGAGGAATAAGACAAAATGGTCTTTCTACTGAGCTTGACTGCAAATGGTGCATTTGAAGCATCAACGGATACTGGCGATCTGGGTATGTTCTGGCTGCAATCAGCTTGACTCCTTGGCATTGGTTCGAGCTCAGAAGACACCAGTGAAGACCATGGATGGTATTGGTGTGAGTTCAGAGGACCAGATGAGGAGGAGAAGTGATTGGCGACGCCTGAGTTGATCGCAGTGATTCGATACAGGTTGCAGCGATTCTATGCAGCTTGCAGTGATTCGATGCAGGCAAATGCAGTGAGAAAGCAGAATAAGGAGGAAGAAGAGAGGTTTGCTAAGGTTAAGGAAAAACTCTCTGTCGACCAAAGCAAGGGCGCTGTGTGGTTGAGCTCTTGGCTGAGGAATCCTTCTGTCTTTGCGCGTTGTTTTCATTGTGGCTGTGAGTTCATTTGTTCATTCCTTTAGCCACAAAGCTCTGTAAGTCTGTGGTTCATTTCATATCATTTTCTGTGACTTTTGTGGAGAGGTTTCTCCACCGAGAAGGAGAAATACTTAGCCGGAATCTGTCCGGGGGTTGATCTACCGAAAGATCAAGGGATCGTCCACCTTACGGACACGCCGAGGAGTAGGGGCAAGTTATCCCCGAACCTCGTACATCATTGTGTTAGTGGTGTTTTGTTTTCTTCCTTGTATTAGTTTGTTTTTGCTTATTTCCGCTGTGCTAACAAAGTTCTGGAAGAAAATTTGTGTAAGTTTGCGAAGAGGCTATTCACACCCCCCCTCTCTAGCCATCCGAAGATCCTAACAAGTGGTATCAGAGCTTGGCGCTCTTCATCCGGACTAACACCCTAAAGAGCAAGAAGATGGCTATGAAGGAAGGCTTTAGCACCAATCGTCCACCCTACTTCGACGGAGCGGATTTCCAATATTGGAAGAGCCGCATGGAGTATTACCTCAAGACCGACATCTTCATGTGGTTCTCGGTCAAGGAAGGGTTCACACCTCCAAAGGACGAAGAAGGTAAGGAACTAGACTCGTCAAGGTGGTCCGCCGAGCAAACCCGCAAAGGACAAGCCGATGCCAAGGCAGTGGTAACCCTACAATGTGGGCTAGCCAAAGATCAGCTTGTCAAGGTAGGTCCATTCGTAAGTGCAAAAGATTTGTGGAACAAGCTCATCGAGCTCCAAGAAGGAACCCGAGACTCTCGGATCGCCAAGAGAGACTTGTTCCTAAACCAACTACAAAACCTCACCATGAAGGAGAACGAAACGGTAAGTGAACTACACGGAAGGTTCAAAGAGATCCTCAATGGTCTTCATTCCGTGGATGAACGCGTAGAGAATCGCGATCTCGTAAGGTATGCACTCAAAGCTTTTCCAAGGAATGCCTTGTGGTCATCTATGGTAGATGCCTACAAGGTTTCCAAGGACCTTTCAATTGTTAAGTTAGATGAATTTTTCTGTGAAATGGAACTTCATGAACTTGCTAACAAAGGTCAAAAAGAGAAAGGTATTGCCTTAGTTGCAGGAGAAAAGAGCAAGGATGGAAGAAGAAAGAAAGAAAAGAAGAAGGAGAAAGAGATCCCTACATCCTCATCCTCCTCCGAGTCTGATGATGAAGGTGGATCATCATCAAGCGAGATGGCCAACTTTGTAAGGAGGATCATGAGAAGGAGCCGAAGATACAAAGGGAAAGGTAAACCTACTGATCAAAATATGGATAAAACTAATGCTACTTGTTATGAGTGTAGCAAGAAAGGACACTATCGGAAAGATTGTCCAAAACTCAAGAAGAAGGAGGAAAGGGCCAAGAAGAAGAAAGCTCTCAAAGTTACTTGGGATGAATCCTCCTCAAGCTCATCGGAGGAAGAGAAGAAGGAGAAAAGCACACGTCAACTAGCGCTCATGGCAAGGGAGGAACTGGATTCCGGAAGTGATGGTGACACAAGTGACACGTCAGCCGCGGCTTCATCATCTTCGGATGATGAAGAGGTAACTTCGCCTCATTTAGAAAAGTGTTATAGAACTATTACTCATTTATCTACTTTGCTCAAGAAATCAAAAACAGAAATTAAATCACTAAAAGATGAAGTAGAAAAATTGAAGGCTCTTAGGGAAGATGAGGTCGATGACCTACATCAAGAGCTTCTTGAGGATGAAAACAAAGCTTTAAAGAGTGAAGTTGAGAAACTCAAGAAAATGCTTGAGAAATTCTCAACTAGCTCTAAGACCTTAGACATGATTCTAAATGCCCAAAGGGCGGTCTACAACAAGGCTGGATTAGGATACCAACCTAAGGAGTCTAGTTTCATTTCCTTAGTGTCTAGAACCCAATTTCATAGATCACATGCTTCTAGGGTTCATGAGACTAGGAAAGGTGTGACCAAGGCATGGGTTCCTAGGTCTTTCATTGTAGATGCATTAGGTCCCAAGATTTGGGTACCTAAAACATCTATCTTTCGTGTCTTGTAGGCATTTGTCAAGGGGGAGCATCTATCAACTTGGTTTGTTGATAGTGGATGCTCCAAGCACATGACCGGGGACAAATCACTCTTTACTACCCTTCAAAACAAAAATAGAGGTAATGTGTCCTTTGGTAATAATGGTAGCCTTAAGGTTATAGGAGTTGGAGATATTCAAATATCCAAATGTCTCCAAATCAAAAATGTCCTTCTAGTCAAGGGGATGACTTTTAATCTCCTAAGTGTCAGCCAATTGTGTGATACGGGTTACACAATTGAGTTTCATTCAAGTCAATGCCTGGTCAAACACATTGACACACTTGACACGGTACTAGTAGGCACAAGGGTAGATAACATTTACCAAGTATCCTTTAAAAGTGCTACTAATGCCTCTGCTAAGTGTTTCATGTCAAAAGAAGAAGAATCATGGTTGTGGCATAGAAGGTTGGCTCACGTAAACATGAAGAACATTCGGAAGCTGGCCAACAAAGGATTAGTACGAGACTTACCAAGCATCAAGTATCAAAAGACAAAATTATGTGATGCATGTCAAAAGGGTAAGCAAACAAAAGAGGCTCATAAAGGTAAAATCACTGTAAGTACATCTACTGCTTTAGATTTATTGCATATGGATTTGTTTGATTGCAGTAATGTTATTTCATTGAATGGGAGTAGATACTGTTTAGTGATCATTGATGATTTTACTAGATATACATGGACCGTCTTTTTGAAAAATAAGGATCAAACTATAGATGTTTTTGTTTCTTTTTGTAGAAAAACTGAAAATGAAAAATCGACAACAATTAAAACAATTAGAAGTGATCATGGTGGAGAATTTCAAAACCATAGATTTTTAGAGTTTTGCCAAGAAAAAGGATATAGGCATGAGTTCTCTACTCCAAGGACCCCACAACAAAATGGGGTTGTGGAGAGAAAGAACCGAGTTTTGCAAGAGGCTGCACGAAGCATGCTTAATGAGTACTCATTACCGAACTACTTATGGGCTGAAGCGGTAAATACCGCTTGCTATGTGCAAAACCGAGTCTTGATACATAGGTTTTTAGGAAAGACTCCCCATGAACTTTGGTTTGGGAAACCTCCTACAATTAAACATCTTAGGGTGTTTGGTTGTAAGGTGTTTATCTTGAACACCAAGGATCATCTTGGAAAGTTCACGGCTAAGGCTGATGAAGGGATACTGGTCGGGTACTCTCTCATCAGCAAAGCCTATCGAGTCTACAACAATAGGACTAAGTTGATTGAAGAGTCCTCGGATGTAGCTTTTGAAGAAATCCCTAAATCATATGATCAATCAAGGGATGTAGGAGAAATTTAATTTGAACTTAGAAATCTAAGTTTAAATGATCAAAACATAGAAAGAGTCGAAGTTGACTCCGATGACGATGAGCAAAGGCAAGAGAGGACTCAGTCTGATCTTTTGCCTAATATTGAGCCCTTGCCTGTGTCTAGTGAGACCACTCATGAGACACCGTCAACACCAAGGCAATCTAGGATAGCCTCTAGTCATCCCCAAGACCAGATTGTGGGAGACATCCAACAAGGGGTTAGGACTAGATCATTCTTTAGAAATGAGTCTAATGAGGTCGCCTTGATCTCAGAAATCGAACCAAAATTAGTTGATGATGCATTGCACGATCCTGACTGGGTCATAGCTATGCAAGATGAGTAGGTCAATTTGAAAGGAGCCAAGTGTGGGACTTAGTTCCTAGACCTAAGAAGACCACCATTATTGGAACCAAATGGGTCTTCAAAAATAAGTTAAACCAAAAGGGAGAAGTCGTAAGAAACAAGGCAAGACTTGTAGCCAAGGGCTATAGTCAAGTCGAAGGCCTCGATTATGATGAGACTTATGCTCCTGTGGCCCGATTAGAGTCCATTCGTTTAATGCTAGCTTTTGCTGCTCATAGAGGCTTCAAGCTCTATCAAATGGACGTCAAATTAGCCTTCTTAAATGGTTTCATTAAAGAAGAGGTCTATGTTGAACAACCACCCGGGTTTGTGAATACCGAAGCTCCAAACCACGTGTACAAGCTCAAGAAAGCTCTGTATGGGCTTAAACAAGCACATCGAGCTTGGTACGAAAGGTTGTCAATGTACTTACTAGAAAAGGGTTTTGCGAGAGGTCAAATAGACCCAACACTATTTTTGCGTAGAGATGGTGAAAACATATTTGTAGCCCAGGTGTATGTCGATGACATAATTTGTGGCTCAAATAACAAGGGCTATTTAAATGAATTTATCACTCACATGGAAAGTGAGTTTGAGATGAGTCTGGTGGGCGAATTGACATTCTTCCTTGGACTTGAAATTAAACAAACTCGAGATGACATTTATGTCCATCAGACAAAATACACTCAAGAGATGCTCAAGAAATTCAAAATGAGTGACTCTAAGGAAGTATCTACTCCAATGGCGACAAACACTCGCCTTGACAATGATGAGAATGGAAAACCAGTTGATCTGACGCAATATAGAAGCATGATCGGTAGTCTTCTATATCTCACAGCTAGTCGACCGGACATACTTTTTGCTGTGGGCATGTGCGCTAGATATCAGGTCTGTGCCAAGGAATCTCATTTAATTGCTGTTAAGAGAATTTTGAGATACCTTAAGGGAACAATTAGAGTAGGTCTGTGGTATCCACGTACTGAGTCTTTTGATTTGATAGGTTATACCGACTCCGATTATGCTGGGTGCAAGTTGGATCGGAAAAGCACTAGTGGGGGTTGTCAATTTTTAGGTTCATCTTTGGTTAGTTGGTCAAGTCGGAAACAACATTGCGTTGCTCTCTCCACGACCGAGGCTGAATACATTGCCATGGGAGAGAGTGTATCACAATTGTTGTGGATGATCCACACCCTAGAAGATTATGGACTTTCGTATAAGGGAGTGCAAGTGTTATGTGACAACATTAGCACAATAAACCTAATGAAAAATCTTGTCCATCATTCAAGAACCAAACATATTGAAGTGCGTCACCACTTCATTAGAGATCATGTAGCTAGGGGAGACATTGCGCTCACATATGTTGAGTCAAAGTCAAATCTAGCCGATATTTTCACCAAACCTCTTCCGGAAAATGAATTTAGTCATTTGAGGAGAGAATTGGGAATGTGTTTGACTCAATAGACCATTCGGACATCATCATGATCAATGAGGACAGTCAACACAACAAGAGAAATTGGGAAATTAATTTTGGCAACTTGGGGACATCTCACACAAACTATAAGGCTTAACAAATTATTTTTATTTGCTAGAAATGGAGTGAGATGCTAGGATCAGCAGAATTATTCAAAATGTATCATACATCTCTTGAATAATTAGGTTGAAGAGACATCAATTGAGTATGGGGAAGACCATTACATAATTCATGTGTATTTGGTTCCTAGATCTTACTCATATATTCCAACCAAGGAAACTTGGTTGGACCTTTTCCTATAAATCATGTAACCTTGATTGTTGGACTGTTTGATACACCTTAGATGTGTGTGAGATATTAGGATTATGAGTTAGGATCAAGGTGCATAGTTCTTGTACCTAGATGAGCCTAATTCGAAATGGAGGATCATAGGGAAAGCTCGTGTACAAGTCATGTACACTTAGCCCTAAGATTGTGGTCCTAAATTAAATGGTTTAAAAACATTTCAAAATTGATTTGAAAAACCTTGATAAAGCTTTTCTAGTGATAGCATTCATCATTGAGCAAGTTGATACAAAGTTGAGGTAAACTTGAACTATTTCAAAGTTTTTAAACTTTGTATCAAGATTTGAAAATGGAAGTTATTTTCATAGAAAACTATTTTTCCATGATAGTATATGGTATAAGGAATGTATCCTCGAAATTTTATAATTTTTGGAATTTTCTGTAATTTTGTAGGGGTTTCTGAATTTCGGAAAGAAGAAATTCAGAAATCAGACATGTGACCGATCAGGAGGTTTCCTGATCGGTCCAGGGGATACTGGATCGGTCACTGGACCGATCCAGGGAGCTCCTGATCGGTCTGGTGACCGATCCAGTGAGGTCTGACCGGTCTGGTGACCGATCAGAGCGTGCTAAAATGCTGATTTTCGACTGTGTTGTCTGAAATTTCAGCTGAAAGTTAAAACACAGTTTATGTTTTAGATTTCTAAAGGGTTGAAACTCTCCAAGACATTGTTGGTGCAATGGTCAAGGGGGAGTTGATCTTTAGGGGGAGTATTACCTATTAATCAAGGGGGAGTTGACTTTTAGGGGGAGTTTTTACTCTAAAGACTTGAGTGATATGGGATTATCACTAAGCTGATTGTTGACTTTAGTATCAAGGGGGAATTTAAGGGTTTCAATGAAAGGTATGGGACTTTCATTAGGAAGAAACTCTTGACCTTGATTCACTCTTTTTGATGTGTGTCAAAAAGGGGGAGAATGGGAGAATGTCCAAAGAATGTTCAAGGAAGAACATTAGAGTTTGGGGAGAATGTTCAAGGAAGAACATTGGAAAACCTAGGTTAGGTTATCGGGTTAACCTAACTTGATTATGGTTTTTGTCAAACATCAAAAAGGGGGAGATTGTTGGTGCAACCTTAGGTCAAGGTTGACCTGGTTGACCTGACTCGAGTTGACCTGACTCGAGTTGTATTTTGATGTTTGATGAGAATAGAAAAGTTCTATTCTGATGAAAGGGGGAGATTGATGGTGCAACCTTAGGTCAAGGTTGACCTGGTTGACCTGACTCGAGTTGACCTGACTCGAGTTGTATTTTGATGTTTGACGAGAATAGAAAAGTTCTATTTGACGAGAATAGAAAAGTTGTATTCTGATGTTTGACAGAATACAAACTTGGGAGATTGTGGGTGCAATCTTTGGTCAAGGTTGACCTGGTTGACCCGAGGTGAGTCGACCTGATTCGGGAAAGTCCTGGTGAGTGAAGTCAGGCAAGGGAAATCTAGATAGGTCAAGGTTGACCAGACATCTGGTGAAAAGACCAAGCAGGGTGCTTGGCACGAGAAAAGCCCCAGTATGGAGACTTGGCACGAGAAAAGTCCAAGTATGGAGACTTGGCACGGAAAAGTCCAAGCAGGGAGCTTGGCACGGGAAAAGTCCAAGTATGGAGACTTGGCACGAGAGAAGTCCAAGTATAGAAGCTTGGCATGGGAAGTCAGAGAGGGCTTGGTAGCTCGGTAGCTCGGTAGCTCGGCAGCTCGCTCTCTGGACTAGGTCAGAGAGGGCTCGGTAGCTCGTTCTCTGGACCGGATGGAGTCGGAGAGGGCTCGGTAGCTCATTCTCCGGACGAAGTCGGAGAGAGCTCGGTATCTCGGTAGCTTGGTAGCTCGGTAGTTCGATAGCTCGGTAGCTCGGCAGCTCGCTCTCTGGACTAGGTCAGAGAGGGCTCGGTAGCTCGTTCTCTGGACTGGATGGAGTCGGAGAGGGCTCGGTAGCTCGTTCTCCGGACGAAGTCGGAGAGAGCTCGGCAGCTCGGTAGCTCGGCAGCTCGCTCTCCGGACTAGGTCAGAGAGGGCTCGGTAGCTCGTTCTCTGGACCGGATGGAGTCGGAGAGGGCTCGGTAGCTCGTTCTCCGGACGAAGTCGGAGAGAGCTCGGTAGCTCGGTAGCTCGGTAGCCCGGTAGCTCGGTAGCTCGGTAGCTCTGACTAGGTCAGAGAGGGCTCGGTAGCTCGTTCTCAGGACCAGGTAGGGTTTAGGGCTGGGAGCTCTAAACCTGGATCGGTCTGGTGACCGATCCAGTGATACGCTGGTTGACTAATCGGTCTGGTGACCGATCAGTAACCGATCAGTAGCTTTCTGTGAGAGTTACTGATCGGTCTGGAGACCAATCAGAGACGAGGCCAACTCTCACACAGAGTTGGCTGATCGGTCTGGGGACCGATCAGCCTAAGGCCTGATTGGTCCACAGACCGATCAGCACCATCCCAGACCGATCAGGATGTGTCCTGATCGGTCCAGAGAACCATGGATCGGTCTGCTGACCGATCCACAGCGATGTCGTTTGTATTCTGCTGTTTTTCTGCAACTTCTGATTTCTCTGAACTAACGATCTTCTGTGAGCTTTTTGAGTTACAAGTGTTGGAGTGTATACTGAAAGCCTAAGCTTTGTAAACATTTATTATGAATAAAGAATCACATTTGGTCTAATTGTCTACATTTGTTTGTAGTTGTTCATTTAATTTATATTGTAGATAACATAGTATGTAGTGTCACATACAGAAGATGATGTTATCAGTACCTTATAAATTATAAACAATAGCTCACAACCAAAATGGAAAAGGAACAAACCATTAGAAGGTCGTAGTGTAATTAGGTATTAGTTTATCTTGACTATATAATTACACTAGTACACTCAGAGTGTATTGAGTAGGACCATTTGAGGTCGTTTCTTTTATACTGACTTTATAAAGGAACAAAGACCTCAGTTATTATGGAAGTGTGTGCTCTTAACCCTAATATAATAACAAGCACATATATTTGATATTTATTTCTTTAATTTATCAATGGGTGAGATTTAGTTCGTTGAATCAATAAACCCGATAAGTTGGGAAATGGTATCACTTATAGTGTGTGTTGTTGATTATAGAAGGAAACTGTGTCCTAGAGATACTAGGTTGATAATGTCCTCAAGAGGAGCTCATAAAGATTGTCATGTTAAACCTGCGGTGGACTTAGTCCGACATGACAATAAGGTTGAGTGGTACTACTCTTGGACTTAGATATTAATTAAATGAGTTGTCGAACTCACTTAATTAGTGGACATTCGATATCTTAAACACAGGAGACTAACACACTCATAATAAGAAGGAGTCCAAAATGTAATTTGGGATTGGTGCGGTAGTTCAATGATAGTTCTCTAGTGGAATGAATTATCATTGATAAAATTAAGTTGTGTGTTGGCGAACACGGGATGCTTAATTTTATCGGAGACCAAAACCAATTCCTCCTCTCGGTCCCTATCGTAGCCTCTTATTTATAGAGTTCTATACCCACCTATACCCACCTTCTATACCCACTAATAAGGGGTCGGCCAAGCTAGCTTGGGAACCAAGCTAGGGCCGGCCTAGGTATATTATTGGCCTAGCTTGAACCCAAGCTAGTGGGGGCCGGCCAAATTAAATTAAAAAGGGATTTTAATTTTAATTTTTATTATTATGTGGAAGATATAATTTAAAGAGAATTAAAATTAAAATATCTCTCTTGTAAAAGATCTATAAAAGATTAAAGAAAGAGATTAGATCTCTTTCCTTATTTGTAGATTGGAGAGATGTTTTATTTTTTCTTTAAAAATTATTCACATGTTGATAAAATTAAAATTATAGAAATTTCCTTTTATCAACCATGAAGAGATTTTAAATAGAAATTTTATTTTTTAAAATTTCCGGAAACAAATTAGGAAGTTTTAATTGTTGATTAAAACTTGTCCAAATTGTTTTCCAATGATGTGGCCGGCCATTGAAGATTGATTTGGAAAATTTATTTTATTTTTCTAAATTAAATCATGTCAAGGAAATTGAGGAAATTTTATTGTAATTAAATTTCCTAATTTGCCTAGGCCAAGGAATATAAAAGAAGGGGTGAGGGTGCCTTCATGAGATACAACATCTATTATCTCTCTCCCTCTTTTGTTCCTTGGTGTGGCCGGCCAACCTCTCCCTCTCTTCCTCTTGTGGTGGCCGAACCCTACTCTTCCATTGGAGCTCTTGTGGTGGCCGGATACTACTCGGAGAAGAAGAAGAAGAAGGAGAGAAAGCTAGCATCTCTTGGAGCTTGGTTAGTATTTTGATTTTCTTCCTTGGTGAAGCTTCCTCTTTGTTGGCCGAACCTAGCTAGGAGGAGAAGAAGGTGATTGGTGGTTTCTCGTCTCGGAAGATCGTTGCCCACACAACGTCCGAGGTTAGAAGAGGAATACGGTAGAAGATCAAGAGGTTTTTCTACAAGGTATAACTAGTAATTTTTATTTCCGCATCATGCTAGTTATTTATGGAAATAATACCAAATACAAGAGGCTTACGTTCTAGTATTTCGAATATGTTTTTCGATGTTGTGTTCTTTTGTTTTCTTTCTTTTCCTTGTGATTTGATTGTTCTCTTTGGTTAACCTAAAGTTATTATAGGAAATTAAATATTAGCTTTCTATTAAAGGTTTTGTCTAGTCAGTGGTGGTTGCTCCCATATCCAAGAAGGTCATGTGCCTCGCCACGTCAGTACTGGGAACCTTTTATGGAAATTAATATTTAATGGAATTAATAACTTTAGGAGACTTGGGTCGAACGTGTTAAGTTCCGCCGGAGATCCAAGTCAAAACCTAAAAGAACAAATAGATTAAGTTTTGGATCAAACGTGTTAAGTTCCGCAGGCGATCCAAAATTTAATTTAAAAGAACACATGGTAGCTAGGAAAAGGTTCAGACCTTTGTACAAAATTTTGTACAGTGGAACCTCTAGGTTTTCCGAGTAGCAACCAACAATTGGTATCAGAGCTAGGGTTTTGCCTCTGTGTATTTGGTATTTAGTTTAATTATGCACATGTCATACATAATTTAGGCAGGTTAATAGTAGGATGTGCTAATTTTGTGGATGCAGGATCCAACTATTATGGCTTTTAGTTAATTATGTGTGTGATTGGACCCTTGGACATGTCAAGGGCAATTTATATGTGTGTGCATGATTGTATTAAAATATAGCAGGAGCTGTATTTAGTTTTATTAGGATTTTATTTTTGATCTAGATACATGTACATTCCTTTTATGGAATATAGGATCAAAAATGTAAAATTCTATTTATGTCGCGGATCGAATCTTGCAAAGCGTGGAACCTTCTAAGGACCAGAGGCGCAGCGGAACAGATGGATGCGACAGCTAGACCCGGAGGCGGTGGCTAAATATGGCAGCAGCTTGGGATGACAACACACGGAGGACAATTAAGAGATAAAAGCCATAATAGTTGAAAATTAAATTTTCTATTTATTACTTTTATATTGTGCTGTGTGTGCATGTTAGTTTACAAGTTTAGTAGGCTAGCATAGTTAAAATTCCTCATTTATAAATAACTAAGTGGGAGAGGGATTTTTAAATAAATCCCATGGTCTCCATTACTGGTTTGTAAGTGATGCAAACAAGCTTGCGCGTTGGCTCTGAGTGCCTTCCTCCATAACGGATGAGCTTGTTTGTGGATCACTAGAACAGACTTCCATTTTTGGATGACTATAGGAAATTAATTAAGAGTGTGTGATCTTCCCCAACGGAAGGGGCATAATCTTATTAATGGACTTAGTGTCAAGTAATGGTATACACTTAGACACATCTAATAGTATTCTCCCCAACGGAGTCACTATTATTATTTGTGTGACCAAATAATACCAACTATTAATTTTATTTGTCAAAAAGTTAGGTTGACAAGATAATAAAATTAATGGGTTAAAACCCTCCTTTTACAAATGTTGAATTTGTATACGTCCACACTAACGTGGCATACAAAATTCACGATGTGATAAGGTGTTGGTTAATTTAAAATAGTATTGTTTGAGGAATCAATATTATTCTAAATTTAGAGTTCTGACCAAAAGTTATTTGTGATTCTTAGGATGACTTTCAACCCACTGTCCATCATACTTCAACAGAATAGACTTACTGGACCTAATTACATAGATTGGAAAAGGAACTTGGACATTGTTCTTACTGCTGAAAGCTATAAATTTGTACTGACTGAGCCTTGCCCTGAAGCACCTACTGGTGAATCTACCCAAGAGGAGATTGAATATCATAAGAAATGGGTAAAAGCAGATGAGATGGCTCGGCGTTACATTTTGGCTTCAATGTCAAATGTATTGCAACATCAGCATCAAGATTTACCAACAACTTATGATATTATGAACAATCTCAAGGAACTCTTTGGTCATCAAGATAGGGCTTCTAGGCAAGAAGCCATGAGAAAGATAATGACAGCCACCATGCAAGAGGGTACTCCTGTAAGGGATCATATCCTAAAGATGATGGCTTATCTGAACGAAATACAGATCCTTGGAGGAGAAATTGATGGGGAAACCCAGATCGATATGATCCTCCAAACGCTACCTAGAAGTTTTGAGCAGTTCCGCCTGAACTATAATATGAATAAAAGGATTTATTCATTAGGGAAACTACTGACAGAACTTCAAGCAGCAGAAGGATTGTTCCGTCACAATTCTCAAATTCACTATGCTGAAAATGGTTCTACTTCTAAACCGAAAGGAAAGAAGAAGAAGAAACAAGCTGGCTCAGCAAAGAAAGTGAATAAATCTCAGAGTACGGATTTAAAGATGGAGTGAAGAAGCCAAGGGCAAGTGCTTCATCTGCAAGCAGACTGGAAGGCGGACTGTCCTCGTAGGAACCAAAACAAAGGTATATCTCATGCTCGGTTGTTGAAACATGTTTAGCGGTGTTATCTACTAGCACCTGGTGTGTAACGGGAGCCACTGATCATGTCTGCAATTCCTTGCAGGGGTTCCAGAAACCGACTATCTGAAGGGGAGATTACCGTCTACATGGGCAATGCTACTAAGGTGGCATCTGTTGGGAGACGTCTACTTGTCTTTTAGTAGAAATAGAAATTTGGTTTTAAGAAATTGTCTTTATGTACCCAGTTTTAGAAAGAATTTAATTTTAGTTTCTAAACTGTTTATAGATGGATATTCAGTTTCTTTCAGTAACGATGTAGTTATTAAAAGAAATAAAGTGATTATCTGTTCTGGTGCATTAGTTGACAATTTGTATATTTTAAATCCAATTTCTTCCACAAAGCAAAACATGGAAATTTATAACTCATCTTCTAATTCTAATAAGAGAAAAGAACCTTCAGAAATGAACCAAGCATATCTTTGGCATCTAAGACTTGGTCATATTAATTTAAGTAGGATTCAGAGGCTTATAGCCGATGGACTTTTGAGTTCATTAGAGTTGGAAAATTTTCCAACTTGTGAATCTTGCTTAGAAGGTAAAATGACCAAGAGGCCCTTCAAGGCCAAGGGGTATAGAGCCAAAGAAGTGTTAGAGTTGGTTCACTCTGATTTGTGTGGTCCTATGTCTGTCCAGGCAAGAGGAGGTTTTGAATATTTTGTCTCTTTCATAGACGATTATTCAAGATATGGATACATTTACCTAATGCGCCGCAAGTCCGAATGCTTTGACAAGTTCAAAGAATACAAGGCTGATGTGGAGAAACGATTAGGTAAAAGTATCAAGACACTACGATCTGATCGTGGTGGCGAATACCTCTTAGGAGAGTTTAGGAATTACTTATCAGAGGCCGGGATTCAATCCCAATTGTCTGCACCTGGAACACCCCAACAGAATGGTGTAGCAGAACGAAGGAATAGGACTCTTATGGAGATGGTTAGATCGATGATGAGTTATTCAGAATTACCAAATTCGTTTTGGGGATATGCTCTGGAAACAGTATACGTTCTGAACTTAGTACCTTCTAAATCAGTTTCTTCTACTCCCATAGAATTGTGGAATGGGCGAAAACCCGTCTAAGACATATTCGGATTTGGGGTAGTCCAATTGAAACCAGATCTTGATAAGTTAGAATCTCATACTGAAGTTCGCGTGTTTGTAGGATATCCCAAAGGCGAAAGGTGGTTTATTTTATAGTCCTAAAGACCGAAGGTCATTGTTAGCACCAATGCCCGCTTTTAGAAGAAGACTATATAATGGATCACAAGCCCGAGTAAAGTTGTTTTAGAAGAACTTAGAGAGGACATGTCTACTTCAACAGGACAAGATGAAGTACCACAAGAGCGCAACACGTGTCACACATGATACACAACCACGGATGCGTCGTCGTAGTGGGAGGGTTGTAAGGCGCTGAAAGATTCATATTTTGGGAGAGTCTTGGACTTGATCCGGGTAAACATGAACCTGATCCGTGTCATATGACGAAAAGATATAGATGCAGGATCTTGGCAAAAGGCAATGAATTCGAAATAGAGTCCATGTACTCTAATAAGGTTTGGGAGCTTGTAGAACCACCGATGGTGTAAAAGCCGTTGGATGCAAGTGGATCTACAAAAGGAAAAGAGGGACAGACGGGAAGGTAGAAACCTTCAAAGCTAGGCTTGTTGCAAAAGGGTACACTCAAAAAGAGGGAATTGATTATGAGGAACCTTTTCACGGTAGCCATGCTTAAGTCTATCCGGATACTCTTATCCATTCGCTCATATGGATTATGAGATTTGGCAAATGGATGTCAAGACTTTCCTTAATGGAAGTCTTGAAGAGAACATCCATATGAAGCAACGAAGGGTTCATTGAAAAGGCAAAGAGCATCTAGTGTGCAAGCTCAATCGGTCCATTTATGGACTGAAGCAAGCTTCAAGTCTTGGAACATCCGGTTTAATGAAGTAATCCAGTCATATGGATTTATTCAAAGTCCGGATGAGTCTTGTGTATATAAGAAGTGTAACGGAAACGTGGTGGTATTTCTTGTACTATCGTAGATGATATTTTGTTAATTGGCAACAATGTCAAGGTATTATCGGACGTAAGGGTATGGTTGTCCAAACAATTTGATATGAAGGACTTAGGAGAATGTGCACACATTCTTGGGATCAAAGTTATAAGGGATCGTAAGAAAAGAATGTTGTGTCTATCCCAAGCTTCATATATAGATACAATCCTTGCTCGTTTAACATGCAGATTCCAAGAAAGGTTTCTTACCTTTTAGACATGGAGTAGCTCTATCTAAAGAGATGTCTCCAAAGACATCAAAAGAGATAGAGGACATGAAAGCAGTTCCTTTTGGCTGTAGGAAGCCTAATGTATGCAATATACGAGACACGATATCTGTTTTGCCGGGCATGGTCAGCAGATATCGAGTAACCTGGACAAGGACATTGGACTGCGTAAAGCATATATTAGGCAGAGAATTTGATCTAGTTTACACGAAGTTTGACTTCCAGTCAGCACGGATTCAGATTTTCAATCAGATAGGGATAACATGAAGTCTACATCAGGCTATGTGTTTACTTTAGGAGGTGGAGCCATTTCATGGAGGAGTGTTAAGCGAAAATGCGTTTCGGACTCAACCATGGAAGCTGAGCTCTGAGGCGGCTAAAGAAGCAGTATGGCTCAGGAACTTTCTAATGGACTTAGATGTGATTCTGGTTTGCCCAAAATCATCACAATTTATTGTGATAATAGTGGTTGCAAACTCGAAGGAACCACGAGCTCATAAGGCAAGTAAACATAGAGCGCAAGTACCACCGATACGAGATATTGTGAAGCGAGGAGAAGTTGTCATCGCCAAGATTGCATCAGCGGATAACCTGGCAGATCCTTTCACTAAGGCCCTTCGGCGAAAGCTTTCGATCGGCATGTGGAGGGAATGGGAATCAGATGTATGGTAGAAGATATGGCAGCTTAGTCATTAGTATAAGTGGGAGATTGTTGGAGTGTATACTGAAAGCCTAAGCTTTGTAAACATTTATTATGAATAAAGAATCACATTTGGTCTAATTGTCTACATTTGTTTGTAGTTGTTCATTTAATTTATATTGTAGATAACATAGTATGTGGTGTCACATACAGAAGATGATGTTATCAGTACCTTATAAATTATAAACAGTAGCTCACGACCAAAATGGAAAAGGAACAAACCATTAGAAGGTCGTAGTGTAATTAGGTATTAGTTTATCTTGACTATATAATTACACTAGTACACTCATAGTGTATTGAGTAGGACCATTTGAGGTCGTTTCTTTTATACTGACTTTATAAAGGAACAAAGACCTCAGTTATTATGGAAGTGTGTGCTCTTAACCCTAATATAATAACAAGCACATATATTTGATATTTATTTCTTTAATTTATCAATGGGTGAGATTTAGTTCGTTGAATCAATAAACCCGATAAGTTGGGAAATGGTATCACTTATAGTGTGTGTTGTTGATTATAGAAGGAAACTGTGTCCTAGAGATACTAGGTTGATAATGTCCTCAAGAGGAGCTCATAAAGATTGTCATGTTAAACCCTGCAGGTGGACTTAGTCCGACATGACAATAAGGTTGAGTGGTACTACTCTTGGACTTAGATATTAATTAAATGAGTTGTCAGTAACTCACTTAATTAGTGGACATTCGATATCTTAAACACAGGGAGACTAACACACTCATAATAAGAAGGAGCCCAAAATGTAATTTGGGATTGGTGCGGTAGTTCAATGATAGTTCTCTAGTGGAATGAATTATCATTGATAAAATTAAGTTGTGTGTTCGGGGCGAACACGGTAATTTTATCGGGAGACCAAAACAATTCCTCCTCTCGGTCCCTATCGTAGCCTCTTATTTATAGAGTTCTATACCCACCTATACCCACCTTCTATACCCACCAATAATCAAGCTAGCTTGGGAACCAAGCTAGGGCCGCCTAGGTATATTATTGGGTGGCGGCCTAGCTTGAACCCAAGCTAGGGGCCGGCCAAATTAAATTAAAAAGGGATTTTAATTTTAATTTTTATTATTATGTGGAAGATATAATTTAAAGAGAATTAAAATTAAAATATCTCTCTTGTAAAAGATCTATAAAAGATTAAAGAAAGAGATTAGATCTCTTTCCTTATTTGTAGATTGGAGAGATGTTTTATTTTTTCTTTAAAAATTATTCACATGTTGATAAAATTAAAATTATAGAAATTTCCTTTTATCAACCATGAAGAGATTTTAAAGAGAAATTTTATTTTTTAAAATTTCCGGAAACAAATTAGGAAGTTTTAATTGTTGATTAAAACTTGTCCAATTTGTTCTCCAATGATGTGGTCGGCCATTGAAGATTGATTTGGAAAATTTATTTTATTTTTCTAAATTAAATCATGTCAAGGAAATTGAGGAAATTTTATTGTAATTAAATTTCCTAATTTGCCTAGGCCAAGGAATATAAAAGAAGGGGTGAGGGTGCCTTCATGAGATACAACATCTATTATCTCTCTCCCTCTTTTGTTCCTTGGTGTGGCCGGCCAACCTCTCCCTCTCTTCCTCTTGTGGTGGCCGAACCCTACTCTTCCATTGGAGCTCTTGTGGTGGCCGGATACTACTCGGAGAAGAAGAAGAAGAAGAAGAGAAAGCTAGCATCTCTTGGAGCTTGGTTAGTATTTTGATTTTCTTCCTTGGTGAAGCTTCCTCTTTGTTGGCCGAACCTAGCTAGGAGGAGAAGAAGGTGATTGGTGGTTTCTCGTCTCGGAAGATCGTTGCCCACACAACGTCCGAGGTTAGAAGAGGAATACGGTAGAAGATCAAGAGGTTTTCTACAAGGTATAACTAGTAATTTTTATTTCCGCATCATGCTAGTTATTTATGGAAATAATACCAAATACAAGAGGCTTACGTTCTAGTATTTCGAATATGTTTTTCGATGTTGTGTTCTTTTGTTTTCTTTCTTTTCCTTGTGATTTGATTGTTCTCTTTGGTTAACCTAAAGTTATTATAGGAAATTAAATATTAGCTTTCTATTAAAGGTTTTGTCTAGTCAGTGGTGGTTGCTCCCATATCCAAGAAGGTCATGTGCCTCGCCACGTCAGTACTGGGAACCTTTTATGGAAATTAATATTTAATGGAATTAATAACTTAAGGAGACTTGGGTCGAACGTGTTAAGTTCCGCAGGAGATCCAAGTCAAAACCTAAAAGAACAAATAGATTAAGTTTTGGATCAAACGTGTTAAGTTCCGCAGGCGATCCAAAATTTAATTTAAAAGAACACATGGTAGCTAGGAAAAGGTTCAGACCTTTGTACAAAATTTTGTACAGTGGAACCTCTAGGTTTTCCGAGTAGCAACCAACAACAGGTTGCAGGTATCATGACGATGCTTGAATTCAAATTAAGGTCTATTAGAGGAATAAGACAAAATGGTCTTTCTACTGAGCTTGACTGCAAATGGTGCATTTGAAGCATCAACGGATACTGGCGATCTGGGTATGTTCTGGCTGCAATCATCTTGACTCCTTGGCATTGGTTCGAGCTCAGAAGACACCAGTGAAGACCATGGATGGTATTGGTGTGAGTTCAGAGGACCAGATGAGGAGGAGAAGTGATTGGCGAGGCCTAAGTTGATCGCAGTGATTAGATACAGGTTGCAGCGATTCTATGCAACTTGCAGTGATTCGATGGAGGCAAACGCAGTGAGAAAGCAGAATAAGAAGGAGGAAGAAGAGAGGTTTGCTAAGGTTAAGGAAAAACTCTCTATCGACCAAAGCAAGGGCGCTGTGTGGTTGAGCTCTTGGCTGAGGAATCCTTCTGTCTTTGCGCGTTGTTTTCATTGTGGCTGTGAGTTCATTGGTTCATTCCTTTAGCCACAAAGCTCTGTAAGTCTGTGGTTCATTTCATATCATTTTCTGTGACTTTTGTGGAGAGGTTTCTCCACCGAGAAGGAGAAATACTTTGCCGGAATCTGTCCGGGGGTTGATCTACCGAAAGATCAAGGGATCGTCCACCTTACGGACACGCCGAGGAGTAGGGGCAAGTTATCCCCGAACCTCGTACATCATTGTGTTAGTGGTGTTTTGTTTTCTTCCTTGTATTAGTTTGTTTTTGCTTATTTCCGCTGTGCTAACAAAGTTCTGGAAGAAAATTTGTGTAAGTTTGCGAAGAGGCTATTCACACCCCCCCTCTCTAGCCATCCGAAGATCCTAACACTATTCACCCCCCTCTAGTGGACGTCAAGGTCCCAACAATTGGTATCAGAACGAGGTCGCTTTTCTACGGACTAACCGCCAAGAGAGCAAGAAGCTAGAGGAAGAAGAAGATGGAGTCCGAAGGACCGCTCGGATGGGATATCCGAATTCCACCTCTGTACGACAAAGAAGACTTCAATTATTGGAGGAAGCGGTTGGAGACATGGTTCCAAATGGATTGGAACCAATGGGTTGTCTTGAGTGACCCATTTGAGCCTCCAAAGGACAAAAATGGGAAGTGCCTCCGACCTCGATATTGGACCGAGGAACAAAGGGAGCAAGCGAAGGCGGATAAGAAGGTAACAAAAATTTTGGTAAATCTATTACCCTCTAACATAATTTTGAGTGTAGGTGAGTACGAGAATGTAAACGACCTTTGGAAAAAGGTAATTGCACTTCATGAGAGTCCTACACAAATCCAAGAAGAGGAGGAACCCAAGGAGAAGGACTCATTAGTCCAAGAAGAGAAGGATCAATCGAATGTTGACACGAATTCAACATCCTAGGAGGAGAAGGAAGATGAGGAGGTATCATCCACATTTTCAAGGGAGGAAGAAGTGGAATCATCCACATCTTCAAGTGAAGAGGAAGAAGAGAAATCCAAGGAAGAGGAGATCTTGGAAGCTCAACCCTCTACCTCAACTACCAAGAAGAGCATAAAGGACCACATCAAATGTTTTAAGTGTGGTAAGATGGGGCACTACAAGAGTAGGTGTCCTTCACTCAAGAAGGTAAAGGAGGTAAACCCTAAACTCACTAAAGTTAATTTAGAAACTAATGTGAGTTGTAGGAAAAAGAAGAAGGAGAAGAAGCACATTAGGTGCTTTACATCTGGTGAGTGGGGTCACTACCACACAAAGTGCCCAAGGAGAGGAGAGCTCAAGAAATTGGTGCACTTGAAGAAGTGGGAGAAGAAGGGAGCTTCTAAGGTAAAAACCAAGGTATCATTTAATGAATCCATTCCATTGACACATAATAAAAAACATGCTAGAAATAACTCTTATCATCTTAATGCTATTTATCATGAGAATAGGAGGCATGATAACCTTAAGGATAAATATATTCCTCCTCATGCTAGATTTACCACACCTAAGGTTAGGAAGGTAAATAACAACTTAGGCAATACCACCAAGGATTTTAGATATATGCCTAAAAATAGAAATGCTCAAGGATTCAATGAAAAACTAAAATTTAGGGATTTATGGAGTGAAAATCAAGTCTTGAGGACAAGACTTGATAATTTAGAAAGGGCCTTAGCAAGAATGGAAAACATGCTTAGGGGTCAAAATGAGCATAACCTAGGAAAAGCTAGACAAGAGTCATCTAATGGCGATAGAGGTTTGGGATACAAACCTAAAGCCAAGGAGGATGTGACTTCCTTTCATAGGGTTCCATATAGCTATGGGGCCAACCCTAGGTGTAGAGGTCAAGTCAAAGATACTAGGGAAGGAATCCCTAAGAATACTTTTGACAAGACAAATGTGACTAAGACTTCTAAGAAGTCTAATAAAGTCACAAAGAAGGTTACAAGGGAAGTTATTCCTAGAAGTGACCTAGTAGAGGTGACCAAGGCTTCTAAGAAGCCTAGAAAGGTCCTTAGGAAGGTATCTAGGGAAGTCATCCCTAGTGAGTACCTAGAGCATCCAAGGAGCATCAATACGTTGTGGGTTCCTAGGAGCATATTCTCTACACCCTAGATAGGTTTAGAGAGTGTCAACTGCAATTGGAAGGATAGTTAACCCAAACTTGTTAAAGTTGACACTTGAGAGCATTTTCAAGGTTATTGTTAACCTTTGAAAATGAAAAGGATTGTAAGGTTACTCTTTGAAAGAGTAATATATGTGCCAAAATTTGAAGAGTTGAATTTAATCTAACTTGGCACACTTAAGAAAAGTATAAGAAAAATCAAGTTAGAATTTTGATACTTTCTTAAGGAATTAAGAGAAAACTCATGCTTTAATCAAATGTGATTAAAGCCTTGAAGAGCAAAATATGCCAAAATTTGAGGAGTTAAATCTAATTTAAATTGACACACTAGAGAGAAGTAAAAGTAATGCCAAATTTAGAATTCGGCATTTTCATATGGAATTAAGGAAAATGTAAACTTTAATCCAAATTGTCACTCTTGGAAAGAGTAACATGTGCCAAATCTTAAGGAATTATGTTTGAATTAAATTGGCACAATGTGGAAAAACATAAGAAATACCAAATTGGGGTTTTGGTATCTTCTTAGGATAATTAAAGGAAAATCTAGGTCCTAATGTAAGATGTTTACTCTTTGGAAGAGTAAAATGTGTCAAACTTTGAGGTTTTGAACTTAATTTAAATTGACACATTTAGAAAAGGATAAGAAATGTCAAGTTGGGGTTTTGACATTTTCTTAGAAGGTTAAAGGCAAATCTAAGTCTTAGTTTGATTTCATTTACTCTTGGAAAGAGTAAAATGTGTCATACTTTGAGCAATTTGTTTAATTTAAAATGGCACAAATTTAGAAATAAATTAAAGAAATGTCAAGTTGGATTTGGCATTTTCTTGATGAAATTGGGCAATCTAGGGTTAAATTTTGAGTTAGCTAGGGTTAAGAATACTTAGATAGGTAATCTAGGTAAATTTTATTTATGCTAACTTGCCATGATTGTTTGCCCATCATATGCCATGACATCATATTTAGCATTCATATTTTATTATGAAAAATATAAAAATACCATGTCATGTCATACATACATCATGTAGCTATAGCATGCTTTGCTTTTAAAAATTGCTTATTTTGATGTATGCCATTAATCATCATGCAGTGTGTCAATTTCCTTGTAATTAAGGACAAAAGATATTTATTATGTATGGAAGTGTCCCAACAAGAAGGATCATATCAAGTGACATCCTAGATGGATGATCATGGTTTTTACAATGCCTAGATAGAGATGCATGATCCCTTAGTTTAGGGGTAAGACCAAATATACATCTCACAAAGAACAATAAGGTGACTTGTATGTGTTTTAATACACGTTAGATACAAGTGAGATGTTAAGATGGTGAACAAAACTCAAGATGTTGATCTAGTGCATCTTGTTGAGTTTTAGGTTCATCAAAACACATAGTTATGTGTCTTCCAATCATTGGAAAAGCTAATGTACAAGTCATGTGCATTGAGCCCAAAGAACGTGGTTGGATATTGGTTTTGAATATGATTTCAAAATTCTTTTGAAAAACCTTGGTGAAGACTATCTTTTGATAGTAATCATCATTGAAAAGTTAGACACAAATTAGGAGAAAATATTGAAGTTTTCAAGAGTTTTCAAATTTGTGTCAATCTTTGAAAATAGGAAGTATTTTCATAGAAAACTATTTTTTCCTGATAAAATATACCCTAAATAATGTCTACATGAGTTTTCATGATGATAACAAGTATGGATTGGTTAAGAAAAATCAAAGTGAAGTTTCGGTTGAGGTTTAGTTTCATTATTGAATTTTAAACCTCAAAACTTCAAGTTTTGGTTTTCCTAATTATTTAGGAACCCCAAGTCATTGTTGGTGCAATAATAGAAGTTTGACCATGTTTTTAGGGGGAGTTACTCTTTGAAAACATAAAAATCTTTTCCAAGACCAAAAGGAGGTCAAGTGTTAAGGTAGCACATGACATTAGTATGGGAGGTGTTACCAAGGACAAGGGAGAGTCATCCAAGGCCAATAAGAAAGAATATGCTAGGGTAGCATATAATTATAGCAAGGATGAGGTGTTCAAGATTAAGGACAAGAAGAAATTAATCAAAGACAAGGTGTCTAAGGTTAAGAATGTGAGTTTAGTAGGCCAAGTGTCACCCGAGGTGCACCGAAGTGGCCTAGCCATAGTGGATGAGTCACTGAGGGAGGCGACTAAGGTTAAAATTCCTAAGGTTAGGAAGAGCCTTTGGGACCCATGATAGATGGGTTATCAAATGTGCCAAGTGGTTAGGAGACGGACTTAAGTTTCTAACCTAGTGGGTTAGCACAATTGGGATGTGTTTCAAGCATGAAAATATGACATTGGGGGTTGTATTGCATAAAAATTAGTTTTTGATGTATAGATGTCATATAAACCCATGCTAGGGAATTACTGTGATTTAGTATGGGCAGATACATCAAGAGGAAGCCAAAACTAGGACTTTAGGTCAATGTTCAATTGAACTATTTAGCTAGTTTTAAATTTTATGTCAATCTTGGGATCTATGATAAATATATTTTTATATATATTTTTCCCAAATAGCCATAGATAAAATAAACCTCTCCACAAAATTTGGGATTTTTTGGAGGTCTGTGGAATTTTTGGCGCATTTCTAAAAGTAAGTAAAAAAGGTTGATTTTTGCCCAAAAAGAGTACCAGTCGACTGGTACAGTTACCAGTCGACTGGTAACAATGTTTTTGAGCACAGAATGTCTCTGTAAGCTCATTTTGATGAGGCCAGTCGACTGGTTTCGATATCAATCGACTGGTAACAGTGTATTTCGAACACAGAAGGTTCTGTGAGTGGAAATCGAAGGGGGCAGTCGACTGGTACCTAGTTCAGTCGATTGATACCAGCCTAAAAGTGTTTTTCAATGTTATTCTTGACCGTGTCAACTCGTTTAAATGTATGAAATCTATGGGGGGTAAATACATGAGTTTAGGGTCAATTTGGATGACATGTTTTCAATAATTGGGATATTGTTGAAGCTCTTTTTGATGTATGACAAAAGGGGAGAAGTTTAGGTTTAAGTGGGAAACCTATACACCTTTGCAAGAAATCCTAACTCAAGGGGGAGCTTAGGTGAAGGGGGAGCGATTGTTTAGGCAAAGGGGGAGAAGTTTACCTTTGCGGGAAATCCTAGCTCAAGGGAGAGCTTAGGTGAAGGGGGAGCCTAGGGATTTAGGTTCCATTATTTATGCATGAGTTGATTTGCATATTTATTTGCATATGTATTGCATTTATGTTTCCCTAACTTAAACAGGTTGTCAAACATCAAAAAGAGGGAGATTGTTGGAGCAATCTAGGTGCCCTAGGTTTTGATGTTTGGACAAAGGTTTAAGTTAGGTTTATTGTAGTATTTGATATGCATTGTGAGTGTGCAGGATACAGGTACAACAAGGAAAGTCTAAGTGTGATCTTGGAAAATGAGGAAAGTCCAAGAATGAGTCTTGGCGGTGTAAGTCCAAGCATGTAATCTTGGCAACGTAAGTCTAAGTGTGACTTGGCAATGGATGAAGTCCCGGAGGTGAGGAGCCTCTTGACAAAGGAAGACCCGACAATATGGACAAGTCCGAAGGAAGCTCCAGAAGTTTATACGTGAAGGATAGGGAGACATCCGAGGGACGCGAGGCTGATGGAGGAGGCTAGAAGGCTAGGTTTAGGTTGGTCGGGCGAGGACGAGTGCTGAGTGATTGCACTCAGGGCAAAATTCTATGTGTTTTAGGATTTACTGTAGCAGTAATGAAGCAACACTGTAGCAGTACTATTGTGACAATGTAGCAGTCGACTGGTACACTGTAGCAGTCGACTGGTAGTCGAACGTTGGGTAACGGTCGGCTTCACTTAAAGGACCAGTCGACTGGTGCATACACCAGTCGACTAGTAGCGGGAAAACAGCTTAGTGTTTTCCTCTCGAGCTCTATTTAATAGAGCTCGAGGTGCTTGGGTATGATTAACGAAATAGACTTGGTTAAACCCTATTAGAGTATTCCAAGCCTTCGTGTGATGGTGTGCTTGTATTCAAGTGTTTGTGGCAAGGTTTCTCCACCGACAAGGAGCTTGAGCTAGCCGGAGGTCTTCCGGGGAATCATCCACCGACGGATCGGGATCGTCCACCTTACGAGCAGCCGTGGAGTAGGAGCTTTATCTCCGAACCATGTTAAATCAACATGTTAGGTTTGCTTTCTCTTGTTAGTATTTGTTTTTGTATTTCCGCTGTGAACTAACATTATAGGAAGCGATCGATTTGGGTGAGACGTTATTCACCCCCCCTAGCGGACGTCAAGGTCCCAACAAACTATACCGTTATTGATCACACTAGTAGTGACTACAGAAGGATAATCATATTTCTACTATTCACACTAGTAGTGACCACAGGAGGATCACCAACGCTTTTCTCAAAAGGTACTTCCCTGATTTTATCACTGCTGCTATCCTCAATAAATTTGATGTTTTCTATTTCAAAGAAGAATCTCTTAGAGGGATTATAAAATTTATATTTCCTTTATTTATCATAGTAACCTATAAAATTGTAGCTAACTGTTCTTAAGTCAAGTTTCCTTTTGTTAGGCCTGAATGCTACGTTGTCTATCCATTCACATCTCGAATGAGGTTTTAATTACTATCTTACTAGGTATTATATTGAGTAGGTAAACAATAGTCTTGAATAACTCACTCTACAAAGACTTTATAGAGAAGTTTACACTATCATACTTTTCACCATGTCTTTTAGGGTTCGATTATGATGCTTAGTTACATCACTGTGACTGAGTGCACTAGATATGGTACACTGAGGCATAATCTCACACTCAACAAGATAGTTCACAAAAGGTCTTGACATTGTTCACCTGATCTAGTATATCAATCATAATAATCTCCATCACGGTTGGATCAGACGACTTTAATTTTCTTACATAGTTAAAGTTTAACTTCAGTTTTAAAATTTTTTAACATGTTTAAAGATTGTCACTTCTCATGAATAAGATATAGATAGTCAAATCTAGAAGAGTAGTCTATGAAGCTAATAAAATATGTGTGTACAATCCAAAATGGCTTAGAGAATGATTTACAAATGTCTATATATATTAGCTTAAAACGTCACTACAACAACTAGCCTTCTTATTCCTTTTGTTAGTGGTATTCCTTTTAATACACTCTATGTAAACATCAAGGTATGACATGTCAAGGAAATCAAGAATTCCATATGACATTAACCTTTCTAAGCGTTACTTGAATGTCCTAAACGCCTATGCCACAAATGGAAGAATTCTCGTCGGTTAATTTACATTTCGTACCTATACTATGCATTATTAGCCAATCAATTATAAAAGTGAATGTGTTCAATTTATAAAGCTTATCAACTAAGGAATTATTGCTAATAAAAATTAAATTAAAAAAAATACTTAACATTTCATTTTCAAATGAACAAGAATAACTTGATTTGTTCAAACAAGAAATTGAAATTAAGTTTCGTCTGAAATATGATACATGATATTTTCCAAGAATTGGGGCGATGGACGTTGGGGGATGTGGCGTTCCTGTTGACTCTTGATGGACTCCAAGTTGAAGGAACCTGCAACCACAGCAGCGTCAGTGCCGAGCCAAGGTGGGGTTCCCTGGCGATGGCCCTCCGACGCTCAAGTTAGTCTCCGGTGGTGTACAAGCGAGGAAACAAAGAAGTAGAGTAATAGTAGCTACAATAAAGTGTGTCTACCTTCGTCGAAGCTTGGAGCCCTTTTTGTAGGGCTCCAAGGAAGCGTGTGCACGCTTCTCGAGATATGCACGCTTATCAAAGTTTCTCCTGAAAAGACGTGTCAAGAAAATGTCCCTAACACCATACCTCAATGACCCGGACATATCTCTGACATGATAGTGGAAGCTTCCACCATACGATCATCTACTTGTCCATGCCGCCAACCATGCCATCTGTCGATGGCACGAGTTCCCACGAGGATATCGATTTATCATCCTTTTGTATGTTAGTGGGTTGAGCGGGATGGCCGATCGGCCAACCCTTGGCCGTTTGGGTGGTCTATCCCTTTAGCCGGGCGGAGTGGCCGCTCGGCCAACATTCCACTATCAGAGTTCTGTTGTGTTGTGATCCTTTTTCACCAGCTCTGAGGTTCGATGTAAATCTGAGCGAGCTAGCCGCTCGACGTATGTCTTGCTTTGAGCGTCGGAAGCTCGGTGCCTAGCCGAGCTGTGGTGATACCTGATCGGTACTTCTTTGTCCCGGTCGGGCGAGTGAGTTGTCCAACCAGCCACCGATACGTGGATGTTGACCACTTAGACTTTGACTTCCACCGTGGCCATGACCCCTTGAGGAGTGGGCCCTTATCACCAGATCACATGCCTCCCCTTCAAGTATAGTCGAAGGAAGCTGTAAGTCTGACTGACTGGACAAAAAGAAGCATGTGACCGGGTGGCTGATCGGCCATCACATCGGTAGAACTCTGATCATTTCATCGAAGGGTGTCGGCTGACCCTGAGACCGACCCCTGTAGCCGATCGATGCTCCAAGCATTCGCACTTTGGCTTTCTCCTTCAACATCCTTGGACGCTTGCGGTCAATGTTAATGTCACTAGAATCTCTTCAGAATTCGTGTAAATCACCCCGTTAAGGCTGAGCATGCGCCCATTAAATGTGAACTATTGAGGGCATGCCACGTGTCGTGGCCGCAATCGCCGTCTGCCCGAAGCGACAGGCTTTGACGTTATGGTCGACGGTTTGAATTCTACGGCTAGATGTGTGTCTGGGATTTCACGCCCTAGATCCGACGGCTTTGCTTGACCGAGTCGAGGGCTTATAATGTCCCGGCGCCACCTTCTTCCTTATTATTGCTTTTTGCTCAGTGTTCTGGCAATTCGTGACTAGTTGCTCCAGCAATTCGCAATCAGTTGCTCCGGCGCTTCGTGATCAGTTGCTCCAGCGATCTCGGCTTTCCTCCTTTCACAGCAACCCTTTCTACTCTCTGTAAGCTCCTCCTATCTTGCAATTCTCTTGGGTCTTTACTTCTGTCTCGTGTTCTTCATGTTTTCCGTCCATCTTCATCCCCATCGAGTTCCTATTCTTGTTCTATGACCATGGCTAGTTCTTCTCGATCGTCCGACCCCGCTCCTGGTCTCTGGTATAGCACCATGGAGACCATATTTGACTTGGTCGACGCTGAGATCCTTAGGAATGCCTTTGAGATCCCCCCTGACCACGAGATAATCCTAGCCGATTCATATGATAGGCCAAATAATCCATCGGCATGCACTATTTGTCTTTTCTGAGATCAATTTGTGGTCGGCCTTCGATTCCCGATCCACCCCTTTATTTTTAAAGTTTGTAACTACTTCCACGTCCCCCTTCCACAGCTCGTCCCCAATTCTTTTTGCTTGCCGTGCGACATTGTCGTGTTGTTCCGGCCGCACGGCATCCCCCTAACCCCTCAAGTCTTTCATTATTTCTACTATCCCAAGCAGTCCGAGCTAGGGACCTATCTTTTTCAGTCTCGATTCGGCCTAGTATTCTTTGACAAAATGCCAACTTCCAATAAACATTGGAAGGAGTATTTTTTCCTTTTCGCGACTTCCCGAACGACCGAGATTTTGAACGCGCTGGCAGGTTGGACTACCCCCTCAGCAGGATCTGAA
Source organism: Zingiber officinale (assembly GCF_018446385.1). Lineage (NCBI taxonomy): Eukaryota > Viridiplantae > Streptophyta > Magnoliopsida > Zingiberales > Zingiberaceae > Zingiber > Zingiber officinale. The sequence goes on along the minus strand of NC_056002.1, from coordinate 92,010,229 downwards.
GAAGTATAAGAGCTGACCGGATTATCTTCATGCAGCGAACATGCTAGTTGGTCAGAAATATGACATCCATAAGCTACTGCTGGAGGGTGTTATGTATATCTTCGGGTTGAGTCCGATCCGCGCGAGGTTCTCGAGCGGCTTAGGTATAGGATTTCTTACCCTTTTCCCTAGAATCTAACTAATTTTTTATTTTCTTTTGCAGCAAAAATCATGATGCAAGCACGTATGGCCGGTCTGACCAAGCTCAAGGATGCTGAAATCGAGGCAGCTGTAACAAATGAAATGGCGAGCCTCGGCTTGACGCCGGTCGGCTCCCACGAAGGCACGCTGGCGGAGAGCGGGGGGACGCCTACTGTGGGCGAAGGTGACACCGGCCAGAAGGCCAGCACACAGGTGGTAGGAAATCCACTCCCCTCCAGAGCGCAACCTGCCGCCCAGGCCAGAGGCTTGGAGTCTTCATGCGATGGTGAGCCGCTCGTCAGGCGCAAGAGATGTCGCACGACCACGCCTTCCCAATCCTCCACCTCAGTCATGAGGCCCTCCGAGCGAGGGGGTACATTGTCTCCCGTGGCCATCCCCAAAACAGTGGAGGCCACTTCATCCAATCGGACACTCTCCTTGGCCGATCTGCCGACAGAGCCTATCACCATGTGACCGATCGCGTCTCTGCCTCCGTCTCGAACCCAACAGAGGCCACTGTGGTCCAAGATCGATCCAGCGTCGAGTACTACTCCTTCCAGTCCGGCGATTTCCTCCTCATCAGACCCGAGCGGCCGGGGATCGGTGACTGCGACCCTCAACCTTCCAACGGAGGACTACCTCGAGCAGTGCGCCCATCCAACCATCCCCGAGCATAAGATCCTGATTCGCGAGCCACTCGTCGGCATTTGGGAGGAAGCGAGGGCTTGAGCAGCAATGATGTTGTCAGGAGCGCTCGTGAACAGTGTTTTGCAGATGTCCACTGAGGTACATATTTTAATCACTTCATAATTACCTCCGATCGACGCTTAACATTTGCCTTTTCATCTGTAGTACTGGGTGGAGAGTGTGGCTATGTGCCAACGACTCGCTCTTGTAGAAGATGAGCTGAAGAAGCTCAATATCTCGAGTGGCACCTCTTCCTCTCAGGGGCCATCGGTTGCCCAGCTGCAGGCTGATCTGGAGAAGGCCCAGAGGCTCCTCAAGGCTGAACGGAAGAAGTCCGCCGATCAAGCTATCATGTTGGGTCAACTTGAGGAGCAGGTGAAGACTTATGACAAGAAGATTGAGCTGGCCACAACAAAAAAAACCGCACCATTGCCGACCTGGAGCTGAAAACCCTGGAGGCTCGGTCCTTCGCCCAGAAGCTCAAGGAGGCGAAAGACCTACTGGCCACTGAGCGAGATGACCACTCGGCTAGGGAAGCTGCTGTTCGGGGGCAAGTGCAGACCCTCGAAGAAGCTTTGGAGGCTTCCTGCGCTGCTCTAAAGACTTACCAGGAGGTTGAGCCGAGTCGACTTGAAATGATGAAGTAGGAGTACCTCCGCTCAGATAAATTTACCGACAAATTCATCCATTGGATCGTCCGGGTCTTCGAGTTGGCGATCGACGGGACACTTGGTCAATTGAAGGCGAATAGCCACCTCCCCGATGCCCTGACGGATGGCATCATCAATCGTAGCCAATTGAACGATTCGATGCCCGACGACGTTTTCAATTATCATGAGTGAGATAGTCCTGTAAGAGTTTTTCTTCTTCAAGTCTGAATGTATGCCCGCCGCTCGGCAATGCCCCTTTTTGATTAAAGGATATTCCGTTGTTCGGCGAGCTTTCTTTTTATAATTATCATGTTTTCCCTCTCTCCTTCCAATCGGTGATAAGTTCTAGTCTCACATTGCCTTCAACGAAGCATTTGACAACATGGCCCTGAGCGGACAGAATATTCAAGGGTTCGGGTTGCCGTTTGACCCTAGATGAATTCAGTAGGTTCTCTTGGGTTTAATGTCTCCGCTTGATCATTGTCGAAAGCATGGGTTTAACGTCACCGCTCAACGATTTGATGAAGACATGGATTTAAGGTCGTCGCTCAACCGTTGTCGGAAGCATGGGTTTAACGTTGTCTCTCGACGATGTGGCAAAGTCCAGAGTTTAAGGTCACCCCATGACCGTTGGTGGAGACTAGGGTTTAACGTCACCGCTCGGCAATTTGACGAAGACGTGGGTTTAAGTTCACCGCTCGACCGTCGGTGGAGACTAGGGTTTAACGTCACCGCTCGACGTTTTGACGAAGACATGGGTTTAAGGTCGCCGCTCGGCCGTCGGTGGAGACCAAGGTTTAATATCGCCACTCGACGATTTGACGAAGACGTGGGTTTAAGGTCGCCACTCGACTATTGGTGGAGACTAGGGTTTTTGTTGGTTGCTACTCGGAAAACCTAGAGGTTCCACTGTAAAAAAATTTTGTACAAAGGTCTGAACCTTTTTCCTAGCTACCATGTGTTCTTTTAAATTAAATTTTGGATCGCCTGCGGAACTTAACACGTTTGATCCAAAACTTAATCTATTTGTTCTTTTAGGTTTTGACTTGGATCTCCTGCGGAACTTAACACGTTCGACCCAAATCACCTTAAGTTATTAATTCCATTAAATATTAATTTCCATAATTGGTTCCCAGTACTGACGTGGCGAGGCACACGGCCTTCTTGGATATGGGAGCAACCACCACCGACTAGACAAAACCTTTTATAGAAAGCTAATATTTAATTTCCTAAAATAACTTTAGGTTAACCGAAAAGAACAATCAAATCACAAGGAAAAGAAAAAACAAAAGAACACAACATCGAAAAACATATTCGAAATTCTAGAATCGTAAGCCTCTTGTATTTGGTATTATTTCCATAAATAACTAGTATGATGCGGAAAGAAAAATTACTAGTTATACCTTGTAGAAAAACCTCTTGATCTTCTACCGTATTCCTCTTCTAACCTCGGACGTTGTGTGGGCAACGGTCTTCCGAGATGAGAAACCACCAAGCACCTTCTTCTTCTCCTAGCTAGGTTCGGCCAACACAAAGAAGCTTCACCAAGGACGAAGAACAAAACACCAACCAAGCTCCAAGGGATACAAGCTTTCTCTCCTTCTTCTTCTTCTTCTCCAAGAAGTATCCGGCCACCACAAGAACCCCAAGCAAGAGATAAGTTTCGGCCACCACAAAAGAGGAAGAAAGGAAGAGGATGGCCGGCCACAATAATATTCTTCAAGGATGAATAATTTCGGCCACCACCAATGCTCCAAGGGATGCTAGAGATGAGACTTGCTTTCTTTCCTTCTTCTCCTTCCTTGATCCGGCCACAAACAAAAGCTCCACCATGAAGATAGGTTTCGGCCAACAAGAGGAGAAGAGAGAAAGGGAAGGGCCGGCCACCACACCAAGGAAAAGAGGGAGAAAAATAATAGAGGTTGTTCCCCATGAAGGCACCCCTACCCCTTCTTTTATATTCCTTGGCTTTGGCAAATAAGGAAATTTATTTATAATAAAATTTCCTTAACTTTCCTTGACAACAATTAATTAAGAAAAAATTAAATAAATTTTCCTAATTAATTGTATGTGGCCGGCCACCTCATGTAGAGCAAATAGGATAATTTTAATCAACAATTAAAACTTCCTTTTTTGTCTTTGGAAATTTTTAAAAAATAAAATTTCCTTTTAAAATCCCTTCATGGTTGATAAAAAGAAATTTCTATAATTTTAATTTTCAACATGTGAATAATTTTTCAGAGAGAAAAAATAAAATATCTTTCCAATCTACAAATAAGGAAAGAGATCTAATCTCTTTCTTTTAATCCTTTTGTAGATCTTTTTAAAGAGAGATATTTTAATTTTAATTCTCTGTAATAAATTATATCTTCCACATAATAAAAATTAAAATTAAAATTCTTTTTAATTTAATGGGGGGCCGGCCACCTAAGCTTGGGTTCAAGCTAGTGGCTTGAACCACAAGCTAGCTTGGCCGGCCCCTTTCTCATGGGTATGAAGGTGGGTATAGGTGGGTATAGTACTCTATAAATAAGAGGCTACGATAGGGACCGAGAGGAGGAATTGGTTTTGGTCTCCCGATAAAATTAAGCATCCCGTGTTCGCCCCAAACACACAACTTAATTTTATCAATAATAATTCATTCCACTAGAGAACTATTATTGAACTACCGCACCAATCCCAAATTACATTTTTTGGCTCCTTCTTATTATGAGTGTGTTAGTCTCTCTGTGTTTAAGATATCGAATGTCCACTAATTAAGTGAGTTACTGACAACTCATTTAATTAATATCTTAGTCCAAGAGTAGTACCACTCAACCTTATTATCATGTCGGACTAAGTCCACCTGCAGGGTTTAACATGACAATCCTTATGAGCTCCTGTTGAGGATATTATCAACCTAGTATCTCTAGGACACAGTTTCCTTTTATAATCAACAACACACACTATAAGTGATATCATTTCCCAACTTATCGGGCTTATTGATTTATCGAACTAAATCTCACCCATTGATAAATTAAAGAAATAAATATCAAATATATGTGTTTGTTATTATATTAGGATTAAGAGCACACACTTCCATAATAACCGAGGTCTTTGTTTCTTTATAAAGTCAGTATAAAAGAAACAACCTCAAATGGTCCTACTCAATACACTCTGAGTGTACTAATGTAATTATACAGTCAAGATAAACTGATACCTAATTACACTACGACCTTCCAATGGTTTGTTCCTTTCCATTATGGTCGTGAGCTACTGTTTATAATTTATAAGGAATCGATAACATGATCCTCTGTGTGTGACACCACACACCATGTTATCTACAATATAAATTAATTGAACAACTACATTTATCATAAATGTAGACATTTGACCAATGTGATTCTTATTTCTAGATAAATGTTTATACCAAAAGCTAGGCTTTTAGTATACACTCTAACAATCTCCCACTTATACTAAAAGACTAAGCTGCTATATCTGCTGCCATACATCTGATTCCTAACATTTCAAAAGTCTTGCCTTAAGGACCTCGGTGGAAGGATCTATAGGTCATCACCTGATGCAATCTAGGCAGCAACAACTTCTCCTCGTTTATACGATTTCTCGTATTGGGTGGTACTTGCGCTCTATTGTGTTTACTTGCCTTTATAGACTTATGGTTTCTTCGAGTTTGCTACTGCACCAATATTATTACAATAAATTGTAATAATCTTTGGACAAACCAGAAATCATATCTAAGTCTATCTTGAGATTATTGAGTCATTCAGCTTTTATAGCTACCTCAGAAGCTTGCCATATACTAAGCTTCTATGGTGGAGTCCAGAAAAACACCTATGCTTATCACTCTTCCATAGTTATGACTTTACCTTCTAAAGTAAACACAAAACTCCGAGGTTGACTTATTATTGTCCCTATCTGATTGGAAGTCAAAATCCATGCAACCCACAAGGACCAAATTAACTGCCTTGTAAGCTAGCATATAATCTCTAGTGCCTCTAAGGTACTTCAATATATGCTTTACTGCAGTCCACTGTCCTTGTCCAGAGTTATTTTTCGTGCATAGCATTCATTAGGCTTCCGACAGCCGAAGCATAAAGAACTGCCTTTATTTCCTTTATCTCCTTTGATGTCTATAGAGACATATCTTTTAGATAAAGTTACTCCATCCTAAAAAAATAAGAAACCTTTCTTAGAGTTTTGCATGCTTAAAACGAGCAAGGATTTTTCCGATGTATGAAGCTTGGAATAAGTAAAATATTCTTTTCTTGCGATCCCTTATTACTTTGATCTCAAGAATATATACATTCTCCCAAGTCCTTTATATCGAATTGTTTGGACAACCATACCCTTACTTCTGACAATATTTTGATATTGTTTCCAACTACCAAAAATGTTATCTACGTATAGTACAAGAAATACCACCACGCTTCCATCACACCTTTTGTATACACAAGACTTATCCAGTTACTAAATGAATTCAAAGGTCTGGATTACTTTGATAAACTGGATGTTCCAAGACCTTGAAGCTTTGTATCAGTCCATAGACTGATTGGGCTTGCACACAAGATGCTCTTAGCCCTTTGCAATGAACCCTTCTGGTTGCTTTTATATGGATGCTTTCTTCAAGACTTCCATTAAGGAATGCTGTCTTGACATCCACTTACCAAATAGATAGAAGAATCCGGATAGACTTAAGCATGGCTACCAGTGAAAAAGTTTCCTTTTTCATCTAGCTTTGCTTTAAAAGTTTCTACCTTCCTGTCTATCCCTCTTTTCCTATTATAGACCTTTTTATACCCAAAGACTTTTACACCATTTGGTGGTTCTACAAGCTTCCAGATTTTATTAGAATACATATATTCTAATTCTGTTATTCATTACTCTTTGCCAAGATATTGCATCTTTATCTTGGAGTGCTTCGTCATATGTCCGGAGATCAGGTTCATGTCCTCCAGGGATCGAGTCCAAAAACTCTCCCAAAACATGAATCTTTTAAGGTTGCTTAACAACCCTCCCACTACAACAAGGCATTTGTGATACGTGTTGCAGTTTTCTCGTGGTATCTCATCTTGTACAGTTGGTACTAGATTAGACATGTCTTTTATTATTTCCTTAAGAACAAATTTACTTATGAGCACGTGGTTCATTATATAGTCCTTTTAAAATCAGTCATTGATGCTAACAATGACCTTCTGATTTTAAGACTATAAACCTACTTTTGTTTATCTAGGACAACTTACAAACAAGTGAACTCCTATCCAACTTATTATTATCTCTCTTTAACATATGTGCTGGATTACCCGAATCCGAATATGCTTCAAAATAGGCTTACGCCTATTCAGCAATTCTATATGAGTAGAGAGTTCTAACTTGGAAGGTACTATGTTCACTTTCGTTTTCAGAGTTTTATCCTTAAAACAAATTTGGTAATTTTCTGAATAACTCATCATCTATCTAATTATTCCATAAGAGTCCTTTACCTTCTTTCTACTACACCATTCTGTTGGGGTGTACCAGATGCAGTTAGTTGGGATTGAAATCCAACTACTGATAAGTGACTCCTAAAATCTCTCAAGAGGTACTTGCCACTATGATCTTCCATAGTGACTTTTTACTTTAATATTTCTCCGCATCAACCTTGTACTCTTTGAATTAATCAAAGTACTTAGTCTTGCGGTACATTAAGTAAATTTATTTGTATCTTGAATAGTTGTCTATAAAATAGACAAAATATTCAATACTATCTCTTGTCTGGATAGTCATAGGATCACACAAATCAGAATGAACCGATTTCAACATATCTTTGACTCCATACCCCTTGGACTTAAAAACTTCTTGGTTATTTTCCTTCCAAGTAAGACTCGCAGGTTGGAAATATTTCCACTACCAATGAACCCAAAAGTTCATTAGCTACCAATGAATCCTACTCAAGTATAACCTAGCTTTTAGATGCCAAAGATATAATTGGTTCATTTCCGAAGGTTGCTTTCTCTTAAAATTAGAAGATGTGTTACTAATTTCCATTTGTTGCATCGTGGGAGTTATTGGATTATAAATTGTCAACCATCATACCAGAATAGATAACTTCCCTATTTTTCTTGATAACAACTTTGTTATCAAAATAGACACAATATCTATATTAGTTTAGAAACTGAAATCAGGTTCTTTCTAAACTTGGTACGTAAAGACAATTACTTAAAATCCATATTTTATTCTTATCAAAGGATAAACATCTCCCACTGCAGTAGTGCCCATGTGGACGGTGATTTACCTTTCATTTAGTTGTCGGGTTTCCTGGAACCCTGCAATGAATTGCAGACATGATTAATGGCATCTTGTATCTACACTCCAGGTTCTGGTAGATAACACCACTAGACATGTTTCAACTAATGAATTAAATACACCTAAATTGTTCTTAGTTCTAAGAAGACAGTCTACCTTAATGTCCAAGTCCTATTTACAATTGGGACTACTAAGTCTTTTTCTATAGTATGACTACTAGGGATTAACAAACATCCTAAGAATCACAAAAATATTTGGTCAAGATCAACTCCTTAAAATCTCCATAAATTTTGCGTATACAAAATTGAAGAGGAGATTTTATTCATTAATTTTATTATCTCGTCAACTTTACTTTATGACGAATAAAATTAATAGTTGATCTGTTTTTGATAAAATATTTGGTCAAAACTCTTTGAATTTAAAATAACATTGATTCCTCAAACAATATTATTTAAATTCACCAACACCTCAAACACCGTGAATTTTGCATGCCACGTTAGTGTGGACGTATACAAATTCATCATTTGTAAGAGGAGGATTTTACCCATTGACTATCTTGTCAATATAACCTTTTGACAAATAAAATTACCTCAAACACCATGAATCTTGTATGCCACGTTAGTGTGGACGTATACAAATTCAAACATTTGTAAGAGGGGTTTATTAATTTTATTATATTGCCAATCTAGTTTTATGACAAATCAATAGTTGGTTTCCCTTTGGTCACACAAGTGATAGTAGTGACTCCGTTGGGGAGGATACTATTAGATGTGTCTAAGTGTATACCATTACTTGACACTAAGTCCATTAATAAGATTATGCCCCTTCCGTTGGGGAAGATCACACGCTCTTAATTAATTTCCTATAGTCATCCAAAAATGGAAGTCTGTTCTAGTGATCCACAAACAAGCTCATCCGTTATAGAGGAAGGCACTCAGAGCCAACGCGCAAGCTTGTTTGCATCACTTACAAACCAGTAATGGAGACCATGGGATTTACTTAAAAATCCCTCTCCCACTTAGTTATTTATAAATGAGGAATTTTAACTATGCTAGCCTACTAAATATGTAAACCAACATGCACACACAGCACAATATAAAAGCAATAAAATAGAAAATCTAATTTTCAACTATTATGGCTTTTATCTCTAGTTGTCCTCCGTGTGTTGTCATCCCAAGCTGCTGCCATATTTGGCCACCGCCACCGGGTCTAGCTGTCGCATCCATCTTGCTCCTAGTTCCGTTGCGCCTCTGGTCCTTAGAAGGTTCCACGCTTTGCAAGATTCGATCCGCGACATAAATAGAATTTTACATTTTTGATCCTATATTCCAAAAAAGGAATGTACATGTATCTAGATCAAAAATAAAATCCTAATAAAACTAAATACAGCTCCTGCTGTATTTTATAATACAATCATGCACACACATATAAATGCCCTTGACATGTCCAAGGGTCCAATCACACACATAATAACTAAAAGCCATAATAGTTGGATCCTACATACACAAAGTTAACACATCCTATTATTATCTTGCCTAAATTATGTATGACATGTGCATAATTAAACTAATACCAAATACACAGAGGCAAAACCCTAGCTCTGATACCAATTGTTGGTTGCTACTCGGAAAACCTAGAGGTTCCACTGTACAAAAATTTTGTACAAAGGTCTGAACCTTTTTCCTAGCTACCATGTGTTCTTTTAAATTAAATTTTGGATCGCCTGCGGAACTTAACACGTTTGATCCAAAACTTAATCTATTTGTTCTTTTAGGTTTTGACTTGGATCTCCTGCGGAACTTAACACGTTCGACCCAAATCACCTTAAGTTATTAATTCCATTAAATATTAATTTCCATAATTGGTTCCCAGTACTGACGTGGCGAGGCACACGGCCTTCTTGGATATGGGAGCAACCACCACCGACTAGACAAAACCTTTTATAGAAAGCTAATATTTAATTTCCTAAAATAACTTTAGGTTAACCGAAAAGAACAATCAAATCACAAGGAAAAGAAAAAACAAAAGAACACAACATCGAAAAACATATTCGAAATTCTAGAATCGTAAGCCCCTTGTATTTGGTATTATTTCCATAAATAACTAGTATGATGCGGAAAGAAAAATTACTAGTTATACCTTGTAGAAAAACCTCTTGATCTTCTACCGTATTCCTCTTCTAACCTCGGACGTTGTGTGGGCAACGGTCTTCCGAGATGAGAAACCACCAAGCACCTTCTTCTTCTCCTAGCTAGGTTCGGCCAACACAAAGAAGCTTCACCAAGGACAAAGAACAAAATACCAACCAAGCTCCAAGGGATACAAGCTTTCTCTCCTTCTTCTTCTTCTTCTCCAAGTAGTATCCGGCCACCACAAGAACTCCAAGCAAGAGATAAGTTTCGGCCACCACAAAAGAGGAAGAAAGGAAGAGGATGGCCGGCCACAATAATATTCTTCAAGGATGAATAATTTCGGCCACCACCAATGCTCCAAGGGATGCTAGAGATGAGACTTGCTTTCTTTCCTTCTTCTCCTTCCTTGATCCGGCCACAAACAAAAGCTCCACCATGAAGATAGGTTTCGGCCAACAAGAGGAAGAAGGAGAAAGGAAGGCCAGCCACCACACCAAGGAAAAGAGGGAGAAAAATAATAGAGGTTGTTCCCCATGAAGGCACCCCTACCCCTTCTTTTATATTCCTTGGCTTTGGAAAATAAGGAAATTTATTTATAATAAAATTTCCTTAACTTTCCTTGACAACAATTAATTAAGAAAAAATTAAATAAATTTTCCTAATTAATTGTATGTGGCCGGCCACCTCATGTAGAGCAAATATGATAATTTTAATCAACAATTAAAACTTCCTTTTTTGTCTTTGGAAATTTTTAAAAAATAAAATTTCCTTTTAAAATCCCTTCATGGTTGATAAAAAGAAATTTCTATAATTTTAATTTTCAACATGTGAATAATTTTTCAGAGAGAAAAAATAAAATATCTTTCCAATCTACAAATAAGGAAAGAGATCTAATCTCTTTCTTTTAATCCTTTTGTAGATCTTTTTAAAGAGAGATATTTTAATTTTAATTCTCTGTAATAAATTATATCTTCAACATAATAAAAATTAAAATTAAAATTCTTTTTAATTTAATGGGGGGCCGGCCACCTAAGCTTGGGTTCAAGCTAGGGCCGGCCACCCATGAACCAAGGCTTGGCCGGCCCTAGCTTGAACCACAAGCTAGCTTGGTCGGCCCCTTTCTCATGGGTATGAAGGTGGGTATAGGTGGGTATAGTACTCTATAAATAAGAGGCTACGATAGGGACCGAGAGGAGGAATTGGTATTGGTCTCCCGATAAAATTAAGCATCCCGTGTTCGCCCCGAACACACAACTTAATTTTATCAATAATAATTCATTCCACTAGAGAACTCTTATTGAACTACCGCACCAATCCCAAATTACATTTTTTGGCTCCTTCTTATTATGAGTGTGTTAGTCTCCCTGTGTTTAAGATATCGAATGTCCACTAATTAAGTGAGTTACTGACAACTCATTTAATTAATATCTTAGTCCAAGAGTAGTACCACTCAACCTTATTATCATGTCGGACTAAGTCCACCTGCAGGGTTTAACATGACAATCCTTATGAGCTCCTCTTGAGGATATTATCAACCTAGTATCTCTAGGACACAATTTCCTTTTATAATCAACAACACACACTATAAGTGATACCAATTCCCAACTTATCGGGCTTATTGATTTATCGAACTAAATCTCACCCATTGATAAATTAAAGAAATAAATATCAAATATATGTGCTTGTTATTATATTAGGATTAAGAGCACACACTTCCATCATAACCGAGGTCTTTGTTTCTTTATAAAGTCAGTATAAAAGAAACAACCTCAAATGGTCCTACTCAATACACTCTGAGTGTACTAGTGTAATTATACAGTCAAGATAAACTGATACCTAATTACACTACGACCTTCCAATGGTTTGTTCCTTTCCATTATGGTCGTGAGCTACTGTTTATAATTTATAAGATACTGATAACATGATCCTCTGTGTGTGACACCACACACCATGTTATCTACAATATAAATTAATTGAACAACTACATTTATCATAAATGTAGACATTTGACCAATGTGATTCTTATTTCTAGATAAATGTTTATACCAAAAGCTAGGCTTTTAGTATACACTCTAACAGTTTTAACGTTGCCGCTCGACGATTTGACGAAGACGTGGATTTAAGGTCACCGCTCGACCATCGGTGGAGACTAGGGTTTAACGTCGCTGCTCGATGATTTGACGAAGACGTGGGTTTAAGGTTGCCGCTCGACCGTCGGTGGAGACTAGGTTTTAACGTCGCCACTCGATAATTTGACGAAGACATGAATTTAAGATCGTCGCTCGACCGTCGATGGAGACTAGTTTTAACATCGTCGCTCGACGATTTGACGAAGACGTGGGTTTAAGGTCGTCGCTCGACCGTCGGTGGAGATTAGGGTTTAATGTCACCTCTCAACGATTTGATGAAGACGTGGGTTTAAGGTTGTCGCTCGACCGTTGGTGGAGACTAGAGTTTAACGTCGCCACTCGACAATTTGGTGAGTCGTTCGGCTCGGAACATTGAAACCCTTGGGTTCTTTTTTACTTATCCTGCAACCCGAGTACAAGGCTATCGGGGGTATAAAGATTGACTACTACATGAGCGCACCTCTTATCCGGCTCAGTAGGGTTGGAGATGATTTGCGCTCCATGATCGTTCCAATCGTCTCCCGTCCTCGTCCTCCAAGTAGTAGGCACCCGAGCGGAGCTTTCCCACGACCTTAAAAGGCCCACCCAAGGGGCTTCTAGCTTTGAGACGTCGCCGACCGGCTTTACTTTCTTCCACACCAAGTCATCGACCTGAAACGATCTTGGGATCACCCTTCGGTTGTAGTTCTACCTCATCCTTTGCTGGTAAGCCATCAATCGTACTGCTGCTTTGGCGTGCACCTCGTCCACCAAGTCCAGCTCCAAGAGCCTCCGCTCGGCGTTGTCCTCGCTGTAGTGTTGTATCCGATCGAATTCAATGCCGACCTCGATGGGGATGATCGCTTCTCCGTCGTACACCAGGTGGAAAGGAGTTGCCTCAGTCCCTTCCTTGGGAGTTGTGCGAAGCGCCCACAGTACACTGGGGAGCTCATCGACCCAGCTGCCTCCCATATGGTCGAGCCGAGCATGTAGGATCCACAAGATCTCCCGATTGGCGACTTCAGCCTGCCCATTGCTTTGAAGGTATGCTACAGAGGTGAAAGCTTGCTGGATGCCACATCCCTCACACCATTCCCTGAGTCTCTGCCCGGCGAACTATCTTCCGTTGTCGGAGATATACCGACACGGGATGTCGAACTGGCAGACGATATGTTGCCAAATGAACTTCATGACCATCTGCTCGGTAATTTTTGCCAGCGACTTGGCTTCTGCCCATTTGGAGAAATAATCTACTGCAATGAGCAGGAACTTCCACTGAACTGTTGCCATGGGGAATGGCCCGACAATGTCCATGGCCCACTGGTCGAACTGGCAAGAGACCATGGATGCCTTCATCTCCTCGGTCGGCCGGTGTGAGAGGCTATGATACTTCTGGCAAGACAAACAAGTGACCACCGTCCGGACGGCATCCTCTTGGAGGGTCGGCCAGAAGTATCCAGCCAATAGGATCTTTCTGGCCAATGAGCGACCGCTTGAATGCCCTCCGTAGGACCCTTAATGGACCTCCCGCAGTATGTAATCGGCGCCCTCCGCTCTGACTCACTTAAGTAGAGGCCTAGAGAAGGAATTCTTGTAGAGCTGATCCCTGATCAGGGTAAATCAACCAACTCTTCTCCTTAATGTGCGAGCCTCCTCCTGATCAAACGGTGTAGCTCCTAACCGCAAGAATTCCACTAGAGCTGTTCTCCAATCACTGGGAAAGGAGAGTCCCTCCATCGGTCGACATGAGCCACTAAAGATACTTGCTCAATCAACTGTGGTATGACGATCGACGATAGCGAGCTGGCTAGCTTGGCCAGCTCGTCAGTATTTTGGTTCTCCGATCAGGGGATTTTATGTATGGCGACCTCCCAGAAGTTGACCTTTAATTTTTCGAAGGCTTTGGCCTAGAGCTTGAGTCGTGCATTACTTATCTCGAATGTCCCGGTTAGCTGTTGAGCGGCCAATTGAGAGTTTGAGTGGATGAAGACCCTGATGGCTCCAACGTGCCGGGCGGCTTGAAGGCCGGCTATCAACGCCTCATATTCGGCTTCATTATTTGTTGCCCTATAGTCCAGCAGAAGGGACAGTTGCATCTGCTCCCCCTGGGGGGAGATGAGCAATATACCGACCCCACTCCCCTGCCGAGTAGACGAACCATCCACATATATCTTCCAAATGACTTCGGGCTCAGGATTGTGTACCTTAATGATGAAATCTGCCAAGGATTGCGCCTTGATGGTCGCTCGGGGGTTGTATTGGATGTCGAACTCACTGAGCTCCATACTCCATTTGATTAGCCGTCTAAATGCTTCTGGATTCAGCAACACCTTCCCCAAGGAACTATTGGTCATTACGATGATGGAGTGGCTGAGGAAGTACGGGCGAAGCTGCCGAGCGGCGAGTACTAATGCGTAAGCTAACTTCTCAAGACCGGTGTAGCGGGATTCAACGTCTTTCAATATATGACTCAGGAAGTACACTATCTGTTCCTCGCCATTCGACCTAACTAGTGCCGAGCCGACCACATGCTCGGTCGAGGATGAATAAATTCTAAGTGGCTCACCAACAGTTGGCTTAGCCAATACAGGCAATGAATTGAGGTACTCTTTCAATTCTTCGGGTGCCCGGTCGCACTCCTCATCCCATTGAAATTTGGTGGCTCAGCGTAATATCTTGAAGAACGACAAGCTTCGGTCGGATGCCTTGGAGATGAACCAAGACAGTGTTGTTATTCGACCGATGAGACGCTGGACTTCCTTCAGATTTCTAGGAGGTGACATGTCCACCTTCACTTTGATGGGGTTGGCCTCGATGCCCTATTCAGTGACAATGTAGCCCAGAAATTGTCCGCTTTTCGTGCCGAACAAACACTTGTTTTGATTCAGCTTGATCCCGTACACCCTAAGCATCTGGCTGGTCTCCTTGATATCTGTACATAAGTCAGCTGCTCGGAGGGATTTGTTAATATGTCATCGACGTATACCTACAAGTTACGACCGATCTACCGTCCGAATATTTTGTTTATCATCCTTTGATAGGTGGCTCCGGCGTTCTTCAATTCGAACGACATGACATTATAACAATACGTGTCATCAGTCATAATAAAGCTAACATTTTCTTGGTCTTCCGAGGCGAGTGTCACTTAGTGATACCCTTGATACGCGTCCAGCATGCATATCAACTCGTACCCAGTAGTGGAGTCTACCATCTGATCAATCCGAGGCAACGGGTAGAATTCCTTCGGGCATGCCTTGTTGAGGTCCCGGAAGTCGATGCAGACTCATCACTTGTTACCCAACTTCGAGACCAGTACTACATTCACGAGCCATCTCGGGAATTGAACTTCCCGCACATGGCAGGCCTCCAACAGCTTCTCTACTTCTGCCCAGATGATCAGATTTTGCTCGGCGCTAAAATCTCTCTTCCTTTGTTTCACCGAACGAGCATCCGGTCAGACGTGGAGTTGGTGTGGCGCGATGCTCGGGGAAATCCCGGAGAACTCGTGCGTCGATCAAGCGAACACGTCATGATTTTGCTGGAGACAGGCGATCAGTTCCACCTTATGTTCATCTTCCAGGTCAGACACTATGAAAGTTGTTGCTT
Source organism: Zingiber officinale (assembly GCF_018446385.1). Lineage (NCBI taxonomy): Eukaryota > Viridiplantae > Streptophyta > Magnoliopsida > Zingiberales > Zingiberaceae > Zingiber > Zingiber officinale. The sequence goes on along the minus strand of NC_056002.1, from coordinate 91,994,584 downwards.
CCACTCGACGAAGATGGATTTGCACTTCCTCTTTCTCCTCATAAACTAGAGTATGCGGTTTTTCAGTGATGGTGCTTACCTCTAGTCTAGGAGCCTTTCAAGTGGATCTAGCCTCGGTCTTGACCATCTCAACGTAGCAGCGCTGAGCGGCTGAGCGGCTAGTTGGTCGCCTCTGACTTCTCTAACCTGGTCGTCTACCGGGAACTTAATCTTTTGGCAGTAGGTTGAAACTACCGCTCGGAACTCATTGAGGGTCGGTCGGTCTAGGATGACGTTGTAGGCCGAGGGGATGTTTACCACAATGAAGGTTGTGGCTCTGGTCCTCCTGAGAGGCTCCTTTCCCAGCGATATGGCTAATTTGGTTTGGCCAATCAGCTGTACCTCGTTGCCAGTGAACCCATATAGTGGGGTCGTCATTGGAAGTAGCTCGCCTTGGTCGATCTAGAGCTGATCGAAAGCCTTCTTGAAGATTAAATTTACCGAGCTCCCTGTGTCAACAAAAATTTGGTGGATAGTATAGTTAGAGATTACCGCTCGGATGATGAGGGCGTCATTGTGTGGGACTTCTACTCCCTCGAGGTCCCAGGGCCCGAAGATGATCTCAGGTCCACTTGCCTTTTCTTGGCTGCACCCCACTGCATGTATCTCCAATCGGCGGGAGTACAACTTTCGGGCTCGCTCGGTTGGAGTCACCGCTGGTCGGCCCACCAGCGATGATGTTTATTTCCCCCCATGCGGCATTACTTCTATTCTTCCCCTCCCGAGAGGATGGTCTGATTCGCTCATGTGTGGCTCGAGGAGAATCAGTGCTTCCCCTTTGCTGATGATGCTGCTGCCGCTCAGGAGATCTTCTTGCATCTTCCCACTGCCCGACGGATTTATGCTTATGTCACCATTCAGGAGAGGGAGATCATCGACGATAGCCCCTTGGGGCCGATGTGGCGATTGGTGTTTGACCACGGCAATCACGTGTATTGTGCGACGCCGACTGGTGGAAGGAACATAACATAGGTGTCCATACCTTGCTCTTTAGTGCGTTCGGCCGATCGGAAGCCACATGTTGCACGGCATGTGCCCTCGTTTCTTGGTGCGGTCGACCTTCAGCTCTTGGCCCCCTTGGCGGTTGGTGGTTGCTCGGCAGTCATCGTTCGGTTGGCACCGAGGGTTCGGTTGGTGCCTCCTTCCTTCTGGTTGCCTGGGCCTCCTCCACGTTTATATACTCATTAGCTTTCTTGGGCATATGGTCATAGTTACGGGGCGGCTTCCTGATGAACGACCGGAAGAAGTCTTCCTCTACGAGCCCCTGGGTGAAGGCATTAATCATGGTCTCAGATGAGACCGCAGGGATATCCATAGCTACCTGATTAAATCGCTGGATGTACGCTCGGAGAGCTTCTCTCGGTCCTTGCTTCAAAAAGAATAAGCTGACGCTTGTCTTCTAGTAGCGTCGACTACTCGCAAAATGATGTAGGAAGGTCGTTCGTAAATCCTTGAAGCTTTGTATCAATCCGTCCGACAGTCTCCTGAACCATCGTTGTGCCAAGCTGGAGAGCGTGGTAAGGAAGACCCGACACTTCACCCCATCTGTGTATTGGTGAAGGATGGTCACGTTGTCGAACTTGCCCAAATGGACATCTAGATTGGTCGACCCGTTGTATTCTCTAATAGCCAATGGAGTGTAGTGTCTGAGCAGAGGGTCCTACAGTGTCGCTTCGGAGAACTGGTGGTTGATCCGCTCGGGGGACGCGTTTGCTCGCGGTGTTTTACCTTTCTGGCCATCCCGAACGGGTGCTTCATCCAAAGAAGATCCTCGCTCTTGATTTGCTTGCGCGATTTCTGAGGGCATTTGGAACAGAGCCCGATGGAACTGTATTGGCATGGAAGGTGCTTCTCCTTGCGTGACGATCTGGCCTCTATTTTGCCCCTAGATGGAGAATTGCTCCGGCCGGTCCTCTTGCACCGCTCGGCCCCGAACGTTGATGTTGCTTGTTGTGTCAGCCGATTGGCTAGCGCCTTTTGCTATTGCTGCTCAACTATTTTGGTTGCACGAGATTGTACGAGCATATCGAGCTCCTCTTGAGTGACCATCACGGTGTGAAGTCGTCCAACTTCTTCCATCTTCTCGGCTCGGATACAGGTGTGTTCCCATAGACGACGCCAAATTTAATCCTGTCCAAGAATCTGGGAGATGGACGCTGGGGGGCGTGGCATTCCTGTTGACTCTTGATGGACTCCAAGTTGAAGGAACTTGCAACCATAGCAGCGTCAGTGCCAAGCCAGGGTGGGGTGCCCGGTGATGACCCTCCGATGCTTAAGTTAGTCTCCAGCGGTGTATAAGCGAGGAAACAAAGAAGCAGAGTAACAGTAGCTACAGTAAAGTGTGCCTACCTCCGTCGAAGCTTGGAGCCCTTTATATAGGGCTCCGGAGAAGTGCATGCACGCTTCTCGAGGTATGCACACTTCTCAAAACTTCTCCTGAAAAGATGTGTCAGAAAAGCGTCCCTGACACCATACCTCAATGACCTGGGCATATCTCTGACATGATAGTGGAAGCTTCCGTCGTACGATCCTCTGCTTGTCCATGCTGCCAACTATGTCATTTGTCGATGATGCGAGTTCACACGAGGATATTGGTTGATCCTCCTTTTGTCTGTTAGTGGGTCGAGCGGGATGGCCGATCGGCCAACCCTTAGCCATTCGGGTGGTCTATCCCTTTGGCCGAGCGGAGTGGTCGCTCGACCAATATTCCACTGTCAGAGTTCTGTTGTGCTATGATCCTTTTTCATCGGCTCTGAGGTTCGATGTAAATCTGAGCAAGCTAGCCGCTCGACATATGTCATGCTTTGAGCGTCAGAAGCTCGGTGCCTGGCCGAGCTGTGTGTTGGTCCCCGTTGGTGTTTTGATGTGATCAACCAAGTTGGTTAGGTCCTGCTGTATTTGACCCCTGTGTCTGAGTGTGCAGAAGCTTAGGAGCACAGGAAGTCGAGCGAAAGACGTAGCTAGCGAGAAGGACAGCACGGGAAGGGAGCCAACGGGCTCGGTGCATCCGAAGGACGAGAGAGCTGCGAAAGAGTACTCCGGTGGATGTGAAGAGCGTACGCGACGTTCGAGGGACGTTAAGCTGGGACGGAAGGCTGCTCGAGGAGAAGGCCGGGAATTGGGTTCGAGTGAGCCCTATTCCGATTGGCCGTAATCACCCAAAAGAACGGAGCTTCGGAAGCCAAAGCGAAGAAGAAAAGGAGTCAAAAGAAGCTGGAAAATACTGTAGCAAGAAGTTACTGTAGCAGGAACTTGAAGGCGCCTTAAACATGCATTGAAGGCGCCTTAAACATGCATTGAAGGCGCCTTCAACATTGAAGGCGCCTTCATTGCTTGTTGAAGGCGCCTTGAGCCAGGTCAGAATGACCGTTCGAGCACCGGATAGAATTCTATCCACTCACCGAGCTGGAGGCGCCTTGGACCCTCGGGATAGAATTTCCAGAGGCTATTTAAAGGCCCCTGGAGCTAGGAATTAAACAACAACTCAAGCAATCAATCGTGTAGTCATTCCTAGCAATAGTTCTAAGATTCCAAAGTGTAAAAGGCTTCTCCGCCTTCAGTAAAGGAGATTCTTTTTAGTGCGCTTCTCATTGCCCTGGATTAACAACCTCCTTGGTTGTAACCAGGTTAAATTCCTGTTTCCTTTTTGTTTACTGCTTTAATTTCTTTACTGCTTTATTTACTATTGCACTAATTGAGTTGAAAGCACGAGGAGGGTATAGTTTATTTTTTTTATTTTCAGCAATTTACCCCCCTCTTGCCGGCCTCCGCTATACCTACAAGTGGTATCAGAGCCTGATCGCCTCAGAAGGACTAATCGCCAACTGAAGCACTACGATCAAGACGATGGCTGGAGCGAACATCCATCCCTCGAAGTTCGACGGAGACTTCACCACATGGAAGCGCAAAATGGAGGTATTTTTTAAAACTAAATTTGACATTCTTTTAATAATGAAATATGGCTATGCAGTTCCGAAAGATAAGGAGGAAAACACTTGGACGAAAAAGGAGCAAGTGGATTTCGTCACAAACGGAAAGGCTGAGTTCCACCTACTCAGAGTTTTGCCGCCTCAGGAGGTAAATCAGATCAGAAGCTACGACTCCGCGAAAGATCTCTGGGAAAAATTCCTGGAGCTTCACGAAGTTACCTCCGAAGCGAAGCTAGCGAGGCGCGACATCCTCCGGAACCAGTTGACGAACCTCCGGATGAACCAAGGCGAGAAGGTAGCGCAGCTCCAAGCAAGGATCAAAGAGTTGATCACGCAACTAACCAATCTTGGAGAAGAGGTAACGGACTAGGATTCTATCCGGTACGCACTCAACGCCTTTCCCAGAACTCCAGAATGGGCCTCCTTAGTAGATGCGTACTACATCTCTAAGGACCTCGAGGTAAGTACTTTAGAACAATTGTTTTCCCCTTTTAAACTTCACGAATCTCGAGTTTCAGAGCCCAATGGAGTGGAGAAGACCAGTCAGAACATTGTCTGACTCAGAAGCCTCGGTCGACGAATCCGAAGCGGCACTACTGGTAAAACGCTTCAATAAATTTTTTAATACTAATAAGTTTAGATCGCAAAGGCATCAACGAAAGAAAAGGACGATTCATTGTTACAATTGCAATGAAGAAGGGCACATCAAGGAGGAATGCCCAAAATTGAGGAGCAAATAGAAGGATAAGGAAAGGAGCAAGAATCCAACTCGAACCAAACACAATCTAAAGGCCACGTGGGATGATTCGTCGTCCTCCGAATCAGAATTCGAAGAATTCTCGGGGATAGCACTGATGGCCAACCATCAGCTAGAAGAAACGTCTAGCTCAGAGATGAGCATCGATGAAGGAGGAGGAACATCAGAAGAAGAAAGCAGTAGTGAAGGGGGAGCGTCACCAGATCAGGTAAGTAAGGTACGCAATCTAACCCCGACTCAATCTTTTAAATTTATTAAAGCTCTTTCTAAAGAATTAGATAAATTAGAAAATAAAAATGAAAATTTGAAATCAGAAAATGAAAATTTAAAAGTAGAAATTAAAAAATTGAAATCTGATGCATGCTTAAAGATAAATATTTTTCCAAAATCAAAAATTAAAATTTATGGAAAATTAAACTGGTACATTAGAAAACACCAGGGTCAACTTAGAAAAGTGCCCAAAAATCATGTACCCCCTAAGTTTTTGACCAACCCTGTAGGAAGGAACTTTTATTGGGTTCCAAAATCTCTGCTAGTTTAAATTTCTCTTTTAATTAAAAGCTTACAGTGAGAAAATTAAACATTGAAATTTTTTATGGAAGCTTTGTCTAAGGAAGTGGTTGTTGCTCCAATAACCAAGAAGGCCTAGTGCCTCGCCACGACCTGGAAGCTAAAATATTGAAAGAAAATGTTTAATTAACTTTCTAAAAAAGCATTAAAAACTAGAATTAAATAATACTTTGAAAGTTTATCAAACATTTTTTTAAATAAACAAAAAATTTCTTTTACTTAGAAATTTTTCTTGAAAATTCTAACTTAAAATTTTTTTTTCATTTTTGTTAGAAATTTTTCCTGGAGAAATTCTAAAAAACTTCATTTAACTTAGAAATTTTTTTTGGGAACATTCAAAAATTTAGTTTACTTAGAATTTTTTAATTAATTGACTTAGAGATTTTTTTTGGAAAATTCAGTTTAAATTAGAAATTTTTTTTTGTAAAATTCTATAAATTCATTTTTGCTTAGAAAATTTTTCTGAAAATTCAACTTAACTTAGAAATTTTTGCTCAGAATTTTTTCTACCTTAATAATTTTCTTAATATTCTCTTATTGGTACCCCATTTTTGCTGTGATCAAAGGGGGAGAGAAAGGTTACAAGTTAAGGGGGAGTTAGAAAGTTTAAAATTTTAATATTTTTATAATATGTGTTGCAATTTTATTTATTGCAAAACTTATGCTTAAACATGCTAGTTTAGTAATTTTACTTTAAAATTACTTTTTCTGTCTATTTTTACCCTAACTTGAACTTGGGTTGATGCACATCAAAAAGGGGGAGATTGTTGGTCCCCGTGGGTGTTTTGATGTGATCAACCAAGTTGGTTAGGTCCTACTGTATTTGATCCCTGTGTCTGAGTGTGCAGGAGCTTAGGAGCACAGGAAGTCGAGTGGAAGACGCAGCTAGCGAGAAGGACAACACGGGAAGGAAGTCGACGGGCTCGGTGGGTTCGAAGGACGAGAGAGCTGCGAAAGAGTACTCCGGTGGGCGTGAAGAGTGTGCATGGCGTTCGAGGGACGTTAAGTCGGGACGGAAGGCTGCTCGAGGAGAAGGCCGGGAATTGGGTTCGGGTGAGCCCTATTCTGGTTGGCCACAATCACCCAAAAGAACGGAGCTTCGGAAGCCAAAGCGAAGAAGAAAAGGAGTCAAAAGAAGCTGGAAATTACTGTAGCAGGAAGTTACTGTAGCAGGAACTTGAAGGCGCCTTAAACATGCATTGAAGGCGCCTTGAGCCGGGTCAGAATGACCGTTCGAGCACCGGATAGAATTCTATCCACTCACCGAGCTGGAGGCGCCTTGGACCTTGTTGGAGGCGCCTTGGACCCTCGGGATAGAATTTCCAAAGGCTATTTAAAGGCCCCTGGAGCTAGGAATTAAACAACAACTCAAGTAATCAATCGTGTAGTCATTCCTAGCAATAGTTCTAAGCTTCCAAAGTGTAAAAGGCTTCTCCGCCTTCAGTAAAGAAGATTCTTTTTAGTGCGCTTCTCATTGCCCTAGATTAACAACCTCCTTGGTTGCAACCAGGTTAAATTCCTGTTTCCTTTTTGTTTACTGCTTTAATTTCTTTACTGCTTTATTTACTATTGCACTAATTGAGTTGAAAGCACGAGGAGGGTATAGTTTATTTTTTTTGTTTTCAGCAATTCACCCCCCTCTTGTCGGCCTCCGCTGCACCTACACTGTGGTGATATCTGATCGGTACTTCTTTGTTTCGGTCGAGCGAGTGAGTTGTCCAACCGGCCACCGATACATGGATGTTGATCGCTTAGACTTTGACTTCTACCGTGGCCATGACCCCCTAAGGGGCGGGCCCTTATCACCGGATCAATACAAAAAATGCATTTCTAAATTGAAATAGATATTAGTTCCTAAATAAAGTCTAAAAATACAAATAGGCTCGATTGCAACATTCTTTTCATTTCTCATATAGATGTATCTTTCACCATCAAGCGGAAGTCGACTCCTGAGACAACCCTATATAGTGACACATATGAATAATAACATCGATATCTATCCACTAGATGTCAGTGGGTACAATTACTAAATTAATTTCCGAACTAACAAAATTAAGAAGTTTATCCTTCTTTACATGTCAGTTAGCGTACTTGAGACAGTCTTTTTTTATATGATCTTTCTTCTTGTAAAAGAAACAAGTGGATTTCTTATCTTGATTTTTGTGCTCCTTATGGCCATTACTCCATAGTTTGCAGTTTATTTTTCTTTTTCTTTGTTATTGATCCTCTTTCACTTCTTACTCGCACTTTGAGAAGCAGATGCTAAGTGAGTACTCTCAGATGTTTCAATCTTTAGTCTCTCCTCCTCTTGCACACATTGAGCAATGAGCTTATTCAGTGTCTACTTTTCCTTTTGAGTATTATACAATATCTTAAAAGGAGCGAACCATGCAGAAAAAAATATCAAGACAAAATAAACTAACATACTCTCAGACATATTAAGTTTTAGTGTTTTTAGATTTATCGCCATATTGGGCATCTCCATTATATACTCCTTTATGTTTTTACCACTGTATCTCATGGTTACTAACTTCGTAAGAAATGTGATAGTCTCGACCTTTTTATTTGAGGTGAATTGATCTACCAATTGGTCCAGGAAACTCTGGTATCTCCTCCCTCTGTTATTGAGTCTTTTATTGGTGTCGTTATGGAAAGCCTCATAATGTTTAGACTCATGCGATTTGATTTCTCCCATAGATGAAATTCATCCCTTTGCTCTATAGTCTAACACTAGTCAAAGGTGCGGGGTGATCATTCCTTGATACATAGTCTAAGTTCATGCAACCTAAGCTATAATCACATATTCATTCCATTCAGCAAAATTTAAACAAGTTAATGCTGAGATATTATTAATACTAGTAGTTACATATTGCATTGAAATTAAAGAGAGAAATTTATTTAAGCTCATGATTTAACTAAAACCAAGAACATGTATAAGTACAAATAATAAAACACAAGATTATGCAAATAAAATAAAATTTAAATGCATATGAATGGGTTTATTATTAGATACCAAATACAACATTGCATTTTACTATGCGGACTAAACTACAATTTGTTAGCGGTATTCTTTGATATAACTCAAACTTTAATTGACCACACAATGTATCTTCGTTTGGGTCGACCCATTATGCGCATAATATGATATTTTATATGATTTATATATTGGTTCATAGCCCACAACAACCTTAATCAACTATATAATATGTCTTTCTTTGGGTCGACATATTTATGCATGATTTGAACAAAATAAAAAACTTGTTCCATAGTTGTAAGCTAACTTGAGCATATATCTGACATAAAAGTATCATTCCTTTCAATCGATTAGTACTCTTAGCATAGATATACCTCTACCAATAAAAAATGCACTAAACCTGCCTAAGGTGTCTTCATTTGGGTCGACATGATACTTCAACTTAGTAGCACATTGTATAGATAGACCTAAGAAAACAATAAGAATTTTAACCGAATAGAAAATTACTTAATCAGTTTTAATAACTCCAAATTAGGTTTATTAATCGATTGATATTATATGACAATATATTGGTTTTACCCAATCAATTACCATAATCGATTTAAAATCCTACCGTATACGACTACATGATCATATATAGAACCCACTATAGGATCATAGGCGCATAGGGGGGTGAATCATGTGTATTTTAAAAACTTATCTTTTTATCTTTTTAAAAACAAAGTGTACAACAGAATAAAACAAACTAAGTAAGAAAACAACGCATGTTCAATTTTACTTGGTTCAGAGTTTTCGACGACTCCTATTCCAAAACCCAAGTCCTTCGAACCTTTTCGATGGGTAATTCACTAATCAATCTTTTCTTTACAAAGTATGAATTGGTAACAAAACTACCAACTTTAAAATAAGAAGTGCATTAAAGAAAACAAGAGTAATAGTAAGCAATAATTACACGTTACCAAAGTCTAGGCTCGTTTGAGCACGTAGCGGCATCATGTCGTTCTTGCATCATTGAGGCTTGAAATGCAACAACATAGTGAAGTCAGAGTAGTGGAATAGCTATAGGAGGGCATATCAGGGATGTTCTTGGTTGCACTATTTTGCAATTTCTTTTATAGAAGATCTGAGGTGCCTCCAGTTGATCTGATCTTCACTGAAGACAGTGGTTCTTATCCACGTGGAAGTGCCTCCTTCCTACTAGAGGTGCCTCAGTTCATCGAGGCTCTATCCTTCGCAACTACAATCCATATTTGCATGGGGAGGCGCCTTCTTCCTCCTAACGCGCCTCCGTGCCTCCAACATTGAGGCGCCTCCTTACCACTAAGGCACCTCTGCTCCTCCAGCGCAAAGGCTTCGGCCAACTACTTCGAGGCGCTCTCAAACCAATCCGAGGCACTTCGGGTGAATAGTATTCGAGGCTTCATTTTCTTCTAACTCTTGTAGAGACATATTAGTGCACATAAAAATAATAGAACCTACAAAATATAGTTAACATAATTATAAGCATTATTAATTAGATTTTGTCCTCTAGACCAGGACTTAGTCTTTGTCTCAGCTTAGACTTTCAAAATATATCTAAGTTGGACCAACGCCTAAAATCTCTACCGGGACTTGTCTTCACTAGATCTCTCCTCCGATTTCTTACCTGACCTTACCTGCAAAACATCTGGTCTTTTAGACTTATTTTGACTTTCTCTGGTTACCTTCCTACAATACCAAGTTAACACAATAGATATAAAATATTAAGGTAAAATAGTGTTAGAAGTATTAATAATTCACTGGTTCGATCAACCACGTGCAGTCGACCGGAAATCAGTCGGTCACACATGCTTGGAATTTACTCCTCCAAGACTTCTCATTACCTAGGGTTACCCCCTAGGGTTGCCTAGCTTCACTTACAAGGACTTTCACCACCTACTTCGCTTATTAGGGTCTGACTTCACTCATCAGGACTTCCACTACCTAGCTTCACTCACTAGGGTCTGACTTCACTCACCAGGACTTCCCCTTGCATAACCTCCAGTTAGTACTAGTCACTTAGTAGACTTCTCACCTACCTACTCCGCTCACTAGGGCCTGACTTCACTCACCAGGACTTCCACTATCTAGCTTCACTCATTAGGGTCTGACTTTACTCACCAGGACTTCCCCTTACCTAACCTCCAGTTAGTACTAGTCACTTAGTAGACTTCTCACCTACCTATCCTTCGATTTAGGACTTACTCTTATTGGTCATTTAGTCCTAACTAGACTTTTCTCTTCTAAATATCAAGTTCTGTTTAAATTAACCCCTAGTCAACCTGACCATACATTGGTATATTGTCAAATATTAAAATCTTAGAGGTCGATTGCACCAAAATCTTTCTCTTTTTAATATTTGACAATTTTATTAAGTTAGGCTTGAGTCTTAAGGGTTTTATACCAAAGTTTGGGAGAATCAAAAAGTTTGAGAAATTTGAAATAATATTTCTAACTTAAGGTTACTCTCTCCCTTTAACACATATTAAAGAACATAAATTTAAGGTCACTCTTCATTAGATTTTGTACCAATAATAACTTTGGAAAGACAAAATTAAGCCACATATGAATTTTTGAAAAAACCTAAAGTATTTTAAATAAAAGATTATTTTTAAAAATCTTTTAAGTACTTAAGAATTTTTTTAAAAAAAATGTTAAGTACATGCATTATTTTCACAAGTATTCAAGATTTTTCAAGAATTTTTAAGAAATTTTCAAAACATTTAGAAAAATGTGTTTTGAAAGATTTTCTACCAATATTTATTAAAGAATTTTGAAAAATTATTTCAAAGTTTTGGAAAGATGATTTTTAAAACAATTTTGTAAGATTTTCCAAAGAATTTTCAAGATTTTCATAATTTTAAATATTTATAAAATAAATTTTAAAAATTATGTTTGATCTTTCAATCTGATTGACTCGTCCTTAACTTGACACATTCTTAGGGATTCTTGTTAATCACAAGGAAAAATTTCCTATATATTTTAGGGGTTGATCCAAATCAAAAGAACAACTAAAGTATTTTTTAAAATATTTTTTAAAAAAATTAAAATATTTTCAGAAGTTTTTAAAAGTGTTATTCAAAAACATGTTTAAGAATTTTTAAAATATTTTTGTTAAAGAAAATATATATTTCCATAGTAACTCTTTAAAAAAAATGGTTAAACATATTTTCAAAATGTTTTTTTTAAAATATTTTTCAAGAGAATTCTATAATTCAAAATGCTTGCATGCGTTTATAGAAAGTTTCCAAAAAGAATTTTTCATAAGAATTTAAACAATTATTTAAGCTATTTTGTCAAAAGTTTGAAGAAAAAAAATTTTAGGATATTTTTTAAAATATTTTTTGTGATTACATTTTTGTCTTTCAAATGAGTCCCCCTTAACATGATGATGTCTCCCCCTTGACCTAACACTTTTAGGAAATCCTTGTTAATCATAAGAATTACATACTTATGTGTCTAGGAGTCTAAAATTTTATGATTGACCTAAAGGATCTTGACACGAAGTGTCGATGAACAATCATTTTCAAGAATGTATATTTTTATAAGATATACAAGTATTTAAACTTAAGCAATCATGAATTAAATTTGAAAATTTACTTTTCATAGCATCTTAACCATTCTAGATTTTTAAACATGTAACCTTATATGTTTAAAGAGATATTAACATGATTTGTCTAACATAGAAATTATTTTATTTTTAATTAGGTTTAATTAATAAAATTGTTTAAATAAATTATTAATTAATTATGAATTAATTAATTATTCATAAATTTTGAATCAGCATTAATCTCAAGTTATATTTAAGTTAAGTTTAAGATTATTTTAAAATTAAATGATTTAGTTAAATTAATTTTAAATTAAGTGAATTATTAGTTATTAATGTATTAAGTTAAGATTGAGTTAATTGTTGAATTTCAGATTAATTAACTTATTAATTAGGATTAAGGTAATTTAGTTTAATTTAATTTTTAATTTAAATCAATTTTAAGTTTTGATTGAAGTGTAATTAAATTTAAATTTGGGATTTAATTAAAGTTTCTAGTTTAAGTTTTAATTTAAGATTTAAGCAAATTTTAATTAAACTTTCTAATTAAAGTTTTACGTTTTTAATTAGTCTTAATTTCTTATTTAATTAGGGTTTAAACTTAGGTTTGAATTAAGTTAATATAATTAAATTTGGATTAATAAAGAAGTTTCAATTATTTTTGGATTAATATATAGTTAACTTAAAATTAAATTAATTTTTGGAGTAAAATAATTATTGGATTAATTATTGAAATTGATTAATTTTTAATTGAGTTTAAAATTGATTAAGGTTTTAATTTAGTTTAAATATTTTTTTATTTTTTTTTATTTTTAAAAGAATTTTTTAAATAGTTTACGAAAAGGATTTTTAAAGGAATTTTTTACAAATATTTTTAAAATATTTTAAAATTATTTTAAAAAAAAATTTTAAAAATATTTTTAAAAAAATATTTTTAAAAGAATTTTAAATTAATTTTTAAAATAAGTTTTTTTAAAAAAAATTAATTAAAGTTTTACTTACTGGCTTCTAGAAGATCATAAGGAAGAAAAAGTGGAAGTAAATGGAGAAGATCTTCTTTAGGTGCTAGGATTGACGGTGTCGAAAAACTTATATTAATAGGGAACTAAGTGTTTTGTCAAGATTACTCTAAACTTTTAGGACATTTCTTTTTACATAAGAATTCAATCCGTTATCCGTTTATAGATGATAAAAGATTGAGCTAAGAGATTCTACACCTTGAATTAGTATCCAATAATCTAAAATATAATCAATATAAGTTAGATCATTTTAAAATATTCGAATTGTATTCACACATTCAACTTATAAATTAGTCCACCAAATATAAATAATAAATTTCAACAATAGATTGATGATGACGATGAAGGTCACACATCAATCAGACTGTTGGCAAGGAACTCGAAGAACAAAGGGGATTCATCCTTGAACCTCTCTGTAAATAAGAATCCCATAATGAGCCAAGCTCATCATCATCATGCCCAATTAGTAAGCAATGGGCTGAGACATGAAGATACTAGTGTCCCGCCTCTACTATTACTATAGTGTATATTCATCGTACTGCCCTCTAAAAAACAGATACTATGCATCGTTATTATGCTCAATAACAAATCTCAGTTTCATTTTTGACTTATTTCTCTCAATCAGGTTACGATAATTCCTCCTTTCTAGTCCTTTCAACAACAAAAATGCGAGGAGCTATCAGTGATTACATGGGGTCATATGATTCATCGTATTGCATAGTTCATCTCTCAGATTATATGCACACCATAAAAGACATTGTCACGTCCATCCATCTCAGATAAATTAAGTCAACGACTCTGATAGGCATGTTCCGTCTATAATACGTGATTCTTTATTTTCCTTATCAAGTCCCCGCGAGTTGATACATGGTGTTTACTCAAGTCTTGAGATTAATTCCCGATAAAATGTTGATAAATATACATTTTAGCATCGTTTTTTTTTAAAAAGAAAAAACAAAGGGTGAATAGAATTGTTTACGAACCGAACAAAATGTTAAGGAGAGAAAAAGAACCAAAAAGGGAAAAGGAAAACTGTGCTTGTAAAGTTGATCTTTGGTTGCAAAAGAACGAAACAAATCATACGGTTGGTAATTTCACCAAATTTAACTAAAATTCCAGTTGGCTATAAAATCTTGCTACGGCATTCAATCCGATTTCAGAATTCTAGGGAAAAACAAAGAGCAGTTCGAATTGCCCAGGGAAATTGGCAGAGATCATTATGAAAGGTGAGGAAACAGAACTTCCACCATTCTAAACCATGTGTAATAGTGACATAACATAAGCCGACAGCTTTCTGCCAAGTGTGGGCTAACTGGAAAAATGGCTCTATGAGTCAGTAAATTGTAATATACCCTCATTACATGCGCCACTTCGTCGTGTCTCACCCAAAAAGTTTTACCATTTGAATTAAGAAACCATACGGACGAGCAACCGAAATTCCCTAATGTTGTATCCATGAGTGTTGCAATCTGTCACCGTATGGCAGATCCTTCTTTTTTTTCATCATGTACATCATATGGGTAACACATACTTTTTCACAGTTCGTCCTCATTCTCCTTTAGTCGGTGTTGAACCCATAGCGTTCGCTGAAAGGAAACAAGAGCTAGATTGTTATTCCTTAGATGTGAGAAGGGGAATTGCGGTGTCTAATACAATAACAGCTTCATTCTCACCCTTCTGAAGAATCTCCCACCCTTCCTTCCAAGACGCATCCCCATGAGGCTCATAGCCAGGACAGACTTTGAATCTGGACGCCACTTCAACTCTTTGAGATATAAGAAACGGCTTGATAGAGCAGGAGATACTTCACTGTCCTTGATTTTATTGCATGAGACAACTGTTAGTCTCTGCAAATCTATACAGGACAGAACTATTTGTTCCAATCCTGCAGTCGTTACTCGTGAGCATCCTTTCAAGGAGAGACACATCACCCTCCTATGCATGAAAAAAGGGGAACAAAGTAAGCATCCACTAAACCGCAAGGAGATACCAGAAAACTGTGTCGAGGGAATGTGCAAAGAAAGAGTATGCTGTGAGAAAATGAACATGTTAGCTTATTCCTAGATGCAGCATCAGTGTTGTTGCACTGAGGTTAATTTGGTTCACACAAGGTTATCTAATTGAGATTGGAATTGGGAATTGGTTTACTGAATTTTCAGATCACATGAGGTGAGATCAGTTAAAAATAACACGACAATAAGCAACCCTAGAAGCAACACATAAAGATGCAGTGTTGGAATGCAAGTCACTTGAAATAGACTCATGATTTTGTGAAGATTATAAATGCATGATTTGTTCTCATGCGTAACAACTCAAAACAACTGTTAACAACATATTTATATTGATTGGTCATTTTCGTAACACCTATGCTTTAGGGAGAAATCATTGTACCTTTTAATGTTTCTTGTTTTCCTGAAATGCACCCAAAGTTTTCTGATTGTCAAAATACTTCCTAGAGTACTGATAACAGAATGATGATCTCAAAATAATGTGATCTTACTCCACAAGGCTGAAAATTGTCATGCTATCATTCAAGTGTTGATGATTAGAAGGCATAATGCAAGACTTTTCAAATCTTGATGGTGCATTTTGAAGATTTTAAGCTTTAAGATCCATTTTTGAAAAAGCAATTAGAAATAAATTTTTCCAGAGTTATTGTGATAAATGGTCATTTAATTCAACTTCAATAACTAGTCAATAGATACAGAAGCCATTTGGTGGCAAAAGGGAATATGGATATTCAAAAGGGATAAATTTAACCATCCACCCTTTGTAACTTACCAACTCAAACTTGGTGATAATCTATTTTACATTTTGATTATATATATAAAAAAATCATCCTATTTACATTCTGTTCAATGAGACACTTCTAAATAATTTTCTTGTTATTGTTCTTCTACACCTCTTAGTATTTTTGATATATATATATATATATATATATATATAGAGAGAGAGAGAGAGAGAGAGAGAGAGATGATATCTTGTACCTTACTCTGCACACTCCTAAGCAACCCTCACATATCCGAGCGCCCGAATGCCCCGCCCGGGCACTCCGATTCATTTTTGAGGATCCAAGTGCCCGGACGAACATCCGGACATGTGAGGATCGCAAAGGAGTATACAGGGTAAGGGTGTGCAGAGTAACTTATATATATATATTCCTTTTTCTCTCTGTTTCCTTTAAGAGATGAATGATAGATTGGAAGCCAGGGAGATAAAGTTGAAGGATGGATTGAAAGCAAAGGCAAGCAAGGGATGAAGGATGGATCCAACATTCTTGGTTGATTCAGCCAACATGATGATCAGTTCAATAGGTCCACTCAACACATCCAATCTATCAAGTTCACTTTATCTAATTATCCCAATCAGTTTACTCGCTTACCAACACTACTAGCTCAATTGACATGTCTGGTCCAATTGGTCCACTTGATCGACACAACAGGTCCGAGTGCCCAGCATGATCGATCAACTTGGTACATCCCAGAACAATCAGCACACATACCACAACCCAACATGATCAATCTGCCTGACTATCAGATCGATCCAATTGATCCACTAGTTTACCTGTTTCACTCATATTATTTGTCTATTTTTAAAGTGACTTATTAACAAGTATCACGTTTAGTAAATGTGGAATTTAATAAACGGGAATTGAAGTTTTCCACTTCTTAAAATAGGGAATGGATGGAATGGACTGGATTGAGTCATCATTTAAAAATGGGCATTGATCATCAAAAAGAACAGACTCAAACCCCTTAAAAGTATCATTGTCCTTCCACGCCCTGCTACATGAGACTAGACACAAACAGACCAAATAAACACAAAAAAAATGGCGATTACTATCGATATATACCAGATAACAAAGCACGTGCAATGGGAAAACGGGAGGGAATTTGTGAGAAGCACGCATACCTGCATATGCTCGCGAGACTGAACAAGTCATTCTCCAGTCCCCAACAATCTTCAAGCACAAGATCCCTAATCGTCTCGCACACCACGAACAGCGCTTGCAAGCTTCTTCTATCCCGCAGCTGGCATCGCTGAATTTGCAGTGTCTCCATGGCCGGGCAAGCTCCTAGGTGCTCCAATGGCCCCGGATCAGTGTCTATGCTCCTGCAATTCTGAAGTCTCAGCGTCTTTAGATTCGCACAGAAGGACAACGCAGTCATCCACCCGGCGTCCATCCGGTGGTCGGCGATCGTCAATTCCTCGAGCATCAAACAGCAACGCCCGATGGCAGAGATGCCGTCGTAGCTTCCCTCGCACCCACTGAGCTCGAGCTTCACCAGACGCTTGCAGCCGTGGCCAAGTATCGTGAGCCCAATGTCGGTGACACCGGGCCCGCGATAGAGCCCCTCGACGGATCCCACCAGCTTCAGGATTTGGAGATTAGCGAATACGGAAATGGGGCGGAGGGCTAGGTCGGAGCACCGGTGAAGCTCCAGCTCCTGCAGCGTTTCGCATCCACCAGCGACCGCCATGAGCCCGGTTTCGGAGGCAACAGCGACGAGGGACAGCTTGCGGAGCCCGGGGCATTCACGGGCGACGATCTCGAGGCAGCGATCTATCGCATCCGGATCGAGGAAGCGGCAGTCGCCGATGGGAGGGTCGGCGTGGGTATCTACGACAACGGAGACGGGGCCGCTGGTGAGCAGCGGCGCGCCGGCAGCGGACCCCGAAGGCGAGGCGAAGGATGCGGGGACGAGGTCGAGGTCGGTGAGGTCCGGAAAGCGGAGGGGGAGGCGGCCGGTGTTGAGGAAGGACCACTCGAGTAGGGTGAGCGAGCGGCGAAGGCGGCCGACAAGGCGGAGCCATCGCTTGCAAACGAGGGAGGCGGGGAGGCGAAGGGAGTCAGGGACAGCGGCGAGAACGCGTAGAAGAAGTTCGTCCGAGAGCAGCAGAGTGAGATCTCCGGCTCCATCGCAGGGTAGAGTCGGCGCTTTCGTTAGGGTTTGGGTTTGATCGCCGAGCCGCATGTCGAAGAGCGCATGGTGGAGAGGCCTTTTAGCTGAGGCTGCTGTGGCGGAAGCGAACCAGAGGCCCGTCCAGGATGGAAGGCGGTGGATCATCTAGGGTTTCCGACGAGAAGCCGAGCCGAGTCGGCGGGGGGAAGGAGAGAGTTCGCCTTTATCGTTCTTATCCCTGTGTAAGCCAGAGCTTCTTTTATTCACTCCCGTTCCAAATTTGGAATCTCAAACGGAAGACACAACCCATGTTACGAACAGGGTTAGCCCACCGTTCTAATTTCCTCCTATAAAAATAACAGTGAAACAGCCGTTTTCAAATTTGGTACACACCGCCAAATTTAGCTGATTAATTTTTTTTCTTTAAGTAATAATGCATATGCCAAAATAATAGCTGAAGTAACTTAGCACCATTCAGTTCGTTTGATTTATCAGAATCCAATTATCATGCAAAAAAAAAAAAAAAAACAGGTTTATGCAAAATATATATAATCATTATTTTTCCCCAAGAATGAAGAATTAAAAAATCGGAGCTGAAAATGGACCCCACCGAGAGAGCCGTTTGTTTTAGCGATTTCAAATGATAGAACTCCCCGACCCCTCGCGCTCCCTTCTGAATGCAGTGTTGCCCTTCTGAATGCAGTATTGCGGCGTGCGCTGGCTGGGGACACGTGGACCCCACCACATACTCTCTAGTCTATGCAAAAGCAAAACCACGGACGGCGTGTTTTGTTTCGTATACTTCCAAAGATGTCGCCAAAAAGATTTAAATTTGACAAAAGAAAAGTTACAATTGTCAGGTTATTCACAATACCAAATACAAAATGGGGATAGATTGAAAGACAAAAATCAAAATGCCATTCTTTGTTATTTTTGTCAAATACTGTCATTTTTTATTAAAGGTGCCCCCATAAAATATCATAATTATCCTTAATACTATTCAAATTATTATAATGTCAGTCATCTAAATTCGACCTATTATAATAATTACGATTCATAATGACTACGATATAATTTTTTTTAAAATATTATTTATAACAATCGAAACGGATCTAAATAATATTTTTTAAGTCTGAAATTAAGTCGTTACGAATTCCACCCGTAACTAACAGAAATCTCTAAACAAATTTTGATTTAATACATTGTACATTTCATAATTCAACCTGATATAAAAATTAAAACCTTGATCTAATATTAACGTTGTAACAATTACAATTACATAACTGCTATACAATTATAATAATTATAATTTCATAAATGATAGCGCATGAATATCAAATCCTAAACTTTGAAAGATAACTTTTAACTTATTTATACCATAAAACACTCAAAATATTAAATCAAAATGAATTCAACGATCTATAATTGATTACAAGATAAAATCCGTAACAAATCACATTTCAAACTAAAAAAAATATCGTTTAAATTTTATTTCGAAAGATTCAAATAATTTGTCTTATTTTTTTTAATGTTGTAGTAGCTACAGTATCATAACTGCAACGACTGTGACAGTTAAGTTATTAAGACAGAAAAATAAGAGAAATGATAATGTGAATAAGCTACCATTGTGTACAGGATTCAAAATAGGACGCCCTATATTGAACGAAAAATAATATAAACAACTATTCAATCAACGAGCCAACTGAAAAATCTACCCAAGCATACTCAAATATCGGTTCTGGTTAAGTTAAGAATGTGTTCCCAGGTCAGCAAAATACTGGGGGATTTTATTGTTTACCCTCACGATGAAGCTGCTACAATCTCTGTGAGATACCTACTATACAGTCGACAAATTTAACAACATTGTACAAACAAAATAAAATCGATCTGGGAAATCAAAACTTCGTAATGCAAAAACTAACCGCGAGTGCTGCCATTTGCTGTTTCCTAACCCTTTCTCTAGGAAAGCATAACAATCTTGAGAACTCTGGTAGTGATGTCTAACTTCATGGGCTAGTTACTTATACTGATCATTTAAATGTAAGACAAGGCGTCTGGGCGACACCAAGGATCCGTCCAGTGTGCCTAAAACCTTTATGTTATAAAGACAAAAATACTGAAACAAGATTGTTACCTGATATCATGTGGAGTAATGAATATCCACTAGAAGCCTTGACTTTCGACATAAGCTACTGGAGTTTCCAAGCTGATCTTACCGCCATAAAAATAATTTGGAGTGACCAACACAATACACCTTCCTTGAGAAAGTATATGGCAATAGAACCTAAAGACAGAAAGTATCAACTTATTTGAAATTTGGGTTATATTTTCATGAATGATTAGATAAATAATCTACAAGCATGTGAGAGAAAAGAACAGAACTTATCGATATGATTAATGTTGAAGTTTTAATTCAAACTATTTCTTTTAGTTTTTAGTTCCACATTGTCAAGCTAAGAAGGTTGGAAGGGCTTATATATGGAGTCCTTCCATCCATGCTTAGTAATGTTAAGGGGGCCTACACGCATGCGCGAGTTGAACCCAAATCAGATGATTTCGGGGGGTTCGAGCCAGAAATCCATAAACCGGGCGTGACACACGCGATCATCGCGGCCTGGTTTGCTTACCTGGTTTATTTATTCCGGTTTTCCCCAAGCGACGCGGTCCTGTTCTCGTGAGGAAGCAAAGCGACGTACGCTTTGGTGCGTGCACTATTTCGAAGTGTATTTATACACTTCCTTTGCTCCTTCTCAAATCACTCCAAAGCAAAGCATTCCTCTGCTTTCTCCTTTCTTCTTCCCGAGTTCGAGTTCTGAGGCTTGGTTTCTGCGATCTGAGATTGAGTCCAAGTGCGACGTTCGTCTTGGAGTGCACCTACGAACGGCGCAAGCGGTTGTCAGATCTTGGGAGGATTTTGCCGGAAAGCCTCTGCACCGTGGGCGGCAATAAATTCTCTAAACTTCAATCGGAGATACACAAATTCTTAACCCTACTCTTATTACCGTTTATTACATGCTCGTCATTTATTGGTGTAATTATAGATTAGATTACTGTGTTACTGCAATCATATCACTACAATTAGTTCTTAAGAGGTGGACAAGACCTGAGAGTCCTCTACTATCGCAAACTGCATCTGGGGATGCAGTTTGTGAACAAGGACACCAAGGAGTAAGAATCCAACAAATATCTGCTTCCTACATCTCACACAACAAACGAAACAGAGGGCAATGAAGCAATGATGGAAATATGGCAAAGGGCATCCAAAAAGGGAGACAGTTAGAAGAGACATACACATATCCATGTAATTTGGGTAGAGTAGAGGATCTGAAGTGGTAGAGAAATGGCAAGATGACACAGTTCTTATCGGATTACCAAGGGACACAACATCCCAACCCGTAAAAAAAATCACCCTTTCTAAAAAAATCTATTGACAAATAAAGTGGTAGACAAGTTATTGGTTGGGTAGAGTGATTGCTCGAATGGAAATTTTGAAGGTGGATAAGATGCATGGGAAAAGATAACCTTGGGTTTGGGAAGGGAGGAAGAACTGAAGTTAAAATGTGAAGATGACAGGGAAGTAGGCAATACAAAGCTTAGTACAGCTGATACACTACATAGCTATAATTATAAAATTTATAAATCAATAATATGATCAGCATATCATGACTACGATACACACGTTCATACACAATGCAAGCAAAATATCTACCTTATAGAATATTGACAATGGCAAATGATCCTGTCTAAAGGCGATGAGACGATACGCTGGCTCTGTTAGATGATGATCTGACGAACCAGAAGCTCCTCAATGATCCTGCGCACAGTAAGACGAGCCAATAAAGCGTTAGTGACCTAAGTTCGGGGTGTGAATCCCTGGCTAGGCCCTCCGACGCTCAAGTCAATCTCCTCTCATGGAAAAATGGAAGAAGAACAGTAATGGAAGATGCAGGAAAAAATAGGGTTTCAGAAGCAAGTGCTTGTGTTTGCGTACCTTGCCAGCGGAGAAGATTCTCCTTTTATACCACTTCACCTAATCTCCGCGATCGTGAAGTAGTCCCCGATTTGTTAGAAGATGAGAGAAGTACAACTTAGACTTTGTGCAATAATCCTCTGAGAAATCTTTTTTCTACCCTAGATGTACCTTCTTTGTCGTTTTTTATTTGCCCCCTGATGATATATGCATAGAGTTGATTGTTGTACCTGATTAATGAAGAAGCTTCAAGAGAATATTTTCCGATAAGTCTGATAGACTACTTGTTTGCTACATATATTTCAACCAGTCACTAAATTGATTGTATATTGAGAATACCCTCTGTTGAACATATCACAGCCAGTCATTAAGTCGGTCGTATGGTAAAAGCCTTGTAAGGCTAAGTACCTTTAAGCTCGACCGGACTTTGCTTGGTCGAGCGCATACAAACATCCTTATGTTTATTTGGTCGTTGCTCGACCGACCGTATGCTAGAAGCTTTATAAGGTTGAGTACCTTTAAGCTCAATCGGACTTTGCCCTGTAGAGGGCATACAGACATCCTTACGCTCGTTCGGTCTTCGCTCGGCCGAACGTATGCTAGAAACTTTATAAGGCTGAGTGCCTTTAGGCTCGATCGAGCTTTGCCTGGTCGAGTGCATACAAGCACCCTTACACTCGTTCGATCTTGGCTCGGCCGAATGTATGCTAGAAACTTTATAAGGCTGAGTGCCTTTAAGTTCGATCGAGCTTTGCCCGATTGAGCGCATACCAGCACCCTTACTCTCGTTCGGTCTCTGCTCGGTCAAACGTATGCTAGAAACTTTATAAGGCTGAGTCCCTTTAGGCTCGATTGAGCTTTTTCCGGTCAAGTGCATACAAGCACCCTTACACTCATTCGGTCTTCGCTCAGCCGAACCTATGGCAAACAGTTTATAAAGTTGGATGCCCTTTGTCCCGGGTAGGCTTATGTCTATCTGGGCGCATGCACAGAATCCCTCGGTCAATCGACCTTTACGTGAACCTTTATATAATATAGTCTTGATAAGACCAAGCATATTTGGACCCGATTGGTCTTTCCTATCCGGATCTATGCAATGAGTCTTATGTTTGACCAGGTTTGAGCGTCATCCCATCCTCTTGACTTTGGCTTCCCCGTTACCTAAAGGGTTCACTCACCATAACCCGTATCAACGAATATGCAATTTCTAATCTTATTGAAGCAATCACTGATAGAAGACTGTTATGCAATCACTGATAGAAGACTATTGTGCAAGAGATTTGAGAGTGCTATAAATTGATTGGACAATCGATGGATTATGTCCATAGAAATGTAAATGAACTGCAAATATCAAGTAAGGAAACATAGGTCAGGCCAATCTAATATCCTGAACCATGTTGTAGCACACTAAGCGAACAAAAAAAAAATTCTGAACACGTGTCCCAAAGATAATGCATATTATTGTTAGTTAGAGCCCTAGAGTCAATCATATGATGATTGTTGTATAGACTCGTTGTATCATATTCCTATGCATATAAAGGCATTTCTTTTGGTTATTATACTTACTTGTATTGGTGTTAGCTAGAGCCCTAGAGCGAATCATTTGATGATTGTATTTTGGACTTGTTGTATCATATTCTATCTATATAAATAAAGGCATTTGAATTTTGGTTATTATACTTGTATTGGTGTCAAGTAAACTAAGTATAATAATGTCCTTGAGTAGACGGTTCTCACCTATATCAATCGGTTAGTTGAACTGATAGTGAGATGATATAGGGAACACTACTCTTAATAATTCCTAGTCGAGTATTAACATTCAGGGACAATGTTAATGCAATAAGATTAGCATGTAGGTCAACTCGATGACTTGATCTCACAAGTCATGGATATAGAGATATCAAGTTGACACATGAGTATACATTAGAGAATGTATACTGAATGACCCGCCATGAGAAAGTATCATGGATCGTTATATGAGTGTCATATACTTTCTCATGTGGCTATTAGTATGACTACTAGTCCTTAGACCTGAAGTCACCATAGATCCCTACATAAGGAGTTATGTACTTTGGTTTCGTCAAACGCCACCCGTAACTGGATGGACTACAAAGGCGATTACTGGGTATATAACAAATTATGCAGAGCGATGTGAGTAATGTAGATGTGATCTATCCCTCCTATATGACGGGAGAGACATCGGTATTCTTGATAGAGTGAGACCACGAAGTGCATGACCATGCCCAAATGAGTCAATATAGGATATTGAGCTCATTTGATTTAGTGAGTCTACTTGGAGTTCAAGATTTAGATTGGTCAGAGGATGACACAGTCTATGCCTCACATTGACCAATCTAGATGTCTAGGATAGAAGGACACTTGTCATATATTGTGAGGAGTCACAATTAGTAGTCACAAGGTGATGTTGGATCTCAACATTCTTGTAACTTGGGTAGTAATGATGTGTTGCTAGATACCGCTCATTACTTATGCTCCTAAATGAGTTTAGGGTATTGCCAACGTTACAAGAACCTATAGGGTCACACACTAAGGACAATTAGATGGAGATTAGGTTCATATGATGAACCAAGAGGATTAGATTCATTTGATGAATCAAATTGGATTAAGAGTAATCCTAATTGGGCTAACTTGAGTTGGACTCAAGTTGATTCATGTGTTCAATGAGTCTAATTTAGATTATGACTCATCGAATCAATTTAGTTAAATGAATTAGATTCATTATATTAAGTTGGCTTGAATCAAATGGTTGGATTCAATCAACCATGGAAGAGATTTGGTCAAGTTTGACTTGACTTGAGAGGAAGAGGAAGAGTCAAGTTTGACTTGACTAATTGTCACATCATTAGTGAGATGGCAAGATGTGGACCAATGATGATGTGCCACATCATCAAAGTGTGTCACCTCATGGGAGTTACAACTCCATTCTCTTTAATGACTACATTTAATGAGAATGGGGGTTACACCTTGGAGATGTGGCCGACCACTTATCATTGTGAATGAAATTGATTTTTCATTCAAGGCATATTGATTCCTTCTTCTTCCTTGAGTTCTTCTTGCTCTCTCCCTCTCCTCTTCTTGCCGTGACCTATCAAGGTGCTAGCACACCTTTGTTTAGGTCTTCTCCACCTAAGTTGTCCGTGTGGATACTTCTAGAGGACCGTACGCTTGACGGTCTAGAGATCCGGCATTTTGGACGAGCGGGATACGCGAAAGGCACGCTTCAAAGGTATAAAAATGTTTTCTTCCTTTGTAGATCTACTGTAGATTGAAGCTTTAAACTCGTACTCGTATTTTCGAAAGTTTTCTTCGCACGAGATCCGTGGCATGGGTGATTCGGGGTTTCCGCGACGCGAAAATGCGATTTTCACGGCCCGAAAAATCCAACAGTGGTATCAGAGCCACGTGCGAAGCGAGTACTAGTTTCAATTAGTATTTTTGTGAAAAATATGCATACTGTGACATTCTGTGAATTCCCTAATTTTTATGATTTTATGGGTATTTTTCTCGTAGAAGCGAAGCACAAGTGGTTCGGCACTTGTAGGCTTCGACTACCGAGAAGAATTTTCCAAAACGGTAATGTTTCGACCCAAAATCTTTTGGGACAGCGGGCTAAGGCGCTCTTGGATCGCTTAGGAGCAACTCGCGATGGTTAGATCGCGGCTAGGGGTACTGCCACTAACCCCGCAAGGGGATTTGCTCCGCGATTACGCCCGAAATCGCTAATCGGGACCGCCGGGAAAAATTTACTCATAAAATCTGTAAAATTATGAAAAAATTACAGAAAAATTATGAAAACTATATAATTTTGAATTATATATTATTTTTGTGATAGTCATGGCCCAAAGACCCAATTTGATTGCACAATTGTGTTGTAATTCATAATATGGCCTGCGTGCCGTTATGTGATGTGCGTGCCGTATTTATCTTATTTTTATTTATTTTATTTTTCGTGACCTGCGCGTCGTGCCTTCCTTTTATTCTGGTTGTAAATTAGATTTAGACTTGAATGTAACTCGAGTTTCAAAATTGTAATGTAATTTTGAAGCGGTGGAAGGTCCACACGAGACGGAGTTACGAGGAGGGCGCGAGCAACACAAGGTGGTCAAAGGAAGAAGCTTGAGAAGCTGTTGACCTTAGGTTGACCATCCGATCTTCTCATTGGCTTGAGAAGATCGTAGTAGGGCCATGACACAATCACAAAATAATTTAATTAATTGCTTATATGTATGTGATGCATGTTTAATTAAGTAGTTAATTAGTGCCTAGCGATTAGATAAGATCTAAATCGTGCACATCATGCACCCCACGATTAGATTAGATCTAAATCAAGTATTTGATACGCATCATCATTTAGATTAGATCTAAATCACGTCAACTCTAATGCCTACCGTGCCGTGATACCTACTACTACCTCGATCGCATGTAGTTGTTGAATCTGCCAAAGCAGAGAAACACATACTATCTTGGTAGGGTACGGAGGAACAATCTTGGTCCCGCCTATCAACGCATGGGTGAGTACAACTCAATTAGATTGAGTATTCCTAGTTAACTCGGTTGGATCGAGTATAACTATAGGCATTCTTCCAACGGTTGGAAAGTTAGGTCAAAATCACATATATATTAATTCTTGGGTGTATTAGGCAAAGCTAACTCGAGTTTTAATATAAATGCGGATTTTGATTCTATAAACAAGAGTTGCATAGAGATGTAATTGGTAATCGTTACCTACCGATCATACTAAGTCTTGGGCGTATTAGCCAAAGCTAACTCAAGGGTTAGTATGATGTGGATCTTGTCCCACATGAATTATAGAATTCAGTGGGAGCATCATTTAGTTAAAGACCTAATTAAATGATTAAGAATATGATATTTATTTCTACTTTTATTTCTGTTGTAGATTACCATGACGTCGAATACGAACACCTTCTCCCTGCGATCTGTCCTCGAGAAGGACAAGCTCAACGGAGCAAACTTCCTGGACTGGTACAGGAACCTGAGAATAGTTCTCACCCAAGAACGTAAACTGTACGTTCTGGAGCAGCCCCCGCGAGCTGACCGAGATACTTTCAAGAAGCATCAAGATGACGCATTAGATGTGTCTTGTCTAATGCTCGCGACCATGAACTCTGAGCTTCAGAAGCAACACGAGTTAATAGGCGCTTACGATATGGTTGAACATCTTCGTCAACTGTATCAAGGACAAGCGAGGCATGAGAGATTTGAGATCTCAAGGGCACTATTTCAGTGCAAGATGTCAGACGGGGCTCTAGTAGGCCCATATGTACTCAAAATGATTGGGTACATAGAGAACCTACAAAGGTTGGGGTTTCCTCTTGGCCAAGAGCTGGCTACTGACTTGATCTTGCAATCCTTGCCGGATAGCTACAGTCAATTCGTTCTAAACTACAATATGAACGAGATTGACAAGCCACTGCCCGAGCTGCTTAGCATGTTAAGAACTGCTGAGCTAAACCTTAAGAAGGCTAAGCCCAACACTGTTCTGATGGTTCAGAAACATAAGGGCAAGGGCAAGCCCAAAGGCAAGGGAAAGTCCCAAGCCAAGGGCAAAGGCAAGGCACTGAAGCCTAAAGGAGGGGTCGCCAAGGATGCTACCTGCTTCCACTGCGGTCAGACCGGGCACTGGAAGAGGAACTGCAAGGTATACTTGGAGGATCTTAAGAAGAAGCGAAGTGAGACTTCCACTTCAGGTATATATGTTATAGAAGTCAATCTATCTATTTCTACATCATGGGTATTAGATACTGGATGTGCTTCTCACATTTGTACTGATGTGCAGGCGCTGAGAAATAGCAGGGCATTGACAAAGGGCGAGGTGGACCTACGAGTAGGCAATGGAGCACGGGTTGTTGCTGTTGCTGTAGGGACTTACTTTCTATCTCTGCCCTCTGGGCTTGTACTAGAGTTAGTCGATTGTTGTTATGTGCCTGCATTAACTAAGAACATTATATCAGTTTCTTGTTTGGACAAGAAAGGTTTCTCGTTTACTATAAAGAACAAATGTTGTTCCGTCTATTTAAACGATATGTTCTATTGTAGTGCACCTCTGATAAACGGATTCTATATTCTAGACCTTGAGAGCCCTATCTATAACGTAAATACCAAGAGGTTCAAGTCAAATGACATGAACCAAACCTACCTCTGGCACTGTCGCTTAGGTCATATAAATGACAAGCGCTTATCCCAGCTCTATAAGGATGGTTTGTTGGACTCATTTGATTTTGAATCATATGAGATATGCGAGTCATGCCTACGAGGCAAGATGACCAAGACTCCCTTTAGTGGGCACAGCGAAAGAGCAACTGATTTGTTAGGACTCATACATAGTGATGTATGTGGCCCTTTCAATGTTGCTGCTAGAGGCGGTTATAGATACTTCATCACATTTACTGATTACTTCAGTGGATATGGTTATGTGTACTTGATGACACATAAGTCTAAATCCTTTGAAAAGTTCAAAGAATTCAAGAATGAAGTACAGAACCAGCTTGGCAAGAGTATTAAGATACTTCGATCCGATCAAGGTGGAGAATACCTTAGTCATGAGTTTCGTGACTATCTAGCAGAGTGTGGGATCCTATCCCAACTCACTCCTCCTGGAACACCACAGTGGAATGGTGTATCCGAAAGGAGGAATCGTACCCTATTAGATATGGTGTGATCTATGATGAGTCACACAGATCTTTCGACATACCTTTGGGGTTATGCTCTAGACACGGCAGCTTTTATACTCAACCGAGTTCCATCCAAGGTCGTGATAAAGACACCATATATGATATGGACTGGGAGAGATGCCCAGGTGTCTTTCATGAGGATTTGGGGTTGTGAGGCTTACGTTAGACGTCAAGTCTCAGACAAATTAGGACCCAAATTCGACAAGTGCTACTTTATTGGATATCCCAAGGAAACTAAGGGATATTACTTCTACATTCCCAGTCAGCATAAGGTAGTTGTGGCAAAAACTGGGGTCTTTCTAGAAAGGGACTTTGTTTCTAGAAAGACTAGTGGGAGCGCGTTCGATCTTGAAGAAGTTTAAGATGCGAACAATAGCACTGATACCTCGATGGAAATTGAACTGGAACCACAAAGTGTTGTGGATGATGTTGTTCCACAAGGAGTTGAGGAACAACAACCAGTTCAAGTAGACATACCTCTTCGCAGGTCTGATAGGGTACGTCGTCAGCCTGAGAGATACTCATTTCTCTTGTCTGACCATGATGACATTGTGCTCATAGAGGATGAGCCTGTCATCTATCAAGAAGCTGTGATGAGACCAGATTCCGAGAAATGGCTAGAGGCCATGAGATCCAAAATGGAATCCATGTACACCAACCAAGTATGGACTTTGGTTGATCCACCTGAAGGGGTAAAACCCATTGGGTGTAAGTGAGTCTTTAAGAGAAAGACTGACATGGATGGACTTATCTATAAGGGTCGCTTGGTAGCTAAAGGTTTCAAGCAGATTCATGGTATTGACTATGATGAAACCTTTTCTCCAGTAGTGATGTTTAAGTAGGGATGGCAATTTTCCCCGCGGGTTTGGGGCCCCGCGGGGAAAACCCGAAATGGGGATGGGGATCCCCGATTTTTCGGGGATGGGGCGGGGATGGGGCGGGTATGGGAATACTATCCCCATCCCCGAACCCGCCCCGAAAAATGATTTTTATATCGAATCATAATTTAATTATATCATATTATCATATTATCAATTTTATCTCGAGTCAAGTACTCAAGTTTAAAAACTAAAGTAGATCTAATAAACGTGAATATTGGTAGTTTAAAGTTCAGTAAGCTAGGATGAGTATATAATTATATTGGTAGTTTAAAGTTCAGTAAGTTAGGATGCGAAATCATGCTTTCTTTTGGAAATGGGGCGGGGATGGGGAATCCCCGAACCCGTGGATTCGGGTTCGGGGAATCCCCGAACCCGAAAAAATGAAAACGGGGCGGGGATGGGAATGGCAAACCCGCCCCCGCCCCGCCCCATTGCCATCCCTATGTTTAAGTCCATTCGGATCATGCTTGCTATTGCAGCCTACCATAACTATGAGATATGGTAGATGGATGTCAAAACCGCGTTTCTGAATGAAAACCTGCTCGAGGATGTGTACATGACACAACCTGATGGTTTTGTAGATCCACAGCATACTAGCAGAGTATGCAAGCTGCATAGGTCCATTTATGGACTAAAGCAAGCTTCTCGGAGCTGGAATCTTCGATTCGATGATGCAATCAAACAGTTTGGTTTCATCAAGAACGAAGATGAACCTTGTGTCTACAAGAAGGTTGTAGGGGGCATAGTTGTCTTCCTCATATTGTATGTGGATGACATACTACTCATTGGGAAGGACATCCCTATGCTTCAGTCTGTCAAGACTTGGCTAGGGAGTTGCTTCTCAATGAAGGACTTAGGTGAGGCATCCCGCATTCTGGGGATACAGATCTATAGAGATAGATCTAAGAGATTGCTTGGCCTAAGTCGGTACACATTGACAAGGTACTCCTTCGGTTTGCCATGCAGAACTCCAAGAAGGGATTTTTGCCGATGTCACATGGCGTGAGTCTTTCGAAGACTCAAGGTCCCTCTTCTAGAGAGGAGAGAGACCACATGGATCAGATCCCTTATGTCTCAGCCATAGGATCGATCATGTACGCCATGCTATGTACTCGACCTGATGTCTCGTATGCTTTGAGCATGACGAGCAGATCCAGGTGAAAGTCACTGGATAGCGGTCAAGAATATTCTTAAGTACTTAAGAAGGACTAAAGAATATTTCTTGATATATGGAGGCGATGATCAGCTAGCTGTAAAGGGTTACAGTGATGCTAGCTTCCAGACCGACCAGGATGACTATAGATCGCAGTCGGAGTTTGTATTTTGCATTAATGGTGGTGCTGTGAGCTGGAAGAGTTCGAAGCAGGACACAGTAGCTGATTCTACGACAGAGGCCGAGTATATTGCTGCATCAGAGGCAGCAAAGGAGGCAGTTTGGATCCGCAAGTTCATCACTGAACTTGGGGTGGTTCCTAGCATTGCTGACCCCATTGAACTCTATTGTGACAACAATAGAGCTATAGCACAGGCGAAGGAACCTCGCTCACACCAGCGGACCAAACACATACTACGGCGCTTCCATCTCATTCGAGATATCATCGAGAGAGGAGATGTGAAGATTTGCAGAGTACCTACAGAGGCTAACATCGCAGATCCCTTGACCAAGGCTTTTGCACAGAGGAAGCATGATGGTCACACTAGGTCATTTGGGCTTAGAGCCAACACTGATTGACACTAGTGCTAGTGGGAGATTGTTAGCTAGAGCCCTAGAGCCAATCATTTGATGATTGTATTTTGGACTTGTTGTATCATATTCTATCTATATAAATAAAGACATTTAGATTTTGGTTATTATACTTACTTGTATTGGTGCCAAATAAACTAAGTATAATAATGTCCTTGAGTAGACGGTTCTCACCTATATCAATCGGTTAGTTGAACTGATAGTGAGATGATATAGGGAACACTACTCTTAATCATTTCTAGTCGAGTATTAACATTCAGGGACAACGTTAATGCAATAAGACTAGCATGTAGGTCAACTCGATGACTTGATCTCACAAGTCATGGATATAGAGATATCAAGTTGACACATGAGTATACATTAGAGAATGTATACTGAATGACCCGCCATGAGAAAGTATCATGGATCGTTATATGAGTGTCATATACTTTCTCATGTGGCTATTAGTATGACTACTAGTCCTTAGACCTGAAGTCACCATAGATCCCTACATAAGGAGTTATGTACTTTGGTTTCATCAAACGTCACCCGTAACTGGGTGGACTATAAAGGCGATTACTGGGTATATAACAAATTATACAGAGGGATGTGAGTGATGTAGATGAGATCTATCCCTCCTATATGACGGGAGAGACATCGGTATTCTTGATAGAGTGAGACCACGAAGTGCATTGTCATGCCCAAATGAGTCAATATAGGATATTGAGCTCATTTGATTTAGCGAGTCTACTTAGAGTTCAAGATTTAGATTGGTCAGAGGATGACACGGTCTATGCCTCACATTGACCAATCTAGATGTCTAGGATAGAAGGACACTTATCATATATTGTGAGGAGTCACAATTAGTAGTCACAAGGTGATGTTGGATCTCAACATTCTTGTAACTTGGGTAGTAATGATGTGTTGCTAGATACCGCTCATTACTTATGCTCCTAAATGAGTTTAGGGTATTGCCAACGTTACAAGAACCTATAGGGTCACACACTAAGGACAATTAGATGGAGATTAGGTTCATATGATAAACCAAGAGGATTAGATTCATTTGATGAATCAAATTGGATTAAGAGTAATCCTAATTGGGCTAACTTGAGTTGGACTTAAGTTGATTCATGTGTTCAATGAGTCTAATTTAGATTATGACTCATTGAATCAATTTAGTTAAATGAATTAGATTCATTATATTAAGTTGGCTTGAATCAAATAGTTGGATTCGATCAACCATGGAAGAGATTTGGTCAAGTTTGACTTGACTTGAGAGGAAGAGGAAGAGTCAAATTTGACTTGACTAATTGCCACATCATTAGTGAGATGGCAAGATGTGGACCAATGATGATGTGCCACATCATCAAAGTGTGTCACCTCATGGGAGTTACAACTCCATTCTCTTTAATGACTACATTTAATGAGAATGGGGGTTACACCTTGGAGATGTGGCCGACCACTTATCATTGTGAATGAAATTGATTTTTCATTCAAGGCATATTGATTCCTTCTTCTTCCTTGAGTTCTTCTTGCTCTCTCCCTCTCCTCTTCTTGCCGTGACCTATCAAGGTGCTAGCACACCTTTGTTTAGGTCTTCTCCACCTAAGTTGTCCGTGTGGATACTTCTAGAGGACCATACGCTTGACGGTCTAGAGATCCGGCATTTTGGACGAGCGGGATACGCGAAAGGCACGCTTCAAAGGTATAAAAATGTTTTCTTCCTTTGTAGATCTACTGTAGATTGAAGCTTTAAACTCGTACTCGTATTTTCGAAAGTTTTCTTCGCACGAGATCCATGGCATGGGTGATTCGGGGTTTCCGCGACGCGAAAATACGGTTTTCGTGGCCCGAAAAATCCAACAATTGATGCCAAATAACTAAGTATAATAATATCCTTAGTAGAAGATTCTTATCTATATCATCGATTGGTTGAATCGATAGTGAGATGATATAGAGAACACTGCTCTTAATCATTCATAATCAAGTATTAACATTCAGGGATAATGTTAATGCGACGAGACTAGCATGTAGGTCAACTCGATGACTTGATCTCACAAGTCATAGATATGGAGATATCAAGTTGACACATGGGTATGCGTTGGAGTATGTATACTGAATGACCCGCCATGAGAAAGTATCATGGATCATTATATGAGTATCATACACTTTCTCATGTGGCTATTAGTATGACTATTAGTCCTTGGACCTGAAGTCACCATGGTTCCCTACACAAGAAGTTGCATACTTTGGCTTCGTCAAACGTCACCCGTAACTGGGTGGACTATAAAGGCGATTACTGGGTATGTAACAAATTATGCGGAGGGATGTGAGTGATGTAGATGGGATCTATCCCTCTTATATATCAGGAGTGATATCATTATTCTTGATAGAGTGTGACCACTAAGTGCATGACCATGCCCAAATGAGTCAATATGATATATTGAGCTCATTTGATTATAGTGAGTCTACTTGGAGTTCAAGATTTAGATTGATTAGAGAATGACACGGTCTATACCTCACATTGATCAATCTAGGTGTCAAGGATAGAAGGACAGTTATCATATATTGTGAAGAGTCACAATTAGTAGTCACAAGGTGATGTTGGATCTCAACATTCTTGTAACTTGGGTAATAATGATGTGTTGCTAGATACCGCTCATTACTTATGCTTCTAAAAGGGTTTAGGAGTATTGCCAACGTTACAAGAACCTATAGGGGCACACATAAAGGGCAATTAGATGGAGATTAGGTTCATTTGATGAACCAAGAGAATTAGGTTCATGTGATGAACCAAATTGGATTAAGAGTAATCCAAATTAAACTAATTGAGTTGGACTCGATTTGATTCATGTGTTCAATGGATCTAATTTAGATTATGTTTCATTGAATCAATTTAATCAATGAATAGAGATTCATTATATTAAATTGATTTGAATCAAATGGTTAGATTTGATCAACCATAGGAGAGAAGTGGTCAAGTTTGACTTGACTTAAGAGGGAAGATGAAAGGTCAAGTTTGACTTGACCATTGCCACCTCATTTGTGAGTTGGCATTAAGTGGGCCAATGATGATGTTCCACATCATCAAGGTTAGCACATGTGTGTGCCACCTCATGAGGGAGATCAAGAGTTGTGACTCTTGATATCTCATGGAGGTATATAACCTCTTTCTAAGGTGGTCGGCCACATTACTTCCATGAGTTACAATTGTGTAAACTCATTCAAGGCATCTTCTTCCTCCTTGTTTCTTCTTCTCTCCCTCTCCTCCACCTTGGCCGAAACCTTCAAGGGTGCTAGCACACTCTAAGGTTTCTTCTCCACCTTTTGTTCGTGTGGATACACATAGAGGGGTGTTCATTTGACACCCTTGAGATCCGGCGAACCTTGAACAAGCGGGATAAGCGAAGGGCTTCGCATCAAAGGTATAAACTCCTAAACATGTAGATCTAAAGTAGATCTAGGATTAGAAAAACTTGTACATGTAAAATTTTAATATTCGCACGGATCCGGTGGCATGGGATTTCGGGGTTTCCACAACGCAAAAGCGATTTTTGTGGCTGAAAATCCCAACAGTGGTATCAGAGCCACGTGCAAACATGTACTTGTTTTTATTTTAATTTTTATGAAAAATTAAAGTTCTGTAAGTTTCTATGATTTTATGATTTTTATGGTTTTTATGAGTATTTTTCTCGTAGAAGTGAAGCAACGAGTGCTAGGACACTTGTAGGCTTCGACTACCGAGAAAAATTTTCCGAAATGGCAAGTTCTCGCCCAAAATGTTTTGGGACAGCAGCTTAGGGCGCTGTAAGATCGTCGTAGGACACTCTGAGACTCATTTCACGAGAAGGGGTGCTGCCCCTAACCCCGCAAGGGGCATTGTCCCGCGATCGCACCCGAAAATCGCTAAATGGGATCGTCGGGAAATTGTTACTCATAAAATTGTAAAAATAGTAGTAAAATCATAGAAATTTATATAAAATACATAATTTAGAATTACATATGATATTGTGATGGTCATGGCCCAAAACCCCAATTAGATTGGAAAATTGTGTTGTAATTCATAATATGGCCTGCGTGTCATTTTGTGTGTTTGTGCGTGTTGTATATGATTGCGACCTGCGCATCGTGCCTTCCTTTATTTTATATTCCTATTGTAAATAGTTTAGACTCGAATGTAACTTGAGTTTCAAATTTGTAATGTACAAAAATTGAAGTGGTGGAAGGTCCACTCGAGGAGGAGTTACAAGGAGGGTGCGAGCAACACATGACACTCAAAGGGAGGAGCTTGGAGAAGCTGTTGACCCTAGGTTGACCATCCGATCTTCTCATTGGCTTGAGAATATCGTAGTAGGGCCATGACTAATCATAATTTAATTAATTGCTTGTGTGTGTGTATGTGATGCATGCAAGAGTAGAGTAATTAATTAGTGCTTTAATGATTAGATTAGATCTAAATTACGTATATGATGCACCAAGATTAGATTAGATCTAAATTGAGTATATGATACACATCAACGATTAGATTAGATCTAAATCGCGACAACTCAAAAATGGCTACCATGCCGTGATATCCATCACTACCTCGATCACATGTTGTTGTCGAATCTACCTAAGTAGAGCAACACATGTTATCTTGGTAGGGTGCGGAGGGGCAATATTGGTCCCGCCTATCAACGCATGGGTGAGTACAAATTCAATTAGATTGAGTAAAACTAGTTAAACTCAATTGGATCGGGTTTAACTATAGGCATTTTCCAATGGTTGGTAGATAGGTCAAAATCACATTTATATTAACTCTTGGGCGATTTAGCCAAAGTAACTCAAGTTTTAATATACATGCGGATCTTGATCCTATAAACAAGAGTTGCATAGAGATGTAATTCGTAATTTGTTATCTACTGATCATACTAAGTCTTGGGCGATTTAGCCAAAGCTAACTCAAGGCGTAGTATGATGTGAATCTTGTCCCGCAAGAATTATAGCTAGTTGGTTAGAATCTAATGAGTGTGGTTTGACCACATCCATGACTTGATTCTACAAAAATTCTATAATTCAGTGGGAGTATCATTTAGTTAAAGGCCTAATTAAATGATTAGTGGAATATGATTATTTATTTTCTGCATTTTTTGTTGTATATTGTCATGTCGTCAAACACGAACACTTTCACCTTGCGTTCTGTCCTTGATAAGGACATGCTCAATGGAGCTAACTTCCTGGACTGGTACAGGAACTTGAGAATTGTTCTCACTCAGGAAAGGAAACTGTACGTCCTAGAGATGCCCATTCCCGAGGCACCTCCTGCCACTGCCATGCAAGCTGACCGTGATGCTTATAAGAAGCATCAAGATGACACATTAGATGTGTCATGTCTCATGCTCGCGACCATGAACTCTGAGTTTCAGAAGCAATACGAGTTGATGGGTGCTTATGATATGGTTGAACATCTTTGTCAACTATATCAAGGACAAGCTAGGCACGAGAGATTCGAGAACTCTAAGGCACTATTTCAGTGCAAGATGCAAGACGGGACTCCCGTAGGTCCATATGTACTCAAGATGATTGGGTACATAGAAAACCTACAGAGGTTGGGATTTCCCCTTGGTCAAGAGCTGGCCACTGACTTGATCTTGCAATCCTTGCCGGAGAGCTACAGTCAATTTGTCATGAATTACAACATGAACGAAATTGACAAGCCACTGCCCGAGCTGCTTAGCATGTTGAGAACTACTGAGCTCAACCTTAAGAAGGTTAAGCCCAACTCCATTTTGATGGTGCAAAAGGGAAAAGGCAAGGGCAAGCCTAAAGGTAAGAGAAAGTCTCAAGCCAAGGGCAAAGGCAAGGCACTGAAACCCAAAGGAGGGGTTGCCAAGGATGCTACATGCTTCCACTGCGGTCAGACCGGGCACTGGAAGAGGAATTGCAAAGTCTACCTGGAAGATCTTAAGAAGAAGAGAAGTGAAACTTCTATTTTAGGTATATATGTTATAGAAGTCAATCTATCTATTTCTTCATCATGGGTATTAGATACCGGATGTGCTTCTCACATTTGTACTAATGTGCAGGCATTGAGAAATAGCAGGGCATTGACGAAGGGCGAGGTGGACCTACGAGTAGGCAATGGAGCACGGGTTGTTGTTGTTGCTGTAGGGACTTACTTTCTATCTCTGCCCTCTGGGCTTGTACTTGAATTAGATGAATGCTGTTATGTGTCTGCTCTTACTAAGAACATTATATCAGTTTCTTGTTTGGACGAGAAAGGTTTTTCATTTATAATAAAGAACAAATATTGTTTAGTTTATTTAAATGATATGTTCTATTGTAGTGCACCTCTGATTAACGGACTCTATATTCTAGACTTAGAGAACCTCATCTATAACATAAATACCAAAAGGATTAAATCAAATGAAATGAACCAAACATATCTCTGGCATTGTCGCTTAGGTCATATAAATGACAAACGACTATCCCAGCTCCATAAAGATGGTTTGCTGGACTCATTTAATTTTGAATCATATGAGACATGCGAGTCATGCCTACTGGGCAAGATGACCAAGACTCCCTTTAGTGGACACAGCGAGAGAGCGACTGACTTGTTAGGACTTATACATAGTGATGTATGTGGACCTTTCAATGTCGCTGCTAGGGGTGGTTATAGGTACTTTATTACATTTACTGATGACTTCAGTATATATGGTTATGTGTATCTGATGACACCTAAGTCAGAATCCTTTGAAAAGTTCAAAGCATTCAAGAATGAAGTACAAACTCAGCTTGGCAAGAGTATTAAGATACTTCGATCAGATCAAGGTGGAGAATACCTTAGCCATGAGTTTCGTGACTATCTAGCTTAGTGTGGGATTCTATCCCAACTCACTCCTCCTGGAACACCACAGTGGAATGGTGTATCCGAAAGGAGGAATCGCACCTTATTAGATATGGTACGGTCTATGATGAGTCACACAGATCTTCCTACATCTCTTTGGGGTTATGCTCTAGACACAGCAGTATTCATACTCAACCATATTCCATCCAAGGCAGTGATAAAGACACCATATAGGATATGGACTGGGAGAGATACCCAAGTGTCTTTTATGAGGATTTGGGGTTGTGAGACTTACGTTCAACGTCAAGTCTCAGACAAACTGGGACTCAAATCCGATAAGTGCTATTTTATAGGATATCCCAAGGAAACGAAGGGATATTACTTCTACATTCCTAGTCAACACAAAGTAGTTGTGGCTAAGATTGGATTTTTCTAGAAAGGGACTTTGTTTCTAGAAAAACTAGTGGGAGTACGTTCAATCTTGAAAAAGTTCAGGATATGGACTATAGAACTGAAGCCTTGATGGAAGTTGAACTGGAACCCCAAAGTGTTGTGGATGATGAGATTGTTCCACAAGGAGTTGAGGAACAACAACCAGTTCAAGTAGACCTACCTCTTCGTAGGTCTGATAGGATACGTCGTCAGCCTGAGAGATACTCATTTCTCTTGTCTGACCATGATGACGCTATGCTCATTGAGAATGAGCCTACCTCCTATCAGGAAGCTGTGATGAAACCAGATTCTGAGTAATGGCTAGAGGCCATGAGATCCAAAAGGGAATCCATGTACACCAACCAAGTATGGACTTTGGTTGATCCACCTGAAGGGGTAAAATTCATTGGGTGTAAGTGGGTCTTTAAGAGAAAGACTGACATGGATGGACTTATATATAAGGGTCGTCTGGTAGCTAAAGGTTTCAAATAAATTCATGGTATTGACTATGATGAAACCTTTTCTCCAGTAGCGATGTTTAAGTCCATTCGGATCATGCTTGCTATTGCAGCATACCACGATTATGAGATCTGGCAGATGGATGTCAAAACCATGTTTCTAAATAGAAACATGCTTGAGGATGTGTACATGACACAACCTGAGGGTTTTGTAGATCCATAGCATACTGGCAGAGTATGCAAGCTGCATAAGTCCATTTATGGACTAAAACAAGCTTCTCGGAGCTGGAATCTTCGATTCGATGATGCAATCAAACAGTTTGGTTTCATCAAGAATGAAGATGAACCCTGTGTCTATAAGAAGGTTGTAGGGAACACAGTTGTCTTCCTTGTATTGTATGTGGATGACATACTACTCATTGGGAACGATATCCCTTTGCTGCAGTCTGTAAAGACTTGGCTAGGGAATTATTTTTCAATGAAGGACTTAGGTGAAGCAGTCTATATTCTAGGCATACAGATCTATAGAGATAGATCTAAGAGATTGCTTGGCCTAAGTCAAAGTACATATATTGACAAGGTATTACTACGGTTTGTCATGCAGAACTCCAAGAAGGGATTTCTGCCGATGTCACATGGTGTGAGTCTTTCGAAGACTCAAAGTCCCTCTTCTAGAGAGGAGAGAGACCGCATAGATACGATCCCTTATGCCTCAGCCATAGGATCTATCATGTACGCCATGCTATGTACTCGTCCTGATGTCTCGTATGCTTTGAGCATGAAGAGCAAATACCAGTCAGATCTAGGTGAAAGTCACTGGATAGCAGTCAAGAATATTCTTAAGTACTTGAGAAGGACTAAAGAATATTTCTTGATATATGGAGGCGATGACGAGCTAGCTGTAAAGGGTTACAGTGATGCCAACTTCCAAACTGACCAGGATGATTATAGATCGCAGTCTGGGTTCATGTTTTGCTTGAATGGTGGTGCTATGAGCTGGAAGAGTTCAAAGAAGGACATAGTCGCTGATTCTACAACAGAGGCTGAGTATATTGCTGCATCAGAAGCAGCAAAGGAGGCAGTTTGGATTCGCAAGTTCATTACTGAGCTTGGGGTGGTTCCTAGCATAGCTGATCTGATAGAGCTCTATTGTGACAACAATGGAGCAATTGTGCAGGCTAAGGAAT
This sequence comes from Zingiber officinale, assembly GCF_018446385.1. Taxonomy (NCBI): domain Eukaryota; kingdom Viridiplantae; phylum Streptophyta; class Magnoliopsida; order Zingiberales; family Zingiberaceae; genus Zingiber; species Zingiber officinale. Next base: position 91,954,637 of record NC_056002.1, on the reverse strand, counting down.
CTCGCTCACACCAGCGGACCAAACACATACTACGATGCTTCCATCTCATTCGAGAGATCATCGATAGAGGATATGTGAAGATTTGCAGAGTACCCACAGAGGCTAACATCACAGATCCCTTGACCAAGGCTTTGGCACAGAGAAAGCATGATGGTCACACTAAGTCATTGGGCTTTAGAGCCTACACTGATTGACACTAGTGCTAGTGGGAGATTGTTAGTTAGATCCCTAAAGCCAATCATATGATGATTGTTGTATAGACTCGTTGTATCATATTCCTATGTATATAAAGGCATTTCTTTTGGTTATTATACTTACTTGTATTGGTGTCAAATAACTAAGTATAATAATATCCTTGAGTAGAAGGTTCTTATCTATATCATCGATTGGTTGAATCGATAGTGAGATGATATAGAGAACACTACTCTTAATCATTCCTAGTCAAGTATTAACATTCAGGGATAATGTTAATGCGACGAGACTAGCATGTAGGTCAACTCGATGACTTGATCTCACAAGTCATGGATATGGAGATATCAAGTTGACACATGGGTATGCATTGGAGAATGTATACTGAATGACCCGCCATGAGAAAGTATCATGGATCGTTATATGAGTGTTATATACTTTCTCATGTGGCTATTAGTATGACTATTAGTCCTTGGACCTGAAGTCACCATGGTTCCCTATATAAGGAATTGCATACTTTGGCTTCGTCAAACGTCACCCGTAACTGGGTGGACTATAAAGGCGATTACTGGGTATGTAACAAATTATGCGGAGGGATGTAAGTGATGTAGATGGGATCTATCCCTCTTATATATCAGGAGTGATATCATTATTCTTGATAGAGTGTGACCACTAAGTGCATGACCATGCCCAAATGAGTCAATATGATATATTGAGCTCATTTGATTATAGTGAGTCTACTTGGAGTTCAAGATTTAGATTGATTAGAGGATGACATGGTCTATGCCTCACATTGATCAATCTAGACATCAAGGATAGAAGGACACTTGTCATATATTATGAAGAGTCACAATTAGTAGTCACAAGGTGATGTTGGATCTCAACATTCTTGTAACTTGGGTAATAATGATGTGTTGCTAGATACCGCTCATTACTTATGCTTCTAAAGGGGTTTAGGAGCATTGCCAACATTACAAGAACCTATAGGGTCACACACAAAGGGCAATTAGATGGGGATTAACTTCATTTGATGAACCAAGAGGATAGGTTCATGTGATGAACCAAATTGGATTAAGAGTAATCCAAATTAAACTAATTGTGTTGGACTCGATTTGATTCATGTGTTCAATGGATCTAATTTATATTATGTTTCATTGAATCAATTTAATCAATGAATAGAGATTCATTATATTAAATTGATTTGAATCAAATTGTTAGATTTGATCAACCATGGGAGAGAAGTGGTCAAGTTTAACTTGACTTGAGAGGGAAGATGAAAGGTCAAGTTTGACTTGACCATTGCCACCTCATTTGTATTCGCATTAAGTGGGCCAATGATGATGTTCCACATCATCAAGGTTAGCACATGTGTGTGTCACCTCATGAGGGAGATCAAGAGTTGTGACTCTTGATATCCCATGGAGGTATATAACCTCTTTCTAAGGTAGTCGGCCACATTACTTCCATGAGTTACAATTGTGTAAACTCATTCAAGGCATCTTCTTCCTCCTTGTTTCTTCTTCTCTCCCTCTCCTCCACCTTGGCCGAAACCTTCAAGGGTGCTAGCACACTCTAAGGTTTCTTCTCCACCATTTGTTCATGTGGATACACATAGAGGGGTGTTCATTTGTCACCCTTGAGATCCGGCGAACCTTGAACGAGCGGGATAAGCGAAGGGCTTTGCATCAAAGGTATAAACTCCTAAACATGTAGATCTAAAGTAGATCTAGGATTAGAAAAACTTGTACATGTAAAATTTTAATATTCGCACGGATCCGGTGGCATGGGATTTCAGGGTTTCCGCAATATAAAAGAGGTTTTTGCGGCTCGAAAATCCCCATAATTATTGACTGATAAAGAGGAGGTAGGTCCTATATGTGTCAATACTGGTAAAATGTTCAAATAAACTGAGAAGAATGTGTTAGGGGATCGGTGGTCGACTAGAAGGGGGGTTGGATAGACGACGTCCCAAATTGATCGCTTCTCCTACGATGTTAGCTTGCGCAGCGGAATACAAACAAAACAAACAAGCTAAAGGCTAAAACTATGAAAGGAAATGCAAACCGCTAACATTTTCGTTTAACGTGGTTCGGATATTAGGGCTCCTACTCCACGACGTGTCCTTGAGGTGGACGATCCCTATCCGTCGGTGGATTAGCCCCCGTCAAACTCCAGCTATCTCAAGTAGCTCCTTGTGGGTGGAGAAATCTCACCACAATACTCACAAGCACTTGAGAACAAGTAGACTACTAATTAGGGTTTACCACCACTAATTTCGTCAGCTATAACCAAGCTCCCAAACTTTGGTTATATAGGCCGCGGATTGAAAACCCCGCCTACCAGTCGATTGCCAAAACATTCAGTCGACTACCTTCTGTGGAAATTCGACCGTTACATCCCAACGACTCGATACCAGTCGACTGCTAAAATTAGTAGTCGATTGCTCCACACTGACCGAATGAACAGAAGCATTCTGTTCGCTCCCAGTCAACTGCACGGTCGACTGCTAAAATATACAGTCGACTGCTACAGTAACGCTACAGTACTGCTATAGTAAAACCTTAAATCTAGGATTTTACCCCGAGTACAATCTCTCAGCACTCGGACCCTCACCATTATGACTCACTTGACGCTTCTTTGTAGCCTTGACCTCTTGCCTTCAAGCCTACTTCCTTTGGCTCTTGTCCCTGGGATGCATTCAAGCCCGCGACTCGTCCCCAATGCCATCTTTTGCGTATGCCTCGAAGTCGCTTCCCTCGGCCCTTGTCCTCGCTGCCTTGTCCACGGTTCCTCGGATGCTCCATCCTTCATAGGACCCGAAGTCGTCAACCTAAGTCACATGTGTATCCTACAGTCCTGCACAACTCAAGTACACATATCAAATAACAAGGGTGAACCTAACTTAAACCCTTTGCCCAAACACCAAAACACATGGTCTCATGGACCATTGGGATTGCTCCAACAATCTCCCCCTTTTTGATGTTTAACAATACGTTTAAGTTAGGGAAAACAAATAGCAAATAAACATGCTAAACAACAAATGGACTTACGTGGCCAAGGCTACACACTTGGACTTACACCGTCGAATGGACTTACGTTGCCAAGGCTACACACTTGGACTTACACTGCCGAAACAAAATGCAACATGCATCGAAACCTATCCCAAGGCTCCCCCTACACCTATGCTCCCCAATGAACTAGGATTTTACCACGGGACTTTTTAAGAACCTATCGCAAGGCTCCCCCTACGCAAAGGCACTTTCAGGTTTTCCCAACTTAACCTTACTTCTCCCCTTTTGCCTAACATCCAAAAAGTTCTCCAACAATATCCCAAATGTTGAAAATTTGTCATCCAAATTGACCCTAAACTCATGAATTTATCCTCCATGGATCTCATACACCTATACAAGCTGACCCGACCACAAACAGCGTTGAAAAATAATTTCAGGCTGGTATCAGTCGACTAGTCGCTACTAGCTGAGCGAACATAATGCTTCTGTTCGCTGCCAGTCAACTGTTAAAATATGCAGTTGACTGGTGCAGTCGACTGGCACACTTTTTCAGCATTTTCAGCATTTCTGACCCAATTTCAGAAATGCACCAATAATTCCACAGACCTCCAAAAAAAACCCAAATTTTGTGGAGATGTCTGTTTTACCCATGTCTACTTGGAAAAATATATTCAAAAATGTATCTATCACCAATCCCAATATCGACATAAAATCCAAAACTAGCTTAAATGATTCAATAGAACCTTGACCTAAAGTCCTAGTTTTGGCTTCCTCTTGATGTATTTGCCCATACTAACCCACAATGCATCCTTAGCATTGGTTTGTATGGCATCTATACATCCAAAATCAATTATCATGTTATATGACCCCAATGTCATATTTCTTTGCATGAAACACAACCCAATTGTGCCAATTTCTTAAGGTTGAGACTCAAGTCCATCTCCAAACCATTTAGCACACTCCATGGCTCCTCTAGACTCCAAAGTAAAACCCACTTGAGATCCATTTGCCATGGGTCTCAACTTGACTCTTAGAGCTCCCCCTAGAGCTCTTAGCCTTAGTCACCTCGCTAGGTAACTCATCTACAATTGCTAGGCCACATCGGTGCACCTCCGGTGACACTTGGCCTACAAATATAACTTTCTTAACCTTGGACACCTTGTCCTTGGTTAATTTATCTTTACCTTTAAATGGCTTTCCCTTGCCATTTATTGGTTTCTCCTTGCCATAGTCATATGCCACCCTAGCATACAACTTTCCCTTAGTCTTGGAGACCTCTCCCTTGCCATGATCATTTACCACCCTAGCATATGAACTCTCATTGGCCTTGGAGGGACTAGATCGGTATCCCAAGCCCGATCTATCATTGTTGGGTCTTTGGCTACCCAACATCATCCTTAATTCCTTAAATCCAACATTGAATCTCTTAAGGAATTGTTCTAACTTATCAAGCTTTCCCTTAAAGCTTGATTCTCCTTTTCTAGGTTCCTAACCCTAGAGTTAATTTGTCCATATTGGACATTCCTAGACCTACCCTTCCTAGGCATGTGTCTCCCCTTCTTGGGATTAATGCCTTGGTTCTCCTTAGGTCTACCATTTCTAAGTTTATCATATATTGGTCTCCTAGGGTTTTGATCTACTTTAACCCTATTCCTATCATGATATCTAAATTCAAAATTTTGCATGGTCATACTATGATTATCATTATTTTCCTAGCATGCATGGAGGAATTTAAATTTGACTTTAAATTTAAATTAGGGTTTACCTTACCCTTTACCTTTGGAGCTCCCCTTTAACATGAGCCTCCATTCTTCCTCCACTTCTTTTCCCACATCTTTAAATGTGCCAACTTCTTGAGCTCTTCTTTGGGCATTTGGTGTGGTAGTGTCCCATGTCTCCACACGTGAAGCATCTAATGTGTTTCTTCTCCTTCTTTTTCCTACAACTCAAATTAGATTCTAAATGAATTGAATTGAGTTTAGGAGATACCTCTTTCTTACCCATAGGACATCTACTCTTATAGTGTCCTTTTTCATTGCACCTGAAGCACACAATGTGATCTTTTAATTTCACTTCGGCGGAGATGCTCACTAGGTTGACTTCTTCCAAGATTTCTTCCTCATCCTCTTCACTTGTCTTGGATTCATCTTCAACCTTTGAGGATGTAGATGATGCTTCATCTTCCTTTTCCTCCTTCTCCTCCTTCTCCTCCTCAGATGTTGAGCATGACTCAACTTCCAGTTGCTCCACCTCCTCTTCTTGAGCTACTACATCCATTTCTTCGGATTTTTCTTTTTCTTCTTCTTCTAGTGTAGGCATAGGTTCTTCCCATTGAATCTTCTTTATCTTACTACACAAATTGTGAGCATTCTCGTACTCACCTACATGAGTGATCACATGATTAGGCAAAATATCAATCAAAATAGACATTACCTTTGAGTTTGCCTTTGCCCATGTGGTTTGCTCCTCCATCCAATGTCGTGGTCGGAGCTTTTTCCCTTTCTTGTCTTTTGGGACTTCGAACGACTCCTTGATCACCATCATGGTGTCCCAATCTGTATTGAAGAAGACCTCAATCTTCATCATCGAATATGTGATGTCCCATAAGCCTCCGCCTTCGAACTTTGGCGGTTCTATCAAGCCGGTCATCTTCTTGTAGTTGCTCTTCTCGACGGTTAGTCCAGTGAAGTGCGACCTTCGCTCTGATACCACTTGTTAGGGGATTGCCGGCTGGCTAGAAGGAGGGTTGGATAGACGGCACCCCCAAATTGTTCGCTTCTCCTACGATGTTAGCTTGCGCAGCGGAATACAAATAAAACAAACAAGCTAAAGGCTAAAACTAAGAAAGGAAATGCAAACCGCTAACACGTTCGTTTAACGTGGTTCAGAGATTAGGGCTTCTACTCAATGGCGTGTCCTTGAGGAGGACGATTCTGATCCGTCGGTTGATTAGTCCCCCAGGAAACTCCGGCTATCTCAAGTAGCTCCTTGTGGGTGGAGAAACCTCACCACAACACTCACAAATACTTGAGAATAAGTAGACTACTAATTAGGGTTTACCACCACTAATTTCGTCAGCTATAACCAAGCTCTCAAACTTTGGTTATATAGGCCGTGGGTTGAAAACCCCGCCTACCAGTCGACTGCCAAAACATACAGTCGACTGTCCTCTGTGGAAATTCGACCATTACATCCCAACGACTCGATACCAGTCGACTGCTAAAACTAACAGTCGATTGCTCCACACTGATCGAACGAACAGAAGCATTCTGTTCGTTCCCAGTCGACTGCACCAGTCGATTGCTAAAACATGTAGTCGACTGCTATAGTAATGCTACAGTACTGTTACAGTGATTGTTACAGTACTGCTACAATAACTGCTACAGTAAAACCTTAAATCTAGGATTTTACCCCGAGTACAATCTCTCAGCACTCGGACCCTCACCCTTATGACTCACTTGATGCTTCTTTGTAGCCTTGACCTCTTGCCTTCAAGCCTACTTCCTTTGGCTCTCGTCCCTCGGATGCATTCAAGCCCGCGACTCGTCCCTAATGTCATCCTTCGCGTATGCCTCGAAGTCACTTCCCTCGGCCCTTGTCCTCGCTGCCTTGTCCACGATTCCTCGGATGCTCCATCCTTCACCGGACCCAAAGTCGTCAACCTGAGTCACATGTGTATCCTACAGTCCTGCACAACTCAAGTACACATATTAAATAACAAGGGTGAACCTAACTTAAACTCTTTGCCCAAACACCAAAATACATGGTCTCACGGACCATTGGAATTGCTCCAACCGAATGCTTATTAGAAAGAGGACAACAAAGGTATTCCTATGATATACCTGCAGTCGAAAAAAGAGAACAACGAAGAAGGAAAATCGTAAAGGAAATTATAGAAAGAAGATACCTGCATCCTATCTTTATAATATCTACTAGTGCGGAAGCCCTCTGTGTGCCTCTCGCTCGGGACCGAAAAGCTATGCAAAGCGCCATCGGTAACGCTCTCTTTCCGCCTGCAGACAAAACGCCAAATCCTCGTATTAAAAAAACAAGAATGAGCAGGAGTGAAATAAGTTGGAATCAGCGCATACGCCCGTTCTGGCCGGTGATGAAGTTAACCCAGTCACCGAACTCGATCTCGAGACTTCTGTGGCACATGAAGTTCTCCAGGCGGATTAGTGAGATGGACCCAACACATGATCTTGCAAGGTTCCATCGCACCTCGGTGAAAATCCTACAATCCGCCATGCCTCCGTAACCCTAGCGGGGCAGATGCGGAAGGCGATGAAGAAAGGAGAGGAGCAGATGCGGGGCAGAGGAGCACGGGAGCGAGAGAGAGCGCGAATGATGAAGTAAGTTGATCAATGGCTAAAATACCACTGACCAATGAGAAGTTTTATAAAAGATAATTATGTCTTTGTATTTTTTTATGATTTTTTAATAATAATTTTTAGAGGAAAAAATATGTTGAATTACCTATTATATCTTTCAATATAAATCATTTTATACATATTTCAGTATAAACAATAGAAAAATAATAATTTTGAAAGGGATAATCAACCAAAAACTCATTCTACCACCCTCACCAAATAAAAAAATAGAATTCTAAATTGATAAATCAAAAATAAATAAAAATGGAACAAAGTTCATCATTAAAAATCTCCTCCTCATCATCAAATGTGACGTACAATAAGTAGGAGTGATTTTAGTTTATCAATTTAGAGTTTTGGTTCTTTTTTAATTTGGTGAGGATGGTAGAATCAGTTTTCAGCTGGTTATTAATAACTAAAAGTTTATATCGTAATAATCTTGGTTTCAATTCTCTAAAATCTCCCTCAAACTAGTTTGGTAGAGTTAGAACCTATGATCAAATCACAAAGACTTCATGGTAATGTTAACACCTATTATGAAGCCGCAAATGCAAGGATACATCATCAGTAATAAAAATATCGATCCCTAAGGGATTGGAAACACCTAAAAACTTAAAATCTTGAATTAGCTAAACTAACGAATCTTGGAAAAGGGGTTCTTGCATAAAAATAAAGAATGCAAACAAGGAAAGTAAACTAGAAATAAGAAGATTGAGGAAGTCTTGCTTAGTAAACGGTTCTAGGGGTTTTGGTTTCAAAATGAAATAACTTAATGTACTTGGACTCATCAATGCCTACCATCAACTCTCATATGTGCAAGAAACCTAACTAATGTACCAACAATAATCAACAGTTAAGTGTTAAAGTGCTATTCCCATTGTCATCCAATGCACCTAAATGAAGATGGTAGCCTAAGAAGTCCGGTTAAGAGGGAATCTCTATCACTAGGACCCTCCGATCATACATTCCTAGGTCACTCACATCATCTATGTACACGGGATTAGGAAAAACCATTAAGAGCAGTTAAAATCTCCCTTGTGGGAGAATTGTCTCTCTTCATCTAAATCAATGCTAGATGTTCGGTTAAGAGGGAATCCCTATCACTAGGACACCCTGATCATACAATCTAGAGATCAATCCATGCAAAGATAACAATCTGTACACATCCATCAAATCTAGCATGAGAAGTAAGCACAAAACCACACATACACATTAGATCTAACAAGAACAAGAATGAAAACATCATTTGAATAGGGAATTGGCATAATCCAAAAGTTTTACATTAAATCCACATTCACATCTACTCTATAGTCCCTAGAACAAAAGATATACTCCATAACAAGAGAAAAATTGATCCCAAAGATAAAAAACATTAATCTCCATATCCAAATCAAGAAGGTAAGGAAGAGGAAACTTAGCGAGTGCTGATGAGTAATCTTTGGATCAATCCTTGCTAATGGAGAGATAGAGAACTGGAATGCAGCCTTGGATCGTTGAGTTGAAGCCTTTCGGATGCCAGTTTCAGAGCTTTGAATCGTCCACCCTCAAGAGGAAAACTTCCTCCCTCAATTTAGGGAAGAAACTACCTTTTATAGGCTGACACGGCCTAAGCCACGGATCGTGCCACGGCCATGCCCCTTGGTCACAACCAAAGCATGTTGGGTACAAGAACTAATGCAAGGCTATATGGAATCCATACGACCTGAGTGAAGTTGGTCCCTAGAGGTGAGAGTGTAAAATACCGAAAATTGGCGAAACGCCATAAGAGAATTTTCTGGAATTTTTAGAAATTTTTATGGAATTTTTCGGAGACCGTATGGACGAGTTTACGGGGATAGAAACGGGGCCCGGGAAAGCCTATTTAGGCTACCCCACCGAATGAGGAAAAGTTTTATTTTTTTTCTTTTCTTATGTTCTTTTCATTTTGTTTTCCTTTATTTCTTTCCTCCGTTTCCTTCATCCCCGCAAACCTGTGCTGTGCCAAAACTGCTCTGAGGCAGTTCCTTCTTCTCCTCTTCTTTTATTTCCTTTCTCCTCTTTCGTGCCGACGCCGCCTCCCTTCCTCTTCCCTGCCCAAGCGCCGGCGATGTGCGAGCCACCGCCGACCGAGCCCATCCCGATCCTCTCCTTCGCGGGGCGCTGATCCTTTCTCTTCCCTCTGCCCTAACGCCGGCAGCCTGATTTCCTCTCCGACTCCACCGCTCGACGCCGACCCCTCTCTGCCCTAATCTTCCGAGGGGTCTCACCAGGAGTCAGTTGACACGTCTGCTGCCCACAGGTCTTACTGAGCAGAGCCCTAGCCGACGATCCACCATCGCCGATCTGCCCTTGTTGAGCTTAGTGGATCTGCCCGCAATCACCACCGGCTGCCAATTGATTCTCTTCCATCTACTTCCCATCCCTTAGTCCCTGGTGATGAGATTTTCTTCCTCGCGCATCACAGCAACATCCGGATTTGCATCAGAGAGGAAGCTCAAGTTGGAATTCGGCTTTGGCGAGGGATTGGCTGTTCATGGATAGCTGCTGCCACTAGATACTTTGCTTCGGCTGGTTCCCTAGCTCTAGGATCTGTAATGGACTTCTCATTTGGTTCGACATGAAGCCTTGGCCAAATTCCCAAATAGCACTAGTTCGGTCACCATTACCGCAGTGAACGCGCTCCGACACTGATCAAGCAGGTAATCTTCTAGAAATTAATGAGTTATTGGAGGTCAATTCATTGTTTTATCATACTGCTACAAATTGAATCAAAAGATAGTTGGGATTGGTCCGAATGGTGGAACGATTAGAGTTAATGGGTGATTAGTTGTTTATGTGTTAATAAGGGTTAATAAAGCTAACCCTAGATGGTCGGTGGATTAGGAATTTGTTTAGCTAATTGTTTATAATTAAATTAGCTAAACTGTATGATTTACCACAGGACTTTGACGCGAGACGAGTATCTCGATTACCAGATTTGGACTTTTCGATTGGAGGCGGGTACTTTGACTTATGTCTTTTGATATGCATAATAATGTGTTTAACATATAGCATGATTGTGTTTTCCATTTGTTTCGGTTGGTCACTACATGATCTATTACATGTTTGCTTGTTTACTCGTTATGCACTGCATGTTATTATTTACCTGATCATACCTGCTTTATAGGTAGTGACACAACCATATGATATATTATGTTCAGGACCTAGGGTTTATTTGATACCCTATCTGTTTGTGTACCTTCCATTTGATTCATTGTCTTGTGGTACACATTTTATATTTATGTATGGAGCATGCTATGCTATTCGTGATATTGCCATGTTTAGTGCCATGCATCATCTTGCATGATTGCATGCTGTGCGATTGTCTGCTCCATTATTGTTGAGCACATCGCCAGTTATATGTATCTGTACAAACCACCACTCATGGGTTAGTGGTATATCAGACAGGTGTGTGGCAGTTCTGCTGTTTGGTTCCGTTGGTCTGGTGACTCAGCGTGGTAGCCGGCAGACAGTTCCGCTCTATTTGGCTCCGTTGGTTTAGTGTAGCAGCGTTGTAGCCGGCAGGCAGTTGGACTTTGTTTGGCTCCGTTGGTCCGCTCATGGGTAGTGTGACTCAGCGTGGTAGCCGGCAGAGATTCCTCCCCGTCATCGTGTACCGGGAGATGAGAGCATTGCGCTCCTCCATTTATGATTTGGGGTAGGAGTATGTGTGTACTCCGACAACATCCCGTCCGCTCGGTCACTTATCAGGGGCAGTGATGTCAGAGTGCACGGTTGTCACCATTGTGTGTGAGATGGCTGACTGGCGTCAGGGGTGACCATGTCATTGGCATTATATGCATGATGCATTTATTGTTTGTGTTTGCTGCATTTACTTGCTGCATTTATATGGATGCATATGATTGACATGCATACAGGATTATGACACCCTCGGTCTGATGACCCTGTTACCCTTATCCCTTGGTCCGGGTTAGTACAGCTTTTCTCCTGCATTCCTCAGTTGCATTTACCTTTCTTGTATCAGGAGGTTGTACGCATGATTAGTGCTAGTTGTTATATTCTTTATTATGCATATCAGTTGTTACCCGCTGAGCGTTGGACTCACCCCCGCCTCCATTCTTATTTTCAGGTTGATGCTGTCAGGAGGTAGTTCCAGTCGCTAGTCCCCACTGCACGTAGTGCTAGTCCTCTACAGACCACAAGTTGTTATTTTAGTTTTCTCTATCGGACTATGTCTTAGTCTTGTATTGGTTTACTTATGGATCTTGTATGGATTCTTATCGTTGATGGACTTTGGTATGGTTTGGATATGTTTTACTCCATGCCTGCCTGGACGGCAGAAGAGGTGAGTTTGTCGGATTTGAGCTTTACGAGTGTAGTTGAGTAGGGTTGTTTTCGAGTCATCGTATTACTATTCTATTTGTTTACTACTTAACTGCGTGGTTGTGTCAGCCAGAGGCTGAAATTGATATTAATTGCGTGGTGATTGTTTTATTATTGTTATTATTCCAGCCGCATGTGTCTGAGGTATATGATGCTGTAGAAAAGTTTCAGATTGTCCGGACAGAGACTCCTCCGGGGCGTGACAATTTCGTTGGTATCAGAGCTTAAGTTTTACGATCTTTGTTTTAGTATTTTGGATATTTGGGATAACCTGATACCAATTTATATGGTATCAGAGTGCCAAAGTTTGGCGATACTTGTTTGATTTCAGTGTGTTGGATTTTCGAGATTTATCTGATATCAATTTATTGGTATCAGAGCAGGGTGTGATACCTGCTTTTAGTATTCTGGATATTTTTTTTTTGTGCTAGCTCAAGTTTGTGAGTCAAACTGGGTACTTATTTTGGTTGCACGGGTTTTCCATTACGTATATGTTATGGATTTCTATTTCGGATTTATGGATTTTCGGTGATTTTCATGTTCGAAAATTTTGAGGCCAGAAGTTGGGGACTGGACAACGATAGAACATCTCCAGACGGCATATAGGTATGATGTTTAATTTTATAGTTTATGACATGTATTAGCATTCTTTATTTAGTACCTGTCTGGTTGTTGTAACACATATTACATGTGATGGGTTAGCCATTGAACATGGTTGACCTTAATAGAGATCAAGGATTATAGTCTTTGGTGATTTTTCATATCATACCATCAGTAGTTTTAGCTTCTGTTACTATTAGTAGGAGATGGAGGCACGTACCAGCCTCTGCTATTATTAGTTGGGTAATAGATGATACCTACATATTCCTGTTGACTTAGCTAGTAGAGTTTTTATACTCATATCTTTTGGATATTAGGGTACCCGATATGATGAAAATTGGTCATTGGGGAGTTATCATGTTTGATCATTGTTGAGAATGGTTTGAGGTTGAGGGATATTGTGAGATCAGATATTGTGATGTGTTGATTTCTAATGATTTATGAGAGTAAATGTTATGTGGTTGTCTGATGATCTATTACTAGATATTTGTTTTGATGATCTATTAGTGGATAACTATTTTGATGATCTATTATTTGGGTTGTCGTTGATGGTGACATAGTGAGTGTCATGTATGATATTCACAAGTTTGATGATTATAGTTGGTGATTAGATTATAAATCGGGTGCTAGAGAGTTTACGGTTGAGTGTGCCTATGAGATTTTAATAAATCTGGTTAGTTGTGGTTAGTTAACAGGATGATAAGATTGATATTTGTTTCCTCTGATATTGGACTATATGGATAAATAATGATTTGATGTTTTGAATGCTAACTTGCTCTCATGGGGAGTAGAGATTTATTCATCTGATATTATGTGGGCTGATATTTTTGAGGATAAAAATGAGAGTGTCTTGATGATCTTGAATTCTGACTTTTTCTTTTGGGTCGTACACATTTATACATATGATATTATGTGGGCTGACATTTTCTAGTTTGAGTTGATGTAATTAGTGTTGAATTGACCCATTAACTAATTTAGTTATTTGACAATTTATTTGGGGGGCAAGTTGTTACTTGCTCTGGTGTCTATAAAGATGGATCCCTTCGGATAGTTCTGTATGGATTATGGATCAATGAACTGGTAGGATTTTTGTTGTGCTGCCTTTGGTTGTCATAGTTGAAAATTTTTCTGGGTCTGCTGAGTGGATACATGTATGGAACATGATATCCGGTTGATTATGAGTGGATTGGTTTGTGAATCCTGGCAAAAGTTTTGATCATATAACTCCATATGAATGATTAGTAATGGTTTCAGATATTGAGGATATAAATTTTATTGAAGTGTTAAATGTAACCAATTTTTCATCAATGTCAAGGCTGGATGAAAATGGTTGAGTATTGTGTCGGATTTGGATAACATAGAAGGTAAAATAGGGAATGTCAGGTTGATTGGATTAAGTATGTTGATTTTTGCATATCTATGTGGTGTGTACATATGATTATTACGGGTTGTAAGAGTGTTATGATGGACGGTTTAATTGCATGTAGTGGGTGTATACTTTTCCAGTTATGATTGTTGTGGGATTCTAGTAGATTATACCCGAGTGGTCTGAGTGTTTTATTGGAAGTATCTTATCGATTTAATTTGAGTTGTGATATGTGTAGATGTGTTTGGTGTAATATTCGAGGTATCTTGTTCATTATGATTGTTCTGTGTCTACACTCATGTCGATTATGATTTGTTGGAAGTATTACGTTGATTATACTCTTGACATAGGTGTATATATGTCATGTGAGTGTTGTTTGAGGTGTATTGTCGATTATACCTATATTGATATATGCACACGGGTTCGGTATGCATTGTTGGAGGTATCACGATGAATTATACCTATGTTGTGAGTATGTTTGGTATGTACTAATTGGAAGATTATGTCGATCATACATATGTTGTGTGAGCACGTGTGCTAGGTGTATTGTTGGTAGCAGCATGATGATTCTACTTATGTTGAATGCAGGATGTGGAGTGTCTGCATTATGTCATTTGTTGGATTACCCTGTCAACCCATTTTCTTATCAGTGGGTGACTCACTACGATGTTGATAGATTTGACGATGAGTTTGATTCGATTGCTGGATTGTTATACCTTTGGCTGCCCACAGTGATATGTGGTTGAGTGATCTCGTGCAGCCTCTAGTTGGATAGTTAGGTGCCTTGGACACTTATGGATTGTTTGTGGTGAAGCGTTGCTCCCACATATTACGGATTGTTTGTGGTTGAGTGTTGCTCCCACATATGTGGTATTTCTTGTGATGGAGCATTGCTCTCACACTGGAGGTTTTATTCTTTGGTGATTTATATCGTTGATGATCAGATCTATTTATTGTCGAGGATCTTATGGTTAGGAATGTCTGTGATACGGACATTATGTGTCTTGGTTTTACCATTAGGGCTTGCGGAGCCTTAGATGTTTTCATGTACTCGATGATTTGGGTATCCCTAGGATATTGGATCAGAATTCGTTATCGTTATTGATGACGTGGTGTTTTATTCCTGATCTGAGGTATATCACGTACACTATCTTCGCATAGTTCTAGAGATGTTTCGACTGAAACATTTATATGTGAAGATCAGTAATGCGTATTTTGGTTGTCTTTTGTGAGATGTTTGAGACACACGGTCACCATTAGGAGTATACCGTGATTCCACAGGGGTTAGAGGTTGTTACCGTTGGGAGTAGACGGAGTCTATAGAGAAGGCTCGCAACTTCCTTGGTTTGGCTCGATATTTTCGGAGATACGTTGAGGGTTTCTCTCGGATTGCTATGCCACTTACACGCTTGACCAGGAAAGGCGTGAAGTTCACTTGGACTAAGGATTATGAGATCAGCTTCCAGGAGCTGAAGCGGAGACTAGTGTCGGCTCCGATTATGGTTTTACCTTCTGAAGAGGACGGATTAGTGCTCTATACCGACGCATCTCTACAGGGTTTGTGCGCTGTTTTGATGCATCACGACACGGTAGTCTCCTACTTCTCGACAGTTGAAGGAGCATGAGGAGTACTACCCAGTACATGACTTGTGGCTGGCTGCCATTATTTTGCCTTGAAGATTTGGCAGCAGCATCTGTTCGGTATTACATTTGAGATTTTCACTGATCATAAGAGTCTCAAATATATATTTTTACCCAGAAGGAATTTAAGTCTCCGACAGAGGAGATGGATGGAGTTCCTGAAGGATTATGACTGTACGATTGACTATCACCCGGGGAAAACTAATATGGTTGCCGACGCACTCAGCTAGAAGTCTAGAGAGGCTTTAGCTTGCCACCGAGTTGTGGTCATAGATTTGATTCAGGGTTTCTCCGGGTTAGGCCTTGCGAAGCATGGACAGACAGAGCAGGGTATTCTGGTTACCATGGTTGCTCAATCCTCGATCAGGATGAGGATTCAGGAGGCCCAGGTTGGAGATCAGTATTTACGGTCCATTGGCAGCCAGATAGCTTCCGGGCAGCAGACCGAGTTCACACGAGACGAGGAGGGTATTATATACTTCCGAGGCAGATTATGCATACCCCAGTCTCATCCGGTCTTACAGGAGCTACTTCAGAAGGCTCATCGCTCTTAATTTACGATCCACCCAGGCGTGCATGATGTATTCCACGTATCTATGCTGAGGAGATACATAACCGACCCGACATATGTGTTGACAGATATCTCAGTTTCCCTTCAGCCTGACGTCACCTATGAGGAGGTTCCGGTACGGATTCTGGACCGGAAGGTGCGTCAGTTGAAGAACAAGACTATCCGGCTGGTTAAAGTCGGATGGCAGCATCATTCGGATGAGGAGGCTACTTGGGAGCTCGAGGATACTATCCGAGCTCGATACCCCCATCTTTTCACTTAAGGTATGTGATTTAATTTACCGTTCAGCATTTATACGCTTTACCTGTTGTTAGTATATGTTGATGGAAGATACCGAAATTTGGGGACCAAATTTTTATTAGTGGGGAGAATGTAAAATACCGAAAATTAGCGAAACGCCATAAGAGAATTTTCTGGAATTTTTAGAAATATTTCTGGAATTTTTCAGAGACCGTATGGATGAGTTTACGGGGATAGAAACGGGGCCCGGGAAAGCCTATTTAGGCTACCCCACCGAATGAGGAAAAATTTTATTTTTTTTCTTTTCTTATGTTCTTTTCTTTTTGTTTTCCTTTATTTCTTTCCTCCGTTTCCTTCTTCCCCGCAAACCTGTGCTGTGCCAAAACTGCTCCGAGGCAGTTCCTTCTTCTCCTCTTCTTTTATTTCCTTTCTCCTCTTTCGTGCCGACGCCGCCTCCCTTCCTCTTCCCTGCCCAAGCGTCGGCGATGTGCGAGCCACCGCCGACACAGCCCATCCCGATCCTCTCCTTCGCGGGGCGCTGATCCTTTCTCTTCCCTCTGCCCTAACGCCGGCAGCCTGATTTCCTCTCCGACTCCACCGCTCGACGCCGACCCCTCTCTGCCCTAATCTTCCCGGGGGGGTTTCACCAGGAGTCGGTTGACACGTCTGCTGCCCACAGGTCTCACTGAGCAGAGCCCTAACCGACGATCCACCATCGCCGATCTGCCCTTGTTGAGCTTAGTAGATCTGCCCGCAATCACCACCGGCTGCCAATTGATTCTCTTCCATCTACTTCCCATCCCTTAGTCCCTGGTGATGAGATTTTCTTCCTCGCGCATCACAACAACATCCGGATCTGCATCAGAGAGGAAGCTCGAGTTGGAATTCGGCTCTGGCGAGGGATTGGTTGTTCATGGATAGCTGCTGCCACTAGATACTTTGCTTCGGCTGGTTCCCTAGCTCTAGGATTTGTAATGGACTTCTCATTTGGTTCGACATGAAGCCTTGGCCAAATTCCCAAATAGCACTAGTTCGGTCACCATTACCGCAGTGAACGCGCTCCGACACTGATCAAGCAGGTAATCTTCTAGAAATTAATGAGTTATTGGAGGTCAATTCATTGTTTTATCATACTGCTACAAATTGAATCAAAAGATAGTTGGGATTGGTCCGAATGGTGGAACGATTAGAGTTAATAGGTGATTAGTTGTTTATGTGTTAATAAGGGTTAATAAAGCTAACCCTAGATGGTCGGTGGATTAGGAATTTGTTTAGCTAATTGTTTATAATTAAATTAGCTAAACTGTGCGATTTACCACAGGACTTTGACACGAGACGAGTATCTCGATTACCAGATTTGGACTTTTCGATTGGAGGCGGGTAATTTGACTTATGTCTTTTGATATGCATAATAATGTGTTTAACATATAGCATGATTGTGTTTTCCATTTGTTTCGGTTGGTCACTACATGATCTATTACATGTTTGCTTGTTTACTCGTTATGCACTGCATGTTATTATTTACCTGATCATACCTGCTTTATAGGTAGTGACACAACCATATGATATATTATGTTCAGGACCTAGGGTTTATTTGATACCCTATCTGTTTGTGTACCTTCCATTTGATTCATTGTCTTGTGGTACACATTTTATATTTATGTATGGAGCATGCTATGCTATTCGTGATATTGCTATGTTTAGTGTCATGCATCATCTTGCATGATTGCATGCTGTGCGATTGTCTGCTCCATTATTGTTGAGCACATCGCCAGTTTTATGTATCTGTACA
The DNA here is from genome assembly GCF_018446385.1 of Zingiber officinale. Lineage (NCBI taxonomy): Eukaryota > Viridiplantae > Streptophyta > Magnoliopsida > Zingiberales > Zingiberaceae > Zingiber > Zingiber officinale. The sequence continues at coordinate 91,936,495 of NC_056002.1, read as the reverse complement.
CATCACCACTCATGGGTTAGTGGTATATCAGACAGGTGTGTGGCAGTTCTGCTGTTTGGCTCCATTGGTCTGGTGACTCAACGTGGTAGCCGGCAGACGGTTCCGCTCTGTTTGGCTCCGTTGGTTTAGTGTAGCAGCGTTGTAGCTGGCAGGCAGTTGGACTTTGTTTGGCTCTGTTGGTCCGCTCATGGATAGTGTGACTCAGCGTGGTAGCCGGCAGAGATTCTTCCCCGTCATCGTGTACCAGAAGATGAGAGCATTGCGCTCCCCCATTTATGATTTGGGGTAGGAGTATGTGTGTACTCCGACAGCATCCCGTCCATTCGGTCACTCATCAGGGGCAGTGATGTCAGAGTGCACGGTTGTCACAGCCCTACCCACTCGAACTCACCATTGTGTGTGAGATGGCCGACTGGCGTCAGGGGTGACCATATCATTGGCAACATATGCATGATGCATTTATTACTTGTGTTTGTTGCATTTACTTGCTGCATTTATATGGATGCATATGATTGACATGCATACAAGATTATGACACCCTCGGTCTGACGACCCTGTTACCCTTATTCCTTGGTCCGGGTTAGTACAGCTTTTCTCCTGCATTCCTCAGTTGCATTTACCTTTCTTGTATCAGGAGACTGTACGCATGATTAGTGCTAGTTGTTATATTCTTTATTATGCATATCAGTTGTTACCCGCTGAGCGTTGGACTCACCCCCGCCTCCGTTGTTATTTTCAAGTTGATGCTGTCAGGAGGTAGTTCCAGTCACTAGCCCCCACTGCACGTAGTGCTAGTCCTCTGCAGACCACGAGTTGTTATTTTAGTTTTCTCTATCGGACTATGTCTTAGTCTTGTATTGGTTTTACTTATGGATCTTGTATGGATTCTTATCGTTGATGGACTTTGGTATGGTTTGGATATGTTTTACTCCATGCCTGCCTGGACGGCAGAAGAGGTGAGTTTGTCGGATTTGAGCTTTACGAGTGTAGTTGAGTAGGGTTGTTTTCGAGTCATCGTATTACTATTCTATTTGTTTACTACTTAACTGCGTGGTTGTGTCAGCCAGAGGCTGAAATTGATATTAATTGCGTGGTGATTGTTTTATTATTGTTATTATTCCAGCCGCATGTGTCTGAGGTATATGATACTGTAGAAAAGTTTCAGATTGTCCACCGTACAGGGGAGATGCTGTCGAAATTTCTTCGGACAGAGACTTCTCCGAGGCGTGACAGAGAGACGGTCGTGCCAAAAGGCACGCCCCCACTCCAATTAAGCTCTGGAGGAAACACACGGCTATGTAGATCTACACGACCTGAAATTGTTGGCCATGGGAAGTGCCACAGGACCATGTCAGGAGGCACGAGCACGTTTTGATTACGCTCAGGCAATGTGGCAAGGCCGTGCCAAGAGGCACGACCCTATTCTACTATTTTCTCCACATGCTCCTCTTTAGTACGTTACCGCTCCATTTTTGCTCCAAAAGCGTTCTTATCATCACAAAATGCACAAGAGCAAACCTCTGAATCAAAAGAGTAAATATACTGAAATAATGATAGAAGGAATATAAAAACATAGGACATACTCAAGATAAAACCATACATGTGTGATAAAACATGCATAAATGTGTATGTAAACTACACGCATTAACACCTTCAGATTGATTCACTACTCAAACTTTTATGGGGAATTCTTGGAGTTTAGGTTCTAACTAAACAAAACAAACTAACTTACTCAAGGATTTGATCATCTAATGTTCTCTTCATTGAATGTAAACTAGTTAGAATGAATTCTGGAAACTACTCACCTAACTAATTTATGTTACTAATCTATGAACACAACTAAATGAATTCAGCCTGAAAACATAAATGAATCTAACAGATTATGAATCGAAGAGTTGAAATCTTAATCAAACAATATTGCAAAGAACTCTATCCAAAACCAAACCAAATTAGAATTCAAAAACTCAAGTCAAGGTTCAATCTCAATGTTTACCCACAATCAGAAGCAAGAATAAAGTAGTTTGCACCGATCCACATACAGTCCATTGGAATTTTTGACAATAAAACTCATTTAGAAAGAAAATACCAGATTCTGTGACAAAGAAAGAAAGATCTGATGAGCTGGGAAACCCCAAGCACTCACTAAGCTAGAAGAAAAATGTTGATGAACTTTGAATGGTGAAGAAGGGACTTCAGATCTTGAATCTGAAGAATCTTGCAGTGACAATCACAGCTACTAAGTGATGAGAAGAAATTGATCGAGACACTCACTGAGACTAACAATCCCAGAGAAGAGATTCAGCTGAGGTGGAAGTAGCCTCTAGCTTAAGTCGCCATCATCTTCCTTCCTCCTCACTCTCCCCCTCCATCGAAATCAGCCCCTTGCTACTGTGGCTTCCCTCGTCTTTTATTCCTCCACCAAATCTGAGATCTAAGCTGTGCGGTCTAGATCCTTCCTAGCCAGATCCAACGGTTCAAAAACTCTAATGTTTAGATCGGGACAAAAGCTTCATCTAAGGTTCAAATTAAGACTCTCTTAGATTGATGTAAGACTCATATTACTCCTCTTTTAATACCTACAAAGATTAATCAACAATTCATTAATAAAGAACCCCAAATTTATAATGTTTACTCTCTAAGATTGCTCGATATTTGTTAACTTAGAGTTGAAACCAAATTTATAACCCTATTTGTTATTCAGGAATTATTGAACCATACAATTCTAACATCAGGAATAACCATGGGTCTGATATTTTATCATATCAGGTCCACCGTGGACTTGATATGGAATCATATTAAGCCCACCATGGGCCTAATATTTTCCCATATCAGGCCCGCCGTGGGCCTGATATTTTCCTATATCAGGCTCACGTTCTGGATGAAACGTATCATAAGATTCGATCTCCTCTAAAGAGATCTAAATCAACAATAGATGGCATCGTTGGAGTCCTTGATGCATGAAAAATCCACAGGAATTGATTTAGATCCAATATGATTTCTCTAGGTCCGTCAATGAATTTTGATCAAAATATACTGATGGACCTAGAGTAGTCAGATTTCACCAAATTATCGAGCAATGGGAAGGGTTGAGGGAGGAGAAGGTAGATATGGTGTCAAACCTAGGTTCTAACCACTGCAAATGAAGTTATTGTGTCGTGTCATTTAACACAAAATAGTGCTCTCACTGGAATTCAATGAACAACACACACTTTCGATTTTTACCTTACAAGCACAACAAAACCCTATTAATTTAAGTTGTAACTTAGAGTTGAAACTCAATTTACAACCCTATTTGTTATTCAGGAAATTATTAAACCATACAATTCTAACATCAAGAATAAACGTGGCATGATACTTTCCCATATCAGGCCCACCGTGTCCCACCTTGGGTCTGATATTTTTCCATATCAAGCCTACGTTCTGGGTGAAATGTATCGTAAGATTTGATCACCACCGGAGAGATGTAAATCAACAAAAGACGACACCGTTGGAGTCCAAAATGCACAGGAATTGATTTGGGTCCAATCTGACCTCTCTAGGCCTGTTAGTGGGTTTTGACCAAAACTCACTTATGGACCTATAGTAGTCACATTTCACCAAAATATCGAGCAATGGGAAGGATTGAGCGAGGAAAAGGTAGATATAGTGTCAAACCTAGGTTCCAACTGTTGGTGCAGTTAGCACTAACGGTCTAACTCAGGTTTTGATGAATGACAAATCAGGTTAAGTTAGGTTCGCCGTTATTTAACACTCTGATCGAGTGTGCAGGATAAGTCCAGACAGGTCGACGGGCTGACCGGATGTCTGGCACGAAGTCCAGCTAGGTCGACGGGCTGACCGGATAGCTGGCGAGAAGTCCAAGCGGGTCGACGGGCTGACCGGACGCTTGGCAAGAAGTCCAGCTAGGTCAACGGGCTGACCGGATAGCTGGCGAGAAGTCCAGACGGGTCGAAGGGCTGACCGGACGTCTGGCAGGTAAGTGAGGTAAGTCACTAGAGGGGAGTGACTGCGAGGACGCGTTCCCGGGAAGGGAACATTAGGCGTCGATACGGCTTAGATCCATTCCGGATGTCTAAGTCGAGATCGTGACTAGATTCCGGTCTCGGAAAGACGGAATCTAAGTCATACTATTTGTGAAAACTCATAAATGTGCTAATAATCTATTTTGCAGGATATATATTGCCTCAGACTAACTTTGTTTTGCAGGAAAAGGGAGTTTTCTGGAACAAGGTGGTCCGGGCGCCCGGAGGGGATCCGGGCGCCCGGAAAGCAAATTATATCCAGGCCAAGTCGTCGCCACGTGGAGCATCTCGGTTTGAGCAGCTACGTCACATTCCAGGCGCCCGGAGCAACATATAAAAGAAGCCCCAGGCAGGAGCTTCAGAATCATCTTTCACATCTGAGAACTCTGAGATTACTCACTCTGCTGCTCTACGCTCCAACGACGATCACAGAGCTCCGACGACACGATCCCGCTCTTTTAAATTCCTTGTCTGTCGGTACAGCTTTGTTTTTCTTTTCATTAGCATCTTTTTGTACTTAAATTGTAATTATCCGAATTGCTAGTGAATTGCCCAACGAAAGTACTCAAGGAGTACGGGCCTTCGAGTAGGAGTCGTCACAGGCTCCGAACGAAGTAAAAAAACACTGTGTCTACTTTACTTTTCCGTTGCGCTTATACTCGATATTCACCCCCCCCTCTATCGAATCTAACGGTCCTACAAGTGGTATCAGAGCAGGTACCATTCTGATTTGGTGCAACCACCAATCAGACTGGGGGTGAAATTTTTTTTAGTTTTACACTTAACTCCAAACTGGTTTATCATTTTTTTTACATTTTTTGCAATTAAATCAAAATTGGTGCAACACCAATCTAGATTTTTCTACTATTTTCTCTTCCCGCACTACTAATCCAAGACCAAGTCTTGGGATATTTTTCTTGGTTATTTACTTGTATACAGGATGTCCCAACAAGAAGGATTCAGTACAGTACGACCTCCACTCTTCAACGGGGACGATTTTCCGTACTAGAAGAAGCGCATGGAGGTCTACCTCAAAATAGACTTCGACCAGTGGATGAGCGTTATGAGACCCTATAAAATTCCAGCTGACAACTCCGGGAATATACTGGATCCTGAAGACTGGACAGCAGATTTGAAGAAGAAGGCGTCAACAGAAAATAAAGCAATCAACACTCTACAGTGCGGATTAACAAGAGAAGAACTAAACAGAGTCGGTCCACACAAAAATGCTAAAGAGCTGTGGGACAAATTGATCGAGCTGCACGAGGGAACGAGCGACGCCAAGGTAACCAAACGAGACCTGCTCTTAAATAAAATTTTTAATATAAAAATGCAGGAAGGTGAAACGGCGAATCAGCTCCACGCGAGGATCAAGGACATCCTCAACGGGCTTCATGCGATAGGCCACCAGATGGAAAATAGAGATTTAATAAGGTACGCATTAAATGCTTTTCCACGTAATAGTTTGTGGGCATCAATCGTAGATGCCTACAAAATCTCTAAAAATCTTTCTAAATTAAAATTAGACAAGCTCTTCTGTGAATTAGAATTACATGAACAAACTAATGCTGGAGCCGAGAAAGGTATAGCCTTATTTGCAGGTTCCTCCAAAGAAAAGAAGAGCAAACCTGAATATGAAGAAGATTCCAACCAAGACTCCGAAGACGAAGAACACCTGGTAAACTTGGTAAGAAAAATGTTCACCAGGAGAAAAAGGAGCTTCAGCAAAAAGGACCTTCAAAAGATCAGTTCTCCTCGTAACTGCTACGGCTGCAACAAAAAGGAACACTACAAGAACGAATGCCCGAAACTGAAGCTCGACAAACCGAAGCCAACCAAAAAGAAGGCCCTCAAAGCAACATGGGACGACTCCTCGGACGAATCGGAGGAAGAAGAGCAGAAACATCAGAGCCACCTCGCACTGATGGCCCGCGAAGATGAAACAGAAGACGAGTCGGAAGATGAAAACGGGTCTGAACCCGAAACAAGCCACGAGTCCGTACTCGTTTCCGAAGGCCCGAATGAGATAGATTTTAATTTAAACAAAAAAATTTTTAGAATTATTTCCTGTTTAAATAGTAAATTGATTAAACTAGAAAATGAAAACAAATCACTTCTTGAGGAAAATCAAAACCTCAAGGAACAAAAAGAAAATACAAATCCAACTCAAGATCTAACACTTGAGGAGGAAAATTTAACATTAAAAAATGAGATTAACAATTTAAAAGAAATGTTAGAAAAATTCACAACAAGATCAAAAAATCTAGACTTAATCCTAAATAATCAAAAAACATGCTATAATAAAACCGAACTAGGATATAAGTCGAATTCAAATAAAACCTTCAAATCATTAATAACCCAATACAAATCAACCAATCTAGCTTGGGTTCCGAAAGCGTGCTTAACCACGCAAATAGGACTTAATCAATATTATATACCTAAAGAAAAAATACATTATGTAAAATCGAATAAACCAAACCAAAATCCAAAATACAAACCTAAATCAAAATTTAAACACTTTAAAAATCAACAAAATTATCACCAAGTTAATCATCGACACAAACCTAAAACGAAAATTTAAATGAAAATATCAATAATTCAGGGGGAGGCTCCAGAATAGCTGGCACCTCCAAAATTAACTAACCCGGCAGGGTAATTAGGATTAGTTAAAAAGAGACCAAGTTTAACTTGAATCATGGTACTGGTGAAGTTTTTGGATGATAGTACGTTAGGGAAGCTTGGGCATCGCATGTCTAGAAAGATATGGTTTCGATCTGGTGCATTTGGCCAAGTGGAACTGACCGAAGCTACCCTTAAATGAACCCTAACCAGTTAGACCAAGATTTAGTACTAAGCTCCGTGGAGAGGACTATTCGGAAAACCTCGAAAGGTTGGTTACTTGTAACACCCCTAGAAAGCCTAGATAAAGTGAGGGCAATGAGAGTACAAATGTAATGAAAAGAATGTGTAGATAGTCTACGTTGAATGTTACGATGGGAAGGATTTAGATGATTAAAAACTTTATGAAAGAAAATAAAGTTGAGAATATAAAATTCTATACATGATTTATAATGCAAGGAATTAATGTAAACAAAAGAGATATGAGATATTATATATGCATGTATGAAATATTTATGCATAATGCATATACATGAATTATTTTGTACAAAAATATGTTAGGAGAAGGATTTGATCCTTGGTTCTCTTGTGGATGCATGCATGTGTTAACCAAGTGTGATAGGAGTGAATATTGTAAAAGGAGAGATGGGAATTATAATTAAAGGAAAGAAAGGAGAGAAATTAAGAGAAAGAAAAGAGAGAAACTCAAGAAGCATTTCTCTAGCATATTCTTTCTCATTAAGAGGAGAAGTAAATGAGGAGGATGAATCAAGTCAAGTTTTCCTCCCTCACTTTAGTATAAATAGGCATGGGGGCTTCATCCTCAACTCACTCTCCTCCTCTCCTCCATTTGTGCCGAGCACTCTCCCTCCCTCTTTCCTCTTGTTGCCGAGAGCAACAACTCTCCCCTTCTTTCTTTCTTTTTGTTGCCGAGCAACACAAGAGGAAGAAGCCTCCTCTTCTTCTTCCTCCTCTCCACCAAAAGACCTAGCCACTTCTTCCTCCATTGGTGCCGAGCAAAGCAAGCAAGGAAGAAAGGTCCACAAGCAAGTTCTCAACTCTAGGAAACTTAAGCAAAGAAGGTAAGCTTCCCCTCACCTGCGGTACAAGGCTTTCATGTGATTTTCGGATTCTTTTTCTATGCCTTGAAAGAAAGTTTTCCCCTATGTTTGTATACATATATGATGCATGATCAGAGGTGTATGTAACCCTAGAATTTCAATCAAAAATATTGTAAATAGGTTAGGAAAATTATTGTCTAACCAAACTAGTGCAAGTTTCCCTCTATGAAATGCTAAGGACCTTCCTATGGTTTTCTTGCTTGGAAGTTGATTGGAACCAAAAGAACCACACTCTCATGTTTCGGCCAAGAAAGAATTTAGGGTTAGGAGGACCTTGAATTTAAAATAACTATGCCTATATGACATGATATGAAGTTCTTAAGAGTTGTATATTTGTATGTTGAAAGAAACTCATGAACCTTACTCTTAATATTTCGGCCATGGTAAGGTGATAGTTTAGAGAAGCTTAAACAAAATTCTAATATGATCAATGACCTCTGTGATATTATGTTATGAAAGATGATTAATGCTCTCATGTTTAATTGGAATGTAGAAAATTAGTTACATGATTTATGACATGTAAGATCACAAGAGTCCTAGATTGTTTATGATCCAACCTTGTGTATGATGTTCTTAGTAAATCTTGCTATGAAATTTACTTAGGTTTCCCATGCTTTAGGCCACTTAAAGGAAGTTTATATTCTATGAATTTCGGCCAAGTAAGGTTTAAAGGACCTAGAGGCCTTGGAAATGAAACCTAAGGGGTTAAAAGTACTTCTTATGAAAACTTGATAATGTGTGAATGTGATACATGTTTGTATGACCTAAATGAATCATTATGTGTTCGGCCATGAAGGGATAGATGCCCTAGAAACCCTAGAACAAAAATTAAATATGTATATGCCATGTTGTATGAAAATGATATGATAATAAGTTGGAATGCATGATTGCTTTAGTTACGAAATGATATGCATAATGAAGTTATATTATGAAATATGCCATGATGTGTTATAGCATAGAAAATGCTATACATAATGAAAAGAAATGAAGTTATGTTATGATATGTGATAGCATAGAAAATGCTATACATAATGAAAAGAAATGAAAAAGAATAAATGCATGAAAGATTGTTAAGGACATGATATGATAGTTATGCATGATAAGTTATTTTTATGGTTTGTACCAAGGGTGGGCTCCGTAAACGCCCCGGGGTCGATGGAGTAAGACTCGGGCCTCGTCAGTAATGGGCCTTTGAGTGCCCTAGGTCGATGGAGTAAGACTCGGGCCTAGTATGTATGCATGGTAGGGCTCAAGACTTGCTACCTTGGACCTACACATTATGTATGTGGTACAAACCGGGATCCCAAATGATGATGATATTAATTTCAAGTACTATTAAGTATAAGTTTTCAAATTCACGATGCATTGCCTACATTCATATGTGCTTGAATTATATGATGATATGATATAATGTCATGTGATATTATGATATGAATATGATGCCCTTGTATGTCTCATGCTTGTGATTTATTTGTTTTATGATATGATATTCATGCTTCTATGAAATGATATGTGAATAAGAAATATGCATGATATGTTTGAATAGAATGATATGTTATGTTATGATTAGTTGAGACAATGATATGTTGATCCATTCTTGATATACGATGATTCTCGGTTTTAGTGAGTAGGAAAGGAACTTACTGAGCCATGAGTGCTCATAGCTTACTTTCCTTGTACCGCAGATAAAAGAAAAGGATATACGGAACGACGGAGCAGCAGGAGGAGCAGATAGTGATGTGTGTGGTGGTGGCTCGGCAAGAACGATTCGGACAAATTAATATTTTTAGTTATATGATCAATATATGCACATTCGAACTAATCAGAATATGTGATATCATGCTTAATAAATTAAATTCTTTAAAGTTTTTATTCTTCCGCTATTATAACTAAAGCATGTACGTAAGTAGTATAAGAACGTAGCGCCGCCCTTGGGTAAGAAGGGTGGGCTTTACAGGTGGTATCAGAGCGAGGTTTTGCCAGCTCACTACACACACATCAAGCTCCTTCCTGTCGCTCCAAGTAAGTACAATTGCTTAATTTATTTATATGCAAAAATTAATATGATACTCTAGGATACATGAATAATAGCCTAGGAAGGATACCTTAAGCTATACCCTAGAGAAGGGTGCATGATGACAAGTATGTGTTAAAAATAGTATGATACTCTAGGATGCATGAATGGTAGCCTAGGAAGGATACCTTAAGTTATACCCTAGAAAATGGTGCAAGATGATAAGTAGGTGATATTCTAGGATGCATGAATGATAGCCTAGATACAAGAACCTTAGGCTATAACATAAGAGGAATAATGAATCTTTAAAATCTTGTAGAAATGGACTATATCCCGTTCGAATACGATCCCGAGGATGTAGAATATTTTGGCGAATACCTCGAGTTCGCGGATGAACCCGATATGCTGGAATACTTCGACAACTATGTGAGCGACTCGGAATCTCCGGAACACGGTGAGTTCGGAGAGGAAGATCTCGAGGAAATCGAGGAAGGGAATTCGGACGATAATGAAGATGAAGATTCAGAAATTATGGAATATTATGAAGGAGAGAACGAGTTTCCTGAGATGGGCGAGGATGAATTTAACCTTGCTGAATACATGGAAATGGGTTTCAACCCCAACGATGTAATAGACTTCGAGTGGGGACTGAACAACCTCGAGGGGGAACTAAACGAAGACCCGATGGAACCGGACGAACATGTTGAAGAAGACGAGGGAATGGATGAAGAGACAATAATTGACCCGGAAGAGGCATCAGAGATTCAATCTCCGATAATGCCTGATCCACCCCAGAATGATCTGGGCAAGTCGATACAGGTTGGGTTGATGATGACTACTGCTCTCATGTCCTTTATGGCAGGAGTAGTCACAACCTACCTGGCCTTTTAAGAGAAGAAGTTATGAACAAAAAAATGTAATAAAAGCTTTTGATGAATAAAAAGAGTAGAAATGGTATCAATTTAAGCATGAATCAAGGTGGTCCCGCAAGGTTACACCAACTGCAGACTTCTATTGAGGGACCTTCAATAAGTCAAGGGAGATTAGAAGCTCCACCAACGTCTAAGGAATCTGAGCAGAAATTGTCATTCTAAGTTCAGGGACGAACTTTCAATAAGTAGGAGAGATTGTAACACCCCTAGAAAGCCTAGATAAAGTGAGGGCAATGAGAGTACGAATGTAATGAAAAGAATGTGTAGATAGTCTACGTTGAATGTTACGATGGGAAGGATTTAGATGATTAAAAACTTTATGAAAGAAAATAAAGTTGAGAATATAAAGTTCTATACATGATTTATAATGCAAGGAATTAATGTAAACAAAAGAGATATGAGATATTATATATGCATGTATGAAATATTTATGCATAATGCATATAAATGAATTATTTTATACAAAAATATGTTAGGAGAAGGATTTGATCCTTGGTTCTCTTGTGGATGCATGCATGTGTTAACCAAGTGTGATAGGAGTGAATATTGTAAAAGGAGAGATGGGAATTATAATTAAAGGAAAGAAAGGAGAGAAATTAAGAGAAAGAAAAGAGAGAAACTCAAGAAGCATTTCTCTAGCATATTCTTTCTCATTAATAGGAGAAGTAAATGAGGAGGATGAATCAAGTCAAGTTTTCCTCCCCTCACTTTAGTATAAATAGGCATGGGGGGGGGGCTTCATCCTCAACTCACTCTCCTCCTCTCCTCCATTTGTGCCGAGCACTCTCCCTCCCTCTTTCCTCTTGTTGCCGAGAGCAACAACTCTCCCCCTTCTTTCTTTCTTTTTGTTGCCGAGCAACACAAGAGGAAGAAGCCTCCTCTTCTTCTTCCTCCTCTCCACCAAAAGACCTAGCCACTTCTTCCTCCATTGGTGCCGAGCAAAGCAAGCAAGGAAGAAAGGTCCACAAGCAAGTTCTCAACTCTAGGAAACTTAAGCAAAGAAGGTAAGCTTCCCCTCACCTGCGGTACAAGGCTTTCATGTGATTTTCGGATTCTTTTTCTATGCCTTGAAAGAAAGTTTTCCCCTATGTTTGTATACATATATGATGCATGATCAGAGGTGTATGTAACCCTAGAATTTCAATCAAAAATATTGTAAATAGGTTAGGAAAATTATTGTCTAACCAAACTAGTGCAAGTTTCCCTCTATGAAATGCTAAGGACCTTCCTATGGTTTTCTTGCTTGGAAGTTGATTGGAACCAAAAGAACCCCACTCTCATGTTTCGGCCAAGAAAGAATTTAGGGTTAGGAGGACCTTGAATTTAAAATAACTATGCCTATATGACATGATATGAAGTTCTTAAGAGTTGTATACTTGTATGTTGAAAGAAACTCATGAACCTTACTCTTAATATTTCGGCCATGGTAAGGTGATAGTTTAGAGAAGCTTAAACAAAATTCTAATATGCTCAATGACCTCTGTGATATTATGTTATGAAAGATGATTAATGCTCTCATGTTTAATTGGAATGTAGAAAATTAGTTACATGATTTATGACATGTAAGATCACAAGAGTCCTAGCTTGTTTATGATCCAACCTTGTGTATGATGTTCTTAGTAAATCTTGCTATGAAATTTACTTAGGTTTCCCATGCTTTAGGCCACTTAAAGGAAGTTTATATTCTATGAATTTCGGCCAAGTAAGGTTTAAAGGACCTAGAGGCCTTGGAAATGAAACCTAAGGGGTTAAAAGTACTTCTTATGAAAACTTGATAATGTGTGAATGTGATACATGTTTGTATGACCTAAATGAATCATTATGTGTTCGGCCATGAAGGGATAGATGCCCTAGAAACCCTAGAACAAAAATTAAATATGTCTATGCCATGCTGTATGAAAATGATATGATAATAAGTTGGAATGCATGATTGCTTTAGTTACAAAATGATATGCATAATGAAGTTATATTATGAAATATGCCATGATGTGTTATAGCATAGAAAATGCTATACATAATGAAAAGAAATGAAGTTATGTTATGATATGTGATAGCATAGAAAATGCTATACATAATGAAAAGAAATGAAAAAGAATAAATGCATGAAAGATTGTTAAGGACATGATATGATAGTTATGCATGATAAGTTATTTTTATGGTTTGTACCAAGGGTGGGCTCCGTAAACGCCCCGGGGTCGATGGAGTAAGACTCGGGCCTCGTCAGTAATGGGCCTTTGAGTGCCCTAGGTCGATGGAGTAAGACTCGGGCCTAGTATGTATGCATGGTAGGGCTCAAGACTTGCTACCTTGGACCTACGCATTATGTATGTGGTACAAACCGGGATCCCAAATGATGATGATATTAATTTCAAGTACTATTAAGTATAAGTTTTCAAATTCACGATGCATTGCCTACATTCATATGTGCTTGAATTATATGATGATATGATATAATGTCATGTGATATTATGATATGAATATGATGCCCTTGTATGTCTCATGCTTGTGATTTATTTGTTTTATGATATGATATTCATGCTTCTATGAAATGATATGTGAATAAGAAATATGCATGATATGTTTGAATAGAATGATATGCTATGTTATCATTAGTTGAGACGATGATATGTTGATCCATTCTTGATATACGATGATTCTCGGTTTTAGTGAGTAGGAAAGGAACTTACTGAGCCATGAGTGCTCATATCTTACTTTCCTTGTACCGCAGATAAAAGAGAAAGCTGGATGTACAACGGAGCAGCAGGAGGAGCAGATAGTGATGTGTGTGGTGGTGGCTCGGCAAGAACGATTCGGACAAATTAATATTTTTAGTTATATGATCAATATACGCACATTCGAACTAATCAGAATATGTGATATCATGCTTAATAAATTAAATTCTTTAAAGTTTTTATTCTTCCGCTATTATAACTAAAGCATGTACGTAAGTAGTATAAGAACGTAGCGCCGCCCTTGAGTAAGAAGGGTGGGCGTTACATTACTTCTAATGACGTCCATGTGACTCACCAAGCTTAGAAGTTTATCCAAAGAATGCCTATTTGTGGAGACCAAAGCTAAATCTGAATCTAACACAAGTTAAACCAAAACTCCATAATTAAAAAATCTAATTTCATCTCACAAAATCATAGGATTCCCTGATTGATAATATAGATCGGGTGAGATGAATAAGGTTTCACAATTTTAATTTTAAACTTAAAAATTAATTTCAAAATTTTAATTTTAAAAATTAATTTCAAAATTTTAATTTTAAACTTAAAAATTAATTTCAAAACTTTAATTTTAAACTTAAAAATTAATTTCAAAATTTTAATTTTAAACTTAAAAATTAATTTCAAAATTTTAATTTTAAACTTAAAAATTAATTTCAAAACTTTAATTTTAAACTTAAAAATTAATTTCAAAATTTTAATTTTAAACTTAAAAATTAATTTCAAAACTTTAATTCTAACTTAAAAATTAATTTCAAAATTTTAATTTTAAACTTAAAAATTAATTTCAAAATTTTAATTTCAAACTTAAAACTCACTTTAAATTTAAAAAAAAAAACTTAACTTAAATAATGCCTGCTCAAAAATAAAAAAACTAACTTTAAATCCTACTTACTGTAGGAAACCAAGTGGATTTTGGACAGTGGTTGCTCCAAACATATGACTGGAGATCACACCAAGTTCACTCAACTCACTTACAAAAGCTTAGGAATAGTTGCCTTTGGAAACAACGGCAAACTCAAGGTAATTGGTATAGGCAATATTGAATTAAAAATAGACTTTATAATTACAAATGTTTTATTTGTTGAAAATTTTAAATATAATCTTCTGAGTATAAGTCAATTGTGTGACACTAGGTATAAGATTAAATTTCTATCCACAGAGTGTTTAATCAAACATCTAGATAATCCTACCATAAGCCTAAAAGGTTTTAGAAAAGACAACATCTATGCCATCAACTTAACCACTTCTTCCATTAAGTGTTATTTAACACAAAAAGAAGAAACTTGGTTATGGCATAGGCGGATGTCTCACACAAACTTTAGAAATATAAGTAAACTAAATGGATTTGTGAGAGGCTTACCAAAATTACCTAACTTGGATTCAACCAAGGTCAAATTGACCCAACCTTGTTTGTTAAATCATTAAATACAGACATATTTATTGCACAAATATACGTAGATGATATAATATTTATTTCAACAAATTCAGAATTTTTAGAAGAATTTATTAATCTAATGGAAAAAGAATTTGAAATGAGCCTAGTAGGAAAATTAACTTATTTCTTAGGATTACAAATCAAACAAACAAATGAAGGAAATTATATTTATCAACATAAATACACTAAAGACTTACTTAAAAAATTCGGAATGGAAAATACAAAAGAAATAAAAACACCTATGGCAGTAAACACAATCTTAGACAATGACCCAAGTGGAAAACCAGTTAACTTAAAATATTATAGGAGTGCAATAGGTAGCCTACTGTACTTAACTTTTATTTGCAGTTAGTATGTGTGCTAGATACCAAACTTGTGCTAAGGAATCCCATCTGACACAAGTCAAAAGAATTTTTAGATACCTTAAGGGAACAACAAATGTAGGAATTTGGTATCCTAGGACAAATAATTTTGAACTAATAGGGTATTCTGACTCAGATTATGCTGGATGTAAATTAGACCGCAAAAGTACAAGTGGTGGATGCCAATTATTAGGTTCATCACTTGTCAGCTGGTTTAGTAGAAAGCAACATTGTGTTGCTCTATCTACAACTGAGTCAGAATATATAGCTATAGGCGAATGTGTTGCACAATTATTATGGATGATGCATACTCTAAAAGATTTCAACTTAAATATCACAAATGTAAAAGTATTAATTGACAATATAAGTTCAATTAACTTAACCAAGAACCCTGTGCATCATTCAAGAACCAAACATATTGAAATTAGGCACCACTTTATCAGGGATCATGTTACTAAAGGTGATATTGAACTCAAATACATTGAGTCCAAATCAAATTTAACTGACATTTTCACAAAACCACTCCCTGAAAGTGAATTTAGCAACTTACGTCGAAAATTAGGGATGTGCTTAATAGACTAGGGTTTCTAAAATTTATTTTCAAAAATAATTTTTTTCAAATTATAAGTTAAAATTGTTTGTTTTCAAAACTTTCCATTTTTAGATTTTCAAAAACAGTTTTGGCCTTAGACTAGCTTTGAATCCTTAGAAAACATGTACCCATAGAACTAGTTTTTGAGCATCTCACCAACACCTTAGGCTTACCTTGCTTGTGTTTTACAAACATAGAAAGGGGTGAGATGCATAGGCCAACTGTCTGGACTTAAGATGCTTATTTCAGTGCATCAGCATAAGTCTGGACGTTAAATACAAATCAGACAGTAATCAGATTAAGATCATCAGTCAAGTCAAACACTGACTGCTTGTAATCACCTTAATCTGACTAACCAAGTGAAAGCTACTATCTTCTGATAGTTAGTTAGTACCTAATTGGTTAGACAGCTGTTTAATGTTAAGTATCAAGTTCAGGGGGAGAAATTAATTAAAATTTTGTGTGTGTTTGAAAAATGCTTTTGTACATCTATTTTAAAACTAACTTATTTTTTAAAAAATACCAGTTTTCAAAGTTAAATTTAACTAAGTGTTTGAAAATTTTGGAAGTTTAACCCCACCTAATTTTTAAACCTGATTTTAAAAGTTGAATATTGCAAATTTAAACATATTCAGTTTTGTAACATATGCTTGAAAATTAAACATCCTAAACTTAGCTGTTATCAAATTAGCCTTAAAAATTTATTTTGGCAAAAAATTTTACTTCTTGAAAAATTAATCTTACTTGTTTAACTTTTGCTTTGTTTTGAAAAATCAAAGTTGAAAATTTACCTTTTTGAAAAATAAATATTACTTAAACTTGAAAAGTAAATTTGAAAAACCTGATTTGAAACATTTTACACGCTTGAAAAGTTAAATTTAATTAACTTTAAATTTATACTTTTCAAAATTCAACTTGTCTCCCCCAAGTCAACTTGACTATTTTTAACTTAGTGTTAAAAATTGTACTTTTATCTATAAATTTTGAACCAAACTTAGATATTTTTTCAAAATTAGCTGTTTTTTTAATTTGATTACCTTTTACAGTAACTCTACACTATGATTACCTTTTAACTTGTTTACCCTTGCTTATTTTTTTTGATGAACGCCAAAGGAGGAGGGTTAGGTGGTTAAGTTAGAGCAACTAAGCAAACTTGAAAAACTAACTTAAAACCTGAAAAACCTCGAAAATCATGCTTGATTTTTGCATATATTTATCACTAACTTAACCAGGTTGTCATTCCATCAAAAAGGGGAAGATTGTTGGTGCAGTTAGCACTAACGGTCTAACTCAGGTTTTGATGAATGACAAATCAGGTTAAGTTAGGTTCGTCGTTATCTAACACTCTGATCGAGTGTGCAGGATAAGTCCAAACAGGTCGACGGGCTGACCGGATGTCTGGCACGAAGTCCAGCTAGGTCGGCGGGCTGACCGGATAGCTGGCGAGAAGTCCAAGCGGGTCGACGGGCTGACCGGACGCTTGGCAAGAAGTCTAGCTAGGTCAACGGGCTGACCGGATAGCTGGCGAGAAGTCCAGACGGGTCGAAGGGCTGACCGGACGTCTGGCAGGTAAGTGAGGTAAGTCACTAGAGGGGAGTGACTGCGAGGATGCGTTCCCGGGAAGGGAACATTAGGCGTCGATCCGGCTTAGATCCATTCCGGATGTCTAAGTCGAGATCGTGACTAGATTCCGATCTCGGAAAGACGGAATCTAAGTCATACTATTTGTGCAAACTCATAAATGTGCTAACAATCTATTTTGCATGATATATATTGCCTCGGACTAACTTTGTTTTGCAGGAAAAGGGAGTTTTCTGGAACAAGGTGGTCCGGGCGCCCAGAAAGCAAATTATATCCAGGCCAAGTCGTCGCCACGTGGAGCATCTCGGTTTGAGCAGCTACGTCACATTCCAGGCGCCCGGAAGGAATCCAGGCGCCTGGAGCAACATATAAAAGAAGCCCCAGGCAGGAGCTTCAGAATCATCTTTCACATCTGAGAACTCTGAGATTACTCACTCTGCTGCTCTACGCTCCAACGACGATCACAGAGCTCCGACGACACGATCCCACTCTTTTAAATTCCTTGTCTGTCGGTACAGCTTTGTTTTTCTTTTCATGAGCATCTTTTTGTACTTAAATTGTAATTATCCGAATTGCTAGTGAATTGCCCAACGAAAGTACTCAAGGAGTACGGGCCTTCGAGTAGGAGTCGTCACAGGCTCCGAACGAAGTAAAAAAACATTGTGTCTACTTTACTTTTCCGCTGCGCTTATACTCGATATTTTCGAATCGATATTCACCCCCCCCCTCTATCGAATCTAACGGTCCTACACCAACCACTGCCAATGAAGTTATTGTGTCGTGTCATTTGGCACGGAACAGTGCTCTTTCTAGAATTCAATGAACAGTGCACACTTTCAATTTTTACCTTACAAGCACAACAAAACCCTATTAATTTAAGTTGTAACTTAGAGTTTAAACTCAATTTACAACCCTATTTGTTATTCAGGAAATTATTGAACTATACAATTCTAACATCAGGAATAATCGTGGGCCTGATATGGAACCATATCAGGCCTACCTTGGGCCTGATTTTTCCCATATCCGGCCCACGTTCTGGGTGAAATGTATTGTGAGATTTGATCACCTCCGGAGAGACCTAAATCAACAATAGATGACACTGTTGGAGTCCTTGATGCATGAAAAATCTATAGGAATTAATTTGGGTCCAATCTGACCTCTCTAGGTCCATAAGTGGGTTTTGACCAAAAATCCATTGATGAACCTAGAGTAATCAAATTTCACCAAAATATTGAGCAATAGGAAGGGTTGAGCGAGGAGTGCTCTTATTGGAATTCAATGAACAATGCACACTTTCAATTTTTACCTTACAAGCACAAGAACCCCCTATTGATTTAAGATGTAACTTATGTTGGGACTTTCGAGCCGCAAAAATCACTTTTTGCGTTGCGGAAACCCCAAAGTCCCATGCCACTAGATCCTTGCGAAGATAAAAATTTCGTGTACATGTTTTCTAACCTAGATCTACTCTAGATCTACATGGTAGAGATTTATACCTATGATACGAAGCCCTTCGCTTATCCCGCTCGTCCAAGAAGATGTCGGATCTCAAGGGTGTCAAGTGAACACCCCTCTATGTGTATCCACACGAACAATTAGGTGGAGAAAAACCTCTTAAGTGTGCTAGCACTCAAGGAGGTTTCAGCCAAAGTGGAGGAGAGGGAGAACAAGAAGATGAAAATTAATTGCCTTGAATTAGCACACAAATGCACTAATTTCACCTTTTAAGTGGTCGGCCACTTCATGGTGGTTTGCAACCTACATGGGATACCAAGGGTCACAACTCTTGGTCTCCCTCATGAGGTGGCATACCATGAAGTAGTCTTGATGATGTGGCACATCATTATTGGCCGGCCCTCATGCCAAGTCATCTAATGAAGGCATATGGTCAAGTCAAACATGACTCTTAATCTTCCTTCTCAAGTCAAGTCAAACTTGACCTCTTACCTCCCATGGTTGATTAAATCCAACCATTTGATTCAAGCCAACTTAATTTAATGAATCTATATTCATTGAATTAAATTGATTCAATGAGTCATAATCTAAATTAGACTCATTCAACACATGAATCAAATTGAGTCCAACTCAATTAGTCTAATTTGGATTACTCTTAATCCAACTTGATTCATCACATGAACCTAATCCTCTTGGTTCATCAAATGAACCTAATCTCCATCTAATTGCCCTTTGTGTGTGACCCTATAGGTTCTTGTAGCATTGGCAATGCTCCTAAACTCATTTAGAAGCATAAGTATGAGTGGTATCTAGCAACACATCATTACTATCTAGTTACAAGAATGTTGAGATCCAACATAACCTTTGTGACTACTAATTGTGACTCTTCACAATATATGACAAATGTCCTTCTATCCTTAACATCTAGATTGATCAATTTGAGGCATAGATAGTGTTATCCTCTGATCAATCTAAATCTTGAACTCCAAGTAGACTCACTATAATTAAATGAGCTCAATATCTCATATTGACTCATTTGGGCATGGCCATGCACTTAGTGGTCTCACTCTATCAAGAATAACGATGTCACTCCCGTTATATAGGAGGGATAGATCCCATCTAAATCACTCACATCCCTCCGCATAATTTGTTACATACCCAGTAATCGCCTTTATAGTCCACCCAGTTACGGGTGACGTTTGACGAAGCCAAAGTATGCAACTCCTTATGTAGGGAACCATGGTGACTTCAGGTCCAAGGGCTAATAGTCATACTAATAGCCACATGAGAAAGTATATGACACTCATATAATGATCCATGATACTTTCTCATAGCGGGTCATTCAGTATACATTCTTCAATGCATAACCATATGTCAACTTGATATCTCTATATCCATGACTTGTGAGATCAAGTCATTGAGTTGACCTACATGCTAGTCTCATCGCACTAACATTGTCCCTGAATGTTAATACTTGACTAGGAATGATTAAGAGTAGTGTTCTCTATATCATCTCATTATCTATTCAACCAATCGATTGATATAGATAAGAACCTTCTACTCAAGGACGCTATTATACTTAGTTATTTGGCACCAATACAAGTAAGTATAATAATCAAAACAAATGCCTTTATATACATAGGAATATGATAAAATGAGTCCATACAACAATCATCATATGATTGGCTCTAGGGCTCTAACTAACAATGTCCCACTAGCACTAGTGTCAATCAGTGTAGGCTCTAAGGCCCAATGACCTAGTGTGACCATCATGCTTTCTCTGTGCCAAAGCCTTGGTCAAGGGATCAATGATGTTAGCCTCTGTGGGAACTCTGCAAATCTTCACATCTCCTCTATCGATGATCTCTCGAATGAGATGGAAGCGTCGTAGTATGTGTTTGGTCCGCTGGTGTGAGCGAGGTTCCTTAGCCTGTACAATTGCTCCATTGTTGTCACAATAGAGCTCTATCGGATCGGCTATGCTAGAAACCACCCCAAGCTCAGTAATAAACTTGCGGATCCAAACTGCCTCCTTTGCTGCTTCTGATGCAGAAATATACTCGGCCTCTGTTGTAGAATCAGCAACTGTGTCCTGCTTCAAACTTTCCAGCTCACAGCACCACCATTCAAGAAAAACACGAACCCAGACTACGATCTATAATCATCCTGGTCAGTTTGGAAGCTGGCATCACTGTAACCCTTTACAGCTAGTTCATCATCGCCTCCATATATCAAGAAATATTCTTTAGTCTTTCTTAAGTACTTAAGAATATTCTTGACTGCTATCCAGTGACTTTCACCTAGATCTAACCGGTATCTGCTCTTCATGCTCAAAGCATACGAAACATCAGGACGAGTACATAGCATGGCATACATGATAGATCCTATGGCTGAGGCATAAGGGATCATATCCATGCGGTCTCTCTCCTCTCTAGAAGAGGGATTTTGAGTCTTCGAAAGACTCACACCATGTGACATCGACAGAAATCCCTTCTTGGAGTTCTGCATGGCAAACCATAGTAATACCTTGTCAATATATGTAGTCTGACTTAGGCCAAGCAATCTCTTAGATCTCTCTATAGATCTGTATGCCTAGAATATGGGCTGCTTCACCTAAGTCCTTCATTGAGAAACAATTCCCTAGCCAAGTCTTTACAGACTGCAGCAAAGGGATGTCGTTCCCAATGAGTACTATGTCATCCACATACAATACAAGGAAGAAAACTGTGTTCCCTACAACATTCTTGTAGACACATGGTTCATCTTCATTCTTGATGAAACTAAATTATTTGATTGCATCATTGAATCAAAGATTCCAGCTCCGAGAAGCTTGCTTTAGTCCATAAATTGACTTATACAGCTTGCATAATCTACCAGTATGATGTGGATCTACAAAACCCTCAGGTTGTGTCATGTACACATCCTCGAGCAAGTTTCCATTCAGAAACGTGGTTTTGACATCCATCTACCAGATCTCATAATCATGGTATGCTGCAATAGCAAGCATGATCCGAATGGACTTAAACATCGCTACTAGAGAAAAGGTTTCATCATAGTCAATACCATGAATTTGTTTGAAACCTTTAGTTACCAGATGACCCTTATATATCAGTCCATCCATGTCAGTCTTTCTCTTAAAGACCCAGTTACACTCAATGGGTTTTACCCCTTCAGGTGGATCTACCAAAGTCCATACTTGGTTGGTGTACATGAATTCCATTTCGGATCTCATGGTCTCTAGCCATTTTTCAAAATCTGGTCTCATCACAGCTTCCTGATAAAAGGTAGGCTCATTTTAAATGAGCATAGCGTCATCATGGTCAGACAAGAGAAATGAGTATCTCTCAGGCTGACGACGTATCCTATCAAACCTGTGAAAAGGTATGTCTACTTGAACTGGTTGTTGTTCCTCAACTCCTTGTGGAACAATCTCATCATCCACAACACTTTGTGGTTCCAGTTCAACTTCCATCAAGGCTTCAGTGCTATGGTACATATCTTGATCTTCTTCAAGATTAAACGTACTCCCACTAGTTTTTCTAGAAACAAAGTCTCTTTCTAGAAATACCCCAGTCTTACCCACAACTACTTTGTGTTGACTGGGAATGTAAAAGTAATATCCCTTCGTTTCCTTAGAATATCCTATAAAATAGCACTTATCAGATTTGTGTCCTAGTTTGTCCGAGACTTGACGTCGAACGTAAGCCTCACAACCTCAAATCCTCATAAAAGACACCTGGGCATCTCTCCCAGTCCATATCCTATATGGTGTCTTTATCATAGCCTTGGATGGAACATGGTTGAGTATGAAGGTTGTTGTGTCTAGAGCATAGCCCCAAAGAGATATAGGAAGATCTATGTGACTCCTTGTGGAACAATAGACCTCCTTTCGGATACACCATTCCACTGTGGTGTTTCAAGAGGAGTGAGTTGGGATAGAATCCCACACTCAGCTAGATAGTCACGAAACTCATGGCTAAGGTATTCTCCACCTTGATCTGATCGAAGTATCTTAATACTCTTGCCAAGCTGGTTTTGTACTTCATTCTTGAATGCTTTGAACTTTTCAAAGGATTCTGACTTATGTGTCATCAAATACACATAACCATATCTACCGAAGTCATCAGTAAAGGTAATAAAGTACCTATAACCACCTCTAGCAGCGACATTGAAAGAGCCACATACATCACTATGTATAAGTCCCAACAAGTCAGTCGCTCTTTCACTGTGTCTACTAAAAGGAGTCTTGGTCATCTTGCCTAGTAGGCATGACTCGCATGTCTCATATGATTCAAAATCAAATGAGTCCAACAAACCATCTTTATGGAGCTGGGATAAGCGTTTGTCATTTATATGACCTAAGCGACAGTGCCAGAGATAGGTTTGGTTCATTTCATTTGATTTGAACATTTTGGTATTTATGTTATAGATGAGGTTCTCTAAGTCTAGAATATAGATTCTGTTCATCAGAGGTGCACTACAATAGAACATATCATTTAAATAAACTGAATAACATTTGTTCTTTATTATAAACGAAAAACCTTTCTTCTCGAAACAAGAAACTAAAATTATGTTCTTAGTAAGAGCAGACACATAGCAACATTCATCTAATTCTAGTACAAGCCTAGAGGGTAGAGATAGAAAGTAAGTCCCTACAGCAACAGCAGCAACCCGTGTTCCATTGCCTATTCGTAGGTCCACCTCGCCCTTCGCCAATGCCCTGCTATTTCTCAATGTCTGCACATTAGTACAAATGTGAGAAGCACATCCGATATCTAATACCCATGATGAAGAAATAAATAGATTAACTTCGATAACATATATACCTGAAGTAGAACTCTCACTTCTCTTCTTCTTAAGATCTTCCAGGTAAACTTTACGATTCCTTTTCAAGTGTCCGGTCTGACCGCAGTGGAAGCAGGTAGCATCCTTGGCAACCCCTCCTTTGGGTTTCAGTGTCTTGTCTTTGCCCTTGGTTTGGGACTTTCCCTTACCTTTAGGCTTGCCCTTGCCCTTATATTTTTGTACCATCAAAATGGAGTTGGGCTTAACCTTCTTAAGGTTGAGCTCAGCAGTTCTCAACATGCTAAGCAGCTCGGGCAATGGCTTGTCAATTTCGTTCATGTTGTAATTCATGACAAATTGACTGTAGCTCTCCGGCAAGGATTGCAAGATCAAGTCAGTGGCAAGCTCTTGACCAAGGGGAAATCCCAACCTCTGTAGGTTTTCTATGTACCCAATCATCTTGAGTACATATGGACCTACGGGAGTTCCGTCTTGCATCTTGCACTGAAATAGTGCCTTAGAGATCTTGAATCTCTCGTGCCTAGCTTGTCCTTGATATAGTTGACAAAGATGTTCAACCATATCATAAGCACCCATCAACTCGTGTTACTTCTGAAACTCAGAGTTCATGGTCGCGAGCATGAGACAGGACACATCTAATACGTCATCTTGATGCTTTTTATAAGCATCATGGTCAGCTCGCGTGGCAGTGGCAGGAGGTGCCTCGGGAATGGGCATCTCCAAGATGTACAGTTTCCTTTCCTAAGTGAGAACAATTCTCAGGTTCCTATACCAGTCCAGGAAATTAGCTCCATTGAGCTTGTCCTTATCAAGGACACAACGTAAGGAGAAGGTGTTCATGTTTGACGACATGACAATCTACAAAAGAAAATGCAGAAAATAAATATCATATTCCACTAATCATTTAATTAGACCTTTAACTAAATGATGCTCCCACTGAATTACAGAAATTTTGTAGAATCAAGTCATGGATGTGGTCAAACCACACCTACTAGATTCTAACCAACTAGCTATAATTCTTGCGGGACAAGATCCACATCATACTACGCCTTGAGTTAGCTTTGGCTAAATCGCCCAAGACTTAGTATGATCGGTAGTTAACTAATTACCAATTACATCTCTATGCAACTCTTGTTTATAGGATCAAGATCCGCATGTATATTAAAACTTGAGTTAGCTTTGGCTAAATCGCCCAAGAGTTAATATAAATGTGATTTTTAACCTATCTACCAACCATTAGAAAATGTCTATAGTTAAACCCGATCCAATTGAGTTTAACTAGTTTTACTCAATCTAATTGAGTTTTTACTCACCCAAGTTTTGATAGGTGGGACCAGGATTGTCCCTCCGCACCCTACCAAGATAATATGTGTTGCTCTGCTTTGACAGATTCAACAACAACATGTGATCGAGGTAGTGATGGGTATCAAAATGTGGTAGGCATTTCGATTTGACGCGATTTAGATCTAATCTAATCGTTAATGTGTATCATATACGCGATTTAGATCTAATCTAATCGTGGTGCATCATATACGCGATTTAGATCTAATCTAATCATTAAGACACTAATTAATTACTCTACTCTAGCATGCATCATATACACACACACAATCAATTAATTAAATTGTGATTAGTCATGGATCTACTATGATCTTCTCAAGCCAATGAGAAGATCGGATGGTCAACCTAGGGTCAACAGCTTCTCCAAGCTCCTCCCTTTGACCGCCATGTGTTGCTCGCACCCTCCTCATAACTCCTCCTCGAGTGGACCTTCCACCGCTCCAATTTTGTACATTACAAATTTGAAACTCGAGTTACATTCAAGTCTAAAAATATTTTATAACAGGAATATTAAAATAGAGAAAGGCACGACGCGCAGGTCGCATAACAAATACAACACACACATCACACAAAATGGCGCGCAGGCCATAATATGAATTACAACATATTTTGTCCAATCTTATTGGGTATTTGGGCCATGACCATCACAAAAATTATACATAATTCTAAATTATGTAATTTCCATAAATTTCTATATTTTTTTCTACTATTTTTATAATTTTATGAGTTACAACTTCCCGACGGTCCCGTTTAGCGGTTTTCGGGTGCGATCGCGGGACAATGCCCCTTGCGGGGTTAGGGGCAGCACCCCTTCTTGTGAAATGAGTCTCACGAGTGTCCCACGATGATCTTATAGCGCCTTAGCCGCTGTCCCAAAACATTTTGGGCGAGACTTTACTGTTTCGGAAGGTGTTTCTCGATAGTCGAAGCTTACAAGTGACCAAACACTTGTTGCTTCGCTTCTACGAGAAAAATACTCATAAAATACATAAAAACAGTAAATATACAGAAACTTACAGATCTGTAGTTTTTCATAAAAATCAAAATAAAACACGTACACGCTTCGCACGTGACTCTAATACCACTGTTGGGACTTTCGAGCCGCAAAAATCGCTTTTTGCGTTGCAGAAACCCCGAAATCCCATACCACCGGATCCGTGCGAAGATAAAAATTTCATGTACGTGTTTGCTAACCTAGATCTACTCTAGATCTACATGGTAGAGATTTATACCTTTGATGTGAAACCCTTCGCTTATCCCTCTCGTCCAAGAAGATACCTGATTTCAAGGGTGTCAAGTGAACACCCCTCTATGTGTATCCACACGAACAATTAGGTGGAGAAAAACCTCTTAAGTGTTCTAGCACTCAAGGAGGTTTTGGCCAAAGTGGAGGAGAGGGAGAACAAGAAGAGAGGAGGAAGAAGATGAAAATCAATTGCCTTGAATTAGCACACAAATGCACTAATTTCACCTTTTAAGTGGCCGGCCACTTCATGGTGGTTTGTAACCTCCATGGGATATCAAGGGTCACAACTCTTGGTCTCCCTCATGAGGTGGCATACCATGAAGTAGTCTTGATGATGTGGCACATCATTATTGGCCGACCCTCATGCCAAGTCATCTAATAAAGGCATATGGTCAAGTCAAGGTCAAGTCAAACTTGACTCTTAATCTTCCTTCTCAAGTCAAGTCAAACTTGATCTCTTACCTCCCATGGTTGATTAAATCCAACCATTTGATTCAAGCCAACTTAATTTAATGAATCTATATTCATTGAATTAAATTGATTCAATGAGTCATAATCTAAATTAGACTAATTCAACACATGAATCAAATTGAGTCCAACTCAATTAGTCTAATTTGGATTACTCTTAATCCAACTTGGTTCATCATATGAACCTAATCCTCTTAGTTCATCAAATGAACCTAATCTCCATCTAATTGCCCTTTGTGTGTGACCCTATAGGTTCTTGTAATGTTGGCAATGCTCCTAAACTCATTTAGAAGCATAAGTAATGAGCGGAATCTAGCAACACATCATTACTACTCAAGTTACAAGAATGTTGAGATCCAACATAACCTTTGTGACTACTAATTGTGACTCTTCGCAATATATGACAAATGTCCTTCTATCCTTGACATCTAGATTGATCAATTTGAGGCATAGACAGTGTCATCCTCTGATCAAACTAAATCTTGAACTCCAAGTAGACTCACTATAATTAAATGAGCTCAATATCTCATATTGACTCATTTGGGCATGGTCATGCACTTAGTGGTCTCACTCTATCAAGAATAATGATGTTACTCCCGTTATATAGGAGGGATAGATCCCATCTACATCACTCACATCCCTCAGCATAATTTGTTACATACCCAGTAATCGCCTTTATAATGCACCCAGTTACGGGTGACGTTTGACGAAGCCAAAGTATGCAACTCCTTATGTAGGGAACCATGGTGACTTCAGGTCCAAAGACTAATAGTCATACTAATAGCCACATGAGAAAGTATATGACACTCATATAAGGATCCATGATACTTTCTCATAGCGGGTCATTCAGTATACATTTTCCAATGCATACCCATATGTCAACTTGATATCTCTATATCCATGACTTGTGAGATCAAGTCATCGAGTTGACCTACATGCTAGTCTCATCGAACTAACATTGTCCCTGAATGTTAATACTTGACTAGGAATGATTAAGAGTAGTGTTCTCTATATCATCTCACTATCGATTCAACCAATCGATTGATATAGATAAGAACCTTCTACTCAAGGACGCTATTATACTTAGTTATTTGGCACCAATACAAGTAAGTATAATAACCAAAACAAATGCCTTTATATACATAGGAATATAATACAATGAGTCCATACAACAATCATCATATGATTGACTTTAGGGCTCTAACTAACAACTTAGAGTTGAAACCAAATTTACAACCCTATTTGTTATTCAGGAAATTATTGAACCATACAATTCTAACATCAGGAATAACCGTGGGCTTGATATTTTTCCATATCAGGCCCACTGTGGGCCTGACATGTTCTAGCTTAAACTTATCGTAATTTAGTCATACCTTTCAGATGAAAGCCAATTTACTAGAACTCACTTTGAAATATTTAGACAATTGTAGCTTTACATTCCCTACTGAACTTTTTTTTTCGTACAACAATGGATGCAATACATACAAACATGATCAAGTAACAACACTACAAAAATGTAGATTTACATTACAACACTGGATGTACTACATACAATACATACAAAGATGATCAAAGTAACACCGCTTTAGAAAGTTGTAGCTTTACACTCCCTACCCAACAATTTTTTATTACAACACTGGATAATTAATCTGATTTTATGCAGAACCTGTCCCTCAAGATTGATGCTACTACATCAATTCTAAATTTTTTCATATTTCTTTGTTTGAAGTTTATCTCTAAATTATATAGCAGACATCGAATGTATACATCACAAAGAAACCACAATCAACACTGTAAATAACATCAGTAATTTAATCTTTGATATTTAATATACAATTGTTATATTCATACTGTTTCTCATTTACTTACTTGACTTCTTGTTGTGGACATTCTATTATGAGATAGACTCATTTGTCCAATGGATGATGACTTTCTAAATATGGATAAATAGCATCAAGTTGCTCAAAAGTATATTGTTTTATCTCTGACACCTATAAGAATGAACAAACAATTTATCAAATAAACATCAACTATAGTTTTTTATTTATACTACAATCCTAACATACACATGAATATTGGATGTTCATCACTGATTCAAACTCATATTTCGATTTAGAGTTACTTGCAAGAGAATTATAATGATTGAAAGTCCTTATCACTTGTTGTTGCATGCCAAACTTCATTGTGGACTTTTTTGCCAACTACAAATATGCAAAGGAATATTTGTATAAGAAAACAATAAAATATCGTAAGATATTTTATATTATCAAATCATTTAAAATTCTTACAATGAAGAAGGTGGAACAATATATATACTTGTTATATGGTCTACCATACAAGAATGCCCTCTTAAACAAAATTTTACAATAGGTGTCAATTAATTCCCCTTTTGTAAACATCTCTCAATTCACACCAGATAAGAAGGAAGCCACAGTTAAGCCAAAGGGTGGTGGTTCCTCCCAAACAAAATTAGTTATATGCCTGCAAAGTAAATCAATTACTATAATAAATTAAGGAAGGAACCAGATAACTTTCATAACTTTTCAATCTCTTCTACTGCTATGATGTTCTTGATAGGCTTGCATATTTATATTTTGCTCCGCTTCCTCTTGGGGTAAAAGTTTTCGCCACACTGGACTATCACTTGGAGTATCCCTATAATCATACCGACAGCGGTCACGTACTCTCTTACTCCTTGTTCCAAAAGCAACTAGGTCTTCTGGATCGACTACATGCTCGCTTGATTGACCTTGTATGCTTTTATTTTCTATTATTTCAATTAATTCTTTCACCCTTTCATTCAGATGAATGTTCTCCAATGTTAGCTCCTTGATTCAGTTTGCTTGAACGATGCATTTACGACATTCCTTATTACCTTGCCATCCAACTTTAGTGTCATCTAATTGTGGTGTCTCTATTGGGCATGGAATATCACCAACTAAATCAAGGTTCTCAACCAATATTTTTTCAAATTGGGTAGGGATTAATTCAATCATAGCCTATACAATTATAAAAACAAATATAATAAACTGTATATTTACTTTGAATAGGTGAGAGTCTTCAATACTTACCTCTTCAAGTGATAGTTGGTCTAACAAGGTACTTATCTTACTAATATGTGAAGGAATATTCTCCACTTGTTTATTCGTGTTCCTTCAATATTATATGGTTTTTGGATTGGAACATGCTCCCAAAATCATGCCTAATTCATCATAATAAGTGTTACATAATCATAAATGTCCACAAAATATTATCAAATTTAACATAAAAATTATACTCGCGGGCAAAAGACCAACAAATTCCTTTAGGTAAGGGAGTGTGGTGGTCTTGGGATCATATGTCTGAGTTGATGAAAATAAATCCTCAATCGTAGCTAATTATGGAGCCATAAATTGATGGATGATTTCAACCCAGTTAAATGTACCAAGATTCTCAAAATCATCTACTATATTTATAAAACCTAAAGGAAGTTTATACGTACTAGAAGAAAATAAGACACAAACAAATATATACAACATGTAGAATTTGTAAAATAATAAAACATCAGCATGTGCTTCAACACTATTAGAATAAAATTTCATCAACTCCTCAATTCTTGATCTGCTTATGAGTTTGTTATTTGAGAAGTGAGCAATAAAGAGGTCACCCAATGCTTGATTTGAATTCAAAGGAACCGAAGCACCTTGGTCTGCAATATCAAGTAATAAAGATACATCTCTTCGTATAAATGCAATAAGTGCACCTGAAAATTGTAAATTAATAGTTATATTGTAAGATATTTTTTTTCATACCAAAATGCAAAAAAAATAAGACATTAAATTCTAAATCTATTTGGTGCTTAAAATTAAAAACTAGGAGTTGTACTTGAGAACCTAAAGGTTTGAGATGTTAAATCCTAATTTTTAAATATATTGACCAGTATACCACAGATATAATGAATTTCTTGTATGTCCAAGCAAACATAAAAGGGAGACTGTTTGATCTTTGTTATGTGTCGATCATGTAAAATAACAACTCTATGATATCTTCCTTTAATTATGGATGGTCGAAAAAATATGTTAAAGTGACCTAACATACTATTCCAATATAGTTTTTGGTCAAAATCAACTATGACCTATAACTTTTATAAATTTAATTTATTAATAATAAAATTAAAACTGATAGAATATTTTTGAAATCGAACTTCACATCGTTCTGGAGGACCTGACATTATTTTTAGTGCTCTTTTGTGATAATTTTAAAACTTGAGCGCTTTGATAAATAAATAAACATGATTACTCTTTTTGGTAAAAAAAATAGAAAATATAGGAGGATAAAGGTATTTTAGCCTATTATTTATTTCAATAAAACATTTTAAAATGGCCCATCTGAACCTGGCCCACGGAGACGAAGAATACGATGGCCTCGCTCTTGGTACAGTCGATCGTGGTCCGTCGGGACGGTTTCATCCGAATCCCCAATCATGCCGACGGCGGCGGCGCGGCCTCCAGTTCCGCCTCCCTTCCGAATCTTCTCATCTTATAAAATCTCTCCCCACGTCCACAGCAAGCTTAGAGTTCGCTTTGGCAAGCCGTCGGCTCCGTCCTCCGACAGCAAGAAGGTTGATATGCCGGTGGAGTTCCTCCCCAACGCTCGACGCCGGAAGATCGATCCCACTTGGCACGGTGGAGGGTTCAGCCTCGGCGTCGACCTAGGGTCTTCTCGGACTGGCCTAGCCCTCGGCAAAGGCTATACTCCCCGACCCCTAGCTGTAAGTCTCGAGCAAACACTGATTTCTGTTCCTATTCCTGATGCTCATGGTTCGATTAGCCTCCTCGGGTTAGGTGCTGGAGCTGAGCGGCCAGAAACTTGAGCTGCGTTTGCTTGAAATTGCAGAAAAAGCGGTATCGATTTTTCAAAAAGATGATTTTTTTTATCGAATGGAAATCATTGTAAAGTCTGCTGCTTCAGATGGTCGTTCTTTTATAGGAGGTCGACGAGTTCATCGTTGGGATTCCCAAATCTTACGATGGAAAGGAGACAGTTCAGTCCAACAAGGTTCGTAGCATTGCAGGAAGGTTTGCGGCGAAAGCAGCAGAGAGGTCAGCCATGCTCTACCTTGTTCCCTCACATTCAGAATTTTTATATACCCATAATTCGGTTCATTAAATCCATTCTTGTGTTCGTTCTGATGGAGTTTGGATTTTTTTGGAGAGCACACTTCATTTTTCTAGAAAGGAAGATAAAACAAAGCTACATTACATAGTAAATGAATCGAATTTAAGTGAGCAACCAACTATTATTCTCATACGATCAAATACACTACCATTGAATTGCTAGGTTAAAGGTGCTAAAAAACACTCTAATAGCTCCAAATCAATATGGATGAATATGGACGCATAAATTGCATTCACATGCATATAAGAATCAATTTGTGTTGATGAGTCAGATATTTGTTTACTAGATCTAGAAAATAAAAAGAGTACCTTCGTTTTCTAGTTGGCATCTTCACAATCTTGAGGCGAACTTGTTTGCATGTATATCGTTCTGGTGCAATGTGCGAGCAAACCGATGATATAAGTTGCATTCTGCTTGACTGCCTTGTGTTGACTGTGTTGATGCCCTTGCTTCATGCCTTGTTTTCCATTAACAATGTCTTGCTTTTTTGCATTTTATAAATTGTTGCTCTTTCTGGTAGTGAAATTACACAATGAATGCTATATAACCTTCTTATGAAATTAATGTTCCTCGCTATGCAATACAGACATAATAAGTTGTCAAGTTAATATCTTAATAAATGCAGAGGTTGGAGAGTTTATTTGCAGGATGAACATGGCACTACAGTAGATGCTCTTGATTACATGATAGATATGTGAGATTATCTATCTCTTTCTCTTTCTTTCATATACAGATGCCATATTGTTTTCCTTGGCGCATCACTTATTAAGCTAGAAGTAATGCCATGCTTTGATTTGGTTTTTGCTTATGCAAAATTTGTTTGTATTCATGTCAGTCAGTGTCCGAATTTACTAAGGTGTGATTCAAGTATTACTTCCGACAATTGATGAACTTAGCATTTTTGATATTTTTATGACTATGCCCAATTTATATCAGACATTTTATCAAAAAAAATGGCTCACACACACCATGGTCATTCTTTTTGCCTTAAAAAATATTGCAAATTGTTGCAAAACTCACAAATCATCTCACACAGTGCAAGATGATTTTTGCTATGCGAGAGCTCGCGGTGAAAACCACAAATTTATCCAATGTGAAACACTACAGGTTTAAGTGTTTAACATAACTTCTAGGTATCCAAAATGTAATTCTCCACCCTAAATCTTACCACAAGCTGGTTGCGGTACATTTAGTGCTATTTTTCAGTGCAAAATAATTTATAAATTAATTAGCTTCCATTGTGAAAATAACAAAAAAATTTCTTCATCATAGTTGAACATTCCAAATTTTGAAGTGTCACAAAATATACTTTTTTATCCTAAATATTGCTGCAATCTAATCTGTAAATCAACCTGTGACACTTTAAATTGAACATACCAAACTTCCAATGGTTGAACCTGATCAATTATGAAAGGGGCCTTTTACTAAAATGCTCATGTTTTCTACTGTTTTCTCTAGTGGTTATTATCTACACTTCTCTATCAGGGGGCTGAAGAAATCCACCCGACGAGGAAAGGTTGATGCCTACTCCGCCATGGTTTGTAAGCTCATCTTCTATCTTTCATTTGAAAAGAAATGAATCACGTGCTTGACCTTGCGGAAGTTGTTCATTATTTCTTCTGTTCCAGATGGTCCTGGAAAGATATTTCTCCATATCTGGTTTAGGAACTGAACTAGTTCTTCCCAAGCAGTTAGAACTACAAGAGAGACTTCGAAGGGGCCCCTACCGAGATCTCGACTTCTGAATACCACACACTAAACTATTTCTCAAACGTGTCTCTTTGTAAACCTTGAGGTACAGTTAACAAGTAAGAGGAGAGTTTAAGTTGAAAGGTGTATTATGGCATGAAATGAGCTAAGCATGTAGTTTATTAGCTGTACGAAAAACCTAAATGATTTTAATCGTATTCTCTTATGTATCGATTAATTATTTTGTAAATCAGCTTTGATTGGATATGATTTGTTCAAATAGTAAAGAGTTGAGTACATGAGCTGCTGATGGATCTGATATGGGATAAGAAATTCATTTGCAGATCTGTCCTCAACAATTCAAGTGCTCAATGGACAGTTCAATCTCACATGTTACTAAAAGTTTCATTCATAGGTCATATAGAAATGATACACTGCGGTGCACCTCCTTTATGCACCTGAGTGGCCAGGCGTCCGGCGGTGACTCGGGCACCCCGAGTGAATGCATCCAGGGCACCCTGAGTCACTACCACTTCCGGGCGTTTCAACCATCTAGGTGCGCAGCGTCGTGTAGGGAATGGTACACAGCGTATCATTTCTCATAGGTTATAAATGTTATATATTTATAACATGACAATGGAAAGCTATTGGCGCTTTTAGATGTTCAATTCATATTAGTTAACTATATACTCACTTTAAATAATAGGGATCACAATTTCAAATAACGGAATGCTTTTTGTCCGTTGAAAATGGAAGGGGAAGTTCGTGAAGAACAATATGTAAATAAAATAATGCTTTAGGGTTATCAATATCTTTTGCATAGAAATCTTTAAAGAAATAATTATTTTTTTATTCGATTTAAATAAGAAAAATTAATTATTTTGGAAATTGCCCTATGGTAAAATTGCCCTCTTTAAGAAATTCATAAAAGTTGGTGGTGCGGTCTTTGTGAAATTTTTATAAATATCTACCAAGAAAGGCTGCCACTATAGTGTGGAATTCTTTAAATAATGTTTTTAACTTCAGATTTTTTCATTCACAAAGTCGAGAATGATCAGCAATAAAAATGACACTATTTTTTTAATTGAAATAATAATTTTTGAGGGACTTCAAATATCACTGTGAATCAAATAAAATGATCTTGATGCATGATAAAACTTTGACTTATATGAAGATGTTTTTTTTTTGATAAATGACAAACATAACAATTAAAAGAATTGCAATCAACTTCTTAAATAAAATTAGAAACAAATGTTTTAAATACATAAAACTAAGATGTCCTTGTCATGCTAAAGCATAATTCTTTCATAAGAAGAGGTAGAATTAGAACTACCACTTAAGCTATAAGCTTGTTTATTGTAGAAAGAGGCACTTTCAGTTGTGTATCTGTATTTACCTCTCTCCATATCCATGGGACCGACTCTAGGGGGACCGCTGATGTGACGGTTCAACATTTTTTATTTATTTATTTATTGTAGGAAGAGTCGTCATCAAAATAGTAAAG
The DNA here is from genome assembly GCF_018446385.1 of Zingiber officinale. Taxonomy (NCBI): domain Eukaryota; kingdom Viridiplantae; phylum Streptophyta; class Magnoliopsida; order Zingiberales; family Zingiberaceae; genus Zingiber; species Zingiber officinale. Next base: position 91,901,419 of record NC_056002.1, on the reverse strand, counting down.
GCTTCCTAATATCCTAGCACTGATAATTATCATCCCTGAATTCTGGTCCTGAAATTGACAGTGGGAGTCAAAGAATATAACACGATAATTAGAATCTTTAGATAACTTATTAACATATAAAAGATTGCAAGAAAGTTTAGGAACATGAAGGATGGAATTCAGTTAAATTTTTTCTGAAATTTTGACTGAATCTGTCCTCCGCAATAGGTAAAAAACTCCCATATGTAATTCTAACTTTTCTATGGCCAAAGCAAGGAAAATACGATTCAAATAAATGGGACAGATTTGTCATATGATCTGATGCACCTGAATCAATGATCCAAGGTGTGGAATTGAAGGTGTTAGATAGGACTTTGGAAGTATTGCCTCATTGTGCAAGAGAACCACTAGGAATACTAGATGTCAGATTAGATTTAAGTAGTTTCAAATGTTGATCCACTTGCTCTTTGGTGAAGAAACAGGCCTCGACTTCATTTGCTAAAGGAGTCCCAAAGTTATTTTTGTCACCAGTGTTTGCTATCCTTCAAATTTGCTAGTTTCTATGAAGTTTCCTACAAGTATGTCGAGTATGGTGTGGTTTATTATAGTAATTACACCAAACTCATGGTTTTCCTTCAGTTTTCCACTGATTACAGTTTGATTCAGCAACGTTAGCATCAGCAATAGTTAATGCCAAGCTTTCAAGGGATCCACCAAACCCCTTTTTGCCTAGCATGACATTTCGACTATTTTCCTCACGTCGTACTTCAAAAAATACCTCTCCAATGGATGGAAGGGGTTGTCTATCAATTAAACTACCCCTTACTTCATCAAATTCAATATTCAACCCTGCCAAACAATTTATAAATCCTGTTATTCTCCACCATCTTTAGATGATGAATGTAATCTTCAGTACTTTTTCATTCATAATCATCAATAAACATATTCAAGTCCTGCCATAGGCCTTTCAGGATATTGAAGTATCTCGTCACACTATCTCTCCCTTGCTGAATCTCTCCAAGACGCAACTGCAACTCATAGACTTGTGAGTTGCCAAGATCAGAATCAGACAAATATTATTCTAAAGCTCTTTGGCAGTGGGCTAATACATGTAGTTGACACTAATGTCTTCCTCCATAGAATTGGCCGACCAAGCTATTACCATGGAATTCTCTGCATCCCACATTGCAAAGGTTGGACCTGTTTTTACAAGTGCTTTGATTTCACCAATGAAATATCCACCACCTACAAAAAATCATTACCTTCATTGAGTTGGATTGTTGTGATTTGAATATGACGAGACTCGGCATGAGAATTCTTGGTTTCACTAGTTTTAGAAGTCACAATAAGAAATGAATCGAGAACTTCAAACATAGTGAAAGAAAGAAAAGAAATCTGCTGCTAGGGTTTATAAAAAGAGACAAGAAGTAGCTCTGATACCAAAAAGATTGTTGAATCTTTTTTATACAATTTCAAATTAGCTTACATGCCTTGTATTTAAAGATATACAAAGGAAATAGCTAATTACAATTAATTAACTTTTCTAAAAACTATATATTTGTATAGCTTGAATATTCCTAGGATCATTCTAATACCTTAGCTGATTGATTTTATTTCCAACGCTTTCCAACACTTATTAAGCTAAAGTAATGTCATGCTTTGATTTGGTTTTTGCTTATGCAAAAATTGTTTGGATTCATGTCACCGACAACTGATGAACTTAGCATTTTTGATATTTTTATGAGTATGCCCAATTTATATCAGACATTTTATCAAAAAAAAAAAATGCCTCACACCCATGGCTATTCTTTTTACCTTAAAAAATATTGCAAATTGTTGCAAAACTCACAAATCATCTCACACAGTGCAAGATGATTTTTGCTATGTGAGCTCGCTGTGAAAATCACAAATTTATCCAATGTGAAACACTACAAGTTTAAGTGTTGTTTAACATAACTTCTAGGTATCCAAAATGTAATTCTCCACACTAAATCTTACCACAAGCTGGTTGCGGTACATTTAGTGCTATTTTTCAGTGCAAAATAATTTATAAATTAATTAGCTTTCATTGTGAAAATAACAAAAAAAATTCTTCATCATAGTTGAACATTCCAATTTTGAAGTGTCACAAAATATACTTTTTTATCCTAAATATTGCTGCAATCTAATCTGTAAATCAACTTGTGACACTTTAAATTGAACATCCCAAACTTCCAATGGTTGAACCTGATCAATTATGAAAGGGGCCTTTTACTAAAATGCTCATGTTTTCTCTAGTGGTTATATTATCTACACTTCTCTATCAGGGGGCTGAAGAAATCCACCCGACGAGGAAAGGTTGATGCCTACTCCGCCATGGTTTGTAAGCTCATCTTCTATCTTTCATTTGAAAAGAAATGAATCACGTGCTTGACCTTGCGGAAGTTGTTCATTATTTCTTCTGTTCCAGATGGTCCTGGAAAGATATTTCTCCATATCTGGTTTAGGAACTGAACTAGTTCTTCCCAAGCAGTTAGAACTACAAGAGAGACTTCGAAGGGGCCCCTACCGAGATCTCGACTTCTGAATACCGCACACTAAACTATTTCTCAAACGTGTCTCTTTGTAAACCTTGAGGTACAGTTAACAAGTAAGAGGAGAGTTTAAGTTGAAAGGTGTATTATGGCGTGAAATGAGCTAAGCATGTAGTTTATTAGCTGTACGAAAAACCTAAATGATTTTAATCGTATTCTCTTATGTATCTTTTTTGCTGAATTATTTTGTAAATCGGCTTTGATTGGATATGATTTGTTCAAATAGTAAAGAGTTGAGTACATGAGCTGCTGATGGATCTATTTTGGGATAAGAAATTCATTTAATTTGCAGATCTGTCCTCAACAATTCAAGTGCTCAATAGACCGTTCAATCTCACATGTTAATAAGGGAGTGTTTGGCTGAAGGTTATCAATCGAAATAGTAATGAGTTTAATTACGGGGTCAATAGAAATGAGAATTAGGATTATATTATTAGTATTTGATTTGATCTTGGCCGAATGAAGGAAGCTGGAAAGTCGGGAATGGGATGACTGCTGATGGGTTGAAGACTTTGAGCCCGCAAATAAAATCAAAATCAGAAAAGGAGTCTCTGGTCTTGATCCTCTGACATTCAAGTCAAAATCAGAAAGAGAGAATAAAGTAATCAAGAAAATAGAAAATCTTGCCTTTCCTCATACCTGACATCCCCGTTTATACTTTTCCTAGTGATTGTTCATCTGCCCTTATTTAATGGCATTCATTGCTAGAGGAAGGCTTCTTTGTCTTAACTTCTGTGCATTAATGATTGATGGAATATTTTTCTTTGTCTTGGCTTCTTCGTATTTAATGATAGATGGAGTTCTCTTTTGTTTTCTCGTCCCTTCCTGTGACGACATTCCTTATGCCAGGCGGTCCGAGCGGCTCGCTTTCCCGCTAACCGCAATGACTAGCTACAGGTTTTGTTCATTCGCCCCACCAGACGGGTGATTCGCTCGCTTGACCGGTTGGGTGATCCGCTCGGCCTAATCCTTCGTCGATCGGGATAACCAGACAACCAATGATTCCAGTGTTTGACCGCCTTGACTTTGATCGATACCATGTCAACTGACCCGTAACAGGTGGGCCCTCCCTTTATCGCCGCATCACAATGTTAGGATCCTTCGTACTCGGCTAGAGAGGGGGGTGTGAATAGCCGCCCCAAATCGCTCGTTTCTTCCTACAATTTGTTAGCGCAGCGGAAAAATAAACTAGAAACAAAAGGAAGAATATCAAACCTTAACACAGCTATGTACGAGGTTCGGAGATGATGCTCCTACTCCTCGGCGTGTCAGTAAGGTGGACGAACCCAATCAATCCGTCGGTGGATGAGTCCCCGGAAAACCGGCTAATAAAAACTCCTTCTTGGTGGAGAAACCTCGCCACACTTATTTGCAACAGCAAACAGGAGTACAAGTACAAAGAATAAGCAAGAAATACAATAAGAATACACAAGCACTCTACCAATCTTGCTTTCTCGTCGACTGGAGTCCAGATGAAGCAGCAGCTTCAAGAAACCCTAACAGCAGCAGCTGTTCCAGTCGGGGAAGCTCACGCGAAGCTTTCGGAAGAACTCAACAGAGCTCTTATCGCAGCCCACAAATCTTCAGCAGAAGGGAGAAAAGAAGGAAGAAGGAGAGGTATACAGCAGCAGCCCTCGACCCCTTTATACCTGCGAAGAAGAAACAGCGAAACAACGAAGAAACTAGCCGCTGCGTCAGCGTTAGAACCCGATCGATGCGTGGACCGATCAGTAACATCCTGATCGGCGGATCGATCGTGAAAGAAGCTTCGCTGTTCCATCCCGATCGGTCCATTGATCGTCGAGTAACCTCACCGACGGGGTCTTAACGGACTCAATCCTCGCTCGATCCCTTTTGGATCTGCTTCGATGCAACACATGTCAAGTGTTAACACAAGATGATATCGATATTGTACTGATTCAGTCATCAGAATATTCGCGATATCACTGGATCGATCACCAGATCGATCCAGCTCATGGTTTTCGCCCAAACCAAGTCCAAACCAACATCCGGTCAATCTTGACCTGTTGGTACATTGCGCCTAGCATCCGGTCACTCCCTTGACCTGCTAGGACTCCCCGCTAAGTGTCCGGTCAATCCCTTTGACCCACTTAGACTTTTCTCTCCGTACCAAGTATCGGGTCACTCCTATGACCTACTTGGACTTCCCATCACCAGATGTCCGATCACCCTTGATCCATCTGGATTTTCCCTTGCCCGGCTTCACTTACCAGGACTTTCACCTGGCTTCACTCACCAGGATTTCCACACTGCCTAACATCCCAGTTAGGACTTTCTCACTGCCTGGCTTCACTCACCAGGACTTTCCAACTGCCTAACATCCCAGTTAGGACTTTCCCACTGCCTGGCTTCACTCACCAGGACTTTCCAACTGCCTAACCTCCCAGTTAGGACTTTCCCACTGCCTGGCTTCACTCACCAGGACTTCTCCGTGCCAAGTCTCCATACTTGGACTTTTCCCGTGCCAAGTCTCCATACTTGGACTTTTCGCGTGCCAAGCTCCCTGCTTGGACTTTTCCAGTGCCAAGTCTCCATACTTGGACTTTTCCAGTGCCAAGCTCCCTGCTTGGACTTTTCAGATCAACCAGGTCAACCTTGACCTACGGTTGCACCAACAACCTCCCAAACATCTATTCTTGTCCCATATCAAGAATAGAACTCTCTCACGAGTGTCAAACATCAACATGCAACTCAACTAGGTCAACCTTGACCTAAGGTTGCACCGACAATCTTCCTAAGTCAAACATCAAAATACAACTCGAGTCGGGTCAACTCGAGTCGGTCAACCAGGTCAACCTTCTTCCAAGGTCCAACAATCTCCCTTTGATGTTTGACAAAACCCATAATCAAGTTAGGTTAACCCGATAACCTAACTTAGGTTTTCCAACCATCTTCCAATGTCCAATGTTCTTTCCTTGAACATTCTCTGGACATTCTCCCCTTAGGTTAACCCGATAACCTAACTTGGGTTCTCCAATAATTCTCCCCCTTTTTGACACACATCAAAAAGAATTCCAATGTTCTTCCTCGAACATTCCTTGACATTCTTCCCCTAGCTTAGGTTAACCCGATAACCTAACTTGGGTTCTCCAATAATTCTCCAATGAACACTCTCCCCTTTTTGACACACATCAAAAAGAAAAAGAGGATATCAAGATCAAGAGTTTCTTCCTAATGAAAGTCCCATACCTTTCATTGAAACTCTTAATTTCCCCCTTGATACTAAACTCAACAATCAACTTAGTGATAATCCCATATCACTAACCTCAAAAGTCTTAAGGAGTAAAAACTCCCCCTAAAAGTCAACTCCCCCTTGACAATTAGTTAAAACTCCCCCTAAAGGTCAACTCCCCCTTGACCATTGCACCAACAATGTCTTTGTGAGTTCCAAACCTTTAGAAATCCACAAAAACACCATTTCCATAACTGAAATTTCAGACAACAGCTGAAAATCAGAAACTGGCACGCTCTAATCGGTCTCCAGACCGATCAGAAACCCCATGGATCGGTCCCCAGACCGATTAGGCCTTCACCAGATCGCACCAAGCTCTCTGGTTCTTACTGGATCGGTCTACAGACCGATCCATGCTTCACTGGATCGGTCCACAGACCGATCAGGACTTACCTGGATCGGTCCCCAGACCGATCCAGACTCTGATAGGCAGATTTCTGAAATTTCCTTCCCGAAATTCAGAAACTCCTAGAAAATTCCAGAAAATTCGAAAAATTGTGAAATTTTGAGGATACATTCCTCATAACATATACTATCATGGAAAAATAGTTTTCTATGAAAATAACTTCCATTTTTCAATCTTGATACAAAGTTCTAAAACTTTGAAATAGTTCAAGTTTAACTCAACTTTGTATCACAATGTTCAATGATGAATGCTATCACTAGGAAAGCTTCATCAAGGTTTTTCAAATCAATTTTAAAATGATTTTAAACCTTTTAATTTAGGACCATAATCTTAGGGCTAAATGTACATGACTTGTACACAAGCTTTCCCTATGATCCTCCATTTCTTGAATTAGGCTCATCTAGGTACAAGAACTATGCACCTTGATCCTAACTCATGATCCTAATATCTCACATACATCTAAAGTGTATCAAATACATCCAAGTCAATGTTGATGTGAGATATGGGTTTAGGTATCTTAGACTAAGGTCTCATGCATTTTCTAAACACAAATTTGATCTCAATATCAAAATGTGTTTTTCATCCTTAAATCAATTTCATTGATTATTAATGCAAGAGATGATGACATGGCATAAAATGATATCATAAGTAAAAACATGTGCCAATGTCATGATGTCATGGCATAAAGTTTGAAAACTTAAATAAACATGACATATAGATAACCTAAGCATTATCATGACATTTCAAATGATAATAAAATAAATATGATGTCATGGCATGGCATATGGCAACCAATCATGGCAAGTTAGCACAAATAAAATACCTAAATTCCCTATCTAAGTATCCTTAGCCTTGGCTAACTTAAAATCTAACCCTAGATTGCCCATATATCCCTAAGAGAAAACCAAAATCCCAATTATCGTATTTCTCTAGGTTTTCTTAAATTGTGCCAAATAAGATTAAAATCGATATTTTTCAAATATGGCACAATTTACTCTTCAAGGAGTAAACGATAATTCCTTTTCATTTTCAAAGGTTCACAAAACCTTGAAAATTCTCCTTGAGTGTCAATTTCCTCAAAGTTAGGTTAACTACCCTTCTTATTGGAGTTGACACTCTCTAACCCATTTATGGGGTAGAGAAGATGCTCCTAGGAACCCAATACCTATTTGAGCTCATTGGGTTCACTAAATATTCACTATGGATGACTTCCCTAGCAACCCTCCTAATGACCCTCTTAGGCTTTGTAGCCTTGGTCGTTTGGGTCTCGTCAAGGTCAACTATAGGGGTGACTCCCCTTGTAACCTTGGTAATGGTCTTCCTAGCCCTAGGTTTTGTTCCATAATCGAATGGAACATTGTGGTAAGTGGGCTTGACCATTTGGGACTTAGGTTGGTGACCCAAACCTTTCTTGTCCTTGGACTTGGGTTTTTGACCCCTAGACCCTAGAGTCAAATCCTCAAGAGCCTTTTCTAGAGAGTCAAGTCTTGACCTCAAGACTTGATTTTCTTTCTCTAATACCTCAAGCTTTAATTTATCATTTTTCTTTGAGGTATTTCTAGGCATATGTCTAGATGATTTTGGATTCCTACCTAGGTTTTCCTTAGCCTTAGATGAGCTAATTCTAGGGTTGGCTTTCCTAGTGTTATCCTTATCTAGGCTCACATGTTTGGCACCTAAGCATGTGTATCGATTCTTATAATTAACATGCTTATCATTCTTGACAATAGCAATAAGGCTACTAGCATGCATCCTACTAGAATTGCAAGAATGTGCCTTAGAGATTACCTTAGGGTTTGCCCTAGCTCCCCCTATACATGTGCTCGATCTCTTGTCCTTGTGAGATTGCCTCCCTCTCGGACATTGAATGGCCCCTTCGCTTGCATTGGAAGCACACCACGTGCTCCTTGCCCTTGCGTGTTGGGACTCCGGCTTCCTTGACCTTTGGCGCCGGTGGAGTCTTTCTAACTCTCTTTGGACATTTACTCTTGTAATGTCCATACTCCCTACACTCAAAGCACATTATGTGTAATTTGCTAGAAATTAAAATGCTTGAGTTACCTAGGTTTGAGGGTGGATGAAAGCTCTCTTCTTCATCCCTTCCGGAGGTAGACGCTTCTTCTTCTTCTTGCTCCGAACTTGAAGAAGAACTCTCCTCCTCTTCTTCTTTAGATGTTGAGTGGCCCTCAACTTCTAAATTCATTCCTTCATGAAGTGAGCTCCTTGGCTCACTTGACTCCTCTTCATGACTTGAAGTGGAGTTCTCCTCATGGAGCTTTGCCAAGTTATTTCACAACTCCTTGGCATCGTTATACCCACCTATCCTACACAAAACATCATTAGGTAAAGAAAATTCAATGATTTTCGTTACCTCATCGTTGATGGTTGATTTGTGGATTTGCTCCTTCGTCCACCTCTTCTTCTTGAGAGGTTTTCCTTCTTCATCCTCCGGAGGAGTGAAACCTACTTGCACACACCTCCAATTCTCAAGATTAGTCATAAGAAAATATTTCATTCTTACCTTCCAAAACGCGAAGTCGTCGCAATCGTAGAAGGGTGGAATCGTGATGTCCTCTCCGAGTTGATCCATCTCTAGCTTGTGCTCCCTCGGGTGTTAATCCGGCGAAGAGCGACCTCGCTCTGATACCACTTGTTAGGATCCTTCGTACTCGGCTAGAGAGGGGGGTGTGAATAGCCGCCCCAAATCGCTCGTTTCTTCCTACAATTTGTTAGCGCAGCGGAAAAATAAACTAGAAACAAAAGGAAGAATATCAAACCTTAACATAGCTATGTACGAGGTTCGGAGATGATGCTCCTACTCCTCGGCGTGTCCGTAAGGTGGACGAACCCAATCAATCCGTCGGTGGATGAGTCCCCGGAAAACCGGCTAATAAAAACTCCTTCTGGGTGGAGAAACCTCGCCACACTTATTTGCAACAGCAAACAGGAGTACAAGTACAAAGAATAAGCAAGAAATACAATAAGAATACACAAGCACTCTACCAATCTTGCTTTCTCGTCGACTGGAGTCCAGATGAAGCAGCAGCTTCAAGAAACCCTAACAGCAGCAGCTGTTCCAGTCGGGGAAGCTCACGCGAAGCTTTCGGAAGAACTCAACAGAGCTCTTATCGCAGCCCACAAATCTTCAGCAGAAGGGAGAAAAGAAGGAAGAAGGAGAGGTATACAGCAGCAGCCCTCGACCCCTTTATACCTGCGAAGAAGAAACAGCGAAACAACGAAGAAACTAGCCGTTGCGTCGCAACGGCTAGAACCCTGATCGGTCTGTGGACCGATCAGGCAACATCCTGATCGGTCTGCAGACCGATCAGGAAAGAAGCCTTCGCTTCTGTTCCATCCCTGATCGGTCCATGGACCGATCAGGGAACCTCCTGATCGGTCCGGGGACCGATCAGGCTTTGTGCTGATCGGTCCCCAGACCGATCAGCCCCTCTTGCGCCTCGATCCTGTTCGGCTTCTGATCGACTCCTGATCGGTCACCAGACCGATCAGTTAACACACAGTATGCTACTGATGTGTTACTGATCGGTCACCAGACCGATCAGAATATTCTCGGTATCACTGGATCGATCTGGTGATCGATCCAGCTCATGGTTTTCGCCCAAACCAAGTCCAAACCAACATCCGGTCAATCTTGACCTGTTGGTACATTGCGCCTAGCATCCGGTCACTCCCTTGACCTGCTAGGACTCCCCGCTAAGTGTCCGGTCAATCCCTTTGACCCACTTAGACTTTTCTCTCCGTACCAAGTATCGGGTCACTCCTATGACCTACTTGGACTTCCCATCACCAGATGTCCGATCACCCTCGATCCATCTGGATTTTCCCTTGCCCGGCTTCACTTACCAGGACTTTCACCTGGCTTCACTCACCAGGATTTCCACACTGCCTAACATCCCAGTTAGGACTTTCTCACTGCCTGGCTTCACTCACCAGGACTTTCCAACTGCCTAACATCCCAGTTAGGACTTTCCCACTGCCTGGCTTCACTCACCAGGACTTTCCAACTGCCTAACCTCCCAGTTAGGACTTTCCCACTGCCTGGCTTCACTCACCAGGACTTCTCCGTGCCAAGTCTCCATACTTGGACTTTTCCCGTGCCAAGTCTCCATACTTGGACTTTTCGCGTGCCAAGCTCCCTGCTTGGACTTTTCCAGTGCCAAGTCTCCATACTTGGACTTTTCCAGTGCCAAGCTCCCTGCTTGGACTTTTCCCGAATCAGATCAACCAGGTCAACCTTGACCTACGGTTGCACCAACAACCTCCCAAACATCTATTCTTGTCCCATATCAAGAATAGAACTCTCTCACGAGTGTCAAACATCAACATGCAACTCAACTAGGTCAACCTTGACCTAAGATTGCACCGACAATCTTCCTAAGTCAAACATCAAAATACAACTCGAGTCAAGTCAACTCGAGTCAGGTCAACCAGGTCAACCTTGACCTAAGGTTGCACCAACACACAAGTCTCCTCCTCAAGTCTAGTCGAAGGAGGTTGCAAGTCCAACTAACTAGACAAGCTATGTCTTAGGTGCCTCTGTCTCTGAAGCCCGATCTGCCCCAATGCTATAATATTCGATCGGACTATGCTAGGTGACCCACAAACCAACGCCGCTCAGCCACATTTTGTCGTTGTCTGGTTCAATCCAGTGACGCACCCCTTGTGACGACCAGACTTGTTACTTGTGCCGATCGGGAAGATGAGCAACAATACTTCGCAAATTGTCTTCCGTTATGCATTTCCTAGGGCGAGTCCGGCCAAGGCTGACGTCAGCCAAATTTCTTGAAGACCGTGCAAATCCTCGTTGATTATGGCCAATTAAGCACGCGGCCATACGCCTTTAATTAAATGCATTAAATGTTATCCGGTGACCACAAGACACGTGTCCCCCACTGCCGCCACATGCTCGATGACAGGTGGGCATTCGCGTGTGACGAGACGTGCGCCTTTTCAAAATCAACGGTAGGATCCGTGTCTAGGTTTTCGTAACCTTAAATCGGGCGGCTGAGGTCGATCAGCTGTGAGGTTTATAAACATCACTTGCTTCATCTTCTTCACTTTGCATCATCATCTTTGTCTGCGAACATCTTGGTGACGTCGCGCTTTGCTTCTTCACCAATATTTCTCCAGTGATCTCTGCGATCTCTCTAGTAAGCCATCGTCTTCCTTCGATCGAAACTGGTCGCTGCTCGTAGTGTCCCCTTTTTCGAGTCGCATTTCTTCACTATTTTTCGAGTTTTAGTTTTGATGGCCAGCTCTTCACAGCCTCCTACCTCCGTCCTTGGGCTATGGTACACATCCCTTAAGTCCAGGTTCGATGGAGGCGATGCTAAAAGTTTGAGAGATGCTTTTGAAATTCCTTCTAATTACCAAATTGGCCTTCCCTTGGATTTCGACCACTCGAACGAGCCACCTCCGGGTTTTGTTTGCTTCTTTAGAGACCAATTTACCGTCGGTCTACGATTCCCGATCCACCCCTTCTTTTCAGTCATTTGTAAATATTTCCGCATCTCTTTACACCAACTAGTGTCGAACTCCTTTCTGCTTCTGTGTGGGGTCGTCATTCTATTCCGCCGGTACGACATACCTCTTACTCCTTGACTCTTTCATTATTTCTATTATCCCAAATTGTCCGAGCCAGGGACTTTTCTTTTCCAAGCCCGAGTGGGCCTTGTGTTCATTGATAAGATGTCTTCCTCCAATAAACATTGGAAGGAATATTACTTTTTTGTTCGATTTCCCGAGCGGCCAGACTTCCCGACCAGATGGCAGGTGGAGGCGTCGAACCCTCCAGAGCTCAAGAAGTATAAAAGCCACTTAGACTACCTACACGCAACTTCCTGCTTGGTCGATCAGAAATATCATATACATAAGTTGTTGTTGGAAGGTGTCCTGTATGTGTTCGACTTAAGCCCGATCCACACAAGTCTTCCGTTCAGCCTAAGTACGCTATTTCTTGGTCTAACTTTTGAATATAACTGATTTCTTCCTTTCTTTTGCAGCCAAAGTCATGTTGCGTGCGCGTCTGTCCGGTAAAGTCAAGCTTGCGGACACTCAGATTAATGTCGTGGCTATGGCCGAATTTGAGAGTCGTAGGCTGCAACCGGTCGGTTCCCATGAGGATCCGCTCGGCGAGGAGGAAGGAACTCAAGTGTTGGGAAGTGGTGCTGGGGGAAGCAGGACGGCTGCGAGTGATGTGGCGGCTGCCATAACGGATCTTCTACCCTAACGGCCATCTATGGTTCCGATAGCGGTCGCTTCGGAATCGGCTACCTCCGACCAGCCCCTTCAACATTAAAAAAGGCGTCGAGCGGTACTTCGGCCCTGCTACTTTGGCCCTACAAACCTCCCCGACAATCAGCTCGCGCCCTCCATCTGAGCAGGGCGAAACTTTGCCACCCCTATCCACGCGGGGTGAGACCTCTCTTCCGGCTCTTGAGCAGGGCCTGGGGGAACTCCCGAAGTCAATGTCTTCCGATTGAATGCCATCGTTGTTCGGGCTACCTCAAGGGACGATTTGTGCGCCGCCTGTCGCCTTCATACCTCCACTGGTGGTGCAGGTGTCTCACACCCGGCTAGCCTCCTCCCAGCCCACCGGCCAGACATCTTCTGCACCTTCTGGCCCGAGCAGCCAGAGATCTATAACGATAATTCTCCATTTACCGATTGACAAGTATTGCCATCCGGACGACCCAGCGTCCCTCACCCCAGAACATCAAATAAAAATACAAGGGCTGCTCGCACAGATATGAGCTGATGTACGAGCCCGCGTAGTGGTCGTATTTCCGGGGGAATTAGCGAATAGCCACACCTAGATGTCTACTGGGGTATGTAAATCTGTCTCATTCTCCATCGTCCGCTCGGTTCGTATACTATTTAATGCTAAAAATTCTGCAATATTGGGTAGAAAGTCTGGCCATCTGTCATAGGCTCGCTTACCTAGAGTGCGAAGTTCAACAACTTCACACCTCAAACGACTAGTCATCTGCTTCACAAGCCCAATTGGAGCAGATGAACGCCGAGTTGGCTCAACTAAGAGCCGATCTGGCTAAGAGCACCGAGCAGCTGGAGATGGAGCAAGGAAAAAATGTCGAGCAGGCCACACAAATAGATCGGCTTAATAAGCAGGCCAACACTTTTGAATCCAAAATCCATTCAGCTAACACCAGGAAACTCTGGGCCATTGAAGATCTGGAGATCAAGAATAAAGAGTTTCGAGTGTTGGGCCAAAACTTGAAGGAGGCGGAAGTCGCGTGAAGGCCGAGAAGGATGGACGGCTGGCCGAGCAGGCTACAATGAAGACCCAACTCGACACCAAGGACGAAGAGTTGGCCCAGTTGAAGGAAGAACTTGAGGCCTCCCGAGCGGCCCTAAAGACTTATCAAGAAGCCAAGTCAAGTAGGCTTGATGTAATGAAGCAAGTCTATATCCGCTCGGATGTTTTTAATGATAAGGTCACCGATTGGGCACTTCGTCTATTCGACCTGCCGATCGAAGGGACATTCGGCCAACTCAGGGAAGGCGGCTACCTCCCCGCTGCTCTATCAAGCAAGGTCATCAGTCGGGACAAGCTGACGGAGTCGCTGCCTGGTGATGTCTTAGATTATTCGGCAATTTACCAAAAGGCGTATAAAGGTTAATGTATTTACCAAAAAGCATATCACGGTTTTGTATTTACCAAAAGGCGGAGTTTACCAAAGTCAATTCTCAGATTAACCCTCTGGCTAACCTGGCAACCGCCTTTTTCAAACACATTTTTCCAAGCATCCAAGCCGAAAGTAGAATAGAAAAATAATTTGTGGTTCGGATACACGTCTTCTCACCGTCTCTCTCCCTTCATCCCTCTGTGTGGTGTTATAAACTTGAAAGAAAAAAAAATATATGAACCCTGCGCTTGCCATTACTGCTCGTGGCGGTTGGCGATTGCAATAGACGAGTTAGGTTTATGGCATAATTGCGTAAGAGTTGCTAGAGGAGACGAAGGACAAATTAAGTTAAGAAGGTCAGCCGAGAAGGACAAACTTCTTGCAAGAGGGAAATTAGTAGAAGCACACATTTAAAGATTTAGACATGTATGTATGGATTTTTTTACTGTAAAATAGGCTAGTGAAGGTAAATAAAAAGTACACCATTTGTGTGTGAAGGGTGGCAGCAAAAAGTGGTTTTATGGTTATTTTTGGTTGTGTGGGGAATAATATTCAATAACACTTGAATTATGATGTAATAGAAGACTTAATCGATTTAATTCGTGTTAGTTTTTGAGGTAAATAGATAAGTTTGGCTAAAAATTGTTTATTTATGGTTTAGGGTTTAGTCAGTGGTGGGCTTAGTTTACAAGAAGTATCTGTTTCAAAAGTGGCCTGATATCATAGATATCAGGCCCAAGGTGGGCCTGATATATATGATATCAGGCCCAAGGTGGCCATGATATATATGATATCAGGCCCAACGTGGGCCTGATATTGATAATGTGTTATGTGGTTAAAACTTTTCTTTTACATCAGACCCTTCCTATTTTGAGCAAAATTACAATTTAACTACAGAAAAAGATTATGGAGTTGCAAATTTACTAAAATAGTTTGTAATTTATTTATCAGGGATGATCATATAACTGACGAAATTCTATCTGAGATATGGAATACTCTTGATGCAACTTCTAGCATTGGACATGCGGATAATGTAGGAGAAGTATCCAGAACAAATATTCCATCATCTTCACAGTATAGTTGTGTGCATAACACAAATAGAAATACAAGCAGTAATTTCACATTTGATCTAAATGAAGAAGCTAGTATTCAAGAAGATGAGGTTCTGAACCCGTGTGCAACACTTGTTGATTACTATGAGCCTAGTTGGAGTGAGGAGGAAGGGTATTATAACCGAAATGGAGAGGAAATGCAATGCAATACAGATGTACAAGAATTCTTTGCTGATGATATGCAGATTGAACAATATGAAATATCTCAAGAGCAGTATAGTGACTTAGAGGAGGAGTTCCCAATAGCTGATGATCCATATATTCTAAATTCTCGATTGCTCCAAAGGCTAATTGAAGAGGCAACAGATCAGCATGAATTTTTTGTAGGACAAATATTTCAGTCTCGACAAGAGTTCAAGAATCAACTTGTGAAGCATGCCATGGTTAAACATATGAGATATAACCCAGTTGACACTAGGAAAAATAAAGTAAAAGTTGTCTGCTTCAATCAACCGTGTAAGTGGAGAGTAGTTGCCAGGGGGGATGTCGAGTTCATTGTTACGAAATATATAAAGGAACACCAATGTGGCACCATTAGGGAAAGTGCTGATCATCAAGCATGCTCTTCATCCTTTGTAGCTTCTTTTGTTGAAGAGCAATTTCTTGCTAATGAACAATACAAGCCAAGTATGATTATAGCAGATATAAAAGCCAGGTTCGGAGTGACCATATCCTACAGAAAAGCTTACATAGCTCAAGAGAAAGCGATGAAGAAAGTTGTTGGAGATTATGATCAAGCATATAGAGATCTTCCACTATATCTGCGTGAGTTAAGAGTAAGGGATCCTGAAACCTATGTTGCACTACACAGGAATGGGGATAATCAGTTCTAACGATGTTTTTGGGGTTTTGGAGCTTGTAGGAGAGTATTCAGGTCTTATCTACGTAAATTAATTGGAATTGATGCCACACACCTAAGAGGCAAATATCCGGGTGTGTTGTTGATGGCTACATCAATAGATGCTAATGACAATGTCCTCCCAGTAGCGTTTGGAATCGCTGAAGTTGAATGTGGGTCTGCATGGGAGTGGTTTCTGGATCATACGAAGAGATTCTTTAATGTTGATCCATAGTCAATGAGTATAGTATCAGATAGACATCGTGGCATTATAACAGCAGTTAGGAAAGTCTACCCTACTGCCCATCATGCTTTTTGTTGCCACCACATGTCTTGCAATATGGTAACAGATACTGGTAGTAGGTCAGGTTTAGGGTTGTTTTGGGCAGCTGCTCGAGCAAACACAACACTACAATATGATCTCATAATGCAGTCCATGCTTGAAAAACATCCAGATGCTCATAAGTGGCTTCAGAACATTGGCCCTAAAAGATGGGCTAATGCACACTTTAGTGGGAGAAGGTACACAATGCTAACCACCAATTGTGTAGAGAGTTTAAATGCTTTGTTCAAGGAGACGCGTGAACTTCCGATAAACAGGTTAATTGATAATACCCGAAGAAAGGTAGCTCAATGGTTCTGTAACCGTAAGGAGGAAGCGTCGAAATGGTATGTAGCGTTGGCACCTCATGCTACCAAAGAAATGCAATCAAGGAGGGAGAAAGCTAGACGATATAAATTCCACCCCTACTCTCAATCCGAAATGGAAGTAGAGACATGGGGTGCTTCATATATTGTTGATTTGGAGAGGAAATATTGTAACTGTGGGGAGTTTCAAATTTCAGGATTGCCTTGCTCACATGCAAATGCCGTCATAATTCACCGGAACATGGATACACTCCCATATTGTGAGCATTACTTTCATTCACATAATTGGAAAACGACATACATGGATCGTATTTACCCCTATCGAAGCAAAGAATTTTGGCCTAGGGGTGTCAACAACATTATAGTGCTATGTCCCCGTAGCCTTGTGCAGCCTGGTAGGCGAAAGAAGGCAAGGATCGAGTCAAAACATAATGGGAAGGTAAAAATCAAATGCAGCAGGTGCAAACAACTGGGCCATAATTGGAGGACCTGTAGAATGCCGCCAGCCCCTGGATCTTGACTGAATTGTAAATTGGAGGAGTTAAGGCATATGTTTTGTATGAAGTACATAAATAGGTTTGTAAGACAAACAGTTGTTAAAAGTGATGTTTCTGTTATATACGTTTATGGAGTATTTAGTTTGTGTTACAGTTTTATGGTAGGTATGAGAAGTGTAAACCATCACCTGCAAGGCAGAAATAATACTTCACACCATATCTCCATTGTGTCAAATAAAAATACGATACATTTCAATTCAACAGGAAGGGGTTCGTAATTTCAAAGTCACATTAATATGTAGTGAAATATAGATGTGTTAAAACATGCACAAAGGGAGTGTAGTAATCCATTCCATAGGGTAGAAAAAGAAAAGGTGTGCACTGTTCCGTGCCTACTGGCACGGTGCCATACTTCCTAATCCATGGTGTATAAATTATGTTTGACACCATAAATACCATCTTCCCACTAAGATCTTCACAGGGGACTTGATTTCATGAAAATCCAAGTAGGGGAGGGCCATCAGTGGGTTTTGGTCAAAACCCACTGATGGACCTAGACACATCGGATTGGACCCATTTCAGAGCTAGTGGTATTCTGGAGTTGCAAGGACTTAGAATCCGGTGGCAAATCATTATTTAAATATTTATAGGTGATGGAAAAAATTTAAAATACAATCAGCCTCCGTTGGGCCTGATATGCTTGGATATCAGGCCCAACATGGGCCTGATATGAGTGCATATCAGGCCCAACGTGGGCCTGATATGAATATCATTTAATAAAGCAGTATTCTATCTCCCCCTAATATAAACTCCAAGCATTCTTACAAGGGCCTGATCAAAATAATAAAATAACATCAATTTTAATAGTCACCTTCCATAGGGTAGAAAAGAAAAGGTGTGCACTGTTCCGTGCCAACTGGCACGGAGCCATACTTCGTAATCCATGGTGTATAAATTATGTTTGACACCATAAATACCATCTCCCCACCAAGACCTTCACAGGGGACTTGATTTCATGAAAATCCAAGTAAGGGAGGGCCATCAGTGGGTTTTGGTCAAAACCCACTGATGGACCTAGACACATCGGATTGGACCCATTTCATCTCTAGTGGTATTCTGGAGTTGCAAGGACTCATAATCTGGTGGCAAATAATTATTTAAATATTTATAGGTGCTGGGAAAAATTTAAAATACAATCAGTCTCCGTTGGGCCTGATATGCTTGGATATCAGGCCCAACGTGGGCCTAATATGAGTGCATATCAGGCCCAATGTGGGCCTGATATCCAAGCATTATTGATCCCAAAGTGACCTTGGTATGGTATCCATTCTTATAAATTTATACTATCTCCCTTTTTCTATAAACTCAAAATGTGCTACCATGCTCCTTATGAAAAAATAAATGGCAACTGGCACGGAGCCATACTTCGTAATCCATGGTGTATAAATTATGTTTGACATCATAAATACCATCTCCCCACCAAGACCTTCACAGGGAACTTGATTTCATGAAAATCCAAGTAGGGGAGGGCCATCAGTGGGATTTGGTCAAAACCCACTGATGGACCTAGACACATCGGATTGAACTCATTTCAGCTCTAGTGGTATTCTGGAGTTGCAAGGACTCAGAATCTGGTGGCAAATAAATGTTTAAATATTTATAGGTGCTGGGAAAAATATAAAATACAATCAGCCTCCGTTGGGCCTGATATGCTTGGATATCAGGCCCAACGGGGGCCTGATATGAGTGCATATCAGGCCCAACGTGGGCCTGATATCCAAGCATATCAGGCCCAAAGTGTCCTTGGCACTGTTCCGTGCCAACTGGCATGGAGCCATACTTCGTAATCCATGGTGTATAAATTATGTTTGACACCATAAATACCATCTCCCCACCAAGACCTTCACAGGGGACTTAATTTCATGAAAATCCAAGTAGGGGAGGGCCGTCAGTGGGTTTTGGTCAAAACCCACTGATGGGCCTAGACACATCGGATTGGACCCATTTCAGCTCTAGTGGTATTCTGGAGTTGCAAGGACTCAGAATCTGGTGACAAATAATTATTTAAATATTTATAGGTGCTGGGAAAAATTTAAAATACAATCAGCCTCCGTTGGGCCTGATATGCTTGGATAGCAGGCCCAACGTGGGCCTGATATCCAAGCATATCAGGCCCAATGTGGCCTTGGTATGGTATCCTTTCTTAAAAATTTATACTATCTCCCCTTTTCTATAAACTCAAAATGTGCTACCATGCTCCTTATGAAAAAATAAATGACAACTGGCACGGAGCCATACTTCATAATCCATGGTGTATAAATTATGTTTGACACCATAAACACCATCTCCCCACCAAGACCTTCACAGGGGACTTGATTTCATGAAAATCCAAGTTGGGGAGGGCCATCAGTGGGTTTTGGTCAAAATCCACGGATGGACCTAGACACATCGGATTGAACCCATTTCAGCTCTAGTGGTATTCTGGAGTTGCAAGGACTCAGAATCTGGTGGCAAATAAATGTTTAAATATTTATAGGTGCTGGGAAAAATTTAAAATACAATCAGCCTCCGTTGGGCCTGATATGCTTGGATATCAGGCCCAACGGGGGCCTGATATGAGTGCATATCAAGCCCAACGTGGGCCTGATATGAATATCATTTAATAAAGCAGTATTCTATCTCCCCCTAATAAAAACTCCAAGCATTCTTACAGGGGCCTGATCAAATTAATAAAATAACATCAATTTTAATAGTCACCTTCCATAGGGTAGAAAAAGAAAAGGTGTGCACTGTTCCGTGCCTACTGGCACGGAGCCATACTTCGTAATCCATGGTGTATAAATTATGTTTGACACCATAAATACCATCTCCCCACCAAGACCTTCACATGGGACTTGATTTCATGAAAATCCAAGTAGGGGAGGGCCATCAGTGGGTTTTGATCAAAACCCACTGATGGACCCAGACATATCGGATTGGACCCATTTCAACTCTAGTGGTATTCTGGAGTTGCAAGGACTCATAATCTGGTGGAAAATAATTATTTAAATATTTATAGGTGCTGGGAAAAATTTAAAATACAATCAGCCTTCGTTGGGCCTGATATGCTTGGATATCAGGCCCAACGTGGGGGCTGATAATATAAAAAGTATTATTTCAAAATAATAATAAATAATCTTACACATAAATCGAGGCGATTAAATAAAATAAATTAATGAGATATCAGGCCCAAGTTTCAATCTGCAAAAGCGCACACTCTCCTGCTTCGGTCTTCATCTTCTTCTCGAAGCCATTCAACGCAGCTCCGGGCCAAAACCCACTCTTCCTTCACCGGCGTTCAAGAATCATTTCCGTACGTAGGTCGGTTGCTCATTTAGTTAAGCTTTCTATAACCGGTTAACCTAGGGTTTGTGTGGGTGTGTTAGAATAAGAGCGTAGTCGTTATTACGGGAACTAAGAGTTGTTTTTCTGTGTGTGGTTATACAGTACCTAGGTTCGCAATGACAACAAAAGAAGTCTCCACAAGTCTGTGTGCTGATCGACCAAATTATCAAAGTTACGTCAACAGAGGAAGAACTAAAAGAATGAATTGGAAAAGTACCATTTGCCACTTCAGAAAGTTTATCTCTTCTGTTAACCCGACTGCAGAACAAGAACAGATGATTCGAGGCACACCTTTTTCCTGGATCCTCGACCTCCTTGATAGTTCTTTTTGTAAGAGCTCAGGTACAAAATATGTTTGATAACTGGGATCATGAGGAAAAAAACTTTATCTTCCATGGGAAGAAGCTCAATTTTACAAAGGTAGATGTGGGACTGATTCTTGGCCTACCCGACAATGGAGATATAGTTTGTCTCGATTTAAATGAGGCTTCAAGCGCACTGTACATGGAGTTTTGCCGAGAATCGGATTGTTCTGCCAAACATTTAGAGAAACTGATTAGGAAGTCTAGATCAAACGACAAGCTGTGCTGTCATCTTTTTATCATGTATTTTTTTACAACAGTTCTGTTTTGTGGGAGTAGCAGTGTTCTCAGAATACCTGTGCTCTCCCTAATTGACTGTGTAGATGATTTTGAGAACTTAGCTAGGTTTAACTGGTGCAATGCAGTATACAGTTTCATGGCTCAACAATTAGACTCCATTAGATTGGAGCTTACATTAAGACCAAAACCACAGGTTGCTGATGCAACGCCCAAGGCACCCTTGCTAAAGGGATTTCCAAATATTTTAGCTGTAAGTCCGATTACATATATAGCAAGATATGTGTAAAGATTATGAATTATTTTTATAATCATATTGTAGGTATGGGTGTGTGAGCACATCAGCATTATTGATCCAGACCATCCAGAAAAATTGCCAAGAATATTACGATGGAGGTGGCCTAACTATCATGTTGACACAGTAAAAAAAATGATAGACCGTGTAACTGCAGATAAAATTTTAGTTGATTTAATTCCGACAGAATCAGAGTTTAATTTACTACCAAACCAGCCTCAGCCATCTGAGTATCTTGAGTTGGTTGGCCAAGGATCTTTACATCAAGCCGAAGAAGGCCAACTCCAGTGTGACGATACCGTAGATTGTAGTTTGTGCAAGGAAAAGGATAACAAAATTGAGAGTTTAAAGCAAGAATTACATAAAGCTTCTCAAAGTTTGGAGGAAGCTAATAAAAACCTGGCAACGGTGATAGAAGAAAAGGATAGTCTAGTAGCAGCAAAGGATATTGTGATTGCTGATATGGAAGCTATGCTTAAAGAAAAGGATCAACAAATAAGTGAACTGCGTAAAGAACGGGATACGAGTGGCAACAAGGCTGACACTATAAATTCTGACGTGGATAACAGAATTTTAACTGTAAAAGACAAAATCATAGCCGATGCCGAAAATAAGATTAAAGAGCTCCAACAAGTCATACAAAACATATCAGGGGAGCCAAGAGCATCAGAAGGCATAGACCCTAATCTGCCTATAATTCCAACTAATTTTTGGGTAGGCCCCAAAAGAAAGAGAACCAAGAGAAGGTTGATATCCCAATGCACCAAAAAAAAAGGCAAACAGGTTGTTCTTAGTGTCGAACCAGATGCTCCTGCACCATCAAAGACAGAAAATACAAGTTCATCACAGATAGAAACACAATGTCATGAAATTAACAAGGTCAAAACCAAAATATTGAAGGTACGGTCGAGAGTAGGTAAGTTGTTATTTTATAATCCTTAATGACATAGTATTATTTTAATTATCTCAGCAAGCAAAAACATTTTTTTAAAAAGAGCAAAGATGATGTGATAGCCGATGCATTGTTGAAGCTCAGTCAGTTAAGGTAACGTAGTTGCCAACCTAAATTCTTAACCCACATGTCAACAAAGGATTATTATTGGAGTTTAATGATAATTTTTTTATTTTCAATTTATTAAATACCATTGACTGTATACTTGTGTGTAGGGTGACGGTGCAACCAATATGGGCAAATGATAATTTCTCCTTAGATATGTAATCTTTTATGACAATATTTGATTGGACACAATATACCAATGGGGATTGCATAAATGTTTATTGGAATATTCTTGCTAATGAAGCCAAACACTCTAACTCACCATACCACCCATCCATATTTTGTGGGGTTGGATTCCCAGTATGTCCCTTATCTCATTGTAAATTGTTTAAATTATATATTGGATGCAGTCACCATAATAGCTCTATTATTTGCATAGGACTTGTTCGGAATGATGCACGTGGATGCATTGAAACAAACTGCAAAAACTGATGACGACAAGGACATTAGATATATTTTTTGTCCTCTACATAACCAAGATGATCATTGGCATCTAATGGTCATGGACCTGGAGGAACGACAAATAATTCATTATAACTCTCTTGGCACCACAGAAAATTACACTTCTGTTTTTAATCAAACTGTAAGTAACAAATTTCTTATATCCAATAATCATTGTTTATGTATTAATTACTATGGTTTGATATTTGTAGGTGTTGTTTTTTAAGGAGCTGAACTGGTCATACTATCACATATGGCATAAAGGTTTAGAACCATTCTCTGGGAGAGAGTATAAAACGATGCAAGTTATTGGCCCCACACAAAGCAAATCGTAAGTATTAGTGTATGTTCCATAATAATTCTATTTGCATTTTCTATGATGGATTGTGCATTTGTTTTGTAGGTTGGATTGTGCTTTTTTTATAATGCGCTATGCAGAGAGTTTGATATTCCGGAGATCTACAGACTTTGTACAAGCTGATATGAGAGCTTATAGATTTAGACTTGGACACAAAATCATGTCTGACAAAAACTTTAAACTATAGAAATAGTGAACAATTGTAATAATTTATTGTAGTAATGATTTACTGTTTGTGTAACTAAAATTTATGGTGAATAAAATTATTGTAAATTAAATTTATAAGAAATGATACCATACCAAGGCCACTTTGGGCCTGATATGTTTGGATATCAGGCCCACGTTGGGCCTGATATCCAAGCATATCAGGCCCAACGGAGGTTGATTGTATTTTAAATTTTTCCCAGCACCTATAAATATTTAAACAATTATTTGCCACCAGATTCTGAGTCCTTGCAACTCCAGAATACCACTAGAGCTGAAATGGGTCCAATCCGATGTGTCTAGGTCCATCAGTGGGTTTTGACCAAAACCCACTGATGGCCCTCCCCTACTTGGATTTTCATGAAATCAAGTCCCCTGTGAAGGTCTTGGTTGGGAGATGGTATTTATGGTGTCAAACATAATTTATACACCATGGATTACGAAGTATGGCTCCGTGCCAGTTGCCATTTATTTTTTCATAAGGAGCATGGTAGCACATTTTGAGTTTATAGAAAAGGGGAGATAGTATAAATATATAAGAAAGGATACCATACCAAGGCCACTTTGGGCCTGATATGCTTGGATATCAGGCCCACGTTGGGCCTGATATGCTTGGATATCAGGCCCACGTTGGGCCTGATATCCAAGAATATCCGGCCCACGTTGGGCCTGATATCCAAGCATATCAGGCCCAACGGAGGCTGATTGTATTTTAAATTTTTCCCAGCACCTATAAATATTTAAACATTTATTTGCCACCAGATTCTGAGTCCTTGCAACTCCAGAATACCACTAGAGCTGAAATGGGTTCAATCCGATGTGTCTAGGTCCATCAGTGGGTTTTGACCAAAACCCACTGATGGCCCTCCCCTACTTGGATTTTCATGAAATCAAGTCCCCAGTGGAGGTCTTGCTGGGGAGATGGTATTTATGGTGTCAAACATAATTTATACACCATGTATTATGAAGTATGGCTCCGTGCCATTGGCACGGAACAGTATCAAGGCCACTTTGGGCCTGATATGCTTGGATATCAGACCCACGTTGGGCCTGATATGCTTGGATATCAGGCCTACGTTGGGCCTGATATGCACTCATATCAGGCCCACGTTGGGCCTGATATACAAGCATATCAGGCCCAACGAAGGCTGATTGTATTTTAATTTTCTCCCAGCACCTTTAGAAATTTAAATAATGATTTGCCACCAGATATGGAGTCCTTGAAAATCCAGAATATCACTAGAACTAAAATCTGTCCAATCCGAGGTGTCTAGGTCCATCAGTGGGTTTTGACCAAAACCCA
Organism: Zingiber officinale; assembly: GCF_018446385.1. Taxonomy (NCBI): domain Eukaryota; kingdom Viridiplantae; phylum Streptophyta; class Magnoliopsida; order Zingiberales; family Zingiberaceae; genus Zingiber; species Zingiber officinale. The sequence goes on along the minus strand of NC_056002.1, from coordinate 91,876,805 downwards.
CTGATGCCCCTCCCCTACTTGGATATAATAGAAATCAATTCCCCTGTGAAGGTCTTGGTGGGGATATGGTATATATGGTGTAAAACATAATTTATACACCATGGATTAGAAGCTATGGCTCCGTGCCAGTTGGCACGGAACACTGCACAGCTTTTCTTTTCTACCGTATGGAAAGTGACTTTTAAAATTGATGTTATTTTATTATTTTGATCAGTCCCCTGTTAGCATGCGTTCCTTTCTTTATATTAGGGGGAGAAAGAATAATGTTTTATTAATTGATACTCATATCAGGCCCACGTTGGGCCTGATATGCCCTCATATCAGGCCCACGTTGGGCCTGATATGCCCTCATATCAGGCCCACGTTGGGCCTGATATCCAAGCATATCAGGCCTAACGAAAGCTGATTTTATATTATTTTTTCCCAGCACATATATATATATAATGATTTGCCACCATCTTCTGAGTCCTTGCAACTCCAGAATACCACTAGAGCTGAAACGAGTCCAATCAGAGGTGTCAAGGTCCATCAGTGGGTTTTGACCAAAACCCACTGATGGCCCTCCCCTACTTGGTTCTACCTGAAATCATGTTCCCTGTGAAGTTCTAACTGGGAAGATGGTATATCTGGTGTCAAAACGTATTTATACCCCATTGCTAATAAGGTATTGATCCGTGGCAGTTGGCACGGAACCTAGTGACGTGCTCTGGAAACCGACTGTTGGTCCGAGCCTATTTGATTTTTTAAACAATCCCAACCGTTACCATGTTTTTAGTTTTGAGAAGATAGAAATGGTGTGCATTACAACTTATATACATTGTCTCTTTCCACTGATAAGCACCAGCATTGCATTTTGTATTTTGTGATTTATATTTCTGACTAATCACTATGCAATATTATTAATATTCTAGTGACAGTTTCTAATCTTCTTATACACTACATACCATCGTATTATACAACAAAGACTACATACAAAGATATTAAAAGTCCTACACTACGTAATAATTGCATTTACATTCTATACAAGTTTTTGCCTTACAAGACTGGATATTTAATCCAATGTTTGAAAATATTTATCCCTCAAAATTGCTACCATTACATCAATTCTAATCTTTTTCATGTCTCCTTGTTTGAAGTCCATCTTCATATTATATAGGAGACATCGAATGTATTACATCACAAAGAAGCCACAGTCAACGCTGTAAAGAACAACGGCATTTTAATTGTCAATATTTTTTTATCAATTATTTATATTCACACGTTGTGCTCGATTTACCTTGCTTGTTGTTGTGGACATTCAATTGTGCGAGAGACCCATCTATCAAACGGATAATGCCTTTCCAAGTTTGGATGAATAGCAGCAACGTGCTCACGACTATATAATTTAAAATCTGATACCTGAAGATTGAAGAAGAAATTTCCATTTTCCATCAACTAGCATTTATATTAAAATACAAACAATATCATTATTATTAGATGTTCACCGCTGCTTCAAATTCATATTTGTATTTACTTCCACTTGCAAGAGAATTGTACTGATTGAACGTCATTGATTTGGTGTCCACCACCAGCAAGTAGAAGTGTGCATTATCACTGCACAAAGGTATAAATATATACCTTACCTCTTCATCTCGTCTATCCGTCTTTATCATGTGTTGGAAGGCAAACTTACTTGACGATTTCATTAATGACTACAAATATGCAAAGTCATACATACATAACCAACTAATAAAAAGAATTATATTTTTTACTATAATCAAATCAATTCCTTACTGTGAAGAATGTTGAACAATATATTGACTTGTTGTATGTGCTTCCAGATGGGAATGCCCCCCTAAATAAAATTTTACAATACGTGTCGATTACATCCCCTCTTGTCAACATTTCTCCATTCACACCAGATAAAAGGGAATACAAATTTAAACAAAAGGGTGGTTCCTCCCAAACTATATCATTTGTAAACCTACAAAGTAAACAAATCACAGATTATTTTTACAAATTTCTTTTTGATAACCTTAGCCCAAATATGTAATCAGATATGCATATATTATACTTTACTATTCAACTATTTAATTTACATACTTTATTTCCTCCAAGGCTTTTAACAAGTACGCCACCTCTTCGTCTTGTTTTTTTTTCTTGGAAGACTTAAATTGCTTCTTCACATACTATGCATACAAACATAAAAGGCAATTAGATAATCCATTATATCTAACAAATTGCAAAGAAATTTGCATATATCGTCTTACAGCAATTGCTTGTTTCCTCATTTTGTCATATTTGGCAAACATTTCTACATCCTTGTCTGCCTCTTCATCAGATTTGTCTTCCATCATTTGTACAATATTAATTTCTTCTTCCATTTTATCCAAACCTATTTTTCCCTTCCCCTTGCCCACAACAACATATTCTTTGACAAATTTTTTTCCTTCTCCTATACTTGTAACTTTTTCCGCAGGCTTACTTATATGTATATTTCTACGCTGCCTCTTAGGTAAAGTTTTGAGACACAATGGACTATCAATTGGAGTATCCCTGTAATCATAGCGACTTCTGTCACATCCTCTCCTACTTCTTGTTATAACACCTACAAGTTCAATTTGAGGATCGTCTACAGGCTCGCTATATTGAGATTCCATGCCTTTTTTTTTCAACTATTTTAAGTAACTCTTTCACCCTCTCCTTCAATTGCATGTTCTCCATTGTTAGCTCTTTATTTATGTTTGCTTGAATAATGCAATTACAACAATCCTTATTAATCTGCCTTCCTCCTACACTCACTTCAATTTGTGATGCCTCCATTGCATGTGGACTATCATCAACGCCAGCAAGGTTCTCAACCAATGATCTTTCATCTTGGTTAGGGATTAGGTCAATCACAACCTGTAAGAATATTAAACCACATGTTAAAACCATACTTTTTTACCAAACTATAGTCAAAGTATTCTAAATTTACCTCTTCAGATGAAACTTGGTTAATCATTTCTCTCACCTTACTAATATGTGAAGGAATATTCCTCCACTTATTTATTCTGGCTCATTTTATTTTGTATGATTTTTGGGTTGGAACATGCTCCAAAAACCATGCCTGATTCACCATGACAAGGGTTAATTATTTTATAATTGTTCGCAAAATATTAAAAATTTTCACACAAATTAAACACTTACTGCCAAAAGACCAGCAAATCCCTTTAGGTAAGGGAGGTTGGTGTTAGCATGTTTTGTCTCAGTTGATGAAAATATGTCCCCAATCTTAGGTAATTGTGGAGCCATAAATTCATGGATTGATTCAACCCAGTTGAATCTATCAAGATTCTCAAAATCATCTACTATATCTATAAGACTTAACGGGACCTTATATGTACTAGAAGAAAATAAGACACAAACAAATATATACAAAATATAGAATTTGCAAAATAATAAAACATCATCTTCGCCTTCAACGCGATTGCCATAAAATTTAAGCAACTCCTCAATTCTTGATCTAGTAGCTTCTTTTTTGTTTGAGAAGTAAGTTAGAAAAAGGTCACTGGGTGCTTTAGCTGAATCAATCGGAATTGAAGCTCCTCGGTCTGCAATACCGAGCAGCAATGAAACGTCTCCTCTTGTGAAGCAAACCGGAACACCTGACCAAGTTAAATTATTATTAGAATTCTACCAACACATACAAAAGTATTTGGAACACCGTGGACATGATACAATGTCATATCAAGAACTGATACTCCATCGTATCAGCCCCACGTTTAGCAAAAGCTTAAATTTTACTATACAACTACTTTGTAATTAAAATACAAATTTATAAATTGTACCTGAGAATCTAAAGGTTTGACTACTTGAATCCCAATTTTCAAATATATTTACCAAAATCCCACGGATGTGCTGCATATCTTCTATGTCCAAAAAAATACGAAAGGGTGACTGTTTGATCAGCACTATGTGTCGGTCATGTAAAATAACACCGCCTCCATGCGTTCCTTTCTTCGTGGATGGTTGAAAAAAACTTTTAAAGTGACTGAGGACACTGTTCCAATGCAGTTTCTGTCCAACATCAACTGAACCCTATACTTTATAAAAATAAAAAAATTTAAATCATACTAGTTCAGCTTCTCAATATCACAGAGTTTGTAAAATGATAACCTTTACAGCTAATTGATGTGGAGAGGATGATGATTCACCCGATCGACGTCTTTGCGCCATTATGATACTAGCTGATTAATGTAATATAAACCCTAAAATCCTTCACTGATAGCTCACGAACACTCCTGGTTTTTAATTAAACTGAAATGCTAGCTAGATGGCGCTTGAGAAAAACTCGAACTGATGGCTCACGAACACTAAACTAGGGTTTCACAAGACCGAGTTGCACTCGCATGTCACGAAGGAGGGAGGTACCCTAATGATCATTTTTTTTAATATCTAAGTTTTTTAAAAATGTGGTTCGGATGCCTGGGAATTGATGACTGATCAGAGGTGTTGGTTGGCGGTAGGGTTATATTCGGTAATATACATCACTTACCTGCGCCTTTTGGTAAATACAAAACCGTGATGCGCTTTTTGGTAAATACATTAACTGTAGTACGCCTTTTGGTAAATTGCTGTAGATTATTTGGAGTGAGCTTGTTGAGCGTTCAGTCTCTGTAAATTTTTTAAGTTTCAATGAATGTTTGTCCACCCAACAGTCCTTTATATTAGTATCTTTTTTCGACTCGTTTTTCAAGCATCGTGTAAATTATGGCCTTGTGTTTCTTCTAATTAGCAATGGCTTATCTACCTAGTCGATCGATCCTTTTTGTTTGCAAGGTCATTGCTTGAACGTTGTAGCGTAGACATAAGTTTAAGGTCGCCGCTCTACCGCTGGCAGTGACAAGGGTTTAAGGTCGCCGCTCGACCGTTGACGGAGGCAAGAGTTTAAGATCATCGCTCGACCGCTGATGGAGACAAGGGTTTAAGGTCACCGCTTGACCGTCAGTGAAGACTAGGGTTTAAGGTCGCCGCTCGATCGTCGGTGAAGACTAGAGTTTAAGGTCGCCGCTCGACCGCTGACGTAGACAAGGGTTTAAGGTCGTCGCTCGACCGTTGATGGAGACAAGGGTTTAAGGTCGTCGCTCGACCGCTGACGGAGACAAGATTTTAAGGTCGTCGCTCGACCATTGATGGAGACAAGGGTTTAAGGTCACCGCTCGACTGTCGGTGAAGACTAGGGCTTAAGGTCGCCTCTCAACTATCGGTGAAGACCGATGTGTCCAGCTAGAGGGGGGGTGAATAGCTTCTCGTCGCTTGCTCTTTGGTTGCGTCATCTTGATGATATGCAGCGGAAAGAAAGACACAACAAACCAAAACGTAACACCTAGGATTTACTTGGTATCCCCTCAAGAAGAAGTGACTAATCCAAGGATCCACACACGACACGCTATCTCCACTAAGAACAACTCCTTCTCGGTCGCAGCCGGAGGCGGAGAAGCCTCATACAAACTCAACTCACACAAGAATAAAATACAAGATATAAATGAAATACACCCTTCTTCTTGGTTACTTGTTGCTTGTTGTTGCCTCTTGAATCTTGGGAATGCACCCAAGTGCCTTCAAGAACAGGCGGCGAAGATCGGAAGAAGCTCGCGTGAAAATCGTTGAAGATCGCAGGAGAAGAACGCAAAGTTCTGACGAAGAAAATGCTCCGCCCAGGCTATATACAGTGCCTCCAATTGATTGAAATCAACCCCAATCGATTGTCACGTCAGCACCGCTCCATCACAGCCGTCCATCACCTGCATCCTATGCAACGGTCGAATCCCAATCGATCGTCCAATCGATTGGGACAGTCTGAATCGATCCATCGATCGATTCAGATGCTTTCTATGTTCTCGCGATCGCGTGAGAACTCCCAGCTCCAATCAATTGACCGATCGATTAGAGATTCCCAATCGATTGGGAAGGCCTCCGTGCTCGCGACTCATGCTCCCAATCGATCGACCAATTGATTGGGTCATTTCTTCCTTCGCAGCACACTCCAATCGATCGGCTGATCGATTGGATCCTGGTTTAATCGATTGCCTAATCGATTGACCATCCTGTACTTGACTCAATCTCAACTCCAAAGTCTCCAACCCAACTCCCAATCAACCGTGACCTGTTGGATCTCCATGCCTATTGGCCACACCCGACCAACCTCGAACTAGCCTTATAGCCTCCTCCATCAGCCTCACGTCCCTCGGATATCTCTCCATCCTTCATGCCTTCCTTCAGAAGCTTCCTTCGGCCTCGTCCTAGTTGTTGGGTCTTCCTTGCCAAGTCATACCAGGACTTAACTTGCCAAGAGCACATGCTTGGACTTACACCCTTTGCCAAGATCACACTTGGACTTTCCAATTGCCTGGCTCCTCACCAGGACTTTCTCCTTTGCCAAGATCACACTTGAACTTTCCAATTGCCTGGCTCCTCACCAGGACTTTCTCCTTTGCCAAGATCACACTTGAACTTTCCAATTGCCTGGCTCCTCACCAGGACTTTCTCCTTTGCCAAGATCACACTTGAACTTTCCAATTGCCTGGCTCCTCACCAGGACTTTTCACTTGCCTAGCTCCTCACCAGGACTTTCCAATTGTCTGGCTCCTCACCAGGACTTTCTCCTGCTTAGCTCCTCACTAGGACTTTCCCGTTGCCTGGCTCCTCACCAGGACTTTCTCCTGCCTAGCTCCTCACTAGGACTTTCCCGTTGCCTGGCTCCTCACCAGGACTTTCCCCTGCCTAGCTCCTCACTAGGACTTTCCAAATGCCAAACATTCAGTTAGGACTTTCCCAGTCAAGTCTCCTGTCAACCTTGACCTACTTGACTTGTATTCTCATCAACCTGATCAACCCTTTGACCATCTCCATAAGCGGACGATTGCTCCAGCAATCTCATTATATTGTCAAACATCAAAACTAAAATCCTGACTCAAGCTTGACTCAACTCAAGCTTAGTCAAACTGGTCAAACTTGACCTAGGGAAATTGCCCCAACAATCTCCCCCTTTTTGATGTTTGACAATACCTCTAAGTTAGGCTTAATCCCATAGCCTTAACATCTTCTTTATACCAAGGCTAAATCTCATAGCCTTAACCTCTTCTTTATCACAAGGCTAAATCTCATAGTCTTAACCTCTTCTTTATACTAAGGCTAAATCTCATAGCCTTAAACTCTTCTTTATCATAAGGCTAAATCGCATAGCCTTAACCCTTTCATAACAAGGCATGAATGAATGTTTTTTTCATTCTCTCCCTTTCCTAGAGGGCAAACTCCCCCTGCTTGGGATGAAGGCCTAACTTAACCTTCCATTCTCCCCCTTTGTCACACATCAAAAACTGAAAACAAACTCTTCTCCATAAGAGTTAACTCTACGTTGTTTACAACCTCATATGTTGTTAACAACCCCACAATAAAGATCTCATATTCTTCATTGCCGCCTAAGCTCCCCCTTGAGCTCTACTTCACTTCACAATGCTCATCCTAGAATATGCATCAACTTCCCAATGAAACTCTCATTCATTGTATTCAATGTTCCCCCTTGAGCAGTAATCTTATTCTCAATGCTTATCCAAGAGCATTTTTCACTTTACCAATGAAGGTCTGATCCCCTTCATTAATTCAATGCTCCCCCTTGAGCAGTAACCTACTCCACAATGCTTATCCGAGAGCATTTATCATCCTAGCAATGAAGATAACCAATCTTCTATTGTTCCCCAATACTCGACCCTGAGTATTATCCATCACGAAGGTTTAACCCCCTTCCAAGGTCCTTGAAGATAAATTTTCATGCATTCAAGGAGTAACTCCCCCTAAAAACATGGTCAAACTTTTGTCATATCACCAACAATGACTCGGAGTTCCTAAACAGTTAGGAAAATCAAAACTTGAAATTTTGAGGTTCAAAATTCAATAATGAAACTAAACCCCAACCTAAACTTCACCTAAGTCTACCTTGACCAATCCATACTTGCTTTCATCATGAACACTCCCCCTAAATGTATACAAATGTATTCCAAGAGATTTGGAATGGTTATTGGAACTTGAAGTGACTTAATGTGCTAAAATCAGGCTTTTCCAGCCATAATCAGACTTCCCAATCGATTAAAGTTGGGACTCAATCGATTGAAGCTACTTCAATCGATCCATTGATCGATTTCGCAAGCTTCTGCTTGCAAAAATTCCTTCTGAATCGATCGACTGATCGATCCATCCTGGGTCAATCGATCGGCTGATCGATTCACTAACCTTCTATTCATGGGAATGAACTTTCCAATCAATCGGCTGATCGATCGAAACTCATCCAATTGATCGATTGATAGATTGAGTTTCTGATTTCTCTGAAATTCAATTTCAGTAGACGTTAGAAACTCCCCAATAATTCGACACACCTCTAAAAATCATGAAAACTCATGTAGACATTATTTAGGGTATATTCTATCAAGGAAAAATAGTTTTCTATGAAAATACTTTCTATTTTCAAAGATTGACACAAACTTGAGACCTTGTAAAAACTTTAATATTTTCTTCCAAGTTTGTGTCTAACTATTTAATGATGATTACTATCAAAAGATAGTCTTCACCAAGGTTTTCCAAAAGCCTTTTAAAATCATTTTCAAAACCAATATCCAACCATGTTCCTTGGGATCAATGCACATGACTTGTACATTAACTTTCCCAATGATTGGAAAATACATAACTATGTATTTTGATGTACCTAAAACTCAACAAGATGCACTAAATCAACATCTTGAGTTTTGTTCACCATCCTAACATCTCACTTGTATCTAATGTGTACTAAAACACATACAAGTCACTTTATGGTTCTTTGTGAGATGTATATTTGGTTTTGCCCTAAACTAAGGGATCATGCATAACTATCTAGGTATTATGAAACTTATGATCATCTACCTAGGATGTCACTTGGTGTCATCCCACTTGTTAAGATATTTACCATTCATGATAAATGTCTTTTGTCCTTAATTACAAGGAAATTAACATAATGCATGATGTTACATGGCATATATCAAAATGAGCAATTTTAAATGTTATAGCTACATGATGTCACTACAACAAAAACATTAAAAGACAACGGTTAAAAATCGTTGTCGTAGGCCCTTTAAAACCGTTGTAACTGGCAGTGTTGTTAAAAGTGGAGGCTACGACAACGGTTTTAAACCGTTGTCTTTTGAATGAAAAGACAACAGTTTTGCAACGGTTTTAAACCGTTGTCTTTGAATGAAAAGACAACGGTTTAAAACCGTTGTTGTTTAGAGCATTTTTTATTAACACTGCTAGTTTACAACAGTTTTTGGGGCTTTGACAACGGTTTTTAACCGTTGTCTTTGAGGGTGATAGACAACAACAACAGTTTTAGATCATTGTCTTTTAAATTATTATCTTTTAATACCAATATATCATATTTCAATATAAATATATAATAAAGAATCATAATCACAAAAGAAAGAATATTTTCCATATCAATGTCATTCAAAATGTTACTTATACAAGAATTATATTACAATCACAAAAGAAAAAACATGTCTAATATTCAAATAAAATTTATCCCAATACAAATAAACAAATAAACTTCATTTACAACTAATGAATAATTGTCAAAAGACTAGAAACTTGTGATGGTGGTTCATGCCATGTAGGATTGCAAGTAATTATTGTCAACTCAAGCCCCATCAAAATCTTCAACTTGTAGAATTTCATCGGACTCCTCTTTCTCACTTGTTGATTCTTCCATATCAACCTTTTCCAACATTCTGGATTTTTGTGAATCAAAGTATGTGAGCAAAGCACCAAAAATAAAAGGGAAGAATATAATACCTGTAGAAGACGTAAAACAGGGTTGATAGCTGAAATTTGGAGAAATGTAGTTGCTACAATCACAATAACAGATTTGATAAATCATACTCTTCAAGTACCCCATTCATATCGGCAAATAAAACCACAACATAAAACTTTGTCAATAGAACCTGCAAAATATAAACATATATTAGAAGAGTTCATCTTTATCTGAAGCACTAGTAACTCTTGACCATATACAATTTTTGATACAAGGAGAAAGTTTCATGAAGGTTTATCCTAGACCTGCAAATGAAGCTACTTTTTAGTGTTGTATTAATGTAAATGGTTTTCCAAGTTTTGAAGTATTAATAAAACTCGACTTAATGAAGTTAAAGCTTATCCTAGAGCTCAATAAGTTTCTCATGTGACCTGCTGTAGGAAATTCTAAGAAACAACATAACAAGCCTTCTGGCAGTACAAAAACGAAGTCTGCTGAAACAGAAATTTCTGTCTCAAGACTTGACATACCTGTTGGCCTCATCAAAAAAGTTCAGAAGCACCCAGATGCAGATTCACTCTATGTTGAAGAAATTGATGTCGGTGAAGAATCCCCTCGAACAGTTGTTAGTGGCCTCGTGAAATATATTCCTCTTGAGGAAATGCAGGTTTATTTTGCTTCCCTTTTCAAATTTTCTTCCATTTGGATGTGAATTTCCTATGTTCTCTAAATCACTGGTGCAGAATCGGAAGGTTTGTGTCCTTTGTAACTTGAAGCCTGCAACCATGAGGGGCATTAAGTCACAAGCAATGGTCTTGGCTGCATCAAACGATGACCACACAAAGTTAAGTCGTTAACTCTGCCTCCATTCTTACAAGTCTTTGCTTTTACTAACCTGTTAGTTTTTTAGTATTATAATATTGGTTGGTTTACCTGGGAAATTATCATCTTTACATGTGATCATTCATCAAGAACGACTAATGAATTCATTTTGTTTCCAGGTTGAGTTAGTTGATCCACCATCATCAGCCAAGGTTGGTGAACGAGTGACCTTTCTGGGATACTCAGGCGAACCAAACAGCGTCTTAAACGCCAAGAGCAAAGTTTGGGAGAAGCTGCAGGTTGATCTGCAGTCTAATAAAGAGTGGTTGCCTGTTATAAGGATGTGCCTTTCACAACATCTGCTGGTGTTTGTAAAGTTTCGTCTATCACAAATGGAGCCATAAGGTAGACAATCTGCCTTTTTACATTAAGGTCCAATGCATTATAAACCAAAAATTATAACAAGTATGAGGTCAAAAAAGTATTGAACAACAAACATAAATCTTAAATGAGTTTCATATGCTAAATAAACTCCATCAAGAAACTACTACTTGATTAAAGGATAAAATTTCTAGTCTTAGTGAAAGTGCAGGCTCAACTTGCAACTTTAATCAACTTATTCAAGCAATAGCGAATACAACTTGATCAAGGGCTTCATGTAATTCCCACTAGTGGGTGATTCTTAATCAACAATTATTATCTTAAAGGAGAGATCAAGGGATTCTCGGATAAATCTATTGTAGCATTGCATAAACTAAGCTAACTAAGCTCTGACAGATCTTGTTTCGCCATCAAGTTTCTAGAAACAAAATAAAACCATTAGTGTGTTTAAGAAAACAAAGACTTCTAATCTACTTATCTGTCAAGCGCCCAAGAGGTATGCGTTTCATCAAGACTAATAATCTGTGAATAAAGTCAATAGGAGATTAAGGACTAAGATTAAGGGCACTTTCAAAGAGGAACAATTATAACGTCAAGCATAAGGAAAAATATAGAATTAAGTAAATTATATAGTAGCCCAGCACAAGTGACACAATAGACTTCTTCCGAGATAACTAAGATATTAACAGACTTATTTTGCACTCATTTCTATCTCAAGAATATTCCATTAAGAGGGAAAAAGCTAAACTAGATGCAAACTAACCTTTCCATTCGGCATTGCAAGTTTTTCTTTGATTCGCTCGATCTCTACGATTAGAAAAATGAGAAGGCAATAAGAAATAATCATAAGAAATCTAATACATAAAGGAGTATAAAAGAATCTGACAATGTTTACTCGCATTGGAAGAATAAATTATATCATTGGATTATAGCACCAGAAAAACATGCTAATTACATCAATTTTTAATCTCTAAAGTCAACACAAGGATGTCACTAGATGCTAACCAATTTGCACTTGTCACTAGATGCTTGAAAGATCTTAAAGTGAAAAACTATGGAAAATTGGCAAATATTAATCAAAGGACTACATAATGGAGAGAAAGAATAGCAACATCTAATAGTTATCACACATTGCAATAAACTATGAGAAAGGTAGCACACAGATATAATTAGAAATTCTTCACAATTCTAACATGCTTAAAAAAAATCAGTATGGGGAAGTATTAGCAAATAAAGGACTAGATCTAATTAAATGAGTCAAAGAAATCACCTTCTCACATGTCTCTCGTTCTACTGTGAAATCTTACAGCATAGTTACACAGATCTAATGGATCAGAGCCAGGTCAAAAATGTAGCAGACAATCTTAATTCATTACAGGAAAGATGTGTGATGAGAACCATATCCACTGTGGGTCTCAATTACTTCAAGCTGGCGGAGGGCAATCCAAAGCACTCGCTTAGCTCTATAATTCAATATTCCAAGTTCGCATATCTTGGATGTTCTAACATCTACACCTAGAAGATATCCAAGCATAACAGGTCAATGTCAATGCATATTGAAGCTAGAAATTAGCAGTTTGAAAGGATAGCAAAGAGATTCATCATGTGCATTGAGCTTGTTAGCACTTCTAAGGTAAAGGTGCCACAACAATAATCTTTTAGTCTATACCATGAATCCAAACATACATCTTATAGGGAAATTGAATCTGCTTGGAGCTTATTCATGAATAAGCACCTGTTGTCAACAATAATCATATTGAAGCTTTGGAAGCATCTTATACATACACAAACAAAAGGGAAATTGTAGATGAATTAAGGCATGCTTGTACTATAATACCTTGTCTTCAGGCACATGATCATGTGAGTGATCTCCATGCCCTTCCCAAGGATGACGCCAACCCTGAATAGGTGTTTGTACAACAGTTATATTGAGATGACCAAGGTATAGGATGATATTCATAGTAAGGTAATTTACCAAGACTACTGGTCCATCTTGCTTGGCCCTATAAAGAATCCAAAACCTGCAAAGGAATGTATATTCACATGGATCATCATGGTTATGTTTGAAAAAAATGAAAGCATTATTTAGAAAAAACCAGCATTTAAAAGACATTTTTTTAATCTGTCATTTGATTTAATGTTTGCAAGGAAAAAGATCTCGGCAGAAATATTATTGTAGAAATTGGATGAAAATTGTTATTTGTTTCATCATATTTGTGTCAAAGTCAGTAAAAGTCGTGAGGTGTTGAATTGAAATGCCCACATAGTAACCCATAGGGAGAAAAACATGTCAGGAATATATTACTTTTGCAATAAGATAAACACCAGAACTATCTCTCCACTTGAGCATATTAACAAACATGATCTCTGCCTTAGACATGTTGAAGTTCCGCAATCACAAAAATCTGCAGAGAAGAATAGAAAGCTATAGCATCAATAGTAAAATTCTTTCACACGATATAGAACTAGGACATGTATGATCAATATAATAATAAGAAGGATTCAAAAAGAGAAATTTCTTCCAGCTACTTAACAAATGTATTCTAGCCATACCGGAGAAGTGTATGGTAGTCATCATACTTCTCAGGTAGCTGACCCTTCGATAGTAGTGTGTCCCTCAACGACTTCACCACTTTCTCCTCATTCGGATCGTGGACGCCTTGGAACATCGTTGGAAATGCATTGCTTTTGCTGACCTTAGTGAGCGATTTCTACAAGGACCTGAAGGTCAATTTTGAAGTCAAAGGGGGCTTCTTCTTCTCGGGCTCCGGAAAATGCCAATGTGATTCCAAAGGTCCGTAGAACGTGTTTGTCCTTCTCGTCTGCTTCTGTTCCTCAGTGGTCGTCGAATTCCTCCTCGAAGAGTCACCATTGGACCTGGCTGTAGGATAGTTACCCTTCCACCAAGAACTCATTTCGCTTACCAGCTTTCTTTATCTCCTAAATTTCGCAGAATGCCTAGTTTTGACAGAAGATGGAGGTGGAGGTTGGAGGGAAAAGCCTGGCTTCCCTGGAATAACTTCAAGCGCTGAGTGGAAGCCATGGAAAGGAGATCGCCCTCCATCTTCAAATGATCTGTAGAAGAAAAGGAAAAAGCAAAGAATATGAAAGCGTGCGATGGACAAAGGAGCGATCGAGTCGAGAGAGGAATAAAACAGAAGTGCTGCTTGATCTTAGCAGTGCTCCAAGGTCGTCGAGGTCGCGGTTGGTACAATCCGTGGCTGCAGATCAGAGGTATGCGATGAGGTTTAGGATGCGTCGACAAAGATCGCCACGCATTGAAAACCTCTAAGCCTTCCATTCTACTCCAATCCCACAGCTGCGCGCTCACCATCACCATAGAAAACGAGAGAGCAAGTGAGAGGTTTTAGGGATCGAGAAGGTAAAGGGGCAGAATGCAGCGGCAAAAAATTTCAGAGAGAGGGAAAGACAAAACGCAGCAGCGGCAAAAAATTGCGAAGGGGAAAAAGCGGCGAAAGAAGAAAAACAACGCTATTCAATAACACTTAATAGACAACGGTTTTCAAAAACCGTTGTCGTAATCCCAAAAAAAGCGCACATAGACAACATTTTTCAAAAACTGTTGTCGTAGCCTTTAAAAACTGTTGTCGTAGCCCCAAAAAAACATAAATAGACAACGGTTTTTAAAAACCGTTGTCGTAGGCAAAAAATAATTGCTAAAAGACAACGATTTTTGTTAAAACCGTTGTTAAAAGGTAAAAAGACAACGATTTGGTATAAAACCGTTGTCGTTTGAGTTTTGTTGAATGCAGATTTTCTTGTAGTGTGTATGTATGGCATGACATGGTATTTTTGTGTTTTTCATACTAAAAATGAATGCAACACATGATGTCATGATATGTGATAAGCAATCAATCATGGCACTTTAGCATATATAAAATATACCTAGATAGACTATCTAAGTATCCTTAATCCTTTAGCTAAGTCTTTAAATTCTAATCCTAGATTGCCTATTGAAGAAATGCCACAACCTAACTTGGCATGTCTTTTACCCTTTCCTATTTGTGTCAATTGAAATTAAAAATTAAATCCTCAAATTTTATTTGGCACATTTTACTCTTTCTAAGAGTGACAATTTGGATTAAGGTTTACATTTCCCTTAATTCCATAGGAAAATGTCAAATTCCCACTTTGGCATTTCTTTTGCTTCTCTCAAGTGTGTCAATTTAAATTAGATTTAACTCCTCAAATTTTGACACATTTTACTCTTTCAAAAAGTAACACTAATAACCCTTCTCATTTTCAAAGGTTAGTAAAACCTTGAAAATGCTCTCCAAGTGCCAACTTCATCAAGGTTGGGTTGACTACCCTTCCAATTAGAGTTGACACTCTCTAAACCTATCTAGGGTGTAGAGAATATGCTCCTAGGAACCCAAAACCTATTGGTACTCCTTGGATGTTCTAGGTACTCACTAAGGATGACTTCCCTAGATACCTTCCTAAGGACCTTTCTAGGCTTCTTAGAAGCCTTGGTCACCTCTACTAGGTCACTCCTAGGGATAACTTCCCTTGTAACCTTCTTTGTGACTTTATTAGACTTCTTAGAAGTCTTAGTCATATTGGTCTTGCCAAAAGAACTTTTAGGGATTCCTTCCCTAGTATCCTTGACTTGACCTTTACACCTAGAGTTGGTCCCTTAGCTATGTGGAATCCTATGAAAAGAAGTCACATCCTTCTTGACTTTAGGTTTGTATCCCAAACCTCTATAGCCATTGGATGAGTTTTGTCTAGCTTTTCCTAGGTTATACTCATTTTGACCCCCAAACATGTTTTCCATTCTTGCTAGAGTCCCTTCTAAGTTATCAAATCTTGACCTCAAGACTTGGTTCTCCGTCATTAAATCCATAGATTTGGATTTTTATTGACCCTTATGAGCATTTCTATATTTTGGCATATATCTATAATCCTTAGAGTTATTGCCTAAGATACTATCTACCTTCCTAAACTTAGGTATGGTAGATCTAGCATGAGGAGGAATATATTTATCCTTAGTGCCATCATGCTTCCTACTTTCATGATAATTAGCATTAAAATGATAAAAATTACTTCTAGCATACTTTTTATCTTGTGTCAAAGGAATAGATTCATTAAATGATACCTTGTTTTTACCTTAGAAGCTCCCCCTAGGCTTGTGCTTCCTCCTTTGACTTTGGTTGGCTTCCTTTCTTTAGGACATTAACTTCGGTAATGTCCTCTTTGTTTGCATGAGAAGTACACAATGTGCTCCTTGCTTTTGTGTTCCGTGGGACCAACCACTTTAGGCTTCTCCTTAGCCTTGGTTGTCACTTGGCCCTTCTTCTTGGCCAATTTTAGACACTTGCTCTTATAGTGTCCATGTTCCCTATACTCAAAGCAAATGATATAATTTTTATTATTTACAATCGAAATTTCTATACCTTTTCTTGTAGGGGTTGCATCATCTTCTTCTTCTTCTCCTCTTGAGGGTGTGGGTGCTTCCACCTCTTCAACTCTTGAGGATGTGGATACTTCCACCTCTTCCTCTCTTGAAGATGTAGAAGATCTCTCATCTTCTTCCTTCTCCTCCTCTTCCTTCTTCCCCTCGAATGTTGACCTTATGTCAACATCAAATTGGTCCTTCTCTTCTTGGACCAATGAGCCCTTCTCCTTAGGCTCATCCACTCCTTGAAATTGAGTGGGGTTCTCATGATAGGCAATGACCTTTTTCTAAAGATCACTTGCACTCGTGCATTCACCTACACTCAAAATTATGTTAGAGGGTAATAGATTTAACAAAATTTTTGTTACCTCCTTATCCGCCTCTGCTTGCTCCCTTTGTTCCTCGGTCCAATGTCGAGGTCGGAGGTGCTTCCCCTTTTTGTCCTTTGGAGGCTCAAATGGATCTTCCAATGCAACCCATTGGTTCCAATCCATTTAGAACCAAGTTTCCAACCTCGTCCTCTAATAGTTGAAATCTTTTTTGTCATACAGAGGTGGAATTCGGATATCCCATCCGAGAGGTCCTTCGGACTCCATCTTCTTCTTCCTTTAGCTTCTTGCTCACTTGGAGGTTAGTCCGTAGAAGAGTGACCTCGCTCTCATACCAATTGTTGGGACCGATGTGTCCAGCTAGAGGGGGGTGAATAGCTTCTCGTCGCTTTCTCTTTGGTTGTGTCGTCTTGATGATATGCAGCAGAAAGAAAGACACAACAAACCAAAACGTTAACACCTAAGATTTACTTGGTATCCACCTCAAGAAGAGGTGACTAATCCAAGGATCCACACATGACACGCTATCTCCACTAAGAAAAACTCCTTCTCGGTCGCAACTGGAGGCGGAGAAGCCTCGTACAAACTCACACACAACAACACAACTCACACAAGAAGAAAATACAAGATATAAATGAAATACACCCTTCTTCTTGCTTATTTGTTGCTTGTTGTTGCCTCTTGAAGCTTGGGAATGCACCCAAGCGCCTTCAAGAACTGGCGGTGAAGATCGGAAGAAGCTCGCGTGAAAATCAATGAAGATTGCAGGAGAAGAACACAAAGTTCTGGAGAAGAAAACACTCCACCCAGGCTATATACAGTGCCTCTAATTGATTGAAATCAACCCCAATCGATTGCCACATCAGCACCGCTCCATCGCAGTCGTCCATCACCTGCATCCTGCGCAACGGTAAAATCTCAATGGATCGGCCAATCGATTAGGATAGTCTCAATCGATCCACCGATCGATTCAGATGCTTTATGTGTTCTTGCGATCGCGCGAGAACTCCCAGCTCCAATCGATCAACCAATCGATTGGAGATTCCCAATCGATTGCCTGATCGATTAAGAAGGCCTCTGTGCTCGCGACTCATGCTCCCAATCGATCGACCAATCAATTGGGGCATTTCTTCCTTCGCAGTACACTCCAATCGATCGGTTGATCGATTGGACCCTGGTTCAATCGATTGCCCAATCGATTGACCATCCTGGACTTGACTCAATTTCAAGTCCAAAGTCTCCAACCCAACTCCCGGTCAAACGTGACCTGTTGGGTCTCCATGCCTAGCATTTGGCCACACCCGACCAACCTCGAACTAGCCTCCTCCATCAGCCTCGCGTCCCTCGAATATCTCCCCATCCTTCACGCCTTACCTTCAGGAGCTTCCTTTGGCCTCATCCTAGTTGTTGGGTCTTCCTTGCCAAGTCATACCAAGACTTACCTTGCCAAGACCACATGCTTAGACTTACACCCTTTGCCAAGATCACACTTGGACTTTCCAATTGCCTGGCTCCTCACCAGAACTTTTTCCTTTGCCAAGATCACACTTGGACTTTCCAACTGCCTGGCTCCTCACCAGGACTTTCCACTTGCCTGACTACTCACCAGGACTTTCCAATTGTCTGGCTCCTCACCAGAACTTTCTCCTACCTAGCTCCTCACTAGGACTTTCCCGTTGCCTGGCTCTTCACCAGGACTTTCTCCTGCCTAGCTCCTCACTAGGACTTTCCCGTTGCCTAGCTCCTCACCAGGACTTTCCCCTGCCTAGCTCCTCACTAGGAATTTCCAAATGCCTAACATCCAATTAGGACTTTCCCATGTTAGTGAGAGCCCTAGAGCCAATTATGTGATGATTGTTGTATGGACTCGATGTATCATATTCCTATATATATATATAAAGGCATTTTTTTATGGTTATTATACTTACTTGTATTGGTGCCAAATAACTAAGTATAATAGCGTCCTTGAGTGGAAGGTTCTTATCTATATCAATCGATTGGTTGAATTGATAGTGAGAAGATATAAAGAACATTACTCTTAATCATTCCTAGTCAAGTATTAACATTCAAGAACAATGTTAATGCGATGAGACTAGCATGTAGGTCAACTCGATGACTTGATCTCACAAGTCATAGATATTAGATATCAAGTTGACACATGAGTATACATTGGAGAATGTATACTGAATGACTCGCCATGAGAAAGTATCATGGATCGTTATATGAGTGTCATATACTTTCTCATGTGACTATTAGTCCTTGGACCTAAAGTCACCATGGTTCCCTACATAAGGAGTTGCATACTTTGGCTTCGTCAAACGTCACCCGTAAATGGGTTGACTATAAAGGCGATTACTGGGTATGTAACAAATTATGCGGAGGGATGTGAGTGATGTAGATGGGATCTATCCCTCCTATATGACGGGAGTGATATCATGATTTTTGATAGAGTGAGACCACTAAGTGCATGGTCATGCCCAAATGAGTCAATATGAGATATTGAGCTCATTTGATTATATTGAGTCTACTTGGAGTTCAAGACATAAATTGATTAGAGGATGACGCGGTCTATGCCTCAATTGATCAAGTTAGATGTCAATGATAGAAGGACATTGCCACATATTGTGAGAGTCACAATTAGTAGTCACAAAGGTGATGTTGGATCTCAACATTCTTGTAACTTGGGTAGTAATGATCTGTTGCTAGATACCTCTCATTACTTATGTTTCTAAATGGGTTTAGGAGCATTGCCAACGTTACAAGAACCTATAGGGTCACACACAAAGGACAATTAGATGGAGATTAGGTTCATATGATGGACCAAGAGGATTAGGTTCATATGATGAACCAAATTGGATTAAGAGTAATCCAAATTAGACTAATTGAGTTGGACTCAATTTGATTCATGTGTCGAATGAGTCTAATTTAGATTATGATTCATTGAGTCAATTTAAACCAATGAATAGAGATTCATTAAATTAAATTGATTTGAATCAAATATTATATTTGATCAACCATGAGAGATAAGATGTCAAGTTTGACTTGACTTGAGAGGGAAGATGAAGGGTTAAGTTTGACTTGACCAAATGCCACCTCATTGTGACTTGGCATGGGGCCGACCAATGATGATGTTCCACATCATCAAGGCTATATCATTGTGTGCCACCTCATGAGGAAGACCAAGAGCCATGACTCTTGTTATTACATGGAGGTATAAAACACCTCCATGAGTGGCCGGCCACATTAGTGTGGAAGTTACAATTGTGTGCTCATTCACTTCTTCTTTTTCCTCTCATCTCTTCTCTCCCTCTCCTCCATTGCCGAAACCATACAAGGGTGCTAGCACACTCTAAGTGGTTTTTCTTCACCTTTTGTCCGTGTGGATACGTGTAGAGGAGTGTACACTTGACACTCTACGAGATCTGGCAACCGTTTGGACGAGCGGGATAAGCGAAGGGCATCGCTTCAAGGGTAATGCTCTTTTCATGTAGATCTAAGGTAGATCTAGTGTATACAAACATGTACAAGATTATTTTATATATTTTCACACGGATCCTGCTAGCTTCGGGGTTTCCGCAACGCAAAAATCGGTTTTTGCGGCTCGAAATGCTAACAGTGGTATCAGAGCCACATGCGAAGCTTGTACATGTTTTGTTTTTGTTATTATGAAAAGGTTTCATATTTGTAAGTTTCTATAATTTTTCTATTTTTATGGATTTTGTGAGTATTTTTCTTGTAGAGGCAAAGCAACAAGTGCTTGGACACTTGTAGGCTTCATCTACCAAGAAAAACCTTCCGAAACGGCAAGATCTGGCCCAAACAAAATTATTTTTGTTTGGGATAGCGACTTAAGGTGATGTTAGATCAAGATGGGACACTCGTGATATTCATTTCGCGAGAAGGGGCGCTGCCCCTAACCCCGCAACGGGCATTGTCTCATGATCGCGCCCGAAAATTGCTAATCGGGACCGCCGGGAAGTTTTAATTCATAAAATTGATAAAAAAAAAAAGTAGTAAAATTATAGAAATTTATGTACAATACATAATTTATAATTATGTATGATATTGTGATGATCATGGTCCAAAAACCCAATTTGATTGGATAAAATTGTGTTGTAATTCATAATATGGCATGCGCGCCATTTTTTGTATTGTGCGTGTTGTATATGATATACGACCTGTGTGTCGTGACTCCCCTTTTATGTTCCTATTGTAAATAGATTTTAGACTCGAATGTAACTTGAGTTTCATATTTGTAATGTACAAAATGAAGCGGTGGAAGGTCCACTCAAGAAGGAGCTACGAGGAGGGTGATTTCAACACATGGCGGTCAAAAGGAGACGCTTGAAGAAGCCGTTAAACCGAGGTTGACCGTCCGATCTTTTCATTGGCTTGAAAAGATCGTAGTAGGGCCATGACCTCATCACAAATTATTTTTCTTATGTGTATGTGATACATGCTAATGTAGGGTAATTAGTGTCTTAATGTGTATATGATACATATTCATGATTAGATTAGATCTTAATCAAGTCAACTCGAAATGCCTACCAAGTTTTGATACTCATCACTACCTCGATCATTTGTTGTTGTTGAATCTGCCAAAGCAGAGCAACGCATATTATCTTGGTAGGGTGCGGAAGGACAATCTTGGTCCCGCGTATCAAAGCTTGGATGAGTACAAACTCAATTAGATTGAGTAAAACTAGTTAACTCAATTGGATCGGGTAAAACTATAGGCATTTTCCAACGGTTGGATAAACAAGAGTTGCATAGAGATGTAATTAATAATTAGTTATCTACCAATCATACTAAGTCTTGGGCGATTTAGCCAAAGCTAACTCAAGGCGTAGTATGATGTGGATCTTGTCCCACGAGAATTATAGCTAGTAGGTATCAATCTAGTAGTGTGGTTTGACCACATCCATGACTTGATTTTACAAAAATCCTATAATTCAGTGGGAGCATCATTTAGTTAAAGGCCTAATT
Source organism: Zingiber officinale (assembly GCF_018446385.1). Lineage (NCBI taxonomy): Eukaryota > Viridiplantae > Streptophyta > Magnoliopsida > Zingiberales > Zingiberaceae > Zingiber > Zingiber officinale. Next base: position 91,855,072 of record NC_056002.1, on the reverse strand, counting down.
AAATGATCAGTGGAATATGATATTTACTCTTTGCTTTATTTATGTTGTAGATTGCCATGTCGACAAACACGAACACTTTCTCCTTGCGTTCTGTCCTTGACAAGGACAAGCTCAATGGAGCTAATTTCCTGGACTAGTACAGGAATCTGAGAATCATTCTCACATAAGAAAGAAAACTGTACGTCCTGGAGCAGCCCATTCCGGAGGCACCTCTTGCCACTGTCACGCGAGCTGACCGAGATGCTTATAAGAAGCATCAAGATGATGCATTAGATGTGTCATACCTCATGCTCGCAACCATGAACTCTGAGCTTCAGAAGCAACACGAGTTGATGACTGCTTATGATATGGTTGAACATCTTCGTCAACTATATCAAGGACAAGCAAGGTACGAGAGATTCGAGATCTCTAAGGCACTGTTTCAGTGCAAGATGCAAGATGGGACTCCCGTAGGTCCATATGTACTCAAGATGATTAGGTATATAGAGAACCTACAGAGGTTGGAATTCCCACTTGGCCAAAAACTGGCCACTGACTTGATCTTGCAATCCTTGCCAGAACGTTACTGTCAATTTGTCATGAATTACAACATGAACGAAATTGATAAGTCACTGCCTGAGCTGCTAAGCATGTTGCGAACTGCTGAGCTCAACCTTAAGAAGGTAAATCCCAACTCCATTCTGATGGTGCAAAAGCATAAAGGCAAGGGCAAGCATAAAAGCAAGGGAAAGTCCCAAGCCAAGGGCAAAGGCAAGGTAATGAAACCTAAAGGAGGGGTTGCCAAGGATGCTACCTGCTTCCACTACAGTCAGACTAGACACTGGAAGAGGAACTGCAAAGTATACCTGGAAGATCATAAGAAGAAGAGAAATGAGGTTTCTACTTCAGGTATATATGTTATAGAAGTCAATCTCTCTATTTCTTCATCATGGGTATTAGATACTGGATGTGCTTCTCACATGTGTACTAATGTACAGGCATTGAGAAATAGCAGGACATTGACGAAGGGCGAGGTGGACCTACGAGTAGGCAATGGAGCACGGGTTGCTGCTGTTGCTGTAAGAACTTACTTTCTATCTCTACCTTCTGGGCTTGTACTAGAATTAGATAAATGTTGTTATGTGCCTGCTCTCACAAAGAACATCATTTTAGTTTCTTATTTAGACAAGAAAGACTTTTCTTTTATAATAAAGAACAAATGTTGTTCTATTTATTTGAAAGATATGTTCTATTGTAGTGCACCTCTGACGAACGGACTCTACATTCTAGACTTAGAGAACCCCATCTATAACATAAGTACCAAAAGGTTCAAGTCAAATGAAATGAACCGAACCTATATCTGGCATTGTCACTTAGGTCATATAAATGAGAATCGCTTATCCCAGCTCCATAAAGATGGTTTGCTGGACTCATTTGATTTTGAATCATATGAGACTGTGAGTCATGCCTACTGGGCAAGATGACCAAGACTCCCTTTAGTGGATACAATGAAAGGGCAACTGACTTGTTAGGACTTATACATAGTGATGTATGTGGCCCTTTCAATGTCACTACCAGAGGTGGTTATATGTACTTCATTACATTTACTGATAACTTCAGTAGATATGGTTATGTGTATCTGATGACACATAAGTCGCAATCCTTTGAAAAGTTCAAAGAATTCAAGAATGAAGTACAAAACTAGCTTGACAAAAGTATTAAGATACTTCGATCAGATCGAGGTGGTGAATACCTTAGCCATGAGTTTCGTGACTATCTAGCTGAGTGTGGGATTCTATCCCAACTCAATCATCCTGGAACACCACAGTGGAATGGTGTATCCAAAAGGAGGAATCGTACCCTATTAGATATGGTGCGATCTATGAAGAGTCACACAGATCTTCCTATATCCTTTTCGGGATATGCTCTAGACACAACAACCTTCACACTTAACTGTGTTCCATCCAAAGCTGTGATAAAGACACCATATAGGATATGGACTGGGAGAGATGCCCAGATGTCTTTTATGAGGATTTGGGGTTATGAGGCTTACGTTTGACGTCAAGTCTCAGACAAACTGGGACCCAAATCCGATAAGTGCTATTTTATAGGATATCCCAAGGAAACGAAGGGATATTACTTCTATATTCCCAGTCACCACAAAGTGTTTGTGGCTAAGACTGGGGTATTTCTAGAAAAGGACGTTGTTTCTAGAAAAACTAGTAGGAGTACGTTCGATCTTGAAAAAGTTCAAGATATGGGCCATAGCACTGAAGCTTTGATGGAAGTTGAACTGGAACCACAAAACGTTGTGGATAATGAGATTGTTGCACAAGGAGTTGAGGAACAACAACCAGTTCAAGTAGACCTACCTCTTCGCAGGTCTGACAGGGTACATCGTCAGCCTGAGATATACTCATTTCTCTTGTCTGACCATGACGACGTTATGCTCGTTGAGAATGAGCCTACCTCCTATCAGGAAGCTGTGATGAGACCAGATTCTGAGAAATGGCTAGAGGCCATGAGATCCGAGATGGAATCCATGTACACCAACTAAGTATGGACTTTGGTTGATCCACCTGAAGGCGTCAAACCCATTGGGTGTAAGTGGGTCTTTAAGAGAAAGACTGACATGGATGGACTTAATACTTATAAGGGTCGTTTGGTAGCTAAAGGTTTCAAGCAAATCCATGGTATTGACTATGATGAAACTTTTTCTCCAGTAGCGATGTTTAAGTCCATTCGGATCATGCTTGCTATTGCAACATACCACGATTATGAGATCTGGCAGATGGATGTCAAAACCGCGTTTCTGAGTGAAAACTTGCTCGAGAATGTGTACATGACACAACCTGAGGGTTTTGTAGATCCACTGCATACTGGCAGAGTATACAAGCTGCATAAGTCCATTTATGGACTAAAGCAAGCTTCTCGGAGCTGGAATCTTCGATTCGATGATGCGATCAAACAGTTTAGTTTCATCAAGAACGAAGATGAACCATGTGTCTACAAGAAGGTTGTTGGGAACACAGTTGTCTTCCTTGTATTGTATGTGGATGACATACTACTCATTGGAAATGACATCCCTTTGCTGCAGTCTGTAAAGACTTGGCTGGGGAATTGTTTCTCAATGAAGAACTTAGGGGAAGCAACCTGTATTCTAGGCATAAAGATCTATAGAGATAGATCTAAGAGATTTCTTGTCCTAAGTCAAAGTATATATATTGACACGGTATTACTACAGTTTGCCATGCAGAATTCCAAGAAAGGATTTATGCCGATGTCACATGGTGTGAGTCTTTCGAAGACTCAAAGTCCCTCTTCTAGAGAGGAGAGAGACCGCTTGGATAAGATCCCTTATGCTTCAGCCATAGGATCTATCATGTACGCCATGTTATGTACTCGTCCTGATGTATCTATGCTTTGAGCATGACAAGTAGATACTAGTCAGATCCAGGTGAACGTCACTGGATAACAGTCAAGAATATTCTCAAGTACTTGAGAAGGACTAAAGAATATTTCTTGATATATGGAGGCGATGGCGAACTAGCTGTAAAGGGTTATAGTGATGCCAGTTTCCAAACTGACCAAGATGATTACAGATCGCAGTCTGGGTTCGTGTTTTGTTTGAATGGTTGTGCTGTGAGCTGGAAGAGTTCGCAGAGGTTAATGTCGCTGATCCCTTGACCAAGGCTTTGGCACAGAGAAAGCATGATGGTCACATTAGGTCATTGGGTCTTAGAGCCTACACTGATTGCCACTAGTGCTAGTGGGAGATTGTTAGTGAGAGCCCTAGAGCCAATCATGTGATGATTGTTGTATGGACTCGATGTATCATATTCCTATATATATAAAGGTATTTCTTTATTGTTATTATACTTACTTGTATTGGTGCCAAATAACTAAGTATAATAGCGTCCTTGAGTGGAAGGTTCTTATCTATATCAATCGATTGGTTGAATTGATAGTGAGATGATATAGCGAACACTACTCTTAATCATTCCTAGTCAAGTATTAACATTTAGGGACAATGTTAATGTGATGAGACTAGCATGTAAGTCAACTCAATGACTTGATCTCACAAGTCATGGATATTAGATATCAAGTTGACACATGGGTATGCATTGGAGAATGTATACTGAATTACCCGCCATGAGAAAGTATCATGGATCGTTATATGAGTGTCATATACTTTCTCATGTGACTATTAGTATGACTATCAGTCATTGAACTTGAAATCACCATGGTTCCCTACATAAGGAGTTGCATACTTTGGCTTCGTCAAACGTCACCCGTAAATGGGTGGACTATAAAGGCGATTACTAGGTATGTAACAAATTATACGGAGGGATGTAAGTGATGTAGATGTAATCTATCCCTCCTATATGACGGGAGTAATATCATGATTCTTGATAGAGTGAGACCACTAAGTGCATGGTCATGCCCAAATGAGTCAATATGAGATATTAAGCTCATTTGATTATAGTGAGTCTACTTGGAGTTCAAGACATAAATTGATTAGAGTATGACACGGTCTATGTCTCAATTGATCAATTTAGATGTCAATGATAGAAGGACATTGTCACATATTGTGAGAGTCACAATTAGTAGTCACAAAGGTGATGTTTGATCTCAACATTCTTGTAACTTGAGTAGTAATGATGTGTTGCTAGATACCGCTCATTACTTATATTTCTAAATGGGTTTAGGAGTATTGCCAACGTTACAAGAACCTATAGGGTCACACACAAAGAATAATTAAATGGAGATTAGGTTCATATGATGGACCAAGAGGATTAGGTTCATATGATGAACCAAATTGGATTAAGAGTAATCCAAATTAGACTAATTGAGTTGGACTCAATTTGATTCATGTGTCGAATGAGTCTAATTTAGATTATGATTTATTGAGTCAATTTAAACCAATGAATAGAGATTCATTAAATTAAATTGATTTGAATCAAATATTAGATTTGATCAACCATGGGAGATAAGAGGTCAAGTTTGACTTGACTTCAGAGGGAAGATGAAGGGTCAAGTTTGACTTGGCCAAATGTCATCTCATTGTGACTTGGCATGGGGTCGGCCAATGATGATGTTCCACATCATCAAGGCTACATCATTGTGTGTCACCTCATGAGGAAGACCAAGAGTCATGACTCTTGGTATTACATGGAGGTATAAAACACCTCCATGAGTGGTCGACCACATTAGTGTGGAAGTTACAATTGTGTGCTCATTCACTTCTTCTTCTTCCTCTCATCTCTTCTCTTCCTCTCCTCCATTGCCGAAACCATACAAGGGTGCTAGCACACTCTAAGTGTTTTTTCTCCACCTTTTGTCCGTATGGATACGTGTAGAGGAGTGTACACTTGACACTCTACAAGATCCGGCAACCATTTGGATGAGTAGGATAAGCGAAGGGCATCGCTATAAGGGTAACGCTCTTTTCATGTAGATCTAAGTAGATCTAGTGTAGACAAACATGTACAAGATTATTTTACATATTTTCGCACGGATCCGGCTAGCTTCGGGGTTTCTACAACGCAAAAAGTGATTTTTGCGGCTCAAAATGCTAACATCCCAGTCAAGTCTCCTGTCAACCTTGACCTACTTGACTTGTATTCTCATCAACCTAGTCAACCCTTTGACCATCTCCATAATCGGACGATTGCTCCAGCAATCTCCTTATATTGTCAAACATAAAAACTCAAATCCCGGCTCAAGCTTGACTCAACTCAAGCTTAGTCAAACTGGTCAAACTTGACCTAGGGAAATTGTCCCAACAAAGAATAGGGTTTAAGGTCGCCGCTTAACTACTGATGGAGACAAGAGTTTAAGGTCATCGCTCGACCACTGACATAGACAGGGATTTAAGGTCGCCGCTCGACCGTTGATGGAGATAAGGTTTTAAGGTCGTCGCTCGACCGCTAATGGAGACAATGGTTTAAGGTCGTCGCTCGACCGTCGGTGAAGACTAGGGTTTAAGTTCACCGCTCGACCGTCAGTGAAGACTAGGGTTTAAGGTCGTCGCTTGACCGCTGATGGAGACAAGGGTTTAAGGTCGCCACTCGACCGCTGATGAAGACAAGGTTTTAAGGTTGTCGCTCAACCGCTGATGGAGACAAGGGTTTAAGATCGCCGCTTGACTATCGGTGAAGATTAGGGTTTAAGATCGCTGCTCGACCATCGGTGAAGACTAGGCTTTAAGGTCGCCGCTCGACTGCTGATGGAAACAAGGATTTAAGGTTGTCGCTTGACCGCTGACATAGATAGGGATTTAAGGTCACCGCTCGACTGCTAATGGAGACAAGGTTTTAAGGCCACCGCTCGACTGCTGATGGAGATAATGGTTTAAGGTCGTCACTCGACTGTCGGTGAAGACTAGCGTTTAAGGTCGTCGCTCGATCGTCGGTGAAGACTAGGGTTTAAGGTCGTCGCTTGACCGCTGATGGAGACAAGGGTTTAAGGTCGTCGTTCGACCGCTGATGGAGACAAGGTTTTAAGGTCGCTACTCGACCACTGATGGAGACAAGGGTTTAAGGTCGCCGCTCGACCGTCAATGAAGACTAGAGTTTAAGATCGCCGCTTGACTGTCGGTGAAGACTAGGGTTTAAGGTCGCCGCTTGACCGTCGGTGAAGACTAGGGTTTAAGTCACCACTCGATCGCTGATGGAGACAAGGGTCTAAGGTCGCCGCTCGACCACTGACGTAGACAGGGGTTTAAGGTCGCCGCTCAACCGTCGGTGAAGACAGGGGTTTATAGTCGCCGCTCGACTTTTAACTTGGTCTGATCGACCCAAGATTCTGGAAAACTTTGGTTTTTATTCATGTTGGCCCTGCATTCAGAAGGCATATACATTTATATTTGCTCACGCACCTCTCACCCGGGCCTGTAGGATTAAACATGATTCGCACTTCACGGCCACTCGAGTCGTTTCCCATTTTCATCTTCCAAGTAATAGGCCCCCGAGCGGAGTTTCTATACGATCTTGTAAGGTCCCACCCATGGTGCCTCGAATTGGTGACGTCGCCAACTAGGTTGATTGTCTTCCAAACCAAATCACCAACCTGGAAGGACCTCGGGATCATCCTCCTGCTGTAGTTTTGCCTCATCCGCTGTCGGTAAGCCATTAGTTAACCGACCGCTTTATCCCACACTTCATCCACCAAGTCGAGCTCCATTAGCCTTCGCTCACCATTTCCTTTGTCGTAGAGTTTCACCCCGTCGGATTCTACTCCAACCTCTACAGGAACCACTGCTTCTCCTCCGTACACCAACTGGAATAGTGTTATCCTGGTCGGCTGTTTGGGATTCATGCGAAGTGCCCACAAGACACTTGGGAGCTAGTTAACCCAGCTACCTCCTGCGTGGTCGATCCGAGTTCGTAAGCCTCTAAGGATGTCTCAGTTTGTGACCTCTGCCTGATCGTTGCTCTAGGGTTAGGCGACTGATGTGAAGGTCTGTTGGATGTCATAGCCTTCGCACCACTCCCGTAGCTTCTAACCCGCGAACTGCCTCCCATTATCCGTGACGAGCTGGCAAGGGATGCCGAACCAACAAAGGATGTGCTTCCAAATGAACTTGATGACCATCTGTTCGCTTATCTTTATAGAGGTTCAGCCTCCACCCATTTTGAAAAGTAATTCACAGCAACGAGCAGGAACCTTCACTGACCGGTCGCCATGGGAAATGATCCTGCGATGTCCATATCCCATTGGTCTAACGGGTAGGATACCGTGGGCGTCTTCATCTCTTCGGTTGGTCGGTGTGAAATATTGTGATATTTTTGGCAGGATAGGCATGTGACTATCATCCGAGTGGTATCCTGTCGGAGCATTGGCCAAAAGCATTCGACCAAGAGAATCTTTCGAGCTAGCGAACGACCGCCCGGATGGCTTCCACAAGAGCCTTGGTGCACTTCTTGCAAGATGTACGTTGTATCCTCTGGTCCAACACACTTGGGCAAAGTCCTAGAGAAGGCTCTTTTGTACAACTAATCTCCAACCAAGGTGAATTATCCAGCCCTCTTCTTTAATAGATGTGTCGCTTCCTTGTTGGCCGACATGTTGGTGCAGTAGGCCGGCAAGAGAGGAGGGGTGAATTGCCTGAAACAAAAAATACCCTCCTCGTTCTCTCAACTCTTAAGGTGCAACAATAATAAATAAAAATAAAAGAACAGAATTAAAGAAGAGACTCAGGGATTGACTTGGTTACAACCTAGGTGGTTGTTAATCCAAGGCGATTGAAAAGCTCAGTCAGAATTTTCTTCTCTGAAGGCGGAGACGCCTTTTACACAATAAAAGCTTAAGTAGTTGCTAGGAAGTTAGTACAAGAGTTGATAATTAATTCCCTAGCTCCAGGGCCCTTTTTATAGGGCATGAAAACTCAATCTTCGGCTTGAGGGCGCCTCCCATAAGCATGGAGGGTGCCTCCAGCGTGGCATTTGGATAAAGTTTTATCCAAATACGAAACGGTCACTTTGACTGGTTGGAGGGCGCCCTCAACACTATGGAGGGTGCCCTCAATGCTATAGCGTATAAATAGCTCTAGCTTTCCTTTGGATCTTACGCTGCTCCGGTGATTCTGGCCAACCGAAATAGAGCTCATCCGAACCCAATTTCTGGCCTTCTTCTCGAGCAGGCTTCCACTCCGACTTCTCATCCCTCGAACGTTGCGTACGTTCTTCTCATCCACCGGTGTATTCTTGCACAACTCTTTCATCCCTCAGATACACCAAGTCCGTCGGCTCCCTTCCTGTGCAGTTGGCTCCCTTCCTGTGCAGTCCTTCTCGCCAGCTGCGTCTTCCGATAGACTTCCTGTGCTCCTAAACTCCTGCACACTTAGACACAGGGATCAAACCAAACAAAATGTAACCTAACTTGATTGATCACATCAAAACAATCACGGGGTCCAACAATTTCTCCCTTTTTGATGTGCATCAACCCAAGTTCAAGTTAGGGTAATAACATACAAGTAATAATTTAAAGAAATTATCATACTAATAATTTAAGCATAAAAATTACAATAAAAGAAATTATAATATTTAAATTAAAAATTTTCTAAGCTAACATAAAAATATTCTCTGAAGTTATAATAATTTCCTCCCCCTAAACTTGTACCTATTTCTCCCCATTTGATCACATCAAAAAAAAAATCAATGTACAAATTTTTAAAAATTCCAAATAAAAATTTTCAAATTTTCAAGTTAAACAAAATTTGAAACAATTTCCATGTTAGAAATTTTAAAAAAGGATTTGAAACGTTTAAATAGTTGACAAGAATTTAAAAGCATTATCTTAATTGCTTATCAGTTTGTCAATTAAATATTTAATTTGATAATCGGATTCCAAGCTGTGATGAGGCACTAGGCCTTCTTGGTTATTGGATCATCAACCACTTCTAAACAAAGCCTTTTAAGAAATTTAAACATTTAATTTCTTCTGAAAGCCTTGATTAACAGAAGGTTTAATCTAGATATGATTTTGGAACCCAATAGAGGTTCCTTCCTACTGGGTTAGTTAGATATCTGGGGGGCACATATCCTTTAGGTATTCTTCTAAGTTGTCCTTGATGTTTTCTAATGTACCAGTTTAATTTCCCATAAATCTTAAGTTTTGACTTTTGAAAATTGTTTGATTTTTAACATGTATCTGTTTTCAAATTTTCAATTTGTAATTTTAATTTTTCATTTTCTGATTTCAAGTTATCTAACATTCTGTTTAACTCAACATTCTCTTTTTCTATTTTTACTAAATCTTTTGAAAGTACTTTAATGAACTTAAAAGAGTGCTTAGGTGAAAGAGTATGTACCTCACTTACTGTAAGTGCTAATGCTCCCTCTTCATTGCTACTTTCTACCGATGATCCTCCCCCTTCATCTATGCTCATCTCTGAGCTGGTCTCATCTTCTTCTTGATGGTTTGCCATTAGGGCTAGTCCGACGTATGCTTCAACTTCATATTCGGAGGATGATGAATCCTCCCACGTGACTTTGAGGTTATATTGTTGAAGCAATCTAGGTGCCCTAGGTTTTGATGTTTGGGCAAAGATTTAAGTTAGGTTTATTGTTGTATCTGATATGCATTGTGAGTGTGCAGGATATAGGTACAACAAGGAAAGCCCAAGTGTGATCTTGATAAAGGAGGAAAGTCCAAGAATGAGTCTTGGCGGTGTAAGTCCAAGCATGTAGTCTTGGCAACGTAAGTCCAAGTGTGACTTGGCAATGGATGAAGTCCCGGAGGTGAGGAGCCTCTTGGTAAAGGAAGACCCGACAATATAGACAAGGCCGAAGGAAGCTCCAGAAGGCAAGACGTGAAGGATGGGGAGACATCCGAGGGACGCGAGGCTGATGGAGGAGGCTAGAAGGCTAGGTCTAGGTTGGTCAGGCGAGGACGAGTGCATGAGAGATTGTACTCGGAATAAAATCTTAGTTTTAGGGTTTTACTGTAGCAGTACTGTAGCGTTACTGTAGCAGTCGACTAGTGCATGGACCAGTCGACTGATGCACTGTAGCAGAGAGTCGTTGGGCTGGCACCAGTTGACTGGTGCATGGACCAGCCGACTGGTAATGGGCAAATCAGGTTGCTGATTTGTTCCAAGCTCTATAAGAAGGAGCTTGGTGTAGCCAGCCAAGGTGACGAAATTAGACTTGGTTAAAGCCTAATTAGTAGTCACCAAACGTGCTCAAGGTTCTCTTGTGTCCAAGTGTTCTTGGTTGGTGTTGTGGTGAGGTTTCTCCACCCACAAGGAGTTGCTTGAGTAGCCGGAGTTTGCCGGGGGTTAATCCACCGAAGGATCGGGATCGTCCACCTTACGGACAGCCGTGGAGTAGGAGCAAGTTATCTCCGAACCACGTTACATTGACGTGCATTGGTTTGCATTTCTTTTCTTTGTCTTTTAGCTTTCATATTCGTATTTAGTTTCGTATTATTCCGCTGTGCAACTAACGAATACATAGGAAGCCATCGATTTGGGTGAGACGCTATTCACCCCCCCCCCCTCTAGCGGGCACATCGGTCCCAACATATATTTGGACCGAGCTAGTTTCTTGTTCTTTTCCTTATCTTTGCTCTTCAATTTTGGGCAGTCGTCTTTGATATGCCCTTCTTCATTGCAGTTGTAGCAACGGACGATCCTTTTGTTTCACTGATGCCTTCTTGACTGCGATTTAAACTTATTAGACTTAAGAAATTTATTGAACCTTTTTACCAGTAGAGTCGTTTTGTCTTCATCGATGGATGTCTCGGACTCTTGATCTTCCATTCTTGCCTTTAGGACAATATTGAGGTTTGTCTTTTCTATGTCTTTTGAATCTGTGATTCGAGATTTGTGAAGTTCGAAAGTAGAAAATAGATTTTCTAGTGTACTTATCTCAAAGTCCTTAAAGATATAGTATGCATCTACTAAGGACGCTCATTCTGAAGTTCTCGGGAAGGCGTTGAGCGCATACCGAATCGAATCTCAGTTTGTTACTGATTCTCCGAGATTGTTTAGCTGAGTTATCAGCTCCTTGATTCATGCTTGGAGTTGTGCTACCTTTTCTCCATTGTTCATCCTCAGGTTTGTTAGCTAGGTTCAGAGAATGTCTCATCTTGCTAACTTTACTTCCGAGGTTCCTTCGTAGAGTTCTAGGAACTTCTCCCAAAGATCTTTGGCAGAGTCATAACTGCCAATTCAATTGACCTCTTGGGGTGGAAGAACACTAAGCAGATGGAACTCTACTTTGCCATTTGTCACGAAGTCGGCTTGCTCCTTCTTCGTCCATTAGTATTCTTCTTTATCTTTTGGAACTGCAAAGCCGTATTTCATAATTAACAGAATTTCAAAATCTGTTTTGAAAAATACCTCCATCCGACATTTCCATTGTCCAAAGTCTCTGTCAAATTTTGGAGGGTGAATGCTTGCACTGGCCATTGTCTTGATCTTGATGCTTTAGTCGATGGTTAGTTCTTCTGAGACGGTTAGGCTCTGATACCAATTGTTAGTGTAGCGGGTCAGCAAGAGGAGAGGGGTGAATTGCCTGAAATAAAAAAAAATACCCTGCTCGTTCTTTCAACTCTTAAGATGCAACAATAATAAATAAAAAAAAAGAACATAATTAAAGAAGAGACTCAGGGATTGACTTGGTTACAACCTAGGTGGTTGTTAATCCAAGGCGGTTGAAAAGCTCAGTCAGAATTGCCTTCTCTGAAGGCGGAGATGCCTTTTACACAATAAAAGCTTAAGTAGTTGCTAGGAAGTTAGTACAAGAGTTGATAATTAATTCCCTAGCTTTAGGGCCCTTTTTATAGGGCATGGAAACTCTATCTTCGGCTTGAGGGCGCCTCACATAAGCTTGGAGGGCGCCTCCAGCGTGACATTTGGATAAAGTTTTATCCAAATACGAAACAAACACTTTAATTAGTTTGAGGGCGTCCTCAACCCTATGGAGGGCGCCCTCAATGTGGAGGGTGCCCTCAATGCTACAGCGTATAAATAGCTCCAGCTTTCCTTTGGATCTTCCACTACTCCATTCGTTTGGGTGATTACGGCCAACCGAAATAGGATTCACCCGAACCCAATTTCCAGCCTTCTCCTCGAGCAGGCTTCTGCTCCGGCTTCTCATCCCTCGAACGTCACGTACGTACTTCTCGTCCACCGGTGTACTCTTTCGTCCCTTGGACGCACCGAGCCCGTCGACTCCCTTCCCGTGTCGTCCTTCTTGCCAGCTGCGTCTTTCGCTCGACTTCCTATTCTCCTAAGCTCTTGCACACTTAGACACAAGGATCAAAACCAAACAGGATCTAACCTAACTTGGTTGATCACATCAAAACAACCATGAGGTTCAACACGGCGTACTTCCCGATCGGAGAAATTCGATTAGTGGTGTTCTCCTGTCGCTTGGAAAGATAACTCCCTCCATTTGATCAATATGCGCCACCAACGAAACCTTTTCAATCGACTGGTTGATCACGATCGGTGATAATAAACTATCTAACTCAACCAGTTCATCTGATGCTTGATTATTCGATCGGGGAATCTTCTGTATAGTGACTTCTTGAAAATTTACCTTTAACTTCTCGAAGACTTCTGCATATAACTTGAGTCGGGAGTTGCCACTACAAGAAAAACCCTCATAGACATCGGTGGAACAACAATAATTTTGAGCAAAAATCGATGTCTTTGAATATTTTACACCGGTTTTTCCAAAAACCGGTGTCTATGAGCGCAGATTTTCGCTCATAGACATCGGTTTTTTAGCCGATATCTATGAGCGCCTTTTTTTTTGTTAATAGACACCGGTTTTAACACCGGTTTTTAAAACCCGGTGTTAATGAACCAAAAATAATAATTTAATTTTTCCACCAGCCAAAATTTACAACACTTCACAAAGTTCCCTCCAAACCTAAACTAATATCGCGCTACTTCTCTCAGTCTAAACCTAAACCTCTTGACCATCTCTCTCAGCCTCATCTCCCTCTTCCCCTTACTGCATCTCTTCCCCTTCTTGGATCTTGGATCGATGAGGAAGATCAAAACCACCTGCTTCTTCTCCACGCTCGCCGGCATGATCTGGCCGGGCCAGTCCGGCGGCTCCGGCCTCACCGGCACCCACGGGGGCTCCGTTGAAGGCTCTTGCTTGCTCAACGACGGCGGCGAGCTCGTGTTGAGGCAAAAGGAAGCAGAGAACAGGGATGCGTCTCCTCCATTTCCTTGTTACTGCTGAAGCTCGAGAATCGATTCCTCCAACCTCTGAGCAAACTCCTCCACATTATCCTCCTCCGCCCGACCATCATCGACGCCGCCAGAAGGGAAGCACTCGGTCCTGGCGCCGAAGGCGCGGCGGCGTAAAAAGCCATGTCCAAGCGGCTGCCTTCCTCTGCCTCCCCCAACCTCCACCGAACCCAACGGTGGAGACAACGGCAGCGAAGACGGCGGCCTGCGACAGCGTCGTGGAGGCGGACCACGTCCCAGCGACCTGAACACCCATCTCCTCTCAATGTCTCCTCCGCCTCTGTGCTTTCAATGAAGTCAAACCTTACCTTTTCGTGACTGAAAACGTAGGCCTCCTCTCACCCTACCCGCCCATGGAAAGTGTTCATCAAGAACAATACTAAAACCGGACACTATCGCACGGTCTAGCACCAAGGAGATCTGGTGAACAATTTGGGCACTATTGCACGATCTGGCACCAAGGAAAAATTTGTAGCGAGGCAAGAGCAGCAGCCCCGTGCGCTTCCTTCACTGAAAGGAGTGAGCTTTGGTCGTGGATGCCTTCCTATCTCTGTCCTCAACCCTACTTGTGAAAAAGATCATCTTTGGCTGATCTCGCGCCTGGTGAGTTGTATTGGTAGTTCCTAGATAATTAATGGGTAACTGCTAGGTCAGAGGGAGGACGTCCATCTACGGAGTGTCATCCAGTTCGAAGTCAGGTGGGTCTCCTCTTTTTTAACTCCAGTGATTTGGTTGTCTCTGAGAGTTGATTTTTTGTTTCTTATACTTATTTTTTAGTAGCTAAAGCTGTGATATTTGGCACTTCATTTAACTCTGAGGAGCTCAATTCGACCTAAACTCTTTGCTTTCCCCGCCGTTAATAGGGCAGTTCCCTTCCTTGGTCGCCCGAGATTCCACTACGGAGGTGTTACTTGTTAGGGTTCCATTTCAATGTCTCCGTGGATCTGTTAGTTGATTTCTTCATTTGTCTTTTTTGTTTATAATTTTCCTGGATTTTTGTTTCTGGCTCCTAATTTCCTGTGAATCTACCTTCATCTCATTTTGCAAACTCCTGGATTTTTTCATTTCGCCGGTTGATATGGTTGCTCGAACAGGAATGTAGGTTGATTCCTCTCGGCGGCGGCGACGACATGGCTGAAGGGAGTGATGCGAGGGCGTGGGAGGAGCTGATCCCCGATGCCCTGGGCCTCATCTTCCGCAACCTCCCTCTCCAAGAGATCCTCACCGTTATTCCTAGGGTCTGCAAATCGTGGTCGCGGGTAGTGTTGGGCCCCTACTGCTGGCAGGAAATCGACATCGACGAGTGGAGCCAGCACTGCAAGCCAGAGCAACTCGATAAAATGCTTCACATGCTCATAGATCGCAGCTGTGGCTCCTTCCGCAGGCTCAGTGTTTCGGGCCTCCATACCGAGTCCATGTTCACCTTAATTGCAGACCAGTATGTAGATCTCATCTCATCTCATTCAAGCTGATTAATACCCTTGAATTTAATAGCTTGCATCTGCTTAATGCATGGAGATAGCTTCGTTAAATGATGACTTAATTAGTATGCCTGTCGCTATCACTCTCAATTATACAAATTGTTGATAAACAAACCAAGCTCGTGGTAGAAAATGACAAAAGTTCTCATGAAGTTATGCTTTATCTGGAGTCTTCCCTGTATCACCATGCAGAGTAACAAGGAGATGAACTGTTGGTAACAGTCGCCAGTGAAAATAGTGATTTTTCCATTGAGTTTCTGGTCGCCTTCGTTTTGGAAATTTCATCTTTTTAATGAAGGTCTATTTTAGATTTGTCTTTGCCAACTACATACATCATGGTACCTTCCTGTAGGAGTAACAACTAGAGGTGCAAAGGATAATCCACTTTTTATGCTTCCCTCATACTGATTTTTTTTTTTTTAAGTTTGTTGATAAATTCCTCTCGCCAATTACCACACTGTAACTTACCATTCTAGATGACATCTCTCTGGTAAATTTGTTCTTTGTTTGTTTGGAGGATAACACATTCATTCCTTGTTAGTAGGTCAATTTGAGTTTGGTGAGAACTTAGTCCTCTAAAAGATTTGGGTGAACTTTTGTTTCGATGACTGATCGTCACTATTGTTGTTCTTCTATCTGTCTAGTGCTGGTTCCCTTCAGAGGTTGGAGCTTCCAAGAAGTGAAATGAACGATGCCATTGTCAAACTTGTTGCACCAAGATTGTGCAATTTGACTTACTTGGATGTCAGCTACTGCTCAAAGATAGGTGCTTGTGCGATCGAAGCGTGTGGATCTCTCTCTTTCCGATCCCGATCACTACGCCCTCATCACTTCCGATTCCTTCGTCAAGGTAAAAGCATCGCACTCTTGGTTTCGGTTCCTACTTTAATCTCTTTTAGTCTTGATTTTGATCATTTACTTGCATTGAAATCATTAAACTATTCGTGAATTATCGATCTGCTGTAGTAATGCTGGTGAACTTGATGAAGGACTTGTTTTTATGAGGTCTTGTTAAGTGATGAAACCTTCTACATTGCTTTAAATGCAAGTAGTTGGTTGACTATCCAATTAGTGCCCTGTAATTTGTATACGGTTCATTAGTACCACAATGATTATGCGAGCATAAAAATGAAACAATAACATATTTTCAACTTGTCCAGTAATTTTTCATTCTTTAATTTGTTGGATACAAGTTCAATTGTTAATTAACTTCCATAATAGGGGAACAAATGGCCATCTTTTGGATTTGCAACTCTGTTTGACGTCAGCTATCATATTACTAAACTTTCATTCTGATAATGCCAAGGCGCAAAACTTCCAGATTGCTAGTTTTTGTTTTCTCTCTATATATTTTTTTTATAGATCATGAGTTACCTTGGACTTTTGTTATCAATAAACTCTTGCAATCTCCTCAAATACTCCTTATTATGTTGTTATGTATGTAGAAATATGAGCGGACAACAGGAGAACGTTGCAGCTCCAAAGTTGAATGAAAGGATATTGTCGTCATTGTCCAAGAGATCAGTGGATGTCCATCCTTGGCATGATCTTGAAACAAGTAACCGAAAACGAAAGAAACAGTTCCACTAATATTTACACATCTATTAATTTGATTTGTCTCAGTATCTGTTTCTGAACATGAATTTGTCTCCAGGTAAAGAGGCCCCTTTGTGTTCAATGTGGTAAGTGTACTTTTTTCCTTTTAACTGATAAAATGTACAAAATAAAGTATCAGAAGTGATATTGTTTTTTACAAATGCAAACTAATTTTGAGTAAATCATCTTTTTGCTCGTTTATCAAATTAGATTGCCTCCCAAAAGGATGCAAGGGTTAGATTTGAACCTGTTATTCATAGATCTATCACTATATGATGTGGTTGAGATAATTGATGAATGTTTATCTTTTTAAGCATTCCAATTAGTCATCTTGTTATCTGGTGCTCTTATTGCATTTCCAACTAAGATCTTTGGTCTTGGTTTACTAATATATTATTTATGTGTTTTTACAGTTTACAAATCTCAAGTACTCCAGAGTTGAAATTGATGAAGTGCGGTTCGAGTGGGCTGAATGCATGCTAGATTACATTTGAAGTGCGGTTCTACCTTGATGTGTTAAAAGAATGTTCTACCTTGATTTTGATATCTATTAGCTAACTTTTGATGTAAAAAGAATGTTTGGGTATTTTATGGATACTGTTGTAAGAAGATTATTTATATAATTTGTGAATATTTGTGTATTTTATGGATATTGTTGAATGAAGAATATTTGTATAATTTGTAAATATTTGTGTATTTTTTTTTATTATTGTCGGTTTTTCATTGTTTCGGAAATCAAATTTGTGCTGTTAAAAAATATACATATTACATCGGTTTTCCACCGCTGCAAAACCGGTGTTATTAACTAATATTACATCGGTCATTTACCGCTGCCAAAACTGGTGTTATTAACATACAATATTACATCGGTTTTATACCGTTGATGAAACGGTGTCGTTAAGTGATACTACACCGGTTAATAACCGATTCGAAGACCGGTGTCGTTAAGTGATACTACACCAGTTTTAATCCGATGTCTAAAATGACAGACTTTTAACATCGGCTTCATAGACATCGGTCGAAAATGAAATAGACACCGGTGGAAAATCGATGTCTATGAGGATTTTTGTTGTAGTGTGCTAATCTCGAACGCCCCCGTCAACTACTGGGTGGCCAACTGGGAGTCTAAGTGAATGAGGACCTTTATGGCTCCGACATGTCATGCTGCTTGCAAGATGGCTATCAAGGCTTCATACTCAGCCTCATTGTTGGTGGCATGATAATCCAACCAAACGAAAAGTTGTATTCAGTCTTCCCTTGGGGAGATAAGCAGAATGTCAATCCCGCTGCCTTGTCGGGTGGAAGAGTTATCAACATATATTCTCCAAGTTGCTTGTGGCTCGTCGTTCTAGATCTCTGTGACGAAATCAGCCAAGACCTGAGCTTTTATCATCATTTAGGGCTGGTATTGGATGTCGAACTCACTTAATTCAGTGGTCCACTTGATTAGCCAACCAGATGCTTCTGGGTTAAGGAAGACTTTTCCCAAGGTACTATTGGTCAACACGATGATTGGATGGGAGAGGAAGTACGAGCGGAGTCTCCGAGCGGCTAGTACCAAAGCATAAGCTAATTTTTCGAGACCAGTGTAGCGAGATTCAACATCTTTCAATATATGACTTAAAAAATATAAGGGTTGTTGCTCTTGCCCATTCTTCTTAACTAATGCCGAGCCGACCATATTTTCAGTGGAGGACAGATAGACCCAGAGCGCCTCTCCTGCGCTCGGCTTAGCTAATATAGGAAAGGAGTTGAGATAATCTTTGAGCTCTTCGAATGCCCGATCGCACTCCGCATCCCATTAGAATTTTATCGCTCGACGTAGCACCTTGAAGAATGGTAAGCTCTGGTCAGATGACTTGGATATGAATCTAGACAGAGTGGTAATGCACCCGGTCAGCCGTTGAGCTTCCTTCAAGTTGTGTGGTGGTGGCATATCTTGTAGAGCCTTGACCTTGCTCAGATTCACCTCAATCCCCCGCTCGGTGACTATATATCCCAGGAATCGACCGCTTTTGGCGCTGAACATGCACTTGTTTGGGTTCAACTTTATTCCATAAGCCCTTAGAGTTTGACAGACCTCCTCGATGTCTGTGCAAAAATCAATAGCTCTTGGAGATTTTATGAGTATGTCATCGACATATACCTCTATGTTTCGGCTGATCTGCTTCCGGAACACCTTGTTCATGAGTCTTTGGTAGGTGACACCGACGTTCTTTAGTCCGAACGGCATGACATTGTAGCAAAATGTTCTGTCAACTGTGATGAAACTGACCTTTTCTTGATCTTCTCGGGCGAGCGACACTTGGTGATAACCTTGATATGAGTCGAGCATACATATCAGCTTACAGCTAACTATAGAGTCCACCATCTGGTCTATCTGAGGCAGGCGATAGAAATCCTTCGGGCATGCTTTATTTAGGTCGCGGAAGTCTATGCAGACTCTCCATTTGTTATCCGGCTTGGGGACCAACACAATATTAGCAAGCCAGCTCAAAAATTGTACCTCCCGTATGTGACCAGCCTCCAGCAATTTCTCTATCTCCGCTCTGATGACCAAGTTCTGTTCCATGCTAAAGTCCCTTTTCTTTTGCTTCACTAGTTGAGCGTCCGGTCAGACGTGTAACTCATGTTGAGCCACACTCACCGAAATACCAAAAAGCCCGTGTGTTGTCCAAGTAAACACATCATGATTCTTTCTGAGGCAAGCTACTAGTTCCATCCTTTACTCGTCCTCCAGATTGACAGCAATGAAGGTAGTTACTTCCGGATGGTCAGGGTGAATCTGAACCTCTTCTTTTTCTTCATAGACCAACGTAGGGGGGTTTTTCAATGATGGTGTTCACCTCCAGGCGAGGGGTCTTCTGAGCAACCCGTCCTTCCGTTCTGACCATCTCAACGTAGCAACGCTGAGTGGCCAACTGATCTCCTTTAACTTCTCCTACTTTGCCGTCCACCGGGAATTTAATCTTCTGGCAGTATGTGAACACCACCGCTCGGAACTCATTGAGTGTCGGTAGGCCCAAAATAACGTTGTAGGTCGAGGGCACATCTACCAATATAAAATTTGTGGTCCTTGCCCGCTTCAGGAGTTCTTCTCCAAGTGAGATGACCAACTTAATCTGGCCGATCAGAAACACTTCATTGCCCGTGAAGTTGTAGAGTGGTGTCAACATGGGTAGCCGTTGACTTCGGTCAATTTACAATTGATTAAAGGCCTTCCTGTATATGATATTTACTGAGCTACTTGTATCAATAAAAGTTCGATGGACTGTATAGTTGGAGTTTACCGCTCGGATGATTAATGAATCATCGTGAGGGACCTCCACTCCCTCCAAATCCTTAGGCCCGAAGCTAATCTCGGGTCCCTAAGCTTTTTCCTTGCTGCAGCCAATAGAATGTATCTCAAGTCGTCAAACATGGAACTTCCTTGCTCGGTTAGAATCTCCGTCGGTCGGCCTGTCGACGATCATTCCTATCTCCCCTCGAGCGACATATCTCTGGTTCTCTTCTTCCCTTGAGGACGGTCTGGTCCGTTCGGAAGAGGCTCGGGCAGGGATTTGGTCCGTATGGTGGTGGCGTGGCTTAGTCGTCCTCTACTTCTTTCGTTCTGCAGATCGGCTTCAATGACGTCGAACTGGAGGTGGCGAACGATGACGGTATCCGTGTGGAATCAACCTATTAGCTACCAGGTCGTAGCAGTTCCTAGTGTTGTGTGTCGTTGACTGGTGGAAACTGCAAAACATTGGTGCCCACCTCTTGCCTCCTGGATGAGCGGCTGTCACTTGCTGTATGACATGTGGCTTAGTCTCCTGGTGTGAAGGGGCTCTCGATCAGGGTCCTTTTGGTGGTTGGTGACTGCTCGACTGACGCCGTTCAGATGCCACTGCGGGATCGGCGGTCATCTCTTTCTTCCTTGTCGCTTGGGCTTCTTCCACATTAATGTACTCGTTGGCCTTCTTTTGGAGATGACCAAAGTCCTTCGGAGGCCGCCGAATGAGTGATCGGAAGAACTCTCCCTCGGTGAGCCCTTGGGTGAAGGCGTTCACCAATACATCTGAGGAGACTGCCGGAATGTCCATCGCCACCTGATTGAAGCACTGGATATAGACCCTCAAGGCCTCTCGGGGCCCTTGCTTTAGCGAGATAGGTTCACGCTAGTCTTCTGGTGGTGGCGACTACTAGCAAAGTGGTGTATGAATGTCATTCAGAAGTCCTTGAAGTTGTATATAGAGCTGTTTAGCAACCACTTGAACCACCTTTGCATCGACCCATACAAAGTAGTAAGGAAGACTCAGTATTTTACCCCGTCCGTATACTGGTGAAGGGTGGCCGCGTTGTCAAACTTGGTCAAATGGTCGTCGGGATCGGTTGTTCCATTATGCTCTCCGATCGTTAACGGGGTATAATGCTTTGGCAGAGGGTCATTTAGGATCTCCTCCAAAAATTATTGATTGACCCGCTCGGGTGAGTCGTCTTTCCTCGGCTCTTTTCCTTTTCGTACATCCCGAATGAGCGCCTCATTTGAGGAAGATCCTCAGTCTCTATCCACTCGACCTCTTTCTATTGGGGGAGCCCACAATAGTGCGCGGTTAAAGGGGATTGCCGCATTATGAGTGTCCCCATAGGAGCCGATCAGTCTCCTATTTGACTCCCGAGCGGAAAGTTGATCTGCTCGATCTTCTCTTTCCCTTTCACTCTGCCGACCTACCGCAGAGGCAATTGGTTCATGTATTGGCCGATCGACCAACACCTGTTGCTGTTGCTCTAGTATTTTCGTCGCTCGAGCTTGTATGAGTGCATCGAGTTCTTCTTGCGTCAGTGTCACAGTTGTGAGTCGTCCAACGTCTTCCATTTTCTTCTTCGGATATAGACAATGTTCCCACAGACGACGCCAAATTGATCCTGCCCGAATGAAGGAAGCTGGAAAGCCGGGAATGGGATGACTGCTGATGGATTGAAGACTTCATCCTGCAAACAAAACCAAAAACCAGGGAAGGGATCCTTAGCGTTGGCCCTCCAACGCCCAAGTCAAAATCAGGAAGAGAGAATGAAGTAATCAAGAAAATAGAAAATCTTTTCTTTCCTCATACCTAGTGTCCCCTTTTATACCTTTTCTAGTGATTGTTCATCTGCCCTTATTTAATGACATTCATTACCAGAAGAAGACTTCTTTGTTTTGACTTCCGTGCATTAATGATTGATGAAGTGTTTTTCTTTGTCTTGGCTTCTTCATATTTAATGATAGATGAAGTTCTCTTTTATTTTCTCGTCCCTTCCTGTGCCGACATTCCTTGCGTCGGGCAATCCGAGTGGCTCGCTTTCCTGTCGACCGCAATGACCGGTTACAGGTTTTGTTCATTCGCCCGATCGGACGGGTGATCCGCTCACCTGACCGGCTGGGTGATCCGCTCGGTCTAATCCTTTGTCGACTGGGATAACCAGACAGCCAATGATTCCGGTGTTTGATCGCCTTAACTTTGATTGATACCATGTCAACTGACCCGTGACAGGTGGATCATCCCTTTATTGCCACATCATGATTCAAATTCTGAAATGAACATGATTGTAATTGATAATGTTTCTTTAGAATTAATAAAAATTAAATAAATGTCTAATTTTACTTTTATTAATTAATTTGTTAATGTATTAAAAAATATTTAAAAAATAATTTCTCTACTTTTTAAATAACATAAATATCATCTTAAAATTAGTTAGTATTTTAATTTTTTTTCCATTTTAATTATGTGTATTCCACATCTTCTAATATTAATTTATTTATTATTATTTTTTTTAGTATTTATGGTTTATTAATATGGTCTTCTAAATTTGAAATAAAAACACTTCAAATTTTAAAATTTAAGATAATCATCCGTTGCGGACTGGACTTGCGCCTCCTATGCGCACCTCCTTTGCGCACATGAGTGGCTAGGCGTCCGGCATTGACTCGAGCACTCCGAGTAAATGCATCCAGGGCATCTGAGTCACTTCCACTTTCAGGCGTTCCTACCATCTAGGTGTGCAATGTCATCTAGGGAATGCTACACGGCGTATTATTTCTCATGGGTTATAAATGTTATATATTCATAACATGACAATGGAAAGCTATTGGCGTTTTGAGATGCTCAATTCACATTAGTTAACTATATACTCACTTTAAATAATAGGGATCACAATTTCAAATAATGGAATGCTTTCTGTCCGTTGAGAATGGAAGGGGAAGTTCGTGAAGAACAATATATAAATAAAATAATGCTTTAGGGTTATCAATATCTTTTGCATAGAAATTATTAAAGAAATAATTATTTTTTTAATGTTTTTTATTCGATTTAAATAAGAAAAATTAATTATTTTGGAAATTGCCCTTGGGTAAAAAAGAAATTCATAAAAGTTGGCGGTGCGATCTTTATGGAATTTCTATAAATAGCTGCCAGGAAAGGCTGCCACTGAACTGAAATCATCTCTGCGCCCGTCTATATATGGCTATTGACCGCTAACGCTCCTTCCCCACACCTTCCCTAGGTACTCTGCTGCCTTTCTCGCCGGCCCCCGTCGTCCGCTTCCAGGTCTTCCCCCTCTCCCTTTCTCTTAATCAAATCTCGAAAGGTTTGCTCTATGATTTGCTTTCGATTTTGGATGAGTTTTTCTTTCCCCAGTTTTCTGTGTGTTTATGGATCTCTGCTACTTCTTTCTTACATTTCACTTGTTAAAGCGAATCAAGTTTTTTTTTTTTTTTAGGTTTTTTTAGGTTCTGCTGTTGCTTTTGGCATCGGCGTCTGTTCTTATCTAATCTGCTGTGTTTGTTATTATTTTGCTATTACTTTTGCTTTCTTGCCCGTCCGTTGATGTGAAGACAAATAAATATAGTAGCGTTTTCGGGTTTTTTGGTAGGTCTAAAAATTTATGGATCATTGAGTACCTCGTTGATCCACTGTGGTTGTGGCCATTTATATGTTCTCTTTTACTGGCTTGTTGTTGCCACTCATTTTACTTCTGATGAACCACGACACTGCATAGATCTAGAGTATACTTGCAAGATCCGTATTGTTTTCTTTTATTTTCAATGTTTTCTCTAACTTTTGTCGACGTTTAAGTGTGCATGTTGAATGATGAGTTAGTTATTGATCATTGATCGGTACTTACTAGTATAGGTTTACTTGTTTATCTCACGATGTGAACACTATTTGTGTATTTTTTTTAATATGGTTTTGAAAGTACCTGAATTAGTTCCTATTTCGTTTGATGCAAGTCAGGAAGTTTTATAGCAGATCTGTCAAAATAATTGTTCATATAAGGGCATCCACGCCACATCAAAAGTAAAGATTTCTTATCTCTCCTTTGTATTTTATCTTATATATAATTGAATTTTTATAAAATTTAAATTTATAAATTACTAACATGTAATAATATTAAAAAATATTTTTAAAAATTACATAAATATTATGATACATACAAATTATTATAAAAAGACATAAATTATAATAATATATACAAATAAATTTAAACACCACTTCTCTTTTTTATTTTTTTCCAACCATTTTCTCATGTATATTAAGTTGTTCGATTGTCATCTCACTAGTATCTTTATGAAAGATCTCAACTTTTTGCAAAATCATTTTTTGTATTTAATATTCTTTAATATCTTATCATTTTTTATCGATGTTTTGTTCCATTGTGTCGCCCTCTCGAACTTTGGATTTGTCCTTCCTCTTTGCTGCCTTTTGTCATATTGGACAAATGCGGACTTCAGAGTCATCCACATCAACACTCGTATTTGGATTTGATGTTGAAGTGTTTCCCCCTATTCAAATGTCCTTGCCTTCTTGCTAGAATAATGAGTAACTGATTGTGGAGTATATTTCTCATACTCTTTGAGAACCCTCTACACATAAATATACTTGAAGTCTTTGTTATTGTTGTTGGCTTTCTACATGTTCAATGCGTTTTCCAACACATGCTTGTCACTCCAACCTCTTTGACGACAAGTATAAAAATTATTATAAGTTGCAAAAAATTTATTTACCATCGGCACAAACTTATAATAATATGATTTTAGTTGCTGATAGCTTCTTGTCAAAGTTCCAGTAGGTCGATGCTTGTTATAGTAATCAGCTATACGTTTTCAAAAAACTTAATCCTTCTAGTCATTACCATGACTTTATAAGGATCACATCTCCATTGAGAGACCCAAATCTTCGTTTTGAATCTTTTTTCTCCGGTTCAACTTCACGCTCTTCTTGTGATATGAGTATGGTGGCCACTGAGTTGTTGAAATAGATGATGACATTAGAGATTCTTTGTCGCTGATAGAAATATTGGTAGTAGCCCTTCTTGATTCATTTGAAAGCATGACTGATGGTTAAGGAGGAGAAAATATGTAAGGTAGAGAAGGTGTCCGAAATTGATTGTCCATGGCTGACCAATCTTGGGGTGAATACATACCAAATGGAGTTGGGGTTGCATTACTTAGATTCATCGAAATATTTTGAGAACTTTGGGAATTTGGGAAATTTAGAGGATATTGTTGAGCATATGAAATATTTTGAAAAGTCGAGCTGAGCTTTGTGGTGTTCAAGCTTGTTTGATAAAGTAACCAAGCTGAGTCGAGCTTAAAATGAACCAAGCCTTTGAAATGATTGTTCAAGTTTGACTTAGTTTATTTTTTATGAGCTTGAGTTTGTTTGAAGGTTGACTTGAGTTTGGTTTGTTTAGATGTTATTGAACTCTCAATTCAAGCTTAGCTTGAACTTGGTTCGAGCTTAGTTCGTTTAAATATTATCGAACTCTCAATTCAAGTTCGTTTGATTGTTTGAAACTTTTATTTGTTTGATTAGTTATTGAGTTTGATAATTCAATCTTATTTGTTTATTTTATTTTATTTTTTTATTTATTTAGCATATTGATAAGAGTTTTATTAATGAACATGGTTCGTGAATATTATTCACGAACAATGTTCACGAATATTAACTAGTTGAACACATATGTGTTCAAGCTTGTTTGTTTAGTTTAATGAGTTGTTCAAGCTTGTTTATTTAATTGATCTTGTGTATATTGAACGAATGTAAACAAGCTTTTACCAAGCCGAACACCAACCTTGTTCATGAACATTTAGTTTATTTACAGGGTATCTCTCATCATGCATTCTCTTCCATCAGACACTCTCTCCTTATTTTCTCTCATCATACTATCTCTCTTTTCATTCCCTCTCATCATACTTTTTCTCTCCTCATCCTCTCTCATTATGTTTTTTTTGTTATCATACTTTTTCTCTCCTTAATCTCTCCCATTACACTCTCTCTCATCACACACACTCTCTTCATTCTCTTCCATCATACTTTCTCTCTCATCACACTTTTTCTCTCATCATACTGTTTCTCTCCTCAATTTCTCTTATCATACTTTTTCTCTTCTCACTTTCTCTCTTATCACACTTTCTCTCTAATCATGCTTTCTTTCTGATCATACTTTCTCTTACCCAATCTCTCCCATCACACTCTCTCTCCGTATTTTTCTCATCACACTTTTCCTCTCTTCATTCTCTCTCATCATACTTTCTCTCTCATCACAATTTCTCTCTACTTATTCTCTCCAGTCATACTTTCTCTCTCATCACACGTTCTCTATCTTTTTCTTTCACATTCAGCTTTCTCTTACATTTAATTTTTTTTTTCTCTTATTTTCCTCTAAAGGTAAAAAAAAAGATATTTTGATTCATTTCGATAGAAAATATTCAACTAATCAAATATTATTTTTAAAAGTAATACTTATGCTCAATACCCATTCCTATTCACAATATTATCATTTATATTCCGATTCCGATTCTGATTTCTAGAAAAGAACCAAAGGTCACCTTATAGATTTTTTTTAAATAATTAAAATTTTATTGTTAAAAATGGTTAACAAATTAACCGTCGTGCAACGACTACTTTGTTAGCCATTGTGCAAGGTTTCGTTTGTTTTTTTACAAATATAAAAAAATAAAATCATTTTAATAATTAAAAAAAATTAAAGAAGCGGCTCCGCATCCTCGATAACACCGAAGGAGGGAGCTCCTTGCTCATCCACGTCACAATGGTGTGCTCTGAAGGATGCTCTAACTAATCTAAATTGTAAGCACATGTTTCCTTGCCCTAGAAACATGCAATTTGTGCAATCAGCACTCCGCTGTATGGAGCATATGACCTGCAAGTGTCGTTGTTGTCTCAACCAATAAGTCACGAGTGTATTGTATTTAACATGCATCGACTTCCTACGTGTTCATCGATTTTGTTTAATGGGGAGAATCTTAATATATAATGTTCTATCACATTGCAAATGCCTTCAGAGTAACCAACCAATTAGAGTTTGAAGCACTGTTTGATTTCCTATCTTTTACTTGTATAGAAGTTTTTGCATGATTTTAGCATTTGAAACACATGATCCATGTTAACTCTTTACTATCCACCTTTTTCTACTCCATTAATTTATATGATTCGAATGGTGTATTTCCATGTCACTATCTTGGGACTTCCATAGCGCGTACTATTGCAAATATTATATTCTGCCTGCACCTGTTTTTAGTTCTTTGTTTGCCTCAAATTTTGGAAATGTTTATCAGAAAAAGTGATTATGTGAGATCAAAACTATTGTTCATTAATGGCTAGTCTAGTTGAAGGGGAGTTCACACTTCTCTGATACTCGAGCTACTCTCCATTCTTACAAGTGGTTATTCTGAATGTTGTTTTATATCTTATCAACTCTTGGGCTCACATATTTCTTAATATATTGTCAACGAGACAAGAAGCTGAAATGCTTGTTAATATGCTTTCTCCTTGTCAAATGCAGGTGCAAATCATGCCTGATTTGCAGAAACCTCTCGTACCGCCCAAGCGAAAGAAAATTTGGGTGGACTATCTGGTTCAGTTCAGATGGATAGTTGTCATTTTTGTTGTGCTGCCAGCTTCGTTCTTAATGTACTTCAGTTTGTATCTTGGTGACGTGAAATCTGCTATGAAATCGGAAAAGCGTCGCCAGAAACAACATGATGAAGATGTAAAGAAAGTTGTGAATCGGCTCAAGCAGAGAGATCCCAAGAAAGATGGACTTGTGTGCACAGCAAGGAAACCATATATTGCTGTCGGCATGCGTAATGTCGACTACAAACGTGCACGGCATTTTGAGGTCGATCTCTCTGCTTTTAGAAATATACTCGAGATTGATAAAGAGAGGATGATTGCTAAGGTGGAGCCTCTGGTTAACATGGGTCAGATTACTAGATATACAGTTCCCATGAACCTTGCACTAGCAGTGGTTGCCGAGCTTGATGATCTCACTGTAGGAGGACTTATCAATGGATATGGAGTCGAGGGGAGCTCACACATATACGGTCTCTTTTCTGATACAGTTGTTGCCATGGAAGTTGTGCTTGCCAATGGCCAAGTTGTGAGGTGCACCAAGGACAACGAGTACTCGGATCTTTTCTATGGGATTCCTTGGTCTCAAGGAACCTTGGGCCTCTTAGTTTCTGCAGAGATAAAATTAATACCTATTAAGGAATATATGAGGGTTACCTATACTCCTTTCAGAGGAAAGCTAAAGGAAATTGCTCAGGCTTATGCTGATTCGTTTGCGCCCAGAGACGGAGATCCAGCAAAGGTTCCTGACTTTGTCGAGGGAATGATCTATAATCCAACTGAGTCTGTGCTCATGACCGGCAGGTATGCATCGACAGAAGAAGCTAAAAAGAAGGGCAATGCTATTAACAACATAGGCTGGTGGTTTAAAACTTGGTTTTATCAGCACGCGCAGACTGCTCTTAAGAGGGGTGAGTTTGTTGAGTATATTCCCACTAGAGAGTATTACCACAGGCACACAAGATCTTTGTATTGGGAAGGTAAGCTCATCTTGCCATTCGCTGACCAATGGTGGTTCAGATTTCTTTTGGGCTGGATAATGCCTCCTAAGGTTTCTTTCCTCAAGGCCACCCAAGGTGACGCTATTAGAAATTACTACCACGATCATCATGTCATCCAGGATCTCTTGGTTCCTCTGTACAAAGTTGGAGATACTTTCGAGTATGTTCATCGTGAAATGGAGGTATATATCTACGCTTCCCTTGCTAATCGTTATAAATAAATTTGCTAGTTTGGAATTTGTTCTTGCACAAATCTTAACATAATCTAGGCTTTTTTATATATTAAAGGATTCAAGGATTAATATTCGAAACCTTGTGCTTCAAACACTTTTTAAGTTCAGCCAGTGTCATGAAAATTCTATTCTAGAGTTATTAACACTTTCTTTTCTTGTCAGGTCTATCCGATATGGTTCTGCCCTCATCGATTGTTCAAGCTTCCAGTTAGAACTATGGTGTACCCGGAGCCAGGATTTGATCATCATCACCGACAAGGCGACACTAGCTACGCCCAAATGTTTACCGACATCGGTCTGTACTATGCTCCAGGTCCAGTTCTCAGGGGTGAAGAGTTCGATGGTGCACAAGCAGTTCGCAATCTCGAACAGTGGCTGATTCAGAACCATGGTTTCCAGCCTCAGTACTCTGTCTCCGAGCTCACGGAGAAGAACTTTTGGCGGATGTTTGATGGTTCCCACTACGAGCACTGTCGGCAAAAATATGGGGCGGTAGGGACATTCATGGGCGTCTACTACAAATGCAAGAAAGGAAAGAAAACCGAGAAGGAGGTGCAGGATGCTGAGTCTGAAATCCTCGAACCAGCCTATGCTGAAGAAGCTTAGCTGGCCCAACCTCACTGAGTTTATGTGGTAGAACTTGGAGTTATTGTAGGGCCAAGCCTGAGTTACTTAGGTGGTCGCTTTCTGAATTTTCTTGCAGTTGAATCATCGAACTCCAAGGTGGATCTGGGTTATGTCCTTCGTTAAGCAGTAGCAATCCATTGCCCATTGCTGCTTTCCTAAACCTGTTCTGGTAATCTTGTTAATCTGAGCTGTTTCCTTGTAGTGTGTTTAATTTAAATTATTATGTATAATTTTGGTTATAACCAAGGTTATGAAAAATAAAATATAATTTAATATTATTTGATTCTAATATAATTTATTTATTTATTTGAAGGTTTTAATTTATAACTTAATTTTATATTTTATTAAATTTTAATATTCTTTTTATGGTTTTTTATAACTTTACATTTTTTTAGTATTTTTGTAACTTTATATATATAATATTTTTAAAAATATTATTTTATTTTTTAATAAAATAACACATATTTTTATTTTTTATTTAGTTTTTATAATTTAAAATAATATTTTTGTTATAAAAATTTTAAGAATATTTTTATGTATAAATATTAAGGATATATCTGAAAAAAAAAAATTAATTGAGAATCAAGATAAATCTTACCTTTTTTTAATATTTTTTATTTTAGATTATATGTTCCTTTTTGTGTCTACGTGTTGGGTTGAATGGAATCATCAATTACTTAAATTAAATAAGATTTTAATTGATAATCTTAAAAGAATAATTAAGATTATAAGGATAACCTCCTCAACTAAATGTACCCTTTAAAATGATTTTTATTTCTTGAAATCTCTGAAATGCCAGCATCAAGAATATTGAAAAATAAAAGTGGACAATATCTTCTAAATTCAAATAGTGAAATCAATATAAGAATATAGCAGTAATGAAAGAAATGGATCCCGCAGCTGACATAGGCTAACTCCGAATCTTCTTCTCCGACAAGTCTCTGGTCAGTTCTTCGACAAACCGAGTGATGTTCCTGGAAGATGAACCGTCTGGAGCCACTGCACTCACCAAAACCTTCCTCACCCTCTCCATCTCCCTCCTCACCTCACCTCCCACCTCGCCGCCCATCAATCCATCGATCGCCTTCGCCACCTCCGCCCTGACGACCTCACCGGCGCCGCCGATATCGATTCCCGCCCTCACCTCCACCACCAGCTTCCTGTTCGTCGGCTGGTCCGCCGCCTGAGGGAAGCAGAGCATCGGCACGCCGCACCACATGCTCTCCAACACCGAGTTCCAACCGCAGTGCGTCAAGAACCCGCCCACCGCCGGGTGGAGCAGCACCTCCCTCTGCCGGCACCACGGCACCACCAATCCCCGCCCGCGGCTCGCCTCCTCGAATCCCTCCGGGAGCTGCTCTGATCCATGCCGAAGCACCCACAGGAATCTGACTCCGCTGCTTAACACGCCGCCGGCGATCTCATTCAAATCCCTTTTGAGAAATAAGGATTGCTCAGAAACCCGCTAATTATCTCATATTATATAGAATTCCAAAGGGCGACACCTTTTGCTCACTTGGACTGCGCTGCCGAAAGAGATGTAGAGCACTGAGCGCGGCGGCATCGCGTCCAGCCACCGGGAGCTGTCCGACGCGGGGAAGATGCTCGTTGAGATTGCGCCGCCGGAGAAGTCCGTGATGGGGCCGATGGAGTAGAAACGGGCGCCGGAGTAGTATTCTTGCAGCGCCGCAACGGTGCCGGCTTCGAGCTCCTCGACGGTGTTGCAGAGCACGAAGTCGGCAGCCTTCGCCTCCTCGAACGCCTTCCCGATCATTTGGAGCGTCAGCGACGAGGACTCGGGGGTGTGGAAGAAGGAGACGAGGTCTCTCGGCTCGATCGCCGGCACGCCGGGGATACGGCCCACGCGGGTGATGGTTGCGGTGCGGTCCTCCGGCGGTGGCAGGAGCAGGGGAAGGTGGTAGAAGAGGGAGAAGACGAGGGCCGGCTCGGTCCAGAAGGAGACGTAGGGGATCCCGAAGCGCTTGGCCAAGGTGGAGGGCCACACGAAGTAGGAGTCGGCGACGAGTACGTCGACGGGGGTATCTCTGTCGCCGCCGGCTGAGAGCTTCATTATCAGCTGCTCGACGTGGGGGGACATGAGGTGGAGAAGGGAGAAGGCCAGGTTGTGGAGTGGCCGCTCGTCTTTGGCGGGGGACTGGAGGCGGCCGTCGCTGACGAGCTCGTGGCGGATGTCGAGGCCGCGAGAGCGAGCGCCGGCGAAGACATCGGCGCCGGTGACGCTGGAGGCGAGGATCTGCTGGTGGAAGGCTTCGGTGGTGACGAAGGTGACGATGAAACCCCGGGCGGCGAGCAGGACGGCGAGGTTGGCGGAGGGCGTGAAGTGGCCTTGGAAGGGGATAGCCACGAAGAGGGCGTGGGGCTTAACCTCGCCGGAATATTCCTCCATTATTCTTCAAAAGATCTAGCTCTCCCAAATCTAGTGGGTTTCTTTCATATTGAAATAGATTACGCATTACATTGATCCACGTGCCGGTCAAATTTGGTGGCGGCGTTGCCTTAGCGTCTTTAGCTCGTTCATCTTTAAATTGTGATGGATTTGTTGTGTCTAACTGCTGCACTCGCCTTAACAAATAAAAAATAAAAAAATTTAATATGGCAACCTCTCCGTCTTAGTCACTGTACTAAGAATTTATATATATATATATATATATATAATTTATCTCTTCTATATTAATAATCTAGATAGATTGATAGAGAAATTGAAAAAATAAATCTTTTTTTATCATATTAATTTTTTATGTTGGATGTTGCTTAATTTGATTAATTATTTTTATAGATAATTTTAAATTTGACCTGATTAATTATTTTTTTATTAATTATGATTGATTTGTATAATTAATAAAAGTCCTAAATAGCCCTCCGATATAGGGGCTATGGTTAGCTCATCTATTAGTCGGGCACAGATTTAATTATCGGATGTCAACTTATACAAAATAAAAGCCCTAAATAAATCGCACCATTTCTTTAATCTTTTTCTTTATTTTCTATGGCACTTAAATATATTTTTAAAATACAGTTGTTGTTCTTTCAGCTTTAATCCTTTTAATTTAAGTCACGTCTTAAAAGAGGAATAAAAAAAGTACAAGGGCAAAGTTAAAAACGTACAAACACACAAATTCCCAAGGTAAAAAAAGATAATAAAGAATTTTTTTAAAAAAAAAAACAAAGTAAAGTAAAGATTCTTCAAATCTCTATCAAGGTTTTAAGTCTTGTCGTATTATATTTTGTTGTTGCTTCAATCAAACTTATGATTCAGATAACTCCAACATCCAAGAACTCAACAATAAGAATTTCACAATAACAATAAAAATAATTATTTTTAAGGTGAAAAAAATAGATAGATACTAATACAAAAGAACCCAACAATGATTATATATAGAATTCATATATTCAACTCTGTTAACTAATTAATCAAAGGTGAATTATAGAGTATTCAGCTCTTTTAATTAATTAATCAGTAAGCAGTTCGATCTTAAAGAAATTTTTTATTATCTACTAAAGTAAATCCAGTAGTACAAACTCATCACTCCTGACTCCGCATCTAATATTCTAGAATTGTCTTTCTATTGAAAAAACTAATTCTACACTTAGCCGTAATTAAAAATTGATTCAAGGTCTGAATTGAATATTAGAATAAAATATAATATTATTTATCCTTAAATAATCCAGTATTATTAATTCCACGACAAGATATAGATAAATTAATCATAGAAAACATTTTATCCTAATATGAGATAGGATACCCAATAAAACATTTTCTATTCATTAAAAATTAATCTTAACATCAGCCACTTGTACAAATACAAACTTCGTTGGGAATTAAACATTAGTAAAAAAATAATTATACTAATTATTCCTTAAATTATATAAACAAAAATAAATTGTGAAATTAATTTTAACTGACGGCTAAAGAATAAAAAGATTGTTTTTTTTTCTTAACATATATATTCATAAAAAATTGATAGCTTATTTTAGTCTTTTAATCAACTGGACATCATTCAGTCCCTCCATGTAATAATCAATAGTACGGAGGAGTTGATTAAACATGTGCCATTACTTTCTCAATAAAAAAAATATATTGAGGAGGCGAGGTATGCCAAGACAAAAATTGATGTCCAACCAAAATGGTTAAATTTCAATATCATTACGTCAGGTATCCACGTATTCAAAACATTGATCAACTAAAATTATTATTTATTCTATGATCTCCTATGCATCACAAGAACTCCGAATCCTATGTTTTATATATATATATATATATATATATATATATATATATATATATATATATATCTCAGACAATAAGGTGCATGAACAAGAATAGCTGCCTAATTAACAAGATCAACTTGAAGAAATTCTACATATACTCAAAAAAAAAAAAATTAAAAAATTAAAAAAACATCAAAAGGATATCACCTTAATGATTCTGTTCCATAATTAAGCAAGTAGTAGTCCAGCATGAGACCTGAATTTTCCAGAGAGAGTTTACCTACAAAATATAAATTACTGCATATCTCTTCAATACTATACCATGTTAGTGTGTTGAGAAGAATGAACAGAAGTCATATTTGGCACTCCTTGTCAACATCATAAGGTCGAAGGTGATTTCACCCCAAAAAAAATGACCAAGGTTTAAAGCATGACATAATCATCACAAACAAATTCCTTGATGATTCTGTTTCATGATATACACTAGCTGAATGGCTTCAGACCTAAATTTCCTGGAGCTAAAAGCTTATCTTCGTATATCAAGCAGTATATTAC
This sequence comes from Zingiber officinale, assembly GCF_018446385.1. Taxonomy (NCBI): domain Eukaryota; kingdom Viridiplantae; phylum Streptophyta; class Magnoliopsida; order Zingiberales; family Zingiberaceae; genus Zingiber; species Zingiber officinale. The sequence goes on along the minus strand of NC_056002.1, from coordinate 91,820,761 downwards.
ACCAGTCTATCTCTTCCATGCATATTTGAGCTCAGTGATCTTCACTCTCACTCCAGCAAACCAGCATCACGATGCATCGCCGAAGGATGTAGAACCTTGCTCGCTGCTCACTTACTAGCAACCGGCACCGGCGAGTGAAAGATGAGGATTGCAGCTTCTTCTCGCTCTTTGCCATTACCAGCAGCTTCTCTCTTTCTGAGCCCAAACTGGTGCAGAAGGCTGAAAGAAAAGAGATGGCTAGGGACTGAGCTTTATAGCTAGCAACAGACAGAAGTGGCAGTTCTCTGCTCTTGGGTAACAGTGTCTGAGACTGATGGGCACAGGTGTGTGGGGGCAGATAAGATGATGGTAATTAGATTTTGGCCCCTCTTTGACATGATTAGGAATTGAAATGGATACTCTTCATAATGGCAATCAAACTCACCACTGGCTGAAACCATGAAGAGAGACTGAGCTGCTAGTCCTTTTCTGATGTGAAGAATTAGACTCCACCTGTTTTCTTTCTCAGAAATAAAAAAAAAAGAACATGTGCTTCCATTAAAGTAACCAAACTGGTGTTTATCATAGAATTTGTATCAAGGACAACAATTAGTAGTACAAACTATTCAGAATCAACATGAATCCAATGACATCATTGTGCTAATCATAACTAGATCATTTTACAATGAGAAATGATGACATAATGATATAGCAAACATTCAATTATAATTCCTACTTAATTTTTTAGACATAATTTTATGTAGGCTATGAGGAACCAATGCAACTCTCATCCTTTCTTCAGATGGTGCTAGGGTTGTGTACAAGAAGTTAATATATTCTCCTTTTTGGCATAAAAATAAAGTTCATATCCTAGAATCCTGTAAAGATAAAAAACCAAATGCATCTCACTATCATAATTGCCTAATTTGGATAGTGCAAACAAGTATTTGTAATGACAGAAAAAAGACGAAATAATCTCTTATGGTGAATTGTGTGGGGAAAAGCAAAGAATTAATTTAGGTACACAAACTGAAAAATACTGCCAAACTGAAGAATAAGGACTGTAAACAGGGCATGACACGCTTAAGCTAAATAATTGTCTTACTAGGATTCTATCCTCAATCTGCAGAAACACATGGGTAGAATAGTTCAATAGGGCATGGTTTGGTTTGCAAACATGCAAAATTAGGCATTGTAATGATCTGGGGACAAAGGCCAACCTAACATGCACATGAATAACATACTGTAAACTCAAATAAACAAGAAAGGGAAACAAAAATAAAGTAATTGCATGAAGGATGAAAATGATATCGATCATATAGAAAAAAACTTGCAGAGTCATTCAGAATATTTGATCCAGATTTAAATAAATGAGTTCAACAAACCCAGATGGGCAACTGAAAAGAGGAGATTTACTTATCAGATGTTAACAATCAAAGCAACAGCTCTCATGAATATTGGCTGAACAGCCATAGGCAAATAGAATCCAATGTTCCTGATCACCTTCTCCAAACTGGCTTATAAAGAACAACAGTAACATATTTAGATAAGAAACGGTGGGTTATCCCAAGAGCAACAACAGATCTGGAGACATCTCGATTTTCAATGTAGAGGTGGTTAAGAATCACATGTTGAGGCACAGAAAGACTACTGGGATCATCTTGTCTGGGTAGGTAGTTCAGCACGGTATGTTGCAGATGAGGGGGGACAATTGGGGGCTCTCGAGCTTCATCCTCAATTCCTGGTGTCGGATTGTTATAGCTTGAATCAGGCGATGTAGGAACTTCAAAACCCACAACACCGACCCCTTCCTACAGCATGAATTTCCTCTTCAGGATACAAAGGGATGACTGAAATATAAACAAGCTAAAATTTTTCACTTACATGGTCATCTCCATTTGGTCGATCCATAGTCAATTGAACTGATATGGTTTCCCTAATAAACCTGTAAGAAAAAAAAAATGATTATTGTGTTCATCAAGGAAAATATAGACAGAACCAGAAATACAAAAAAAAATACATGGAAAAAAGAAAAGCATCCAATTTATTATATAACGCCAAAGATATATATATATATATATATATATATATATATAGAGAGAGAGAGAGAGAGAGAGAGAGAGATTTGATATATTGAGCGACACTTTGTGCGCGATCGTGAGCGAAATCCGACGTGAGTTATTTGACGCGGCCAAAACCTAATTTTTTTAATCTCTCTATCATCTGCATGCAACAACTTTTCTCTCTCATCTGCATACAACAACTATAAAATTTTTTAATCTCTCTCATCAACATGCAACAACTTTTCTCTCTTTCTTTTTAAATTAAAATGATATTTTATTTTCTCTCTCCTATTATTAGATGCAAAAAATTATTGTGGTAGTGATGATACAACTTGTAGCAGCTACTATGCAGTAACTGCTACAACAGTGCAGGTGCAGAAACTATTACAACGGTGCAGTAGCTGCTACAACATACTAGTTACATAATAACACTGCTACACGTTATAGCAGCTACTATACGGAAGTTGTTAGAACGTATAGCAGCTATTGTGTAGTAGCTGCTATAACGTTGTAGCAGCTACATCACTTTTAAAAATTAGTAGCACAGTGATTGTTGCATGTAACCAGATGAGAGAGAGATTAAAAAATTTTATAGTTACATGCAGATGAGAGAGAAAAATTATTGCATGCAGATGAGAGAGAGATTAAAAAAATTGGATTTTGACCGCGTCAAATAGCCCATGTCGAATTTTGCTCACGGTCGTGCACAGAGTGTAAAGTGTCGCTTAGCATATATATATATATATATATATACCAAAATGTATAATTTGATCTCAACTAAGGCATGCAGATGTAAAGTTATAATTATGTTATTTTACCTTTAATTGTGGCAAAATACGAATACGCTCGCCCCCAGCGCCCCCGCCAACCCGTCCCAAGGCTAACACGGAGGAGGTAAATCACGGGTGGCTACTAGCCTTTGGAATAATGACTAGCACATGAGGTGTTGCCACAATGAGATCTGGAGTTCGAATCTCGCCAAAGCCGAGGTGAATACCTTTAAGCTCCATATGACCAAAAGATTATGATCATCAATCCTAATCCAACACATTTATGCAAGCCAACTCACATCTTTTTTGCATCCCAAACTATGTTTCAAGAATTCATCACCAAAACATAAATCAAAAGATAAGTCTTAAAGACTGATGCGAACCCTGAGTTGAATGAAGACGTTGGTTGCGATGTGGTGATGATGAGGGGCCCTACCATGTTGACACGGTGGAGATCAAAGGAGGTCAAAGTCAAAGCGGTCAACGCTTATAGGGTATCAGCCAGTCGAGCGAAGCATGCCCCGACCGAGGAGAAGCATTCAAACACCCGACGCTCAAGGGACAACGATGTGTAGAAGCCAAGCTGAGCGACTACTCCACTCGGCCAGACAGCGAGGCCTGACACTGACAGAGTTCAACTTCGACCGAGCGACTCTTCCACTCGGCTTAGCAGTAGGCTTGACATCAACCGAGCATGCGGATAGTGGACTTCCGGCCGAGTGACCATCCGCTCGGCCTAAAAATAGACAACACTTGGACAGTGGACTTCCGGCTGAGCGGCTATCCCGCTCGGCCCGACAGCAGATAGCACGTGGACAGCAAAATTCCGGCCGAGTGGCTATTCCGCTCGGCTAAGCAACAGACACAGCAAACTATCTTTTGATATCCTTTTGGGAGCTAGTGCTGCTTACAGACGGCATGGTTAGACAAAGGATCGTACGGCGGAAGCTTCCACTATCACTTCAGAGATATGCTCGGCCCGTTAAGGTACTGTATCAGGAACATGTTTTTCCAGAGAAAGCTTCAAGATGCGTGCTCGCCTTGGGAAGCGTATACGCGCGCTACCGAAGCTCTATATAAAGGGAGGTCCAAACATTGGCGGAGATACGCGTTACATGTGATATCTTACTGTTGCGCTACAGTGCTCATTGCTCCACTTACTGCTTCTTCTTCTTTGTCGGAGACTGACTTAAGCGCCGGAGGGCTATCGCCGGGGACCCCTTCCCTTCCCTGGCTCGGCACTGACGCTGCTTGTAATGCAGGACCAGAGCGAAGTCCATAAGAAATCAGCAGGAGCACCACGTCCCCAGCATTCATCTCATCGACTTTCGGACAGGATTATACTTGGCGCCATATGTGGGAACGTCACCTGCATCCGAGCCAAGAGGATGGAAAACGTTAGACGACTCACCACCGTGACACTCACTCAGGAGGAGCTTAAGATGCTCGTTCAAGCCAGAGCAGCAAAAATGATCGAGCAACAACAACAACAGGTGCTGGCCTATCGGCTAGCGCCACAACCTGCAACATCGGCAGCCAATAGGTGAGCGGGACAAGAAGACCGAGCGGAACAACTCTTCGTATGGGGACAGAACCGAAGGCCGACCGGTACACAAGGGAAGTGCCGCCCGCGCCAATCCCCTTCCATTGAGCCTTGTTTCAAACACCCTCGGAGATAGCCCAAGCGCATCAAGAGCGAGGATCATCTTCAGACGATGCTCCCGTTCGGGATGCATGGAAAGGCAAAGCGCCCCGAAGTGCCACGTCTCCCGAACGGATCAACAGGCAGTTCTTAGAGGAGATCTTACAAGACCCTCTGCCCCGACACTACACCCCGTTGGTGATCGGGACGTACAACGGGTTGACCAAGCCAGATGATCATCTGGATCAGTTCGATAACGAAGCCACACTGCACCAATACACGGACGGAGTGAAGTGTCGTATTTTCCTCACGACCCTCTCCGGATCGGCGCAGCGCTGGTTCAGAAGACTGCCGGACGGCTTGATAAGAAGCTTCAAAGATTTTTGAGCCGTGTTCTAGCATCATTTCGCCAACATCCAACGCTACCAAAAGACGAGCATTAACCTCTTTTCCATAAAGCAAGGGCACAAGGAAGCGCTCCGAGCATACATCCAGCGCTTCAACCAAGTCGCCACCGACCGAACACTCAGCTCCGGCGTTCGAGCGGCGATCTGCAGGCAGCCACCAACCGCCCAAGGGGCCAAGAGTAGAGGGAGAGCGGTCATACCAGGAGGCTAGGACACATGTCGCACAGCATGTGGCCTCCAGTCGGACGAAAACGACAAGAGGCAAGGTATGAATGTTCATGTTTTGCTCCTTTCACCAATCGCCGACCCACAACACGCGTGATTGCTGCAGTTTGACACCAGTCGTCAGCCGACCGGCCTCAAGAGGATACCACCGTCGATCTCCAAACCCCGATCGGCGACAGAGGCAACGGTCCGCCAGGCGATGAGAGTTTGAAAGAGGAACGCCCGAGCAATCCAACCAGCACCAAGGAAGTGATAACGTTGATCCTTCTCGAGTCCCGGCCGAGCAAAATAGATCATCCGCTCGGGAAGAAGAAAACAGGGGCAATGTGTCCAGAGGAGAAATAGGAATGATCGCCGGAGGGCCGACCGGCGGAGACTCCAACCGAGCCAGAAAGTCATACGCTCAGCGATTGGAGATCCATGCCGTGGGATGCATCAAGGAGAAGGTCGAAGGACCTCAGATCAACTTCGACCTTAGCGACTTGGAGGGAGTGGAGATCCCTCACGACGACGCGTTGATCATCCGAGCGGTAATTGCCAATTACACTATTCACTATACTTTTGTTGATACAAGGAGTTCGGTGAACATTATTTTCAAGAAGGCGTTCGATCAGCTGCAAATTGATCGAAGTGGGCTACTGCTCATGACGACGCCGGTGTATGACTTTATGGGGAACGAAGTACTGCCGCTCGGACAAGCCCGTATGGCCGTCTCGCTCGGAGAAGAGCAACTGAGGAGGACCAGGATCACGAACTTCATCGTGGTGGACGCACAGTCGGCCTACAACGTCATCCTAGGCCGACCGACCCTTAACGAATTCCGGGCAGTGATGTATACCTATTGCCAAAAGATCAAATTCCCAGTGGGCGACCGTGTGGGTGAAGTCAGAGGCAATCAGCTGGCTGCTCGACGATGCTATGTCGAGATAGTCAAGAACGAAGCAAGAAGCGCTTGGAAGAATCCGCGCTTGGAGCCAGACGGGGGTCACTATATTAATTACAGACGATCGGGAACATGAAAAGAAGGCAGAGCGGCTGTAACCTTGCAAGTAGGGTTGTAAACAAGCCGAGCCGAGCTTAAAATGAACCAAGCTTTTAAAATGAGTATTCAAGCTTGGCTTGGTTTATTTTTTATGAGCTTGAGCTTGTTTGAAGCTTGACTTGAGCTTGGTTCGTTTAGATGTTATCAAGCTCTCAATTCAAGATTGGCTTGAGCTTAGTTCGAGCTTGGTTCATTTAGATGTTATCAAGCTCTCAATTCAAGCTTGTTGATTGTTTGAAACTTTAGTTGTTTGATTGACTATTTAGTTTGATAATTTAAATTTATTTATTTTATTTTATTGTGTATTTAGCATATTGAAAAGAGTTTTATTAATGAATATGGTTCGTGAACATTGTTCATGAATGTTGTTTATGAATATTTATTGTTCCCGAACATTGTTCACGAACGTTAACAAGCTGAACACATATGTGTTCAAGCTTGTTTGTTTAGCTTAATGAGCTGTTCAAACTTGTTTGTTTAATTAATCTTATGTATATTGAATGAACATAAACAAACTCTTACCAAGTCGAACACCAAGCTTGTTCACGAACGCTTGGTTCATTTACAGCCCTACTTGCAGGGCTGGACAAGAGGTGTGCAAGTGAATACCTTTTATATCCTTTGTATGCCGGCAAAATTTGAATAAAAAAGAAGAGGTCTCTTGAAGTGCATCTTTCTCAATGATTGAGCGGCGACTTTAAACCCGGGATCATGTAAATCGTCGAGCGGCAACGTTAAACACGGCTCTACATCAAATCGTCGAGCGACGACGTCAAACGCGGGTCTACATCAGATCATCAAGCGGCAACGTTAAGGTTATGTTTACTTGGGAGAGTGGAAAGCAAAATTAAGGAAAAGTTTCCACAGTGGAAAAGTTTCCGTCGTTTACTTCATTAAAATTTTCCGAAGGAAAAGTAACGCAATCCATCCGCGGATAATTTTTGAGCCAAAATCGATCACCTCAAAATCAGACGGAAAGCAGCGGATGGAAAAAAAAATGACGCATGTACCCCTTTTGCATTCACAAAATTACACCATATACAAAAAAAAATGACGCATGTAGCCTTTTTAACTCATAAAATTACACTATGTACCAAAAAAAATGACGCATGCACCCTTTTTTATTTACAAAATTACATCATAAGTATTCACCTTCCTCTATCAAGGTAAACAAGTGTGCAAAGGAAAAGATTTCTTCACCATTTCTTTTCTCTTCCTCCAAAGATAACTTTCCATAGTTGATTCCTTTCCTTTCCTCATCCACACTCTTGAGTAAACATAGCCTAAATGTGGGTTTACATCAAATCGTCGAACGACGACCTTAAACCCTAGTCTCCATCGACGGACGAGCGGCGACCTTAAACCCAAGTCTTCGCATATTCTTCATCAATAGTCAAGCGGCGACTATAAACCCATGAGTCAGAGACTCCCATGCCAATCGGCTGCATTTGAGTTATATTAAAGTCACGGGCTCTAGAAGTCGAGCGATAACTATAAACTCATGAGTCAGAGACTCCCGTGCCGATTGGCCGGGTTTGAGTTATATTAGAGCCACGGGCTCTAGAAGTCGAGCGGCAACTATAAACCTATGAGTCAGAGACTCCCGTGCCGATCGGTCGAGTTTGAGCTATATTAAAGTCACGGGCTCTAGAAGTCGAGCGACGACTATAAACCTATGAGTCAGAGACTCCCTGCCGATCGGCCGGATTTGAGTTGTATTTAAGTCACGGGCTCAGCATTAGAAACTCTCCTATCTCCCCCGTTCGGGGTGAAATAGTCTTCCCTGGTCTCGGACTAGCATACGGGTTTCCTTGTCTCCTCCGTTCGGGGTTGAGCAGTCTTCGAAAGCTCAGTAAGCGGGCAAGTGTCAATGAATAGCCGACCGCGAACCTGGACTACTCAAAAGCTCGAAGTCTTCATAATATACTGTTCGACGCTATTCTTTAAAATACTCCTAAGCCGAGCGGGAGACCGCGTAATCATGGACTCTGAATACCAGAGGGGTCGATCGGCTGATAGAATAATTATGAACGAGGCCAAGAGCTTTTGCAAATAATCAAAAGGAGTCGAAAAACATGCAAGGAGGTAAAGCTCGTCCGAACGGACGAGCATGCATTTAAACTTCAAAAATTTTACATTTTACAGGAACGCTCAGCCTCACTCAGGAACGCTCAGCCTCACTCAAGATAGTCTAAGGCCTCATCCGACAGAGAGCTTGCCCCGGCTAATAACGCTGCTAGACAAAGCAGTTGGTAAATGACCTTCTTGAAGCTGACTGATCGTCTTGTCGATCGCCAGGTCAAATAGCCGAAGGGCCTGGTTGGTGACTTTGTCACAGAATGCACGCAAGCGGATGTAGGCTTACTTCATGGCATCAAACCTACTCACCTCGGCGTCCTGATAAATCCTCAAGGCCACTCAGGAGCCCTCCAATTCGTCCTTGGCAGTGGACGACTCCTTATCTTTATCGGCGAGCTGACCTCGAAGAGCAGCTTCCTCAGTCGACCTGCTGTGCCGCTCGACGACTAGGAAGTCCTCAGCTTCCTTAAGCTTTTAGGCGAGGGCACGAACCTCTTTATTCTTCTCGTCGAGGTTGGCGATGGCCCGGTTCTTCCGTGCGTTTGCTGACTCAATCTTATTACTGAAGGTGGTGACTTGTTTATTAAGCTGCTCCAGCATAGTGGTCTGCCCAGCGCTCTTGGCCCGCTCGGCCTCTAGCAATTTGTCGCTCTTCTCCAGAGCGGCTCGAAGCCTGATCACCTTAGCGTTTGTCTTTTCCTGAGCGGCGGAGGATTGACCGCTTAACGCCTTCAACTTCTTAACTTCCTTCTCCAGAAAGGCGAGCCTCTGGCACATAGCCAGACTCTCCATCCAGTACTGCGGACAACAAGCAAACATAAGCGCCGAGAGTAAATTATGCAAATGTAAGGTGAAACTTACCCCAATGGACATCTGAGTGTGGCTGTCCGCGAGCGCCCCTAGGGCATCATCGCCGCGTGGGCTCGAGCATCCTCCCAGATCTTCGCGAGCGGCCCTTGGATGTGAATTTGGTGATCAACGGCTCGGGACTCAGCGCTCGACTCGCGATATTCTTCGGTCGACAGATGGAGGATCGTCGTGATATGTCGCTACCCGTTCGAGGCTGATTGCACCGAGGTCGCCCGACCGGACGGACGAAACGCAGACGCCGGTCGGATGCCGGACTTCTTAACCTTCAAGGGCTTCGAAGATGGCGGCATGAAGGCCACCGGAGGTGCGGCTAGGGTTCCCTGCGACAGCTCAGCTAATGAGGGAGTTCGGTCGGATAATGTAGCAGCCACGGTCTCTGGAATAGGGGTCGAAGTCTCGACCCGCTCGGTAGTCCTCACCTTGAGGAAGCGAAACACGATGAAGGCTCTGCGCGGCGCCTTTTTCGGCGGATCAGCGGCTCTCCTGAGGAAGCCGAGCCGGACACTCCCTCTACTTGCACGGACTTCAACCACTCAGGAGGTTGTTGCGAGCCCTCAGCCGCCCCAACACTGGGAGTCCAGCTGATCGTCCCTTCGCCCACCACAGCGAGCGTCTCCTCGCTCACGCTGAGCGGATCATTGTGTGAGCCGACCGACTACAGGTCGCGGCTCGTCAGTTCCTCAACAGCCACTGCATTGATCGCGGCGTCCTTGAGCTTCGCCTTGCCGGTCATACGTGCTCGCATCATGACTTCGGCTGCAAAAGAGAAAGAGAAATCAGTTAGCATCAAAGGAGGAATTAAAGAAGCTTCATACCTAGGCTGTCGGCAGCCGGGTGCGGATCGGACTCAGGCCAAAGATGTACATGACACCCTCCAGCAGCAACTTATGGATGTCGTGTTTCTGACCGACCAACATGGAGGCTGCGTTCAAGTAGTCCGATCAACTCTTGTAGCTTTTCAGAGGAGGCTGAGGCGCCACTTTGAGCTGTCAGCTGGTCGGGAAGTCTGGCCACTCGGGAAGGCGCATGAAGAAAAAATATTCTTTCCAGTGCTTGTTGGAGGTCGGCATCTTGTCAAAAAAACTAAACCGACTCGAGACTGGAAAAGGAAAGTCCCCGGATCAGACAGTTTGGGATAGTAGAAATAGTAGAAGACCTGGGGAGTAAAGGGGATGTTGTGCAGACAAAACAAAACAACGACGCCCACAGTACTCGGAAGGAGTTCGGAACAAGTTGATGAAGGGAAATGCGAAAATATTTACAAATTGCGGGAATGAAGGGATGAAGGGAGAATCGCAGACCGGCGATAAATTGGTCTTGGAAGAAACAAATGCAGCCGGTCGGCGGAGAATTAGACTGATCGGACGAAGAAGGCAGAATGATCCAATGATCGGAAGGGATTTCAAAAACATCTCGCAAGCTCTCAGCGTCACCCCCATTAAACCTAGACTCCATGGATGTGTATTAGAGTCCAGGGATAGAGGCAGACGGCTGCAAAGAATTTGTCATTGCAAAAACCGGGAAAGGCGAAAAGAAAGCTACGGGAATGTCGCCAGAACAAAAAGAAATAACAAAAAAGATTGAAGGCAGACGCGATGGGGAGAAGGCTTAACGGAGAAAGTTCACTGAGAAAGCAGAGATCGCCGATGAAGAAGCGCGGAGGATCACCGAAAAGCGTGGATCGCACAGAAGCACAGAGAGGTGGCCGCTGGGAGCGCTTGAAGAAGTGTAGAGGAGGAGAAGACGCAATGGGCTTATAAACTTTAGGCTCGGCCGACCGGAGCCTTCCGATCTAGGTCGTGGAAACGTAGACCAAGATCTCACCATCGAATTTGAACCGCCAAGCGTCACATCACACCTGTCACGTCAGGCGTGCGGTGGCATCGGGCGTGACACGTGGCACCTCGCCATAAGTCGGCAATTAATGAAGGCATGGGAACATGCTCAGCCTTAATGAGCGGGAATTTGCACGATTTCCAAGAAATCTGGATGACGTCAGCCTAGCTCGCGCTCACCCGAGACAGCCCAGGGAGAATTTTTACAAGTGCAAGCCTTCGTCGTGCCGATCGGATCTAGGGAGCATACTTATGCCTGAGCGACAAGCTTCAACAGGCCGATCGGCGAGGATTGGTCTTATCTCGATCGGAGACCATACAGTAACGAAGGTCGATTGGGAGAAAACTACTTGGACAATTGTCCAGTTAGTCAGACTATAGCCTCCATCGACTAGACTTGAGAGGGAGGCTTATGATGCAGTGATGATGAGGGGGGCCCTACCCTGCTGCCACGGTGGAGGTCAAAGGAGATTAAAGTCAAGGCGGTCAACACTTATAGGGTATCGGTCGGTCGCGGACTTCCTGCCGAGAGGCTATCCCGCTCGGCCCGACAACAGAGCACGTGAACAGCAGAATTCCGGTCGAGCGGCTATTGCGCTCGGCCAAGCAACAGACACAGCAGGCTATCTTTTGATATCCTTTTGGGAGCTAGTGTCGTTGGCAGGCGGCATGGTCAGACAAAGGATCATACGACGGAAACTTCCACTGTCACTTCAGAGATATGTTCGACCCGTTAAGGTACTGTGTCAGGGACACTTGACTGACACTGTCTTTTCAGGGAAAGCTTCGAGATGCGTGCCCGCCTTGGGAAGCGTGCACGTGCGCTACCGAAGCTCTATATAAAGGGGGATCCAAGCATCGACGGAAATACGCGTTACATAAGATATCTTATTGTTGCGCTACAGTGCTCGTTGCTCTGCTTACTGCTTCTTCTTCTTCTTCGCCGAAGACTGACTTAAGCGTCGGAGGACCATTGCTAGGGACCCCTTCCCTGGTTCGACATTGACGCTACTTGTGTTGCAGGACTGGAGGGAAATCCACAGGAGATCAACAAGAGCGCTACGTCCTCAGCATCCATCTCATCGACTTTCGGACATGATCAGTTGCAATCATAATGCCCTCTTTTTAGTGGTAAGACTGCTGTTTGGAATCATTTGGTGCTTTGAAAGTATATGTTATGTGATAATGTGGATTGTTGTACATTACCAATTACAAAATCATTCAGAACCTTGAGTGCAATGTTTAGTAACTTGTATTACAATTATATCCTTGTAAAATTTCAAAAGATCTTACATTCACATTAAACAAATTACTATAAAATAAAATTCAATTGTCATAAAATCACATGTAATAATTCAATTTCCCAACATTTTCATGAATTCTACATACATTATAACATAAAGCACTCTTTCAAATTTGCACTCTCAAAAGATAAGACGCATGGTACTGTAACTAATACAGCTTGTTTGGAGCCAGTACTTGTAAGAGAGAAAAGAATTTTTTGATTCCTTGATAGAAATTAACTCCCAAGAAACTAAACTTGTATTACTTCAAATGAAATAATAAAGGTAAAACGTTTCTTTTGGTATTTTACATTAACCTTGAGGTCTCATGCACACAGTAAGTCATCAAATTAAAAAACTTTGGACATAATAAGTAATACATAAACAAAGCAGAAGAGGATTATAAATCTGAATACAGAAATCCCGATTTACTGAGGAATTGAAATTCGCATTCCCAAGTTCTATCATTCCAAACAAAGGGAATTCATTGAGGACAATGGTGAGACACTGGAAACCGACTATAATCAAAGGGATCAAGGCTTTTCCATGTCCAAGTTGTGTAGTCATGTAGGACTTATTGTGGACAGAATTCTAATAGTCCAATAACACCTTTATGAAATAAAGTTGGCATTTTAAAACGAAATTGAAATATTAGACTAACGATCTACTGCTAGAATATGTCAGAAGAAACCAAAGAAATGACAAATAGACTGACTCACAATATCAGAGACGAAATCTAAGGTTGTTTTTAGCATCGGTAGCTTACTGTTTCCGCAAGAGAAAAAAGCAAATGGGAATCAACCCTTGATCTGGGACAAGAAGAACGAGAACAAGGAGGAAAATACGAAATAATTTTGCTTGAAGATGGAGTCAAATCCCTCGTCCTCGCACCGCTCTCCTATGGAAGAACGCCCGTCCTTCCCCTTTCATTTCTTTCGTCGGATTAGGGCCAAAGTGAGAAGGACGAAAGGAATTAAAAAAATTAATATAATAAGCAATAATTTTCGTTTTACACCCTCCATTTATGTTATTTGTCTGTTTTACTCCTGTTGCTTGAATGATATTGTTTAGTTAGACTATCCAAATTTTTCTATGTAAAATATATAATTTAAAATAAATAAATTATTTTATTAAATTTAGATATTCGTTTTTAACTATATCATATATCAATTTTTCTATTTTTTCTCTCTTTTCTATAATATTTAGGGAATAAAATTTATTTCTTAAATTTAGAAAAATATTATTTATAAATATAAAATTTAAAAAATAAATAAAATAGTTGATATAAAGATTTTTTAACTATTGTATTTGCTAAAAAAAATATAGATGCCTACACCGTCTAATATCCTATAAAAAAGTTTTTAACGGACAACCCATTAACTAGATATAATGAAAGAGAAATAATGTTTAGTGAGTATTTGTTAAACAAATATTAAAGAATTTTGTAGGGAAATAATAAAATATCATCAAATTAATACTTGGTTGGTTGATGGAATATATTTATCTTAAAATCTATAAATAGCTAACTATTAGAGCTTGACCTAAGAGACATTTTATTTATTAAAAAAAATAGATTAATTATCAAATATGTTATTATTTGAACATGTATCACAACAAGTGAAGTTGAAGTCTATTAAGTCTTTCACTTTACCCCCAGGGCGTAGCGTAGACGGTAGGCGCATGGTATCTCCGGCGTAATGGTCAGGGGTCGATTCTCAGGAACTGACGACCTGGGGTATCCCGCCATGCGCCTATGGCCTGTGTACCTGCATGAACCTCCCTCCATATCCGTGGGGTCGGCACTAGGGGGGCGGCTAAGGTAGCGGATCTACCTTTATCAAGTCTTTCACTTGCTCAAGGAATGAAATGATAGGAAATGGGGAGAGTGAGGACGTGGGAACATACCCATGTTCCCTATTATTTTTAATGGAAAAGTCCATTTTGTCCCTGGGTCATTTCCCTTTATATAGGATGCGTCCAAGGATCATTCAAGGGGATCAAATGAATGTTCGAAGGTTCGTACGAAGGAACGAACAAAGGCAACGAGAGCAATAGGAGGACATCTGAGGCAGTGAGATTTGGTTCGTGGAATCGTGGAGGGCTTTCCGATCTTGTTATCGCTCTTCCAACAGCGAGTTTCGCTATTGCCGATTGTAGATCTGCGGGAGATGGCTGTAGGTGTTTACCGCTTATCGTCTTTTCATGCATTTAGAATTATCTACATTGGTATCAGAGCTGTGTTAGTTCTAAATGCATGATAAATCCCAAAATCTTTATCTCTACGTTGAATCAAAATTATGGCTTGGTTTTGTTTGTTCTATTTTTTGGGTGAAATCACGACTGAGTCGTGATCAGCGATTATTATCGCTGCCATGAACGGAGTTTGTCTCCGTCTAGTTTTGCCATAGCTGAGTAAGAGATCGTGATTGTGTCGCGATCTGTCACAATCTCAATGGTCGACGCAGTAAAACCCCGAGGGAACACTTACAGAGTTAGTCTCTGATCGTGGCTGGCGAAGTGCTCATGGCCACCTCTCGTTGCAACCCGTGTTTGTCGCGGGAAAGGTGGCGTGCACAGCATATACGACGTGCACAAAGTGCACAGTGTGCGTGGCGTGCATGCATGGGGTTGTGGCGGCGAAGAAAACGACAAAGAGATAAACATGAAGTTTCTGTTTTGATTTTTTCTCAAAACAAAAACTAAAATAAAAAAAAACGTGGCAGTGCTGTGATATGTTCACTGAATTGCCACATGCAATTAAATTTTTTTTAAAGTTTATGTGTTATATATATATATATAGAGAGAGAGAGAGGTGTGATCTCCTGCGCGCTCGCACAGTGCGCGACTGTGTGCGCGCGCAGGAGATCGCTCGGTTTTTTTTAATATTTTAAATTAAAAAATCAATTAAAAAAATTAACATTTCCTTATATAAATTTCTAATACATTAATATATCCCCTTAACATATTACAATACTCAATAACTACTTAAATTAAATTTATTTTATTTTTTTTTTAAACCAAACATTATAATCTAATTGGGAAGTCTGAACCCTAGAGGTAAAATCTAAAAAAGAAAATAGCTTTAACACTATAACCCAAAGCCTGAACCATAGAAATAAAATCTTAAAAAAATATTTTAATTATTTTTTAATTCATAAATTAAAAAAATAAAAAAAAAAAGAAAAAACAGTTGATATCCTGCGCGACGCGCACAGTCGCGCACTGTGGCGTCGCGCAGGATAACAACTTCATATATATGTTGGAATTAATTAATTAAAATTAGGATTATTGGTCCTTTTTTAATTAAATATGTGGGTTTAATTTGATTGGTCCAATTAGACATAATTTAGATTAAATCATTAGTTGGTTTAATCAAATCAATTTGATCTAAACCTGAATCATTTGGGTTGATTAATTGGGTTTGGACCAAATATGATCAAATGACCAGATGTGTCAAATTTGATTAAATGATTAGATTTATTCTAATCAATCAGACTTAAACCAATGAATATTGATTTGATCAAACGGATCTGAGTTTGATCAATAAGTCTGAAATTGGTAGAAATGGACTTAGATTAAAAAGTAACAGAACATAGATACAAAATCCTTGTCCAATTAGATTAGTTCTAATTAAGGACAATGGACCGAGCTTAGGATCTGGATT
Source organism: Zingiber officinale (assembly GCF_018446385.1). Lineage (NCBI taxonomy): Eukaryota > Viridiplantae > Streptophyta > Magnoliopsida > Zingiberales > Zingiberaceae > Zingiber > Zingiber officinale. The sequence goes on along the minus strand of NC_056002.1, from coordinate 91,804,902 downwards.
CCTGATCAACCGATCCAATGGGTCTGACCAATTAGATCAGTTCTAATTGTTGACTTGAACTCCTGAAAGTCGAGAAGATTTGTTTTTCTTGATTTATTATGTTGGTGTTATGCTTATTTAAATTGAAATAAGCCGATTTTGTACTGGTTAGTCGGTTTTATATTGACTTATTTTTATTTTAATTTTCAGATGGCACGGACGATTACCACATTGACTCGTCGTGAAGTGCGACGAAATCAGCTCAGGGAGGGGATTCAGGAGATAGAGTATAACTCTACTTATGGAGTCGACGGACACATTGGACGGCTTGATGATCTGTTTTGAAAACTTGAGCGAGAAGAGTTTCTAGTCCTGGACAATTATAGGATTTGGGTTTTGATGCATTCATTGCCAGAAAATCCAAGGATGATAGCAAACTATATTTGGGGGTGTCATCAAGGACGCGTCACATATTTTGTATTATGTGAAGAACTGCTTCATCATATGACTGAAGAGGATCCGGAAGAGTTCGAAGAGAACCCGGAAATGATTGAGGAGGAACCAAAAGAGGATCCAGTTGAGGGTCCTATAGAGAATCTTGAAGCTATCCTACCTGAGATTACCCCAAATGAGTCCAGGCTGAAAGGGATAATATTGGTCACTGCACTAGTGTCTATCTTAGTAAGAGTGGCAGTAGCCTATCTAGTTTACTAGAGTTCTGTTATTGCTATTGTCGTTATGTATGAACAATATTTAGTCTATTTTCATTCATGTCAGTTAGTTATATGCTAACATTATGCAGCATAATTTATGTTAATGATATGTTCATTTGTTTATGCTATTTATTTGACGATGCATGATTAGTTCATGATGTATTAAATGATTAGTTCATTTAATTAAAGAAATCATGATATATTAAATGATTAGTTCATTTAATTAAAGAATTCATGATATTAAAAATGATCAGTTCATTTGTTGGGATCTATGTAATAGAATTGATTAATATTGATTTGATTGGTCATACAAATGATGAGTGAAAACATAGTTGTCACTTGATTTTGTAAACCAACTCAAAGTAATATTAAGTTAATCATAAATTGCATGCATATGGTTTACATTGAATACTAAATAATGTGTTTATTTATGATAGATTATGACAACCAAAAACATAATAGCTGAACTCAACAAATGTGAAAAACTTAATGGGGATAACTATAAGATCTGGCACCTTAGGATACAGTATGTATTTGAGGAACAAGAAGTTCTAGAGACTGTAAATCAGGTTATGGAAGAACCTATAGATGGTCCCACTACACGACACAGATGAGATCTTGATGCCTATAAGGCATGGAAGAAAAAGGACTCCACTGCAAAGGACATATTGATTAGTTCAATGGTAGACGACCTAGCTTTTGAGTATGAGTCATATCTTACGGCTCATGCAGTCTGGGCATCCCTTAAAGAAAAATACAATGGAGTAAGTCTGAGCAAGTTTCGACAGCTGACAATCAAATTTAACAGCTACAAAAAGTGTCCAAATGTATCAATGGTTCAACACCTCAGGGAGATGTCGAACATGATTCGGGAGCTTAAAACTGCAGGTCATGAGTTGACTGATGAACAACAGGTTCAAGTAGTTATTCGTTCACTTCCAGATTCTTGGGAGATCATAAAGCAGATCTTAATTCACAGTGAGAGTATCAAAACTTTCATCGATGTCTCACGCCATGTAAAATTAGAGGCGGAGAGAGTTGAATCCGCAAGGATTTCTGGACAAGCCTATGTGGCTATAGGTTCTGCTAGATCATATGGATCTAAAAAAAAAAGAAAACGTTCAAGAAAGGGAAGGGAAAGAAGCATGAAGTCACTACTGTGGGAAAGGGCCAAATCAAGAAAATAGTAAAGAAGATTGGAAAGAAACCTAAAAATAAGTTGACTTGTTTTAACTGCAGCAAAAAGGGTCACTTTGCTCGGGAGTGTACTGAGCTGAAAAAGGTAAATCCAAGTGTGTCTTCTTTTCAAGAACATTTTGTTATTAGCTCAGTGTTGTTAGCTGATTCTTATCCTTTGTGGATTATAGATTCGAGAGCAACCAACCATGTAGCTCGGGAATGAGTTACATTTGTTGAGTACCGTCGGGTACTAGCTGGCAACAAGTGGATCTATGTGGGAAACAATGCAAGAGTTGAAGTCAAAGGAGTCGGCACTTACAAACTCAACCTTCGTGGTGGTAGAGTTTTGTTTCTACATGATGTCCTGTATGCTCCTGAAATTCGACGGAATCTTGTTTCCGTAACATGTCTTCTTGATTTAGGGTATTATATTAATTTTTACAGTCAGTCTGTTGAACTTAAGATTGACTCAGTGTCAATCAAACATGATTTTTTAACAAATAGTTTTATGGTTCTTGATGTAGAACCAGATGTCAATTATGCTATTGATGGTTGTTTTTCAAACATTGCTCTAACTAGTGATGCAGATATAACTGATAAGGTTTGACATGCTAGATTAGGACACATAAGACAAGAACGTATGAATCGGTTGGCTAGAGAGGGTCTATTAGGCACTTGGGCTAAGATTCAATTGTCTATATGTGAGCATTGTCTTGCTGGAAAAGTAACTAGGAAATCATTTGGTAAGACTATTAGATCTGAATCAACATTGCAGTTAATTCATTCGGATATTTGTGGTCCAATGAATGTGAATGCTAGAGATGGAGCTTCTTATTTCATTACATTTGTTGATGATTGCTCTAGGTTCGGTCATATGTATTTGATTTCTCACAAATCTGAAGCATTAGATTTCTTTATTCGTTATATGAACGAAGTTAAGAATCAAACGGAACATAAAGTTAAGACTTTACGCACTGACTGTGGAAGGGAGTATTTGTCTAATATGTTCAAGACAATATGTAATGATAGAGGGATTATTAGACAGCTGACAACCCCTAGAACTCCACAACAAAATAGGGTAGCTGAAAGAAGAAATAGGACTCTTCTTGAAATAGTTAGGTCTATGATGACGCAAGCTAATTTATCAATCTCCTATTGGGGAGATGCATTATTAACTACAACCTATATACTTAACAAAGTGCCTTCAAAGTTAGTTCCATCTATCCCATATGAACGTTGGACAAGCAAAAAACAGAAAACCAGATTTGAGTAATCTGAGACCCTAGGGGTCAGCTGCTTATGTTCATGATAGTTCTCACAAGTATGGAAAACTAGGGCCTAGAGGTAAGAAATGTATCTTTATAAGATATCATGAGACCTCCAAAGGTTATGTTTTCATAGGTGAATAACTAGATGGAACCATCTCCGAAATAGATTTGAGAGATGCGACTTTTCTCGAAACAGAGTTACCAATCAGAGGTGATGTTGATAAAAATATTCCTCTATTCGAGGAGGATGAGATATTATCAACAAGAGATGTGTCAAAATGGACACCTGAGTCTAGTCAACCGAGTGAGAGTGATATGCCGAGTCATGAGTTGACTTCTCAACAACCCAACTTACGAAAAAGCGTTCGTAAGGTTAAACCTAAGAAGAGGTTTGATATTGAGAATAAGGCATTGGTTACACTTCCAATTGACGATGACGAACCTCAATCCATTGAGGAAGCATTGGGATGTAGAGTTAGAGAAAAATGGAAAACTGCAATGGTTGAAGAGATGGAGTCCATGATTCGTAATCATGTTTGGGACTTAGTCGATCTTCCTCCGGGCCGAAGGGCTATTGAGAATAAGTGGATTCTCAAAATAAAGAGGAAAGCTGATGGATCGATTAACAGATATAAAGCTCGTTTAGTTGCAAAAGGATATACCCAAATGGAGGGTATTGACTTTGAAGAGACATTTTCTCCCGTAGTGAAATTTGTATCAATACGAGTTATTTTGGCATTTGTGGCACATTATGACTTGGAATTACATCAAATGGATGTAAAAACTGCTTTCCTTAACGGTGATCTTGACAAAGAAATCTATATGGTTCAACCAGAAAGTTTCATTGCTGAAGGCCAAGAGCGGTAAGGTATGTAGACTTAGAAAGTCTATATATGGGCTAAAACAAGCGTCAAGACAATGGAACATAAGATTTAACGAAGTCATTTTATCTTATTGTTTCGAGATGATCAATGAGGATCATTGTATTTTTCTGAAAAGGGAAAAAGGAAAGTATGCCATTTTATCATTATATGTTGATAGCTAGAAATGACATAGGATATGTGAATGAAGTCAAGAAGTGGCTGTCATTACAATTTGATACAACTGATATGGGAGAACCTGAATATATCTTAGGAGTGAAGATTATAAGAGATCGTCCTAAAGACTTTTGGGTCTGTCACAAGAGTATTATATAAATAAGATGTTACATCATTTCAGCATGTTTAATTACAACATAGAACATACACCTATTGTGAAAGGTACTGTATTGAGCAAGAGTATGTATCCTAAAACTCCAGAGAAAATAACTGAGATGAATAAAAAACCATATGCCAGTGCTATTGGTAATTTGATGTACACTATGTTTTGTACACGTCCCGATATCAGCTATGTTATGGGCTTGGTCAATCGCTTCTAGTCAAACCCAGGACTGAGACACTGGAAGACGGTAAAAAGGATATTCAGATATCTGAAGGCGACAACAGATTATTGTCTCTATTTTCAAGGATCAGATATGAGTCTGAAAGGTTATTCAGATGCAGATTGGGTTGGGGACATGGATGATAGAAAATCTACATCAGGCTATGTATTCTTGTTGAATGGTGATGTCATCTCTTAGAACAGCAAGAAACAAGCTTGTGTAACTTTGTCAACTATGGAAGCTGAATATGTGGCATGTTCAGCTGCTGTGCAAGAAACAGTCTAGTTGAGAAGGCTCCTGAAGCATCTGAAAATTGCTGAGGATAGTGGGAGTCCAGTAACTATCTATTATGACAGTCAAGCTGCAATAGCTTTTTCCAAGGATCCCAAATATCATAGCAAAGGCAAGCAAATAGAAATTAAATATAATTTTGTGAGGGATATTGTGGCTAAAAGAAAAATAATTCTTGAGTATGTCCCTACACATGCTATGCTTGCAGATCCTTTTACTAAGCTAATGACTAAAGAGTCATTTAAAGATCATGTAAAGTCTTTGGAACTTTGTAGAATGTAACAATATTGAAATAACAATAAGACTTTGTGTTATGATTGTGTCATTTGTCATAATTTATTTAGTGTATATGCTGTATATGTTACATTCATATAAGATCTCGGTGAGCATGTTGGCAGGTGGAGATTGGTCCACTCACATGGACAATCATCTTTGTTTATTAAGTATAAATAGGGGTAAGATCGTTACTTATGGAATAACTTATGTAGCTGAAATTAGAGACAGATCCATAAGTTGATGTCGCTTTGATAATTGTGTCAAGATGAGATCATTTATGTGTTAATAATGATCGAAGTAAATGAACCCACCATTTATTGAACCTGTTGAAAGCCATATTAGAATTCATATGTTGAATTCAGGATTAGACATTAGGTATGTCTAGATCAAAATCTGTACGATGTTAAATTTGAAGACAACATGCACTCTTTTTAGTAAAGATAATAACATCGTAGCATGTAATTCATACCACATGTGCTATTGCGACAATAAAGGTGGTAGAAGAATGAATCCCTGTTTCTCTACTATGTGAGGCCTTTGAGATTATATGTTAATCTCAGTTTTTGCCTTAGTGACTATTTAGCTGTTTACTTGAAATTTTAATCAGTGTCAGCTACTTTAGCGTGTATCCTATGGCTATGTATGATTCGGTCTATGGAGCATATCTAGGAAAGCGACTGATTAAAATGAATAGATTCTAGCTAAAAAGGAAGATTAAATATATTTACATCTTTTGATGTTATTCACTGGTCGACCTATTTCTGTTATATATAGAAATGAATGTGAATATTGGATATGAAACATGCTCTTGACATAATAGTCATTATAAGGGATTAGAGATGTTCATATTGATGTAAATAAAAATTATTTAATCTGGGTAAATAGCAAGACATGGATATCTCCAAGATAATGGTTGTGTGTCACTTGAAGATTGGATGGATCCTGGATAAAGACTATGTGCCACCAAGAAAGAGGCTATGTGCCCTGAAGAGTGTGTCTCTAATTTATTTGAGCAGCTAAGTAAAGTGTAACAACTTTATTAGCATTGATTGCTCAAAGAGTGGCTAAGTAAAGGTGTAACAATCTTCTTAGCAACTATCGCTCAGTGTGTTTGCTGTCGCACGAACCATTTTCTCTAAGTATGGATTGGATGTTCTAATATGGTCTATGTGATCAAACTCTCTATAGTCTATGTGACTTATTAAATCTTTGTGACTTACCTGAATGAATTAGTCTTACTGACTTACCTTGGACGAGTGGGAGATGTAGGAAATGGGGAGAGTGGGACGTGGGAACATGCCCACGCTCCCCATTCCTTTTAATGGAAAAGTCCATTTTGCCCCTGAGTCATTTCCCTTTATATAGGATGCGTCCAAGGATCATTCAAGGGGATCGAATGAATGTTCGAAGGTTCGTACGAAGGAACGAACAAAGGCAACGAGAGCAATAGGAGGGCATCTGAGGCGGTGAGATTTGGTTTGTGGAATCGTAGAGGGCTTTCCGATCTTGTGATCGCTCTTCCGACAGCGAGTTCCGCCATTGTCGATTGCAGATCTGTGGGAGATCACTGTAAATTTTTACCGCTTTTCGTCTTTTCATGCATTTAGAATTATCTACAAAAATAAAGAAAATCCATAGATCCTTCACTTGCTGAAGGCCATATTCTCTCCGACCGACCGGTCATCGACTGATGGAGTTTTCACTTAGTTTGTTCGGGTGATCCGGAGCACAAAGTTAACAAATTAAACACCAAATTAAATATATCACACAAACATATATATAGTTACACCACTTAGCACTACACTTGACATAGCTCTTATTGCCTAAGCTTGGCCATCACTTCCATTATTGGGCTGCCCACTTTGGCCGTTCTGCTTGCTCCACTCGTCGAACCGCTCCCTAGGTATACGATGGTGGTTATTGACATTGTCGTTGTCTCCGCCCTCCATCGGCCCTCTTTCCCCTAAGCCTGCAGCCTCATGCTTCTCCTCACTGTCTTTTGGCTGCACAAGTTGATCTGCCATGCCAAATAGCTCAGCAACCAAAATCACCACAAGGAAAGCAGCTGAAACCTTCATGGGAAGTCACTGAACTACTGTTTCAGTGAAGGAATTGAAAGAAAGAAGTTTGGCACAAGTAGTACTGTTTCTGAAGTACTGCAACTGATCATTTAATTTATAGACTCAAGTGGAAACGATGACAAATGCATAAAAGTCAACGTCAAAGCAATTAATGTTTTAGTGGTGATAGTTTATGGTTAATTAGTGAAGGCACTGATTTCGGGCACTAAAGGAGTGCCAAATAAGCTTTTACCAGATTGACATGAGCAAAGTTTAAATATTAAGTGAATCACCTAATTATGTTGTAGCTTTTGTTTTAAGTATACATTATCTTTGTTCATCAATCAACTATCACTTTAGATATTATCTTAATTTTATTTTGAATCCTGAGTACTCGACTTAAATAAAACATAATATATCTAATTAGAAAATGAGTTCATCTTTATTTAGATCACAAAACCATGCATTTAAATTAGTTGATCATCAAAGTCCAACATGAACTAGTAGTATTAGCTTAAGTTAATTAATTAGTGCCACCACCTCCACTCCCTTGGCTACCACCTTCACTCGATCCATTGCCACCTCCAACGAGATTGTTATACTGATCTCTGGGTATGCTGTGATGGTTATTGATGCCGCTGCTCGAAGAGTATCCATTAAGGCCAGCCTTCACTTCATCCACAGGGCTCTTGTTCTCCCTCGCCGAGCTACAAATGGTGCAAACGAGGAGGAGGAGGAGGAGGAGAAGAGGAGGAGAAGGAGAAGAGTACTTCATCTTGGCAGTTAATTAATCTGCTGCGTGTTAAGCAAAGAAAGGCATTAATTAATTAATCTCTGTGATTCATTTTAAAATGAAGAAAACAGTTAAAGAGTTTATTACCTCTGTGTGAGAAGAAGAACACTGGAGAGATTTACATTAAGGCTTGAATGTAAGTGGCAGCGTTTTATAGGGAGAGATTAAGTGAAAAATTAGGAAGAGCATTTAAGAAAACAGATCCTATAATTGTTTTTTTTTATACAAAGAGAGGCTTCAAATAAGTTGGAATAATGATATTTAGAGTGCCTGTTGATGAAAAAAATAATTATAGGGATGAATTTTAATATAGAACACTAACAAAATATAGATCTATTATATTAACGGTTTATTTAGTGTTGACCTTACGGATATCAAGAAAGATACATACAGATATACAGACATCAGACGTATGATGAAATAAATTTTAAGTCGTCAATTTTTACTATGCGTACATCGTCTATACTACTGAAGGAATAATTTAAGTGGAATAATTATTTCATTTTATTATTAGTGTTTTTTAGCGACAATGTGAAGTGGATGGGCTCCTATTTCCTCAAATAAGGCATGTTGGTTTTATTTTAATTGAGTGAAAGGTCGAGTTGTGAGATTTGATGGTTGAAATGACCTTGCAAAGTTTATTCTACGCACTTGGTTTTACTGTGCATGGTGACTGGTGATGTAACAAGTTGTTCTCCATAGCTTTCACTTAATTTGATACGTTCTGTTAATGAGAATAATGAATTATTAATTAATTTATAGCTATCGATAATCGTGAATCACGAGTTTTTAATTACAATTGCTTCTCGCTCATCGACAGCGTGTACATAGGAATTTTTTCTAAAGATATGACAATATTGTTGCGATAGAATGGTATTTTGTCATCACGAGGTACGGCAACGTCGTGCCTGCTGCTTCTAAGGTACGAGGTATAGCCGTGCTATCGGATGCTTGGCTGTGTCTAGGCCTGTTTGCACGGACACGATTATGCCACAGAATATGATCTGATCGTGGCCAAATATGAGGGAATGCCCATGCCCGTGGCATGGGCATGTCCAAGGCACGATATAGTCATGCCCCATTCTAGAAAAATTGGCACAAGCATATCCAAAGGCACGATCAGGAGTTTAGAGTATTTTGGTCTAAAATATCATATATAACTTGGATTGTGTATATAGGATTATTGTAACTTTAAATCTAATTTAAATCAATTCGAATCTCCTGCTCCTAAATCATTGGTTTCCTCTTAATCCCTTCCAAAATGACACACTTTGAATGTCGTTAGAACGGTAAATTAATGTTGTTTTAAGCTTAGGTATATTTAGTGTAGCATTTGTTTTTGACAAAATATAAGCATTTATAAACGTTGGGGGGGGGGGGGCGGGGGCCGGGGGCTGTTTTTAGCTTTTTTTCGTCAAAAATTTGAAAGTTTTGATTGAATTTATATATATTTTTTATAAATTGGTGTTGTTTTAAATTCAAGTATGTTAAGTGTGGTGTTTTTGTAGGAATTTAGACCGTGAGCGTAAATTTAACGACATTTAAAGTGTGCTATTTTGGAAAGGACTGGGGATTCGAGATTAGGAGATTTGAACTGAATTTTAATAAAGAGTTCTTGGCCATTTGTGAAGTAGATACATCAACAAACCACAGTAAAATGTTTTTGTTGTCTCTCCTCTCCTGATTCTTCTTCTTCTTCGATTTTTTCTTCAGCGTCTTCACTATTATTGCGATGTGAGTTCAACAAGTGGTATTATAGCCAATGCATCATGTATGAGATCTCTTTTGCGAAATTCGATATAGTGGAATTCACTGAATTAAAAATTTTGATTTGTAGCAAAGGAGGGTTAAAGTTTTGTTAGTACAACAAGGCATGATATACGAAGGTGCTAGGCTAAAGGAAATCAGAAGTGATGAAAAAGTTAGATGGGAGGAACTACAAACAAAGGTGGTGGCAATGATCAGACTTTGTCTAACAGATGACGTGATATATCACGTTATGGATGAGGGATCGTCGGTGACAGTTTGGTAGAAATTGAAAAACTGTTACATGTTTAAGTCATTGATGAACAAACTCTATCTTAAACAGAAATTATTCAGGCTTAAGATGTCATAGGGCACATATTTGAGTCAACATATATCAATATTTTCAATTAAATTGTAAGTAATCTAAAATGTGTTGATGTGAAGAATGAAGATGAAGACAAGATGTTGATATATTGAATTCTCTATCATTATCTCCTATGTACAAAAATTTGGTCATGACTTTGATAAGGGAAAAGAAAACCCTCAAGTTAGAGGAAGTCATAGATGCCCTTTTGAGATTTCATTAATGGAAGAAAACTAATGATGAGACATATCAAGGTAAAGAGCTCATGATGAGAGGTAATTAGGAATATGGTAGGAGCAAAGCGCGATATGGGTCAGACAGTGATAATAAGTGTTGTCTCACCATAAGTGCATAGTTAAATCGTCAAGTAATAAAAATATCGATTTCACAGGGACTGTTGATTAACTATTAATTGATTTTGTGAAGTAATTTATCCAAACAATCAAAAGTTATTTTGGTCACAAACGTAAGAGAGAGAGAGAGAGTTGGGAGAGCAAGAGAGAGAGAGGAAGTGAGCGCATGTGAGTGAAGAGAGAAGTTGGAATTGGAGATGATTATAGGATTTCGATTTCATTATGATTCTAGTTAATGTCCCTATGAATTGTTCATCACCTTACCTCTGCGCTTACGCTCTTGTAAGATCAAATACTAGTACGACCTCATGAAGATTGCATTAGAGAGTTCATACCAATTCCAAAAGCCATTAAGTAAAAAAAGAACCATAAAAAGTTTGATTAAAAAGATACCCTTTGTCACTAAGAGCCCCCAGTTAGGGGTGCTCATTTAGTTCGATCAGGTTATTTAGTTTGTTTGGTTTGAGTTATTTAGTTATTGTAAATTTTTAAATCCAACCAAGAACCAAACCTAATTAACTGTAAACCAAACCGAATCACCCGAAATTAATTCAGGTTATTTGGTTTTTGGGTACCATTTAATTTAAAATTTTTTATTTCATATTTTTACTTTTTCAGTATAGATCCAGAAGTTAGAAGCCAATCCACTTTCCATATTACATTTACACAAATTCAAAGTTCCAACCTAACACAATTACACAGAACACATACATACATAAGTAACATAACATAATACAACATCATCTTTCTCTAATCCAGTACTACACAAATTGAAAGTTCCAAGCTAACACAGCCTACATAGAGCATACATAACATAATACAACTTTATCTTTCTCAAATATACACAAATTCAAAGTTCCAAGGCTTTGCTAACACAGTATACGCAGAGCACATGCATAACATAATACGACTTCATCTTTCTCAAATCTAGTACTTCAATGCACTACACAATCCACATCCAAATAATTGAATAATCATAATTCATACATCCCAAATTTTAGAATGTTCACTTTAAAGTAGCAATAACTAAATCTAAATGAGAACATCCAAATTCTATTACATAACATAATATTATAGAAGTTTTGAGAATCCAAATTTCAATGTAAAGACATTAAAGTTCATATTCTAAGTCTCTAAAAGCTGCCATGACCACGAGGGCCACAAACAGCCAAATACAATCATCATTTGATTCATTTATGAGAAAAGCATCCTGCACAATGTACACATTAATACAATATTTATGGTTACATTGACAAATTAAAATAGCCAAAGAAAACTCATAATTCAAAACTCAAGGATTAATTATAGATTCTCAAAAGCTACTAAATCCACTTTTTGATATATGTACTTTGAAATTAGAGAAATTGATAAGTAAACAATTAAGTTGTCTCTGCTCAAGTAACATTACCAATTGTCCCTTCTTCTTCCATTGAAAGAAAAATGGGAAAAAAAATAAATGTAAGTATGTAACAATTAATAAATGTAAAGAAAATAACTGAAAAATATAAAAATAATTCAAGACATTTCATCCTTCTTCAATTTGTTGAAGTTCTTTCCAAATTTCTTCAATCTCAATTGGGGTAGAACTTGCACGAGGTCAATCTTGAGTGCAAATTAATGTTTGAACTATTTTAGGAGTTAAAAAACTCCTAAATGCATCTAAAACTCTTCCACCTATGTTAAAAACAGACTTAGAGGTCACTGAAGATATTGGAATAGCCATAATATCACAAGCCATCAAAGATAAAATAGGGAATCTTGGGCTATTAACTTTCCACCAATTCAAAATGTCAAACTAGGCAGAATCAACTTTAGTCTCTTCTTTCAAATACTTATCCAACTCGGACTTAGAATCTCTAACACCACTCTCAATCTTTCTCCTTTTCATTTCATTTATGAACTTTTCCTTCAAAATTTTTGTAGGTTGAATATCTATCGGTGAAACCCTTTTACCCAGTGATGATGAAGACAACAAATGATCATAAGTAGATGAATGAGTTATACTATGTGCATGAATTCTCATATATTCATTATACAAATCATTCATTGATTCTTTGACCATTTAAACAATTGATGATCCATCTACCTTTCTATAGGATCGAAAAGAATTTAGATATCTCCACAATGATATGATATTGTCCATTTTAGACCTAAACCCTCATGGTTTTGCTCTTGGGCTCTACCCAAAAGGCCTCATGCCAATGGAGATATCTTTTCTCTTATAAACCCATGATCTTTCCCATGTGTTTTCAATGTGGAACTATGTTTACAACCTTACAACCCCAACAATCTCCCCCTCAAACAAAGGACCACAGGCTTCCCACGTTCGATACTCGACCCACCAGGTTTTCCTACCCCTCGTTCCACCCGACCTACTAGGACTTCCTTGCCTAGCCGCAACTAGGACTTCCTACCTGGTGTCTGGTCCTCTTAATCCGAACATAGGAGCCTCCACTTTCTTTGTTCGAGGTCAATATTGTACCCACATGACTCAATCAGACCATAGCTCTTGTGCACAGTCGGCGATTAAACCTTCTGGCAGTCCAAGCTATGATACCAATTGTAGGATCGAAAAGAATTTAGATATCTCCATAATGATATGATATTGTCCACTTTGGACCTAAGCCCTCATGGTTTTGCTCTTGGGCTCTATCCAAAAGGCCTCATGCCAATGGAGATATCTTTTCTCTTATAAATCCATGATATTTTCCATGTGTTTTCAATGTGGGATTATGTTTGGAACCTTGCAAACCCAACATTTTCCATACACATCAGTAAACAAAACTTCTAGATATTCAAACTTATTCCTAGGATCAAGCACCGAAGCAATAACAATTAACATGTTCATTTTTTCAATCACTCCATAATATTTGTCAAACTTTGCTTTCATAAACTTTGCCATGTCTTTAAGATCAACACCATCTTGTTCATTGAGACATTTTTCCAATACCACATCAATACATGTTATGTCATCTAAAAAAGAATGAGCAGCCACATACTTTGCCCCTGAAACTTTCAAAGTAAGATCATAAAAATGTTGAAGAAAATCAATCAATCTCCTAACATTCTTCCACTACTCTAGGCACCCTAATATTTTCAAGATCTTCCCAAAAATGTAAATTCTCAGCACCAAATCTACTACAGGCTCTTTCATATGCTTGGGTTGTTTCCAACATTAAGTAGGTTGAATTCCACCTTGTAGGGACATTAAAGACCAAATTCTTAGTGTTACAACATTTCTCAATTTTAGCAAAACTTTTAAAACTTTTTATTCTTGTTGAGGATTGCCTAACATATTTAACTGCAACCCTAACACGTTCAACAGATTCCCCAATGTGGTTCAACCCATCTTGAACAATCAAATTCATGATATGTGCAATACAATGAACATGTGTCCATTTTCCTCCCAAAATATATTTTTCCCAATTAACAAATTTTTCTTTTAAGTATGTGATCACTACATCATTTGAACTAGCATTGTCAATTGTAATTGTAAACACATTATCAATACCCCACTCAAGCAAACACATTTCCAAAGCTTTTCCAATATCATTTCCTCTATGATTTGATACCGAAGAAAAACTTAACACCCTCTTTTGCAACCTCCAATCATTATTAACAAAATGAGCAGTGACATACATATAATTAATCTTTTGTAAAGAAGTCCAAGTGTTAGTAGTAAAACAAATTCTACCAACAATTTCTTGAATTTGAGACCTTACTTTTTTCTTTTCCTCTAAATATAACTAATAACAATCCCTAGCCACAGTGATTCTAGATGGAATCTAAAATGTTGGTTGACAAACATTCACAAAATTCTTAAACCCTTTTCTCTCTACAAACTTAAAAGCAAGTTCATCAACAATTATCATGTGACTTAAAGCCTTCCTAATTTCTTGTTGATCAAATTTCCAAGCAATTAAATTAGGCTTGTTCTCATGAACATCTCCAGTTTGAAAAGCCAATTGAGTTTGATTAGAGGACTTGTTCTGAGGATATGATGCACATACATTCAAATGACCTAATAAAGCACTAGTTCCATGTATTCTAGTTGATGAAAAAAAAAATACTCTTTTCCACGATATCTACAAGTGCTTTTGTTCTCACCTTTTTCATTAGTAAAAGAATCAAAGTGATCCCAAGCCTTTGACCTTTTGCGAGATGCTCTTCATTTTACAGCTTGATTGATTCTTTTTCATCTTCTAAATCCACCACCATCCGGACTACCCTTTCATTACTTGCTGGTTTATCATCGGTTTGAGACATCTAAAAAAATTAAATAAATTCTCAGTTTGCCATCACTTTGCTCATTACTTCAAAGATTAATGAATAAATTAATTCATAAAAAATTTAATAAGAATATGAGGCAGCCAATCAAATGTAAAATCAAGACCATACAAGAAAAAAAAGACATTAGCTCCCATTCTAAATAATGAGATAATGATTTTCAAAACCAATAAACAAAAACACATTTTCAAACTCTCAATTATAGGGTTAAACCTAAGCAATGCTCCGATCAACTCTGTTAATACCTTCTCAGTTAGTTATTGCATGTCTTTGTCCCAATATATGTCTATCATAATTTAGCAAAGAAATCCAATCATTATTAAATAACCGATAAAACGACTGACTTGAGATTACTATAAATTCTGAACAACTAGAGCCCAAAAACAAAGAATAGGGATTTTAAACTATGGACAGATTTACTAAACTCAATGATAGCCAACAGGGCTAAAATGAAAAGAGAAAATGAAGTACTAGTACAAACAACTAGATGTGGGAAAAATGGCCAATACTGAAATCAATAAGAAATTAAATAAATTTGAAAAGCCAATATGTGAAGCAGAAAAGAATTCAAGCACCAACATCTAGATTCAACACTTCAACCACTCAAGACTAGCTAAGTTATTATTAGACAAAGAAAAGGGTTTCATGTAGAGGAACCCAAAGGACAAAACAAAGCCATTTCAAGATTAAAAAAAATACAAACATCTTACCCTTATGCCTGAGTACAGAAGTAACAGAAGTGTGAGAAGGTCAAGCCCCCAACTATTAGTGCTCCTTTAAAAGTTCAGTTGAACTCCTCCAAATTGCACCAAATTTCACCTCGATAATCGCCAACTCGACATCAACAACTCCTCAACTCCTCCAAATTGCACCTCCTCGAGACCTCAACGTAGCTGATCTGGAGGTCAACTACCATCTATAAAATAGAGTAGGCCGAGAAGCTACCAATTTATACCGCCTTGATGCAACACTAACTCGTTGAGGCCCAATATTCCGAGAGAGAAAGAGGAGTGACTAGTGAGTGGCTTAGAGCCTTAGAGACGGGGAGAGTGAGGGATTGAGGGATTGAGGGAGACGACATCAATTGAGTCCGAGTTTGATAGGCAAGACTCGAAAGAGAAAGAGATGGATGGAGGTTGAACTGTGACATGTGAGGTTGTGAGAATTGAGAAGTGACAATACTAGGAAATTGAGAAGTGAGAGACGGTCGAAGTGCCCGAATAAACAAAGACAAAACACAAATCCTAATAAAAAAATTATAAAATATATATTAATTTAACATTCGGGTTTCGGGTGCGTTTAACGGGTGGGATTCTATATCCAAAATAGAATCATTAACCTAATTAATATTTCAGGGCAGTTCATCAAACCAATCCAAATTTCATTAAACCGATCTCAATAACCTGAATGTTATTTGGATTAGGTGGGTGAGTGAATTGACCTGAATAATGAGCACTCCTACCCCCGGTCATACAATCTCTAGAATTATTTCAATTACTTTCTAATGTTGGATTAATACTATTAAGAGATAACCTATAAAGTTCGGTTAAAGAGATACCCTCTGTCACTAAGGGTCCCTGGTCATACAATCCCTAGATTACACAAGTCATTTCCTAACATTAAGTCAGGGAAAACCTATTAAGTCAATCCCTTGTAGAAGATTGATCCCCGTTTCAAGGTGGTACTCTAGAAAGTCTTGTTCAGGGGGCTCCCTCTATCACTAAGGGCCCCTCGACCATACAAATCAAAACATCTCCTCTACACAATGATCAATCC
Source organism: Zingiber officinale (assembly GCF_018446385.1). Taxonomy (NCBI): domain Eukaryota; kingdom Viridiplantae; phylum Streptophyta; class Magnoliopsida; order Zingiberales; family Zingiberaceae; genus Zingiber; species Zingiber officinale. The sequence goes on along the minus strand of NC_056002.1, from coordinate 91,788,397 downwards.
TTTACATCTAGATGCATTTACTATACACGCATTTTGTTAAACATAAATTAGGCACAACATAATAGAACAAGTCATGAACATATCATTGAACAAAGGAATAAGTAAATTTATGGTTTATACATCAATATCACATCATAATTACTCGCTACATCCTAGATCGGGAGAATCTACTCCATGGAGAAGGGAAACACACCCAAGAGACAAAGAAATAACAATCTACAACTCATTACATGAAATAAAGAGAATATAAATATTTATGAATGAATTTTAGTGTCGTTAGAGGTGCTCCCTTGCTTCGGAGGTGGATAGATTGTTGATGATGGTTCTTAGATGAGGTTCTAAGGTTTCCCCTAAAAGAAAAACCCTTTCCCAAGGAAAGGGGCTAAGTCCCAAACCCAAGATGTCTCCAAAAAGGGGAGAAATCCCCTTTTATAGGCAGGAGACAAGACCCCTTCCTTTCAAGCCACACAGTCATGCTTGCAGGCATAACCGTGGCATATATGCCATAGGCCAAAGTGGTACAGTCATGTCTTGAGGCATGACCATGCCATGGAATTCCCTTGGAAGAGATGCCACGACCATGCTTCTAGGCATGGTCGGGCCATGGAATGCCTTAGAAAGTGAGGCATGACCTGCCCGTCGAAAGTAGGAAATGAGGCACGACCATGTCTTCTAGACACGACCCCTATGTGGATCTTGCTGGAACAAGACACGGTCGTGCTGTGAGTTTTGCTGAGATATGGATTTGGTTGGCTCCTAGGAGACACGATCATGTCTTTTGGAGACACAACCATGTCATCTTGAAGAACACGATTGTGACAGGGTCACAATTGTGTTTATTGATTTTCCTACAAAGCTGCTCCAATATTCATTTTTGCTTCGTTCTTGTTCTAAATCACATCTTATCAATAAAAACATGCAAAAAGTAGTTCTCCAAACAAACAAAATAACTATGTTAATAAAATGATAAAATAGGGTATGCTAATGTAAATCATGCTCAAGAAATATAAATGAATGTGTGTCAAAGAATGCATAAAAATATATATAATTTACGTACATCACACCCCTAGACTTAAACTTTTGCTTGTTCACAAGTAAAGACCTGCAATCTAAACTCATGTGTTGGTATAGTGCATCATAATCCTTAATGAATCAATTTAACTCTATCAAATTGTTTTATTAATGAGAATAACAATAAAGTAATTTGAGTGTGACTTAAAAAGAAGTCCTCTGTGCTTAGTGCAATGAGTGGTCTTAATTTTTCAAGCTTAATCCCTAAGCCTAATCAAATCATCATCTAATTGTGTTCCTTATCTTCCTAGCGATAGACAATTATCTGCCACATGCATGGTTCATTCTTCTCAAACTACACAAGGTCTCAAAGGAGGGTCCAGAATCAAGAGAAACATAGCAATTATTTCTTCAGTAATCTAATTAGGTCTTAAAAGGATATATTGCTAGTTTCGACTCATAATAACTATTTTTTTATATTCTTTATTCAAATAATTTTTTTATGTTTTAAAGATGTAGCACTGACACAGATGTAAATGTAAGGATAATGATTTTTTCAAATGAGTTAACATAATCTAAGTCTTATCAAGTAACCAAAATGTAGTTGAGAAATCATCAAGGAAACATAAGTACTAATCAAGTTCTATGAATCATGACTATTTCTAAAGTTATCTACCATCAAAACTAAGCAAAGTGAAAATAGATCCTTAAACTAGGTCATCACTCAAACTTTCTCAATAAGAGCACTGCTCACTTCATGATACTAAAGAAAGAGAAAAGTAGATCATCAAACATACTAGCATTATAAATTATAACAACATAACTCCAGAACAAGCATGCTAGAATTTTTGCATGAAGACAAACCAACAAATACTGACATGATGTATGCTGTAAATAGAATTTTTATTATGTAAAAAGAAATATGATAAAAACTAAACTACAACCCAATATATATACATCCCCAGGCTTAAATCTTCCATTGTTCCAAAGAAAACTAAAAATAAAGTGGAGGAAGATTGAAGTAAGAGAAGTCACCAAATGATGTGTGTCAAACACTTAAGTCATTAACTCCTCCATCTAGTAGTCGCACTCCTCCTAATATTTGAATCCTCTACAACAAGAAGTTTAGACAAAAAAAAACTAAGTATAGGGTTTGGGTTAGAAAAAAGAGATAAAAGAAAGTAAAAGAGAAATGAAAATAAGAAAGAACTTGGGTTACCTCCCAAGAAGTGTTTGTTTTAGGTCATTAGCTCGATCCCTTATTTAGATTTTTCTAAATCTTGCTTTTGCCAAAGTAAGATATCTTTGGACTTTCTTGCCAAGAGTTCTTGTCATTTCATCAAATATGCTTTCCTTCAAAGGGTTATCACAAGGTCGTTTATTGCTTAATTGTTGTGCAAAATGTCATACCACCAACATGCTCGAAAAATAATTGGTTATTAGTTTTTGATATATCAAATACAATCTTACCATCACCAATTATCAAAGAGAGTAGATTATCGAACATGTTTTCATATGTGGTTAGGGGAAGTGCTTTAGGATAATTGAGAATTGGAGGTATTAGAATCATAGTAATGTACTCCTTTGTCAAGGTTTCAATTTCATATTCTTCATTCTCTTCACTCATTCGAGACTCCTCCCAAGTTGATAGTCGGGTTGACATTCTAGTGCATAATGAGTCTATTTTGATGCACTTATTGTAGGATCAAAAAGAATTTAGATATCTCCACAATGGTATGATATTGTCCACTTTGGGCTTAAGCCTTCATGGTTTTGCTCTTGGGATTTACCCAAAAGGCCTCATGCCAATGGAGATATCTTTTCTCTTATAAACACATGATCTTTCCCATGTGTTTTGAATGTGAGACTGTGTTTGTAACCTTGCAACCCCAACAATCCCCCCCTCAAACAAAGGATCACAGGCTTCCCATGTCCGATCCTCGACCCACTAGGTCTTCCTGCCCCTTGGTCGACCCGACCTACCAGGACTTCATTGCCTAACCGCAACTAGGTCTTCCTGTCTGATGTCTGGTCCTTTTGATCCGAACATAGGAGCCTCCACTTTCTTTGTTCGAGGTCAATATTGTACCCACATGGCTCAATCAAACTATAGCTCTTGTGCACAGTCGGCGGTTAAACCTTCTGGCAACCTGGCTCTGATACCAATTGTAGGATCGAAAAGAATTTAGATATCTCCACAATGGCATGATATTGTCCACTTTGGGCCTAAGCCCTCATAGTTTTTCTCTTGGGCTCTCCCCAAAAGCCCTCATGCCAATGGAGATACCTTTTCTCTGATAAACCTATGATCTTTCCCATGTCTTGTTGGGACCTTGATGTCCGCTAGAGGGGGGGGGGGTGAATAGCGTCTCACCCAAATCGTCGCTTCCTACGCTTGTTAGTGCACAGCGGAAATACAAAACAAATCTAACAAATAGAAAGCTAAACCTAGAGGCAATAACCAAGACAATCAAACCTCTAACACGTTTATGTAATGTGATTCGGAGATCACTTACTCCTATTCCATGGCTGTCTGTAAGGTGGATGATCCCGATTCGTCGGTGGATAACTCCCCAACAAACTCTGGCTAGCTCACGTTGCTCCTTGTGGGTGGAGAAATCTCACCACAACTCTCACAAGAACACTTGAGATGCTAGGGCACAGGTAGACTACTAATAGGGGTTAACCACCTCTATTTCGTTAACCTCAACCAAGCTCCCAAGTCTTGGTTATATAAGCCACAGGTTGGAAAATCTCGCCTACCAATCGACTGCCACAACCATCAGTCGACTGACCTCTGTGGAAATTTAACCGTTACAACCCAACAGCTCGATACCAGCCCTCTGTTCGCTCCCAGTTACTGCAACAGTCGATTGCACTAGTCGACTTATGAAACTACCAGTCGACTGCTACAGTACCGCTACAGTAATGCTATAGTACTCCTACAGTAAACCTTGATCCTAGGATTTAACCCCCGAGTACATTCACTCAGCACTTGTTCTTGTCTGACCAACCTAGACCTAGCCTTCTAGCCTCCTCCATCAGCCTTGCGTCCCTCGGATGTCTCCCCATCCTTCACGTCTTGCCTTCTGGCGCTTCCATCGACCTTGTCATTGTTGTCAGGTCTTCCTTTGCCAAGAAGTCGTGCCTCCGAGACTTCATCCATTGCCAAGTCACATTTGGACTTACGTTGCCAAAACTACATGCTTGGACTTACACCACCAAGACTCATCCTTAGACTTTTCTCTTTTGCCAAGATCATACTTGGACTTTCCTTATTGTACCTGTATCCTGCACACTCACAATGCATATCAAATACAACAATAAACCTAACTTAAACCTTTGCCCAAACATCAATACTTAGGGTACCCAGATTGCTCCAACAATCTCCCCCTTTTTGATGTTTGGCAACCTGTTTAAGTTAGAAAAATAATATAGCAATAATAATGCAAATAAATATGCAATCTACACATGCATAAATCATGGAACCTAATCCTACGCTCCCCCTTAACCTAAACTCCCCCTTGAGCTAGGATTTCTTGCAAAGGTAAACTTCTCCCCCTTTGCTAATAAATGAGCAATCACTCCCCCTTCACCTAAGCTCCCCCTTGAGCTAAGATTTCTTGCAAAGGTATGTAGGTTTCCCACTTAAACCTAAATTTTTCTCGCTTTGCTATACATCAAAAAGAGCTCCAACAATATCCCAATTATTGGACTCTTTGACCTCTAATGACCATAAACATCATGTACTAATCCCCCATAAGATTACATACATGTTCACCACTCTTTTGGTCATTTTCAATGCAAAAAAAATGTTTTCAGACCGTATAAGTCGACTGCTATAAGTCTCAGTCGACTGCCATTGTCAAAAATGAGCTTACAGAGACATTCTGTGCTCATGAACAGTGTTACCAGTCGACTGATATAAACCCCAGTCGACTGCCATCGTCAAAATGAGCTTATAGAGGTCTTCTGTGCTCAAAATTATTGTTAGCAGTCGACTGGTAACTGTACCAGTCGACTGATACTCTATGTTGGCAAAAATCAACCTTTTTGACCCACTTTTAGAAATGCGCCAAAAATTTCACAGACCTCCAAAAAATATTAAATTTTGTGGAGATGTCTATTTTATCCATGTCTACTTGGGAAAAATATATATATAAATATATTTATCACAGATCCCAAGATTGATACAAAATTCAAAACTAGCTAAATGGTTCAATTGAACCTTAACCTAAAGTCCTAGTTTTGACTTCCTCTTAATGTATCTGCCCATACTAAACCATAATGCATCCCTAGCATTGGTTTATATGACATCTATACATCAAAAACTAATTTTCATGTAATATGACCCCAATGTCATATTTTCATGCATGATACCTGTTGGAGCAATCCCAATGGTCCGTGGGATCATGTGTTTTGGTGTTTGGGCAAAGGGTTTAAGTTAGGTTCACCCTTGTTATTTGATATGTGTATGTGAGTGTGTAGGTATGCAGGATATACATGTGACTTAGGTTGATGGCTTCGGGTCCGGTGAAGGATGGAGCATCCGAGGGACCGTGGACAAGGCAACGAGGACAAGGGCCGAGGGAAGCGACTTCGAGGCATACGCGAAGGCTGGCATTGGGGACGAGCCGCGGGCTTGCATGTATTCGAGGGACGAGAGCCAAAGGAAGTAGGCTTGAAGGCAAGAGATCAAAGCTGCAAAGGAAGCATCAAATGAGTCGTAAGGGTGAGGGTACGAGTGCATGAGAGATTGTACTCGGAGTAAAATCCTAATTTTAGTGTTTTACTGTAGTGTTACTGTAGCGTTACTGTAGTAGCGACTGCAAGTTTTAGCAGTTGACTGGTGCAGTCGACTGGGGCAGTCGACTGGGTGCGAACAGAATGGTTCTGTTCATTCGGTTAGTGTGGAGCAGTCGACTGCTAGTTTTAGCAGTCGACTGGTATCAAGCCGTTGGGATGTAACGGTCAAATTTCCACAGAGGGAAGTCGACTGCATATTTTGACAGTCGACTGGTAGGCGGGGTTTTCAACCCGCGACCTATATAACCAAGGCTTGGAAGTTTGGTTATCCCTGACGAAATTAGTGGTGGTAAACCCTAATTAGTAGTCTACTAGTCTCAAGAGTCTTGGTTGGTGTTGTGGTGAGGTTTCTCCACCCACAAGGAGCTACTTGAGATAGCCGGAGTTCACCGGGGGCTAATCCACCGACGGATAGGGATCGTCCACCTTACGGACAGCCGTGGAGTAGGAGCCCTAATCTCTGAACCACGTTAAACGAACGTGTAGCTTGATTTGCATTTCCTTTCTTTATCTTGCTTTTAGTTTAGCTTGTTTGTTTTTGTTTGTATTCCGCTGCGTAAGCTAACAATAGTGTAGGAAGCAATCGATTTAGGGTGAGACGCTATTCACCCCCCTCTAGCGAACAACAAGGTCCCAACAAGTGGTATCAGAGCGAGGACGCTCTTTTACGGACTAACCGCCAAGAGAGCAAGAAGCTAGAGGAAGAAGAAGATGGAGTCCGAAGGACCGCTCGGATGGGATATCCGAATTCCACCTCCGTACGACAAAGAAGACTTCAATTATTGGAGGAAGCGATTGGAGACATGGTTCCAAATGGATTGGAACCAATGGGTTGTCTTGAGTGACCCATTTGAAGTTCCTACGGACAAAAAGGGGAAGCCCCTCCGACCTCGACATTGGACCGAGGAACAAAGGGAGCAAGCGGAGGTGAATAAGGAGGTAACAAAAATTTTGTTAAATCTATTACCTTCTAATATCATTGTGAGTTGAGGTGAATGCACAAGTGCATATGATCTTTGGAAAAAGATCATTGCCTATCATGAAGATCCGTCACAATTCCAAGGAGTAGAGGAGTCCAAGGAGAAGGACTCATTAGTCCAAGAAGAGAAGGACCAATCCGATGTTGACATAAGGTCAACATCCGAGGAGGAGAAGGATGAAAATAGGCCATCCACAAGTGTGGATGAGGAAGATGAGGTAACATCTACATCCTCAAGGGTTGAAGAAGAGTCCAAGACTAATGAAGAAGAAATGTTGGAAGAAGTCAACCTAGTGAGCACCTCCACCGAAGTAAAGTCAAGTGACCACATAATATGCTTCGCGTGCAATGAGAAGAGACACTACAAGAGTAGATGTCCTATGGGTAAGAAGGAGGTAAACCCTAAACTCACTAAAATTAATTTAGAAACTAATGTGAGTTATAGGAAGAAGAAGGAGAAGAAGCACATTAGGTGCTTTACATGTGGTGAGTGGGGTCACTACCACACAAAGTGCCCAAGGAGAGGAGAGCTCAAGAAATTGGCACACTTGAAGAAATGGGAAAAGAAGAGGAGCACAAGTCAAGGGGGAGCTTCAAAGGTAAAAGGGAAGGTAATCCTTATTTTGAAGTTTAATCCAATCTCCAATTCTTATATGCTTGTTAGAAATAATGTAGATTATTTACCTAAGCATAATCATGGATTTAGGTATAATGATAGAAATAGGGTTAACATGGTAGATAACCCTAAGAAATCATACACTAAGGGTATACCTAATAAGACCCAAACCACTTTGCCTAAGGGAAGGAAAGTGGGTGAAAACCTAAGCATTAATCCCAAGAAGGGGAGACACATGCCTAGGAAGGGTAGGTCTAGGAATGTATATGATGGACATGTTGATTCTAGGGTTAGAACCCTAGAATTGGAAAATCAAGCCTTGAAGACAAAGCTTGAGGAAATGGAGAAAGTCCTAGAGAGGTTCATTATTAGACCTAAAGGACTTGACATGTATTTGGGTGGTCAAAGACCCAAAAATGTCAAATTAGGTCCCTCCAAGACCAAAAGGAGGTCAAGTGCTAAGGTAACACATGACATTGGTAAGGGAGGTGTGACCAAGGACAAGGGAGAGTCATCCAAGGCCAATAAGAAGGAATATGCTAGGGTGACATATAATTATGGCAAGGATGGGATGTCCAAGGTTAAGGACAAGAAGAAATTAACCAAAGACAATATGTCTAAGGTTAAAAAGGTGAGTTTTGTAGGCCAAGTGTCACCCGAGGTGCACTGAAGTGGCCTAGCCATTGTGGATGAGTCACCTAGGGAGGTGGCTAAGGCTAAGAGCTCTAGGGAGAGCTCTAAGAGGCAATTTGGGACCCATGGCCAATAGATCTCAGGTGGGTTTTACTTGGGAGTTTAGGTTGGGTCATGGACTGTGTCAAGTGGTTTGGAGACGGACTTGAGTCTCAAACCTAGGGATTTGGTACAATTAGATTGTGTTTCATGCAAGAAATATGACATTGGGGTCATATTACATGATAATTAGTTTTGGATGTATAGATGTCATATAAACCAATGCTAGGGATGCATTGTGGGTTGACATGGGCAAATACATTAAGAGGAAGCCAAAATTAGGACTTTAGGTCAAGGTTCTATTGAACCATTTAAGCTACTTTTAGATTTTGTGTCAATCTTGGGATTGGTGATAGATATATTTTTGAATGTATTTTTCCAAGTAGACATGGGTAAAGCAGACCTCTCCACAAAATTTGAGGATTTTTGGAGGTCTGTGGAATTATTGGTACATTTCTGAAATTGGGTCAGAAATGTTGAAAAAGGCTGAAAAACTGTGCCAGTCGACTGCTAGTTTTAGCAGTCGACTGCACCAGTCGACTGCATGTTTTAGCAGTCGATTGGCAGGAATGAAAATTGAGCACAGAATGTTTCTGTGTGTTGTTTCGATAAGGGCAGTCGACTGATACCAGTCTGAAATTATTTTCAGCATTGGATTTTGACCAAGTCAACTCATACAGGTGTATGAAATCCATGAGAGATTAATATATGAGTTTAGGGTAAATTTGGATGATAAATTTTCAACAATTGGGATAGTTGGAGAACTTTTTGAATGTTAGGCAAAGGGGGAGAAGTAAGGTTAAGTTGGGAAAACCTTAATGCCTTTGCGTAGAGGGAGCCTTGTAGGTTCTTAAAAAGCCCTGTGGTAAAATTATAGCTCAATTGGGAGCTTAGGTAAAGGGAGAGCCTTGGAATAGGTCCTTAAAAAGCTGCCTGTGGTAAAATCCTAGCTCAATAGGGAGCATAGGTGTAGGGGGAGCCTTAGGATAGGTTCAATGCATGATGCATTGTTTCGGTGGAGTAAGTCCAAGTGTGTAGTTTTGACATCGTAAGTCCATTCGGCGTTGTAAGTCCAAGTGTGTAGCCTTGGCATCGTAAGTCCATTTGGTGGTGTAAGTCCAAGTGTGTAGCCTTGGCAATGTAAGTCCATTTGTTTTAGCATATTTATTTGCTATTGTTTTCCTTAACTCAAACGTATTGCCAAACATCAAAAAGGGAGAGATTGTTGGAGCAATCCCAATGGTCCGTGGGACCATGTGTTTTGGTGTTTGGGCAAAGGGTTTAAGTTAGGTTCACCCTTGTTATTTGATATATGTATGTGAGTGTACAGGTATGCAGGATACACATGTGACTCAGGTTGATGGCTTCGGGTCCGGTGAAGGATGGAGCATCCGAGGGACCGTGGACAAGGCAGCGAAGACAAGGGCCAAGGGAAGCGACTTCGAGGCATACGCGAAGGATGACATTGGGGACGAGCCGCGGGCTTGCATGCATTCGAGGGACGAGAGCCAAAGGAAGTAGGCTTGAAGGCAAGAGGTCAAAGCTGCAAAGGAAGCGTCAAATGAGTCGTAAGGGTGAGGGTATGAGTGCATGAGAGATTGTACTCGGAGTAAAATCCTAGTTTTAGGGTTTTACTGTAGCGTTATTGTGGCAGTACTGTAGCAGTCGACTGTATGTTTTAGCAGTCAACTGGTGCAGTCGACTGGGGCAGTCGACTGGGTGCGAGCAGAATGGTTCTGTTCGTTCGGTTAGTGTGAAGCAGTCGACTGGGTGCGAACAGAATGGTTCTGTTCGTTCGGTTAGTGTGAAGCAGTCGACTGCTAGTTTTAGCAGTCGACTGGTATTGAGCCGTTGGGATGTAACGGTCGAATTTCAACAGAGGGCAGTCGACTGCATGTTTTGGCAGTCGACTGGTAGGCGGGTTTTCAACCCGCAACCTATATAACCAAGGCTTGGAAGCTTGGTTATCCCTGACGAAATTAGTGGTGGTAAACCCTAATTAGTAGTCTACTAGTCTCAAGAGTCTTGGTTGGTGTTGTGGTGAGGTTTCTCCACCCACAGGGAGCTACTTGAGATAGCCGGAGTTCACCGGGGGCTAATCCACCGACGGATAGGGATCGCCCACCTTACGGACAGCCGTGGAGTAGGAGCCTTAATCTCCGAACCACGTTAAACGAACGTGTAGCTTGGTTTGCATTTCCTTTCTTTGTCTTGCTTTTAGTTTAGCTTGTTTGTTTTTGTTTGTATTCCGCTGCGCAAGCTAACAATAGTGTAGGAAGCAATCGATTTAGGGTGAGACGCTATTCACCCCCCCTCTAGCGAACATCAAGGTCCCAATAATACCATCCTAATTGTGTCAACCCACTAGGTTAGAGACTCAAGTCTGTCTCCTAACCACTTGACACATTTGATAACCCATCTACCATGGGTCTCAAAGGCTCTTCCTAACCTTAGGACTCTTAGCCTTAATCACCTCCTTAGGTGACTCATCTACCATGGCTATACCCATATAGTGTACTTTAGTAGACTTCCTCTTCTTAACCTTGGGCACCTCATCCTTTCCATAATCATATGAAACCCTTGCATATTTCTTATCACAGACCTTGGATGATTTTCCCTTGCCCTTTGTCACTCCTCCCTTGCCATTTTCATGTGTCACCCTAGCACTTTACCTCCTCTTGACATGAGAGGGACCTAATTTGACATTTTTGAGGTTTTGACCACCCAAACGCATGTCAAGTCCTTTAGGTCCAATAATGAACCTATCTAGGACTTTTTCCATTTCTTCAAGCCTTACCTTTAAGGCTTGATTTTCTAATTCTAGGGTTCTAATCCTAGAGTCAACATGTCCACTTTGGACATCCCTAGACCTACCCACCTTCCTAGGCATATGTCTCCCTTTCTTGGGATTAATGCTTAGGTTTTCACCCACTTTTCTTCCCTTTGGCAAAGTGGTTTGGGTCTTATTAGGTCTACCCTTAATGTATGATTTCTTAGGGTTATCTACCGTGTTAACCTTATTCCTATCATTATACCTAAATCCATAATTATGCATGAGTACATAATTTTCAATATTCCTAACAAGCATAAAGCAATTTGAACTTGGATTAAACTTAAAAATAGGGATTACCTTCCTTTTTACCTTTGAAACTCCCCCTTAACTTGTGCTCCTCTTCTTTTCCCATTTCTTCAAGTGTGCCAATTTCTTGAGCTCTCCTCTCCTTGGGCACTTTGTGTGGTAGTGACCACACTCACCACATGTAAAGTACCTAATGTGCTTCTTCTCCTTCTTCTTCCTACAACTCACATTAGTTTCTAAATTAACTTTAGTGAGTTTAGGGTTTACCTCCTTTACCTTCTTGAGTGAAGGACACCTACTCTTGTAGTGCCCCATCTTACCACACTCAAAACATTTGATGTGGTCCTCTGTGCTCTTCTTGGTAGTTGAGGTGGAGGGTTGAGCTTCCAAGATCTCCTCTTCCTTGGATTGCTCTTCTTCTTCTTCACTTGAAGATGTGGACGGTTCCACTTCTTCCTCCCTTGAAGATGTGGATGATACCTCCTCATCTTCCTTCTCCTCCTCAGATGTTGAACCCGTGTCAACATCTGATTGGTCATTCTCTTCTTGGACCAATGAGCCCTTCCCCTTGGGCTCCTCCACTCCTTGAATTTGCGTAGGACTCTCTGATAGATCATTTGAAGCGATAGAGGGGGGTGAATATCGTGTTTTAAAACTATTCTTTTCTTTCAAATCAAAGTCGTGCAGCGGAAATAAGAAAGAGACACAATTCGATTATTTCGTTCGGAGCCTAGCTCGACTCTTACTCGAAGGCCCGCGGTCCTTGACTGCACCGATGGGCAAAGCACTAAAACTCTTCTCTCCGAAGTCCTCGGAGAGAAGCAGATCGTACAAGTACAATGGAATAAGATAGTAACAAGCCTACTATCTTATTTACAATTAAGTGTAATATAGAATAAGTATACCGACAATAGTATGCATAGAATGTAGCTTGGTCAGTACTTCAAGACGGAGTGACTTGCTGAGCTGTTGAAGATGTGTAGCACAATCCGTACATGAAGAAGAACTTTTGAGATGATCAGAAGAGTTATTTTTGCCTCTGTCTTCGAGCCTGGTTTTATAGGGTTACTGAAGGTTCGGTCGACCGATCCCCTGTTTGGTCGACCGAACTAGCTCCGATCACCTCCAGCTGGCAATCTGACACTGGCTCGTAAATGTGCTTTAATTTTCCTTCAATGGTTCGGTCGACTGAACCCTTTTATCGGTCGACCGAACAAGCTTTTTCCTTGTTCGTCGAAGTCTGCCAGAATCTTGTTTTAATGTTGATTGGATCGGTCGACCGATCCCTGGGTTCGGTCGACCGATCAGCCCATCTTTCCTTTGCTGCTGATCGGTGCTGATGAACTGGCTAGGCTGAGTCATCATGGTTCGGTCGACCGATCCTCCGGTTCGATCGACCGATCCGGCCAAACCTGCAACACAGTATTAAGCAAAGTATCCATGCAACACAAAGGTTAGCACAATAATATATAATACATGAGTATGACAGTTAGGACTGTCTTGATCTCAACTTGGAAACCTTTCCGGTTTCTTTAGTTGGATCAGCGACCTTAGGTTGTTCCCTTTAGGAACCCGACCTCACTGTCGCTCTTCCAGTTGCATACCTTAACTTACCTGCCAAACATGATCCTCCAGACATGTTTGGTCTTTTGTTTGCTCAGTGTCTGATCGTCTGATCCACTAAGACTTTTCCTGCAATACCATATTAGCCAACAACAATAATAGTAATACAGAAAACAATGGTGAACATAAACCTAGATTTACCGAGATCCGCTGGTTTGATCGACCGGAAACCATCCGATCAACTTTGCTTGGAGTTCATTCCTCCAAGACTTCTCGTTACCTAAGGTTACCACACCCTAGGGTTTTCTCAACCTGGCTTCACTCACCAAGACTCAGTATTCGGCTACCCAGGGATCAAGTCCTCCAGACCTATCCACCTGGCTTCCACAACATACCGAGATTTCCCTTACCTAGCCTACAATTAGGACTCAGTATTCGACTACCCAGGGATCAAGTCCTCCAGACCTATCCACCTGACTTCCACGACATACCGAGATTTCCCTTACCTAGCCTACAACTAGGACTCAGTATTCGGCTACCCAGGGATCAAGTCCTCCAGACCTATCCGCCTGGCTTCCATGATATACCGAGATTTCTCACCTTGCCTAGCCTCCAACTAGGACTTCCCTTGCCTAGCCTCCAACTAGGACTTCCCTTGCCTAGCCTACAACTAGGACTTCCCTAGATCAAACTCCATACTTAAACATACTTAAGCATACTTAAATATATTTGTCTGACATTAAAACCTTGGAGGTCGATTGCACCAACAATCTCCCCCTTTTTGATGTTTGAAAAATATGTTTAAGTTAAGTCAAAAAGATTTAGATTTCTAACTTAAACCCTTCTTCTCCCCCTTTTGTCATACACCAAAAAGAACCACTCCATAAATGACTTTAATTGCTAAGGATCCCTAAGTTTTGCACCAACAATGGTGGAATACTTGTAAATATTTTCAAGATATGCCTAAGGTATTCCCTCACCCATTTGATGTATAATAGAGTTTTCAAAAACGAGTCATAGAGATTTTGAAAAAGCCTCATTCCATGAAAAAAATTGAGTAAATTTGCAGTATCTTTTTCAAAATAATTTTGAAGAATGCACTAAGTAAAATCTCTCAAAAAGTATTTCAAGACTTAAAGTATTTTTGCAAAACCATGATATAGAAGTTTTAATGCTTGCAAAAATTTCTCAGAATTTCTTTCAAAAATTTTTAAAGAATACTTGTCAAAAATATTTGTAAAGCGTTTTTTATCAATCATTCTTTTCAAAGAGTATTTCAAATCTGATTTCAATACCATTTTCAAAATAAATATAAAATATTTCAAGGCTAAAAATATTTTCAAGGATTTTACAAAGATATTCCAAGGCTTGGATTTTGTCAAAAATTCCTTTTTTTACTGGTTTACTAAGATATGAATGTCATAATATTAAAAAAAAATTGCAAAGAATTTTTCAAAATATGAAACATAAAGTTTTAGAGGAATTTTCTAAGTATTTTTCAAAAAGTATGAGTTTGAAAAATATGATTTTGAAAAGATAATGCTTGAAGAAGAATTTTGTAAAAGTAATATATATATATATATATATATATATATATATATATATATATATATATATATTTTTTTTTTTTTAAAAATATTTGATTAAGAGATTTTAAGATATTTTTTCAAAAAGATTTGTAAAGAAGTTTTATCAAGCAATTTTCAAAAAGTGGTTTGAAACATTTTTTTTAAATATGTTTTCAAAAGTATGATTTTGAATAAAAAATATGTCCTTCAACCAAGTATCTCCCCCTTAACTGGACACTATTTTTTAGATATCCTTGTTACCCATAAGGAAGACTTTTCTATGTGTGTCTAAGAGTCACGATTGACTTAAGGTTCTAAAGACTTAGGCGGTGAATAACAATAATTATATATATAATACACCCAATCAATCATCAATTAAGATTTGAAAAATATTTCATAAGAAAATAGATTTATAAGTTTTCAAAATCCTTTTTAAGAAAATAGTTTAAATTTTAATTTTCTTAGCATCTCACTCATTCTAAATTTTCAAGTATGGTAATCCTATAATTGTGTGAGATGACTTTATTGGTTTTAAGTTTTTTTTTAAAAAAACTTAAATTGAATTTTAGTTTAACTTAAATTAATTTTGGGTTAAAATGAATGATTAATTAATGGTAACATTATTTGAACTAATATTTAGTTTAGAGATTTTAAATTTATTAACTAATTAATAAAGGATTAATTTAAAATTCAATGATTATTAATTAGGTTAAGAATTAATTTTAATTGCTATGGTTGTAGGTTGATTGTTAGATTAATAATTGGTTTAAACATAAGTTAGTTTCAATTGAGTATGATTATTTAAGTTTAATTAATTACTTTTTAAAGGTTAAAGTTAAATTAATTTATTTATTGTGTTATTGTTGTTTTATTGATTTATTGCTGTTCTTGATTTGTTATTATTATTATTATTATTATTATTATTATTATTATTTAGTATTTTTGTTATTATTGTTGTTTTATTATTATTATTATTATTATTATTATTATTTAGTTTCATAATTAAAAGGTACATGATTATAATTAGGTTGGTGGAGATTTTGTTTTAGATTTGGTTTTGATTTATAACTTAAATCTAGATTTTGTGAGTTGATAAAATTATTAATAATGTTTTCTAATATATTAATTTTGTTTTTCTAATTTTCTAAACTTTGATTTATAGTTCAGTTTCTTATTTTTATTTAAATTTTTTGTTAAATAATTTTGATTAACTGGATCTGGGTCTTGATTAAGTTTTTGGTTGATTTGGTCAATTTTAGTTATATTTGAATTAATTAAGTTTTTATTAGTTAAATTATTTTTGTTAAGTAATTTTAATGTTGGATTTTCATGCATTTTTAATTTCATATTACAATTTAAACAAGAAGGATCTAAAGCATGCAAATTTTTATATAATTTATTTACCATACTAGCTCCCCCTGAATCCTTGGGTCTTCTCTCCGGGCATTGAGATTTGTAGTGTCCCATCTTTTTGCACTTGAAACATTCAATGTGGTCCTTCCTTTTTCGTACTCTAGGCTTTGACTCCTCCTTTGCCTCCGGTTGTGCAGATCGACTCATCGGGCATTTATTTTTGTAGTGTTCTTTTTCTCTGCAACTAAAACATGTTATGTGTTCTTTAAATTTTGAATTTAAAATATTACCTTTTGAATTCTCATTAGGATTCTCCCCCTTGACCAATGCCATTTCGAAATTAGGCTCGAGTGTTTGGTCGGGCTCGGGTTTAGATCCATCAGCCTCCTCCTCAGCCACTAGTGCGATGAAGTTGATTTGGTCTAGATCTGGTTCTGAGGATAGCTCTCCGGATTCGGATTCAAGTTCGAATTCATTTTCTCCTTGATCTTCTAGCCTTGACGAAGTCTCGTGAAGCTCGATCAATTTGGTCCACATCTCGAATGCGTTCTTGTAATCTTGTAAATGACACAAAACATTATTAGGCAAAACACTAATTAAAATATCTATACCCTTGTGTTTGCTTTTGAGTTTTGAGAAAATTGTCTTAGTGCGATCCAGTTGTCGAAATCGTTGCTTCCAATGAAGCTTTCCATCATTTGCCTCCAGGAATTGAAGTAGACTTGATTGTACAACGGAGGGTCATAGATATTTCTCCCTTCTTGATAAGATGTCAACATTCTTGCAAGAAAGAAAATAACAAACCGATTTCCAAGACTTTCGTCTTGGGATTAGTAGTGCTTGAAAAAAAATATTCTAAAAGAAAATAAATTGAAGAAAAGAAAAAGTTTTAAAAATACTTTGAAAAATGGTTAAGTTATTTCAGAGCTAACGATGCTCTGATACCAATTGATAGATCGTTTGAAGCGATAGAGGGGGGGGTGAATATTGCGCTTTAAAACTATTCTTTTCTTTCAAATCAAAGTTGTGCAGCGGAAATAAGAAAGAGACACAATTCGGTTACTTCGTTTGGAGCCTAGCTCGACTCCTACTCGAAGGCCCGCGGTCCTTGACCGCACCGATGGGCAAAGCACTAAAACTCTTCTCTCCGAAGTCCTCGGAGAGAAGCAGATCGTACAAGTACAATGGTATAAGATAGTAACAAGCCTACTATCTTATTTACAATTAAGTATAATATAGAATAAGTATACTGACAATAGTATGCGTAGAATGTAGCTTGGTCGGTACTTCCAGACGGAGTGACTTGTTGAGCTGTTGAAGATGTGTAGCACAATCCGTACATGATAAAGAACTTTTGAGATGATCAGAAGAGTTATTTTTGCCTCTGTCTTCGAGCCTGGTTTTATAGGGGTACTGAAGGTTCGGTCGACCGATCCCCTGTTTGGTCGATCGAACCAGCTCCGATCACCTCCAGCTGGCAATCTGACACTGGCTCGTAAATGTGCTTTAATTTGCCTTCAATGGTTCGGTCGACCGAACCCTTTTATTGGTCGACCGAACAAGCTTTTTCCTTGTTCGTCGAAGTCTGCCAGAATCTTGTTTTAATGTTGATTGGATCGGCCGACCGATCCCTGGGTTCGGTCGACCGATCAACCCATCTTTCCTTTGCTGCTGATCGGTGCTAATGAACTGGCTAGGCTGAGTCATCATGGTTCGGTCGATCGATCCTCCGGTTCGGTCGACCGATCCGGCCAAACCTGCAACACAGTATTAAGCAAAGTATCCCTGTAACACAAAGGTTAGCACAGTAATATATAATGCATGAGTATGACAGTTAGGAGTGTCTTGATCTCAACTTGGAAACCTTCCCGGTTTTTTTAGTTGGATCAGCGACCTTAGGTTGTTCCCTTTAGGAACCCGACCTCACTGTCGCTCTTCCAGTTGCATACCTTAACTTACCTGCCAAACATGATCCTCCAGACATGTTTGGTCTTTTGTCTGCTTAGTGTCTGATCGTCTGATCCACTAAGACTTTTCCTACAATACCATATTAGCCAAAAACAATAATAGTAATACAGAAAACAATAGTGAACCTAAACCTAGATTTACTGAGATCCGCTGGTCCAGTCGATCGGAAACCATCCTGATCCTGTCCGAACGCTGAATCAACGGACGCTAGGCACGTGGCGCTCTCCGCGTTGTTGACGTAGATCCCCGACCGGTCGTACGGACCTCCGGCGAACCTGCAAAGAAATCGGGCCGGGAAGGGGTTCCCGGCGACGATCCTCCGACGCTCAAGTCAGGCAAGCGGACAACAAAGAAGTGGCTCTCAATCTCGGAGAATGCGCACCTCCGGCGAAGGGTGAGGACCCTTTATATAGAGCTGTGAATAGGCTCAGGCACACATACCGAGGTGCATACGTGTCCTCTGTCCATACCTCGGTATGGGCTTGTCAGAAGAGCTTACCTGATACCATACTGCTACAGTCCGAGCACATCTATGATGGGACAGCGGGATCCTCTGTTGTAAGATCTTGCGTATGGCCTGGTCGTTGAACATACCCGCTGTCAGGAGATGTTCCCCCGATGTTTCCTTTGTCCTTTTGTCTCTTCTGTTCCTGCACCGAGCGGCCAGCCGCTCGGCAGGCATAGGTCCGACTGGGCGTAGGTATCGGTCGGACCGGGTGCTCGGCTGAGAGTGTTCCACAGCAACGATGCTTTATGCTTCGGCCGAGCAGGCTATCCGCTCGGCCAGGTGACCCTTTTCACTATGAGCGTCGAAAACCCGCCCATGGTCGGGTTGTCTTCTATCCGGCCCGGGAAGCTCCTGGCCGATTGTCAGGTCGGCTAGGTATCCTTCCGTTCGGCCCAGCATCCTTCCGTTCGGCCCTGCATCCTTCCGTTCTACCCTGCATCCTTCCGTTCAGCCCGGCATGCTTCCGTTCGGCCCTGCATCCTTCCGTTCTGCCCTGCATCCTTCCGTTCGGCCCGACATCCTCCGTTCGGTAGGGCATCCTTCCGTTCGGCCCGGCATCCTCCGTTCGGTAGGGCATCCTTCCGTTCGGCCCGGCATCCTCCGTTCGGTAGGGCATCCTTCCGTTCGGCCCGGCATCCTTCCGTTCGGCCCGGCATCCTCCGTTCAGCAGGGCATCCTTCCGTTCGACCCAGCATCCTTCCGTTCGGCCCCGCATCCTTCCGTTCAGCCCGACATCCTTCGTTCGGCAGGGCATCCTTCCGTTCGGCCCGGCATCCTCCATTCGGCAGGGCATCCTTCTGTTCGGCTCGGCATCCTCCATTCGGCAGGGCATCCTTCTGTTCGGCTCGGCATCCTTCGTTCGGCGCGAACTTGGGGTTGACCTCCACGTGTCTTTGACCCTCTGCCCATGAGGGTCCCCCGTCCTTACCACCGGATCACATGCCTCTCTTTCAAGACTAGTCGAAGGAGGCGCATAGTCCGACTGACTGGACGCTCGTAGTGCCGAGCGACGCATCCAAGAAACCATCCTCCGCTTCTCCTCGTTAATCGCCTCTCATCCCACCTCTCTTGCGTTTTGCAAGGGATTTCTCACGAAGTATTTTGTATAGCTAGTCGCTCGGCTGAATATATCTCGTTTCGCAAATAGGATTTTCGTCAGATGTTTACGGGGTACTCTTGGTAACCCGCCCGCTTGCACACTTGGTCCGTCGGACTCGCTTAGTTGAATACAAGCATGGCTTTAATTGGAATTACCGCTTATAGTCGCCGGTCGGAGGGTTTCTAGTCGCTGGCGTGACTCAATTTTTAACGTCGGAGCTCGACGGTCTTCCGGCCGGAGGGTTTATAGTCGCCGGCGTGACTCTCGATTTTTAACGTTGGAGCTCGACGGTCTTCCGGCCGGAGGGTTTATAGTCGCCGGCTCGACTCTCGATTTTTAACATCGGAGCTCGACGGTCTTCCGCTCGGAGGGTTTATAGACGCCGGCTCGTCTCTCGATTTTTAACGTTGGAGCTCGACGGTCTTCCGGTCGGAGGGTTTATAGACGCTAGCTCGTCTCTCGATTTTTAACGTCGGAGCTCGACGGTCTTCTGCTCGGAGGGTTTATAGACGCTGGCTCGTCTCTCGATTTTTAACGTCGGAGCTCGACGGTCTTCCGCTCGGTTGGTTTATAGACGTCAGCTCGTCTCTCGATTTTTAACGTCGGAGCTCGACGGTCTTCCGCTCGGGTGGTTTATAGACGCCGGCTCATCTCTCGATTTTTAACGTCGGAGCTCGACGGTCTTCCGCTCGGAGGGTTTATAGACGCCGACTCGTCTCTCGATTTTTAACGTCGGAGCTCGACGGTCTTCCGCTCGGAAGATTTATAGATGCCGGCCCGTCTCTCGATTTTTAACGTCGGAGCTCGACGGTCTTCCGCTTGGAAGATTTATAGACGTCGGCTCGTCTCTCGATTTTTAACGTCGAAGCTCGACGATCTTCCGCTCGGAAGATTTATAGACGCCGGCTCGTCTCTCGATATTTAACGTCGGAGCTCGACGGTCTTCCGACCGGGGGGTTTATAGACGCCGGTTCGTCTCTCGATTTTTAACGTCGGAGCTCGACGGTCTTCCGGCCGGGGGGTTTATAGATGCCGGCTCGTCTCTCAATTTTTAACGTCGGAGCTCGACGGTCTTCCGCTTGGATGATTTATAGACGCTGGCTCGTCTCTCGATTTTTAACGTCGGAGCTCGACAGTCTTCCGCTCGGATGATTTATAGACGCCGACTCGTCTCTCAATTTTTAACGTCGGAGCTCGACGGTCTTCCGCTCGGATGATTTATAGACGCCAGCTCGTCTCTCGATTTTTAATGTCGGAGCTCGACGGTCTTCCGCTCGGAGGGTTTATAGTCACCGGCCCGACTCTCGATTTTTAACGTTGAAGCTCGACGGTCTTCCGGCCGGAGGGTTTATAGACGTCGGTTTGTCTCTCGATTTTTAACGTCGGAGCTCGACGGTCTTCCACTCGGATGATTTATAGTCGCCGGCTCGACTCTTGATTTTTATCGTCGGAGCTTGACGGTCTTCCAGCCGGAGGGTTTATAGTCGCCGGTGCGACTCTCGATTTTTAACGTCGGAGCTCGACGGTCTTCCGGCCGGAGGGTTTATAGTCGCCGGCCCGACTCTCGATTTTTAACATCGGAGCTCGACAGTCTTCCGCTCGGAGGGTTTATAATCGCCGGCCCGACTCTCGATTTTTAACGTTGGAGCTCGACGGTCTTCCGCTCGGAGGGTTTATAGTCGCCGGCCTGACTCTCGATTTTTAACGTCGGAGCTCAACGGTCTTCCGCTCGGAGGGTTTATAGACGCCGGCTCGTCTCTCGATTTTTAACATCGGAGCTCGACGGTCTTCCGCTCGGAGGGTTTATAGACGCCGGCTCGTCTCTCGATTTTTAACGTCGGAGCTCGACGGTCTTCCGCTCGGAGGGTTTATAGACGCCGGCTCGTCTCTCGATTTTTAACGTCGGAGCTCGACGGTCTTCCGGCCGGAGGGTTTATAGTCGCCGGCTCGACGGTCTTCGCAATCGAGCATTTGGCTCGGATAATTTATATTCCCGGCCGAACGGCGCGGGGTCTTCATAATGCAAGATTGTAGCTACCCACTCGGTCCGCCAAAATCATGCCTTTGCTTCGTTCTAATAGCTTTTATTTCTGCATTTCAAGTATACAGCCGAACGGAAAGAATATAACATATATTACATTTGGCACACCTTTCGCCCCGCCCGGTGTGCTTCCCCTTGAATGCCGATCAGATCGTTATCTCGGCCCCTTGGTGAGATGTTCTCCGGTCAAAACTCGGCTTCCGCTCGACCTCCTGACTCTGACGTCGCTTGTTGCTCCATCCGCTCGGCTTGCGCCTTCTGTTTCTGTTGCTCCACAAGCTTAGCTGCTCTTGTCTCGATCAGAGCGTCGAGCTCCTCTGTGGAGAGCATCACCGTATGCGGTCGTCCAGCTTCGTCCATTGCTTCCGCTCGGATGCAGGTGCGTTCCCACAGATGGCGCCAAATTGATCCTGTCCGAACGCTGAATCAACGAACGCTGGGCACGTGGCGCTCTCCGCGTTGCCGACGTAGATCCTCGACCGGTCGTACGGACCTCCGGCGAACCTGCAAAGAAATCGGGCCGGGAAGGGGTTCCCGGCGACGATCCTCCGACGCTCAAGTCAGGCAAGCGGACAACAAAGAAGTGGCTCTCAATCTCGGAGAATGCGTACCTCCGGCGAAGGGTGATGACCCTTTATATAGAGCTGTGAAGAGGCTCGGGCACACATACCGAGGTGCATACGTGTCCTCTGTCCATACCTCGGTATGGGCTTGTTAGAAGAGCTTACCTGACACCATACTGCTACAGTCCGAGCACATCTATGATGGGACAGCAGGATCCTCTGTTGTAAGATCTTGCGTATGGCCTGGTCGTTGAACATACCCGCTGTCAGGAGATGTTCCCCCGATGTTTCCTTTGTCCTTTTGTCTCTTCTGTTCCCGCGCCGAGCGGCCAGCCGCTCGGCAGGCATAGGTCCAACTGGGCGTAGGTATCGGTCCGACCGGGTGCTCGACTGAGAGTGTTCCACAGCAACGATGCTTTATGCTTCGGTCGAGCGGGCTATCCGCTCGGCCAGGTGACCCTTTTCACTATGAGTGTCGGAAACCCACCCATGGTCGGGTTGTCTTCTGTCCGGCCCGGGAAGCTCCTGGCCGATTGTCAGGTCGGCTAGGCATCCTTCTGTTCGGCCCGACATCCTTCCGTTCGACCCTGCATCCTTCCGTTCTGCCCTGCATCCTTCCGTTCAGCCCGGCATGCTTCCGTTCGGCCCTGCATCCTTCCGTTCTGCCCTGCATCTTTCTGTTCGGCCCGGCATCCTCCGTTCGGCAGGACATCCTTCCGTTCGACCCGGCATCCTTCCGTTCAGCCCGGCATCCTTCGTTCAGCCGGGCATCCTTCCGTTCGGCCCGGCATCCTCCGTTCAGCCCGGCATCCTCCGTTCGGCAGGGCATCCTTCCGTCTGGCCCAGCATCCTTCCGTTCGGCCCGGCATCCTTCCGTTCAGCCCGACATCCTTCGTTCGGCCGGGCATCCTTCCGTTCGGCCCGGCATCCTCCGTTCGGCAGGGCATCCTTCCGTTCGGCCCGGCATCCTTCGTTCGGCGCGAACTTGGGGTTGACCTCCACGTGTCTTTGACCCTCCGCCCATGAGGGTCCCCCGTCCTTACCACTGGATCACATCCGATCAACCTTGCTTGGGGTTCATTCCTCCAAGACTTCTCGTTACCTAAGGTTACCACACCCTAGGGTTTTCTCAACCTGGCTTCACTCACCAAAACTCAGTATTCGGCTACCCAGGGATCAAGTCCTCCAGACCTATCCACCTGGCTTCCATGACATACCGAGATTTCCCTTACCTAGCCTACAACTAGGACTCAGTATTCGGCTACCCAGGGATCAAGTCCTCCAGACCTATCCACCTGGCTTCCACGATATACCGAGATTTCCCTTACCTAGCCTACACCTAGGACTCAATATTCGGCTACCCAGGGATCAAGTCCTCCAGGCCTATCCACCTGGCTTCCACGATATACCGAGATTTCTCACCTTGCCTAGCCTCCAACTAGGACTTCCCTTGCCTAGCCTCCAACTAGGACTTCCCTTGCCTAGCCTGCAACTAGGACTTCCCTAGATCAAACTCCATACTTAAACATACTTAAGCATACTTAAACATATTTGTCTGACATTAAAACCTTGGAGGTCGATTGCACCAACACTCTCATGAAGTGCAATTACCTTTTTCCAAAGGTCGCTTACGTTCTCGTGTTCACCTATATTCAATATCACATTAGGAGGTAATAAATTAATTAAAATTCTAGTTACCTCCTTGTCCGTCTCTGATTGCTCCCTTTGCTCCTTGGTCCAATATCGATGTCAGAGACACTTTCCCTTCTTGTCCGTTGGAGCTTTAAATTGTTCCTCCAATGCAATCCATTGGTTCCATTTCATTTTGAACCACATCTCCATGTGATTCCTCCAATAGTCGAAGTCCTCACACTCGTATGGAGGTGGGATTCGGATGCCCCATCTGTGAGGTCCCTCCGACTCCATCTTCTTCCTCTAGTCGCTCTCTTGGCGATTAGTCCAACAAGAGCTCACCTAGCTCTGATACCACTTGTTGGGATCTTAACGTTCGCTAGAGGGGGGGGGGGGGGGGGGAATAGCATCTCACCCAAATCGTCGCTTCCTACGCTTGTTAGTGCACAGTGGAAATACAAAATAAATCTTACAAATAGAAAGCTAAACCTAGAGACAATAACCAAGACAATTAAACCTCTAACACGTTTATGTAACATGGTTCAGAGATCACTTACTCCTACTCCACGGCTGTCCGTAAGGTGGACGATCCTGATCCATCGGTGGATGACTCCCCGGCAAACTTCGACTAGCTCACGTTGCTCCTTGTGGGTGGAGAAACCTCACCAAAACTCTCACAAGAACACTTGAGACGCTAGGGCATAGGTAGACTACTAATACGGGTTAACCACCTCTATTTTGTCAACCTCAACCAAGCTCCCAAGTCTTGGTTATATAGGACACGGGTTGGAAAATCCCGCCTACTAGTCGACTGCCAAAACCATCAGTCGACTAGCCTCTGTGGAAATTCGACCGTTACAACCCAACAGCTCGATACCAGCCCTCTGCTCGCTCCCAGTTGACTGCACCAGTCGACTGCACCGGTCGACTGCACCAGTCGACTTATGAAACCACTAGTTGACTGCTACAGTAACGCTACAGTACTGCTATAGTAATGCTACAATACTGCTACAGTACCCCCTACAGTCAACCTTGATCCTAGGATTTAACCCCCAAGTGCATTCACTCAGCACTCGTCCTCGTCCGACCAACCTAGACCTAGTCTTCTAGCCTCCTCCATCAGCCTTGCGTCCCTCGGATGTCTCCCCATCCTTCACGTCTTGCCTTCTGGAGCTTCCATCGACCTTGTCATTGTTGTCGGGTCTTCCTTTACCAAGAGGTCGCGCCTCCGGGACTTCATCCATTGCCAAGTCACACTTGGACTTACGTTGCCAAGACTACATGCTTGGACTTACACCACCAAGACTCATCCTTGGACTTTTCTCCTTTGCCAAGATCACACTTGGACTTTCTTTGTTGTACCTGTATCCTGCACACTCACAATGTATATCAAATATAATAATAAACCTAACTTAAACCTTTGCCCAAACATCAAAACTTAGGGTACCTAGATTGCTCCAACACTTATCATTCATTTGCTTGATTTCCTCATGTATTTGAGCTTGTGTGGTTAAGATGTTCTCTCTCATCTTCTCTATTCTTTCCCACTTAGATGGCTATAAAACTCTCGTTAATGGTCCAAATCATTTTGCCCTCCTTGTTGTTGATTGCTTCTAAATTTTTTTTGAGAATTTCTCCAACTGGGGCTTTATGTGTGAGAATATGATAAGACCATTACATCAGCTTCCTGTTGAGATTATCCAATGATATTTCCAAATTGCGTATCTTGATGCAGTTTTCGATTGTATGGCTTGTTACTTTATAAAAATTTCACAATAATATTGTTTTGACCATTGATTGTAGTTGGGGAGGGCACCCCTTCTAGCTCCATGTATTCTATGTGTGCAGCCAAATAGTATTGGACAATTATCATTCATATGACCTATTGCACCATAAATTTGACAATGGACATTAGTAGAATTCACAATAATAATTTAGTTGAACCTTTGAATTATAGCATCCATCCTTGCATTAAGAGAAAACATGTCCATCTGAAAGGTAAAAGTCAGAAAAGAATAGGCATGTTGTAAAGTGCATAATTTTATTAACAAAAAGGAAACTGCAGAATTAAAAACAAGAAAAAATGTAAAATTAACAATGAAAAGAAAAAAAAAGTCTAGATTAACTAAATTGCTATTCAACTAATATTAATAAAAAATAGTCACTGGTAACAATGCAAAACTTATTGTCTTAACGTAAGTGTAAGGTTAAGTCGTCAAGTAATAAAAATATCGATCTTATAAGAACTGTTGATTAAGCATTAGTTGATTTTGCAAATCAAGTTATCTGGATAATAAAAAACTATTTTGGTCATAAACTCACTAGAGAGAGAGAGAGCTTGAGAAAGAGAGAGAGAGAGTGAGTGCATGTGAGTGAAGAGAGAAGTTGGAATTGTAGATGATTCAAGGATTTTGATTTCATTATGATGCTAGTTAATATCCCTATGAATTGTTCATCACCTTACCTCTATGCTTATACTCTTTGTAGGAATTCTGACTAAATAATAGTACGACCTTGTGAAGATCTCAATAGAAAATTTATGTTGGATCTCAAAGATGCTAGAGGGGGGGGTGAATAGCAATTATCGTGTTTTTTTTAAAAATAATCAAGTATATGCAGTGAAAAAGTAACACAAAAGTACAAACACTAACACAAGTAATTTTTACTTGGTTTGGAGCCTTCAATGACTCCTACTCCAAAGTCCACACTCATTGAGTGCTTTCGTTGGACAATCACTATCAATTTGAAAATGAGTTACAAATATTTCTGAGTACAAGAACTAAAATTAAAATGTTACTGACAAACAGAAAGGAAATTTGAAGAAGTCTTTGTTCTTCAAACTTCAGAGCAGTCTTTTGGTGTCGTCGGAGCCTTTTTGAAGCAGCGCACGAATATGAATGTCGTAGCAGATGATTGCCTAAAGCCGCTGGTTGAAGGCCTTTATATAGGCCCAGTTCGGGTGCTTGGGACCCCTCCGGGCGCTTGTACAGTTGCAGACGTGGTGACCTCTCATTGGAACTTGATTTTTCAAGTTTATCCACCTTTGGGCGCTTGGACCGTTGACGTGGGTTCGGCTAGTCATCGCGCTCCAACTCAACTTATGGATGACTTTTCTGGTTCAGGCGCTTGGACCAACCCTGGGCGCTCGGACCGCTCGGGTGCCTAGCCTAGCCAGGTTGCCCGGGGAAGCTGGTCCAAGCGCCTAGAGTGCTCCAGGCACGTGGACTGTCCAGGCACCTGGATTGCTCCAAGCACCTGGACGCCTTCTTTTCAACCTCTTTTCCCTTTTTTTCTGCAACAAGGTTAACACACAAGCAATAATAGGAAAAAAGGGAAAAGTATCACTTTGACAGTCTCTAAATTGTTCATCCCTAATCTTTGATTTCGCTGAAACCCCCAAATCGGATCGATGTCTACTGTTTCCTCGATCAAAAATGCATCCTCACTGGATCTCTCCTCTAGTTTCTTACCTCTTACATACCAACTACAGTCGCTTGACTCACCTTTGACCCACCAGGTCTTCCTGCCAGTTGTTAGGTCCCGTAGACCCAACTAAACTTTAGTCGGTTGTAAGGTCCCATGGACACAACCAGACTTCACACCAGATATCGGGTCCTGTAGGCCTATTTGGACTTCACACCAGCTATCAAATCCCATGGACCTAGCTGGATTTCAGCCTAGTGTTAGGTCCTCCAGACCCGTTAACTTCTGCACACTTGGTGAAGTAATTAGACCATAAACACTCTAACTTTAATCCACTTTTCATTCATCAAAATCTAAGTTAGATCATTAGTACAAATTGTACCAACAATTTACATCAATTTCTAACACCATTAAGTAAAGAAGGAACCCTATAAAGTCTGGTTAAAAGGAATATCTGGTTAAAGGAATATCCTCTGTCACTATGGGTCTCCCAATCATACAATCATTAAATTACACAAGTAGCTTCCTAACATTAAGTTGAAAAAAACCTATTAAGAGAGTGTTTGGTATAGCTTCTACTAAGCACTTTTTAGATTCTAGCAACATGGAAGCACTTTTAAATGTTTGTGAATGTCAACTTCTGCTTTAACTTCTGTAACTTTTACTTAAAAGCTGGAAGTAAGAATTTGATATTTTTTCTTGCTTCTGTTTTTTTGTTTATGGTCTAAAATTAAAAGTTGACATTTATGTTCTTAATAAATTTATCATTTTACATAATTGTTACTACATTTATGACCTTAATAAATTTATGATTTTACATAATTACCACCACACTTCTATGATATTTATTTTTAAATAATATTTTATTGTTTATATAATTTGTATTTCTAGACTTTTTTAGACATATTTTTATGTACTTATATAAATTTTGTCATTTTTATTTATATATAGATATTTTTTATTATAAAAAATAATAATTTTGATACAATATTTAAAATATAATAATAATTATATAAAAAAATAGTGTAACAAAATTATATTTAAATAATTATAAAAGATTAATTTATATAGTTTAAAGATATTATTGTCATTTAACTAAAAATTAAGCTGGGAAGTAATTATTTATCAAACACTCTAACTTTACTTTGTATTAGCTTTTTTGCTAGTGTAATTTCCCCTGAGTCAAGGTTGACTAAACTTGAGTTGGCTTAAGTTTGAGTCATGATATTTGACTTTTGATATTTGATAATATATAGAGATTATAGGTGCAATTGTCTATATGGAAATTGATGGTCAAAGTTTGACCAAAAGTCAAGTAGGTCACGGTTGGCCGAATACTTGACTGGGAAGTCCTAACTGGAGGTTAAGTAAGGGCAAGACCAATGGGAAGATTGACAGAAGATGAAAAGTCCAAGTGAGTCAGTGTTGACCAGACACTTGGTATGAAAGTCCTGGTGAGTGAAGTTAAGGCTGCTGGAAAGTCTCGGTGAGTGAAGCTGGGTAGTTGGAAAGTCTCGATGAATGAAGTCGGACAGTTGAAAGTCCTAGTGAGTGAAGCTAGGCAGATGAAAGTCCTGGTGAGTGAAGCTAAGCAGTTGGAAAGACCTTAGTTAGTGAAGCTAGGCAATGAGAAAATCCTGGTGAGTGAAGTTAGGTGAAAAGCCCTAATAAGTGAAGCTAGGTAGAGGAAAATCTTGGTGAGTGAAGCCAAGTGGTGAAAAGACATGGTGAGTGAAGTCAAACACGTGGAAATCCAAGTGGGTCAAGGTTGACCAGACACCTGGTGTTTGGAAATCTAGGTGGGTCAAGGTTGACCGAACACCTAGTATTTGAAAATCCAAGTGAATCAAGGTTGATTGGACACATGGTGTTTGGAAGTCCAAATGGGTCATGGAGGACCAAACACTTGTCTTGAGACAGTAAGTCCAAGTGGGTCACTTGGTACAGGGAGAAAAGTCTAAGTGGGTTAAAGGATTAACCGAACACTTGGTGACGAAGTCCCAGCAGGTCAAGGTTGACCGACTACTAGGCATTAGGAAGTCCCTACAGGTCAAGGTTGACTGAATGTTAGGCAAGGGAACCCTAGACTTGAGTTAAACAAGTTAGTGTTAATTGTGTTGGGATGTATACTATAAACCTAGTTTTTGTATGAACATTTGTTTTGAAATATTTTGAAATGAGAATCACTTTGGTCAAATATTTGCATTTTATATTTATATATATGTCAATACAGTTGTCCATTTAATTTATATTGTAGATAACATGGTGTGTGGTGCCACACAGAAGATCATGTTATCGGTTCCTTATAAATTATAAATAATAGCTCACAACCAAGATGGATTGGGACAAACCATTGGAATGGTTGTAGTGTAATTTGGTATTAGTCTGTCTTAACTATAAAATTACACTAGTACACTATGTGTGTATTGAGTAGGACCGTTTGAGGTTGTTTGATTTGTACTGACTACATAAAAGAATAGAACCTTTGTTATTATGGATGTGCGTCCTCTTAATCACTATATAATAACAAGCATGTATACTTAGTATTTATTTCTTTAACTTATCAATGAGTGAGATTTATTCGTTAAATCAATAGGCCTGAGAGTTGGGAAATAGTACTATTTATATGGTGTGTTGTTGATTATATAAGGAATCTGTGTCCTAATTATTTAGGCTGATTATATCCCCTTGAGGAGCTCATAAGGATTATCATGTAAACCCTGTAGGTGGACTTAGTCTGACATGATAATAAAGTTGAGTGGTACTACTCTTGGAATCAGATGTTAATTAATTGAGTTGTTAGTAAGTCATTTAATTAATGGACATACCATATCTTAAACACAGGGAGATTAACACCCTCATGATAAGAAGGAGCCCATATTGTAATATGGGATTGGTGTGGTAGTTCAATAATAACCCTTTAGTGGTATAGGTTATTATTGATGGACTTGAGTTGGGTGTTCGGGCCGAACACAAGAAGCCCAAGCCCATCAAGAGGCCTAAACCAATTCCTCCTCTAGGTCTCTGTTGTAGCCTCTATATAAAGCCTCGCATCCACCCCAACAGGATTCGGTTATAAAAATGGAGATTTTTTCTAAACAGAATTCTGTTATCTTTTCTTTCTTTGTAACCGACGACAAGGGTTATAAAAAGGGAGGTGGCACCCCCTAAACATAAGTTTTCCACAACTCTCTTGCTTAGGGCCGGCGACACAAGGTTCTCCTTCTTCACCTTAGGGTCGGCGACACAAATCTCTTCCAACTCCACCTTAGGGCCGACGGCTTGGAGGAGAGGAAGAAGAGGAGAAGGTGCCCATCCTGGAGCCTCCTTTTGGTGGTCGGCGGTTTGGAAACAAAGAAGAGAAGAAGGGTGTTTTTTGTCTTGGTAGATTGTCGCTCACACGACGTCCAAGAAGAGGAGAGGAATACAATAGAAGATCAAGAGGTCTTTAGCTACAAAGGAAAGGTACAACTAGTTCTGTAATTTCACTGCGTAATTAGTTTATTTTTTTTGTATCGATTTTGAATACCAACTCAAGAGGTCAGCGATCTTGTACTTTGATCAAGCTGTGCTTTAATCCGTCAAGAACTTGCTTGATTGATCAAACACATGTTTGATCGAACATGCGGGTTGCTAGGAAAAGTTCTGTACTTGTACAATTTTTGTACAGGGAAATTTAAACAGAACGAAATTCCAGCGCCTTCAGATTGAACTAGGTTCCAATCGATTAGTTGATGGATTGGGAGAGTACTACAAGTAAAGGTAGCCCAGTCAATCAGCTGATTGATTGAGAGTTGCACCAATCGATCAGTTGATCGATTAAGCAGTGCTTTTGACGTGAGGAGATTAATCGATTAGTTGATGTATCCATCTACCCCCAATCGATTGGGAGATGACTATTACGTAGGTCGCGAGCTTTGGACGGTTGGAATCGTCTGGTTCTGACATGGTAATCAATTGAGTGCATGCCTCAATCGATTGGGAACCCTAAAAGCGTAGAATATAAAGGCAACGGTGAGGTTTAAACACAACAACTCTTACATGATTCTTCTCCACTACTATTCACAGGACTTGGAGCTTAGAAGATAAGTATTGTTGCACTTTCTAACTAATCCAGAGGCATTTTCATCAACAAGAGATTAAGCAAGAAGAGGTTTTCATTTGTATTCTTGTATTTACTTCTTGTTTCGAGTTGTATCTTTGTTGGTGAGTTGTACAAGGTTTCTCCACCTCCGGATTGTTTCGATAAGGAGTGCATTTTATAGTAGAGAGTGTGCTCATATATGGATCCTTGGATTAGTCACCTCTTCTTGAGGTGGATACCAAGTAAATTGTTTGATTTAGCATTGGTGGAGTTCGCTTCTTGTTTTCCGCTATAAATCATCATTGACGAAGCGAGACAAGCTATTCATCCACTCTAGCTTCGGAGTGTCCCAACAAATGATATCAGAGTGAGGCTGCTCTTTACTGGACTCATCGCCGGAAAGGACAATGAGCTAGAGGAAGAAGAAATTAAAGCCCTAATTTCAACAAAGTCAAAGATTTCATCAACAGATACAACTTCAAGATGAATTTTTGAGATGGATTCAGATTCGATACACAAGCACCTCCATCGTATGGGTTTGGGAGTTTCAATCTTTCGAGATCAAGGATCAAAAATTTTTTCATGATGGAGATAGAGCAATGATATGCTGTAATGGAAGGATTTGAGGCTCCAAAGGATAGCAAAGGCAAAATCATCAAGAGAAGCCATTGAAGCAAGAAGCAAATTCAAAAATGTGAGGCTAACGACAAGGTGTCCAAACTATTGGTCAATTTATTACCTAACAACATCTTGAGCAAGATAGGAGAATTTGAAGATGCCAAGGACCTTTGGAACAAATTGATAAGGATTCATGAAGATCCCTCCACTATGCCAAATAAAGAAGAATTAAAAGAGGGAGACTCATTGGATCATGAAGAAGAAGATTTGGAGGTTGAGAAATGCTCATCTTCTAAAGGAGAAAAAAGTGAAGAAGATCCATCCTCAATAGAGTGCAAAGACCAAGGCAAAGGAGTATACTCTTTGTTTCATGTGTATAAGGATTCAGAAGTTGAGAGATGCTCAACATCAAAGGATGCAGATGAGGAGACATCCACCTCAAAAATTGAGGGGGAGTGTAGATCAATGTCGGATCAAGAAGAAATCTCTACATCCAGATCAAAAGAAGAAAGTCTCACCTCCATAAGTCAAGAAAAATTAAATGGAGGATCATGTGTCATCCCTACAAATGAAGGTATAAAAATTTTAAGTTACAAAAAAAAAGAAAATAGCATTTATATTGAGTGTAGGGAAAAAGGGTACTATAAGAGTAAGTGTCTTAAGCTGATCAAGAAGAAGGGTCAATTGACATCTAAGGGCAAGGAGAAGCTCAAGGAAGTCGGCCCCATTGTATGAAAAGACAAGGAACATATTGTATGTTTCTTATGCAACTAAAAGAGGGATTATCAAAATCAATATCCTAAGGGGAAGAAACCGACTAAAGTTAAAGGAGGAAGCTCAAATCAAGGGGTGCTCTCAAGAACAAACCCAAGGTATCATTTATTGAAGCAATTCCTTTAAGTCATGATAAAAAGCATGTGAGGTCTAATCGTTATCATTTTAATGCTATTAATCATGAAAATAGGAAGCATGGTAGAATTAAGGAAAAATGTATATCGTATCATGCCAAAACTATCGTACCCAGGGCTAGGAAGGTAGATGACAAATTAGCAAGAATTCTAAGGATTGTAGATATAAACCTAAAGATAAAAAGGTCAAAGGCAATCTAGAAAAATTCACATCCAACGATTTAAGGATGGAAAACCAAGCCTTGAGGTCAAAGCTTGATAAATTAGAAAAGACTCTAAAAAGAATAAAAATTATTTTTAAGGGGTCAAATGAGCATAATCTAGGGATGGATAGACAAGAACCATCCAATGGTAGGAGGGGTTTGGGATACAAATCTCAAGCCAAGAAGGATGTGTTGGAGCAATTCTAATGGTCCATGCGACTATGTGTTTTGGTGTTTGAGAAAAGAATTTAAGTTAGGTTCATCCTTGTATTTGATATGTGTATGTGAGTGTGTAGGTTTATAGGATACACATATGACTCAGCTTGATGGCTTCGGGTACGATGAAGGATGGAGCATCCGAGGGACCGTGGACAAGGCAGCAAGGACAAGGTCCGAGGAAAGCGACTTCGAGGCATACGCGAAGGATGACATTGGGAACGAGCCGCGGGCTTGAATGCATCCGAGGGACAAGAGCCAAAGGAAGTAGGCTTGAAGGTAAGAGGTCAAGGCTGCAACGAAGAAGAGTTAAGTGAGTCATAAGGGTCAGGGTCCAAGTGTTGAGAGACTGTACTCAGGGTACCAGTCTACTGATCGAAATGGCAGTCGACAGGTACAATCGACTGGGTAGTCGATTGAGAGTGAACAGAATACTTTTGTTCACCCAGTCAGTGTGGTGCAGTCGACTGATACTTTCACTAGCAGACTGGTATCGAGCCATTGGGTTGTAATGATCATATCTCCACAAAGGACAGTCGACTGACACATTCACCAGTCAACTGGTAGGCGAGGTTTTCCAACTCGTGGCCTATATAACCAAGGCTTGGAAGCTTGGTTAAGGTTGACGAAATAGAGGTGGTTAACCCCTACTAGTAGTCTACCTGTGCCCTAGCGTCTCAAGTGTTCTTGTGAGAGTTGTGGTGAGGTTTCTCCACCCACAAGGAGCTACATGAGCTAGTCGGAGTTTGCCAGGGAGTCATCCATCAATGGATCGGGATCTTCCACCTTACAGACAACCATAGAGTAGAAGCCTTATCTCCGAACCATGTTAAACAACGTGTAGTGGTTTTCTTGTTTCTTCCTTGTTTTCATCTTTCGTATTTGTGTTTTGTATTATTCCGCTACGCAAACTAACAAGTATAAGAAGTGATCAATTGAGGGCGCCGTCTATCCAACCCCCCTTCTATTGGGTGCTACTTGGAATACCGTTCTCTTTCCCCTGTATAAAAATTTGTACAAGCAAAGAACTTTTCCTAGCAACCCATGTGCTCTTCAGAAGTTAAACTTGGATTGGAAATGAAACTTAACATTTTTACTCCAAGTTTGTTCTTCAAAGTTAAACTTGGATTGAAAATGAAACTTAATATTTTTACTCCAAGTTCAACCCTTGTGTTCTTCTATAGTTAAACCATATTACAAAAGTTGATTAAATATTTATTTCAAGGAATGACTTCCAGATTGTTGGCGAGGCACTAGGCCTTCTTGGTTATGGGATCCACCACTTCCTAGACAAAGTCCTTCAAAGAAATTAAATATTTAAACTTCTCACAGTAACCTTAGGTTTAACTACAGAGACCTCAATCAAAGAATAAAATCGAAGCACAAAAACGAAAACACAAAATCGCTAGCCTCTTGTGTTGGTATTTCAGGATCCATACAAAGAAAATAAAACTAGTTGTGCTGCGGAATAAATAACTAATTGTACCTTTCTTTGTAGACAAAGACCTCTTGATCTTCCGCCGCATTTCTCTCCTCTTCTTGGATGTCGTGTGGGCGATGATCTACCAAGATAAAAACACTCGAACCCTTTTTGTTTCCAAGCCGTCTACCACCAAAAGATGCAAAGAAAAGAACGCCTCCTTCTTCTTCTCCTCCAAACCGCCGGGCACCAAGGTGCTTCGTCTCTTCGTTTTCTTTTCCTCCAAGCTCCAGCCACCAAGAGAAGATGGGGCATCGACCCTAGAGGGAAGAAAAGGGAAGAAGAAAATAAGTGGGGCACCCGCCCTAGAGGAAAGAAAAGAAAGAATGGGGTGCCGACCTTAAGGGAAAGGAGAGGGTTTTTAGTAGTGGAGAGAAACTTATCAATTCTTAATTGAATTGTTGATTTTTATGGCACAACCTCCTCTCCTTTTATAACCCTTTGTCCCAGATAAAAAAGGAGAAAAGTAATAGATTTTTGTTTAGAAAAAATCTCTAGAAAAGAATTAACATAATTCTTTTTAGAAAAATTTCTTAAGAAAGAATTAGTATAATTCTTTTTAGAAAATTTCTAAAAAAGAATCAACATAATTATTTTTAGAAAAATCTCTAGGAAAGAATTAACATAATTATTTTTAGAAAAATTTCTTAAGAAAAAATTAATATAATTCTTTTTAGAAAATTTCTAAGAAAAAATCAACGTAATTCTTTTTAGAAAAATCTCTAATTCTGTTGAGAAAAAATCTCTCTTTTTTTTTCTTTTCTTTTTGTTTTGGCCGACCCTTGCTTGGGCACCAAGCAAGGCTTGGTCGGCCCCTTTCTTGGGTAGGAAGCAAGGCTTGGCCGACCCCTTGCTTGTACACCAAGCAAGGATATGGCCGACCCCTTTCTTGGGTAGGAAGCAAAACTAAAACGGGTGAATGCGAGGCTTTATAGAGGCTACAACAGAGACCAAGAGGAGGAATTGGTTTTGGCCTCCTGATGGACTTGAGCTTCTTGTGTTCGACCTGAACACCCAACTCAAGTTCATCAATAATAACTCATACCACTAAAGAATTATTATTGAACTACCGCACCAATCCCATAGTACAATATGGACTCTTTCTTATCATGAGTGCGTTAGTCTCCCTGTGTTTAAGATATCGTATGTCCGTTAATTAAATGAGTTACTGACAACTCACTTAATTAACATCTAGCTCCAAGAATAGTACCACTCAACCTTATTATCATATCGGACTAAGTCCACCTGTAGGGTTTACATGATAATCCTTATGAGCTTCTCAAGGGGACATCATCAACCTAGATCACTAGGACACAGTTTCCTTTTATAATCAACAACACACCATATAAATAATATTATTTCCCAACTTATCGAGCCTATTGATTTAATTGAATAAATATCACCCTTTGATAAATTAAAGAAATAAATACTAAGTATATGTGTTTGTTATTATATCGGGATTAAGAGTACGCACATCCATAATAATAGATGTTTTGTTATTTTATGCAGTCAGTATAAAAAGAAACAACCTCAAATGGTCCTACTCAATACAAACATAGTGTACTAGTGTAATTTCATAATCAAGATAAACTAATACCAAATTACACTACAACCATTCCAATGGTTTGTCCTAATCCATCTTGGTTGTGAGCTACTATTTATAATTTATAAGGAACTGATAACATTATCTTCTGTGTGACACCACATATCATGTTATCTATAATATAAATTAAATGGACAACTACATTTAACTAAATACAGAGATTTGACCAATGTGATTCTCATTTCAAAATAAATGTTCATACAAAAAGCTAGACTTTTAGTATACATCCTAACAATTTTTCACTTATACTAAAAGACTATACTGCCATATATGTTGTCATACATCTGATTCCCATCCCCTCAACATGCCCATCAAAAGCTCTCGTCGAAAGGGCCTTAATGAAAGGATCTGCCAGGTTATCTGCTGATGCAATCTTAGCAACAACAACTTCTCCTCGCTTTACGATGTCTCGTATCAGGTGGTACTTGCGCTCAATGTGTTTACTTGCCTTATAGGCTCATGGTTCCTTCGAGTTTGCTACTGCACCACTATTATCACAATAAATTGTGATAATTTTGGGCAAACCAGGAATCACATCTAAGTCCATCAAGAAGTTTCTGAGCCATACTGCTTCTTTGGCTGCCTTAGAGGCTGCCATATATTCAGCTTCCATGGTGGAGTCTGAAACGCATTTCTGCTTAACACTCCTCCATGCTATGGCTCCACCTCCCAAAGTAAACACATACCCCGAAGTTGACTTACTACTGTCCCTATCGATTGGAAGTCTGAATCCGTGTAACCTACAGGGAGCAATCATCTGAACCAGCATATAATCTCTAGTCCGTCTCAGGTACTTTAATATATGTTTTACGACAATCCAATGTCCCTGTCCTGAATTACTTTGATATCTGCTAACCATGCCCATGACAAAAAAGATATCCGGTCTCATACATAGCATTGCTTCATACAACCGAAGCATAAGAAACTGCCTTCATCTCCTCTATCTCCTTTGATGTTTTATGACACATCTCTTTAGATAAAGGTACTCCATGCTGAAAAGGTAGAAAACCTTTCTTGGAGTTTTGCATGCTAAAACGAGTTAGGATAGTATCGATATATAAAGTTTGAGATAAGCACAACATTCTTTTCGTGTGATCCCTTATTACTTTGATCCCAAGAATATATCCACATTCTCCCAAGTCCTTTATATCGAATTTCTTGGACAACCATACCCGTACGTCTGACAACACTTTGACATTGTTGCCAATGAGCAAAATGTCATCTACGTATAGTATAAGAAATACCATCACGTTTCCGTCACTTTTCTTGTATACATAAGACTCATTCGGACACTGAATGAATCCATAAGACTGGATCACTTCATCAAACCAGATGTTCCAAGATCTTGAAGCTTGCTTCAGTCGATAAATGAATCGATTGAGCTTGCATACAAGATGCTCTTTGCCCTTCCCAATGAATTCCTTTGGTTGCTTCATATGGATGTTTTCTTCAAGACTTCCATTAAGGAAAGCTGTCTTGACATACATTTGCCAAACCTCATAATCCATATGAGCAGGAATAGATAAAAGAATCCGGATAGACTTGAGCATGACTACCGACGAAAAGGTTTCCTCATAATCAATTCCCTCTTTTTGAGTATACCCTTTTGCAACAAGCCTTGATTTGAAGGTTTCCACCTTCCTATCTATCCCTCTTTTTCTTTTGTAGACTCATTTACATCTAATGGCTTTTACACCATTTGGTGGTCCTACAAGCTCCCAGACCTGATTAGAATACAGATTCTATTTCGGAGTTCATTGCACTTTGCCAAAATGTTGCATCTTTATCTTGGAGTGCTTCATCATATGTTAAGGGATCAGGTTCATGTTCACCAGGGATTAAGTCCGAAGACTCTCCCAAACACATGAATCTATTAGGTTGCCGAACAACCCTCCCACTACGACGAGGCACTACCTGTAATTGTGCATCATTTGTGACATGTGTTGCAATTTCTTGTGGTATCTCATCTTGTACTGTTGGTACTAAATTAGACATGTCGTCTCTTTTTCCTCAAGAATAATTTTACTCATGGGCTTGTAGTTCATCACATAGTCCTCTTCTAAAAATTAGGCATTGGTGCTGACAATGACCTTCTGATTTTTAGGACTATAAAATAAACCACCTTTCGTTCCTTTAGGATAACCCACAAACAAGTGAACTTCTGTACGTGATCCCAACTTATCAGTATCTCCCTTTAGCACATGTGCTGGACTACCCCAAATTCAAATGTGTTTCAAACTAGACTTACACCCATTCTACAATTCTGTGGGTGTAGAGGGTGACTTAGAAGGTACTAAGTTCAGAATGTACGCCGCCGTTTCCAGATCATATCCCCAAAATGAATTTGGTAATTCTAAAAGGGAAAGATTAAAATCTCTCTCTTTTAAATTTCCTATTGTTGTATCATAGGAGTTATTGGATTTAGAGTATACAAATTGTCAACCAACGTACCAGAATAGACAACTACCCTATTTTTCTTGACAACTACTTTGTCATAAAAAAAATAGAATATCCATCCATAAATAGTTTAGAAACTGAAATCAAGTTCTTTCTAAAACTTGGTACATAAAGATAATTTTTCAAAATCAATGTTTTATTCCTATCAAAGGACAAATAAACATCTCCCACTGCAACAGCCGCCACTTTTGTAGCATTGCCCATGTAGACAGTAATCTCCTCTTCATGTAGTTGTCAAGTTTCCTAGAACCCTTGCAATGAATTACATACATGATCAGTGGCTCCCATATCTACACACCAGGTACTGGTAGAGAACACCGCTAAACATGTTTTAACAACTAATGAATAAGATATACCTTTATTGTTCTACTTTCTGTGAGGGCAGTCCACCTTCCAATGTCCAGATTACTTTCATGTGAAGCACTTGCCCTTCAGCTTCTTCACCCCTGCTTGCGGTCTAGTCCCTTGAGGTCAAATCACCTTCTTTGCTGAACCAACTTGTTTCTTTTTCTTCTTCCTGCCTTTCATCTTAGAAGCAGAAACGTTTTCAGCAATGTGAATTTGAGAACTTTGATGAAATAGCCCTTCTGTTGCTTGAAGTTCTGTTGAAAGTTCCGCCAATAAATATGTCCTTTTGTTCATATTATAGTTCAGGCGGAACTACTGTAACGCCCGGAAATTCTCGAAACTGCATTATAAATATTCTACGATTTTTTTCTAGAATTTTTAGATATTTTTCTGGAATTTTCCGAGTAGCGGAAGCAGCAAAAATAAATAGAACCGCAAAATAGCTTAGGCGGGAATCGAACCCGAGACCTATGGTTTAGGGATAATGTTAGTAACCGGTTGAACCCAGTAGGGCCGTGCTGAAAGGAAAGGGAAACAATTTTATTTAAGTTGGAGTTGGGCGGAACTTTACCACTTAATATAAATAGAAAATTTAAGTGGGGTTTGGTTTATTTTCTATTTAGTTCGTGACCTTTCCTCCTCCCCAACCTAGTTTCGCCGACCACCTCTTCTTCCCTCCTCCTCCTCTCGGCGCACCAAGCCAAGGGTCAAGGGAACATCTTCCGGCGACGACTACAACACGAAAAAGGTTCTTCTCCGCGAGAGGAACGCGAAGACGTGAGCGGATCGTCGAGAAGATCATCTCCACCGGAATTCTAGCGAATAGAATCGTAAGAAATTACGAACAGGAGGTAAGAAACCCCTCACCTACAGTATAATTGCTACCGTGTGATTTTCTGTGCATTAGTTTAGTTATATGCGTGTGTTTTCGACACATAGGGTGTATTTAACCCTCCTCACAGGTTTAGGGATTTAGTGAGTACCTTTAGATGGGTCGGACACATCTTTTCTCCTTCAGTTGGAGGTTTAGGTGCTGTTGGGTGCCTAAAGGTAGTCTCCCTGATAGAGAGGGGAGTTAAAGCGCACTAGGTGTTCGATTAAAGAACCAGCTTAGAAAAGAATGCAACTTAGGCATTTTTATTAGCACAGTTGAATGCATTAGAAGCATCTAAATTAGTAAATTAGTTTTATTCTAGCTTATATGGGACTACGGTCCAATGGGTGGGCTCCCACAGTCACCTCTAGGTTCAGACAACCTAGCTCTAGGTTCAGATAACCTAGAAACAGCAATTTAGAATAGTTTAGCTATACTCAGTATTTTACTTTTCAGTT
Organism: Zingiber officinale; assembly: GCF_018446385.1. NCBI lineage: Eukaryota > Viridiplantae > Streptophyta > Magnoliopsida > Zingiberales > Zingiberaceae > Zingiber > Zingiber officinale. The sequence continues at coordinate 91,748,207 of NC_056002.1, read as the reverse complement.
GGCACTGTACTGGATTAGATATCCATTGGGCTGGGCTCCCATAGTTGGTCCCTAGGTTTAGATAACCTAGTAGCTCTACTAAATTCGGGACTTGCAACCCCGAGTCTAGTTAGAGAGGCGCGCATATGCCGGGCCCAACAACATGTTTAGTATTTTCACTTACTATATGTATATGGTTTTCAACCTTTCAGAAATTAGTTCATGAATTCAGTACAGTTCTAGCAGTAGATCAGTATTAGCGTAGCTCAGTTCTTAGTATCAGCTTAGTTTTTCCCTATGAATATGCATGATGACTTTATGTTCAGCTTTAGATATGCCATGATTGTATGCTTATATGCTATGTCATGCTTAGTCTATTCAGTATATTCAGCTTATGTTTTAAACAGCATGATTTAAAATCATATTTGCATCGTTGCATGTTTTTGTGAGGTAGATGATTTCTTACTAAGCTTTTTAGCTTATAGATACTACTTTTCTTATACTGCAGATAAAGGTAAAGGAAAAGTGGACTAGCAGTGGAGGCTGGAGGTCAATGCAGATCAAGATGTGTGTGGAAGGAACTGGAATAAAAGATCCTCAGGGGTTTTAGCAAACTTAAATAGTAGAAGTCTTAGTATTTCTTCTTTTATGCAATTTTGAACCTTAGAGTGTTTAAATCATGGGAGATTTATTTAGTTTGTTAGTAATTATGTTAGAATGCTGGTTAATAGTTGTTAGAGTGTATTTTCATTGATTTTAGAATTATTGTGTGAGATGCACGCCAAAGTGTCAAATCGAGTTCCGGCGAAATCGAACTCGATCGGTCTCCGCATCGATCGGTGGATCGATCGGCCACCGACCGATCCGACAGATAAGATGATCGATCCTCGCCGATCGATCGATGCGAGTTCCGGTATTTGGTGCTCGGATCGGCCACCGACCGATCTAGATACCGATCGTCGATCGACCGGATCGGACCGATCCGATTGGGAACGAACGAGCCCGATCGATCGTGGATCAATCGGCAGTCGAGGTAGTTGGGAAGTTCAGTCCCTAGCTCTGGGATGTTTAGTTTCTCCTTAGCATATGTATAGCAAAGAAGGTAGACCTTTCATATCATTGTATCCGTCATTAGTAGAGTAAAATTTTAATTAGCCCTTTCCGCGCAAGATAAGATAATCAGTAGCGATCGGCCTCTGACTTAGTACCCGTATATGGTCGAGTGGTATCGAGCGGTTCCATACTTCCTACACACACATCAGCATTGAACCTGCAGCTTCCAAGTAAGAATACCTCTACTTTATTTATGCTCCTTGTTTTGTTATTACAGTTCATGTTTGTATGCCTACTGCTTGTTAGTATGTGATAGCTTTTAAGCATGACATCAGTAGTTATATAACTGGGATTACATTAGTTATGTTACGTTCTCTATGTCTTTAGAAATGGCACGGGGACGACCAGCTAGAAGGGCACTAGCCTCCTCCAGACCTTACAGCATTAGTGGCTCAGTTACAGCAGCAGCTAGCTGAACAGCAACAGGAAATAGCCACCTTAAAGGCTAATCAGCAGAATACCCCCACAGTCACCCCGGAACCGAATTTGACGACTCCGGTAGTCTTAGAGGTTCCACCAGCTCCGCCTACAGCACCAGCAGCTGAGCCAAGAAAGGAAGCCTATCCGATCCAGTGGCAGCGAGCAGAGAACTTCTCGGCACTAGTGAACCATGGGATGCACAAGCCGGTTCAAAACACCGGAGAGCACGATGGAGCTTCGGACTGGCCAGAACACGAGAAGGTGAAGTGTGCCTCGCTGACAGAGACGACGCATGTGGTGGGAAAGAATCAGAACGACGGTGAACCAGATGTTATGGGCTGACTTGAGAAAGAATTCTTCGAGGAGTTCTTTCACATACGGTTACAAACCGCCACTACGACGAGTTCACCGAGTTTCGTGGCAACCTTTCGTTGAGGAAGCCGTGAAGAAATTCAACAGTTGGCTCATCTATGCCCGAGCTAGTCGACGAGAAGGAACGAATCCGGTTGATGCTCAAGATGCCGAGGCCAGAGATAGTGAACGTGGCTGGTGGCATACATAGGCCACAAACCACGGAGGAGTTAGTGAGCGGTGCCTTGACCACAGAGCATTACGAAGCAACAGAAGCAAGTTTCCTCGAGTCCAAGGGCCAAGGAAACTCTCACACTCAAAGACAGCAAGGCCACAACTCTAACTGGAAAGGGAACTCCAACAGCAAGCGCAAGTCGGGAGTGACCCAAAAGGAGGACCATCTAGCAAGAGACCCAGTTATCCAAAGTGTGCTACTTGTGGGAAATTCCACCCGTGGGTTTGTCGCAAGGGCACACGAGGATGCTTTGAATGTGGACAAGAAGGGCACATGGCCAAGCAGGTGCCGAACAAGACCGGTCTTCCTCGGCCACAGCAGATTCAGTTATATCAGATGCAGGCTGCTCTAGAAGGTCCACTTATCGGCCAGGGTAGAAGCCCCTCCGGCTATGGCGAATGCGAGGATCTACTCACTCACCGGAGAGGCCTCAACAGTTGTTACAGGTCGCTTAGCATTTTTCAGCAGTAGCAACTGTATTATTTGATACTCGGGCAACCCATTCTTATATAGCTAGGGCGTTCACCGCAAAGTCATAGCTCGGTAGTCAGTTTCTGACGACACTACCTTCGGGAGAAGTTATGGCGTCCACGCACTGGTAGCAGACAGGGAACTCTTTTGTGATCCGATCCTGCTAGAAATGACTGACTACGACATCATCCTTGGAATGGATTTCCTGATATGGTGCTTCCATAGAGTGCCGTAAACAGAAAGTCGTTCCAACCCGAAGCGCAGTTCGAGTACATCGGAGAACCAAAGAGAAAAGCGAAAAATTTCTCTCAGCTGTTGATGGATTCAGGATGTACGGGTACCTAGCACATGTAGTTAATACCAGCCAAAAGCTAGAGGAGGTCCGAGTTGTATGTGACTACCCAGCCGTCTTCCCGAAGAGTTACCAGCCTAGCACATGGAGATTGAATTTGAGATAGAGCTCTTCCCCGGCACCAATCCTATTTCCAAAGCGCCTTACCGCATGGCTCCAGCCGAGCTGAAGGAACTTCATGAGCAACTACAGGAGCTACTGGACAAGGGCTTCATACGCCCTAGTCACTCACCATGGGGAGCGCCTGTACTGTTCGTGAAGAAGAAGGATGGAAGCATGCGGCTATGCATATACTACAGAGCATTGAATCAGGTCACGATCAAGAACAGGTATCCTCTTCCCAGGATAGATGACCTGTTCGACCAGTTAAAGGGAGCAGCAGTGTTCTCTAAGATTGACCTCAGATCAGGATATCACCAAGTCAGAGTCAAGGAGGGTGATATACCGAAGACAGCATTCAGGACCAGATACGGACATTACGAGTTCGTAGTCATGCCTTTTGGTGTGACAAATGCTCCAGCTACATTCATGGATCTCATGAATAGAGTATTCAGAGAGTACTTAGATAAGTTTATTATCGTGTTCATCGATGACATCCTTATCTACTCAGGAACTCAGGAAGAACATGCAGAGCACCTGAAGACAGTACTACAGACACTCCAGCAGAATCAGCTATATGCCAAGTTCACGAAATGTGAATTTTGATCAGTGTCCTTCACGGGTCACATCATCTCAAAGGATGGTGTCATGGTAGACCCGAAAATAGAAGCGTAAGTAACTAGAAAAGACCAAGAATGCGGTGAAATCAAGCTTTACGGGATTAGTTATTACAGAAAGTTTGTAGAGGACTTCTCCAGATAGCTTTTAGTGGACAGAGGACTGTGAGAACAGCTTCAGTGAGCTCAAAAGGAGATTGACCGGTGCTCTTATCTTAGCTTTACCAGAGACATTTATAGTGATGCCTCTAAATTGGGATTAGGAGCGGTGTTGATGCAAGATGAAAAGGTGATCACCTATGCCTCCACAACTCAAGGATTATGAGAAGAATTACCCTACTCATGACCTTGAGCTTGCAGCAGTGTTCGCCCTCAAGATTTGGAGACATTACTTGTATGGAGCCCAGTGTAGAGTATATACAGATCATCATCAGAAGGATCTGAATATGCGACAGCACAGATGGCTAGAGCTGGTCAAAGACTATGATATTGATATCCTACCATCCCGAAAAGACAATAAGGTAGCGACTCAGAAAGTCCAGCTACCTTATTATCTCTGCCCATGTCACCGCCCCGCAGAAGGAGATCATAGATTTCGGTCTCGAGTTTATAGTGGGACAACTCTCTACTATGACCTTAGAGTCTACCTTGCTTGGTGATATTCATCGGCTCGGGATCGGGACCACAATTCGAAAATCAAGCAGGGCTATGTAATCGAAAGTAGAAATTGAGTGTCCGATGGCGGGTGTTGTATTTTGGTGAGCACTCATGTTCCGCATCGGAGGAGCTACGAGATGATTTTAGATGAGGCTCACAGACTCCCTATGCAATGCATCCAGGTTCCACCAAAATGTATCAAGACCTGAAGAAATGTTTTGGTGGCCCGGATGAAGCGAGACATCGCCAGATATGTTAGCATCTGCCTCACCTGCCAAAGGGTCAAGGCAGAATATCAGCGACCAGGAGGAGTTCTGCAGCCTATACAGATTGGAAGTGGGAGGATATCTCTATGGACTTCATAGTGGGACTACCCAGAACCACGAATGGTTTTGATGTCATCTGGGTAATAGTCGATAGGTTGACTAAATCAGCCCACTTTTTAGCTATCAAGATATCCTACTCCATGGAGAAGCTAGCTCAGTTGTGTCGAGATCGCGACTACATGGAGAGGTGAATAGCGCTTGTGGCAAATCGTTCGATTATCGGAGTGTAACACGATCGGCACGGTTAAAGTTCAAGACATTCCATCCTCAGACAGATGGTCAGACGGAGCGAGTAAATCAGGTACTCGAAGATATGCTCCGAGCGTATGCCCTAGACTTCAAAGGAAGTTGGTGCAAATATCTGAGTCTAGCAGAGTTTGCATACAACAACAGCTATCAGGCCACTATCGGCATGGCACCTTACGAGGCTCTCTATGGGCGGAGGTGTAGATCTCCAATCTGCTGGTATGAGAGTGGTGAACAGAAAGAACTAGAGCTTCAGACAGATCTAGTAGCAGATACCACAGCAGCCATGCAGCAGATCCGCCAGAGGATAGAGACAACTCAGAGCCGCCAGAAGAGCTATGCTGATACGCGGCGCAGACCTTTAGAGTTTTCAGTTGGGGATTCAGTGTTCCTCAGAGTAGCTCCCATGAAGGGAGTAATGCGTTTTGGGAAGAAGGGCAAGCTTAGTCCCAGATATGTGGGACCATACCTTATCAGCAGAAGAGTGGGCAAGGTAGCATATGAGCTAGAGCTACCCCAGGAAATGTCAGCTGTCCACAACGTATTTCATGTCTCTATGCTGAAGAAGCATACCCTAGATGTCACCCAGGTGATTGAGCCCCAGTCGGTACAGATCCGCGAAGACCTTAGCTATGATAGTCGGCCTATTCAGATAATAGACCGAGCAGTTAAGAAATTGCGGAACAAGGAAGTACCGTTAGTCAAAGTTATTTGGCACAGTCACACAGCAGAGGAGGCAACTTGGGAGACAGAGGCCAGCATGAGACAGAAGTACCCAGAGTTGTTCTAAGTTCGAGGATGAACTTTTTATAAGGTATGGGGGATTGTAACGCCCGGAAATTCTCGAAACTGCATTATAAATATTCTACGATTTTGTTCTGGAATTTTTAGATATTTTTTTGGAATTTTCCGAGTAGCGGAAGCAGCAAAAATAAATAGAACCGCAAAATAGCTTAGGCGGGAATCGAACCCGAGACCTATGGTTTAGGGATAATGTTAGTAACCGGTTGAACCCAGCAGGGCCGTGCTGAAAGGAAAGGGAAACAATTTTATTTAAGTTGGAGTTGGGCGGAACTTTACCACTTAATATAAATAGAAAATCTAAGTGGGGTTTGGTTTATTTTCTATTTGGTTCGTGACCTTTCCTCCTCCCCAACCTAGTTCCGCCGACCACCTCTTCTTCCCTCCTCCTCCTCTCGGCGCACCAAGCCAAGGGTCAAGGGAACATCTTCCGGCGACGACTCCAACACGAAAAAGGTTCTTCTCCGCGAGAGGAACGCGAAGACGTGAGCGGATCGTCGAGAAGATCATCTCCACCGGAATTCTAGCGAATAGAATCGTAAGAAATTACGAACAGGAGGTAAGAAACCCCTCACCTGCAGTATAATTGCTACCGTGTGATTTTCTGTGCATTAGTTTAGTTATATGCGTGTGTTTTCGACACATAGGGTGTATTTAACCCTCCTCGCAGGTTTAGGGATTTAGTGAGTACCTTTAGATGGGCCGGACACATCTTTTCTCCTTCAGTTGGAGGTTTAGGTGCTGTTGGGTGCTTAAAGGTAGTCTCCCTGATAGAGAGGGGAGTTAAAGCGCACTAGGTGTTCGATTAAAGAACCAGCTTAGAAAAGAATGCAACTTAGGCATTTTTATTAGCACAGTTGAATGCATTAGAAGCATCTAAATTAGTAAATTAGTTTTATTCTAGCTTATATGGGACTACGGTCCAATGGGTGGGCTCCCACAGTCGCCTCTAGGTTCAGATAACCTAGAAACAGCAATTTAGAACAGTTTAGCTATACTCAGTATTTTACTTTTCAGTTGGCACTGTACTGGATTAGATATCCATTGGGCTGGGCTCCCATAGTCGGTCCCTAGGTTTAGATAACCTAGTAGCTCTACTAAATTCGGGACTTGCAACCCCGGGTCTAGTTAGAGAAGAGCGCATAGCACGTACAGTTGCCGGGCCCCTCAGCAGCATGTTTAGTATTTTCACTTACTATATGTATATGGTTTTCAACCTTTCAGAAATTAGTTCGTGAATTCAGTACAGTTCTAGCAGTAGATCAGTATTAGCGTAGCTCAGTTCTTAGTATCAGCTTAGTTTTTCCCTGTGAATATGCATGATGACTTTATGTTCAGCTTTAGATATGCCATGATTGTATGCTTATATGCTATGCCATGCTTAGTCTATTCAGTATATTCAGCTTATGTTTTAAACAGCATGATTTAAAATCATATTTACATCGTTGCATGTTTTTGTGAGGTAGATGATTTCTTACTAAGCTTTTTAGCTTATAGATACTACTTTTCTTATACTGCAGATAAAGGTAAAGGAAAAGTGGACTAGCAGTGGAGGCTGGAGGTCAATGCAGATCAAGATGTGTGTGGAAGGAACTGGAATAAAAGATCCTCAGGGGTTTTAGCAAACTTAAATAGTAGAAGTCTTAGTATTTCTTCTTTTATGTAATTTTGAACCTTAGAGTGTTTAAATCATGGGAGATTTATTTAGTTTGTTAGTAATTATGTTAGAATGTTGGTTAATAGTTGTTAGAGTGTATTTTCATTGATTTTAGAATTGTTGTGTGAGATTTTGGCACGCAAAGTGTCAAATCGAGTTCTGGCGAAATCGAACTCGATCGGTCTGCATCGATCGATGGTCTGGATCGGCCACCGAGCCGATCCGCACAGATAAGATGCTCAGATCCTCTGGATCGATCGCCACCGACCGATGCGGACGACGATAGCGAGTTCCGGGTATTTGGTGCACGGATCGGTCACCGACCGATCCCCACCTGGATCGGCGCCAATCCGCACACCGGATCGGTCGCCAACCGATTCACACGGATCGGTCTCAACCGATCTTGGGAAAATCATCATCAGACTCGATCGATCCGTGGATCGATCAGCAGTCGAGGTAGTGGAAGTTGGCCAGTCCCTAGCTCAGTTGGGATGTTTAGTTTCCCCTCCTTAGCATATGTATACCAGCAAAGAAGGTCTGTAGACCTTTCATATCAGTTGTATCCATCATTAGTAGAGTAAAATTTTAATTAGCCCAGCTTTCCGCGCAGTATAGCACAGCATAACTGTAGCGATCGGCCTTACAGCTTAGTACCCAGAAGGCGGGTCGTTACAACTACTCAAAACTCTTGGGTAGCATTTGGAGAATGATATCGACCTGGGTTTCCCCATCAATTTTAGCTCCAAGGATTTGTATTTCGTTCAAATGAGCCATCATCCTGAGGATACAATCCCTTATGGGTGTCCCCTCAGTCATGGTGGTCATCATCAAGTTTCTCATAGCTTCCTGCCTAGCAGCCCGATTCTGGTGTCCGAAGAGTTCTTTGAGATTGTACATCATGTCATAGGCAGTAGGTAAGACCTGATGCTAATGTTGCAGCACATTTGACATACTTGCCAAAATGTAACACCGCGCCATCTCATTTGCTTTGCCCCATTTCCTATGTCTGTCAATCTCCTCTTCACTAGAATCGCTATTAGGTTCGTTAGGACATACCTCAAAAAGTATGAACTTATATCCCTCAGCAGTTAAGACAATGTCCAAGTTTCATTTCCAATCAATATAATTGGGACCAGTAAGTTTGTTTTCTTTTAAAATAACAGCGAGAGGATTGAAAGTTATTTTGAAATCCTGAGAATCACAAAATAAGATATTTGGTCAAAACTTTAGAATTTAAAATAATATCGATCCCTCAAACAATATAATTTAAATTCACCAATACCTTAAAACACCATGAATTTAGTATGCCACGATAGTGTGGACGTATACTAATTCAAGCATTTGTAAGAGGAGGGTTTACCCATTAATTTTATTATCTTGTCAACCTAACTTTATGACAAATAAAATTAATAGTTGGTTTGTCTTCAGTCACACAAAATAATAGTAGTGACTCCGATGGAGAGGATACTATTAAATGCGCCTAAGTGTATACCATTACTTGATACTTAGTCCATTAAATAGGATTACGTCCCTTCAGATGGAGAAGATCACATAAAACTAAATAATTTCCTATAATCATCCATAAAGGAATTTTGATCTAGTGATCTGCAAACAAACTCATCCGATGTGGAGGAAGGCACTCAGAGCCAACGCGCAAGTTTGCATGCATCACTTACAAACCAGTAATGGAGACCGTGGAATTTAATTAAATAAACCCTCTCCCACTTAGTTATTTAAATTCGAGAAATTTTAATCATGCATGCACATCACAGCACACATCACATCACACATCATAGCACATAAAACAGCATATAAAGGCAATAAATATGAAAATAAAATTTTCAACTATTATGGCCTCATCCAACCCTGTCCTCCAATATGCTACCAATGGATCAAGCCGTCGTGTATGCCGCCAATGGATCAAGCCCTCGCGTCTATCTCGCTTCCTTCTCCGCCGCGCCTCTGGTCCTCAAAATAGCACCACGCATAGCAAGGATGCAAGCCGCAACAAAAATAAAAATTTACATTTATCAATCCTATATTCCACAAGGGAATGTACATGTAATCTAGATCGAATAGAATGTAAAACAACAATAATAATAATACGACACCCAACCATATTTAATTATTAAAATCATGCACACACAACAACCTCGACATGCCCGAGGGTTAAAATCACACATAAGCACACAAAAGCCATAATAGTTGGATCTAGGATGTCTGCAACCACAGAGTTAATCTATCTAGCACATCCTACTATTATCCGACCTAAACTTATGTATGAGCAATGCATAATTTAACCGAAAACTAAACACACAGAGGCAGAAAACAAGCTCTGATACCACTTGTTGGTTACTACTTGGAATACCGTTCTGTTTCTCCTGTACAAAAATTTATACAAGCACAGAATTTTTCCTAGCAACCCATGTGCTCTTCAAACGTTAAACTTGGATTGGAAATAAAACTTAACATTTTTACTCCAAGTTTGTTCTTCAAAGTTAAACTTGGATTGGAAATGAAACTTAACATTTTTACTCCAAGTTCAACCTTTGTGTTCTTCTGAAGTTAAACCATATTACAGAAGTTGATTAAATATTTATTTCAAGGATTAGCTTCCAGGTCATTGGCAAGACACTAGGCCTTCTTGGTTATGGGATCATCCACCACTTCCTAGACAAAGTCTTTCAAAGAAATTAAATATTTAAACTTCTCACAGTAACCTTAGGTTTAACTCAATCAAAGCACAAGATCGAAACACAAAATCGAAGCACAAAAATGAAAACACAAAATCGCTAGCCTCTTGTGCTGGTATTTCAGGATCCATACCAAGAAAATAAAACTAGTTGTGCTACAGAATAAATAACTAGTTGTACCTTTCTTTAGACAAAGATCTCTTGATCTTCTACTGTATTCCTCTCCTCTTCTTGGACGTCATGTGAGCGACGATCTACCAAGATAAAAACACTCGAACCCTTTTTGTTTCCAAGCCGCCTACCACCAAAAGATGCAAAGAAAAGAACGCCTCCTTCTTCTTCTTCTCCAAGGTGCTTCGTCTCTTCATTTTCTTTTCCTCCAAACTCCGACCACCAAGAGAAGATGGGGTGCCGGCCCCAGAGGGAAGAAGAAAAGAAGTTGGGTGCCGACCATAGAGGAAAGAAAAGAAAGAATGTGGCGCCGACCTTAAGGGAAAGAAGAGGGTTTTTAGTTGTGGAGAGAAACTTATAAATTCTTAATTGAATTGTTGATTTTTGTAGCACAACCTCCTCTCCTTTTATAACCCTTTGCCCCAGATAAAAAAGGAAAAAAAGTAATAGATTTTTGTTTAGAAAAAATCTATAGAAATGAATTAACATAATTCTTTTTATAAAAATTTCTTAAGAAAGAATTAGTATAATTCTTTTTAGAAATTTTCTAAGAAAGAATCAACATAATCCTTTTTAGAAAAATCTCTAGGAAAGAATTAACATAATTCTTTTTAGAAAAATTTCTTAAAAAGAATTAATATAATTCTTTTTAGAAAATTTCTAAGAAAAAAATCAATATAATTCTTTTTAGAAAAATCTCTAATTCAGTTGAGAAAAAATCTCTTTTTTTTTCTTTTCTTTTCTTTTTAGTTTGGCCGACCCCTTGCTTGGGCACCAAGCAAGGCTTGGCCGACCCCTTTCTTGGATAGGAAGCAAGGCTTGGCCGACCCCTTGCTTGGGCACCAAGCAAGGATATGGCCGACCCCTTTCTTGGGTAGGAAGCAAAACCAAAACGGGTGAATGCGAGGCTTTATAGAGGCTACAACAGATACCAAGAGGAGGAATTGATTTTGGCTCCTGATGGACTTGAGCTTCCTGTGTTCGACTCAAACACCCAACTCAAGTTCATCAAAAATAACTCATATCACTAAAGAGTTATTATTGAACTATCGCACCAATCCCATATTACAATATGAGCTCCTTCTTATCACGAGTACGTTAGTCTCCCTGTGTTTAAGATATTATATGCCTGTTAATTAAATGAGTTACTGATAACTCACTTAATTAACATCTAGCTCCAAGAGTAGTACCACTCAACCTTATTATCATATCGGACTAAGTCCACTTGCAGGGTTTACATGATAATCCTTATGAGCTCCTCAAGGGGACATCATCAACCTAGATCACTAGGACATAGTTTCCTTTTATAATCAACAACAAACCATATAAATAATATTATTTCCCAACTTATCGGGCCTATTGATTTAACTGAATAAATCTCACCCTTTGATAAATTAAAGAAATAAATACTAAGTATATGTGTTTGTTATTATATAGGGATTAAGAGTACGCACATCCATAATAACAGAGGTTTTGTTATTTTATGCAGTCAGTATAAAAAGAAACAACCTCAAATGGTCCTACTCAATACACACATAGTGTACTAGTATAATTTCATAGTCAAGAAAAACTAACACCAAATTACACTACAACCATTCCAATGGTTTGTCCTAATCCATCTTGGTTGTGAGATACTATTTATAATTTATAAGGAATTGATAACATTATCTTCTGTGTGACACCACACACCATGTTATCTATAATATAAATTAAATGAACAACTGCATTTAACTAAATGCAGACATTTGACTAATGTGATTCTCATTTCAAAATAAATGCTCATACAAAAAGTTAGGCTTTTAGTATACATCTTAACACCTTCTAGCCGACCACACACACAAGATCCCCTACAAGTGGTATCAGAGCCAAGGTCATACTTCACCGTACTAATCGCCGAGAAGAGCAACTACAAGAAGATGACCGACTTAATAGAACCGTCGAAGTATAAGGAGGAAGCTTATGGGACATCACCTTTTGGATGGTGAAAATGAAGAACTTCTTCGAGATGGATTGGGACACCATTTTTGTCATCGAGGTGTTGGAGTGTATACTAAAAGCCTCGCTTTTGTATAAACATTTATAAGAATCATATTGGTCAAGTGTCTACATTTATATATACCAAATGTAGATGTTCAATTAATTTATATTGTAGATAACATAGTGTGTGGTGTCACACACAGAAGATCGTGTTATCGATTCTTTATAAATTATAAACAGTAGCTCACGACTGAGATGGAAAGGAACAAATAATCGAAAAAGTCGTAGTGTAATTAGGTATTAGTTTATCTTGACTAATAAATTACACTAGTATACTCTAAGTGTATTGAGCAGGACCATTTAAGGAAAGTTCTTTTTATACTAACTTAATAAAAGAACAAGTCCTTAGTTATTATGGAAGTGTGTGCTCTTAATCCTAATATAATAACAAGCACATATATTTAATATTTATTTCTTTAACTTATCAAAGGGTGAGATTTAATCTTTTATAAGTTTCTACAAAAGATTAAGAAAAGATTTGATATCTTTCCTTATTTGTAGATTGAAAGGAAATTTTAATTTTTAAAGATAACTTTCCTTTTTAGAAATTATCCACATGTTTAAAAGAAAGATTTTAATTTTTAAAATTTCCTTTTTATAATCCACCATGAAGGGAAAATTTATTAGAGAATTTTTTTTTTATAAATTTCCGGAGACAAATTAGGAAGTTTTAATTCTTATTAAAACTCTCCTTGTTTATAGCTTATAGATGTGATAATGTGAGAAGAGGAAATTATTTTTAATTAAATAAATTTTCCTTTTCATAGAATAAGAATTAAGGAAGTTTTTTATTTAAATTTCTTTATTTGCCAAGACCAAGGATTATAAAAGAGGGGGTAGAGGTGCTTTCATGGGAACGACTCTATTCTATTCTTCCTCTCTTTTCTCTTTGGTGGCCGGCTCTAGCTTCTCCCTCTTCTGTTCTTTTTGTGGTCGGCGGCAACTTCTCTATGAGCTTGGTTGGTGGCTGGATTTTACTTGAGGAAGAAGAAGAAGAAGGAGGTTTTGTTTCCTAGCATCCCTTGGAGATTGGTTGGAGGTCTAAAGTTCTTCATCCCTTGAAGAAATGAAGGTGGTCGAAACTTGGAAGAAAGGTGAAAGCTTGGGTGGTTCTCATCTCGGTAGATCATTGCCCACACAACGTCCGGGATAAGAAGAGGAATATGGTAGAAGATCAAGAGGTTATTTGCTTACAAAGAAAGGTATAACTAGTAATTATTTTCCGCATCATACTAGTTTTCTTTGTATAATTATTTTTGGAAATACCAAACACAAGAGGTATATGATTCTAGAGTTTCGAATTTGTTTCGAATTTGTGTTTTTATTTTTCAAATTTATGATTCGATTGTTCTTTTTGGTTAAACCTAATGTTATTTTAGGAAATTAAATATTAAATTTATTTTAAAGGCTTTGTCGAGGCAGTGGTGGATGATCCCATACCCAAGAAGGCCTTGTGCCTCGCCATGTTTGACTTGGGAGCCGATTTTAGAAATAAATATTTAATTAACTTTGTAACATAGGTTAGACTTGGATCAATAGTGTTAAGTTTCGCTTGCGATTTAAGTTTAAACCATTAAAAACAGATAAGTTAAATTTGGAATCAATAATGTTAAGTTCCATTTGCGATTCCTAATTTAACTTCTAAAGAACATAATAGGTTATTTAGGAAAGGTTCGACACTTGTACAAAATTTTTGTACAGTGGAGCCGGTACGATCTTCCTAGGACTAACCAACAATTGGTATCAGAGCTAGGGTTTGCCTCTGTGTGTTTGGTTTTCAAATAGATTATGCACATGTCATACATAACTTAGGTAGAATAATAGTAGGATGTGCTAACTCTTTGGTTGCAGGCTCCAACAATTATGGTATATAGATATTGTGTGTGATTGAACCCTTGGATATGTCAAGGGCATTATTTTGTGTGCATGATTGTATGTATCAAATACAACAGGAGTTGTGTTATTTTTAGAATTTTATTTTTGTTCGATCTAGAATACATGTACATTCCTTTATGAAATATAGGATCGATGTATGTAAAATTCTATATTTGTCGCGGATCGTATCTTTGCGAGGCATGGTGCTATCGGAGGACCAGAGGCGTAGTGGAATAAGAAGCAAGATAGATGTGATAACCCGACCCGATGGCGGTGGCTAAAGATGGCAGCAGCTAGGGTTGGAGCACATGGAGGACAGTGATGAAAATGCCATAATAGTTGGAAAATTAATTTCTAAATTTATTACTTTTATTTACTGTGTGTGCGCATGTGTTATATGCTAGCATAGGTTAAAATTCCTTATTTTAAATAACTAAGTGGGAGAAGGATTAGTATATAAATCCCGCGGTCTCCATTACTGGTTTGTAAGTAATGTAACAAGCTTACGTGTTGGCTCTGAGTGCCTCCCTCCACAACGGATGAGTTTGTTTACGAATCACTAGATCAAACTTTCTTAATGGATGGTTATAGGAAATTATTTAGGATGTGTGTGATCTTCTCCAACTGAAGGGGCACAATTCTATTTAATGGACTTAGTATCAAAGTAATGGTATACACTTAGATGCATCTAATAGTATCCTCCCCAACGGAGTCACTGTTATTACTTGTGTGACCAAAAGGAAACCAACTATTAATTTGTCATAAAATTAGGTTGACAAGATAATGAAATTAATGAGTTAAAACTCCTCTTACAAATGATTGATTTTGTATATGTCCACACGAACGTGGCATACAAAATTAACGATGTTTGAGATAATTTTATTTGTCATAAAGTTAGGTTGATAAGATAATTAATGGGTAAAACCCTCCTCTTACAAATGTTGATTTTGTATACGTCCACACTAACGTGGCATGCAAAATTCACGGTGTTTTGAGGTGTTGGTAAATTTAAATAGTATTGTTAGAGGAATCAATATTATTTTAAATTTAGAGTCTTGACCAAATATTTGATTAAAGACAGACCAACTATTAATTTTTTTGTCATAAGTTGACAAGATAATAAAATTAATGGATAAAATCTCCTTTTAGAATTTGTATATGTCCACACTATCGTGACATAAAAAATTCACAGGGATTTTGAGATGTTGGTCTTGACCAAATATTTTTGTGATTCTTAAGTTTTTCAAATGTTAGTCAATTCCCTAGTTGTTATACTATAGAAAAGACTTAGTAGTCCTAATTATAATGATTGGAAATAGGACTTGGACATTAAGGTAGACTGTCTTCTTAGAACTAAGAACAATTTAGGTGTATTTTATTCATTAGTTGTAACATGTTTAGTGGAGTTATCTACCGGTACCTGGCGTGTAGATACGGGAACCACTGATCATGTCTGTAATTTATTGCAGGGTTCCAGGAAACCAAACAACTATATGAAAAGGAAAACACCGTCTATATGGGCACTACTGTAAAAGTAGTAGCTGTTGTAGTGGGAGATATTTATCCTATGATAGGAATAAAATATGGATTTTCAGAAATTATCTTTACGTACTAAGTTTAGAAAGAACCTGATTTCGATTTCTAAACTATTAAAGAATAGATATTCTGTCTATTTTGATAACAAACTTGTTATCAAGAAAAATAGGGAAGTTATCTATTCTGGTACGTTGGTTGACAATTTATAATCCAATAACTCCCATGATGCAATAAATGAAAATTAATAATACATTTTCTAAATAAGAGAAAGTAACCTTCGAAAATGAACTAATCATATTTTTGGCATCTAAGGCTAGGTTATATTAACTTGAGTAGGATTCAAAGGATAATAACCAATGAACTCTAGGGTTCATTGGTAGTGGAAATCTTTCCAACCCGTGAGTCTTACTTGGAAGGAAAAATAACCAAGAAGCTTTTAAGGCTAAGGGGTATAGTAACGACCCAATTTTCCCTATTTCAAGTTTTAAAAGTCCATAAAAATATTTGGAAATGCTTTTAAAATATTCTAGATATTTTTAGGAATTTTTAGAGTATTTTTACGTAATTTTTGGAGGTCGTTTAGTAGGGTTACAAAAAGAAAGAAGTTTTGACAAAAACCGTTGAAGGTGAGACTCGAACCCAAGACCTCGACCCGAGCCGAACCTCAGCCGAACCCAGGCCAACCAACTGAGCTGCGCTCGTTTTGTTAACTAGATATGTAGAGATAGATACTTATAGTGTAGTTATAATGGGAATAGTTTTTTTAAAAAAGGATCGAAATTTTTCACGAAACCCTATCTGTTCTTTCCCTTCTCCTCCTCGACGGCGCTGTTCTTCGAGCGATTCTTCTCGGGCGGAAAGGGGCAACGACGTTAGGTCTTTTCTCCAGCACTGACGAAGACTTCTTCCGGCCGGTCTTCACCGTGCGTGATCACCTCGACGAGGGGAGCTCGGAAACGTGAAGAAGAGTCAAGATTTCAAGCTTCTCCCGAAGCCCTAGAAGCCTCTTTTCTTCTCCGGTTGTAGGTCCAAGAACACTCGGTGAGTTGCTACTCACCTGCAGTAGGATAGCTCCGAGATTTTCTTTCCTTGCTGCCGTGATTTAAGGATTTTGGTTTTCATGCTTATTGCCGTGAGTTAGATTTCTGAGAGTAGTTTTCGGACTTGTTCTTCTTGGTTTTGAATCATGCTGTAAAGATTATGCTTGTTCTTCTTGATTGTTGAAGCATGCTGTAAGGAGTTTTGTCTTTGAAGATTTCTGTCGTGAGTGTTCTATAGGTTATCGCTTGATTTCTAATTCTTTTTGGAAATTAGAATGTTGGAGCTATGTAGCCCTATCTTTGCATGATTGTCTATTCCTTTGTATCGAACAGGTTATTAGTTGTTTGAATTGGGTTTATGCTCGGTGGATTTTTGGGCTTTTCATTGTTTAGAATTGCAAAGTACACCCTTCCATATGACCCTATCCCAGCAGGTTTTAGGTTGAGTTGGAGTTGCTGTGCAGGTTTGGTGGTGTTATTAATCCTTAACATGCTGCTAGACTTAGTGTTATTAATCATTAACATGTTGCTAGACTTTGTGTTATTAATTCTTTGACACAGATTTAAATTCCTTCTTAGTGTAGTTTAGCATATCAATGCATTTTTGTAACCACGAACAGCTTTACTAGAGCTTAGAACAACCCCTTTGGAGCTTATTCCAGTTCAAGTTTTCTTTGAGTTCACTGCAGAAACGTACAACTCTATTAGAGCATAGGACAACCTTTCTTTTTGATAACTCAGCAAGTTTAATTTTTAAAGTTTCAATTCGGCAAGCTTGATTCCTTTATTTCGCAATTTGTTGTGCAGAATGGTTGCTAGGGATTTAGCTGAGTAGTTAGTGAACATCGAGTTTAAGTAGAAGCAATATCCATTTTTCTCTAGCTCATTAGGCATGATTTGGTATAGAATTCAGCCTAGTTTTCTTAGGTGTATATATGCCTTAATAGTTTTCTCTCGAGGTAGGAATGTTTGTAGAATTTTGTAACATTCACAGTGCAGATTTGTATTAGTCTTATATGCAGATTTTTCTAGTTTTCATTTGCTATTATTGAGCATGTGCAGTTTTTAATTGCTATGAGTTGAGCATGATCAGTTTTCTTTATTACTAGATACACATGAGCAGTTTCTTTAGTTTTCATTTGCTATTTTAATAAGCATAAACATCCATGTATTCTAGTGGGAAAATAAGAGTTCTATCAAATTCTTTTAGAAGCATTAACAAGTAAAAAGAAAGAAAAAGAAAAGAAAGAAAAGGCCAAAGCCTTAGGTAAACCCCAAAGTCAAGACTTTAGGGATTTTGGCACACAAGATGCTATTAAAATGCCAAGGCATTTAAATAAAAAGTAATTTAAGATAATAAGTATTTTACTTTTTAAGAAGAGGCTAGTACCCGACTTCCAAGGTTGTCGTTAAACAAATCCAGGTGTCCAATTCCAAGGTCTTGGCCCTGGTAGACCAAGGTTTGCTCTTTTAGGATTGGCGGCTCGCTACCCCAACCTATTAGGGAACGCGCATAAGATGGTACTATGCCTGGGCCCAAGAGAAGTTGATTATTATTTTCAAGTATTAAAGTATAAATTTTAAACAAGTGAAATAAAAGAATAAGTTTAGAGTAAATGAAGTAAGCTTCACTTTGTTTTAAAGATCAGCAAGTTTAGCTTTCTTTTATGCTAGCAGCTTTTACATGTTCAGTTTCTTACATGTTATTTATTTGCTAGTTGATGAGCATGTTTAGCTTTATATGTTAGCTTTCCAGTTAGTTGATTTCTTTGCTATTTATGAGCATGAGTAGCTTTACATGTTAGCATTCAGTTTTAGCATGTCTCTTTTATTTATATACATGCATATCGAGTTTTTGTGAGTTAGATAGCGCTCACTAAGCATTTTGCTTATAGTCTGCATTTCTCCTACTGCAGATAAAAGATAAAGGAAAAGGAAAAGGATAAGAAGGAAGGCGACAAGGAGATGCTGTGACGGTGTGTGATGCCAGGACTATGGAGAGATCTTGGGACTTAGCTTAAAAATAATTATTAAGATTGCTTCCGTCAAATTGTTAAAAGAGTTTAGAACTTGTATATGCTATTTTCATTGGAGTGTTTTTATCATGCATTGATAGAGTTATTTCTTTCGGTATTTTGATTCTTTTTCATATATATAAACTGCGTGGTTGTCTAATATATGTTCCAGCCGCCTGTGGCTGATGTATACAGTGTTTGTATATCAGTTTAAGGTCACCGGTACAGGGGAGATTCTGTCGAAATTTTTCGGTAGGGTTTCCATGTGGTTTTTAATCACACCGGTTAAGTAGAGTTAGTAGTTAAGTAGCGTCCACCTTTAGAGAGTAATAGTAGTGTAGAAGGTGGGTCGTTACAGGTATGGAGCCAAAGATATATTGGAATTGGTTCATTCTGATTTGTGTAGACCTTTGACTATCCAGGCAAGAGGTTGTTTCGAATATTTCGTCTCTTTTATAGACGACTATTCGAGATAAATATACATTTACTTAACATGCCACAAGTCTAAGTGCTTTGATTAGTTCAAAGAGTACTAGGCTGATGTGGAGTAACGTCAAAGTAAAAGTATCAAGACACTACGGTGAAATCGTAGTAACGAGTACCTCTTAGGAGGGTTTAGGAGTCACTTATCAGAAAATGAGATTTAATCCCAACTAATTGCACCTGGTACACCCCAACAGAATGGTGTAGTAGAAAGAAGGTATAAGGCTCTTATGGAATAATTAGATCGAAGATGAGTTATTCAGAAAATTACCAAATTCATTTTAAGGATATACACTGGAAACGGAAGTGAACGTAGTACCTTCTAAGTCAGAACTCTCTACTCCCATAGAATTGCAGAATGGGCGTAAGCCTAGTCTGAAGCATATTCGGATTTGGGTGGTCTAGCACATGAGAGACACTGATAAGTTGGACATGAGTTCACTTGTTTGTGAGTTATCCTAGAAAAATGAAAAGAGATTTATAGTCCTTAAAATCGGAAGGTCATTGTTGGCATCAATGCTCGATTTTAGAAAAGGACTATACTATGAACCACTAGCCAATGAGTAAAAAAAATTGTTCTTAAAGGACACGTCTAATTTAGTACCAACTGTACAAGATGAAATATCACAAGAAACTGCAACACGTATCACAAATGATACACTATTGTAGAAAGTGTCTCGTCGTAGTGGGAGGGTTGTTACGCAACCTAAAAGATTCATGTTTTGGAAGAGTCTTTGGACTTGATCCCTGGTAGACATGAACTTGATCCCCGGACATATGACAAAGCACTCCAAGATAAAGATGCAGCATCTTTGCAAAGAATACAGAATTAGAATATACGTATTCTAATAGAGTATGGAAGCTTATAAAATCACCAAATGGTGTAAAAGCCATTGAGTGAAAATAAGTCTACAATAGGAAAAGAGGGATAGACAGGAAGGAAGAAACTTTCAAAGCAAGGCTTGTTGAAAAAGGAAACTTTTTTTACCAGTAGGCATGTTTAAGTCTATCCAAATTCTTTTATCTATGAGATTTAGCAAGTGGATGTCAAGACAGCTTTCCTTAATGGAAGTCTTGAAGAAAACATCCATATAAAGCAGCCAGAAGGGTTCATTGCAAAGAGAAAAGAGCATCTTGTGTGTAAGCTCAATCAGCCTATGGACTGAAGTAAAGCTTCAAGGTCTTGGTACATCCAGTTTAATAAAGTAATCCAGACCTATGGATTTATTTTATAACCGAATGAGTTTTGTGTATACAAGAAGTGTGATGGAAACATTTTTGGTATTTCTTGTACTATACGTAAATAACATTTTTGGTAGTTGGAAACAATATCAAAGTGTTGCCAGAAGTAAGGGTATGGTTGTCCAAACAATTTGATATGAAGGACTTGGGAGAATGCATATATTCTTGGGATCAAAGGGATCGCAAGAAAAGAATATATTTTACTTATCCCAAGCTTCATATATCGAAACAATCCTTGCTCGTTTTAAGCATGCAAAACTCTAAGAAAGGTTTCTTACCTTTTCAGCATGGAGTAGCTTTATCTAAAGAGATGTCTCCGAAGACATCAAAGGAGATAGAGGAATTGAAGGCAGTTCCTTATGCTTCGGCTGTCGGAAGCCTAATGTATGCTATGCATGAGATCAGAAATATGTTTTGCCGAGGGCATAGTTAGCAGATATCAAAGTAACCCTGGACAAGGACATTAGACTGCGGTAAAGCATATATTGAAGTACCTTAGAGGCACTAGAGATTATATGCTAGCTTACAAGGCAGATAATTTGGTCCCTGTGGGTTGCACAGATTTTGACTTCCAATCGGATAGGGACAATAGTAAGTCAACCTCGGGGTTTTGTGTTTGCTTTAGGAGGTGAAGTCATAACTATGGAAGAGTGATAAGCAAGGGTGCTTTTTCGGACTCCACCATAGAAGCTAAGTGGCAGCCTCTGAGGCAATCATAGAAGTTGTATGGCTCAGATACTTCATGATGGACTTAGACATGTTTTCTGGTTTGCCCAAAAAATTATTACAATTTATTGTAATAATAGTGGTGCAGTAGCAAACTCGAAGAAACCATAAGTCCATAAGGCAAGTAAACACAATAGAGCGCAAGTACCACCTAATACGAGACATCGTATAAACGAGGAGAAGTTGTTGTCGCCTAGATTGCATCAGGTGATAACCTGTAGATCTTTTCACTAAGGTCCTTAAGGCAAGAATTTTTAATGGACATGTTGAAGGGTTGAGAATCAGATGTATGGCAGCTTTAATGGCATCATAGTCTTTTAGTATAAGTGGGAGATTGTTGGAGTGTATACTAAAAGCCTAGCTTTTGTATAAACATTTATAAGAATCATATTGGTCAAGTGTCTACATTTATATATACTAAATGTAGATGTTCAATTAATTTATATTGTAGATAGCATAGTGTGTGGTGTCACACACAGAAGATCGTGTTATCGGTTCTTTATAAATTATAAACAGTAGCTCACGACTGAGATGGAAAGGAACAAACCATCAGAAAAGTCGTAGTGTAATTAGGTATTAGTTTATCTTGACTAATAAATTACACTAGTACATCTAAGTGTATTGAGCAGGACCATTTAAGGAAAGTTCTTTTTATACTGACTTAATAAAAGAACAAGTCCTTAGTTATTATCGAAGTGTGTGCTCTTAATCCTAATATAATAACAAACACATATATTTAATATTTATTTCTTTAACTTATCAAAGGGTGAGATTTAGCTTGATAAATCAATAAGCCTAATATGTTGGCAAATGATATTACTTATAGTGTGTGTTGTTGATTATAGAATGAAACTGTGTCCTAGTAATCTAGGTTGATAATGTCCCCAAGAGGAGCTCATAAAGTTTGTCATGTTAAACCCTGCAGGTGGACTTAGTCCGATATGACGATAAGGTTGAGTGGTACTACTCTTGGATTGAGATATTAATTAAAATGAGTTGTCAGTAGCTCAATTAATTAGTGGACATCCGACATCTTAAACACAGGGAGACTAACACACTCATAATAAGAAGGAGCCCAAAATGTAATTTGGGATTGGTGCGGTAGTTCAATAATAATTCTTTAGTAGTATGAATTATTATTGATGAAGTTAAGTTGTGTGTTCGGGGTGAACACGGGAAGCTTAATTTCATCGGGAGACCAAAACCAATTCCTCCTCTCGGTCCCTATCGTAGCCTCTTGTATATAGAGAATTATACCCACCTATACCCACCTTCTTACCCATCCTAATGGGGCCGGCCAAGCTAGCTTGAAACCCAACCTAGGGCCGGCCAAGACCAAAGGATTGAGCCAAGTTAATTGGCTGGCCATAGCTTGGAGCCCAAGCTTGATTGACCGGCCATATTAAAACAGATTTTATTTTTATTTAAAATTTTTTCTTAATGTGGATATCATGGTTTTAAGAGAGAGTTTAAAATTTAAATCTTTCCTTTTATAGCTTTCTACAAAAGATTAAGAAAAGATTTGAAATCTTTCCTTATTTGTAGATTGAAAGGTGGATTTTAATTTTAAGAAAACTTTCCATTTTTAACCATGTTCATGATTTAAAAGAGAGTTTAAAAAATTAAATATTTCCTTTTATAAGTTTCTACAAAAGATTAAGAAAAGATTTGATATCTTTCCTTATTTGTAGATTGAAAGGAGATTTTAATTTTTAAAGATAACTTTCCTTTTTAGAAATTATCCACATGTTTAAAAGAAAGATTTTAATTTTTAAAATTTCCATTTTATAATCCACCATGAAGGGAAAAATTATTGGAGAAATTTTTTTTTATAAATTTCTGGAGACAAATTAGGAAGTTTTAATTCTTATTAAAACTCTTCTTGTTTATAACTTATAGATGTGGCCGACCATGTAATGTGAGAAGAGGAAATTATTTTTAATTAAATAAATTTTCCTTTTCATGGCAAAAGAATTAAGGAAGTTTTTTATTTAAATTTTCTTATTTGCCAATGTTAGAGTGTATACTGAAAGCCTAAGCTTTTGTAAACATTTATAAAGAATCACATTTGGTCAAATTGTCTACATTTAGTTGTAGTTGTTCAATTAATTTATATTGTAGATAACATAGTATGTGGTGCCACATACAGAAGATGATGTTATCAATACCTTATAAATTATAAACAGTAGCTCACGACCAAAATGGAAAGGAACAAACCATTGGAAGGTCGTAGTGTAATTAGGAATTAGTTTATCTTGACTATATAATTACACTAGTACACTTAGAGTGCATTGAGTAGGACCATTTGAGGTCGTTTCTTTTTGCTGACTTTATAAAGGAACAAATACCTCAGTTATTATGGAAGTGTGTGCTCTTAATCCTAATATAATAACAAGCACATATATTTGATATTTATTTCTTTAATTTATCAATGGGTGAGATTTAGTTCGATGAATCAATAAGCCCGATAAGTTGGGAAATGATATCACTTATAGTGTGTGTTGTTGATTATAGAAGGAAACTATGTCTTAGTAATCTAGGTTGATAATGTCCCCAAGATGAGCTCATAAAGATTGTCATGTTAAACCCTGCAGGTGGACTTAGTCCGACATGACGATAAGGTTGAGTGGTACTATTCTTGGATTAAGATATTAATTAAATGAGTTGTCAGTAACTCACTTAATTAGTGGACATTCGACATCTTAAACACAGGGAGACTAACACACTCATAATAAGAAGGAGCCCAAAAATATAATTTGGGATTGGTGCGGTAGTTCAATAATAGTTCTCTAGTGGAATGAATTATTATTGATAAAATTAAGTTGTGTGTTCGGGGCGAACACGGGATGCTTAATTTTATCGGGAGACCAAAATCAATTCCTCCTCTCGGTCCCTATCGTAGCCTCTTATTTATAGAGTACTATACCCACCTTCGTACCCATGATGTAGGGGCCGACCAAGCTGGCTTGTGGTTCAAGCTAGGGCCGGCCAAGCCTTGATTCATGGGTGGCCGACCCTAGCTTGAACCCAAGCTTAGGTGGCCGGCCCCCATTAATTTTAAAAGAATTTTAATTTTAAAATTTTCTTATGTGGAAGATATAATTTATTGAAGAGAATTAAAATTAAAATATCTCTTCTACAAAAGATTAAGAAAAGAGATTAGATCTCTTTCCTTATTTGTAGATAGGAAAGATATTTTATTTTTTCTCTTTGTAAATTATTCACATGTTGAAAAATTAAAATTATAGAAATTTCTTTTTATCAACCATGAAGGGATTTTAAAGGGAAATTTTATTTTTTAAAATTTCCAAAGACAAATAAAGAATTTTAATTGTTGATTGAAATTGCTTTGTTTGCTCTTGCTGATGTGGCCGGCCAAGACATGGAGTTTTAAGAAATTTTGTTTAATTTTTCTTAATTAATTCATGTCAAAGAAAGTTAAGGAAATTTTATTGTAATTAAATTTCCTTATTTACCAAAGCTAAGGAATATAAAAGAGGGGGTTGGGGTGCCTTCATGAGAGACACAACCTCTATTATTCTCTACCTCTTTTCCTTGGTGTTGTGGCCGACCATCCTCTCTCCCACTCTTCCTCTTTGTGGTGGACAAAACTCTACCTTGCTTGGAGCTTTTGTGGTGGCCGGATACTACTTGGAGAAGAAGAAGAAGAAGGAGAGAAAGCTTGCATCCCTTGGAGCTTAGTTGGTGGAAAAAGTTCTTCATCTTTGGATTTTGGTGCTTGGCCGAAACTTGAAGGAAGAAGAAGAAGGTGCTAGGTGGTCCTCATCTTGGAAGATCGTTGCCCACACAACATCCGAGGTTTGAAGAGGAATACGGTAGAAGATCAAGAGGTCTTTCTAAAAGGTATAACTAGTATTTTTCCTTTCCGCATCATACTAGTTATTTTTGGAAATAATACCAAATACAAGAGGCATACGATTCTAGTATTTTGAATTTGTTTTCGATGTTGTGTTCTTTTGTTTTTTCTTTTCCTTGTGATTTGATTGTTCTTTTCGGTTGACCTAAAGTTATTTAAGGAAATTAAATATTAACTTTCCTTAAAAGTCTTTGTCTAGTCGGTGGTGGTTGTTCCCATATCCAAGAAGGCCATGTGCCTCACCATGTCAGTACTGGGAGCCAATTTTGGAAACTAATATTTAATGAAATTAATAACCTAGGTGATTTGGATCGAACGTGTTAAGTTCCGCAAGCGATCCAAGTTTAATTTAAAAGAACACATGGTAGCTAGGTAAAGGTTCAGACCTTTGTACAAAAATTTTGTACAGTGGAACCATTAGGTTTACCAAGTAGCAACCAACAAGTGGTATCAGAGCTAGGGTTTTGCCTCTGTGTATTTGGTATTAGTTTAATTATGCACATGTCATACATAATTTAGGTAGGTTAATAGTAGGATGTACTAACTTTGTGGATGTAGGATCCAACTATTATGGCTTTTAGTTATTATGTGTGTGATTGGACCCTTGGACATGTTAAGGGCATTTATATGTGTGTGCATGATTGTATTATTAAATACAGCAGGAGTTGTATTTAGTTTTATTAGGATTTTATTTTTGATCTAGTTACATGTACATTCCTTCGAGGAATATAGGATCGAAAAATGTAAAATTCTATTTGTGTCGCGGATCGAATCTTGCAAGGCGTGGAACCTTTTGAGGACCAGAGGCGCAGCGGAACAAGGAGCAAGATGGATGCCACAGCAAGACCCGGTGGCGGTGGCCAAATATGGTAGCAACTTGGGATGACAACACACAGAGGATAACCATAGATAAAAGCCATAATAGTTGAAAATTAGATTTTCTATTTATTGCTTTTATATTGTGCTGTGTGTGTATGTTAGTATACATGTTTAGTAGGCTAGCATAGTTAAAATTCCTCATTTATAAATAACTAAGTGGGAGAGGGATTTTAAATAAATTCCACGGTCTCCATTACTGGTTTGTAAGTGATGCAAACAAGCTTGCGCGTTGGCTCTGAGTGCCTTCCTCCATATCGGATGAGCTTGTTTGTGGATCACTAGAACAAACTTCCATTTGAGATGACTATAGGAAGTTAATTAAGAGCGTGTGATCTTCCCCATCGGAAGGGGCACAATCTTATTAATGGACTTAGTGTCAAGTAATGGTATACACTTAGGCACAACTAATATTATCCTCCCCATCGGAGTCACTGCTATTATTTGTGTGACCAAAAGATACCAACTATTAATTTTATTTGTCAAAAATTTAGGTTGACAAGATAATAAAATTAATGGGTTAAAACTCTCCTTTTACAAATGTTGAATTAGTATACGTCCACACTATCGTGGCATACAAAATTCACGGTGTTTTGAGGTGTTGGTTAATTTAAAATAGTATTGTTTGAGGAATCAAGCTATATTATTCTAAATTTAGAGTTCTGACCAAAAGTTATTTGTGATTCTTAGGATGACTTTCAACCCACTGTCCATCATACTACAACAGAATAGACTTACTGGTCCCAACTACATAGATTGCAAAAGGAACCTGGACATTGTTCTTACTGTTGAAAGCTATAAGTTTGTACTGACTGAGCCTTGTCCTGATGCACCCACTGGTGAATCTACCCAAGAGGAGATTGAATATCATAAGAAATGGGTAAAGGCAGATGAGATGGCGCGGTGTTACATTTTGACTTCAATGTCAAATGTATTGTAACATCAGCATCAAGATTTACCAATAGCTTATGATATTATGAACAATCTCAAGGAACTCTTTGGTCATTAGGATCGGGCTTCTAGACAAGAAGCCATGAGAAAGATAATGACAGCCACCATGCAAGAGGGTACTCCTGTGAGGGATCATATCCTAAAGATGATGGCTTATCTGAACGAAATACAGATCCTTGGAGGAGAAATTGATGGGGAAACCCAGATCGATATGATCCTCCAAACACTACCTAGAAGTTTTGAGCAATTTCGCCTGAATTACAATTTGAACAAAAGGGTATATTCATTGGCGGAACTACTGACAGAACTTCAGGCAGCAGAAGGATTGTTTCGTCACAATTCTCATATTCACTATACTGAAAATGGTTTTACTTCTAAACTGAAAGGAAAGAAGAAGAAGAAACAAGTTGGTTCAGCAAAGAAAGTGAATAAATCTCAGAGTACAGGACCTAAAGCTGGAATGAAGAAGCCGAAGGGCAAGTGCTTCATCTGCAAGAAGTTAGGGCATTGGAAGGCGGACTGTCCTCGTAGGAATCAGAACAACAAAGGTATATCTCATGCTCTAGTTGTTGAAACATGTTTAGCGGTGTTATCTACCAGCACCTGGTGTGTAGATACGGGAGCCACTGATCATGTCTGCAATTCCTTGCAGGGGTTCCAGGAAACCCGACGACTAACTGAAGGAGAGATTACCGTCTACATGAGCAATGCTACTAAAGTGGCGGCTGTTGCAGTGGGAGATGTCTACTTATCTTTTAATAGGAATAGAAATTTGGTTTTAAGAAATTGTCTTTATGTACCCAATTTTAGAAAGAATTTAATTTCATTTTCTAAACTGTTTTTGGATGGATATTCAGTTTCCTTTAGTAACGATGTAGTTATTAAGAGAAATAAAGTGATTATCTGTTCTGGTGCATTAGTTGGCAATTTGTATACTTTAAATCTAATTTCTCCCACAAAGTAAAACATGGAAATTTATAACTCATCTTCTAACTCAAATAAGAGAAAAGAACCTTCGGAAATGAACCAAACATATCTTTGGCATCTAAGGCTTGGTCATATTAACTTAAGTAGGATTCAGAGGCTTATAGCCGATGAACTTCTGGGTTCATTAGAGTTGGAAAATTTTTCGACTTGTGAATCTTGCTTGGAAGGTAAAATGACCAAGAGGCCTTTTAAGGCCAAGGGGTATAGAGCCAAAGAAGTGTTAGAATTGGTTCATTCTGATTTGTGTGGTCCTATGTCTGTCCAGGCAAGAGGTGGTTTTGAATATTTTGTCTCTTTTATAGACGATTATTCAAGATACAGATACATTTACATAATGCGCCGCAAGTCCGAGTGCTTTGATAAGTTCAAAGAGTACAAGACTGATGTGGAGAAACGACTAGGTAAAAGTATCAAGACACTACAGTCTGATCGTGGTGGCGAATACCTCTTAGGAGAGTTTAGGAATTACTTATCAGAGACCGAGATTCAATCCCAACTGTCTGCACCTGGTACACCCCAACAGAATGGTGTGGCAGAACGAAGGAATAGGACTCTTATGGAAATGGTTAGATCGATGATGAGTTATTCAGAATTACCAAATTTGTTTTGGGGATACGCTCTGGAAACAACAGTGTACATTCTGAACTTAGTACCTTCTAAATCAGTTTCTTCTACACCCACAGAATTGTGGAATGGGCGAAAGCCCAGTCTAAGACATATTCGGATTTGGGGTAGTCCAGCACATGTGCTGAAACCAGATGCTGATAAGTTAGAATCTCGTATAGAAGTTCGTGTGTTTGTAGGGTATCCCAAAGGAACAAAAGGTGGTTTATTTTATAGTCCTAAAGACCATAAGGTCATTGTTAGCACCAATGCCCAGTTTTTAGAAGAAGACTATATAATGGATAACAAGCCCAATAGTAAAGTTGTTTTAGAAGAACTTAGGGAGGACACGTCTACTTCAGTACCAACAGTACAAGATGAAGTACCACAAGAGACTGCAACACGTGTCACACATGATACACAACCACAAACTGTGCCTCGTCGTAGTAGGAGGGTTGTTAGGCAGCCTGATAGATTCATGTTTTTGGGAGAGTCTTCGGACTTGATCCCGGGTAAACATGAACCTGATCCCCGAACATATGATGAAGCACTCCAAGATATAGATGCAGTATCTTGGCAAAAGGCAATGAATTCTGAAATAGAGTCTATGTACTCTAATAAGGTCTAGGAGCTTGTAGAACCACCTGATGGTGTAAAAGCCGTTAGATGCAAGTGGATCTACAAAAGGAAAAGAGGGACAGACGGGAAGGTAGAAACCTTCAAAGCTAGGCTTGTTGCGAAAGGGTACACTCAGAAAAAGGGAATTGACTATGAGGAGACCTTTTCACCGGTAGCCATGCTTAAGTCTATCCGGATACTCTTATCCATAGCTGCTCATATGGATTATGAGATTTGGCAAATGGATGTCAAGACAGCTTTCCTTAATGGAAGTCTTGAAGAGAACATCCATATGAAGTAACCATAAGGGTTTATTGAAAAAGGCAAAGAGCATCTAGTGTGCAAGCTCAATCGGTCCATTTATGGACTAAATCAAGCTTCAAGGTCTTGGAACATTCGGTTCAATGAAGTAATCCAGTCATATGAATTTATTCAGTGTCTGGATGAGTCTTGTGTATACAAGAAGTATAACAAAAACGTGGTGGTATTTCTTGCACTATACGTAGATGATATTTTGTTAATTAGCAACAATGTCAAGATATTATCGGATGTAAGGGTATGGTTGTCCAAACAATTTGATATGAAGGACTTAGGAGATTGTGCACACATTCTTGGGATCAAAGTCATAAGGAATTGCAAGAAAAGAATGCTGTGTCTGTCCCAAGTTTCATATATAGATACAATCCTTGCTCGTTTTAGCATGCAAGATTCCAAGAAAGGTTTCTTACCTTTTAGGCATGGAGTAGCTCTATCTAAAGAGATGTCTCCGAAGACATCAAAGGAGATAGAGGACATGAAAACAGTTCCTTATGCTTCGGCTGTAGGAAGCCTAATGTATGCAATGCTATGTACGAGACCTGATATCTGTTTTACCGTGGGCATGGTTAGTAGATATCAAAGTAACTCTGGACAAGGACATTGGACTGCGGTAAAGCATATATTAAAGTACCTGAGAAGGACCAGAGATTATATGCTAGTTTACCAAACAAACGATTTGCTCCCTGTGGGTTACACAGATTCAGATTTCCAATCAAATAGGGACAACAGTAAGTCTACATCAGGCTATGTGTTTACTTTGGGAGGTGGAGCCATTGGATGGAGGAGTGTTAAGCAGAAATGCGTTTCAGACTCAACCATGGAAGCTGAGTATGTAGCAGCCTCTGAGGCGGCTAAAGAAGCAGTTTGGCTCAGGAACTTTCTAATGGATTTAGATGTGATTCCTGGTTTGCCCAAAATCATCACAATTTATTGTGATAATAGCGGTACAGTTGCAAACTCAAAGGAACCACGAGCCCATAAGGCAAGTAAACATATAGAGCGCAAGTACCACCAGATACGAGATATCGTGAAGCGAGGAGAAGTTGTCATCACCAAGATTACATCAGCAGATAACCTGGCAGATCCTTTCACTAAGGCCCTTCCATCAAAAGCTTTTGATCGGCATGTGGAGGGAATGAGAATCAGATGTATGGCAGAAGATATAACAGCTTAGTCATTAGTATAAGTGGGAGATTGTTAGAGTGTATACTGAAAACCTAAGCTTTTGTAAACATTTATAAAGAATCACATTTAGTCAATTTGTCTACATTTAGTTGTGGTTGTTCAATTAATTTATATTGTAGATAACATAGTATGTGGTGCCACATACAGAAGATGATGTTATCAATACCTTATAAATTATAAACAGTAGCTCACGACCAAAATGGAAAGGAACAAACCATTGGAAGGTCGTAGTGTGATTAGGAATTAGTTTATCTTGACTATATAATTACACTAGTACAGTTAGAGTGTATTAAGTAGGACCATTTGAGGTCGTTTCTTTTATGCTGACTTTATAAAGGAACAAATACCTTAGTTATTATGGAAGTGTGTGCTCTTAATCCTAATATAATAACAAGCACATATATTTGATATTTATTTCTTTAATTTATCAATGGGTGAGATTTAGTTCGATGAATCAATAAGCCCGATAAGTTGGGAAATGATATCACTTATAGTGTGTGTTGTTGATTATAGAAGGAAACTGTGTCCTAGTAATCTAGGTTGATAATGTCCCCAAGATGAGCTCATAAAGATTGTCATGTTAAACCCTGCAGGTGGACTTAGTCCGACATGACGATAAGGTTGAGTGGTACTATTCTTGGATTAAGATATTAATTAAATGAGTTGTCAGTAACTCACTTAATTAGTGGACATTCGACATCTTAAACACAGGGAGACTAACACACTCATAATAAGAAGGAGCCCAAAAATGTAATTTGGGATTGGTGCGGTAGTTCAATAATAGTTCTCTAGTAGAATGAATTATTATTGATAAAATTAAGTTATGTGTTCAGGGCGAACACGGGATGCTTAATTTTATCGGGAGACCAAAACCAATTCCTCCTCTCGGTCCCTATCCTAGCCTTTTATTTATAGAGTACTATACCCACCTTCGTACCCATGATGTAGGGGTTGGCCAAGCTAGCTTGTGGTTCAAGCTAGGGCCGGCCAAGCCTTGATTCATGGGTGGCCGGCCCTAGCTTGAACCCAAGCTTAGGTGGCCGGCCCACATTAATTTTAAAAGAATTTTAATTTTAAAATTTTCTTATGTGGAAGATATAATTTATTGAAGAGAATTAAAATTAAAATATCTCTTCTACAAAAGATTAAGAAAAGAGATTAGATCTCTTTCCTTATTTGTAGATAGGAAATATATTTTATTTTTTCTCTTTGTAAATTATTCACATGTTGAAAAATTAAAATTATAGAAATTTCTTTTTATCAACCATGAAGGGATTTTAAAGGGAAATTTTATTTTTTAAAATTTCCAAAGACAAATAAGGAATCTTAATTGCTGATTGAAATTGCTTTGTTTGCTCTTACTGATGTGGCCGGCCAAGACATGGAGTTTTAAGAAATTTTGTTTAATTTTTCTTAATTAATTCATGTCAAAGAAAGTTAAGGAAATTTTATTGTAATTAAATTTACTTATTTACCAAAGCTAAGGAATATAAAAAAGGGGGTTGGGGTGCCTTCATGAGAGACACAACCTCTATTATTCTCTCCCTCTTTTTCTTGGTGTTGTGGCCGGCCATCCTCTCTCCCTCTCTTCCTCTTTGTGGTGGCCGAAACTCTACCTTGCTTGGAGCTTTTGTGGTGGCCGGATACTACTTGGAGAAGAAGAAGAAGAAGGAGAGAAAGCTTGCATCCCTTGGAGCTTAGTTGGTGGAAAAAGTTCTTCATCTTTGGATTTTGGTGCTTGGCCGAAACTTGAAGGAAGAAGAAGAAGGTGCTAGGTGGTCCTCATCTTGGAAGATCGTTGCCCACACAATGTCCGAGGTTAGAAGAGGAATACGGTAGAAGATCAAGAGGTCTTTCTAAAAGGTATAACTAGTATTTTTCCTTTCCGCATCATACTAGTTATTTTTGGAAATAATACCAAATACAAGAGACATACGATTCTAGTATTTCGAATTTGTTTTCGATGTTATGTTCTTTTGTTTTTTCTTTTCCTTGTGATTTGATTGTTCTTTTCGGTTGACCTAAAGTTATTTAAGGAAATTAAATATTAACTTTCCTTAAAAGGCTTTGTCTAGTCGGTGGTGGTTGTTCCCATATCCAAGAAGGCCATGTGCCTCACCACGTCAGTACTGGGAGCCAATTTTGGAAACTAATATTTAATGAAATTAATAACCTAGGTGATTTGGATCAAACGTGTTAAGTTCCGCAGGAGATCCGAGTCTAAACCTAAAAGAACAAATAGATTAAACTTTGGATCAAACTTGTTAAGTTCTGCAGGCGATCTAAATTTAATTTAAAAGAACACATGGTAGCTATGTAAAGGTTCAGACCTTTGTACAAAATTTTTGTACAGTGGAACCATTAGGTTTACCAAGTAGCAACCAACAGCCAAGACCAAGGATTATAAAAGAGGGGGTAGAGGTGCCTTAATGGGAACGACTCTATTCTATTCTTCCTCTCTTTTCCTCTTTAGTGGCCGGCTCTAGCTTCTCCCTCTTCTCTTCTTTTTGTGGCCAGCGGCAACTTCTCTAGGAGCTTGGTTGGTGGCCGGATTTTACTTGAGGAAGAAGAAGAAGAAGGAGGTTTTGTTTCCTTGCATCCCTTGGAGATTGGTTGGAGGTCTAAAGTTCTTCATCCCTTAAAGAAATGAAGGTGGCCGAAACTTGGTAGAAAGGTGAAGGCTTGGGTGGTTCTCATCTCGGTAGATCGTTGCCCACACAACGTCCGGAATAAGAAGAGGAATACGGTAGAAGATCAAGAGGTTATTTGCTTACAAAGAAAGGTATAACTAGTAATTATTTCCGCATCATACTAGTTTTCTTTGTATAGTTATTTTTGGAAATACCAAACACAAGAGGCATATGATTCTAGAGTTTCGAATTTGTTTCAAATTTGTGTTTTTGTTTTTGTTTTTCGAATTTGTGATTCGATTGTTCTTTTTGGTTAAACCTAATGTTATTTTAGGAAATTAAATATTAAATTTCTTTTAAAGGCTTTGTCGAGGTAGTGGTGGATGATCCCATACCCAAGAAGGCCTTATGCCTCGCCATGTTTGACCTGGGAGTCAATTTTAGAAATAAATATTTAATTAACTTTGTAACATAGGTTGGACTTGGATCAATAGTGTTAAGTTCCACTTGCGATCTAAGTCTAAACCATTAAGAACAGATAAGTTAAATTTGGAATCAATAATATTATGTTCCGTTTGTGATTCCTAATTTAACTTCTAAAGAACACAATAGGTTATTTAGGAAAGGTTCAACACTTGTACAAAATTTTTGTACAGTGGAACTAGAACGATCTTCCTAGGACTAACCAACACGAGGAACCATTTGAAGTCCCAAAAGATAAGAAAGGAAAGAAACTCTGACCGCGGTATTGGGCGGAAGAGAAAACGCCACGGGCAAAGGTAAATTCAAAGATAATAACAATTTTAATTGATATTTTACCACCTAACGTGATGAGTGATGTTAAGTGATGTAGGTGAATACAAGAATGCCCATGGTTTGTGGATCAAAGTAAAGAAAGTTCTAGGTAAAAAACTTATGCCTACACAAGTGGAAGAAAAATTCGAAGAAAGGGATGAAGTGGTCCAAGAGGAGGAGAATGACCAATCAGATGTGGAGACTAATTCAACATCAAAAGAGGAAGAGGAAGTGAATTCGGTCACATTTGAGGAAAAGAAAGATGAGAAAGTATCATTAACATCCTCAAGGTTTGAAGAAGAGTCCAAGGCAAGTGAAGAGGAAGTCTTGGAAGTCAACTGTGCAAGCATCTCCACCGAAGTCAAGTCAAAGGATCACATCATTTGCTTCGGGTGCAATGAGAAGGGACACTACATAAGTAGATGCCCGTTGGGTAAGAAAGAGGTATCTCCTAAATTCAATTCAATTTCTTTAGAGTCTAATTTGAGTTGTAGGAAAAAGAAGGAGAAGAAGCACATTAGATGCTTCATATGTGATGAAATGGGGCACTACCACTCAAAATGCCCAAAGAAGAAAGAGCTCAAGAAGTTGGAGCAATTGAAGAAATAGGAGGAGAAGAAGAAAAGCTCAAGTCAAAGGGGAGCTTCAAGGGTAAAGAAGGTATACCCTAATTTGAAATGTAATTATTATGTTCCCATGCATGCTAGGAATAATTTTCATTATTTATCCATGTAAAATTTTGGATTTAAATATCATTATAGGAATAGAGTTAATATAGATCAAAACCCTAGGAAATTCATGCATGATAAACCTAGACATGTTAGATTCTCATTATCTAAGGAGAAGAAACTAATGGAGAACCTAGGCAAAAATTCCAAGAAGGGGAGACACATGCCTAGAAAAATGGGTAGGTCTAGGAATGTCCATGGTGGATATGTTGATTCTAGGTTTAGGAACCTAGAAAGGGAAAATCAAGGTTTGAAGGCAAAGCTTGATAGTTTGGAGAAAACCCTAGCTAGATTCATGGTTGGATCTAGAGGGTTAAGTATGGTGTTGGGTAGCCAAAGACCCAACAATGATAGATCAGATTTGGGATACCGATCTAGTGTCTCCAAGGCTAAGGGAAAGTCTTATGCTAGGATTGCATATGATTATAACAAGGAGAAGTCAATAAATGGCAAGGGAAAGCCATTTAATGGTAAGAAGAAATTAACCAAGGACTAAGTGTCCAAGGTTAATAAGGTTAGGTTTGTAGGCCAAGTGTCACTGGAGGTGCACCGATGTGGCCTAGCAATTGTAGATGAGTTACTAGGGAGGTGACCAAGGTTAAGAGTTCTATGGGGAGCTCAAAGAGTCAATTTGGGACCCATGGAAAATGGATCTCAAGTGTATTTTACTTGGGAATCTAGATTGGGTCATGAAATGTGCCAAAAGGTTTGGAGATAGATTTGAGTCTCAACCTTAGAAAATTGGCACAATTGGGTTGTGTTTCATACAAGGAAACATGACATTGGGGTCATATTGCATGATAATTAGTTTTAGATATATAGATGCCATATAAACCAATGTGAGGGATGCATTGTGGTTTGGTATGACCAAATACATCAAGAGAAAGCCAAAACTAGGACTTTAGGTCAAGGTTCAATTGAACCATTTAGTTAGTTTTGGATTTTGTGTCAATCTTGGGATCCGAGATATGTATATTTTTAAATGTATTTTTTTCAAAGTAGACACGGGTAAAACAAACCTCTCTACAAAATTTGAGAATTTTTTGATGTTTATGAATTTTTTTTATGCATTTCTGAAATTAGGTTTAGAATGTTGTTTGGGCTGAAATTAAGGTACCAGTCGACTGGTACAGTTACCAGTTGACTGGTAACAATATTTATTAAACACAAAATGGTTCTGTGGATTTGTTTCGATAAGGGCAGTCGACTGATACCAGTCTGAAATTATTTTCAACACTGAATTTTGACCGGGTCAGATCGTATAGGTGTATGAGATCCTAGGGGGATAAATACACGAGTTTAGAGTCAGTTTTGGTGATTAAGTTTCCAACAATTAGGATATTATTGGAGCTTTTTGATATTAGGCAAAGGGGGAGAAGTAAGGTTTAGTTGGGAAAACCTTAAATATCTTTGCATGAAATTCCTAGCTCAATGGGGAGCATATGTGTAGGGGGAGCCATGTGATAGGTTTTTAAATAGCCTTGTGGTAAAATTCCTAACTCAATGGGGAGCATAGGTGTAGGCGGAGCCTTGGGATAGGTTCCAATGCATGCTTGCATTTTTGATTTAGTAGTGTAAGTCCAAGTATATAACCTCGGGAACGTAAGTCCATTCGGCAGTGTAAGTCCAAGTGTGTAGCCTTGACAACGTAAGTCCATTGTTTTTAGCATATTGTTTTGCTATTATGTTTTCCCTAACTTAAACGTATTGTCAAACATCAAAAAGGGAGAGATTGATAGAGCAATCTCAATTGTCCGTGCGACCATGTGTTTTGGTGTTTGGGCAAAGAGTTTAAGTTAGGTTCACCCTTGTATTTGATATGTGTATATGAGTATGCAGGTTTGCAGGATACACATATGACTCAGCTTGATGACTTCGGGTCCAGTGAAGCATGGAGCATCTAAGGGACCGTGGATAAGGTATCAAGGACAAGGCCCGAGGGAAGCAACTTCGAGGCATACACGAAGGATGGCATTGGGAATGAGAAGCAGGCTTGAATGCATCCGAGGGACAAGAGCCAAAGGAAGTAGGCTTGAAGGCAAGAGGTCAAGGCTCCAACGAAGAAGAGTCAAGTGAGTGTAAGGGTGAGGGTTTGAGTGCTGAGAGACTATACTCGGGGTACCAGTCGACTGATGGAAGTCACAGTCGTCTGATACAGTCGACTGGGTAGTTGACTGGGAGAAAAAAAAATGCTTCTGTTCACTCGGTCAGTGTGGAACACTCAACTAGTACTTTCACTAGTTGACTGGTATCAAGTCGTTGGGCTGTAACAGTCAAATCTCCATAGAGGACAGTCGACTGACACTTTCACTAGTCGACTGATAGGTGGGGTTTTCCAACCCGTTGCCTATATAACCAAGGCTTAGAAGTTTGGTTAAAGTTGACGAAATAGAAATGGTTAACCCCTATTAGTAGTATACCTGTGCCCTAGCGTCTCAATTGTTCTTGTGAGAGTTATGGTGAGCTTTCTTCACCCACAAGGAGCTATGTGAGCTAGCCGGAGTTTGCCAGGGAGTGATCCACCGACGGATCGAGACTGTCCACCTTACGGATAGCCATGGAGTAGGAGCCTTATCTCCGAACCACGTTAAACAACGTGTAGTGGCTTGCTTGTTTCTTCCTTCTCTTTAGCTTTCGTATTTGTGTTTTGTATTATTCCACTGCGCAAACTAACAAGTATAGGAAGTGATCAATTAGGGGCGCCATCTATCCAACCCCCCTTCTAGCCGGCCATACACAAAAGATCCCCTACAGGATGCCCCTTCTTATCATAAAATTCCATATAGTTATGGAACTAACCCTAAGGTTACAAGGGAGGCTATCCCTAAAATTAACTTTGAAAACACCAATGTGACTAAGACTTCTAAGAAGCCTAAGAAAGTCACTAAGAAGGTCACAAAGAAAGTTATCTCTAGATTTGACCTAGAGGAGTCTAGTGTGACCAAAGCTTCTAAGAAGCCTAGAAAGGTCATTAGGAAGGTATTAAGGGAAGTTATGCTTAGTGAGTACTTAGAATAGTCAAGGAGCACCAATAGGTTCTAGATTCCTAAAAGTGTATTCTCTACACCCTAGATGGGTTTAGAGAGTGTTAACTCTAATTGGAAGGGTAGTTAACTCAATCTTGATGAAGTTGACACTTTAGGGCATTTTCAAGGCATTATTACATCTTGAAAATGAGAAGGATTAATTGGTTACTCTTTAGAAGAGTAAAATGTGCCAAAATTTGAAGATTTAAGCTCAACTAAAATTGGCACAAATAGGATAAATCAAAAAAATGTCAAGTTGAGTTTTTGGCATTTTCTTGAGAGAAAAAGGGGCAACTTAGGATAATTTTGGTATAGCAATTAATTAGGGATACTTAGATAAATAATCTAGGTATATTTGTTATGCTAAATTGACATGATTGTTTACCCATCATAGGTCATGATATCATAAATTTGTATAAATATTTGTTATGAAAAATGAAAATATCATGTCATGTCATACATATATCATGTAACTATAGTAGGTTTCTTTTAAAAATACTTATTTTGATGTATGTCATAAACCATCATGCATTATTTTAATTCTTGCAATTAAGGACAATGACATTAGTTAACAAATGACATCCTAGGTGGATGATCATATTTTTAAAATGCCTAGATAGATATGCATAATTCCTTAGATTAGGGTAAAACTAATATCTACATCTCACAAAGATCATAAGTTGACTTGTATGTATTTTAGTGTACATTAAATATAAGTGAGATGTTAGGAGGATGAATAAAAACTCAAGATGTTGATTTAGTGCATCTTTTTGAGTTTTAGTTTCATCAAAATACATAGATTATGTGTTATCCAATTATTGGAAAAGCTAGTGTACAAGACCTGCGCATCTAGCCCAAGGAACATCGTTGGAAATTGGTTTTGAAAATCATTTCAAAATACTTTTGAAAAATCTTGGTGAAGGCTATCTTTTTATAGGAATCACCATTGCATAATTAAGCACAAACTAGAGTAAAACATTGAAGGTTTTAATGATTTTAAGTTTTGTATCAATTTTTAAAAATAGGAATTATTTTCTTAAAAACTATTTTTTTTATGATAGTATATGACATAAATAATGTCTATAAAAAATTTCATGATTTTTTGAAAACTGTAGAATTATTTAGGAATTTATGAATTTCATTCTGATTTTGAAATCAGGAAATTCAGAAACTTAATTGATCAAGTAATCGATCCAACCGGATATGGATCGATTGAAGGGTTTTTTTTTTTTGTAAACAGAAGCTTGCAGAATCAATCAGTCGATCAATTGGCCCCGACTTCAATCAATTAGTTGATCGGTTGAAGCAGTTTTTCCACGAACAAAAGCTCATGGAATCGATCAGTTGATCGATCAACACCCTTCAATCGATCGATTAAGAGGTTATTTTTGGTTGAAATGATCTGATTTCAGTCCATTAAGTCATGTTGAGTCATGTTATCCATCCCTAACTCTAAGATATCCATGTACATGTATTTAAGGATAGTTTTCTTGATGAAAGTAAGAATGAAATGGTTAAGGCTGACTAAGTTGGAGTTTAGGATGAAGTTTAGTTTCAAAGTTGAATTTTGAACCTCAAAACTTTAAATTTTTGGTTTCCTAAAGGTTTAGGAATTTCAAGTTATTATTGGTACAATGACAAAAGGTTAGAGCATGTTTTGAAGGGGAGCTACTTTTTAAAGACATGATTTAAAATTTTATTTCAAACAACAAAACAATGGAAGGTT
Organism: Zingiber officinale; assembly: GCF_018446385.1. Lineage (NCBI taxonomy): Eukaryota > Viridiplantae > Streptophyta > Magnoliopsida > Zingiberales > Zingiberaceae > Zingiber > Zingiber officinale. The sequence goes on along the minus strand of NC_056002.1, from coordinate 91,708,745 downwards.
GGAAACCTTCATTGTTATGAATGCTCTAGGATAAGCATTGGATCATGAGTGTATGCTCTAGGATGAGTATTTGGAGACAATGAAGGGTATAATACCTTCATTGTGATGTTATGAATAACAAGTGAGGTTGTAAATAATATGTGGATAACTCTTCCAGGGGAGAGTTTTTAATGTGTGTCAAAGTGAGAGAATGTAGGGTTTAAGTTAGGAAACCTTCATTTACCCAAAGGGGGAGATTACCCTCTTAGAAAGTGGAAGAATGAAGGAAACCCTTATTCATGCTTTGGTATAAAGAAGAAGTTGAGGCTATGAGATTAACCTAACTTAAACGTATTATCAAACATCAAAAAGGGAGAGATTATTAGTGTAATTTTCCCTAGGTCAAGGTTGACTAGGTTAACTAAGTTTGAGTTGATGTTTAACAATATATGGAGATTGCAAGTGCAATTATCTATATGGAGATTGATGGTCAAAGTTTGACCAGAAGTCAAGTAGGTCAAGGTTGGCAAAATACTTGACTAGGAAGTCCTAAATGGACATTAGGCAAGGGCAAGGCTAATGAGAAAGTTGACAGAAGATGAAAAGTCTAAGTGGATCAGTGTTGACCGGACACTTGGTGTAAAAGTCCTAGTGAGTGAAGCTAGGGAGTTGGAAAGTCCTAGTGAGTGAAGCCAAGCAGCTGAAAAGGCCTAGTGAGTGAAGTTGGACAGTTGGAAAATCCCAGTAAGTGAAGTCATACAGTTGAAAGTCCTAGCGAGTGAAGTTAGGTAGTAAGAAAATCCTAGTGAGTGAAGCAAGGTTAAAAGCTGTAGTGAGTGAAGCTAGGTAAAGGGAAATCCTGGTGAGTGAAGCCAGGTGTTGAAATGACCTGGTGAGTGAAGCCAAGTATGTGGAAATCCAACTGAGTCAAGGTTGATTGGACACCTGATGTTTGGAAATCTAGGTGGGTCAAGGTTAATCATGTTGGTGCCCCAATATTGTTTTGATGTGATCAAACAAGTTAGGTTAGGTCCTATTGTGTTTAATCCTATGTCTGAGTGTGCAGGAACTTAGGAGCACAGAATATCAAGCAAAAGACACAGCTAGTAAGAAGGATGACACGGGAGAGAACCGACGGGCTCAGTGCGTCTGAGGGATGAGGTACTGCAAAAGAGTATGCGAGCAGACAAGAAGGAGACGCGCGACATTTCTGAGGGACGAGAAGCTGGAGCGGAAGCTTGCTCGAGGAGAAGGCCAGAGGTTAGGTTCGGGTGAGCCATATTCTGGATGGCCAAAATTACCCAAACGAGCGGAATCGGAGTGGAAGACCCGGACTGAAGCAAGTGGAGCCGAAGCTGGAGGCCTGAAGAGAAAGTCAATAAAATGTTGACTTTCCCTTTTGGGGTGCTCGAAACCATTCCGGGCGCCTGGAGTAGTCCGGGTGCCCGGAACCCAAGTTTTATCAAGATCAACGTGGACTTTGACCGATGCATCAGGGATAAGATTTTATCCCATTCCAGGCATCTGGAACACTTCCAGATGCCCTGAGTAAGGCTATATAAGCAGCCTTGCTTCTAAAGCTTTACAACAATGCAGAATAGTTTGACACAACACTTGTGCTTGAGTTTGTTAGAGTTTAGCTTTACTTTGTGAGCTTTGAATGCTGTAAGAGGCTTCTCCGCCTAAAAGAGATTATTAGTGTGCTTCAACTTCCTTGGATTAACAACCTCTCCGGTTGTAACCAAGTAAATTCTTGGTGTCTCTTTCCTTTTAGTCTTTTATTTATTCTTATGCAAGTGTATAAGCCGAGGAAGGTATTTTTGTTTGTTTCTGTACAGGGGCTATTCACCCCCCACCCCTCCCCCCCAGCCGCTTTAGCTGACCGACAAGGATCCTAACAAGTGGTATCAGAGTAAGGATGCTTTAGGAGGACTAACCACCGGATGAAGAACATGAGATGACTGGACCGAGCATCTACCCACCAAAGTTTGAGGGGGAGTTTGCGAGTTGGAAAAAGAAAATGGAGGTATTATTTAAAACTGATTTTGAATTACTTTTAATAATAAAATTTAGTTTTGTAGCACCCGAAGGAAAGGAAGAATACCAGTGGACGGAGAAGGAGCAGGCAGACTTCGTGGTAAATGACAAAGCAGAGTTCCATCTGCTGAGCGTCCTACCACCACAAGAAGTCAACTGGATCGGCACCTACGACTCAGCAAAGGAGCTTTGGGAGAAGTTCCTTGAAGGGACATCCGAAGCCAAGCTCGTAAGATGGGATCTGCTAAGGAATCAGTTAAGCAACATAAAACTGGAAGCAGAAGAAACCGTTGCACATCTTCACTCGAGAATGAAGGAACTAATCACCGAACTCACAAATTTCGGAGAAAAGGTAAGCAACCGAGATTCGCTAAGGTATGCGCTTAATGCATTTCCTAGATCTACTGAGTGGGCATCATTAGTAGATGCTTACTATATTTTTAAAGATTTAGATTCTGTTATCTTAGAAGAAATGCTTTCAACATTTGAAGTCCATGAAACGAGATGTGCAGATTTGAAGAAGGAGCCGAAGAACAACGTTGCCTTTAAGGCAAGGATGGACAAACGAGATTCAGAATTCTCTCTGGACGACGAAGAAATGGTAATGATGGTAAGACAATTTAAAAAATTATTTTCTAGAAAAACTAACCATCTGCAAGGTAGAAAGAAAAGAACGATCAGATGCTACCACTGCAATGAAGAAGGACATGTTAAAGATAGCTGCCCTAAGTTAAAGATCAAGGACAAGGGTAAAGGGAAGAATAAGAAGTCTATCCAACCCAACAAGTATAAGACGCTAAAGGCTACGTGGGACAAAACATCATCCGAATAAGAAGTTGAAGATGTTGTCGGACTTATGTTAATGGCAAGTCATCAAGATGACGAAAATGAAGCAAGCTATTCCGAAATGAGCATCGAGAGCATCGATGAAGGGGGAGTAACATCAGAAGAGAGCAGTAGTTCAGGGGGAGCTATGGATAACGAGATCGACAAGGTAAGTCAGGTACGATCTCTTCCTCCCGATAAGTTATTTAAATTTGTTAAATTATTATCTAAAGATGGTTGCAAATTAGAAAAAGAAATTAAAGAGTTAAAATTAATTCTAGTAAAATCTTGTCAATTAGAAGAATTTGATAAAATAAAATTGAAAAATGATAATTTATAAAAATAAATAAAGAACTTGAAAAATCATGCATGCTTAAATGTTGAAAATCAAAATATTAGGAAATATAATAAATTGAATTGGTATTTTACTTACCACAAAGGATAAATTAGGAAAATTTATCAGAAAAATATTCATAAGAGATTTTTAATTAACCCAATTTGCTGGAACTATATTAGGTTCCAAAGTCTTGTCTAAATTGAACTTTAATTAGACTTAGAGCTTTCAGTGAGAAAATTAAATATTTGAATTTCCTTAAGAGACTTTGTCTAGAAAGTGATTGTGTTGGAGGATCTTGCGACCGGCTTGAAGGGGGGTTGGATAGACGGCGCCCCCAAATCACTCGCTTTCTACGTATTTGTTAGTTATGCAGCGGAATACAAATAATACAAACACAAATAGGAAAGTTAAATACAAATACAAAGAACAAGAAAGAGCAAGCAAACCAACACGCGCCGATTTACGTGGTTCGGAGATAAAGCTCCTACTCCACGGCGTGTCCGTAAGGTGGACGATCCCTATCCGTCGGTGGATTACTCCCCGGAAGATCTCTGGCTAGCTCAAACCTCCTTGTGGGTGGAGAAACCTCACCACAAACTCACCAAGACCTCTTGGACACAAGGGAACCTTTTGAGCACTTGTAGACTACTAATTAGACCTTAACCAAGTCTAATTTCGTCACCTTGGCTGGCCATACCAAGCTCCTTCTTATAGAGCTTGGAACAAATCAGAACATGATTTGCCCATTACCAGTCGACTGGTCCATGCACCAGTTGACTGGTGCCAGCCCAACGGCACTCCAACGGCTATCTATCAGTCGACTGGTCCCATGACCAGTCGACTGATCCCAGCCATTTCGGGCACAGAATGCTTCTGTGCTCACCACCAGTCGACTGGTACAACCCTAAACTTAGGGTTTCCCATCCCGAGTACATTTCACTCGCACTCGGACCCTCACGACTCACTTGACTCTTCTTTGCAGCCTTGACCTCTTGCCTTCAAGCCTACTTCCTTTGGCTCTCGTCCCTCGGATGCATCCAAGCCCGCGGCTTGTCTCCAATGCCATCCTTCGCGTATGCCTCGAAGTCGCTTCCCTCGGCCCTTATCCTTGCTGTCTTGTCCACGATCCCTCAGATGCATTCAAGCCCGTGGCTTGTCCTCAATGTCATCCTTCATCGGACCCGAAGCCGTCAACCTGAGTCACATGTGTCACCTGCAGTCCTGCACAACTCAAGTACACATATCAAATAACGAGGGTAAACCTAACTTAAACCCTTTGCCCAAACACCAAAACACATGGTCCCGCGGACCATTACGATTGCTCCAACAATCTCCCCCTTTTTGGTGTTTGGCAATATGTTTAAGTTAGGGAAAACATATAGCAAATAAACATGCTAAAACAAATGGACTTACGATGCCAAGGCTACACACTTGGACTTACACCGCCGAATGGACTTACGTTGCCAAGGCTACACACTTGGCAACCACCGAAACAAGTATTGGGACCTATCACAAGGCTCCCCCTACACCTACGCTCCCCATTGAGCTAGGATTTTACCACGGGCTTTTTAAGAACCTATCCCAAGTCTCCCCCTACGCAAAGGCACTTAAGGTTTTCCCAATTTAAACCTTACTTCTCCCCCTTTGCCTAACATCCAAAAAGTTCTCCAACAATATCCCAATTGTTAAAAACATATCATCCAAACAGACCCTAAACTCATGTATTTATCCCCCATGGATCCCATACATCTAAATGAGTTGACATGGTCAAGAACAGCGCTGAAAAACACTTTCAGGCTGGTATCAGTCGACTGCCCCAAGTGCCAGTCGACTGCCCCCTTCGACAGAACCTTACAGAAGCATTCTGTCGTCGAAATCTACTGTTACCAGTCGACTGGTGTCGGTACCAGTCGACTGCCCTCGTCAAAATGAGCTTACAGAACCATTCTGTGCTCAAAAACATTGTTACCAGTCGACTGGTACCCTATTTATGAAAAAATCAACCTTTTCAGGCCAACTTCAGAAATGCACCAGAAATTCCCTAGACCTCTAAAAATCCTAAAATTTTGTGGAGAGGTCTATTGTACCCTTGTCTACTTGGGAAAAATACATTACAAAATGTATCTATCACCAATCCCAAGATTGAAACAAAATCCAAAACTAGCTAAATAGTTCAATTGAACCTTGACCTAAAGTCCTAGTTTTGGCTTCCTCTTGATGTATTTGCCCATAACAACCCACAATGCATCTCTAGCATTGGTTTATATGGCATCTATACATCCAAAACCAATTATCATGCAAAATGACCCCAATGTCATATTTCTTGCATGGAACACAAACTATGTGTGCCAAATCCCTAGGTTTGAGACTTAAGTCTGTCTTCAAACCATTTGGCACACTCCATGGCTTCTCTAGACTCCCAAGTAGTACCCACCTGAGATCCATTGGCCATGGGTCCCAATTTGACTCTTTGAGCTCCCCCTAGAGCTCTTAACCTTAGCCATCTTCTTAGATGCTTTCTCTATTATGGCTAAACCATAGTGGTGCACCTTGGACACATCATCCTTGCCATAATCATATGCAACCCTGGCATATTTCTTCTCATTGGCTTTAGATGACTCTACCTTGCCCTTATCATGTGCCACCCTAGCACATGGTCTCCTTTTGGCCTTGGAGGGATTAGATCGGTATCCCAAACCCGACCTATCATTGTTGGATTTTTGGCTACCCAACACCATACTTAATCCCTTAGATCCAATAGTGAATCTCTTAAGAAATTTCTCCAAACCATCAAGCTTTGCCTTCAAAGCCTGATTTTCCCTTTCTAGGTTCCTAAACCTAGAGTCAACATGTCCACCTTGGACATTCCTAGACCTACCCTTTCTAGGCATGTGTCTCCCCTTCTTAAGATTAATGCCTTGGGCCTCCTTAGGTCTACCATTTCTAGGTTTTTCATGCATAGATTTCCTAGGGTTATGATCTACATTTACCCTATTTCGATCATGATATTTAAATCCAAGATTTTGCATGGGTAAATAATAAGAATTATTCCTAGCATGCACGGAGGAATTTAAATTTGACTTCAAATTTAAATTAGGGTTTACCTTACCCTTTACCTTTGGAGCTCCCCCTTGACATGAGCCTCCATTCTTCCTCCACTTCTTTTCCCACATCTTCAAATGCGCCAACTTCTTGAGCTCTTTCTTCTTTGGGCATTTGGTGTGGTAGTGTCTCATGTCTCCACACGTGAAGCATCTAATGTGCTTCTTCTCCTTCTTTTTACTATAACTCAAATTAGATTCTAAATGAATTGAATTGAGTTTAGGAGATACCTCTTTCTTACTTATTGGACATCTACTCTTGTAGTGTCCTTTTTCATTGCAACCGAAGCAAATGATATGGTCCTTTGACTTGACTTCGGTGGAGGTGCTCACTAGGTTGACCTCCAAGACCTCTTCTTCATCCGTCTTGGATTCTTCTTCAACCCTTGAGGATGTTAATGATGCTTCATCTTTCTTCTCCTCCTCGGATGTTGAGGGTGACTCAACTTCCGTTTGCTCCACCTCCTCTTCTTGAGCTACTAAGTCCTTCTCCTTAGGCTCTATCTCCTCATGTGTAGGAAAAAGTTCTTCTCCTAGAACTTTCTTTACCTTGCTCCACAACTCGTGGGCATTCTTGTATTCACCTACACGACTTATCACGTTAGAAGGCAAAATTTCAATCAATATTGATATTACCTTTGAATTTGCCTCCGATCGTGTCGTTTGCTCCTCCGTCCAAAGTCGTGGTCGGAGCTTCTTCCCGTTCTTGTCTTTAGGGATTTGAAATGGCTCTTCTACCACCATCATTGTGTCCCAATCCGTCTCGAAGAAGTTCTTCATCTTCACCATCCAAAAGGTGATGTCCCATACGCTTCCTCCATCGAACTTTGGTGGATTTATCAAGCTGGTCATCTTTGCTTCCTCGGCGGTTAGTCCGACGGAGAGCGACCTCGCTCTGATACCACTTGTTGGAGGATCTTGCGACCGGCTTGAAGGGGGGTTGGATAGACGGCGCCCCCAAATCACTCGCTTTCTACGATTTGCTAGTTATGCAGCGGAATACAAATAATACAAACACAAATACGAAAGTTAAATACAAATACAAAGAACAAGAAAGAGCAAGCAAACCAACACGCGCCGATTTACGTGGTTCGGAGATAAAGCTCCTACTCCACGGCGTGTCCGTAAGGTGGACGATCCCTATCCGTCGATGGATTACTCCCCGGAAGACCTCCGGCTAGCTCAAACCTCCTTGTGGGTGGAGAAACCTCACCACGAACTCACCAAGACCTCTTGGACAAAAGGGAACCTTTTGAGCACTTGTAGACTACTAATTAGACCTTAACCAAGTCTAATTTCGTCGCCTTGGCCGGCCATACCAAGCTCCTTCTTATAGAGCTTGGAACAAATCAGAACCTGATTTGCCCGTTACCAGTCGACTGGTCCATGCACCAGTCGACTGGTGCCAGCCCAATGGCACTCCAACAGCTATCTATCAGTCGACTGGTCCCATGACCAGTCGACTGATCCCAGCCATTTCGGGCACAGAATGCTTCCGTGCTCACCACCAGTCGAATGGTCCCAATACCAGTCGACTGGTACAACCCTAAACTTAGGGTTTCCCATCCCGAGTACATTTCACTCGCACTCAGACCCTCACGACTCACTTGACTCTTCTTTGCAGCCTTGACCTCTTGCCTTCAAGCCTACTTCCTTTGGCTCTCGTCCCTCGGATGCATCCAAGCCCGCGGCTTGTCTCCAATGCCATCCTTCGCGTATGCCTCGAAGTCGCTTCCCTCGGCCCTTGTCCTTGCTGTCTTGTCCACGATCCCTCAGATGCATTCAAGCCCGCGGCTTGTCCTCAATGTCACCCTTCATCGGACCTGAAGCCGTCAACCTGAGTCACATGTGTCACCTGCAGTCCTGCACAACTCAAGTACACATATCAAATAACGAGGGTAAACCTAACTTAAACCCTTTGCCCAAACACCAAAACACATGGTCCCGCGGACCATTGGGATTGCTCCAACAGATTGTTGCTCCAATAACCAAGAAGGCCTAGTGTCTCGCCACAGCCTAGAAGTCAATTAATGAAATAAAATGTTTAATTGACTAACTGATAAAGAATTTAATTATAATTAAATAATGCTTTAAGTTTTTTTTGGAAGTATCAGTTTTACTTTACCAAAATTATTTCTATAAAATTAGTTTTTACAAACTTAGAAAATTATTGATATTTTTTTTGTGATATCAAAAATATTTTTTACTTAGAATTTTTTCTAAAATTATTACAATTTTTTTTAAGTGCTATCAAAATTATTTTTCAAATTTTTTAAAAATTTGATAAGTTTTTCAAAATGTTGAAAATCATTTTCTTTGAACTAAAAACTTTTCTATTTTTTGAAAAAAGTTACCCTTAGATTTTTTTGGTACCCCATTTTTGATGTGATCAAAGGGGGAGAAGGGAAGATTAAGTCTAGTGGGAGGTAGATTAAAATATTTTTTAATTTGTGCACTTTAACTACAAATTTATTGCTTTTACTTTATGTTAGTTTACCTTAACTTAACTTGGATTGCTCACATCACAAAGGGAGAGATTGTTGGTACCCCAAGGTTATTTTGATGTGATTAAACAAGTTAGATTATGTCCTTTTGTGTTTAATCCTGTTTCTAAGTGTGTAGAAACATAGGAGCACAGGATATAGAGCAAAAGACATAACTAGCGAGGAGGATGGCACGGGAGAGAGCCGATAGGCTCGGTGCGTCTGAGGGACAAGGTGCTGCGGAAGAGTACGCAAGCGGACGAGAAGGAGGCGCGTGACGTTTCCGAGGGACGAGAAGCCGGAGTGGAAGCTTACTCAAGGAGAAGGTCGGAAGTTGGGTTCGGGTGAGCCCTATTCCGGATGACCGAAATCACCCAAGCGAGCGGAACTAGAGCGGAAGACCCAGACCGAAGCAAGCGGAGCTGAAGCTAGAGGCCCAGAGAGAAAGTCAACAAAATGTTGACTTTCCCCTTCGGGGCGCCCGGAACCATTCTGGGCGCCCGGAGCAGTCCGGGCGCTCGGAACCCTTCCGGGTGTCTGGAACCCAAGTTTTATCAGGATCGACGTGGACTTTGATCGACACGTCAGGGATAAGGTTTTATCCCATTCCAAGCGCCTGGAACGCTTCCAGGCACTCCGAGCAAGACTATATAAGCAACCTTACTCTTAAAACTTTACAACAACATAGAATAATTTGACACAACACGTGCTTGAGTTTGTTAGAGTTTAGCTTTACTTTGTGAGCCTTGAATGTTGTAAGAGGCTTCTCTGCCTGAAGAAGATTCTTAATGCGCTTCAACTTTCTTAGATTAACAACCTCCCCAGTTGTAACCAAGTAAATTCTGTAGGGGGATCAGATGGCCTGCTTGAAGGGGGGTTGGATAGACGACACCCCCAAATACTCGCTTCTTACACTTGTTAGTTTGCGCAGCGGAAATACAAACTAATATGAATACAAAGAAAGCTAAAGACAAGAAAGAAATCAAACCAAGATACATGATCATTTAATGTGGTTCGGAGATTGCTTGCTCCTACTCCACGGCGTGTCCTTGAGGTGGGCGATCCCTATCCGTCGGTGGATTAGCCCCCGACAAACTCCGGCTATCTCAAGTCACTCCTTGTGGGTGGAGAAATCTCACCACTGTTAGAGTGTATACTAAAAGTCTAGCTTTTGTATAAATATTTATTTAGAAATAAAGAATCACAGTGGTCAATATCTACATTTATTTGTTAAATGTAATTTGTTCAATTAATTTATATAGTAGACAACATGGTGTGTGGTGTCACACTCAGAAGATCATGTTGTTGATTCTTTATAAATTATAAACAGTTGCTCACGACTAAGATGGAAAGGAACAAACCGTTGAAGTAGTCGTAGTATAATTAAGTATTAGTTTATCTTAACTAATAAATTACACTGATACACTCCAAGTGTATTGAGTATGACCATTTTAGGTAAGTTCTTTTTGTACTGACTTTATAAAAGAACTAGACCTTAGTTATTATGAAAGTGTGTGCTCTTAATCCTAATATAATAACAAACATATATATTTAGTATTTATTTCTTTGACTTATCAATGGATGAGATTTAACTCGATAAGTTAATAAGCCCGATAAGTTAGAAATAATATTACTTATAGTGTGTGTTGTTGATTATAGAAGGAAACTGTGTCCTAGTAATCTAGGTTGAGAATGACCCCAAGAGGAGCTCATAAGGATTGTCATGTTAAACCCTACAGGTGGACTTAGTCCAACATGACGATGAGGTTGAGTGGTACTACTCTTGGACTAAGATATTAATTAAGTGAGTTGTCAGTAACTCATTTAATTAGTGGTCAATCATTATCTTAAACACAAGGAGACTAACACACTCATGATAAGAAGGAGCCTATAAATGTAATTTGGGATTGGTGCGGTAATGCGATAATAACTCTCTAGTGGAATGAGTTATTATCGATGAACTTGAGTTGTGTGTTCAGGGCAAACACGGGATACTCAAGCTCATCGGAAGGCCAAAACTAATTTCTCCTCTAGGTCCCTGTCGTAGCCTCATTAAACCCTCAAGTCTATCCAAATATAAGCCCATCTTGGTGTCCAAGAAAGGGGCCGGCCCAATGCTTGGTGACCAAGCAAGGGCCGACCATATTATCCTCTTAAGGGGTCGGCCCCTTGCTTGGTGCCCAAGCAAGAGGGGCCCGACCACATTAATTCAAACAAGGAGGGGTGTTTTAAATTTTTAAAATCTTCTCTTTAAAGAAAACTACAAGTTTTAAAAGAGAGATTTAAAATTTAAAAACTTTCCTTATTTGAATTAGGCCACATGTTTTAAAAGAAAATTTAAAAGTTTTAAAACTTTCCCTTTTTAACCATCCTCATGGTTTTAGAAAAAGGAATAGAAGTTTTAAAATTTAAATTTTTGTAAACATGTTAAAAAAGGAAATTTTTAGAAGAGAAGTTTTAAATTTTAAAACATGGTTTTAATTTTTAAAACTTTCCTTTTTAACATCCACTTTAGGAAATTAAAAGAGAGCTTGTAAAAGTTTATAAGAGTTTATAAAATTTTTACAAAGATATTTTTTTCCTTCCTTATAGGGACCGGCCACCCTTGCTTGGTGCCCAAGTAAGGGGCCGACCAATAGGATTAAATCATCATCCAATCAAATTAAAACCAATTTATGATTGGTGATTGATTCAATCAAGAGGAAAGAAAAGGAAAAATAATAAGGGAAAAGGAAAAACATGAAGAAGATTTTAATTTTTATAAAAAGTTTTTCCTTATTTGCCTTGGGCAAATAATATAAAAGAATGGGAGGGGAGGCCTCATGTGAATGATATTCTTTTCTCTCTTCTCTCTAGTTTTCTCCTAAGGGCCGGCCCTTGCTTCTCTTCATGCTAGGGCCGACCACCTCTTGTGGTTTTTCATTGTGGCCGGATACAAGAAAAGGAGAAGAAGAGAATTAGGGAAGACAACAACTCTTATTCTCTTGTGGAGTTCTTCATTGTGACCGGCTCTCTCCCTATCCCTTTTCCCTTGCTCTCTTTGGTTTCTAAATTGGTGGTGGTGGCCGAATATTAGAGGAGGAAGAAGAAAGCTTTTTGGGTGGTCTTCATCTTGGAGGATTGTCGCCCACACGACGTCCAAGGCAAGTCGAGGAATACGGTAGAAGATCTCGAGGTCATTAGCATATAAAGGGAAGGTATAATTAGCAATTATTTTCTGCATCATGCTAGTTATTTTTCTTTGTATGAATTCGAAACACAAGAGGCATTAGATCTAGTATTTCGAATTAGTTTTTCGAGTTTGTGTTTTCTTTATTTTTGAATTTGTGATTCGTTTGTTCTTTTTGGTTAACCTAGAGTTATTCAAGGAAATTAAATACTAGTTTTCCTTAAAAGGCTTTGTCTAGGTGGTGGTGGTTGCTCCCATATTCAAGAAGGTCATGTGCCTCGCCATGCATTCCTGGAAGCCAATTTTGGAAATTATTATTTAATGGAATTAATAACATAGGTGAATTTGAATCAATAGTGTTAAGTTCCGCTTGCGATTCAAATCTAAACCATTAAGAACAGATAAGTTAAATTTGGAATCAATGATGTTAAGTTCCGTCTGTGATTCCTAATTTAACTTCTAAAGAACACAATAGATTATTTAAGGAAAGGTTCGACACTTGTACAAAATTTTTATACAGTAGAACCAGTACGATTTTCCTAGGACTAACCAACAATTGGTATCAGAGCTAGGGTTTGCCTCTGTGTGTTTAGAATTCAAATAGATTATGCACATGTCATACATAATTTAGGTAGGATAATAGTAGGATGTGCTAACTTTTTGGTTGCAGGCTCCAACTATTATGGCTTATAGATGTTGTGTGTGATTGGACCCTTGGACATGTCAAGGGCATTATTGTGTGTGTGCATGATTGTATGTAACTAATACAGCAGGAGCTGTATTAACCCTAGGATTTTAGAATTTTATTTTCAATCTAGATTTCATGTACATTCCCTCGTGGAATATAGGATCGACACATGTAAAATTCTATTTTTGTCGCGGATCGGATGCTTGCGAGGCGTGGTACTTTTGAAGCACCAGAGACGTAGTGGAATAAGAAGCAAGATGGATGCGACGTCTCGACCCGATGGTGGTGGCTAAAGGTGGCAGCAGCTAGGGTTGGAGCACACGGAGGACAGTGATGGAAAATGCCATAATAGTTGGAAAAATAATTTCCATATGTATTGCTTTTATTTACTGTGATGTGTATGTATGCATGTGATGTATACTAGGATAGTTTAAAATTCCTCACTTTAAATAACTAAGTGGGAGAGGGATTTATTTTAATAAATTCCATGGTCTCCATTACTGGTTTGTAAGTGATGCAAATAAACTTGCGCGTTGGCTCTGAGTGCCTTCCTCCATATCAGATGAGTTTGTTTGCGGATCACTAGATCAAACTTCCATTTAGGATGACTATAGGAAATTAATTAAAAGCGTGTGATCTTCCCCAACGAAAGGGGCACAATCTTATTAATGGACTTAGTGTCAAGTAATGGTATACACTTAGGTACGTCTAATAGTATCCTCCCCATCGGAGTCACTGCTATTATTTGTGTGACCAAAGGAAAACCAACTATTAATTTGTTAAAAAGATAATTTGACAAGATAAAATTAAAACCCCCTCTTACAAATGTCAAGTTTTTGTATACGTCCACACTATCGTGGCATACAAAATTCACGGTGTATGAGGTAATTTTATTTGTCAGGATGACAAAAAAATAAAATTAATGGGAAAAACTCCTCTTACAAATGTTTGGTTTTGTATACGTCCACACTATCGTGGCATACAAAATTCACGGTGTTTGAGGTAATTTTATTTGTCATAAAGATTTATTGACAAGATAATTAATGGGTAAAACCCTCCTCTTACAAATGTTCGAATTTGTATGCGTCCACACTATCGTGGCATGCAAAATTCTCGGTGTTTGAGGTGTTGGTGAATTTAAATAATATTGTTTGAGGAATCAATGTTATTTTAAATTTAAAGTTTTGACCAAAATATTTGATCAAAGATAGACCAACTATTAATTTTATTTGTCATGAAGTTAGGATGACAAGATAATAAAATTAATGGACAAAATCTCCTTTTTGAATTTGTATACTTCCACACTATCGTGACATACAAAATTCACGGGGATTTTAAAGTGTTGGTCTTGACCAAATATTTTTGTGATTCTTAGGATTTTAAATGTTTGTCAATCCCCTAGTTGTTATACTATAGAAAAGACTTAGTAGTCCCAATTATAATGATAGGACTTGGACATTAAGGTAGACTATCCTCTTAGAACTGAGAACAATATAGGTGTATTTAATTCATTAGTTGTTGAAACATGTTTAGTGGTGTTATCTACCAGTACCTGGAGTGTAGATACAAATGCCACTAATCATGTCTGTAATTCATTGCAGGGTTTTAGGAAACCCGACAGCTATATGAAAAGGAAAACACCGTCTACATGGGTACTACTACAAAAGTAGCAGCTGTTGCAATGGGAGATGTTTATCCTCTGATAGGAATAAAATATGGATTTTCAGAAATTGTCTTTACGTACTAAGTTTAGAAAGAACCTGATTTCGGTTTCTAAACTATTAAAGAATAGATATTCTGTCTATTTTGATAACAAACTTGTTATAAAAAAAAATAAGGAAGTTATATGTTCTGGTATGTTGGTTGACAATTTATAATCCAATAACTCCCACGATGCAATAAATGGAAATTAATAACACATTTTCTAACTTTAATAAGAGAAAGTAACCTTCGGAAATGAACCAATCATATTTTTGGCATCTAAGGCTAGGTTATATTAACTTGAGTAGAATTCAAAGGATAATAACCAATGAACTCTTGGGTTCATTGGTAGTGGAAATCTTTCCAACCTGCGAGTCTTACTTGGAAGGAAAAATAACCAAGAATATTTTAAGTCTAAGGGGTATGGAGCCAAAGATATGTTGGAATTGGCTCATTCTGATTTGTGTAGACCTTTGACTATCCAGGCAAGAGGTTGTTTCGAATATTTCGTCTCTTTTATAGATGACTATTCGAGATAAGGATACATTTACTTGACGCGCCACAAGTCTAAGTGTTTTGATTAGTTTAAAGAGTACTAGGTTGATGTGGAGTAGCGTCAAAGTAAAAGTATCAAGACACTACGGTGAAATCATAGTAACGAGTACCTCTTAGGAGAGTTTAGCAGTCACTTATCAGAAGAAGGGATTTAATCCCAACTAACTGCAACATCCCAACAGAATGGTGTAGTAGAAAGAAGGTATAAGGCTCTTATAGAATAATTAGATCGATGATGAGTTATTCAGAAAATTACCAAATTCGTTTTAAGGATATACACTGGAAACGGAAGTGAACGTAGTACCTTTTAAGTCAGAACTCTCTACTCCCATAGAATTGCAGAATGGGCGTAAGCCTAGTCTGAAGCATATTCGGATTTGAGTGGTCTAGCACATGAGAGACACTGATAAGTTGGACATGAGTTCACTTGTTTATGAGTTATCCTAGAAAAATGAAAAGAGGTTTATAGTCCTTAAAATCGGAAGGTCATTGTTGGCACCAATGCCCGATTTTAGAAAAGGACTATACTATGAACCTCAAGCCCATGAGTAAAAATTGTTCTTAAGGAAATTAAAGGACACGCCTAATCTAGTACCAATTGTACAAGATGAAATATCACAAGAAACTACAACACATATCGCAAATGATACACAATTACAGAAAGTGCCTCGTCGTAGTGGGAGGGTTGTTAGGCAACCTAAAAGATTCATGTTTTGGGAGAGTCTTTGAACTTGATCTCTGGTGGACATGAACCTGATCCTCGGACATATGACGAAGCACTCCAAGATAAAGATGTAGCATCTTTGGAAAGAACAATAAATACAGAATTAGAATATATGTATTCTAATAGAGTCTGAGAGCTTATAAAATCACCAAATGATGTAAAAGCCATTGGGTGAAAATAAGTCTACACTAGGAAAAGAGGGATAGACAAGAAGGTAGAAACTTTCAAAGCAAGGCTTGTTGAAAAATGAAACTTTTTCACCGGTAGCCATGCTTAAGTCTATCCAGATTCTTTTATCCATTACTATGAGATTTAGCAAGTCGATGTCAATACAACTTTCCTTAATGGAAGTTTTGAAGAAAACATCTATATATAGCAACCAGAAGGATTCATTGCAAAGAGCAAAGAGCATCTTGTAAGCTCAATCAGTCTATGGACTGAAGTAAAGCTTCAAGGTCTTGGATCATCCGGTTTAATAAAGTAATCCAGACCTATGAATTTATTTAATAACCGAATAAGTCTTGTGTGTATAAGAAGTGTGATGGAAACGTGGTGGTATTTCTTGTACTATACGTAGATAACATTTTTGGTAGTTGGAAACAATATCAAAGTGTTGTCATAAATAAGGGTATGGTTGTCCAAATAATTCGATATGAAGGACTTGGGAGAATGCATATATTCTTGGGATCAAAGTAATAAGGGATCACAAGAAAAGAATATTTTACTTATCCCAAGCATCATATATCGAAAAAATCCTTGCTATTTTTAAGCATGCAAAACTCCAAGAAAGGTTTCTTACCTTTTCAGTATGGAGTATCTTTATCTAAAAAGATGTCTCCGAAGACATCAAAGGAGATAGAGGAATTGAAGGCAGTTCCTTATGCTTCGGCTGTCAGAAGCCTAATGTATGCCATGCACGAGATCAGAAATCTGTTTTACCGAGGGCATAGTTAGCAGATATCAAAGTAACCCTGGACAAGGACATTAGACTGCGGTAAAGCATATATTGAAGTACCTTAGAGGCACTAGAGATTATATGCTAGCTTACAAGGCAGATAATTTGGTCCCTGTGAGTTGCACGGATTTTGACTTCCAATCGGATAGGGAGAATAGTAAGTCGACCTCGGGGTTTTGTGTTTGCTTTAGGAGGTGAAGTCATAACTATGGAAGAGTGATAAGCAAAGGTGCTTTTTCGGACTCCGCCATAGAAGCTAAGTGGCAGCCTCTGAGGCAGTCATAGAAGCTGTATGACTCAGATACTTCATGATGGACTTAGACATGTTTTCTAGTTTGCCCAAACAATATTACAATTTATTGTAATAATAGTGGTGCAGTAGCAAACTCGAAGAAACCATAAGTCCATAAGGTAAGTAAACACAATAGAGCGCAAGTACCACCCAATACGAGAAATCGTATAAACGAGGAGAAGTTGTTACAGCCTAGATTGCATCAAGTGATAATCTTGAAGATCCTTCCACTAAGGCCCCTAAGGCAAGAGCTTTTGATGGACATGTTAAAGGTTTGGGAATCAAATGTATGGCAAGATATATGGCAGCATAGTCATTTAGTATAAGTGGGAGATTGTTAGAGTGTATACTAAAAGCCTAGCTTTTGTGTAAACATTTATTTAGAAATAAAGAATCACAGTGGTCAATATCTATATTTATTTGTTAAATGTAATTTGTTCAATTAATTTATATAGTAGACAACATGGTGTGTGGTGTCACACACAGAAAATCATGTTGTCGGTTCTTTATAAATTATAAACAGTTGTTCGCGACTAAGATGGAAAGGAACAAACCGTTGAAGTAGTCGTAGTATAATTAAGTATTAGTTTATCTTAACTAATAAATTACACTGATACACTCCAAGTGTATTGAGTAGGACCATTTTAGGTAAGTTCTTTTTGCACTGACTTAATAAAAGAACTAGACCTTAGTTATTATGGAAATGTGTTCTCTTAATCCTAATATGATAACGAACACATATATTTAGTATTTATTTCTTTGACTTATCAATGGGTGAGATTTAACTCGATAAGTCAATAAGCCTGATAAGTTGAGAAATGATATTACTTATAGTGTGTGTTGTTGATTATAGAAGGAAACTGTGTCCTAGTAATCTAGGTTGAGAATGACCCCAAGAGGAGCTCATAAGGATTGACATGTTAAATCCTGCAGGTGAACTTAGTCCAACATGACGATGAGGTTGAGTGGTACTACTCTTGGACTAAGATATTAATTAAGTTGTCAGTAACTCATTTAATTAGTGAGCATTCATTATCTTAAATACAGGGAGACTAACACACTCATGATACGGAGCCCATAAATGTAATTTGGGATTGATGCGGTAGTGCGATAATAACTCTCTAGTGGAATGAGTTATTATCGATGAACTTGAGTTGTGTGTTCGAGGCGAACACGGGATACTCAAGCTCATCGGAAGGCCAAAATCAATTTCTCCTCTAGGTCCCTGTCGTAGCCTTATTAAAGCCTCAAGTCCATCCAAATATAAGCTCATCTTGGTGTCCAAGAAGGGGGCCGGCCCAATGCTCGGTGACCAAGCAAGGGCCGGCCACATTATCCTCTTAAGGGGTCGGCCCCTTGCTTGGTGCCCAAGCAAGAGGGGGCCGACCACATTAATTCAAACAAGGAGGGGTGTTTTGAATTTTTAAAATCTTCTCTTTGTAGAAAACTACAAGTTTTAAAAGAGATATTTAAAATTTAAAAACTTTCCTTATTTGAATTAGGCCACATGTTTTAAAAGAAAATTTAAAAGTTTTAAAACTTTCTTTTTTTAACCATCCTCATGGTTTTAGAAAAAGGAAGAGAAGTTTTAAATTTTAAATTTTTGTAAACATATTAAAAAAAGGAAATTTTTAGAAGAGAAGTTTTAAATTTTAAAACATGGTTTTAATTTTTAAAACTTTCCTTTTTAACATCCACTTTAGGAAATTAAAAGAGAGCTTGTAAAATTTTATAAGAGTTTATAAAATTTTTACAAAAGATATTTTTTCCCTTCCTTATAGGGGTCGGCCACCCTTGCTTGGTGCCCAAGCAAGGGGCCGGCCAATAGGATTAAATCATCATCCAATCAAATTAAAACCAATCTATGATTGGTAATTGATTCAATCAAGAGGAAATAAAAGGAAAAATAATAAGGGAAAAGGAAAAACATGAAGAAGATTTTAATTTTTATAAAAAGTTTTTCCTTATTTGCCTTGGGCAAATAATATAAAAGAAGGGGAGGGGAGGCCTCATGTGATTGTTATTCTTTTCTCTCTTCTCTCTAGTTTTCTCCTAAGGGCCGGCCCTTGCTTCTCTTCATGCTAGGGCCGGCCACCTCTTGTGGTTTTTCATTGTGGCCGGATACAAGAAAAGGAGAAGAAGAGAAGTAGGGAAGACAACAACTCTTATTCTCTTGTGGAGTTCTTCATTGTGGCCGACTCTCTCCCTATCCCTTTTCCCTTGCTCTCTTTGGTTTCTAAATTGGTGGTGGTGGCCGGATATTATAGGAGGAAGAAGAAAGCTTTTTGGGTGGTGTTCATCTTGGAGGATCATCGCCCACATGACGTCCAAGGCGAGGCGAGGAATACGGCAGAAGATCTCGAGGTCATTAGCATACAAAGAGAAGGTATAATTAGTAATTGTTTTCCGCATCATGCTAGTTATTTTTTTTGTATGAATTTCAAACACAAGAGGCATTAGATCTAGTATTTCGAATTAGGTTTTCGAGTTTGTATTTTATTTATTTTCAAATTTGTTATTCGATTGTTCTTTTTGGTTAACCTAGAGTTATTCAAGGAAATTAAATATTAGCTTTGCTTAAAAGGCTTTGTCTAGGTGGTGGTGGTTGCTCCCATATCCAAGAAGGTCATGTGCCTCGCCATGCAGTCCTAGAAGCTAATTTTGAAAATTAATATTTAATGGAATTAATAACATAGGTGGATTTGAATCAAAAGTGTTAAGTTCCGCTTGCGATTCAAATCTAAACCATTAAGAACAGATAAGTTAAATTTGGAATTGATAATGTTAAGTTCCGTCTGCGATTCCTAATTTAACTTCTAAAAAACACAATAGGTTATTTAAGGAAAGGTTCGACACTTGTACAAAATTTTTGTACAGTGGAACCGGTACGATTTTCCTAGGACTAACCAACAACCACAACACCAACCAAGACTCTTGAGACTAGTAGACTACTAATTAGGGTTTACCACAACTAATTTCGTCAACCTTAATCAAGCTCCCAAGGCTTGGTTATATAGGTCACGGGTTGGAAACCCCGCCTTCCAATTGACTACCAAAACCATCAATGGACTGTCCTCTTGTGGAAATTCGACCGTTACATCCTAATAGCTCGATACCAGTCGACAGCTAAAACTAGCAGTCGACTGCTCCACACTGGTCGAGCAAACAGAAGCATTATGTTCACTCTCAGTCGACTACTCCACACTGGTCGAGCGAACAAGCATTCTGTTCGCTCTCAGTCTACTACCCCAGTCGACTGGTGAAACTAGCAGTCGACTAGTACCCGAGTACAATCTCTTAGCACTCGGACCCTCACCCTTACGACTCATTTGACGCTTCCTTCGCAGTCTCGACCTCTTGCCTCCAAGCCTACTTCTTTTGGCTCTCGTCCCTCGGATGCATTCAAGCCCGCGGCTCAACCCCATTGTCATCCTTCGCGTATGCCTTGAAGTCGCTTCTCTCAGCCCTTGTCCTTGCTGCCTTGTCCACGGTCCCTCGGATGCTTCATCCTTCACTGGACCCGAAGCCATCAACCTGAGTCACATGTGTATCCTGCAAACCTGCACACTCACATACACATATTAAATACAAGGGTGAACATAACTTAAATCCTTTGCCCAAACACCAAAATATATGGTCACATGGACCATCGAGATTGCTCCAACAATCTTCCCCTTTTTGATGTTTGGCAATATGTTTAAGTTAGGGAAAACATAATAGCAAATAAACATGCTAAAACAAATGGACTTACGTTACCAAAACTACACACTTGGACTTACACCGCCGAATGGACTTACGTTGCCAAGGCTACACACTTGGACTTACACCGTCGAATGGAAATGCAACATGCATTGGAACCTATCCCAAGACTCCCCCTACACCTACACCTATGCTCCCCAATGAGCTAGGAATTTTTCCACAGGACTATTTAAGAACCTATCACAAGGCTCCCCCTACACCTATGCTCCCCAATGAGCTAGGAATTTTCCCACAGGACTATTTAAGAACCTATCGCAAGGCTCCCCCTACGCAAAGACACTAAGGTTTTCCCAACTAAACCTTACTTCTCCCCCTTTGCCTAACATCCAAAAAGTTCTCCAACAATATCCCAATTGTTGAAAACTTGTCATCCAAATTGACCCTAAACTCGTGTATTCATCCCCCATGGATCTCATACACCTATATGAGCTGACCCAGTCAAAAACCAATGCTAAAAATAGTTTCAGATTGGTATCAGTCGACTGCCCTTATAAAAACAACACACAGAACCATTCTGTGTCCAATTTTCACTGTTACCAGTCGACTGGTAACTGTACCATTCGACTGACACACTGTTTTCAGTTTATCCTGCATTCTGAACTCAATTTCAGAAATACGCCAATAATTCTATAGACATCCAAAAATCTCCAAATTTTATGGAGAGGTCTGTTTTACCCTTATCTACTTGGGAAAAATATATTACAAAATGTATCTATTACTAATCCCAATATTGACATAAAATCCAAAAATAGCTAACTGGTTCAATTGAACCTTGACCTAAAGTCCTAGTTTTGGCTTCCTCTTGATGTATTTGCCTTTACTAACGCACAATGCATCCCTAGCATTGATTTATATGACATCTATACATCTAAAATCAATTATCATGCTATATGACTCCAATGTCATATTTCTAAGCATCAAACACAACCCATGTGTGTCAAATCCCTAGGTTTGAGACTCAAGTCCATCTCCAAACCACTTGGCACATTCCATGGCTCCTCTAGACTCCCAAGTACAACCCACCTGAGATCCATTGGCCATGGATCCTAATTTGACTCTTAGAGTTCCCCCTAGAGCTCTTAACCTTAGTCACCTCCTTAGGTGACTCATCTACAATAGCTAGGCCACATCGATGCACCTCCGGTGACACTTGGGCAACAAACCTAACTTTCTTAACCTTGGGCACCTTGTCCTTGGTTAATTTCTCCTTACCTTTAAATGACTTTCTCTTGCCATTTATTGGCTTCTCCTTGCTATAGTCATATGCAATCCTAGCATATGTTGGGTTTTTCGGGTCGCGAAAACCGCGTTTTCGCGTCGCGGAAACCCCGAATCACCCTAGCCATTGGATCTCGTGCAAAGAAAACTTTCCGAAAACATGAGTACGAGTTTTAAACTACGATCTACAATAGATCTACAAAGGAAAAACATTTTACCTTCAAAGCGTGCCCTCGCAAATCCCGCTCGTCCAACGGTACACCGGATCTCGAAGTTGTCAACGTAGACAACTCTCTAGTGATATCCACACGAACAAGGTGTGTTCTCTAACACACAAGGATGGAGAAGAGAACACCCAAGTGTGCTAGCACTTTCTAGGGCTCTCGGGTAGGATTTAAAAAGGGGAGAAAGGAGAGAAAGAAAAAGGGATCTCACATAATCCTCTAGGTACCCTCCTTTGTGACCTTCACTTCACCCTTTTCTTGGAACACAACTCATACACCTTCTCCCTCCATGAAAGCTCACGGCAACCACAGCAAAGGAGGAGGAAGAAGCTAGGAAGAAGATGGAATAAATTACCACCACAAATGAAAACCCCTCTCATTATGTGGCCGACCACACATGGGTAACCCCCTCATTTAATGTGGCCGGCCACATTAAATGGAGGATTGTAACCTCCTTGACAACTAGGAGATGATGTGGCTGCCATGTAGGATGAGTCATCCTCCATGAAGTGGCAATTCATCAAGTCAAACTTGATGTTTCAACTTCCCATTTTGGTCAAGTCAAAATTGACCAAATCTCTTCCATGTTGAGTTGAATTCATTCTTAGATTCAAGCCAATTTCAATCTAATGAATCTCAATTCATTAATATAAATTGACTTAATGAATCAAATTTAAATTAGACTCATTCAACAATTGAATCTAATTGAGTCTAACTCAATAAGTCTAATTTGAATTAATCCGAATCCAATCTTTGGTGCATCATATGAACCTAATCCAATTGGTTCATCCTATGGACCTAATCTCCATCCACTTGTTCTTTGTGTGTGACCCAATAGGTTCTTGTAAAGTTGGCAATGTTTCTAAACTCCTTTAAAAACATAAACAATGAGCGGCATCTAGCAATACATCATTGCTACCCAAGTTACAAGAAATGTTGAGATCCAACATCACCTTGTGACTACTAATTGTGACTCCTCACAAAATATGACAAGTGTCCTTCTATTCTAAACATCTAGATTGATTAATGTGAGGCATAGACCGTGTCATCCTCTAATCAATCTAAATCTTGAACTCCAAGTAGACTCACTAAATCAAATGAGCTCAATATCCTATATTGACTCATTTGGGCATGGTCATGCACTTCGTTGTCTCACTCTATCAAGAATACCGATGTCTCTCCCGTCATATAGGAGGGATAGATCTCATCTACATCAGTCACATCCCTCCGCATAACTTGTTACATACCCAGTAGTCGCCTTTATAGTCCATCCAGTTACGGGTGACGTTTGATGAAACCAAAGTACATAACTCCTTATGTAGGGAACCATGGTGACTTCAGGTCTAAGGACTAGTAGTCATACTAATAGCCACATGAGAAAGTATATGACACTCATATAACGATCCATGATACTTTCTCATGGCGGGTCATTCAGTATACATTCTCTAATGTATACCCATGTGTCAACTTGATATCTCTATATCCATGACTTGTGAGATCAAGTCATCGAGTTGACCTACATGCTAGTCTTATTGCATTAACATTGTCCCTGAATGTTAATACTCGACTAGGAATGATTTAGAGTAGTGTTCCCTATAGCATCTCACTATCGATTCAACCAATCGATTGATATAGGTAAGAACCTTCTACTCAAGGACGTTATTATACTTAGTTTATTTGGCACCAATACAAGTAAGTATAATAACCAAACAAATGCCTTTATTTATATAGAATATGATATAACAAGTCCAAAATACAATCATCAAATGATTGGCTCTAGGGCTTTAGCTAACAGCATAAGACTTTCCCTTAGCATTGGAGCCACTAAATCGGTATCCCAAACCCAATCTATCATTGTTGGTGTTGGGACCGAAAATGTAGCTAGAGGGGGGGGGGGGGGGGGTGAATAGCTCGGCGCGATCTCGTGGTTGTTGTTGCTTGTTTCTTCAAGATGATAGCAACGGAAAATACAAGAAGCTGTAGGACCGTTAGATTCGATAGAGGGGGGGGTGAATATCGATTCGAAAATACAGAGTATAAACGCAGCGGATAAAGTAAAATAGACACAATGGTTTTACTTTGTTCGGAGCCTGTGACGACTCCTACTCGAAGGCCCGTACTCCTTGAGTACTTTCGTTGGGCAATTCACTAGCAATTCGGATAATTACAATTTAAGTACAAAAAGATGCTAATGAAAACTGAAAACAAATACCGACAAAAGGGAAAAGAACGGAGCGTAGTGTCGGAGCTTTGTTGGCGTCGCACTGAACGTTGAGCAGCAAGACCAGCAGTAGAAGAGTTCTCAGCTTGATTGATTCTGAAGCTCCTGTATGGGGCTTCTTTTATATGCTGTTCTAGGCGCCTGGATCCCTTCCGGGCGCTTGGAATGTGACGTAGCTGCACAAACCATGATGCTCCACGTGGCGACGACTCGACTGGATAGAATTCGCCTTCCGGGCGCTCGGATCCCCTCCGGGCGCCCGGACCACCTTGTTCCAGAAAACTCCCTTTTCCTGCAAAACAAAGTTAGTCCGAGGCAAATGTATATCCTGTAAAACAGATTGTCAGCATAGTTAAGGTTCAACAGATAATTAAAAAGAGTATGACTTAGATTCCGTCTTTCCGAGACCGGAATCTAGTCACGATCTCGACTTAGATATCCGAAATGGATCTAAGCCGGATCGACGCCTAATGTTCCCTTCCCGGGAACGCGTCCTCACAGTCACTCCCTTCCAGTGACTTACCTTTACTCACCTGCCGGACGTCCCGTCTGGACTTCTCGCCAAGCGCTCGGTCCCCGTCGACTTCTCGTCGCGGCCCGTCGACCGCTTGGACTTCGCCACTATCCAATCAACCCGTCGACCTAGCGGACTTGTGCGGACATCCGGCGTCGACCTGCTGGACTTTTCCGCACACTTGATCAAAGTGTCGGACAACAACCTAACTTAACCTATTTGTCATTCATCAAAACTGGTTAGACCGTTAGTGCTACCCGCACCAACAATCTCCCCCTTTTTGATGGAATGACAACCTGGTTAAGTTAGTGAAAACATATGCAAGAAACAACATGCATTTATGTGGTTTTAAAGTTTGTTAGTTTGTATTTTCAAATTGGTTTAGCTAACTTAACCACCTAACCCTCCTCCCCCTTTGGCATTCATAAAAAAAATGAACAAAGGTAAACAATCATAGTGAAGAGTTACTGTAACAGGTAATCAAATTTTGAAAGATATCTAGGTTTGGTTCAAAATTTGAAAGATAAAAGTGCAAATTTTGACACCAAGTTAAAAAAATAGTCAAGTTGACTTGGGGGAGACAAGTAGTTTTAAAAAGTATAAATTTAAAGTTAATCAAGTTTAACTCTCAAGCGTGTGGAAATTTTCAAAATAGGTTTTTCAAATTTTTATCTACTCTTCAAAAAGGTAAGTTTTTCAACTTTGATTTTTCAAACCAAAAAAAAAATTAAGTAATTTTTCAAGAAAAAATTTTTTTGTCAAAAATTAATTTTTAAGGCTAATTTGATAAGAACCAAATTTTGAAATAGTTAACTTTTCAAATCAGGTTTGAAAATCAGGTGGGATTAAACTTTCACATTTTTCAAATATTTAGTTAAATTTAACTTTTTGTAAATCAATGTTCAAACATATGTTAGGTTTTAAAAAGCATTTTTCAAACACACAAAATTTGAGTTAATTCTCCCCCTGAACTTGATACTTAACTCTAACCAGCTGTCTAACCAATTAGGTACTAACTAACTATCAGAAGATAGTAGCTTTCACTTGGTTAGTCAGATTAAGTTAATTGTAACCAGTCAGTGTTTGACTTGACTGATGAACTTTAATCTGATTAATATCTGAATTGTATTTAACGTCTAGACTTATGCTGATGCACTGGAATAAGCATCTTAAGTCTAGATAGTTGGCCTATGCATCTCACCCCTTTCTATGTTTATCAAACACAAGCAAGGTAAACCTAAGGTGTTGGTGAGATGCTCAAGAACTAGACCTATGGGTACATGCTTTCTAAGGATTCAAAACTAGTCTAAGGCCAAAACTGTTTTTGAAAGTCTAAAAATGGAAAGTTTGAAAACAACCAAGTTTAGCCTATAAGTTGGTAAAATCATTTTTGAAAGTATTTTTGAAAGATCCTAGTCTATTAAGCACATCCCTAATTTTCGTCGTAAGTTGCTAAATTCACTTTCAGGGAGAGGTTTTGTAAAAATGTCAGCTAAATTTGATTTGGACTCAATATATTTGAGTTCAATATCGCCTTTAGTAACATGATCCCTGATGAAGTGGTGTCTAATTTCAATATGTTTGGTTCTTGAATGGTGCACAGGATTCTTGGTTAAGTTAATTGAACTTATATTGTCAATTAATACTTTTACATTTGTGATATTTAAGTTGAAATCTTTTAGAGTATGCATCATCCATAATATTTGTGCAACACATTCGCCTATAGCTATGTATTCTGACTCAGTTGTAGACAGAGCAACACAATGTTGCTTTCTACTAAACCAGCTAACAAGTGATGCACCTAATAATTGGCATCCACCATTTGTGCTTTTGCAGTCTAATTTGCATCCAGCATAATCTGAGTCAGAATACCCTATTAGTTCAAAATTATTTGTCCTAGGATACCAGATTCCTACATTTGTTGTTCCTTTAAGATATCTAAAAATTCTTTTAACCTGTGTCAAATGGGATTCCTTAGCACAAGTTTGGTATCTAGCACACATACTAACTGCAAATAAAATATCAGGTCGACAGTAGACTACCTATTGCACTTCTATAATATTTTAAATCAATTGGTTTTCCATTTGGGTCACTATCTAAGATTGTGTTTTCAGCCATCGGTGTTTTTATTTCTTTTGTATTTTCCATTCCGAATTTTTTAAGTAATTCTTTGGTGTATTTATGTTGAGAAATATAGTTTCCTTCATTTGTTTGTTTGATTTGTAATCCTAAGAAATAGGTTAGTTTTCCCACTAAGCTCATTTCAAATTCTTTTTCCATTAGATTAATAAATTCTTCTAAAAATTCTGAATTTGTTGAGCCAAATATTATGTCATCCACGTATATTTGTGCAATAAATATGTTTGTATTTAATGATTTAACAAACAAGGTTGGGTCAATTTGACCTTGTTTGAATCCTTTAGATGTTAGGTAAGATGTTAGCCTCTCATACCACGCCCTGGGTGCTTGTTTAAGTCCATATAGGGCTTTCTTTAATTTAAAAACATAATCAGGGTGTTCTAAGCTTTCAAAACCAGGAGGCTGACCTACATAAACTTCTTCTTTGATTAGTCCATTAAGAAAGGCAGACTTAACATCCATTTGGTATAGTTTAAATCCCTTATGGGCTGCATAACTTAGTAACATTCTAATGGATTCTAATCTGGCTACTGGGGCATATGTTTCGTCATAGTCAAGTCCTTCAACTTGACTAAATCCTTTGGCAACCAGCCTAGCCTTATTTCTAGTAATTTCCCCAGTTTCACTTAGTTTGTTTCTGAATACCCATTTTGTTTCTATTATTTTCTTATTCTTAGGTGGTGGGACTAGGTCCTAGACCTCATTACGCTCAAATTGGGCTAGTTCTTCTTGCATAGCTATAATCCAATCTGGGTCTAGTAGGGATTCATCCACAGTTTTAGGTTCTATTTTTGAAATTAATGAAATTTGACTTAGGTTTCTAAAAGATGATCTGGTTTGAACTCTTAAGTCTGGGTCACCAATTATTTGATCAGTTGGATGATTTGGGTTTACCCTTATTGTTTTAGGAGGTTGATTCTCTTGATGTTGTTCCTCTTCTTCATGACTTAGAGTTTGGTTGATTTCTGGAACAAACTCCGGTGGTTGTGTAGGTTCTATGTCTTGTTTAGTTTCTTTAAATTTTACATTAGTAGTTTCTTCAATTTTTAAGGTAACCTTATTATAAATTCTGTAGCCTCTACTATTTAGGGAATATCCTACAAAAATTCCATTTTCAATTTTAGAGGTGAATTTTCCTAAGTGTTCTCTTGTATTTAAGATAAAAACTGGGCACCCAAATACCTTAAAGTATTTTATGTTTGGTTGTTTATTATAAAATATTTCGAAGAAAGTTTTGTTATGAGTTTTATTTATTGTTGTTCTGTTCTGTACATAGCAGGCTGTACTAACGGCTTCTGCCCAAAAGTATTTAGGTAGGTTATACTCATTTAACATTGTTCTAGAAGCTTCAAGTAAGGTTCTATTTTTTCTTTCTACAATTCCATTTTGTTGGGGGGTTTTAGGGCATGAGAACTCATGATGGTAACCGTTTTCTAGACAAAAACTGTTAAAGTTGTGATTTTTAAATTCTCCCCCATTGTCACTCCTAATTCTTTTAATTTTAATATCTTTTTCGTTTTCAATCTGTTTGCAAAAATTTGTAAGAATTTCAAAAGTTTCATCTTTATGTTTTAAGAATTTTACCCAAGTAAACCTGGAGTAATCGTCTATAATTACTAAACAATATAAGTTTCCATTAATGGATTTGACTCCATGGGAGTCAAAAAGATCTAAATGTAGAAGTTCTAAGATTGAGTTAGTTTGTGGTTGATTTGTTTGTTTGTGGGTTGATTTAGTTTGTTTTCCTTGTTGACAAGCATTACATATAGTTGAATCTAAGTTAGGTAACTTCGGTAAGCCTTTTACAAGTCCATTTAGTTTACTTATATTTCTAAAGTTGGTGTGAGACATTCTCCTATGCCATAACCAAGTTTCTTCTTTTTGTGTTAAATAGCACTTAATGGAAGAAATGGTTAAGTTGATGACATAGATGTTGTCTTTTCTAAAACCTTTTAGGCTTATGGTAGGATTATCTAGATGTTTGATTGAGCATTCTGTAGATAGAAACTTGACCTTATACCTAGTATCACACAATTGACTTATACTTAGAAGATTATATTTAAAGTTTTCAACAAGTAAGACATTTGTAATTATAAAGTCTAATTTTAATTCAATATTACCTATACCAATTACCTTGAGTTTGCCGTTGTTTCCAAAGGCAACTGTTCCTAGGCTTTTGTAAGTGAGTTGAGTGAACTTGGTGTGTGTAAAATACCACAAAATTAAATAATAAATGTTATTGGACGGAAAATCTTATTGGATTTTTCAGGAATTTCTAGAAATTTTTCGGGATTTAAACGGAGTCTGTATGACCCATTTTAGGGGGATAGATTCTGGGTACAGAGGAGGTCTGTTTGGAATACCCAAAGGTGGGAATTGATTGAGGAGTGGACTTAGGCTTTGAT
Source organism: Zingiber officinale (assembly GCF_018446385.1). NCBI lineage: Eukaryota > Viridiplantae > Streptophyta > Magnoliopsida > Zingiberales > Zingiberaceae > Zingiber > Zingiber officinale. Next base: position 91,679,419 of record NC_056002.1, on the reverse strand, counting down.
TAAGCTAAATTAGGTTTGGGGATTAATGCTACAGTAACCTACCTTATAAGCGCCGAGGACCCCTCTTTTCCCCCGATTCTTCTTCCTCCCCTGTCCACTTCGTCCCGATCCTCACCGGCGATTCTCCTCCTCCTCCTTATCTCGGTGTCGCCGGCGTGGCTGATGGTGGAGTGCTTAGGAGGGAAGACAAGCTACGGGCGTTTCTCTCCTTCCTCCCATTCTCGATTCCCATCGCATCTCAGTCGTGATGCCGGCGATTCTTGATCGCGCCAGTGATGTCCAGCCCATCGCCACCGGACCTTCCTTCTCCATCCCGATTGCTGATGCCCCGTCTCCCTCCTCCCTCTCCCGTTCGTGATGCTGGAATCCATCGACCCACGGGATGCCGTAGCCGTTCTTGAAGCTGTGCCCTAGCTCAGATTCGTCGCCGACAACCACTCTTTCCCCCACCCGATGTGTTTCTCTCGCAACCTCTTCTGATCGTTGGTCGCACTACCACGGCCTCGCTGCCTCGCCGTGTACTGGAGTCTCGATCGAGTGCCACCACCAGGGAACGATTAGTCTAGGTAAGTTTCATCTGGATTTGTTTTAACTCCGAATCTTGCTCAATTGTCTCCATTTAGCTGTTCTTCCTGTTCTGGATTGGATGAAGGCATCAGATCGAAATATTGGAGGATTGCACTGTTGCCGATCACTGCCACTCCAACTCTTGAAGCTGTGGAGGTCACGGGTGTGAAGGTAAGGGGTTGTTGTGGTGAGAAAGATCTTGTTTGTTAGGGTTCCAGCAAATTCAGTGTTGTGTAATTGTTTCCTGGACTGACCTTGGAAAGAATTGATGTAGGAATTCTTGGTGGTTGTGTGCAGAGATTGGTAGAGGGCTGTTGAGCTACTGGGTTTGTTGCCATACCTCAAGGTGAGTGTTTTCTAGTGATGTACCTATGGTATTCTCATTAGTATGATGCTAAATTAGGTTTTCTAAGGAATCTAGGGTTTTATGCTTGCTTAGATTATAAGTGGTGAGTAGATGTATTGATTTAACTCATATTGATATTAGATTATGGATTTTTGGATTGGATGAGTTATGGGTTGGATAATTGAAGCATGTTAACAAGAAGAGTTAACTAATTGAATTGGATTAATTCATGAGGAGTTTTGATTGGATTAATTGATGGTTGTGGATTATGTTTGGTTTAGAAGGAGTTGGATTAAGGATTATTTGGAGGATTTATCAGAGATCAGGTTTGATTAGAGTGATCCTAGTGGGTTAGGAATTTTATTTAGCTATTTGAATCGTATGAAATTAGCTAAATAAAATATATATTGATCGCAGGACTTGGATTCGGGACGAGCGTCTCGACACGGGATTACTTGGCACGATCTACACTTTAAGGCGGGTATTTCTTCCTTGGCCTCTACTTAGTTTTTCTTGATCTTAGTGCATGGCTATTATGTGATGGTTTAGGCTGTTTTATCTTATATCATGATCGATTGCTGTTTTTCCTGCATGATACTTATGCTTGACCCTTGTGATGATCTACGTAATTCATATACAGTCTTCACTCTTGATATCTACTCTGTTGTGATTACACGTGTAGAGTATGTCTTGTAGGGTTTGTCGGGTTGTTGGTATTACCATGCTGATGGGGTATATGATGTGGACTGTACATAGGTGGGTATGTGTTATAGGAGTCATCTTGTTGACCGTGGATTTACATGAGGTGTGTACATACGTATTTGTCATGTACTTTTAGAGGAGTTGTGTTGATTGTATGTTTGAGATGTATACACATGTCTGTTGTGTTTTTACTGGAGGATACATGTTGATTGTACTTATATTTTGTGTACATGTGTCTGGTGGGATTATTGGAGATTTTTGGTTGATTATACATGTGTAGTGAGTACATATGTTCGGTGGGATACGTGGAGGTATCATGTCGATTATACTCATGTTGGAGGTATTTATGAGGTTTGGGGTTGTTGCATGGATGATGATTATTTATATATATCATGTTCATCATTCATTGCATCTGATGACCGTTGTCTCCCTTGTGGTGAGAGAGTCATCAGTTGGTTTGGTTTAGCACCGCACACTCGGCCACTCATGGGTAGTGGTAGTTGGAGCAGTTGCTGCTAGTCCTGTCGTGCCACCCGGTCACGAGGTTTAGTGAGATCCGGCGTTGTGAGCAGTCAGGGACCCTGATGCTATGTAGTTAGATAGCTACTAGCGGACTGTCCGCCTCGACCACTATATAGTGGGCTGGAGGGTAGTACAGTCGTCACAGACCCAAGCCTCTCGGCCATACAGGGGTCGTGGTGTTCGGAGAGGTGGCGGGGGTGACCATGGAGCATGCATGCACTTTTGCATATGATGCACGGTGCATCTGGGGGTTATATTTGCATACATGCCTACTAGATACTAGTTGCATGTGTTTGTGGTATGTTGCATTTGTTTGCGATATGATTGTTGCATTTGGTTGTCATGCTGCATACATGTCATTTATTTTACATGTATATGCAGTCGTACTTATATTGCACAGGTGTCACGGGTATATCTGTTGCAGATCCGGTGAGTTTACTGATCATTGTACCATGTGTCGATTCCAGATTGGGTATGTATCTGTCATTATGTTAGTTGTGGTTTGTACAGTTTATGTTAGGTTATTATGTCAGGTATGTTCAGGTGCATTGATTATGATGGTATGATCATGTTCTTATTCCCTACTGAGACTGTATACTTGTGATCTCCATGTTTTGTTTATGGACCATGCACTATCTTGTCTATTACCCGCTGAGTTACCTATACTCACCACCGCATGTATATCTTTATGTTTTCAGGTAGATGGTTGGAGTGTCGCTCGGAGTATCCTGTCTGCCGGGTCCTACGTCACATCCGACGATCGTTTCGGGTTTTGGTATATCTTTATTTGTATTCGATATGTGTTGTATTTGGTGTGTTGTTGTATTTGTTGTTATGGTTGTTGTATAAAGCCTAGCCGGCTAGCAGTGTGTTGATTGTGTTGTATTGGGCTTTCCGTTTTCGTTTTTCCGCTGTGTTTTAGTACAGCCGTGTGGGCTGTTTTATATATAACTGCGTGGTTGTGATTGTTTCATTCCAGCCGTGTGGGCTGTTATTATAACTGCGTGGTTGTGTATATAAATATTCCAGCCGCATGTGGCTGATGTATTTTGCTTGTAGTGATGCTTCATATTGTCACTGGTACAGGGGAGACTCTGCCGGATTTTTTTCTGGCAGGGACTCCTTTGGGGCGTGACAATTTAGTGGTATCTGAGCGGGTACGATGCCTGTTTTTTTTTGTTTTGGATTTTTGAGATTTATCTGATACCAATTTTTGGTATCAGATCAGGTACGATACCTGTTATTCGTGTTTTTGGATTTTGTGTTTCGGTTTTCCTGATGTGACTTTTCGGGCTTTGGGACCAGGCAGCAGCAGGACATCTCCAGGCTATAGGAGGTATATTTGCATATTGTTATCATACATTGCTATTGCTATATGTATTGTTGTCCATGATAGTTTGTTATGACATGTGTTAGTACTCTCTTGTTAGTACCTACCTATTGGTTTGTAGCTTGCATTGCATGTGTTGGGTCAATCACTGATCACGGTTGACCTAATGGAGATCAAGGATTTACAGTCTCAAGGGATTCTTCATATCATACTACCAGTTGTGTTAGTTGTTGATACTATTAGTTGGTTGAGATTTAGAGTCACATATCAGTGTCTATTATTATTAGCTGGGTAGTGGATGATATCTGTATACATATGTTGACTCAGTTTGTATTACTCTGGTTGGTTAGATCGATTTAGGATTGATTTGCCTGATCGACTTGTCTTGTGGTGGTTTGACTTACCTTAGTTGGTTTTGTACGCCTGTTAGTTCGATCAGTAGAGTACTTATTTGGATTCTTTCAGTTCTGTCTGTAGAGGATTGATTTATCCAGGTTGACTTTGGTGGTTGGGTATCGATTTACCTTAGTTAGTTTCATCAGTGGATGATTGATTTACTCTTGTTGGATCAGATAGTGTTGATCGATTTATTTTGTTGGTCCGACCAATAGGGGACTGACTTACTCTATTTCTAGAGATTCTGATCTTTGGGGTTACTTGTGCTTGGTTAGATATTTGGGAGATACATTTGAGTACATGACTTGTACCACCGTGGAAAGACTGAGTTGGCCGTATACCATTGTCGACTTGGTCAGCCCGTAGGGGATTGTCGTATCCTATTTCATGGGGACTTTGATCATGGACTGTATGTACCTGATAGGATGACTTAGAAGGTACATTCGGATAGGATACCTCCACTGATGTGGGAAAAGTGTAAGGCTACATGCTTAACACTTATGAGATACAATCGTTACTAGTTTGTATGAGTTGGAGAGTACATTCAGATATATGATTTGTACTGACATGAGAGAGCGGAAGTTAGCTGCTTAACCTTTACGTGACCCGGTACCACGTGAAGGAAGAAGCAGGGAATGTTTTTTTGAGATCAGGTCATCACTTAGTGATTTCCTTGAGGTGTTTGGAGAGAGAGTAATTCTCTACTTCTTTCGTCAGCACGATGGATTTTAAGGTGATGACTAGTAGACTCGTCTAACGTTGCTCCATGGGAGATCCTGACTCATAGAGCTGTTGGATGTAGTTAGATATCCTTGATGTACCTAGTGATTTACGACCTGTGATGATACGGAGGTAGGGGTATTAGTTGAGTAATACCTAGGGGTTCTGATCATAACTAGGTATAATTTCATATGATGATCTTTGAGGGGTAGAGCGTCGATTGACAGATATTTTGATCAACTAGTTAGTTATAGTGCTCCTCTATTTTTGTGTTCATTGCTCGATACTGGAGGTTACTGAACCTCAGATGGAGCAATCACAGTATGATGGGGTACAAGACAATGGTTAGATGACTCAGCTAACATTGTCTCTATCAGGTGGCTCAAGATCTTGACCACGTGATCATTGTACCAGATCTCGTAGTCTATATCTCATATTAGCTGAGGGTTTTCTCCAGCATTTATGCCGTTGATTGGATTGTTCGGAAGGGTATGGAATTTTCCTGGATAGATGTCTGTGAGATCAGTTTTGATAGCTGCACCTATCTTAGTAGTACTTTCTAGTGTAGACGGATTTGCACTCTACACAGAGGTATTGTACCTGGAATTTGGTGCAGTTTCGATATAGCATGAGCGAAACAGTCTTGCATCAGTAGTTAGAATTCTCGTGTAATGAGAATGAGATTCATTGTTTTCTATGGGCGATTGTGTGTGTTTTCGAGTCACTTCTTATCCGGGAGGAGTTACTGCAGGAAACACCTTGATATGGGTTTGCGATACATTCGGGTGACATCTGATGTGTGGAGACATTGGAGCACTCTTATTAGTGGAACGATATAAAGAAAGACATCACGGACTTGGTAGCTTGATGTCTATTATGTCAGCCAGTGGAGGTTGAACATCAGAGATTAGTAGGATTATCTCCGTTGATTTGGATACTGGAGTGGAGTTGGGAGCATGTTTTGACGGATCTTGTTGTGGGATTATCCAGGACATGGAGAGGATATGATGGTATGGGTATTCATTACTGGGTGACGACTTTGCTCCCTAGCCATCGATTTGTGGGACAGATTCTTTTGGATTGAGTATTAGGATTATACTGTGGAGAGATTACCGGACCTTATGGTATATCTCTGAGGGTTATATTGGATGGAGATCAGCGATTTCACATCATGTTTTGACTGAGGTTATAGCAGACTTTGGGTTAGGAGCTTTACTTTAGTATAGATTTTCATCTTAGAGTGATGGATAGTTTGAGCGCTCTATCATGTGTTGGAGGATTTATTGATAGTGGATTTTGGATTTTAGAGGTGTTTGATTTATCCACAGTTGGCTAGATTGCAGAGTGGGAGTAACAGGAGCAGAGTGAGCTCATAGCTCACAAAGTCATCACTATTCACTTGGAGGTGGATTGTCATGCTTAGAGATATGTTTATGATACTAGGGTTGGAGATTTGTTTATGATACTTGGATGAGTGGCATATGAGTATGTTGATTGGTGGATACCTTGGAGGAGGGTCCCTGAGTTGACCAGTAAATTTGGGGACCAAATTTTTTATTAGTGGGGGAGAATGTAAAATACCACAAAATTAAATAATAAATGTTATTGGACGGAAAATCTTATTGGATTTTTCAGGAATTTCTAGAAATTTTTCGGGATTTAAACGGAGTCTGTATGACCCATTTTAGGGGGATAGATTCTGGGTACAGAGGAGGTCTGTTTGGAATACCCAAAGGTGGGAATTGATTGAGGAGTGGACTTAGGCTTTGATTAAGCTAAATTAGGTTTGGGGATTAATGCTACAGTAACCTACCTTATAAGCGCCGAGGACCCCTCTTTTCCCCCGATTCTTCTTCCTCCCCTGTCCACTTCGTCCCGATCCTCACCGGCGATTCTCCTCCTCCTCCTTATCTCGGTGTCGCCGGCGTGGCTGATGGTGGAGTGCTTAGGAGGGAAGACAAGCTACGGGCGTTTCTCTCCTTCCTCCCATTCTCGATTCCCATCGCATCTCAGTCGTGATGCCGGCGATTCTTGATCGCGCCAGTGATGTCCAGCCCATCGCCACCGGACCTTCCTTCTCCATCCCGATTGCTGATGCCCCGTCTCCCTCCTCCCTCTCCCGTTCGTGATGCTGGAATCCATCGACCCACGGGATGCCGTAGCCGTTCTTGAAGCTGTGCCCTAGCTCAGATTCGTCGCCGACAACCACTCTTTCCCCCACCCGATGTGTTTCTCTCGCAACCTCTTCTGATCGTTGGTCGCACTACCACGGCCTCGCTGCCTCGCCGTGTACTGGAGTCTCGATCGAGTGCCACCACCAGGGAACGATTAGTCTAGGTAAGTTTCATCTGGATTTGTTTTAACTCCGAATCTTGCTCAATTGTCTCCATTTAGCTGTTCTTCCTGTTCTGGATTGGATGAAGGCATCAGATCGAAATATTGGAGGATTGCACTGTTGCCGATCACTGCCACTCCAACTCTTGAAGCTGTGGAGGTCACGGGTGTGAAGGTAAGGGGTTGTTGTGGTGAGAAAGATCTTGTTTGTTAGGGTTCCAGCAAATTCAGTGTTGTGTAATTGTTTCCTGGACTGACCTTGGAAAGAATTGATGTAGGAATTCTTGGTGGTTGTGTGCAGAGATTGGTAGAGGGCTGTTGAGCTACTGGGTTTGTTGCCATACCTCAAGGTGAGTGTTTTCTAGTGATGTACCTATGGTATTCTCATTAGTATGATGCTAAATTAGGTTTTCTAAGGAATCTAGGGTTTTATGCTTGCTTAGATTATAAGTGGTGAGTAGATGTATTGATTTAACTCATATTGATATTAGATTATGGATTTTTGGATTGGATGAGTTATGGGTTGGATAATTGAAGCATGTTAACAAGAAGAGTTAACTAATTGAATTGGATTAATTCATGAGGAGTTTTGATTGGATTAATTGATGGTTGTGGATTATGTTTGGTTTAGAAGGAGTTGGATTAAGGATTATTTGGAGGATTTATCAGAGATCAGGTTTGATTAGAGTGATCCTAGTGGGTTAGGAATTTTATTTAGCTATTTGAATCGTATGAAATTAGCTAAATAAAATATATATTGATCGCAGGACTTGGATTCGGGACGAGCGTCTCGACACGGGATTACTTGGCACGATCTACACTTTAAGGCGGGTATTTCTTCCTTGGCCTCTACTTAGTTTTTCTTGATCTTAGTGCATGGCTATTATGTGATGGTTTAGGCTGTTTTATCTTATATCATGATCGATTGCTGTTTTTCCTGCATGATACTTATGCTTGACCCTTGTGATGATCTACGTAATTCATATACAGTCTTCACTCTTGATATCTACTCTGTTGTGATTACACGTGTAGAGTATGTCTTGTAGGGTTTGTCGGGTTGTTGGTATTACCATGCTGATGGGGTATATGATGTGGACTGTACATAGGTGGGTATGTGTTATAGGAGTCATCTTGTTGACCGTGGATTTACATGAGGTGTGTACATACGTATTTGTCATGTACTTTTGGAGGAGTTGTGTTGATTGTATGTTCGGAGTATATACACATGTCTGTTGTGTTTTTATTGGAGGATACATGTTGATTGTACTTATATTTTTGTGTACATGTGTTTGGTGGGATTATTGGAGTTTTGGTTGATTATACATGTGTAGTGAGTACATATGTTCGGTGGGATACGTGGAGGTATCATGTCGATTATACTCATGTTGGAGGTATTTATGAGGTTTGGGGTTGTTGCATGGATGATGATTATTTATATATATCATGTTCATCATTCATTGCATCTGATGACCATTGTCTCCCTTGTGGTGAGAGAGTCATCAGTTGGTTTGGTTTAGCACCGCACACTCGGCCACTCATGGGTAGTGGTAGTTGGAGCAGTTGCTGCTAGTCCTGTCGTGCCACCCGGTCACGAGGTTTAGTGAGATCCGGCGTTGTGAGCAGTCAGGGACCCTGATGCTATGTAGTTAGATAGCTACTAGCGGACTGTCCGCCTCGACCACTATATAGTGGGCTGGAGGGTAGTACAGTCGTCACAGACCCAAGCCTCTCGGCCATACAGGGGTCGTGGTGTTCGGAGAGGTGGCGGGGGTGACCATGGAGCATGCATGCACTTTTGCATATGATGCACGGTGCATCTGGGGGTTATATTTGCATACATGCCTACTAGATACTAGTTGCATGTGTTTGTGGTATGTTGCATTTGTTTGCGATATGATTGTTGCATTTGGTTGCCATGCTGCATACATGTCATTTATTTTACATGTATATGCAGTCGTACTTATATTGCACAGGTGTCACGGGTATATCTGTTGCAGATCCGGTGAGTTTACTGATCATTGTACCGTGTGTCGATTCCAGATTGGGTATGTATCCGTCATTATGTTAGTTGTGGTTTGTACAGTTTATGTTAGGTTATTATGTCAGGTATGTTCAGGTGCATTGATTATGATGGTATGATCATGTTCTTATTCCCTACTGAGACTGTATACTTGTGATCTCCATGTTTTGTTTATGGACCATGCACTATCTTGTCTATTACCCGCTGAGTTACCTATACTCACCACCGCATGTATATCTTTATGTTTTCAGGTAGATGGTTGGAGTGTCGCTCGGAGTATCCTGTCTGCCGGGTCCTACGTCACATCCGACGATCGTTTCGGGTTTTGGTATATCTTTATTTGTATTCGATATGTGTTGTATTTGGTGTGTTGTTGTATTTGTTGTTATGGTTGTTGTATAAAGCCTAGCCGGCTAGCAGTGTGTTGATTGTGTTGTATTGGGCTTTCCGTTTTCGTTTTTCCGCTGTGTTGGTTTTTAGTACAGCCGTGTGGGCTGTTTTATATATAACTGCGTGGTTGTGATTGTTTCATTCCAGCCGTGTGGGCTGTTATTATAACTGCGTGGTTGTGTATATAAATATTCCAGCCGCATGTGGCTGATGTATTTTGCTTGTAGTGATGCTTCATATTGTCACTGGTACAGGGGAGACTCTGCCGGATTTTTGTCTGGCAGGGACTTCTTTGGGGCGTGACAGTGTGATCTCCAGTCATATGTTTGGAGCAACCACTGTCCAAAATCCACTTGGTTTCCTACAATAAGTAGGATTTTGAAGTTAGTCTTTTGAGCATGCATTAATTAAGTTTAAAATTAAAATTTTGAAATTAATTTTTAAGTTAAAATTAAAAATTTTCAAATTAATTTTTTAAGTTAAAATTAAAAATTTGAAATTAATTTTCAAGTTTAAAATTAAAATTTTGAAATTAATTTTTTAAGTTTAAAATTTTGAAATAAAAATTAAAAATTTTGAAATTAATTTTTTAAGTTAAAATTAAAATTTTCAAATTAATTTTTAAGTTAAAATTAAAAATTTGAAATTAATTTTCAAGTTTAAAATTAAAATTTTGAAATTAATTTTTAAGTTAAAATTAAAAATTTTGAAATTAATTTTTAAGTTTAAAATTAAAATTTTGAAATTAATTTTTAAGTTAAAATTAAAAATTTTGAAATTAATTTTTAAGTTAAACTTAAAAATTTTGAAATTAATTTTTAAGTTTAAAATTAAAATTTTGAAATTAATTTTTAAGTTAAAATTAAAAATTTTGAAATTAATTTTTAAGTTAAACTTAAAAATTTTGAAATTAATTTTTAAGTTTAAAATTAAAAATTTTGAAATTAATTTTTAAGTTAAAATTAAAAATTTTGAAATTAATTTTAATGTTAAAATTAAAAATTTTGAAATTAATTTTTAAGTTTAAAATTAAAATTTTGAAATTAATTTTTAAGTTAAGATTAAAAATTTTCAAATTAATTTTTAAGTTAAAATTAAAAATTTGAAATTAATTTTCAAGTTTAAAATTAAAATTTTGAAATTAATTTTTTAGTTAAAATTAAAAATTTGAAATTAATTTTTAAGTTTAAAATTAAAATTTTGAAATTAACTTTTTTAAGTTAAAATTAAAAATTTTCAAATTAATTTTTAAGTTAAAATTAAAAATTTGAAATTAATTTTCAAGTTTAAAATTAAAATTTTGAAATTAATTTTTTAGTTAAAATTAAAAATTTTGAAATTAATTTTTAAGTTAAAAATTAAAATTTTGAAATTAATTTTTTTTAAGAAAATTTTGAAATTAAAATTTAAGCCTTATTCATCTCACCCGATCTATATTATCAATCAGGGAATCTTATGATTTTGTGAGATGAAATTGGTTTGATTACAGACTCTTGGTTTAACTTGTGTTAGATTCAGACTTAGCTTTGGTTTCCACAAATAGGCATTCTTCGGATAAACTTCTAAGCTTGGTGAGTCACAAGGACATCATTAGAAGTAACCAACCTTTCGAGGTTTTCCGAATAGTCCTATCCACGGAACTTAGTACTAAATCTTGGTCTAACTGGTTAGGATTCGTTTAAGGGTAGCTTCGGTCAGTTCCACTTGGCCAAATGCACTAGATCGAAGCCATATCTTTCTAGACATGCGATGCCCAAGCTTCCCTAACGTACTATCATCCAAAAATTTCACCAGTACCATGATTCAAGTTAAACTTGGTCTCTTTTTAACTAATCCTAATTACCCTGCCGGGTTAGTTAGTTTTGGGTTACCCTGTCGGGTAGGTTAGTTTTGGAGGTGCCAGCTATTCTGGAGCCTCCCCCTGAATTATTGGCCATTAATTTAGATTTTGGTTTTAGGCTTGTGTCGATTCTTTTTATAGTTATAGTTAACTTGGTGATAATTTTGTTGTTTTTTAAACTGTTTAGATTTTGAATTTGATTTAGGTTTGTATTTTGGATTTTGGTTTGGTTTATTTAATTTTATATAATGTATTTTTTCTTTAGGTATATAATATTGATTAAGTCCTACTTGCGTGGTCAAACACGCTTTCGGAACCCAAGCTAGATTGGTTGACTTGTATTGAGTTATTAATGATTTGAAGGTTTTATTTGAATTCGACTTATATCCTAGTCCGATTTTATTATAACATGCTTTTTGATTATTTATGATTAAGTCTAAATTTTTTGATCTTGTTGTGAATTTTTCTAACATCTCTTTTAAATTGTTTATTTCATTTTTTAATGATAAATTCTCTTCCTCAAGTGTTAGATCTTGAGTTGGATTCGAATTCTTTAATTGTTCCTTGAGGTTTTGATTTTCCTCAAGAAGTGATTTGTTTTCATTTTCTAATTTAGTTAATTTACTATTTAAACAGGAAATAATTCTAAAAATTTTTTTGTTTAAATTAAAGTATACCTCATTCGGGCCTTCGGAAACGAGTACGGACTCGTGGCTTGTTTCGGGTTCAGACCCGTCTTCATCTTCCGACTCGTTATCTGTTTCGGCTTCGCGGGCCATCAGTGCGAGGTGGCTCGATGTTCTGCTCTTCTTCCTCCGATTCGTCCGAGGAGTCGTCCCACGTTGCTTTGAGTGCCTTCTTTTTGGTTGGCTTTGGTTTGTCGAACTTTAGTTTTGGACATTCGTTCTTGTAATGTCCCTTTTTGTTGCAGCCGTAGCAAGTCACGTTCTTTTGTTCTGAGGGAGAGCTGATCTTTTGAAGATCCTTTTTGCTGAAGCTCCTCTTTCTCCTGGTGAACATTTTTCTTACCAAGTTCACCAGGTGTTCTTCGTCTTCAGAATCTTGATCGGAGTCTTCTTCAAGTTCAGGCTTGCTTTTCTTTTCTTTGGAGGAACCTGCAAATAGTGCTATACCTTTCTCGGCTCCAGCATTAGTTTGTTCGTGTAATTCTAATTCACAAAACAGCTCGTCTAATTTTAAGTTAGAAAGATTCTTAGAAATTTTGTAGGCATCCACTATTGATGCCCACAAACTATTACGTGGAAAAACGTTTAAAGCGTACCTTATTAAGTCTCTGTTCTCCATTTGGTGGCCTATTGCATGAAGCCCGTTGAGGATGTCCTTGATCCTCGCGTGTAGTTGATTCGCTGTTTCTCCTTCCTACATTTTTATATTAAAAATTTTATTTAGAAGCAGGTCTTGTTTTGTTACCTTAGCGTCGCTCGTTCCCTCATGCAGTTCGATCAGCTTGTCCCATAGCTCTTTAGCGTTTTTGTGTGGACCGACTCTGTTCAGTTCTTCTTTTGTCAATCCGCACTGTAGAGTGTTGATCGCTTTATTTTCTGTTGACGCTTTTTTCTTGAGTTCTGCTGTCCAGTCTTCAGGATCCACTAGATTCCCGGCGTTGTCCACTGGAATTTTGTAAGGTTTCGTAATGCTCATCCACTGATCGAAGTCTGTTTTGAGGTAGACCTCCATGCGCTTCTTCCAGTAAGGGAAGTCGTCCCCGTTGAAGAGTGGAGGTCGCACTGTGCTAAATCCTTCTTGTTGGGACATTCTGTGCATAGGTAAATAACCAAAAAAAATATCCCAAGACTTGGTCTTGGATTAGTAGTGCGGGAAGAGAAAAATAGAAAAAAATCTAGATTCGTGTTGCACTAATTTAAATTGATTAGTGAAATATTAAGTTAACGAAACACCAGTTTTAAAATTAATTAAAAAAAAAACAAAAACAATTCACCCTCTGTCTGATTGGTGGTTGCACCAAATCAGAGCGGTACCCGCTCTGATACCACTTGTAGGACCGTTAGATTCGATAGAGGGGGGGGGGGGGTGAATATCGATTCGAAAATACAGAGTATAAACGCAGCGGATAAAGTAAAATAGACACAATGGTTTTACTTCGTTCGGAGCCTGTGACGACTCCTACTCGAAGGCCCGTACTCCTTGAGTACCTTCGTTGGGCAATTCACTAGCAATTCAGATAATTACAATTTAAGTACAAAAAGATGCTAATGAAAACTGAAAACAAGTACCGACAAAAGGGAAAAGAACGGAGCGTAGTGTCGGAGCTTTGTTGGCGTCGCACTGAACGTTGAGCAGCAAGACCAGCAGTAGAAGAGTTCTCAGCTTGATTGATTCTGAAGCTCCTATCTGGGGCTTCTTTTATATGCTGTTCCAGGCGCCTGGATCCCTTCCGAGCGCCTGGAATGTGACGTAGCTGCACAAACCATGATGCTCCACGTGGCGACGACTCGGCTGGATAGAATTCGCCTTCCGGGCACCCGGACCACCTTGTTCCAGAAAACTCCATTTTCCTGCAAAACAAAGTTAGTCCGAGGCAAATGTATATCCTGTAAAACAGATTGTCAGCACAGTTAAAGTTCAACAGATAATTAAAAAGAGTATGACTTAGATTCCGTCTTTCCGGAATCTAGTCACGATCTCGACTTAGATATCCGAAATGGATCTAAGCGGATCGGCGCCTAATGTTCCCTTCCGGAGCGCGCTCAGTCACTCCCTTCCGGTGACTTACCTTGCTTACCGGACGTCCGGTCGGCCGTCGACCGTCTGGACTTCTGCGTCGGTCGGTCGTCGACCGCTTGGACTTCTCGCCACTATCCGGTCAGCCGTCGACCTATCTCGGACTTCCGGTCAGCCCGTCGACCCGCTTGGACTTCTCGCCAGCTATCCGGTCAGCCCGTCGACCTAGCTGGACTTCGTGCCAGACATTCGGTCAGCCCGTCGACCTGTCTGGACTTTTCCTGCACACTTGATCAAAGTGTCAGACAACAACACAACTAACTTAACCTATTTGTCATTCATCAAAATCTGGGTTAGACCGTTAGTGCTACCCGCACCAACAGAAGCAACACAACAACGCTAACTCTAGGGATTTACTTGGTATCCACCTCAAGAAGAGGTGACTAGTTCAAGGATCCACACACTCACGCACCCTCCACTATATAAACACTCCTTTTCGATAACTACTGAAGGCGGAGAAGTCCTACAATACTCTCAATACAACAAGAAACAAGTAGAAGCAAATACAAGGGAAAGCTTATACGGTTTACACAATAAACCCTAACCCTAGCTTCTTCTTCTTGTTGTAGATTCGCCTCTTGACTTGAAAATGCCTCCAAGAACCTTCAAGATCTGGCGTGAGAGTGGCTGTGGAGAAGCTCTGTGGTCGTTGTTGTCGCTGGAGAAGAAAGCCGAGAGGTCTGCCGAGAGAAACGCTCGCCAACAGCTAAATACGACGCCAACGATCGAATCCCAATCGATTGGATTGCCCCCAATCGATTTGGGAGACTTTGGATCGATCGACCGATCGATCCAGAGTGCCTCTGTGCTCATGGGAATTGCCTGGATCGATCGACAGATCGATCCAGGGCTCATCACGCAAAATTACTGCACCCAATCGATCAGCCGATCGATTGGAGGCTCCCAATCGATCAGTCGATCGATTGGGAGCCATGTTGTGCGATCGGAAATTCTCCCCAATCAATCGGCTGATCGATTGGGAAAACCTTTGTTGCGGGGACTCACCCAATCGATCAACCGATCGATTGAGCATTAGCCAATCGATCGGCTGATCGATCCAGCTCCTTGTTTTTTGCCCAAAACTAATTCCAAAGTCCCCTAAACCAACATCCGGTCAACTATGACCTGTTGGTACATCATGCCTAGCATCCGACCACCCTTGACCTACTAGGACTCTCTCACCAAGTGTCCGGTCAATCCATTTGACAACTTGGACTTTTCTCCTCGTGCCAAGTGTCCGGTCCTCCATGATCCACTTGGACTTTTACCAGATTCTGGTCAACCTTGACCTATCTGAATTTCCTTATGCATGGCTTCACTCACCAGGACTTCCCTTCTACCTAGATTCACTCGCTAGAACTTCTCATCTGCCTGGCTTCACTCACCAGGACTTTCTTCTGCCAAGCTTCACTCACTAGGACTTCACATCTGCCTGGCTTCACTCACCAGAACTTCCCTTCTACCTAGCTTCACTCACTAGG
Source organism: Zingiber officinale (assembly GCF_018446385.1). Taxonomy (NCBI): domain Eukaryota; kingdom Viridiplantae; phylum Streptophyta; class Magnoliopsida; order Zingiberales; family Zingiberaceae; genus Zingiber; species Zingiber officinale. The sequence continues at coordinate 91,664,008 of NC_056002.1, read as the reverse complement.
ACTTCTCATCTGCCTGGCTTTACTCACTTGGACTTTCCTTCTGCCTAGCTTCACTCACTAGGACTTCTCATCTGTCTGGCTTCACTCACCTGGACTTTCTTCTGCCTGGCTTCACTCACTAGGACTTCACATCTGCTTGGCTTCACTCACCAAGACTTCCCTTTTGCCTAGCTTCACTCACTAGGACTTCTCATCTGTCTGACTTCACTCACCGGGACTTTCCTTCTACCTAGCTTCACTCACCAGGACTTCTCATCTGTCTGGCTTCACTCACCAGGACTTTCTTCTACCTAACTTCACTCACTAGGACTTCTCATCTGCCTGGCTTCACTCACCAGGACTTTCCAGTCAAGTATCCAGTCAACCTTGACCTACTTGACTCTTCTTCATATCTAAACTGGTCAACCTTGACCAAAAAGAGAATTATACCAACAATTTCCCCTACATGAACAATTGTACCTGCAATCTCCATGTATTGTCTCCATGTATTGCCAAACATCGAAACCCAAACATCAAGACTCGAGCTTGAACCAATTGAAGCTCAGTCAACCAGGTCAACCTTGACTTAGGGAATATTGCACCAACAATCTCTCCCTTTTTGATGTTTGACAATACATCCTTTAAGTTAGGCTAATCTCATAGCCTAAACCTTCTTCATGCTAATATGAATGAGGGTTCCCTTCATTCTCCTCCTTTTCTAGAGGGCAAACTCCCTCTTAGGTAATAAAGGCCTAACTTAAAACCTACATTCTCCCCCTATTGACACACATCAAAAACTCTCCCCCTGAAGAGTTACCCAACGTTATTCACAACTTCACTCATTGTTCACAACATAATAACGAAGGTCCCATACCCTTCATTATTCTTAACGCTCAACCTTGAGCATATACCACCTGGTATATTCATACACGATTCAAATGAAAGTCCCATACCCTTCATTTTCATCAAATGCTCATCCTTGAGCATATTCCAACTGAACAATGAAGAAATCCACTCTCCATTGTATTCAAATGCCCAACCTTGAGCATTTATGCTAAGGAAGGTTAACCACCTTCCAAGGTGTATGAAAAATAGATTTTCATGTCCTTAAAGAGTAACTTCCCCTAAAGACATGCACGTAACTTCTGTCATTGCACCAACAATGACTTGGAATCCCTAAACCTTTAGGAAACCCAAATTTAGAAGTTTTTGAGGTTCAAAAATTCAATATTGAAATCAAACTTCAACCTAAACCTCTACTTAGTCTTCCTTGACCAATCCATCATTGTTTTCATCATGAAAACTCCCCCTAAATGTATACGAATGTGTTTTAAGGGGATAGGAATGGTTTTATAGACTAAAAATGATTCAAAATGCTGAAAATAAGCTTTCTTAGCTAAAATCAGCATTCTCAATCGATTGGAGTTGGGCCCAATCGATTGAACCTTCTTGAATCGATCCACTGATCGATTCAGCTAGTGTGGATCGATCGGTGGATCGATCCAGTGAGCTTCTGTTCGCGAGAATCTCACTCTCAATCGACCACCCAATCGATTGAGACCCTTTAGATCGGGTGATCGATTGAAGGTCTGAAGTTGCTAAAATTTCATTTCAGTCAACTTCAGAAACCCCTAGAAAATTCTACAAAATTCTAAAAATCATGAAAATTGTTGAAGACATTATTTAGGGTATATATTATCATGAAAATATAGTTTTCTATGAAAATACTTTCTATTTTCAAAGATTGACACAAACTTGAAAACTTATAAAAACTTTAGTGTTTTCTTCCAAGTTTGTGCTCAACTATTCAATGATTATTACTATCAAAAGATAGCCTTCATCAAGGTTTTCTAAAAGATATTTAAAATCATTTTCAAAACCAATGTCCAACCATGTTCTTTGGGCTAAATGCACATGACTTGTATATTAGCTTTCCTAATGATTGGAAAACACATAACTACGTGTTTTGATGACCTTAAAACTCAAAAAAATGCACTAGATCAACATCTTGAGTTTTGTTCATCATCCTAACATCTCACTTGAATCTAATGTGCACTAAAACACATACAAGTCACCTTATAATCCTTTTGTGAGATGTAAAGTTTGGTTTTGCCCTAAACTAGGGATCATGCATATCTATCTAGGCATTTTGAATTATGAACATCCACTAAGGATATTACTTGTTGATAAATGTCATTTGTCCTCAATTGCAAGGAATTAAACATAATGTGTGATATGTTATGACATACATCAAAAAGAAATAATTTTCAAAAGAAAATTCCCTATAACTACATGATGTATGTATGACATGACATGGTATTTTTGTGTTTTTCATAATAAGGCATGAGTGCAAGAATATGATATCATGACATATGATGAGCAAACAAAGCATGGCAAATTAGCATAAATAAAATATCTAGAGTAACTATCTAAGTATCCTTAAACCTTGACTAACTTAAAGTTTAAACCTAGATTGCCCAATATTTTCCAAGAAAATGCCAAAACCCAATTTTAATATTTCCTTTGCTTTTCCTACATTATGCCACTTTAAATTAAGCATATTCCTTAAATTTTGGTACAAAATACTCTTTTAAAGAGTAACAAAATTTAAGTTAAAGATTAAATTTCCTCTAATTTCCTAAGAACATACCACAATCCCAACTTGGTAGTTCTTATGATTTTCCCAAATGTGCCAATTTACTTTTAAAAACAAATGTCTCACCTTATGACACACCTTACTCTTTCCAAGAGTAAGTCATTTATCCATTTCATTTTCAAAAATCAACAATGATCTTGAAAATGCTCTCCAAGTGTCAACTTCATCATGGTTAGGTTAACTACCCTTTCACTTTGAGTTGACACTCTCTAACCCATCTAAGGGATAGAGAAAATGCTCCTAGGAACCCAAAACCTATTGGTGCTCCTTGGATGCTCTAGGTACTCATTAGGGATAACCTCCCTAGATACCTTCCTAGTGATCTTGTTAGGCTTCTTAGAAGCCTTAGTCATATTTTCTAGGTCAACTCTAGGGATTTCTTCCCTTGTGATCTTCTTTGTGACTTTCTTAGACTTCTTAGAAGTCTTAGTCACGTTTGTTGTAAAAATACTCTTAGGGATAACCTCCCTAGTATTTTTGACTTGAACATTTGAGCTAGGGTTGGTTTCATAATTATATGGAACCATATGGTAAGAAGGCATGTCCTTTTTGGTTTTAAGTTTGTATCCCAAACCTCTATGACCCTTGGATGACCCTTGTTGTGTTAAACCTAGGTTTTGCTCATTTTGCCCTTTTAGGATACTTTCCATCCTTTTTAGGGTCTTTTCCATTTTATCAAGCCTTGACCTCAAGACTTGATTTTCTTTCCATAAATCCCTAGATTTTGATTTTTCCTTAACTCCTTGAACATTTTTATTTCTAGGCATATAACTATAGTCCTTAGTGTTATTGCCTAAACTTTTATCTATCTTCCTAACCCTAGGTGTGGTAGTCTTAGTATGGAGAGCCATATGTTTTTCTTTAATGCTACCATGTTTCCTATTTTTATGGTAAATAGCATTAAAGTGATAAAAGTTGGAATTAGCATGCTTTTTACCATTTGTCAAAGGAATAGGTTCAAGAAATGATACCTTACATTTTACCTTGGAAGCTCCCCCTTGACTCATGCTTCCTCCTTGAGCCTTGACCACTTTCTTCCCCTTGGGACATTGACTCCGATAGTGTCCCTTTTGATTGCAAGAAAAATACATAATGTGCTCCTTGCTCTTCTTTGTTCCGGGAGCGATCTCCTTGGGCTTCTCCTTGCCCTTTAGTGTCACTTGACCCTTTTTCTTGGCCAATTTAGGGCACATGCTTTTGTAGTGCCTATGCCCCCTACATTCAAAACATATGATATGCTCTTTATTTTTAGATGAAATATTTATACCTTCACATGTAGGGATAACATCTTCTCCTTTGGATCCGGAGGTAGAGGCTTCCTCTTGATTTGACATTGATACTCCTTCAATATATTTGACTTGACTTGTGGAGGTGGAAGCTTCTTCATCCTCTTCTTCTCTTGACCCAGATATGGAGACTTCTTTTTCTTCTTGATCCGGTGTCAATGAAAATCGCTTCCCCTCAATCCTAGAGGTGGAGGCCTCATCATCTTCATCTTGTACATGGAACAAAGAGTATGCTCCCTCTTTGCTCTTTTCATTACATTCCTTTGAAGATAAAGCTTCTTGAACCTCTTCTTCGAAAGTTGAGCATCTCTCAACTTCGAAATTCTCCTCCTCTTGGTCTTCCTCCAATGAGTTGCCCTCTTTGGATTTTTCTTGGATTGGAACAGTGGAGGGGATCTCATGAATCGTTGCCAATTTACTTCAAAGTTCCTTAGCATCCTTGAATTTTCCAATTTGCTCCAAAATGTGGTTGGGCAATAGATTGACCAAAACCTTGGTCACTTTATCATTTGCCTCGCTCCTTTGAATTTGTTCTTGGCTCTACTTGCTCCTTTTGAGAATTTTACCCTTTGAAATTGTTGGAGCTTCGAAGCCTTCCATGAGAGCAAACCATTGCTCTATCTCCATCATAAGAAAATTCTCGATTCTTGATTTCCAAGAATCGAAGTTTGTCATTGTGAACGGTGGAGGCACCCTTGTATCGAATCCAAGTCCATCTTAGAATTCCATTTGAAGTTGAGCTTGATGAAATCTTTGACTTGAAGAATTTTGCTCCAACTTCTTCACCCTCTAGCTTTGTTGCCCCTTCCGGTGATGATTCCGGTGAAGAGCGGCCTCGCTCTGATACCACTTGTTGGGACCGAAAATGTAGCTAGAGGGGGGGTGTGAATAGCTCGGTGCGATCTCGTGGTCGTCGTTGCTTGTTTCTTCAAGATGATAACAGCGGAAAATACAAGAAGCAACACAACAATGCTAACTCTAGGGATTTACTTGGTATCCACCTCAAGAAGAGGTGACTAGTCCAAGGATCCACACACTCATGCACCCTCCACTATGTAAACACTCCTTTTCGGTTACTACCAAAGGCGGAGAAGCCCTATAATACTCTCAATACAACAAGAAACAAGAAGAAGCAAATACATGGGAAAGCTTACACGGTTTACACAATAAACCCTAACCCTAGCTTCTTCTTCTTGTTATAGATTCGCCTCTTGACTTGGAAATGCCTCCAAGAACCTTCAAGATCTGGCGTGAGAGTGGATGTGGAGAAGCTCTATGGTTGCTGTTATCGCTGGAGAAGAAAGTCGAGAGATCTACCGAGAGAAACGCTCGCCAACAGGTAAATACGACGCCAACGGTCAAATCCCAATCGATTGGATTGCTCCCAATCGATTGGGGAGACTTTGGATCGATCGACTGATCGATCCAGAGCGCCTATGTACTCCTGGGAATTGCCTGGATTGATCGGCAAATCGATCCAGGACTTATCGCATAAAATCGTAGCTCCCAATCGATCAGCCGATCAATTGGAGGCTCCCAATCGATCAACCGATCGATTGGGAGGCATTCTGTGCAATCGACAATTCTCCCCAATCGATCGGCTGATCGATTGGGGAAACCTTTGTCGTGGGGACTCACCCAATCGATCAACCGATCGATTGGGCATTAGCCAATCGATCGTCTGATCGATCCAGCTCCTTGTTTTTTGCCCAAAACTAAGTCCAAAGTCTCTTAAACCAACATCTGATCAACCATGACCTGTTGGTACATCATGCCTAGCATCCGACCACCCTTGACCTGCTAGGACTCTCTCACCAAGTGTCCGGTCAATCCATTTGACCACTTGGACTTTTCTCCTCGTGCCAAGTGTCCGGTCCTCCATGACCCACTTGGACTTTTACCAGATGTCTAGTCAACCTTGATCCATCTGAATTTCCTTGTGTCTGGCTTCACTCATCAGGACTTCTCTTCTACCTAGCTTCACTCACTAGGACTTCTCATCTGCCTGGCTTCACTCACCAGGATTTTCTTCTGCCTAGCTTCACTCACTAGGACTTCACATCTAACTGGCTTCACTCACCAAGACTTCCCTTCTACCTAGTTTCACTCACTAGGACTTCTCATCTGTCTGGCTTCACTCACCAGGACTTTCCTTCTGCCTAGCTTCACTCACTAGGACTTCTCATCTGCTTGGCTTCACTCACCAGGACTTTCTTCTGCCTAGCTTCACTCACTAGGACTTCACATCTTCCTGGCTTCACTCACCAGGACTTCCCTTCTGCCTAGCTTCACTCACTATGACTTCTCATCTGTCTGGCTTCACTTACCAGGACTTTCCTTCTACCTAGCTTCACTCACCAGGACTTCTCATCTGCTTGGCTTCGCTCACCAGGACTTTCTTCTGCCTAGCTTCATTCACTAGGACTTCACATCTGCCTGGCTTCACTCACCAGGACTTTCCAATCAAGTATCCAGTCAACCTTGACCTACTTGACTCTTCTTCACATCTAAACTGGTCAACCTTGACCAAAAACGGAATTGTACCAACAATCTCCCCCACATGAATAAATGCACCTGCAATCTCCATGTATTGTCTCCACGTATTGTCAAACATCAAAATCCAAACATCAAGACTCGAGCTTGAACCAATTCAAGCTCAGTCAACCAGGTCAACCTTGACCTAGGGAATATTGCACCAATAGTTGGGTCTTTGGCTACCCAACACCATGCTTAACCCTTTAGATCCAACATTCAATCTATCTAGGGTTTTCTCCAATTTATCAAGTTTTACCTTCAAATCTTGATTTTCCCTTTCTAGGTTCCTAAACCTAGAGCCAATATGTCCACCATGGACATTCCTAGACCTACCCATTTTTCTTGGCATATGTCTCCCCTTCTTGGGATTAATGCATTGGGTTTCCTTAGGTCTACCATTTCTAGAGTTATCATGAATGAGTTTCCTAGGGTTATGATCCACATTTACCCTACTCCTATCATAATATTTAAAACCAAAGTTATGTATGGGTAAATAATAACAATTATTTCTAGCATGCATGGAGGAGTTTAAATTTGAATTAAACTTCAAGTTAGGATATACCTCCCTTACCCTTGAAACTCCTCCTTGATTTGACCTCCTCTTCTTCTTCTCCCACTTCTTTAAATGCACAAGTTTCTTGATCTCCCCCTTCTTGGGGGCATTTGGTGTGGTAGTGGCCCTTCTCCGCACATGTGAAGCATCTAATGTACATTCTCCTCCTTTGGGATTCTTCATTCCTACAACCCTTGTTACTATTTAAATTAACTTGAATGAGTTTAGGAGTTACCTTCTTCTTACCCATTGGATACCTACTCTTGTAGTGTCCCTTCTCATTGCACCCAAAGTAAGTGATATGATCCTTTGACTTCACTTCGGTGGAGGTGCTCACTAGGTTGACTTCTTCCAAGATTTCTTCTTCATTCGTCTTGGACTCTTCTTCAACCCTTGAGGATGTAGATGCTACCTCATCTTTCTCCTCCACACTTGTGGATGGCCTTTCTTCATCCTTCTCCTCCTCGGAAGTTGAGCACTCCTCACCTTCCGGTTGCTCCTCCTCTACTTGAGCTACTAAGCCCATCTCCTTGGGCTCTACCTCTTCATGTGTAGGCAAAAGTTCTTATCCTAGAACTTTCTTTACCTTGCTCTACACCTCGTGAGTGTTCTTGTATTCATCTACATGACTTATCACGTTAGAAGGTAAATTTTCAATCAATATTGATATTACCTTTAAATTTTCCTCCGATCGTGTGGTTTGCTCCTCCGTCCAATGTCGTGGTCGGAGCTTCTTCCCTTTCTTGTCTTTCGGGACTTTGAACGGTTCCTTGATCACCATCATGGTATCCCAATCCGTGTCGAAGAAAACCTCCATCTTCATCATCCAATAGGTGATATCCCATAAGCCTCCACCTTCAAACTTTAGCGGTTCAATTAAGTCGGTCATCTTCATAGCTTCCTCGGCGGTTAGTCCGACCGAGAGCAATCTTGCTCTGATACCACTTGTAGGCGGATCGGATGGCCGACTTGAAGGCGGGTTGGATAGATGGCACCCCCAAATACTCGCTTCCTACACTTGTTAGTTTGGGCAGCGGAAATACAAATTAATATGAATACAAAAAAAAAGCTAAAGACAAGAAAGAAATCAAACCAAGCTACACGATCGTTTAACTGTTGGGTTCTTCGGGCCGCGAAAACCGCTTTTCGCGTCGCGAAAACCCTGAATCGCCCAAGCCACGGATCTCGTGCAAGGAAAACCAAACGAAAAATACGAGTACGAGTTTCATAATTTTAGATCTACTCCTAGATCTATATGTTAAGAGTTTACCCTTGAAGCGTGCCCTTCGTTTAGTCCCGCTCGTCCAAGGAAGCGTTGGATCTCAAGAGTGTCAATGTAGACACTCCTCTAGTGATATCCACACGAACAAGGAGTGGTCTTCTACCACTCAAAGATGGAGAAGAGAGCCCCAAGTGTGCTAGCACTTTTCTAGAGCTCTCGGATGGGAACAAAAAGGAGAAAAGAGAGAAATAGAAGAGAGAATCACATACACTCCTTTAGTACCCTCCTTTGTGACCTTCACTTTCCCTTGTGCTCTTGGAAACAACTCAACATCTTCTCCTCACCATGATAGCCACGACCACAGCAACTCAAGAGGAGAGGAGAACCCAAGGAAGAAGAAGGAATAATGACACCACATCAATACCCAAAACAAAAACCTCCACACCATCTAATGTGTGGCCGGCCACACCATAAAGCCCCTCATTAATGTGGCCGGCCACATTAAAACCAATTGGATGTGTAACCTCCAATGAGGTGGCATACCATTATGAGGTGGTGATGTGGCTAATGATGTGGCTAGGTTGGTCATGCCAAGTAGGATGAGTCAACCTTCATGATGATGTGGCAAGACATCAAGTCAAACTTGATGTTTCAACTTCCATTTGGTCAAGTCAAACTTGACCAATTCTCTTCCTTGTTGAGTTAAATCCAACCTTTGATTCAAGTCAATTTTAATTTAATGAATCTAATTCATTAATATAAATTGACCCAATGAATCAAATTTAAATTAGACTCATTCAACATTTGAATCTAATTGAGTCTAACTCAATAAGTCTAATTTTGAATCCAATCTTTGGTGCATCATATGAACCTAATCCAATTGGTTCATCATATGAACCTAATCTCCATCCACATGTTCTTTGTGTGTGACCCAATAGGTTCTTGTAACGTTGGCAATGTTTCTAAACTCTTTTAGAAACATAAGTAATGAGCGGCATCTAGCAATACATCATTGCTACCCAAGTTACAAGAAATGTTAAGATCCAACATCACCTTGTAACTACTAATTGTGACTCCTCACAATATGTGACATTGTCCTTCTATCCTAGACATCTAGATTGATCAATATGAGGCATAGACCGTGTCATCCTCTAATCAATCTAAATCTTGAACTCCAAGTAGACTCACTCGATCAAATGAGCTCAACATCTAATGTTGACTCATTTGGGCATGGTCATGCACTTAGTGGTCTCACTCTATCAAGAATATTGATGTCGCTCCCGTCATATGGGAGGGATAGATCCCATCTACATCACTCACATCCCTCTGCATAATTTGTTACATACCCGGTAATCGCCTTTATAGTCCACCCAGTTACGGGTGACGTTTGACGAAACCAAAGTACATAACTCCTTATGTAGGGATCCATGGTGACTTCAGGTCAAAGGACTAATAGTCATACTAATAGCCACATGAGAAAGTATATGACACTCATATAACGATCCATGATACTTTCTCATGGCGGGTCATTCAGTATACATTCTCTAATGCATACCCATGTGTCAGCTTAATATCTCTATATCCATGACTTGTGAGATCAAGTCATCGAGCTGACCTACATGCTAGTCTTATTGTATTAACATTGTCCCTGAATGTTAATACTCGACTAGGAATGATTTAGAGTAGTGTTCCCTATATCATCTCACTATCGATTCAACTAATCGATTGATATAGGTAAGAACCTTCTACTCAAGGACGTTACTATACTTACTTTATCTGGCACTAATACAAATAAGCATAATAACCAAAACCAAATGCCTTAATATATATATAAGAATATGATATACATGAGTCCATACAATCATCAAATGATTGGCTCTAGGGCTCTAACTAACAATCTCCCACTAGCACTAGTGCCAATCAGTATAGGCTCTAAGGCCTAAAGACCTAGTGTGACCATTATGCTTCCTCTGTGCCAAAGCCTTGGTCAAGGGATCTGCGATGTTAGCCTCTGTAGGTACTCTGCAAATCTTCACATCTCCTCTATCGATAATCTCTCGAATGAGATGGAAGCGCCGTAGTATATGCTTGGTCCGCTGGTGTGAGCGAGGTTCCTTCGCCTGTGCTATAGCTCCATTATTGTCACAATAGAGCTCAATAGGGTCAGCAATGTTGGGAACCACCCCAAGTTCAATGATGAACTTGCGGATCCAAGCGCCTCCTGCGCCTCGATGCGCAATGTACTCGGCCACATTGTAGAATCGACTCGTATCTGCTTGAACTCTTCCACCGCCACCATTAATGCAAAATCGAACCCATTGCGATCTATAGTCATCACGGTGGTCGGAAGCTAGCATCAACGTAACCCTTTACGGTTAGCTCATCATTGCCTCCATATATCAAGAAATATTCTTTAGTCCTTCTTAAGTACTTAAGAATATTCTTGACCGCTATCGATGACTTTCACGGATCTGACTGGTATCTGCTCAAAGCATACGAGACATCGGTCGAGTACATAGCATGGCGTACATGATCGATCCTATGGGTGAGGCATAAGGGATCTGATCCATGCGGTCTCTCTCTCTCTAGAAGAGGGACCTTGAGTCTTGAAGACTCACGCCATGTGACATCGGCAGAAATCCCTTCTTGGTTCTGCATGGCAAACCGAAGGAGTACCTTGTCAATGTATGTACTCGACTTAGGCCAAGCAATCTCTTAGATCTATCTCTATAGATCTGAATCCCTAGAATGCGGGATGCCTCACCTAAGTCCTTCATTGAGAAGCAACTCCCTAGCCAGGCTGACTGAAGCATAGGAATGTCCTTCCCAATGAGTAGTATGTCATCCACATACAATATGAGGAAGACAACTATGTCCCTACAACCTTCTTGTAGACACAAGGCTCATCTTCGTTCTTGATGAAACCAAACTATTTGATCGCATCATCGAATCGAAGATTCCAGCATCAAGAAGCTTGCTTTAGTCCATAAATGGACCTATGCAGCTTGCATACTCTGCTAGTATGTTGTGGATCTACAAAACCCTCAGGTTGTGTCATGTACACATCCTCGAGTAGGTTTCCATTCAGAAACGCGGTTTTGACATCCATCTGCCATATCTCATAGTCATGGTAGGCTGCAATAGCAAGCATGATCCGAATGGACTTAAACATCGCTACTGGAGAAAAGGTTTCATCATAGTCAATACCATGAATCTGCTTGAAACCTTTAGCTACCAAGCGACCCTTATAGATAAGTCCATCCATGTCAGTCTTTCTCTTAAAGACCCACTTACACCCAATGGGTTTTACCCCTTCAGGTGGATCAACCAAAGTCCATACTTGGTTGGTGTACATGGATTCCATCTCGGATCTCATGGCCTCTAGCCATTTCTCGGAATCTGGTCTCATCACAGCTTCCTGATAGGTGGTAGGCTCATCCTCTATGAGCATAACGTCATCATGGTCAGACAAGAGAAATGAGTATCTCTCAGGCTGACGACGTACCCTATCAGACCTGCGAAGAGGTATGTCTACTTGAACTGGTTGTTGTTCCTCAACTCTTTGTGGAACAACATCATCCACAACACTTTGTGGTTCCAGTTCAACTTCCATCGAGGCTTCAGTGCTAGGATCCGCATCTTGAACTTCTTCAAGATCGAATGTACTCCCACTAGTCTTTCTAGAAACAAAGTCCCTTTCTAGAAAGACCCCAGTCTTTGCCACAACTACCTTGTGCTGACTGGGAATGTAGAAGTAATATCCCTTAGTTTCCTTGGGATATCCGATGAAATAGCATTTGTCGGATTTGGGTCCTAATTTGTCTGAGACTTGACGTCGTACATAAGCCTCACAACCCCAAATCCTCATGAAAGACACCTAGGCATCTCTCCCAGTCCATATCCTATATGGTGTCTTTATCACGGCCTTGGATGGAACTCGGTTGAGAATGAAAGCTGCCGTGTCTAGAGCATATCCCCATAGATATGTTGGAAGATCTGTGTGACTCATCATAGACCGTACCATATCTAATAAGGTATGATTCCTCCTTTCGGATACACCATTCCACTGTGGTGTTCCAGGAGGAGTGAGTTGGGATAGAATCCCACACTCGGCTAAATAGTCACGAAACTCATGGCTTAAGTATTCACCACCTCGATCTGATCGAAGTATCTTAATACTCTTGCCAAGCTGGTTCTGTACTTCATTCTTGAATTCTTTGAACTTTTCAAAGGATTCAGACTTGTGTGTTATCAAGTACACATAACCATATCTACTGAAGTCATCAGTAAATGTGATGAAGTATCTATAACTGCCTCTAGCGCAACATTGAAAGGGCCACATACATCACTATGTATGAGTCCTAACAAATCAGTTGCTCTCTCGTTGTGCCCACTAAAGGGAGTCTTGGTCATCTTGCCTCGTAGGCATGACTCGCATATCTCATATGATTCAAAATCAAATGAGTCCAGCAAACCATCCTTATGGAGCTGGGATAAGCGCTTGTCATTTATATGCCAGAGGTATGTTTGGTTCATGTCATTTGACTTGAACCTCTTGGTATTTACGTTATAGATAGGGCTCTCTAGATCTAGAATATAGAGTCCGTTTATCAGAGGTGCACTACAATAGAACATATCGTTTAAATAGATGGAACAACATTTGTTCTTCATTATAAACGAAAATCCTTTCTTGTCAAAACAAGAAACAGAAATTATGTTCTTAGTCAAGGCAGGCACATAACAACAATCATCTAATTCTAGTACAAGCCCAGAGGGAAGAGATAGATGATAAGTTCCTACAGCAATAGCAGCAACTCGTGCTCCATTGCCTACTCGTAGGTCTATCTCACCCTTCGTCAATGCCCTGCTATTCCTCAGCGCTTGTACATTAGTACAAATGTGCGAAGCACATCCGGTATCTAATACCCACGATGAAGAAATAGAGAGGTTGACTTCTATAACATTTATACCTGAAGTAGAAATCTTATTTCTCTTCTTCTTAAGATCTTCCAGGTATTCTTTGGAGTTCCTCTTCCAGTGCCTTGCTTGTTCTTGATATAGGTGACAAAGATGTTCAACCATATCGTAAGCGCTCATCAACTCATGTTGCTTCTGAAGCTCAGAGTTCATGGTTGCGAGCATAAGACAAGACACATCTAATGCGTCATCTTGATGCTTCTTGTAAGCATCTCGGTCTGCTCGCGTGGCAGGAGGAGCCTCCGGAATAGGCTGCTCCAGAACGTACAGTTTACGTTCTTGGGTGAGAACTATTCTCAGGTTCCTGTACCAGTCCAGGAAATTTGCTCCGTTGAGCTTGTCCTTCTTAAGGACAGATCGCAGAGAGAAAATGTTCGTATTTGACGTCATGGTTATCTACAACAGAAAATTTGCAGAAATAAATATCATATTCTTTAAAATCATTTAATTAGGCCTTTAATTAAATGATGCTCCCACTGAATTCTATAATTCTTGTGGGACAAGATCCACATCATACTAACCCTTGAGTTAGCTTTGGCTAATACGCCCAAGGCTTAGTATGATCGGTAGGTAACGATTACCAATTACATCTCTATGCAACTCTTGTTTATAAAATCAATATCCGCATTTATATTAAAACTCGAGTTAGCTTTGGCTAATACGCCCGAGAGTTAATATAGATGTGATTTTGATCTATCTTTTCCAACCGTTGGAATAATGCCTATAGTTGACTCGATCCAACCGAGTAACTAGGAATACTCAATCTAATTGAGCTTGTATTCACCCATGCTTTGATAGGCGGGACCAAGATTGTCCCTCTGTACCCTACCAAGATAATATGTATTGCTCTGCTTTGGCAAATTCAACAATACATGTGATCGAGGTAGTGATAGGTATCACAGCACGGTTAGGCATTTAGAGTTGGTTCGATCGAGATCTAATCTAATCGAAAAGGATGCATCTTGTGCACGACTTAGATCTAATCTAATCGCAAGGGTGCATCATGTGCACGACTTAGATCTAATCTAATCGTAAGGCACTAATTAATTAATTACTTATTAAACATGCATCACATACACAAGTAATTAATTAACTTATTTGTGATTTAGTCATGGCCCTACTACGATCTTCTCAAGCCAATGAGAAGACCGATTGGTCAACCTAGGGTCAACAGCTTCTCCAAGATCCTCCCTTTGACCACCTTGTGTTGCTCGTGCCCGCCTCGGAACTCCGTCTCGTGTGGACCCTCCACCGCTCCAATTTGTACATTACAATTTGAAACTCGAGTTACATTCGAGTCTAAATCTAATTTACAACAAGAATATAAGAGAAAGGCACGACATAAAACACGCGCAAACACATAACGGCACGCAGGCCGTATTATGAATTACAACACAATCTAATCATATTGGGTTTTTGGGCCATGACTATCACAAAATTAATATATAATTCAAAATTATATATTTTCATAATTTTCTATAATTTTTACAATTTTTACGAGTAAAATTTCCCGGCGGTCCCGTTTAGCGGTTTCGGGCGCAATCGTGGAACGGATCCCTTGCAGGGCACCCGCGATCTAACCATCGCGAGGGTTCGTTTGCGATCCAACAGCGCCTAAACCCGCTGTCCCAAAACGATTTGGGCCGAGACATTGCTGTTTCGGAAAAATCTTCCCTGCGGGTTCGTTTTTAGCGATTTCGGGTGCGATCGCGGAGCAAATCCCCTTGCGGGGTTAGGGGCAGTACCCCTACCCACGATCTAACCATCGTGAGTTGCTCCTTTGCGATCTAATGGCACCCAAGCCCGCTGTCCCAAACGGATTGAAACGAAGCCGGTTTTGAAAGATCTTTCCGGTGGTCGAAGCCTACAAGTGCTGAGACACTTGTGCTTCGCTTCTATGGAAAAATTACCCATAAAATCATAAAAACTAATTTTACAGAAAATCACAGATGGTTTTATTTTTCATAAAAATAAAATATGAACTCCTTCGTACATACCATGGTGACTTTGTTGGGTTCTTCGGGCCGCGAAAACCGCTTTTCGCGTCGCGGAAACCCCGAATCGCCCAAGCCACGGATCTCGTGCAAGGAAAACCAAACGAAAAATATGAGTACGAGTTTCATAATTTTAGATCTACTCCTAGATCTATATGTTAAGAGTTTACCCTTGAAGCGTGCCCTTCGTTTAGTCCCGCTCGTCCAAGGAAGCGTTGGATCTCGAGAGTGTCAATGTAGACACTCCTCTAGTGATATCCACACGAACAAGGAGTGGTCTTCTACCACTCAAAGATGGAGAAGAGAGCCCCAAGTGTGCTAGCACTTTTCTAGAGCTCTCGGATGGGAACAAAAAGGAGAAAAGAGAGAAATAGAAGAGAGAATCACATACACTCCTTTAGTACCCTCCTTTGTGACCTTCACTTTCCCTTGTGCTCTTGGAAACAACTCAACATCTTCTCCTCACCATGATAGCCACGACCACAGCAACTCAAGAGGAGAGGAGAACCCAAGGAAGAAGAAGGAATAATGACACCACATCAATACCCAAAACAAAAACCTCCACACCATCTAATGTGTGGCCGGCCACACCATAAAGCCCCTCATTAATGTGGCCGGCCACATTAAAACCAATTGGATGTGTAACCTCCAATGAGGTGGCATACCATTATGAGGTGGTGATGTGGCTAATGATGTGGCTAGGTTGGTCATACCAAGTAGGATGAGTCAACCTTCATGATGATGTGGCAAGACATCAAGTCAAACTTGATGTTTCAACTTCCATTTGGTCAAGTCAAACTTGACCAATTCTCTTCCTTGTTGAGTTAAATCCAACCTTTGATTCAAGTCAATTTTAATTTAATGAATCTAATTCATTAATATAAATTGACCCAATGAATCAAATTTAAATTAGACTCATTCAACATTTGAATCTAATTGAGTCTAACTCAATAAGTCTAATTTTGAATCCAATCTTTGGTGCATCATATGAACTTAATCCAATTGGTTCATCATATGAACCTAATCTCCATCCACATGTTCTTTGTGTGTGACCCAATAGGTTCTTGTAACGTTGGCAATGTTTCTAAACTCTTTTAGAAACATAAGCAATGAGCGGCATCTAGCAATACATCATTGCTACCCAAGTTACAAGAAATGTTAAGATCCAACATCACCTTGTGATTACTAATTGTGACTCCTCACAATATGTGACATTGTCCTTCTATCCTAGACATCTAGATTGATCAATATGAGGCATAGACCGTGTCATCCTCTAATCAATCTAAATCTTGAACTCCAAGTAGACTCACTCGATCAAATGAGCTCAACATCTAATGTTGACTCATTTGGGCATGGTCATGCACTTAGTGGTCTCACTCTATCAAGAATATTGATGTCGCTCCCGTCATATGGGAGGGATAGATCCCATCTACATCACTCACATCCCTCTGCATAATTTGTTACATACCCGGTAATCGCCTTTATAGTCCACCCAGTTACGGGTGACGTTTGACGAAACCAAAGTACATAACTCCTTATGTAGGGATCCATGGTGACTTCAGGTCAAAGGACTAATAGTCATACTAATAGCCACATGAGAAAGTATATGACACTCATATAACGATCCATGATACTTTCTCATGGTGGGTCATTCAGTATACATTCTCTAATGCATACCCATGTGTCAGCTTAATATCTCTATATCCATGACTTGTGAGATCAAGTCATCGAGCTGACCTACATGCTAGTCTTATTGTATTAACATTGTCCCTGAATGTTAATATTCGACTAAAAATGATTTAGAGTAGTGTTCCCTATATCATCTCACTATCGATTCAACTAATCGATTGATATAGGTAAGAACCTTCTACTCAAGGACGTTACTATACTTACTTTATCTGACACTAATACAAATAAGCATAATAACCAAAAACCAAATACCTTAATATATATATAAGAATATGATATACATGAGTCCATACAATCATCAAATGATTGGCTCTAAGGCTCTAACTAACATTAACGTGGTTCAGAGATTGCTTGCTCCTACTCTATGGCGTGTCCTTGAGGTGGACGGCCCCTATCCATCGGTGGATTAACCTCCGGCTATCTCAAGTCGCTCCTTGTGGGTGGAGAAACTTCACCACAGCACCAACCAAGACTCTTGAGACTAGTAGACTACTAATTAGGGTTTACCACCACTAATTTCGTCAACCTTAAACCAAACTCCCAAGGCTTGGTTATATAGGCCACGGGTTGGAAACCCCGCCTACCAGGCGACTACCAAAACCATCAATCGACTGCCCTCTTGTGGTAATTCGACTATTACATCCCAACGGCTCGATACCAGTCGACTGCTAAAACTAGCAGTTGACCGCTCCATACTGGTTAAGCGAATAGAAGCATTCTGTTCACTTTCAGTCGACTACCCCAGTTGACTGTACTAGTTGGCTGGTGAAACTAGCAGTCGACTGATATCCGAGTACAATCTCTCAGCACTCGGGCTCTCACCCTTACAACGCATTTGACGCTTCCTTCGTAGCCTCGACCTCTTTCCTTCAAGCATACTTCCTTTGGCTCTCGTCCCTCGAATGCATTCAAGTCCGCGGCTTGTCCCCAATGCCATCCTTCGCGTATGCCTCGAAGTCGCTTCCCTCGACCCTTGTCCTTGCTGCCTTGTCCACGGTCCCTCAGATGTTCCATCCTTCACCAGACCCGAAGTCATCAACCTGAGTCACATGTGTATCATGTAAACCTGTACACTCATATACACATATCAAATACAAGGGTGAACCTAACTTAAACCCTTTGCCCAAATACCAAAATACATGGTCGCACAGATCATCGAGATTGCTCCAACAAATTTTCGGTGTCTCTTTCCTTTTAGTCTTTTATTTATTTTTATACAAGTGTTTGTTTAAGTTACACATTTTTATTTGTTTTTATGCAGGGGCTATTCACCCCCCACCGTCCTCCTCCTCTAGCCGAT
The DNA here is from genome assembly GCF_018446385.1 of Zingiber officinale. Lineage (NCBI taxonomy): Eukaryota > Viridiplantae > Streptophyta > Magnoliopsida > Zingiberales > Zingiberaceae > Zingiber > Zingiber officinale. The sequence continues at coordinate 91,645,817 of NC_056002.1, read as the reverse complement.
CGCCAAGGGTCCTAACAAATCGGACACCTTTTATTTGGAAGTCCAAGTGAGTCATGGAGGATCAGACACTTGGCATGAGATGGTTAGTTCAAATTGGTAATGGAGGACCGAACACTTGGCATGAAATGGTAAGTTCAAGTGGGTCACTTGGCACGGGGAGAAAAGTTTAAGTGGGTGAAAGGATTGACCGAACACTTGGTGACGAAGTCCTAGCATGCCAAGGTTGACTAGATACTAGGCATAAGAAAGTCCCAACAGGTCACGGTTGACCGGATGTTAGGCAAGGGAACCCTACACTTGAGTTAAGAAAGTTAGGGTTGGTTGACCCAAGTCCAAATCAATCAATTGATCGATTAGGATAGTACTACAAGCAAAGGTAGCCCAATCGATTAGCTGATCGATTGAGAGCTGCGCCAACCAATCAATGAGTAGTGCTTTTGACGCGAGGAGCTCAATCGATCAGTTGATCAATTGGGAGGAAATTGCAAGATCATAGTGTGCTCTCCAATCGATCAACTGATCGATTAGGCTACTCGATTAGGCTACTCTAATCGATCAGTTGATTGATTGGAGCAGGTTTTCTTACGATGATGCAAGGCAGCCGGAATCGATTGGTCAATCGATTCCGGGGTCTTCTGCCAGAGCATAGAAGACATTTAGATCGATTAGTTGATTGATCTATCTGCCCCAATCGATCAGTAGATCGATTGGGAGATGACTATTGTGCAGGTTGTGAGCTTTGGATGACTAAGATTGCTTGAATATGATGTGACAATCGATTAGGAGTAGGGCCAATCGATTGGGAGCAGGTCCAATCGATTGGGAACCCTAAAAGTACAGAGTATAAAGGTGACAACAAGATTCAAAAGCAACAACTCTTACATGATTCTTCTCCACTACTGTTCGTCATACTTAGATCTTGGAAGACAAGTATTACTACACTTTCTAACTGGTCCAGATGCATTTTCATCAACAAGAGATCAAGCAAAATGAGATTTTCATTTGTATTCTTGTATTTACTTCTTGATTCGAGTTGTATCTTTGTTGGTTAGTTGTACGAGATTTCTCTACCTCCGGATTATTTTGAGAATGAGTGTATTCCATAGTGAAGAGTGTGCTCAATGTGCTCGTGTGTGGATTTTTGGATTAATCACCTCTTCTTGAAGCGGATACCAAGTAAATCTTTTGTGGTAGCATTGATGGAGTTTGCTTCATGTTTTTCACTATAAATTATCATCGATGAAGCGAGATGAGCTATTTACCCCTAACTCCAGAGTGTCCCAACACTTTTAACTTCTATTTTCAAACACTCCATACTTTAGCTTCTCACTAACTTCAAAATAATCTTTATAAGAATCATTTTTAAATAAGCAAAAGCTCTCCCAAACACTCCCTAAGTCAATCCCTTGTAAAAGATTGACCCTAGTTTCATGGCGGTACTCTAGAAAGTCCGATTAAATAGACTTTCTCTATCACTAAAGGCCCCCTGGTCGTATAATCCAAAGCATTTCCTCTACATGGTGATCAATTCTTTATATGTAGATGTGTTTACCATACACATATTCATCAAACATGAATAAAGAACAACACAATAGAACAAGTCATAACCATATTATTGAATAAGACAATAAGCAATTTATGATTCATGCATCAATATCATATCATAATTACTTTCTACATCTTAGATCAGGAGAATATACTCCATTGAGAAGGGAAACACACCTAAGAGATAAAGAAATAACAATTTACAACTCATTACATAAAATAAAGAGAAGAGAAATGTTTATTCATGAATTCTGGTGTTGTTGGATGTATTCTCTTATTCCAAATGTGGATGGATCGTTAATAGCTATTGTAGGTGGAACTGTCATTATAGAATCTAAATCAGATAAGACAGTCTTATAGCATATGCGGCTGAGTCATATGAGTGAGCGTGGGATGCTAGAGATTCATAAAATAAATTTATTAAAGGGTGTCAAGACGTAAAAACTTGAATTCTGTAAGTATTGTGTTCTTGGAAAAGAAAGTAGAATGTAATTCAAGACTGCCACACAAAAGACAGAAGAAATTTTGAACTATGTTCATATAGATCTTTGGGACCAACTAATGTAGCATCACGTGAAGGACATGTATATTTTGTGAGTTTCATTGACGATTACTCACAGAAAGTCTGAGTATAATTCATGCATCATAAGTCAGAAACTTTCTCAAAGTTCAAGATGTGGAAAACTAAAGTAGAGAAACAAACGAGAAAAAAGATCACAGTCTTAGATCGGATAATGATACCGAGTATAGATTCAAAGTTCTAAGAAGTTTGTGAGCAGCATGGAATCAAGAGACACTTCATGGTTCATAGGATACCATAACAAAATGGTGTAGTGGAAATGATGACCAAAATAATAATCGAGAGATTTCGATATCTCAGGTTAAATGTAGGGCTTGCGAATAACTTCTGGGAAAAGACAGTAAACATGACATGCTTTTTGATCAATCGATCAATGAGGGCAACACTAGATGACAAAGTTTGAGAGGAGATGTAGAAAGGAAATCTAATTGATTACTTTAATCTGAGAGTGTTTTAATGTCCAGTCTATATGCATGTTTTTAGTGAAGGCGGATTAAGGCTAGATGCAAAGTTTAGACAATTATTTTTCTGGATTATTGGAAAGGGGTGAAAAGTTTCAAGTTTTATGATATGAAGGAAAATAAGATGATAATTAATAGAGATGTTGTATTTTATAAAGAACCATGTTACAATGCACTAAGGGGGAAGAGAGATAAATACCAGAAAATAACAATAACAATAAGGATATTGTACAAGTGGAGCTAGAAATCCATGATCTTGGTGAAACTAACTCAAAACACATGGAGCATCAGACTATAGCAACAGAAAGGATCAAACATGCAATCAAACCACCTACTAGGTATGGTTTTGAGGACTTGGCATATTATGTACTTATTACTAGTAGCAAAGATCCTATTATTTTTTTAAAAGGCAATACACAGCTTAGACAAGGATAAGTGGATGAGTGTTATGTCAGAGGAGATAGAGTTATTGCGTAAGAACCAAACATGGAATCTGATGGAGTTTTCTAAAGAAAAGAGGACTATAGGATGTAAGTGGATGTATAAGAAGAAAGAAGCCTTCTCAAAAAAGGAGGAGAATTTCAAGGCTCAACTAGTAACAAAAGGTTATTCACAGAGGAAGAAGATTGACTATGATGAAATATTTTCTCTAGTAGTTAAACATACATCTATCAGAATAGTGTTGGCCTTGGTAGCACATCATGCGTTGTAGTTGGAGTAAATGGATGTGAAGACAATATTTTTTTACGGTGATTCGAAGGAGTAGATTTACATATCACAACCATAAGATTTTAATCAGTTTGAGTAGGAGCACTTAGTTTGTAAATTGAAAAAGTCACTTTAAAGGCTAAAGCAATCTCTAAAACAATGGTACAAGCATTTTGACTTTTGCATAATTCAGAATAAATATATAAAATGTGAGTATGACTGCTGCATTTATGCGAGGAGCTAATGACAATTCACTTACCTTCTTGTTATATGTTGTTTGATGCAAAAAGTATGACTAAGTTAATAAATTGAATAGGTTGCTAAGTAAGGAATTTGGCATGAAAGATTTAGGTGTAGCTAAGAAGATTTTTGGGATGAAGATACAGAGTCTCTAGAAGATTATGGCTATCTCAACGGAGTTATGTTAAGAAGGTATTGGACAAATTCAACATGGGTAATGAAAGTCTGTAAGTCCATCTCTGACACATCATTTCAAATTATCTCTTACACAGCGCCTAAGGACAGATAAAAAGATCCAAGATATGTTAAAGGTTTTATATGTCAGTGCAATTAGTTGTCCGATGTATATCATGACTTGCATAAGATTTGATTTGACACAAGCTGTTAGTAAGGTGAACAAGTTTCTTTCAAATCATGATTAGTGGCATTGACATGTGGTCAAGTGAATTTTCATATACTTGAGGAATACTACAGATTATGACATTGAATTCAGCAGACAACAAGGTCATCCTTCAGTTATAGGATATGTGGATGCATACTATGCAAGAGATATGGATGATAGAAAGTTCAATATAGGATATATGTTCTTTATTGAGTCCACTATTAGTTGGATGTCGAAAAAGCAGATCCAAGAAAGCATTGTGGCTTATAGGGTTGATATGAAAACTGAATGTTTAACAAGATGGAGTTAAATTGTATTGCGATAGCCAGAGTGCTATCTATTTGGTAAAAAAATCATATATATCATGTGAGAATCAAGTACATTGATGTAAGATTTTACAATATCAGAGAGCCGATTTCTTTTGGGAAAATACTATTTAAGAAGGTCCACACTTCTGAAAACGTTGCAGATATGTTAATAAAGTCATTTACTATAGAAAAGTTCAAGCATTGCTTGAACTTGATCAATTTCTCTAGTTACTAGAGGGAGGCAACCCAGACTCAATGTTCTAGGAGGAGTTCTTCTTAGATGCTCATAGTTCTTCAAAGGGGTGGATATTCGTCAAAATAGAGATTATTGGGGATGATTCGTATTTGGCCATCACGGGGCAAGGCCGTGCCATTAGACACGGCAAGGCCATGCCTACTTCTGAGGTATGAGGCATGACCATGTCATGGGTCACAACTTGGCCATGTCCGGATTTAAGGGGAGCGAGCAAGCCTGTGGCACAACTATGTCTAAGGGCACGATATGATTGTGCCCCATTCCTGTGCTGGATGCACTCAGATTTAGATTTTTTTTATTTATTGGATATTTTTAACCAAAATATCATGTGATTCCGTCCGGAAGCTGAGTCGGATAGAAGCCGGTCGCGCTGTCATCGGGGTTGGCAGAAAGTCACTACGATGCCTAGTCGATCTGGCATGTGCCGAAAAAGCTTACACGAGTGGATGCCGAGGGGTGATGACGAAGCAAGGGTCCTGCGCACACTCGGATGAGCCCACGAGTTGTAAGAGACCAGAAACTAGGGAAAAAGTCCCCGGGTTAGGCCCTCCGACGCTCAAGTTAGGTACTTTTTCCCCAGAAGCACAGAGAAAGGATGAAAAGTGAAAGACGAGTACGAAAAGACGAGTGAGCGTACCTGCGTAAGGGACAAAGCTTCCCTTTTTATACTGCAAAGGATGCTTCTGGAGTCTGACGGGTGTCAGGGAATGTCGGATGTCAGACTTTGTCTGGCGGTGAATGACATGAGGTGTCCTCCTATAGGTTTAGGAGGGAATCAGCGGGTGGTGAGCACCAGACTGTTAACATATTTCTGACAGGCAGTGATTATTCTCTGACAGGTTATTTACGATTCTCTGGCTTGCTTGTAGTATAGTGCATGCTTGCCCTAATCTGTTAACCCTGGGGTGGGCTCCTGTGCCTGTCGGCCTCGCTTTGTGGGTGTAGACCTATATTTCCTAATCTGTGTTTGCCGCTTCACAAATCCAGATATGTACACTAGCCCTGTCTTGCTTGTCCTGTCTTGTGAACTCTTGACCTGTCTTATCTTGTATCTTGACCTGTATGCCTTGGTTTGGTTCCACTTATCCTGTGCCCCGACCTGTACGCCTTAGTCCGATTCTGTCTGTCCCAACCTGTATGCCTTAGTCTGATTCCGTCTATCTCGACCTGTACGCCTCCGTCCGATACTGTCTGTCCCAACCTGTACGCCTTAGTCCGATACTGTCTGTCCCGACTTGTACACCTTAATCCATGTATCCTATGTCAGAAATCTCGATCTGTATCCTTAGCTTGCACATCCCGACCTGCACGTTGTGATCCAGGTATCCTGTGCCGCAAGGCTATAAATCCTTACCTGTATCCTTGGTTAGCACATCGCGACCTGTACGCTTTGGTCCTTGTGTTCTGTGCCGTAAGGCTATAAATCCTGACTTGTATCCTTGGTTGACACATCCCGACCTGTACGCTTTGGTCCCTGTGTTCTGTGCCACAAGACTATAAATCCTGATCTGTATCCTTGGTTAGCACATCACGACTTGTACGCTTTGGTCCCTGTGTTCTGTGCCTCAAGGCTATAAATCCTGACCTGTATCCTTGGTTGGCACATTCCGACCTGTACACTTTGGTCCCTGTGTTCTGTGCCGCAATGCTATAAGTCTTGTCCTGTATCCTTGGTTGGTACATCCCGACCTATACGATTTGTCCCTGTGTTCTGTGCCCCAAGGCTATAAATCCTGACCTGTATCCTTGGTTAGCACATCCCGATCTGTACGCTTTGGTCCCTGTGTTTTGTGTCGCAAGGCTATAAATCCTGACCTGTATCATTGGTTGGCACATCCCGATTTGTACGCTTTGGTCCCTGTGTTTTGTGTCGCAAGGCTATAAATCCTGACCTGTATCATTGGTTGGCACATCGCGACCTGTATGCTTTGGTCCCTGCGTTCTGTGCCGCAAGGCTATAAATCCTGATCTATATCCTTGCCTCTGAGTTCCTACTCGACACATAGGTCTAACCTCGGAATGCCACCTGTGCTCGGCTCAGACCATCTTGTGCTCGAGCCCTTTGAACTCTACATAGACCGGACTTTTGACCTCCATGTAGGCCAAACTTTTGATCACCACGTAGGCCTGACTTCTGACCGCCACGTGGGCTTGACTTCTTACCACCGCGTAAGCTTGACTTTTGACCATCCCATGGACTTGACTTCCGACCACGTCATCTTTCTGACCCCACGATCATGCACCGTATTATCATGTATAACTTAGACAGTATATATAGGATCATTATAACTTAAACCTAATTCAAATATAAAGTTTTTGGTCATTTATGAACTACGCACATCATCCTAATTTAAATAGGATCATTGTTTTGGTCGTCTCTCCTCTCTCGATTTTTCTTCCTTTTTAATTTCTTGTTCAACCATTCTTCGCTATTATTACGATGCGATCTTAACCTATATGATTATTTTATATATTATATCAGTTTCTTTCAAGAAAAAAAAAACTTGTATGGGAATATATTTTTTAGTGTTTTTTTATGTTAAATCTTAATTTTTTTTTCTTTTTTCTATGGTTAATTTATGAGAAAAAAGTCTCAGCGGAATAAAAATTGTAAAATATGAATTTATTAATTGATTATTTGCTTAAAGTAAAATTAAAATTGATGAATGACGTCACTGTAACAGTTGGAGTCCGCCGTAGAACTCCTTCTCGAACGCCTCCATTTCCGCCTGCGGCTTCACCAACCCGATCTCCACGCCGCCCTCCTCTTCCCTGCTCTCCGCCACTGCCATGGCGCTGGTCTTCGCGATCGACGTTATCTCCACCTTGCTCGGCCTCCCCCACCCGAAATCCACGTCGTACACCTTAAACTTCGGCGACCCGGCGACGCTCAGCGGTTGCTCGGCCACCAGTGCCTGGTACCTCTTCGGCAACTCCTCTGTAAATGCCTTAAAAGGTCCTTCTTTGAACGCCTCGATGGATTTTCCGATTTCTCTCGCGGCCGTCGCCACCCCGTCTTTGCCTGTGAGGTCGCCGATCTCCGACTCCACGAGGCAACCGCTGAGACAGTTGCCGAAGTATGCCGCCGGGACCGGGGGTTTCAGCCTTCCCCTGCAGTCGGCGACGAAACCCATGAAAGCATGCTTGCCCTTGTCGTTTTTTGGCCGCCGTGTTTTGACGTGGCAAACCCACGCGTAGGCGTAGGCGACCACCACGGTGGAGCAGTGGAATGAGGCGCCGGCCGCGCCTCCCGTCGCCAACTCCTTCAATTTGTCGATGTGTTTCTTTGCGATCGTGAAGGATTCGAGGACGGCGTCAGGCGACGTGGTTTGGTGCAGCATGGTCTCGATCGTTTGATCGGTCGAAATCCCCTTGTAGAAGAAGGTGTAGAGATCGTCGGGATCGGAAATGAAGCTTCTCTCCAGCACCGGCGGAGCCACCTGTGCTGCCCCTGCGGAAGCGGCTGCCGCCGCCCACGCCGCCACGAACCGCATCGAACTCGACCCATCGCAGGAGGCGTGGTGCACAGAAACGCCGACGGCAAGACCGCGGTCCGGGAAGACCGTAGCCTGCAGTGCCAGCAGCCGCAACCCGTCTCCGCCATCGCGGGGAAGCTCCGGGAGCAGGGGAACCAGCATATTTACGAGGCGGGGGCCGCCGCCGGAGAGCTCGTGGAAATCGCCACCGTGCTCGGCTACAGTGAAAGAAACAGAGTCGCCATCAGCGTAGTGAATGTCGAAGCCATCTTCACGGGTAGGGGAGCGGCTGATCTTGCCAGCGAGGGGGTAGAAGCTACGTAGTGTGACGGCGAGGGAAGCCTTGAGGGAGGGGACGATGGAGTCGACGAAGTGGGAGGTGGAGACGCCGGCGAAGGGGTAGAAGAAGAGGCGTTCGACCGTTCCGGCTTTCAGCCAAATCAAGTCGAGGTAGGTAAGCGGCAAGGTTGACTCCGCCACCGCTCCCGGCGGCGGAGAGACTTGACATCTCTCTATAACTCGGAGCTCCGGCGGTGACATACTGCTGGAGGTGGATCCACGAAGAACTGGCGATGCAACAACCCAATGAATGCACTCTAAAGAAGAAAAGTCGAGACTTTTAGAGCTCGTGGAGGTGGAACGCTTGGCGTTGGAGTCGCCGGCGGCCGGCTGAAATCCCAATCTTTTGTATTTGGATTATTCGAGCGCCTGCTGGAAATCCCAATTATCTTTTCTACAAGTGCTTATCAAATGGAGTTGGAGGAACTATCAAGATATTTATATGGTTTAGTGAGGTGATCAACAATAATAATTTTATATTTGAGTTAATAAAGGTTATAATGGTATTCGACAGCTTTAAAAGTTTATGTTAATTTATAAGTAGGTCGTACGTTTATGAAATATTTGAATACATATATTCATCAATAACGTTAGTTAGTAATAAATAAATTTATATTATCAAGTTTATTAATCAATTAAATAAATTTAAAATATAAAAAATTTTAAACAATTTAATAAATTTGAATTGAGAGTTTGAATAAGCTCATTAAAAAAATCAAATTAAATTTAAACAATTATTTTAATAATTTAATTTATTTTAAGCTCGATTTAGTTTATCAAATAATATTGATAATCAAGTTAGTTTTAGTTAGAGAGTAATACGAGGAAATAGGAAAGAAAATGCGAAAGTAGGAGAAGAAATGGAAGTGAAACCTAAAAAATTGAGTGATGGAATCCCATTCAGAGTGGTCTCTATTATAAACACCTCGTCTTCTCTTTTTCTTCTTTGTCCTCTTCCAATCGCTTCCCATCCATCATCCCCTGCACTTCTCTCTCTTCGCTTCCCTAGAGCGACGCCCACAATCGCATCATCATTTCGATCGACTTCCTCTGAGCCGGCAAGGAAGAGGGAGCGAGATGTCTTCTCCCAGCAAGCGCCGCGAGATGGATCTCATGAAACTGTAGATCGCTAGCGGGAGAAAAAAAAATCCCGACTTTGATCCTAAAATATTCTTTTGTTTTCTTTTTCTTTTTTGATGGAAAAAAACTTTTTTTTTCTTTCCCCGATCCTTGTGTGTAGGATGATAAGTGACTATCAGGTGGAGATGCTGAATGATGGGATACAAGAGTTCTTAGTGGACTTCCATGGCCCGAACGATAGTATATCATCTGCCACTGATAAATTTTTGTTGCTTTTATCCCTTCCCTTTTGCTTGTTTTTCCAAGATGCTGTGCCTGCTACGGATCAGATTGTCTACTACAAACCTAAAGATATCGCCACTTTGCATTATTCGGAGTTCCTAATCCAAGTAATTGGATTTTAGTTGGTCGGAAGTGTTTGTATAAAATAGTTGAGACAAAATTAGAAATTTAGCTTCAGATGATCACATAGCTTTACCTAGTTTCCACTTTGGTTTCTTTTTCTTTTGCTTGGTTTAATAGAGAGGCTTTTCCCATGCCTGATCTTGGATATGCAATAAAGGTATAAGATCCATTGAGCCGACTTCCATATAACATAAATAGTCGGGAGAGAGACTTGTTGATTTTGCTCCTAGTCATCAATTTCTTTGGTTTGTTCGTACTTAGCTGCACATTAAAAATGGCTTATTGTGGTTGCTGAGATTATTTAGTTTGTTCTGCCATAGATATGCATTCAGAATTGCTATATGAAATTTGATTTTGGATTATATACTAAAAGACTATGTTTTTGCTTTCCAGAGCTTGATCATTTCTAATGAAATTTAAAGTTTATGATAATTCAATATTTGTTGATTAGCATGTCTCAGGTTTTCCTCACTCGCAGCAAGATGATACTATTTTATGCTTTATTGTTGTTAATGGCAGGTCTTTATCAGGGAGGAGTGTGGAGAGTTAGAGTGGAACTGCCAGATGCTTATCCTTACAAATCTCCCTCAATTGGCTTTGTTAATAAGATATATCATCCTAATGTTGACGAAATGTAAATCTTTTACTTCTCTACACTATCAGCCCACTATTCTGGACAATGATTTGAACATCAAATTTCTGCACTTAACACTTAATTTTTCCTTGCTAATATCTCAGGTCCGGTTCAGTTTGTTTGGATGTTATCAACCAAACTTGGAGTCCTATGTTTGGTATTGAACTTTCCTTGAATATCTTTTTCAATGATCTTTACGGTGGCATATAATTGGATGAAATTCTAAATAAATTTTTGTATTTTCTCTGGCAGATCTTGTCAATGTGTTTGAAGTTTTTCTCCCACAACTTCTTCTATATCCAAACCCTTCAGATCCTTTGAATGGGGAGGCTGCAGCACTTATGATGCAGGATAAACCTGCTTATGAACAAAAAGTGAAAGGTGATGGATTAGCTATGCTTAATGTGCTTGTTCTTAGATTTCAAAGCTCATGTGCACGTATTGCCTCTCATATATCGATCTGATTTCTTAGATTTTAGGGCCTTTGTTTTGATAGGCAAGCACATTATTCTTTTTGAAGATTATCAGCGACCAGCTGCATTATTCTTTTTGGTGCATCGCGCGCGTGTGCACGCATGCACGATAGTTCTGACCATGATGTGTTCTGATATTAGATCTGAATGGACAAATAAATCAGCAAGGAAATCCAATATCTATTCAGATTTGATATTTGTTAGATCTGATTTGGTAGTAGCTAAAATGAATGAAAGTTAATCAATTAAGTTGTTTTTTTATTGATCGACATTTTTTGAAATGTTTGAAAGATTGTTTGACTATGAGTATATGCAACAGACGATATTGGGATTTACTTGTCATTTCCTCCCGACTAACATGGTGAAGTCATAGTTTGCTTCAATTGCATATCTTTGAAGTAATTGCAACAATCGCTTGTTCAAATAACAATCGTATGCTGCGAGTGCTTCACTTATCTTGCATTTATATAAATCACAGAGAATAGTAAATAACAATTGCTCATGATTCTTTTTCCTGAAATTTCCATTATGATCTGGCTTTGAGTTTATCTTGCTTATGACTAATATCAACAAGTTATGGTTTTTCTGTCTCGTATTTGTATCACCGTTGGAAACTCTCAGGATTTGTTAAGTTCGAGTTGCTCGACTCTATGTTGGATATCCTACATGGGTGTGGATCCAAGTGTCCACATTTCTAAACCAAAGCGCACACAGAATGTCTAATGACAGCATTTGTATAGGACATGGGAAGGGTGTTCCTATCCCATTCAAGAATCATCATATTTTTATCGTTCCTCTAGTTTTTGCATAACGAATAAATCATGCAAACTCTTCGGCATGTGCACATAGATAGAGGGAGTAGTGCCGATATTTCAAATGACACATTGGATATGACTATTTGTGACTTATTTAGTTTGTTATCCTCTTGTTTTCCAGAATACTGCCAGAAATATGCGAAGCCTGAAGATGTTGGAAATGCTTCAGATGACAAATCGAGCGATGAAGAACTGAGTGAAGATGATGGTGGGTGCGATTCTAGTGATGAACACGTTGTGGGAGAACCTGATCTTTAATAAGGGATTCTATGTTTCCTCTATATTTTTATTTCAACTACTTGCACCAAAAAAAAAAACAAAAATTCAAACTATTTTATGGGATTGCAGTTGTAAACTCGTAGCGTGTGAATGGGATCCCAACAATTGAATGCACAAATTGCCATTTTCTTTATTCTTTCTGTACTGATTGGCTTGGTCCACTTCGATATTATATTATTTTTTAAATTAATTTTTGAAAATAAAATATCAAATATTAAAAAATACTTCGAATATATATATATATATATATATATATATATATATATATATATATATATATATATATATATATATATATATCGCTATGTGAAAATAGACATTAGAATTCGTCACTTTTAATTTTTCTAACATTTTATTTCGTAATATGTATTTGATAAAATAATAAATAATAAAATAAAATTCATATATAAGTGATGAAGTTAATAAATTTGAATTGGTTAAAATTTTTGCTATGACTTGAATCAGTTTATTATTTTTTTCACCAATCCTAAAATCTAATTTCCACCGATAGAAAGCACTTAGCGTTTCTCCTTCCCATTTTCCCTCGATGGTATTGTTGTTTGCGCCCCCCAGATGAGGTCTGCCCTGGTCCGCCCCTGGACCTGGGACAGTGATTGGAAGGATCTTATGGTCTCCACCTGCTTAGCAGGTGGGAATCATTGAATCTCTCAAATCACTGCAGTGGACTAGGGCTTGGTTTGCTAAAAGCGGACCAAAGGATCCCTGCTCCCCCCTCCCTCAACATTCTCGTTTCACATCCCCTTGACAGGCTTCTCTTTTGTGTTTTCCCTCGATGACAGGCTTCTCCTTTGCGTTTTCCTCGACGGTAGCCTTCTCCTTCGCATTCCCTCCCCACCTCCAGACGACAGCCTTCTCCTTCGCGTGTCCCCCCAACGACAACCTTCTCCTTCATGTTTTCTATCGACGATAGGCAGTCTTCTTATTTTTTCCTCGATGCAAAGCCTTCGCATTGAGACGCCTTCACTTCTCCTCTCTGCATGATAGGTTTCTTCCCTCTCCACACCCTTCTTTCCTTTCCTCTCTCTGCTTACCATTAGAGTTCTTTTTCTCTACTTAAATCTTGCTTTATACTATGTTTGATGAGTAGGATATATTTCTATGCTCATTATATATATATATATATATATATTCTAATTTTTGACATTATTTTATAATTTTATAGGGAAATTTTGATGAACTATAACTAAGACTTGAATCAAATTAAATGAACTCAATGCTATGATTGAGAAGAGTTGGTCCAAGATTTGAGAGGTTTATCAAGGAAGAGATTAGATTCACCATCCAAAAGAGATTCACAACTTTAAAGAGTTGGTTCAATTGAAATGGTTCAAGGTTCGATGGGATTAGCTTAATGAAGAGAAATGGATCGGTTCATCTCTTCCTGCCACTAGTTCAAGAAAAGGGGGCTCTTTTATTATTTGGTTCTCTCGGGACGGTCTAGTGGCTAGCGCATGAGGTGTTACCACCATAAGGTCTGGGGTTCGAATCTCGACAAAGTCGAGGTAAATGTCTCCCTTATGTGTTAGTCACTATTCCAAAGGCTAGTAGTCGCCCGTGATTTACCTCCTCCGTGTTGACCATGAGACGGATTGACGGGGGCACCAAGGAAAGGGGGGGCTCTTCTTCCCCTCCGCGTATAGAGAGGTGGAAAAAAAGAAAAAAAGAAAAAGAAAAAAAATGTGGATCTCTTCATCACGCCAAAAACCCCGACGTCACCTCTGCCCTTGCTCGTCCATCCCTCTTCACCACGGCCGACGGCCACCTTCATCACCACCACTGTCGGCCACTTCTTCCTCCTCATCCACCTCACCTTCTTCCTCATGGCAACTCACGGGAGACACCAACACCAGCCAAGGACCTCACGCCATTTCTGCCCAACGCTGCTGATGGTGTTGAATGATGGTGTTGAATGTAGATATTGCGTAATACGGTACATGAAAGAGATAGTCTTGGATGAAGATCCATAATTTGAGAGGAAGGTGAATTTTTTCTTTATGAAATATTGAGTCATTTTACATTGACTCTCAAACTTCTATTAATTTTTCAGTTTGAAGCATAAAAAAATAAACAGTATTATAATAAATCTCAGTATGATGAAGTTAGAAGTTAATGGGGCAAATTCGTCTACTTCTATATGAGTGCTTAAGTGTAAACTGTTATATAAATTTTAGATTGTATTTAGATATTTATAGATACACAAGACTTTGAGTTATGATTAAACATGTCTTTTATGAATACACTTTTGAGTTATATTTGATAAAAATTTGTGATATATTTGTTCAATTTTGACAGTGAAAATATTGTGTTATAGTAAAATATTATGATATACACTCTTGGCAATTACAATTGTATTATAGTAAAATATGGTCAATTACTTCAATATTATGAATAAATGATGAAGTAATACAACACAAAAACTTTGATAAATTTAAATAGTGACACAGTTAAAAAAATTATTTACTTCGACACTAATCAAATTTGTGAAGTCGTTCATATAAATTACTTCGGTAAATTAATTTTTTTGTTGTAGTAGAATATGCTCTTTTACTTCTATACTACAATGAAGTAATACAATAAAAAAAATACTTCGATCTAGCTAAATTATGCAGAAGTAAAATTTAACATTTATTGCACCAAAATATAAAAATTATGAAATCGTATACATATTTTACTTCATCAATCAATATAACCTATGAAGTAATATAGTATCAACTACGGTACTTTTACTTATCTTGATGAAGTAATAAAATTTTTTATTTCGAAAATGGTTTGATTATGAACCGATATTGGACCGGTGATAGATCGATAATTGTGTGACGAAGTAATAAATTGACCCTTTTACTTTATATACATATACAGATTTGATATGCTAAGCCACGCTTTGTGCGTGACCGTGAGCGATGCGCAAACGTGGCGTTGTCATCTCGATTTCTTTGCAAAAAAATATTCCTTTTATTCTCTCTCCTTTCCGCCTTCTATTCAAATCGGCGACGAATTTTAAATTTCCCTCGCCACTCTCTCTCTCGCTCTCGCCTCTTCCTTGGTCGCTGTCTTCCTTCGCAGCGTATTCCCACCAGGCAAGCAAAAGTAAAGGCGCCGCAAGCTACTTGGACAACTTACAATCACATGCTTGTTCTCGAGTTGGTTGGAAGTTCGAGAAACTACCACCGAACACATACACTACATTGGTTTGCTTACCAAATTCTCTCTAATCTGTCGTAAGATTTTCTCCACTCCACTGTCTAGTTTTCAACTTGTACAATGAAATATCCTACAACGAACAAACCCTAGCTATTTTCTTACCAGCTTTTGCTTATATCATTTGCAAGGAACTGTCCAATCATCAATTCTCACATTTCATAACCAATGGTAATTCGTTTCATTTTAAGTTGTATCGTGATCCTACTATATATTAGAAAGAAGGAAGAATTTATGCTACAACGTGCTAGGTCGACGCCTGCTACAAACGCCTGCATGCTGCAACCACTTGGACAATTAGCTGCTACAACATTTAGCAGCTAATTATCCAAGTGACTGCTACAATATGTAGCAGATACTTGGTAAGCCATTTCATTTTAAGTTGTAATTCCCTTGCCTCTAATCCTATTATTAACTATTTATATGTGATTATCTTTATTAGACGTCTCGGTTGTTACACTGTTAATTAATTCCATGGTTAGCTGCTACAATGTTGTACCAGTTACTTGGAATGATAGCTGCTACAATGCAGTAACAACTAATTCGACTGTTACCTGCTACAACATTGCAACAACTACTTGGAATGATAGTTACTACAATGTTATAGCAGCTAATTCGACTGATAGCTGCTACAATGTTGTAGCAGCTACTTGGAATGATATCTTCTATAATGTTGTAATAACTAATTTGACGGTTAGCTACTACAACTTTATTGTAGCTATTTGGAATAATAGCTGCTACAATGTTATAACAACTAATTCGACGATTAGCTTCTACAACGTTATAGCAGCTACTTGGAATGATAGATACTACAACGCTGTAGCAGCTAATTCGATGATTAGCAGACCATCTTTAAAAATCAATAAGTGCTCAAGACACAAATAAGAACACAAAAAAATCCTTAAGGAAAAATAATCGACCGGGAATAAGAATTAGAATTCGCCCTATTTTGAATTTCATTAATGTATGATAAGATTAGCGTGCAGAAGCACATTCCTGCATCCCTTCAAACTCTATTGCACCTATGATTATTAGAGATATAAAGGTTGTTAGGAAGATTGAATCTCTCTTTTAACTCCCGTCACAAGCACGACATCTAGGGCAAAGATGCCCTGCCTGCCTCGTTCCTCTCGTTCTTCTTCAAGCATGAGTTGGGTTTGCCTCAATTCATCTTGGGATAATTATAGGTTTTGCTGTTATTGTGCAATTACCTCATCTTTAGATTGCGCTTCCTGAAGTGCGAGGGAAATGGTGGAATCATACTTGATCTTCCAATACATTCTAGCTTGTCTCTGACTGTCTAGATTTGAATATGCATTTGCTTTTAAGGCTAGCTCAGCATGAACCTGGGACTTAGCAGCTACCCAATGTTTCTCAGTTTCCTTTCGAAGAGAGCACTTCACGTCTCTATCTTGCAGCGCCTATGCAAGAGCTGTTTCTTTTTTAGCAAGCAGTAGATTCAGTTAGTTCATCTATTGGTGAAGTTGGAGTTCATCAGATTCCAAGTTAGGGGTCATTAGTAATAGAGGATTTGGTTAAAGGAGGAATAAGGAGATAAACTATTACTGATAGGGTGTTACCATTTTTAAAGAGAGATTAAAAACATTAATAGCATTTAATCTATTGGGAAGATAGATCATCTTTCTCTTGGGAAAAGAGAATCAAGAGATAAATGAATTAGCACAACAAGGTATAATAACTTAACATGGAACTTTGTATTGTCATTAATAATCATACAATCAATGATAGAACTTCTAGACTTTTTACTATGGATTCGCCATAAGAGATGCATTGAATAGACAAATTTTTACTTGTCTTGTCTCGTGGAGGTGCCGGATTGTTCCTCCCACCCCAGATAGGGGCGTGTGGCTGAATAACAGTCTGGACAAAGATGAGATACTTACTCCATCCTCCTACGTTTATGAGACTTACCTTCACAAGTCTATGAAAGGGAGGCTATCTCCGAGTTGGCTCAGTTTAATTCATCTTGTAAGGACCTTATTTTATCTGCTTGCTGCTCCAAATCTTGTCGTTGTTGCGATATTAGTCGACCATCTTCTTGGGTCTTCTTTATCAAGATGGTGATCGCGGAAACATGCCTCAATCCCAAGTCATCCAGTTCGGCGGTCCTTTGCTCTAAGTCCAGATAGGTTTTTTTCCCTTAAGGCGACCTCAACTCGAATTTGGGAATGAGCAGCAGATAGACGCACCTCAAGTTCTTACTGTTGTGAGTGATGAAGATCCAGAGCTTGTATCATCTCTACTAGGGATCACTCTTTCTTGGATAATAGTTGAGCCCAAGGAGGAAAATATGAATTCGTAGCTCTCAGTAATATACCCAGGAGAAGATGGAGAAAGAAAAGGTAAGATCAGTGCAGTGAGTACAAACCAAGGTCAACCCCTCCTTTTTAATCAGGTCATGGGACACAGGATGGGGGGTCATGGGATCACTGTAATCGATATGAAGTTTCAGAAACGATCAATGTTTATCAAACGGATGGGGAGGATGACATGACAGTCAAAGTCAAGGTGATGTGGCGGTCAAAAGTCTGAGTCAAAGTTAAATTAGAGGAATATTCCTCACTTGAGACGGGGATTCACCCAGCAACAAAGTTCCTGAGTCCTGCCCACATGGTCCCAGAGTAGGATGCTCGGATAAGGTCACCCGACCATAAGCTCGATCAAATCTAAGAACACAATGGTACTTTAAGACTAAGGAAAAATTCAAGGAGGCTCGACCGGTTAGGAGGTCATTTGGGCTTGAGATACTTAAACCTTAGCAGACTCCTAATATAGGATCGGCCGAACGGAGGTCGATTGTGTAGGGATCTAGCGTGCTAAACATGTTTAAGCACAGTGGAAAATTAACTAGATCCTCTCCAGAAGATCCATACGAAGGAGAAAATAATCATATACTAAGTTTTACATGAGAGGTATACCTTTGTTGCATGCCCTTCGCACTCCCGACAGTAACTTTTTCTTTGGATGTAGATCTCAGCGTGATCAAGCGTCCGTCCTCTACAGTATCCACACAAACACATCATTCGTTCGTCACACGAACAAAACGTTCAGAGAAGAACCACCTTCATGGTGCTAGCCACTCATGGAGGTTCGGACAAGAGCAAAAATCGCCCAAGGAGGAAGGAGGAGGAAGAAGAGGGAAGATTAAGAGTCACACTTTTCATCTCTCTTTCATCTAATAAAAAATTCATTCCAAAAATTTATTTATATTCATCCCATGAATACCAAGGGTTTTTGTCTCTTTGTATTCCTCTTAATGGATTGGATTATTATATTAGATTAACCATTATTCCAATAAGTCTAACCCATTGAGTCTAACCCATTAACCCAATGTGTCTAATTCGGATTGGACTCAATCCAATAAGTGAGTTTATTTGAGTCTAACTCAATGAGTAACCCAAAAAGACTAATCATCTCATAATTTGGCTCTTAGGGTTAATTACTAACAGATTGAATATAAGACTTCCTGAATGCGCTCAATCGGTCAAAGCCTGGGCGAACCTAGGAATACTTAGCATTATATAAAGATCCTAATATACGATCGGTCAGACAAAGACTGCCGACTAGCTGCTATAACGGTTTTAACAACTACTTTTACAGGTAACTGCTAAAATAGTGTAACGGCTACTTTGACGGTTGGCTGCTACAACGTTGTAGTAGCTACTTAGAATGTTAACTGCTACAATGGTATAGCAGCTACTTCGACGACTAGCTGCTACAATGTTGTTGCAGCTACTTCGATAGGTAGCTGCTATAATAGTGTAGCAGCTACTTAGACGGCTAGCTGCTACAACATTGTAGCAGCTAATTGGAATGTTAACTGCTAGAATAGTGTAGCAGTTACTTCAACAGGTAGCTACTACAATATTGTAGCAGCTACTTCGACAAGTAATTGCTACAATGGTGTAGCAGCTACGTCGATGGCTAGTTGCTACAACGTTGTAGTAGTAACTTCGAAGGTGTAGCAGCTACAATGATGTAGTAGCTACTATATCATTGTAGCAACTATTTTTGTTATGTATATAATTTGGTAAAAATTTATTTTAAATCATTTTAATCTATAATTATCTCTAATTCTAAGATATTGTTAAGATTTATACTAACTACTACATGTTGTAGCAGCTACTTTGACAGTTAGCTACTATAACATGTAGCAACTAATTGGAAAGTTAACAGCTAC
Organism: Zingiber officinale; assembly: GCF_018446385.1. Lineage (NCBI taxonomy): Eukaryota > Viridiplantae > Streptophyta > Magnoliopsida > Zingiberales > Zingiberaceae > Zingiber > Zingiber officinale. Next base: position 91,626,416 of record NC_056002.1, on the reverse strand, counting down.
GTTGTAGCAAATACTTGGAAAGTTACCTTCCACAACATAGTTGTAATTCTCTCTATTCATAATATGTATTGTTTATACATGATTCTATGTGATATATTTAATACAGGGAAAACCATATGTTGTCTTTATTGGCCGACAGTCGGGTGTTTATGACACATGGATAGAAGTATCTACATAAGTTAATCATTTTAGGGGCGCTATACACCAGTTCTTTGAGAGTAAACAAGATGCAATATGAACTTTTAAAACCTACGACGCACTATCTTACAACGTTATTCATCTTTTTATTTTAAATAATGTCTTATATTTATTTTAGTTGTATAAATTGCAGCAAACTTGTCAATTTGGGGAGCTTCAATTTAAGTCTTAATTCCTGCACTATCTGTTACAACGTGTAGCAGCTACTTCAGCAACTAACTTCTACACGTGGTAGCAACTACTTAGACAGATAGTTGCTACAACGTTGTGGCAGCTACTTGGAATATTAGCTGCTACAACGTTATAGCAACTACTTCGACGGATAACTACTACAACATTGTAGCAGCTACAATGCATCTCCAAATAACATTTGTTTACCATTTTTTCATTCTATAATTTGCAGAAAACTTGCCCAACATCATTTTCTATAAACTATTCGATGGTAAGTCTTTTTAAGTTAGCTACTTAGATGCTACTAAATTGTTAATAGACATTTATATTTGTATGAGTTTTAATTTTTTATATCCAGTATTATAGTTCGCATGTTTGATATATGTTAATATTTTATGATTTAAGTTGTAACTGCTACAACATGTATCAGCTATCAATGGGGTAGCTGTAGCAACTTGTAGCAGCTATCCGACACTAGTTGCTACATAATGTAGCATCTACCCTATAATAGCTGTTCCATGTTATACCAGCTACCCTACATTAGCTGCTACATGTGGTAAGTCATTTCATTTAAAGTTGTAAGTCCCTTTATTCCAAATATATATTGCTTATACGTGATTATAAATGATCTATTTAATCAATATAGGGAAAAACATATGTTGTCTTTATTGGACGTCAGCTAGGTGTTTATGATACCTGGATAGAAGCATCTACACAAGTTAATCATTTTAGGGGTGCTATACACCAGTCCTTCGAGAGTAAACAGGATGCAATAAGAGCTTTTGAAGCCTACAATAATAAAAATTGAGAGAATACTTCCATTACATCCAGAGGAAAAAAAAGTTCATGTGCATCCTGAAATATAGTATCAAGTTCAAAATTAGAGAGATAACTATCGAAGACTGACAAATTTAGAAAATTGAAAAATGCATTAGAAGAGATAGAACAATAGTTAGATTCTCTACAAATTAGTGATGAAGATTAGATATGGTATTTGAAGTTGTAGTGATTATAGGTCTTCTGACTTAAAATCTTCCATGATGTATTCTCTTTTGAACAAATTACTTATGAAGGTTAGACATTTATATTTGTCTTGTTAGTATTATTTCTATCCAATGCTATAAGTCGCATGTTTGATACATTTTAATGTATTATGATTCAAGTTATAATTCACTGCTACATTAGCAGATAATCCAGACTAGCTTCTACCACGCAAACATTACTGGACTAGCCGATTGTAGCAGCTAATGGACAATAGCTGCTATAACGACAAACTTGTGTTGTAGTAGCTAAGTAACCGTAGATGCTATAATGTATTGTACAAGGTTGAGATAAATCAACCCACAATTTAAAATGAAAAGTAAAAATTACTGATTCTATTAAACAAACAAAATACGGAAGATAGTCATTATAAGACACCAACAAAATAAACAAGGAACATCAATACGACAAAATGAAGTGCTACAAAATAACCCTTCTCTAGCCTAAGGACTTATAAGGTGAGCCCCTAACATTCCATGCTTTCTAGCAGATTGATAGCTGATTTAATGGCTATCTCGGTCTCCACCAGTGTTTGAAGTGTTGGTTAGTCCTAGGAAAATCGTACCGGTTCCACTGTACAAAAATTTTGTACAAGTGTCGAACCTTTCCTTAAATAACCTATTGTATTCTTTAGAAAGTAAATTAGAAATCGCAGATGGAACTTAGCATCATTGATTCCAAATTTAACTTATTTGTTCTTAATGGTTTAGATTTGAATCGCAAGCGAAACTTAATACTATTGATTCAAATCCACCTACGTTATTAATTCCATTAAATATTAATTTCCAAAATTGACTTCCAGGACTGCATGGTGAGGCACATGACCTTCTTGGATATGAGAGCAACCACCACCGCCTAGACAAAGCCTTTTAAGGAAAGTTAATATTTAATTTCCTTAAATAACTCTAGGTTAACCAAAAAGAACAATCGAATCACAATTTCGAAAACAAAGAAAACACAAACTCGATAAAACTAATTCGAAATACTAGATATAATGTCTCTTGTGTTTGGAATTCTTACAAAAAGAAATAACTAGCATGATGCGGAAAATAATTGCTAATTATACATTCTCTTTGTATGCTAATGACCTCGAGATCTTCTGCCGTATTCCTCGCCTCGCCTTGGGCGTCGTGTGAGCGACGATCCTCCAAGATGAACACCACCCAAAGCTTTCTTCTCCTTCTTCTAATATTCGGCCACCACCAACAAATAGCAAAAGAGAGCAAAGGGAAAGGGAGAAGGGAGAGGGTCGGCCACACCAAGAGGATCACCAAGCAAGAGAATAAGAATTGTGTCTCATGAGACCTCCTCACCCCTTCTTTTATATTACTTGCCCAAGGCAAATAAGGGAAAATTTTTTATAAAAATTAAAATCTTCCTCTAGTTTTTCCTTTTCCCTTTTATTTTTCCTTTTCTTTCCTTTTGATTGAATCAATCACCAAATCAATGGTTGGATTGATTTAATCTTGGCCGACCCCTTGCTTGGGCACCAAGCAAAGGTGGCCAGCCACTTATAGGAAGAAATAAAAAAAAATTTATAAAATTTTACAAGAAGAAATCTTCTTATAAAATTTTACAAGCACTCTTTCCTAAAATGGATGTAAAAAAGGAAAGTTTTAAAAATTAAAATCATGTTTTAAAATTTAAAACTTCTCTTCAAAAATTTCCTTCTTTACCATGAATAGAAAATTTTTTAATTTTTAAAACTTCTCTTCCTTTTTTCTAAAACCATGAGGATGGTTAAAAAAATGAAAGTTTTAAAACTTTTAAAACTCTCTATTAAACCATGTGACCTAATTCAATTAAGGAAAGTTTTTAAAATTAAAATATCTCTTTTAAAACTTATAGTTTTCTATAAAGAGAAGATTTTAAAAATTCAAAACAACCCTCCTTGTTTGATTAATGTGGACGACCCCTACTTGTTTGGTCTTCAAACAATAGGGTCGACCCCTATAAAAGAGGATGTGGCCGGCCATTGCTTGGTCACCAAGCAATGGACCGGCCTCCTTCTTGGATACCAAGATGGACCTTTCTTTGGACGGACTTGAGGCTTTAATGAGGCTACGACAGGGACCTAGAGGCGAAATTGGTTTTGGCCTTCCGATGAGCTTGAGTATCCCGTGTTCGCCCTGAACACACAACTCAAGTTCATCGATAATAACTCATTCCACTAGAAAGTTTTATCGCACTACCGCACTAATCCCAAATTACATTATGGGCTCATTCTTATAATGAGTGTGTTAGTCTCCCAGTGTTTAAGATAACAAATGCCCACTAATTAAGTAAGTTACTGACAACTCACTTAATTAATATCTAGCTTCAAGAGTAGTACCACTCAACTTCATTGTCATGTCGGACTAAGTCCACCTGCAGGGTTTAACATGACAATCCTTATGAGCTCCACTTGGGGACATTCTCAACCTAGATAACTAGGACACAGATTCCTTCTATAATCAACAATACACACTATAAGTAATATCATTTCCCAACTTATTGGGCATATTGATTTATCGAGCTAAACCTCACCCTTTGATAAGTCAAAGAAATAAATATTAAATATATGTACTTGTTATTATATTAGGATTAAGAACACACACTTCCATAATAACTAAGGTGTAGTTCTTTTATTAAGTCAGTACAAAAAAAACTTACATAAAATGGTCCTACTCAATACACTTAGAGTGTACCAATGTAATTTATTAATTAAGATAAACTAATACTTAATTACACTACGACTATTCCGATGGTTTGTTCCTTTCCATCTTAGTCGTGAGCAACTGTTTATAATTTATAAAGAACTGACAACATGATCTTCTGTGTGTGACACCACACACCATGTTGTCTACTATATAAATTAATTGAACAATTATATTTAACAAATAAATGTAGATATTGTCCAATGTGATTCTTTTATTTCAAAAATAAATGTTTACAAAAGCTAGGCTTTTAGTATACACTCTAACAATCTCCCACTTATACTAAAAGACTAAGCTGCCATATCTGCTACCGTACATCTGATTCTCTTCCCCTCCACATGCTGATCAAAAGCTTTCGCCGGAAGGGCCTTAGTGAAAGGATCTACCAGGTTATCTGCTGATGAAATCTTGGCGATGACAACTTCTCCTCACTTGACGATGTCTCGTATCAGGTGGTACTTGCGTCTATATGTTTACTTGCCTTATGGGCTCATGGTTCCTTCGAGTTTGCAACTGCACCGCTATTATCACAAAAAATTGTGATGATTTTGGGCAAACCAGGAATCACATCTAAGTCCATTAGAAAGTTCCTGAGCCACATAGCTTCTTTGGCTGCCTCAGAGGCTGCCATATACTCAGCTTCCATGGTGAGTCCGAGACGCATTTCTGCTTAACACTCCTCCATGTAATGGCTCCACCTCAAGAGTAAACACATAGCCTGACGTAGACTTACTATTACCCCTATCTGATTAGAAGTCCGAATCCGTGTAACCCACATGGAGCAATTCGTCTGCTGGTAGACTAACATATAATCTCTAGTCCTTCTCAGGTGCTTCAATATATGCTTTACAGTAGTCCAATGTCCTTGTCCAGGGTTACTCTGATATCTGCTAACCATGCCCACAGCAAAACAAATATCAGGTCTCGTACACAGCATTTCATACATAAGGCCTCCTACAACCGAAGCATAAGGAACTGCCTTCATATCCTCCATCTCCTTTGATGTCTTCGGAGACATCTCTTTAGATAAGGCTACTCCATGACTAAAAGGTAAGAAACCTTTCTTGGAGTTCTGCATGCTAAAATGAGTAAGGATCGTATCTATATATGAAGCTTGAGATAGGCACAACATTCTTTTTTTGCTATCTCTTATGACTTTAATCCCAAGAATGTGTGCACATTCTCCTAAGTCCTTCATATCAAATTGTTTGGACAACCATACCCTTACGTCTGATAATACCTTGACATTGTTGTCAATTAACAAAATATCATCTACGTATAGTACAAGAAATACCACCACGTTTCCGTTATACTTCTTGTATACACAAGACTCATCTGTACACTGAATAAATCCATATGACTGGATTACTTTGTTAAACCGGATGTTCCAAGATCTTGAATCTTACTTCAGTCCATAAATGGACCAATTGAGCTTACACACTAGATGCTCTTTGCCCTTTTCAATGAACCCTTCTAGTTGCTTCATATGGATGTTTTCTTCAAGACTTCCATAAAGGAAAGTTGTCTTGACATCCATTTGCCAAATCTCATAATCCATATGAGCGGCAATGGATAAGAGTATTCGGATAGACTTAAGCATGACTACCGACGAAAAAGTCTCCTCATAATCAATTCCCTCTTTCTGAGTGTATCCTTTCGCAACAAGCCTTGCTTCGAAGGTTTCTACCTTCCCGTCTGTCCCTCTTTTCCTTTTGTAGATCCACTTGCATTTAATGGCTTTTACACCATCAGGTGGTTCTACAAACTCCCAGACCTTATTAGAATACATAGATTCTATTTCTGAATTCATTGTCTTTTACCAAGATACTGCATCTATATCTTGGAGTGCTTCGTCATATGTCCGGGGATCATGTTCATGTTTGCCTGGGATCAAGTCTGAAGACTCTCCCAAAAATATGAATCTCTCAGGTTGCCTTACAACCCTTCCACTACGATGAGGCACTGTCGATGGTTGTGTATCATGTGTGACACATGTTGCAGTCTCTTGTGGTACTTCATCTTGTACTGTTGGTACTAAAGTAGACGTGTCCTCTCTAAGTTCTTCTATAACAATTTTGCTACTGGGCTTGTGGTCCATTATATAGTCTTCTTCTAAAAACTGGGTATTGGTGCTAACAATGACCTTCTGGTCTTTAGGACTATAAAATAAACCATCTTTCGTTCCTATGGGATAACCCACAAACACGTGCACTTCTGTACGAGATTCTAACTTATCAGCATCTGGATTTAGCACATGTGCTGGACTATCCCAAATCCGAATATGTCTTAGACTGGGCTTTCGCCTATTCCACAATTCTGTGGGAGTAGAGGATACTGATTTAGAAGGTACTAAGTTCAGAATGTGCGCTGCCATTTTCAGAGTGTATCCCCAAAACAAATTTGGTAATTCTGAATAATTCATCATTGATGTAACCATCTCCATAAGAGTCCTATTCCTTCGTTCTGCCACACCATTCTGTTGGGGTGTACCAGGTGCGGACAATTGGGATTGAATCCAAGCCTCTGATAAGTAATTTCTAAACTCTCCTAAGAGGTATTCACCACCATGATCAGACTGTAGTGTCTTGCTACTTTTACCAAGACGTTTCTCCACATCAGCCTTGTACTCTTTGAATTTATCAAAGCACTCAGACTTGCGACACATCAGGTAAATGTATCCATATCTTGAATAATCGTCTATAAAAGAGACAAAATATTCAAAACCACCTCTTGCCTGGATAGACATAGGACCCCACAAATCAGAATGAACCAGTTCTAACGCTTCTTTGGCTCTATACCCCTTGGCCTTAAAAGGTCTCTTGGTCATCTTACCTTCCAAGCAAGATTCATAGGTTGGAAAATTTTCCTACTCCAATGGACCCAAGAGTCCATCAGCTATGAGTCTTTGAATCCTACTTAAGTTAATATGACCAAGCCTTAAATGCCAAAGATACGTTTGGTTCATCTCCGAAGGTTCTTTTCTCTTATTAGAGTTAGAAGATGTGTTATTAATTTCCATATTTTACTTTATGGGAGAAATTGGATTTAAAGTATATAAATTGCCAACCAATGCACTAGAACAGATAATCACCTTGTTTCTCTTTATAACCATATTGTTACTAAAGGAAATCGAATATCCATCCAAATACAGTTTAGAAACTGAAATTAAATTATTTCTAAAACTGGGTACATAAAGACAATTTCTTAAAATCAAACTTCTATTCCTATCAAAAGATAAGTAGACGTCTCCCACTGCAACAGCCGCCACCTTAGTAGCATTACCCATGTAGATGGTTATCTCTCCTTCAAATAGTCGTCGGGTTTCCTAGAACCTCTGCAAAGAATTGCAGACATGATCAGTGACTCCCGTATCTACACACCAGGTGCTGGTAGATAACACCGCTAAACATGTTTCAACTACTAGAGTATGAGATATACCTTTATTGTTCTGATTCCTACGAGGACAGTCCGCCTTCCAATGTCCTGACTGCTTGCAGATGAAGCACTTGCCCTTCGGCGTCTTCATTCCAGCTTTTTGTCCTGTACCCTGAGGTTTATTCACCTTCTTTGCTAAAAAGACCTGTTTCTTCTTCTTCTTGCCTTTCGACTTAGAAGTAGAACCATTTTCAGCATAGTGAATCTGAGAACTGTGACGAAATATTCCTTCTGTTGCATGTAGTTCTATCAGAAGTTCCGCCAACGTATACTCTCTTTTGTTCATGTTATAGTTCAGGCGGAACTGCTCAAAACTTCTGGGTAGCATTTGGAGAATTATATCAACCTGGGTTTCCCCATCGATTTCTCCTCCAAGGACTTGTATTTCGTTCAAATAAGCCATAATTTTGAGGATATGATCCCTTACGGGTGTCCCCTCAGACATGGTGGCTGTCATTAACTTTCTCATTACCTCTTGCCTAGCAGTCCGACTCTGGTGCCCAAAGAGTTCTTTGAGATTGTTCATTATATCATAAGCCGTTGGTAAATCTTGATGCTGATGTTGCAATACATTTGACATTGAAGCCAAAATGTAACATCGCGCCATTTTATCTGCTTTTACCCATTTCTTATGATACTCAATCTCCTCTAGGGTAGAGTCACCGTTAGGTGCATCAGGGCAAGCCTCAGTCAGTACAAACTTATAGCTCTCAGCAGTAAGAACAATGTCCAGGTTCCTTTTCCAATCAATATAGTTGGGACCAGTAAGTTTGTTCTCTTTCAGTATAATGGCCAGTGGGTTGAAAGTCATCCTAAGAATCACAAAAATAAAATTTGGTCAAGACTCTAAATTTAGAATAATATTGATTCCTCAAACAATTGTAAGATACCGTAAAATTAAATAATAAATATTATTGGATGAAAAATCTTATTGGATTTTTTGAGAATTTTTAGAAATTTTTCGGGATTTAAACGGAGTCCGTATGACCCATTTTGAGAGGATGAATTCGGGGTACAGTAAATGCCTATTTAGAATACCCTTGAGAGGGAGTTGATTTATTTTATTTAATCTAAATTGACCTAGTTTTAATTTCCAAACCATTCCCCTTTTTTGCCGATTTCTTCCCCCTTCATGCGCGCGAGCTTTCTTCGTCCCGAGCCTCACCAATGACCGGTGATCTCCCTCTTCCCCTCCCGGCGTCGCCGGCGCGAGCAACCACCAAAGCTGTGAGGGGGAAGCAACTGGCCGATCTTTCTTCCTCTCTCATTTTCCCCTCTTCTGCTTCCTCTCACGTGCACGGATGACCCGATGCCGACGGCTTCCTCGACGATCTCGTCCTCGCCACGTCACTGGAGGAATGTCGCCGGATCTTGAAGATAATGAGGTTGTTCAGATCATATCTGGTGGAGCGCTTGTCTCCTCTATTGATCCTTGCGCGCGGTCGACAACGATCGGAGGGATCCAATCTAGGGTACAACAAGACTAGGATCGCAATGCCCCCTAGCCGATTGACCACCTCAATCCTCCTCCTGGATCCAATCACTAGTGTATGCTCTGTATCTCCCCACCAGATGGATCGAATCGGGTGATCATCCTTAGTAAGCTTCATCCGGGTTCATATGGATTCAAGGTCTTGCCTTAATTGTTTCCGATTTTTGTTCTTCTTTCTGTTCTGGAATAGAGGAAGCATTGGATCAGTATGTGGTGGACCTTCCCTGTTGCCGGCCATTGCCAATTCCACTTCTTGAAGCTATGCAGGCCTCGGGTGAGGAGGTGAGGGTTCTAGTGAGGTGAGTAAGGTTCGATTTATTAGGGTTTTCAGAATATACACTGCTGTACAATTGGTTCTAGATAGATTTTAGAAGGATTGATGTATGGATGCTTCTTTGGTAGCTGTCAGCAGTGGTTCTTGTTGGCGGTGAGCTCTTGATTGTGGTCATACCTCAAGGTAAGTGTTCTACAGTGGTATTTTGGTTCTTATCAGTAGTGTGTTACGCAATTGGGGTTTTCTATGGGTTGTGGGGTTTTGTATTGCTTAGATTATGAGTAGTGTGATGTGGATTGGATGAATTATTGTGGTTGGATTAATTGAGGTGGATGAACTATGTAGGATTGATTCTTGATGTTAGTAGATGACACATACATTAAAAGATGGTATTAATAGGATTTAATGATTAGAATTTGGAATTTGGTTGTGATAAGTTGATTTGTGATAATTATTGGGTGAATGATTTATGTAAATGGATACATGATCGTTATTGGTATGTGTTGGAGTGATTAGGGTTTGTATTGAGTTGGAATTTATGGATATGGTGATTGGTTGATGTAGATTGTTATGTGATCATTCTTAGGATCATTGAATTGATTGTTGGTTGCATTATCAAATGTGGTGGTTTGGTTAGTTGTTGATGAGGATGTTAGGTGGTTGTGGACTTATGTGGAGATTTGTTATTGGATTAAATGATGCGTTGATTTGGGGGATTAGTCAGAGATCATATTTGATTGGAGTGATCCTATTGGGTTAGGGATTTTATTTAGCCATTTTAATTCATATGAATTTAGCTAAATAAAATATAAAGATATTGATTGCTGCAGGACTTGGATTCAGGACAAGCGTCTTGACGCGGGATTACTTGGCACGATCTACATTTTTAGGCAGGTATTTCTTCCTTAGCCTCTATGTAGATTTTCTTGTACTTAGTGCAAGGTTATTATTCAATGGATTAGGCTGTTTTACCTTATATCGTGTTCGTTTGTTGATTTCCTGTTTGAGACTTATGCTTGATCTTTGAGGTGTTCTATTTAACTCATATACAGTCTCCACTCTTGATATCTACTCTGTTGTGATTACACGTTAGAGTATATTTTGTAGGGATTGTTGGATTGTTGGTATTACCATTGATCCGGTGGTAAGAACGGGGGACCCCCTTTTTTGGGAAGTCTACGCCACGGGGAGGTGAACGTATCCGATGTCCGACCGGAGAAGCGAAGACCGGTCGGCCGAACAGGGTCACAGCTGAACCAAAGACGACCCGACGGGACTAGGGGTTCCGACGAACAGAGGCATATGGCCGAGCGGACCCTCATGGGCGTAGGGTCAAAGACACGTGGAGGTCAACCCCAAGTTCGGGCCGAACGGAAGGATGCCGCGCCGAACGGAAGCATGCCGGGCTGAACAGAAGCATGGCGGGCCGAACGGAAGGATGTCGCGCCAAACGGAAGCATGCCGGGCCGAACAGAAGCATGCCGCGCCGAACGGAAGCAGGCCGGGCCGAACAGAAGCATGCCGGGCCGAACGGAAGCATGCCGGGCCGAACGGAAGGATGTCGCGCCGAACGGAAGCATGCCGGGCCGAACGGAAGCATGCCGGGCCGAACGGAAGCATGCCGGGCCGAACGGAAGCATGTCGCGCCGAACGGAAGCATGACGGGCCGAACGGAAGCATGCCGCGCCGAACGGAAGCAGGCCGGGCCGAACGGAAGCATGCCGGGCCGAACGAAAGGATGTCGCGCCGAACGGAAGCATGTCGGGCCGAACGGAAGCATGCCGTGCCGGGCCGAATGGAAGCATGCCGGGCCGAACGGAAGGATGCCGCGCCGAACGGAAGCATGCCGGGCCGAACGGAATCATGCCGGGCTGAACGGAAGGATGTCGCGCCGAACGGAAGCATGCCGGGCCGAACGGAAGGCAACCCGACCATAGCCGGGGTTCCGACGCTCATGTTGAACAGAGTCGTATGGCCGAGCGGGTAGCCCACTCGGCTGAAGGCACAAAGTAGCAACACTGCGAACAGTCCACACAACATAAGACCGGTCGGACGTAAGGGGATTGCCGACCAGACGGACACTCGAGACGGAGTAAGAATAGACAACAGGACAAAGAAACATCCTCTGATAGCGGGTATGTTCGAGGAGCAGGCCATACGCAGGATCTTATGACAGGAGTCCGCTGTCCCATCAAAGACGTGCTCGGACTGTAGCAGTAAGGGGTCAGGTAAGCTCTTCTGACAAGCTCATACCGAGGTATGGACAAAGGACACGTATGCACCTCGGTATGTGCGCCCAAGCCTCTTCACAGCCTATATAAAGGGTCCTCACCCTTCGCCAGAGGTACGCATTCTTGGAGATTTGGTGCCACTTCTTTGTTGTCCACTTGCCTGACTTGAGCGTCGAAGGGTCGTCGCCGGGAACCCCTTCCCGGCCCGACATCTTTGCAGGTTCGCCGGAGCTCCATCCGACCGGCCGAAGATCTACGTCAGCGACAAGGAGAGCGCCACGTGCCCAGCGTCCGTTAACTCAGCGATTCGGACAGGATCAACCATGCTGATTGGGTATATGATGTGGACTATACATAGGTGGGTATGTATTATAGGAGTCATCTTATTGATCGTGCATTTACATGTGGTGTGCACATACGTATTTGTCATGTATTTTGGAGGAGTTGTGTTGATTGTATGTTTGGGGTATATACACATGTCTGTTGTGTTTTTACTGGAGGATACATGTTGATTGTACTTATATTTTTGTGTACATGTGTCAGGTGGGATTATTGGAGATTTTTGGTTGATTATACATGTATAGTGTGTACATATGTTTGGTGGGATACGTGGAGGTATCATGACGATTATACTCTTGTTGGAGGTATTTATGAGTTTTGGGGTTGTTGCATGGATGATGATTATATATATATATATCATGTTTATCATTCATTGCATCTGATGACCATTGTCTCCCTTGTGGTTGAGAGAGTCATCAGTTGGTTTGGGAATAGCGCCGCACACTCGACCACTCATGGGTAGTGGTAGCTGGAGCAGTTGCCGCTAGTCCTGTCGTGCCACCCGGTCATGAGGTTTTGTGAGATCCGGTGTTGTGAGCAGTCAGGGACCCTGATGCTATGTAGCTAGATAGCTACTAGTGGACTGTCCGCCTCGACCACTATATAGTGGGTTGGAGGGTAGTACAGTCGTCACAGACCCAAGCCTCTCGGCCATACAGGGGTCATGGTGTCGGAGAGGTGGCAGGGGTGACCATGGAGCATGCATGCACTTTTACATATGATGCGCGGTGCATCTGGGGGGATATATTTGAATACATGCCTAGTAGATACTAGTCGCATGTGATTGTGATTTGTTGCACCTGTTTGAGATATGATTGTTGCATACGATTGTCATGCTGCATACATGTCATTTATTTTACATGTATATGCAGTCATATTTATATTGCACAGGTGTCATGGATATATCTGTTGCAGATCCAGTGAGTTTACTGATCTTTGTACCTTGCGTTGATTTCAGATGGGGTATGTATTTACCATTATGTCAGTAGTGGGTTGTACAATTTGTATGTAAGTTATGATTATGTCAGGTTATTACGTCAGGTATGTTCAGATGTATTGATTATGATAGTATGATCATGTTCTTTATTTCCCTTGTGAGACTGTATACTTGTGATCTCCATGTTTGTTTATGGACCATGCACTATCTGTTCTATTACCCGCTGAGTTACTTATACTCACCACCGCATGTATGCATTTATGTTTTCAGGTAGCTTGTAGATGGTTGGTGTGTTGCTTGGAGTATCCTGTCTGCCGGGCCCTACGTCACATCCGGAGATCATTTCGGTTTTTTGTATATGCTTTATTTGTATTTGGTATTTTCTGTATTTGGTGTGTTATTGTATTTGTGTGTAGTCATGTGGCTATCTTATGGTTTTGGTGTTGTATTTGTGTTTAAGCCGTGCCGACATGCATTGTATTTATTTGGTTTAGGTGGGCTTTCCTTCGTTTTTTCTGTTGTGTTTTTAGTACAGCCGTGTGGGTTGTTTTATATATAACTGCGTGGTTGTGATTGTTTCATTCCAGCCGAGTGGGCTGTGATTATAATTGCGTGGTTGTGTATATAAATATTCCAGCCGCATGTGGCTGATGTATTTTGTTTGTATTGATGCTTCAGATTGTCACCGGTACCGGGGAGATGCTGTCGGATTTTTATCTTGCAGAGATTCCTTTGGGGGAGGTTTATTCACCTTCTTTGCTGAAAAGACATGTTTCTTCTTCTTCTTGCCTTTCGACTTAGAAGTAGAATCATTTTCAGAATAGTGAATCTGAGAACTGTGACGAAATATTCCTTTTGCTGCCTGTAGTTCTGTCAGAAGTTCCGCCAACGTATACTCTCTTTTGTTCATGTTATAGTTTAGGCGGAACTGCTCAAAACTTCTGGGTAGCGTTTGGAGAATTATATCAACCTGGGTTTTCCCATCGATTTCTCCTCCAAGGACTTGTATTTCGTTCATATAAGCTATCATTTTAAGGATATGATCCCTTACGGGTGCCCCCTCAGACATGGTGGCTGTCATTAACTTTCTCATTACCTCTTGCCTAGCAGTCCGACTCTGGTGCCCAAAGAGTTCTTTGAGATTGTTCATTATATCATAAGCCGTTGGTAAATCTTGATGCTGATGTTGCAATACATTTGACATTAAAATCAAAATGTAACACCGCGCCATCTTATATGCTTTTACCCATTTCTTATGATACTCAATCTCCTCTGGGGTAGAGTCACCGTTAGGTGCATCAGGGCAAGCCTCAGTCAATACAAACTTATAGCTCTCAGCAGTAAGAACAATGTCCAAGTTCCTTTTCCAATCAATATAGTTGGGACCAGTAAGTTTGTTCTCTTTCAGTATAATGGCCAGTGGGTTGAAAGCCATCCTAAGAATCACAAAAATAAAATTTGGTCAAGACTCTAAATTTAGAATAATATTGATTCCTCAAACAATACTATTTTAAATTAACCAACACCTCAAATCACCGTGAATTTTGCATGCCACGATAGTATGGACGTATACAAAATCAAACATTTGTAAGAGGAGGTTTTACCCATTAATTTTATTCTTGTCAACCTAACTTTATGACAAATAAAATTAATAGTTGGTTTTACTTCGGTCACACAAATAATAGCAGTGACTCCGATGGGGAGGATACCATTAGACGTATTTAAGTGTACACCATTACTTAACACTTAGTCCATTAATAAGATTGTGCCCCTTCCAATGGGGAAGATGACACGCTCTTAATTAATTTCCTATAGTTATCCAAAATGGAAGTTTGATCTAGTGATCAACAAACAAACTCATCCGATATGGAGGAAGACACTCAGAGCCAACGCGCAAGTTTGTTTGCATCACTTACAAACCAGTAATGGAGACCGTGTAATTTATTAAAATCCCTCTCCCACTTAGTTATTTAAAAATGAGGATTTTAACCTATGCTAGCATACATCACATGCACATAAACATCACAGTAAATAAAAGAAATTAATTTGGAAATTAATTTTTCAACTATTATGGTTTTTTCCATCACTGTCTTCAGTATGCTCCAACCCTAGCTGCTGCTATCTTTAGCCACCACTATCGGGTCGAGTTGTCGCATCCATCTTGCTTCTTATTCCGCTGCACCTCTGGTCCTCAAAAAGCACCACGCCTTGCAAGCATTCGATCTGCGACAAAAATAGAATTTTACACATATCGATCCTATATTTCATAAAGGAATGTACATGTATTTTAGATTGAACAAAAATAAAATTCTAAAAATAAAACAGCTCCTGCTGTATTTGATACATACAATCATGCACACAAAATAATGCTCTTGACATGTCTAAGGGTCCAATCACACACAATATCTAAATGTCATAATAGTTGGAGCCTGCAACCATAAAGTTAGCACATCCTACTATTATCCTGCATAAATTATGTATGACATGTGCATAATTAATTTGAAAACCAAAACACACAGAGGCAAACCCTAGCTCTGATACTAATTGTTGGTTAGTCCTAGGAAAATCGTACCGGTTCCACTGTACAAAATTTTTTGTACAAGTGTCGAACCTTTCCTTAAATAACCTATTGTGTTCTTTAGAAGTTAAATTAGGAATCGCAGATGGAACTTAACATCATTGATTCCAAATTTAACTTATCTGTTCTTAATGGTTTAGATTTGAATCGCAAGCGGAACTTAACACTATTGATTCAAATCCACTTACGTTATTAATTCCATTAAATATTAATTTCCAAAATTAGCTTCCAGGACTGCATGGCGAGGCACATGGCCTTCTTGGATATGGGAGCAACCACCACCACCTAGATAAAGCCTTTTAAGGAAAGCTAATATTTAATTTCCTTAAATAACTCTAGGTTAACCAAAAAGAACAATCTGTTGGTGCGGTTAGCACTAACGATTTAACCCAGGTTTTGATGAATGACAAATCAGGTTAAGTTAGTTTGTTGTTGTCTGACACTTTGATCGAGTGTGCAGGAGAAGTCCAGACAGGTCGACGGGCTAACCGGATGTCTGGCACGAAGCCCGGCTAGGTCACGGGCTGACCGGATAGCTGGCACGAAGTCCAAGCGGGTCGACGGGCTGACCGGACGCTTAGGCACGAAGTCCAGCTAGGTCGACGGGCTGATCGAATAGTTGGCACGAAGTCCAGACGGGTCGACGGGCTGACCGGACGTCTGGCAGGTAAGTGAGGTAAGTCACTGGAGGGGAGTGACTGCGAGGACGCGTTCCCGGGAAGAGAACATTAGGCGTCGATCCGGCTTAGATCCATTTCGGATATCTAAGTCGAGATCGTGACTAGATTCCGGTCTCGGAAAGACGGAATCTAAGTCATACTCTTTTCTATTACTTTGTTGAACTTTAATTGTACTAACAATCTGTTTTACAAGATATATATTTGCCTCGGGCTAACTCTATTTTGCAGGAGAAGGAATTTATGGAAATAGTAGGTCCGGGCGCCCGGAGGTGAATTTTATCCAAACCAAGTCGTCGTCATGTGGAGTTCACTGATTAGACCTGCCACGTCGCACCAGGGCGCCCGGAGCAGCATATAAAAGAAGCCCCAGGGGTGGATCTTCAAGATCAACTCAGAACTCTTAGACTGCTTGCTCTGCTGCTCTGCGCTCCAACGACGCTAACGAAGCTCCGACAACGTGCTCTTGTCCTTGTGTTTTTCTTTTTGTCGGTATAGCTTTGTTTTAATTTTTATTAGCATTTCTTGTACTGTCTTTGTAATCTTTATTTCGAATTGCTAGTGAATTACCCAACGAAAGTACTCACGGAGTACGGGCCTTCGAGTAGGAGTCATCACAGGCCCCGAACGAAGTAAAAATTACTATGTCTATTGTTTTTAATTTCCGCTGCGCTTAACTCTTTTAACGTTTTTTTAAATCGATATTCACCCCCCCCCCTCTATCGACGTTTCACGATCCAACAAGTCATATCAGAGCAGGTACCGCTCTGATTTGGTGCAACCACCAATCAGACAGGGGGTGAAAATATTTTTTCTTTTTGTTTTCAGTTTTACGCTCAGTTCTAATCTGATATTATTATTATTAATTTGGGAATTTCTTCTTCGTTGCAATTAAATCTAAATTGGTGCAACACCAATTTAGATACTCCTATTTTTTTTCCCGCACTGCTAATCCAAGACCAAATCTTGGGATATTCTTTTTCGTTGTTTACTTGTGTGTAGGATGTCTCAACTAGAAGGATTTAGCACAGTACGTCCTCCCCTATTCAACGGGGATGACTTCTCGTACTGGAAGAAAAGAATGGAGGTGTACCTAAAGACAGACTACGATCAATGGTTCAGCGTCATAAAGGCGTACTGAACTCCAGTCGACAACTCCGGAAATCCACTAGACCCGGAACAGTGGACTCCGGACATGAGGAAAAAGGCATCAACAGAAAACAAGGCAATCAACATGCTACACTGCGGCCTAACACGAGAAGAGCTGAATCGGGTCGGACTGCATCAGAACGCTAAAGAATTATGGGACAAACTGATCGAGCTGCACGAAGGAACGAGCGACGCAAAGGTAACAAAAAGAGACCTACTTTTAAATAAAATATTTAATATAAAAATGCAGGAAGGGGAAACAGCAAGTCAACTGCATGCGAGGATCAAGGACGTCCTCAACGGACTCCACGCGATAGGCCACTAGATGGAAAACAGAGATTTAATAAGGTACGCACTAAATGCCTTTCCTCGTAATAGCTTGTGGGCATCGATTGTAGATGCCTACAAAATTTTGAAAAATCTATCTAAGTTAAAATTAGACGAGCTTTTCTGTGAATTAGAATTACATGAACAAACTAATGCTGGAGCCGAGAAAGGTATTGCTTTATTTGCAGGCTCATCCAAAGAAAAGAAGAGCAAGTCTGAATCTGAAGAGGATTCCGGTCAAGATTCCGAAGACGAAGAATACCTGGTGAACTTGGTAAGAAAAATGTTCACCAGGAGAAAAAGGAGCTTCAGCAAAAAGGACCTTCAAAAGATCAGTCCTCCCGCGGAACAAAAGAATGTGACTTGCTTCGGATGCAACAAAAAGGGGCACTACAAGAACGAATGCCCAAGACTGAAATTCGACAAACCGAAGCCAACCAAAAAGAAGGCCCTCAAAGCAACGTGGGACGACTCCTCCTCGGACGGATCGGAGGTTGAAGAGCAAAAGCACTAGAGCCACCTCGCGCTGATGGCCCGCGAAGCTGAAACGGAAGACGAGTCAAGAGATGAAGACGGGTCCGAACCCGAATCAAGCCACGAGTCCGTACTCGTTTCCGAAGGCCCGAATGAGGTATATTTTAATTTAAACAAATTTTTTTTAAAAATTATTTCCTGTTTAAATAGTAAGTTAATTAAAATAGAAAATGAAAACAAATCACTCCTTGAGGAAAATCAAGACCTCAAGGAACAAATAAAAAATTCACATCCAACTCAAGATCTAATACTTGAAGAGAATTCATCATTAAAATCAGAAATTAATAACTTAAAAGAAATACTAGAAAAATTCACTACAAGATCAAAAAATCTAGACTTAATCCTGAATAATCAAAAAGCATGTTATAATAAAACCGGACTTGGATACAAGTCGAACTCAAATAAAACCTTTAAATCATTAATAACCCAATACAAATCAACTAATCAAGCTTGGGTTCCAAAAGCGTGTTTGACCATGCAAGTAGGAATTAATCAATATTACCTACCTAAAGAAAAAATATATTATATAAACTCGAATAAACCAAATCAAAAACCAAAATACAAATCAAAGAAATCAAAATTTAAACATATTAAAACTCAACAAAATATAAATTATCACCAAGTTAATTATAACTATAAAAGAAATAGACACAAACCTAAAATGAAAATTTAAATTAAAGGCCAATAATTCAGGGGGAGGCTCCAGAATAGCTGGCACCTCCAAAACTAACTTACCCGACAGGGTAACCTAAACAAACTAACCCGACAGGGTGATTAGGATTAGTTAAAAAGAGACCAAGTTTAACTTGAATCATGGTATTGGTGAAGTTTTTGGATGATAGTACGTTAGGGAAGCTTGGGCATCGCATGTCTAGAAAGATATGGCTTCGATCTGGTGCATTTGGCCAAGTGGAACTGACCGAAGCTACCCTTAAATGGATCCTAACTAGTTAGACCAAGGTTTAGTACTAAGCTCCGTGGATAGGATTATTCGGAAAACCTCGAAAGGTTGGTTACTTCTAATGACGTCTAAGTGACTCACCAAGCTTAGAAGTTTATCCGAAGAATGTCTATTTGTTGATACCAAAGCTAAATCTGAATCTAACACAAGTTAAACCAAACTCCTTAATTAAAATCCAA
Organism: Zingiber officinale; assembly: GCF_018446385.1. Lineage (NCBI taxonomy): Eukaryota > Viridiplantae > Streptophyta > Magnoliopsida > Zingiberales > Zingiberaceae > Zingiber > Zingiber officinale. The sequence goes on along the minus strand of NC_056002.1, from coordinate 91,607,197 downwards.
TTCATCTCACAAAATTATAGGATTCCCTGATTGAAAACTTAGATCGGGTGAGATGACTAAGGATCAAAATTAAATTTCGAATTAAACTAATTAATTAAATAACTAAAATGAACTACGATTAATTTATGATAAATCTTAAATTAAATTTTAAAAATTAAATTAACTTTAAAAACTATTTTAAATTAACTTTAAAAATTATTTTAAAAATTAAATTAACTTTAAAAACTATTTTAAAAATTATTAAATTAACTTTAAAAATTATTTTAAAAAAATTAATTTAACTTTAAAAATTTTATAATCTTAAAAGACTAACCTTAATTCCTACTCATTGTAGGAAACCAAGTGGATTTTGGACAGTGGTTGCTCCAAACACATGACTGGAGATCACACCAAGTTCACTCAACTCACTTACAAAAGCTTAGGAACAGTTGCCTTTGGAAACAACGACAAACTCAAGGTAATTGGAATAGGTAATATTGAATTAAAAATAGATTTCATAATTACAAATGTTCTACTTGTCGAGAATTTTAAATACAATCTCCTAAGTATAAGTCAATTGTGTGATACTAAGTATAAGGTTAAATTTCTATCCACAGAGTGTTTAATCAAACATCTAGATAATCCTACTATAAGCCTAAGAGGTTTTAGAAAAGACAACATCTATGCTATCAACTTAACCACCTCTTCAATTAAGTGTTATTTAACACAAAAAGAAGAAACTTGGTTATGCATAGGAGAATGTCTCACACCAACTTTAGAAATATAAGCAAATTAAATGGACTAGTGAGAGGCTTACCAAAATTACCTAACCTAGATTCAACCATATGTAATGCTTGTCAACAAGGTAAACAAACAAAAGCCACTCACAAACCAACTAATCAGCCTCAAACCAACTCGATATTAGAACTTATACATTTGGACCTTTTTGACTCCCATGGAGTCAAATCCATAAATGGAAACTTATACTGTTTAGTAATAATAGATGACTATTCTAGGTTTACTTGGGTAAAATTCTTAAAACATAAAGATGAAACTTTTGAAATCTTTACAAACTTTTGCAAACAAATTGAAAATGAAAAAGATCTTAAGATTAAAAGAATTAGGAGTGACAACAGGGGAGAATTTAAAAATCATAATTTTGACAAGTTCTGTCTTGAGAATGGCTACCATCACGAATTTTCGTGTCCTAAAACCCCCCAACAAAATGGAATTGTAGAAAGAAAAAATAGAACTTTACTAGAAGCCTCTAGAACTATGTTAAATGAATATAACTTACCTAAATATTTTTGGGCAGAAGCTGTTAGTACAGCCTGCTATATGCAAAATAGAACAACATTAAATAAAAGACATAATAAAACTTTCTTTGAAATATTTTATAACAAACAACCCAACATAAAATAATTTAAAGTGTTTGGGTGTCCAGCCTACATCTTGAATACTAGAGAACACTTAGGAAAATTTACCTCTAAAGTAGAAAATGGAATTTTTGTAGGATATTCTCTAAACAGTAGGGGTTACAGAATATATAATAAAATTACGTTAAAAATTGAGGAAACCACAAATGTAAAATTTGAAGAAACCCAAGGACAAGCTCAACTTCAACCTATTGAAAATAATAATTCTGAAGAAACCAATCAATCCCTAGATCATGAAGAAGATGAACACACTCAAGCAAATCAACCCCCTAGAACTATAAGAATCAACCCTAACCATCCAACTGATCAAATAATTGGTGACCCAGACCTAAGGGTTCAGACCAAATCATCCTTTAGGAACCTAAGTCAAATTTCCCTGATTTCAAAAATTGAACCCAAAACTGTAGCTGAATCCCTACTTGATCCAGATTGGATCATCGCTATGCAAGAGGAACTAGCTCAATTTGAGTGTAATGAAGTTTGGGATCTAGTACCACCACCTAAAGATAAGAAAATAATAGAAACAAAATGGGTATTTAGAAACAAATTAAGTGAAACTGGGGAAATTACTAGGAATAAGGCTAGGCTAGTTGCCAAAGGGTTCAGTCAAGTTGAAGGACTTGACTACGATGAAACCTATGCCCCAGTAGCCAGATTAGAATCCATTAGAATGTTACTAAATTATGCAGCCCATAAGGGATTCAAACTATATCAAATGGATGTTAAGTCAGCTTTTCTCAATGGACTGATAAAAGAAGAAGTTTATGTAGGTCAGCCTCCTGGATTTGAAAATCTAGAACATCCTGATTATGTCTTTAAGTTAAAGAAAGCATTATATGGACTTAAACAAGCACCCAGGGCATGATATGAAAGGCTAACATCTTACTTAACATCCAAAGGATTCAACCAAGGTCAAATTGACCCAACCTTGTTTGTTAAATTACTAAATAACGACATATTTATAGCACAAATATATGTAGATGATATAATATTTGGTTCAACTAACTCAAACTTTTTAGAAGAATTTATCAACCTAATGGAACAAGAATTTGAAATGAGCTTAGTAGGAAAATTGACCTATTTTCTAGGATTACAAATTAAACAAACAAATGAAGGAAATTACATTTATCAACATAAATATATTAAAGAATTACTTAAAAAATTCGGAATGGAAAATACAAAAGAAATAAAAACACCCATGGAAGTAAATACAATATTAGACAATGACTCAGATGGAAAACCAGTGGATCTAAAGTATTATAGAAGTGCAATAAGTAATCTACTTTACTTAACTGCAAGCCGACCTGATATCTTATTTGCAGTTAGTATGTGTGCTAGATACCAAACCTGTGCTAAAGAATCCCATTTGACTCAAGTCAAAAGAAATTTTAGATATCTTAAGGGAACAACAAACGTAGGAATTTGGTATCCTAGGACCAATGACTTTGAATTAATAGGATATTCTGACTCAGATTATGCTGGATGCAAATTAGACAGCAAAAGCACAAATGGTAGATGCCAACTACTAGGCCCATCACTTGTTAACTGGTTTAGTAGAAAGCAACATTGTGTTGCACTATCTACAACTGAGTCAGAATACATAGCCATAGGAGAATGTGTAGCCCAATTATTATGGATGATACACACCTTAAAAGATTTCAACTTAAAAATCACAAATGTAAAAGTTTTAATTGACAATATTAGCTCAATAAATTTAACAAAAAATCCAGTGCATCATTCAAGAACCAAACACATTGACATCAGACACCACTTTATCAGGGATCATGTTACTAAGGGTGACATTGAGCTCAAATACGTTGAGTCTAAGTCAAACTTAGCTGACATATTCACTAAACCACTCCCTGAAAGTGAATTTAGCAATTTACGTAGAAAACTAGGAATGCGCCTAATAGACTAGGAGTTTCGAATTTCAAAAATATTTTCAAAAATTATAGGATAAAACATATTTCATTTTCAAAACTTTCCTATTTTTAGCCTTTTTAAAAAATATTTTTAGCCTTAGCCTAGTTCAAAATCCTTAGAAAGCATGTACCCATAGGACTAGTTTTGAGCATCTCACCAAAACCCTAGGTTTACCTTGCTTGTGTTTGACGAACATTGAAAGGGGTGAGATGTATAGGCCACTTGCCTAAGACTTAAGATGCTTATTTCAGTGCATCGATACAAGTCTGGGCGTTAAATACAAAATGTACATTAATCAAGTTAAGGTTGAATTTAACTTGACTAACCAAGTGAAAGCTGTTATCTTCTGATAAGTCAGTCAGTAACAAACTGGTTAGACATTTGATTTAATGTCAGGTTCAGGGGGAGAAATAAAACTACTTTAGTTTTTCAAATTTATTTTTGAAAATCAAAATTTAAACTCAACTTGGTTAAAAATGTGAAAATTTTTTTTAACTTTGAAAATTTGATTCTGGAAAAAGAATTTTACAAAATTATTTTGAAAACTCCTTTGTTTTAAAAATTATTCTACTTTGAATATTTTTAGCAAATAATTTCAACATTTTATGTTAGGTTCAGGGGGAGGTATTAATTAAAATTTTCCCTTTATATTTTAAAAATTTGTGTTTGAAAAATGTTTTCTTAAAAATTTCTTAAACCTTGTTTTGGGTTTTCCTTTTTATTGAAAATTGATTTTTAGATTTAACTTAGTTCTGAAAATTGATTTTAAAAATCTAATTCTTAAAATTTGATTTTACTTAAATTTGATTTGAAAGTTAAATTTTACAAAAATTAGTTTTAAAAATTGCTTTGTTATTGAAAATTGTGGAAATTAGATTTTTCAAAACTTAAGTTTACAAACTAAGATTCTCAAAATCATTTTCATTAATTTTGAAAATTGAATCTTTTACAAACTTAGTGTTGAAAAATAAATTTCAATCAGTTTTGAAAAATAGATTTTTCAAACTTAGTTTTGGAATTTTGGTTTTTTTTATGTTTGAAAAGCGTTTCAAAGTTGAAACTTGTTTTGAAAATTTAAAACTTGATCTTAAAATTTAGAACTTATACACTTATGCTTTAAACAAGTGTTCAAAAGTTTAAACTCCCCCAAGTTAACTTGACATCATTTCTTACCATTTTTTACTTTGTCTGAAGTCTGTATTTATGCTTACTTACATTAGTTCTTTTGATGAATGACAAAGGGGGAGGGTTAGGTGGTTAAGTTAGCTAAACCAAACTGAAAATATAAACTAACTTAAAAACCACATAAATGCATGTTGTTTCTTGCATAGGTTTTCACTAACTTAACCAGGTTGCCATTCCATCAAAAAGGGGGAGATTGTTGGTGCGGTTAGCACTAACGATTTAACCCAGGTTTTGATGAATGACAAATCAGGTTAAGTTAGTTTGTTGTTGTCTGACACTTTAATCGAGTGTGCAGGAGAAGTCCAGACAGGTCGACGAACTAACCGGATGTCTGGCACGAAGCCCAGCAAGGTCGACGGGCTGACCGGATAGCTGGCACGAAATCCAAGCGGGTCGACGGGCTGGCCGGACGCTTAGGCACGAAGTCCAGCTAGGTCGACGGGCTGACTGGATAGCTGGCACGAAGTCCAGATGGGTCGACGGGCTGACCGGACGTCTAGCAGGTAAGTGAGGTAAGTCACTGGAGGGGAGTGACTGCGAGGACGCATTCCCGGGAAGGGAACATTAGGCGTCGATCCGGCTTAAATCCATTTCGGATATCTAAGTCAAGATCGTGACTAGATTCCGGTCTCGGAAAGAAGGAATCTAAGTCATACTCTTTTCTATTACTTTGTTGAACTTTAATTGTGCTAACAATCTGTTTTACAGGATATATATTTGCCTCGGACTAACTCTATTTTGCAGGAGAAGGAATTTCTGGAAATAGGAGGTCCGGGCGCCCGGAAGGGATCCGGGCGCCCGGAGGTGAATTTTATCCAAACCAAGTCGTCGTCACGTGGAGTTCACTGATTAGACCTGCCACGTCGCACCAGGGCGCCCGGAGCGACATATAAAAGAAGCCCCAGGGGTGGAGCTTCAAGATCAGCTCAGAACTCTTAGACTGCTTGCTCTGCTGCTCTGCGCTCCAACGACGCTAACGAAGCTCCGACAACGTGCTCTTGTCCTTGTGTTTTTCTTTCTGTCGGTATAGTTTTGTTTTAATTTTTATTAGCATTTCTTGTACTGTCTTTGTAATCTTTATTTCGAATTGCTAGTGAATTGCCCAATGAAAGTACTCACGGAGTACGGGCCTTCGAGTAGGAGTCGTCACAGGCTCCAAACGAAGTAAAAATTACTGTGTCTATTGGTTTTAAATTCCGCTGCGCTTAACTCTTTTTAACATTTTTTTAAATCGATATTCACCCCCCCCCTCTATCGACGTTTCACGATCCGACACAATCGAATCACAAATTCGAAAATAAAGAAAACACTAACTCGAAAAAACTAATTCAAAATACTAGATCTAATGCCTCTTGTGTTTGGAATTCTTACAAAAAGAAATAACTAGCATGATGCGGAAAACAATTGCTAATTATACATTCTCTTTGTATGCTAATGACCTCGAGATCTTCTGTCGTATTCCTCGCCTCGCCTTGGACGTCGTGTGGGTGACAATCCTCCAATATGAACACCACCCAAAGCTTTCTTCTCCTTCCTCTAATATTCGGCCACCACCAACAAATAGCAAAAGAGAGCAAAGGGAAAGGGAGAAGGGAGAGGGTCGACCACACCAAGAGGATCACCAAGCAAGAGAATAAGAATTGTGTCTCATGAGGCCTCCTCACCCCTTCTTTTATATTACTTGCCCAAGGTAAATAAGGGAAGACTTTTTATAAAAATTAAAATCTTCCTCTAGTTTTTCCTTTTCCCTTTTATTTTTCCTTTTCTTCTCTCTTGATTGAATCAATCACCAAATCAATGGTTGGATTGATTTAATCTTGGTCGACCACTTGCTTGGGCACCAAGCAAAGGTGGTCGGCCACTTAGAGGAAGAAATCAAAAAAAAAATTTATAAAATTTTACAAGAAGAAATCCTCTTATAAAATTTTACAAGCTCTCTTTCCTAAAGTGGATGTAAAAAAGGAAAGTTTTAAAAATTAAAACCATGTTTTAAAATTTAAAACATTTCTTCAAAAATTTCCTTTTTTACCATGAATAGAAATTTTTTTAATTTTTAAAACTTCTCTTCCTTTTTTCTAAAACCATGAGGATGGTTAAAAAATGAAAGTTTTAAAACTTTTAAAACTCTCTATTAAACCATATGACCTAATTCAATTAAGGAAAGTTTTTAAAATTAAAATCTCTCTTTTAAAACTTATAATTTTCTATAAAGAGAAGATTTTAAAAATTCAAAACAACCGTCCTTGTTTGATTAATGTGGCCGGCCCCTACTTGTTTGGTCTTCAAACAATAGGGTCGACTCCCATAAAAGAGGATGTGGCCGGCCATTGCTTAGTCACCAAGCAATGGACCGGCCCCCTTCTTGGACACCAAGATGGGCCTTTCTTTGGATGGACTTGAGGCTTTAATGAGGCTATGGCAGGGACCTAGAGGAGAAATTGGTTTTGTCCTTTCGATGAGCTTGAGTATCCCGTGTTCGCCCGAACACACAACTCAAGTTCATCGATAATAACTCATTCCACTAGAGAGTTATTATCGCACTACTGCACCAATCCCAAATTACATTATGGGCTCCTTATCATGAGTGTATTAGTCTCCCTGTGTTTAAGATAACGAATGCCCACTAATTAAGTAAGTTACTGACAACTCACTTAATTAATATCTAGCTCCAAGAGTAGTACCACTCAACTTCATTGTCATGTCGGACTAAGTCTACCTGCAGGGTTTAACATGGCAATCCTTATGAGCTCCTCCTGGGGACATTCTCAACCTAGATAACTAGGACACAGATTCCTTCTATAATCAACAACACACACTATAAGTAATATCATTTTCCAACTTATTGGGCATATTGATTTATCGAGCTAAACCTCACCCTTTGATAAGTCAAAGAAATAAATATTAAATATATGTGCTTGTTATTATATTAGGATTAAGAGCACACACTTCCATAATAACTAAGGTGTAGTTCTTTTATTAAGTCAGTACAAAAAGAACTTACCTAAAATGGTCCTACTTAATACACTTAGAGTGTACCAGTGTAATTTATTAATTAAGATAAACTAATACTTAATTACACTACGACTATTCTGATGGTTTGTTCCTTTACATCTTAGTCGTGAGCAACTGTTTATAATTTATAAAGAACCGACAACATGACCTTCTGTGTGTGACACCACACACCATGTTGTCTACTCACTACAACAAAAACCTTCATAGACATCGGTTTTCCACCGGTGTCTATTTCATTTTCGACCGATGTCTATGAAGCCGATGTTAAAAGTCTGCCATTTTAGACATCGGGTTAAAACCGGTGTAGTATCACTTAACGACACCGGTCTTCGAATCGGTTATTAACCGGTGTAGTATCACTTAACGACACCGTTTCATCAACGGTGTAAAACCGATGTAATATTGTATGTTAATAACACCAGTTTTGGCAGCGGTAAATGACCGATGTAATATTAGTTAATAACACCGATTTTGCAGAGGTGGAAAACCGATGTGATATGTATATTTTTTTAACAGCACAAATTTGATTTCCGAAACAATGAAAAACTGACAATAAAAAAAAATACACAAATATTCACAAATTATACAAATATTCTTCATTCAATAATATCCATAAAATACACAAATATTCACAAATTATATAAATAATATTCTTACAACAATATCCATAAAATACCCAAACATTCTTTTTACATCAAAAGCTAGCTAATAGATATCAAAATCAAGGTAGAACATTCTTTTAACACATCAAGGTAGAACCACACTTCAAATGTAATCTAGCATGCATTCAGCCTACTCGAACCGCACTTTATCAATTTCAACTCTGGAGTACTTGAGATTTGTAAACTGTAAAAACACATAAATAATATATTAGTAAACCAAGACTAAAAAGGATACAACATGCAGAGTATCAGTAGTACAAGATGTTAGCAGTTCCTGCTAACAGAATTATATGCAAAGCTATATAAAGAATATTAAGCAGTAAGAGCATGGATAACAATGAGTCTGTCACATACTGATGCTTATATGGACAACTTAATGCCTATCCCATTGTATAAACTTTCATACACTCGAGCAAACTATTATCCTAGGCATGCATTCCATGCATAAATTTGTAGATATATATGATTCTATCTTATATGCGTTTGCAGCAGATGAAAGAAGGGGTAACAAAATATGTTGCACAAACAAGAAACAAGGAACAAAGTTTAACAATAGAGCATTGCCTGTAAACTTGTCTATGAACAAAAAAAGGCAAGATAGTCTACATAGAAATAGATACTTAGAGAACAAGAAGATCCAGAAGGTATGGTCACTTTCACACATCAGTACTTTAACAAACAAAATATTACAAAGGCCAATCATAGGAAGGAGAATTTTACCGAGAAAATAAAGTTGTATCCCATTTCGAGAATAACACGCAGAAATTCTATCCTTCTCCACATCATTGACAAATATCCAGCAATCATGTAAATCTTCTCATCTGAGAAATCCATTCCCTCAGTATAAAGAGAAAAACAGTGAGTATGCAAGGATATGCACCTTATGTACGCTTTCTTGTCCAAGGCAATGATTACCAAATGGTCCAGGAGTCTGCGTGTTCCATCTCCTATCCGAAAACTTTGAAAGAACAAATCTATAATAGAACCAGGAGAAGCCCAGGCAGCATTCAAAGTTGTTAATATTACTGTTTTGTTTTCCATAGTTGCTTCCTTTAGAACTTTCTCAAGCTTAACATCGTTCTTTTCCTGCAAGCAGATATATAATTCTCTATAAAGGAGGAAAATTCACAATTGTTTGCAGGCACACAAGTTAAACGATATAAATTAGGGGGGGAATGACTTATTATATTGCATAAAATAGCATAAATCAAGTGATTTACTGACAGCTTAAGCTCATGGGGCAGATAATCATCCAATCGGATTTAACATTGTATTAAGCAGAAGAAACAAAATCAGTCCAGGTACTAGGCTTGTCTACAAATTCAACTTCGCCAAAATGAAGTGTGTTGAGAATATAGCATTCAGAATTCAACATCAAAGGAATGGTAGCTAGAGAGTATCCTAGAAAGTCACAAGGCATAAAAATTTTGAAAACAGTTATAACTTTTCAATAGTTTAGAAACATTATAGACTAAACCCTATTATGTCTAATTGAAACAAGTTGATCGGGAAGGTTAAAATAAGTTAATCAACTTTTCATATATGTTGGATTTACTATAGAAAACTTGCTGCATTATGCAGAAAAGACATTCAATTGCACTTTACAGTATCTTAAAGTTTTTCAAGAAGAACAAAATACTCTACAAAAGACTATTGTATACTTCATAAGTAACTCATATCATACACATACTAAGTGCATAATGAAAGTTGTTAAATTGTAGTTAGTCCAACAGAAATGACTTCATAATTAGCATCAAGAAGTTCACCAAAACACAAATGATTAGGAAGACTAGCATATGAGGAATAGAAACCTAAAAACAAAAGGTATGGAATAAATACCTTCGTGCATTAGTTATTAGTTCCAACACTGATCATTTGACCAATATTTTTTTTTAGAGAGATTCCTTCCATTTTGCAAATTCACGTAAATGACAATGTCCAGAAGAAAAATAAGAAATACTAGCATTTCAACTAGTTATAAAAAATATATTTGATCCACAGAAAAATCATACCATTCAAAAGAGAAAAATAAACAGTTAGATAATGTTAGAATAGAATAGTCAAACCAAGCATCAATTATCCAAGACAACATAGTTGTGAGCAGGATTCATAGCTATGATTGGAAGAAATCTTTGGAAGATTAGTCATCCTCCCTAATAACTCTGAAGTTAAACAGCCCACTTTAGCTCTTCCTAGGAAGATAGGATGCCTACTAAATCCTTCCTTTGCAAGGGAAAACACTCTGCACCTGAACTGCCTGTTGCAAAAGAGTTTGTTGAACCTATTGCAAGACTGCAACGTTGTTGATGATATTTGGATTAAAGTGCTAGTTTTTAGCTACATGCTATTTCCCTACAAATGATACTTTGCATGACAATTGTCTAAGAGCCAGTACTAAAACGATCTCACTCACTATTGCTTCGAATGATTATGGTGAGTATTTGATATAGAAATGTATTGTATTTTTATTGGGGAAAAGGACGCCGAATTCATTTGATCAGTCGGTTTATCAATTTTCCTTTTGATTCAGCATGAAGCTGAGATTGAGGTATGAATCCATTTTACTCTCTCCTACTCTACCAACCCACATAAACAAGTCATAAAGACTGATTACAGTATCTTAATTTATGATTCAAAAAACATCCTCTATAGAAATTTTTATCATTATTTTTGCATTCATCAACTTCGATCTTCAAAGATACTAAACTAGTCACACGGATTGAGTTACAAGTTCAGAATTTCATTCTCTAGTCAAAAACTCCAAATTCCGAAGATTCTAATCAAGCACGCCCTAGAATCAAGAGTTCCAAAAATGTACGCACTTTGAAAACATTGGCCAATACATAAAAGGCTTCACATCAAAATCCAACTCGGTGATATTTCTGCAGCAAAACTCCCTAGATCTCATGCGAGTATTACAGATGAAGATCCAATATCGAAACACATAGAGATCCAGGAAACGCGAGAAACCCCGGTATTGAGGATTGACAACCCCGACTTGAATCGACCAAATGAGAAAATAATACTTCAAAAATGAGCGATTAGAATGACAACTCCTCAATATGAAAGATGAGCGATTAGAATGAGTGCGGGATTCAACTGGATTCAACTCTGGCTCCACAGATCAACAGATCTCAACTTGCAGGAATGATTTTGACAAGACAAAATCCGAATGGGGAAGATTAATCTGATACCTACACGAAAAGAGAAAGCGAAGAGGCGAGTCTACTTGAAGAGCAACGAAATCGCGGTCTTGGCACGGAGAGGGAAGAACTCAAACCGCAACGGGATCGCCCACAAGCCACAATTTGGAGGAGTGGGGCGTGGGGCATATAAATAGAGAGACGGAGAGAGAGAGAGAGAGAGAGAGAGAGAGAGAGAGGTGGGTGGAAGAGCGGTAGGTGGTAGGCGACTGGTCACGTGCCAGTGGACCCACAGACACAACTCCGCCGCGCCTTCGGAGCCAGGACCGAGTGCTTCCCTTCTGGCGGCGTCGATGATGGTCAGGCGGAGGAGGATAATGTGGAGGAGTTTGCTCAGAGGTTGGAGGAATCGATTCTCGAGCTTCAGCGGCAACAAGGAAATGGAGGAGACGCATCCCTGTTCTCTGCTTCCTTTTGCCTCAACACGAGCTCGCCGCCGTCGTTGAGCAAGCAAGAGCCTTCAACGGAGCCCCCGTGGGTGCCGGTGAGGCCGGAGCCGCCGGACTGGCCTGGCGAGATCGTGCCGGCGAGCGTGGAGAAGAAGCAGGTGGTTTTGATCCGATTGAGGGGGGCATCGATCCAAGAAGGGAAAGAGATCCAGGAAGGGGAAGAGGGAGATGAGGCTGAGAGAGATGGTCGGGAGGTTTAGGTTTAGGTTTAGGCTAAGAGAAGCAGCGCGATATTAGTTTAGGTTTTGAGGGAGCGAAGTGTTGTAAATTTTGGCTGGAAAAATTAAATTATTTTTTTTTGGTTCATTAACACCGGGGTTTAAAAACCGCTGTTAAAACCGGTGTCTATTAACAAAAAAAAAGGCACTCATAGACATCGGCTAAAAAACCGATGTCTATGAGCGAAAATCTGCGCTCATAGACACCGGTTTTTGGAAAAATCGGTGTAAAATACTCAAAGACATCGGTTTTTGCTTAAAATTGTTGTTGTTCCACCGATGTCTATGAGAGTTTTTCTTATAGTGACTATATAAATTAATTGAACAATTACATTTAACAAATAAATATAGATATTAACCAATATGATTCTTTTATTTCAAAAATAAATGTTTACAAAATCTAGGCTTTTAGTATACACTCTAACATGAAGGGCTCGCTTCAACTGGATCACCAATTGATCCCGCTTTTGCTGCAAAGATACTGGTGGTTTAGAAGGGAGGGAGGCCGAAGAGTCTTCCCAAGACCCCAAAGAAGAGGTAGATGTTATTTCATTAATCAGTATCACGAGGCTAGGACAAGGTATTATTTTATTGCCTCCCAAAGGAGAAGCCATTGTCTAAAATTGAATGGTTTAGGATAATGAAGGATAAAGGATTTAGGATGTCATCTTTATAATGGTGTAATTTCATCAATTCCATAGGTAAAGTGCGATGGATGTTGAAATTTATTTCAAGGAGTTGAAATATCATTTCCATATAGCACATTAAATAGAACGAGAGGCAGAGGAGTTGGTAAAATTTAATAATTATAATCAAGAGGATGTTGTAGTAGTTACTATCGAAGTTGTTGGTGTGGGAAGCATCCGACAATCGAACCCGAGTTTTGATAATGACAAAGGATTCAAAGTTAAGTTGTCTTGTTATCTAATATGGTTGAATGAGATTGCAAGAAAAGCCCTAAAGTTTCTTAGGCAAAGTCCTAGCTGCGGTTAGGCAGATGGAAAATCCTATGGGGCGGTAACCCTAGGTCCTAGGTGGTGATAACCCTAGGTGGAAAGTCTTGGCAGGTCGAAGCTTTGGGCAAAAGTCCTAGGGGGCGGTAGCCCTAGGTGAAAAGTCCTGGTGTCGTGAACCAGGTGAAAAGTCTGGGCGGGTCGTGAAGCGGACGTCCAGCGGAAAAACCTGAAGAGTCAGGCGCTGAGCAAAAGTCCAGTCGGTCTGGAGGACTGGACTGGCAAACAGGTATACTCTCCTGAGTAAAGTAGGTGTGGACGTGTTCCCCGCTGAGGATCAGTAGGCGTCGGTTCGACCTAGGATTTCCGGTCGAAAATCTGAAGTCAGAATCGGACAGTCCGGTGACTGTCAAACATCCTTTTATATTTATTATTATGTGCTAACTTTGTTTTGCAGGGATAAAGGAGCATGTTTTACCTCGGATGAACAGTACTCAAGGCACCCTCCATGGAGCTTAGAGGTGCCTCGGGTGTAAGACAGAAGGAGTCAGTGTAGCGGAGCTGGAGGCGCCCTCATGAAGGCTTAAGGCGCCTCGGACAACCTTGAAGGCGCCCTCAAGGAGTATGGAGGCACCTTCAAGAGGATAAGCAACGAAGAAGTCAGGCCTTATCCACGCACGGCTGACCCAGAAATTGGAGGCGCCCTCAAGGGGCTTGAAGGCGCCCTCAATAGCCTTTATAAGGTAGTCTTGACCAGCAGCTTGTATCAAGACATTCCAAGCGATACTTCTTCCTTGTGCTACTAAAGAGACGATTCAGAACAGCTGTAGCAACACCTCGACGACCAGGAGCTTCAAATTTATTATTTTTGTTGTTGGTATAATATAATTATTGTTTTATTTGTACTTTATACTTGTAATTTTGTGCGATAATAGTTGTTTCCCAAAGTAAATACTCAACGAGCGTGGGCCTTGGAGTAGGAGTCGCCCTAGACTCTGAACCAAGTAAAAATACTTGGGTCCTTCTGTGTTTGTTTTAATTTCCGCTGCACGTACTCGTTAAGTTTTTCGAATACGAAAAGTGAAAGCCACGAGTACTATTCACCCCCCGTCTAGCGCTTTTCGATCCAACAATTGGTATTAGAGCGGGGTCGCTTCAATTTAGTGCAACCACCAGTCAAGCATATTTTTCGTGGTAATTTTCAGTTTTTCGGAGTCGATCGAAATCGATATTCTTGCTGTCTTCCGATCCTTTTTTTTTCGTAATCGATTTTCTCTTGACTTTGGTGCAACACCACTCGAGATCGCGTATTAGTTTTCTTGTTTCCCGCACTACTAATCCAAGATCAAGTCCCGAGACAAGTTTTTTTTATTTTTCCTTGTGCAAGTTTCTATGGCTCTTCAAGAAGGCTATAGTACAGCTCAACCTCCGCTCTTCTCTAGAGAGGACTTTGGCTACTGGAAGGGCCGAATGGAGTTGTACCTTCAAACACACTTTGAAGTCTGGATGATTGTCAAAACTGGCCTGGAACTCCCAACTGACTGCGCTGGTAAGCCAATATCATACGAGAACTAGGACGCAACTCTGATAAAGAAAGTAGAAGCCAACGCCAAGGCAACCTGCACCCTCTAATGTAGATTGACGAAGGAGGAATTGAACCATGTCGGCCCGTTCTCGAGCGCCAAAGAACTGTGAGAGAAGCTGATTAAATTACATGAAGGAACATCCAACGCCAAGGTAAGTAAAAGGGATCTCATTGTTAATAAATTATATAATATAAAATTGCAGGAAGGAGAAACGGTGAGCCAGTTGTGTAACGATCCAATTTTTCCTATTTCGAGTTCTAAAAGTCCTTATAAAAATCTAGAAATGCTTTAGAAAAATTCTAGAGATTTTTAGAAATTTTTAGAGTATTTTTACGTAATTTTTGGAGTTCGTTTGGTATTTTTACTGAACGAAAGAAGTTTCGACAAAAAATGTCCAAGCCGAGATTTGAACCGTGAACCTCGGGTGAAGCAGAGGTTCGCTTAACCAACAGACCAGCCGCGGGTTTGTTAATAAAACCCGAATCAAGTTGTATTTAAGCAAGAGTAGTTAATAGAAATATTGGAGTTATAAAGGGAGAACTTAGGGCTTGATTAGCCGTGACCTAATCTCACGATTTCTCTTCCCTTTCTCTCCCAACGCGAGCGGCGCTATTCTCCTCTCGGGCGGAAACGAAGCCAACCTAGGGCATGTCTCCAGCGGCCGACCAAGGCTCGATTCCAAGAGATTTCTTCGTCCTCTTGATCCTCTCGACAAGGAGAACTCGAAGACGCGAGGAAGAGGCCGAGATCGTGAGTTTCTCCGAAGCCCTAGAAGCTGTCTTGCTCGGTTGTAAGTCCAAGAACCGAAGGTGAGTTGCTACTCACCTGCAGTAGGAGTAGTTCCGGATTCTCGTTCTTCTTGCTTTCGAAGTTTGCTGTGAAGTTTTTGGTTATGGGCTTGTTGCCGTGTACCTCAAAGAAAGGAAATGGAATTTGTTTGTTTGTTTAGCTTGTGGTTGTTGGTTTCGAATTCTTGTTAGTTTCTTGCTGTTTTTCCGAAGCATGCTGTAAGGAGTGTATTCTTGAGGCTAGCTATCATGAGTTTTTAAGAAGATGAGGAGAGATTTGGAATAACATGGATAGCTAGTTCTGGAAGGTTTTGGATTTCGGTTTTTGTTCCATTAGTTTTGTTGTAGTTTCAATTTCAGAAGTTCGTTTGTTAAATCAGAGCATGAGTTTCTTTGCTTTTGGATTATGCTGTACAACATTGGAATAGTTAGATGTTTCTGAGTAGCATGGGTTTCTTGTTTCCTTTGCCTTGGATTATACTGTACAATATTGAGTTAGCTAGAGGTTTAAGAGTAACATGCCTGTTTTGATTTCTTTCTTTTGATCTCAGTTTTAGCATCTCAGCTGTAGCATCACATTGTCACTGTAATATATATGTAATCAGCATTCCGAATTCTCAGTTTAGACCCCAGCATCTCAGTTTTTGCATCTCAGTTGTAGTATCTCAGTTTTTGATATGCCTCATGAATTTCATATTAGCCTTGAGATCTTGTTGTTGGTTGCTTAGTAAGAATAGTTTTTTTTAGCATTGGCAGATTTCTTTTCCATTGCTAATAGAAGTGTAGTTTTCCTTTTCTAGCTTTACCTTAGTACGAATTCTCAGTATTTCCTGATGAAGCATGATATTCTGTTAATTCCATGCAGCAACGATTCCTTTATTTTCTAGATTCTATTGCATGCCTAGTAGTTGAATTTGTTTTACTATCACAGCATGCTTAAGTTGTTCTAGTTTCCTATTTGCTATTGGAATAACATGAGCAGTCCTATTTTTATAGCATGCAGATTTTAGATAAGCTTAGTATGCAGATTTTGATAGGCTTAATATGCAGATTTTTGTTAAGCTTGGCATGCAGATTTATGTTAAGCTTTGTATACAGATTTTCAGTACGTAGGGTGTGTTCTAGTGCACACCAAGTGCTTGATAAAATGCTTAGCTCAATATAATGCTACAGTAGGCATTTTAATAGCTCAGTTAATGCAGTAGAAGCATTTAAAATAACTTATTTAGTCTTGCTTCAGCTTATATGGGACTACGGTCCAATGGGTGGGCTCCCACAGTCGCCTCTAGGTTCAGATAACCTAGTTCTAGGTTTAGATAACCTAGTTAAAGCAAGGTAAGAAAATTAGCTATGAAATCAGTATTTTATTTTCAGCAGTGGCACTGTACTGGATTAGATATCCATTGGGTTGGGCTCCCACAGTCGTCCCTAGGTTTAGATAACCTAGTAAACCCTACTAGACTCGGAACTTGCAATCCTGGGTTTAGTTAGGGATGTGCGCACAGCAAGTACAGTTGTCGGGCCCATCAGCAGCATGATTATTATTTTAATCTATTATGTAAATAGTTTTCAAAACTTCACAAATTAGTTATGTGAATACAAGTTAGACTCAGTTTACCATTAATTAGTTCAGCTTATGTATCAGTTCAGTTTCCTATTGATACACATGATAGTTCTATGATTAGCTGTACATGTTTAGTATTTCAGTTAGCATGATTCCTTTGCTATTTATGAGCATGAGTAGTTATACATGTTAGTTTTTCAGTTAGTTGATTTCTTTGCTATTTATGAGCATGAGTAGCTATACATGTTAGCTTTTAGTTAGTTGATTTCTTTGCTATTTATGAGCATGAGTAGCTTTACATGTTAGCATTCAGTTTTAGCATGTTTTTATTTATATACATGCATATCGAGTTTTTGTGAGTAGGATAGCGCTCACTAAGCTTTTAGCTTATAGATACTATTTTCCTCCTACTGCAGATAAAGGAAAAGCTAAAGTATAAGGAAGAAGGCGACAAGGAGATGCTGTGACGGTGTGTGATGTGTGGAATATGGAGATCCTTTGGACTTAGCTAAAGAACTCACTTAGTTTAAGAATTTGTTTAGTTTAATTTCTTATTAAGTTGATAAGAAAATTTTGTAGTAAGAAGTTATGTTTCCACTTTTCATTACCTGCATGTTTTGATTTATTAAACTGCGTGATTGTTGTGAAAATATATGTTTCAGCCGCCTGTGGCTGAGTATACTCTATATGTATTTACGGATATGGACACCGGTACAGGGGAGACTCTGTCGAAATTTTTCGCTAGATATCCCTCGTGGTTTCGATCACACCGGTTAAGTAGAGCTAGCAGTTAAGTAACAGTCATCCTTAGAGTGTGGTAGTAGTAAGAAGGGTGGTCGTTACAAGTTGCATGCGCGCATCCAAGACCTCCTCAACGGTCTCCACGCAATAGGACAAAAGGTGGAAAATAGAGATATAATCAGGTATTCACTTAATGCTTTTCCGAGCACTACCTTGTGGGCGTCCATGGTAGATGCTTACAAGGTATCCAATGATCTCTCTACAATTAAATTAGATGAACTATTTATTGAATTTGAATTGCATGAACAAGTTAATGTTCAGTTGACTGAGAAGGGTATAACTTTGATTGCAGATATAAGCAAACCAAAAGCAAGATGTAAAATTGAACCGAAGTCAGAAGAAGAACCGGATTCAGAAGATGACGACGATGAACTCACGGCCGAACTCGTCAACTTGGTGAGAAAACTCTACAAAAAGAAGAAGGGCTTCAACAAGAAAGACATCAAGAAGGTGATCCAGTCTAAGGAGGCCCAACCAAGCTCAAAGATGAAGTTCAAAGTAATTTGCTACGGTTGCAATCAAAAGGGACATATCAAAGCAAATTGTCTGAATCAGAAGGATACGAAGAAGCAGAGAAAGAAGAAAGCTCCGAAGGCAACTTGGGACGAGTCTTCTTCAGAAGAGTCCGATGATGAAGAACTCGAACAGACGAGTTTCCTTGCAATGATGGCCTAGGACCAAGTCAAGGAATCTGGAAGTGAGGATGAATCGAAAGCTGAGTCCGAGAGAAGCCAGGAATCCATATCCATTTCTGAAGGGCCTGACCCCTCTATAAGTACTTCTCAGTTATATAATTTAGTTAATTATCTGATGCACAAATTAGCTAAATCTAATATTCGGATCAAATCACTTCTAAAAGAGGTAACATCCCTTAAAGAAGTGACTATCTCTGAATCCTTGACTGATCCGATTCAGACTGGAATCTCAACTCAAGTCCAAAAGCTTGAGGAAGAGAATTTCAGCCTGAAAACTCAAGTCAAGGATTTGAAGATTGCATTGGAACGATTTACACTGGGTTCCAAGAATCTTGACTTGATTCTTGAAAAATAGAAGGTCGTATACAATCGATCAGGAATAGGATTTAGAACAAAAAAAAATATCGTTCATATTTGTCACATGTTAATAGACCAAATAGAAAGGTAGTCCAAGCATGGGTACCTAAGTCCAACTTGGTCAATCAAGTTGGACTCGGTAAATATTGGGTCCCCAAGGATCAAGTCTATTACCTTGATAGACCATATCGAGGTTATGATCCAAGGAGAGTCAGTAGAAAAACTATCTTAATAAATAAATAGAATTGCTTGATGATTGTTATTTTCTGCTTTACTTCTATGCATGCTTAGAGTAGGCTAGATTAAGGACCTAGGCATAATTTACACTTGATTAGTTAAACCTAGGGATTTCAAAAAAAAAAATTAAATATATAATTTCTTTGAAAAGCTCTGTCTAGAAGTGGTGGATGATCCCATACCTAAGAAGGCTTACTGTCTCGCCACAGTCTGGGAGCCAATCTTTGAAATGTGTATTTAATTGACTAATTAGAAAATCTAAGTCTAACTCAAATGTAAATTAATCCTTAGATATAATCTAAATTAAAAATAACTATCTCACAAAAATACATAAGCTTCCCTGATTGATAACTTAGAATCAGGTGAGATGGATCTAGGTTGAATTTAATTAAACCTAATTTAAATCTTAATTCCATTTAACCTATTTAATTCACCTAATGTAATTAATTAACTTAAATATTTAATTCACTAAATGTAATTATTTAACTTAAATATTTAATTAACTTATCAAATAAATTAAACTCAACTTAATTTTCAACTTATTTAAAATTAACTAACTTAATCAAATTAACTTAATTAACTAACTTTACCAAATTAACTTAATCTAATTAATTAACGTAAATATTTAATTAACCTAATTAATTGTTTAATTCACTCAATCTACCTAATTAATTAATCAACTTAATTAAATTAAACATAACCTAATAAACCATCTCACAATCACCCATAGGAATACCATGTTTGATCATCTAGACTGGGTGAGATGGAATATTAAGGAGTTGATTTCAATCAAGCTATCTTCTTAATCCATTAAATTGACCAAATCAAATACTTTATGTAGGAACATAAAGATTTGGATCAATGGATGCTAGATAGTGGATGCTCCAGACACATGACTGGAGATATATTGAAATTCACTAAGCTAAAACTCAAGAACTTAGGGTCTGTTGCATTCGGCAATAATGGAACCTTTAAGGTAATCAGAATAGGTAATGTACAATTAAATTCTGATTTTTTACATTCGAAAAGTTTTATTGGTTGAACAATTTAGTTTTAATTTACTTAATTTTTGAAAATGTGACTAAATATCCTGAGTCAAAAACTGAATGTATAATTATGAATATTAAAAATCCTGAAATCACACTTAGGGGAATTAGGAAAAAGAACATCTATACAATAGACCTACCAACCTCCTCACTAGAGTGTCTATTAACACAACAAGAGGAAAACTGAGTTGCAGCACAGAAGACTGGGTTATTCTCACACTAGACTCATTTCAAAAATGAGTCAAAATGGGTTAGTTAGAGGTTTGCCCAAATTAAAATTTACTGAAATTCAATTTGCCATGCTTGTCAATAGGGTAAACAAACCAAGTCAAACCATAAGCTAACCAACCTGAATAGAACAACTTTGATACTTGAGCTCCTTCAACTAGACTTGTTTGATTCACACGGGGCCAAGTCACTAAGCAAAAACTAATATTGCTTAGTAATAATCGATGACTACTCAAGATTTACTTGGGTAAATTTCCTAAAAACTAAAAATGAAGCCTTAGAAGTCTTTAAAATCTTTTGTAAATTAATAGAAAATGAAAAAGACACTCAGATAAAAAGAATTAGAAGTGACCATGGGAGAGAATTTGAAAACCACAAGTTTATTGAATTTTGTGAAATTAATGGGTATAAACACGAATATTCATGCCCTAGGACTCCCCAACAAAATGGTCTAGTAGAACATAAAAACAAAACCCAACAAGAAGCCGCTAGGACCATGTTGAATTAATACGATCTATCTAATCAATTCTGGGCGGAAGCAATTAATACCGCTTGCTATATACAAAATAGAATTTTAATTAATAAATTTCAAAATAAAACACCTTATGAAATATATTATAATAAAATACCCAACTTAAACTATTTAAAGGTGGTTGGATGTAAAGTGTTCATTCTAAACACCAAAGACTACTTAGAAAAATTTATGTCAAAAATAACCCCAGGAATATTTTTAGGATACTCAACGGCCAGTAGGGCATATAGAGTTTATAATAAAAATACCCTAAAAGTTGAAGAATCAACCAATGTAATTTTTTATGAAGAAAATAATTTACCCAATGTAATAAATGAAAACATTAATACAGAAAATATTAACTCAAGAAACATAGAAGATGATGAAGAAATTCAACTTAAACCTAGTGAATCAAAAGAACTAGTTATTGACCCAAATATAAGACCAACAAGAGCAAGTACCTATCACCCATCGGACCAAATTTTGTGTGACCCAACTCTAGGAGTCAGAACTAGATCATCCTATAGGAACCTAAGTCAAATAGCCCTAATCTCCAAAATTGAACTCAAAACTATAGACGAAGCCCTACCAGACCCAGACTGGACATTAGCAATGCAAGAGGAGTTAGCTTAATTTGAAAGAAACCAGACCTGGGAACTAGTACCTAAACCCATTAACAAAACCATAATTGACACTAAGTGGGGTTTTAGGAACAAATTAGATGATCAGGGTGAAATAATTAGAAACAAAGCAAGATTAGTAGCTAAAGGGTTCAGCCAAGTAGAAGGGTTAGACTATGATGAAACCTATTCCCCTGTAGCCAGACTTGAATCTATTAGGATGATGCTGGCCTATGCAGCACATAAAGAATTCAAGCTATATCAAATGGATTTAAAATCAGCCTTCCTAAATTGTTAGTTAGAGCCCTAGAGCTAATCATATGATGATTGTTGTATGGACTTGATGTATCATATTCCTATATATTTATAAAGGTATTTCTTTATGGTTGTTATACTTACTTGTATTGGTGCCAAATAACTAAATGTAATAGCGTCCTTGAGTAGAAGGTTCTTATCTATATTAATCGATTGGTTGAATCGACAGTGAGATGATATAGAGAACACTACTCTTAATCATTCTGATTAAAGTATTAACATTCAGGGACAATGTTAATGCGCTGAGACTAGCATGTAGGTCAACTCGATGACTTGATCTCACAAGTCATGGATATAGAGATATCAAGTTGACACATGAGTATGCATTGGAGAATGTATACTGAATGACCCGCCATGAGAAAGTATCATGGATCGTTATATGAGTGTCATATACTTTCTCATATGACTATTAGTATGACTATGAGTCCTTGGACCTGAAGTCACCATGGTTCCCTACATAAGGAGTTACATACTTTGGCTTCGTCAAACGTCACCCGTAACTGGGTGGACTATAAAGGCGATTACTGGGTATGTAAAAAATTATACGGAGAGATGTGAGTGATGTAGATGGGATCTATCCCTCCTATATAACGGGAGTGACATCATGATTCTTGATAGAGTGAGACCACTAAGTGCATGGCCATGCCCAAATGAGTCAATATGAGATATTGAGCTCATTTGATTAGAGTGAGTCTACTTGGAGTTCAAGATATAAATTGATTAGAGGATGACACGGTCTATGCATCATTTGATCAATTTAGATGTCAAGGATAGAAGGACATTGTCACATATTGTGAGAGTCACAATTAGTAGTCACAAAGGTTATGTTGGATCTCAACATTCTTATAACTTGGGTAGCAATGATGTATTGCTAGATGCTGCTCATTGCTTATGTTTCTAAATAGGATTAGAAACATTGCCAACATTGCAAGAACCTATTGGGTCACACACAAAGAACAAGTGGATGGAGATTAGGTTCATATGATGAACCAATTGGATTAGGTTCATGTGATGCACCAAAGATTGGATTAGGATTAATTCAAATTAGACTTATTGAGTTAGACTCAATTAGATTCAATTGTTGAATAAGTCTAATTTAAAGTTGATTCATTGAGTCAATTTATATTAATGAATTAAGATTCATTAAATTGAAATTGACTTGAATCAAAGGTTGGATTTAACTCAACAAGGAAGAGAAGTGGTCAATTTTGACTTGACCAAATGGGAAGTTGAAACATCAAGTTTGACTTGACCAAATGCCACTTAATGAAGGTTGACTCATTCTACATGGCATGACTAACCAATACATCCTTGTCACATCATCTCCACATCATCTAGGGAGAGCAAGAGGCATGGAATGCCAAGAGCCAAAGACCCTTGGCATTCCATGTGTGGCCGGCCAAAAATGAATAAGAGATTCATTGGCATTGATTTGGGTGTGACGAATGTCTTCTTCCTCCTTAGCTCTTTCTTGTTCCCCATCTTCTCTTGGACGAGAGTTCCAAGCAAGAAAGGTGAAGGTGAGTGAGTTTAATTCAACGAAGAAAGGGTAAGTGAAAGTCACATAGAGGGCTTTAGAGAAGTGTATGAGATTTATTCTCTCTTCTTCTTTTCTCCTTTCTTCTTCCAATCCCATCCGAGAGCCCTTGGGAGTGCTAGCACACTTGTGGTGCTCTTTTCTCCATCTAGAGTGGTTTGAGAATCACTCCTTGTTCGTGTGGATACTACTAGAGGTGTGTACGCTTGAACACACTTGAGATCCGAAGGACCTTGGATGAGCAAGATTTACGACGGGCTTCACTTCAAAGGTATACTCCTTATCATGTAGATCTAAAGTAGATCTAGAGTAGAAAACTATGTACATGAGATTTTTGACTTCGCACTGATCCAGTGGCTAAGAACTTCGGGGTTTCCGCAACGTAAAAAATGGTTTTTGCGGCTCGAAAGTTCCTACAGTGGTATAAGAGCCACGTGCGAAGCATGTACAAGTTTGTATTTTAATTTTATGAAAATATTTTAGATCTGTAAGTTTCTGTAAGTTTGCTATTTTTATAGATTTTGTGAGTATTTTTCTCGTAGAAGCGAAGCAACAAGTGCTTGGACACTTGTAGGCTTCGACTACCGAGAAAAACCTTTCGAAACGGCAAGGTCTCACCCAAATTATTTTGGGACAGTAGCTTAAGGTGCTGTTAGATCAAGATGGTACACTCGCTATATTCATTTTGTGAGAAGGGGCGCTGCCCCTAACCCCGCAAAGGGCATTGTCCCATAATCGCACCTGAAAAACTGCTAAACGGGACCGTCGGAAAGTTGTGTCTCATAAAATCGATAAAATCAGTAGTAAAATTATAGAAATTTATGTAAAATACATAATTTAGAATTATGTGTGATTTTGTTATGGTCATGACCCAAAAACCCCAATATGATTAGTTAAAATGTATTGTAATTCATAATATGGTCTGCGCGTCGTACCTCTCTTTTATATTCTTGATGTAAAGAAATTTTAGACTCGAATGTAACTCAAGTTTCATATTTGTAATGTACAAAATGAAGCGGTGGAAGGTCCACTCAAGAAGGAGTTACGAGGAGGGTGATTTCAACACATGGCGGTCAAAGGGAGGCGCTTGAAGAAGTCGTTGACCCTAGGTTGACCGCCCGATCTTTTCATTGGCTTGAAAAGATCGTAGTAGGGCCATGATCTCATCACAAAATAATTAATTATCTATCATTGCTTGTGTATGTGATGCATGATAATATAGGGTAATTAGTGCCTTGATGCGTATAAGATATGAATCCACGATTAGATTAGATCTTAATCAAGTCAACTCGATATGCCTACCAAGTTTTGATACCCATCACTACCTCGATCATTTATTGTTGTTGAATCTGCTAAAGTAGAGCAACACATATTATCTTGGTAGGGTGCGAAGGGACAACCTTGGTCCCCCTATCAAAGCTTGGGTGAGTACAAACTCAATTAGATTGAGCATAACTAGTTAACTCAATTGGATCGGATAAAACTATAGGCATTTTCCAACGGTTGGACGATAGGATAAAAATCACATTTATACTAAATCTTGGGTGGTTTAGCCAAAGCTAACTCAAGTTTTAATATAAATGAGATTTTTGATCCTATAAACAAGAGTTGCATAGAGATGTAATTGATAATTCGTTATCTACCGATCATACTAAGTCTTGGGAGATTTAGCCAAAGCTAACTCAAGTCATAGTATGATGTGGATCTTGTCCCACGAAAATTATAGCGAATTGGTACGAATCTACTAGTGTGGTTTGACCACATCCATGACTTGATTCTACAAAAGCTCTCTAATTCAGTGGGAGCATCATTTAGTTAAAGGCCTAATTAAATGATAAATGGAATATGATATTTACTTTCTGCATTATTTCTGTTGTAGATTGCCATGTCGACAAACACGAACACCTTCTCTCTGCGTTCTGTCCTTAACAAGGACAAGCTCAATGGAGCTAATTTCCTGAACTGGTACAGGAATCTGAGAATTGTTCTCACTCAAGAAAGAAAACTGTACGTCCTGGAGCAACGCATTCCCGAGGCACCTCCTGCCACTGCCACGCGAGCTGACCGAGATGCTTATAAGGAGCATCAAGATGATGCATTAGATGTGTCATGCTCATGCTCGCGACCACGAACTCTGAGCTTCAGAAGCAACACGAGTTGATGTCTGCTTATGATATGGTTGAACATCTGTAACGACCCAATTTTCCCTATTTTGAGTTCTGAATATCTTTAAAAAATATTTGGAAATACTTTTAAATATTCTAGAGATTTTTAGGAATTTTTAGAGTATTTTTACATAATTTTTTGGAGGTCGTTTAGTAGGTGTACAAAAAGAAAGAAAATTTGACAAAAAATTGTGAAAGGTGAGGTTTGAACTCACGACCCCGGGTCGAACTGATCCAAGCAAACCGGCCCAACCAGCTGAGCTACAAGATTTTTTTGTTAACCTTATAAGGAAAGAATTAAGTTTATAGCATAGTTAAGCGATATTTTAGAAACCGAAAATAAACTTTGAAAATAAAAAGGTGCGCGGATAAGGATTCGAAGCCTAGACCCTTGGTCTGGTTGAGAGCCGACTAACCAACTGGGCTGCGTGTGTTTTATTAACCTAGTATGGAGAGAAATAGATTTAAGCATAGTTGGAATCGAATTAAAACTAAGTTATAAAGGGTTAAGTGATTTTTCCGTGACCTAAACCTAAGCTTTTCCCTCTCTTTTTCTCTCCCGACGGCGCGATTCTTCTCTCGGGCGAAAACCACAGCCAAGGCTAGGGTTTCCTCCTCTCGACGTCGGCGAGGCGTTTTCCGGCCGGTCTCCACGCGTGGGTGACCATTCCGGCAAGGGGAGCTCGGGAAACACAAGAAAAAGGGAGAAATCGGAGCTCCACCGAAACCCTAGAGCGTTTCCTTCGGATTGTAAGTCCAAGAACCGGATGTAAGTGCTTCTCACCTGCGGTAGGAGTAGCTTTCGAGGTGTTTATTTGCATTTTTCTTGTTGTTGTGTAATGAACAAGAGCAGCCCTTCACCCTAGCCTATTGTCCAGATTCCAACCTTTGCTAGCATTTTGGTTTGGGTTTTGATTCAAGTCCTTTTTGTTGTTTTTTTTTCTGTGCACGAACAGAATTTTGAGGTCTTCCTTGATTGTTACAGCATGCTTAGTTAGATGTATTTACCTTACATTTCAAGCATGTCTAAGTAGTTATGCTTCTTTCCAGTCACGGCATGATTAAAGAATGGTTAAGATTCAAAAATAACTAGTTTCACAAGCTTGTCATTTGGAACCTGTTACTGCCGTGAGCCTGATCAAACTTATTTCCTAAGACCATGTAGGCTTTAAATTACTGATTGAGTTTGTTTTGAATATATCCAGATATATATTAGTGGCATATGGTTTTAGAATCCCTTGCACAATGTATATATGTGAGAAGTACAAGCAAAGTAAGACTAAGGTCACAAACTGATCTTGAGTTCCAGAATTTAGAATCAAAGCACACTAAGTGCTTAAATCAATGCCAAGGCATTTTATTACAAGAAGTATTAAAGAAGGATATAAAGAAAAGTATTTTACTTTTTAAAGGGCATGTACCGGACACAAGGTCCAAGGGATGGGCTCCAAGTTGCCCCTAGACATAAGGTCTAGAAGTGTCTTAATGGTTTTGGGATTAGCTACCTCAATTCTCATTAAGAAAGGCGCGCAAAGTGGTACAATGTCGGGCCCAAGTAAAGTTGAATATTATTTTAAAGTATAAAAGTATTAATTTGGAAACAAACAGAACAAGTTCTTTTATCTAAGTTGCAAATTTTAGCAAATTAAATTGTTGTTTCCTTTAGAGATGCATGATGTAGTTCTATTTGCTATTTTCATGTTGAGCATGTATTTCCCTGCTTTCTTTTATGCTTATGCATTCCGTATCGGATTTTGTGAGTAGAAAGCACTTACTAAGCTTTTAGCTTATAGATACTACTTTTTCCTCCTACTGCAGATATAGATAAACAAAAAAGGAAAAGCTAAAGTGTTATAGAGGAAGGCGACAAGGAGACGCTGGTGGTGTGTGTGTGAGGCTGTTTATGGAAGCTTGGGATCTTGCCAGAAGAATTTGGAAATGTTACCTGCTAGTGTTCTTTTTGATTACTGCTATAGGGGAATTATTTTGCAATACTAAGGATTTTTTTTTATTTGCTTCTTTTATGTGTTAGGACAAATAAGTTGGCAATTTCTTAGTACTCTTTTGGTTGTTGCTAGAGTTTTTAATCTGCCGTGAGTTCATAATTGACTAAACTGTGGTATAAGAGTTTATTTCCTAAGAATTGGCCATTTCCTATGCTCAGTACCCTTTTATTGCTGCTGAAATTTTAACCTACTGTGAGTTAATATCTGATTTGTAGCTTGCAAATGTTGTTAGAAGTGTGAAGTGGTATGCTCAGTATTCTTATGTACATGCTAGTTTTTTTTGCTACTGCTAGCTTGGGGTTATTCTCTTGGTAACTGCTTTGCATGCTAGTATTCCGTATTCTTATATGAGTTTTTGTTTTATGGAAGAATATCATGTGATGTTCGGATTTGTTTGAAAACGAATGGGCAGTAGTTTTAATTAACTTCCCTTTAATTACTGCTCGGTTGTAGAATGAATTACATTCCTGTAAGAAAAGATGTTTGGAAGAATTGCATGAATCCAAGATAATAAAAGATGTAGCAAGAAGTAGAGATATTTAAGCTTCATTTGTCTGTATGTTATACTTACTTGTTGTCTCACTTAATTGCATGTTTAAAACAAAAAAAATAGTGGTTAAGTAACGTTCACCTTAGAGAGTAGAAGTAAAGAAATTGGGTGGTCGTTACAACATCTTCATCAACTATATCAAGGGTAAGCAAGGCACGAGAGATTCGAGATCTCCAATGCATTGTTTCAATGCAAGATGTAAGATGGGACTCCCGTAGGTCCATATGTGCTCAAGATGATTGGGTACATAGAAAACCTACAGAGGTTGGGATTCCCACTTGGCCAAGAGCTGGCTACAGACTTGATCTTGCAATCCTTGCCAGAGAGCTACAGTCAATTTGTCATGAATTACAATATGAACGAAATTGACAAGACACTGCCTGAGCTGCTTAGCATGTTGCGAACTGATGAGCTCAACCTTAAGAAGGTAAAGCCCAACTCCATTTTGATGGTGCAAAAGCATAAAGGCAAGGGTAATCCTAAAGGTAAGGGAAAGTCCCAAGCCAAGGGCAAAGGCAAGATACTGAAACCTAAAGGAGGGGTTGCCAAGAATGCTACCTGCTTCCACTGGAAGAGGAACTGCAAAGTATATCTAGAAGATCTTAAGAAGAAGAGAAGTGAGACTTCTACTTCAGGTATATATGTTATAGAAGTCAATCTATCTATTTCTGTATCGTGGGTATTAGATACCGGATGTGCTTCTCACATTTGTACTAATGTGTAGGCGCTGAGAAATAGCAGGGAATTGACGAAGGGCGAGGTGGACCTAGGAGTAGGCAATGGAGCACGGGTTGCTGCTGTTGCTGTAGAAACTTACTATCTATCTCTGCCCTCTAGGCTTGTACTAGAATTAGATGAATGTTGTTATGTGCCAGCTGCTCTCACTAAGAACATCATTTAAGTTTCTTGTTTAGACAAAAAAGGCTTTTCGTTTATAATAAAGAACAAATGTTGTTCTGTTTACTTAAACGATATGTTCTATTGTAGTGCACCTCTGATGAATGGACTCTATATTCTAGACTTAGAGAACTCCATCTATAACGAGTACCAAAAGGTTCAAGTCAAATGATATGAACCAAACCTATCTCTGACATTATCGCTTAGGTCATATAAATGAGAATCGCTTATCTCAGCTCCATAAAGATGGTTTGCTGGACTCATTTGATTTTGAATCATATGAGACATGCGAGTCATGCCTACTGGGTAAGATGACCAAGACTCCCTTTAGTGGACACAATGAAAGAGCGACTGACTTGTTAGGACTTATACATAGTGATGTATGTGGCCCTTTCAATGTTGCTGCCAGAGGTGGTTATAGGTACTTCATTACATTTACTGATGACTTCAGTAGATATGGTTATGTGTATCTGATGACACATAAGTCACAATTCTTTGAAAAGTTCAAAGAATTCAAGAATGAAGTACAAAACCAGCTAGGCAAGAGTATTAAGATACTTCGATCAGATCTAGGTGGAGAATACCTTAGCCATGAGTTTTGTGACTATCTAGTTGAGTGTGGGATTCTATCCTAACTCACTCCTCCTGGGACACCACATTGGAATGGTGTATCCGAAAAAAGGAATCGTACCCTATTAGATATGGTACGATCTATGATGAGTCACACAAATCTTTCTATATCTTTTTGGGGATATGCTCTAGACACAGCAGCCTTCACACTTAACCGTGTTCCATCCAAGGTTGTGATAAAGACACCATATAGGATATGGACTGGGAGAGATCCCCAGGTGTCTTTTATGAGGATTTGGGGTTGTGAGGCTTACGTTCGACATCAAGTCTCGGACAAACTGGGACCCAAATCCGACAAGTGCTATTTTATTGGATATCCGAAGGAAACGAAGGGATATTACTTCTATATTCCCAGTCAACACAAAGTGTTTGTGACTAAAACTGGAGTATTTCTAGAAAGGGACTTTGTTTCTAGAAAAACTAGTGGGAGTACGTTCGATCTTGAAGAAGTTCAAGATATGGACCATAGAAATGAAGCCTTGATGGAAGTTGAACTGGAACCATAAAATGTTATGGATGATGAGGTTGTTCCATAAAGAGTTGAGGAACAACAACCAGTTCAAGTAGACCTACCTCTTCGCAGGTCTGATAGGGTACGTCATCAGCCTGAGAGATACTCATTTCTCTTATCTGACCATGATGACGTTGTGCTCATTGAGAATGAGCCTATCTCCTATCAGGAAGCTGTGATGAGACCAGATTCTGAGTCATGGCTAGAGGCCATGAGATCTGAGATGGAATTCATGTACACCAACTAAGTATGGACTTTGGTTGATCCACCTGAAGGCGTCAAACCCATTGGGTGTAAGTGGGTCTTTAAGAGAAAGACCGACTTGGATGGACTTATTACCTATAAGGGTCGCTTGGTAACTAAAGGTTTCAAGCAAATTCATGCTATTGACTATGATGAAACTTTTTCTCCAGTAGCGATGTTTAAGTCCATTCAGATCATGCTTGCTATTGCAGCATACCACGACTATAAGATCTGGAAGATGGATGTCAAAACCGTGTTTCTGAATGAAAACTTGCTCGAGGATGTGTACATGACACAACCTGAGGGTTTTGTAGATCCACAGCATATTGGCAGAGTATGCAAGCTGCATAAGTCCATTTATAGACTAAAGCAAGCTTCTCGAAGCTGGAATCTTTGATTCAATGATGCGATCAAACAGTTTGGTTTCATCAAGAATGAAGATGAACCCTGTTTCTACAAGAAGGTTGTTGGGAACACAGTTGTCTTCCTTGTATTGTATGTAGATGACATACTACTCATTGGAAATGACATCCCTTTGCTGCAGTCTGTAAAGACTTGGCTAGGGAATTGTTTCTCAATGAAGGACTTAGGTGAAACAGCCTATATTCTAGGCATAAAGATCTATAGAGATAGATCTAAGAGATTTTTTTGGCCTAAGTCAAAGTACATATATTGACATAGTATTACTACGGTTTGCCATGCAGAATTCCAAGAAAGGATTTCTGTCGATGTCATATGGTGTGAGTCTTTCGAAGACTCAAAGTCCCTTTTCTAGAGAGGAGAGAGACCGCGTGGATAAGATCCCTTATGCCTCATCCATAGGATCTATCATGTACGCCATGCTATGTACTCGTCCTGATGTTTTATATGCTTTGAGCATGACGAGCAGATACCAATCAGATCCAGGTGAACATCACTGGATAGCGGTCAAGAATATTCTTAAGTACTTAAGAAGGACTAAAGAATATTTCTTGATATTTGGAGGCGATGGCAAGCTAGCTGTAAAGGGTTACAGTGATGCCAGCTTCCAAACTGACCAGGATGATTATAGATCACAGTCTGGGTTCGTGTTTTGCTTGAATGGTGGTCCTGTGAGCTAGAAGAGTTCGAAGCAGGACACAGTTGCTGATTCTACAATAGAGGTCGAGTATATTGCTGCATCAAAAGCAGCAAAGGAGGTAGTTTGGATGCGCAAGTTCATTATTGAGCTTGGGGTGGTTCCTAGTATAGCCGATCCTATAGAGCTCTATTGTGACAACAATGGAGCAATTGCATAGGCTAAGGAACCTCGCTCACACCAGCGAACCAAACACATACTACGACGCTTCCATCTCATTCGAGAGATCATCGATAGAGGAGATGTGAAGATTTGTAGAGTACCCACAGAGGCTAACGTCGCTAATCCCTTGACCAAGGCTTTGGCACAGAGAAAGCATGATGGTCACACTAGGTCATTATTCCTTAGAGCCTACACTGATTGGCACTAGTGCTAGTGGGAGATTCTTAGTTAGAGCCCTAGAGTCAATCATATGATGATTGTTGTATGGACTCGATGTATCATATTCCTATATATTTATAAAGGTATTTCTTTATAGTTGCTATACTTACTTGTATTTGTGTCAAATAACTAAGTGTAATAGCATCCTTGAGTAGAAGATTCTTATCTATATCAATCGATTGGTTGAATCGATAGTGAGATGATATAGAGAACACTACTCTTAATCATTCCTAGTCATGTATTAACATTCAGGGACAATTTTAATGTGTTGTGACTAGCATGTAGGTCAACTCGATGACTTGATCTCACAAGTCATGGATATAGAGATATCAAGTTGACACATGCGTATGCATTGGAGAATGTATACTGAATGATCCGCCATGAGAAAGTATCATGGATTATTATATGAGTGTCATATACTTTCTCATGTGACTATTAGTATGACTATGAGTCCTTGGACCTGAAGTCACCATGATTCTCTACATAAGGAGTTGCATACTTTGGCTTCATCAAACGTCACCCGTAACTGGGTGGACTATAAAGGCGATTACTGGGTATGTAACAAATTATGCGGAGAGATATGAGTGATGTAGATGGGATCTATCCCTCCTATATGACGGGAGTGACATCATGATTCTTGATAGAGTGAGACCACTAAGTGTATGGCCATGCCCAAATGAGTCAATATGAGATATTGAGCTCATTTGATTAGAGTGAGTCTACTTGGAGTTCAAGATATAAATTGATTAGAGGATGACACGGTCTATGTCTCATTTGATCAATTTAGATGTCAAGGATAGAAGGACATTGTCACATATTGTGAGAGTCACAATTAGTAGTCACAAAGGTTATGTTGGATCTCAATATTCTTGTAACTTGGGTAGCAATGATGTATTACTAGATGCCGCTTATTGCTTATGTTTCTAAATAGGATTAGAAACATTGCCAACGTTGCAAGAATCTATTGGGTCACACACAAAGAACAAGTGGATGGAGATTAGGTTCATATGATGAACCAATTTGATTAGGTTCATGTGATGCACCAAAGATTGGATTAGGATTAATTCAAATTAGACTTATTGAGTTAGACTCAATTAGATTCAATTGTTGAATAAGTCTAATTTAAAGTTGATTCATTGAGTCAATTTATATTAATGAATTAAAATTCATTAAATTGAAATTGACTTGAATCAAAGGTTGGATTTAACTCAACAAGGAAGAGAAGTGGTCAATTTTGACTTGACCAAATGGGAAGTTGAAACATCAAGTTTGACTTGACCAAATGCCACTTAATGAAGGTTGACTCATTCTACATGGCATGACTAACCAATACATCCTTGTCACATCATCTCCACATCATCTAGGGAGAGCAAGAGGCATGGAATGCCAAGAGCCAAAGACCCTTGGCATTCCATGTGTGGCCGACCAAAAATGAATAAGAGATTCATTGACATTGATTTGGGTGTGACGAATGTCTTCTTCCTCCTTAGCTCTTTCTTGTTCCCCATCTTCTCTTGGACGAGAGTTCCAAGCAAGAAAGGTGAAGGTGAGTGAGTTTAATTCAAAGAAGAAAGGGTAAGTGAAAGTCACATAGAGGGCTTTAGAGAAGTGTATGAGATTTATTCTCTCTTCTTCTTTTCTCCTTTCTTCTTCCAATCCCATCCGAGAGCCCTTGGGAGTGCTAACACACTTGTGGTGCTCTTTTCTCCATCTAGAGTGGTTTGAGAATCACTTCTTGTTTGTGTGGATACTACTAGAGGTGTGTACACTTGAACACACTTGAGATCCGAAGGACCTTGGACGAGCGGGATTTGTGAAGGACGAGCGGGATTTGTGAAGGGCTTCACTTCAAAGGCATAGTCCTTATCATGTAGATCTAAAGTAGATCTAGAGTAGAAAACTATGTACATGAGATTTTTGTCTTCGCACGGGTCCAGTGGATAAGAACTTCAGGGTTTCCGCAACGTAAAAAGCGGTTTTTGCGGCTCGAAAGTTCCTACAGAAACCTATGCCCCTGTAGCCAGACTTGAATCTATTAGGATGCTGCTGGCCTATGCAGCACATAAAGAATTCAAGCTATATCAAATGGATGTAAAATCAGCCTTCCTAAATGGGTTTATCAAAGAAGAGGAATATGTAAGTCAACCTCTAGGATTTGAGAACTTAGAACATCCAAACTATGTGTTTAGGTTAAAGAAAGCCCTATATGAACTAAAATAAGCACCTAGGGCTTGGTATGAACATTTATCGAATCATCTGATATCTATAGGGTTTAATCAAGGTCAAATAGATCCAACACTGTTTGTAAAAACCCTAGAAAAAGACATATTTATAGTCCAAATTTACATAGATGACATAATTTTTGGTTCCACCAACTCTAAATTTTTAAAAGAATTTACCAAGTTAATGGAAAATGAGTTTGGAATGAGCCTAGTAGGATAACTTAATTT
Organism: Zingiber officinale; assembly: GCF_018446385.1. Taxonomy (NCBI): domain Eukaryota; kingdom Viridiplantae; phylum Streptophyta; class Magnoliopsida; order Zingiberales; family Zingiberaceae; genus Zingiber; species Zingiber officinale. Next base: position 91,572,942 of record NC_056002.1, on the reverse strand, counting down.
TTTCTTAGGCCTACAAATTAAGCAAACCAAAGATGGTATTTACATTTTTCAAACAAAATATGCTAAGGAATTAATTAGGAAATTCAGAATGAAAAATTCAAAAAATATTAATACACCAATGACTACTAACATTAAAATTGACTCAGACTTGGAAGGAAAACCAGTAGACTTGAAATACTATCGAAGTGTGACAGGGAGTCTACTATACCTAACTACAAGTCGACCGAACATTCTTTTTGCAGTAGGTATATGTGCAAGATACTAATCTTGTGCAAAAGAGTCACACCTAACATACGTCAAAAGAATACTTACGTATATTAAGGGAACCCTAAACGTAGGACTCTAGTACCCTAGGTCTTGCACCTTTGATCTAATTGGCTATTCTAACTCAGATTATGCCGGGTGTAAACTAGATAAAAAAGCACAAGTATTAGCTATCAATTTCTAGGTCAGTGCCTAGTAAGTTGGTTAAGCAGAAAGCAACATTGTGTTGCTTTATCCACTACTGAAGCTGAGTACATAGCCCTAGGTGAATGTGCATCTCAATTACTATGGATGATATATATCCTAAAAGACTATCAACTAGAATATCAAAATACAAAAATTTCAATTGATAACATAAGTTCAATTAATCTAACCAAGAATCCAATTCACCACTCAAGAACTAAACATATAGAAGTAAAACATCATTTTGTAAGGGATCACGTAGCTAAGGGTGATGTTATGCTTAACTATGTTGAGTCCAAATCAAACCTGGTTGACATATTCACAAAGCCCTTACCTGAACTTGAGTTCAGTACACTTAGAAGATAAATAGGAATGTGCTTAGTAGAATAGAACTTATTTCTGCTTACTATTTTTTTAAATCAGATAGCTTTTAAAATTGACCTTAAAAATTCTAAGATAAATAGTTTTCAAATTCCCAATTTTGTTAGTTTTCAAAAATTTGGACTTAGCCTAGGAATTTACCCCCTAAAAATCATGTACCCCTAGATTTCAGCCAGAGCATCTCACAAGCACACTAGGTTTAACTTGCTTGTGTATGAAAATACTTAGAATGGTGTGAGATGCATAGGGTACTGCCTGGACTTAAGAATGATTATGTCTGTGCATCAGCATGAGTCTGGACAATAAATACCATTTTACATTAATCAAGCTAAGTCATCCTGTCTTAGTCAAATCTAATTGGATCACTTACTTAACTTGACTAATCAAGTGAAAGCTATTGCCTTTTAGGTAAGCAACTAATAGCTAATGGTTAGACATGTGGCTAAGGAAACTAAGTATTTTACTCATGCTTAGACTTTAGGACTTTAGAGAACTAAATTTTTCTTTAGCAAAATTGTCTTTACTCTTTGTTTTAAAAACAGCTAGTATGACTTTGGTTTTAACTAGAAAAGACTTAAAAGTCTTGAGCATTATTTTTCTTCTCAAATTTAAGCTAAGTACTTTACAAATACAATTAGTTTTTGAAAATCTTGAAATTTTATCAAATATTTTCTCATATTTTTTAAACTAAAGTTAGCTAAGTTACTTTTCAAAGTCAACAAACTTAGATAAAAACTTCCTTCCAAACTTAGTTTCTGAAACTTTTTAAGGAAAAGGTTTTCTAAGTATTTTTTTAAACATCAGATTATTTCTAAAAGCTAGATTTTTATCAGAATGTTTTCTATCAAAATATTTTCTATCAAATTTTATTTAAAAAGTCAAGTTTTTATAAAATTTTTAAAGCTAAGTCTAAGGCCTAAATTTTAAGCTAAGTGTTAAAAGCTGAAACAGTTATTAGCTGTATACTTTTCAAACTAAGGCCTATGATCAACTTCTTAACTTGTCTATTATACCCTATTTTTGCTGATTGTTTTTATATATGACAAAGGGGGGGAGTATGAAAATTTTAAAAAAAGTATATGGAAATTTTAAAAAGAAGAGCTTTAATTAAGGGGGGGCGAGCTTTAACTAAGGGAGAGTCTTGTATTTAAAATTCACTTATGCTTGCACTGTTATTTTCTGTTATGCTTACATTCCTTGAAAAGTTCTTTATAGTATTATCTTTACTTAACTTTGAATTTCGGTTGACATAATCAAAAAGGGGGAGATTGTATGTGCGAGAAGCATCCGACGATCGAACCCGAGTTTTGATAATGACAAAGGATTCAAAGTTAAGTTGTCTTGTTATCTAATATGGTTGAATGAGATTGTAGGAAAATCTCTAAGGTTTCTTAGGCAAAGTCCTAGCTGCGGTTAGGCAGGTGGGAACCCCTGGGGGGGGGGGGGGGGGGGGGAACCCTAGGTCTTAAGGGGTGGTAACCCTATGCAGAAAGTCTTGGCGGATCGAAGCTTCGGGTAAAAGTCCTAGGGGGCGGTAACCCTAGGTGAAAAGTCCTGGTGTCGCGAACTAGGTGAAAAGTCTGGGTTGGTTGTGGAGCAGACGTCCAGCAGAAAGATCTGAAGAGTCGGGCGCTCAGTAAAAGTCCAGTCGGTCTGGAGGATCGGACTGGCAAACAGGTATACTCTCCTGAGTGGAGTAGGTGAGGACGCGTTCCCCGCTAAGGGAATAGTAGGCGTCGGTTCGACCTAGGGTTTCCGATCGAAAATCCGAAGTCAGAATCCAACAATTTGGTGACTATCGAACATCCTTTTATATTCATTATTATGTACTAACTTTGTGTTGCAGGGTATTTTTAGGACTAACATATCTTGCAGGGATAAAGAAGCATGTTTTGCCTCGGATGAACAGTACCTGAGGCACCCTCCATGGAGCTTGGAGGTGCCTCGAGTGCAAGACAGAAGGAGTCTGCACAGTTGAGCAAGAGGCACCCTCATGAAGGCTTGAGGTGCCTTGGACATCCTTGAAGGAAACCTTAAGGAGTATAGAGGCGCCTTCAAGAGGATAAGCGGCGAAGAAGTTGTTGGAGTGTATACTTAAAAGTTTAGCTTTTGTACACATTTATTTTGAAATAAAGAATCACATTGGTCAAATATTTATATTTATTTGTTAAATGTAATTGTTCAATTAATTTATATAGTAGATAACATGGAGTGTGGAGTCACACTTAGAAGATCATATTGTCGGTTCTCTATAAATTATAAACAGTTGCTCACGACTAATATGGAAAGGAACAAACCATCAGAATAGACGTAGTGTAATTAAGTATTAGTTTATCTTGACTAATAAATTACACTGATACACTTTAAGTGTATTGAGTAGGATCATTTAGGTAAGTTCTTTTTGTACTGACTTAGTAAAAGAACTAGACCTTAGTTATTATGGAAGTGTGTGCTCTTAATCCTAATATAATAACAAGCATGTATATTTAGTATTTATTTCTTTGACTTATCAAAGGGTGAGATTTAGCTCGATAAATCAATATGCCCGATAAGTTGGGAAATGATATTACTTATAGTATGTGTTGTTGATTATAGAAGGAATCTGTGTCCTAGTTATCTAGGTTGAGAATGTCCCCAAGAGGAGCTCATAAGTATTGTCATGTTAAACCCTATAGGTGGACCTAGTCCAACATGACAATAAAGTTGGGTGGTACTACTCTTGGAGCTAGATATTAATTAAATGAGTTGTCAGTAACTCACTTAATTAGTGGACATTCGTAATCTTAAACACAGGGAGACTAACACACTCATGATAAGAAGGAGCCCATAATGTAATTTGGGATTGGCGCGGTAGTGCGGTAATAACTCTCTAGTGGAATGAGTTATTATCGATGAACTTGAGTTGTGTGTTCGGGGCGAGCATAGGATACTCAAGCTCATCGGAAGGCCAAAACCAATTTCTCCTCTAGGTCCCTGTTGTAGTCTCAATAAATCCTCAAGTCCATCCAAAGAAAAGCCTATCTTGGTGTCCAAGAAGGGCCTGGTTCATTACTTGGTGACCAAGCAATGGCCGGCCACATATTCTCTAGAAGTGACCGGCCCTTGCCTTGGGCAAGGGGGTCGGCCGCAATATTTAAATTAGGAAGGTTGTTTTTGAATTTTTAAATTTCCTCAGATATTTACAATTTGTAAAAAGAGAGATTTTAAAAATTTATAAAATTTTCCTAATTTAAATTAGGCCACAAGGTTTTAAAAGAGAGTTGTAAAATTTATAAAACTTTCTTTTAAAAAAAATATTATTAGAGATGTTTTAAAGTTTAAAACTTAGTTTTAAATTTTAAAACTTTCCTTTTAATATCCACATTAGAAAAAAAAGAGAGTTTGTAAAATTTTATTAGAAGTTTTCTTCTTTTAAATTTTATAAAAAAAAATCTTTCTTTCCCTTTTAATAAGTGGCCGACCACCTTGCTTGGTGCCCAAGCAAGGGGCCGGTCAAATAATTAAACATCAACAAATAGTTGTTTAATTAAAAAAAATCAATCTAGGATTGATTAATTAAAAGGAAAGAAAAAGAAAAAATTAAAAGGAAATAGGAATGAGTCTAATTTTTTACAAAACTCTTTCCATAATTTTCCGTTGGGAAACTAATATAAAAAGGGGGGAAGGGGAGGCCTTGAAAAATATAACAATTGATATTGTGTTGTTGGAGATCATCAAGTGGCCGGCCCCTCTCCCTCTCTTCCCTTTGCTCTCTTTTGCTCCTTTGTGGTGGTGGTGGCCGAATTCTAGAGAAGGAAGAGAAGCTTTCTGGGTGATGTTCGTCTTAGAGGATCGTCACCCACACGACGTCTAAGAGGAGGCGAGGGATACGGCAGAAGATCTCAAGGTTTTTAGCATACAAGGAAGAGGTATATCTAGTATTTAATTTCCGCATCATACTAGTTAATTTTTCTTTGTATAAATACCAAATACAAGAGGCATTCGATTCTTGTTTTTCGAATTTAATTTTGATGTTGTGTTCTTTTTCTTTTTTCCTTGTGATTTGATTGTTCCTTTTGGTTAACCTAGAGTTATATAAGGAAATTAAATATTAACTTTCCTTAAAAGGCTTTGTCTAGTCGGTGGTGGTTGCTCCCATATCCAAGAAGGCCAAGTGCCTCGCCATGCAGTACTGGAAGCCAATTTTAGAAACTAATATTTAATTGAATTTATAACCTAGGTGATTTGGATCAAACGTGTTAAGTTTCGCAGGAGATCCAAATCTAAACCTAAAAGAACATATAAGTTAAACTTGGAATCAAACGTATTAAGTTCCGCAGGAGATACAAGTTTAACTTAAAAGAACACATAGTAGCTAGGAAAGGTTCAGATCACGTACAAAATTTTTGTACAGTGGAGCCATTGGATTTTCTGAGTAGCAACCAACAGAAGTCAGGCCTTATCCACGCGTGGCTAACCTGGAGATTGGAGGCACCATCAAGGGGCTTGAAGGTGCCCTCAACAACCTTTATAAGGCAGTCTCGACTAGTAGTTTGTATCAAGACATTCCAAGCGATCCTTCTTCCTTGTGATGCTAAAGAGACGATTCAGAACAGCTGTAGCAACACCCCGACAACCAGGAGCTTCAAATTTATTATTTCTATTGTCGGTATAATATAATTATTATTTTATTTGTACTTCATACTTGTAATTTTACGCGATTATAGTTGTTGCCCAAAGTAAACGCTCAACGAGCGTGGGCCTTGGAGTAGGAGTCGCTCAAGGCTATGAACCAAGTAAAAATACTTGGGTCCTTCTGTGTTTGTTTTAATTTCCACTGCACATACTCGTTAAGTTTTCTGAATACGAAAAATGAAAGCCACGAGCACTATTCACCCCCTAGCGCTTTTCGATCCTACAGAAGTAACTACTATAACAAAGACTTAATGTTGTAGTTGTTACGCGTTGTAGCTACAACAGGTAGAATTTTTAAATTTTCGTGAATAAAATTTTATTCACCCCATCAGTAACTGTGCAGTTGCAACTACGTGTAGAATTTTAAAATTTATAAAAATAAAACAGTAATGACCCGATTGTAACAACAGTTTGTTGCATAATTTAAATTTTTTTAATTTGTGTGTATAGATTATAGGGCTTGTAATATTTTTGATTGAATAATTTTAAGCTGTGACACATTGTAGCAGCTTATGTACATTAGTTGCATGGAAGGATTCAATGCCCTAATGGTTGGTTATCCTTGTCTTTACTATCTGTCTTATCTTTTCATAGGTTTTGATGAGTTGTAGTGAGTCTTTTGATGACCTATTTTTATGGTATTGAAAAGATGCTAGACAGCTTGACTTGTCTTTATCAAGAGTTAATGTTGTTAGAACCAAATTTCCTATAAATCGTCTATCAATCCAACTCAGTCTTTCATGCTGCCTTGCCTTTCGGCCTCATATACAATGGTTTTATTATAGCTCCTCAAGGATCATGTCTTGCTTTAGCAGGAAGACGAAACCCACTTTGGGTGGTGTTAAAGAACCCCCTATCGATGAGGATTCAAGCTCTACGTCTTATCCCTTTGAAAGACTATCTCTATCAGTAAACTCGTCTGCTTCTCTGTTTGTATTATCCATTCTTCAAGATACTATATATATAGCTTTCATTCCTTGAATTCAAGATTTATCTAAATTAATCCGAACAAGTATCTCAGTTTATCCATGGATCATCATGTTGTTTATAGCTATATTAAGATTCTCATTGAACAACGGAACCAGGTGAGGAAGGAGTTGGATGCTGCCCTTTTACGAGAGAAAAAGAATCAATCTGAACTTGTGCAGCGACAATGACAACTATCCCAAGTTAATGTAGCATTAGAGGATGCTATAAATCAAATGACTGAGTGAAATATCACCCTTTGTGAAGTTCAACCTAACATCTCCCTATCGATGCTGCCCTTCTACAAGACAAAAAGAATCAAACTGAACTTGTACAAGTGCGACAACAACTGTTCTAAGTTAATGTAGCATTAGAGAATGCTATAAATCAAATGATTATAGCATTAGTGTTTGTATTAACTTTTTGACTTAAGATCTTCTTGTTTGTCCTATGTTATTATATTTGTTTAGAATATTAATAGTATTCCCTTCATGTATATCAACCCAATTAAAGTTTCAAACTCTTTAATCTTTTACGCTCAACAAGATGTTACTCTACATATTCATCTCAACAAGATGTTACTCTACATATTCAAGCAATAATAGATCATATCAATGTCATGTTTTATTTAGATTAATTAAATGACCTTCTACACACTGTATCAGTTAATATATAAATTGCTAGAAGCTGCTACATGTTGTAGTAGCTACTGCTGCATGTTGTATCAGCTAGTCGCCACATGCTACTACAACGTGTAGCAGCTTCTCAATAGTAGCTGCTACACTATGTAGTAGTTAATGCGCATTAGCTGCTACATGTTGTAGTAGTTACTCCAGAGACATGAGCTGCTACAACATGTAGCAGTTACTGTAGATGTAGCCAACAAACCATATTCTATATTAATAATTCAATAGTCACTTATATAAATTAAAATTAATGAATTTATGAAGACACATCAATTAATTAATGGTGACCTACCAAATCTGGTTCATTGATATGTGACGTCCATAGAATGACCACTCATAACTGTCAAAAATTATATGACTAGTCATACCTATCATATATCATGACCCGTGAATACTGGTAAAATCAAGAGTTGGCAGAAGCCCAGCTGTGGGCTCGTGAATACAACTATTCCCAGATTGAATAGTATAACACCTCTGTTTTCCTATATAACAGAGGGAGACTCCTTTCATGACATCCAAAGGGAAACGAAATGAGTAGCTTATTAATGGATTGATGCCATTTTCCCAACACCACCTTCATTATTTCTTTCATGACATCTAGTGTGCATATTCAAGTGTATCTTACTCTCAAAGAGGGAATGACAAAGCGGTCATATTGCCTTCCACGGTCTAGTGTAAGCTTCTATATTCGTAAAGAAATATCTTTAATGCGAACACCATCGTCTAGCCCCGATCAACGTACATGAATGAGGTTAGGTTGCTCATGGAGTGGTCTAAGTTTGCACAAAATCCCGTATGCGTGATGAAGAGCCTCAGGAATGCCCTGAGGAATGAGTGGATTAGGGAGAGGATGCTCACCTCGACGAACTTTTCCCAGCCATGACCAAAGGATGTGAGGGAGATGGAAAATAACAAATGTTGTTTGGTGTTCAGAACAGTGTCTATGTTGAACAAGGATGATCGCTTAAGGAGAACATTGTGGACGAAGCTCAACCAATATGATATTGACGTTGTACAATATGAGAATAATGTGAGCGCTCATGGGGGTTCAGAACACTACGTTCAATATATTAAACTGACAATATAAATGAAATGTAATTTTATTGACAATATTTTGTCAAGTTTGTATAATTGTATTGTATAACTGTTGTAAAAACTAGTTACATGCATTGTATGCCATATGTAAATGTATAGTCAAGCTAGCTAGTGCAAGTTAATATTTTATAGTAACTAGTCGGCACTAGCTACTACACCATGTTTCTAACTCCCGAGTAGCTGCCGCATCTTGTATCAGCTACCGTCAACTAGCTATTTTTATTATTCTATTGTCATATCATGGTGTAGTAAATTAAAGTGGACTCATGAGTAGCATCTACACAATTTAATATGTCCATGTTGTAGCAGCTAGTGTATGGTTGATGCTATATTATTTCCAGATCACACATTAAATACAATGGGAGGAGTCGCTGATATTTAATTATTAAGTTGATGTTGTAGTAGTTATTGGTCCGTAACTGCTATAACATAGTCTTCATGTTGTATCAACTACCTATCCGTAGCTGCTACAACACAGATGGAGACTTTATATAATACATCTTAGATTATTAATAGAATAATGGTATAGCAATCAGAGTAGAAGGAGAAAGTCTACCAAGCTTGGTTATTTTAGGATAAAGGTGGTGGTGTAAATAAATCTAAGAGGAAGCCTTAAAAATAGAAAAGAAAAGAAAAGAAAACATTTGTGATTTCTCTATTATAATAGTTTAAAATTAATAAATTTATGAAGATATATCAATTAATTAATGATGACCTACCACATTTGGTCTATTGATATGGGACGTCCATGGAATGATCACTCATAGTTGTCATTTATGACAGCTATGACTAATCATACCTGTCATAAATCATGACTCATGAAGAATTCAAAATCCTACTTTGTCAGAAGCCTAGTTGTGGACGCGTGAATACAACTATTCTCAGATTGACTGGTAAGCACCTCTATTTTCCTATACAATAGAGGCAGGGAGGCTCCTTTCATGACATCCAAAGGCAAATGAGTAGCTTATAAATGAATTGGTGGCATTTTTTCGACACCACCTTCGTCATTTCTTTCATGGCATCTAGTGTACATCTTCAAGTGTATCTTGTTCTCAAAGCAGGAATGACAAAGCGATCATGTAAGCTTCCACGGTCTAGTGTAAGCTTCCATATTCATAAAGGAATATCTTTAATGTAAACACCATCGTCTAGCCCTGTTCAACGTACGTGGATGAGGTTAGGCCACTCATGGAGTGGTCTAAGTTTGCCCAAAATCCCATGTTCACAATGAAGAGCCTCAGGAATGTCCTGAGGAATTCTCATGGAGTAGCGATAGGATGCTTGGCTCGATGAACTTCTCCCATCCTCAATGAAAGGACGTGAGGGAGATGAAAAACAATAAGAGAACAATGTGAGTGGTCATGGGGGTTCAGAACACTGTGGTCATTGTGTTCAATATTACAATCAGGATGTAATGGAAATGTAATATTTGATTGATAATATTGCACTTATGATATAATCTCTTCCATATTGATAATAAATATTTTTTCCTATTTTATTTCTTAGGTATGTTATGATATCAGGATATAGTAATATAGTTAAATAAAACTTTGAAAGTACCAGCTATAGATGTCAAATCTTCTTCATATGATTCGTCATCGTTAGTATTATCTTTCTCTGTAGCAGTTAATCTGGCAATCGACTCGTCATCAAATTTACTATTATGGATAAAAATCATTGATTTAGGAATAAAATTATACTACAAATGCATAATTAATGGAAACATACACTTGCTACAATAATGGACAGTTGCGCTTGTCGTGTGAGACACCTCGGTGACTGCATCCACGACATAGCCTGACATTGAAGTTGATGTCTCTTTTGAAGATTTCAATTTTTTTCCCACAGCCCTTTGCTCTTACTAAAGAAGGATCAACAATAGTGGGGGCCCCATCGATGTCTTTCTTCCTTTGACTTTGATTGTCATATTTTCTGCTAATATTCATCTATTGAATTTTATTATATATATAATCAAATTGTTCATCCAAGAAGTTTGTCCCTTCATCAGTCAAAGATGCATCATCGATCACTATTGAAGCTTTATAGGATAACCTTGAGTGTCTTGACATCAAATTCGCATCTGGACTACAGATGAAAGTCTTCTCACCAAAAGTATAGATTACCCCAACCTTCATATTTCTTGTCCATCTGTTGAGTATGTACTTATTAGGTAGTAGAATCACTTGGTTAATACAAAAAAGCTAACATATGCCTACATGGAATGCCCTCGAACTCAAATTTTCTACAACTACAGGATATGTACTCTGTATATTTGTCATGCATGAGGACCCTTGGTTTTGCGGATGAAACACTTTGAAAATTTATGACATGATAACCCACTAATTCACCACCTATAGATGCTTGTTGCACATAATAACCATGACTCACACTCATTTTATTTTGAAAATCCAACCATTTCTTTTTTGCATACACCTTAACCATTTAAGTTTCTAGAGACTAGTTTGTCTTAATCTTTGGCTACTCGATCATATCAATATGGTCAGCAACTAACTCATTGTGTCTTTGGTGTCGCAATGTCCTATTGAAACACGTGATAAAATCCATCAATGAGTTCTTATTTGAGATATACTTCTTGAAAAATGAATGTGAGCTTTCAGATTACTGACTACTTGACATTCCAATAGAAAAACATGGCTAAAATATAATGAGACCCACCTTTGTCTTAATTCATACATCAATGATAACCAATCATTTTTCTCCAAGCTAGAAAACTTGATAACTTCTTCCCATGGCTTCTCAAATTCATCAAGGGTTAAGGAGTTCACAATAACATCCTTTATAGTTTGATAGTAGTTGCGAAAAGTCAAAGAGGGTAATTTATCTGGAAATTTATTGAGTATATGCCAAAAATAATATTGATGCACTGTTTAAGGGAAAACTTGGCCAATGACCTTCATCAAGGTTGGATCCTGATCAGTGATGATCATGGGTGGTGATCCTTTAGGAATTGCTTCTATGAAATTCTTAAGTAACCAAATAAAAGACTCAGTTTTCTCATCACTTAGAAAGCCACAACCAAACACAATGCTTTGATGATGATGATTAACTCCTATGAAGGGTGCAAAAATCAATCCATATTTTTTTGGTGTTATATGTGATATCAAATGCCACTACATCACCAAAAATATTGTATGCCCTCCTTGATACATGATTTACCCAAAAACACCTAGTGAATCTTTCAATTGAATCAATCTCATAATCATAGAAAAAGGTTGAATTCTTCTCTTTCTCAGTTACAAATAACTCGATTAGTATTTCGGCATCAATACCCTTTTGTTCATCCCTTAGTTCTTTCTCAAAGTTTCTACTATCTCTTTTTGTGCAACCTAGATGCTCAGACTCTCCATAATCTATCTCCAAAATTCGAATTTGTTGACAAGTTGGTACATTAGCCTCCGAAAACTACTGCGTTAATACTTTCTTGGCTTCAGAAACATGACGATGTGAGCATAGTAAATGCACCTTTAAAGAAGTGGAGAGTGGATGTATAAAATATGGTGCCCAAATTAATAATTAAAAATAGGGTTATTTGACAAATAATCTTATTGGAATTTTTGAAGTTTTTAGAAATTTTCTAAGGAATTTTCGGAACTTGTATGGCGTATTTTGAGGTAAAATTATAGGCTTTGAAAAAGGTCTATTTGGAATACCCAAATATAGGAGTTGATTGAGAAATAAACTTAGGTCTTTATTTTTCTTAAAGCTAGGTTTCGGTTATAAAAATCTAACCTAGCCTCCGCTCCTCTCCGCCCCAATCACACCGAAGTCATCCCCTCCCCTCACGGCGCCGAACTCATCTTCTTCCCCTACCTTCCTCTCTTGCTCTCGACACCGACCTGCCGATCTCCTTCTTCCCTCTCCCTCTCATGTGTTCCCGCAACCAGAGCTGTTGACCTCTTCTTCCTCTCGAGCCACAGTCGCCTGCAATCCTCCTCACGCGAGCACCACAGCGCCGCTGTTCCAGCCCTAGTGCCAACAGCCGACCCTTTCCTCTGCCCTTGATCGCTGCCCCACGTTGGCTGCCAAATCTCTGCCCTAGCGCCAATTGGCTTCTCACTGTCCTAGCGTCGGCAGCTGGATCTCTTCCACCTCCGGCCGCAACAAAAGCTATCCAGTAAGTTTCTTCCTCGGTAGATACGGATAGAGTTCTAGATAGGTTGATAAATTTGCCAACAAAGTCCGATTGATGGATTGTGTTATGGATCGATTTCTTTCCCGCGATGTTCTTGATTCGGCTTGAGGTTTCCGTGATATTCGTGATTCAGCTTGAGATTTCTGAGTTGTTCTTGCTTGTTCTTATGGCTCCATGAGGTTTTGGCTTCGATTTATGATCTCTATAATGAATTTGCTTCTACTAGAGATTCCTATTGGATTTCCTCCATGGAACAGGGCAAATGTGATTGGGCATGGTGGGTTTAGCTTCTCTTGATGGCTTTGGTTTCCTAGATCCAAGTTTTGGATGGTTTTGATTGGATGATGTCATTCATTGTTCTTCATGGAATTTTCAATGCTAATATAATTTGGTTCTACCTTGCAAGTTCTCTCCATAATGTTAAATGTGCGGTTGATGGTATGGGTCGCAAGTCAAGATTCTGTGTTCTTGTTCCATTCGATGGGTTAAGGGGTAGATGTCTTAGAGAATAGGCCACAGATTGGTTGCCATTGATGCTTCACATCTTCTTGTGTTTTTTTTTCTTCGAGTTCTGATGCTGTCTTTCTCTGTTCTTCTATTGCCAAAGGTTTTGTATCGATTTCTTCACTGGGTAGTTGGGTTGGATTGAAGCTACCCTTGTTCTTCTTACCATATTCTGGATTTTTGGACAGATAATTGGAGTTTTGAATTGCTTTGTTTCCTTTTCGGTACATGAAGATTTTGGTCAAATTGTGGTAGTTGTTTCAAGCCTTGTTAGAAGATGCTTTTGTTTGTCCTATCATTTTAAAAGTATTGAACAAATTAGGATAGTGCAGATCCAAACCTTGATGCTCTGTGCCATTGAATAACTAAGGACTTCTGGGGGATTTAATTCGAATATGTTATGTTCTTGCATAGCTATGGTTTTGGTGAAGTTATTTGTTGACTATGGGATTCACAGAGGTTGACGTGACTTGTGGACAGGTTTGATTTGTGGTAGTACCAACTCAATGGGAGTTTGCTCCTTGTGTTGTTCGGAATCTATTCTAGTCCTTAATCTAATTCGATATGCTGTAGATGTTAAATTCTACCTTAGTTTCTTATGTGAGTAAACTTTTAGTTATATCCATTTGATGTGGGTGTTGAAATCTATTCTAGTTCTTTACTGTGTGTACAAGTTTCTAGTTGTTTCTTTCAAGTATCGAAATATGTGTAGGTGCTGTGAGAAATCGTGTTTTACTGCAGCCTATCAAATTGGGTTTGGGATTAGCTAGTTGTGGTTTATGCAAATTAGTTAAACTGTACCTTATGTGATTTACAGGGCGGTAATTTCGAGACGAGCACTTCGACGTGAAGATTGTTTAGCTCGGCCTACATATAAGGCGGGTACTTCTTACTTTGATTCTCTAGTTCTTCGAACTTAGTGCATGAGCTAGTTTGGATAAGAATTGCTTTACCTTGACTCCCCTCGTAATTTTTCCTATGCTTGATACTTCCACTCAAAACCTTTGAGATTACTCGTTTTTATATCCATACAGTCTCTTGTTGTTGTCCATGATCAGTAGCAGATACTAGATACCATGTTTGTATGCTTGACTGTTGTTTATTTATATATTATGTTGAGCATGCTGGCTTCATGTAGCATACCTGTTTCTGCTTATATATATATGATGACTGTTGCATTGTTTGCATCATGTCATTGCATGCATGCCGCATCCTCGTCCACTCGAGAGAGTGGTAGCTGGAGTTGATGTCGCTTGTCCTGTCGTGCCGCACTCGGCCACTTGTGTGAGTGGTAGCTGGAGTTATGAGCAGCAGGGACCCCGTCGCAGATGTAGCTAGTTAGCTACTATGCAACTGTCCCCTCGGCCACTCGTGTAAGAGGTAGCTGGAGCGGTGTATAGTCTGTCACTGACCCGGCCTCTCGACCATACAGGGGTCATGGTGCAGAGAGGTGGGCGGGAGTGACCATCCGTGCATACGCTGTTGTTATTATATTTGTTATGGCTGCTGTTGTTTATATATGCTGTTATTGCTTACTTACTGCTGTTGTTCGCATATGCTGATGTGCTTGTGTTGAGATATATTCTCGTTGCCGATGTTTAGTCATTGGAAATTTGTATATACCTTGCTTATTACCTCTGTAGTTATAAGCAGCAGATTAGTACCAGTTCTAACCTACTATACCTAACCTAGGATATGGTTTCAGGTATGAGCATTTGTTTTGATTCTATTTTAGTATCTGCTATTTCCTTTTATGAGACTGTATACTCTTGGCCCAATTTCTATTTATACATTATGTTCATGCACTATCTTTCTTTACCCGCTGAGTTCCAATACTCACCACCTCGCAAAATGGTTTTCTTTCGCCAGGTAACAGGTAGATGAGTCATGGATGCTTGGAGAGATGTCGGCTGCCAGTCCCACGTCACACTCGAGGATTGTTTTCTTGTTTTGTTTTAGTATTATTTGGATGGTATGTTGATTTTGTGTATTTTACCTTTCAATGAGTCAATGTGAATTTTTGGAGTCTAGTCTGGTGGTTGCAGACATTTTTGTTAGTGCCGTTGTTGGTTTTACGTTCGTATTATTTTGTGTCTTCCGCTGTGCATGTTTCCAGTCATGTGGGTTGTTGTTAACTGTGTGGTTGTTTTTATTCATTTATGTCCAGCCAGGTTGGCTGTGTATATTAATTGCGTGGTTATATTATTTCTATTGTGTATATATTCCAGCCGAGTGTGGCTGATGTATATTTGTATGTAGTAATGTCACGCCCGGGGGGGGTCCCTGTCCGAAGAAATTTCGACAACACCTCCCCTGTACGGGTGACAGAATGATTATGACTTTCCATGAATTTTGTGGCAATCCAATTTGGCCCAGTCTATTCTTTAACAAGTGAAAGTTTTGACCTATATCTAGTCCTTACTTCGCCACGTTCTCTTTCCTTTATACTGCCAACTTGTGTTTCTTTTTTTTCGTTTATCATCTGTATGTCATTCTTTAAAGAATACAAATTATTTCCATCCAACTTCATTTGTCCTCTTATTTTTCTTGTTGTTGCCTAATCTTGCACTAAATTTGGCTTCACGTGTATATTGGTTATAGAATGAATATGCCTCCTCCAATGATGTAAATTCCATCCCAATTCATGGTTTTTGATCTTTAGCAACTTGGGGAGTGTATAGCTGATTAGCATCATAGGTTTCTTCCATTGCTAGGAATGACATATTTAGATCAAAATAAAATTAAAAATTTCAATCGTACATAAAGATTAATTAGAAGAAAATATAATATAGAGTAAATATTTAAATGCTCGTAGAGGTAACAATGCTATTCTAGAAGGTGATTCAAAACCATATAAACCCTAAACGTCTAAACCCTAATTCTTAGGTGAAGAGTTAAATTAAAATAACATACGATAGGGATGAAGATTCGAAGGTGAAAACCAGGTGTCGCAGTGAGGTTGATAGATGAAGTGACGGTGGCAACTCCCGAACTTAGTATGGGTTAGTAGTGGTCATGGTCGTGGAAGCACGGACAAAAGGATAATTAGTCTATCACTTTCACATTTTAGCAATTACGGGAGGAGTAATATATACACGGTGTAGAAGCAATTGCTGACTAGCTGCTACAAGTTGTAGTAGCTGTTGGTGCAATATCCTTTAGGTCAAGGTTGACCTGGTTGACCAAGCTTGAGTCTTGGTTTGGGTTTTGATGTTTGATAATATATTGGGTTTAGATGATATGGACAATGCAGGTGCAGTTGTTCATTTGGGGATATTGTTGATACAATTCTCGCTTGGTCGAGGTTGACCAGTTGAGATGTGAAGGAAAGTCAAGTAGGTCAAGGTTGACCGGATACCTGACTGGAAAGTCCTAGTGAGTGAAGCTAGGTAGAGGAAAGTCCTGGTGAGTGAAGCTAGGCAGTTTGAAAGTCCTAGTGAGTGAAGTTAGGTGAAAGTCCTGGTGAGTGAAGCCAGGCAGAAGAAAGTCCTAGTGAGTGAAGCTAGGCAGGAGGAAAATCCTAGTGAGTCAAGCTAGGTGAAAGTCCTGGTGAGTAAAGTCAGACAGTTTGAAAGTCCTGGTGAGTGAAGCTAGGCAGTTGTAAAGTCTTGGTGAGTGAAGCCAGACAGTTGGAAAGTCCTAGTGAGTGAAGCTAGGTGAAAGTCCTGGTGAATGAAGCCAGGCAAGGGAAATCCAGATGGGTCAAGGTTGACCTGACATCTGGTGAAAGTCCAAGTAGGTCAAAGGGATTGACCGGATACTTGGCAAGAGGAGAAAAGTTCAAGTGGGTCAAAGGGATTGACCAGACACTTGGTGAGGGAGTCCTAGCAGGTTAAGGGTGACCGGATGCTAGGCACGATGAACCAACAGGTCATGGTTGACCAGATGTTGGTTTAGGAGACTTTAGACTTGATTTTAGGGATAAATCATGAGCTGGATCGATCAGCCGATCGATTGGCTCATGCCTAATCGATCAGCCGATCGATTGGGTGAGTTTTCGCAACAACCTCCTCCCAATCGATCAGTGGATCGATTGGGACAAGTGCACGATCGCACAGAACAGCGCTGGATCGATCGATCGATCCAGGTACCCCAATCGATCAGTGGATCGATTGGGAGCTGCGATTTCACACGATAAGCCCTGGATCGATCAGCCGATCGATCCAGGCAATTTACCGAGAGCACAGAGGCGCTCTGGATTGATCAGCCGATCGATCTAAAGCCTCCCCGATCGATTGGGAGCAATCCAATCGATCGAGATCCGACCGTTAGCGTCGATAAAAGCCGTAGGCGTTCGATTCCTTCGGTAATGCTTCACTGATTCATCTCCGATCCTCTCCAGCAGCTCTCCACACTTCTTCTCCACTCCACCGCCAGTTCTTGAAGGGTTCTTGGAGCAAGGTTGCTAGTGATCCAAGATCAAGAGGCGGGCAACAACAAGAAGTTAGGGTTAGGGTTTTTGCTGCATAACTTATAAGCTTTTGCTTGTATTTTGTTTCCCTTTCCTTCTTCTTGTATTGAGAGTGTTGTAGGGCTTCTCTGCCTTTGGTAGTTACCATAAAGGAGTGTCATTCATAGTGGAGGGTGTGTGTGTGCGTGGATCCTTGGATTAGTTACCTCTTATGAGGTGGATACCAAGTAAAATCCATTTGTTAGCGTTGTATATATTTGTTTCTTTGTATTTTCGCTGCACATCCGTGAAGAAACAAGCAATGAAGCACACGAGCACGTGACGAGCTATTCACCCCCCCCCCCTCTAGCTACATTTCGGTCCCAACAAGTGGTATCAGAGTGAGGTCGCTCTTCACCGGAATCATCACCAGAAGGGGCAAACAAAACAAGCAAGGCTAGAGGGTGAAGAAGTTGGAGCAAATTCATCAAAGTCAAAGAATTCATGAAGCTCAACTTCAAGATGCAATTCCAAGATGGACTTGGATTTGACAGAGGGTGGCTCCACCGTACACATCTACAAGTTTCAATCTTTGGAAATCAAGGATCGAAAACTTCTTAATGGTGGAGATAGAGCAATGGTTTGCTCTTATGGAAGGCTTCGAAGCTCCAACGAATTCAAAGGGTAAAGTTCTCAAGAAAAGCAAATGGAGCCCGGATCAAGTCCAAAGGTGCGAAGCAAATGACAAGGTAACCAAATTATTGGTTAATTTATTGCCTAGCACGATTCTATGAAAAATTGGAGAGTTCAAGGATGCCAATGAGCTATGGAGCAAATTGGCATCAATTCATGAGATCCCCTCCACTGCATCAATCCAAGAAGAATCCAAAGAGGGTGACTCATTGGAGCAAAATCAAGAGGAAGAGGAAGAGGACTCCGAAGTTGAGAGATGCTCAACTTCCAAAGAAGAAGAAGCCTCCACCTCTAGGATTGAGGGGGAGCAAATTTTGGTGACACCGAATCAAGGAGAAGAAGAAGCCTCCACATCCGGGTCAAAAGAAGAAGAGGATGAAGAAGCTTCCACCTCCACAAGTCAAGCTAAATCAAATGGAGGAGCATCACTATCGGATCAAGAGGAAGCCTCTACATCCACATCACATTGAGGAACAAGTGTCATCCCTACATGTGAAGGTATAAACATTTCAATTAAAAATAAAAATCATATTATATGTTTTGAGTGTAGGGAGAATGGGCACTACAAGAGCAAGTGTCCCAAATTGGCCAAAAAGAAGGGCCAAGTGGCACCCAAGGGCAAGGAGAAGGCCAAGGAGACCATCCCCACAACAAAGAAGAGCAAGGAGCACATTGTGTGCTTCTCTTGCAATCAAAAGGGGCATTACCGAAGTCAATGCCCTAAGGGGAAGAAGGTGGTCAAGGCTCAAGGAGGAAGCTCAATTCAAGGGGGAGCCTCCAAGGTAAAAAGGAAGGTGTCATTCATTGAGCCTATCCCTTTAAATTATGGTAAAAAGCATGATAGTTCTAATTTATATCACTTCAATGCTATTTAACATGAAAATAGGAGGCATGATAAAGTTAAGGAAAATCATGTAGCTTTTCATGCTAAATCCTCTCAACCTAGGTTTAGGAGGGTAGATAGGAATTTAGGCAAGAACCCTAAGGATTCTAGGTATTTGCCTAAGAAGAAGAAAAATCAAGTTTTAGTGAAAAACCTAAGGTTGAAGAATTATGAAAGGAAAATCAAGTCTTGAGGTCAAGACTTGATAAATTAGAGAGGACTCTTAGAAAAATAACAAATATGACACAAGGGTCCATGAGTCAAAACCTAGGTCTAGAAGTATCAAAGTCATCCAATGGTCATAAGGGTTTGGGATACAAACCTAAAACCAAGAAAGATGTAATTTCTTACCATAGGACTCCATATAGCTATGGAACCAACCCTAGGCCTAGTGGGCAAGCCAAAAATACTAGGGAGGTCATCCCTAAGAGTATTTTTGCAACAAATGTGACTAAGACTTCTAAGAAGTCCAAGAAAGTCACAAAGAAGGTCACAAGGGAAGCAATCCCTAGGGTTGACCTAGAAAATGTTACCAAGGCTTCTAAGAAGCCAAACAAGGTCACTAGAAAGGTATCTAGGGAAGTTATTGTTGGTGCAACCTTAGGTCAAGGTTGACCTGGTTGACCCGACTCAAGTTGACTTGACTCGAGTTGTATTTTGATGTTTGACTTGGGAAGATTGTTGATGCAACTTTAGGTCAAGGTTGACCTAGTTGAGTTGCATGTTGATGTTTGACACTCGTGAGGGAGTTCTATTCTTGATATGGGACAAGAATAGATGTTTGGGAGATTATTGGTGTAACCGTAGGTCAAGGTTGACCTGGTTGACCTGAAAAGTCCAAGTATGGAGACTTGGCACTGGAAAGGTCCAAGCAGGGAGCTTGGCATGCGAAAAGTCCAAGTATGGAGACTTGGCACGGGAAAAGTCCAAGTATGGAGACTTGGCACTGGAAAAGTCCAAGTATGGAGACTTGGCACGGAGAAGTCCAAGCAGGGAGCTTGGCACGAGGGAAAGTCCCAGTGAGTGAAGCCAGGTGGGAAAGTCCTAACTGGGATGTTAGGCGGTGTGGAAAGTCCCGGTGAGTGAAGCCAGTGGAGAAGTCCCGTGAGTGAAGCCAGGCGGTGGGAAAGTCCTAACTGGATGTTAGGCAGTGTGGAAAGTCCTGGTGAGTGAAGCCAGGCGGTGGAGAAGTCCGTGAGTGAAGCCAGCGATGGAAAGTCCTGGTGAGTGAAGCCAGGGAGAAGTCCTGGTGAGTGAAGCCGGGCAATGGAAATCTGGTGTGAAGCGGTGAAAATCCTAGTGAGTGAAGCTAGGTGAAAGTGGAAGTCACGGTGAGTGAAGCCGGATTGGGAAAGTCCGGTGAGTGAAGCCAGGCATTTGGAAGTCCGGTGAGTGAAGCCGGGATTGAAATCCTGGTGAGTGAAGCGGTGAAAACCCTA
Organism: Zingiber officinale; assembly: GCF_018446385.1. Lineage (NCBI taxonomy): Eukaryota > Viridiplantae > Streptophyta > Magnoliopsida > Zingiberales > Zingiberaceae > Zingiber > Zingiber officinale. The sequence goes on along the minus strand of NC_056002.1, from coordinate 91,552,628 downwards.
GTGAGTGAAGCTAGGTGAAAGTCCCGTGAGTGAAGCCAGGCAAGGAAAATCCAGATGGATCAAGGGTGATCGGACATCCGGTGTTGGGAAGTCCAAGTAGATCAAGGAGTGATCGGATACTTGGCACGAAGAGGAAAGTCCAAGTGGGTCAAAGGGATTGACCGGACACTTGGTGGAGAGTCTTAGCAGGTCAAGGGGACCGGATGCTAAGCATGATGTACCAACAGTCAAGATTGACCGGATGTTGGTTTGAACTTGGTTTGGCGAAAACCATGAGTCGGATCGATCGGTGATCGATCCGGTGATCTGAATATTCTCGATCGGTCGGTGACCGATCGAATACATCAAGATATCTTGTGTGATAACCGATAGGTCCGGTGACCGATCGGAGTCGATCGAGCCGAACAGAGTGAGGCGCGAGGGGCTGATCGGTCGGGACCGATCAAGCCCGATCGGTCCCGCACCGATCAGAGTTCCTCGATCGGTCTATGGACCGATCAGAGAATCTGATCGGTCCATGGACCGATCAGGACGGCAAAGCTTCTTCGATCGGTCCCCGCACCGATCAGAAGTTCCGATCGATGCGTGGACCAATCGTGACAAGCAAAGGTTCTTCCCGATCGGTCCACGCATCGAGTTCTAGCTGACGCAAGCCTAGTTTCTTCGTCTTCTTCGCAGTTATAAAAGAGGTTGAGAAGCTACTGTTGAACTTCTTCTTCTTCTTCTTTGCCTTCCGCGTCGCTTGCTTTGCTGAGCTCTCTACTTCGTGAAGCTTCGTGTGAGCTTCCTCGGCAGGTTCCTGCTGTTGTAATGCTTCGTCAACGGGAACCAGTCGAAGGCAAGATAGTGTGTGTTTTTACATTCTTATTGTTCTTGCTTCTTGTTGTATTTCTTGTACACTTATCTTGCTGTTGCAAGAGACTTTGTGGCGAGGTTTCTCCACCCAGAAGGAGTGTTTGATTTAGCCGGTTTTCCGGGGACTCATCCACCGACGGATTGATAGGGCTCGTCCACCTTACGGACACGCCGAGGAGTAGGAGTTTCATCTCCGAACCTCGTTACATCGATGCGTTGAGGTTTGATCTCTTTCTTTGTCGTTTCTACATTGTATTTTCCGCTGCGCTAACCCTAATCGTAGGAAGAAACGCGAGAATTTGGGGCGGCTATTCACACCCCCCTCTCTAGCCGTACGAAAGATCCTAACAAGTGGTATCAGAGCGAGGCCGCTCTTCGACGGATCAACACCCGGGGGAGCACGGGCTAGAGATGGATCTCTATGGAGAAGACATCACCATTCAACCCTTCTACGAGTCTCACGACAACTTCACATATTGGAAGGTAAGGATGATGTATTTTCTTAGAACTAATATGTTAAATTGGTTTTGTGTACAAGAAGGGTTTTCCCCTCCGATGGATGAGGAAGGAAAACCTATCAAGAAGAAGGAGTGGACGAAAGAGCAAATCCGACAATCCGAAATCAATGACGAGGTAACAAAAATTATTGAATTTGCTTTACCTAATAATGTTTTGTGCAAGATAGATAGGTACAACAATGCCAAGGAGTTGTGGAACAACTTGGACAAACTCCATGAGGAGAGCTCCACTTCAAGCCATGAAGAGGAGCCTAGTGAGTCAAGTAGCTCACATCATGGAAGAAGCGAATTGGGAGTTGAGGGCTACTCAACATCCAAGGAAGAAGAGGAGGAGAGTTCTTCTTCAAGTTCGGAGCAAGAAGAAGAAGCTTCTACCTCCGGGAGGGATGAAGAAGAGAGCTCGCATCCACCCTCAACCCTAGGTAACTCAAGCAATTTAAGTTCAATTAAATTACATATTATGTGCTTTGAGTGTAGGGAACATGGACATTACAAGAGTAAGTGTCCAAAGAGGGTAAGAAAGACTCCACCGGCGCCAAAGGTCAAGGAAGCCGGAGTCCCGAAACGCAAGGGCAAGGAGCACATCGTGTGCTTTCAATGCAAGCAACGGGGACACTATCGGAGTCAATGTCCAAGGGGGAGGCAACCTCACAAGGGCAAGAGACCGGGCACATCGATAGGGGGAGCTAAGGCAAACCCTAAGGTATCATTTAAGTCTCATTCGTGCAATACTAGTAAGATACATGCTAGAAATTTTATTGCACTAGTCAACAATAACAAGCATGATAATCTTAGGAATCAATACATGTGCTTAGGAGCTAAACATGTGAGTCTAGATAAGGATAATTCTAGAAAGGCTAACCCTAGGATCAACCCATCTAAGGCTAAGGAAAATCTAGATAGAAATCCCAAATCATCTAGACATATGCCTAGAAATACCTCAAGAAAGAATGACAAATCAAAACTTGAGGTATTAGAAAAGGAAAATCAAGTCTTGAGGTCAAGACTTGACTCCTTAGAAAAGGCTCTTAAGGATTTGACTCTAGAGTCTAGGGGTCAAAAACCAATGTCCAAGGACAAAAAGGGTTTGGGTCACAAATCTAAGTCCCAAGTGGTCAAGCCCACTTACCACAATGTTCCATTTGATTATGGAACAAAACCTAGGGCTAGAAAGACCATTACCAAGGTCACAAGGGGAGTCATCCCTATAGTTGACCTTGATGAGACCCAAATGACCAAGGCTTTAAAGCCTAAGAGGGTCATTAGGAGAGTTGCTAGGGAAGTCATCCCTAGTGAATATTTAGTGAACCCAATGAGCTCTAATAGGTATTGGGTTCCTAGGAGCATCTTCTCTACCCCATAGATGGGTTAGAGAGTGTCAACTCCAATTAGAAGGGTAGTTAACCCAACTTTGAGGAAATTGACACTCAAGGAGCATTTTCAAGGTCTTGATAACCTTTGGAAATGAAAAAGAATTATTATTTACTCCTTAAAGAGTAAAATGTGCCATTATGGAAAAGAATGATTTTAATTGGCACAATTTGAGGAAAACCTAGAGAAATACCATAATTGGGATTTTGGTTTTCTCTTAGGGATATATGGGCAATCTAGGGTTAGATTTTAAGTTAGCTAAGGCTAAGGATACTTAGATACGGATTTAGGTATTTTATTTGAGCTAACTTGCCATGATTGGTTGCCATATGCCATGCCATGACATCATATTTATTTTATTATCATTTGAAATGTCATGATAATACTTAGGCTAGTTTATATGTCATGTGTTAGTTTAGTTTCAAACTTTATGCCATGACATCATGACATTGGCACATGTTCTCATTTATGATACCATTTTATGCCATGTCATCATCTCTTGCATTAATAATCAATTGAATTGATTTAAGGATGAAAAACATATTTTGATATTGAGATCAAATTTGTGTTTAGAAAATGCATGAGACCTTAGCCTAAGATACCTAAACTCATATCTCACATCAAAATTGACATGGATGTGCTTGATACACTTTAGATGTGTGTGAGATATTAGGATCATGAATTAGGATCAAGGTGCATAGTTCTTGTACCTAGATGAGCCTAATTCAAGATATGGAGGATCATAGGGAAAGCTTGTGTACAAGTTATGTGCATATAGCCCTAAGATTATGGTCCTAAATTCAAATGGTTTTAAAAGCATTTTAAAATTGATTTGAAAAACCTTGATGAAGCTTTCCTAGTGATAGCATTCATCATTGAACATTGTGATACAAAGTTGAGTTAAACTTGAACTTTTTCAAAGTTTTTGAACTTTGTATCAAGATTGAAAAATGGAAACTACTTTCATAGAAAACTATTTTTCCATGGTAGTATATGTTATGAGGAATGTATCCTCGAAATTTACATTTTTTGAATTTTCTGGAATTTTCTAGGAGTTTCTGAATTTGGAAGGAAATTTAAATCGCTTATCGAGTCCGGATCGGTCCGGGACCGATCCAGAAGTCTGATCGGTGCGGACCGATCCGGAGCATGGATCGGTCCTGCGATCGATAAATTCGATGAGCACGGTGCGATCGGTGAAGGCTGATCGGTCCGGGACCGATCCATGGTTTCGATCGGTGGGACCGATCGAGCGCGATTCGATTTCATTTGTTGGTCTGAAATTTCAGTTGGAAGTTGGGTTTTGTAGATTTCTAAAGGTTTGGAACTCCCAAAGACATTGTTGGTGCAATGGTCAAGGGGGAGTTGGCTTTTAGGGGGAGTTTTTACTCCTTAAGATTTTTAAGGATTAGTGATATGGGATTATCACTAAGTTGATTGTTGAGTTTAGTATCAAGGGGGAAATTAAGAGTTTCAATGAAAGGTATGGGACTTTCATTAGGAAGAAACTCTTGACCTTGATACTCTCCTTTTTCTTTTTGATGTGTGTCAAAAAGGGGAGAGTGCTCATTGGAGAGTTATTGGAGAACCCAAGTTAGGTTATCGGTTTAACCTAAGGGAAGAATGTCAAGGAATGTTCGAGGAAGAACATTGGAATTCTTTTTGATGTGTGTCAAAAAGGGGGAGAATTATTGGAGAACCCAAGTTAGGTTATCGGGTTAACCTAAGGGGAGAATGTCCAGAGAATGTTCAAGGAAAGAACATTGGACATTGGAAGATGGTTGGAAAACCTAAGTTAGGTTATCGGGTTAACCTAACTTGATTATGATTTTGTCAAACATCAAAAAGGGGGAGATTGTTGGTGCAACCTTAGGTCAAGGTTGACCTGGTTGACCCGACTCAAGTTGACTTGACTCGAGTTGTATTTTGATGTTTGACTTGGGAAGATTGTTGATGCAACTTTAGGTCAAGGTTGACCTAGTTGAGTTGCATGTTGATGTTTGACACTCGTGAGGGAGTTCTATTCTTGATATGGGACAAGAATAGATGTTTGGGAGATTATTGGTGTAACCGTAGGTCAAGGTTGACTTGGCACTGAAAAGTCCAAGTATGGAGACTTGGCTGGAAAGGTCCAAGCAGGAGCTTGGCACTGAAAAGTCCAAGTATGGAGACTTGGCACGGGAAAAGTCCAAGTATGGAGACTTGGCCTGGAAAAGTCCAAGTATGGAGACTTAGCACGGGAAGTCCAAGCGGGGAGCTTGGCACGAGGGAAAGTCTGGTGAGTGAAGCCAGGCGGTGGGAAAGTCCTAACTGGGATGTTAGGCGGTGTGGAAAGTCCCGTGAGTGAAGCCGGCAATGGAGAAGTCCCGTGAGTGAAGCAGTGGGAAAGTCCTAACTGGATGTTAGGCGGTGTGGAAAGTCCTGGTGAGTGAAGCGGCAATGGAGAAGTCCTGGTGAGTGAAGCCAGCAATGGAAAGTCCGGTGAGTGAAGCCATCGGAGAAGTCCCGTGAGTGAAGCCGATCGGAAATCTGGTGAGTGAAGCGGTGAAAATCCTAGTGAGTGAAGCTAGGTGAAAGTGGAAGTCCAGTGAGTGAAGCTGGGCATTCGGAAAGTCCCGTGAGTGAAGCCAGGCGGTTTGAAGTCCCTGGTGAGTGAAGCGATTGGAAATCTGGTGAGTGAAGCGGTGAAAACCCTAGTGAGTGAAGCTAGGTGAAAGTCCCGTGAGTGAAGCCGGGCAGGAAAATCCGGATGGATCAAGGGTGATCGGACATCGGTGTTGGGAAGTCCAAGTAGATCAAGGGTGATCGGATACTTGGCACGAAGAGGAAAGTCCAAGTGGGTCAAAGGATTGACCGGACACTTGGTGGAGAGTCTTAGCGGTCAAGGGACTGACCGGATGCTAAGCATGATGTACCAACAGTCAAGATTGACCGGATGTTGGTTTGAACTTGGTTTGGGCGAAAACCATGATCGATCGATCGGTGATCGATCCGGATATCATGAATATTCGATCGGTCGGTGACCGATCGAATACATCGATGCATCGTGTGATAACCGATAGGTCCGGTGACCGATCGAGTCGATCGAACAGAGCGAGGCGCGAGGGGCTGATCGGTCGGGACCGATCAAAAGCCCTGATCGGTCCCCGCATCGATCAGAGTTCTGATCGGTCTATGGACCGATCAGAGGTTCCTGATCGGTCCATGGACCGATCGAGGGAACAAAGCTTCCCGATCGGTCCCCGCATCGATCAGGAGTTCCTCGATCGTGGACCAATCGTGAAAGCAAAAGGCCTCTTCCGATCGGTCCACGGACGATCGAGTTCTGACGCAACGCTAGTTTCTTCTTCTTCGCAGTTATAAAAGGGTTGAGAAGCTACTGTTGAACTTCTTCTTCTTCTTCTCTTTGCCCCTGCTTCTTGCTGTGCTTGAGCTTTGCTGAGCTCTCTACTTCGTGAAGCTTCGTGTGAGCTTCCCCGGCTGGTCAGCTGCTGCTATCGTTCCGTGAAGTTGCTGCTTCGTCAACGGGAACCAGTCGAAGGCAAGATAGTGTGTGTTTTTACATTCTTATTGTTCTTGCTTCTTGTTGTATTTCTTGTACACTTATCTTGCTGTTGCAAGAGACTTTGTGGCGAGGTTTCTCCACCCAGAAGGAGTGTTTGATTTAGCCGGTTTTCCGGGGACTCATCCACCGACGGATTGATAGGGCTCGTCCACCTTACGGACACGCCGAGGAGTAGGAGTTTCATCTCCGAACCTCGTTACATCGATGCGTTGAGGTTTGATCTCTTTCTTTGTCGTTTCTACATTGTATTTTCCGCTGCGCTAACCCTAATCGTAGGAAGAAACGCGAGAATTTGGGGCGGCTATTCACACCCCCCTCTCTAGCCGTACGAAAGATCCTAACAGTTATCCCTAGTGAATACCTAGAGCATCCAAGGAGCACCAATAGGTTTTGGGTTCCTAGGAGCATTTTCTCTACCCCATAGATGGGTTAGAGAGTTTCAACTCTAAGAAGGAGGGTAGTTAACCCAACTTTGAAGAAATTGACACTCAAGGAGCATTTTCAAGGTTATTATTAACCTTTGAAAAAGAAATGGATTTATGATTTACTCTTTGAAAGAGTAAAATATGCCAAACTTGAGAAATATTAATTTTAATCTTAATTGGCACAATTTGGGAAAACATAAGAAATACCAAGTTGGGATTTTGGTGTTTTCTTAGTGTTACTCTTGTGGAATAAAAATATGCCAACATTTGAGGAATAAGTTTAATTTCAATTGGCATGAGTTAATCAAGAGAACTAGAAATGCCAATTTAGGTTTTGGCATTTTCTTGGCACGTTTAGAGGGCAATCTAGGTTTATTTTTTAATTTAGTCAAGGTTTAAGGACACTTAGATAGGTAATCTAGGTATTTTATTTATGCTAAACCTCACCATGATTGTTTGCCCATTATATGCCATGACATCATGATTATTTTCGCATTCATACCTTATGATGAAAAATACAAAAATACCATGTCATGTCATACACACATCATGTAGTTATAGGAATCTTTCTTTTGAAAGCTAATTCATTTTGATGTATGCCATAACATTATCATGCATTATGTTTATTTCCTTAAAATTAAGGACAAATGGCATTTATCAACAGGTAGTGTCAACAAGTGACATCCTAGGTGGATGTTCAATATCCACAAAATGCCTAGATAGATATGCATGATCCCTAGATTAGGGCAAAACCAAATTTTACATCTCACAAAGACCCATAAGGTGACTTGTATGTGTTTTAGTGCACATTAGATAAAAGTGAGATGTTAGGATGATGAACAAAACTCAAGATGTTGATTTAGTGCATTCTTTTGAGTCTTAAGTTCATCGAAACACATAGTTATGTGTTTTCCCATCATTGGGAAGCTAATGTACAAGTCATGTGCATTAAGCCCAAGGAACATGGTGGGATATTGGTTTTGAAAAATATTTTAAAATGCTTTTGGAAAACCTTGATGAAGACTATCTTTTGATAGTAATCATCATTGAATAGTTAAATACAAACTTGAAGAAAACACTAAAGTTTTTGCAAGTTTTCAAGTTTGTGTCAATCTTTGAAAATATGATGTATTTTCATAGAAAACTATTTTTCCATGATAATATATGCCCTAAATAATGTCTGCAATGATTTTCATGATTTTTGAAATTTTGTATAATTTTCTAGGGGTTTCTGAAGTTGACTGAAATGAAATTTCAGCAACTATCAGACCTCAATCGATCACCCGATCGATTGAAGGGTCTCAATTGATCGGGCGATCGATTGAGGGCAAGCTTCTCGAGAACAGAAGCTTCCTGGATTGATCCACCGATCGATCCAGCCCTCCTTAATCGATCAGTGGATCGATTCAAGCTGGTTCAATCGATTGGAACCCAACTCCAATGGATCGAAGATGCTGATTTTGGCTGGGAAAGCTTATTTTCAGCATTTTGAACCTATTTTAGTCTAGGTAACCATTCCTAACCTCTCAAAATACACTTGTATACATAAAAAGGGTGTTTTCATGTTGAAAGCAAGGATGGATTGGTTAAGGAAGACTAAATTGAAGTTTAGGTTGAGGTTTAGTTTCAATATTGAATCTTTGAACCTCAAAACTTCTAAATTTGGGTTTCCTAAAGGTTTAGGGATTCAAAGTCAATGTTGGTGCAATGACAGAAGGTACGACCATGTCTTTAGGGGGAGTTACTCTTTAAGGACATGAAAATTTATTTTTTATACACCTTGGAAGCTGGTTAACCTTCTTTTAGAGAAAATTCTCAAGGTTGGGCATTGAAATTAATGGGGAGTGGATATTCTCATTGTTTAAGTGGAGTTTGCTCATGGATGAGCATTTGATACAAATGAAGGGTATGGGGCCTTCATTTGGGTTATTCAAATGGTTAATGCTCAAGGATGAGTATTGATGATAATGAAGGGTATGGGAACTTCATTATCGTGTTGATCACAATGAGTGAAGTTGTGAACAACGATGAGCAACTCTTCAGGGGGAGAGTCTCAAAGGGGAGAGTTTTTCAACAAGTGAGTTTGTTGATGTGTGCCCAAGGATGGGGGCATGTTTATGATGTGTGCCAATAGGGGGAGAATGCATGGTTAAGTTAGGCCTTCAGTACCTAAAGGGGGAGTTTGCCCTCTAGAAAAGGAGAAGAATGAAGGGAACCATCTTTCAGATATTGGCATGAAGGGAGTTAAGGCTATGGGATTAGCCTAATTTCCTAACTTAACATGTGGTATTGTCAAACATCAAAACGGGGGAGATTGTTGGTGCAATATTCTTTAGGTCAAGGTTGACCTGGTTGACCAAGCTTGAGTCTTGGTTTGAGTTTCGATGTTTGACAATATATTGTGTTTGGATGATATGGACAATGTAGGTGCAGTTGTTCATTTGGGGAGATTGTTGATACAATTCTCGCTTGGTCGAGGTTGACCAGTTGAGATGTGAAGGAAAGTCAAGTAGGTCAAGGTTGACCGGATACCTGACTGGAAAGTCCTAGTGAGTGAAGCTAGGTGAAAGTCCTGGTGAGTGAAGTCAGGCAGAAGAAAGTCCTAGTGAGTGAAGCTAGATAGGAGGAAAATCCTAGTGAGTGAAGCTAGGTGAAAGTCCTGGTGAGTAAAGTCAGACAGTTTGAAAGTCCTGGTGAGTGAAGCTAGGCAGTTGGAAAGTCCTGGTGAGTGAAGCCAGGCAAGGGAAATCCAGATGGGTCAAGGTTGACCAGACATCTGGTGAAAGTCCAAGTAGGTCAAAGGGATTGACCGGATACTTGGCAAGAGGAGAAAAGTCCAAGTGGGTCAAAGGGATTGACCAGACACTTGGTGAGGGAGTCCTAGCAGGTTAAGGGTGACCGGATGCTAGGCACAATGAACCAACAGGTCATGGTTGACCAGATGTTGGTTTAGGAGCCTTTAGACTTGATTTTAGGGAGAAATCATGAGCTGGATCGATCAACCGATCGATTGGCTCATGCCCAATCGATCGGCCGATCGATTAGGCGACTCTTTATGACAAACTCCTCCCAATCTATCAGTGGATCGATTGGGACAAGTGCGTGATCACACAAAACAACGCTGGATCGATCGATCGATCGATCCAGGTACCCCCAATCGATCAGTGGATCGATTGGGAGCTGCGATTTCACACGATAAGCCCTAGATCGATCAGCCGATCGATCCAGGCAATTTACCGAGAGCACAGAGGTGCTCTGGATCAATCAGCCGATCGATCCAAAGCCTCCCCGATCGATTAGGAGCAATCCAATCGATCGGGATCCGACCGTTAGCGTCGATAAAAGCCGCAGGCGTTCGATTCCTTCGGTAGTGCTTCACCGATTCATCTCCGATCCTCTCCAGCAGCTCTCCACACTTCTTCTCCACTCCACCGCCAGTTCTTGAAGGGTTCTTGGAGCAAGGTTGCTAGTGATCCAAGATCAAGAGGCGGGCAACAACAAGAAGTTAGGGTTAGGGTTTTTGCTGCATAACTTGTAAGCTTTTGCTTGTATTTTGTTTTCCTTTCCTTCTTCTTGTATTGAGAGTGTTGTAGGGCTTCTCCGCCTTTGGTAGTTACCATAAAGGAGTGTCATTCATAGTGGAGGGTGTGTGTGTGTGTGGATCCTTGGATTAGTCACCTCTTGTGAGGTGGATACCAAGTAAAATCCATTTATTAGCGTTGTATGTATTTGTTTCTTTGTATTTCCGCTGCACATCCTTGAAGAAACAAGCAACGAAGCACATGAGCACGTGACGAGCTATTCACCCTCCCCCCTCTAGCTACATTTCGGTCCCAATAGTAGCAACAATCGACTAGCTGCTACAACGTGTAGCAGTTATTGCCGATAAGCTGCTACACGTTGTAATCCAGCTTTTCTTTGGCCCCTTACCCCTGTAGCATCTACTGCCGATAAGTTGTTACACATTGTAGAAGCAACTGCTGATTAGCTGCTACAACGTGTAGCAGTTACTCTATAGTAGCTACTTTATGTTGTAACTACTACAAAGTGTAGCAGCTACTGTTAATTAGCTGTTACAATGTTGTAGTAGCTACTGCTAATTAAAAAAATAATTTTAAATAATTTTTTACCAAGTTGATATACATAAAAAAAATATTTTTAGGGGTAATATTTGTTAGAAAATATAGCTGCTACAAAAATGACTTACCAAGTGGCAGCTATACGTTGTAGCACCTATATGGACAGTTAGCTGCTATAAGGTGTAGCAGTTAACTGTCGAAGTAGCTACTACAACTTGAACCAGCTAACTGTCCAAGTGGCTGTAGGTGTTTGTAGCAGCAACAACTGACTCACTGCTATACTGTACATTAGCCAGCTTGACAATACATTTACAGATGATTTATAATAGATTAATCTAACTTTTATTTGTCCCTTATAGCAGCTACTACCAATTGGTTGTTACACGTTGTAGCAGCTACTGCCGATTAGCTGTTACAACGTGTAACAGCAACTCGATATTAGTTGCTACACCCTATTGTAGCTTGACAAGACATTTACAATAGTTTTACAAAACATTTACACCTCCTAGGCAAAATTTATGGGGAAACTTAAATTGCAATCAATTTTACAATAATTTTACACTGCCACCTTGTCAGTAATTCAGTGTTTGCTAGTAAAAATTTTATGACCAACATGAAAACTATATTCTCTCATTCCAGCTTGTCCAAAATATAACAAAAAATACACAATCTAACCTGAAAGATAGAGTTAATTTCACACTGTTAATAATCTAATTACAACCAGGAATATGGAGATGTATTAAAAACATGGATAAACATATACTTATGATTGTACTTGTGTTGGACTCGGGATTATAGATACGTCAAAGTCTCTTAACATTAAGGAATGTAGCCCTGGATACCACATATCGTAGTAAGATGAGTCTATATTTTTTAAAAAAAATCCACCTGCATTAGGATGAAGTTTGTAACTAAAACAAATCTTGTGCATTCCAATACATAATGATTTCTTCAACATGGCAGGTACTTACAAAACTTTGAAACTTAGATGTGTATAGTTTTGAGGCTCCCAGGGAGTTATAATATATATAGTGAACTTCTTGGAGGTTTATGATCAGTAGGTATCAGTGATCATCTGCATTATTTAATGGACAGAATATATATCTGATTGGCTTGTCATTGTCAGTGCTTGCTGATAGACTAAATGCCTCATAAGACACCATTTCAAATAAATCCTGTGTATGCACACAAACATTATTAGAGAAATATATGGAGAATAAAAACTTAGTAGTAGGAGTTGGTGTTATACTTACAACAAAACCAGTAACACAAAATATAGATGGCCAATATGGTATGCTAGAGGTTTTGACTTCCTCTGCAATGATTGCAAAATATGCATTTATACAATCGCCATCTATGCCTATAGTCCAATCAAAAACACACAAGAAAGATGACATATCCAATGAAATCATTCCGTTGGACCATATTGCCTTTGTCGTATGCCTACATAAACAAAAAATAAAACATGTCCTCAAATTATGTTTTACAATAATAATGCCTATTGTTGCTACAATTGTAGTTACATAAATTAAATGTGTTATAGCAACTTCTAAATAAGCCATTGTTGATTTTATTCAACAATATGACATGTTTGTTTGACTATACAATAGAAAATAATTTTAATGTAATTTATCATTGTGTTCACAATAGAAGTATTAATATAATTCATCATATATTTGCATTACTATAAGTGGATAACTCAACAAACATTTGACTCACTTTAGATGACTCAGTTTCAACAATGCCTCTACCACCACATCTTTATTTTTCTTAAAATATGACTTCGCTTGCTGAACAAATACATAGAGACAAGTTTTCTGCATGAACAATTATATGTGATATAGGAATAAAAGACAAAACATTTAACCAACCTAAACCGTACCTTTATGATTTTAGATTTTTGTTTGACAAGCATATACAAAAGTTTAGATGATGAAGATGTGGTAGCTACATCAGTAGAAGAGACAGGAGCTTCTTGAACTTTAACAGGAAGTTCAATATTTTCCTCTCCTTCGCCCTTGGCCATCTCTGTCTCATGCTCATCTTGGAAAGTGACTTTTTAAATTCTTTTAGCCAAGGTCAATCCCTTAATCTCTTTTACAGGTGGGGGTGTAATTCTCGTTGTAGAACTCCTCTTTGACCTTGTTATTGGTCGATTGACAGGTAATGCCACTAGCTATATCCTTGGCAAGCAAATGACTTTGAAGATCTTTGATTTTTCTCTCTTGCTCTGCTATAATTTTATCTTTTACATCTATAATTTTGTCCTTTTCATCAATTATTTTATCCTTGGAAGCTATTGAAGTTTTTGAATCATTAGCACAAATTTTATTCTAAGCAATTAACTCACTAATTCTAGCCTCCATCTGGGTAATGATTCGGTCCTTGCCCTCAACCATAGACTCCAAATGATCAATTTCACCCTCCCTTTCTTGACAATTTGTACAAGCCTCTTTCTCCTAAATACATTCTACAGTAAATTACTCAGGAACTTATTTAGGATTTTCCCAAGCTTCAGCTGCCTGTTCAAGAAATTGCTCAGGAACTTGTTCGGAATTTTCCTGAGCTTCGGCTACTTGTTTAGGAAATTGCTCAGGAACTTGTTCAGGATTTTCCTTAGAAACTGATTGTATAAACCTCTCAGCAATTTATTGATCTATATGCTCCACAACATCTTCTAGGGATTCGTTTGAGAGCAGATGTGTCTCTAGATCCGATGGACTTAAATCAACAATTATTTTGGCAGTAGGTAATTCTGCGATCCTAGACTTTATTGTCTCCACATGGGAGCCTGACCACCTCCATATGCATATTCCACAGCGAGGAGATGTGCGAACTCTTTGAGCATGGGAGACTGATTTCCCTCAAGGCCCTCTACCTTTAGCCTCTGTGAAAGCATCACACTAATGACCCCCAACTGTTGGCTCATATAGTCATATACAGCCTTACACCAATTATACCTACCTAAATTAGCAAAATCATCGACGCAATCTATTAGTGATTGTACTGGTAATCTAGATATACTACTAGTAGTAGTAAATAAAACACAAACAAAGATATACAATATTAAATTGACAAAAGAGAGTCATTTTAAGCAGATGGAGGTGGTTTGCTGAGGTTGATCATCTTGTTCTCTAGTTCCTTCTGTGTACACTCCACATTATTAAAGTGTTGAAGAAATAGTGGGGTGGTGGCTTCATGCTGCTACAAATTTACTTCAGCGCCTTGGTCTGGGAGTCCTAGAATCAATGAAACATCTTTCCTAGTGAAGCTAATCTCCTTATTATGAAAGATGAAACATCTGGCTTCAACGTCCCAATTGTTAAACATATTTTGTATAAGGCTTCGGATATTTGCAATTTCAGGTATGGTTACTGCCCAAGCAAATGAGCTTCCATTGATCAACTCCATCTGTCGATCATTTATATGTAGTGATGATAAAAACCCCTTGAAGTGAGGGTAATTACTTTCCCAATACACTTTCTTATGATATGCATGGGAAGAAGAAGTTCTTTGGCTTGCCATTTAATTATGTCAAACAAATACATATTATCTTAGTGATACTCAGTTGGCTTCATTACAATGCAGTTAGTTTTCACCCATAATATGATAGACACTATATTTTTTAACCATAATAAGATACATTATAATATCTATAATTTCTTCTAGGTAGTACAATGTGATTAGTAGCTGCTACAACATGGGTACTGATCACATTGTAGCAGTTAGGGCCAAGTAGCTTCTACAATAATGAGAAGTCAATCGGGACTGTAGGGTTTAAGCACGTTGTATCAATCATTAGGGTTTAACTACATTGTAGTACTCTACGCGACAGTAGCTGCTACAATAAAGATAAATTTTTTTTAAACCCTCTATTCGCTCAAAGTAAATTTTCAATCCAAAGACATATAATCATTAAACACCATTGTAGCATCTAGGGGATGAATCAAAATCCTAAAAATTCAAACCCCTAAACAAAATGAGAAGAATCAAAACTTTAAACCCTAGCACAATAGTTACGATGGAAGCGAAGATTTGAATGAGAAACAAGTCATTGCGGTGAGATTGATTGACGAAGACACCGTGGGCCACCGATCTACTATCAATAAAATTCTTTCAAAATATTTATCACACGGCGAGTTTCGGGGGTAAAATTTTAGCCGATGAGGGCAAAAAGGTAATTTCACAATATATTTTTGCACAATAATTACAAAAAGGTAATTGGTAAGAAAAGATTATTTGGAGATCAACAGTAACTACTACACGTTGTATCAACTATTCTGGAGTAGCTGCTACAATGTGTATTAGCTAATCTGTAGTAACTGCTACACATTGTAGCAGCTACTCTCGAGAAGCTGCTACACATTGTAGCAACTTCTGACGACTAGCTGCTACGTGCTGCAGTAGCTGTTACAACGTATAGCAGCTTCTAACTATTTATACATTAATTGATACAACATGTAGAATTTCATTTAATTTATCTAAATAAAAAACTGAGATTGATATGATCTATTTTTGCTTGAAAATGTAGAGTAACATCTTGTTGAGCATAAACGGAAAAAGAGTTACTATAATATTGTAGCAGCTAACATTTCAAGTTAGCTACTACAAAGTGTGGCAGCTACTTTCATAGTGATAGTTGCTACAATGTTGTAGTAGCTATCATTCTAAATAGCTACTACAATGTTATAGCATCTAACCATCAATTTAGCTACTTCCACTCTGGAGCGTAATTGCTATAATGTTGTAGTAGTTATCACTGTGGAAGTAACTGCTACAACGTTGTAGCAGCTAACATTCCAAGTTAGCTACTACAAGGTGTAGCAATTAATTATCAAAGTAGTTGCTACAACGTGTAGCAACAAAACAAAGGCACTACAATAGTAAAAATAATTTTAAATAATTTTTACTAAGTTGATATACATAATAAAAGTAATTTTAGGGGTAATATCTGCTAGAAAATGTAACTGCTACAAAAATGTCTTACCAAGTGGATGCTACACGTTGTAGCACCTGCATGGGCAGTTAGCTGTTACAAGGTGTAGCAGTTAACTATTGAAGTAGTTGCTACAACTTGTAGCAGCTAAACTGTCCAAGTGGCTGCAGGCGTTTGTAGCAAGCATCGGCCTTGCACGTTGTACCATAAATGTAGGACCGTTAGATTCGATAGAGGGGAGGGTGAATATCGATTCGAAAGAACAAGAGTTTAAGCGCAGCGGAAAAAGATAAAGTAGACACAAATATTTTTACTTCGTTCGGAGCCTGTGACGACTCCTACTCGAAGGCCCGTGGTCCTTGACCACTTTCGTTGGGCAATCACTAGCAAGTCGAAATATGATTACAGAAAAAGTACAGGAGATGCTAGTAATAATAAAGCAATACCGACAAAAAGAAAATTAAACAAAAACCGGAAGAGCACTTTTGTCGGAGCGTTGTTGGCGTCGCACTTGAACGTCGAGCAGCAAGATCAGCAGAAGAGTTCTCAGTCAAAGTTGATTCTGAAGCTCCTGTCTGGGGCTTCTTTTATATGCTGTTCCGGGCGCCTGGATCCCTTCCGGGCGCCTGGAGTGTGACGTAACTGCTCAAATCAAGATGCTCCACATAGCGACGAGGTGTCTGGATAAAATTCGCCTTCCGGGCGCCCGGATCCCCTCCGGGCGCCCGAACCACCTTGTTCCAGAAAGACTCCTTTTTCCTGTAAAACAAGGTTAGTCCGAGGCAAATATAAATCCTATAAAACAAATGGTTAGCACAGTTAAAGTTCAACAGATAGATAAAGAGAGTATGACTTAGATTCCGTCTTTCCGAGACCGGAATCTAGTCACGATCTCGACTTAGACATCCGAAATGGATCTAAGCCGGATCGACGCCTAATGTCCCCTTCCCGGGAACGCGTCCTCACAGTCACTCCCCTCCAGTGACTTACCTCACTTACCTGCCAGACGTCCGGTCAGCCCGTCGACCCGTCTGGACTTCTCGCCAAGCGTCCGGTCAGCCCGTCGACCCGCTTGGACTTCTCGCCAGCTATCCGGTCAGCCCGTCGACCTGGCTGGACTTCTCGCCAAGCGTCCGGTCAGCCCGTCGACCTAGCTGGACTTCTTGCTAAACATCCGGTCAGCCCGTCGACCTGTCTGGACTTTTCCTGCACACTTGATCAAAGTGTCAGACAACAACAAAACTAACTTAACCTATTTGTCATTCATCAAAACCTGGGTTAGACCGTTAGTGCTACCCGCACCAACAATCTCCCCCTTTTTGATGGAATGACAACTTGGTTTAAGTTAGTGAAAACATATGCAAGAAGCACTATGCATTTGTGTGGTTTTAAAGTTAGTTTGTGTTTTCAAATTGGTTTAGCTAACTTAACCACCTAACCCTTCTCCCCCTTTGGCATTCATCAAAAAAAAATGAACAGAGGTAAATAATCATAGTGAAGAGTTACTGTAACAGGTAAAAAAAATATCTAAGTTTGGTCAAAACTTGAAAGATAAAAGTGCAATTTTTAACACCAAGTAAAAAATAGTCAAGTTGACTTGGGGGAGACAAGTAGTTTTGAAAAGTATAAATTTAAAGTTAATCAAGTTTAACTCTCAAGCGTGTGGTAATTTTCAAAATAGGTTTTTCAAATTTTTATCTACTTTTCAAAAAGGTAAGTTTTTCAACTTTGATTTTTCAAACCAAAAAAAAAAAATTAAGTAATTTTTCAAGAAAAAAATTTTTTGTCAAACATTAATTTTTAAGGCTAATTTGATAAGAGCTAAATTTTGAAATAGTTAACTTTTCAAATCAGGTTTGAAAATCAGGTGGGATTAAGCTTTCACATTTTTCAAATTTTTTGGTTAAATTTAACTTTTTGTAAATCAATGTTCAAACATATGTTAGGTTTTAAAAAGCATTTTTCAAACACACAAAATTTGAGTTAATTCTCCCCCTGAACTTGATATTTAACTTTAACCAGCTGTCTAACCAATTAGGTACTAACTAGCTATCAGAAGATAGTAGCTTTCACATGGTTAGTCAGATTAAGTTGATTACAAGCAGTCAGTTTTTTGATTTGACTGATTAACTTTAATCTGATTAATATCTGAGTTGTATTTAACGTCCAGACTTATGTTGATGCACTGAAATAAGCATCTTAAGTCCAGACAGTTGGCCTATGCATCTCACCCCTTTCTATGTTTGTCAAACACAAGCAAGGCAAACCTAGGGTGTTGGTGAGATGCTCAAAAACTAGTCCTATGGGTACATGCTTTCTAAGGATTCAAAACTAGTCTAAGGCCAAAACTGTTTTTGAAAATCTAAAAATGGAAAGTTTGAAAACAAACAAGTTTAGCCTATAAGTTGGTAAAATCATTTTTGAAAGTATTTTTGAAAGATCCTAGTCTATTAAGCACATCCCTAATTTTCGTCGTAAGTTGCTAAATTCACTTTCAGGGAGAGGTTTTGTAAAAATGTCAGCTAAATTTGATTTGGACTCAATGTACTTGAGTTCAATGTCGCCTTTAGTAACATGATCCCTGATGAAGTGGTGTCTAATTTCAATATGTTTGGTTCTTGAATGATGCACAGGATTCTTGGTTAAGTTAATTGAACTTATATTGTCAATTAATACTTTTACATTTGTGATATTTAAGTTGAAATCTTTTAGAGTATGCATCATCCATAATATTTGTGCAACACATTCGCCTATAGCTATGTATTCTGACTCAGTTGTAGACAGAGCAACACAATGTTGCTTTCTACTAAACCAGCTAACAAGTGATGAACCTAATAATTGGCATCCACCACTTGTGCTTTTGCGGTCTAATTTGCATCCAGCATAATCTGAGTCAGAATACCCTATTAGTTCAAAATTACTTGTCCTAGGATACCAGATTCCTACATTTGTTGTTCCTTTAAGATATCTAAAAATTCTTTTAACCTGTGTCAAATGGGATTCCTTAGCACAAGTTTGGTATCTAGCACACATACTAACTGCAAATAAAATATCAGGTCTGTTAGGTACAGTAGGCTACCTATTGCACTTCTATAATATTTTAAGTCAACTGGTTTTCCATTTGGGTCACTATCTAAGATTGTGTTTACAGTCATCGGTGTTTTTATTTCTTTTGTATTTTCCATTCCGAATTTTTTAAGTAATTCTTTGGTGTATTTATGTTGAGAGATATAGTTTCCTTCATTTGTCTGTTTGATTTGTAATCCTAAGAAATAGGTTAGTTTTCCCACTAAACTCATTTCAAACTCTTTTTCCATTAGATTAATAAATTCTTCTAAAAATTCTGAATTTGTTGAGCCAAATATTATGTCATCCATGTATATTTGTGCAATAAATATGTTTGTATTTAATGATTTGACAAACAAGGTTGGGTCAATTTGACCTTGTTTGAATCCTTTAGATGTTAGGTAAGATGTTAGCCTCTCATACCACGCCCTGGGTGCTTGTTTAAGTCCATATAGGGCTTTCTTTAATTTAAAAACATAATCAGGGTGTTCTAAGCTTTCAAAACCAGGAGGCTGACCTACATAAACTTCTTCTCTGATTAGTCCATTAAGAAAGGCAGACTTAACATCCATTTGGTATAGTTTAAATCCCTTATGGGCTGCATAACTTAGCAACATTCTAATGGATTCTAATCTAGCTACTGGGGCATATGTTTCGTCATAGTCAAGTCCTTCAACTTGACTAAATCCTTTGGCAACCAGTCTAGCCTTATTTCTAGTAATTTCCCCAGTTTCACTTAGTTTGTTTCTGAATACCCATTTTGTTTCTATTATTTTCTTATTCTTAGGTGGTGGGACTAGGTCCCAGACCTCATTACGCTCAAATTGGGCTAGTTCTTCTTGCATAGCTATAATCCAATCTGGGTCTAGTAGGGATTCATCCACAGTTTTAGGTTCAATTTTTGAAATTAATGAGATTTGACTTAGGTTTCTAAAGGATGATTTGGTTTGAACTCTTAAGTCTGGGTCACCAATTATTTGATCAGTTGGATGATTTGGGTTTACCCTTATTGTTTTAGGAGGTTGATTCTCTTGATGTTGTTCCTCGTCTTCATGATTTAGAGTTTGGTTGGTTTCTGGAACAAACTCTGGGGGTTGTGTAGGTTCTATGTCTTGTTTAGTTTCTTTAAATTTTACATTAGTAGTTTCTTCAATTTTTAAGGTAACCTTATTATAAATTCTGTAGCCTCTACTATTTAGGGAATATCCTACAAAAATTCCATTTTCAATTTTAGAGGTGAATTTTCCTAAGTGTTCTCTTGTATTTAAGATAAAAACTGGGCACCCAAATACCTTAAAATATTTTATATTTGGTTGTTTATTATAAAATATTTCGAAGAAAGTTTTGTTATGAGTTTTATTTATTGTTGTTCTGTTCTGTATATAGCAGGCTGTACTAACGGCTTCTGCCCAAAAGTATTTAGGTAGGTTATACTCATTTAACATTGTTCTAGAAGCTTCAAGTAAGGTTCTATTTTTTCTTTCTACAATTCCATTTTGTTGGGGGGTTTTAGGGCATGAGAACTCATGATGGTAACCGTTTTCTAGACAAAAGCTGTTAAAGTTATGATTTTTAAATTCTCCCCTTGTCACTCCTAATTCTTTTAATTTTAATATCTTTTTCGTTTTCAATCTGTTTGCAAAAATTTGTAAGAATTTCAAAAGTTTCATCTTTATGTTTTAAGAATTTTACCCAAGTAAACCTAGAGTAATCGTCTATAATTACTAAACAGTATAAGTTTCCATTAATGGATTTGACTCCATGGGAGTCAAAAAGATCTAAATGTAGAAGTTCTAAGATTGAGTTAGTTTGTGGTTGATTTGTTTGTTTGTGGGTTGACTTAGTTTGTTTTCCTTATTGACAAGCATTACATATAGTTGAATCTAAGTTAGGTAACTTCGGTAAGCCTTTTACAAGTCCATTTAGTTTACTTATATTTCTAAAGTTGGTGTGAGACATTCTCCTATGCCATAACCAAGTTTCTTCTTTTTGTGTTAAATAACACTTAATGGAAGAAATGGTTAAGTTGATGACATAGATGTTGTCTTTTCTAAAATCTTTTAGGCTTATGGTAGGATTATCTAGATCTTTGATTGAGCATTCTGTAGATAGAAACTTGACCTTATACCTAGTATCACACAATTGACTTATACTTAGAAGATTATATTTAAAGTTTTCAACAAGTAAGACATTTGTAATTATAAAGTCTGATTTTAATTCAATATTACCTATACCAATTACCTTGAGTTTGCCGTTGTTTCCAAAGGCAACTGTTCCTAGGCTTTTGTAAGTGAGTTGAGTGAACTTGGTGTGATCTCCAGTCATATGTTTGGAGCAACCACTGTCCAAAATCCACTTGGTTTCCTACAGTAAGTAGGATTTTGAAGTTAGTCTTTCGAGCATGCATTAATTTAAGTTTAAAATTAAGATTTTGAGATTAATTTAAGTTTTAAAATTAAAATTTTGAGATTAATTTAAGTTTTAAAATTTAAATTTTGAAATTAATTAAAATTAAGTTTTAAAATTAATTTAAGTTTTTAAAATTAAAATTTTGAAATTAATTTTTTAAGTTTTAAAATTAATTTAAGTTTAAAATTAAAATTTTGAAATTAATTTAAGTTTTAAAATTGAAATTTTGAAATTAATTTTTAAGTTTTAAAATTAAAATTTTGAAAATAATTTTTAAGTTTTAAAATTAAAATTTTGAAAAAAATTAAAATTTTGAAAAAAATTAAAATTTTGAAAATAATTTTTAAGTTTAAAATTAAAATTTTGAAAATAATTTTTAAGTTTATAATTTTGAAAATAATTTTTAAGTTTAAAATTAAAATTTTGAAAATAATTTTTAAGTTTTAAAATTAAAATTTTGAAAAAAATTAAAATTTTGAAAATAATTTTTAAGTTTAAAATTAAAATTTTGAACATTAATTTTTAAGTTTAAAATTAAAATTTTGAAATTAATTTTTAAGTTTAAAATTAAAATTTTGAAATTAATTTTTGAGTTTAAAATTAAAATTTTGAAATTAATTTTTTAAGTTTAAAATTAATATTTTGAAATTAATTTTTAAGTTTAAATTTAATATTTTGAAATTAATTTTTTGAGTTTAAAATTAAAATTTTTGAAATTTATTTTTAAGTTTAAAATTAAAATTTTGAAATTTATTTTTAAGTTTAAAATTAATATTTTGAAATTAATTTTTTGAGTTTAAAATTAAAATTTTTGAAATTTATTTTTAAGTTTAAAATTAAAATTTTGAAATTAATGTTTAAGTTTAAAATTAAAATTTTGAAATTAATTTTTAAGTTTAAAATTAAAATTTTTGAAATTTATTTTTAAGTTTAAAATTAGAATTTTGAAATTAATTTTTAAGCCTTATTCATCTCACCCGATCTATATTATCAATCAAGGAATCCTATGATTTTGTGAGATGAAATTGGTTTGATTACAGAGTTTTGTTTTAACTTGTGTTAGATTCAGACTTAGCTTTGGTTTCCACAAGTAGGCATTCTTCGAATAAACTTCTAAGCTTGGTGAGTCACAAGGACATCATTAGAAGTAACCAACCTTTCGAGGTTTTCCGAATAGTCCTATCCACGGAACTTAGTACTACATCTTGGTCTAACTGGTTAGGATTCGTTTAAGGGTAGCTTCGGTCAGTTCCACTTGGCCAAATGCACCAGATCGAAACCATATCTTTCTAGACATGCGATGCCCAAGTTTCCCTAACGTACTATCATCCAAAAATTTCACCAGTACCATGTTTCAAGTTAAACTTGGTCTCTTTTTAACTAATCCTAATTACCCTGCCGGGTTGGTAAATTTTGGGTTACCCTATCGGGTAAGTTAGTTTTGGAGGTGCCAGCTATTCTGGAGCCTCCCCCTGAATTATTGGCCATTAATTTAAGTTTTGATTTTAGGCTTGTGTCGATTCTTTTTATAGTTATAGTTAACTTGGTGATAATTCTGTTTAGATTTTGAATTTGATTTAGGTTTGTATTTTGGATTTTGATTTGGTTTATTTAATTTTATATAATGTATTTTTTCTTTAGGTATATAATATTGATTAAGTCCTACTTGCGTGGTCACGCTTTCGGGACCAAAGCTAGATTGGTTGACTTGTATTGGGTTATTAATGATTTGAAGGTTTTATTTGAATTCGACTTATATCCTAGTCCGGTTTTATTATAACATGCTTTTTGATTATTTAGGATTAAATCTAAATTTTTTGATCTTGTTGTAAATTTTTCTAACATCTCTTTTAAGTTGTTTATTTCATTTTTTAATGATAAATTCTCCTCCTCAAGTGTTAGATTTTGAGTTGGATTTGAATTCTTTAATTGTTCCTTGAGGTTTTGATTTTCCTCAAGAAGTGATTTGTTTTCATTTTCTAATTTAGTTAATTTACTATTTAGACAGGAAATAATTCTAAAAAATTTTTTGTTTAAATTTAAGTATACCTCATTCGGGCCTTCGGAAACGAGTACGGACTCGTGGCTTGTTTCGGGTTCAGACCCGTCGTCATCTTCCGACTCGTTATCTGTTTCGGCTTCGCGGGCCATCAGTGCGAGGTGGCTTTGATGTTTCTGCTCTTCTTCCGAGGAGTCGTCCCACGTTGCTTTGAGTGCCTTCTTTTTGGTTGGCTTTGGTTTGTCGAACTTTAGTTTTGGACATTCGTTCTTGTAATGTCCCTTTTTGTTGCAACCGTAGCAAGTCACGTTCTTTTATTCTGAAGGAGAGCTGATCTTTTGAAGATCCTTTTTGCTGAAACTCCTCTTTTTCCTGGTGAACATTTTTCTTACCAAGTTCACCAGGTGTTCTTCGTTTTCGGAGTCTTGGTCGGAGTCTTCTTCAAGTTCAGGCTTGCCTTTCTTTTCTTTGGAGGAACCTGCAAATAGTGCTATACCTTTCTCGGCTCCAGCATTAGTTTGTTCGTGTAATTCTAATTCACAAAACAGCTCGTCTAATTTTAAGTTAGAGAGATTCTTAGAAATTTTGTAGGCATCCACTATTGATGCCCACAAACTATTACGTGGAAAAGCGTTTAGAGCGTACCTTATTAAGTCTCTGTTCTCCATTTGATGGCCTATTGCATGAAGCCCGTTGAGGATGTCCTTGATCCTCGCGTGTAGTTGATTCGCTGTTTCTCCTTCCTGCATTTTTATATTAAAATTTTTATTTAGAAGCAGGTCTCGTTTTGTTACCTTAGCGTCGCTTGTTCCCTCGTGCAGTTCGATCAGCTTGTCCCATAGTTCTTTAGCATTTTTGTGTGGACCGACTCGGTTCAGTTCTTCTCTTGTCAATCCGCACTGTAGAGTGTTGATCGCTTTATTTTCTGTTGATGCTTTTTTCTTGAGATCTGCTGTCCAGTCTTCAGGATCCACTAGATTCCCGGCGTTGTCCACTGGAATTTTGTAAGGTTTCGTAATGCTCATCCACTGGTCGAAGTCTGACTTGAGGTAGACCTCCATGCACTTCTTCCAGTAAGGGAAGTCGTCCCCGTTGAAGAGTGGAGGTCGCACTGTGCTGAATCCTTCTTGTTGGGACATTCTGTGCACAGATAAATAACCAAGAAAAAATATCCCAAGACTTGGTCTTGGATAAGTAGTGCGGGAAGAAAAAGATAAAAAAAAAAAAAAAACTAGATTCGTGTTGCACTAATTTAAATTGATTAGTTAAATATTAAGTTATCGAAACACCAGTTTTAAAATTAATTAAAAAAAATTCACCCCTGTCTGATTGGTGGTTGCACCAAATCAGAGCGGTACCTGCTCTGATACCACTTGTAGGACCGTTAGATTCGATAGAGGGGGGGTTGAATATCGATTCGAAAAAATAAGAGTTTAAGCGCAGCGGAAAAAGATAAAGTAGACACAAATATTTTTACTTCCTTCGGAGCCTGTGACGACTCCTACTCGAAGGCCCGTGGTCCTTGACCACTTTCGTTGGGCAATCACTAGCAAGTCGAAATATGATTACAGAAAAAGTACAGGAGATGCTAGTAATAATAAAGCAATACCGACAAAAAGAAAATTAAACAAAAACCGGAAGAGCACTTTTGTCGGAGCGTTGTTGGCGTCGCACTTGAACGTCGAGCAGCAAGATCAGCAGAAGAGTTCTCAGTCAAAGTTGATTCTGAAGCTCCTGTCTGGGGCTTCTTTTATATGCTGTTCCGGGCGCCTGGATCCCTTCCGGGCGCCTGGAGTGTGACGTAACTGCTCAAATCAAGATGCTCCACGTAGCGACGAGGTGTCTGGATAAAATTCGCCTTCCGGGCGCCCGGATCCCTTCCGGGCGCCCGGACCTCCGGGCGCCCGGACCACCTTGTTCCAGAAAGACTCCTTTTTCCTGCAAAACAAGGTTAGTCCGAGGCAAATATACATCCTGTAAAACAGATTGTTAGCACAGTTAAAGTTCAACAGATGAAAGGAGTATGACTTAGATTCCGTCTTTCCGAGACCGGAATTTAGTCACGATCTCGACTTAGATATCCGAAATGGATCTAAGTCGGATCGACGCCTAATGTCCCCTTCCCGGGAACGCGTCCTCACAGTCACTCCCCTCCAGTGACTTACCTCACTTACCTGCCAGACGTCCGGTCAGCCCGTCGACCCGTCTGGACTTCTCGCCAAGCGTCCGGTCAGCCCGTCGACCCGCTTGGACTTCTCGCCAGCTATCCGGTCAGCCCGTCGACCTAGCTGGACTTCTCGCCAAGCGTCCGGTCAGCCCGTCGACCCGCTTGGACTTCTCGCCAGCTATCCGGTCAGCCCGTCGACCTAGCTGGACTTCTTGCCAAACATCCGGTCAGCCCGTCGACCTGTCTGGACTTTTCCTGCACACTTGATCAAAGTGTCAGACAATAATAAAACTAACTTAACCTATTTGTCATTCATCAAAACCTGGGTTAGACCGTTAGTGCTACCCGCACCAACAATAAATCTTTCCTTCCTTCTGATATTCCTTTAGGATCACAGTCGAGAATTACAACTTACAATGAAATGAATTACCATTGGCTATGAAATGTAGATGGAATTGATATTTCGTAAGTTACCTGTAAATTATATAAGCAAAAAATTGGTATCATAGCAGCTAGGGCTTGTGCTTGGTAGGATATATATATGGTGCAAAAAAAATTATACAGAGATGAATAATAGATAGTGGAGGGGAAAGACTTATGATCGAGAATAGAGAAAGGGGGCTTTTACACCGGTTGTAGGCCTTTGTGTTCAATGCGTAGTTTAGGGAGCTTTAGTGAGCTGCGACGGAAGATGGCGGCGAAGGAAAAGGCGAGAGTGAGCGAGTGGCGAGGAAAATTTAGAATTTGAGAAAATTTGCTCACCGATGTTTTGAATAGAAGGCGGAAGGGGAGAGAGAATAAATGGATTTTTTTTTTTTTTTGCATGGAAATCGAGCTGGCAACGCCACGTTTGCGCGTCGCTCATGGTCATGCACGAAGCATTGCTTAGCATATCAAATATATATATAATTTGGTCGGCTCACCAAACCTAAGCATTATAGTGTATAAAAAAATTGTTTTGTATACTAAAAAGTAATAGTATAACATACACATTTAACAATAATGTACAAATAAGACATGAGTTCTACCATTGTATACTAAAAAGTAATAGTATAACATGCCCATTTAACAATAATGTACAAATGAGATATGACTTCTACAGTAGACATGAGTTCTAAGAAGTCTAGAAAGATAATTAAGAATGTACTAAGGAAAGTTATCTCTAATAAGTATCTAGAGTATCTAAGGAGTATCAATAAGTTTTGGGTTCCTAAAAGTTTGTTTTCTATATTCTAGATGGGTTTAGAGAGTGCCAACTGTAATTGGAAGGATAGTTAACCCGACCTCAGTGAAGTTGACACTTTGGGCCATTTTCAAGGTATTGTTACACCTTGAAAATGAGAAATTGATGTTTACTCTATGGAAGAGTAAAATGTATCAAAATTTAAAGATTTAGACTTAATTAAAATTGGCACAAATAGGATAAATTAAAGAAATACCAAGTTGGAATGTTTGATATTTTCTTGGGTGATGAGGGCAAATTAGGATTATTTTTAGGTTAGCAAATAGATTAAGGATAGACATTTAGATAGATAATCTAGTTTTTTTTTTTTGCTAAAGTTGCCATGCTTTATATTCCCTATCAGATGTCATATCATCATATCACATATGCATCTTGCCATGATATTTTGATACATTCATACATGCATCATGTCACTTATGATAAATCTAGGATTTATTCTTAGAATTTATTTTGAGAAATATGCATGTGGTATATGCCATGATCATTTTCATGCATTATTTTAAATCTTTGAAATTAAGGATATTGATATTAATTATCAAATGACATTCTAGGCAGATGATCAAATTTAAAATGCTTAGTTAGAAATACATGATCCCTTTGATTAGGGAAACCCAATATTTACATCTTACAAGGACTATAAGTTGGATTGTATGTGCTTTGATACATATAGATACAAGTGAGATATTAGGAGGATGAGCAAAACTCAAAATATTCATTTAGTGTATCTTTTTGAGTTTCAGTTTCATCAAAATGCATAGATTATGTGTTATCCAATTGTGTGGAAAGCAAATATACAAGTCATGTGCAAATATCATAATTGAAAATCGATTTTGAAAATAATTTTAAATATACTTTGAAAAATCTTGGTGAAAACTATCTTTTGATAGGAATCACCATTGCATAGTTAGACATAAGTTTAAAAGAAACATTAAAATTTTTAAGAGTTTCTAACTTTATGTCAATCTTTAAAAATAAGATGTATTTTCTTAGAAAATTATTTTTCCATGATAATATATGACATAAGTAATGTTACACAAATTTTTATGATTTTTAGAATTTTATATAATTATTTATGCATTTCTGAAATTTGATCTCAAATAGAAATCAAAAATTCAGTTATAGTAATCGATTAAGACAATCGATTACCACACCTTAATCGATTAGGTCAATCGATTAAGGTGAACTTCCGTGAGTACAGTGGCTCACGGAATTGATCACTGTGATCAATTAAGAGTCTAATAGATTACAGTATCGATTAAGACACAGTGATCGATTGAATCTCAACTTCAATTGATTAAGGAAACTGATTTTGGCTAAAAGGCTCTGATTTCAAGCTTACCTAAGTTGATTGAGTCACATTTAGTCGTGTTAACCATCCCTAACCCTAAGAAATGCATTATATGTATTTAAGAGTAGTTTTCTTGATGAAACAAGAGAGGAATGATTAAAGAATACTAAGTTGGAGTTTAGGATGAAGTTTGGTTTCAAAGTTGAATTTTGAACCTCATAACTTTAAATTTTGGGTTTCCTAAAGGTTTAAGAATTTCAAGTCATTGTTGGTGCAATGATAGAAGATTAAAACATGTTGTGAGGGGGAGCTACTCCTTAAAAGACATGATTTAGATTTTTTTAACAAGAAAACAATGGAAGGTTGTAAACCTTTATTGTTGTGAATGCTCTAGGATGAACATTAGATGATGGGCGTATGCTCTGGGATGAGCATTTATAGGCCAAATGAAGAGTACGAAACCTTCATTATGATGTTGTGAACAACAAGTAAAGTTGTGAACAACATATGGATAACTCTTTAGGGAAAAAGTTTTTGATGTGTGCCAAAGGGGGAGAATGTAAGGTTAAGTTAGGAAATCTTCATTTACCCAACGAGGGATATCACCCAAAGGAGGAGACTGAAGGAAATCCTCATTCACACTTTGGCATGAAGAAAAAGTTAGGGCTAGTGGATGAGCCTAACTTAAACGTATTGTCAAACATCAAAAAGGGAGAGATTGTTGGTGCAACTTCCCCTTGGGTAAAAGTTGTCCAGGTTGGCTAAGCTTGAGTTGGCTCTGTTGGTGCAGGGTGCACCAAAATCAACTCTGAGTTTTGATATTGTTAAAGCTTTAAGTTAAGTCTTGTTATAATATAATAAGTTAACTAAGTGTGCAAAATGTTTACTCAACCAGGAGAGACTTAGCAGGACATGGAAGTCAGGTAGGAAGTCCAAATGGGTCGAGAGGATCCAACACTTGGCAAGGAAGCTCGATAGGTCTGGAGGATCTGGTATTGAGAGGAAGCCTTGATGAGCCGATCCGATGATGCTAAGTGGTAAAGTTCAAATAGGTCTAGAGGACTAATATTTGGCAGGTAGGTTGAGGTAAGCAACTAGAGTGCAGTGACGGTGAGGTCATGTTTCAGAAAGGAACTGTTGGTGCAATTTACACTAATAGTCTAACTCAATTTTGATGAATGACAAGTGAGTTAAGTTAGATGTTGTTGTGATCTAATATATTTACTGAGTGTGCAGAGTTGACTAACTTGGCAAGAAGTCTAGTCAGGATGTTTGATTCCCAATTGACAATCGAGATGTTCGATTCCCGATTGGAAGGAAGTCTAGTTAGGATGTTTGATTCTCGATTAGCATTCAGGATGTTTGATTCCCAATTGGCATTCGGGATGTTTGATTCCCTATTAGAAGGAACTCCAGTCAAGATGTTTGATTCTCGATTGGCAGTCAGGATGTTTGATTCTCAATTGGCCGAAGTCTGGATGTGTGATTCCTGAAGGAAGACTGGGATGTTTGATTCTCGAAGTCTGGATGTGAGATCCCAGAAGGAAGATCGGGTTGTTCGATTCCTAATGGATTCACTCGACACTGGGGTAAGTGAAGATAACTTACTGGAGGAGAGTGACTAAGTGAGGACGCGCCCTAATTGAGGGGGCAGTAGACGTTAGTCCAATTTAGGTCAATTTCGGAAACCTAGATTGAGACCCTGACCAGATCCTGGTCTAAATGATAGGGTCTAAGTCATAAATTAATTATATTATTATTATGCTAAATTTCTTTTGTAGGTTAAATATTATCGTGTTGGATTAACCTAACTTACAGGATAAAAGAAGCAAAAAGGCCTTGGGTGAACAGTACCTGATGCACCTTCAAGCATTGGAAGGCGCATTCACACTGTTCATGCAAGGCGCCTTCAGTGCTATAGAAGGCGCTTTCTAAGAGATAAAATTTAGACTTCATCACAAATAAAGATCAACGAGTTCGGGATCAGATTTTACACTCTAGAGGCACCTTCAAGGCTATGGAAAGCGCCTTCCACACCCTATAAAAGACTGTATCGACCAACCATTCAATATCAACTTCTATACGACCTCCTACACGTCCGATTAGCCTTCCCACTGCTCTAACTTTCTACTAATGCTTTGCTACGACCCTATTATGCCCGACTACTGTCGAGAAGCTGTCCAAATACCAAGTTCGAGCCGATTGTCTACAAAAGTGTTTGGTAACAAAAGTTAATTACTGTACGTAATTTCTATAAATAGAAAGTGCAGTCTGTTACACTCTTCCGATTCTTGTTTACTCGATCCCCTCTTCCAGCGATTTTGGAAGAGGCTTTTAGTAAATTATCCATTGATAGGTTTGAGGAACCTGGGTCTTGGAGTAGGAGTCGCCAAAAGCTCCTAACTTAGTAAAATCGCTTGCGTTCATGTTTTTTTACTTTTACTCACTTTTTCTTTTCTGTTCTTATTTCCACTGCATGTATTTTGTTTTCAACTTAGAAAAAGAAAAAGTTTTTTTTTAAAACCACATGATTCACCCCTCTCATGTGCATCTCGATCTAATAAGAACAACCTTAGGTCACTGATCCAACTAAGAAACTGGAAAGATTTCCAAGTTGAGATCAAGACAGTTTTACTATCAATTACTAATCATGCATATTACTACTCATGTAGCATATGCTATCAATGTGCTAACTTTATTTTACAGGAGTATTTATTTTAACTCTATTTTGTAGGAGCGAACAGCATGATCAGTCGACCGAACCAGGTTGTACAT
The DNA here is from genome assembly GCF_018446385.1 of Zingiber officinale. NCBI lineage: Eukaryota > Viridiplantae > Streptophyta > Magnoliopsida > Zingiberales > Zingiberaceae > Zingiber > Zingiber officinale. Next base: position 91,521,932 of record NC_056002.1, on the reverse strand, counting down.
GTTGGGAACTTGACGTCCGCTAGAGGGGGGTGAATAGCATCTCACCCAAAACATCGCTTCCTACAATTGTTAGTACATAGCGGAATACAAAACAAACTACAAATAGAAATATAAACCCAATGACATGTTGATTTAACGTGGTTTAGAGATAAAGCTCCTACTTCATGACTGTCCGTAAGGTGGACGATCTTGATCCATCGGTGGAGAAACCTCACCATAACTCACACAAGCACGCTTGGGATGCTAAGGCACTTGGAAGACTACTAATAAGGGTTAACCACCTCTATTTCATCAACTTTACCCAAGAATCCCAATTTCTATTAAATAGAGCTCAGGAAAAAACACCAAGCTATTTTCTCACCACCAATCGACTGATAAAAATACCAGTCAATTAGTTCTAAGTGGAATTCGACCGTTATAGGCCAATGACTCGATACCAGTTGACTGATAAAAGTATCAGTCGACTACTCCTCATGGGTTGAGCGAACAGAGGCATTTTGTTCGCTATCAGTTGACTGATAAAAACACCAGTTGACTACTATAGTAATTGCTATAGTAAAACCCTAAACCTAGGATTTTACCCTGAGACCTAGCCTGTACAACCTAGACCTAGCCTTCTAGTCTCCTCCATCAGCCCCGCGTCCCTCAGATGCCTCCCAATCCTTCACGCCTTTCTTTCTGGAGCTTCCATCGACCTTGTCATTATTGTTGGGTCTTCCTTTGCCAAGAGGCCTCCCCTCCGGGACTTCATCCATTGCCAAGTCACACTTAGACTTACGTTGCCAAGACTACATGCTTGGACTTACACCGCCAAGACTCACCCTTAGACTTTCCTCCTTTGCCAAGATCACACTTGGACTCTCCTTGTTATACCTGTATCCTGCACACTCATAATGCATATCAAATACAATAATAAACCTAACTTGAACCTTTGCCCAAACATCAAAACCTAACATACCTAGATTACTCCAATAATGCAAACCAGAGATCAGTCCAAAGTAAAGTCTAGTAAAGTGACTGATCGGTCGATCGAACCAGCAGATCAGTGACCGAACAAAGGTAACATGGAAGAGATCAAATCGAGCCAAAGAAAACATGGAAGCCAGGCTGATTGGTCGACCGAATCTAGGGATCAGTCAAGCAAACACAAGGATCGGTCGACTGAACAATTAATGCATTAATAGAGAATTATGACAAATCTCAACAAATAGGGAAACTGCTCTGTTCGGTCTATCGAACAAGGTGATTGGTCAATCGATCAATAAATGCTCATAATTATGAGAAGATTGGATCTTAGCAAAGAAGGAAAGAAAGGGGTCTAGTCGATTGATAGGAGGATCAGTTGATTGAAAGAATCATTCGATCGAACAACTTTTCGGTCGACCAAACAAGGCTTATATAAGGGGAGCTCGACGTTTGAGGCAAGGCAATCAACTTTCAGTTCATCTCTATGTAAAACTATTATTCGTGCTCTTACTCTGCGCTTCATCTTCACAAGCAAACTATTCCATCAAGAAGTGCCAACAAAGCTTCATCTTCTACCTATTGTCGATATAATTTTAGTTAAGCTTGCATTGTTTTTTTTTCTAAAAGATAGTAGAGTGTTACTATGTTTTCATTTGTACAAATTGTTTCTTTCCGAAGGTTTCCAAAATAAGAGTTATAGTGAATTATCCATTAGTGTAATCAAGGATCACGGGTCTTGGAGTAGGAGTCGACATAAGCTCCGAACTAAGTAACTGAATGAGTCTTATTATTCTGCTGCACTCTTATTGATTTTACAATACAAAAGAAAAAGTTTTAATGAGAGATATTCACCCCCCCCCCTTTATTGCCTCTTTTCGACCCATCAATTGGTATCAGAGCAGGTCACTCTGAATTTACTTAATAGTTTTTTGAGCAGTTTTAAAAAACTTTTTTAGTCTTTAAAAAGATTTTCTTTAGCTATACATTTATTTATTTTTATCTCGCACTACTAATCCAAAAATGAGAGTCTTGAAAATTTTTCTTCTATTAATTCTGTGATTGCAAGAATATCAAACTCCTACCAAAAGGGCTATATAGCACTATTCGTCCCCCACTATTCAAAGGGGAAAACTTCAGCTACTGGAAAAATATAATGGAGTGCTAACTCAAGTCCAACATCGAGCTTTGGTTCACCATACTTAAAGGATACACACCTCCAATGGAAGACAGAAAGCTATTAGAACAAAAAAACTAGATTCCTCCAATAATCAAGAAGGCACAACTGAATTACAAGGTGATTAACACCATCCAGTGTGGGTTGACTATGGAGGAACTGAACTGAGTCGGGCCCTACGACAACGCAAAAGAACTTTGGGATCACCCGGTAAAACTACATGAGGGAACACATGAATCAAAGGTAAATAAAAGAGATCTTTTATTAAATAATTTATTTAACATTAAAATGTTTTCCGAAGAAACGACCACCCAACTGCACACGGAACTCAAAGATATCCTCAACAACCTCCATTTGATTGGACACCACTTGGAGAACCGCGACACAATAAGGTACGCACTAACGCCTTCCGACGGAATACTTTGTGGGCATAGATAATAGATGCTTACAAAGTTTCAATGGATCTTTCAATTCTTAAGTTAGACGAATTATTTTGTGAACTAGAATTACATGAGCAGTTTAACTTGAGTCAAGCCATGAAAGGAAATGCCCTATATGCAGGACCAAGCAAGGAGACCAAAATAAAGAATCAATCAGAAATTGAGTCCAACTCGGACTTAACAAACAAAGAAGAATTGGTTAATATAGTCTGAAGACTGCTGACAAGAAAGAAATTCAAGAGGAGCACCAAGAAGGTAATGGTCAGCTAAACTTAAAATAAATCAGAAATGATTTGTTAGGATGCAACAAGAAGGGGCATTTTAAACACGGATGCCCAAACTGGAAGGAAGAAAAGCCTAAGTTGACAAGAAGGAAGAAAGCTCTCCAAGCAAAGTGGGACGAGTCATCTTCTGAGGAATCTGATGTGGAAGAACCGAAGCACTTGAGTCATCTTGCCTTATGGCAAGAAATAAAAACTCTGATTCCAAAGAAGAGTATGAATCCGAGACCGACACTGGGTCTGAGAAAAGCCACAGATCTATATCCATTTTCAAAGGTCCCAATATGGTCTTTTTATTCCAAGTCAAATTTACTTAAAGTAGTAAAATATTTATTTAAAAAATTGACAAAGTTCGAGGAATAAAATAACTTACTACTTAAGGAAATTGACCACCTTAAGGAGCAAGTTAGTTTTGTTGGTGCAGGTTGCACTAACGGTCGAACTCAAGTTTTGATGAATGACAAGTTAGGTTTGTTATGCTCTAATGATGTAACTAAGTGTGTAGGAGAAGTCCAGATAGGTCAACGGGCTGACCGAATATCTGGTAAGAAATCCCACTAGGTCGACAGGTTGACCGGATAATCGATACGAAGTCCAGATAGGTCGACAGGTTGATCGGATATCTGGTACGAAGTCTAGCTAGGTCGACGGATGATAAGTAGCATTTTTATGTGATATTTTAGCTCTCATACTTAGCATTTTTATCCTCTCATTCATTTAAATCTTGCTTTATATCATGAGTTAGGATATATTTATGAGCTTATTACAATCTCTCCCTAATTTTGGCATTATTTCATGATTTTTGTTAGGAATTAAAGAGGATTCATAGACATGAGTTGAGTCAAATTAATTGGAACCAAAGCTAGGGTTGAGCATGAGTTAATTTGAAGAATTTGGATCATTTCATTCCAAGAGGGAAGAACCCAATTCAACTCTTAAAGCCCAATCTTGAAGCCCAATTTCATAACCCATTTCCCTTCTTTTATTGGATTCGGATCGCTTTCCTTAACCAACCCCGAAACCCATTAAGAAACTTACCCCTTTTCACTCACGCATACGGTACTGTGGAGATGATCTCTATTCGCGACACTCCTCTCCTCGCGTGGCTAGGGCACATGACAACTCCCACCGCCGATGCCTCTCTTCATCCTTTCTTTTCCCCACCAGCCGGCGGCTCTTCCCTTACCTTTACTGCCACCGGCCGACCATCCACAGCCCACCACTTCCTCTTCTTGATTCCAGCGGCGACAGCAGCAGCTTTCTCAGGGAGTGGCAAGCTTTAACAACGAGTTCTGACCAACTCCACCTCATCGGAGGGGTTCTCTGATGTGACCTCCATCTTTTGACAAACTTCTAAAGTTCCTCCACTTGGGGTTCAGGTGGCAGAGTAGAGAGAGGTCCGGCAGTCCATCACAGTCCGATCAACTTCCATCCGAGGGGGCTCTTCGGTGGAAGATCCGTTCACCATCATCGTGTTGAAGCGTGCAGCATTCCGACAGTGAGCTACTGTCCACCGACTTCGGGGGTTCCGGAGTCGGGCCCTTGTGTGACGGCGAGGGTAGTCGTTAGTACTTGAAGTTAAAGTGTGGATTATGGTTGGATTAGCTTAGTTTTATTCATGTTAATGTTTATTAATTTTGTCAATTTACTTGTGTTGATGCTTTTGATTGAATGCTTGTATCAAACTTGATTCCCCATGTTTAAATTGCACATATTATGATTAATTAGTTTTATGCACGCAACATGTTCGATCAATTGCTTCAGCCAATAATTAGGTTTAATTTGATGTATTTTAGTTTGTTAAATTCTTGCTTTGTCTTGTTCTTTCAATTTTGTTATGTTCTAGTTTTGATTGAATGTAATTAGGTTAGGTTAGATTAGATTTCTTTAATGCTTTAGGGTTCGTTAAATGCTTACTTTATTTCATGTTGCTCTGTTATTTTCTGCAATTATAGTTAGGTTAGATTTAGATTTATTACTTGCATTGTCTTTCATTTATTAGATTATGTTTCATTTAATATTTTGCTATTTCCTTCTTTAGTTTAATTGTGTTGATAGTTAAACCATAACGTAAAGTGACAATGCGTTGTGGATTAATTGTTGACACTTAGTTAGATTTCACTCTAGCACTAGATTAGTTTCCTACTTGCTTTTCTTTTCATTTGTTAGATTTAGAATTAAAATCCAAAACCCCCATTTTCATATTAAAAATCCTAAAAATAGGAATAACATACGATCCTAAGTTTATCACTTACCGTTACATTCGTTGGCGGACGACCCAAGTCATTTCTATGCTACATTAGCGTAGGAGGGGTTTGATACTTCATTGTTTGATTTCCATTTCACGATAAAATTGGGTCATAATCAACGTGTCGAATGGATAGCTGGCACGAAGTGTAGCTAGGTCAACGGGTCGATTGGATAGCTGGCACGAAGCCTAGACAGGTCGACGGGCTGACCGGATATCTGGTAAAATGGTAAGTTAAGGTAAGTCACTGGAGGGGAGTGACTTGGTGAGGACGCACTCCCCGTTTGAGGGAACAATAGGCGTCGATCCAACTTAGATCCATTTCAGAAATCTAAGTTGAGATCTTGACTAAATTCTGGTCTCGAGGAGATAGAATCTAATTACTACTCTGTTTTTATAAATTGTGCTAACTTTTGTTTTACAAGGTAGTATAATATTTATTGCCTCGAACTAATCTTTTCCTTGCAGGAAAAATCTTTCCTGGAAAAAGGGGTCCGGGCGCCCGGAACTGGTCTGAGCGCTCGAAATGCAAAACTCTATCTCGTCGCAAACTTGGAGCGCGCTGATTGGCTGGGTCGATGTCACGGTCCAAGCACCCGGAAGGAATTCGGGTGCCCGGAATTGCTTATATAAGCAGTCTTCCACCAAGAGCCAAACACAACTTCTTCTACGATTGCTCTCTTGTGCGCTACTCCAAAGACGCTCCTGCGAGGCTGTGAAGCTCCTCCGACAACCTGTGAATCAGTTTTATTTTCCTTGTTGTCGGTATTCTTTATAATTATTGTACCAAAATTGTGTAATACTTTTACGAATTATTAGTGATTGCCCAATGAAAGTACTCTCACGTGCAGGCTTTGGAGTACGAGTCGACGAAGACTTCGAACCAAGTAAAATTGATTTGTTACTGTTGCTTCAATTTTTCTGTTTCCGCTGCTTACTCGATTAAGTTTTAACGATTTCTATTCACCCCCCTATAGCGAACTTTACGATCCAACAAGTGGTATCAGAGCAAGTACCACTCTGATTTAATGCAACCACCAATCAAGCCAAAGGGGGTGTTTTTTTTCTTTTCGATTTTAAGTTTTTTGACATAATCCAAATTGGTATAATTACCTCTTTGGAAAATTCTTTTTTCATAGAAAAATAAACTGAACTGGTGCAACACCAATTTAGTCTTAAATTTTTTCTTTTTCTCCCACACAGCTAAATCCAAGACCAAGTCTTAGATCCTCTTCCTTGTTTCTTTGTGTGCAAGAGTTATGGCCCAAATCGAGGGATTCAGCACTGCCCACCCTCCTCTCTTCAATGGAAATGACTTCTGATACTAGAAGAAGCGAATGAAGGTCTATCTAAAGACCGAATTCGACCAGTGGTTCAGCATCACTAGAGACTATAAGGCTCCCGTCGACAACTTTGGAAATCCAATGGACCCGGAATAGTGGAATTCAGAGATAAAGAAGAAAGCCCAAATAAACTTCAAAGCTCTCAACACCCTCCAGTGCAGGCTAATGAAATCATAATTCTAGATTCGGCAGTCAGTGGTATAAAAATCATATGAAATTTATCTTTGATCCGAAAAGAGTTTCGTAAATTGGTAATGAAAGCTAACTAAATTTCCTACATTTAAATAGAAGATACTGAAGTGAAATTCATTCACCTACTAACGCTAATTTACACCACAATAGAACCAAAAGCAATAGGGTAATGACATAATTCCAGATTCATCAGTCAGTGGTATAAAAATCATATGAAATTCATCTTTGATCTGATCAGGGTTCTGTAAATTGGTAATGAAAGCTAACTAAATTTCCTACATTTCAACAGAAGACACCAAAATAAAATTCATTCACCCATTGAGGCTAATTTACACCACAACAAAACCAAACCTAACAAACTATAAAATCCGAAACTTCACAAGACATAGAAGATAAATAAAACAATAACATGGTTGAGAGCATGCCTTTAAATCTTAGCTACCAACCCCTCCTTTAGTTGTCTTCTCTTGGAGCTCTAGAACCGATGGAGTTGGGTGAGGTGAGGGCCGGTGGAAACAAGAAGACAAGGCAAAGTTCTAGGTAAGGGTTTAAATAAAAGAGGGAACTTAGGATTTGGTCTCAATTTCTAATTCCTACCAATTTTATAAATGCTAAGTCCTATATATTATTTTTATACAACTTAATACTAAGTCTAAATAGAAACTTATATTCATGGTTATATAATTCCATATATATTTTACTTAGTTATATAAATTTTATTTATGATATATATAATTTATAATACTATAGTTTCTTAATTAATTTATATGCACTATATATTTTTACACGTTCTATATCTTATATTTTCCTTATTTAATTTTATTTATGCTATATATCTTACGTTGTATAAATTTGTATATACATACAAAGTTTTATCCCTTTATAAATTGTAAGTCCTATAATTCCTATATACAAAGTTTTATCCATTTATAATTCACAAATTATAGTTTCTTAATTATTATATATATGTTACATTAAATTTATACTCTATAATTTGTGTTATATATATAATATATATAATATATATTATTTATATTTCATTTCCAAATTGATTAGATGGATAATTTATCCACATAAATTATATAAATAGTCTTTATATATTTGTATTTTTCTATTTTCTTGATATAATTAACTAATCCAAATTTTCTAATTGTAGGCTAACTTAATTAATTAAATATATTTATATAAATAAATTCTTAATTAAATCAAGTGAACAATTACAATTACCTCAATAAATATCTTTAATTAAATAAATTCAAAATCTAATTAAATTGTAATTAATCTAATAAATCTCCTTAATTAAATAAATCCATATTCTAATTAAATTGTAATTTAATCCAATAAATCTCCTCAATTAAATAAGTAGTTCGAACATTACATTAAACCTAACTTAATCAACAAAAATATAATTCAAATTAATCAAACTTAACTTAAACATAATCAAACTTAAACCAAATAATAAATAATTTTAAATTTTAAATTTTTAATTTTTAAATTTTAATTATTTTTAAATGTTAAATATTTTTTAAATCATAATTAATTTTCAAATTTCAAACTTTAAAATCTTAATCATTTTCAAATGTTAACTAATTTCAAACTTTTAATTATTTTTCAAATATTAATTAATTTTTAAATATTAATTAATTTTCAAATTTAAACTTAAATATTCAATCTTAAATCTTTTTTTTTTAATTTAAATTTAAATTTAAATTTTTAATCTTAAATTTAAAATTTAAATATTTTTCAAAGTCGGAAATAATATTCTCAAACTTAAAATCAACTTAAAAATTAACTTAACTATATCTCACACAAACTCATAAGCTGAATATGTTTAATAATATAGAATGGATAAGATGGAAAATGAGGAAAATAGATAATTACTTCCATACTTTTATACTTAAGTTTTTCATGCTTGAACTCTAAGATCATAGTCATTAATCATGACATTAATTGACTTATTTAAGGTCACTATCCCCTACAATTTACTTAAACTTTTTAAGAGAGGGAGATATAGGGAGTTAATATTTTTTTTAAGTTTTCTTTTTGAGCAAAATTTCAAAAGATTTATAAGTTAAAATTTTTCAAATTCAATTATTCTTCAAAATTTTAAGAGAAATTATTTTTTAAAGCTATGTTTTTAACTAAGTTTTTTTTTACAAGAAAATTATTTTCAAAGCTAAGTATTTTTCAAAGAAACCATTTTCAAAAGCTAAGTATTTTTCAAAGAAACCATTTTCAAAAGCTAAGTATTTAGCTAATTTTTTAAAAAAATCTTTTCAAAGCTAATTATTTAGCTAAGTATTTTTCAAAAAAAATATTTTCAAAACTAAATATTTAGCTGAGTTTTTTAAGAATTTTTTTTAAGCTAAGTATTTAGCTAAGATTTTTTCTAAGCTAAACATATTTTTTTTAAAAAAAAGAGAAAAGTGTTTACTTTCAGGGGAGCTTAAAAGAAAACGATTAAAAAGTTAACTTTTCAAAATTAAAGTTTTTTTACAATTTTTTCTCTACTTAATAATTTTTTATATATGTCAAAGGGGGAGAAAGATATTAAAAATAAAGTCAAAAAGCTTTATTTTAAGAAAAAGTAAAATACTTAAGAGGGAGTGAGTAATATTTTTGCCATATTTTTGCCTTGTTTAATGTTTTACTATTTTGTATATTTTTACTTAACTTTTGAACTAGGTTGCCATAATAAAAAAAGGAGAGATTGTTGGTGTCGGGAGCACCAGACGATCGAATTAGTGTTTTGATAATGGCGAAGGGGTTTAAAGTTAAGCTATTTTGTGATCTAACAAGTGTGACTAAGTGTGCAGTGTTGAGGTTGCAAGGTTGCAAACATAGTCCCATATTGAAAACACATGAGAAAGATCATGGGTTTATAAGAGAAAAAATATCTCCATTGGCACGAGGCCTTTTGGGGAGAGCCTAAGAGCAAAGCCATCAGGGTCTAGGCCTAAAGTGGGCAATATCATGCTATTGTGGAGATATCTAAATTCTTTTCGATCCTGGGGACTCCTATGTTCGGATCAAGAGGACTAGACACCAGAGGTCGGGTGGACCGAGGGGTAGGAAGACCTGGTGGGTCGAGGATCGGACGTGGTAAGCCAGACACCAGAGGTCGGGTAGACCGAGGGGCAAGAAGACCTGGTGGGTCGAGGATCGGACATGGTAAGCCTATGGTCCTTTGTTTGAGGGGGGGATTGTTGGGGTTGCAAGGTTACAAACATAGTCCCATATTGGAAATACATGGGAAAGATCATGAGTTTATAAGAGAAAAAATATCTCCATTGGCATGAGGCCTTTTGGGGAGAGCCCAAGAGCAAAGCCATCAGGGTCTAGGCCTAAGGCCTTTTGGGGAGAGCCCAAGAGCAAAGCCATCAGGGTCTAGGCCTAAAGTGGACAATATCATGCTATTGTGGAGATATCTAAATTTTTTTCGATCCAACATGCAGGAAAGTCATAAATGATCTTAGGCAAAGGAAAGTTCTAGCGGCGGTTAGGCAGGTGGAAAGTCTTAGCTGCGGTTAGGCAACAAATTCCTGGTCCGGGGGACTGGGCAAAATCTTAGCGGGTCGAGGACTTTGGGTGAAATCCTAGAGTCGAGGACTCTAGGTGAAAATCCTGGGGGTCGTGGACACCAAGTGGAAGACTGGACGAGTAGTGGATCAGACGTTCAGCATGAAGTCCTGAAGTCTCATACGCGGAGTAAAAGTCTAAACAGTCTGGAGGACCGATCTGGTAAAAAGTAATTTCTCTTGAGAGGAGTAGGTGATGATGCGTTCCTCGAAGAGAGAATAGTAGGCGTCATTCCAATCTAGAGTTTCAGCGAAACTGAAAGTCAGGACCGGGCAGTCCAAAAGTTGTCAAATCTTATCATTCTTTACATGTTATTCGCTCAAACTAATCTGATTTTGCAGGAAAACAAAATCATGAAAATGGTGGTTCGGGCACTCGAAGCTGCTCCGGCGCCCGAACTAGCTTCAAACGGAGCAGGGTGCCTGGCCAAGCGCCCTCGCAGTCTGGGCACCCAAAGTTGCTCTGGGCACCCAAAGTTGCTCCAGGCGTCCGGACGGCCAAAAATCAATCGTCACAACGAGCTAGAGAAAGATGATTGGCAGACCTACGTCACGGTCCAAGAGCCCTGGGGTGGTCCGGGCACCTGGAGATGGATAATTTTTGCAGATCGAGTTTTAACGAGAACACGCCATGTCAACCCTGTGGAGGCACCCGAGGGAGGAGGGTCCAGATGCCCGGAATGGACTATAAAAGAAGGATTCGGCCAGCACTTCAAGAATAACATTTCGAACAACTTCCGCTTCTGCATATTGCTTAGAAAACACCTCCTCAACGCCCGAAAGCCGCTCTGACGACGACTACGCTTAAGATTTGATTCTCCAAATCATTAGTATTATTGTTATTCAAATTACTTGTACTAAAGTTGTAATTATTCTTATAATCATTGAATTGATTAGTATTTGTCCATCGAAAGCACTCTCACATGCGGACCTTAAAGTAAGAATCACCACAAGCTTCAAACTAAGTAACTCTTGGTATATTAGCATTTTCTCTTTCTTTTTGTCTTTATTTCGCTATCATTTTACCCGATTAATTTTAAACGAATGTTAAAAAATCACGAGCGTTATTTACCCCTCTTTTAACGTGTCACAATCCTATACTAATCACCCCTAGATTCATTCTCAACTTACGTTCCTCCCATGGAATGATAAATACTTTTGGATTTATCTTAACCGGCGAAAAATTTTCATGAGATTAATCCGCCCAAAGATCTAAATACCTCGTGCTAGCTAAAACAAATTAAGGACTAAATAACAAAAAAATTTCATTCTCCTAAAGTCTACCTCCTTTAAAAAATACTTTAGAGCATATAACCCTAAACAACTTTTAAATTATTATCATGTCACCCCCAACATATAATATTATAACATGGTAAATATATCACATAATGACACTGTTAATGAGTAGGGATAAAATGTTTAATATTATAAGGATGCAAACTTACAAAAGATATGAAAATTTCCCATGTTCAAAATTAAATGGACACACTGACTACAAGCGTGAAATAAACATTTATATCATAAGAAACATTTTATTAAAACACACGCTCCAATGGAAATAAATGCCTATACAACATTAATTTACAGAATAAATAAATTACATGGTAAGACACCCTATAATTATAAGGGTTTTCAGGACAAGGAATATGTACGATGCATCTGTTTCTGTACACTATATGAACACAAACGTATATTATACAAAAAGAAAAAAAAATGATGTTATTTGCAAAAAAACAGAATCTAAAAACCATGATTGATTTTTTTTAGTTTGACTTTGGCATTGTCAGTTAGATGGATTTGAAATCTAAGAGCTTATTCAAAAATATTACTTCTGCTAGGGTCAGCTTGATCTAATTGTGGCGTTGCAGAAGCAAGTGGGTTGAAAGCCTTGATCAAAATACCCAGTGCAAAAGAGCATGCTGCTCGGACAACTGCATCCCTCGACTTACTCATCTTGTTCACTAATGCCGGAAAGACCTGGTAGAAAAGGATGTCATTCAGTATCTTTAACACAATCAACTACGATGACTTAGTTGGAATCCCTTCACTAAACCTGTGAACAGTATGGAGCCAATAAACGCTGATCTTCGGCAAGCGACAGCAAGCAACTGGAGAAGTACACTGCATTTGCTTGTATCACTGGCCAAGGCGAATCAAATGCCTGCACACCGAAATTATACAATCAGGAATGTTCAATTGAAGCAAATGCGCAAAGGTTTTCTCACACTAATACCTGGATCAATGATGCCAAATAACTAGCAACTCTTGGAGACAGGAACTGATTCGCATGCCTCGACAAATCTCTTATGAAATCCTCATAATCACTTCTGTGGCATGAAAGGAATAGGCTTGCATATTATTGCAACCTTTCACTCAAAAATCAGAAACAATATATTACCTCCTATCAGAACTGAAAACTTGTTTGTGGAAAAGGTTAGAGAAGCCATCAACTTCGATCAATGGTGCAAGTTGTCGAAGGGTAATCTAGGCAGGTTAAGAAAAAGGATACAGTCAACTGATTCCTAAATAAAAAAATAATCATGAAATAGAAAACGTTGTACAATTCATACTCTGCATGCTTGACGAACATTGAGATCATCATCATGAAGATGGAGAATGAGGCGAGGGATGGTGGCATGAACCTGAACAAGAACAAAACAATGAGACAATTGAACTGCAACAGCTCGCAAAAGAATACCAAAGAGCAGATCTCCTGATTAAAGTGCTCAAGTAACATTTGGTAGTAATTGAATGCACGAAACTGAAGTTGGAAAGCATTTCCAAACAAAACAAGAAGCAGTAGAACATATGTAGTATAAAAAATTAGGAAAATACAAAAAAATTTCCTAGTGGAAAACCTAAAATTATCGCAAATGAATCTGGAAACAACTCCAAACAGACCTCTTAATTAATTTAATTAAACATGGGAAAGTTTGCTACTCAGTATGTGATTTTATTTCCTTAATTCTTCAAATTACTGAGCCAGATTACTGATCAAATTTAAAAGTCATGGTATTTGTGACAACAACAGTTGAAAACAGTCCTCTAACCAGCACATGCTTCGCTAGAAGAAATTGTTTGTTGGTAGGTTTATGATAGATAAAACAAATTTTTCTGCATTAATTTATATCTAATGAGCATAAAGAAACACACAAACTGCATCCAATTTGCAGAATATAGGACTTCTCTGATATTTAGGAATGCAGACAGATACCAAATTAAAACTTTTTTGTTTTATTACAAAATGCATAATACATGAATCAAACTATAAATAAAACTCTTGTTTCAATAATATCATATTCAAGAATTTTTTCAACGAGTTATCTTTTGAAGAATCTCACTAGCATTAATGATATAACTTGCAAGGAACCAAGTCACTGCCTCTATTTGATTACCAATAATCCCATACATAAACATTTATCTGCAAATACTTCCATCCTTGTCATCAATAAAAGAGAATATTTGCAACTTATCCACTGCCGTGATATTTTTTAACTGTAAATGTAAGGGTGAAAAGAGATTACATAAAAAAGACAAGTACTTTATTTCACGTTTGTCAATTTGATCTGTTTAGGAACTGTAAAATTTATTATTGAGATTCCTATATTGGAACAGATAATAGTCAAATCAAAAGAAAATTGACATAACATATACCCAACAAGGATGTGAACTGTGGTGATTATTTCAAAAGTTGCAGTGTTGCTAAAAATCATATTGGAAGATATCAAATAATGTTTACAATTGATGATAGCATAAAGTACCTGCTCAAGAAAAGCCTGGTGCTGAGACCCCTTTGCATACTTGCTCAATGCTCCATAAGCAGCAAAAGCCTTCGAACGCATTTTTTCATTCATGCAGATCTAATCAGGAAAAGCAAATACTGTGAGGACAAGCTTTATCAGTGGTGCCAGAAACAAAGTTTCTGCCCGTTTATATACATATGATAATGATTATTGGCATGCCATTGTGCTTTCTAGCAGTAGAATAGTGTAGCAGTTGGATAGGGTCAATATGACCAACTACCCAACTAGGCAGCAATAGTTATGTACATACCAAGGTAAATTGTTTAAAGACAGTGTATAATTTGAAGATAGAAAATACTATATTGCATTCATGAGAACCATTACAAGGCTTATATAGAACTAGACACAAGTTTAAACCAAAAAATCAATGTGGGACTAGACCCACTACACCAATAACCTCATTAGTACTAATATTCTTAAAATGCCCCTCAAGCTGAAGCAGAAATACTATGTCCAGCTCCTTCATCTCCTTCATCTAGTGGCACACTGGCAAGAGCAGGCGCGGCTCACTCTGTGTGATGTGCAGCGCATAGACTAAGATGCAGAAAACAAGAAGCCCGAGTACCAAGAGAATATGAAGGAGGCCAGTAGGGGACCTGGAGCATGCAGTGCAACCGGTAGGAGATGAGAGATGGCTTGGATGAGGGGAGGCCATTGGTGGCAGTAGCCCTAACCTCCCTTAAGGGGATACCCTCTTGAGAAAACTTTAACCTAAGGGGTTATCTGATACAATGTAGAATTTGTGGATAGAATATTATATATTGCATTCAAATGAGACAATCATTGCAAAAGTATATATAGGATTAAGGACACAACTATAAACCTAAAAAAAACAAAGTAGGACTAAACCCGCTACACAAACAATCCTATTAATAATGATAATCTCAACAATTATGTCTAAGACAAAAAGATCTAAAAAGATTAGTATTTGTTAGTGCCACTGATAAAATAATCTTTGTTCACTGTACCACGACAATCCAATGATGGAAGGATAAATCCTTTACATAAATTTGGTTGCTCATACTTACAACTAATTTGGTGCATCTGAAAATTAAAAAATTTCTAATCAAGGAGGCACCTGTAGATTGCGCAGACGCACAGACAGATTTAGTAAAATAGGATCTACAGCATCTTCAGGCGCTGTGCTGAGAACCTACAGTCCAAGTTTATTGATGTAAATGAAAACAAAAAGACTTCAAAAATGATTGAAAAGTTAAATTCCCTAAATATGTAGTATCCTACACTAAGCAAGCATTGCACTGCAGTTAATTGAACTGATTCATCAGGGTCTTCAAGTAAAGCTACAATAACTCCAAGAACTTGAGCAATATAGTTAAGCACGTGATTCGCTGGTATCTGCAACAAGGAAAAGCAATGCAAATCAGGTGGTAATTACCAGCCCTAGTTGTTTAAAATAAAATTAAGAATTTTCAATAGAAAATAGGTGTATGATACAATCACATGCAAAAATTATTTATTTCAAGAATACATGCAATAAAAGTCATATCACAACAACAATAACACGCCAATGACCAATAAAAATGCCTTTCACTAAGTTATAGAAAATAGGTATATCAAAAACTATCCTCTTAGAATTAGTATAGTGGCAAAAGGAGAATCAACAAACTCAAATCAAAATGGCAACATAAAAATGTAACAACATAAGAAATCATCCAAAAAGTTGAAGCACTAAGAAAATCTATGTTCTTATCCATCCTTCACCATCGAAGCCAAACTATGTTTGAACCGTGAACAAAACTGAATGAAAGTGAAAGTCATAAACCTGAGCTTTATATGAATATATTGAAAGTGTGTGACTATCATGGATAATTGACAGAAGAAAAACAGAGAGGATGAGCCATGATAGAAACTCATGATCATCTTCACTCCTTTATGAAGTTCAAATGAAGTTCAAGATGGACCAACCACTTAATTAGTTTTTGAGCAAAAGTTCTCCTATTACAGGCGATGTATTCGGCACATTTAGATGGTATGCATGATATCCATGAAAACCATCAAATTGTCTCCCGTATATTGGGCAAATTGCATGGTATTATAAAACTTATTAATTCATGATTGAATTAGTCAATTTAGACACTTGATCATGGTGAAGAGAGAATATGTTTATGGGAAAGTGAATACAAAAATCTTGAAAAGTGTGCCAAGTGAAGAGATAGCCAATAGTTAATTTGACCAAGCCAAATTCAGAGAGAGCTTGCTTTGTTTGCTTTCCTTGCTACTTATTATCTTGGCTACTACTTCTAGCAGGGCTCCTGCTCTAAGCGGGAGTATGGTTTGCCCTCCACCACTAATAATGGTAACTATGTAAGAAGGCAAGGTGATGTTTCATGGACTATTTATCTAGTATTCAAGCTATTATTTTTGCATCCTCACTGCAGATCATATAGGCGGATCCATGTTAGGTGCTCATTAACTAGATTTTCGAAGTCTTGTTCTATTGTTAAGCAAGCTTATATCAATTTATGCATGAATCAAGATGATCCAATTGATGAAGATATAGCCTATGATCCAATTGTAGTAGAAAAGATACTCCAATAGAATTTAGGGAAAAAAAGGATAGGGGAAGTAATATATAGAATCTAATGTCTAGAAGCCATTCCTCTATATTTCTAGGAATAATTCTAAACCAAATTCAATTTTAAAAAGGGGGGGAAATCAAAATACCTTAAAAAAATTCAGCCTTCTCACCCCCATACACAAAAAGCATGAATAAAAAATTAAAAAAAATCTCATACTTCTAAAAGCTTTGTCAAATTGCTTCCCATTACATTAACAAACAGAGGGGGTAACTTGCATAGGCATATGGATTTCCACCATGACATCATCGTGACACCATCTCGGCCATTCTCTCACACTTTTCATTTTTCAAAAAGAAGCACATGAAAGCCACTCTCAATGGAGCACTTGCTGTATACTGCAGATGAAAAGGCTTTTTCTCCAATTTTTGCCAACTTTGTACACCATTTTTTACAACCCTTTTCTTCAACAAAAACGGCATCATATTCTCCATTTCTGATTGTCATTCTACTATGTCCAACCCTCAATGCAAGAAAGCAGGTAGCGAGAAGAAAGCCTATATTGTTAGAGCTCGCTATCAACCTTGGCGTGCATCTGAAATTGTGATCTTTGTCAGCAGAGCTGGCAGAGTTGCAATAGTATGAATGACGAAAGAAGATAATGGTAGAAGCCAGTCACAGAGCAAGGAGATAGGTATTCTACCACTTTTGAAAGTCTGGGTGGATTGGAAAAGAATCAAAAGTCTGGGAGGTATTTTGATATTTTCCATAGAAAATTTTGGATGGCTTAAATAGTAGAAGAAAAGAATACAATTCTCAGTTTTAAGGGGTCTGAAGAACTCATAGAAGGTTTGCTCAGTAGGTCTGGTTGGGTGGGAATTGGAGTGAAAGTGCAGAAAAAAGGATATCAAGAGTCACTTAGTTGTGGCTGGATCCACCTTCTGCAAATGCTCCCTGAAATCTGATACTTTTCCATGCACTTGTTCTGAATACCCCTAGGAAACTTCTGCTCAAATTGCTTGCCCATGCTACAAAAGGGTTGTGCACCCTCCATTTGCTAGTTGCCAAAGATGAAAGTCATGCCAACCTTGCTTCTCACAGCAAATGGCTCCTTGTAGAGTCCTATTGTCATGTGCTTGTGCATGGTATTAACTACAGCATAACCTCTGTCCTCGTGGCAAGTTTGAGTTATGCTCTCAAACGATCCACAAGTGAAAGACCAATCTTTTAACGCTAGTATACTTACAAAATTGGTGCTTGGTGGCTCTTGAGCAGCATATACTAAGGTTTACCAGCAGTAGGTAGAGAACTGATATAGTAGGATAGTTATCCAACAAAAGACTAATATCAACTTTTGGAAGATATCTTAAACCATCAAAATAAGTTATAATAAGGAAAACAATGGGATCACACAAGAACTATACATAATTGGGTAAAAAAATTAAATCTGAAATAACCTGAACAAGTCCACACAAACAAAGGCTTCTCACAGTCGGTGATTCATCGGAAACATGCAAGCACATTGCCTCTACAATATGTTCCAACAAAGAAGACAGTCCCTCACTGCATGAACAATTTTTAATTGTTAACCAAATTGCAGCATAGCTAGACACTAATGACTTTGCTCAAAAGGACAAATGTATGAAACAACAAAGTATTAGTGTGAAATAAGATGTGAATTATTTGAAAATAAAATTCTTAGTACTGATGTATGTATTCAAATCTTCAAGTAAAACACAATTATATGACCTAAATGGAGTAAGATACTTGGTATAATTATTGCATTTATGATATGTAAGTTGAATTGCTATTAACGTCAATACTATATCTCGTCTAGTTTATACCTATGCTCATATTATAGTTGTATTCCTATTTAGCATAAATGTTGTACTCCATATTTTATGCTGAGTTATGTGCTAATTTTCAAGGATTTTCTAGATACCTAGTAGAAAATATAGTTATAGTTGTCTCCAAGGGTTAAAAGCTTGTATCATGCTGGAGTTTCAATCTCCAATCATAATGGTATGATTTTGGCGTTGCGTTGAAATTTTGCATGTTTATGTTTGTATCGATAAATTCAAATTAATTATAAAAGAGAAGGTAATCAACAAATACCTATGACGGATAAATTCTGATAAAGCAGAAGCAGCAGCTTCCCTTTGAAATGTTTGATGTCTATTTAATGCTTTGCTCAAGTTCATGCTTATTGGTGAAACCTGACAAACACAATTATTGAAGAAATCATAAAAATGATGTAAATGATTTGAAAATGTAGATTACATGAAATGTATTAACTAATCTTTGCACAGCTGAGAAGAAAAGAACAGGTAAAGGATGCTCATGTATTTGTGCAAGGTAGCATGCAAACATCACAAATAAAATACACAGGTTCACACCCTAACAAAACTTTATAGGTCTACTTTGTCAAAAGAGTACGACTATAGACAAGAATAAGTTAGTAGGCAGATAATAGTTAAGAAAAGAACAACTCAAAAAAGTTGAGGCTGTGTCATGAGGACATTCTATAAACAATCTTAGATAATGTCTTCAATTTTAGCTGAGTTATGTGGGCTGTGAGGATATTCTATAAGAGATAAACATGACATTATAATGTCATCAAGCTACTGCTGATGGTCGTTACCATGTTGAAGTAGGTCTGGTACCACTATTACAACTTGGTGAGTGCATGGGTAACACCCATATGTCCACCCCATACTCTCGACTGAGGTCTGGCAGTTTAGTAGTTATATGCTAGGAAGGATGCATCACAACATGCACGGAAATGATTGTAAGATTTATAACTCAATAACCCTGCATGTGGCAGTTTGATCAATTTATTTTACCACTCTCTTGATGTTCATAATGAGTCTACTCAAGTGGATTGCAAGTAAATTGATGGCGTGATCATTTCCTAGATGTTTTTTGGCCTATTGGGTGTCCAAATGATTGTGATGTGACTTTAATAGGCATTTGTTGGCCTATTGGATGCCCAAGAGATTATCGTGCAGCTGTCCTAGGTATTTGTTGGCCTATTGAGTATCCAAGAAACTATTGTGCAACTAACCTAGGTATTTGTTGGCCTATTGGGTGTCTTAGAGATTGTCATGTTACTGTTGTGTAGACCACTTCTAGCCAGTGGACATGAAGACCCACTTGAGGCATGACATCATGAAGTTGCCAAAGATATAAATTATTGTAAATCACTAGAACAAAACTTTTTAAGGGAACCTTGAAGCAATAGTAAAGTTGTTGCCATGTGATCTTGAAGTCATTCGAGTCGCTGAAAGAGCCTCTTGCAAAATGCAAGATAAGGTTATGTACAATAGACCTCATGTGGTTTGACCCTTTCGCGGGACTCCGCACTGGTGGGAGCTTCATGCACCGGGCCGCCCCTTTTTTACTCGCACCAAACTTTTTATAATAGAGTACATAAATTATATCCAATATGGTGGCAATGCGTGCTTTGTTCTTTCTCATTAGTTATCCTACATGGCTCATCCATGCATAATGTACTGGACAACATGAGATCAAAAACAGTTGTGGGTGTTATATTAAATCTTAGAAAGTATTTAGCAGTCAATTCTTTTGTTCAACCAGATTTTTGTACAATAAATATGTTGGATGAATATAATATTACATGAGAAAACAAACACATGTCCATAAGTGTTTCAGAGACATAGTTCTACTCTTACTAGAACGTAATGATGTTTGAGAACACATACATGAAAAAAGTTCAAATATTTATAACAGACTACCTCTTTAGGCCTTTTCATAGAGGTACAGGAAGCAACCTCCTGAATCAAATCAATCAACTTCTCTTTGTCTCTGTGTTCACCATCTCTAGTCAATATCTACAGATGAAAATCAAAATATATTTGTCCTTAAATTCTTCACAATGATTGGAGTTATAGATGGCATATAATAGGAATTCTACCTTGCCCATCTCAATGTCTCCAACACATTCACAGAATGACTGAAATGCTAATAACAACAATCTCCAAAATCATATAAAGAATACCAAGGGTCAGTGCCTTGATCAATTAAACATATATTAAGTAAAATGAGCTTGTAGAAAAAAAAAATTTACTGCAAGGGTTCAAGTTGGCCAAGACCAGCAAGCCCATGGCAACTTCCAAGTTGCAGCGTAAGCACAGAGAAGACAGTAGAATAACTTTGTTCAACAGCCTTTTTTCCAATTTTACCACCTCCTCTGCCATACATTTTCAAATACCAAAATATATTTGGAAGTAAAAGAAATGGTATTGCAGGAATAGAGGTATGCAAAAAACAAAAATACATTATAAACAACACACCTGAAAAATGCAGTGATAGCAAGGATAGCTGCTTGCTGAAACTGGTTATCATTTTGAGCTTCAATAGAGGGATTAGAATTCTCTCCTTTATCCATATCAGTCTTAGGAAGAGGTGTATCAAGAACAGAAACAACATACTCCAGAAATGAAAATGAAAGAACTGGATGCTGGGAGAATGCCTATCAAGAGAAAGATAACATAGAAACCCAAAATAAGTGAAAAAGAGAAAAAAAAAAAAAAATTGTAGATAAGGTTCAATCAGAAAACTAAAGTTCTCTTGGAGGCTCAAATTTTAGCTACAAACAACTCCAGTAAGAACTAAGGTGCAGTATCGCAACTGAAATTAAATTGAAATTTGTTTTGAGCTAGGATGTTTACCAAATTAGATCCAATATTTTAGTCATCCATCATCATGTTTATTAATTCTAATTTATTTTTTTCCTACAAGGGCTGATTTAACATTTTATCTAATCTTATTATAACTATAGAATCTCCTCTCAGTTTGGTATCTCGAGTCTCAAACATAGTAAAGGTAGGCATATGCCTTGAACTAATTCTTCTATTAATCATATAGATGGAAATATTTTGAGATAAAAAATAATTAAAATAATCTTCTCCAAATAAATGCAATTATGTATCTCCAAAACATTTAGCAGGCATGCAAGAGAGAGAGAGAGAGAGAGAGAGAGAGAAGTGTTTGAAGTGAGTAATATGGGTCTGAATCCACTCATCATATGCATTCCGAAGTAAACACTACTCGCATGTCAAGATACTCACAACAAATGCATCCTGCATCGGCCATCCCCCACGAATCCTGGATACATCCTTAGTAGCTATATCCCTTCCAGCAGCAACCAAGATTTCATTGAAGACAGTGATTGTGTTAGTACTCTCCGCCAAGCATGATATCTTGTGGAGTCATGAAAAAGGAATGCCTGATAAATACAGAAAGAGCATCTTCTAGCTTAGTAAATGTACATATCTAATAAGGATACAGCATTCAGCACTTCCTGACGAGTATGTTTATCACTAATGGTGACAGTTGCTGAAAGCAAAGATTGGGTTGTCCTAAAATGATAAGCACAATTAGATTAGGATGTGTAGTACAACATTTGAGATGCAAACTGATAGATAAGACAAACACAAACCTTGAAATATCCAGTTCATGTAATTCATTGCCTCGCTTATTGATGAACTCAGTGACAGCCTGAATAGCACCATCTGCTGCTTGCTTGATCTTGTCACATATAGCCGAGGTGCATGTATGCAATGAGATAACTAGCTGTTCAAAGTATCAGTGCAAAATCAAATAGAGGAATAAGAGACTAGAATGGCTGATCAACAAAAAAAAAGTCAATGAGGTAACCTCATCTCTCATTAGCAGAGCACAAACAGATGAAATGACCCTATTAAAAGTTTCAGACTGATCTATAGATGCATCCTGAAAAGGCAAATGAGAACATGATTGCCAGTTGATATTACCTGAACAAACTAATATATTAAACAGAATAAGATTCCTACCCTTCTTAAAATGGAAATAACATCTTCAAGAGAGGACATGGCACTGTATGAAACTTCAATATCAGTATAATTAACAGATGTCGCCAGTTTCGGAAGTGATAATGCAATGCTGAAGAATAGACCAAGAGTCTATAAAAGTAACAAAATTGACTTAGTGGTCCAAAGCAAGAATAGAATTTTTATAATCCAAATGTGTGTTCGTACTTGAGCTGCTAATTTACGAACTTCAGAGCTTGTATCTGCACACCGTGGAAGATACGTTATTACTCTTTCGCCCAGGCTTAGATAGTCCCGACTTGGCAATACAAATGCAGCTGAAAGCATAAGAAGAGATTGAATAAAATAAAGACATACAAAATCTATGAAGTCAATCATTATTACATGGTAAATTAGAAAATTTTCTCTGTGCCAGTTTGTCTATCTGTTTACTGTGAGTACAACTTGAATGGCAGCCTAGACCACAAACTCCTCCGGAAAACATGTTTCGGAATTTTAGAAGTAGCTCATACACAGCAGCACAACCTCTTCTTCTTTGGTGCTCCACAGAAGATGAAACAAATGAATCTACCTGTCTAAGAATATGCAGCAATTGATCCGCTCGACTCCGTCCATCTTCACCACTGGTCAAGCATGAATTTTATGATATCTCAAACAGCGATAAATCGACAAGTCTCAATTCATAAGAAGAATCTAGGAAGTTATATATATGTTTAAGAAAATCCCATAATACATTGCTTGGCAAGAAGTTCAAAAAAACAATATTGAACAATAAATATGCCTTTAACTAGATTACACCTAATATTTTTTACTCTAATACTCTGAAGCTGGAACTTATAGATAAACAAAGATATAACAAAAACAACACAATAATAACACAACAGCATGAAGACTTGAGGCTTTATATTGGTCTTTAAGAGTCAAAACAGGAGCCATTATATTTGTCTTTTAAGAGTATTTGATTAAACTACAATTTTTAAATGAGGTATTCAAAAGGTAAGAGGTGACATAGAAAACAGAAGACAGGTACATATTTTGCAAAAGGTTGCCAAATGAAATAAATAAATTAGAATTCCGAAAGCAACTTTTTGAAGCAAAGAGTGGATATCCAACGAGAGACCGAGTTAAGGTTGATACTACTCTAAGAGACAAGGATATTAGTTTTGCATGAATAAGTAAAATTAAGGTTCCAATCACATATTTATGAGACAGGAGAAATTTTGGTAGGAGACTTAATTGTGAATCATTTAACACCAAAAGAGAGTAAATGTTGGAAACTCTAATCTGCACTAATCCCGTGTTAAATCATTAACACAAATTAGATGAGAAAGAAACTATCTCGTCCTCAGAATTGTTAAAAATAAATGCTTTAGATCTGTCATAATTTTTGTTTGAATGCTTCTCTCTATTGCATCATCATGGCCATCTAGAAAAAAAAACACTTTTCCCAAAATCATCCCTCTCTTTTCTTTTTTTGAATCAATTTCATCGCTCTAATTTTAAAAAAAATATGTTGCCCCTGTTTTATCAAAAATAAATAAATAGCAAGTTGAACACTATCTATGTTCCATATATTGACATGATAAAAGATTCAATTAGAAACAAAAACTTCAATTCAATTGCAATCACAACCCTTTCTATACTAAGAGGAACCAAAAAAATTGGCACATTAAAGTCAGTTGTAATAACAAACCGCTCATTAAAACATCAAACTGCATTGCAACTTAACAAGTCATTCAGCTAAAATCTGGGGAAACCTTGAGGAAATTCGAACAAAATAGACCTGCGTTGATACCATTAAAGTATCCTACCTAAGTGGGTTTCCATGGTTATAGGCAACGTGACACCCATGTGGACCACATGACAATTTTTTCGATGCCTATTAAGCCAAAATCGATTATGCCAAATCTAGCAGTAAATTTAGGTTTTTTCTTGGAACCTTGCTGGGATAATATCATCCAAACATATATCGTTTTTTTTTTCTTGTAAATTGTAATAGCAAGATAAAAATAGTTTTGTTTGTGTAAGCGTGGTTGTGGATTTTGTACTTCTTTGTTCATTGATGAATGAATCCACCAAGTACAAATACAAATCCATGATTTTGTATTGCTTCTTTGTTCTCCACAAGAAACTCAAATCGCTGTCCAAGGCTGGCACGAGATTAGTTGAAAGTAAACTAGTAGCACATAACCTATTTGTATCAAGTAGAAAAATATGGTCGCTTACAGTATTCCAAAGTAACAAATCTACTGAGAGTCAAGGCTAGACTTTGGACTGCCTGCTCTTCATGTGGGAAAATGTGCAAGCATTAGAGGATATAGAAAAAAAAACAACCACCAAAAGTGGAATAGTAAACATTTATCAATTGCATGAAGAAGATAGCAGCACATTCAAGTGATAAGGTTGTCACCTGGTTGAAAGAATAGCACATAATAAAGAAATTAAATTGTCTACGAGCGGACCAATAATATCCGAAGGATCACTTGGTAAAGCAAAGAAACCTAAAGTCGCCTGTAATAAATAACAAAAATAAGGACAAGGCCAAAGGACTGATGAAAATATAAAACCTTCTTAAGCAAGCTTACCTTCAGAACGCGGTTTCTAGCTTCAACAGGTAATCTTGGTTCCACTAAAACCAAAGTTTTACATGCACTCAAAGCAAGAGTCTGCAAAATATTGACACATAAATCTCCACATGAACAAGAGCAAAGACATCTTTATCATTTCCAATAATGGGAACTCCAGTCTGATGAGGAAAAAACATAAATCACCTGAGTATGCAGATGCTCAGCGCTTGAATCAACCAACTCCTCATTCTCATCTCTTCCCATCAATGTCAGGACATAATCAAGCATTTGATCTCTTCGTTTTAAAGGGAATGAGATGCCCAGTTCAGCAGCGTTGATGACAGCATGACCTTCACAGGAAGTGATAAAGTTATACAACATTTTACAATGCACAAATAAGTTTATCTGTTAACAGGAAGATAAAACTTGAACATGTCCAAAATGAGCATATGAACCTCTCCTCCAAAGAGAGAGCCAAAAAATAAAATCGCAAAAGAAAAGAAGAAATATTTGGCAGCAGTGTTTCAGCAGAAGAGAAAAAAATTAGAAAATGTTCGCACAAATTAATGTACGACAAATCCAGATAAATTTTTATAGTTCCTGACCTAAGAATTAAGTGAAGCATGTATTGGAAATGTTTTCAACTGGCAAACTGATTATTGGTATGTGTATTAGTTAGACTTAGCATATAAATAAGAAGGCAAAATTACCAAATTTTTTAGCTGGCTAATTAGTCAAACTGGAGGGGCATAACCCAACCCAAACAAATCAAGAATACATTTTAGTAAAATTCGCTCTAGTGTTGACAAATCCTTGTTTTCAGAAGATTACATAAGAACATGAAATACAAGGCTCTCTTAGCTGAGCCTAATGGTTGCTTTTCAATGCAACCTTCCTGTCAATGCTTCAAATATTCACAAAAACATAAAAGAGAACGTTCAAGATCTCACACCCCTAAATTCTAGCATTTACATCAATAGAATCCATTTTCGCTAGATAAAGACTAAAGAATTTGATTAGACTCATCTTTCTCTTATGCATAGATATTTGACCAGTTCAAGAGTGTCAAGAACTCAAGATCCCTATTAAGACATAGCAAGCCTAACTGCTTAATATGATTTTCCAGCTATAGCAAAGGAAACTACAAATTTAGGCCTTGGAATGAATGAGAATGATTAAACAAACAATTGACTGAGAATTCCAAACTTGAGGTTTAAAACTGAGCACAAGTTCCAATTAGTATATTTGAAAGAATCAAACCATTGTTTTGTTTTTTCCCTCTGGCCGTACTTATTATCCAAAAGCTTGTGAGTAAAGGAGATTCTTGCTATTTCTTAGCAATAGAAGTCTCTGATTTATTTAAATATACTGTGCAATGGAAATTAATAGCAACTTAGATGTGTTCTCCATTATTTAAGTTAGACTATCATTGCAAACAAAAAATATGAATGTCCCCATCACTTGTTTCTTTGTTCAGAAGGCAAATATGGATCATATGTAGTGCAAATCGATGAGACCGGAAAGCTAAGGGGGTTGAATAGCACTTTAACCTACAAATAATTTTTGCCTTCTCTTGCATTTATACAACAACAACAACAACCAAGACTTTTCCCACTAGGTGGGTCGGCTGTATGAATCCTTTTACACCATTGAGCTCTATCTCCTACTATATCATCATCTATATTTAAATAAATTTTATCTTGTTTTATTATTGCTAACCAAGTCTTTTTTGGTCTTCCTCTTCCTCGTTTGATATGCATGTTTATCATAGTTTCACATCGCCTAACTGAGGCATTTATTGGTCATCTAAGTACATATCCGTACCATCTTCTCTTGCATTTATACAAGACCAAAAAAACTCATTAGCAATTTGCATGGTGCTTGTGTGTTTGTCCATATTAAAGTAAGCATGGCGAAATAATAATAATCATAGAAGGAAAAAATGCAATGCTAACAAGAGACCTTTCGATATCATTAATTTGCAATTATCTCAACCATACAAAGTTAGAAATCAAATATGATTTTCCATGCATTGTTCTAAGAAGAAACACGCTCATTGTTTATATAAAGACGCCCCTACAGTTAGCCAACATTACTTTTTGAACTTGTCTAGACGATTGAAATCTTCTTCATTGACTGACATTCAAATAAAAGGCATGTTGTAACGCTCCAAAATTTAAAAATCCCCGTAAACCACATGCATAAAAATATTAAATATGCTAAATTGATTCAGTTAAATGATTTTAATAAATGATGATATTTGAAAATGAATATATGATTAATTGTGTAACTTTGCATGATTTCAAAGTTAAGGATTTTCAGGCGAATATTCGATGATGTGCCGAGGAAAGAAGATCAGGGACGATTGAGATAAAAATATATATTTTTAAAATATTTATTTTTTTAGGCTCGAAAATATGTTTAATTAAGGTTGAAACTTTCTAAAATTTATAGATTTTATATATATTTGCAAACCAAGAGTTTTTGAGTTCAAGAAGCCAAATTTTGATAAAATCGAGGACTTTAACTTTTTAATTACCCATAATTTCGAAATTTATATATATTAAACATAATATCAGATTAAAAATGGGCCTAATTAACTTAAGTTTACATGGGTTAGTGGGCCTAGACTTGCATTAAACATAAAAGACTTAAACCCTAGCCTAGATGACGATATTTTTGGAAAAAAAAATAGAAAAGAGAATATAGGGTTCTTGGAGGGAGGCAACAGTCGTGATCCTTGCTGCAGATTTTAGAGGGAAAAATCATGTGTTTTGAGAGGAGAAAGCTAAGCCAAGTCGATCCTCGTTCGTCCTCTTCGTCTCCTTGCGTCAATTTTCGAATTTCGAGCGTTTTAAACGCAAAGGCACGTTCTAAACCCTTCTTTTTGCACCATTCAAATTATAGTATGTATGGTTATTGTGTTTATGCATGAAAATATGTGGAATCACGTTTTTGTTGAATAACGATTATGTTTCTTGAAGTTCTTGAGTTTTCTTGAAAGATTCTTGAGTATTCTTGATTGTTATGGGATGTTGCTGCCATTAGAGGGGTTCAGGACTGAGAGGAGTCGTGGACACTAGGGCTCGGCCAAGGGTCGTTTCGATCCAGGTGGGTTGCAGCAACTTGGGACTAGATTCCTAGAGTCTGAATCATGTCTTAAGATGTTAATATAGGTCTAGTTGTGTCTCGGTTCGAGTCGGGGAAAAAGTTATTAAAGTTTAAGTCGGTAAGAGTCTAAAATGAGTAAGTTGAGATGTGACTAAGTAAAGTTATGTCTCGAGGAAAGGTTAGAAGTCATCGCAATGTCCTGAGTAATCATAATAAATGCTTGAAAGGTTATATGAAAAGTTTTAAAAGTTTTGAAGCTATGTGTTAATGGTATGAAATGTACGGATGCATGCTTATTTTATGAAAATGATGAAAAGGGTAATTTCTTTTTGAAAAGGAAAGGAAAAATGTTTTTGAAGAATGTGATTGACTGCGACAAAGGGGATGTGTGAGGAATTTGTCGAAAACGCAGGCGGCGAACTTAAAAAAAAGGTTAATGGGAATACCGCGAGAAAAAGAGGGAGCCCGGTTACAGGAAAAGGCCCCAGAGGGAACCCAGTATCAGATTCTCATATATAGCCAAAGGGATGTGACGAAGAAGTGGTCTCTAAACTCTAGTAAACTAACAAAATGATTAATGGGAATACCGCAAGAGAAAAGGCCCCAGAGGGAGCCTAGTTATGGGAAAAGGCCCCGGAGGGAGGCCAGTATCGGATTCATATATAGAACTCCATGGCTTGGAATGATGGTTTATAGATCGATCAATCAAATCGAGGATAAAGGAGTCACTTTCAATGATCAAACCTCACCTAAAATGTCTAGGATTAATAATGAGGAAAAAGTATATGATGCTTAAAGTATTTTAAATATTTATGTGAATGTAAATGCAAATAATTTAAAAGTTAAATGTATTTTTATTAAAAATATTTTTAAATGCATGTGATTGTATATTTATGTATTTCCTATTAGGATTTGAATGTGCTAAGTCATTAGACTCACTAGGGTTGAATGACACACTAGGGTTGAATGGTTGTAGGTGATGAAAATATGGAGGCAGGAGGCTCTAACTCCTAATTTGGCTCTGACTCCTAATTGGACCGGGCATGGCAGTACACTCCTGGGGACCTTGCATTTCCTCAAAACTATGTTAAATGAATTGTTATGAGAGGATTTTTAAATTGAGAGAGTTGAATATTCTTGAAAGTTAAAATGTTGAATTTTTATTTGAAGATTACGTTTTGAATGGTTTTTAGATAGTTTGTTTACACTTATGTTTGTGTGACTGATAAATTTGGGTTTTAAAACAGTTGAGATTTTATTTCAAAAATGTTAATAAAATAGTTTTTAAATATTGATTTTATAAGTATAGGTTTCACCCATATATATTATAAAAAAATTCTAGTATAATTTAAGTAAAGTGAGAGTTAGGATCGTTTTAGTTGGGGTATCAGAGCAAGGATTTTGTAAGGATTGTGTCGACTGTCGGTTCCGAGAAGCTCAAGAAGTCAAGCCTCAAGTCTGTGAGTTTTATTACTTTAAATTTAAATGCTTAAAGTCAAATGCTTTTATGATTATGAAAACTAGAGGATTAGTTGTTATTGATTTAAATGCATGTTGGTTATGTGTTGGGTTAAATTTAAAAAATTTAGTTTAGAAAAAAAAATGGTTGTCCTTAGAGTCTAGTAACAAACATGATATTTAAAAGTAAGTATATATGGCATACTCATAAAATTTTGGTGTTATATTTTATAAGAAATAAAGACACTCGAGGAATTTTTGAAAGTTATTAAGAAAATTTAGGAGTTTAGAATTCATGTTGATTTATATGATATAGAAATATTATCATGATACTTCTTTGTATTTTGGGATTAAGTGGATATATGTGTTTGAATTATATTCTCTAAGACTATTTGGGTTGTGTAACTTTGAATCACAAAGTTATGAGATAAGTGTTTATATAAAAATTTTGGAGAACTAAAAACTAAAAGGTATTAGTTGTGTTATGACTTTGCATGTGTTCAACATAAGTTACCAATGACCAAGGTATCAAGTTTTTATCAAGTGATCTAAAATCTTGATATGTGGATTCTAGAATTCTATGGACTATAAATGAAGTCAAATTATTAGAGTTAGTCTAATATTGATACGGAATAACTTAATAAGTTTTATATGCTAGTGTTATTTAAAAATTAAGGATATGTTAGAATGCGGCAATCGTTCCAAGGAGGAAAGTCTAAATGTCTTAGGCCTCAACTAAATTGTAATTGGAAAGAAAATAGTTTAAGCATGTTATTGATGCTAGAAGGATTTTATTGTATATGTGGAGATTGATATTATATATTTTTGGGTTTTATGGATTAACATTATTCGAAATTCAAGACTTGCAATAATTCTATAAGGCTACGATTGGTTAGGAGTAATGTAATCAAGTAATAAACTTTATAATGTAATGTCAATGTAATCTTGATTACATTACTACGTTTGGTAATGTAATGTATGTAATCTTTGATTACAAGAGTGATTACATTCTTTTGTTTGGTGTCCGACGACGGTCGATGGCGACGATCGGCGGCGGAGCTCGGAGGCGGCGACCGACGGCGGAGCTCGGAGGCGGCGACCGACGGCGGAGCTCGGAGGCGGCGACCGACGGCGGAGCTCGGAGGCGGCGACCGACGGCGGAGCTCGGAGGCGGCGACCGGAGGCGGAGCTGGAGGCGGCCGGCGGGGCGGCGCTCGGAGGCGGCCGGCAGGGTGGCACTTGGAGGCGACGACCGGCGGCGGCAGAGCGACGTAGGTGACCGATTGATGCCGAAAATGGACTAGGGCTATATTTGACATTTAAATTTTAGTTAAACGGTGACCTTGTAATGTAATCGGATTACATGATGTTGGCCTTATAATCCATATTACAAGGGGGAAGAATTGTAAGTACTTTATGTCGAAAATTTAAGTAAATTTGGTGACTCATTTAAAGGGGGAAGAATTGTAACGCCCCAAAATTTAAAAGTCCCCGTAAACCACATACATAAAAATATTAAATACGCTAAATTGATTTAGTTAAATGATTTTAATAAATGATGATATTTGAAAATGATTATATGATTAATTGTGTAACTCTGCATGTTGAGGATTTTCAGGCGAATGTTCGATGCTTGGCCGAGGAAAGAAGATCAGGGACGATTGAGATAAAAGTATATATTTTAAAAATATTTATTTTTTTAGGCTCGAAAATATGTTTAATCAAGGTTGAAACTTTCTAAAATTTATGGATTTTATATATATTTGCAAACCAAGAGTTTTTGAGTTCGAGAAGTTGAATTTTGATAAAATAGAGGACTTTAATTTTTTTAATTACTCATAATTTCGAAATTTATATATATTAAACATAATATCAAATTAAAAATGGGCCTAATTAACTTAAGTTTACATTTGTTAGTTGGCCTAGACTTGCATTAAATATAAAAGACTTAAATCCTAGCCTAGATGACGATATTTTTGGAAAAAATAGAAAAGAGAATCTAGGGGTCTTGGAGGGAGGCAGTAGCTGTGACCACCCTTGATGCAGATTTCAGAGGGAAAAATTGGTTATCAGAGGAAAAAGCCAAGAGGGAGCCTAATATCGGATTCTTATATATAGCCCAAAGGAATACGACGAAGAAGTGGTCACTGAACTCCAGTGAACTTACAAAATGATTAATGGGAATACCGTGAGGGAAAAGACCCCAGAGGGAGCTTGGTTATAAGGAAAAGACCTGAGAGGGATTCCAGTATCAAATTCTCATATATAGGCCAAAGGGATGAGATGAAGGAGGGGTCGCTGAACTTCGCCGCTTGGTACCATGGTTTATAGATTGATCAATCAAATAAAGGATAGAGGAGCCACTTTCAATGATCAAACCTCACCTAAAATGTCTAGGATTAATGATGAGGAAAAAGTATATGATGCTTAAACTATTTTAAATATCTATGTGAATACAAATGCAAATGATTTAAAAGTTAAATGCATTTTTATTAAAAGTCTTTTTAAATGCATATGACTGTATATTTATGTATTTGCTATTAGGATTTGAATGTGCTGAGTCATTAGACTCACTAGGGTTGAATGGTTGCAGGTGATGAAAATATGGAGGCAGGAGAGGAGGCTCTGACTCTTGATTGGACCGGGCATGGCAGTACACTTCCGAGGACCTTGCATTTCCGCAAAAGTATGTTAAATGAATTGTCAAGAGAGGATTTTAAAATTAAGAGAGTTGAATATTCTTAAAAGTTAAAATATTGAATTTTTATTTAAAGATTGGGTTTTGAATGGTTTTTAAATAGTTTTTTTAGACTTATGTTTATGTGACTAACAAATTTGGATTTTAATGCAGTTGAGATTTTATTTCAAAAATGTTAGTAAAATAGTTTTTAAATATTGATTTTATAAGTATAAGATTCAACCATATACTTAGAAAATGAGGAAGAAATAATTTCTTATTCAAAAGAATAGGTACACGACTCTCTTGTTTATAGAGAGAATTTACAAAAGAAAGGAAACTAATAAAAAGGAAATTAAATAATAAGGAAACTAATTAAAGCTAATAATTGACAAATGATCCTTTCCTATTTTTCCTGATTTGTATATCTTTGATTTTAATGATGACAGGATTTCCAACACTCCCCCTCAAGCTGGTTTGTAGATATCTTCCATAGCCAGCTTGCTAGTCAGCTTATCGAATTGTTTCTTGTGTAGTCCCTTCGTTAATACATCAGCTAATTGTTCATTTGTTGAAAAATATGTCATGCATATTACTCCAGTGTTGATTTTCTCCTTGATGAAATGTTTATCCACCTCTAAATGCTTTGTGCGATCATGAAGAACGGGATTATGAGCTATGGAAATAGTAGCTTTGTTGTCACAATAAACCTATATAGGAGTTGAAAAAGAAAGCTTCAATTCCTCAAGAATTCTTTTGATCCACACTACCTCACAGATTCCATGTGCAACAGCTCTGAATTCTGCTTTAGCACTACTTCTAGCTACCACATTTTGTTTTTTACTTCGTCACGTAACTAGGTTCCCATCAACAAAGGAACAGCAGCCTGATGTTGATCTCCTATCCATAACACTCCCTGCCCAGTCTACATCTGTGTAGACTTCGACTTGAAGATACCCATGTTTCTTGAATAATAAACCTCTTCCTGGAGTTCCTTTCAAATATCTCAATATCCTATAGACGGCCTCGAAATGTTCTGCTCTTGGTGAGTGCATGAACTGACTTGTCATTCTAATTGCGAAAGCGATATCAGGCCGCGTATGAGACAAGTAAATCAATTTTCCTACGAGTCTTTGATAAAGGTCCTTGTTCTTTACTTCTTCAACCCTAGTAGCTTGTAACTTCAAGTTAGGCTCAATTGGAGTCTCAATCATTTTACATCCCAGCAAACCTGTTTCTCCAAGGAGATCAAGAATATATTTTCTTTGATTAACAAATATACCTTCCTTGGACCTTGCAAATTCCATTCCGAGGAAATACTCAAAGGCTCCTAGATCTTTAATTTGAAACTCTTTTGCAAGTCTCCTTTTTAGGTCTGCTAATTCTGTTTCATCATCACTGGTTAGGATAATGTCATTACGTAAACAATTAAAACAACTTTACCCTTTTTTGAATGTTTATAAAATATTGTGTGATCTGCTTGACTCTGCAAAAAATCATAACTAATAACAGCCTTTCCAAAGCGTTCAAACCATGCTCTTGGTGACTGTTTTAAGTCCATATAATGTCTTGTTTAATTTGCACATTTTTTCACTGTCAAGTCCTTCTCAAATCCTGGCAGTAGACTCATGAACACCTCCTCTTCTAGATCACCATTGAGAAATGCGTTTTTAATGTCAAGTTGATGTAGAGGCCAATCTGAATTTGCTGCAAGAGATAACAGAATTCTGATAGAGTTTATCTTAGCAACTGGAGCAAAGGACTCTTGATAGTCAATCTCATAAGTCTGAGTGAAACCCAACTCGTTTCTTGCCTTTGGGTAGATCAACTCTCTCCCAAGTGTCACTTCTCCTTAAAGCATTCATCTCTTCCATGACTGCTAAAATCCAACTCGGATCATCCAACGCTTCCTGTATATTCCTTGGAACAAACAAGTGTGAAATCCTAGAAGTGAAAGCTTTATGGTTTTTTGACAGGCTTTGGTAGGAAAGATAATTTGCAATAGGGTGATTAGTGCAATTTCAAACACCTTTTCTAATTGCTATAGGAACATTAAGATCGGGAATAGTAGGTGAAGAATTAGACGCCAGAGCTCGATTTTTCAGACGGGTGTTGTGCAAGCTTGACATTCGAGTCTTTATTCCTTAGATGAAATCTCTTCCTAGTATAAACCTGAAGCTCAGAATTCAAATCATAACAATCAGTTTGTAGTATTTCTCCCCCTGATCGAGAGTTTCCAACACTAGGCACTAGAGGTGGGTGATTATTTTCAAGATTGTCGGAAAAAATGATGGGAAGTGGGTTAGAAATGTCCAAAAAATTATCTTTTTCTTCACTTGTCATCTCCTAAAGAGAATTTTTAGAAAAATAGGGTTTTGTTTCTAAAAAGGACACATTCATGCTCACAAAAAAAAATTTTGTTTGAAGATTGGAACACTTATACCCCTTTTTGTTTGACGAATAACCCAAGAATACACATTTTATAGCACGTGGTTCAAGTTTTGAACAACATGGAACATGAACATAGGCAGTACATCCAAAAACATTGATAGACAAATCAAAAAACAATCTAATTTCAGGAAAATAAATTTTAAGACGATCAAGAGGTGCCTTGTACTCTAACACCTTAGTAGACATCCTATTTATCAAATAAGAGGCTGTTAAAATTGCTTCACCCCATAAATACTTAGGAACATTCATATAAAACATTATGACACGTGTTACTTCAAGTAAATATTTATTTTTTCGTTCTGCAATGTCATTTTATTGAGGGGTATCTCGGGAAGTGGATTGATGGAAAATACCTTTTTCATTCAAAAAATCACTCAAGTGCTGATTAAAATATTCTGTTCCATTGCAGAATGTAAAATACAAATTTTGGTTTGAAATTAGTTTTCAATCAGAGTGTAAAAATTTTTGAACAAATTTCTCAATCCGATTTTTATTCATTAGATAAATCCAACATAAACGTGTATGGTCATCAATAAATGTTACAAACCATTTTTTTCCAGAAAGAGTAATAATTTTAGATGGCCCCAAACATCACTATAGATCAAGTAAAAAGGTTTGGAGGCCTAGTAATTTTTTGGCAAATAAGTTGAACAATGAAATTTTGCAAAAAAATAAGTTTCAAAGAAGAACAATCAATGCCTTTAAATAATTCTGGAAATAAAGTTTTTAGATAAGGAAAGCTAGGATGTCCTAGTCTATAGTGTCATAGCATTATTTTTTCTCGTACTAAGTTTGAACTAATACTGTTAAGGCTCTGAGCTTTTCTATTACTAATAGGTATTTCATCCAAGTAGTAGAGACCTTCAATCATCCTAGCATGCCCAATCATCATCCTCGAGTTCTGGTCCTGAAATTCACAATGTGATTCAAAAAGTATAATACGACAATTAAAATCTTTAGATAGTTTACTAACAGACAAGAGGTTGCAGGTTAATTTAGGAATATGAAGAACAAAATTAAGATTAAATTGTTCAGTCAATTTGATAAGTCCTTTACCTGCAATAGGTGAAAAATTACTATTGACATTCTAATTTTCTCATTTCCAGAATAAGGGGAATAAGTATCAAATAGGTGAGAGCAACTAGACATGTGGTATGTGGCTCCAGAATCTATGATCCACGGAGAGAAGTTTAAGCAAGACAGAGCTTTAGACATGTGGAGAGCTTTAGGATTGCTACCTGTTTGTGCCAAGAAAACACTAGGAATACGAGATGAGAAGTTGGATTTTATCAGCTTCAACAGTTGATCCATCTGCTCTTTGTTAAAGGGATCTGTGTCGGCTTCATTTGCGGTAGGAATTCCATGATTCTTCTCTCCTTGCTTGCTATTTTTCCCGTTGGCAGGTTTGCCATGAATTTTTCAACATGTCTCACGTGTACGACGAGACTTGTTGTAGAAATCGCATCAAACCCGAGACTTATCATCAGGCCTGCGCTGGTAATTTGCAGCATTAGAAAATGAGGAAGAAATTTCAACTTATTCAAAGGTATACACGACTCTTTTGTTTATAGAGAGAATTTACAATAGAAAGGGAACTAATGAAAAGGAGATTAAATAATAAGGAAACTAATTAAAGCTAATAATTGACAAATGATCCTTTCCTATTTTTCCTGATTTGTATATCTTTGATTTTAATGATGACAGGATTTCCAACACATATATATTATAAAAAAAATCCAGTATAATTTAGGTAAAGTAAGAGTTAGGGTTGTGATATGAGTTGCGCAAGACAAGATCCTATGGAAGATATTTCATTGATTGAAAGCCAACAATTCATAACACTGCTTAACTGGAAGGAAGACCAAGAGTCTTGCAATGAATTCAAGACCAAGAAAGGAGAATGACTCTTTGCCACTCCTAGTCAAAATAAAATGCAACCTTTTATTCATTCCCTAGTTGCATGTATTTGTTTAATGGCACTTAAATGCATACTTGTTTAATTGAACTTTGCTATTAGCAAAGTTTATGTATTTAAGGAGATGAAATGAGTGAAGAGAGGTATTCGAAGAATAAGTTATATTTTCTCTTCCTAAAATCTAAGAGATCTTTTATTGGAGAAATTCTAGAGTTCGGTAGTGCTTGTGTTGTATCCAATCATTAGTTTTTTCGCCATCAATCGAGAATCGGTGGTGTCGTTGTATCCGATTCGGGGTTGGTGCTCGCGGTTTGGCATCATTTTGGTATCAAAGCCGGGTTGATGGCAAATCGACGTCGACGCCCGACTAACGGTGAAGCTACGGTTCAGGAGCGTGACCTTCGTGATGTCGAGATTGAGGACTTGCGAAGACAGGTCCAACAATTGCAGCAGCAAATACAAACAATGCAAGTTAATGATTCTCGTCAAAACTCTGAACGTGAGTCATCAGGAGAAGAGGTGAATCCTTTTCACAATAGAGGAAGTGGTCCTGAGTCTCCTCAGCAAAGACGAATTGATCGTCGTTCCGGGCGTTCGAATGAGATGAAGGTGAATGTTCCAGAGTTCGTGGGGAAAATGGATCCCGAGGAATTCCTTGATTGGTTGCTTACTATCGAACAAGTGTTCGAATATGAAGACTTTTCTGATGAGAAGAGGGTGAAAACGGCAGCCCTCAAGCTTCGTAAATATGTGAGCTTATGGTGGGAAAATCTTAATCATCAACGTCGTCGAGAAGGAAAAAGCAAAATCCGTACATGGGAGAAGATGCGACGGGAACTCTGCAAAAGATTTTTGCCGGTAAATTATCGTCAAAATTTATTTCTCCAGTACCATGATTTGAAACAAGGAGATTGTAGCGTTGAAGAATACACTTATGAGTTCGAACAATTGAAGCTACGTTGTGATGTTACGGAGCAAGAGGAACAAACGATCGCTCGCTACCTCAGTGGGCTAAAAGTTATTATTTCCGATGCAGTTGAACTTCAAACATATTGGTCTTTCGTCGATGTATGTAAACTTGCCCAAAAGATTGAGAAGCAGTTATCAAAGAAGAGCCCCCATAAATCTTTTGCGAAGGCATCATTCAACAAAGGGAGTTTGTTGCCTAAACGTGACCTTCCAATTCCCTCTTCTGCAAACAAAGAGAAGGGGAAGGTAGAGGCAATTTCCTCGGAAGTGAGTCGCGCTCGGAAGTGTTTTAAATGTCAAGGTTTTGGTCATATGGCAGCCGAATGTCCCACCTGACGCACTGTTATTATTCGCGAAGTTGTCGAAGAAGAGGAAGCCACAAAATCTGAAAATCCATTGTGGGATGAAGACATCGAAGAGATAGAAGAAGTCGCGGATGAAGGTACATTATTGGTGCTACGAAGGACTCTTAATACCAATGCAATATCTCAGGAGGAAGATCAACGGGAGCGAATTTTTCAAACTCGTTGCACGGTGTCCGGGAAGGTATGCAATATTATAACCGACGGAGGAAGTTGTACCAACGTCGTTTCCACAACCATGATAGAGAAGTTGCAGCTACCCACGACGATCCATCCTCATCCTTATAAACTCCAATGGTTGAGTCAAGATTGAGAAGTTCGAGTCACAAAACAAGCCCTTGTATCCTTCTCAATTGGCACCCATTATAAAGACGAGGTAACTTGTGATGTTGTTCCAATGGATGTTTATCATCTTCTACTCGGCTGCCCGTGGTAGTTTGATCAGCGTGTCATCCATGATGGTTTTCGAAATACCTATTCTTTTGTTCTGGACCGAAAGAAGATTATTCTGATGCCGATAGCACCTGGAAAAGTAGGGTTGTCTGATATCTCTTCCAAGCCCACACTTCTCATTAATAAAGCAACGGTTCGTGCTATTCTAGCAAAATCAGAACTATTTTATTTTTTGATGATTGTTGAAGTTGCTAACAGCACCGAAGAAGCTTTGCATCCCCTTGTCCATAAGCTCTTAGAGGAGTTTAATGATGCCTTTCCATAAGAAATGCCCAGAGGACTACCGCCCTTGCGAGACGTACAACATCAAATTGATCTTATACCCGGAGCATCCTTGCCGAACAAACCAGCTTATAGGTGCAACCCAAAGGAGGCTAAGGAACTTCAACAACCAGTGGGCAACTTAATAGCAAAGGGATATGTTCGAGAAAGTCTAAGTCCTTGTTCGGTTCCGACTATACTCGTGCCAAAGAAAGATGGTTCGTGGCGGATGTGCGTGGACAGCCGTGCTATTAATAAAATTACGGTGACATATCGTTTTTCGATTCTTCGTCTTGATGATATGCTTGATGAACTATACGGAGCTAAATCAACTTTCCTACAAGTCTTTGATAAAGGTCCCTGTTCTTTACTTCTTCAGCCCTAGCAGCTTGTAACTTCAAGTTAGGCTCAATTGGGGTCTCAACCATTTTACATCACAGCAAACCTGTTTCTCCAAGGAGATCAAGAATATATTTTCTTTGATTAACAAATATACCTTCCTTGGACCTTGCAAATTCAATTCCGAGGAAATACTTAAGGGCTCCTAGATCTTATTTGAAACTCTTTTGCAAATCTCCTCTTTAGGTCTGCTAATTCTGTTTCATCATCACCGGTTAAGATAATATCATCAACGTAAACAATTAAAATAACAACTTTACCCCTTTTTGAATGTTTATAAAATATTGTGTGATCTGCTTGACTCTGCAAAAAACCATAACTAATAACAGCCTTTCCAAAGCGTTCAAACCATGCTCTTGGTGACTGTTTAAGTCCATATAATGCCTTGTTTAATTTGCAGACTTTTTCACTGCGAAGTCCCTTCTCAAATCCCGGCGGTAGACTCATGAACACCTCCTCTTCTAGATCACTATTGAGAAATGTGTTTTTAATGTCAAGTTGATGTAGAGGCCAATCTGAATTTGCTGCAAGAGATAACAGAATTCTGATAGTTTATCTTAGCAACTGGAGCAAATGTCTCTTGATAGTCAATCCCATAAGTCTGAGTGAAGCCTTTAGGCCCTTTAGCCACCAGTCTAGCCTTGTACCTTTCAATGCTTCCATCAGCTTTACATTTTATTATAAACACTCATTTACACCCAACTCGTTTCTTGCCTTTGGGTAGATCAACTATCTCCCAAGTGTCACTTCTCCTTAAAGCATTCATCTCTTCCATGACTGCTAAATTCTAACTCGGATCATCCAACGCTTCCTGTATATTCCTTTTGGAACAAACAAGTGTGAAATCCTAGAAGTGAAAGCTTTATGGTTTTTTGACAATCTTTGGTAGGAAAGATAATTTGCAATAGGATGATTAGTGCAATTTCGAACACCTTTTCTAATTGCTATAGGAACATCAAGATCGAGAATAGTAGGTGAAGAATTAGACACGGTAAGAGGAATCAAAGCTGGACTTGTGATAGGGTTACCTGAAATTTCAAAGCCAGAGCTCGATTTTTCAGACGGGTGTTGTGCAGGCTTGACATTTGAGTCTTTATTCCTCGGATGAAATCTCTTCCTAGTATAAACCTGAAGCTCAGAATTCAGATCATGATGATC
Source organism: Zingiber officinale (assembly GCF_018446385.1). NCBI lineage: Eukaryota > Viridiplantae > Streptophyta > Magnoliopsida > Zingiberales > Zingiberaceae > Zingiber > Zingiber officinale. The sequence continues at coordinate 91,481,758 of NC_056002.1, read as the reverse complement.
AGTTTGTAGTATTTCTCCCCCTGATCGAGAGTTTCCAACACTAGGCACTAGAGCTGGATGATTATTTTCAAGATTGTCGGAAAAAATGATATTGGGAAGTGGGTTAAAAATCTCCAAAAAATTATTTTTTTCTTCACTTGTCGTCTCCTAAAGAGAATTTTTAGAAAAATAGGGTTTTGTTTCTAAAAAGGACACATCCATGCTTACAAAAAACATTTTGTTTGAGGATCGAAACACTTATACCCCTTTTTGTTCGATGAATAACCCAAGAATACATATTTTATAACACGTGGTTCAAGTTTTGAACGAAATTGACATGGAACATAAACATAGACAGTACATCCAAAAATTTGGACAGACAAATCAGAAAACAATCTAATTTCAGGAAAAAAAATTTTAAGACAATCAAGAGGTGTTTTGTACTCTAACACCTTAGTAGGCATCCTATTTATCAAATAAGAGGCTGTTAAAATTGCTTCACCTCATAAATACTTAGGAACATTCATATAAAACATCATGGCACGTGCTACTTCAAGTAAATGTTTATTTTTTCGTTCTGCAATGTCATTTTGTTGAGGAGTATCTCGGCAAGTGGATTGATGAAAAATACTTTTTTCATTCAAAAAATCACCCAAGTGCTCATTAAAATATTCTATTCCATTATCAGAATGTAAAATACAAATTTTGATTTGAAATTGGTTTTCAATCAGAGTGTAAAAATTTTTGAACAAATTTCTCACTTCCGATTTTTTATTCATTAGATAAATCCAACATAAACGTGTATGGTCATCAATAAATGTTACAAACCATTCTTTTCAAGAAAGAGTAGTGATTTTAGATGGGCCCCAAACATCACTATGAATCAAGTAAAAAGGTTTGGAGCCTGGTAATTTTTTGGCAAATAAGTTAAACGATGAAATTTTGCAAAAAAATAAGTTTCACAATGTAAAGAAGAGCAATCAATGCCTCTAAATAATTCTGGAAATAAGATTTTTAGATAAGGAAAGCTAGGATATCCTAGTCTATAGTGTCATAGCATTATTTTTTCTCGAACTGAGTTTGAACTAATACTGTTAAGGCTCTGAGCTTTTCTATTACTAACAGGTATTTCATCCAAGTAGTAGAGACCTTCAATCATCCTAGCACGCCCAATAATCATCCCCGAGTTCTGGTCCTGAAATTCACAATGTGATTCAAAAAATATAATACGACAATTAGAATCTTTAGATAGTTTACTAACAGACAAGAGGTTGCAAGCTAATTTAGGAACATGAAGAACATAATTGAGATTAAATTGTTTGGCCAGTTTGATAAGTCCTTTGCCTGCAATAGGTGAAAAACTACCATCAGCAATTCTAATTTTCTCATTTCCAGAACAAGGGGAATAAGTATCAAATAGGTGAGAGCAACTAGACATGTGGTCTGTGGCTCCAAAATCGATGATCCACGGAGAGGAGTTTAAGCAAGAGAGAGCTTTAGACATGTGGAGAGCTTTAGGATTGCTACTTGTTTGTGCCAAGAAAACACTAGGAATACGAGATGAGAAGTTGGATTTTATCAGCTTCAAGAGTTGATCCATCTGCTCTTTGCTGAAGGGACCACGACTTCATTTGCGGTAGGAATTCCACGATTCTTCTCTCCTTGCTTGTTATTTTTCCAGTTGGCAAGTTTGCCATGAATTTTCCAACATGTCTCACGTGTATGGCGAGGCTTGTTGCAGAAATCGTACCAAACCCGAGGCTTATCATCAGACCTGCACAAAGTGGCAGGGATTGTAGTGGTTTCGGGCGTGACTTCTGACATCGCTCTGATACCAACTTAGAAAATGAGGAAGAAATAATTACTTATTCAAAAGAATAGGTACACGACTCTCTTGTTTATAGAGAGAATTTACAATAAAAAGAAAACTAATGAAAAGGAGATTAAATAATAAGGAAACTAATTAAAGCCAAATGATCCCTTCCTATTTTTCCTGATTTGTATATCTTTGATTTTAATGATGACAGGATTTCCAACACATATATATTATAAAAAAAAATCCAGTATAATTTAGGTAAAGTAAGAGTTAGGGTTGTGATATGAGTTGCGCAAGACAAGATCCTATGGAAGATATTTCATTGATTGAAAGCCAACAATTCCTAACACTGCTTAACTGGAAGGAAGACCAAGAGTCTTGCAATGAATTCACGACCAAGAAAGGAGAATGACTCTTTTCCACTCCTAGTCAAAATAAAATGCAACCTTTTATTCATTCCCTAGTTGCATGTATTTGTTTAATGACACTTAAATGCATACTTGTTTAATTGAACTTTGCTATTAGCAAAGTTATATTTAAGGAGATGTAATGAGTGAAGAGAGGTATTCGAAGAATAAGTTCTATTTTCTCTTCCTAAAATCTAAGAGATCTTTTATTGGAGAAATTCTAGAGTTCGGTGGTGCTTGTGTTGTATCCAATCATTAGTTTTTTTGCCATCAATCGAGAATCGGTGGTGTCGTTGTATCCGATTCGGGGTTAGTGCTCGCGGTTTGGCATCATTTTGGTATCAGAGCCGGGTTGATGGCAAATCGACGTCGACGCCCGACTAACGGTGAAGCTGCGGTTCAGGAGCGTGACCTTCGTGATGTCGAGATTGAGGACTTGCGAAGACAGGTCCAACAATTGCATCAGCAAATACAAACAATGCAAGTTAATGATTCTCGTCAAAACTCTGAACGTGAGTCATCAGGAGAAGAGGTGAATCCTTTTCACAATAGAGGAAGTGGTCCTGAGTCTCCTCGGCAAAGACGAATTGATCGTCGTTCCGGGCGTTCGAATGAGATGAAGGTGAATGTTCCAGAGTTCGTGGGGAAAATGGATCCCGAGGAATTCCTTGATTGGTTGCTTACTATCGAACGAGTGTTCGAATATGAAGACTTTTCTGATGAGAAGAGGGTGAAAACGGCAGCCCTCAAGCTTCGTAAATATGTGAGCTTGTGGTGGGAAAATCTTAATCATCAACGTCGTCGAGAAGGAAAAAGCAAAATCCGTACATGGGAGAAGATGCGACGGGAACTCTGCAAAAGATTTTTGTCGATAAATTATCGTCAAGATTTATTTCTCCAGTACCATGATTTGAAACAAGGAGATTGTAGCGTTGAAGAATACACTTATGAGTTCGAACAATTGAAGCTACGTTGTGATGTTACGGAGCAAGAGGAACAAACAATCGCTCGCTACCTCAGTGGGCTAAAAGGTATTATTTCCGATGCAGTTGAACTTCAAACATATTGGTCTTTTGTCAATGTATGTAAACTTGCCCAGAAGATTGAGAAGCAGTTATCAAAGAAGAGCCCCCATAAATCTTTTGCGAAGGCGTCATTCAACAAAGGGAGTTTGTTGCCTAAACGTGACCTTCCAATTCCCTCTTCTGCAAACAAAGGGAAGGGGAAGGTAGAGGCAATTTCCTTGGAAGTGAGTCGCGCTCGGAAGTGTTTTAAATGTCAAGGTTTTGGTCATATGGCAGTCGAATGTCCCACCAGACGCACTGTTATTATTCGCGAAGTTGTCGAAGAAGAGGAAGCCACAAAATCTGAAAATCCATTGTGGGATGAAGACATCGAAGAGATAGAAGAAGTCGCGGATGAAGGTACATTATTGGTGCTACGAAGGACTCTTAATACCAATGCAATATCTCAGGAGGAAGATCAACGGGAGCGAATTTTTCAAACTCGTTGCACGGTGTCCGGGAAGGTATGCAATATTATAACCGACGGAGGAAGTTGTACCAACGTCGTTTCCACAACCATGATAGAGAAGTTGCAGCTACCCACGACGATCCATCCTCATCCTTATAAACTCCAGTGGTTGAGTCAAGATTGAGAAGTTCGAGTCACAAAACAAGCCCTTGTATCCTTCTCAATTGGCACCCATTATAAAGATGAGGTAACTTGTGATGTTGTTCCAATGGATGTTTGTCATCTTCTACTCGGCTGCCTGTGGCAGTTTGATCAGCGTGTCATCCATGATGGTTTTCGAAATACTTATTCTTTTGTTCTGGACCGAAAGAAGATTATTCTGATGCCGATAGCACCTGGAAAAGTAGGGTTGTCTGATATCTCTTCCAAGCCCACACTTCTCATTGATAAAGCAACGGTTCATGCTATTTTAGCAAAATCAGAACTATTTTATTTTTTGATGATTGTTGAAGTTGCTAACAGCACCGAAGAAGCTTTGCATCCCCTTGTCCATAAGCTCTTAGAGGAGTTTAATGATGTCTTTCCAGAAGAAATGCCCAGAGGACTACCGCCCTTGCGAGACGTACAACATCAAATTGATCTTATACCCGGAGCATCCTTGCCGAACAAACCAACTTATAGGTGCAACCCAAAGGAGGCTAAGGAACTTCAACAACAAGTGGCCAACTTAATAGCAAAGGGATATGTTCGAGAAAGTCTAAGCCCTTGTTCGGTTCCGGCTATACTCGTGCCAAAGAAAGATGGTTCGTGGCGGATGTGCGTGGACAGCCGTGCTATTAATAAAATTACGGTGACATATCGTTTTTCGATTCTTCGTCTTGATGATATGCTTGATGAACTATACGAAGCTAAAGTATTTTCCAAGGTTGATCTTCGCAACGGTTATCACCAAATACGCATGAAAGAAGGGGACGAGTGGAAGACCGCTTTTAAAACTAGAGGAGGGTTGTATGAGTGGCTTGTTATGCCCTTCGGGTTGACTAATGCCCCAAGCACCTTCATGTGTCTTATGAATCAGATTTTGAGGCCTTTTCTCGGCAAATTTATCGTCGTATACTTCGATGATATTCTTATTTACAGCAAGAATGAAGGAGAGCATATTCAACACCTTCGAGAATTATTTACAACATTACGGCAAGAGAAACTTTTCGGAAACTTGAAGAAGTGCAGATTTTTATCACCACAGGTTGTCTTCCTTGGCTATGTTGTTTCTGCCGACGGTATCCGTGTTGATGAGAGTAAGGTCGAGGCAATTCGATCATGGCCTTCTCCTTGTTCAACCCATGAAGTACGTAGTTTCCATGGTCTTGCATCGTTCTATCGGCGATTTATTCGTAATTTTAGTTCTCTGGCAACCCCTCTGACAGAAACCTTGAAGGGAGATCAATTCATTTGGACAGACGCCGCACAACGTAGTTTTGAGACCCTCAAAGAAAGGCTCGGTGAAGCTCCCGTATTAGCACTTCCCTATTTTGAGAAAGTCTTTGAAGTGGAATGTGATGCTTCCGGGACAGGGATTGGCGAAGTCTTGCAACAAGAAGGTTGCCCCATTGCGTTTTTTAGTGAGAAACTACATAATTCAAGGGCAAAATATTCTACGTATGATAAGGAGTTTTATGCAGCCATCCGAGTACTGGAGCATTGGAGTCATTATCTCCTTCCGAAAGAATTTATCCTTCATACTGATCATGAGTCACTTAAATTCATTAATGGACAGCACAACGTGAGTCGCCGACATGCCAAATGGGTAGAATTCCTTCAATCATATTCCTTTGTTCTCATGCACAAGTCAGGAAAAGCGAACATTGTCGCGGACGCGCTTTCTAGAAGACGTGTTATTATCTACGCTCGATGTTAAAATTATGGGATTCGAGTTTCTTAAAGAACTCTACTCTAGTGACAATGAATTTTCTGCAGCATATGGAGAATGCTCTCAAGGCGCTTTTGGTAAATATTTAATCCATGATGGTTTTCTATTTAAAAATAATAAGCTTTGCATTCCTAGATGTTCTCTTCGAGAGCTTTTAATTCGGGAAGTACACGGAGAAGGTGTGGCTGGACATTTTGGCATAGAGACGACTTCTTCCATGCTCCAAGAACATTTTTATTGGCCAAACATGATCAAGGATGTCAAAGTTATTGTCAGTCGCTGTATTACTTGTCATCAAGCCAAGAGTCAATCGCAACCTCAAGGACCATATATGCCTTTGCCCGTGGCCGAGCGTCCTTGGGAGTTTGTGAGCATGAATTTCGTTCTTGGTCTTCCGAGAACTCAACCCTGTCGAGATGCAATTATGGTGGTCGTTGATCGATTCTCAAAGATGGCGCATTTCATTCCATGTCAAAAGATAAACGATGCCTCTTCAGTCGCAAATCTTTATTTCCGAGAGATTGTGCGACTACATGGTGTGCCACGAACCATCGTATCCGATCAAGACTCTAAATTTCTGAGTTAATTTTGGAAGACGCTATGGAATAAATTGGGTACTAAACTACTATTTAGTACAACATGTCATCCACAAACCAATGGTCAAACCGAGGTGGTGAATCGAACGATGACTACTATCCTAAGAACTCTGGTATCAAAGAATCTTCGCGATTGGGATTTGAAGCTCACGCATGCTGAGTTCGCTTATAATCGTGCTCCCAGCACTACTACGAAGAAGTCTCCATTCGAAGTAGTCTATGGAGTAAATCCATTAACACCTGTTGATTTAACTCCATTTCCGACAAAAGAAGTCATTGATGCAGCTGCGGAAGAACGTGCCAGATTGATAAAAAGCCTTATGAGAAGATCAAAGTGTAAATTGAACGTCAAAATGGGTGATATCAGGCACGTGCCAATCAACGAAGAAAGCTTATCATATTTAAACCCGGAGATTTGGTTTGGATACATTTACGGAAGGAGCGTTTCCCAGCTAAATGCAAATCAAAGTTAATGTCGCGAGCTAAAGGGCCTTTCAAAATCCTAAAAAAAATCAACGATAATGCTTATTGTGTGGAGCTTCATGAAGACTATAATGTTTCAGCTACATTCAATGTTCAGGACTTATCTCCGTACGAGGATGACATTGGACTCGAAGATTTAAGGGCAAATCCTTCTCAACAAATGGAGGATGATATGAGTTGCGCAAGACAAGATCCTATGGAAGATATTTCATTGATTGAAAGCCAACAATTCGTAACACTACTTAACTAGAAGGAAGACCAAGAGTCTTGCAATGAATTCAAGAACAAGAAAGGAGAATGACTCTTTGCCACTCCTAGTCAAAATAAAATGCAACCTTTTATTCATTCCCTAGTTGCATGTATTTGTTTAATGGCACTTAAATGCATACTTGTTTAATTGAACTTTGCTATTAGCAAAGTTTATGTATTTAAGGAGATGTAATGAGTGAAGAGAGGTATTCGAAGAATAAGTTCTATTTTCTCTTCCTAAAGTCTAAGAGATCTTTTGTTGAAGAAATTCTAGAGTTCGGTGGTGCTTGTGCTGTATTCGATCATTAGTTTTTTCGCCATCAATCGAGAATCGGTGGTGTCGTTGTATCCGATTCGGGGTTGGTGCTCACGGTTTGGCATAAGGTTGTTTCACATGCATCTCTTATTGACAATTTAATCAACTAACTAAAGTTTCAATTGACTCATATTCTCTTTAGTCAATTGGACTCCTTATTCAATCAACTCAAGTACAATAGACAAGCAAATAGTTTGTAGTCGACTCAGCAGTTGACTCAACACTAGTGGACTCAATCTGCTTTGGGATCAAGCTTGGACACTACAACAAGAAACTCATGTCCCTAGGTAGAAGGCTCTCTACAAGTCAAATATTATACTCACATCATTCTTGAATAATGTTGCCCAAATCACATGAAGCCCAATAGTAGAATTTAACATAATTCTAAGATAATTGCCTTAAGGACTTTGCTAGATTGCCCAAGACCTCATGTTTTTAGGACTTCCTACCTAAAAGTCATGCTTCCATATCTTCCACATGTCTAAAGGCTACACCTTCAGGCACCTCTAGGCCTTCCTATGCTTGGCCAAATGCCTCACTACTTCAAGCACTTTCATTCCATTGTATGCAACACTAACTCAAACACTTTGTGATACATCTCGGTTGATGTTGACCACTTGTGGCACAATTGCACCAACATCATGTTCTTAGAAATAATATGAATAGAGCACTCACTTTCTCACAAATTTCTTTATTAATTAGTTAGACATATAGGCTACAACATATAAAAACATAGGTTATAATTTCCTTATAAAACACCCTTTTTCAAGGTCTCCTATAATCCTTGTTGCCAAATACTCTTCCCCCACTACAAGCCCTTTCTTTCATAGGATTTTTGTTGCCCAACTATGCTATCAACCACCCTTATGCCAAGCCCATATGTGTTCTTACTGTGACCAAGGTCTTTCCTTCCCTCACGAAACCATCTTCTCCAATAACTGGTACCTGTCCCTTCACAGCTATATGTCAAAAAAAAAGTGCCAAGGAGACATAAGTTTTTACCTCTGCCTACTACCCCAAGAAATAGGACAGGATCCCTCGGCCTCTTTTCTTGGAGAATTGAATAATTTGTAAGAGAATGCAACAAAATAGATACTCGTTGCAATATAATAAGGAATAGCTAGAAAGATGATTAGCAGAACAATAATTCTATGGTACTTGGTATTTTGAATTCATGTAGGTAACCAAACATAGGAGTACTTATTCCACAAAAAATCATAGGGAATAAAATAGTAATTACCACATAACTATTTTAAAAATCATGTAGCATTATAGTATTTAAATACAAAAACAATAAAAAAAAAAAAGGCATGCAACCTCCCAATATAAGATTCAGAAGAAAAAAAAAACACTTAAAAAGAAACAAGATAATTTAGGGTCATAGTTGAGCTCATATCTCAAGAAAAATAGCAAACTTTCAGTAAGTGATGAAAATACGCTGTATTCAAGCAAATTGGAGAACAAATAAAAAATCTATGTCAAATCAAAGATCACTAATAGGACAATTGCAATTACACTCTTGCTTTGCAGTAGGATGCTGAACATGAAGAAGGATATTGGTTTAAAATGTAAACTAGTGTATTTCAGACATAAAATATGGACAAGTGGAAATTCTATGTCAATTCCAAGATCACCTAATAGATCAATTGCAGTTATAACAGCCTGCTTTGCAGTAGGATGTTGGACATGAAGAAGACGTGAAAGCATATTGGTTCCCTGTAACAAAAAAAAAACAAAAAATAGTTATATATTAGTCAAACTAATCAAAGAAGTGACTTATCAGATAACTGATAAAGCCACTTCATCAATGACTTGTAAGGACCACCAACAACTCATTTCATATTAGAAGTGAACTAAAACAAGATACAAAATTAAGCTTGGAAATGTTTTAGTATTATGCTCAATGCAGGAAAAAAAAATGGATGACCTAGCAAACAGCCAATTGAAAATCACATTCTGGGAATAACTATGCAATATAATGCAGCAGGATCTTACATGATGTATATCAGCTGAGAAAATATTAAACCTCCATAATCAAGGTGTTGAATGATTGTAGTTTTCCAACTTCCACTGAGTTAAAAGGCGTATGTTAAAGCACCTTGAGAAGGAAACAACCCTAGGGACAGAGTTCTCTAACCACCCTTTCTCTTCAATTCCATAGCATTTTAACCCAAGGAAACGAAGGGAAGGAAATGGCTAGGAACACTTTCTCCTATTTTGACTGAAATGACTTCTTCCAAAATTAGGCAAAATTAATTGACTGAGTGCAAAACAAGGTTGATCCATCCTTTTAGACCATCATACAGCTTACAGTTACTAGTTATTATATCCATGATAATTTTCTCTTAGCTGTACAAAATTAATTGAATAAAGGTTCTAGAAGATCTTGATAACAAATCAATAGTGATATTTAAGCAAATTACTGTTTGTGATCATGCATAATTTTTAGAGTGTATGTTGAATGAATTTATTGAAGTCCTAGTCATTAGTTAGTAGTTGAATTACATTGACAGGACAAAAAAGTTCTGGAAGTAATAATAGTCAATGGCTCAAACTTATTATAGTTAAGCCTTCAGCACAAAAGACATCCATGTTTCAATCAGGTGAGAGGCCACATTCCCAATTATACTTTTTATCATAACATTGAGATGAGTTTTTTTTTAAAAAAAAGTAATAAGGGATCGGATCAGGGATCATACCACTAGTGCATTTATTCTAGCTTCAATGACTGTTGAAGGAGCATATCTAGCAGCATATCCATACATTAGTGCTAAAGCTGCATATGTATCATCTGCATCCTCCAAAACTCTACCAGAAAAGTAGGACAAAAACCTAGAAGAAATTTTATAGAAATGAGATGATTGCTAGGATTGCCACAGAATAATTATTAGAAAACTTAACGAATTAAATAAATAATACAATGTGAACCTCAAAACCGGTTGAGGTTAACTGTGTCGCATTGATGTTGATGTTAAACACAAAAGGGGAAATAAATATTTAAGAGTTCAATAAAACAATACTTTTTAGAATCATGATTTTCACTATTTTAGACACCAACACCAGTTGGATAGGGACCAAGACAGTATGCGGGGTCCCAAGGAAAGGGACGGACCACATTAGGTATATTGTACGCATCCTTACCTTGCATTGTAAGAGGTTATTTTCACGACTCGAACTGTGATCATAAGGTCACATGACAACAACTTTGAACCCAACAATATCAATATAGCAGGTATTTTGTACTAGTCCTTAGTGAAATCATATCTATCAGGCAGTACCTGATTAGATTAAAAAATTTACTCCAAAAACATACTAATATGCCAAAATATCGAGGCAAGAACACTATGCATAGATTGAGTGTTTCTATTTTCTAATTCAAGTATTCTTAAAAAAACAACCTAGAAGAATAACAAATAACCATGGTTCAAATTTCCGGATCCATCTCACCCTTGTTTAAAATGTCAGTGTTGTCTCACACTTATCAAGTGAGACGTCCAATTCTTCTCCAACACAAGGCACAACATGGCAATAAAACACGGCATAGTGAAGGAACAGGAAAATATTGTAATGCATTATTTTTTAGAAGTACAATTACATACATTCACATACTCAAAATGAAAAACTTAAGACATAACTTATTCTATCTCAACCATTGTCATAAATCTAGTGATGCGTTAATAAGCTAGATCGTAGATACTATCTATGTCTAACTTATTGCATGAACTAGGGAAACTCACATAGACAAAAACACAAATTAGACATGAAGATACCGAAAAGAAAACATTATAACACAAATGAAAAAATAATTATATAGTTGATGGACACATAGCAAACAATGTTTTTGAACTCCTATCAGCAAAGTTCTAGAAATTGCTAATGATGTACATAGACAATCCCTTTGCTCAGTCTAATAAATAGACAATTATTTCTTCGATGTCAAATCAACACATTGATAAAGGGGGGATAAAGAAAAGAAAGGATTAAAGGAGATCTAAAAGAACTAATCTCTTAGGCGGGCTTCTCCTGAAGTGGCAATCACATTAGCACCCAATAATTGAGGGAAAAAGAAAGCGCAAGGGTCCTGGCAAAAAGATAGATAGAAATCATAGCTCAACCTCAAGTAGACCTTAGCAAGATGAGAACAAGATGTCTTCTTGGATTAAGTCTCTGGCTTCAAGTAGACAACGGGACATACTCTCTGTTAAGTTTTTCACTAGTTGCACACATACCACATGCAAATAGCATAGAATAGGATAAACACCTAGGTGATAAATGCCTCGATGATATAGATTTAGAAAGTGATTTAGTTTTTGAAGAATTTGATAGTGAAATTTTAAGGATAATAATCACAACAATTGCAGAGAAAATAAGAGTTTGGGACGATGAGATTAATAATATTGATATCAAGTGGAGATTGATGGCAAATAAAATCATGAATATAGCAAGCTCAAGTCATTGAGTCTAAAGGTACATGTATAATATATAAAGATTTAATGGTAGTATTGAGTCCTTTCAAAATGCTCATTATGGTAAAAGATGGCTTTTATAGATTAGAATGTTGGGCAGTTAGGAAATAAGTAATAAATGCAAAGAAAAGAAAAATATTATAATGGATATGTGAAGTTACAAGAAAAGATAAAATAAAAAAAAACACTATCCAAGAGATATTAGATATAGCTTCAATAGATTATAAAATGAGAGAAAATGGATTGAAGTGTGGAGTTGTTGAAAGATGAGAACCATGACTATACAAATTGAATCATTTTAGTTAGAGGCAAAGGTGTAAAGGATACAGGATGACAAAGAAATTTTAGTTAACTTGATTAAAGTAATTTAAAAGATTTAGGTACCACTAGTGATATAGTCTTAAGTCTTTCATAGAGTGCAATAGAGGGAGATGACCTATGTAGTTGACACCATACTATTAGGACTAAAACAATTGGATGATGATGTTTGTTGAAATTAAGTATATATGATATAATAACAATTTTAAATTAAATGAAATCAAAAATATCTTTACAGTTGTTTGGTCACTGGTGATGTGAACCCGAATTCTCTAAATTATGAATCACATGATTAGTATACTCAGTTTCAAATTATTCTCTAAATAGGTAACATATTTTCATATCTTAAGATAGAAAAATATTTCAAACTAGAATTTTTAACACACAAATAATTACAGAAACAATTGATAATATGTGCCTCGACTTGATAAACTTGGTTTGAATAACATCACAGGCAGATAGATTAAATTATTTATGTGTGACCATCAAAAGCACCATGCATGTACCTTTGAAATGTGCTACATCCAACATTGTCTAAAATGTGCTTTAACTTTTCCAAAACAGTATCAAGATGGGAAGCAGCAATCTGCATGAGGCAAAATTTTGTGACAAATAATTCACATCAATATAATAGCACAATTTTTCTTAATCAACATACCAGCCCCATCCCTTTAGCAAGTCCAAGTCTATTTACAGGGATAGAGATGGTTGCATGATCATACATCCACTCTATCTTTCCACAAACATAAATCCTATCATCAACTTTTTGAAGAAGCATTCCAAGACATCTGTCAAACAGGGAATAACTAAAGTAATGAGTATCAGACAAACTTTTATTAGATAAGATCTAAAAAGAGTAGAAGTCCCATGTGTACTCATGAACATCCTCAACTTTGAACATCCATCCCATCAATGTTCACATCCATACAGTCCTACCAAATTATAGTAAATAAAACTGAACTGTAGAATGATAGTTTGTACCTATGCAGGAGAGACAAATGCTCATCATCGTCATCATAAAGAGCATACTGTCTTGCAAAAGCATTGCCTAAAGAAATGATCCATTCATTGTCTTGGACAACATCCAAAGATACAGCTAAAAACTGCAAGAACAAAAGAAATTCTCAGCCAAAGTTGAAGAATTAATATGGAATCCTACAGACAATCACTTAAATCTAATGCCATTTGTATAAGGTACTTGTTTATAAAAAGAAATACGTTGATACAAAAAACCAAGCCCATAAACAAAGAAAACGTAGAAAATATAATATATCACCAAACTGAAGATATAATTATGTAATGATCTATAAGCAGAAAAGCTATCAAATCAACACTTACATTGACTATCATGTCATCCCAAGTCTCTTGATAAGATAAATCCTGCCTCAGATCATCAAGATCACTTATATATGCCTTCATTTTTGGAACCTAGTACTTGCCAAAAAAAGACTTCATGAGATGCTTCCAAGCACCAATCTTGAATAAGCTGATGAGAAGAACACTTTGAGAAGTTTGTAAGGAAAATTTTCCCAATTTTCTTCTAAAAAAAGTGGAAATGTGTGGTAAGGGAAGAAAAGCATGTCACTCAAAATCTTCAACATGAAAGAATATTTTTTTCTCATTTCTACATAATGATTGTTTGCGCTCATGTAAAAGGTACATTTCATTTTTTTAGAAATGATAATAGAACTTGCTCCTTTAACTCATCTTTTAATTTCCACATTCTATTTTTTCCATGGAAAAGAAAGTCTGAAAAGGAAAAAAGAAAAAGAAACTTCAAGGTGATAAAAGTATAATCACTTGGCATCCACAAGAAAACTTAAGCTTTTGCAAAGCCCATAGGAAATATGATTGTACATAGTGTTCTTGAAATTCGTATCAATATCTGATTTGGCTAATTAAAATATCAAAGTATTGATGGTAGCAAATTGTTGGAATCAGTGAAATTGAACTCGATAGGGAAAACTCTAAAAATAGAAAAATGACAAAATTATTATACATGACATTATAAAAGATGTTTCAATATGCTAATTTCATGTAATAATAACATATATCAATGATATCAGTTTTTTGTTGCTACTAAAAATTTCAAATTATTTATGATAGAAAAATATAATAACTTTATAGTTATATCTAGTAGCTCATTAAATAACAAATTGTAGTTATTAATATATATATTCAATAAAATTGAATTTAGGGGCACTATTAATCCTTTTCTCTCTCTATGGTCATTGAGAAAGTGAGAGATGCTAAGCCGCCATGTGTAGCTAGGGGTGGCAAAGTTGAATGAGTGGTCCTCGAGTTTAAGGTAAATCTTGAATGGTATGGCTAATAGATTTAATGTGGGATTTAAGTAAGTGATGAAGACTCCCCTTCTTATTTAAGTTGGAAAAGGTGGAAAGTAAGCCAAAGTGAATAAATTTTCAATTCTTAGTCTGATTCAACCAAATTTTAACTAATATCATTCATTTATGCTCTTCATTTAAAAAAATAAAAATCATATCCCATCCATTTTCTAGTGAAATGTAACTCGTTTCTATCTAATTTCTTCAAATCTCTAATGCAACTTGGGTAATCAATAATGATAGCAGTCAATTTTGACAATTATATTTTGATTATTTTCACAATGTTTGAGTGGTCAAAGTTAATCAAATTAGTGCACCAGAAAAATTTTTTGGTGAAGTTGAGATTTTAACAAGAAACAACATACAAAGAATCTCACACCCTATCCCCCGGTTTGGCTTAAAAGGCACCCCTAAATTATTCAGAATCATTAATTAGGAGTACAAGAATAGGTCAGGCAGGGTTGAAATCCAAAAGTTTTCTAACACAATTTCCAAATCATGTCAGAGGACAGGTTTTTTTTAATCCAAGTAATGCAGTTCGTTTGACCTGTTTCAAGTTCAAGTAGCAGTTAGGGGTACATAACTCGGGATGTGTAAGAAGGGTTAAGTTTGCCTTCCCTGACTTGCTAGCCCATCAATATGCATATCATGAATAGAGCCCCTCTATATATGTAGATTGTGAGAACCTAGAATTACACTAAACAAAAGTTAGATTACGATATTATTTTCATGATCACATTAAACCAGTTGACAAAATGCCACCAATAGAGCCCCTTCTTCTTCTTCTTCTTCTTCTTCTTACACATGGTTTGTTGGTCGGCACCAAACTTCATGGTTCTAGCAAGCCACCAATATAGGCACCTGTACTTCAATTTTGTTTAGATATTCCACATGTTTCTGCTAGCTAGCAGTGTATCTCTTTCGTTTCTATAGTCTCTCATCTTTAAGTATAAGATGCTTGCTCTTTACTTTTCATGTATACTGCTTTTTCCAAAAAAAATATTTTCTCCTCTTTATTCTTTCTTTTGTTCAATCTCCACAATCAAACATAAAATCCTCTACAAAAATAATAGATCAAGATTGCATAAACGGGCATGAAGAACATTTCCACCAATTACAGGTAGACTCTATCTTCGCAAATTCTGCACTAAGAGGAAGCACTTAACATAGACATGGCGTTGCCAACAAAAGTAGGTGTTACCTTTATAAGACAACTTCCAACAATGAAACCTCAAGAAAGGTTCGCTGATGCTGTTTGTAAATCTATTGGGTCAAAATCACATTAAACAAATCTTCACATAACCAAACTTACTCCGACTTCCCATATATTATTTTTGTAAGATCATTTCTATAACATCTTTAAGTAATTACAGTGATAACTCATATATACATCCATCACACAAAATGTTAAATATAGAATTTGCAAAAAATGTTATTTTCTCGAATGTTCATATCTCATTATCTATCACTAAGAAATTAATCTTCTTGCCAAAATATTTATAGGCTAATTTAAGAACGGTCGACTCCACAGATAACCATGACAGAGAGCAAACCATTACAAATGACAATCAAAAAATATTGATGACTATAAAGCCCATTTAAAGAGTACCTTACAAGTGCTATACCTCATCGTGCCAAAGAAAACTGAGGTTTTTTGGGAACAAAGATCCTAAATAACACAAGACCTGCAAATAATAGCAAGTGTAAATAAGTTTAATGGCCATGATATAGAAACAGCATAGCTGCTACATAGGCATCACATTTGTGATGATACACAATCAAACAACCTCATGACCCATAAATCTGTTAATAAAAATCTTACTCAGAAGAATTATTAGGCAATATGTTGACAATCAACTTTAATACTACACATGAAATAAACAGGCTATGCAGACTACCTCTTTTATTTTAAAAGAAAAAATTGATACATAGGCCTTGTAAGTTTTTCTTATGTGTGCAACCATGATCAACTAAGGACAAAGAGGTGAAAATAATATTAAAAAAATCAATGGTTTTTTCATACTTATAATTTGAAAATATGGTGAAATTTACTTTAAAATCTTCATCAACTTTATATACATCTTGGAACCCCTGCTCCAGTCACAACCTATTGAGCTTCAAAACCCAGCTAGCATAACTACTACTATCTTACCAGGCTCATACAAACATAATGGTTTCACTCTGGTCCAATATTTCCTGAAACTAGGCTTTTGTCTCTTCTATGCCAAACCTTACCTCTGCAGCCAGCACCATCAACCAGCATAAAGAAAGTGAACAGGTTGATTCCGAATTAACTAATGTCTTTGTGAACAGCTTGAAGATACATGTGTTAGGTTGCAACTGTTAAAAAAGGTAATTGTGCAATACCAAGAAATAGAAGTGCCAAGTGTGCAGGAAAAAATTAGAAACAAAATAAGATGTGAAATTTACAAACAGAATGGATACATGATAAACATCAAAGAACCATCACTCTTAAGCAATCACTTATGCACTGTATTCAACTTAGATTGCAGTTGCACTTGCATTATGCATGCATAAATGCTGAATAGCAGCTACGTTGTAACAGGGAGACTGTTCAACTTTTTGTTATATCTTATAAGTAAAACAACTACTAAGATGCACAAAGTAGTTGTAGTAGAAGAAGAAATAGACCGTCAGAATTTGAGTTGCCAGTTCCTCCCTTGCAAAAGGATCATGCATAAGCACAATTAAACGAGCAAAAAGGTCCTGCACAAAACAATAAGGCAACAACTAACAAGGATTACAAGTTAAGTAGCACATATTTAGCAACTAGCTTTACCTCAGAGCTAGGAATATCATTTGAAATGTTAAATTCACAAGACAATGGACTTGTCTGGAATGATCTGTGCCTACCCAACTCAGTTACACACTTGCAAACCTGCAAGGTCATCAATGCAAGATAATGGATAGCATGGTACTACCAAATCTGTGATTAACTAGTGTGTGTGTGTGTGTGTGTGTGTGAGAGAGAGAGAGAGAGAGAGGAATGCTGAAACATAAAAAATTGTTCACGCAAGAAATTTATCTTACTGTTGCAACTGCACCTGTATACTTTTTAGGCAAAAGCATCCTCAAGATGAAAGGCCAGAGTACATGCTGAAGAAATTGTAGACAAAACCATGACAAACAAATGGAATAGATTAAGAGAAAATGGTAAACATACAATTGAAAGAGAAGTCAAATAATGCTAGTCATGTTATACCTCCATCTCAGGAATGGTGATAGCTAGTAAAAGGAGGCTTTTTTCACAAATCACCCTTAATTCGGATGGACTAACAGGACCGATCATTGCCTGAAAATTTGGAGGATGCTAAAATACCAGTAAACAATTTAAAAAAGAAGCAACTAGAAATAAAATACAATATAAGTTTAGGTTAAACTAAACCTTTAGGTTCTTATTCTGGAATGTCTGGAATGGGATGATTTTAAAAGAGGCTTCCTTGGAAGTCTTGTGCATTTGTATGTCATGATCTGATATAGCACAATGACGTACAAGGTACTCCACAAAAAGTTCAGCAGGAGGTCCACTCAAGTAACAGTGTGAAGCCATGACAACAATTAACTGGCAGAACAATAATTTTCATAATGATTATACAACTAAGCAAAACCAAAAAACAAAAAAAGTAAAGAATTGATTTAAATTTAAAGGGGATACCTCTGAAAGTGCTTTTCTAACACCTAAACTTTGCTCATCGATCAACAATTTGACGGCTTCAACAAGTGATGCCCTTTTGTTATGCCAAGCTTCCAACAACCTAGATTGTTTAATATGGTGGAAAAAGATGTGTTATTGGGTTCCAATCTTGAAACCAAAAGGATAATTCTTTCCAATCTAATGTATTTGCAACAAAATAGTTCAAATGTCCATTAACTGTAACTAAGATCCTGGTCTTGGTTTCCCATAAGGGAACCAATAATAAAACTTCAGAGAACTTGGGTAACAAATGCAACTTTCACAGAGAAATAGTTTGGAATGATGAATTGCAAAGAATACCATTGCATAAAAAATTAACTATAAGAGAGATCAAACTAGGTGACAAGACCTGGGTAATAGATGTTTTATTGCACAGAGTGCTCCAATCGTTGGCAGTTCATCTTTGGATTGACATTTCTGAAATATTAGGAAAGGGAAAGTTGATTAGAGACTAAGAAATTGATTTTCTTCCAGTGGATGAGGATAATGATAAGGGGTTTTGCATGATATGCATTCTAATACTATATAGTTATTTTATCATGGTTGGTATTAAAGATAAGATAATCTAGGCAATTAACAAAAAAGAGAATTTACTACATTACTGTTAAAGGCTTCAAGAAAGGTTCAGCTTGGATTTGAGTATGCTGAAGTTGATTATCTACCTACTTCTCCCAAAAGTTCAAGGGGTTAGGAAAGAGATCAATGCATAGATCTATATTCCTAAATCCACCCCTTTCATGTATGAGTGACTATCTTTGATTAAGCTAAATCCATCACATGAATAGATCAGATAATATTTTTGACACAGGGAGATTTGAATCTTACACCTCTTGCTCTGACACCATGTTCAAGTTAATTTGCTAGCCACTTATAAAGGATTGTTAGGAAAAGAACTAATCTAAATATTTTAAATCCTTTAGAGTATAACATACCCTTAGTGTCCGAAAGTTGTTCTTTATGACCTAGGTCAAATATGTTTTTGGGTAGAAGAATAATCAGCTGCTGCACCCTTAAGATGAATCATTTCCAAGTTGGGCTATTTTAGTAATTATGCTTTCCTATCAACAACTACATCAGTTGCATTTCAGAAATCTAAGTAATTCAGGAGTTCTATTTTGACAAAATTTCAATGCTTAATTTATATTACAATATAAAAAGGGTTCAAATTTAAAAGCCAAGTATCAAATAGTTCAAGAATTATTATTAGTGAATCATGAGAATAATTGTTTTTAATGCCTGCTAAGTTTATTATCTCATGACTTTTGTTTTAATAATAACTTCACAAAATACATTTTGTAATTGGCTAGAGTTGGTTCCTTTATGCAATACTATACATGTCACCACTTGAGGAGAACAACTCAGAAACCAAAATCTTTCTGTTGTTGTTTCCGGATTCACATTGAAACAAAAATGAGCACTATTGTACTGAAAGAAGGCATGATGAGTTGATGACTACAATTTTTGCTCAATACTAATTGAAGCCCTAGTACTAATATTCCACTTTAACAGTTTCCTTCAGTTCTATCACATTGACATAAAATAAGTGTTCTGATTTAGATCATGTTACACGTTAGACAATTCCATAATGCCCTTCCTTCAATTTTAATGAGATTGAATATTGTATGGGATCAAAGCTTACAAGCTTCACTGCATGAACCAGTCTCATTGATGAGGTAAGATAGAGGAGGTCATTTTGTTATATCATACCAATTATCCAAGTCAAAGGTGCAGTTATTTAGATCTAAAAATTGATAAAGGAAATATCTTTAGAAGTAACCAATAGTAAAAGAATGCTCTAATTTAAAATTACACTCACATTTAGAAGGAAGGCACACAGATCATCAGGGTATACTGAGCCAATCACAAGGAAACAATGTTGAATTTCATTATAAGTCTGAAATTAGAAAATATACTGATTTAATTTCCAGAGTTCAAATACAAAAGGTTCCATATTAAATAAAAAAAAGGCAGTCCGATGCACGAAGCTCCCGTCATACGGGTCCCGGGGAAGGATCTATTATACACAATCTTACCCTGTTTTTTACAAGAGGTTGTTTCTAGGATTTGAACCCGTGACCTTTTGGTCACAAAGCAACAACTTTACCGTTGCACCAAGGCTCCCCTTCAAGGGTCCATATTAAATAAATGAAACAAAAAATAAATAAATTGAATAAGAAAAGCTGTATTCCTTATGAGAAAGTAACAAATTTATTAGCAACCATGAGACAGCATTCTTATAGAATTTCTGAATGTTGAATCATGAAGGCATGTGATTTATCAAGAAGTGTCGTGTAACAGAAATTCCAAACAAGAATTAAGCTCTTTTTCAGCAGCATGATACTACTACTGATTAATCTAATAGTTGGCTTATATCCTTGCATTAATTTTGACAAATTCAAAAGCTTCAAATCAAGCAATCTACAACCATTCATTTGTTATCTCCTTTTATGTTAAACTACTGACATTGGCCAAAAATTGGAAGTAAAGTTGATTCTCACTATAGTAGTTGTAATTGTATATCAAAATATACAATATTTACAGAAAGATACACATTTGAATATTTATAAAAATGTCCTCCACTCAAGCTGGTTTAAATCCCCAAAAGGCAATTCAAAAATCAAAATAAAGCACCAACTTGTTAAAAATATATTGAATTATAGGACCTCCATTACTAGTGATATTGTCTAGCATTTAGCTCATTGGAAGGATAAGCATGTAACCGATCCAAAATATTTAGGACAAACTCAGGTCCATGATGATGATAGAGCCTCTAAAAGACTCGCCTAGTAAATACATCAACTGGTCACTAGAAGTAACAAAAGTTGTAATAATTTTCTTAGAATGAATTTTCTCCTGTCCATAAATGAAAGACCAGATTATATAGCTTAATTGACTGCATAATCAATACCTAAATGAGCAATCAGATATTTGAGCTAAATAAACTTACATATTGAACATCTTTACATTCTTCATTTTCACTTGATTGGGGCACTACATTCTGTTTTTTTATTTTTTCAATATGTTAGAATCACTCCCAAAACACAATACTTAATGGTGATCATCTATATCTATGGAAATTTGAAAATGATATCAGTATAGGATATCATTTAGAGATTGTTTTCATAAAAAGTAGATGAAATCCTTGCCTGCATAAGTCATGATCACAGAATCCTTATAGCTAGCTCCTAATGACCTGACATATAAAAGAGTTTGCCTAACCACATTGATAAAGTTGATATCAGGTCTAGTAATTGCAAGATTGTTCAATTTCCCAAGCAATATACCAAATTACCCTGGTTCAGATAATCACTTTCCTATCTAGATATTAGTCAAATATTTAGAATCATAGGAGTATTAACAATTCTAGAATCTAAATATCATCAATTTCTTCAAGCATATCAAGCTCGTTTTTTTTTTTTTGGTTAGGTATAGTAACTAGCCAATGTTCATTGGCATCATCCAGATGTGTATATCCCAACTATTTGGGATCAACTACATGAATCTTATCCCTCAATTGAGCCCTATCCAATACAATGTCAGTAGTAACTTTCAAACTAACTAAATCATCTTTTTTACATCAACAGATTTTTTTTTTTTTTTTTGCTCTCCCTCTACATGATAAGACATTTCACTTTAATAAATTCAATTCTTAAAATTATAGAATCTATTAGTATCTTTGGACATGTTCATACTATCTCAATTTATTTTCTTTAATTTTATCATTTGTTAGAGCTACACCAATTACACTCAGAAAAATAATTGTTCTTTATCCTTCCTCACAACTCCAAGCATCAATATTAGCATTCTCATATCTACCATATTAACTTCATACATGTCACCTAGACACCCAACACCTCCAATCTGTAAAATATGATGGATCCTACAAGTCTTGAAAAAATTCCTTTCGGCTGAAAGGAGGCACAATGACAACACAAACCACCAAAACTTCCACTCATTTTGATGGTCCATTCTATTAATTGTATCTTAATTAATGTTCACTTCTTATCAAATGATAGGTTGTTACTGTGATTTTATTGTTGGTGCAATTAGCTCCTCATCGAGGTTAATGATGGTATGGATTGCATTTTGATATTTAAGCAATGTGTTTGTTGTTAAGAGATGTTTGGGAAATTATTGGAAAGATTGTCGGTACAATCAGCCCTTGTTCAAAATTGACAATTATATGTATATTTTTGTTAGTTGAGTCGAGTAGGTCAATTAAGACTATATACTTGGCAGTGGAAATCCAAGTAAGTCAATGAGACTAGATACTTAGCACTAGAAGTTCAGGTAGATTAGTGAGAACCGAATACTTAGTAGTGGAAGTCCTAGTAAGTCAATAGTGACTGTATGTTAAGCAATGAAAGTCCCGAAAGCATAAAAGCTTCTTGGCAATGGTGAAGTCCTAGAGATGAGGAGTCTCTTGGCAACCATGTTAGGTAATATGATAATTGGAAAAGTGTCAAAGACAACCATGAGGACTTCTACAACCACACTACACTGAAAGGTTCTTAAAGTTGAACAAGATAGAACACGTTATTTTCTTAATGAAATTTATATCATACCAGAAAAATAGAGCAAACTAGTTTGCTAAGAATCCATCCCACAACAAAAAATTGATGCTACATAGCAAGTTCATATTCCCACATTCCAAGGAAAAAAAACAAAGACAATTCGAACATTAACTTCAAGAATATCAAATAACACAATATTAAGATTAGAAATTTTGATCCCAAGCATGATTATGCATTACTAATTAGACATCAAATGACACACCTTTAGGCTGATTGAAAATTTTGAACTATGAGTTTGGTAATTGATGCAAGAAATTGGAAGAAGACTGCATAAGATCACTATGAGTTCCTGCAGGAAAAGCCAAAAGAAACCAAACTCATATTTTATCATGAAAAATAGGAAAAGGAAAGTAGAAACAGAATTTATTATTGCAATAAACCCAAATATGCATATCATGGCATATCCTACTCTATAACAGAAACAACAAGAAACAATTGTGAAATCTCAACTATCTGAAGTGCTCTTAAATCACTGCTAACAATATTGAGTAGAAGGTGGGGAGAAAGAGAGTGAGAGAAAAGGGAGAAGGCAGCTTTTAGGAGTGAGGTGGAGGACAAGATAGTTGGTGGGAGGAAGGGGAAGTGGGAAGAAATAGAGAAGTGGGAGGGTTCATCTGAGTATGAGGAGATGGTGAATGGTGGGAAAGAGAGGAAGTGGCAGTGAAGAATGAAGAGGGATGAGAATATACACAGTTGGGTCACATGCAAATTAGGAGGAGGTTGCCATAATATATGTGCACATCATGGATCACCATACTCATTTATGTGGGACTATGGGCATGGAGCATTTTAATTTTGCCTCAGATTCTCTGTTAGAAGGGGCTATTTTTCTGATCATTATAAGATTATTTAAAACAGGATGTCTAACACAAAGGATAAATCTAAATAAAAAAATCAAGCTAAGTTTTACTTCATAGAATATCAGTACAAGGTCTTGCAAAATCATTATGAATCCTTATGTAAGGCGTGCCTCAAAATCAAGTAGAGGAGGGCCACTCTCAGACAGGAGGCAAGCAGTGAGAAGATTGTGCAGACTCTGTGTAGCAAGAAAAGCAATCTCTTGATCTTTTCTGTACCTGTATAAAATAAACATATAGTAATCATATCTCATGTTGTGGCATAATTCTGCAAAACACCAAAAAGAGAACTATCGTATAATACAAATTACACACAAGTCCAAGATTGTAGGAATAAGCCTAGGCAACCCTGCCTTCAACTGTGAATGAGTAATAAGACCAACCATCTGCCCTAAAGCATCTACTGCACAAAGTCGTACCTGTGCCAAGAGATTCAAAGGTTAAAAACCGAATAGAAAGACTGTTTTGCCCTATTAAATTGTTGAGTCATAGAGTATTGTTATAAAATTACAAACTCTCAAGAACTAAAGAATACACTATATCCACTGAACTTCTGGTGTTTGTTTGAAGTGTGCACTTTATGAATATCTATATACAAATGAATACTTAGAATTAAGATATTATATTCAACAGTTACCTTTAGATCTCGTGAACTAGCCCAAACTCTCAACAGTAGTTCAAAAACAGAGTTCATAAAAGACCTGAAGTACATTAAAATGTCAGGCTGAAAACTGCATCTAATGACTAACAAAATGGTAGGGAAATGAGAAGTGTACATGACATCAGTATCAAGAAGTGGGTCAGAAGGAAAATCCCTAATATATTGCCAAGCTGCCTGACACCAACATTTGAATGCTAGAACCAAAAAAGAAAGAACAACCATAAAGTAATCGAGATTGATCAGTTACGACAAGAAACTCATTTTAGTATGCATGGTATCAAAAATAACTTAAGGATTACATACCATTTGCGAAAACTGGTCGTTGGGCATCCCGCACACTTCCAAGAATAGGTAATATACGTAGAAAAACGTCTTTCAAATGTGGAGAGAATTTCAGAGCTTCCCACGTGAAAAAAATACAGAAATAAAATTTTTTGAAAATATATAGACACCAAAAATACATGTAGGGGGAAGGAAAAAGTTAAAGCACAAAGAAGATGCTGTACACCTTCAACAGTAGCAAAGTCTGCAAGTATCTGAACCATGGACTGCAAAGCTATATTGGATCCAGATAAATGAAGAAAAACTTCCTCCATCATCTACAATAAAATATCAACAAATAAAAAGAAGTAAACACTACCCTTTAAACTATAAAATCGTATAAAATTCTAACTATTAAGCTTGAAGAATAATCATATCAGTCTTATTCTATGAGCACAGAAGTCCAGAACTAATAATCAGTCAACTAACCTTAGTTCAATCTAATTAAGGTTAACAATTAAAATCCACATGTATGCCTATAAGGCAATAACTATGTATTCAAACACGGGTGAGATCAAGGTTTAAAATCTCAATCTATGCCGAAATTTTAATCCCGGATCGGAATGATACGGTTTCGGTATCGTATCGTGTCATGCCGATAAAATTTCAGTATTTTTTAAATATAAATATAAATGTATATTAATACTGATTATTAAATATGTTTTATATTTTAAGATGTTGAATTTATATTTTAATATTTTCTCATAAGATAATGCCTATTAAATTTTTATAAAAAATATTTTAAAAAATAAATAATTCTTAAAATTTAAAACTAAATTTAAAATTATAAAAATAATTACAAAATTATTTGAAAATTTTAAATTATTTATTTATGTATTTGTGAATTTTTAATTTTAAAAAAATTATTTGAAATGTTTAAGAATTATTTTTTTTTTAATTATTTTATATTTATGTTTAATTTTAAAATTATTTAAAAATTTTAAAATTATTTTATAAAATATTTATTAAAATTTAAAATTCTTTTAAAAATTGAAATAATTTTTAATATTTTCTAATTATTATTAATAATAGTTTATTTATAAAAATATATATTTTAAAAATAAAAAATTAAATAAATAAAAAAATTACGGTTGCGGTGTCCCACGGAGACTATCACTACATCGCGATCCTTGCGGAGGATTTTAAGAATATATAATATTTATTATAATTTTTTTGAATTTTAAATTAATTTTTATATATTTTAATGGGATAATTTAATTAGGATTTTAAAAATATATTTGATTATTTATTTAAATTAGAGATAATCATTAAAAAATAAAAACATAAATAAATAAATAAATAAAAATTTTATTATATATTTTAAAAATTAAAATAAATAAAATATTTAATTAATTATATAATTTTATTAGGATTTAAATAAGCCTCTTTAAATTATCCCCCAAGAATTGTTTTAATTAAAAAACTTACATGTCATGGTAGTCGCGACCCCAAGCTGCGGTGTCGCGTGGGCTCTCTGGCGCGGCACCTCCTACGCGGCCGCGGGCGTCATGCCGCCCCTGCACGGCCACAGGCATCACGCCGCTCTTGAACGGGCATCGTGTCGCACCACCCCATGCACGACTGCGGGTGTCATGGCCCCCCTCCCGCACAGCCACGGGAGTTGTGACGCCCCTCCGGAGCAGTCGTGGGCATTGCGGCTACCATTGGGACTGGTGTCGGGTTCGTGCCGGCATCAGTCGGTGGGCAGAACGAGATGTTTCGTCAGTTTCGACACGAAATCTCAATCCCTGGGTGAGATTGTCTAGTATCAACTTGGCATGACCCAAACACTCAGGCCAAAAAGTTTAGCTGCCTAGTTGGAGTTTTCTCTATGCCAATTACTCCACGATGATCCCCTCATAACATTATTGGGTTAAGATAGTGGTATTTTAGAAGAAGCTCAAAGACATTGGATATCATTCTCTATTTTACCCCCACAACCTTTCCCCTAAATTCCCATCTATAAATAATCAATATCTCCTTGGTATAGAATAATAGATAGATCCAAGAATCTTCTGCCCATCCTATTCAAGCAAGCAAAGTTTGAAGTATGCAATGTAGTCAACCGACTACAAAGTGATACTATGTGGTAAATAGTGGAATCACTGGGGTGAAGAGAAGAGCTCCAATTTTGAGGAGGTAATTTCTCTCCAAATCTCATCCACATTAAGCACAGGTGATCACCTATTGTAATGAGATTGGGAGTTTTTTCATGATCTACAAAAATGACTTTAGGCATTTTGACAATGGTTGTGAGCACTCTAAAGCAATTTGCAAGTTTTGGAACATTCAGCAAGGCTGCAAGCAATGAATGCTAGTGGATTTCGGCAAGTCACCCACATGCAGTAGGGTCATGATGTCGAGGAAAGGCTCAACAAACATGTCATAGCATTCGACGAGGTTTAGTTGCCAACATCAAGGCATAGACAAGCAAAGTTTCGATTAGGCTAGGCAAGTAGCATTGCAATGGGTCTCAAAGGGCAAATCATGGCATTTGACAAGGCTCAGTGGGTGGCATCAAGGTAGGTCTCAGCAAGCAATGTCCCGATATGGCTTGATAAACTATGCCGTGGTGAGGCTTGATGGGAAACATCGTGATGGGACTTAGTGGATGGCATCACAACTAGTGGAGTCAACCTCAAAGGAGACAAGGATACCCACATCTCTTTACGCGTCCCGTCCCGTTAACAAAGACCATGAATCACTCCACCTCACCACACCCTTTCCTCTCCATCGTAACCTTAAACAATATTTATATTAGTACAAATGCTCAATATACATAATGAACTGCATAACTAATGTAGAAGAGTGTGTGTTTGGGGTGGAGGGTGGGAGTATGTGTGTACATATGTATATATACACGTGCTTTAATAATGTTGTAATAATCTACACTTAACAAATGTGTTTTAATTAACAATTAAAAGTTAATCACACTAAAAACATGGTTGACTTAAGTGTTTTGCAATCGCATGAACTAATCCTCAATATAAGCAGAAAAATCATCATTTTTTTTAGGATAAAACAACTAATATTCATATTGTTAATTTGGTAAGCTTCAACCAAATTATTTGAATGTTCTAGTATATGGGTCTTTGCATATGCAATTGACTTTGGTGCATATGGGAGTCGACCATTTAGTCCTCCAAATAAAGCCAACTGCATATCAGGGACAAAATATGTTTATATGCAATATATTCCCCTTACCCTTGTGCAATCCTTTGGAACAATCCTAATAGTTAAGAATAAACTGTTAATAGATGTGCAATCCAAGATAGACTTAAATAACCAAAGTTGGCTAATCTGAATCATTACAAAAAGCTTGACATACAACAATTAACTTGTTTAGCTCAACCACTTGCCCAAAATGTGGTTCAAATTAATTTAGTTGATGATAGTTCTGATGTGGAACTCCACCCGTACCAGTCATGGACGGTCTCAAGCCCGGATAAAAGAGGAGGGTTGCGTTATGTTGCCAGCCAGCATTAAAACTATGGCAAATATTCGATGAATAGATCCATTAAACTATTGTGCTAATGCTAGGTTGTTCCTCAGAAGGAACGTGTTGCAGGGTCCGACTATAATTCTCGACAAGGACCGCTACATCTCTAGAACTCGAATATAGTGTTAAATATATAAGAGTTCGCATTACAGGGTACGACTGTAACGTATCAACAAGGACTACTACATCTCCATGAGAACTTGAGTGTAGAACAAATATAATAGAAAAACTAATAATCATAGATTTAAAACATGGAACATAGGAACTCTCACTGATAAATCAATGGAGGTAGTAGATACGATGATTAGACGAAGAATTAGTATTTTTTATGTACAAGAGACAAAATAGGTAGGCAAGAAAGCAAAACTGATAGAGAACTCGAGTTTTAAGTTATGGCACACAAGAAAGAGTAAAGCAAGAAATGGAATGGGTATTGTTGTAGATAGTTCATTAAAGGATAAAGTTGTAGGAGTATTGTTGTAGATAGTTCATTAAAGGATGAAGTTGTAGGAGTAGTTAGAAAAGGGAATAGAATTATAGCCCTTAAGATAAGAGTGACGAAAGAAACTATAAACATAATTAGCGTATATACACCGTAAGTAGGATTAGATGAAGCTACCAAATTAAGCTTTGGGATGATTTAAATGAAATATTACAAAATATTTCGCCAAATGAAATGATTTTAATAGGAGATGATCTAAATGGGCATGTAGAAGTGAAAAATGAGGAATATGAGAGAGTACATGGGGCTATGGGTTTGGAACGAGAAATGAGGAAAGGAAAACTATATTAGATTTTGTGATAGCATATGACCTTATATTAGCTAATATGTTTTTTAAAAAAAGAGAAGAACATTTAGTCACATTCAAAAGTGAGAATAATAAATCGCAAATTGACTTTCTTATGGTTAGGAAAAAAGATAGAGAGATTTGTAAAGATTGCAAGGTCATCTCTGGATAAAGCTTAACTACCCAACATAGGTTAGTAATGTTGGATATACGCCTCAAACATAGTATCAATAGAAAAAATATATATACGACTTCTAAAATTAAGTGGTGGAAGTTAAAGGATGGGAAGCAAAATATAATTAAGGAGAAGCTAGGAGTACAAGCATTAGGTGAAATATACGGTGATTCTAATATGACATGGGATAAGATGGTATCAAAGTTGAAAATAATAGCTAAAAGTGTACTCGGTGAGTTAAAGAAACGTGATGATTCTAATATGGCATGAGATAAGATGATATCAAAGTTGAAAATAGTAGCTAAGAGTGTCCTCGGTGAGTCAAAGAAACATGCACCAGTAAGGAATCTTGGTGGTGAAATAAGAAAATACAAGAGAAAGTGAAGGAAAAACGAATAGCTTATAAGAAATTATATATTTGTAAGAACAAGGAAAACTTTAAAAAAAAATATAATAGCCAAGAAAGAAACTAAGAGAGTAGTGAATGAAGCAAAGAATGAAACTTTTGAACGATTATATCAAAAATTGGATACAAAAGAAGGGGAAAGAGACATTTATAGAATTGCTAAAGTGAAAGAAAGGAAGGCAAGAGATCTTATGCAAATAAAATGTATTAAAGATTAATTTAACAAGGTACTAATAAACAATGGAGAAATAAAAGAGCAGTGGAAGAGGTATTTTCATCAACTTTTTAATGAAGGTTTAGGTGACCAACTTAACTTAAGTAATTTAAATAGGTAAAATGAGCATATAAATTTAAATTTGCATTGTAAAATTCAAACTTCAGAACAAGCTTTAAATGGGATACACAATAGAAAAGTCATTGGATCATATGATATTCCGATAGAGGTATGGAAATGCCTACGGAAACAAGATATTAAATGGTTTACAAAATTATTTAAAATGATATTAAAAACGAAAAAAATGTCTAATCAATGGAGTATAAGTACTCTAGTTTCCTTTATAAGAACAAGGGAGATGTCCAAAATTATACAAACTATAGAGGTATTAAACTAATGAGTCATACCATGAAACTTTGGGAAAAAGTAATAGAAAAAAGATTATATATCTTCTTAGACAATTAATTGAAAAATATCTGGAGCACAAACAAGATCTACACATGGTATTCATTGACTTAGAAAAAACTTATGATAGAGTCCCAGAGAAATTATATGGAGAATTCTAGAAAAGAAAGATGTTAGCGTAACATATATTGAACTAATTAAGGATATGTACGAGCATATAATGACTAGAGTAAAGACTTCAAACAAAGTAACTGAAGCATTTTCAATAAAGATAAGATTACATTAAGGATCAACTCTAAGTCCCTATCTTTTTACACTAATTATGGACAAACTCACTACATACATTCAAGACACAATACCATAGTGCATGTTGTTTGCAGATAATATTGTTTTGGTAGATGAAACATGTGAGGGAGTAAATGCTAAACTAGAATCTTAGCGGGAAACACTAGAAGGGAAAGGTTTTAGACTTAGTAAAATAAAAACAGAATATATGGAATTTAAGTTTAGCAATATTAGACATAATGAGACAATTGTTAAGATAGGAGATAACGAGTTGTCCAGAACCGAGAGCTTTAGTTATTTAGGATCATTTTTGCAAAATGATGGAGGGATTGAGAGAGATGTCTTATATAGAATATAAGCAGGATGATTGAAATGGAGGAGAGAGTCGGATATTTTATATGACCGTAAAGTATCTCTAAAACTTAAAGGAAAATTCTACAAAATCGCAGTTAGACCTACTATTTTATATGGAGCTGAATGTTAGGCTATGAATTGAGCACATGAGCAAAAGATGAGAGTTGCAAAGATGAGGATGTTAAGGTGGATGTGTGGACATACAAGAATGGACAGAATAAGACATGAGAGCATTGAGAGAAAGTCGAAGTTGTATCTATTGAGGGAAAACTCCAAGAGACATGTTTAAGATGGTACGGGCATGTACTTAGATGACCAATAAATGCTCCAGCTAGGCGATGCAAACGAGGAAGAGAGACCAAAATAGACTTGGTTAACAATAAAAAAATAAGATAAAATTTATTTAAGTATAGATAATGACATAGTAGGAGATAGAGCTCAATGACGTAAAAGAATCTATATAGCCGACCCCATCTGGTGGGATAAAACTCGATTGTTGTTGTATAATTCTAATGTGGACGCCTTTGTTGGGCACCACTATAGTCGGAAGCAAATTGCATGATTTGCCACTACCTAATTTAGCTATTGGTATAGTGGAAATAAATAATAGCCTAATTAGCAATTGCTATAGTGGAAACAAATAATGACCTAATTAGCTTTCTGTTTTTAATTCCTTGTTTCTGTTTGATTTCTTGTTCCCTTTGTAGGTTGGTCTTTCCTATTTCTGAGTCGTTTCATGTTTGACTCCCTATAGAAGGAGTATTATTATTAATAAAGAGGGGAAGAGAAAAATTGAGTAGTGGGCTCTATCAAGGACGAGTCCCTTTTCCCCCTTGTGTGTGTTTCTATGACCAAGTCCGAAATCGGATCTCAACCAGTGACTCGATCCTGCACGAGGGACCATAACAACTTGGTATCAGAGACGATCATGGGTGGCATGAATCCTATTGCATCCAAACTTGATGGCTTCACGGAGAGATTGACCTCGTACCAACAAGTTTTCATGGAGTGGATCACCTCCCGCCAGCGAGGACTAGAGGAGCAGATGGTCGAGTTGTCCGGTATGATTCAAGAGGCAAGACGATGGCTGGTGCTTGCCACAAACAGCCTACCAACATAGAGTGTGGCCCTTCCAAAGCTTCAGAGGCCAGACCTGAACCACCAATCAGCAGCACTATGGTTCGGCGGTACTTGAAGATGGAGTTCCCTACCTATTCTAGACAGTGTTGAGAAAACCGGGACCGGACCGGCTGGTCCGACCGGTCGAACCGCGGACCGGTCCTTGATCCGGTCCGATCAACCATCAAAGCCGAAAAAATAAAAAAACCGGTCAAAACCTCTCAAATCCGGTCAAAACCGCCGGTTCAACCAGGATAGCATGATTTTTAATTATTGAAGCATGATATATATATATATATATATATATATATATATATATATAATGGTTGAACAACCGGTTCAACTGGTCGAACCTCAAAACGGCTCCGCGATACTCAAAGATGGAGTTCCCCACCTATTCTGAAGAAGGGGATCCGCTGAGCTGGGTTAAAAGGTGCGAAAAATTCTTTACCAACCAAAGGACCACAGAGGCTAACAAGGTTGGCCTTGCTGCCTTCCACTTGGTAGGGGAAGCCCAACTTTGGTTTGATCAGGTAGAGCAAGAAGAGCCAGAGATGACTTGGAAGCAATTTAGAGACCACTGTCATATCCGCTTTGGCCCGTCCCTAAGCAACAACCCGTTGGGAGAGCTAGCAAATCTGAAGCAGACAGGCTCTGTAGAAGACTACCAGCGCCAATTTCAATCTCACCTCGCTCGGACCTCGGACCTCCGACCACAACAAGAAGTTGACTTATTCACTGCAGGGCTAGT
Organism: Zingiber officinale; assembly: GCF_018446385.1. NCBI lineage: Eukaryota > Viridiplantae > Streptophyta > Magnoliopsida > Zingiberales > Zingiberaceae > Zingiber > Zingiber officinale. The sequence continues at coordinate 91,449,256 of NC_056002.1, read as the reverse complement.
CGAAGATCTCCGTATCGACATCGAATTGCAGAAGCCTGAAAACCTAGGCATTGCAATGAATATGGCCAGAGCACTAGAACGGAAGCAGTGGTTCCATCAAGGTGGGGGGCTGTTGCGCACGAATTGGGACGGGACCATAACCAAGCTTAACACCAACAGTGGAGGCCCTCCTTTGGCGAAGACCAGGACCCCGGCATCAGCAAGGAGACTCCACCTGTTTCATTTTTCAAGCGTCCGACTCGCGTCGAGATGGTAGAACGGAGAGCCAAGGGCCTTTGTTTTAACTGTGATGAATCCTACTCCACGGGTCACAAGTGTAAACACCTGTTTTGGATTGAAGTGCCTGATGATGACAGAGAAGGTGAGGAAGAGGGGGAAGTGAATTCAGAAATTTCCCTACATACTATCAGTGGCGTTATACCCCGCATTCGAGCTTGTCTTAGCCCTGGTGGACTCAAGAAGCACACACAATTTCGTGTGTGAAGGGCCAGTGTCAGACATAAACGTGGAGATTCGGAAGCAACCTGGCTTGAATGTATGTGTGGCCAATGGGGAGCGCATGCCGAGTTTACGCCTCTGCAAGTCTTTACCCTTATAGGTAGGCGAAGATACTTTCTCTATTGATCTCTACATGCTTTCGTTGGAAGGGTTTGAGATGGTTTTGGGAGTTAAATGACTATGCACCTGGCCCTATTATATGGGACTTCCATATCCTTACGATGAAGTTTACCCTGGCGAGCAAGGAGGTCCTTTGGCATGGTCACCCTCTAGAATCGAAACCATGCACGGCCATGATACGAAGCGAGGAATCCATGGGGGACAAACTGGAGTCATTGCTTGTGGATTACAATGACTTATTTCAGGAACTTGCGAGCCTCCCCCAACCCCGAAGTTGTGATCACCTCATCACACTCTTGCAGAGGTCCTCCCTAGTGGTGGTGCGCCCTTACCGTTACCCGCAACTTGAAAAGGATGAGATCGAACGACAATGTGCCTAGATGCTCACGCAAAGGTATCATCCGCCCTAGTAGGTCCCCTTTTACTTCGCCAATCCTCCCGATGAAAAAACATGACGACTCATGGCATTTCTGTATCAACTATCGCAAGCTCAACAACCGAGAAGTTAAAGACAAGTCTCTCATTCCAGTAGTGGAGTTACTTGATGAGCTCCATGGGGCGGATGGACCTAGTGGCATCGAGAAGACAGCTTTCCATACCCACCATGGTCATTTTGAGTTCTTGGTCATGTCATTCGGCCTCACCAACACCCTGTCAACCTTTCAAGGGCTGATAAATGAAGTCTTCCAGCCCTACCTCTGTAAGTTCGTTCTAGTTTTCTTTGATAACATTCTAATTTACAGCCCTACGGGGGAATACACTTGGAGCATTGCCGGTTTGTCTTTGATTAGTTAAGGGCTAACCTATTATTTTTGAAGAAGTCCAAGTGTTCCTTTGGTCAGTCTCAGGTGGCCTACTTCGGTCATGTTATCCATTCCAAAGGGGTAGAGGTGGATCGCAGCAAAATCTAGGCAATTGAGGACTACCGCAAATTCATCCAGAGTACGGGCAGATCACAACCCCTCTCACTAGTCTTCTCAAGAAGAATGCCTTCTAATGGCCCCAAGAGGTTGAAGGGAGTTTGGGCAATTGAAGAAGTCAAACATCGTGCTGAGTTTGCATAATTTTGTTGAAGAGTTTGTAGTGGAGTGTGACGCTTCAAGGAGTGGAATTGGAGCAGTTCTTCAACAACTAGGGCACCCCATTTCATTCTTCAGTCGAAAAATAGCAGAGCATCATCTCAAATTAGCAGCATATGAACGAGAACTCATTGGTTTGGCCAAAGCCGTTATCCATTGGAGGTCGTACCTGTGGGGTCACCACTTTCTGATACGAACAGACCATTATAGTTTGAAGTACTTGTTGGAGCAGCGCATCACCACATCACCCTAACAACATTGGATTAGCAAGCTGATGTGCTTCAACTTCCGGGTGGAATTTAAGGCGGGTCATTTAAATCGTGCCACAGACACCTCTCCTGATGTCCGAGGAGGATATGATAATGGTGAACTCTAATCCGAAGTTGTCCAGGTTACTAGGTAGAGTTCAACGTGGAGAGGAGGGGCCCGAATGGGAAGCTCGGGACGGCTTGATCTTCTACAAGGGTTGGGTGTTCCTTCCTGGCAAGTTGTCGCTGCTCCCACCGTGCTCAAGGTTTTTAATGAGGTAGGGCATGAGGGGACACAGAAGACATTACACCGCCTTCGTGTTGATTTCTATTGGCTAGGTATGGAGCATGATATTTGACTTTTGTGCGGCAATGTGTTACCTGCCAGTGCAACAAATGGCAGAACTTGCGACCGACAGGTCTGCTTCAACCTCTCTCCATTCCCGAACAAGAATGGGCAAACATCTCCATAGACTTCATCAAGGGTCTTCCGAAGGTGAAGGGTAAATCAGTCTTATTCGTAGTAGTGGACCGTTTATCCAAGTATGCTCACTTCGTTCCCCTAGCCCATCCATATACGGCCATCTCAGTTGCTGCGTTCTTCTTTACTAAGGTCTTCCGCCTCCACGAAATGCCTGAGTCCATTGTGTCTGATCGCGACAAGATTTTTCTTAGCTCTTTTTGGCGGAAGTTGTTCCGACTTTGTGGAACAAAGCTAGCCTTCTTTTCATCCTATCACCCACAGTTTTATGGACAAATGGAGGTGGTTAACCACACCATTGAAACGTATCTGCACTGCCTTGGTAGGGACCAACCACGAAAATGGCTTGAGTGACTTCCATGGGCTGAGTATTGCTACAACACGTAATTCCATACCACTTTGAGCGTCACACCATTTCAGCTAGTGTATGGTTGTGAGCCCCCTCACCTTCTATCCTATTCTAGGGGCTCTACATGTGTTGCTGCAGTGGATCGCGCCTTGATGGAAAGAGATGAGATGCTTCAGGTGGCACAAACGCACTTACAGCAATCCCAGCAGCTGGCCAAATTGGTTTTTGACTCCTCTCGCCGTGATTTGAGCTTTGCATCTGCCTACGCTACAACCGTATCACCAACTCTCGGTGGCTCGCCAGCATCACCACAAGTTGCTTCCCAAGTACTTCGGTTCATTCCAAGTAGTGGCACGCATCATATCTCCTGTTTACAAACTCGACTTACCGTAGGCAGCCGCATCCATGATGTTTTTCACGTTTCTTCGCTGAAGCCATGTAAGGGCTCCCCACCGCATAGTGCGAGAACCTTACTTGGTATGTTATGGCCAGGCTTTACCTGTTCCCTAGGCCATTCTGCGCAGCCGTCTCAACAGAGGTACACGGGAGTTCTTAGTGCATTGGGCGGATTCCTCCATTGAAGACGCTACTTGGGAATCAACGGGGCAATTCCTCTCCGCATACCCTGCTTTCGAACTTGAGGACAAGCTCATAGGAGGACTGCTTAATTTAGCTATTGCTATAGTGGAAATAAATAATGGCCTAATTAGCTATTGCTATAGTAAAAACAAATAATGACCTAATTAGCTTTCTATTTTTATTGCTTGTTCCCTTTGTGGGTTGGTCTTTCCTATTTTTTCCTATTTATGAGTCATTTCATGTTTGGCTCCCTATATAAGGAGTATTATTATTAATAATAATAAAGAGGGGAAGAGAAAAATTGAGTAGTGGGTTCTGTCAAGGACGAGTCTCTTTTTCCCCTTGTGTGGGTTTGTATAACCAAGTCTGATACTGGATCTCGACCTACTCGATCCTACACTAGGGACCGTAACAAGTTCATCTAAACTGGTAAAAACCTTTATTAGTCACAACCCTCCATGAAAGACTAAACTAGGATGACATAAAATAGAACTATCGTAATCTTCCATGGATGCCATGCATACAAACAAAAAAAGATTAAACTAATTTATTAATACTCAATCTTACAAAAAAAATACCAATTTAGGCACATGTGATCCAATTGAAACAAGTAGAGTAGCTGCCGCCCTTTGCCAATCAGCATTGAAATCCTGTCATTAAGTATGGCAAAAAAAAAAAAGATAAAATAACCAAAAGTAGAAAAAAAATGCTGCAATTTTAACTTGCTACTTTAGTTATCATCTTTATCGTTGCACTCAAAAAAGGTCTTCCACACTCCTATAGTCATGCATAGAAAGGAAAATACTGCTGTGACTGTGATTCACTGAGAAATGATTACAGAATCCATAATCGTATCCTTGTCCAAGATAATCTATTGTTATTAATCATCAAAATTTTAAACTCACATACCTTGAGTATCTAACAAGCATTAAGCTCCATCTGGGAATGAAATCTTCCCAGATGAAACAAGATGCCATTGCAAATGCAAAATGTTATCATCGGCTATTTGATATAAGCAACAACAACCTATCCCAAGCCTCATCATGCTTCTTATCCTTCATCTTCTTTAAGCTCTTCTAATCTTTTTACATCATCACAATATCAAATAAATCATTATCCAAACAAATTGCACTGTTTGTTTTCTGAAAAAAAAAAAGTTGATATCTAGTGATTTCTCTACAAACAATCATTCACCAGGACAGGCTCAGAGTTCTTTTAAAACATGTTAGAATCAAGAGCTGCCTTCAGTATACTGTACATGATTTTTTAGGATGCTAACATTAAAAATCTGTGTGCCTCCTTTTATTCATAGAACTTACAGAATGTGTCATGCCAGATCTAACAAATAAGGAGCCATAAGAACTAAAGATATGCAATTTTCAGATGGAGGATCTTGAAGCAAGAGCTCGAAGATAGAACAGGAGAGACCCTAGCCTCAAAGAGAAGGAAACCAATAAAAAATGACCAATTTTAGCCTCAATATTTTAATTGTTAGACTGCAATTTGCCAACACTAATGAACTACCTATTGCTTATGTCAACTTTTGATGTTTGAGTTCCTTTCACAAAACTACCACAATACAAACAACTAAAAAACTAGAATGCAACCTACAAAAATAGCATACTCGTCAACCATCCTTCATACGGTTTCAGTGTGCAAGAATACAATAAAATCTAAACAGATCTCCTTAACCACAAGAGACTTTGCATTGCCTAATTTATCAGAATAATCAAAATAAAGCAAATATTCATTATGGTTAAAATTGACTTGGATTGAGCTGAACTTAGATTATAATTTGACTAGACTTGTTAGGCACATGCTAACAAGGAGGAGAGTAGGCAAAACATTGAATTGAGCAGTCAAAAGGGGTTGATTTCAATGGTTCAAATTGAATTAATTGAGCTAAAATCCGAATCAATGGAAATTTTGTGGTTGAAGATAGGATCTAAGGTTTCTTTTCCTGAGCTAGAATCGTGTTATTGATTTGGTTTGAATTGATTGACTCTCAAGTGTTGTGAAAATTTCCAATTTGTCATATTGAGTCATAATGTGTGTTTATTATACTTTTATGTGTATAATATAGTATTTTAATGGAGAAGATTCAACATTGCATTATATGAGTTAGAATTGTGTCAGATAGACAAATCATGTGAGGAATGATGACACCATGTTTTGAGGAAGGATGAGAAGCAAATGAGATTTTAACTTAAGGAAAGTATATCAGGCTCAGCATGGATTGAATAAATTTTCAGGGTATGGCAAGTAGTGTTTGATTTATGGTAGGGATAAAAATTTTCATTGTTCAGACATCAGTTATGTTGAAATTTCTTTTTCCCAAGTTTATAGGCTCTAGTTGCTCTCTTCTACTTAGTGGCTCATTGTGATCTTTGGTATTCTTCGTTCATTTTTCTTTTATATTAGATTTATAAGTGGAAAATGCACAAAGATTTAATGTTGAGTGTAAATGGATGTTGATTTGTATGTTCTTTATATCTATTGACTTAGAATTGGGATTTACCGCTTGTTTTTTGGTCAAACTGTACCAGCCTTTTCACATTTAATCGTGATTAATGTTGCCACAGAACTTGTTATTAGTTGAGGTTACCTTAGTAGTTCTGTGTCAGTACACCTGTTGTAGTTTGGTGTCATATCCGTGTTGATATTCTTGTTAATGCACTTTTACTTATAGACATGATTGAACTAATGAACACACCTTTACACTTTCCTCCTTAAGATTTTTGTGCTAATTTGTAAGGTTACCAATTACCTCCAATTTCAATAGTGTATGTAACGCTGGTTGCACTAAATTTTGAGGATTATTGTGATTGCACAGGAAAAAATACTCACTTCATCAGATTACATGTTTATATGATATATGTATGGTTGATGAACTCCAGACGGAGGCTTACGACACTCAAGACTGCTGTGTTAGAAGAACAATTAAACAAAAAGCACCTATTAGCGCTTATGGATATCCGTACCTTAGAGGTGATGATCTCTGAGGTAGCTATCTTTGCAAGTTTAAGCATATAAGTGGAATCAACATCCTTCGGATCCATTGCCCGAACAGCACACGCCATTACGAGAAATACTCCCGCCATATTACCAAAACGCTACCCATCAAACAAAATTCTAACCAATTCAACGCACGTGACAAAAAAAAAATAGATAAAAGCGAGAGCCACTTACCCGGCGCCCTCCTTTTGAGATTGAGACACAGCAATCGATCACTAAAATAGAATTCCTGGACAGCAAAGCCTATCAGATTCGAAAAACAGACCACGGAAAAGGGATCTAGCAGTAAAACAAACGAGGAAGGTCGAATCATTACAAAGGGGCGATCTCTTTGAGAGAGGCTAGAGATGATTCTCTCACGACCGGCGATTCGTCGGCCAATGACGAAACCAGCACCTGCACGGCCTCTGTCAGAAGACGTTGAAAAGGGTTCAGAGATCAATCGACGGTAAGGGAGAAAAAAAACTAGTGAAATTGAGGACGAGAATTATCTTACCAAGCGCAGGTAGAGAGGCGGAGGAGGACGCCATGTACCGTGGCGGAGGAATTGGCGAAGCAACCGAAATCGGAGAAGAACTACGAGTGCAGGAAAGGAAATAATAACTAGAAGCCAATAAATACAAGCGGTGAGTGGTGCCACCACGGCGCATTCGATAAGCAATTTTAAAAGATAAATAATTCAGTCCTTAATCATAACTTAAATTTTACACACCGTCTCTATTTCTAAAAAAAAATTATTTTCACTCTCTAAGTAAAATACTAATTTATCTAATATTACTCATAATACTAATTTATCTAATATTGCTCATATCTATTTAGTTAAAAAAAATCTAAAAATAAATATAATTTCTTTTAAATTCAGCACATTAAATTAGAATCTAACATATTTTCTATCAAATTGAATATGACTTTTTTTCAACTTCAATTGGATAAAAAATATAATAAATTCTCCCGAGAGTCAAGGGGTAGGAGGCTAAGGAGCCGAGAGACCCAAGAGTAGAGGGCCAGGAGGCAAAGGAGCTGGGAGGCCCTTAACTTTCCTCTGGTGGAACTACCTCAATAATTTTCACTTATCTTCTCTTATCCATGTGGTGCCTACTAATCATTCCCTAGATCATAAGTCTTCCCTTCAAGTCCCGTCGAAAGAGGCGAGAGTCCGATTGATAATCAGAATGATCTCATCTATCTTGACTATTTAAGTCATGTGGCAAACCCATTGCATATTTATGAAGAGATTATGCATTAAATCCTAGCATACCTCGATCATCATGTCCTTAAATGCAATCACTCCTTTTAAGCACATCATTTGCACCATCCACCTCGATTCCTAAGCCCATAATGCACCAGTGAGCCTTCGAGGTTGCATTATATTAATGTTATATGACTCATAGTAGGGAAGACTGCGCGTCTTTTTAACATGTAATGATAGGGAAGGTTACGTTGTACATCTTTTTAACATGTAATGATTACTCTTGAATTTTTACTTGTCTCGTGTGCTTGATCCTATGTGGAAGATCTGTTCCACCCTTGCGACCACAAGGATCCAACAATCCCTATTGAATGAGCCAGGCTATATTAGGCCAGATAAGAGCATTTCTACATGCACTTGCTAATTCTTCACTCACTGTTTCTTCATCTTCTTCGTTTCCTTAGTCTTTGAGTTTTCTTCTCTTCCTAGTAAGTTGCTTCCATCCATCTTTACAAATCTTTCTTTCATCAGTTCCTTGGTAGCACATTTCATGGTCAGAGAATCTTCTTCCGCTCTTTGGTATAGATCTAGCTCTTCAAGTTTTACTGATGCTTCCCTAGATCAATTAAGAATGATTTATGGAGTTCCAACCGATCATCTATTGAGGCTTCCGAATGGCAACGATCAACCAGACCGTCCTCCTCTAGGCTTTGTAACCTTCTTTCAAAGCCATATATTGAGCGGACTACCCTTTCCTATCCCTATGTTCTTTATAGAAGTGTCATGATATTTTCACATTCCTCTATCACAGCTTGGCTCTAATTTTTTCAATATTTTGACTAGGGTAGTGATTCTTTTTTAGTTGTATCGCATTCCACTTTCTCTTCGCTTCTTTCATTTTTTTCTTTTACCGGAAGAATAAAGGATAGGGTCTTCTTCTTTTCAAGTCACTACAATAAATCTGCACAAAGACAACACCATAAAGACAACGATTTTAGGAAAAACTGTTATAAATTTAGCAAAAGACAATGATTTTTGATAAAATTGTTGTCTTTAAAGTAACAATTATCTCAAAAGAACGTTGTAACAACAGTTGGGATAACGGTTAAATAAACTGTTGTAAAAGATAATATTTTTATAACACTTGTAATAGCGATGCATAAATCGTTGCATTGTGATAATAAGACAACAGTTATAACTCGTTGTCAACGAATTTATTACCATTGTGTTTTTCTTGCCTTAAAACTCATGACAAAAATTGTGACTTGTGCGAAAAAAATTAAGTAATCATAAACAAAAAATAAAATATATGAAGGTTGTCACCTCTTAATCCGACGATGAAACCCTACCATCTCTTCACCCAACGCTGAAACCATTCCTTCCCTGTCGTCTCTTCACTTCTTTGAAGCAAATCTAGGGTTTGGAGTAGGGGAACCTATTGCGCTGAGTTATTGAAGCGATAAACACTAAGAAAGTTGGGAGGAGTTGACCTCAAGAAGCATACACCCGATGCCAAAACCACAACCCTTCCTCCCTTTCTGATTTGGAGTAATACACAGCTATGGTCACCTCTCACAAACAAAAAATAAAATATATGAAGGTTGTCGCCTCTTAATCCGACGCTGAAACCCTACCATCTCTTAACCCAACGCTGAAACCATTCCTTCCCTGTCGTCTCTTCGCTTCTTCGAAGCAAATCTAAGGTTTGGAGTAGGGGAACCTATTGCGCTGAGTTATTGAAGCGATAACACTAAGAAGGTTGGGGTATACACCCGAAGCCAAAACCACAACCTTTCCTCCCTTTCTGATTTGGACTAATACACAGCTATGGTCACCTCTCACGAGTACTTTCCTCTTCTTCTTTCCCTGTCGTCTCTCCATCAAAGCAGACATAGGGTTTAGAGCAAGGGAACTTGTTGCCCCGAATTATTAAAGTGACGGTAAACACCTTGTTTCTAACTCTCCTTCCTTTTGTATTACTTCAAATTATTTGGATTTCTCATTCTCCTCACCATTTCAATTTTGTGTATTTGAGGTTGGTTATGTGATGAAGGAGATGTTTATCTGGGATAATATCTGATTTGATCTCATTGTACTTTCTTTTTATTACAGCAGAGAGACTATTATATTGTCTGATCTTGGCCTGTTAAGTTATAGAGGGTACTGGACTTGAGTTCTTCTCGATTTATCGAAAAAACACAAGGGTGATAGCTCCATCAAGGTAATAATTGTTGCATTACTTTTTTTCCTCTTGTAATGTTATTCTCTAATTTAGTACAAAGTTTTTGTCTCATTTTTGCATTGTTCGATTGTACCACAAATGAATCAGTTTGCCCAAAATCTATGTAGTTGGTGTTTTCACATGCCACAATATAGTAATGAACTGAATTGATGAGTGGACCAACTTTTTAATGAAATTGAGAAAATTATATAGAAGGAGACTTATAAATTAGTTCATTTGTTATATTACAGTCAAAAACAAATATAAGATTTATCGTTTTCCATGTAAATATATGTTAAGATGTTACTAAATATTAAAATAGTTTATGAAGTAATTATATCTCCTGTATTTTTTTTAAGTTTTGATGTTGGTGATTAATATAATCTATTGGTGTTAGCTACAATGGATAATATTATTTATTATATTACTGCTAGTATTATAAAGGTTTATTTTGTTGCTAATTAATTTTTTTATCTACTGGAATGGATAAAGAATGGATGTGTAAGGATAGATTATTACGTAAATATGCTCTTGGAGTAGAGTCCTTCTTGCAATTTGCAATGCAAAATTCTGGTGATTTTAACGTAATATCTTATCTATGTGCCAAGTGTGGTAATCTAAGAAGGAACAATATTGATGTCATAAGGGCTCATTTAAGAAGTAATGGTATGGATTTAACATACATAGTGTAGATATGACATGGAGAAAAGCCATCATTTGCCAACTCAATGAATGATAGTGAACATGACCAACAAGGCGAACATAATTTCTTTGATGAGAAGCTGGTAGATATGGTAAATATGACATATGAATATGATGAGAATCTACATTCAATAACTTACTTCACGATGTTGAGAAATCTTTATATCCAAGATGTACAAAATTTACAAAGCTATCGGTCGTTATTAAATTATACAACTTGAAAGTCAAATATAGTTGGAGCGATAAAGGATTCACAGATATTTTTTCTTTATTTAAAGAAATGCTTCCAGATGGTAATGAATTTCCTTTATCAGTGTATGCTATAAAGAAATCCTTGGCTGCATTAGGTATGGACTATAAAAAAATTCATGCATGTCTCAATGATTGTTTCTTATATCGAAAGGAATATGTGGATTATATCAATTGCCCTACTCGTGGGATTTCAAGATGGAAGATATGCAAAAATTCCAAAGTAAATGAAGGAGTCCCTGCAAAGGTCCTATGGTACTTTCCACCGATTCTAAGACTTCAAAAAATATTTTGAAACCAAGAAACCTCTAAGGTGTTAACCTAGTATGCTGATAGTAGAGTGTGTGATGGTTATTTGCATCATCTAGTAGATTCACCCTCTTGGAAGGTAGTTGACCATAAGTGGCCAGATTTTACTTTTGAGCCAAGAAATTTGAGATTAGTCATATCTGCAGATGGAATCAATCCTCATAAATTGATGAGTTCTACGTATAGTTGTTAGCCAGTTCTACTGATCACTTATAATCTTCCTCTATTTTTGTATATGAAGAGAAAATTTATGATGCTTACTTTATTGATTTCGAGTCCTAAACAACCCGGGAATATATTGACGTTTACTTAGTGTAAAATACGGTGCCCAAATAATAATTAAATAAAAAGATTATTTGAAAAATAATCTTATTGGAATTTTAAAGGATTTTTAGAAATTTTCTGGAATTTAATTGGAGCTCATATGATGTATTTAGAGGGGATGCACTAATGGACCCGATAAAAGCCTATTTGAAATACCTAAAGGTGGGAGTTGATCAATTTGATTAACGTATAGTTGATTTGGTCAAAACCTAAGTTATAAATAAAACCTTAATCTCCTTCCTCTCTTCATCGCCGAAACACCTCCTTCTCTAAACCCCTCACGCGACCGATTCCCTTCGCGCCGAACCACCGCCGACTCCTCTCTTCCCTCTCCCTCCCGCGAGCTCCCGCAACCCAGCCGTCGGCTCTCCTCACGCGAGCACCGCAGCCGCAACAGTATCTGACCCCCATCGCCTCCACTCGCGGGTTGACCTTCGTCCAAGAGGGGGAAAGACCGAACCCTAGCTTCGATTCCCTGTTGCCATCCCTACGGGTTCCAACCGGAGAGGACGCTGTGGACACCAAGATCGGGTAAGACATTTACAGTTTTGGTTTAGATCGATTCCTCTTGATGAATCGAGCTCCGGGATAGAAGTTTTGGGAGATTTCAAGTATAGCTAAGGATGTTTGTTCTTCTTGCTACTTCGATTTGTTTTGGGGCAGCGATTGCAATGTAGCTTTGGCAATGAATCCTCAGCAACAGCTTCTTCGGTGGTGGATCAACAGTGGTACATCCGGATTTAGGTGAGTTTTAGAGGTGATTCCGTTTATACATTAGATTGCATTAGTAATGCTGGATTGTACTGGTTGATTTAGGTTACTAATTTGATTAGGGTTAATGTAAATGGAGGTTTGTGATAATGCATGGATTAGTGGGCAGATTTGTAGATTTATAGAGGACTTATTTGGAGATTTACTTGATTTATTCATTATCCATGTTAGTTGATTAGTCTTGCTACACGATTAGTCGTGAGTGGACAATTGGATGAATTATGTAGGATTGATTCATGGTGTGTTGTAGATGGTATAATGGATTGGTTCAATTAGAGTTTTTCGGTTTGGATTGGATTTAGGTAGCTAGTGGAGATATGAGGGGATTTCGTTGTAATCATATGATTTGTTGCAGGACATTGCTACGAGCCAAGTGTTCCGAAGTGGAGACAACCTAGCGCGATCGACAAATAAAGGCGGGTACTTCTTGCTTTGTTTTATTTTAGTACTTTGACCTTAGTGCATGAATTATTTTGGGATAAGGACTGTTTACCTTGACTCCACTCTTACTTTCCTGTGCTTGATACTTCCACTCAAAATCTTTGAGTTACTCGTTTTTATATCTATACAATCTCTTGTTGCTGTCCATGATCAGTAGCAGATACTAGATACCATGTTTGTATGCTTTGGCTGTTATTTATTTATATATTATGTTGAGCATGCTGGCTTCATGTAGCATAGCTGTTTCTGCTTATATATATATATATGATGACTGTTGCATTGTTTGCATCATGTCATTGCATGCATGCCGCATCCTCGGCCACTCGAGAGAGTGGTAGCTGGAGTTGATGCCGCTTGTCCTGTCGTGCCGCACTCGGCCACTCGTGTGAGTGGTAGCTGGAGTACGAGCAGTAGGGACCCCATCGCAGATGTAGCTAGTTAGCTACTATGTAACTGTCCCCTCGGCCATTTGTGTGAGTGGTAGCTGGAGTGGTGTACAGTCTGTCACTGACCCGACCTCTCGACCATACAGGGGTCATGGTGCGGAGAGGTGGGCGGGAGTGACCATCCGTGCATACGCTATTGTTATTATATTTGCTATGATTGCTGTTATCTATATATGTTGTTATTGCTTACTTACTGCTGTTGTTCACATATGCTGATATGCTTACTTGTGTTGAGATATGTTCTCGTTGTAGATGTCTAGTCATTGAAAATTGGTATATACCTTGCTTATTACCTATGTGGTTATGAGCAGTACTGTAGCAGATTAGTACCAGTTCTGACCTATTATACCTAGCCTAGGATATGGCTTCAGGTACGAGTGCTTATTTTGGTTCTATTGTAGTATCTGCTATTTCTGTATGAGACTGTATACTCTTGGCTCACTTTCTAGTTGTATTTTATGTTCATGCACTATCTTTCCTTACCCGCTGAGTTCTAATACTCACCACCCCGTAAAAATGGTTTTCTTTCGCCAGGTAGCAGTAGATGATTCATGGATGCTTGGAGAGTCCCAGCTGCCAGTCCCACGACACACTCGAGGATAGTTTCTTTTTCTGGTTTTGGTTACTAACGCAATTTATGTTTTGGTTTTGTGAACTTGGTATTGTATGCTTCGATATGGATTTTGGAGTCTAGTCTAGTGGTTGTAGGTATTTTTGTTAGTGCCATTGTTGGTCTTATGTTCATATTGTTTTGTGTTTTCCTCTTGTTTTCTTTTTGTGATTTCCGTTGCGTTTACATCCAGCCGTGTAGGCTGAGTATTTATCGTTCTGTCTTCCACTGTGTGTGTTTCTATTTTGTTCCAGTCGTTTAGGCTGATGGTTATAGATGATGGTTATGTGTTATTTCATTTTGTCCAGTGAGTTGACTGAGTATATTAAACTGCGTGTTATGTTGTTTCTATTTGTGCATATATTCCAGCCGAGTGTGGCTGAGGTATATTTTGTATGTAGTAATGCTGCAGATTGTCACCCGTACAGGGGAGATGCTGTCGAAATTTCTTCGGACAGGGACTCCTTTGGGGCGTGACAATTTAGTGGTATCAGAGCGAGGTTTACGATGGCTATTTGTTTTGTTTGTGTCCTGTATTTTCGAGTTTATCTGATACCAATTTAGTGGTATCAGAGCCCAGGTTGCGAAGCCTATTTATGTGTTTCGGATTGTGCGATTTGTTTTTCGTGTTCGGTATTTTCGAGTTAATCTGATACCAATTTAGTGGTATCAGAGCCAAGTTGCAAAGCCTATTTTTATGTTTCAGATTTTGCAATCTGTTTTTAGTGTTTTGGATTTTCGAGTTAATCTGATACCAATTTAGTGGTATCAGAGCAGTTTCGATCTTGTTTTGATTTATGATTTTTGAGTTAATCTGATACCAATTTAGTGGTATCAGAGCATGGTTCGAGTCAAATGCGTTGTTTTGTGTTTTGAGATTTCAGTTTTGTTCCGATTTATGATTTTCGGTGTTCCGATTGTTTTGTTTTGCCCTTTGTAATTTGATCCCTCGATGTGACTTTTGAGTTTTGGGACCAGGCAGCGGCAGAACATCTCCAAGATATAGGAGGTACGTTTGTATACGGTTATCATACATCGTTATTAGAACTTGGCTAGTTGATTATACCATGTGTACATGTTTAGTTGCTTATACCATATATGACATGTTGGGTCAGCCATTGCTTAGGTCCGTCAAATCTTAGTAGAGATCATGGACTACAGTTTTATGAGATTTTCCCTATCATGCCACTAGTATTACTAGTTGGGTAGTGGATAGTAAATAGCCTAGTTGGATTATGTAGCTGGAGCTATGACTTTATATTATACTTTTGCACTCTACTTGGTTCCAACAGTTGCTTATTGTCCTTTCAAGATATTATGTTGTCTCTAAGTAGAATGCAATTCTTGATGAGGACTTTCTATATGTAGAGAGCATACTCATATCATATAGATGTTCATGCTCACATTATATGAGTGCTGAATAACCTATCCTAGAACATTCTTAAGGTGTAGAATCCTCAAGGCTGGTTCTCAGTTATGATACAAGTCTTATGGATACAAACTGAAGTTAAGGACGATACTGATATTTTCTTTGGATGAATGAGTTCAATGCAAATGACTTAGAAGTAAAAAAAAAAAAAAATCATGGAATTTGTGGTATAAAGGATGGTAAGAAAGCCTAACTATTTTTTTAAAATGCATTCTGCTTTGTCAATCCTATTGACAAATATGAGGAACAACTAGATAGTGCTCTCCATGTGGTTGCTTATTACCTTAATCCTTTTTGTTATTATTGAGACTCTATGGAAATAGAGTCTGATAGTGGATGATATACTCACATGTATAGAGTCTGTACATGCTGAGTTTAATAGTGCTATTATAGTATATAGACTTTCTTTCTCTTGATCCTACCCTCCAAAATAATGATTATGGAATTGAATTGCATATTGAAGAACCTCCTCCAGGAAGCTTTTAACTTTTCTGTTAAGTTACAAATAGGGTACAGAGCCATGAGGTTCTAAAAGATTCTTGGCTATGTTTTGGTTCTATACAAAACCGAATGTTTCTGGATTAATTAGGAACTATTAAATGAAACGTAGCTTTCTATTTGACCTGGTAAACTTTCAGCAGAACATTTTAAGATTAGTACTGGGCATATACCATGCAAGAAAGTGAAACAAGATACTTAATTTACTAGTTAGTTAGACAGCAGTATGTGAGTAACGGAAGCATGGTGAGTCCATAGCCCACAGAGTCATCCTTTAAGGTTAGAAATTTGTTCATGAATATTTGGACGGAATGGTATAGGAGTATATTGTTTGTTGCTACCCTAGGATGAGAATCCCGGAGTTGAGTAGTAAATTTGGGGACCAAATTTTTATTAGTGGGGGAGAATGTAAAATACGATGCCCAAATAATAATTAAATAATAAGGTTATTTGACAAATAATCTTATTGGAATTTTTAAGGATTTCTAGAAATTTTCTGGAATTTAATTGGAGCTCATATGATGTATTTAGAGGGGATGCACTAATGGACCCGATAAAAGCCTATTTGAAATACCTAAAGGTGGGAGTTGATCAATTTGATTAACGTATAGTTGATTTGGTCAAAACCTAAGTAATAAATAAAACCTTAATCTCCTTCCTCTCTTCATCGCCGAAACACCTCCTTCTCTAAACCCCTCACGCGGCCGATTCCCTTCGCGCCGAACCATCGCCGACTCCTCTCTTCCCTCTCCCTCCCGCGAGCTCCCGCAACCCAGCCGTCGGCTCTCCTCACGTGAGCACCGCAGCCGCAACAGTATCTGACCCCCATCGCCTCCACTCGCGGGTTGACCTTCGTCCAAGAGGGGGAAAGACCGAACCCTAGCTTCGATTCCCTGTTGCCATCCCTACGGGTTCCAACCGGAGAGGACGCTGTGGATACCAAGATCGGGTAAGACATTTACAGTTTTGGTTTAGATCGATTCCTCTTGATGAATCGAGCTCCGGGATAGAAGTTTTGGGAGATTTCAAGTATAGCTAAGGATGTTTGTTCTTCTTGCTACTTCGATTTGTTTTGGGGCAGCGATTGCAATGTAGCTTTGGCAATGAATCCTCAGCAACAGCTTCTTCGGTGGTGGATCAACAGTGGTACATCCGGATTTAGGTGAGTTTTAGAGGTGATTCCGTTTATACATTTGATTGCATTAGTAATGCTGGATTGTACTGGTTGATTTAGGTTACTAATTTGATTAGGGTTAATGTAAATGGAGGTTTGTGATAATGCATGGATTAGTGGGCAGATTTGTAGATTTATAGAGGACTTATTTGGAGATTTACTTGATTTATTCGTTATCCATGTTAGTTGATTAGTCTTGCTACACGATTAGTCGTGAGTGGACAATTGGATGAATTATGTAGGGTTGATTCATGGTGTGTTGTAGATGGTATAATGGATTGGTTCAATTAGAGTTTTTCGGTTTGGATTGGATTTAGGTAGCTAGTGGATATATGAGGGGATTTCGTTGTAATCATATGATTTGTTGCAGGACATTGCTACGAGCCAAGTGTTCCGAAGTGGAGACAACCTAGCGCGATCGACAAATAAAGGCGGGTACTTCTTGCTTTGTTTTCTTTTAGTACTTTGACCTTAGTGCATGAGTTATTTTGGGATAAGGACTGTTTACCTTGACTCCACTCTTACTTTCCTGTGCTTGATACTTCCACTCAAAATCTTTGAGTTACTCGTTTTTATATCTATACAATCTCTTGTTGCTGTCCATAATCAGTAGCAGATACTAGATACCATGTTTGTATGCTTTGGCTGTTATTTATTTATATATTATGTTGAGCATGCTGGCTTCATGTAGCATAGCTGTTTCTGCTTATATATATATATATATATATGATGATTGTTGCATTGTTTGCATCATGTCATTGCATGCATGCCGCATCCTCGGCCACTCGAGAGAGTGGTAGCTGGAGTTGATGTCGCTTGTCCTGGCCACTCGTGTGAGTGGTAGCTGGAGTACGAGCAGCAGGGACCCCGTCGCAGATGTAGCTAGTTAGCTACTATGCAACTGTCCCCTCGGCCATTTGTGTGAGTGGTAGCTGGAGTGGTGTACAGTCTGTCACTGACCCGGCCTCTCGACCATACAGGGGTCATGGTGCGGAGAGGTGGGCGGGAGTGACCATCCGTGCATACGCTATTGTTATTATATTTGCTATGATTGTTGTTATCTATATATGTTGTTATTGCTTACTTACTGCTGTTGTTTACATATGCTGATATGCTTACTTGTGTTGAGATATGTTCTCGTTGTAGATGTCTAGTCATTGAAAATTGGTATATACCTTGCTTATTACCTATGTGGTTATGAGCAGTACTGTAGCAGATTAGTACCAGTTCTGACCTATTATACCTAGCCTAGGATATGGCTTCAGGTATGAGTGCTTATTTTGGTTCTATTGTAGTATCTACTATTTCTGTATGAGACTGTATACTCTTGGCTCACTTTCTAGTTGTATTTTATGTTCATGCACTATCTTTCCTTACCCGCTGAGTTCCAATACTCACCACCCCGTAAAAATGGTTTTCTTTCGCCAGGTAGCAGTAGATGATTCATGGATGCTTGGAGAGTCCCATCTGCCAGTCCCACGACACACTCGAGGATAGTTTCTTTTTCTGGTTTTGGTTGCTAACGCAATTTATGTTTTGGTTTTGTGAACTTGGTATTGTATGCTTCGATATGGATTTTGGAGTTTAGTCTGGTGGTTGTAGGTATTTTTGTTAGTGCCATTGTTGGTCTTATGTTCATATTGTTTTGTGTTTTCCTCTTGTTTTCTTTTTGTGATTTCCGCTACGTTTACGTCCAGCCGTGTAGGCTGAGTATTTATCGTTCTGTCTTCCGCTGTGTGTGTTTCTATTTTGTTCCAGCCATTTATGCTGATGGTCATAGATGATGGTTATGTGTTATTTCATTTTGTCTTGTGAGTTGACTGAGTATATTAAACTGCGTGTTATGTTGTTTCTATTTGTGCATATATTCCAGCCGAGTGTGGCTGAGGTATATTTTGTATGTAGTAATGCTGCAGATTGTCACCCGTACAGGGGAGATGCTGTCGAAATTTCTTCAGACAGGGACTCCTTTGGGGCGTGACACTTAGAACCTTTGATTGATGACTTAAAGCACTTATGGGAAGAAGGTGTTGAATTATATGATGCATATCAACAAGAAAGATTCACCCTTAAGGCAGTCCTACTATGGACAATTAATGACTTTCCAACATATGGAAACCTTTCAGGATGTTGTGTGAAAGGATATAAGGCATGTCCTATCTATGATGAAAACGCATGTGCGAGGAGGTTGAAACATAGTAGAAAAATATCATTCATAGGTTATAGAAGATTTCTTCCTAAGAATCATCCTTATTGAAGGCAAAAGAAAGCATTTGATGGGAGGAAAGACTTTAACATTGCACTGAAACCATTGAGTGGTCATGATTTTTCCAGAATAGTTGATAAAATTGTCGTTGGGGAAAAATGAGTGAAAAGCTTCAAGTAGTAAAGTTGTGTATTGGAAGAAGAAATTAATATTTTTCAAACTTGTGTATTGGGAGCATCTACATGTCCAACATGTTCATGATGTGATGCACATACAGAAAAATGTATGTGAAAGTCTGGTTTACACATTACTTGGCATTCCAGGGAAAACAAAAGATGAATCAGCAACATGACTGGACCTTGTGGATGTGAATGTCAGGTTGGAGTTGGCACCAAAGGAGGGGAAAAAGATTTGCCAGCGACATATTATACATTAAGCAAAGATGAGAAAAGGAAATTTTGCAGGTCCTTGTTGGGAATGAAGGTTCCTACAGGTTATTCATTCAATATTAAGAAGCCTTGTATCGATGAAAGAGTTGAAACTTATTGGTATGAAATCACATGATTGCCACACTTTGATAAAACAATTACTTTCAATTGTCATTCACGGTGTCTTACCCAAACATGTTAGATATAGTATCACTCGATTGTGCTTCTTCTTCAATATGTTGTGTAGCAAAGTGATATGTCTCGAAGTTAGATGATATGCAAACAGATATTGTGCAACATTGTGCTTACTTGAAAAATATTTTCCTCCATTTTTTTGATGTCATGATCCATTTAACTATTCACCTAAGGTTAAATTGTGTGGACCAGTTTGGTATAGATGGATGTACCTATTTGAAAGATTCATGAAAACATTGAAAGATTATGTGTGAAACCGCAATCGACCAGAAGGTTGTATAGCTGAATGTTATATTGCTAAGGAGGCTATATAATTCTGCTCAAACTACCTGTCTAATGTGTACACTGTTGGCATCCCAACAAGAAATCGTCAATTGGAGCTTACCAGACCTTTATCATGAGATCAAGTGCACTCTACCAATCATGAGGAGTGGGAGCAAGCACATCATCACATATTGGCAAATAATAATGAGATAGAGTCTTATATCGAGTAATTTCTCCAACTGATTTGTACTTTCAAGTTCGGCATTAGATTCTAATAGTTAATCATTTCATTATCATATTTTCAATAGAAAACACATGGCTCATTTGAAGGCAACATTTCATCAGAAAGGAAAGTTGAAAAAGTGGTTACAAAATGAGCACAATCAAACTTTTATTCTGTGGTTGCATGATACTGTAAGTTACATGCAAGCTACACAGTAATTTATAATTTATGAAGTTATGAACTTGATTAATATATATTTCAACTTTTGCATTTTGAAAATTATAGGTTGCAAATGAAATTAACCATTTCACACATCAAATCGCCAAACAATTAAAGTCGATGGAGCATGGACCTAGTGAGTGAGTATTCAAGTATTCTGCATATTTAATTGATGGGGTTACATATCACACAATATAGCATGATGACGTGCGGGTAGTTCAAAATTCTAGAGTAAGCTTAGTTGTAAAGATTATGCAGGTTTCTAGCACAAAGGATAGGAATCCAATTGTGTCAGATATGGTATTTTATGGAGTTATTGATGAAATATGGGAGTTTGATTACCATCTCTATCAAATTCCAATGTTTAAATGTAACTGGGTTGATAATAATGGAGCTATCAAAGTAGATGAACATGTTGGATCGAGAAGCGCTAGAGGGGGGGGGGGGTGAATAGCGCTCGTGGCTATTTCGTTCGATTAAAACGTATCGATTAAAACACAGCGGAAATTAAACACAAACACACGCTGACACAAGTTGGTTACTTGGTTCGGAGCCTGTGGCGACTCCTACTCCAAGGCCCACGCTCGTTGAGCGTTTACGTTGGGCAACAACTATAATCACGAAAAGTATTACAAACTAAGTACAATTATGAACTGAAATAAACTTTATACCGACAACAACTAGATTGAAACTGAAGCTCCGAGTCGTTGGGATGTCGTTATAGCACTTCGGGATCATCTCGTTAGCAGCTTGTGGCGTAAGGATTGCTCGGAAGGTGTTATATTAAGCTGCTGCTTGAAGACCCCTTTTATACAGTGCTGGAGGCGCCTTCAAGTCTGTCCGAGGTGCCTCCAGGCCGCCGAGTCGCACGCGTGAATCAGCTTTGATCTGGTCGCGCCTTATCCCATTGAAGGCGCCTCTAAGCTGCTCCAAGGTGCCTCCAAAGCCTGGTCCAAGGTGCCTCCAAGCCCCATGGAGGCGCCTCGGACACTGTTCATCCGAGGTCAAATGTGCTCCTTTGTTCCTGCAAAATGTGTTAGTTCCAAACACAAATCCTGCAAAAACAAAGTTAGCACAAAAATATGATAGATTGGTAGTCGTTGGACTGTTCGGGTCTGACTTCGGATTTCCAACCGGAAACCCTAGGTCGACCCGACGCCTACTATTCCCTCTGCGGGGAACGCGTCATCACCTACTCCTCTCAGGAGATTTACCCGATGCCAGTCCTGTCCTCCAAACCGACTGGACTTTGCGCCTAGGGTTACCACCCCTAGGACCTAGGGTTACCGCCACCTAGGGTTTTTCTCCACCTAGGGTTACCACCCCCTAGGACCTAAGGTTACCCCCCCTTAGGATTTTCCTCCACCTAGGGTTACCACCCCCTAGGACCTAAGTTGCCGCCCCTTAGGTTTTTCCTCCACCTAGGGTTATCACCCCCTAGGACCTAAGGTTACCCCCCCTTAGGATTTTCCTCCACCTAGGGTTGCCGCCCCCTAGGACCTAAGGTTACCACCCCTTAGGATTTTTCACCTACCTAACCGCAGTTAGGACTTTCCTGAAACCTCATTCAAGCATGTTAGAAAACAAGTAATCTTAACTTTGAATCCCTTTGCCATTATCAAAACTCAGGTTCGATCATCGGATGCTTCCCGCACCAACAATCTCCCCCTTTTTGATTATGACAACTGAAATTCAAAGTTAAGTAAAAAGATTGTGATAGCACAAGTATGAATTTAGCAAAAACATTCAGCACACACATAAATACATAAATCCAGCATATATAAAGCTCCCCCTAAATAAAAGCTTTCCCTTTTTCTTAAAATTTTTATTTGAATTTCCTTATACTCTCCCCCTTTGCCATATATCAAAATAAAAGGAGAGTAAAAAGGAAGTGAGAGATAAATGGCCTTAGCTAAAAAACTTTTTAGTACTTTGGTAAATCTTGAAAAGACTTTTGAAAAAAAACTTAGTTAGATTCGAAAGGCTTTGTTGAAAAATATTAATTCTTAAAGCCTTTTAAAAGATATTAATTTCGAAAAGCTTTTGAATAATATTAAGTTAAATTTTGAAAAGCTTCTAAAAAGTTAGGTAAACTTGAGAAACTTTTGTAAAATGCTTAAATAGAACTTTTTAGAAAAACTAAGTTTGAAGGAATTTTCTAAACAATACTTAATTAAATTCGAAAAGTCTTTTGAGAAAAATATTTAACTTAGTTAATTTTGAAAAAGGCTATAGAAGCCACTTAGCTAAATTTGAAAAGAAGCTTTTTGAAAAACACTTAGCTTAATTTGAAATGGTTTTAAAAATACTTAGCTCAACTTCAACAAAGATTAGCTAAACTTAATCTTTTGAAACTAATTGTTGTTTTGAAAATTGAGCTATTTAAGAAGAAAACACTTAAAGCTATAAATACTTAACCTTTTTTTTTTAAAAAAAATTATTGATAAAAGTTTTGCTTAAATACTTAACTTTAAAAGGATTTTCATAAAAGCTTAATTTAAGAACTTAGCGTTGAGAGACAGTTTCATGCAAAAAAAAACTTAATAAAAGATTTGGATAATTTTAGTGCTTAGTTTTGAAAAATGACTAACTAAAAATCCAAGATTTTTTTTTAAATAGTGGTAATTCAATATTAAGTTTAATATCATATCTATTTTAAAGCTGAGTCAAAAATAATTTTTTTATTTTAAGTCAAGTCAGAAATAATTTTTTAAAACCAAGTCAAAGATAATTTTTATTTTAAAGGAAAACTAACTTGAAAAAGGAAAAAAATCCACTCTCCCTTGATTAATGCCTTAATAAATTCTTAGGGTCCTATAGTCCAAGCATGTATTTAAGAATTATGTTCCTAATTTTCCATCTCACTCATTTTAGGTTATCAAGTATGTTCAGCTTATGAGTGAGTGTGAGATGGAGTTGCCTTTATTTAAATTTAAAAATATTGATCCGGCGGTAAGAACAGGGGACCCCCGTTCTAGGAAGTCAACGCCATGTGGAAGTTAAAGGGTCGTGTGGCCCATCGGATAAGGATGGACCGGCCGGACTCATGAGAGAAGGGCGGACCAATCGGCCGACCGGAGAAGGATGGGCCGACCTCCCGGCCGGCCGACCGGTGAATAACCAATGGCAAAAGGCGCCCTGGCAAGAGTCGGGGTTCCGGCGCTCGATTGAACGGGAACGAAAGGCCGAGCGGAAGTCATGCTCGGCCGAAGACATAAGGTAACATACTGCTAACAATATCCGCAAAGCACATTACCGAGAATCTCCCAAGTAGACCATTATATATGTCCAGCCGGACTTAAGGCAAGGGCTGGCCGGCCGGACGCTCGCAGGGAGTAAGGGGAAAAGAACAAGGGACATCTTTTTCTGACAGCGGGCATGTTCTGTGTTCAGGCCATAGTCAAAATCCTACGATAGAAGGATCCGCTGTCCCATCAGAGACGTGCTCAAACTGTAGCAGTATGGGGTCAGGTAAGCTCCTCTGACAAGCCCACACTACGGTATGGGAAAGGATACGTGTACATCTCGGTATGTGTGCACTCGCTTCTCCACAGCCCTATATAAAGGCCCTCACCCTTCACCGGAGGTATGCATTCTATAATTCTTGGAGCCACTTTCTTGTTGTCGAGCTTTGCCTAACTTGAGCGTCGGAGGGTCACCACCGGGAACCCCTTCCCGGCCCGACTTCTGTGCAGGTTCGCCGGAAGTTCGTACGACCCGTCGGAGATCTACATCAGCGACTCGGAGAGCGCCACGTGCCCAGTGTCCGTTGATTCATCTTTCGGACAGGATCAATTTGGTGCCGTCTGTGGGAACGCTCCTGCATCCGAATGGAAACGATGGACGAGGCTGGACGACAGCACACGGTGATGCTTTCCACGGAGGAACTTGACGCTCTGATCGAGTTGAGGGCCGCTAAGCTTGTGGAACAAAAATAGAAGGCACCAGCTGAGCGGCCTGAGCAGCAAGCCACATCAGCATTAGGTGGCCGAGCGGAAGCACCACAGGCCACGGTTCCATTCCATCGAGCTCTCTTCCGCACTCCTCCTGAAGCCACAGCAGCTAATCGCGATAGAGGCTCTTCGTCAGATGAAGTACCAATGCGGGATAATAGAAAAGGCAAAGCCCCCCGAGCGGACGCCTCGCCCGAGCGGGTCAATCGTCAGTTCTCAGAGGCCATCTTGAAGGACCCTCTGCCAAAGCACTATGTGCCCCCGGCGATCGGTGAATACAATGGGACCACCGATCCGGATGATCATTTGGGTAAGTTCGACAATACCGCTACCCTTCACCAATACACAGACGGGGTTAAGTGTCGAGTTTTTCTTACCACCCTCTCGGGATCGGCTCAATGGTGGTTTCGGAGGTTGCTGGACGGATCCATCACAAGCTTCAAAGACTTCCGTACGGCTTTCCTCCACCACTTTGCCAGCAGTCGACGTTATCAGAAGACGAGTGTTAGCTTGTTCGCCATCAAGCAAGAGCCAAGAGAGCCGCTCAGAGCTTATATTCAGCGGTTCAACCAGGTGGCCATGGACATTCCAACAGCCACCTCAGAGACAATGATGAACGCATTTACACAAGGCCTCGTGGATGGGGACTTCTTCCGCTCGCTCGTTCGGAAGCCGCCCCGAGACTACGATCATATGCTGCATCGGGCCAATGAATACATCAATGTGGAAGAAGCCCAAGCTGCCCGAAGAAAGGAAACTCCAACCGAGCGGGTCCCTCGTGCAAGAGGTAGCTGCCGAGCGGCCCAAGCCAAAAAAGAAGTGGACCCCCATGTTCTGCTCCTGCCACCGGACGGACACACATAACACCAGGGATTGCCGTAGTCTTCCTCTAATCGCCCACCCCGTTCCCAGAGGCGGCGATCGTCGGTCGCCATCAGCCGACAGGCGACAGAGGCCTCGTGAAGCCGATCGGACGATAGCTGACAAGCGACAACAACAGACGCCCGAGCGGCATCGCTCTCCGAGGCGGGAGAATCTCCGGATGTCTAGAGAACGACCCCGACCGTCCGCTCGGGAAGAAGAAAATAGAAGTAATACTTCCCGAGGCGAGATCAACATCGGAGGAGATTCCAACCGAGCAAGGAAGGCGAGCGTCCGACAGCTCCAAATCCATGCAGTCGGCTGCAGTCAGGAAAGGGCGAGCAGACCCGAGATAAGATTCGAGCCCAGAGACTTGGAAGGAGTTGAAGTACCTCATGACGACGCTCTCCTCATCAAAGCGGTAATAGCCAATTACACTATCCACCGCGTTTTTATTGACACAGGGAGCTCGGTCAATATCATATTCAAAAAAGCCTTCGACCAACTACAAATCGATCGAGCCGAGCTGCTGCCCATGACGACCCCCCCCCTCTACGGGTTTACGGGCAACGAAGTGTTGGAGTGTATACTGAAAGCCTAAGCTTTGTAAACATTTATTATGAATAAAGAATCACATTTGGTCTAATTGTCTACATTTGTTTGTAGTTGTTCATTTAATTTATATTGTAGATAACATAGTATGTGGTGTCACATACAGAAGATGATGTTATCAGTACCTTATAAATTATAAACAGTAGCTCACGACCAAAATGGAAAAGGAACAAACCATTAGAAGGTCGTAGTGTAATTAGGTATTAGTTTATCTTGACTATATAATTACACTAGTACACTCAGAGTGTATTGAGTAGGACCATTTGAGGTCGTTTCTTTTATACTGACTTTATAAAGGAACAAAGACCTCAGTTATTATGGAAGTGTGTGCTCTTAATCCTAATATAATAACAAGCACATATATTTGATATTTATTTCTTTAATTTATCAATGGGTGAGATTTAGTTCGTTGAATCAATAAACCCGATAAGTTGGGAAATGGTATCACTTATAGTGTGTGTTGTTGATTATAAAAGGAAACTGTGTCCTAGAGATACTAGGTTGATAATGTCCTCAAGAGGAGCTCATAAAGATTGTCATGTTAAACCCTGCAGGTGGACTTAGTCCGACATGACAATAAGGTTGAGTGGTACTACTCTTGGACTTAGATATTAATTAAATGAGTTGTCAGTAACTCACTTAATTAGTGGACATTCGATATCTTAAACATAGGAGACTAACACACTCATAATAAGAAGGAGCCCAAAATGTAATTTGGGATTGGTGCGGTAGTTAAATGCTAGTTCTGTAGTGGAATGAATTCTCATTGATAAACTTAAGTTGTGTGTTCGGGGAGCACACGGGATGCTTAATTTTATCGGGAGACCAAAACCAATTCCTCCTCTCGGTCCCTATCGTAGCCTCTTATTTATAGAGTTCTATACCCACCTATACCCACCTTCTATACCCACTAATAAGGGGCGGCCAAGCTAGCTTGGGAACCAAGCTAGGGCCTGCCTAGGTATAGGGTGGCCCTAGCTTGAACCCAAGCTAGTGGGGCCGGCCAATTAAATTAAAAGGTATTTTAATTTTAATTTTTATTATTATGTGGAAGATATAATTTAAAGAGAATTAAAATTAAAATGTCTCTCTTAAAAGATCTATAAAATATTAAAGAAAGAGATTAGATCTCTTTCCTTATTTGTAGATTGGAGAGATGTTTTATTTTTTCTTTAAAAATTATTCACATGTTGATAAAATTAAAATTATAGAAATTTCCTTTTATCAACCATGAAGAGATTTTAAAGAGAAATTTTATTTTTTAAAATTTCCGGAAACAAATTAGGAAGTTTTAATTGTTGATTAAAACTTGTCCAATTTGTTCTCCAATGATGTGGCCGGCCATTGAAGATTGATTTGGAAAATTTATTTTATTTTTCTAAATTAAATCATGTCAAGGAAATTGAGGAAATTTTATTGTAATTAAATTTCCTAATTTGCCTAGGCCAAGGAATATAAAAGAAGGGGTGAGGGTGCCTTCATGAGATACAACCTCTATTATTTTCTCTCCCTCTTTTGTTCCTTGGTGTGGCCGGCCATCCTCTCCCTCTCTTCCTCTTGTGGTGGCCGAACCTCTCTCCCTTCCTTGGAGCTCTTGTGGTGGCCGGATACTACTCGGAGAAGAAGAAGAAGAAGGAGAGAAAGCTAGCATCTCTTGGAGCTTGGTTAGTATTTTGATTTTCTTCCTTGGTGAAGCTTCCTCTTTGTTGGCCGAACATAGCTAGGAGGAGAAGGTGATTGGTGGTTTCTCGTCTCGGAAGATCGTTGCCCACACAACGTCCGAGGTTAGAAGAGGAATACGGTAGAAGATCAAGAGGTTTTTCTACAAGGTATAACTAGTAATTTTTATTTCCGCATCATGCTAGTTATTTATGGAAATAATACCAAATACAAGAGGCTTACGTTCTAGTATTTCGAATATATTTTTCGATGTTGTGTTCTTTTGTTTTCTTTCTTTTCCTTGTGATTTGATTGTTCTCTTTGGTTAACCTAAAGTTATTTTAGGAAATTAAATATTAGCTTTCTATTAAAGGTTTTGTCTAGTCGGTGGTGGTTGCTCCCATATCCAAGAAGGCCATGTGCCTCGCCACGTCAGTACTGGGAACCTTTTATGGAAATTAATATTTAATGGAATTAATAACTTAAGGAGACTTGGGTCGAACGTGTTAAGTTCCGCAGGAGATCCAAGTCAAAACCTAAAAGAACAAATAGATTAAGTTTTGGATCAAACGTGTTAAGTTCCGCAGGTGATCCAAAATTTAATTTAAAAGAACACATGGTAGCTAGGAAAAAGGTTCAGACCTTTGTACAAAATTTTTGTACAGTGGAACCTCTAGGTTTTCCGAGTAGCAACCAACACGAAGTTCAGCCGGTCAGACAGATCCGACTGGCTGTCTCATTGGGAGAAGAGACGCTCAGAAGGACGCGGACGACAAACTTCGTGGTGGTCGACTGTTCCTCATCATTCAACGTCATTTTGGGACAACCGGCGCTCAGCGAGTTCCGAGCGGCCGTCTCCACCTTCCACCAGAAGATCAAGTTCCCCGTGGAGGACAAAGTGGGAGAAGTACGGGGAGATCAACTAGCAGCTCGGCGATGCTACGTCGAGATGGTCCGAGCAGAAGCCAATTCCGCTCGGAAGACGCCCCGGATCGAGGTAAACGCTATCACTGAAAAGCCACCCTCTTTGATCTATGAAGAAAAAGAGGAAGCGCAGATTCACCCAACCCGATCGGAGGCCACGACCTTCATTGCGTCCGATCTGGAGGCCAACCAGAAAAAGGAAGTGCTCAAATGCCTCCAGAGAAACTGTGATGTCTTTGTCTGGTCGACGCATGAGCTGCCCGGAATTTCACCAAGCATAGCGCAGCACGAGCTACACGTCCGACCGGAGCAGAATACCATCATCCGGGCGGAGGTTGAGAAGCTTCTGGAGGCCGGTCATATACGCGAGGTACAGTTCCCAAGCTGGCTGGCGAACGTAGTATTAGTATCCAAGCCGGGCAACAAGTGGAGAGTGTGCATAGATTTTCGGGATCTCAACAAAGCATACCCGAAAGACTTTTATCCTCTGCCACGGATCGATCAACTGGTGGACTCCACCGCGGGCTGCGAGCTGATATGTATGCTCGACGCTTATCAAGGCTATCATCAAGTGCCGCTCGCCCTAGAAGATCAAGAAAAAGTCAGCTTCGTTACAGCCGACGGCACCTACTGCTATAATGTAATGCCATTCGGACTGAAGAACGCGGGAGCCACTTATCAACGCTTGATGAATAAAGTATTCAAAGAGCAGATCGGGCGAAATCTGGAAGTATACGTGGACGACATTCTCATCAAATCCGTCCGAGCGGCTGATCTCTTCAAAGACATGGAGGAGACTTTCCGAACACTGCGGAAATACGGAGTTAAGCTGAACCCTCAGAAGTGCCTGTTCGGAGCAAAAGGCGGGCGTTTCTTGGGTTACATAGTGACCGAGAGGGGTATCGAAGCAAATCCTAGCAAGGTGAAAGCTCTACAAGAGATGCTGCCTCCCAGAAATCTGAGGGAAGTGCAGCGCTTGACCGGTCGGATAACTGCTTTGTCCAGATTCATCTCAAAGACCGCCGACCGGAGCCTACCTTTTTTCAAAATCTTGCGCAAAGCCACCAAGTTTCACTGGGACGAAGAGTGCGATGGGGCGTTCGAAGATCTGAAGATATATCTAAATTCTCTTCCGATACTAGCCAAGCCAACTGCAGGTAAGCCACTTTGTATCTACTTGTCTTCAACCGAGCAAGCCATCGGCTCGGCACTAGTAAGGGAGAGCGGAGAAGAGCCTGTATATTTTCTGAGCCATATTTTAAAAGATGCTGAATCTCGCTACACTGGGCTCGAGAAGTTGGCCTTCGCTCTGGTCCTCGCCGCTCGGCGCCTTCGTCCATACTTCCTGGCGCATACCATCATTGTCAAAACTAATAGCCCACTCGGACGAGTATTATTGAATCCAGAAGCGTCCGGACGGCTTATTAAGTGGACGACGGAGTTGAGCGAATTCGACATTCCTTGGCGGATTTTGTCACCGAAGTACAAAGGCCAGAACCGGAAGCCATGTGGAAGATATTTGTGGACGGATCGGCCACTCGGCTCGGGAGCGGTATAGGTGTATTGTTGCTTTCTCCCCAAGAAGAAAAGATGCATCTATCCGTTCGACTTGATTATAGAGCTACGAATAATGAAGCAGAGTATGAAGCCCTTATAGCCGGCTTACAGGCTGGCCGACATGAAGGGGCCGGACGGGTGACGCTACATTTAGACTCCCAATTGGCCGCTCAACAACTCTCAGGCTCCTTTGAAATCAACAACGCTCGGCTCAAACTCTACGCTGAAGCCTTCGAAAAGCTCAAAGCCAATTTCAGAGAAGTCATTATCTAGAAGATGTTAGGACCAAAAGTAGCTAGAGGGGGGGGGGGGGGGGGGAATAGCTCGTCGTGCTTCGCTCGTTGCTCGGCGTTGCTTGTTCCTTCAAAGATGTGCAGCGGAAAATACAGAAACAAACACACAACGCTAACACGGTTGGTTTTACTTGGTATCCACCTCACAAGAGGTGACTAATCCAAGGATCCACACCAACACACACACCCTCCACTAAATAAAACTCTCCTTTATGGTAACTACCAAGGGCGGAGAAGCCCTACAAGACTCAATACAAGAAGAGAGGGAAAGGATACAAGAAATACAAGCTTACAAGCTTACAATGAGTACAAAACCCTAACCCTAGCTTCTCTTCTTGGCTTTGATCCGCCTCTTGACTTGGAGAGCTTCCAAGATCCTTCAAGCTGGCGATCAGGCTTTGTGGTAGGAGTTGGCGAGAGCTCGGGTGAATCGGTGAAGGATGCGCGACCATCGAGCGCTGCGGCTATAAATGGCGCCAGCGGTCGTATCGATCGATTGAATGTTCCCAATCGATCGGGAGGCTTTGGATCGATCCACGGATCGATCGAGCGCTTATCGCTCGGAGGCTTGGATCGATCCACGGATCGATCTAGCGCTTATCGCGGCGGCGTCCCAATCGATCGCGATCGATTGGGACCTGAATCGATCACGGATCGATCCGAAACTCTGACGGTGCGGATCGATCGCGATCGATCCGAGCTGGATCGATCCATCGATTGATCGACGATTTTGTCTAAAACCAAGTCCCAAACCTCCCAAACCAACATCCGGTCAACCTTGACTGTTGGTATGTCATGCCTAGCATCTAGTCACTCCCTTGACCTGCTAGGACTCCCTTACCAAGTGTCCGGTCAATCCTTTGACCCACTTGGACTTTTCTCTGTGCCAAGTATCCGGTCAATCCTTTGACCTACTTGGACTTTTCTTTCATGCCAAGTATCGATCAATCCTTTGACCTACTTGGACTTCGCAGATGTCCGATCATCCTTGATCCATCTGGATTTTCCTTGCTGGCTTCACTCACCGGGGCTTTCACCTAGCTTCACTCACTAGGGTTTTCCATCCGCCTAGCTTCACTCATTAGGACTTTCACCGGCTTCACTCAGGATTTCCATCCGCCTAGCTTCACTCACTAGGACTTTCACCGGCTTCACTCACCGATTTCCATCCGCCTAGCTTCACTCACTAGGACTTCCTTCACGGGACTTTTCTTACTGCTTCACTCACGGGACTTTTCTTACTGCTTCACTCACGGGACTTTCATTTGCCTAACATCGTTAGGACTTCGATCAAGTATCCAGTCAACCTTGACCTACTTGACTTTTCTCTGATCAATATCTTATTGTCAAACATCTAAACCCAAACCAAGACTCAGCTTGGTTACCCAGGTCAACCTTGACCTGAGGGATATTGCACCAACAATCTCCCCCTTTTTTGATGTTTGACAATACCACAATAACACTTACAATCCCATATGTAAGTTAGGCTAATCCCATAGCCTCCTTCTTCATGCCACTAGGTAATGAAAGCATAAATTAAGCTATTCATTCTCCCCCTAAGAGGGCAAACTCCCTCTAGGTAATGAAAGCCTAACTTACTCCCTTTCATGAGTCCTTTCATTCTCCCCCTATGACCTTCCCATAGGTAATGAAGGACTAAGCTTAACCATATATTCTCCCCCTATTGGCACACATCAACCCATCGTTGGACACACATCAACCTATGCTCCACTGCACACTTCAACAAATCCATTTGTTGAAGACTCTCCCGAAGAGTTGCTCATCGTTGTTCACAACATCACTCGTTGTGATCAACACGATAATGAAGGTCCCATACCCTTCATTTATCCTTAACTTCTCCCTCAATGTAGACAACTACCCAACCTTGAGCATTATCTACCACTTGAGTGTCCACTTGAAATAATGAGGATATCCACTCCCCATTTCTCCCCATTTCAAGTTTAAATGCTCAACCTTGAGCAAGTTCACAACAGAAGGTTAACCACCTTCCAAGGTTCATGAAAAATAATTTTCATGTCTTTAAAGAGTCCCTCCCCCTAAAGACATGGTGGTAACTTCTGTCATTGCACCAACAATGACTTGGAATCCCTAAACCATTAGGAAACCCAAATTTAGAAGTTTTGAGGTTCAAATATTCAAAATTTGAAACAACCTCAACCTAAACTTCTACTTAGTCTTCGTTAACCAATCCATCCTTGTTTTCAATATGAAAACACCCTTTGTATGTAGACAAATGTATTTAAGGGGTTTGGAATGGTTACCTAGACTCAAAGAGGTTCAAAGATGCTGAAATCAAGCCTTCCCAGCCAAAATCAGCAACTTGGATCGATTGAAGTTGGGTTCCAATCGATTGAACCTTTCTGAATCGATCCACCGATCGATTCAGACTCCCTGGATCGATCGGCTGATCGATCCAGCGAGCTTCTGCTCGCGGGAATTGCCGTTTGAATCGATCCATGGATCGATTCAGGAACTCCAATCGATCCATGGATCGATCGGAGCTCTGATAGTTGCTGAAATTCTATTTCAGTCAACTTCAGAAACCCCTAGAAAATTCTACAAAAATCTAAAAATTATGAAATTTCGTGTAGACATTATTTAGGGCATACTTAATCATGGAAAAATATCTTTCTATGAAAATACATCATATTTTCAAAGATTGACACAAACTTGAAAACTTGCAAAAACTTTAGTGTTTTTCTTCAAGTTTGTGTCTAACTATTCAATGGTGATTACTATCAAAAGATAGCCTTCACCAAGGTTTTCCAAAAACATTTTAAAAACATTTTCAAAACCAATATCCCATCATGTTCCTTGGGCATAATGCACATGACTTGTACATTAGCTTTCCCAATGATGGGAAAACACATAACTATGTGTTTTGATGAATTTAAAACTCAAAGGAATGCACTAAATCAACATCTTGAGCTTTGTTCATCATCCTAACATCTCACTTGTATATAATATGCACTAAAACACATACAAGTCACCTTAGAGGTCTTTGTGAGATGTAAAATTTGGTTTTGCCCTATTCTAGGGATCATGCATATCTATCTAGGCATTTTAGAGATATTAGACATCCACCCAGGATGTCACTTGTTAATAAGTGTCGTTAAATGTCATTCGTCCTTAATTACAAGGAATTAAACTTAATGCATGATTATGTTATGGCATACATCAAAAGAAAATAATTTTCAAAAGAAAATATCCTATTACTACATGATGTATGAATGTCATGACATGGTATTTTTGGATTTTTCATAATAAAACATGAATGCAAAATAGACATGATGTCATGGCATATGATGGGCAAACAATCATGGCAAGGTTTAGCATAAATAAAATATACCTAGATTAACTATCTAAGTATCCTTAAAGTCTTAGCTAAACTTACAACTTAAACCTAGATTGCCCTAAAGTGCTTCAAGAGAGTGCCAAAACCTAAATTGGCACTTCTAATTTCCTTGATTTAATGTATGCCAATTGAAAGTAAACATGTCCTCAAATGTTGGCATATTCCATTTTTCCTCAAGAGTAGCACTTTTAAATTAAGGCTTAGTTTGCCTTTAATTTCCTAAGAACATACCAAAATCCCAACTTGGTAGTTCTTGTGTTTTCTCAAATTTGTGCCACTTTAAAATAAAATCAATACTTCTCCAATTTGGCACATTTACTCTTTCAAGGAGTAATCAATAATTCCATTTCATTTTCAAAGGTTAATTAAAACCTTGAAAATGCTCCTTGAGTGTCAATTTCCTCAAAGTTGGGTTAACTACCCTTCTAATCGGAGTTGACACTCTCTAACCCATCTATGGGGTAGAGAAGATGCTCCTAGGAACCCAACACCTATTGGTGCTCCTTGGATGCTCTAGGTACTCACTAGGGATAACTTCCCTAGATACCTTCCTAGTGACCTTGTTGGGCTTCTTAGAAGCCTTGGTCACATTTTCTAGGTCAACTCTAGGGATAACCTCCCTTGTGACCTTGTTTGTGACTTTCTTAGACTTCTTAGAAGTCTTAGTCACATTCATTGCAAAAATACTCTTAGGGATGACTTCCCTAGCATTTTTGGCTTGACCACTAGACCTAGGGTTTGTTCCATAACTATATGGAACTCTATGGTAAGAGGGCACATCCTTCTTAGCCTTTGGTTTGTATCCCAAACCTCTATGGCCATTGGATGGCTTTTGTACCCCTAAACCTAGGTTATGCTCATTTTGCCCTAATAGGATATTTTCCATCCTTTTTAGGGTCTTTTCCATTTTATCAAGCCTTGATCTCAAGACTTGATTTTCTATCACTAAGTCCTTAGTTTTTGGTTTTTCATTTGATCCATGAGCATTTTTGTTTCTAGGCTTGTATCTTACATCCTTAGAGTTATCGCCTAGGTTTTTACCTACATTCCTAGCCTTAGGGATAGTAGTTTTGGCATGTAGGGCCACATGCTTTTCCTTAAAGCCCTCATGCTTCCTATTCTTATGGTAAATCGCATTAAAATGATAAAATTTGACCTAGCATGCTTTTACCATTTTGCAAGGAATAGGCTCAATGAAAGTTACCTTCCTTTTTACCTTGGAGGCTCCCCCTTGACTAGTGCCTCCTTGAGCCTTGACCATCTTCTTCCCCTTGGGGCATTGACTTCGGTAATGCCCTTTTTGTTGACACAAGAAGCACACAATGTGCTCCTTGCTCTTCTTTGTCCCGGGGGTGGTCTCCTTGGGCTTCTCCTTGCCCTTTTGTGCCACTTGGCCCTTCTTCTTGGCCAAGTTGGGACACTTGCTCTTATAGTGCCCATGTTCCCTACACTCAAAATATATTATATGATTTTTATTATTAATTGAAATATTTATACCTTTGCTTGTAGGGGTGACATCTTTTTCTTTGGATCCGGAGGTAGAAGCTTCCTCTTGATCGGACCTTGATTCTCCTCCATTTGATTTTCTTGACTTGTGGAGGTAGAATCTACTTCCTCCTCTTCGTCTCTTGACCCGGATGTAGAAGCTTCTCCTTCTTCTTGATCCGGCGTCACCAAGGATTGCTCCCCCTCAATCCTAGAGGTGGAGGCTTCATCATCTTGAATAAGAAACAAGGAGTATGCTCCCTCCTTGTTCCCTTCGTTGCATTCCCTTGAGGATGAAGCTTCTTGGATTTCCTCTTCTTCGGAGGTTGAGCATCTCTCAACCTCGGAGTCCTCCTCTTGGTCTTGCTCCAAAGAGTCACCCTCTCTGGATTCTTCATGATCTTGTACAGTGGAGGGGATCTCTTCATGAAGCTTGGCCAATTTGCTCCAAAGCTCCTTGGCATCTTGAATTCTCCAACTCGAGCCAAGATGTGGCTAGGCAATAAGTTGACCAGAAGCTTGGTCACTTTGTCATTTGCCTCGCCCCTTTGAATTTGCTCTGAGCTCCATCTGCTTTTCTTTAGAAGCTTGCCCTTGGAGTTCGTTGGAGCTTTGAAGCCTTCCATTAGAGCAAACCATTGCTCTATCTCCATCATAAGAAAGTTTTCGATTCTTGATCTCCAAGAATCGAAGCTTGCCGATGTGTATGGTGGAGCCACCCTTGTGTCAAATCCAAGTCCATCTTGGAATTGCATCTTGAAGTTGAGCTTGATAAAATCTTGAACTTGAAGAATTTGCTCCAACTTCTTCACCCTCTAGCTTTTCTTGTTATACTTGACCCTTCCGGCGATGATTCCGGTGAAGAGCAACCTCGCTCTGATACCACTTGTTAGGACTAAGTAGCTAGAGGGGGGGTGAATAGCTTGTCGCGTTCGCTCGTTGCTCGGCGTTGCTTGTTCCTTCAAAGATGTGCAGCGGAAAATACAGAAACAAACACACAACGCTAACACGGTTGGTTTTACTTGGTATCCACCTCACAAGAGGTGACTAATCCAAGGATCCACACCAACACGCACACCCTCCACTAAATAAAACTCTCCTTTATGGTAACTACCAAGGGCGGAGAAGCCCTACAAGACTCAATACAAGAAGAGAGGGAAAGGATACAAGAAATACAAGCTTACAATGAGTACAAAACCCTAACCCTAGCTTCTCTTCTTGGCTTTGATCCGCCTCTTGACTTGGAGAGCTTCCAAGATCCTTCAAGAACTGGCGATCCGAGCTTTGTGAGCGCTGTGGAGGAGTTGGCGAGAGCTCGGAGTGAAGAGATGCCGAAGGAATCGAGCGCCTGCGGCCTTTAATGACGCCAACGGTCGTATCCCGATCGATTCGAATGTTCCCAATCGATCGGGGAGGCTTTGGATCGATCCACGGATCGATCGAGAGCCACGGATCGATCCAGCGCTTATCGCGCGAAGCAGCCGCGTCCCAATCGATCCAGCGATCGATTGGGACCTCTGGATCGATCCACGGATCGATCCGGAAGCTCTCTGTTCGCTGGGACAGGTCTGGATCGATCCACTGATCGATCCAGAACTTGATTTTGTCCAAAACCAAGTCCCAAACCTCCCAAACCAACATCCGGTCAACCTTGACTGTTGGTATGTCATGCCTAGCATCTAGTCACTCCCTTGACCTAGGACTCCCTTACCAAGTGTCCGGTCCCTTCGACCCACTTGGACTTTTCTCTGTGCCAAGTATCAATCCTTTGACCTACTTGGACTTTTCTTTCATGCCAAGTATCCGATCAATCCTTTGACCTACTTGGACTTCCCACCGGATGTCCGATCATCCTTGATCCATCTGGATTTTCCTTGCCACTCACCCGGGCTTTCACCTAGCTTCACTCACTAGGGTTTCCATCCGCCTAGCTTCACTCATTAGGACTTTCACCGCTTCACTCAGGATTTTCACTAGCTTCACTCACTAGGACTTTCACGGCTTCACTCACTTTCCATCTGCCTAGTCTCACTCCCGAGGACGTCCTTCTGCCTGGCTTCACTCACCAGGACTTTTCTTCCGCCTGGCTTCACTCACCAGGACTTTTCTTCTGCCTGGATTCACTCACCAGGACTTTCATTTTGCCTAACATCCCAGTTAGGACTTCCCAGTCAAGTATCCAGTCAACCTTGACCTACTTGACTTTTCTCTGATCAATATCTTATTGTCAAACATCTAAACCCAAACAAGACTCAGCTTGGTTACCCAGGTCGACCTTGACCTGAGGGATATTGCACTAACAGAAGATACCCCGAGCGGCAAACCAAGCGGCCGATGAGTTAGCCAAACTCGCAAGTTCAATAACGCCGGTCGCCATCCAGCAGCCAATTGAACGAGTATCTTTGGTGGCGCACGTCGACCGGATGGAGGGCCTCACGTTTCCGAGCGACTGGAGGACACCCATCATGGAGTTTCTTCGATCGGGAGCTACACCGTCTGATCGGGATGAAGCCCAACTTCTAAGGAGGAGAGCCGGCCGGTTCACACTCATCGGCGATCAACTCTACAAGAAGGTTTTCTCCCGCCCCCTTTTGAAATGCGTAAGTTGGGAAGATGCATCGTACATCCTTCAAGAAGTGCACCAAGGATCATGTGGAGGGCATTCGGGCGGACGATCGCTGGCTAAGAAGATCTTGCTGGCCGGATACTTCTGGCCAACCTTACAAGCAGAAGCCGCTTGGACCGTGGTGACGTGCCTCTCTTGCCAGAAGTATCACACTTTCTCCCACCGACTGGCAGAGGAAATGAAGACATCCACAGTATCCTGCCCGTTCGATCAGTGGGGAATGGATATCGTTGGTCCATTTCCTATGACGACTGGGCAGCGGAAATTTCTACTGGTGGCAGTCGATTATTTTTCTAAGTGGGTGGAGGCCGAGCCGCTAGCCAAGATCACGGAGCAGATGGTCAAGAAGTTTATCTGGCAGCACATCATCTGTCGGTTCGGCGTCCCTCGTCGACTTATTTCCGACAACGGGCGGAAATTCATAGGAAAGTTGCTCGAAGATTGATGCAGAAGCTATGGCATCGAGCAGCACTTCACGTCCGTAGCAAACCCCCAAAGCAATGGTCAAGCCGAAGTAGCCAATCGGGAAATTCTTCGCATTTTGCACGCTCGGCTCGATCATCTGGGAGGAAGTTGGGTGGATGAGGTGCCAGGTGTCCTGTGGGCCATCCGAACGACCCCAAAGGAAGGAACGGGCGTTACGCCTTTCCATCTGGTGTACGTCGGCGAAGCGGTGATTCCTGTTGAAGTCGGCGTCGAGTCCGCCCGGATACAGAATTATGATGATGACAACGCCGAGCGGAGGAACATGGAGCTGGATTTGGTCGAAGAAGAGCGAGCCAAGGCGTCCGTCCGGCTGATGGCGTACCGGCAACGGATGAAGCAAAACTACAACCGGCGCGTAATCCCCAGATCATTCCAGGTCGGCGATCTTGTCTGGAAAAAAGTAAAGTCGGTCGGAGACGTTGGCAAGCTAGAAGCTCCTTGGGCGGGCCCCTTCAAAATCATCGAAAAGCTCCGTTCGGGCGCTTATTATTT
The DNA here is from genome assembly GCF_018446385.1 of Zingiber officinale. Lineage (NCBI taxonomy): Eukaryota > Viridiplantae > Streptophyta > Magnoliopsida > Zingiberales > Zingiberaceae > Zingiber > Zingiber officinale. The sequence continues at coordinate 91,410,665 of NC_056002.1, read as the reverse complement.
GGAGGATGAAGACGGGCGGCAACTGGATAGGCCATGGAGCGCGAATCATCTCCAGCCTTATCGAGCTGGTGAAAGGTGCACTGATGTAACTTATTTTTGTATATATTTTGGGCCGCCTATGTACTTGTAATTCAGGAAGCAAAAATGATTAAAGGGCAAATAGCTTCGCCGAACGGCCGCTTCAAAGTTAGCCTTAAAAGACCGTCAAGCTCCGACGTTAAAAATCGAGAGACGAGCCGGCGTCTATAAACCCTTCGAGTGGAAGACCGTCGAGCTCCGACGTTAAAAATCGAGAGACGAGCCGGCGTCTATAAACCCGCCGAGCGGAAGACCGTCGAGCTCCGACGTTAAAAATCGAGAGGCAGGGCGTCTTATAAACCCTTGAAGCGGAAGACCGTCGAGCTCGGCGTTAAAAATCGAGAGCAGGCGGCGTCTATAAACCCGCGGCCGGAAGACCGCTCCGACGTTAAAAATCAAGAGACGAGCCGACGTCTATAAACCCGCCGGCGGAAGACCGTCGAGCTCCGGCGTTAAAAATCAAGAGACAAGCCGGCGTCTATAAACCCGCCGGCCGGAAGACCGTCGAGCTCCGACGTTAAAAATCGAGAGACAATGGCGTCTATAAACCCGCCGAGCGGAAGACCGTCGAGCTCCGACGTTAAAAATCGAGAGACGAGCCGGCGTCTATAAACCCGCCGAGCGGAAGACCGTCGAGCTCCGACGTTAAAAATCGAGAGACGAGCCGGCGTCTATAAACCCGCCGAACGGAAGACCGTCGAGCTCCGACGATAAAAATCGAGAGACGCGTCGGAGTCTATAAACCTTCCGATCGGCAGATCGTCGAACTCAAACGGTAAAAATCTATGTTAAGAGGCGGGCAACCAGAGTCCGTAACGCCGCCGGGCGGGTAACGTTCTGCGGGATCCTCGGCTGTAAAGGCCGACCCATGATCGGGCCTGCCGATAAGGCGAGAATAAAGGCAACGTATGGCCGAGCGGCTCATTTATAAAACGCACTTAGCGCGAGAAAATTAGGACCGGCGCAAAAAGTTAAGGATGGGATGCTGGTCGAACAAACAAATAACAAGGAGAGAGAATTCATTTACACCAAACGGTGAATAGACAAAAGTGATAACAATAGTCTTCGCCCCGAACGGCGGGCATACAAAAAACAGCAGAAACTTGAAAGAAGTTTTACAAACCCTTCATTCACTATCACCAAAATTGAAGAGAGAATCGGGGATGGAGCCCATCATGACCGCCAGATCTTCGGGGGGAATCGCCAGCTCGGTTGGTATGTGGCCCTTGCACTTCAGATATTCAACTGCCACTTTGATCGCCTCTTCGAAAGTTAAGGACAACTTGTCGCTGAACTTTTTGCCAAATTCATCCGAGCGGACGAATGCTTTGCGCGCTTCCGCTGACCGACCGGGCTCCCCATTTTGATATTCTTTAAGAGTGGCTCCAGAAGCGTCAAGGGCCACCTGGAGATCTTTCAAAGCCCCTTCTTCTTTAACCTGGTCGGCCGAGCGGCCCTCCCGTTCAGTCTTCAGCAAGGCGTCCAAGTCCTTTACCTGCTATTCTAGCCCCCGATTCTCCACCTTCATCATGTCCATGTCGTCGATGGCTTTGCGCTTTCGGGTGGTCGCGGTCTTTATCTCCTTGTCCCGCTGCTTGACCAAAGCCTCGAGTCGAGCCACTTCGCTCGACAAGCCGGAGGACTTACCCCGCTCGGCTTCCAACAGTTTTTTGGCCTTCTCCAGAGCAGCCGTTGACTGTCTGCTATCTCCCGCGGCTTTGAGCTTTTTCAGCTCATCCTCCAGTTCGGCTAGGCGATTGCTGATTGCAATCTGCTCCACCCAATTCTGCAAACGGATAGGAGCAAGTTAGAAACTAAATCCAAATAACTAACATGGCAAAGAACATACCCCGGTCGCCTGTTGTAGATTGCTGTCGCCTAGCTGACCGGGAGTTATCATTGCAATTCGGAGCCGAGCATCCTCCCAGTCTTTGGCAAGAGGACTAGTAAGGGTGATCTGCTGCTCGGGGACCACTGGCCGATCGACAGTCGCCATATATTCCTTCGACGGAAGGCGCAGGACAGTCTTTGTCAATCTCGGGCCGCTCGGATCACCCTGGCGCACAGCTGCTTTACCAGACGGCTCACCACTTGAGGAAGGAAAGTCGCCCAATCTCCTAAGGCGACGCATGGTTCGCGGAGGACTTGAGGGCGGCACCTCGGAGGTAGCCCTTGGAGAGCCGCGCGGCTTTGGGGTACTCTCTATGGAGACCGTCCCGGATAGCACTGGAGCTGCATCGCCCCGCTCGGACTGCGGCTCTTCAGATGGAGTTGGTTGAGTGGCTGGCTCTGGCCGTCTGCGCTTCCGAGTTGCCAGGGGGGCTTCGTCAGCCGAGCGACCCTCCATCCCGACTTGAGTAGGCTCTATTTCGTCCGCAGCCTCGCCAAGAGAGGCAGAAGCGTCTAAGGCTTCAGGGACACTCTGAGTCCTCTCACCCTCTCCGCTGGCTAGACCAGCTGAGGCTAAGCTCCGCTCGGTAACCTCCCTATTCTTAGCCGCCTCGATCTCAGCGGCTCGCAGTTTCAGTCGCTCGGTAGCCTTGGCACGCCACATGACTTTGGCTGCAGATGCAAAGAATAAATCAGTTAGAACAAAAGAAATGGGACGATAAGAGAACTTACTCATGCTGCAAGGCAGGTCGGCTGGAATGGGGGACAAGCCGAATATATACATCACTCCCGGAAGGAGCAGCTTGTCGATGTGGTAGAGCTGGCCGACCAGCCGGTCGGCTGCATGAAGGTAGGCTGGATCACCCCTAAACTTGCCGAGCTCCGGTTGCGCTGGCATCGTTGTTTGCCATTTGATTCGGAAGGCCAGTGGCTCGGGGAAGCGCATGTAGAAAAAATGCTCCTTCCAGTGTTTGTTGGAGCTTGGCATATTATCAAAAAGGACAAAACATATCCTCGATTGAAAAACGAAAGTACCCCACTCGGCTTGCTTAGGGTAGTAAAAATAGTGGAAGACTTTGGGGTCTAATGGAATGTCGTTCAGTTTAAAGAGAATTACTATCCCACTCAGCAGCCTAATGGAGTTCGGGACTAGCTGGCCGAGCGGGATGCGAAAATAGTTGCACACTTGTAAGAAAAACTTATGTGGAGGAAAGCGTAGCCCGGCCAAAAATTGGTCTCGGAAGAAAAGAACGGTGCCGGGCGGCGGGTTATGAGGCCTGTCGGTAGGGGTGACTAATACTATGTGGTGGTCGGCAGGGATTTCATAGGTCCGGGCGAGGCGCAGAGCGTCCTCCTCGTCAAATCGGCTCTCCATGGTCGTGTACCAAAGACCAGGAGCGCCGGCGGTCGGCTGGGAAGTGCTAGTCATGGTCGGAACACAGTAAAGAATTCTAGACAGAGAGAAGGGTTCGAATAAGAAAGAGAAGGTGGCAGAATGAAAGAGACAACCGACAGACAGAAAAGGAGGGAGAAAGCGAAGAAAAGAAGGGCTTACGAGCAACAGGATGGTCGCAAGGTGCCTCGGGGTCGTCGGAGAGTTGAGAAGCGAGGTCGCCGGAGAAGAAAGAGCAGTGGGGCGTCGAAGGTCGACGAAGCAAGAATGCGGCGGAGAGAAGAGGTCGCGAGATTTATAGCGTTAGCCTCGAACGACCTCAGCCGTCCGATTCAGGTCGTGAAGAACGAGGCGATCATCCAACCGCTCATTTCAAACGGCGGCTGTCCCATCGGAGGTAACGCCACCGCCATACGCTGACAAAAGCGAGATCGCCACGTGTCAGCATGACATGAGTCGCATTTAATGAACGCCCCTTACTGCGCCCAGTGCACGTGCTTGGCAGTAAGGGAGAGGATTCGGCATGGATTCCAAGGGAATACAAGGCACGTGCAAGGCACCGCCGAACGGATGAGCATCCCCAAGCCTGGCCGAGCGGACTAGGGTAGCGGTCGTTACTCAGTCGGATCGGCAGTCCAGTCAGTCGGACTTCGCCTCCTTTGACTTGACTTGAAGGGGAGGCAAGTGATCCGGCGGTAAGAACAGGGGACCCCCGTTCTGGGAAGTCAACGCCACGTAGAAGTCAAAGGGCCGTGTGGCTCATCGGATAAGGATGGACCGGCCGGACTCATGAGAGAAGGGCGGACCGATCGGCCGACCGGAGAAGGATGGACCGACCTCTCGGTCGGCCGACCGGTGAATAACCGATGGCAAAAGGCGCCCCGGCAGGAGTTGGGGTTCCGGCGCTCGATTGAACGGAAACGAAAGGCCGAGCGGAAGTCATGCTCGGCCGAAGACATAAGGTAACATACTGCTAACAATATCCGCAAAGCACATTACTGAGAATCTCCCAAGTAGACCATTATATATGTCCGGCCGGACTTAAGGCAAGGGCTGGCCGGCCGGACGCTCGGCAGGGAGTAAGAGGAAAAGAACATGTTCTGTGTTCAGGCCATACTCAAAATCCTACGACAGAAGAATCCGCTGTCCCATCAGAGACGTGCTCAAACTGTAGCAGTATGGGGTCAGGTAAGCTCCTCTGACAAGCCCACACTACGGTATGGGAAAGGATACGTGTACACCTCGGTATGTGTGCACTCGCTTCTCCACAGCCCTATATAAAGGCCCTCACCCTTCACCGGAGGTATGCATTCTATAATTCTTGGAGCCACTTTCTTGTTGTCGAGCTTTGCCTAACTTGAGCGTCGGAGGGTCACCACCGGGAACCCCTTCCCGGCCCGACTTCTGTGCAGGTTCGCCGGAAGTTCGTACGACCCGTCGGAGATCTACATCAGCGACTCGGAGAGCGCCACGTGCCCAGCGTCCGTTGATTCATCTTTCGGACAGGATCAAATATGTTTAAGTTTGATTTCCAAATGAGTGAACATTTAGAATTTTGATAAAAAAATTAATATTTTGATTGAAATTAATTAGCCTTTAAAAATTAATTATGATTGGAACCTTAATAATTAAAGAATTAAATAAGATTTACGATTTTAAAATTAATTATAGAATTAAAATGATTTCAAATAATTTAAAATGATTTTAAAATGATTTTAAAATGATTTTTAAATAATTTTCAAAAATATTTTTAAATAAATTTGGAAATGATTTTGAAATAATTTTCAAAATTATTTTAAAAAGAATTTTTAAAGGATTTAAAATAATTTTTTAAAGTATTTTCAAAAGAATTTTAAAAGTAGTTTTAAAGGATTTTTAAAATGAATTTTTTAAACTGATTTTCAAATAATTTTTTAAAATGATTTTTAAAATTTTTTAAATAATTTTTAAAACGATTTTCCAAATAATTTTTAAATAACTTTTCGAATAATTTTTAAAACGACTTTCTAAATAATTTTAAAATGATTTTTTAAAGGATTTTTTTAAAAAAAAATTAAAAGAATTTTAAAAGGATTTTTAAAGGAAATTTTAAAACAAAAAATGTAACGACCCACCTTCTACACTACTACTACTACTCTAAAGGTGGACGTTACCTAACTACTACTCTACTTAACTGGTATGATTAAAAACCACATGGAAACCCTACCGAAAAATTTCGACAGAGTCTCCCCTGTACCGGTGACCAAATCAACAATACAAACAGTGTATACTCAGCCACAGGCGGCTGGAACATATAATTACACAACCACACAGTAATAAAAAAAATAATAACTCAAAGGAAACTATTCTAGCAATGGTAAACAAGTATATAACTCCAACAATAGACATAACAAGCTACAAGTGCGGAATAGACTCAATTACAATCTCAACTTCATCATAGCATTAAGGAGAAAAGAAAAAGGAAACTCTAAACAGGTAAGTTTTGACAACTCCTTAGCAAACTCTTGATCTCTCTATAGTCTAGCCATCACACACCTTCATCACCACCACCTTGTCGCCTTCCTTTCATACTTTAGCTTTTCCTTTATCTGCAGTAGGAGGAAGTGCAGTCTATAAGCAAACTTTGCTTAGTAAGCGCTATCTAACTCATAAAAACACGAATATGCATGTATACAGGAAGATCTAGAAACTATATGCTCTCTAAGAAAGTAAAGCACAAAAATATCTGCTCATGTCAAACTAATAGCAAAGAAAAGCTAAGGAATCTACTCATGTAATTCTAATAGCTAATCATGCTATACATGGATAAAACTGCATGCTGGAAGATAAAGCTAATCATGCTAAATATCAAATCAAGAAACAAATAAAACTAATACTGCATGCTAGAATTCAAAAGAACTAAACTTACTGATTCTAAGCATATGTGAAACTTGTTTCATTTGTTCCAAAACTTATACTTTATTACTTCAAAACAATAATAAAGTTCTTCTTGATTAAAAACTTATACTTTAATACTTAAAAATAATAATCAACTTCTTTCTTGGGCCCAGGCTTAGTACCAATGCGCGCTCCCTAATAGGGACTGTGGTAGCTAGTAAAGACCTTGGTCTTACCAGGGCCAAGACCTTGGAATTGGTCACCTGGATTTGTTTAATGACAACCTTGGAAGTCGGGTACTAGCCTTTCTTTAAAATAAAATACTTGTTATCTTTAATATTCTTATAATAAAATGCCTTGGCATTTCTTTGAGCACTTGATATGCTACTGATCCCAATTCTTAAAATTAGGGATCCTATTAAGACCTTGGTCTCTCTTTCTTATAACTTCTTATAAACCTCTAAAGAATTTATTAAAACTCTTATTTTTCCCACCTACAGGTAGATCCTAGAGTTTTTATAGAGCAACAGGATTCTTTAAGCATGTATCATCAGAATCAAGCAAAAGAAAACAAATCAAACTTCTTTAAACATGCTACAATAAACATAAATCAAAGGAAAGCAACTTGAACTCTCTAAGCATGCTACAACAGATATGAATCAAGAAAAACTAAATTTGATTTCTTGAAGCCTACTCTAAAATAAAACTATTCTGCTACATATAACTTTCACGTCTACTACATATACTAAAAGAGTGCATTATAACTTAATAAAATTTGCATGGCATACTAAACTGAAGTGCCTAAAAAAAACATGGTACAACACTTAAAACCTCATGATCAAGAACTCCGAACACTTAAAACAGAAATTAAACATACTCCCATGCATATGATATTTACTAGCTTTGTAAGTTGAGTTAAACATGGGTAAGTTTCTAATCTTCTAAGGAAAACAACTAGAGACATGATAAAATGGCACAAAATAAATTCTGTAACACATTCCAAAAAATAGAACCTGGTCATGAAGCACGGAGGATAGAGCTCTTCAACCTACAGGAAACCAATGGCACAAAACAACTGAAATCTTAAGCATACTACTGCAGCAATGCAAGGAGAAATTAAACATTGGTCTCTTTCTATTATAGCTATTCATAATCACCTCAAGGTTTTAATAAAACTCCTATTCGTATAGCAACAACTCCTAGGGATTTTATATGGCCACTGAAATCTTCTAGCATGCTCCAATCGGAAATAACAAAAAAAAAACAATCAAATCGTGATACCACTCTAGGGTTTCCTACAAGCTCTAAAAACATCAATCCATAGCAGAAAACCTCAAAGAACACTGCCCTTAAGAACCTGCTCCAACCAGAACTCACGGAAGGAAACCAAAAGAACAAGCAGCATCCACGGAAAATCACATTCAAAAATCTTAGGAAGCTCAACTCTACATCTGTTATGGAATAAATGCTTGCCAAGTTGAATCCGAACCAGCACCACAGCCATCCCAAGAACAGAACCATCCAAAGAGGTAAAGCCATCTAAAGAGAAAGGAATCCACACAAGAAGCCAACTTGAACCCAAACTACTCTATTGCAAACCATAAGAAACCAAAGCTTCACCATTCAAATCGCAACAACACAGCCCTATGTTTCATCCAAAGCTTCGGAAATAAGAACAGGAACAAGAATTAAACTTCGAAGCTATCCTACCGCAGGTGAGTAAGCGACTTACAACCGAAAGGAGGCAACTAGGGCTTCGGGAGAAGCTTGAAATCTCGGTTCTTCTTCACGTTTCCGAGCTCCCCTCGTCAAGGTGGTCACGAGCGGGTGAAGACCGGCCGGAAAAGCCCTTCGCCGACACTGGAGACAAAGTGTAACGCCCGAAAAATTCTCAAAACTGTTTTAGAAATATAGTATGATTTTTCTGGAATTTTTAGATATTTTTCCGGAATTTTCCGAGTAGCGGAAGTAGCAAAAACAATTAGGAAACGAAAATGGCCTAGGCGGGAATCGAACCCGAGACCTATGGGTTGAGGGATAATGCTAGTAACCAGTGAACCCAGCAGGGCCGTGCTGAAAGGAAAGGGGAACAATTTAATTTATATTAGAGTTGGGCCTAGTTACCCACTTAATATAAATAAGAACTTAAGTTGGGGTTTGGTTTATTTTAAGTTGGTTCGGCAATTCCCCCTCACAAAAACCTCACGCCGATCCTCTCCAAACCCTCAACGCCGAACACCCCTCTTCCTCCTCCTCTCTCGGCGCCCAAGCCACAAGGGCTCTCGGATCACTTTCCGGCGAGGACTCCAACACGAAAAAGGTTCATCTCAGCGAGAGGAACGCGAAGACGTGAACGGATCGTCGAGAGGATCAGTTTTCCGGAAAACCTAGCGGATAGAATCGTAAGAAATTACGATCAAGAGGTAAGAAACCCCTCACCTGCAGTATAATAGCTATCGTTTGATTTTATGTGCATTAGTTTAGTTATATGCGTATGTTTTCGACACGTAGGGTGTATTTAACCTTCCTCACAGGTTTAGGGATTTAGTGAGTACCTTTAGATGGGCCGGACACGTCTTTTCTCCTTCAGTTGGAGGTTTAGATGTTGTTGGGTGCCTAAAGGTAGTCTCCCTAATAGAGAGGGGAGTTAAAGCACACTAAGTGTTCGATTAAATCACCAGCTTAGAAAAGAATGCACCTTAAGCATTTTAATAGCTCAGTTAAATGTATTAGAAGCATTTAAAAACAGTAAATCAGTTTGTGATAGCTTATATGGGACTACGGTCCAATGGGTGGGCTCCCACAGTCGCCTCTAGGTTCAGATAACCTAGCTCTAGGTTCAGATAACCTAGAAACAGCATGTTATATCAGTTAGCTATAGATATTAGTATTTTATTTTCAGTGGCACTGTACTGGATTAGATATCCATTGGGTTGGACTCCCACAGTCGTCCCTAGGTTCAGACAACCTAGTAAACCCTGCTAAATTCGGGACTTGCAACCCCGGGTCTAGTAGGGATGCGCGCACAGCAAGTACAGTTGCCGGGCCCAACAGCATGTTTATTATTTTCACTTATTATGTACTAGTTTTCAAACTCAAAATCAGTTATGTTAGTTGAGTTGATTTCAGCTTCAGTTTAGTTTAGTTTAGCTCAGTATTATGTTTCAGTTCAGTTCTCTATGTTAGCTTTATGATTAGTTGTATGCTATGCCATGACTTGTTCAGTATGCCATGTTTCTATGATTGTATGCCATGCCATGCTAGCCTGTTCAAAATATTTTCGAATAGCATGTTTTCAAATCATAACTGCATCGTATGCATGATTTTGTGAGGTAGATGGTTTCTTACTAAGCGTTAGCTTACAGGTACTACTTTTCTTATACTGCAGATACAGGTAAAAGAAAAGTGGATTAGCAGTGGAGGCTGGAGGTCAATGCAGATGAGGATGTGTGTGTGTGGAACTGGAATGAAAGATCTCAGGGATCTAACAAGTTTTAATTATGCATTAGAACTCGTTAGCATTTACGTTCAGCACTTTCAGCTTATTAGTTTTGATACTTTCATTTTCACGCAATTTAGATTTGGAACGCATTGAACTATGAAAGAATGTTTTAAAATGTCAGTAATCATGTTAGAATGTTATTACATGTTGTTAGAATAGTTTATTATGCAGTAGGTAGTCGTTAGATTGTATTTTGTACGTGAAGTCTTCGATTTTAGGCGAAATCGGACTCGATCGATCTCGACCGATCGAACTGATCGTGCCGGATCGGGCCGATCGAGACGGATCTGATATGCTCTTGTATCCTCTGGATCGATCGGCCGATCCGGTATATCTGATAACCGGAGAATTCCGGGTTCTGGATCGATCGGACCGATCTGGATCGGTCGGTACCGATCCGGTATATCTGATAACTTAGGAGAATTCCGGGTTCTGGATCGGTGCGCCGACCGATCGGTCTGGATCGGTCGCCGGATCGGACATCTGGATCGGTCCGATCCGGTGAGAACGAGAATCGTGGCAGTCGATCGATCCGTGGATCGATCGGGAGGCAATTATGAGTCCCTAGCTAAGTTGGGATGTTTAGTTTCCCCTCTTTAGCACATGTACACCAGCAAAGGAGGTCTTTAGACCTTTCTTATCAGCTGTCTTAGTTATAGTAGAGTAAAATTTTAATTAGCCCAGCTTTCCGCACAGTATAGTTTCAGTAGTTAATGTAGCGATCCGGCTCACAGTTTAGTACCCAGGAGTTGGGTCGTTACAGAGTGGTATCAGAGCAGTGTTCCATACTTCCTACACACACATCAGCATTGTACCTGCAGCTTCCAAGTAAGAATACCTCTACTCTCTTAATTGTTCTTGTTTATAGTTACAGTTCATGTTATATGCTTATTGCCGGTTAGTACATGATAGTTTAAACATGATGTCAGAAATTATATAACTGTGATAGTATTAGTTATACATATGTTCTCTATGTCATTAGAAATGGCACGAGGACGCCCAGCTAGAAGGGCACTAGCTCGAGCCCGAAGAGGCGGTTCAATGCCTCCTCGGACCTTCTGACATTAGTGGCTCGATTCTGACTAGGTGAGCGACAGAGATAGCCACCTTAAAGGCTAATCGGCAGAATACCGTCACCCCGGAACCGAATTTGACAACTCCGGTAGTCTTAGAGGTTCCACCATCTCAGCCTACTCCAAGCAGCTGAGCCAAGGAAGGAAGCCTATCTAATCCAGTGGCGTGAGTCAAGCCAGAGAACTTCTCGGGCACTAGTGAACCATGGGATGCTCAAGCCTGGTTCAAAACACTGGAGAGCACGATGGAGCTTCTGGACCACGAGAAGGTGAAGTGTGCCTCCTTCAGGAGATGCACGCATGTGGTGGGAAAGGATCGAACGAAGCGCCCGTGAATCGGATGTCATGGGGGACTTGAGAGGAATTCTTGAGGAGTTCTTTCACATGCGGGTTACAAACCGCCACTACGACGAGTTCACGGAGTTTCGTCAGGGCAACCTTTGAGGAAGCCGTGAAGAAATTCAACAGGTTGGCTCGTCTATGTCGAGTTAGTCGGCAGGAAGGAACGAGTCGGTTGATGCTCAAGATGCCGAGGCCGAGATCGCGGTGAGCGTGGCGGTGGCATTCATAGGCCACGAGACCACGGAGGAGCTAGTGGCGGTGCCTTGACCACGAGCATTACGAGCGGCATGAAACAGCGAAGTCTCCTCGAGTCCAAGGCCAAGGCTCTCACACTCGAAGCAGCGGGGCCTCAAGCTGGAAAGGGAACTCCAGCCGTCGGGGAGTGACCCAAGAGGAGGGCCATCTAGCAAGCGACAGTTATCCAAAGTGTGCTACTTGTGAAATTCCACGGGGTTTGTCACGAGGATGCTTGAATGTGGACAAGAAGGGCACATGGCCAGCGTGCCGAACAAGGCGGTCTTCCTCGGCCAGATGGGCCGGCCGGTTATATCGATAGGGCTCTAGAAGGCCACATATCGCCGGGCGATTAGAAGCCCCCGGCTATGGCGAATCGAGGATCTACTCACTCACGGAGAGGGCGTAGCAAATGCCTCGGCAGTCGACAGGTCAGATTAGCATTTTCAAGATAGTGCTACTGTTCTATTTGATCTTGGGGCAACCCATTCATATATAGCCGGATGTTCTCCGAAAAATTGGAGGTACCCCAGAGATACTCGGTGTCAGTTTTTGACGCTACCTTCAGGAGAGATCATGGCGTCCACTTGGCTCGAGCGAGGTCATTATAGCAGACAGGGAGCTCTTTGCGATCCGATAGTGCTAGAAATGACCGACTATGACGTTATCTTCGGAATGGACTTTTTGGTCAAATACGGTGCCTCTATCGAGTGCCGTAAACAGAAAGTCACGTTCCAACCTGAAGCGGAAGCACAGTTCGAATTCGTCGGGGAACCAAGGAGTCAGGATGCACAGGATTCTTAGCACACGTAGTCAGCACCAGTCAGACGAGGACCAACAGCTAGAAGAGGTTCGAGTCGTTTGTGACTACCCAGCAGTCTTCCCGAGGAGCTACCGGGCTTAGCACTAGACTGGGAGATTGAATTTGAGATAGAGCTCATCCCCAGCACAAATCCAATTTCCAAGGCACCGTACCGCATGGCTCCAGCAGAACTGAGGAGCAACTCTGAGAGCTTCTTGACAAAGGTTTCATACGCCGAGTCACTCACCATGGGGAGCCTGTGTTGTTCGTGAAGAAGAAGGATGGAAGCATGCGTCTATGCATAGACTACGAGCCTGAACCAGGTCACAATCAAAAACAGTATCCTCTTCCCGAATAGATGACTGCTCGATCAACTGAAGGGGGCCACGGTGTTCTCTAAGGTAGATCTCAGATCAGGTTATCATCAGGTAAAAGTTAAAGAAGGGATATACCAAGACAGGCATTGAGAACCAGATACGGACACTACGAGTTCGTGGTCATGCCCTTTGGCGTGACCAATGCTCCAGCTACATTCATGGATCTCATGAACAGAGTATTCAGGGAGTATTTAGATAAGTTTGTTATTGTGTTTATCGATGACATTCTTATCTACTCGGAACTTAGGAAGAACATGCAGAGCACCGAAAACTAGTATTGCAGACACTTAACCAGCTTTACGCCAAGTTCACGAAATGTGAATTTTGGCTAGATCAGGTGTCCTTTAAGGTCACATCATCTCAAAGGATGGTATTATGGTGGATCCCAGCAAGATAGAAGCAGTAAATAACTGGAAGAGACCCAGGAACGCAGCTTTATGGGATTAGCAGGATATTACAGGAAGTTTGTAGAGGATTTCTCCGGGTAGCCTCCCCAGCAGCTCTTACGGAAAGAGCGGAAATTCCGGTGGGTGAGCGAGCTTGAGCTAAAAGGAGATTGACAGTGCTCTATTTTGGCTCTGCGGTGACACCAGCTTTGACATCTATAGTGATGCCTCTAAGTTGGGACTAGGAGCGATCTGATGCAAAGCGGCAAGGTGATCGCCTATGCCTCGAGACAACTCAAGGATTATGAGAAGAATTACCCTACTCATGACCTTGAGCTTGCGGCAGTCGTCTTCTCTCTCAAATTTGGAGACATTACTTATATGGAGCTCGGTGCAGAGTGTATACAGATCATCAGTGTCAAGTACTTCTTCACTCGAAGGATCTGAATATGCGGCAGTGGCTAGAGCTGGTCAAGGACTACGATATAGACATCCTCTACCATCGAGGAAAGCCAATAAGGTAGCAGATGCACTTAGCGAAATCGGTGCTACCTTATTGTCTCTTCTGACCATGTCGCCCCCCTACGAAGGAGATCGTGGATTTCGGTCTCGAGCTCATCGTGGGACAGCTCTCTACTATGACCCTAGAGTCTACCTTGCTTGGTGATATTCATCACTCAGGATCGGGACCCCGAGATTCAGAGAATCAAGCAGAACCAGAAAGTAGAGAATTGAGTGTCCGATAGCGGGGTGTTGTATTTTGGCGGCAGACTCTGTGTTCCAGATCGGGAGGAGCTACGGAGCAGATTTTAGATGAGGCTCACAGGACTCCCTACGCGATGCATCCAGGCTCCACCAAAATGTATCAAGACCGAAGAAACACTTTTGGTGGCCCGGTGACGAGACATCGCCATGATATGTGTCGCCTCACATCGAGGTCAGGCGGAACATCGACAGGAGGAGTTCTGCGCCTATCTGATTCCAAATGGAAGTGGAGGATATCTCGATGGACTTCATAGTGGGGCTACCCAGAACCACAAATGGTTTTGATGCCATCCGGGTAATAGTTGACTAAATCAGCCCACTTTCTAGCTATCAAGATATCCTACTCCATGGAGAAGCTAGCTCGGTTGTATCTCCGGAGATCGTCAGACTACATGGAGTCCCACGAACCATCATTTGACGAGGCAGATTTACATCACACTTCCGGAAGTGTGTTCATCAACTATGGGCACCGGTTAAAATTCAGCCTGACTTTCCATCCTCGACGGATGGTCGAGAGGCGAGTAAATGTACTCGAAGATATGCTCGAGCTTGTGCCCTAGATTTCAAGGAAGTTGGTGCAAATATCCGAGTCTAGCAGAATTTCAACAACAGTTATCGAGCCACTATCGGCATGGCTCCTTATGAGGCACTCTATGGGCGGAGGTGCAGATCACCAATCTGTTGGTATGAGAGTGGTGAACCGAAGGAACTAGAGCTTGAGGCGGATCTAGTAGCGATACCACAGCACCATCAGAGTTCGCGGAGGATAGAGACGACCTGAGCCGTCGGAAGAGCTATCTTGATACAGCCTGAGACCCTAGAGTTTTCGAGTGGGATCTTTTTCTCGAGTAGCTCCCATGAAGGGAGTCATGCGTTTTGGGAAAAAGGGCAAGCTAGCTCCCGGATATGTGGGACCATACCTTATCACGAAGAGTGGGCAAGGTAGCATATGAGCTAGAGCTACCTCGGGAGATGTCATCTGTCCACAATGTATTTCATGTCTCTATGTGAAGAAGCATATTCCAGACGCCACCCAGGTGATTGAGCCCCAGTTGGTACAGGTCCGTGATGATCTCAGCTATGACAGTCGGCCTATTCAGATAATAGACCGAGCAGTAAAGAAATTACGGAACAAGGAAGTACCATTAGTCAAAGTCAGCTGGCAAAATCACACAGCAGCAGAGGCGACTTGGGAGACAGAGGTCAGGTTCGAGGACGAACTTTTTATAAGGTATGGGGGATTGTAACGCCCGAAAAATTCTCAAAACTGTTTTAGAAATATAGTATGATTTTTCTGGAATTTTTAGATATTTTTCCGGAATTTTCCGAGTAGCGGAAGTAGCAAAAACAATTAGGAAACGAAAATGGCCTAGGCGGGAATCGAACCCGAGACCTATGGGTTGAGGGATAATGCTAGTAACCAGTGAACCCAGCAGGGCCGTGCTGAAAGGAAAGGGGAACAATTTAATTTATATTAGAGTTGGGCCTAGTTACCCACTTAATATAAATAAGAACTTAAGTTGGGGTTTGGTTTATTTTAAGTTGGTTCGGCAATTCCCCCTCACAAAAACCTCACGCCGATCCTCTCCAAACCCTCAACGCCGAACACCCCTCTTCCTCCTCCTCTCTCGGCGCCCAAGCCACAAGGGCTCTCGGATCACTTTCCGGCGAGGACTCCAACACGAAAAAGGTTCATCTCAGCGAGAGGAACGCGAAGACGTGAACGGATCGTCGAGAGGATCAGTTTTCCGGAAAACCTAGCGGATAGAATCGTAAGAAATTACGATCAAGAGGTAAGAAACCCCTCACCTGCAGTATAATAGCTATCGTTTGATTTTATGTGCATTAGTTTAGTTATATGCGTATGTTTTCGACACGTAGGGTGTATTTAACCTTCCTCACAGGTTTAGGGATTTAGTGAGTACCTTTAGATGGGCCGGACACGTCTTTTCTCCTTCAGTTGGAGGTTTAGATGTTGTTGGGTGCCTAAAGGTAGTCTCCCTAATAGAGAGGGGAGTTAAAGCACACTAAGTGTTCGATTAAATCACCAGCTTAGAAAAGAATGCACCTTAAGCATTTTAATAGCTCAGTTAAATGTATTAGAAGCATTTAAAAACAGTAAATCAGTTTGTGATAGCTTATATGGGACTACGGTCCAATGGGTGGGCTCCCACAGTCGCCTCTAGGTTCAGATAACCTAGATCTAGGTTCAGATAACCTAGAAACAGCATGTTATATCAGTTAGCTATAGATATTAGTATTTTATTTTCAGTGGCACTGGATTAGATATCCATTGGGTTGGACTCCCACAGTCGTCCCTCCCTGCTAAATTCGGGACTTGCAACCCCGGGTCTAGTAGGGATGCGCGCACAGCAAGTACAGTTGCCGGGCCCAACAGCATGTTTATTATTTTCACTTATTATGTACTAGTTTTCAAACTCAAAATCAGTTATGTTAGTTGAGTTGATTTCAGCTTCAGTTTAGTTTAGTTTAGCTCAGTATTATGTTTCAGTTCAGTTCTCTATGTTAGCTTTATGATTAGTTGTATGCTATGCCATGACTTGTTCAGTATGCCATGTTTCTATGATTGTATGCCATGCCATGCTAGCCTGTTCAAAATATTTTCGAATAGCATGTTTTCAAATCATAACTGCATCGTATGCATGATTTTGTGAGGTAGATGGTTTCTTACTAAGCGTTAGCTTACAGGTACTACTTTTCTTATACTGCAGATACAGGTAAAAGAAAAGTGGATTAGCAGTGGAGGCTGGAGGTCAATGCAGATGAGGATGTGTGTGTGTGGAACTGGAATGAAAGATCTCAGGGATCTAACAAGTTTTAATTATGCATTAGAACTCGTTAGCATTTACGTTCAGCACTTTCAGCTTATTAGTTTTGATACTTTCATTTTCATGCAATTTAGATTTGGAACGCATTGAACTATGAAAGAATGTTTTAAAATGTCAGTAATCATGTTAGAATGTTATTACATGTTGTTAGAATAGTTTATTATGCAGTAGGTAGTCGTTAGATTGTATTTTGGCACGCCAAAGTGCTGAAGTCTGATTTCCGGGCGAAATCAGACTCTGATCGGTCTCCAGACCGATCAGAGCCTGATCGTGCCACTGGATCGGTCTGCCGACCGATCCAGCGCAATACAGTAGCTTCCGGAGAATTCCCAGGTTCCTGGATCGGTCTGCCGACCGATCCAGACATACCTGGATCGGTCTGCCGACCGATCCAGACATACCTGGATCGGTCTGCCGACCGATCCAGCTGGGGACAGAATCGTAGCAGGTCTGATCGATCCGTGGATCGATCAGCAGCTAGCTGGGAAGTAAATTATGAGTCCCTAGCTAAGTTGGGATGTTTAGTTTCCCCTCTTTAGCACATGTACACCAGCAAAGGAGGTCTTTAGACCTTTCTTATCAGCTGTCTTAGTTATAGTAGAGTAAAATTTTAATTAGCCCAGCTTTCCGCACAGTATAGTTTCAGTAGTTAATGTAGCGATCCGGCTCACAGTTTAGTACCCAGGAGTTGGGTCGTTACACAAAGCTAGGGCTTCGTTTTCGCCCAAGCACAGAACGGCGCCGCTCCGTCGCGTGAGAGAGGTGAGGAATTTTGAGAGGTATTGTTTCCATGTGGTTTTTAATCATACTTGTTAAGTAGAGTAGTAGTTAGGTAACGTCCACCTTTAGAGTAGTAGTAGTAGTGTAGAAGGTGGGTCGTTACAGTTGGTATCAGAGCAATGTTCCATTCTCCAGCATCACACACACATCAGCATCATCCTTGCCGTCTCCAAGTAAGAAAGTATTTAATTTCTTTCTTCATTGCTTTCCTTTATTACTATTTACAGTATAAAGTAATTGTTTTTAAGTGCTTAAGTAAGATAGAAGATTTAGTTTCCCTTTTCTTTATTCATATATAAGTATGATTAGAAGGGTTAGAGAAGCTATCAAGCCTCTTCTTCTGTATAATTAGATGTCAAGAAGAGGACGTCCCCGTACCGCTCATACTGAGGACCGAGTTCAGGAGAACGAAGAGCCCAGAACCCCTGGGCCTATTCTTTCTGAAGTTGTGGCTCAACTCCAGAAACAAGTAGCGGAGCAGCAACAAGTGATTGCCAATCTGATGGCCAATCAGAAGCCAGCTCCTCCCACTCCCCCAGCCATTAATGTGGAGACCCTAGTGGTGACTGAAGTCCTATCAGTTGCCCTGGAAGTCGCCACAACACCTAGAAGACAAGAAGCATACCTCATCCAGTGGCTGAAACTGAAACCAGAAAGCTGAGCCCTGGGATGCCCAGGCTTGGTTCAAGACACTTGAGAGCACAATGGAGCTTCTTGACTGACCAGAAGTTGAGAAGGGTAAGTGTGCCTCTTCCTGCCTATCTGGAGGTGCTTGTATGTGGTGGGAGCGAGTTAAGAGTAAGAGAGCAGTCAACCAGATGAGCTGGGTTGACTTCGAGATAGAGTTTTACGAAGAAGTCTTCTGTCAACGTATCACCAATAAATAGTATGAGGAGCTTATGGAATTCAGACAAGGTGACCTACTAGTAGAAGAAGCGGTCAAAAGATTTAACAGGCTAGCTCACCTTTACCTAGAGTTAGTAAGTACAGTGAAAGAACGAGTCAGACTGACGCTCTGAATGCTGAGACCAGAAATAGCACCTAATGTGAGTAGTGAAACTCACCGACCATAGATTGGTGAAGAGTTGGTCAGTAGGGCATTAGTGAGCATTATCTGAACAACATCAAAGCACAACGAGCACAGCACAAGCCAGTGGAGATAGAGGACAAGTCAGCAGGAAGTCAGAAATCCCAGTCAAGTAAGTGCAGAAGAATAGAAAGAAGGTAAGAAAGAGGGGGTTCGGGGTGGTCTGTGAATATCCTGAGGTATTCCCAGCAGATCTACCTGGACTACCTCCCAATAAATGAATTGGTTCCTGGAACTGGTCCAATTTCAAAAGCTCCGTATCGCATGTCTCCAGTAGAGCTGAAGGAGTTACAAGAACAACTACAGGAGTTACTTGACAAAGGCTTCATTCGCCCTAGTCATTCACCCCGGGGAGCTCCAGAGTTGTTCGTTAAGAAGAAAGATGGATCCGTGCTAATATGCATAGATTTCAGAAAGCTGAGCAAAGTAGCAGTTAAGGACAAGTACCCCCTTCCCAGGATCGATGACTTATTTGATCAGTTAAGAGGAGTAACAATGTTCTCAAAGATAGACCTGCACTCTGGGTACCATCAGCTGAAGGTGAAAGAAAGAGATATACCCAGAACAACGTTCAGGACCAGATACGAGCACTACGAGTTTGTTGTCATGCCTTTTGGAGTGACTAATGCACCTGCGATCTTTATGGACTTAATGAACAGAGTGTTCAGAGAATATCTTGACAAATTTGTCATCGTATTCATCGACGACATTCTGGTCTATTCAAGGACCCAGAGGAGCATGACACGCACTTGAGGATAGTACTACGGATCCTTCAGCAAAAGCAGCTTTACGCTAAATTCTCGAAGTGCGAGTTCTGGTTAGATCAGGTGGCATTTCTAGGTCACATAATTTCTAAAGAAGACATCCAAGTGGATCCAGCCAAAATAGAAGCAGTCAACAACTGGAGCAGACCCAAGAATGCCAGGGAGATCAGAAGCTTCCTTGGTTTAGCTGGGTACTACAGGAAATTCGTGGAGGACTTTTCCAGGATAGCCTCTCCACTAACAACCCTCACCAGAAAGAACAAGAGATTCGAATGGTCAGATAAATGTGAGCAGAGTTTCCAAGAGCTAAAGAAGAGATTGATCAGTGCTCCCATTTTGACTGTTCCACAGAGCGACAAGAGTTTCGACATCTACAGTGATGCTTCCAAGATGGGCTTAGGAGTTGTACTCATGCAAGAAGGAAAAGTCATAGTCTATGCTTCCAGACAACTCAAAGATTATGAGAAGAACTACCCTATTCATGATCTTGAGCTGACAGCTGTGGTTTTTGCACTGAAACTCTGGCGACATTATTTGTATGGAGTTCAGTGTAGAATTTTCACAGATCATCAGAGTCTTAAGTACTTCTTCACTCAGAAGGACTTAAGCATGAGACAGTGCAGGTGGCTGGAGTTGGTCAAAGATTACGACTGTGAAATCCTCTACCACCTAGGCAAAGCTAACAAAGTGGCAGATGCACTAAGCAGAAAGTCCAGTGCATCCCTGATGTCTTTGTCATCATTAGCCCTGCCACTACAGAAGGAGTTGTCGGATTTTGGACTTGAAATTATTGAAGGGCAACTCTCTGCATTGACCTTAGAGTCCACCTTGCTTGAGGACATACAGAGAAAGCAAAGTGAAGATCCAGACATTCGAAAGATCAGACAAAGAATTGAGACTGCCCAGAGTAGATAGAAAAGCTATGCTGACACACGCCGAAGGCCACTAAAATTTCAAGTAGGAGATTCAGTCTCTCTCAAGGTTGCTCCTATGAAGGGAGTGATGAGATTTGGCAAGAAGGACAAATTAAGTCCTCACTATGTAGGACCTTACCTAATCATAGAAAGGATTGGGAAAGTAGCTTACAAGTTGGACTTACCACAAGACATGTCAGCAATACATAATGTATTTCATGTCTCCATGCTAAAGAAGTGTCTCCACGACCCGAGCCAAGTGATTCAGCCTCAGTCAGAGCAGATCCAAGAGGATCTTAGTTATGAGAGTAGACCTACACAGATAGTGGACAGAGTAATTAAGAGACTAAGAAATAAAGAAGTACCACTAGTGAAGGTCATCTGGCAGAACTAGAAGTACGAGGAAATCACTTGGGAGTGGGAGGACAGTACGAGACAGAAGTATCCAGAGCTATTCTAAGTTCGAGGATGAACTTTTTATAAGGTATGAGGGATTGTAACGACCCAATTTTCCCTATTTTGAGTTCTAAAAGTCCATAAAAATATTTGGAAATACCTTTAAAATATTCTAGAGATTTTTAGGAATTTTTAGAGTATTTTTACATAATTTTTGGAGGTCGTTTAGTATGTTTACAAAAAAAAAAAAAATAAATTCTGACAAAAATCGTTGAAGGCGAGGCTCGAACCCGTGACCTCGAGTCGAACCCGACCTAACCGGACGCAACCGACCAGCTAGGCTACGCGGGCTTTGTTAACCCAATATGGAACGAAATGTATTTAAGCTATGGTTGAAACAGAATTACCTTAGGAAAAATGTTTCAGAAATTTGGGCGAGCCGAAGCTCGACCTGGCGACCTCCGACTCGTACAAGTTGTTAGCGGGTCGGGCTAGCCAAGTGATCGGCGGTTGTTTTGTTAACTAAGTAGAGAATAAAATATATATAAGCCATAGTTGGAATCGAATTAAACCTAGTTATAAAGGGATTAAGTTTTCCCTTTCTCACGGAAACCCTCGTTCCTTTCTCCCGACGTGTGCGACGACGCTGTGCTCGGGCGAAACCGCAGCCGCAGCTAGGGTTCTCTCCCTCCGGCGACCGGCGAAGGCTTCTTCTGGCGAACCTTGCGGATCCGAGCTCCTTCCGTCGAAGAGAGCCCGCGGACACAGAAGAAGCGCTGAGATTTGAGCCTCCGAAAACCCTAAGAGCCTTCTCCTTCCTCCTTCTCAGTTGTAAGTGCAAGAACAAGGGGTAAGTACTACTCACCTGCGGTAGGAGTTGTTTCGGGTTTTTCGTTTTGATTTTTCCTTTGCTTCCGAGGCCTAGCATGAACCCTAGACTCTTAGTATTTGGCTGCACAGCAAGTTTGACCTTTCCTTTTCATGAGCATAGCATGTTAAGGTCAAGAAATTGTGTTCTTTGTTCATTTTGAATTCAAAGCATGTTGTAAAGATTTTTGGTTTCTTTTAGTTTTCTGCCGTGAGTCTTATAGGAAGAAGATGAATGATTTAGGTTAAGCATGTAGGATTGTTTTTCTTCTCTAGGTTCTGTGCTTACTGAATTTCCAGCATTTCAGTAGCAATTTCTGTTTTCCTGTTTTCAGTTCTATAGCATTTCAGTGTTGTCTCCTTGTACATCTACCTACTGCCCATAAATTCCAGCAAGTTGTTTTCCTTTTTGGGCCACGCAGATGGGCATAAACAGCCCTTGATCTTTAGCATTTCAAGTTAGGTAATCTTGGTTAATTAGTAGGCATGATCAGCAGGTTATCTAAGTGACAATATTAGTTTTAGTGCTATTCTTGAATACGAACAACCCTATTTCTTTCCGGCATTACAATTTTGAAGTCTTTGCCATTAGATGAGCACGAATAGATTCGAATCTGGGTTATCAATGATAATTTTCTTTTGTTGGTTAATTTCCTTTTTGCTGCCCTAGCTTGGTTAATCTACCTTTGCTACCATGAGTTTGTTAAAGAAGAGGAGAAGGAAATTTGAATGGGTTTAGCATGTTGTTTAGATTTTTCCTATGCTGTTTAGATTATTCCCTTGCTGTTTAGTTTTTGTTTGCTAATAGTAAAGCATGAGCAATTATCCATTGCTAATAATTAAGCAAGAACGGTTTAACATGAGCAGTTTTATTTTAGAGTGTGCTTAAGGAAATCAAATTCAGTTTTTCTTGATTCATATCTGATGTAGCATGCTTAAAGAGTACAGTTATGCTTTTCTTTGATTTATGTTTATTGTAGCATGCTAAAAGAAGTTTGATTTGCTTTCTTTGCTCTTATCACAGCATGTTTAGTAAGTCCAAGTTAGCTTTCTTTTGCTCTATTTTATAGCATGTTTAGTAAGTCCAAGTTAGCTTTCTTTTGCTCTATTTTATAGCATGTTTAGAAAGTCCAAGTTAGCTTTCTTTTGCTCTATTTTATAGCATGATTAGCAAGTTTGAATTAGCTTTCTTTTGCTCTATTTTATAGCATGATTAGCAAGTTTGAATTAGCTTTCTTTTGCTCTATTTTATAGCATGATTAGCAAGTTTGAATTAGTTTTCTTTTGCTCTATTTTATAGCATGATTAGTAAGATTAGATTAGCTTTCTTTGCTCTTATCACAGCATGTTTTAAAAGTTCAAACTAGCTCTCTTTTGCTCTATTCTAGAGCATGATTAGTAAGTTCAGATGTGCTTTCTTTTCCTTTGTTTTACAGCATGTTTAGAAAGTTCAGATTTACTTTTCTGTTGCTTTGTTTTATAACATGCTTAGAGAGAGTCTAGATTTGTTTCCCTTGTATTATTTTTTATATAGCATGCTTAGTTAATTGTAATCCTACACTTGTTAGATATATCTACAGGATTCTAATAGGCTCCAATAAAGGATTATAAGAAGCATGAGTAAAGAAAAAGACTAAAGTCTAGTTAAAAAGAGATAACAAGTAAATTAAAGTAAGAAGCTAGTACTCGACTTCCAAGGTTGTTGTTAAATAAATCCAGGTGACCAATTCCAAGGTCTTGGCCCTGGTAAGACCAAGGTCTTTACCTCATAGGACTAGAGGCTCGCTACCTCAGTCACTATTAGAGAGCGCGCAAAACAAAGATGGTACTAAGCCTGGGCCCAAAGAAAAGAAAAGAAGAAAGAAAAGAAAAAGAAGAAGAAGTAAAAGAGAAATTAAAAGATTAATTTCTGGTACAAGGATCTAAGAAAATGAAATAAGCTTTATGCTTAGAATCAATAGAAGTTTAGTTTCTTTAATTCTAAGCTTACAGTGTTAGTTTCCTTATTTTTCTTGTCAGTTAGTGAGCATGTTTAGTATTCAGTTTTATTTCTGTATACCATGAGTATATGCAGCTTTGCTTTAGCATTTCAGTTTCAGTATTATTGCATTACTTTTATGCACTTCGAATTTTTGTGAGATAGATTAGTACTTACTAAGCGTTTTCGCTTATAGTTTTGTTTTCTTTCCTCCTACTGCAGATAAAGGAAAAGCTAAGATATGAAAGGGAGGCGACAGGGTGGTGGTGGTGATGAAAGTGTGTGGTGACTGGACTATGGAGAGATCCAGAGAGTGCTAGCAAACCTGCAGGACCTATTTGATTAGAGTTTATGCTTTAGCTCTTTTCTTTAACACTATTACGAAGTTTGTGAGATTGTAGTTGAGTTTATTTCCGCATATGTAATTAGTCTTTTTTATTATTCGTGGAGTGCTGTAGTCATTGCTATTGCTAGAGTAGTTTCTTTGTTTTTACTGTGGTTTTTTTATAACTGCGTGGTTGTGAAAAATGTGTTCGAGCCTCCTGTGGCTGCGTATATATCTTATGTACTATGGATTTGGTCACCGGTACAGGGGAGACTCTGTCGAAATTTTTCGGTAGGAATTCCTCTGAACCGTGATAAATCTAACTGATTCTAATAATAGCGTCAGTGACACTAGTAAGTAGAGTAGTAGTTAGGTAACGGTCGCCCTTAGAGAGTAGTAGTAAGAGGGGTGGTTGTTACAAAAAAAATTTTAAAAGAATTTTTAAAAGATTTTTCAAATAATTTTGAAATTAAATTTTTTAAAAGATTTTTAAACTAATTTTAAAAAAATTCAAATAATTTTGAAATTAAATTTTTTAAAATATTTTTAAAATTATTTTTAAAAGATTTTTCAAATAATTTGAAATTAATTTTTAAACTGATTTTTAAAAGATTTTTCAAATAATTTTGAAATTAAGTTTTAAAATATTTTTGAAAGATTTTTAAGATACTTTAAAAAGATTATTAATTATTTAATTTAATTTGATTTTTAATTAATTTTAATTAATTTTAATCCTTAGTCATCTCACCTGATCTAAATTTTTCAATCAAGGGATTCGATAATTTTGTGAGATGAATTAAGTTCAATTATAGGGTTTGGTTTAACTTTATGTTAGATTCAGGTTTAGCTTTGGGCTCAACAAATAGGCATTCTTTAGATAAACTTCTGGGCTATGGTGAGTCACAAGGACATCATTAAAGTAACCATGCCTTCGAGGTTTTCTAAATAGTCCTACCCATTGAACTTAGTACAAAACCTTGGTCTAACTGGTTAGGATCCATAAAGGGTAGCTTCGGTCAGTTCCACTTAGTCAAATGCACCAAGTCGAAGGCATATCTTCCTAGACATGCGATGACTAAGCTTCTCCAACGTACTATCATCCAATACATCACCAGTACCGTGAGTCAAGTTAAACCTAGCCCTTTTTTATTCTAACCTTAATTACCCTGCCGGGTAGTCTACTATTGGTTACCCTTGTCGGGTAGATTAAGTTTTGGAGGTGCCAGCTATTCTAGAGCCTCCCCCTACATTATCAATAATTTTATTTAAATTTATAAATTAGATTTGAGTTATATTTAAATTAAGTTTAGTAAATAAAAGGTACTTGATTATAGCTTTGTTTGTAGTGTTTAAGTTTTACTTTAGACTTATAATCTAAGTCTAGATTTCGTGATTTGACTAAATTATTAATAATCTTCTCTAATTTATCAATTTTATCTTTTAAAATATTATTTTATATTTCTAATTTTCTAAGAGTTAATTTCTTATTTTTATTTGAATTAATTTTATTCATTACATTATTAGCATGCATATCTAATTTTGAAGAGAAATCTATACTAGAACAAGCAGGATTAGTTAAACTAGTGCAATCATGTGTTGTAAAAATTGGATTTTCATATAATGTAAATGTACTAACCTTGATTTTTTCCTCTGGATTCTTGGGTCTTCTTTCTAGGCATTGCCTTTTGCAGCGACCCATTAGTTTGCATTTAGAGCATTTAATATGTTTCTTCCCTCTCCTAATCATTTTCTCCTTCTCCTCCGATTATGCTGGTCGAGTCTTACGAGTGGGGCATTCGTTTCTATAGTGCCCTCTCTCCCTACACTTAAAACAGGTTATGAGAGATTTACAATTTGAATTTACAATTTTACTTTTTAGATCCGTGATAGGATCCTCCCCCTTGACTGTTGCCATTTCAAATTCTGGCTCAGATTCAGATATCTTGTCTTTGGCCATCAGTGCTATGAAATCGGTTTGCTCTGATTCTTCTGTGTCTGGTTCGGAGGTTGACTCTGGGGATTCAATTTTAGATTCGGACTCAGGTTCTATTCGATCTTCTGGCTCTGAAGGGATCTCATAAAGCTTGAGCACTTTCTTCCAAAGCTCCTTAGCATTATTGAATTTTCCAACTCGATCAAGATATGAATTTGTTAATCTGCATAGGAGAATCCATGTTGCTTTTGCATTTGCCTCGAATGTTCTTATTGTTTGTGCATCCCACTTGTCACAGGTGATGGGTACACCTTCTTCGGTGGGGAGAATAAATCCAATATGGACTATGGTCCATATTTTTGCTTCGGTCTTTAATTGGTGCTCTATCTGGTCTTTCCAGTATCTAAAGTTTTCGTCGGACAGATGTGGTAGGCATGTGGAGTTGTACCCATCTTCGTAGGCCATTAAGAAGGAATCTCGCAAAATAAACACAATAAAACTTGTTCCAAGACTTGGTCTTGGATCAGTAGTGCGGGAAAGGATAGAAATAGAAATTTATGAATTTCGAGAAAACAATAATAAAATAATAATAAAAATATTATTAAAAAATATTATTTTAAATTTTGCCAAATTCGATACTTTATCAATACTAATAAACCGTGAAGAGATGAAAATGAATTTTTCGAAAATAATTTTGGAGGGAAAAAATGAAAGACGTAAGGTTTTTTTTTTACCCTATAAGAACGAGAAAGCAACGAAAAAAATGCTCGAACGGTAGTTGTACCAATTCAGAGCAACCCCGCTCTGATACCAATTGTTGGATCGAGAAGCGCTAGAGGGGGGGGTGAATAGCGCTCGTGGCTATTTCGTTCGATTAAAACGTATCAAGTAAAACGCAGTGGAAATTAAACACAAACACACGCTAACACAAGTTGGTTACTTGGTTCGGAGCCTGTGGCGACTCCTACTCCAAGGCCCACGCTCGTTGAGTATTTACGTTGGGCAACAAGTATAATCACGAAAAGTATTACAAACTAAGTACAATTATGAACTGAAATAAACTTTATACCGACAACAACTAGATTGAAACTGAAGCTCCGGGTCGTGAGATGTCGTTATAGCACTTCGGGATCGTCTCGTTAGCAGCTTGTGGCGTAAGGATTGCTCGGAAGGTGTTGTATTAAGCTGCTGCTCAAAGACCCCTTTTATACAGTGCTGGAGGCGCCTCCAAGCCTGTCCGAGGCGCCTCCAGGCCGCCGAGTCGCACGCGTGGATCAGCTCTGATCTGGTCGCGCCTTATCCCATTGAAGGCGCCTCCAAGCTGCTCCAAGGCGCCTCCAAGCTGCTCCAAGGCGCCTCCAACGCCTGGTCCAAGGCGCCTCCAGCTTCCTCCGAGGCACCTCCAGCTCCTCTGGACAGCTGGTTTCGGCTTGCACCCGAGGCGCCTCCAAGCCCCATGGAGGCGCCTCGGACACTGTTCATCCGAGGTCAAATGTGCTCCTTTGTTCCTGCAAAATGTGTTAGTTCCAAACACAAACCCTGTAAAACAAAGTTAGCACAGAAATATGATAGATTGACAGTCGTCGGACTGTCCGGGTCTGACTTCTGATTTCCAACCGGAAACCCTAGGTCGACCCGACGCCTACTGTTCCCTCTGCGGGGAACGCGCCCTCACCTACTCCTCTCAGGAGATTTACCTGATGCCAGTATGGTCCTCCAGACCAACTGGACTTTGCACCTAGGGTTACCACCCCCTAGGACCTAGGGTTACCGTCCCCTAGGGTTTTTCTCCACCTAGGGTTACCACTTCCTAGGACCTAAGGTTACCCCCCTTAGGATTTTCCTCCACCTAGGGTTACCACCCCCTAGGACCTAAGGTTACCCCCCCCCTTAGGATTTTCCTCCACCTAGGGTTGCCGCCCCTAGGACTTAAGGTTACCACCCCTTAGGATTTTCCACCTGCCTAACCACAGTTAGGACTTTCCTGAAACCTCATTCAAGCATGTTAGAAAATAAGTAATATTAACTTTGAATCCCTTTGCCATTATCAAAACTCGGGTTCGATCATCGGATGCTTCCCGCACCAACAGAACATGGTTACACATTAGTAAACCTGAGAATGATAGGATTCAAATCCGATTCATTCATCTTAGAGAGTCAAGTGAAACAAGTTTTTTACCTTGAAGACACTAAAAATCCCACATGGTCTATTGTACTTGCAACTGCTAGTAGAGATTACTTTGAAAATATGACTGGTGATGATTTGGAAGAAACTATAACCCACCATCAATATTTTTCTCAAGGGCTTCCAATAATAGATGTTGATGGAGTAAATGACAACGAACCACCATGCATTCGTGAAGATTATGATGGGACTTGGGTTGATGATGTTTTATCTTAGTGTGATAATTATATTTAATTTTAAATCCTACATTATTTATTATGCAATAGTTCTATAATTATTATGGCATATGCTAGTTCTACTATGAATATAAATTTTATTGTGTTTCTATATATTATTTTGTGTTGCTACTGGAGTATTTATAGTTTTGGAGTATTCATCACTAATCATAAAAAATCTTTCAATCTTTTAAGCATATATAGTCAACTCATTGTATAGTGCATATTCAATATATGGCAGCTTATATAGTCCTTATAGAAAAATTTATATTGATAAAAATGACAACTCATTGCCTTGTAAGAATGACTTTGGCGCGATAATTCAGATGTAATACTTTGTATTTTTGTGTTTTTATTATGGACTGTCAATGACAGATATACTACTATCTTGTAGGCTTTAGAAAATCTCTTTTTTTTTTCATTAATTAGTACATGTAACAATTTCTTATTTGTCTTTTATTTTCAAATATAGAAGTTGTAGCACTAATATGATATCTATTTACCGAATGACAACTCATTGCCTTGTAAGAATGACTTTGGCGCGATAATTCAGATGTAATACTTTGTATTTTTGTGTTTTTATTATGGACTGCCAATGACAGATATACTACTATCTTGTAGGCTTTAGAAAATCTCTTTTTTTTTTCATTAATTAGTACATGTAACAATTTCTTATTTGTCTTTTATTTTCAAATATAGAAGTTGTAGCACTAATATGATATCTATTTACTGACATAAAAATATTAAATTTTTATGTTTATATATATATATATATATATATATATATATATATATATATATATATATATATATATATATAATATCAAATGATTAGGTAGGCAGCATGACTTGGCGATTGTAGATAAACTAGTCCTTATTTAAGCTCATTTTTCAAACCACTCCATGATATTGTTTCTTCCTTATTCTATATTGTAGTAACCTACTTGTTGAGTATATTCATCAATGAACTTACTCTAATAAGTCAAGTTTTTGGATAAACACACTTTCCTAATGGAACTAATCTTCTCATTTTGCACATGCAACAATCATCATATGCTGCACCAATACAAGTGTTTGGATTTTGTTGATTTTTTTGTTGTAAAGCATATATTTTATTGCAATTTCTTCCATTCTCCAATGCTAGAATTGATGAATAATTTGTTACTGATCTTCCCGTTTCTATAATTAACAAGCAGCTCTATGGCAACAAAAAAAAAAACAAAGAAGGCAGTAAACAAGTTGATAATGGAAAGGCAAAAATAGATGTTGATTTAATAGAAGATTCAAAAACTACACAATCAAATAGAACACCAAGAGGTTCTACAAATATGAATAATGTTTCAAGGTTAAGGACAAAGAGTATTATACTGGAAGTTGTTTTCAACAATCTCGGGCAACTAGTTGGTGAAAATGCAGCAAAAATGCAAAATTCCCTCGATAAGATTGTTTGCGAGAAAGTACCAATAACTTATGAAATGTGGAAGCATGTTCCTATGGACATCAAGGAGCGTGTATGGGAAGCTATCAATGTAAATATAAATGATTGTCCTTTAATTTTTTAGATATAAACCAATTACTTTTTTATGTTGTTTGTTAAAATTTTATTGTGTATCCAATTTTTATGTAATTGTAGATGGCGTACAAAATATATGTTGGCTAGAAAAGGGTTGTTTAAGCTCGGCAAATGAAAAGTGGAGACAATGGAAATGTAGTCTCACACAAAACTACATTTTCATCAATCGCAATAATCCATTAAAGTTGCATGTGCCACCCCCCGGATTAGGTATTCTAGTAGATAGTTGGAGTAAGTTCATAATAACACGTTTGTCAGATAATTTTAAAGTAAGATAATAATTCTTTTGTCTCAAATTATGAGCTATTTCTTAATAGACCAGATTACTATAACATTGTTGTCTTGTTTGTTTTTGTAGGACATAAGTGAGAAACAACAACAAATAAGAGCCCAGAACAAATTCCATAGAATTTCTTGAAAAGAATATGCACAACTAGCTGAAAAAATAGTAAGTAATCTTTAATTACCAATTACAAAAATTTAATATCTTACTGAGAAGGAGTTTAAATTTAATTGGGTTATTTATTAATGCTATTAGAAGAACGAATTGTGTGATGATAACAAAATCAATCGAGCTATCCTATGGAAAAAAGGGCGAGTGAATAAAGGAGGAGATTTTGATGGTAATGAGCTGAAGGGTACAACATCAAAAATTGTAAGAAAAATATTCAAATGTTTAAGCTTGATTTGGTAATAGTTCCCATTTAAATAGTGCTCAATATATGTCTTTTGTGTATTGTAGGATGAATGAATCTTACAGAAGGAGGGAAAACAAGTGGCTAGGTAACCAACAAATGACATTCTCGTTGTTGCACTTAACTTCAATGAACATGGTGGTCGTATAAGAGCAGTTGGTGGTAATGTCACTCCAAGTGTATAATTTGGCATGTCAAAATGGGGGTCTGACTCTCAGAAATCTCTATTTATTGAGCAACAAAATCTACTGCTAGAGCAACAAAAAAAAAAAATAGAGTAGGATGAGTGGATAAACAAGTTAGAAGCTACAATTTTCAAAAAAGGCAAGGTTGAGAATGATGAAATGGAAAGTTGTAATGTCAAGTTTTTTCTACCCTTGAATGAAATTACATTAAAACATGATCAACCACAGTCAAAGGAGATGAAAGCAAATAGTGATGATGACGATGTTAATATGATTGATGAGGCCGAGGCTTTGAAGGTATTTTTATTCTCTTATTAGAACTTATGTTTTATTTCATGGCATAATTCAGTCAATCCGTTTTATTTTCATACTATATCTTCATGAACTTATGTTTTATTTGCTAGCACATCATTATTGGCTTGTGTAATATGGGTGTTCCTCTATATAATCATGTTCTGACATCCTATTTATGTATCAGATTTATTTTAATTAGAATTTTATTAGCAAATTCATTAAAATTGATTGAATTATATGTTGAAATATTATGTTTTATCTTATAAGGTCAATCAGTTGCTTTGAGCTTAGAATCAGACATCCATGTTGCTTTTGGTTCAATTATTAGTCTTGGAAGAGATAATGACCATCTTAACGGTGATCCAAGTAAACGTACAGACCATTAGCGTGTTACTATTGATCAAGCATTGGATGAAACAACCCCTTTGCCCATTTCAAACCCTACATGCCAAAGCATCGACAATGCTATAGGATCATCTGTAGATTTGCCGAGACACTTGATGCAAACCAAAGATCATGAGGTAAATGCTACAATATATTTAAATTTAACTGTACAAGTGTCTAACAAGTGTAAATTGTCATTTTCTAGAAAATCAAGTGAAAAAAAATTGACCGTGCTGAAAAGAAGATTTGATTACAATCTCCGAGTGTGCAATCATCTAGTGTGCCTAAATCACTATGGTTGTTGTATTGCTATTGTAAAAGTTCTATTAATGGCGGGCCTATCAAATTAATAATGGAGTATGATGTATTTGGTAGTAATTGCGAGGCCACCGTTTGCCTTGAGGACATCATACCTTTCTGCAACTTAGCCCCAATTTCATACAATTGTATAGTGGTGTACATATGGTACGTATGTTGTTTGCATGTACTAACACTTTGACTCTTGATTTGCAAGTTATATTTATCCCGATCTTCTAAATTTTCTTGTATATTTAAATGTTAGGCACTTGTATAGAAAGATGGAGGAAAATAAGCTTGAGAGGTTTAGATTTGTGGATCCATATGTTGTTGGGTGTCACATCACAGGAGTTGATAAAAGGGTGCATGGTTTGGCAGCAAGATTGAATGACACATCAACAAACTAACAAGTTTTGGTTCCAGTTAACATTGGGTATGTAACATAGTGGTTGAACACTCATTATTCTTTGCTAAACACTTGCTTAACTACATGCCTTTATAATTGTGTATATATGTAGTTTCCATTGGATTTTGATTATCATCAACCCTCACAAAGAGATTGTTTCCTTGTTAGATCCTCTCAGTCATCGCAATCGTGATGAGACTTGGAAGAATATTGTGAATATGTAAGCTTTATTAAGAAAATATTGTGAATATTTATTATAATTTGTCCTTGTATACAAGATGCACTAAAAGTGTAAAATCTCTAATGAATATTTGAAGGGCCTTGAAATTGTTCAACATTGAGAATGGCAAGCATGGGAAGAAACAACTGTTGTGGGAAATAGTCAAGGTATGTTTTCTAGTTACTAATATTCTTCAATATCTCATTCCATTATCACTCCATTATGTTCAACATAGATAACGGTCATTTATTAATATTACCTATGTTTGGAACTTTATCTACCTTTATTGCTCAAATAAAAGAAATAAGGTTTGAGACCCTAATATAGTGGCAAAAGGCGAATACGCTCGCCCCTAATATAGTCATTATGTCTCATGGTCTGGAGGTGGATTTTTATCAAAGGTTGATTGACTTAATTTATGCTAGTTTCTGTTGGCGTTGTAGGAGGCAATTATTTAACATCAGTGCCTCACTTTGCTACTTAATTTCTCCACTGAAAGTTTGACTTTCTTATGTTGTTCTCTAGAATAAAAGAATTAGCTCTAGTTATTGTAAAAGTTCCTATATGTAAGAGTTACTTGAAATAAATTTATGTTTGTCCTAAAACATCAATTTAGTAGAGATTGAATATGCTTAATTTATATTAGCAAAATCATGGTATTAGAAATTAGCCCAACATGAATGTAGTATTCTCATTCATTTTGTTATTACAATTAAATTATTAACTTGCTACTACCATGTTTTGCCATAGGCTCCCCTGGAACCGGATGGAATCCAATGTGGTTATTTCATCATGCAATATATAAAGGATATTATTGAGCATTTCACATCAAGTGAAAAGACTTCACTGCGGACTATATTAATATTAGACATAATTCCAAGTTTTCTTATTGAAATCCGTTGATGAACTTATTTGTGCAAGTAACATTTTCACTCATTTATTCTCATGTAGTTTGCAAAATCAGTGATAGGTGCAAAAAAAATTGAAGATGTACGTTCTGAATGGGCAGATTGCATACAAGACCATATATCAGATGAGTAGGAAATTTGGGCATTGAAACTCTTTTGGATAACTATTGTAATCTATAAGTGTTTTAGATTATGAACTTTTGGCATGAGCATCTGATCGTTACAGTTTTCTACAATATTGTATATATATTTGTAAGGAGTGATCATGTGATCATGAGTTTATACTTCTTATTTCTACAACTGCACTTGTATATATGTTTCTACAATTTTTTAGATTTAGCATGAAAAAGATTCACCATTAGAATATTATACTACATCAGTCCGGTAACATACTCCTATCTCCTTTCTTTGGTTGTTTTTTATAATATCATACTTGTTTATTATAACTTGTTTATTATAACTGGTTTATTGATCCTCTAATTTTTCCCCCAGATTATCTCATGCAATTGTTGTAAATTACAGTACTTAAACTTGGGCTAGTGTGAGCATGTTTGCGATGCAAGAGTTATCGGTTTGGTGGCAGGCTATCATGATATTAGGGGTTGAACTTGTGCGGTTGTGTACAAATAACAGGTAATATACTTGAAGAGTTTACAAACAAATTGTCATAATAAACGATTAGTAGTAGGTATATTTTTATATAACATTAATAAGTTGTGATTGGTAGTGAATCTTCATAGCATTTTGTGTTTTTACCTATATTATTTGGCCCGTCCAGATTGATTAGAAGTTATTAAGAAATTATGACAAAAGATGCAACAAATGGGAATTGGGGGCATTTGGTTTGGTTTCATTTGGGACTTTAAGATATACCCATTTTTTACTGGTTTGATTAGTTAGTGATCCGTTCGTGATATACTTAGAGTTTACTATTAAATTGAACTGATCCTTGTTGAACTGACTAAGATATTTAGAACATTAGTGGCTTGTGATTCATTCATGGGGATGTAAGATGGAAGTTTATGCTAGAATTCTTCATTGAAGAGCTTGATAAATGTGGAACTTTGCTTGAGCATGTTATTTACCATATAGGAGTTGAAGTTTTTGGTTTCCTAATAATATGGGGATAAGCTAGTTCACTTTCAGTATATAAATAATTTGGTTTCCTAATAAGTTTTTGTTTTTCTAAATCTGTCAATGGATCTCTATGTCTTAGCAATACATTGTCATTTAATCCATAGGCTTAACTAGCTTAGCCACCAATATACTAGCTTTCTCAAGCATATATACATATGTTTTTTATGAGTTATAAATATCTCACTTTGAGCTAGGCATTCTTATGCTAAGAAAATATATTAACTCATTAATATTCTTAATTTGAAAATATTGATGAAGATAGCTTTTAGCCTTGCCATTGGTTGAATCTCAACTACCACAGATTCTCAATTATGGAGGTTTTGGTATTAACTGTCCTGCAGTTAAAAAAAATTTGAATGTCCATGACTTTAAATCTGCTGAGAATGTTGAGAAGGGTCAAGCACAAGAGTAGATGTAAGTGGTGTACTTAGTCAATATAGATTTCATGACTTATACTATATGTTCACCTTACTTGTCTGCTAATTCTAAATGGAAATAAAGTTAATTCTATAAACGATGTAACATTACATTGAGTAATTTGGGACTGGATGCTATTTGGTATTTGTCAGATTATTCACCTTACACATTAGGAAAATTTTATAATTGCGACTTTCTATTATTCTCCTTTCTCCATCCTGTTTATGTTTTTCTTCTTGTTGATTGTGAAGTTCATGTTCTCTACATGATTATTTTTAATGGTGCAATTTTTTTTTTAAGTGAGTGAAAGTTAATTGATAATTGTAGGTGTTAACTAGCTGTTGATCTAGTGTGTTGCAATCATAATCTTGATCAAGTTGTTTGGTTATTTAGAATTTTACCTCTGCAATATGTATGATTTTATCTCATGCTTTGAATTCTGATTGCATTGGTTATTCATTGGATTCTGTTTGCTATTATTATAAATAATACTGATTACTGAAAGTTTTCTATATGTTTCAAGCATTTTTTGATCTGAAGCATGGAAATCAGGAATTAAAGAGTGATTTGAAGGCCCTTGGCATTGTGGCTTTTCTCTCATGGATCTTTGAGGCTTTAACTCATGGTTCTCTCTAGAAAGTGCTTCCCTGGAGGAAATCCTGTATGCGGTAATTAAAGGATTTGGTAGACTAATTTTCATGATGGTCCTCATTAGTGTCTGTGGCAAATGCGTATTGAGAAGCATTGCAAATCATTTTGATAGTCGCTTTGATCTTCTGGAGACATGTTTTTGGACAAATTTATTTTTGGACGTTGTTGTTGACTTTATAGGGTGATGAGCTAAGACTTTCTATTGCCTTTGTACTTTATGGTTCGGATCTTAAGCCTCCAAATGAAGTAACTAAATAGGGTTTCCGTGAATATGATTTGCTACATGTTTGTATATATGTTTTACTATAATTTAATTTGTATATATAAGAAGTAATCATTTAAATTGGGATGATATATATATGTTTATAGCAAATTATTTATTGTATATGTTTGTAGACAACTGTTTATTATTTTCTAGTGTGGGTTGAGAAATGATAACAATGATGAGAAATGACAATGGTTAAAATGGACAAATGACAACGGTCAAAAACCATTGTTTAAGACTCAAACAAAAAATTACCAAATTTGTCACGTTGCGAAAGAAAGGTCATTCAAAGACAACAGCTGCAATCTGTTGCCTTTGCACTTGAAAGACAATGGTTAAAAGCCATTGTAAAAACCCAAAATAACCGTTGTTAATCAACGTGTTGAGAAAGATAGCCACGATGAAAGATAACAGTTTTTAACCGTTATCTATTAACCTAAAAATACAACGGTGAAAAACCATTGTCGTTATAGGACAAAACTGTTGTAATATTTGCTCAAAACATAACGGTTTAGCTTGAAGCACAATGGTTTTTAACCATTGTGTTTAAGGTTAAGGGACAACGGTTTTTAACCATTATCTTTGACCGCGGCTATCTTTCTCAACGCATTGATTAACAACGATTTGTTTGGGTCTTTTACAACGGTTTTTAACCATTGTCTATTAACAATTTTGTTGTAGTGAGTTCTCGGATTAATTTGATCAAGGAGCTTCTTTCATCCCACAAGGGATGAAAACCACAATTCTTTTTTATCAGCCCATGCTCTATCTCTTGGCCGACTCGTCGGCAGCAAGAATTGCCCCTCCTTCAACTTTGAAAGACTATCACTTGAAGCAAAGCCACTATAGTGCATCCCAGAAGCTACTGGGTCTATAATTTGGCAGCAATATCCTACTTGAGGAAGAATTGTTGCACATGTTTGGACCTAGCCCTAGGCTAGCTCCTCTCATTACTTCGTTTGGTAAGAATCTCTATCTTCATAAGTTTTGATATCTAACTAAAGGCGTGTTATTTTTTACGGCAGACACAATGATGAGGGCATCTCTAAAGTGATGAAGCTTATGGCCACAGAGCTAGAAGCGTGTAGTGTGGAAATCGTTGACCTCACCAAAGTGACCCCAAGGAAGGAGCATCACCGACTCCAACTGTAGCCCCAATAGAGGGGACTTCCTGATTGGTAGCAAGGGCACCAAGCCCGATAGGAGAGTTGAGGTCTCTTGTTAGTTGATATGATGCCTTGAGACCAACTTCATCTGCAAAGTTGGAAGCCCCCCTCAGAATTTCGAGGAAAAGGCATCATTTGTCTTGTCCCTCAGCTAAACAAGCAGGCCCCTCCACCCCTACATAAATCCCTACTAGGCCCTTAGCTTCATTGATCCGTTCATCACTTCAACCACTAGATGTGTCAATCATATCGGAGGACTAACTTGCTATGGCACTCGCCCAATCATCTCCTAGGACCCTCATTTTCTTACCTCCCATCAAACAGAGACTTATCGCATGGAGGTGGGTCCTTCGTATGTTCCTCTAGACCCGAGTTCTTCGGGCCAACTAGAGAATTTGTTAGGTGAAGAAGAACTTGTTGGTTAGTCTTAGGAAAATGTACCGGTTCCACTGTACAAAATTTTTTTGTACAAGTGTCGAACCTTTCCTTAAATAACCTATTGTGTTTTTAGAAATTAAATTAGGAATCGCAGACGGAACTTAACATCATTGATTCCAAATTTAACTTATCTGTTCTTAATGGTTTAGATTTGAATCGCAAGCGGAACTTAACACTATTGATTCAAATCCACCTATGTTATTAATTTCATTAAATATTAATTTCCAAAATTAGCTTCCAAGACTGCATGGCGAGGCACATGACCTTCTTGGATATGGGAGCAACCACCACCGCCTAGACAAAACCTTTTAAGGAAAGCTAATATTTAATTTCCTTAAATAACTCTAGGTTAACCAAAAAGAACAATCGAATCACAAATTCGAAAAATAAAACAAAAGAAACACATCTTCGAAATAAATCCGAAAATCTAGAATCTAATGCCTCTTGTGTTTGGAATTCATACAAAAGAAATACAACTAGTATGATGCAGAAATTAATTACTAATTATACCTTCCTTTTGTATGCAACGACCTCTTGATCTTCTACCGTATTCCTCTTCTTATCCCGGACGTTGTGTGGGCAACGATCTACCGAGATGAGAATCCACCTAAGCCACCTTCTTCTCCAAGCATGATTCGGCCACCACAAATATTCCATGAATAGATGTGGTTCGACCACCACCACCAAGCTCCAAGGGATGCTAGAGACTAGGCTTCCTTTCTCTCCTTCTTCTCCTTGCTTGATCCGACCACCAATAGAACTCCACCAATGAAGAAGTTTCGGCCACAATAAGGAGAGGAGAGAAAAAGAGGGGGCCAGCCACACCACCAAGGAAGAGAGGGAGGAAGAAAAAGAATAGAGTTGTTAGCCATGAAGGAACCTCTACCCCCTCTTTTATAATCTTTGGTCTTGACAAATAAGGAAATTTAAATAAAAACTTCCTTAATTCTTTTGCCATGAAAAGGGAAATTTATTTAATTAAAAATAATTTTCTCTTCTCACATTACATGGCCGACCACATCCATAAGCTATAAACAAGGAGAGTTTTAATTATAATAAGAATTAAAACTTCTTAATTTGTCTCCGAAAATTTATAAAAAATTTCTCCAATAATTTTTCCCTTCATGGTGGTTTGTAAAAAGGAAATTTTATAAATTAAAATCTTTCTTTTAAACATGTGGATGATTTCCAAAAAGGAAAGTTATCTCTAAAAATTAAAATCTCCTTTCAATCTACAAATAAGGAAAGATATCAAATCTTTTCTTAATCTTTTGTAGAAACTAATAAAAGAGAATATTTAATTTTAAACTCTCTTTTAAATCATGAACATGGTTAAAAAAGTAAAATTTTCTCAAAATAAAAATCTACCTTTCAACCTACAAATAAAGAAAAGATTTCAAATCTTTTCTTAATCTTTTGTAGAAAGCTATAAAAGGAAAGATTTAAATTTTAAACTCTCTTTTAAAACCATGGAATCCACATAAAAAAAATATTTAAAAAATAAAATTACTTTTTATTTTAATAGGGCCGGCCACCTAAGCTTGGGTTCAAGCTAGGGCCGGCCACCTCATGAGCCCATGAACCATGCCTTTGGCCGGCCCTAGCTTGGACTCCAAGCTAGCTTGGCCGACCCCTATAGGATGGGTAAAAAGGTGGGTATAGGTGGGTATAGTACTCTATAATTAAGAGGCTACGATATGAACTGAGAGGAGGAATTGGTTTTGGTCTCCCGATGAAATTAAGCATCCTGTATTCGCCCCGAACATATAACTTAATTTCATCAATAATAATTCATTCCACTAAAGAACTATTATTGAACTACCACACCAATCCCAAATTACATTTTGGGCTCCTTCTTATTATGAGTGTATTAGTCTCCCTGTGTTTAAGATAATAAATGCCTACTAATTAAATGAGTTACTGACAACTCACTTAATTAATATCTTAGTCCAAGAGTAGTACCACTCAACCTTATCGTCATATCGGACTAAGTCCACCTGTAGAGTTTAACATGACAATCCTTATGAGCTCCTCTTGGGGACATTCTCAACCTAGATTACTAGGACACAGTTTCCTTCTATAATCAACAACACACACTATAAGTAATATTATTTCCCAACTTATCGGGCTTATTGATTTATCGAGCTAAATCTCACCCATTGATAAGTCAAAGAAATAAATACTAAATATATGTGTTTATTATTATATTAGGATTAAGAGCACACACTTCCATAATAACTAAGGTCTAGTTCTTTTATCAAGTCAGTATAAAAAGAACTTACCTAAAATGGTCCTACTCAATACACTTAGAGTGTACTAGTGTAATTTATTAGTCAAGATAAACTAATACCTAATTATACTACGACTATTCTGATAGTTTGTTCCTTTCCATCTTAGTCGTGAGCAACTGTTTATAATTTATAAATAACTGACAACATGATCTTCTGTGTGTGACACTACACACCATGTTGTCTACTATATAAATTAATTGAACAAATTACATTTAACAAATAAATGTAGATATTTGACTATTGTGATTCTTTATTTCTAAATAAATGTTTATACAAAAGCTAGACTTTTAGTATATACTCTAACAATCTCCCACTTATACTAAAAGACTATGCTGCCATAAATTCTACCATACATCTGATTTCCAACCCTTCAACTTGCCCATCAAAAGCTCTTGCCTTAAGGACCTTAGTGAAAGGATCTACATGTCATCACCTGATGTAATCTTGGTGGCAACAACTTCTCCTCATTATACGGTGTCTCGTATTGGGTGGTACTTGCGCTCTATTGTGTTTACTTGCCTTATGGACTTATGGTTTCTTCGAGGTTGCTACTGCACCACTATTATTACAATAAATTGTAATAATTTTTGGGTAAACCAGAAAACATGTCTAAGTCCATCATGAAGCATCTGAGCCATACAGCTTCTATGACTGCCTCAGAGGCTGCCATGTACTCAACTTCTATGGTGGAGTCCGAAAAAGCACCTTTGCTTATCACTCTTCCATAGTTATGACTTCACCTTCTAAAGTAAACACAAAACCCCGAGGTCGACTTACTATTGTCCCTATCCGATTGGAAGTCAAAATCCGTGCAACCCACAGGGACCAAATTATCTGCCTTGTAAGCTAGCATATAATCTCAAGTGCCTCTAAGGTACTTCAATATATACTTTACCGCAGTCAAATGTCCTTACCTAGGGTTACTTTGATATCTGCTAACTATGCCCTTGGCAAAACAGATTTCTGATCTTGTGCATAGCATACATTAGGCTTCCGACAGCCGAAGCATAAGGAACTGCCTTCATTTCCTCTATCTCCTTTGATGTCTTCGGAGACATCTCTTTAGATAAAGCTACTCCATGCTGAAAAGGTAAGAAACCTTTCTTGGAGTTTTGCATACTTAAAACGAGCAAGGATTGTTTCGATATATGAAGCTTGGGATAAGTAAAATATATTCTTTTCTTGCGATCCCTTTGATCCCAAGAATATATACATTCTCCCAAGTCCTTCATATCGAATTGTTTGGACAACCATACTCTTACTTCTGACAACACTTTGATATTGTTTTCAACTACCAAAAATATTATCTACGTATAGTACAAGAAATACCACCACGTTTCCATCACACTCTTTGTATACACAAGACTCATTCGGTTATTAAATAAATCCATAGATCTGGACTACTTTATTAAACCGGATGTTCCAAGACCTTGAAGCTTTACTTCAGTCCATAAACTGATTGATCTTACTCAAGATGCTCTTTGCTCTTTGCAATGAACCCTTTTGGTGTAACACCCCAAATTTCATGATTTGGAGTCCTAAAAGACCTTATTAAAATCTAGAAATGCTTTAGAAAAATTCTAGGGATTTTTAGAAATTTATAGAATATTTTTATGCAATTTTTGGAGGTCGTTTGGTATTTTTTTCTAAACGAAAGAAGTCTCGACAAAAAAAATGTCCAAGCTGAGGCTTGAACCGGCAACCCCTGACCCGAGCAAAACCTAGCTAACCAACTGGGCTAGCAGTTATTACTTGATCAAATAAGGATCGAATTGTATTTAAGTAATAAATAGTTAATAGCAGAATAAAAGGAGAATAAAAGGCTCGGCTGGGAATTTGAACCTGCGGCCTTTGGCTCGGTCAAATCCCGACTGACCAAGTGATCTAGCCACCGGTTCTGTTTAGAAAAGGTAGGAAATTTTATTTAAGGAAGTTAACAGAATACTGTTGGTGCGGGAAGCATCCGACGATCGAACCTAAGTTTTGATAATGGCAAAGGATTCAAAGTTAAGGTGCTTTGTTATCTGACAGCTTTTGCTGAGTGTTTCAGGAAAGGTTAGGCAGGTAAAACCCTAGGGGTGGTAACCCTAGGTCATAGGGGGTGGTAACCCTATGCGGAAAGTCTTGGCGGTCGATGG
This sequence comes from Zingiber officinale, assembly GCF_018446385.1. Lineage (NCBI taxonomy): Eukaryota > Viridiplantae > Streptophyta > Magnoliopsida > Zingiberales > Zingiberaceae > Zingiber > Zingiber officinale. The sequence goes on along the minus strand of NC_056002.1, from coordinate 91,369,188 downwards.
CTTCAGGCAAAAGTCCTAGGGGTGGTAACCCTAGGTGGAAAGTCCCGGTATCGCGAACCAGGTGAAAGTCTGAACTCGCCGGGAAGCGGATGTTCAGCAGAAAGTCCGGAAGCATCGAGTGCCGAGCAAAAGTCCAGTCGATCTGGAGGATCGACTGGCAACAGGTAAATCTCCCGAGAGGAGTAGGTGAGGACGCGTTCCCCGTAGAGGCGTCGGGTCGACCTAGGGTTTCCGGTTGGAAACCCGAAGTCAGACCCGGACAGTCCAGAGACTGTCATAATTTCATATTCATACTATTATGTTGTGTTAACTTTGTGTTGCAGGTATCTTTGGATTAACATACTTGCAGGTACCAAAAACACAAAGAAGGACTCGGATGAACAGTGTCCGAGGCGCCTCCATGGAGCTTGGAGGCGCCTCGGGTGCGAGCCAGGAAGAGGCCAGCGCAGCAGACTGGAGGCGCCTTGAATAGGGTTCAAGGCGCCTTGAACCGGAGGTTGAAGGCGCCTTGGATAGGCTGAAGGCGCCTTAAACCAGATAGAGTTCGACCAGGTCCGTGCTGATCCACGCGGGTGACTCGGCTCGTTCAAGGCGCCTTGGTGAACAGTGTAAGGCGCCTTGAACCCCCTTTATAAGGGGTCTCGACCAGCAGCTTCAGTACAGAACTTTCAAGCAATCCTTGTGCTGCGTGCTGCTCATTCAACGACCCTGAAGTGCTGTTACAAGTCCACGACGACCAGGAGCTTCGAGTTTACGATTCTGTCGTCGGTAAACTTGTTTTTAATTACTGTACTGATTGTAAATCTTGTACTCTTTTTCGTACTTATAAGTGTTGCCCACCGAAAGCGATCAAGGATCGCGGGCCTTCGAGTAGGAGTCGACCTAGGCTCCGAACGAAGTAAAACTATCTGTGTCTTTCTGTGATTGCATTCTTTACTTCCGCTGCGTATATTTACTTTGGTAGTTTTACGTTTCCGATACGACAAAAATAGCCGCGAGCGCTATTCACCCCCCCTCTAGCGCGATCTCGATCCAACAATTGGTATCAGAGCGGGGTCGTTTTGAATTGGTGCAACCACCTTTCAAAACAAATTTTTCGCAGTTTTTTTTCGTTTTCGGAGTCAAATTAGAATTTAGCCTTATAGCTATATTCTAATTTTTTTTCCCTCGAATCGACTTTTGCTCGAAGTAGGTGCAACACCACTCGAGTTCGTTTTTATTATCCTTTACTCTCGCACTACTAATCCAAGACTCAGTCTTGGAATAGATTTTGTTGTTTCTGTTCTTTTAGATCTAAAATGGCCCAACAAGAAGGATATAGCACCGTTCGTCCCCCACTATTTTCCGGAGAAGACTTCGGGTATTGGAAGGGGCGAATGGAGATATATCTGAAGATCCAGTTCGATACCTGGATGATCATCAAAACAGGACTGGAACTGCCAACTGGTACCGACGGTAAGCCTACACCCTGCGAAAATTGGGAGCCAGCATTTATCAAAAGGGTGGAAGCTGACGCAAAAGCCACCTGCACCATCCAATGTGGTCTTACCAAAGAAGAGCTCAACAGAGTCGGTCCATTCTCCTCCGCAAAAGAACTCTGGGAAAAGCTCATCGAACTCCACGAAGGCACTGACGACACTAAGGTAAGTAAAAGAGATCTTTTACTTAATAAATTATATAATCTAAAAATGCAGGAAGGCGAAACGGCGAGTTCTCTTCACGCAAGAATACAAGACATCCTTAACTCTCTTCACGGAATTGGCCAGAAGATAGAAAATCGGGACGTAATAAGGTATGCCCTAAACTCGTTTCCAAGGAATACATTGTGGGCATCAATGGTAGATGCCTACAAAGTTTCCAAGGATTTATCTTCTTTAAAACTAGATGAACTTTTTAGTGAATTTGAACTTCATGAGCAGACTAATGCACAGCCTACCGAGAAAGGTATTGCGTTGGTTGCAGGTACAAGCCGAACCCGGGAACCGAGACCTCGACGGAGAACCGAACCAGCATCGGAAGCTGAACCAGACTCTGATGATGAAGAAGGTGACATTACAACCGAGCTGGTAAATCTCGTGAAGAAGCTCTACAAGACGAAAGGATTCGACAAAAGAGATCTAAAGAAGGCAGTGAAATCAAAGGAAGGCCCACAAAATACAAAGATGAAGTTTGAAGTTACATGCTACGGGTGTAACCAAAAAGGGCACATCAAAACCAACTGCCCTAACCTGAAGGAGGTCAAAAAGCAAAGAAGGAAAAAGGTCCTTAAGGCAACATGGGACGAATCTTCATCGGAGGACGACGACAACGAGCTCGAACAAACGAGTCTACTTGCATTAATGGCCCGGGACCAAGTCGTCGAATCCGGATGCGAGAGCGAGTCTGAGGCAGAGTCCGAGCAAAGCCACGGATCCGTATCCGTTTCCGAAGGACCAGACCCCGCTGTAAGTATCTCCCGGTTGAACACTTTAGTTAGCTATTTATTGCGCAAATTAGCTAAGTCAAACCTGAAGGTTAAGTCACTTCTAAAGGAAGTAAGTGTCCTTAAAGAAGTGGCTAACACCAAACCCTTACCTGACCAGAGTCAGACTGAATTTCCAACTCAAGTTCAAAAACTTGAGGAAGAAAATTCAAGTCTAACAAATCGGGTTAAAAATTTAGAAAATACCTTAGAACGGTTTACTTTGGGCTCCAAGAATTTGGACTTGATTCTTGGGACACAAAGAGCCGTCTACAACAGAACTGGGCTGGGATACAAAAGTAAATATAGATCTTATTTATCATTAATAAACAAACAAAGTGTTAAATCAGTCCAAGCATGGGTCTCCAAGTCTAACTTGGTCAATCAAGTTAGACCTGACCAATACTGGGTTCCAAAGGATCAAATATACTACCTCGATAGACCATATCGAGGCCATGATTCAGGGGGAGCAAAACGAAAAACAATCCTAAAAATTTAAAATTCAAAATTTAAAATTAAAAATTAAATTCAAAATTCAAAATTTAAAACTAAAATTAAACTCAAAATTCAAAATTTAAAATTAAAAATTAAATTCAAAATTCGAAATTCAAAATTAAAAATTAAATTCAAAATTCAAAATTTAAAACTAAAATTAAACTCAAAATTCGAAATTCAAAATTAAAAATTAAATTCAAAATTCGAAATTTAACACCAAAAATTAAATTCAAAATTCAAAATTAAATTATCAATTCAAAACTCAAAGTTAAAATCAAGTTAAGATATTCAAGAGTCGAAATTTAGTTAACACTGAAAATAAAAATGGAGGATCCAGACTCGCTGGCACCCCCAACTAAACTACCCGGCAGGGTAACTAAACCTAATCTACCCGAGATGGGTAAAACAAGAGTAGATTACCCGGCAGGGTAATTAAGGTTAGATTAAAACGGGCTAGGTTTAACTTGATCCACAGTACTGGTGAAATTTTTGGATGATAGTACGTTAGGGAAGCTTGGGCATCGCATGTCTAGGAAGATATGGCTTCAACCTGGTGCAATTGGCCAAGTGGAACTGACCGAAGCTACCCTTAAATGAATCCTGACTAGTTAGACCAAGGATTGGTATTAAGATCAATGGGTAGGACTATTTGGAAAACCTCGAAGGCATGGTTACTTTAATGAGCTCCTTGTGACTCACCATAGCCCAGAAGTTTATCCAAAGAATGCTTACTTGTTGAACCCAAAGCCAAACCTGAATCTAACACAAAGTTAACCCAAACCTTAAAGTTGAATTATAATTCATCTCACAACAATTATAGGGTTCCCTGATTGACAATTTTAGATCGGGTGAGATGATTAGGAATTTAAATTATTTAAATTGACTTAACTTAATTCAAGTTATTTTAACTTGAATTATTTTCAAAACTGAAACAATTTGAAAACTCTTTTCAAAATTATTTTAAAACTTAATTTTAAAACTCAATTTCAAAATTATTTTAAAAAAAAAACTTAATTTCAAAATTATTTTAAAACTCAATTTCAAAATTATTTTAAAAAAAAAAAATCTTTTCAAAATTATTTTAAAACTTAATTTTAAAACTCAATTTCAAAATTATTTTAAAAACTTAATATCAAAATTATTTTAAAACTTAATTTCAAAATTATTTCAAAAGTTATTTTAAAAAACTCAATTTCAAAATTATTTTAAAAACTTAATTTCAAAAGTTATTTTAAAAAACTCAATTTCAAAATTATTCTAAAACTCAATTTCAAAATTATTTTAAAACTTAATTTTAAAACTCAATTTCAAAATTATTTTCAATTTCAAAACTCCTTCAAAATTTATCTCTAACAAGTTTACTTCAACTTAACTATCGTGCAATCCATTAAAACAATTCAACCACTTCCTATGTAGGAATTGGATCAATGGATGTTGGATAGTGGCTGCTCCAGACACATGACTGGAGATAAATTGAAGTTTACTAAACTCACATACAACAACTTAGGATCAGTTGCATTCGGTAACGAAGGTCAACTTAAGGTAATCGGAAGAGGTAATATCGAACTCAACTCCGATTTTATTATTCGAAAAGTCCTTTTAGTTGAAAATTTCAAGTTTAATTTACTAAGTATAAGTCAATTGTGTGATAACGGATACTTAGTAACTTTTGACAAAACCAGGTGTTTAGTTAAAAACATTGAAAATCCTGAAATCTTACTTAAGGGACTTAGGATAAATAATATGTATTCCATTAATCTACCAACATCCTCAACAAAGTGTTTTCTAACACAAGAAGAGGAAACTGCTTTGTGGCACAGAAGATTGTGTCACACTCACACTAGACTCATTTCAAAAATGAGTCAAAATGGTCTAGTTAAAGGTTTACCAAACCTAAAATTCATTGAAAATTCAATCTGTAATGCTTGTCAACAAGGAAAACAAACTAAGTCAACACACAAATCAACAAATCTTGAAAGAACCAGCTCCTTACTTGAGCTCCTTCACCTTGACTTATTTGATTCACATGGAGCTAAGTCACTAAGCAAGAACCAGTATTGCTTAGTAATAATTGATGACTACTCTAGATTTTCATGGGTAAAATTCCTAAAAACTAAAGATGAAACCTATGAAATATTTAGTAACTTTTGTAAATTAATAGAAAATGAAAAAGATACTAAAATTAAAAGAATAAGAAGTGATCACGGAGGGGAATTTGAAAATCATAAATTTACCCAATTTTGTAAAATAAATGGATATCAACATGAATTTTCATGTCCTAGAACCCCCCAACAAAATGGTCTGGTGGAACGTAAAAATAGAACCCTACAAGAAGCCGCTAGAACCATGTTAAATGAATATAACTTAAATCACCAATTCTGGGCAGAAGCAATAAATACTGCAAATCATATTCAAAACCGAATTTTGATCAACAAATTTCACAAGAAAACCCCTTATGAACTATATTATCATAAAATTCCTAACTTACATTATTTAAAAGTATTTGGATGTAAAGTTCACATTTTAAACACTAAAGATTATTTAAGAAAATTCACACCCAAATCTAACAAAGGAATATTTTTAGGATACTCCTCAAACAGTCGAGCCTATAGAGTCTACAATCAAAACACCCTAAAAGTTGAAGAAACAACTAATATAATATTTGATGAAGAAAATAATCTACCAAATATAAATGAGAATGTTGATATTGATCCAAGAAATATAGAAGATGATGAAATTCAACCAAGTCTTCATAAACCAGAGGAACCAGCCCCTGACCCACTTACAAGACTAACTAGGGTCAGTACCTCTCACCCATCTGATCAAATTTTGGGTGATCCAAATCTAGGGGTAAGAACTAGATCCTCCTACAGAATTCACAGTCAAATTGCCCTAATTTCTAAAATCGAACCAAAAACAATAGAAGAAGCACTACCTGACCCGGACTGGATCATAGCTATGCAGGAAGAGTTAGCCCAATTTGAGAGAAATCAAGTCTGGGAACTTGTATCTAAACCCTCAAATAAATCAATAATCGATACAAAATGGGTATTTAGAAACAAGCTAGATGATCAAGGCGAAATAATTAGAAATAAGGCTAGGCTTGTAGCTAAAGGATTCAGCCAAGTTGAAGGTTTGGACTATGATGAAACCTATGCCCCAATAGCTAGACTAGAATCCATTAGAATGTTGTTAGCCTATGCAGCAAACAAAGGATTTAAACTATACCAAATGGATGTCAAGTCAGCATTCTTAAATGGATTTATTAAGGAGGAAGTATATGTAAGCCAACCCCCAGGATTTGAGGACTTAGGATATCCTAATCATGTATTTAGGTTAAAAAAGGCCTTGTACGGACTTAAACAAGCCCCTAGGGCATGGTATGAACGATTGTCAAATCACTTAATATCCAAAGGTTTCAACCAAGGTCAAATAGATCCAACTCTATTTGTAAAAACTGTAGACAAAGACATCTTCATAGCTCAAATCTACGTTGATGATATAATTTTTGGATCAAATAACTCTAAATTTTTAAAAGAATTCACTAAATTAATGGAAAATGAATTCGAAATGAGCATGGTTGGTGAACTTAATTTTTTCTTAGGCCTACAAATAAAACAAACTAAAGATGGAATATATATTTATCAAACTAAATATGCAAAGGAATTAATTAAAAAATTCTGCATGGAAAATTCAAAAATAATAAATACACCCATGGCAACCAACATTAACATAGACTCTGACCCTGAAGGCAAACCAGTAGACCCAAAGTACTATAGGAGTGCCATAGGAAGCCTGCTTTACCTAACTGCAAGCCGACCCGACATATTATTTGCAGTTGGTATGTGCGCAAGATACCAGTCTTGTGCAAAAGAGTCACATTTAACCTATGTTAAAAGAATACTTAGGTACATTAAAGGTACTCTAAATATAGGACTCTGGTACCCTAGAACTTGCACCTTTGACCTTCTTGGCTACTCTGACTCGGATTACGCCGGATGCAAGTTAGACAGAAAAAGCACAAGTGGTAGCTGTCAATTTCTAGGACAATGCCTAGTAAGCTGGTCAAGTAGAAAGCAACATTGTGTGGCTTTGTCTACCACTGAAGCTGAATATATAGCCTTAGGTGAATGCACATCTCAATTGCTTTGGATGATGCACACTCTTAAAGACTATCAACTGAACTATCATAACACAAAAATCTCAATTGATAATATAAGTTCCATAAATTTAACAAAACTCAATTCATCACTCAAGGACTAAACATATAGAAGTAAAGCACCATTTTGTAAGGGATCATGTAGCTAAGGGTGACATTACACTCAACTATGTTGAGTCAAAATCAAATCTAGCTGACATCTTCACAAAACCCTTACCTGAACTTGAGTTCAGCTCACTTAGAAGACAAATAGGAATGTGCTGGGTAGAATAGACAATGTTTGGTTATCATTTGCTTTTAAATTTCTAGGAAAATACTTATTTCAAAATTCCAATTTCTTAGAATTTTCAACATTTGGAACTAGCCTAAGTTTTCCCCTAGAAATCATGTTCCCCTAGATTAAAGCCAGAGCATCTCACAAACACCTAGGTCTACCTTGCTTGTGTTTGAAAAACTTAGAATGGCGTGAGATGCATAGGGTACAGCCTGAACTCAGGAATGCTTATATTTGTGCATCAATATGAGTCTGGGCGTTAAACACATCATAAATATTAATCAAGTCAAGTCTTCCAGCTCTAGATAAATCTAACTGGACCAAATGGACTTAATTTGACTAACCATGTGAAAGCTACTGCCCTCTAGGCAATCAGCAAGTAGCTAAAGGTTAGACAGTTGGAAAAATGTGTTTCAATTTAAGCATGATTATACTTTACGGTTCTAATCAAATTTCTTTACCTGATTATTTTAGGGCTCTGATACTTAATCAATTTAAACTTAATAATTTAATTTGACTCATGCTTGGACTGAAAACAAACTCCTACTACTCCCTCTGCCCTAAAAATAAATATGTTGTTCACAATGAGTATTCAAAACTCATTTACAGTTTTTTCAAAAACTTGACCATGAAATTGAATATTCAACTATTTTTCAAATCTAGTAAACTAATTATAACATTTTAAAGTGACCTCAAATTTTATAACTTCTAAGCAAAATTTTTTTTATTGAAAATTCAAATACTCATATCTTCAAACTTAGTTAAATTTTAAGAATAAGTTTACTACACTTAGTTTGATTGCATTTGGCAAAATATTTTCTCAATACAAATCATTTTGAAGCTGAATATATAGCTAAGTATTTTCAAATTTAGAAAATCCCAAAACTCAAAAAGCTAAATCGTTTTTTGTTCTTTTTCCCTCTTTTGAAAATTTTCCTTCAGAAAATACAAATCTACTTTCAAACTAGTTTATTTTTTGATATATGGCAAAGGGGGAGAGTAGATTTAAAGTTAATGGAAAAATCAAAGTATTTAATAAAAGCAGAGAGTAGGTAAATTAAAGTTAAATTCAAAGTATTTGATAAAAGGAGGGCTTTTATTAAGGGGGAGTCTAATATGTCAAAGTTCAAAGTTTCCAGCTTAACCTCTATTGCATTTGAAGTTTATTTACTTAAGCTTGGTTAACTTTATGCAGTTATTACATATGTTGTTTTTCTTAACTTTGAATTACGTGTTGCCATAATCAAAAGGGGAGATTGTTGGTGCGGGAAGCATCCGACGATCGAACCTAAGTTTTGATAATGGCAAAGGATTCAAGTTAAGGTGCTTTGTTATCCGACGACTTGAATGAGTGTTTCAGAAAGTCCTAATCGGTTAGGCAAGGTAAAACCCTAGGGGTGGTAACCCTAGGTCATAGGGGTGATAACCCTATGCGGAAAGTCTTGGCGGTCGATGGCTTCAGCAAAAGTCCTAGGGGTGGTAACCCTAGGTGGAAAGTCCAGTATCGCGAACCGGTGAAAGTCCGAATGCCGGTGAGCGGATGTTCAGCAGAAAGTCCGGAGCATCGAGTCCGAGCAAAGTCCATCGATCCGGAGGATCGACCGCAAGTAAAATCTCCGAGAGGAGTAGGTGAGGACGCGTTCCCATAGAGGAACAGTAGGCGTCAGGTCGACCTAGGGTTTCGGTTGGAAACCCGAAGTCATCCGGAGACTGTCATAATTTCATATTCATACTATTATGTTGTGTTAACTTTGTGTTGCAGGTATCTTTGGATTAACATACTTGCAGGTACCAAAATCACAAAGAAGGACTCGGATGAACAGTGTCCGAGGCGCCTCCATGGAGCTTGGAGGCGCCTCGGGTGCGAGCCAGGAAGAGGCCAGCGCAGCAGACTGGAGGCGCCTTGAATAGGGTTCAAGGCGCCTTGAACCGGAGGTTGAAGGCGCCTTGGATAGGCTGAAGGCGCCTTAAACCAGATAGAGTTCGACCAGGTCCGTGCTGATCCACGCGGGTGACTCGGCTCGTTCAAGGCGCCTTGGTGAACAGTGTAAGGCGCCTTGAACCCCCTTTATAAGGGGTCTCGACCAGCAGCTTCAAAATAGAACTTCCAAGCAATCCTTGTGCTGCGTGCTGCTCATTCAACGACCCTGAAGTGCTGTTACAAGTCCACGACGACCAGGAGCTTCGAGTCTACGATTCTGTCGTCGGTAAACTTGTTTTTAATTACTGTACTGATTGTAAATCTTGTACTCTTTTTCGTACTTATAAGTGTTGCCCACCGAAAGCGATCAAGGATCGCGGGCCTTCGAGTAGGAGTCGACCTAGGCTCCGAACGAAGTAAAACTATCTGTGTCTTTCTGTGATTGCATTCTTTACTTCCGCTGCGTATATTTACTTTGGTAGTTTTACGTTTCCGATACGACAAAAATAGCCGCGAGCGCTATTCACCCCCCCCTCTAGCGCGATCTCGATCCAACAAATACCGGGTTATTAAAAAGAGAAACTTAAGGCTTAATTTTCCCATGACCTAAACCTAATCCTTTTCCCTCCCGATCCCTTCCTCTCTCGCGTGACAAAGGCAGCTCGGGCGGAAACAAGCCTCGGCTAGGGCACGATTCTGGCGGTCGGCGAGTGGCTAACTCGGGGTGGTTCTTCACCGTCGTGATCCTTTCGTCGAGGAGGGTCGGTGAGCACGAGAGGAGGCCAGAAATCTCAAGTTGCCCGAACCCTAGAAGCACTAGAAGGTTCCTCCTTCGGCTGTGAGTCAAGGAAACGAAGGTAAGCGCTTCCTCACCTGCAGTAGAGTAGCTCCGGGTTCTCGTTTCTTCCTTGTTTTCGAATTTTGCTATGGGGATTTCCATTTAGGGCTTGTTGCCTTGAGGTTGATTTCTTGTGAAACCTGCTGCCGAGAATCTCAAGGAAAGGAATTAATTGGTTTGTTAGGCATATGTTTTGGTTTCTACAGATTTCGGATTTATGCTGTAAAATTCTATTTGGCACAGCATTCACTTCCTTTGTTTCCCTGCCGTGATGTTCTTGTAGGAAGATGAGAAGGGGTTTCATTGGGTTTGACAAATAGTTAGGCTTCTCAATTCTGATAGCAAGCAAGTTGATTTCTTAGGTTGCAAATCAGCAAGTTTTATTCCTTTTGTTATAAATTCAACAGGTTAGTTAATTTAGTTTTCCTTCAACAAGTTAGCTAAATTCAGTCATAGTTTTTGGTGCTAGTTAGTGGGCACAAACAGCCCTATACATATATATATTTAGCATCTGTTTAGACCCTTTTGTACTATGTAGTGGCACGAACAACCCTTACTCCAAGTACATAGTTAGTTTTCTGTTGAGATACATAGTAGGTTTTAGTTTTGTTCATGCTAAGCAATTGACATGAACGGCAATAGTTTTGGGAGCAGCAGTTGAAAGAAAATAGAAGTGTAGAATTTTAGATTCCTAAAAGCAATCTAGTTCTTTTCAATTTACAGTTTAGCAAGTATAAGATTTAGTTTTTCTTACCGTGTAGTTTTAGTTTTCCTCTTCGTGCTCAAGTTCCAGATTTAGTTTTCTTTAGTTTTCCTTTTGTTAACTTTGTATCTAAGTATAAGATTTCAGTTTCAGATTTAGTTTCTTATGCTTCCTTAACTAGTTGGAACAACCCTTATATTTAGCATACAAGTTTAGATCTTTTTGTGCCATTAATGGGCACGAACATCCCTATGTTTAGTATTTTCTGTTTAGACTTTTTTGTGCTATTTAGAGGGCATGAACAACCTTGAATCTAAGTACATAGTATTAGTTTTCTTTGCTATTTTAACAAACATGATCAGCCCTGTTTATTAGCATTGCAGTTTTAGTTTCTTCTCTATTTTAACAAGCATGAATACCTACTCTCTAAGTATATGCAGTTTTCCTTTTAAAGAATGTAGATCTTTCTTTCTTTGATTTATTTCTGCTGTAGCATGTCTAAAGACTTCAGATTTGTTTTCCTTTGTTTTAATCTGTTATAGCATGTTTGAAGAGGCTAGTATTTTACTTGAATAAGTATAAGAAAGATAAAGAAAAGAAAGAAAAAGGCCAAGGCCTTAAGTAGATCTCAAAGTCAAGACCTTAGGGATTTTGGCACACAAGGTGTTAAAGAAAATGCCGAGGCATTATATAGAAGTATTAAAAGATAACGAGTATTTTACTTTTATCAGTGGCACTATACTGGACTCTCTGTCCTTTGGTTGGGCTCCCATAGTCGTCCCTAGGTTTAGATAACCTAGTAGTAACGGCTCGGCCGACGGTCGACGGTCGACGACTATAGGGTCGCCAAATGGGCCGCCAAATGGGCCGCCGAATGGGTTGGGTCGTTACAAAAGTAAAAGCACAGTTGCCGGGCCCAAGAGAAGTTGATTATTATTTTGAAGTATTATAAGTATAAATTTTTGAACAAATAAAACAAGTTTTACATAACTATAAAGTATTAAAGGATAAGTTTAGAACAGATGAATTAAGTTTCATTTTGTTTTAAAATCAGCAAATTTGAGTTTTCTTTTATGCTATCATGTTATTTAGATTAGTTTACTGTTCTTTGCTATTAGAAGAGCATGAGTAGCTTTACATGTTTAGCACTTCAGTATATTTGTTTATTCACTAGTAGATGAGCATGAGTAGTTTTCCTTTTGAGCATTCAGTTTTAGTTTTCAGTATACTCACATGCATATCGAGTTTTTGTGAGTTAGATAGCGCTTACTAAGTAAATTTTGCTTATAGATTGCACTTCCTCTTACTGCAGATATAGGAAAGGAAAAGATATAGCAAGGAAGGCAACAAGGTGGCGCGGATGGTGTGTGATGTTTGGACTATGGAGTAGACTAAGAGATTGACCCAGAATTTATTTAGAATGTTTTGTTTTAAGTGTTTAACATATTTAGAATTTGTGCATGTTATTATTTGGTTTGTTTTGTCGTGTATTCGTTAGAGTTGATTTTTCCTTGGTATTGTGCTTCTTTTTGATATATAAACTGCGTGGTTGATTGATATGTGTTCCAGCCGCTTGTGGCTGTGTATATTATGTCATGTATTAATGATTATGGTCACTGGTACAGGGGAGACTCTGCCGAAATTTTTCGGTAGGGTTTCTTCGAGGATTTTAATTATACTGGTTAAGTAGAGTTAGTAGATAAGTAACGGTCATCCTTAGAGAGTAGTAGTAGTAAGAAGGGTGGTCGTTACATCTGGTTGCTATATATGGATGTTTTCTTCAAGACTTTCATTAAGGAAAACTGTCTTGACATCCACTTGCTAAATCTCATAGATAAAAGAATCCGGATAGACTTAAGCATGGCTACCGGTAAAAAAGTTTCCTTTTTCAACAAGCCTTGCTTTGAAAGTTTCTACCTTCCTGTCTATCCCTCTTTTCCTATTGTAGACTTATTTTCACCCAATGGCTTTTACACCATTTGGTGATTTTATAAGCTCCCAGATTCTAATAGAATACATATATTCTAATTTTGTATTATTTGCAAAGATGCTACATCTTTATCTTGGAGTGCTTCGTCATATGTCCGGAGATCAGGTTCATGTCCACCAAGGATCGAGTCCAAAGACTCTCCCAAAACATGAATCTTTTAGGTTGCCTAACAACCCTCCCACTACGACAAGACACTTTCTGTAATTGTGTATCATTTGTGATATGTGTTGCAGTTTCTTGTGATATTTCATCTTGTACAGTTGGTACTAGGTTAGACGTGTCCTTTAATTTCCTTAAGAACAATTTTTACTCATGGGCTTGTGGTTCATAGTATAGTCCTTTTCTAAAATCGGGCATTGGTGCCAACAATGACCTTCCGATTTTAAGGACTACAAACCTCTTTTCATTTTTCTAGGATAACTCACAAACAAGTGAACTCATGCCCAACTTATCAGTGTCTCTCATGTGCTAGACCACCCAAATCTGAATATGCTTCAGGCTAGGCTTACGCCCATTCTACAATTCTATGGGAGTAGAAAGTTTTGACTTAGAAGGTATTATGTTCACTTCTGTTTCCAGTGTATATCCTTAAAATGATTTTGGTAATTTTCTGAATAGCTCATCTTCGTTCTAATTATTCCATAAGAGCCTTATACCTTCTTTCTACTATACCATTCTGTTGGGGTGTACCAGGTGTAGTTAGTTGGGATTAAATCTCATCTTCTGATAAGTGACTCCTAAACTCTCCTAAGAGGTACTCGTTACTATGATTTCACCGTAGTTTCTTGATATTTTTACTTTGACGTTACTCCACATTAGCCTAGTACTCTTTGAACTAATCAAAGCACTTAGACTTGTGGTGCGTTAAGTATATGTATCCTTATCTCGAATAGTCGTCTATAAAAGAGACGAAATATTCGAAACAACCTCTTGTCTAGATAGTCAAAGGTCTACACAAATCAGAATGAACCAATTCCAACATATCTTTGGCTCCATACCCCTTAGACTTAAAAGCTTCTTGGTTATTTTTCCTTCCAAGTAAGACTCGCAGGTTGGAAAGATTTTCACTACCAATGAACCTAAGAGTTCATTGGTTATTATCCTTTGAATCCTACTCAAGTTAATATAACCTAGTCTTAGATGCCAAAAATATGATTGGTTCATTTCCAAAGGTTACTTTCTTTTATTTAGAAAATGTGTTATTAATTTTCATTTATTGCATCGTGGGAGTTATTGGATTATAAATTGTCAACCAACGTACTAGAACAGATAACTTCCCTATTTTTATTGATAACAAGTTTGTTATCAAACTAGACAGAATATCTATTCTTTAATAGTTTAGAAACTGAAATCAAGTTCTTTCTAAACTTAGTACGTAAAGACAATTTCTGAAAATCCATATTTTATTCCTATCAGAGGATAAACATCTCCCACTGCAACAACTACTACTTTTGCAGTAGTGCCTATGTAGACGGTGTTTTCCTTTTCATATAGTTGTCAGGTTTCCTAGAACCCTGCAATAAATTACAGACATGATCAGTAGTTCCCGTATCTACACGCCAGGTACCGGTAGATAACTTCACTAAACATGTTACAACTAATGAATAAAATACACCTGAATTTTTCTTAGTTCTAAGAAGACAGTCTACCTTAATGTCCAAGTCCTATTTCCAATCATTATAATTGGGATACTAAGTCTTTTTTATAGTATAACAACTAGGGGATTGACAAACATTTAAAATCCTAAGAATCACAAAAATATTTGTTCAAGACCAACACTTTAAAATCCCAGTGAATTTTGTATGCCACGATAGTGTGGACGTATATAAATTCAAAAGAGATTTTGTCCATTAATTTTATTATCTCGTCATCCTATCTTCATGACAAATAAAATTAATAGTTGGTCTATCTTTGATCAAATATTTTGGTCAAAACTTTGAATTTAAAATAACATTGATTCTTCAAACAATATTATTTAAATTCACCAACACCTCAAACACCGGGAATTTTGCATGCCACGATAGTGTGGACGTATACAATTCGAACATTTGTAAGAGGAGGGTTTTACCCATTAATTATCTTGTCAATAAATCTTTATGACAAATAAAATTATCTCAAACACCGTGAATTTTGTATGCCACGATAGTGTGGACGTATACAAAAATCGACATTTGTAAGAGGGGGTTTTAATTTTATTATCTTGTCAACTTATCTTTTTGACAAATTAATAGTTGGTTTTCCTTTGGTCACACAAATAATAGCAGTGACTCTGATGGGGAGGATACTATTAGACGTGCCTAAGTGTATACCATTACTTGACACTAAGTCCATTAATAAGATTGTGCCCCTTCCGATGGGGAAGATCACACGCTCTTAATTAATTTCCTATAGTCATCCTAAATGGAAGTTTGATCTTGTGATCCGCAAACAAACTCATCCGATATGGAGGAAGGCACTCTGAGCCAACGCATAAGTTTGTTTGCATCACTTACAAACTAGTAATGGAGACCATGGAATTTATTAAAATAAATCCCTCTCCCACTTAATTATTTAAAGTGAGGAATTTTAAATTATCCTAGCATACATCACATGCATACAAACACATCACAGTAAATAAAAGTAATAAATATGGAAATTATTTTTCCAACTATTATGACCTTTTACATCACTGTCCTCCATGTGCTCCAACCCTAGCTACTGCCATCTTTAGCCACCGCCATCGGGTCGAATCGTCGCATCCATCTTGCTTCTTATTCCGCTGTGCCTCTGGTGCTCCAAAAGTACCATGCCTCGCAAGCATCCGATCTGCGACAAAAATAGAATTTTACATATATTGATCCTATATTCCTCAAGGGAATGTACATGTAATCAAGATCGAAAATAAAATTCTAAAATCCTAGGGCTAATACAACTCCTGCTGTATTAGTTACATACAATCATGCATACACACAATAATGCCCTTGACATGTCCAAGGGTCCAATCACACACAACATCTATAAGCCATAATAGTTGGAGCCTGCAACTAAAAAGTTAGCAAATCCTACTATTATCCTGCCTAAATTATGTATGACATGTGCATAACCTATTTGAATTCTAAACACACAGAGGCAAACCCTAGCTCTGATACAATTATTGGTTAGTCCTAGGAAAACGTACCGGTTCCACTGTACAAAAATTTTTTGTACAAGTGTCGAACCTTTCCTTAAATAACCTATTGTGTTTTTTAGAAATTAAATTAGGAATCGCAGACGGAACTTAACATCATTGATTCCAAATTTAACTTATCTGTTCTTAATGGTTTAGATTTGAATCGCAAGCGGAACTTAACACTATTGATTCAAATCCACCTATGTTATTAATTTCATTAAATATTAATTTCCAAAATTGGCTTCCAGGACTGCATGGCGAGGCACATGGCCTTCTTGGATATGGGAGCAACCACCACCGCCTAGACAAAGCCTTTTAAGGAAAGCTAATATTTAATTTCCTTAAATAACTCTAGGTTAACCAAAAAGAACAATCAAATCACAAATTCGAAAAACAAAATAAAAGAAACACATCTTCGAAACAAATCAAAAAATCTAGAATCTAATGCCTCTTGTGTTTAGAATTCATACAAAAGAAATACAACTAATATGATGTGGAAATTAATTACTAATTATACCTTCCTTTTGTATGCAACGACCTCTTGATCTTCTACCGTATTCCTCTTCTTATACTGGACGTTGTGTGGGCAACGATCTATCGAGATGAGAATCCACCTAAGCCACCTTCTTCTCCAAGCATGATTCGGCCACCACAAATATTCCATGAATAGATGTGGTTCGGCCACCACCACCAAGCTCCAAGGGATGCTAGAGACTAGACTTCCTTTCTCTCCTTCTTCTCCTTGCTTGATCCGACCACCAATAGAACTCCACCAATGAAGAAGTTTCGGCCACAATAAGGAGAGGAGAGAAAAAGAGGGGGTCGACCACACCACCAAGGAAGAGAGGGAGGAAGAAAAAGAATAGAGTCATTAGCCATGAAGGCACCTCTACCCCCTCTTTTATAATCCTTGGTCTTGACAAATAAGAAAATTTAAATAAAAACTTCCTTAATTCTTTTGCCATAAAAAGGGAAATTTATTTAATTAAAAATAATTTCCTCTTCTCACATTACATGGCCGGCCACATCCATAAGCTATAAACAAGGAGAGTTTTAATTATAATAAGAATTAAAACTTCCTAATTTGTCTCCGAAAATTTATAAAAAATTTCTCCAATAATTTTTCCCTTCATGGTAGTTTGTAAAAAGGAAATTTTATAAATTAAAATCTTTCTTTTAAACATGTGGATGATTTCCAAAAAGGAAAGTTATCTCTAAAAATTAAAATCTCCTTTCAATCAACAAATAAGGAAAGATATCAAATCTTTTCTTAATCTTTTGTAGAAACTAATAAAAGAGAATATTTAATTTTAAACTCTCTTTTAAATCATGATCATAGTTAAAAAAGGAAAATTTTCTCAAAATTAAAATCTACCTTTCAATTTACAAATAAGGAAAGATTTCAAATCTTTTCTTAATCTTTTGTAGAAAGCTATAAAAGGAAAGATTTAAATTTTAAACTCTCTTTTAAAACCATGGAATCCACATAAGAAAATTTTAAAAAATAAAATTACTTTTTATTTTAATAGGGTCGGCCACCTAAGCTTGGGTTCAAGTTAGGGCCGGCCACCTCATGAGCCCATAAACTATGCCTTTAGCCGGCCCTAGCTTGGACTCCAAGCTAGCTTGGCCGGCCCCTATAGGATAGGTAAAAAGGTGGGTATAGGTGGGTATAGTACTCTATAATTAAGAGGCTACGATAGGAACCGAGAGGAGGAATTGGTTTTGGTCTCCCGATGAAATTAAGCATCCTGTGTTCGCCCCGAACATATAACTTAATTTCATCAATAATAATTCATTCCACTAAAGAACTATTATTGAACTACCGCACCAATCCCAAATTACATTTTGGGCTCATTCTTATTATGAGTGTGTTAGTCTCCCTGTGTTTAAGATAATGAATGCCTACTAATTAAATGAGTTACTGACAACTCACTTAATTAATATCTTAGTCCAAGAGTAGTACCACTCAACCTTATCGTCATATCGAACTAAGTCCACCTACAGGGTTTAACATGACAATCCTTATGAGCTCCTCTTGGGGACATTCTCAACCTAGATTACTAGGACACAGTTTCCTTCTATAATCAACAACACACACTATAAGTAATATTATTTTCCAACTTATCGGGCTTATTGATTTATCGAGCTAAATCTCACCCATTGATAAGTCAAAGAAATAAATACTAAATATATGTGTTTGTTATTATATTAGGATTAAGAGCACACACTTCCATAATAACTAAGGTCTAGTTCTTTTATCAAGTCAGTATAAAAAGAACTTACCTAAAATGGTCCTACTCAATACACTTAGAGTGTACTAGTGTAATTTATTAGTCAAGATAAACTAATACCTAATTACACTATGACTATTCCGATGGTTTGTTCCTTTCCATCTTAGTCGTGAGCAACTGTTTATAATTTATAAATAACTGACAACATGATCTTCTATGTGTGACACCACACACCATGTTGTCTACTATATAAATTAATTGAACAAATTACATTTAACAAATAAATGTAGATATTTGACTATTGTGATTTTTTATTTCTAAATAAATGTTTATACAAAAGCTAGGCTTTTAGTATACACTCTAACAGAACTCCCCTTCATCGTGGAGTTATCCAAGACCCAGTCCAAGAAGAGCACTGAATAGACCTTTCTTTTTATGGTCCAACAACCCTTGCTTGGAAAAATAGAGAAGCAGCAGTCAAAGACATGTCTATTTAAGCTTTAATAGAGGAACTTCTGTGGAATAGGGCAGACACATGTCTCAACTACTAACATTCAGCCAACAATACCCTTAAATTCATCAGGGTCACCGTGATCTACAATCCTGCGTAGCTGAGCTAGAGGCCCAATTAGCTATAGCCCCTTCTTAAGAAGTTTTAGCCACGGCTCAGTAGGAAATAATTACCACACAGTCGGAAGTCAATTGCCTGAAGCAACAACAAGCGGACCCTGATTCTGACCAGGCGATGATCATCCGACTGAGTAGGGGAATAGCGGAGACGATGGTAGGAAGAATCTACCTGGTGCATAGTGTGAGTCAACTGCAAGTGGAGAGATAAGTTGACAACTACTGCAGCTAACCATTAAATGAAATTGAAAGTCGGCACAGCTAAGGAGGTAACCATCCAGGCTAGTTTGGATGTCAGTCGGTAGGAACTGTAGGTCTTGAGAGTGGAACTGGGAGCCACTTGAGGGGAAGATGAATTGGCCAAGGCCCTAGTGGAAACTCAATGATGCGATTTGGGGGATGCCCTTATCGACATTGAAGATGCTCAAGCTAAGGTGCGAGGACAGGAGGCCTCCTTGATGACTCTGCAAGCCTCTGTGGCGGAGCTAAGGGCCCAGAAGGATTAGTTGGAGGTTTAGATGTCTGAGTTTAAGAAGCATCAAGTAGGAGAAGACGAGCGATGGGTCATCAGAAAAAAATCCTTAAATTGGAGGAATTTTATGATATGGTCAACACCCGCTTCGTCCGCATAGTGCAGCATGGAATTGATAACACCTTGAAGCATATAGTAGAGAACAGGAAGATTTCCATAATGAGAGCATCCCAAGTGAAGATGGTACTAATTTTTAAGATATACTTATCTTTTGTAATAGTTTTTCATCAATATAATGGAAGTTTGGGAGATGTATTGCTTTCCACTATAATTGTAGAGATGAGAATCTCATCCCAACTATATTCAAGTCTGGGGGAGTTTAGACCCTGAAGAGGATAAGGCGATATGGTACTTACTTGACCCTTGTATGAAGGGGAGTCCACTACCACAGCCTGGAGGATCTCAACTCCGCCTATGTCCAAGTTCTAGGGAGTTTGAACTATAAAGAGGACTAGGAGATAAAGGGAGTCTGCTACCACATCTTAAAGGATCTCAACCCCAATTATGCCCAATTCAGAGAGAGTTTAAATCTTGAAAAGGATAAGGTGATACGGTACTCGCTCAACCCTTGTACGAAGGAGAGTCTGCTACCATAGCCTGGAAGATCTTAACCCTGACTATGTCCAAATCCGGGGGAGTTTGGGCCCTAAAAAAGATAAGATAATACAATATTTGTGTAAAATACCGAGAAATGGCGAGTAATGATAAGGGAATTTTCTGGAATTTTAAGAAATTTTTTGGAATTTTTCGGAGACCTTATGGATGAGTTTACGGGGATAAAATTGGGTCGGGGGAAAGCCTGTTTAGGCTACCTCGTTTTAGTGAGGAAAAGTTGTATTTTTCCTTTTCCTTTTATTTTTTTTATTTCTTTTATTCTTTTCGTTTTCCTTTCCTCGCCACTTCTCCCCTAGCGCGCCCGACACCCTCTTCCTTGCCCTAACCGCCGGCTGCAGCGATTTCCTTCTTCTTCCGTGACGATCTCTCTTCCCTTCTCCTTTTCTCTCTCGATCCAGCCGAGGATCTTTTTCTTCTTCTTCGTCTTCCTCCCCGAGCCAAACCCTTCTTCTTACCTACGCCAGCGACGCCCACTGCCGCCAGCGACGCCGACCCCCGATCCGCCGGCATCCGAGCCCTAGCGCCGCTGTCGTCACCTCAGCCTACGCCGTCGCGGCTTCTTGCCACAGTCGACAGCCACGAACCGATCTCTCGCCACCGACCCCTTTTTGGTCTTCCCGATCAGAGGCACACCTTTGCACGATTTGGGTTTCAACCAAGAGCAAGGATCTAATCCTAGTTCTCCACCCGTGTCCTAGACCTCACCATTGGGTCTTAATTCTTTGCCACAAGTAGATGGGTGTTGTGGTCGTCAGAGGAGGATCGACGCTAGCACTTCCTCTTCTTGATCCGATTTGTAAGTGTGAGGTAGGTGGTTTTCAGCAAGTGTGTGAGTCTATTTTATCTTTGTTTTTCCTTCCTACTCGATCGATGGTTGTTGAACTCATCTGACTTGCAGTGGCTTTGCAGATCTATTTAGTAGCATTATGGACTTGTTGAATACCGACCAATAAATGTTGATTTTAGGTATTTAATTTGGGAAGACAACAACTCAATCTTATTCTGATTTCTGTATTGTATTGATTACTAATTTGGGCATTGGATCAATGCTAGGTATTTTGATTTGGGGCATTCGTTGGGTGGTCAGCAGGTATAGCTATTTTCTGTGAAGCGGGAATCATGAACAGTGTTAGCAAGAACTGTTATATTGAGGATTTTGACGCGAGACGAGCATCTCGACGTCGGATTTGACCGTATTGGACCTTCCTATTGGAGGCGGGTACCTTAACTTATCTTTGATAATGTCATGTTGATATGTTTAGTAGGTTATAACCTTTAGTAATGATTATGTTTGTCTTTGCTTCGGTTGGTCACTATCCGATACCTGTTACATGCTTGTTTTGTTTACTTATTATGCACTTCATGTTAATACCTACCTGATTATACATGCTTATAGGGGTAGTGACACAACCATGTATTTATTATGTTCAGGATATAGGTTTTTATACCTTATCTAATCTGTGTACCTTTGATTTGGTTCATTGTCTTATGGTACACATTTTATATATATGGATATTGCTATGCTGTTCAGGATTTTGCCATTCTTAGTGTCATGCACCATTCGCATGATTGCATGCTGCGTGATAGTCTACTCTATTATTGTCGAGCACATCGCCAGTTTCATCTCTGTCGGTGCTCCACTAGTTCGCTCATGGGTAGCGTTACGCAGCGTGGTAGCACGTCAGTTTTGCTCGGTGGTGCTCTGCTGGGACGCTTATGGGTAGTGTGATTGCAGCATGGTAGCACGCCGGGATCCCTCCCCGTCATCATGTACCGGGAGATGAGAACATTGCGCTCCCCCACTTATGATTTGTGGTAGAAAGATAGGTGTACTCCGACAGCATCCCGTCCACTCTGTCACTCATCAGGAGCAGTGACGGCAGAGTGCACGGTTGTCACAGCCCTACCCACTCGATCTCACCATCGTGTGTGAGATGTCTGACTGGAGAGTAGGGGTGACCAGGACATGTCATTGGCATCATACGCATTAATGTATTTACTGATTGTGTTTGTTGCACTTATATGCTGCATTTGGATGGATGCATATGTTTGACATGCATACAGGATTTATAATACTCTTGGTCTGACGACCTGACTATTCTGATAGGAGGCCCTGGTGAGTACAGTTCTCTTCAGCCTTTTTTATTGTGCATTTCGAGCTTTTGTCCAGGAGACTGTACTTCATAGTTATTACTATTTGTTATAGTTTACTATACATGTTAACTAGGTATCTGCTGAGTTGTTGAACTCACCCCCGTGGACACTATTTTTTTCAGGTACCAGGTTGTTTATGGAGTCGCTTGGAGTATCCTATCTGCCGGTCCCCATATCACATCAGAAGACCTGTCTCCGCTTTTGTTTATTTTTATTTTGGTATATGAACCATGTGTATTTAGCTTTGTGTTCTGGTTTTGTTTCTGGAGTGTTGTTTTGTTGTGTGGTGTAAGCCTAGCCGGCTAGCAGTCTTCGTTTTTAGTTGTATGTGTTGTCCATTGTATTTTCCGTTGTGTTTGGTTTTGGTACAGCCGAGTGCGCTGTTAGATTTATATATAACTGCGTGGTTGTGTTTTTATTGTATCTGTCGAGTAGGCTGCATATAAACTGCGTGGTTGGGTGTATATTCTAGCCACCTGTTGGTGAGGTATATTATGTCTGTAGAAATGGTTCAGATTGTCAGTCGTACAGGGAAGATGCTGTCGAAATTTCTGAAGGGGATCTTGTGGCCGGCTTGAAGGGGAGTTGGATAGCTAGGCCACCCCAACTCAATTTCTTCTCTACAAGAAGGTTAGTACGCAGCGGAATACACTAAACAAAACAATGAAAGCAATCAAGGAAAAATACAAACGCTAACAAGCTCGATGTAACATGGTTCAGAGATTACTTGCTCCTACTCCACGACGTGTCCTTGAGGTGGACGAGCCCTTGATCCTTCGGTCGATCAGTCCCCAACAATCTCCGGCTAGAACTTCTCCTTCTCGGTGGAGCAAACCTCTCACAAAGAATCACTCCCTCTTTATAAGATGAAGTTTAGGTTTAGGAGGAAGAGAGTGAACTTTGGAAGCTTTGGGTAGAGACTAGAAGTTATTCAATGTGCATGAGCAACCTACTCCATGCCCCAAAGCTCCCCTTAAATAAGAGGAGAGAGTTGATCATCAATCAACTCAAACCCCGACACCAGTCGACTGGTCCAAGCACCAGTCGACTGGTGTGCCGTTAGAGCTAGCCAACGGCTCTCTGCAGAAACCCAAATTCCACCAACGGCTATATACCAGTCGACTGGTCTCATGACCAGTCGACTGGTCCCCGTAGTCGATAAGCACGGAATTATTTTGTGCATTTTGTGAATTTGGATCAGTCGACTAGTCCCATGACCAGTCGACTGGTCCTAGCACATTCACTCCTCTCATCCTTTCCAGAGTCACCTTTGAAGCTCTCTTCCTCGGCCTTCATCCCTCAGATGCACTTGAGCCCGCGACTCCTCTCCGTGCCATCCTTCACGTTGCCTTGAAGTCCGCTTCCCTCGGCTCCACTCCATTGCTCCTCGTCCGGTGGTCCCTCGGATGTCTTTCCACACCATCCTTCACCGACTCAAGGATCCGAGCCCTTGGATGAGTTTCCCACACTTGGACGCACCAAGTTCTCATGTGTTTCACCAAGTCCTGAAAGACTCAAACACATATCAAATACATATGAAAGTCTAACTTAAACTCTTTGATACACACATCAAAACCTAGGTCGATTACACCAACAATCTCTCCCTTTTTGATGTGTGGCAATATGTTTAAGTTAGACATAAATAACAACTTTGAAAATTAGAAGCAATATGTAAAGATGAAGCATAAAACCCAAGCTCCCCCTTAACACATGCTCTCTACCTGAATTTTCAAAGATTTGCGCACAAGTATGGGAATAAAGGTTTCTAACTTAAACCTACTCATTTCTCCCCCTTTGACACCATCAAAAAGATTGTACCAAACAATCATGCATTCTATGACATCAAATCTGACCAAATTTTGACTAAAAAATTGATTTTGAAACCCATACAGTGCTGGAAGGCTGGTACCAATCGACTGGTATCTGACACAGTCGACTGGTACACTCTGAAACTAAATTTCAACCTTCTATGGTCAACTTCAGAAATTCATAAAAAATTCTAGAAAATTCAAAAAATCATGAAATTTTGAACACATATTTCTTATAAGGTCCTTTAACTAGTAAAAATATGTTCCCATGAAAATTCATCATATTTTTGAAAATTTGACCAAATGTCAAAAATCTTGAAAACATGAAAGTTTGTATCAAATTTTAAACCTTGTTTTGTAATCATATGTTTCAATATAGCTATTCCATAGTAAATAAAACATAAAAATATTTTCAAAACATTTAAAATGTCCAACTATGATCTATGGGCAAGATGTCCATTAATTAAATATTTATTTTCCCCATAGTTGGTCTATGATTACTAACAATTTGATACATATCATAACTCATTAAAATACCATAAGCATAAGTGAATTATTTGTATCATCCTAATATCTCACATTTATGGTTATAAAATAATGAAAGTCATTGTGAGATAAGGTATAATGGTAACCTCTACTTAGCCCCCCCTTGATCATGACTTTTTATCAAGGCTAAGTGCTCCCCCTTAAGGTCTCACATCAACCATTTTTCAAAGATTTGAATTATGATTTTAATGGTTGTCTTGACCTAAAATCCTCTAACCCTTGAGGATTGATTTTGGTATCCAATAGAAATTCTTTCTAATTGGGTTAACCAAATATTCCTTGGGGATCTATTTTCTATCTATGGTCTTGGTTTTTGAATGTCCCCTAGCAAGTAAACAATGGTAGGTCTTTTCATTATTTGGTTCATTGTAACCTAACCCATTTTTCTTAAAACTTGTCCTTTGGCTCCCAATGATCATGTTTAGGGGTTTAGAGCCAATTTCAAATTTTCTAAGGGCATTGGTAAGGTATTCTACTTTTCCCCTTAATTTCCTATTTTCCTCTTCTAAACATGAATCATTTAAACTAGAAGAGGAAGAAGCATGCAAATCATTTTCCTTAATAGACATGGATTTTAATTTCTCCTTAAGCATGCAAATATCACTTTTCAAAGATTTGTTTTTCCGTTTGACCTTAAACAAATCATCATTTGTACTTTGAATAATTTTAATTAAAATATGAGGAGGAAGATTGTATACCTTACTTACCGAGACGTCCGAATCCGATGTTTGACCTCCCCCTTCACTTGAGCTCCCTTCTTCATCTTCACTTGAGTTCTTTCCCTCTTCATTTTTGGATGAGGTGGAGGCTACATCATTAATTCCCATTAGAGCAAAATTGACTACATGGTGCTCTTCTTCCTCCGATGAAGATGGATCATCCCATATCGCCTTTAGATTTTTGACCTTCTTCCTCTTTTCTTTTGTCTTCTTCTCTTCCTTCTTCTTTCCTTCTTTCTTCTTCAAGAGAGGACAATCATCTCTTATGTGTCCTTCTCCTTGATAATTGTAGCAAATGATCTTCCTTGTCCTACTTTTGCTTCTTGAACTTTTCCTAGCACGAGATTTGTTAGATGAAAAATTCTTAAATGCTCTTCTCATTTTTCTTACCATATATGCCTCCTGATCGCTATCCATTGAGGCACTTGACTCCTCGGAATCGGAAGATGATGGAGATGGAGATTTCTTCTTCTTCCCCTTTCCCTTGTTTGCCACAAGGGCTACTCCTCTTGATCTATTTGCTTCTTCTTCTAATCCTTCAACTCTTGTTTCGTGAAGCTCCATTGTTGAGAAGAATCATCTAGAGAGCTCTTCTCTAGATCCTTTGAAATTTAGAATGAATCTACAATGGAGCTCCATGTCGAGGTTCTTGGAAAGGCATTGATAGCTTTCATTATGATGTCCCAGTTGGAGAGTTTCTCACCTACACTTGTTAGTCCATTTAAAATTTCTTTAATTTTAGCATGAAGTGTAGATACCTTATCTCCCTTCTCAAGCTTTACATTGTTGAGTTGAGTTCGGAGGTGGTCTCTTCTTGCCAATTTAGCCTCCGATATGCCTTCATGAAGCTCCACTAGCTTTTCCCATAACTCGGCGCTTGAGTAGGTTTCAACCCTTGTTACTTCTTGTTGGGGAAGGACATTTAGTAGATGATGTATGACTTTAGAATTTGCTAAATGTTATTCCCTTTGCTTCTTGCTCCACTTTGTTTTCTCAAGTATTTTATTGTCTTGATCCCTAGGCACTTCGAAACCATTTTCCATGATTAGCATTATGTCAAAATCAGTTTCAAAAAATACCTCCATCCTCTTCTTCCACCAAGAGAAGTCCCCTTCGAATTTGGGTGGATGAATGTTTGAGCTGGCCATTTTGATGAAGTGCTCTTCTTGGCGATTAGTCCGTTGAAGGGCGTCCTCGCTCTGATACCAACTAAAGGGGATCTTGCGGCCGGCTTGAAGGGGGGTTGGATAGCTAGGCCACCCCCAACTCAATTTCTCATCTACAAGAAGGTTAGTACGCAGCGGAATACACTAAACAAAACAATGAAAGCAATCAAGGAAAAATACAAATGCTAACAAGCTCGATGTAACATGGTTAAGAGATTACTTGCTCCTACTCCACGACGTGTCCTTGAGGTGGACAAGCCCTTGATCCTTCGGTGGATCAGTCCCCAACAATCTCCGGCTAGAGCTTCTCCTTTTCGGTGGAGCAAACCTCTCACAAAGAATCACTCCCTCTTTATAAGATGAAGTTTAGGTTTAGGAGGAAGAGAGTGAACTTTGGAAGCTTTGGGCAGAGACTAAAAGTTATTCAATGTGCATGAGTAACCTACTCCATGCCCCAAAGCTCCCCTTAAATAAGAGGAGAGAGTTGATCATCAATCAACTCAAGCCCCGACACCAGTCGACTGGTCTAAGCACCAGTCGACTGATGTGCCGTTAGAGCCAGCCAACGACTCTCTGCAGAAATCCAAATTCTGCCAACGACTATGTACCAGTCGACTGGTCTCATGACCAGTCGACTGGTCCCCGTAGTCGACAAGCATAGAATTATTTTGTGCATTCTGTGAATTTGGATCAATCGACTGGTCCCATGACCAGTCAACTGGTCCCAGTACATTCACTCCTCTCATCCTTTCCAGAGTCACCTTTGAAGCCCTCTTCCTCGGTCTTCGTCCCTCAGATGCACTCGAGCCCACCGCTCTTCTCTGTGCCATCCTTCACGTTGCCTTGAAATCCGCTTCCCTCGGCTCCACTCCATTGCTCCTCGTCCGATGGTCCCTCAGATATCTTTCCACACCATCCTTCATCGACTCAAGGATCCGAGCCCTTGGATGAGTTTCCCACACTTGGCTGCACCAAGTTCTCATGTGTTTCACCAAGTCCTGCAAGACTCAAACACATATCAAATACATATGAAAGTCTAACTTAAACTCTTTGATATACACATCAAAACCTAGGTCGATTACACCAACAATTTCTTTGGACAGGGACTCCCCCGGGGCGTGATAATTTATTGGTATCAGAGCGAGGTTTACGAGTCTTATTTCCTGTGTTTCAAATTTCGTGTTTTAGTTTTCTGATGTGACTTTTCGGGTTTTGGGACCTGGCAGCAGCAGGACATCTCCAAGCTATAGGAGGTATGTTGGTATATTGCTATCATATACTTCTGTTAGTGTATGCATTGTTGACTATGATAGTTATGACATGTATTAGTATTTTTTTATTTTAGTACCTGTCTGGTTGTTGTAGCACATATTACATGTGATGAGTTAGCCACTGATCTTGGTCGACCTTAATAGAGATTAAGGATTATAGTCTCTGGTGATTTTTCATATCATACCACCAGTAGTTTTAGCTTATGTTACTACTAGTTGGTTAGGAGATGGAGGCACATACCAACCTCTGCTATTATTAGCTGGGTAGTGGATAGTATCTACATATTCATGTTGACTTAGTCAGTAGAATATCGTTTTATCTTAGTTAATTTCATCAGTAGATAATTTATTTACTATTGTTACATTGGTCAGAAGAAGTTTGATTTACACTTGTTGATTTGGGTAGTCGTGGATCGATATACTTTAGTTGCTTGTGGAGGATTAATGTATTCTTGATTAGTTAGTAGATGACGGATTTAGTTTTGTTGGTCCGATCAGTAAGGGATTGTCATACTCTATTTTTTTAGAGGTTTGAATCTTTGGGTTATTTGTGCTTAGTTGGGTATCTAGAGCACATTTGAGTACATGGCTTGTACAGACGTGGAAAAGACTGAATTAGCCGTATACCATTGTCGATTTGGGTCAGTCTATAGAGGATCGATGTATCCTATTCCATGTGGACTTTAATTTTTTTTTTTTGACTGTATGCACCTAGTTGGATAACGTAGAAGGTAGCATAGGGAATGTCAGCTTGATTGGGTTAAATATGCTGATTATTCATATCTATGTTGCGTGTACATATGATTGTTATATGTTGTAGGAATCCTATGGTAGATTGTCCATTTGCAAGTAGTATTTGTATACATGTTTCGATATGGTTCTTGTAGGTTTCTTGTGTATTATAGTTATATAGTTAGGTGTATGTGTCTGATTGTATTATTGAAGGTATCATATCGATTAAATCTGTGTTATGGTATGTGTACATGTGCTTGGTGTTTTATGGGGGGTGTCTTGTTGATTATAATTGTTCTGAGTGTACACTCGTGTCTATTATGATTTGTTGAAAGTATTACATAAATTATACTCTTGGCATAGGTGTATATATATGTTAGGTGAATGTTGTTAAGGTGTATTGTCGATTATACCTACGTTGATTTATGCACACGGGTTCGGTATGTATTGTTGGAGGTATCACACTGATTTATACCTGTGGTATGAGTGTGTTAGGTGTGTACTAATTGGAAGATTATGTCGATCATACCTAGGTTGTGTGTGCATGTGTGACAGTTGTATTGTTGGTGGCATCATGATGATTCTACTTATGTGGAGTGTCTACATTATGCCATTTGTTGTATTGCCTTGTCAGCTAATTCTCCTATAAGTGGGTGACCCACTACGATGTTGATAGAGTTGACGATGGATTTGATTTGCTTACTGGATTGTGATATCCTTGGTTGCTCACAATGATATGTGGTAGAGTGATTCGTGCAGTCACTAGTTGGATAGTAAGATGTCTTGGTCACTTAGGGGATCTTGTGGTGGAGAGGTGCTCCCAGATATTTTAGATTGTTTGTGGCGGAGCGTTGTTCCCATATGATCCCAAGATGATGCGGGTATTATATATTTCCGAGACCGATTATGTGTACCTCTAGCTCACCCGGTCAGGGAGGAGCTACTTCAGGAGGCTCATCGCTCTCGATTTGCAATCCATCCATGTGGGACCCGCATGTATCGAGATTTGAGGCGTTCCTACTGGTGGAACGGTATGAAGAAAGACACCACAGAATTTGTAGCGAGATGTCTTGTCTGTCAATAGGTGAAGGTCGAGCACTAGAGACATGCTGGCTTACTTCAGTGGATTCCTATTCCTGAGTGAAAATGAGAACATATTACCATGGACTTTGTGGTGGGTTTGCCGAGGACACGACGAGGTCATGACACGATTTGGGTAATCATTGATCGATTAACCAAATCGGCGCACTTCTTAGTGATCCGGAAGATTGATTCTCTGGATCGATTGGTAGATCTGTATTGCCGTGAGATCATCAGATTACATGGTGTCCCTTTGAGTATCATTTCGGATAGAGATCCACGGTTCACGTCTCGTTTCTGGTATAGTCTGCAGTAGGCCTTGGGCACCCAACTCCGTTTCTGTACCGTTTTCCATCCGCAGACAGATGGACAGTTAGAGCAGACCATTCAGACTCTAGAGGACTTGCTGAGGTCATGTGTATTGGATTTTGGAGGCAGTTGGGAGGACTACTTGCCATTGGTAGAGTTCGCCTACAACAATAGTTTTCATTCGGTTATCCAGAGGGCACCGTTTGAAGCGTTGTATGGTAGGCATTGTC
The DNA here is from genome assembly GCF_018446385.1 of Zingiber officinale. Lineage (NCBI taxonomy): Eukaryota > Viridiplantae > Streptophyta > Magnoliopsida > Zingiberales > Zingiberaceae > Zingiber > Zingiber officinale. The sequence goes on along the minus strand of NC_056002.1, from coordinate 91,339,176 downwards.
GGACACCCACCCTCTGAGATGAGGTTGGGGAGGCCCAGCTGTTGGGACCTCATAGAGCTCAGCAGGAGGCAGAGTTGGTCCGTACTATCAGACGGAGGATGTTAGAGGCGCAGGACCGCCAGAAGAGATCGGAGACGTAGACCTCTAGAATTCTCTACTGGTGACCATGTTTTCTACGAGTCTCACCCATGAAAGGGGTGAAGAGATTTGGCCTCAGAGGTAAGCTAGCCCCGCGGTACATTGACCCTTTCCAGATCTTGGAGAGGATTGGAGCAGTAGCTTATCGTCTGGCACTACCATCGTCCCTGGCAGGCATCCACAACGTATTTCACGTATCTATGTTGAGGAGATACATACCCGACCCGACACATGTGCTGACAGATATTTCAGTTCCCGTTCAGCCTGATGTCACCTATGAGGAGGTTTTGGTATAGATTTTGGACCGGAAAGAGCGTCAGCTGCGAAACAAGACAATCCGACTGGTTAAAATCGGATGGCAGCATCATTCCGACGAGGATACTACCTGGGAGCTCAAGGATACTATCCGAGCTCGATACCCCCATCTCTTCACTTGAGGTATGTGATTTAATTTACCGTTCAACATTTATACTCTGTACCTGTTGTTAGTATTTGCTGATGGTAGATACGGAAATTTGGGGGATCAAATTTTTATTAGTGGGGGAGAATGTAAAATACCAAGAAATGGCGAGTAATAATAAGGGATTTTTTTCAGAATTTTTAGAATTTTTTTCGAAATTTTTCGGAGACCTTATGGACGAGTTTACGGGGATAAAATTGGGTCCCGGGAAAGCCTGTTTAGGCTACCCCGTTTTAGTGAGGAAAAGTTATATTTTTTCCTTTTCCTTTTATTTTTTTTCTTTCTTTTATTCTTTTCTGTCGTTTCCTTCTTCCCCGCGTGGCCTAGTCGTTTCTTCCCAAATGGCGCCGTAACCGCCACTAGCCTCGCGATTTAAGCTGAGCCAATCTCTTCGTTTCCTCTTCCTCGCCACTGCTGATCTCTCTTCCCTTCTCCTTTTCTCTCTCGATCTAGTCGAGGATCTTCTTCTTCTTCTCCATCTTCCTCCCCGAGCCAAACCCTTCTTCTTACCTGCGCCAGCGACGCCCACTGCCGCCAGCGACGCCAAGCACCTCTGCATAAAGTCGTCGTCGTACGGAGGTGCCGCCGACCTCCCCTATTCCCTAGTGCCGCTGCCTCTCTTTCCCTCTCACGTCGCCCCTGGTTGCCACAGCCGACTACCATGAACCGATCTCTCGCCACCGACCCCTTTCTGGTCTTCCCAATCAGAGGCACACCTTTGCACGATTTGGGTTTCAGCAAAGAGCAAGAATCTAATCCTAGTTCTCCACCCGTGCCCTAGACCTCACCATTGGGTCTTAATTCTTCGCCACCAATAGATGGGTGTTGTGGTAGCCGGAGGAGGATCGACGCTAGCACTTCCTCTTCTTGATCTGATTTGTAAGTGTGAGGTAGGTGGTTTTCAGCAAGTGTGGTGAGTCTATTTTATCTTTGTTTTTCCTTCCTACCCGATCGATGGTTGTTGTACTCATCTGACTTGCAGTGGCTTTGCAGATCCATTTAGTAGCATTATGGACTTGTTGAATACCGACCAATAAATGCTGATTTTAGGTATTTAATTTGGGAAGACAACAACTTTATCTTATTCTGATTTCTGTATTGTATTGATTACTAATTTGGGCATTGGATCCATGCTAGGTATTTTGATTTGGGGCATTCGTTGGGTGGTCAGCAGGTATAGCTATTTTCTGTGAAGCGAGAATCGTGAACAGTGTTAGCAAGAACTGTTATATTGAGGGTTTTGACGCGAGACGAGCATCTCGATGTCGGATTTGACCGTATTGGACCTTCCTATTGGAGGCGGGTACCTTGACTTATCTTTGATTATGTCATGTTGATATGTTTAGTAGGTTATAACCTTTAGTAATGATTATGTTCGTCTTTGCTTCGGTTGGTCACTATCCGATACCTGTTACATGCTTATTTTGTTTACTTATTATGCACTTCGTGTTAGTACCTACCTGATTATACATGCTTATAGGGGTAGTGACACAACCATGTATTTATTATGTTCAGAATATAGGTTTTTATACCTTATCTAATCTGTGTACCTTTGATTTGGTTCATTGTTTTATGGTACACATTATATATATATGGATATTGCTATGCTGTTCAGGATTTTGCCATGCTTAGTGTCATACACCATTCGCATGATTGCATGCTGCACGATAGTCTGCTCCATTATTGTCGAGCACATCGCCAGTTCCATCTCTGTCGGTGCTCCGCTAGTCCGCTCATGGGTAGCGTGATGCAGCGTGGTAGCACGTTAGTTTTGCTTGGTGGTGCTCCGCTGGGACGCTCATGGGTAGTGTGACTGTAGCGTGGTAGCACGCTGTGATCCCTCCCCGTCATCGTGAACCGAGAGATGAGAACATTGCGCTCCCCCACTTATGATTTGGGGTAGGAGGATAGGTGTATTCCGATAGCATCCCGTCCACTCGGTCACTCATCAAGAGCAGTGATGGCAGAGTGCACGGTTGTCACAGCCCTACCCACTCGATCTCACCATCGTATGTGAGACGTTTGACTGGAGAGTAAGGGTGACCAGGACATGTCATTGGCATCATACGCATTGATGCATTTACTGATTGTGTTTGTTGCACTTATATGTTGCATTTGGATGGATGCATATGTTTGACATGCATACAGGATTTATGATACTCTCAGTCTGACGACCTGACTATTCTGATAGGAGGCCCTGGTGAGTACAGTTCTCTTCAGCCTTTTCTATTGTGCATTTCCAGCCTTTGTCCATGAGACTGTACTCCATAGTTATTACTATTTGTTATAGTTTACTATACATGTCAACTAGGTATCTGCTGAGTTGTTGAACTCACCGCCATGAACACTATTTTTTTCAGGTACCAGGTTGTTTATGGAGTCGCTTGGAGTATCCTGTCTGTTGGTCCCCATGTCACATCAAAAGACCTGTCTCTACTTTTGTTTATTTTTATTTTGGTATATGAACCATGTGTATTTAGCTTTGTGTTCTGTTTTGTTTTTGGAGTGTTGTTTTATTGTGTGGTGTAAGCCTAGCCGGCTAGCAGTCTTCCTTTTTAGTTGTATGTGTTGTCTATTGTATTTTCTGTTGTGTTTGGTTTTGGTACAACCAAGTGGGCTGTTAGATTTACATATAACTGTGTGGTTGTGTTTTTATTGTATCAGCCGAGTAGACTGCATATAAATTACGTGGTTGTGTGTATTCCAGCCACCTGTGGCTGAGGTATATTATGTGTGTAGAAATGGTTCAGATTGTCAGCGGTACAGGGGAGATGCTGCCGAAATTTCTTCAGACAGGGATTCCCCCGGGGTGTGACAACTTGGCTACCAGGATTCATAAACTTTAGTACTTAACCTGGAGGTTTGGAGTTCGAATCCTGGGGAAGGCAAAAATCCACTGGCTAGGGGTGGAAAGACCTAGTGAGTAACGACAAGACCGAGAGTCGTCGGTCAACGACATAAGGGGTCGCCAGTTGGGCCGCCCAAGGGACCGCCAAGGGGTTGCCAAATGGGTCGCCAGTTGGGCCGCCCAAGGGGCCGAGGGCTTGGCTACCAGGATTCATAAACTCTAGTACTTATCCTGGAGGTCTAGAGTTCGAATCCTGGGGAAGGCAAAAATCCAATGGCGAGGGGTGGAAAGACCTTGTGAGTAATGGCACACACCCGAGGGTCGTCGGTCAACGACATAAGGGATCGCCAGTTGGGTCGCCATTGTGACCGCCCAAGGGACCGCCAAGGGGCCGCCAAATGGGCCGCCAGTTGGGCCACCCAAGGGGCCGAGGGGTCTTTTATTGTAACGACCTGGCCCCTCGGCCCCTTGGGCGGCCCAACTGGCGACCCATTTGGTGGTCTCTTGGCCGGCCCAACTAGAGACCCCTTATATCGTCGACCGACGACTCTTGGCCGTGCCGTTACTCACTAGGTCTTTCCACCCCTGGCCAATGGATTTTTGCCTTCCCCAGGATTCAAACTCTAAACCTCCAGGATAAGTAATAGAGTTTATGAATCCTGGTAGCCAAATGAGTGGCGTTCACTTGGCTACCAGGATTCATAAACTCTATTACTTATCCTGGAGGTTTAGAGTTCGAATCCTAGGGAAGGTAAAAATTCACTAGCCAGGGGTGGGAAGACCTAGTGAGTAACGGCACCGCCGAGAGTCGTCGGTCAACGACATAAGGGTTCGCCAGTTGGGCCACTAGTTGGGCCGCCCAAGGGACCGCCAAGGGGCCGCCAAATGGGTCGCCAGTTGGGCCGCCCAAGGGGCCGAGGGGCCGGGTCGTTACAATAATAATCATTACTGAAAGTTATAACCTACTAAACATATCAACATGACATTATCAAAGATAAGTCAAGGTATCCGCTCACTTGGCTACTAGGATTCATAAACTCTAGTACTTATCCTGGAGTTCTAGAGTTCAAATCCTGGGGCAGGTAAAAATCCATTGGCCAGGGGTGGGAAGACCTTGTGAGTAACGGCACACGCCCGAGGGTCGTCGGTCGACGACATAAGGGGTCGTCAGTTGGGCCGCCAGTGGGGTCGCCCAAAGGACCGCCAAGGGGTTGCCAGTTGGGCCACTAGTTGGGCTGCCCAAGGGGCCGAGGGGCCGGGTCGTTACAATAATAATCATTACTGAAGGTTATAACCTACTAAATATATCAACATGACATTATCAAAGATAAGTCAAGGTACCCGCTCACTTGGCTACTAGGATTCATAATCTCTAGTACTTATCCTGGAGGTCTAGAGTTCAAATCCTAGGGAAGCAAAAATCCATTGGCCAGGGGTGGGAAGACCTTGTGAGTAACGACACACGCCCGAGGGTCGTCGGTCGACGACATAAGGGGTCGCCAGTTGGGCCGCCAGTGGGGTCGCCGAAGGGACCGCCAAGGGGCTGCCAGTTGGGCCGCTAGTTGGGCCGCCCAAGGGGCCGAAGGGCCGGGTCGTTACAATAAAAAGGCGCCTTTTTATTGTAACATCACGGCCCCTCGGCCCCTCAGCCCCTTGGGCGGCCACACTAGCGGCCCAACTAGCGGCCCCTGATGGTCCCTTAGGCGGCCACAATGGCGGTCCAACACCCCTGGCCAGTGGATTTTTACCTTCCCCAGGATTCGAACTCTAGATCTCTAGGTTAAATACTAGAGTTTATGAATCCTGGTAGCCAAGTGAGCTGTAGGATTCATAAACTCTAGTATTTAACCTGGAGATCTAGAGTTCGAATCCTGGGGAAGGCAAAAATCCATTGGCCAGGGGTGGGCAGTCCTTGTGAGTAACGGCACGGTCGAGGGTCGTCGGATGACGACATAAGGGGTCGCCTATTGGGCCGCAATTGTGGCCGCCCAAGGGACCATCAGGAGTCGGCAGTTGGGCCGCTAGTGTGGCCGCCCAAGGGGCCGAGGGGCCGTGACGTTACAATTTGCTTGACTCTTGTATTAATGGGAGTCTACTATCATATCCTAGAGAATCTCGGCCCCGACCATGTCAGAGTTTGGGCTATGAAAAAGACATGATGATACGATACTCGCCCGACCCTTGTATGAAAGGGAGTTCGCTATTGCATCCTAAAGGATCTCAACCCCAACTAAATCCAGGTTCGGGGAAGCTTATGCTCTAAAAGGATAAGGCGATACGGTACTCACTCGACCCTTATACAAAGAAAAGTTCGCTATTGTAGCTTGGAAGATCTCGACCCTGACTATGTTTAAGTTTGAGAGAGTTTAGGCCCTAAAAGGATAAGATGATATGGTACTCGTTCGACCCTTGTATGAAAGGGATTTACTACTGCAGCTTGGAAGATCTCGACCCTGACTATGTCCAAGTTGGTGATATAATACTCTTTTGGCCCTTGTACGAAGGTGAGTCCACTACTACAGCTTGGATATTCTCGACCCCGACTATATCCAAGTTTGGAGAGTTTGGACTCTGAAAAGGACAAAGCGATATAACACTTACTTGACCCTTGTACAAAGGGGAGTCTGCTAACATAGCCTGGAGGATCTCGATCCTAACTATGTCCAAGTTCGAGGGAGTTTGGGTCCTGAAAATGATAAAGTGATACGATACTCGCTCAATCCTTATACGAAGGAGAGTCCTCTATCGTAGCTTGGAAAATCTTGACCCTGATTACATCTAAGTCCGGGGGAGTTTAGAGCAAGATCTGAGTCTAAAAGAGAAATAGTCATTTATAATGACAATAATGGAAAACAATCTCGATTTAATTTTAATCAATCGAGATTTATCATATTTGACATCATAATCAAGATTGACATGAATCAATAGCAAAACTAATATTTTTAAATTTATTTTATTCATTACTATGATTATAATTATTATAATTATATACCATATTTAATCTTTCCATTATTATTTAGACAACTTGTATAAATAAGTCTATTGACTTTAGTAATAACACGATACAAAAGAATTATTCTCTATTTTATTTCTTCCCTCTATCTATTACTTCAACATGATATTAGAGTAATGATCCTTCATACCTATTTCTTCTTTCCGTCTGTTCCGTGAACGTTTGTTTCTTCCCTAAATCCTTGAATCCCTCTTCTACTAATTCTTCTTCTTTCGTTTTTTTTGTTTCTTTTCTTTTGTTTCTCTTTTTTTTTTGTTAATTCTCTGCTTTTTGTTAAGGAAAAAAAAATTCTTTCTCTTCCACATTTCTGTTTCTCCTCTCTTCCACATTTCTTTTTCTCTGCCCTCGACGCCAACCAAAAAAGGGAGTCACCTGCCATCCATCCATTGCTCCGGCTAGAGGAGCACTGTCGTCCAAAGGTAGCCCACCTCCGACCTTGTCGTTGTCGAAAAGTTGTTGAAGGGACAAAGGAGTTGCTGCCCCTTGCTATCCCTCCATCGTGGTTGTCCTTATTTTATTGTCAATTGTCCTCTTTGTCGTCGACAAAGCACCTGCCACTACCATCTTTTCCTCCCCAAGTCTTGTGTTGCTACCAACTAGAGGAAGAAGCTCTCCTTATGCTAGCCGCCCACCCTAACTACAAGTTCGTGCAACAAGTTCTAGCAACTATAGCCTTTGCTTTTCTTTACAACAACAAGTAATAATTGTCTTCTATTTTTCTATTTGCTATTCCTTCATTTTTTAGTTTACCTTCTCTAATATGTCTTCAACTTCTAAAGATATCTCTTCATCATCATAAAATACCTCTTTGCCTATTCATACATTTCCTTCTTTTTCTGTTAAAATTGACCATAGTAACTATTTACTATGAAAATTGTAATTTCTTCCTTGACTTTGTGTTCATGACTTACTTGGTTATGTTGATGATATTTCATCCCCACCTCAAAAAGATAATCTATCCTATGCTATTTGGTTTAAGAGGGATCAATTAGTCTTGACTTGGTTGATCTCATCAATTACTGAGTCTATACTTCCCATGTTCGTTGGAGTCAACACCTCTCGTCAAATTTGGGAAGCTCTTGATCATTCTTTTGTATCCCACTCTAAAGCACAATTGTTCTCTAATTTCGTTTACAATTACAATCTATGCAATGGGGAGATGCTTCTATCAATGACTATATGTAATCAATCAAGATAATTATCAACAACTTAGCGACAATTGGATATCCGATCTCTAATCCAAAATTATTAATGCATGTTCTTGTAGGTTTATGTCCTTAATCTGATAACTTTATTCCCAATGTGATGACTCATATGGATATCTGTCACTCAAAACTCTTCATGGTATGCTATATTCTTATGAAAGACTTCTACAAATATAATCTCAAAAGATATCAGATTCTATATCTTTATCGACACACATGATTAGTAAAGCTCCACAACCTGATCAACATAATCAACCTCGTCCCCAACATGATCATCAAAATCAAATTGGAGGCGTCAGAGGTCAAGGTCGAGGCTGCAGTCAGAGTCGAGGTTGAGGTCGAGATCAAGGTCAAGGACAATATCAGATTTACTTCAACTATAGTCATTATGCTCAAAATTGTTATAAAAGATTTGATTCAATTTTTTGAGAAGAACATACATGTAACGACCCGCCTTCTAACTACTAGGCTGTAAGGCGAATCGCTACAGTTGTACTGTACTGACTGTGCGGAAAACTAATCTAATTTAAAATTTTCTACTAATTGATGACTGTTCTTGGTTCTACATGTGCTAAAGGATGCAATCTGAGGAACACAAAGCGTATCCTACATCCCCCATGAACTAGAAGTTGATCTACTGAGTTTCTTGGTCGAAACTGAGCCTCCCAATCGATCCAAACTGAACTGGATCGATTGCTTCCCCGTTGGTTCGATCCACGGACCGATCCAGGTTGCTACTGGCACGGATGAACACCCTGGATCGGTCAGCTGACCGATCCAGAAGATGCATCGCTTCTGTATGCTGCTGGATCGGTCTCCCGACCGATCCAGGAGTACACTGATCGGTCTATGGACCGATCCAGTGGCTCACTGATCGGTCGGCAGACCGATCAGTGAGGATCTGAGCACACATGCGGATCGGTCGGTGGCCGATCCGATGACATTGCCGAGCTCGATCGGTGCAGACCGATCGAGTTATTCGCTGGAACTCGATTTGACACTTTGGCGTGCCAAAATACCGCATAACAACTATCCAATGCATGATAAACTATTCTAATAACATGTAGTAACAATTCTAAACTTAAGCCAAAGCAAGGTTCATCAACTCATAACCTTTAACTACTAGAAATGCATAAAAAGCAAAGTATAAGAAAATGTCTTAAGGAAGAACTAGTTTCTAATTTTCTAAACTCTCCAAGGTCTTTTATTCCAGTTCCTGCCACACACACCATCCTTTGCATTGTCCTCCAGCTCCCTCTGCTAGTCCATCTTTCCTTTACCTTTATCTGCAGTATAAGGAAAAATAGTATCTGTAAGCTTAAAGCTTAGTAAGAAACCATCTACCTCACAAAAACATGCAACGATGCAAATATGATTTTAAATCATGCTGTTTAAAACATATGCTGGATATACTGAATAAACTAGCATGACATGGCATATAAGCATACAATCATGGCATACCTAAACCTGAACATAAAAGCATGTATAACAACTGCACATAAAGTTATCATGCATATTCACAGGGAAAAACTAAACTGAACTGAAATTGAACTGCGCTAAAACTGATCTTAAACTATAATCACCGGATTAGATTAAGAGTTTGAAAGCTAATATCATAATAAGTGAAAATAGTAATCATGTTGTTTGGTGCGCGCATCCCTAACTAGACCGGGTTTGCAAGTCCCGAATTTAGTAGGGTTAACTAGGTTATCTAAACCTAGGGACATTGTGGAGTCAACCCAATGGATATCGATCGATCGGTGCCCACGAAAATAAAATCTGAATATAGCTAATGTTTTAACTTCTTTGTTTCTAGGTTATCTGAACCTAGAGCTAGGTTATCTGAACCTAGAGGCGACTGTGGGAGCCCACCCATTGGACCGTAGTCCCATAATTGAACTAAACTAATGCGCTGTTTTAAATGCTCCTAATGCATTTAACTGAGCTATTAAACATAACTGAGGTGGTATTTAGCTATACTAACATTTTACCGAACACTTGGTGTGCTCCAACTCTCTCCTCTAATAGGGAGATCACCTCTAGGCACCCGACAACGTCTAGAATCTCCAACTAAAGGAGACCAACATGTCCGGCCCGTCTAGAGGTGCTCAACTAGATCCCTAATCCTCGAGGAGGGTTTAAACACACCCTATGTGCCGAAAAACCTGCCTATAGCTAAAACTAATGCGTAGAAAACCAAACGGAGCTATTATACTGCAGGTGAGGGGTTTCTTACCTCCTATTCATAATTTCTTATGATTCAAACCGCTAGTTTTCCGATGGAAAAGGTCCTCTCGACGATCCACTTGCGTCTTCGCGTTCCTCTCGCGGAGAAGAACCTTTTTCGTGTTGGAGTCGTCGCCGGAAGAAGTTCCCTTGGCCCTTGGGGCTTGGTGTGCCGTGAGAAGGAGGAGAGGGAGAGGCGGCGGTGAGGTTTTGAGAGGAGAAAAGTGGCGTGAGGTGAGGAGGTGCCGAACCAAACTCTTAAAATAAACCAAACCCTCTTTAAGTTTTTAATCTATATTAAGTGGTTTAATGCACCCAACTCTAATATAAATATATTTGGTTCTCCTTTCTTTCAGCACGGCCCTGCTGGGTTCAACCGGTTACTAACATTATCCCGTATACCATAGGTCTCGGGTTCGATTCCCGCCTAAGCTATTTTGCGGTTTTAATTATTTTTGCTACTTCCGATACTCGGAAAATTCCGGAAAAATATCTAAAAATTCCAGAAAAATCATAGAATAATTCTAAAATAGTTTTGAGAATTTTCGGGCGTTACAATTTCCCATACCTTATAAAAAGTTCATCCTCGAACTTAGAACAATTCTGGGTACTTCTGTCTCATATCTTCCTCAAGTTGCCTGCTGTGTGACTGTGCCAAATGACTTTGACTAATGGTACTTCCTTGTTCCGTAATTTCTTAACTGCTCGGTCTATTATCTGAATAGGCCGACTATCATAACTGAGGTCTTCGCGGATCTGTATCGACTGGGGATCAATCACCTGGGTGGCATCTGGGGTATGCTTCTTCAGCATGGAGACATGAAATACGTTGTGGACCGCTGACATTTCCTGGGGTAGCTCTAGCTCATATGCTACCTTGCCCACTCTTCTGCTAATAAGGTATGGTCCCACATATCTGGGACTAAGCTTGCCCTTCTTCCCAAAACGCATCACTCCCTTCATGGGAGCTACTCTGAGGAACATTGTATCCCCGACTGAGAACTCTAAAGGTCTGCGCCGTGTATCAGCATAGCTTTTCTGGCGGCTCTGAGTTGTCTCTATCCTCTGGCGGATCTGCTGTATAGCTGCTGTGGTATCTGCGACTAGATCTGTCTGAAGCTCTAGTTCCTTCTATTCACCACTCTCATACCAGCAGATTGGAGATCTACACCTCCGCCCATAGAGAGCCTCGTAAGGTGCCATGCCGATAGTGGCCTGATAGCTGTTGTTGTATGCAAATTCTGCTAGACTCAGATATTTGCACCAACTTCCTTTGAAATCTAGGGCACATGCTCGGAGCATATCTTCGAGTACCTGATTTACTCGCTCTGTCTGACCATCTGTCTGAGGATGGAATGCTGTGCTGAACTTTAACTTCTTGCCCAATGCTGACTGTACACACTCCCAGAAGTGTGATGTAAATCTGCTGTCTCTGTCTTAAATGATGGTTCGTGGGACTCCATGTAGTCTGACGATCTCCTGGAGATACAACTGAGCTAGCTTCTCCATGGAGTAGGATATCTTGATAGCTAAAAAGTGGGCTGATTTAGTCAACCTATCGACTATTACCCAGATGACATCAAAACCATTCGTGGTTCTGGGTAGTCCCACTATGAAATCCATGGAGATATCCTCCCACTTCCATTCTGGAATCTGTATAGGCTGCAGAACTCCTCCTGGTCGCTGATGTTCTGCCTTGACCATCTGACAGGAGAGGCAGATGCTAACATATCTGGCGATGTCTCGCTTCATCCCGGACCACCAAAAACGGTTCTTCAGGTCTTGATACATTTTGGTGGAACCTGGATGCATCGCATAGGGAGTCCTGTGAGCCTCATCTAAAATCTGTCTCCGTAGCTCCTCCTGATCTAGAACACAGTCATCACAAAATACAACACCCGCTATCGGACACTCTGAATTCTCTACTCTCTGTTTCGCTAGCCCTTGCTTGATTTTCCGAATTTCGAGTCCTGTCTGAATATCACCAAGCAAGGTAGACTCTAAGGTCATAGTAGAGGCGTCCCACGATGAAATCGAGACGAAATCTCGATCTCCTTCTGAGGCGGTGACATGGGTAGAGATAATAAGGTATGGATTTTTGCTAAGTGCATCTGCTACCTTATTGGCTTTCCCTGGATGGTAGAGGATGCCCACATCATAGTCCTTGACCAGCTCAAGCCACCTGCGCTGTCGCATGTTCAGATCCTTCCGAGTGAAGAAATACTTCAGACTCGATGATCTGTATCTACTCAGCTCCATATAGGTAATGTCTCCAAATTTTGAGAACGAACACTCTGCTGCCAGCTCAAGGTCATGAGTAGGGTAATTCTTCTCATAATCCTTGAGTTGTCTGGAGGCATAGGCGATCACCTTGACATTTTGCATCAGTACTGCTCCTAGTCCCAACTTAGAGGCATCACTATAGATGTCAAAGCTGCTGGTGTTGTCCGGTAGAGCCAAAATGGGAGCACTGGTCAATCTCCTTTTAGCTCATTGAAGTTCTCACGATCCTCCGTCATGAAATTTCCTGTTCTTCTGGTAAGAGGGTGGGAGGCTATCTGGAGAAGTCCTCTACAAACTTTCGTAATATCCTGCTAATCCCGAGCTCCCGATCTCATTGGCGTTCTTAGGTCTCTTCCAGTTACTTACTGCTTCTATCTTACTGGGATCTACCATAATACCATCCTTTGAGATGATGTGACCTAGGAAGGACACCTGATCTAGCCAAAATTCACATTTCGTGAACTTGGCGTATAGCTGGTTCTGCTGAAGGGTCTGCAATACTAGTTTTAGGTGCTCTGAGTGTTCTTCCTGAGTTCCTGAGTAGATAAGAATGTCATCGATAAACACAATAACAAACTTATCTAAATACTCCCTGAATACTCTGTTCATGAAATCCATGAATGTAGCTGGAGCATTTGTCACGCCAAAAGGCATGACTACGAACTCGTAATGTCCGTATCTGGTCCTGAATGCTGTCTTCGGTATATCACCCTCCTTGACCCTGACTTGGTGATATCCTGATCTGAGGTCAATCTTAGAGAATACTGCTGCTCCCTTTAACTGGTCGAACAGGTCATCTATTCTGGGAAGAGGATACCTGTTCTTGATCGTGACCTGATTCAGTGCTCTGTAGTCTATGCATAGCCGCATGCTTCCATCCTTCTTCTTCACGAACAGTACGGGCGCTCCCCATGGTGAGTGACTAGGGCGTATGAAACCCTTGTCAAGCAGCTCCTGTAGTTGCTCATGAAGTTCCTTCAGTTCTGCTGGAGCCATGCAGTAGGGCGCCTTGGAAATAGGATTGGTGCCGGGGAAAAACTCTATCTCAAATTCAATCTCCCTGACTGGTGCTAGGCCTGGTAACTCTTTAGGGAAGACTGCTGGGTAGTCACATACAACTCGGACCTCTGCTAGCTGTTCTTGTCCTGGCTGGTATTGACTACATGTGCTAGGTACCCGTACATCCCGAATCCATCAACTGCCTTCATTCTTTGAGAGAAATTTTCCGCTTTTCTCTTTGGTTCTCAAGGTATTCAAACTGTATTGGTTGGGTTGGAATCGACTTTACTGGCACTCTATGGAAGCAAGTATCGATCAAAAGTCCATTCCAAGGATGACATCATAGTCGATCATTTCTAGCACTATCGGATCACAAAAGAGCTCTCTGCCTATAGCACCGCTCTGAGCCAGTGCGTGGATGCCATGATCTCTCCTGAAGGTAGTGCCGTCGAAACTGACCACCGAGTACCTCTGGGGTATTTCTAATTTTTCGGAGAACATCCTGGCTATATATGAATGGGTTGCCCAGCACTATCTTGAAAATGCTAATCGACTGTGACAAGCTGCCGAGGCATTAGCTCGTCCTCTCGGTGAGTGAGTAGATCCTCGCATTCGCCATAGCTGGAGGGGCTTCCAATCTGCCCTGGCTGATATGTGGACCCTCTAGAGCGGCCTCCATCTGATATAGCTGGCTGACCTGCATACTAAATCTGCTGTGGCTGAGGAAGACCGGTCTTGTTCGGGCACTGCTTGACCATGTGCCCTTCTTGTCCACATTCAAAGCATCCTCGTGTGCCCTTGCGACAAACCCCTGGGTGGAATTTCCCACAAGTAGCACACTTTGGATAACTGGGTCTCTTGCTAGATGGTCCTCCTTTTGGGTCACTCCCTGACTTGCGCTTGCTGTTGGAGTTCCCTTTCCAGCTAGAACTGTGGCCTTGCTGTTTTTGAGTGTGAGAGTTTCCTTGGCCTTTGGACTTTGAGGAGACTTGCTTCTGCTGCTTTATGCTGTTCTGGTAATGCTCTGTAGTCAAGGCACTGCTCACTAACTCCTCTGTGGTTTGTGGCCTATGTATGCCACCGGCCACGTTCACTGCTATCTCTGGCCTCAGCATCTTGAGCATCAACCGGATTCGTTCCTTCTCTGTGCTGACTAGCTCTGGGCATAGACGAGCCAACCTGTTGAATTTCTTCACGGCTTCCTCAACTGAAAGGTTGCCCTGACGAAACTCAGTGAACTCGTCGTAGTGGCGGTTTGTAACCCGTACATGAAAGAATTCCTCGAAGAACTCCTTCTCGAAGTCAGCCCATGACATCTGATTCTTTCCCACCACATGCGTGCGTCTCCTGTCAGGCAGAAGGAGGCACACTTCACCTTCTCGTGTTCTGGCCAGTCCAGAAGCTCCATCGTGCTCTCTAGTGTTTTGAACCAGGCTTGTGCATCCCATGGTTCACTAGTGCCTGAGAAGTTCTCTGGCTTGACCCGCTGCCACTGGAGATGGTGCTGGTTCTGGTGCTGGTGCTGTAGGCTGAGCTGGTGGAACCTCTAAGACTACTGGAGTCGTCAGATTTGGTTCCGGGGTAACTGTGGGGGTATTCTGCTGGTTAGCCTTTAAGGTGGCTATTTCCTGTTGCTGTTCAGCTAGCTGCTGCTGTAACTGAGCCACTAATGCTGTAAGGTCAGGAGGAGGCACTGAACTGCCTGCCTCTTGCTGGGGCTCAGTAGCTAGTGCCCTTCTAGCTGGGCGTCCTCGTGCCATTTCTAAAGACATAGAGAACATAACATAACTAAGGTAATTGTAGTTATATAACTACTGATATCATGTTAAAAGACTAGCACAGACTAACAGGCAATAGACATATAAACATGAACTGTAACTAGAAAGCAAGAAACAATAAAGAGAGTAGAGGTATCCTTACTTGGAAGCTGCAGGTACAATGCTGATGTGTGTGTAGGAAGTATGGAACACTGCTCTGATACCACTCTGTAACGACCCGCCTTCTAACTACTAGGCTGTAAGGCGAATCGCTACAGTTGTACTGTACTGACTGTGCGGAAAACTGATCTAATTTAAATTTTTCTACTAATTGATGACTGTTCTTGGTTCTACATGTGCTAAAGGATGCAATCTGAGGAACACAAAGCGTATCCTACATCCCCCATGAACTAGAAGTTGATCTACTGAGTTTCTTGGTCGAAACTGAGCTTCCCAATCGATCCAAACTGAACTGGATCGATTGCTTTCCCGTTGGATCGATCCACGGACCGATCCAGGCTGCTACTGGCACGGATGAACACCCTGGATCGGTCAGCTGACCGATCCAGAAGCTGCATCGCTTCTGTATGCTGCTGGATCGGTCTCCCGACCGATCCAGGAGTACACTGATCGGTCGGCAGACCGATCCAGGTATGTCTGGATCGGTCGGCTGACCGATCCAGGAGGATACAGTAGCATACTGTATCTGTCTGGATCGGTCGGCTGACCGATCCAGTGACATTGCCCAGGCTCTGATCGGTCTGGAGACCGATCAGAGTTCTGATTTCGCCTGGGAACTCTGATTTCAGCACTTTGGCGTGCCAAAATACCGCATAACAACTATCCAATACATGATAAACTATTCTAATAACATGTAGTAACAATTCTAAACTTAAGCCAAAGCAAGGTTCATCAACTCATAACCTTTAACTACTAGAAATGCATAAAAAGCAAAGTATAAGAAAATGTCTTAAGGAAGAACTAGTTTCTAATTTGCTAAACTCTCCAAGGTCTTTTATTCCAGTTCCTGCCACACACACCATCCTTTGCATTGTCCTCCAGCTCCCTCTGCTAGTCCATCTTTCCTTTACCTTTATCTGCAGTATAAGGAAAAATAGTATCTGTAAGCTTAAAGCTTAGTAAGAAACCATCTACCTCACAAAAACATGCAACGATGCAAATATGATTTTAAATTATGCTGTTTAAAACATATGCTGGATATACTGAATAAACTAGCATGGCATGGCATATAAGCATACAATCATGACATACCTAAACCTGAACATAAAAGCATGTATAACAACTGCACATAAAGTTATCATGCATATTCACAGGGAAAAATTAAACTGGAGCATGATACTGAACTGAAACTGAACTGCGCTAAAACTGATCTTAAACTATAATCACTGGATTAGATTAAGAGTTTGAAAGCTAATATCATAATAAGTGAAAATAGTAATCATGCTGTTTGGGCGCGCATCCCTAACTAGACCGGGTTTGCAAGTCCCGAATTTAGTAGGGTTAACTAGGTTATCTAAACCTAGGGACGGTGTGAGTCCAACCCAATGGATATCTGATCCATACAGCTGAAATAACTGAATATATTAATTGTCTTGCTCTTTCTAGGTTATCCGAACCTAGAGCTAGGTTATCTGAACCTAGAGCCCACCCATTGGACCGTAGTCCCATGCAAACTAAACTAATGCGCTGTTTTAAATGCTCCTAATGCATTTAACTGAGCTATTAAACATAACTGAGGTGGTATTTAGCTATACTAACATTTTACCGAACACTTGGTGTGCTCCAACTCTCTCCTCTAATAGAGAGATCACCTCTAGGCACCCGACAACGTCTAGAATCTCCAACTAAAGGAGACCAACGTGTCCGGCCCATCTAGAGGTGCTCAACTAGATCCCTAATCCTCGAGGAGGGTTTAAACACACCCTATGTGCCGAAAAACCTGCCTATAGCTAAAAACTAATGCGTAGAAAACCAAACGGAGCTATTATACTGCAGGTGAGGGGTTTCTTACCTCCTATTCGTAATTTCTTACGATTCAAACCACTGGTTTTCCGATGGAAACGGTCCTCTCGACGATCCACTTGCGTCTTCGCGTTCCTCTCATGGAGAAGAACCTTTTTCGTGTTGGAGTCGTCGCCGGAAGAAGTTCCCTTGGCGCTTGGGGCTTGGTGTGTCGTGAGAAGGAGGAGAGGGAGAGGCGGCGGTGAGGTTTTGAGAGGAGAAAAGTGGCGTGAGGTGAGGAGGTGCCGAACCAAACTCTTAAAATAAACCAAACCCTCTTTAAGTTTTTAATCTATATTAAGTGGTTTAATGCACCCAACTCTAATATAAATATATTTGGTTCTCCTTTCTTTCAGCACGGCCTTGCTGGGTTCAACCGGTTACTAACATTATCCCGTATACCATAGGTCTCGGGTTCGATTCCCGCCTAAGCTATTTTGCGGTTTTAATTATTTTTGCTACTTCCGATACTCGGAAAATTCTGGAAAAATATCTAAAAATTCCAGAAAAATCATAGAATAATTCTAAAATAGTTTTGAGAATTTTCGGGCGTTACAATACATCATCAAATTGATCTCCTCTCTCATCTTGGCAATCTAGTACTCAATCATCTCATTCTGGAGCATTCTCCCTCTATATCCCTCCTAATGAAATGTCATCGGTTCTTAGAACCCCAAGATGACATCCAAATTCTTGAGTGACTTATCATGTTACACTGGAATATGATATTTTTATAGAAGCTTCGCCTTATCATGGATCAGCCATGGTACAAATAAGCAATGACTTAAGTTTGCAAATTGCTCACATTGGAAATACATCCTTTCATTTATGTAGTCACACAACACTCTTCATATTCCTTCTATCACAAAAACTTTACTTTTCGTACGTCAATTTGCTCTTGATAATAATATATTTTTGAATTTCATCCATATCATTATTTTGTGAAGGATCCCACAACAGGAATTATTCTATTCCAAGGGAACACTAAAAATGGTCTTTATCATCTTTAACCCACCTTTCTCAAAACCTTTGTTGGAGAACGCATGAACAAATTATCTTAGCATGCACATCTTGGTCATCCATCTCTACGTCTTGTTCAGGATATTATTAATCATTTTGGTTTATCAACTTCTTTAGCATCATCATTTCATTTATATGAAGCTTGTATGAAAGTAAAATTATTAGAGTAATTGGTGTGTCCCTAGGTTTTGATGTTTAGGCAAAAGTTTAAATTAGATTTATTATTGTATTTGATATGTGCTTATGAGTGTGCAGGTACAATAAAGTGAAGTCCAAGTGTATAGCCTTGGCATGGTAAGTTCAAGTGTGACTTGACATGGTGAAGTCCAAGTGTGTAGCCTTAGCAGTATAAGTCCAAGTGTATAGCCTTGACAATCTAAGTCAAAGTGTGACTTAGCATAGTGAAGTTCAAGTGTGTAGCCTTGACAGTGTAAGTCAAGGTGTATAACTTTGGCAACATAAGTCCAAGTGTGACTTGGTATAGTGAAGACCCGACAACAAGTGTTGGTCCCGATGTGAACTGCTAGAGGGGGGTGAATAGCTTGAAATAAGAGTTAGAGATTTCTTTTGCTTAGAACTTAGCAAGGACACAAGTATCAAATAATTAACATAAATAAATGAACGACATAAAATAAAAGAGGCAGAGATTTTTACTTGGTTACAACCTAGGTGGTTGTTAATCCAAGATAGTTGTAAAGTTTCACTAAAAATATCTCCTTTGTTGAAGGCGGAGAAACCTCTTACACTCTTTGAAAAGCTCAGGTATTAGCTAGGAATCAAATACAGAAGTGTTGTCTATTTTCTAGCTCCAGAGATCTTTTTATAGCCCCTGAAAAAATCTATCTAAAGCTGAAAGACGCCTTTAATTGGGTTCAAGGTGCCTTCAATCAGATAAGTTTTATCATCGAAGATAAAACTTTATCTTCAGCCAACGGTTATCTGAAGGTGCCTTCAACAAGCTAGACGGCGCCTTTGACATTGTTCATGGAAGGCGCTTTCCAAGCCATTGAAGGCGTCTTCCCTAAGGCAGATAAGCTCCTTAGATAATCTTCTTCGAGTGGGTGATGCTTCGGTCAACTGGAGTTGAGCTCACCCGAATCCAACTCCGACTTTCTCCTCGAGTAGGCTTCCTTCCTGGCTTCTCATTCCTCAAATGTCGTGTACGTCCTTCTTGTCCACCAGTGTACTCTTCCACAGCACCTCATCTCTTGGATGCACCGAGCCCGTCGACTCCTTTCTCATGTCATCCTTCTCACTAGCTGCGTCTTCTGCTCAACTTCTTGTGTTCATAAGCTCCTGCACACTTAAACAAAAGAATCAAACATAACAGGGTCTAATTTTAACTTGGTTGAGCATATCAAAACTACCACGGGGTACTTATAATCTCCTCCTTTTTTATGTGAGCAATCCAAGTTAAGTTAGGATTAAATAAACAAGAAAACATTAAAATAATTGTAATTAATAATCATGAAAAAATGTATCTCCCCCTAGGCTTAATCTATAATTCTCCGCCTTTAATCATATTTAAAATAGAGATAAAAATTCTAAGGGTTACACAAATAGTGACTAACGCTTAAAAAATCCTAGGAATTATTTTTTGAAAAACAGATTTTTTGTGATTTAAAAGTCAGCTTTAAAAGAAATAATTTTAAAATTATTTTTAGTCACTAAAAAACTTTGAAAATTTTTCTAAAAGTTAAAAGTGATGAAATTTTCACAACTTAACAAACTTAATCTTAATAGTAATAAATTATTGTATATAAAGAGATTTATTTTGAAAATAAATTCAAAAAAATATATTTTGAGCTAAAAAATTCTTGCAACTTTTTTTGTAAACTGAAATTATCTCCTTAAAAAAATTAACATTTTAAGGATTGTCTTTTTAAGAATTTTTAATATTAAAAATTAATATTTTGAAAAATAAATTCTTATAAAATTAATTACTGATCAAATCTTTTTTTTAAGAAAATCTTTGACAATAAACATGATATTTTATCATAGAAAAATAAAATTTTTAAAAAGAACTCTGTGAAATAATTTTAATTTTAAAAATATGATTTTATTGAAAAATTTATAAAAAAATAATATAACGGTTAAAAAATTTTCAAAAATTTTTCTACAAATAAGAAATGAAATCTTTTTTTGTTGAAAAAAATTAAGATCTAATTAATTCAAAAAAAATTATTTGAAAAAGTTAGATATTTTTAAGCAAAAAAAATATTAAATCAAATTAAAAATAAAACATGCATAAAGATTTCATCTAGGCATGATTTTGGAACCCAATATAGGTTCCTACCTATTGGATTAATCAAAATTTTTCTTAAAATATACTTTTTTTTACTTTTCTGATTTGTCCCTTATGGAATCTATACTACTAATTTAATCCTTGATATAATGGTTAAAAAATTTTCAAAATTTTTTCTACAAATAAGAAATGAAATCATTTTTTTTTGAAAAAATTAAGATGTAATTAATTCGAAAAAAATTATTTGAAAAAGTTAGATAATTTTAAGCAAAAAAAATTATTAGATCAAATTAAAAATAAAACATGCATAAAGATTTCATCTATACATGATTTCGGAACCCAATATAAGTTTCTACCTATTGGATTAATCAAAATTTTTCTTAGAATGTACTTTTTAATTACTTTTCTGATTTAACCTTTATGGAATCTATAATACCAATTTAATCCTTGATAATTTTTAAAATTTGAAGTAGTAAAATTTGAACATGCAGAATTTTTTAAATTTTCTATTTGTTCTTTTAACTTAACATTTTCGATTTTCAATTTATCAAAATCCTCTATTAAACATGATTTTGATAAAATTATTTTTATTTCTAAATTTTTCTTTTTCAAGTTTTTATTTTTGATTTTAAATTTACACATTGACTCAGACATGAACTTTATATCAAAATATAATTGATCAGGAGGTAAGAGACATACCTCACTTACCATGTTGGATCTGAAGTTAGATTCTCCCCCTGCATCGCTGCATTCATTTGATGTGGCTCTCCCTTTATCGATGCTAGCTTCTGAGTTACATGGTTCTTCGTGACTAGCCATAAGTGCTAGTCCAACATATGCTTCTATTTCAAACTCAGATGGTGAACTTTCATCCCAAGTGACCTTGAGATTCTTGTGTTTGTTTCACCTTAGCCCTTTGTCTTTCTCCTTCTTGAGCTTTGAACAATCTTCCTTTATATGTCCTTCCTTTTGGCAATGGTAGCATCAAACCGTTCTTTTATTTCTTGGATTTTTTTGTTTTACATTTCTTTAAATTTGTTAGATTTTAAAAACTTTTTAAATTTCTTTACCATATAAGCTTCTTGCTCTACATCAATATCTGAGTCTGACTCGGGTTCGTCCTTCTTGGTGGCTTCAGGTTTTGGCTTGACTCTTTATTTATCCCTGCACATTTGGATTCATGCAATTTTAAAGTTGAAAAATAGTTCTTCTAAGGTACTTACCTCCAAGTCCTTAGAGATGTAGTAGGCGTCTATGATCGAAGTCCATTTTGGGGTTCTGGGAAAGGCATTGAGTGCATAGTAAATCGAGTCCCGATTAATTACTATTTCATTGAGGTGGACTAGTCTGGTGAACAAATTCTTGATCTTTGCGTGTAGTTGGGCTACCTTCTCATCTTTTTCCAGGCGGATGTTTGTTAGTTGATTCCGAAGAATGTCTCGTCGTGCGAGCTTCACTTCAAATGTGCTTTCATGGAGCTCTAGGAATTTTTCTCATAGTTCTTTGGCTAAGGAGTAGCTTCCAATGTGGTTGACTTCTTGAGGTGGTAATACATAGTAAGTGATATTCCGCTCTGCTGTTGGCTACGAGTTACTTTGTTCCTTCTTCGTTCGTTGATTTTCTTCTTTCTCTTCTCCTTATTGATCCTTAGGAGCTACAAAACTATATTTTATTATTAAAATAATTTCAAAATCAGTTCGTAGGAATACTTCCATTTAGCGTTTCCAGTATGAGAACTCCCCCTCAAACTTTAGCGAGTCGCGGCTTGGTCCGACCATCAATTTTGTTGCTTCAGTCGACGGTTACTCTTTCTAAAGCATCCTCGCTCTGATACCACTTGTTGATCTCGGTGTGGCTAGCTAGAGGGGGAAGAATAGTCTAAAATAAAAGTTAGAAATTTCTCTTGCTCGGAACTTAGCAAGGACACAAGTATTAGATAACTAACATAAAATAAAAGAGGCAGAGATTTTTACTTGGTTACAACCTAGATGATTGTTAATCCAAAATAGTTGCAAAGCTCCACTAAAAATATCTCCTTTGTTGAAGGTAGAGAAACCTCTTACACTCTTTGAAAAGCTCAAGTATTTGCTAGTAATCGAATACAGAAGTTGTTGTCTATTTCCTAACTTCAGGCGTCTTTTTATAGCCCATGAAAAACTCTATCTGAAGCTAGAAGACACCTTCAATTGGGTTCAAGGTGCCTTTAATTAGACAAATTTTATCGCCAAAGATAAAACTTTATCTTTGGACAACGGTCACCTGAAGGTGCCTTTAACAAGCTCAAAGGCACCTTCGACATTGTTCATGGAAGACACCTTCCAAGCCATTGAAGGCACCTTCCCTAATTTAGATCAGCTCCTTAGTTGATCTTCTTCGCGTGGGTGATGCTTCGGTCAACTGGAGTTGAGCTCACCCGAACCCAACTCCGACCTTATCCTCGAGTAGGCTTCCTTTCCAGCTTCTCGTCCCTCAAACATCGTGCATATCCTTCTCATCCACCGGTGTACTCTTCCACAGCACCTCGTCCCTCGGATGCACCAAGTCCGTCGGCTCCTTTCCCGCACCATCATTATCTCTAGCTACATCTTCCGCTCAACTTCTTATGTTCCTATGCTCTTGCACACTTAGACATAAGGATCAAATACAACATGACCTAACTTTAATTTGGTTGACCACATCAAAACTACCATGGGGTACTTATAACAAGGACATGACATTAAGGATAGGGAAGCATCCGAGGGATGTGAGACCGAAGGAAGCTCTTGAAGGAAAGGAGTGAAGGATAGCAAAGTATCCGAGGGACGAGAGGCTGAATAAAAGAAACTAGAAAGCAAGGTCGAGGTTGTGCGGGTGATGACGAGTACATGAGTGATTATACTCAAGATAAAAATCCATATGCTAGGGTTTACCAATTGACTGATATGAAGGTCAGTCGATTGGTCCAAGGTACAGAAAGTTTCTGTGCCTTCGGCTGTGAAGGTCAATCGATTGATAATAACACCAATTGAATGGTAAAGAGTCGTTAGAAGAATCATGAATTCTATGGAGTATCATTGGTTGTATCTAATGGTAACACCAATCGACTAATGGAGACACCAGTCGTCTGGTAATAGGAAAATCAGTCTATATGTTTTCCCCAAGCTCTATATAATGGAGCTTGGGGTGGCTAGCTTGGGTGACCAAATTAGAGGTGGTTAACCCCTAATTAGAGTCTCCAAGTTCTCGTTGTAATCCAAGCATCTTGTTAGAGTTTTGTGGTGAGGTTTCTTCACCAACAAGGAGACTTGAGTTAGTAGGAGGTTCCGGGGACTAATCCACCAGCGGATGGGGACTGACCACCTTACAGACATGTCATGGAGTAGGAGCTTTATCTCCGAACCATATTAAACGAATGTGTTGTTGTTTGCTTGCTCTTCTTGTCTTTAAATTAGCTTTATACTTGTTTTATTTTTTCCTTTGCACTAACATTATAGGAAGTTAACAACTTGGGGTCATCATCTATTTAACCGCCATCTAGCCAGAGCACAATCCTTAACAAAAATCTCATAAAATACTTTTTGTATCCTCTGCTCGCAATTCTAGTTTTTCTTTGAAAATTATTCACTTTGATGTATAGACTCTTATTCTGTCTAATCAGAGTTTTCTTTATTATGTTATTTTTATTGATAACTTTAGCAAGTTAACCTGGATTTTTCCTATAAAAAGAAAATCTGATCTCTTCGATCATTTTCAAAAGCATATTGAGCATTATTTTGATCATAAAATACTCTCTCTTCATTCTGATTAGGGAGGAGAGTATCAAGTGCTTCATCGTTATCTTACCTCCTCTGACATCCTTCATCGAGTCTATTGTCTCCGCACTCCTAAGCAAATATATCTGCCGAGAGAAAATATCATCATGTAATTGAAACTGTCTTGGCTCTTCTTAATCATTTCAGTTCCACTTAAATTTTGGGATGACACCATCCAAATCACAGTCTACCTTATTTATCATTTACTTACTCCACTACTTCAAAACAAGTGTTCCTTAGAAAGACTTTATAATCGCTCTCTAGATTACTCATTCTTTCGTATCTTTGGTTGCACATGTTATCCTTGGTTACAACCTTACTTTAAACACAAGTTAAACTCTCGTTCTCAATAATGTGTTTTCTTTGGCTATAGTAATTTACATCATGAGTATTGTTGCCTTTATATTTTGACCAAGCGGATATATATTTCTCGACATATTACTTTTGATTAGTCTCTTTTTCCATTTGCAATTGCTACTTTGGATCCTCCTTTAGATAATCAAAGCACCTTTCTAATATTATCGAGTGGTATACTAGAATCCCCACAAATTTTTTCATCAGGGCATACTAAAAGTACAAGGGGGGATGGTATCTTGAGTCTTACTCCACCTCCATAAATTCCTATAGACTCAGCGGCTAGTGGTGATCCACTCTCTAGTTCTGATTTTCATCAATCTGAGCACTCATCTTCGAATATCTCTGATGATGATACTGTTGGATCGAGACGCACATGAGAGGGGGGGGGGGGGTGAATTACGTGGTTTTTAAAAATTTTCTTTTGGTTTTGAAATCAAAGTACGTGCAATGGAAACAAAAGTACAAAATAGAAAAATAAAAGACACATTTCAATTTTACTTGGTTCGGAGCCTTCGGCGACTCCTACTCCAAAACCCAGGTCTCGCAGACCTATCGATTCGTAATCCACTAAAAGTCTCTTCCGAAACTGCCGAAAGAGGGAATCGAATACAGAACATATGACAGGAAAGTATAACAACCCTACAATTTCCTTTTAAACAATAGCAAAGGAAATGACTATAAATAAAGGTTACCCAACACTTGTAATTTCTAGGATTGAGCTTGGTGTTAGGTGAAGCAGCTTCTTAGTAGAGTAGCTGAGTGTTGGAGCGTAGACAAAGCAGCAGGAATGACGAAAAATTGCTAATTTTTTCACTCCTTCTTGTTGCTCAAACCAACCTTTTATAGGTTGTTAGAGGCACCTCTAATGCCCATGGAGGCCCCTTCAACCCCAAGGCTCATCCTCTCAGAAGTGGCTTCTTATCCATGACGAAGCAATGTTCTCATTTGATTTAAGGTGCCTTCTATCAGCTCCAAGGCGCCTTCAGCCCAGGCACGAGGGCGCCTTCAGCCCAGGTGCAAGGGCGCCTTCCTTTAGCTCCAAGGCGCCTTCAGCCCATGCATGAGGGTGCCTCCAGCCAACTCGGAGGCACTTTCACCACTGTTCATCCGTGATGAATTTGTGTCATTCGATCCTGCAAATCCATGTTTGTTCAAAACAAATAGTAACCTATAAAACAGAGTTAGCACAATAAATATAGTATTAATTAGATTTTATCTTCCATACTAGGATCTAGTCAAGGTCTCAATTTAGGTTTCTGAAATGCACCTAAATTGGACTGAAGCCCACTGTCTCCCCAACCAGGATGCGTCATCACTTAGTCACTCTTCTCTAGTGACTTGCCTTCACTTACCTGCCAAATATTTGGTCTTTCAGACCTGTTTAAACTTTCTCTGGTCTTGCTTAGTATCTGACCAAGCTAATCTACTAAGACTTTCCTACAACACTAAGTTAGCACAATAGATAAAGTAGTAAAGTAAAATAGTATTAATAGATTTTAGGATTCGCTGGTCCGGTCGACCTCGGTCACATATAACCTAGGGTTACCCCCCTAGGGTTACCCAACTTCACTCATTAGGACTTCCATTACCTGGCTTCACTCATCAGGACTTCCACCACCTAGGTTGACTCACTAGGGCTCGACTTCACTCACTAGGACTTTCACCACCTAGCTTCACTCACTAGGACCCAGCTTCACTCACCAAGACTTCCACTACCTAGGTTCACTAACTAGGGCTCAACTTCACTCACCAGAACTTCCACTATCTAGCTTCACTCACTAGGGCCTAACTTCACTCACTAGGACTTTCCCTTGCTAACCTCTAGTTAGGACTAGTTACTCAGTAGACTTCTCACTTGCCTATCCTTCGGTTAGGACATATCCTTGCTAGTTATCTAGTCATAACTAGACTTCTCTCTTCCAAACATCAAGTCTTGTTTGGATCAACATTTGGTCAAACTATCCAAGCTTAGGTACATTGTCAAATATCAAAACCCTAGAGGTCGATTGCACCAATAGATACTTCTCGTCGAATGCTTCCTCCAAGCGATATTTATACACAATGCTAACTAGTTTCCACTCGTTATCCTCTTCCACGTGCTCTTATTACTTCTTCAAATTTTATTGAAATCTCTAACTTTACACAGGTAGTTAAAGATCCAAATTGGCGTGCTACAATGACTACAGAGTTTGATGCTCTTCTTCGCAATGTAACCTGAAGCTTAGTTCCTCATACTCCATCTATAAATATTATAGGCTTTAAATGAGTTTACCGAATAATATCATGTAGATGGATACATTGAACATTACAAAGCTCGCCTTATTGCTAAACATTATAATCAACAACCAGATATTGGCTTAAATGATACTTTTAGTCTAGTCGTCAAAATTACAACTATCAGATTGTTATTATCTATAGCTATTGGCTTCAATTGGCCAATATAACAATTATATATTTTTAATGCTTTCCTTCATAGATATCTTGTGTAAAATACCGAAAAAAATAACGAATAATAATAAGGGAATTTTCTGAAATTTTTTGAAATTTTTCGAGAATTTTTCGGAGCTCGTACGGACGAGTTAACGGGGATAAAAACGGGGTCTGGGAAAGCCTGTTTAGGCTACCCATTTAAGCGAGGAGAAGTTTGATTTTTCTTTTATTCTTTCTTTTTCTTTTATTTATTTTTCTTTCCTCCTCCGTTTCTCCTTCCCTCGCGTGCCCTACGCCTCACTCGGCGTCGTCTCCTTGTTAGCCCTAACCGCACACGGTGGTTCCTCCTCCCCCTCATGCCTTAATCTCTCGGCCACTTCATCTTCTTCTTCTTCTTCCCGAGCTCTGCCCTAACCTCAGCAAAGTTGTCGCCGCCGCACGGAGTAGCCCCGAAACCTGTTTTCTTTTCTCCTCTGTGCGCCGACGCCGCACCCCCTCTTCCTCTTCTCCTTTCCGGCACCGGCATCCGAGCCCTAGCCGCCGTCGTCGCACAGAGCAACGCCGCCAACCCCCTTGTGCCCTAGCCCCGATCACCGGGCAGCGCCCTTTTCCCTCTGCCCTAGCGACGAGAGCTGGTCGTAACCCATTATGCGCTCCCCGACCATCGCTGGCCATCTCTTTTCTCTTCCCTTACTGTGTCGTGCCCTAGTTTGGGTTACAGCCGTCGCCGTACCTCTGCACCTCATTGTCACCGGCCACCAGGTTCTGCCGAGCCTTTCCTCTGTGTCCTAGGTCCCTGTTGAGGTAAGATTAGGTTATTGTTGTTGTATTTGTAATCTCTATTGTGACTTCACCTTGAACTGAATCGTAGGGAAGGATTTGCAGTAGGTTGTTGTGTACTGTGCCTCAACATTCAGGGGCTGTGAGGGAGAGGAAGGCTTTGCTGTGAAGTATTCCAGCAGTAAACCTTGGATTTTATGGTGCAAAGCACGACTGCGAATCGAGGTATGGGGGTAGGGATCTGATATGTTTTATAGTTAGACGATTATGTATAGTTTGATCAGGGTATGGATTGAATTAGGTATGATTTGGATTTAATTTAGGCAGGTCGAGGAGGTTGGTTTAGGGTTTTACCCTAAATAGTTCTTAAGAATTTTATTTAACTATTTATGTAAATTGTAGCTAAATAAAATATATTTCTATTCGTGACACAGGACTTTGACGCGAGACGAGTATCTCGACGTTGTTTTTGGACCAGATTGAACTTTACGATTGGAGGCGGGTACTTTTGACTTTATGTCATTCGATATGCATAATAATGTTTTTAACATATAGCAATGATTGTGTTTCTCATTTGCTTCAGTTGATCACTACCCGATCTGATACATGCTTGTTTGTTTATTTGTTATGCACATCATGTTAGTACTTATCTGATTATACATGCTTATAGGGGTAGTGACACAATCATGTTATATATTATGTTCAGGACCTAGGGTTTTTGATACCTTATCTGATCTGTGTACCTTTGATTTGATTCATTGTCCAGGTACACATTTTATATTTTTATATGGATATTGCTATGTTGTTCAGGATATTGCCATGTTTAGTGTCATGCATCATCTCGCATGATTGCATGCTGTACGATAGTCTGCTCCATTATTGTCGAGCACATCGCTAGTTACATGTATTTGTACACACCACCACTCATGGGTTAGTGGTATATCAGACAGGTGTGTCGCAGTTCTGCTGTTTGGCTTCGTTGGTCTGGTGACTCAACGTGGTAGCCGGCAGAGATTTCCTCCCCGTTATAGTGTAGCGGGAGTTGAGGTTGGTCTCTGTTTGGCTATGTTGGTCCACTCATGGGTAGTGTGACGCAGCGTGGTAGCCGGCAGAGATTCCTCCCCGTCATCATGTACCGGGAGATGAGCGCATTGAGCTCCCCCATTTATGATTTGGGATAGGAGGATAGGTGTACTTCGACAGCATCCCGTCCACTCGGTCACTCATCAGGAGCAATGATGGCAGAGTGCACGGTTGTCACAGCCCTACCCACTCGGTCTCACCATTGTATGTGAGATGACTGACTGCGTCAGGGGTGACCATGACATTTGCATCATATGCATGATGCATTTATTGCTTGTGTTTGCTGCATTTATATGGATGCATATGATTGACATGCATACAGGATTTATGACACTCTTGGTCTGACGACCCTGTTGTACTTGTACCTTGGTCCTGGTTAGTACAGTTTTCTCCTGCTTTATTCAGTTACATTTATCCTTCTTGTATCAGGAGACTGTACGCATGATTAGTGTTGGTTGTTATTTTCTTTATTATGCATATCAGTTGTTACCCGCTGAGTGTTGGAATCACACCCTCCTCCGTTGCTATTTTCAGATTGATGTTGTCTGGAGAGTTCCAGTCACTAGTCCCCTGAAGACCCAGAGTTATTTGGTCTTTTTGTTATGTCTCTTATTGCACTATTTGGACATGTATTAGTTTACCTTATGGATACTGTTGAAGAGCTTATTTGGATTTGTTTTACTACACGTCTGCCTAGACGGCAGAAGAGATAAGTTGATTTTATCGTCGGATTTGAGCTTTATGAGTGTAGTGGAGTAGGACATCAGTTTTGTGCTTTATGAGTGTAGTTGAGTAGGGTTGTTTTTGAGTCTTCTTATCATTGCTTCTTAGTTGTTCACTATTAAACTGCGTGGATGTTGGATGTGTGATTGTTGCTTATTTATTATTGTTATTGTTCCAGCCGTGTTGGCCGATGTATGTGTGGCCCTAGGGGCGATGTAGAAAGTTTCAGATTGTCCGCCGTACAGGGGAAATGCTGCCAAAATTTCTTCGGATAGGGACTCCCTCGGGGCGTGACAATTTATTTGGTATTAGAGCACAGGTATACGATCCTTTGTTTTCGTATTTTGGATATTTGGGATAACCTGATACCAATTTATTTGGTATCAGAGCGCTAGGTTAGCGATACTTGTTTGATTTTCGTGTTACGGATTTTCGAGATTTATCTGATACCAATTTAATGGTATCAGAGCGGGTTATGATACATGCTTTTGGTGTTCTGGATTTTTGGGTTAACCCAGGTTTATGAGTTAAATTGGGTATTTATTTCGGATCAGCACGGATTTCCATTATGTTATGTTTCGGACTTCCGTTTCGGATTTATATGGATTTTCGGTGATTTTCTTGTACGAAATTCTGAGGTAATATGGGGACTGGATAGCGACGGAACATCTCCAGACGGCAAATAGGTATGATGTTTATTTTATGATTGTTATACTTGTGGTAATATCTGTGATATAATTTAACATATATGAGGAGATCTACACGTATAGCTGCGAGACGTGGTGCTGGACGACCACGTACGAGGACCTTAGGATCTCTGGACTTGCCAGAGATGCCTATTGGGATTGAGCCTGTCAGTCAGGGACAGACTCAGGATACTGCGGTCGCGTCGGGTTCTCAGATCCCGATGGCTCCTTTAGAGGTACCTACCTCGGTTGTACCGAGTGTACCCATCCCTACTGTATTTCCGGTACCACCAGGGGTACTACCGGCATACCCACACCTGTTCCGGCCCAGCCTACGGCGTACCCGGCACCACCGCCACCTAGACCTACCGTGTACCCGACACTAGTGGCACCTATTGTAGGACCGTGATCGTTCGATAGAGGGGGGGTGAATATCGATTCGAAAACTCGAGTGTAAAAGTACGCAGCGGAAAAGTAAATGAACACAATTGATTTTACTTCGTTCGGAGCCTGTGACGACTCCTACTCGAAGGCCCGTACTCCGTGAGTACTTTCGTTGGGCAATCACTATCAATTCGAATATTACAGAGTTAAGTACAAGAATTGACAGATAAAAAAAATACCGAAAATAGAATTAAAACAAAACCAGCACTGAGTCGGAGAGCTTTTCGTGGCGTCGCAAGAGCACAGAGCAGCAGATCTTGGATTCTGAGTTCATTTCGAAGCTCTACCCTTGCCCCTTCTTTTATATGAAGCTCAGGGCGCCCCGGATCCCTTCCAGGCGCCCTGGTGAGACGTGGCAGGTCCAACCAGTGAGCTCCACGTGGCGACGCGCAATCGGGATAAAACTTGCCTCCCGGGCGCCCGGACCACCTTTCTCCAGAACAGGTCCTTCTCCTGCAAGACAAGGTTAGTCCGAGGCAAGTATAATAAATTTCCTGCAAAACAAAGTGTTAGCACAGTTCATGAGTTTGACATGAAAAAGTATGACTTAGATTCCGTCTTTCCAAGACCGGAATCTAGTCACGATCTCGACTTAGATATCCGAAATGGATCTAAGCCGGATCGACGCCTAATGTTCCCTTCCCGGGAACGCGTCCTCACAGTCACTCCCTTCCATGACTTACCTTACTCACCGCCGACATCCGACGACTTCTCGCCACCATCCGTCCACCCATCGACCTGACTTCTAGCGTCGTCGTCGACCGTCGACCGGTTGACTCGCCACCATCCGGTCAACCCATCGACCTAGCTGGACTTCTCGCCAAGCGTCCGGTCAGCCCGTCGACCCGCTTGGACTTCTCGCCAGCTATCCGGTCAGCCCGTCGACCTATTTGGGCTTCGTGCCAGACATCCGGTCAGCCCGTCGACCTGTCTGGACTTCTCCTGCACACTCGATCAGAGTGTTAGACAACAACAAACTAACTTAACCTGATTTGTCATTCATCAAAACCTGGGTTAAATCGTTAGTGCTAACCGCACCAACACCTATGCCCCCAGTACCTACTGTATACCCAGCAGCACCTGCACCAGCGATACCGGTTGCTCCACATCCGGTACCACTACCTACCGTACATCCAGCTGCGACCACCTATGTTGACCCTGCAGTGCCACCGGCTGCATATGCTCCAGTCTATGCAATAGCACCGGGAGTACCTCCCCCGGTCTATTCAGCGGTACCACTTGTAGCACCAGCTCCAGTGGTTCTGCCAGTTCAGGCAGCTGTTCCAACACATCTCAAAGGCATTGTCGCGGCACGAGCTCGGATCCCAGCATTAGCAGAGTCGATGAAGAGTCAATTTACACTCTTCCAAGGAGACCTTGATCCGAGTGTGGCCCTGTCATGGATAGAGACTATGGAGCGCACTTTCTTCTATATGGCTTGCTCCGAGTGGGAGAAAGCAGAGATGGCTGCTTTTCACTTACGGGACGAGGTCGACACTTGGTGGGTTACCTAGCGTTCCATCATCGGCGAGCAGAACATCACTTGGGCAAGATTCAGAGAGGCTTTTGAGAGCCACTTCTTTCCACGAGCTTATCAGATGGCTTGTCGACAAGATTTTTTGAGTCTGCGACAGAACAACCGGTCGGTGACAGAGTATAATGCAGAGTTTGACATATTGGCCCGATTTTGTCCAGAGCTAGTTGTTGAGGACAATTCACGTATGCAACAGTTCATTCAGGGGCTGGATGGACATTTGCAAGTAAGGCTTGCCGGTCTTGGTTGCGCATATTATTTGGCGACGTTGGACAGAGCCCTCATGATTGAGTCAGCTCAGCAGAGAGTGTTTCCGGACAGAAAAAGGAAGCAGCCTGGTCAGACGTCTGGGGCAGTCTTCCTCAGGACGTTTCTGGTCTCCATAGCAGAACCGGAAACAACCCGCCAGCGACATTCGTTGTTTCAGATGTGGGTCTAGAGATCACATCACCCCAGCCTGCTCTATGGGACAGTCAGTTTGCTTCCATTGCAAACTGCCTGGGCACTAGAGCCGAGATTGTCCGCAGAAGACTCAGCATATGACTTCCGGAGGGTCTGGTCATAGAGGACAGTCCAGTCAGTCCGGAACTTATCGAGGAGGGTGAAGAGCCCAACCTTCGCATGGCCAGCAGCGGATTTCTCCCCCTACAACAGCTACATTTGGCATACTCGGACAGGGGTACCCCAGTACTCCCATAGTACCCCAGAGCTCCGTTTCGGGACCTCATTATCTGACTTAGGGGCAGTATCAGCAGTATCCAGCACCACCTCAGTGGCAGGCTCCTGCCCAGACGCAACAGTCGTAGGCAGCGTTACCACCTCTTCCTTCGCCAGAGACTGGGCGTATTCATGCGGTCACCAGAGAGGATGCGCAGCGAGCTGACGGATCCGTTTTCCATGGTACAATTTCTATTTATGCCTTATCTACAGATATACTGATAGATACTGGTAGTTCGCATTCATTTATATCCTGTACCTTTATGCGAGAGATTGGTAGATTACCCACTATTAGACTGCAGCGACTGGCCTTCTCTCTACCGTCCGGTGATACATTGGATGTCACCCAGGAGGTTAGAGGTTGCCCGTTATACTTTGGCAACATGATACTTACGGTAGATCTTTTAGTATTGGAAATGGTCGATTTTGATATTATACTTGGCATGGACTGTTTGTCATCATATCATGCCACTGTTGATTGACAGACGAGGGTGGTCACATTCTGGCCTCCGAACCAACCCTCGTGGGATTTCACTGGCATCAGAGACGACGGCATATCGATCATTTCAACGATTCAAACTCAGAAGCTGCTGTCGCATGGTTGTCAGGGTTTTCTACTATCTTTGATTAGTACTGACGACAGTAGTAGTTCGCAACTCTCCGATGTGCCAGTAGTCCGAGAGTACCCAGATATATTTCCAGAGGAGCTACCAGGTTTGCCTCCCAGAAGGCAAGTGGAGTTCGCTATTGAGCTGATTCCGGGGACCGCGCCGACATCGAAAGCTCCTTATCGTATGACACCAAAAGAGTTGAACGAGCTGAAGGTTCAACTCCAGGAGCTTTTAGACAGGGGATTTATTCGCCCTAGTGTTTCTCCATGGGGTTCTCCGGTACTGTTTGTCAAGAAGAAGGATGGTACACTGAGATTATGCATTGACTATAGACAGCTGAATGCAGTGACCGTCAGAAATAAGTACCCCTTACCACGGATCGAGGATTTGTTTGATCAGCTCAGAGGTACATCAGTGTATTCTAAGATTGATCTATGATCCGGGTATCATCAGTTGAGAGTCAGAGAATCTGATATTCAGAAGACAGCTTTCCGTACCAGATACGGTCATTATGAGTTTTTAGTAATGCCATTTGGGATTACCAATGCTCCAGTGGTATTTATGGATCTGATGAACCGCGTCTTTCTGGAGTATCTTGATCAATTTGTTATTGTTTTCATCGATGGCATATTGGTTTACTCGCGTTCCGAGGAGGAACATGCACAACATCTTTGCATAGTTTTGGAGACTCTTCGACGACATCAGCTGTACGCGAAGTTCAGCAAGTCTGCATTCTGGCTATCCTCAGTCGGTTTTCTGGGACATGTGGTCTCGAGCAGAGGTATTTCAGTAGACCTTCAGAAGATCGAGGCTGTCACCAGTTGGGAGCAGCCGAAATCAGTACAGGAGATCCGCAGTTTTCTGGGACTAGCAGGATATTACAGACGGTTTGTCGAGAGTTTCTCGCATATTGCTATGCCGCTGACATGTCTTACCAGGAAAGGCGTGAAGTTCACGTGGTTCGAGGATTGCAAGACCAGCTTTCAGGAGCTGAAGCGGAGATTAGTGTCGGCTCCAGTTTTGGTGTTACCTTCTGGAGAGGATGGATTTGTACTCTACACCGACGCGTCTCTTCAGGGTATGGGCGCTGTTCTGATGCAACATGATAGGGTAGTCTCCTATGCTTCTCGACAGTTGAAGGAGCATGAGAAGAACTACCCAGTACATGATCTGGAGTTAGCTGTCATCATCTTTGCTCTGAAGCTTTGGCGGCATCATTTATATGGCATTACATTTGAGATTCTCACTGATCATAAGAGTCTCAAATATATTTTTACTCAGAAGGAGCTTAATCTCCAACAGAGGAGATGGATGGAGTTTCTGAAGGATTACGATTGTACCATTAGCTACCACCCGGGGAAAGCTAATGTGGTTGCCGATGCACTCAGCAGGAAGTCCAGAGGGACTTTGGCTTGCCTCCGAGTTTCAGTTACAGACTTGATTCAGGGTTTCTTCGAGTTAGACCTTGAGGAGCAGGGACATACAGAGCAGGGTATTCTTGTTACCATGGTTGCTCAGTCATCGATCAGGACGAGGATCCGAGAGGCCCAGGCTGGTGATCAGTATTTGCAGTTCATTGGCAGCTAGATAGCTTCCGGGCAGCAGACCGAGTTCACACTAGACGAGGAGGGTATTATATACTTCCGAGGCAGATTATGCGTACCTCAGTCTCATCCGGTCTTACAGGAGCTACTTCAGGAGGCTTATCACTCTCGATTTACGATCCACCCAGGAGGGACCCGCATGTATCGAGATTTGAGGCATTCTTACTGGTGGAATGGTATGAAGAAAGACATTGCGGAATTTGTAGCTAGATGTCTTGTCTGTCAGCAGGTGAAGGCTGAGCACCAAAGACCTGCTGGGTTATTTCAGCGGATTCCTATTCCTGAGTGGAAATGGGAACATATTACTATAGACTTTGTGTTGGGTTTGCCGAGGACACGACGAGGCCATGACGCGATTTGGATAATCGTTGATCGATTAACCAAATCCGCGCACTTCTTAGCGATTCGGAGGACAGATTCCCTGGATCGATTGGCAGATCTATATTGTCGGGAGATCATCAGATTACATAGTGTCCCTTTGACTATCATTTCGGACAGAGACCCCTGGTTCACGTCTCGTGGCGTAGTCTCAGCAGTCTTGGGCACGGCTTTTGACTTTCCATCCGAGATAGATGGACAATGAGGGACCATTCGGACTCTAAAGGACTTCTGAGATCGTGTGTATTGAATTTTGGAGGCGATTGGGAGGACTATTTGTCATTGGTAGAGTTTGCCTACAACAACACTTTCATTCGGCTATCCAGGATGGCGTTTGAGCGTTGTGGTAGGTCTTGTCGACACCCACCGGGATGAGGTTGAGAGGCCCACTTGGGACCTCAAGAGCTCAGCGAGGCGAGTTGGTCCGTACTATC
Organism: Zingiber officinale; assembly: GCF_018446385.1. Classification (NCBI taxonomy): domain Eukaryota; kingdom Viridiplantae; phylum Streptophyta; class Magnoliopsida; order Zingiberales; family Zingiberaceae; genus Zingiber; species Zingiber officinale. The sequence continues at coordinate 91,303,388 of NC_056002.1, read as the reverse complement.
GACGGAGGATGTCGAAGCGCAGGACCGCGTAAGAGTTATCGGATCGAGACGCAGACCCACAGTTCTCTACAGGCGTCATGAGTTTCACCCAAGGGTGAAGAGATTTGGCCTCGAGGTAAGCTACCGCGACACGTTGGCCCTTTCCGGATCCTAGAGAGGATTGGGCGAGCACCACTAGCACTACCGTCGTCCCTAGCGCGTGCGTTGTATTCCACGTATCTATGCCGAGGAGATCGTGCACCACGATGTGTCGGCGGATATCGTGCTCACCCGACGTCACTTGGCGAGGAGATTCCGGTATGGATTCTGGACCGGAAATAGCGTCAGTTGCGGAACAAGACTATCCGGCTGGTTAAAGTTGGATGGCAGCATCATTCGGACGAGGAGGCTACTTGGGAGCTCGAGGATACTATCCGAGCTCGATACCCCCATCTTTTCACTTGAGGTATGTGATTTAATTTACCGTTCAGCATTTATACTCTATATCTGTTGTTAGTACTTACTGATGGTAGATAACGAAATTTGGGGACCAAATTTTTATTAGTGGGGGAGAATGTAAAATACCGAAAAAAATAAAGAATAATAATAAGGGAATTTTCCAGAATTTTTTGAATTTTTTCGGGAATTTTTCGGAGCTCGTACGGACGAGTTAATGGGGATAAAAACGGAACCCGGGAAAGCCTGTTTAGGCTACCCATTTAAGCGAGGAGAAGTTTGATTTTTCTTTTATTCTTTCCTTTTCTTTTATTTATTTTTCTTTCCTCCTCCGTTTCTCCTTCCCTCGCGTGCCCGACGCCTCACTCGGCGCCGTCTCCTTGTTAGCCCTAACCGCACACGGTAGTTCCTCCTCCCACTCGGGACTTAATCTCTCAGCCACTTCATCTTCTTCTTCTTCTTCCCGAGCTTTGCCCTAACCTCAACAAAGTTGCCGCCGCCGCACGGAGTAGCCCCGAAACCTGTTTTCTTTTCTCCTCTGTGCGCCAACACCGCACCCCTCTTCCTCTTCTCCTCTCCGGCACCGGCATCCGAGCCTTAGCCGCCGTCGTCGCACGGAGCAGCGTCGCCGACCCCCCTGTGCCCTAGCCCCAATCACCGGGCAGCGCCCTTTTCCCTCTGCCCTAGCGACGAGAGCCGGCCATAACCCGCTGTGCGCTCTTCGACCATCGCTGGCCATCTCTTTTCTCTTCCCTTACTGTGTCGTGCCCTAGTTTGGGTTACAGCCGCCGCCGCACCTCTACACCTCACTGTCGCCGGCCACCAAGTTCTGCCGAGCCTTTCTTCTATGTCCTAGGTCCCTGTTGAGGTAAGATTAGGTTATTGTTGTTGTATTTGTAATCTCTATCGTGACTTCACCTTGAACTGAATCGTAGGGAAGGATTTGCAGCAAGTTGTTGTGTGCTGTGCCTCAACATTCAGGGGTTGTGAGGGAGAGGAAGGCTTTGCTGTGAAGTATTCCAGCAGTAAACCTTGGATTTTCTGGTGCAAAGCACGGCTGCGAATCGAGGTATGGGGGTAGGGATCTGATATGTTTTGTAGTTAGACGATCATGTATAGTCTGATCAGGGTATGGATTGAATTAGGTATGATTTGGATTTAATTTAGGCAGGTCGAGGAGGTTAGTTTAGGGTTTTGCCCTAAATAGTTCTTAAGAATTTTATTTAGCTATTTATGTAAATTGTAGCTAAATAAAATATATTTCTATTCGTGACACAAGACTTTGACGCGAGACGAGTATCTCGACGTCGTTTTTGGAATAGATTGCACTTTACGATTGGAGGCGGGTACTTTTGACTTTATGTCATTCGATATGCATAATAATGTTTTTAACATATAGCAATGATTGTGTTTCTCATTTGCTTCAGTTGATCACTACCCGATTTGATACATGCTTGTTTGTTTATTTGTTATGCACATTATGTTAGTACTTATCTGATTATACATGCTTATAGGGGTAGTGACACAATCATGTTATATATTATGTTCAGGACCTAGGGTTTTTGATACCTTATCTGATCTATGTACCTTTGATTTGATTCATTGTCCAGGTACACATTTTATATTTTTATATGGATATTGCTATGTTGTTCAGGATATTGCCATGTTTAGTGTCATGCATCATCTCGCATGATTGCATGCTGTACGATAGTCTGCTCCATTATTGTCGAGCACATCGCTAGTTACATGTATTTGTACACACCACCACTCATGGGTTAGTGGTATATCAGACAGGTGTGTCGCAGTTCTGCTGTTTGGCTTCGTTGGTCTGGTGACTCAACGTGGTAGCCGGCAGACGGTTCTACTATGTTTGGCTCCGCTGGTTTAGTGTAGCAGCGTGGTAGCCGGCAGGCGGTTGGTCTCTGTTTGGCTATGTTGGTCCACTCATGGGTAGTGTGACGCAGCGTGGTAGCCGGCAGAGATTCCTCCCCGTCATCGTGTACTGGGAGATGAGAGCATTGAGCTCCCCCATTTATGATTTGGGGTAGGAGGATAGATGTACTTCGACAGCATCCCGTCCACTCGGTCACTCATCAGGAGCAGTGATGGCAGAGTGCACGGTTGTCACAGCCCTGCCCACTCGGTCTCACCATTGTGTGTGAGATGACTGACTGACATCAGGGGTGACCATGACATTTGCATCATATGCATGATGTATTTATCGCTTGTGTTTGCTGCATTTACTTGCTGCATTTATATGGATGCATATGATTGACATGCATACAGGATCTATGACACTCTCGGTCTGACGACCCAGTTGCACTTGTACCTTGGTCCTAGTTAGTACAGTTTTCTCCTGCTTTATTCAGTTGCATTTATCCTTCTTGTATCAGGAGATTGTACACATGATTAGTCCTGATTGTTATTTTCTTTATTATGCATATCATTTGTTACCCGCTGAGTGTTGGACTCGCATCCTCCTCCGTTGCTATTTTCAAGTTGATGTTGTCCGGAGAGTTCCAGTCGCTAGTCCCCTGAAGACCCAGAGTTATTTGATCTTTTTGTTATATCTCTTATTGCACTATTTGGACTTGTATTAGTTTACCTTATGGATACTGTCGAAGAGCTTATTTGGATTTGTTTTACTACACGCCTGCCTAGACGACAGAAGAGGTAAGTTGATTTTATCGTCGGATTTGAGCTTTATGAGTGTAGTGGAGTAGGACATCAGTTTTGTGCTTTATGAGTGTAGTTGAGTAGGGTTGTTTTTGAGTATTCTTATCATTGCTTCTTAGTTGTTCACTATTAAACTGCGTGGATGTTGGATGTGTGATTGTTGCTTATTTATTATTGATATTGTTCCAGCCGTGTTGACCGATGTATGTGTGGCCCTGGGGGCGATGTAGAAAGTTTTAGATTGTCCGCCGTATAGGGGGTATGGGGCCGAGGGGCCGAGTCATTACATCTTGAATAAATTATTTTTAAGGAGCAACTATCTGGATTCATCCATCGCAACATCCAACATATGTGTGTCAACTTGAGAAATCTATATATAGTCTTTAGCAAGCACCTCATGTATGGTTTCATCGTCTATCTACCTGGCTTCACTCTTAAGGATTCTCTGGCTTGAAAACTAACTTTTCACTATTCTACAAATGCAATGAGAATTTTTTAACATTTGTTCTAATTTATGTGGATGATATCTTAATAACCAGTAGTGATCAAAATGGCATTGCTACTTTACTCCATCTTCTTCATCAAGAGTTTCTTATTCGGAATCTTGGTGATGCTCATTTTTTCCTTGGCATAGAATTTCTTTCACATTCTGAAGGTTGTATTCTCTTTCAGAGCAAATATATTACTAGATTTCTATAACGAGCTAAAATAGATGGTGCGCGTCCTATTTCCACACCAATTATTGAAGGTGGTTTCACTGCACTTTCATCCTGCTTTTCAATGGTTGACCCCTAGATCTATCAAAATATTGTTGGTGTCCTACAATATGTCACCCTTGCATGACCTGATATCACTTTCGCTGTTAATCATACCTACCAATTTATGCATTCTCCTATGAATACCATTGAGAAGGTGTTAAGAGAATTCTTCGATATCTCAAAAGCATTATTCTACATGATCTTATTTTATATCGTCAATCCTCATGAGAGTTAATTTCCTGCAGTGATTTAGATTTGGTTGAATCTCCAGAAGATAGACGTTCTACTAGTGGGTATGCAATATTTCTTGGGCGAAATCTTATTTCTTGGCTTTCAAAGAAGCAACCTATAGTTTTTCACTCAAGCGCTGAAGCTGAATATAAAGCTGTAGCTAACACAATGTCAAAAATTATTTGGCTACAATCTCTTCTTTTGGAATTACACTTTTCCTCAACTGCTACACCCAAAATCTAGTATGATAATATTAGAGCAACTTATCTTATGACAAATTCTATTTTTTATGCTCGTACCAAGCATGTAGAAATTGATTTTTATTTTGTTTGTGATCGTGTGATGACTCAACAACTGTCAGTTTCTTACATCTCCAAAGAATATCAAATTATTGATATATTTACCAAATCATTATCTAGATAGCATTTTATCAAGTTAGTACTCAAATTCAAAGTTCAACCTGTAGGATTGTAGCGCACGTGAAAGGGGGGTGAATCACGTTGTTTTGAAAGCTATTTTTTTATTTTGAAAACAAGTATGTAGTGGAAAAACTAAGGTGACGTTTGGTTAAATGATAGGAATGACTATGAGTATGAGTTTGATAATAAGGTGTAATGAGAATGGGAATGGAAATGAAACCCACCTAGTTATATAGGTTTGGTTGATTCCCATAAATCTAGATATCATTCCCAAATTATCATTCCTAAACCCACAATTCAAACATCATTTTTTACTATCATTCCATTCCCTCATTCCTAAACCCATTAACTAAACACCCCCAATTATGAAGGTGAAATAGGAAACTTGGTCGGTTACTTGGTTTGGAGCCTTCGACGACTCCTACTCCAAGATCCACAATCCCTTGGATCATATCGATGGGCAATCTACTATAATCCTCTTCCGAAACCACTGAAAGAGGGAATCAAGTACAATAGTAAAGATAGGAGATGTGTAACAAGTTACACTTTCCTTTATATAGTAATTAAGTACATAAAGAAAACTTCGTTACCCAACACTTATAGATTGTTGGATCAAGCTTAGTGTTGGGCAACTTCTTAGCAATAGTTGAGCGCAAAAGCGCCGTAGTAGAGCAGCAGCACGAAGTTGGAGTATTCGGATCGTCGAACGGTCACGCAAAGGCTTGAAGAAGAGTTGTGAATGAGTTACATTGAAGCCTTGGACAAGTAGCCCTTTTAAAGAGGGTTGAAGGCGCCTTCAACACCACTGGAGGCACTTCAACACCTAGTTTTATCCCAGCACAATTGGCTCTTATCGTTGACGAAGCCTTCTACCTTATCCGATTAAAGGCACCTTCCATTGTCTAGATCAAGGCACCTTTCTTAGCATGGAAGGTGCCTCGGGTACTGTTCACTCAAGGTATTTTGTGCTCCTTTCACCCTTAAAAATACGTTAGTCCAATAAAACAAAGTATATCTTGTAAGACAAAAATAGCACAATAAAAATAAGTAGTATTAATTATATCCTGTCTATCCGAGACTAGGATCTAGTCAGGGTCTAAATTTAGGTTTCTAAAATGGACCTAAATTGGACCTACGCCTAAAGTCCCCAAATAGGACTCATCCTCACTAGAACACTCTCCTCCAATGAATTACCTTACTTATCACGCAAAATCGCTTAACTCCCTCATGGTCCACTAGGTCTTCCGGCTAGTTGTCAGGTTAGCAGATCCAATTGGACTTCGGCAAGCTATCAGGTTCCGCGGACCCAACAAGACTTTTCGCTAGATATTGGATCACTCCATGACTTATTTGGACTTCTACACCAGCTATCAGGTCCAACAGACCTAGCTGAATTTCAGTTTGGTGTCAGACCAGTCAAGTTCTATAGATTTGATAGAAAGGTTAGATCATACAATACATCTAACTTTAATCCATTTGTTATTCATCAAAACTAAAGTTTGATCATTTGTGCCAACTACACCAACAATCTCTCTTGATGCAATGAAAACCTGGGTTAAAAGTTAGAAAAAATAATGCCACAACGAAATAGCAATATGAAAATGATTCAAGAGAAATTAATGATTTTTGAATTTATTCTCTTGAGCATTTTTAGGGATAAATTTTTCAGATTTCCTTAGATTTTATTAGCTTTCTTAGTTTCTCTTACTTAACCCCTACTCTCCCCCGCTTACATTCATCAAAAATTATGCATATAAGTATACCAAAAGGAAGTAAAACATGAAAACACTCCTAAGTAAATTTACCAAATACTGAAAGTAATTAGGTCGATTTCAAGGAGGATTTAAAAATTCGTAAGCATTTGTTGAAATAAATCAGCAAGCATTTTTCATAACAAAATACGTTTTCAAGCATTTTGGAGGGAGTTTTTTGAACCATTTTTCAAAATAGATATTTGAAAGGTATAAAAGTAATTTTAAGATATTTTCCAAACTATTTTCAAATATTTTTAAAGTGATTTTAAATGTATTTTAAAATATTTTACAAGTATAAATTTTGGCAAGTATTTTGAAAAGTAATTTTTGAAAAAATTACAAAATATTTTTCATTAAAGTTTGTAAAAATTTTACAAACCATTTTTTAAAATAAGTGAATTTTTAAAGTGAATTTTCAAAGCAAATTTTGCAAAGTAATTTTTAAAGATAAAAAGTAATCTTCAAAATAATTACTAAAACATCTTTCGAACTATTTTCCAGTGAGTTTTTCAATGAACTTTTTTAAAGTAATTTTTAAAGTGTTGTTTAAAATAATTTCCCCCTTAACCTAACACTCTTCCTTAGGTTGACACATCTTATTTAATTAATAACTAGATTAATGTTTAACTTTTGGTTAAAGTTTAAATTAAGTTTTTAACTAAGTTAAGTTAAATCTTTAGTCAAATTAAAATTTTAATTAAGTTAAATTAAGGTTTTAAGGTTTAGTTTAAGGTTAAGTTTTAATTAACTTTGAATGTAAAGTCAAGTTTAATTTAACATGAGTTAAAGTAAAATTTATGTTTTAATTAGGCTAAATTAAATTAAATGGTGGTATTAATTGGATTAAGTTTTCAATTAAGGTTATTATAAATTATCAATTAAGGTTTGATTATTAATTAAGATTAAGTTTATGTTAACTTTTAATTAAACTGAGTTGAATTTAATTTCATATTTCAATTGAGTTTTTAGTTAAGTTAGATTCATTAATGTTTTAATTTAAGAATAAGTTTTAATAAAGTTTTTAAGTTTTAACAAAGTGTTTAAATTTTATTGAGTTTTTAAGATAAAAATTTTATGAAATATTTAAAAGGAAAATAAATATTTTTTAAAAGAAGTTTTTAAACATTTTTTTAAAGAAAATAAATTTTTAAAAGATTTTTAATATAATTTTAAAAAGATTTTTTTTAATAATTTTAAATTAATTTTTAAAAGATTTTTAAATAATTTTGAAAATATTTTTTAAAATAATTTTATAAAGATTTTTAAAATAAATTTTATAAGTTTTTAAAAATAATTTTAAAAAATTTTGAAAAGATTTTTAAAATGATTTTGAAAAGATTTTTAAAATAATTTTAAAAGATGTTTAAAATAATTTTTAAAATATTTTAAATAATTTTTCACAGGTTAAAATAATTTTTAAAATATTTAAAATAATTTTGAAAGGTTTAAAATAATTTTTAAAAGCTTTTTATTTTTTATTTTGTAAGTTAAGTTTAAATTTTATTTTGATTTAAATTTTAATATTCTTTAGGGTTAAGTTTAAATTTTATTTTGATTTAAATTTTAATATTTTTAAGTTAAATTTTAATTTTAATTTGATTTTAATCTAATCATCTCACTCAATCTAAGTTTTCAGACAAATGTATCCTATCGTTTTGTGAGTTGAGTTAAGTTCATTATTTTTAGAGGTTGGTTTAACTTGTGTTAGATTCAAGTTTAGTTTTGGATTAATGAAACGAACATTCTTTGAATAAATTTCTGAGTTGTAGTGAGTCACACGAACATAATTAGAGTAACCACGTGCTTCAAAATTTTTCAAATAGTTCTACCCAAAAAACTTAATACAAATTTTGGTGAAATCAATTTAGATTGGTAAGAGGTATCTTTAATTAGTTCCACTAAGCTAAATGCACCAGGTCAAACACATATAATTCTTCCTAGACATGCATAGACAGAGCTTCCCTAATTTACTATCATCCCAAACTTCTCTAGTATTGTTTGTCAAGTTAAATCATTCCATAATTTATCTAGTCCTAATTACCTAGGTAGGTAAATTGTTATTTTGGATGTGCCAACTAGTTTAGTGTCTCCCCCAGAATTTTTAAACTTGGGTTTGTTTCAAGTTTTTGATTTATGTCGATCTATTTTATAGTTGTAATAAAATTGATTATAGTTTGAGTTTAAATTGAATTTATAGTTATTTGATTTAAATTTAGGTTTTTAATGGAAATTAGATTTAGTTTTACATTTTTGGGTTGGATTTGAATTAGTAGTTTTAACTTTTGTATTCAGGTTTGAGTTTGAATTATTTGGTTTAATTTGATTTGGTGTTAGTAATGGATTTTATTTTTAGGTATATAATTGTCACGCCCCGGGTGAGTCTCTACCGAAAAATTTCGGCAGCATCTCCCCTGTACCGGTGACAATCTGAACCTCACATACATGCAAAAATACATCAGCCACTAGCGGCTGGAATATATGTACACAAAAGAAACAACAACCACGCAGTTAATATTCACAGTCTACCCGGCCGGATAAAAGAAACGAAAACAATCATGCAACTAATATGTAGCCCACATGGCTATATCAAAAAGACAAAAACACAACGGAAAGACGAAGAGGAAACCCACTAATACAAAAGTCCATGAACCACATCACAGATACAAGTCCACAATACACGTATCAAAACATAGTTCGTTCTCACAACTCTAAATCCAACAAATATGAAGTGTAGGAAAAGAGAAGCAAAACCGATAAGAGTCCTTGGATGTAACGTGGAAAGTGGGACCGACTGGCAATATACTCCAAGCTACTCCATATCAACTATCTACTACCTGAAATCAAAATAGTGTAGACGGGGTGGTGAGTATAGGTACTCAGCGGGTAATAAACAGAATAAAGCATGGTCTACATAATGAAATAGGAATCAAAGAATACAGTCTCCATAAACAAAGAATAAGAACATGCTGTCATAATATAACACATCTATCCATATCTGATACAATAACCTTACATGAACATACCTGACACAATAAATGTGCATAACTTACTCGAATCAATACCATGATACCATAATCACAAACTCACCGAAAAAGCAACAGATCTACTCGTGACACCTGTGCAACATAAATATGACTGCATATACATGTAAAATAAATGACATGTATACAGCATGACATCCATATGCAACAATCATATCTCAAACAAGTGCAACATCACACAATCACATGCAACTAATAGCTACTAGTCATGTATGCAAATGTATCTAAACAGATGCACCGCGCATCATATGCAAAAATGCGCATGCATGCCATATGGTCACCCCGACACCTCTCCAGACACCACGACCCCGGTATGGCCGAGAGGCTTGGGTCCGTGACAAACCGTACAAGCCTCACGCACGTAACCGCTATAAAGCGACTGAGATTACGGTACACTATGTAGTTATCTAACTACATAGCTAAGGGTCTCTGACCACTCACAACCCAAGCCCTCTGACTACTATACCCTCAAGACCCACTACTCCAGAGTGGTCGAGGCTGACAGAGTAACAATACTGAGCAGCTGAGTAAGCGCGACAGGACTAGCCCCACTCCTAACTACCACTCTCCAACAGTGGCAGGAAGGACAGCTACACACAATCGACGACTCTCTCAACCACAAGGGAAACTATAGTCGTCAGTATGCAATGAATGATGAACATGATGTGAATAATCACAATATAGATACCATCATCAATCATGCAACCTCAGAAACCACCTCCTAATCACAACAAACGTATAAGCACACAACCCAATACAAGATGGTCAATCAAATATGCAACTCCAACAACCACATACCCATCACGTATACACGAACTCAATAATATGCATGATCAACCCGCTAACCGAATAAACCAGACATCCCTATGATACAAACTCTACATGTACATATGTACGGAGTCCACGTATCAAAAGTCGAGACTGTAATGAATTAAACAAGATTATATCAAGGGTCCAACAAAAGTGACAAGCAGGAAAAACAACAATAAACAGATTTAAGGAATGCAGCCTAAATATCCAAATATAACCATGCTTTATAGTTCAAAGAACTAAATAGGAGATAAGAAAGAAATACCCGCCTCAATATATCCCATATCCACAGAACCACCCACGTCACGCGGCACGTCGCCGATCAAGGTCCTGTATCACATATGAAATTTTATGTAACTAAATATGTGTACACTACAAATAGGTGAATTACCTATAAATAAATAGTCAACTTAAAAGTGATAGCTACTGTGATTACTACCCTTTTTCCATTAGTAAAGCTAGATTAAACTTTTAACCTAGCTGAACCCATCCAAGAACTAAATTCCTATTAGATCCTTAAATAATTCCAATCTTCCATTATCACCTAACCAGAAGTAAATCTAAACACCATGGAAATCTCATTTCAGATTTAGGCTAATCCACACTTACAATCCTCAATTATTGAGATAGCACAACAGAACATAACCCTACAACAGTTGGGTTAATTTAATCACTGCTAACTAGTCTTGTTCAACACCGTCTACAGAAATTCCAGTAAACATAGTACACTCAAAGCCTTCCACCACTGAACAACACAATTCACAACTCCTATTGATTCCATCATTGATCTAGGCCAAGTAATTCACTGAATTTACTGCAACTAAGGTTAGATCAAGAGAGTAGAACAAGAACTAACAGTGTATCAATTTCCTACAAGCAGTAAACTACACCATGCATCTTCACTGGTCGGATCAAAACAGAGAACAGTAAAGATTAGAGGATATGTTCACCACTACAAACTAGTAAGAATAGTTGCTCTCATTACCTCTTCCCCCTTCTATCACCGGAGATGATCACAGATCCAGTGGAGAAATCGATCCAATCGAGCTGTGGTGGCCGGAACCACCGCACCAACCTCTGTTCTAAAAAAAACCCACTCGAATCAAAACCAGAAGGAAGATCAGAGGATCGAATTCAAGGCCAAAACCAACTGTTTACCTCCAAGAATCCCGGCTAGGGCACGATCTGTTCTTGCCGACGAACAGGGGAAGGAGACAGTGGTCGTTATCTCACCAATTCGTCGATGCCGGCCAGATCCAATGCTGATACCCTCGATTCCCTCCCGACAGCAGGCGAAATCCATCGATCGAAGATCCGTCGCTGCTGTTTGCCGAGACCAGAGAAGGAGAAAAAGGTCGGGGAGAAGGAGGGTTCGGCTGTAGCTAACCCCTTCTTCTCAACCCTCCAAGATCTGCTCCTCGCCGGCGACCCCGAGAGAAGGAGAAGTCGCCGATCTCGGTCGCGATCGCGTGGACTCGAGAGAGACGCGAAGAACAGAGGGGAAAACAGAGGAGAAGAAAGTCGGGGAAAAAGTAGGGTTTCGGCGTTTCTTATAGGTAAATTACTGTAGCATTAATCTAAACCTTAGGTTAACATAATTAAAACCTAAGTTTAACCCTAATCAATTCCCACATAAACGGCTCATATGAACTCCCTTTAATTCCGGAAAAATCTCTAAAAATTTCGTAAGGTTATTTCTTGATTACTCTATAATAAATTCGCATATCTTACATTCTCCCCCACTAACAAAAATTTGGTCCCCAAATTTACCACTATCTCCTAGGAGTAAGAAGTAATAGATAAACTAATTCTAATTACTGAAATAAACTTTACTCACCTTCAGTAAATAGGTGTGGGTAACTAGCTCGCATCTTATCTTCCAATTCCCAAGTGGCTTCTTCATCTGCGTGGTGCCGCCATCCGACCTTAACCAATCGAATTACCTTGTTCCGCAACCGACGCTCTTTGCGGTCTAAAATCCGAACTGGAATCTCCTCATAAGATATATCCGGCTGAAGTACAACTGATACATCAGTGAGAAAATGCGAAGGGTGCGGTACATATCTCCTCAACATAGATACATGGAATACATCATGCACCCCAGTCAGTGATGGTGAAAGTGCCAGTCAATACGCCACCTCTCCTATCCTCTCGAGAATCTGGAAGGGTCCAATATAGCGAGGTGCCAACTTACCCTTCAATCCAAACCTTTTTACTCCTTTCGTAGGGGATACTCGTAAGAATACATGATCACCAACAGAAAACTCTAAAGGTCTCCGCCTCCGATCTGCATAACTCTTCTGTCGATCCTGAGCCTCTAATAACCTGCGCCTAATAATACGAACCATCTTTGCATCATGCTGAACACTCTGTGGCCCCAAAATATGTGTTTCCCCAACTTCTATCCATAAGGTGGGAGATCTACATGCTCTGCCATACAACGCCTCATAAGGTGCCATCTGTATCACTGAATGATAACTGTTGTTGTAGGCAAATTCTACTAAATGTAAATGATCCTCCCAACTACCTCCGAAGTCTATGACACATGATTTCAGTAGGTCCTCTAATGTCTGCATAGTACGCTCTGACTGACCGTCTGTCTGGGGGTGGAAAGCCGTACTGAGACATAACTCTGTACCCATAGCCTGCTGTAGACTCTGCCAGAAACGTGAAGTAAACCGCGGATCTCTATCCAAAATAATACTGAGAGGTACTCCGTGAAGTCTAATAATCTCTCTACAATACAACTCTGCCAATCGATCCAATGACTCCATCGTACAGATCAGAAGGAAATGAGCAGATTTGGTTAATCGATCAACGATTACCCAAATCGTATCATGTGTTCGCCGGGTTCTGGGTAGACCCACGACGAAATCCATCGTGATATGCTCCCATTTCCATTCCGGTATCTGTATCTTCTGGAGTAAACCAGCGGGTCTTTGATGTTCAGCCTTCACTTGCTGACATACAAGGCATCGTGCAACAAAATCCGCGATGTCTTTCTTCATGCCAGCCCACCAATAAGAACGTCTCAGATCCCTATACATACGTGTACCACCAGGATGAATCGCAAATCTGGATCGGTGTGCCTCCTGAAGTAGGTCCTCCTTCAAAGAAGGTAGCTTAGGAACACACAATCTCCCCCGGAAGTATAGAATTCCATTTCTATCACAAGAAAACCCTGTCTGCTGTTCTAGGGTAATTCTGCTACACAAAAACTGTAGATGCTGATCTGTAGCCTGAGCTTCTTTAATCCTCTCTACAATGGGTGACTGGGCAACCATAGATAACAGAATACCCCGCTCAGTCTGACCCTGCTCTACTAATCCCAACTCAGAAAATTTCTGTACCAGTTCTGTAACCATCACACGGTGACAGGCAAGAACTCCTCGGGATTTCCTACTCAACGCATCAGCTACCACGTTAGCTTTCCCTGGGTGGTAGTTGATCGTACAGTCATAGTCCTTCAAGAATTCCATCCATCTTCTCTGTCTTAAGTTCAATTCTTTCTGAGTGGATAGATACTTAAGACTCTTATGATCCGTGAATATCTCAAAGGTAACTTCGTATAGATGATGTCTCTAGATTTTTAGCGCATATATAATAGCTGCTAACTCCAGGTCATGCACTGGATAATTCTTCTCATGCTCTTTCAATTGGCGTGAGGCATAAGAAACTACCTGTCCATGCTGCATGAGTACTGCGCCTAACCCCTGTAATGATGCATCTGTATAAAGTACGAAGCCATCATCTCCGGAAGGAAGCACTAATATAGGTGCAGAAATGAGTCTTCGCTTGAGTTCCTGAAAACTCTTCTCGCAAGACTCTGTCCAACAAAACTTCACTCCCTTTCTGGTCAACTGAGCCAAAGGCAAAGCTATGCTAGAGAAACCCTCCACAAACCTCCGATAATACCTAGCTAGACAAAGGAAGCTACGAATTTCTTGTACAGACTTTGGCTGCTCCCAACTGGTAATAGCTTCTTTCTTTTGTGGGTCCACTGATATACCACTGCTAGAAACAATATGTCCCAGAAAACCCACAGAAGATAATCAGAATGCACATTTGTTGAATTTTGCATAGAGACGTTCTCGCTGGAGCGTCTCCAATACTATACGAAGATGTCGCCCATGCTCTTCTTCGGATCGAGAATATATCAAAATGTCATCGATGAACACAATCACGAACTAATCCAAGAACTCAAGAAATACCCTATTTATCAGATCCATGAAAACTGCTGGAGCATTGGTAAGCCCAAATGGTATTACCAAGAACTCATAGTGTCCATAACGAGTACGGAAAGCTGTCTTCTGTATATCTGAATCCCTCACACTGAGCTGATGATAGCCAGAGCGCAGATCAATCTTTGAATACACACAAGTATTCTTGAGCTGATCAAACAGATCCTCTATACGTGGCAGTGGATATTTGTTCTTAATAGTCACTGCATTCAGCTGCCGATAGTCGATGCATAATCTCATCGATCCATCCTTCTTTTTCACAAAGAGTACCGGAGCTCCCCATGGAGACACACTAGGACGGATAAACCCTCTATCCAGTAGCTCCTGTAATTGTACTTTTAGCTCCTCCAATTCTTTAGGTGCCATGCGATATGGAGCCTTTGATATTGGTGCTGCCCCCGGAATCAACTCAATCGTGAACTCCACTTGCCTTTTTGGAGGCAAGCCGGGTAATTCCTCTGGAAATACGTCAGGGTACTCCCGAACTATAGGAATGTCAGAAAGTTGTGGGGTATGATCCTGATCAATCTTAATCATAGATAACAAATACCCCTAGCATCCTTGAGACAATAATCTCTGAGCTTGCATAGCTGAGATGACAGAAATCCCCTCATCCTTGGTACCCATGAATACCCAGGATGGTAGACCCGGAGGTCTAAATGTAACCACTCTCACGCTGCAATCCACGGTAGCATAATATCTTGTCAACCAGTCCATACCCAAAATGATGTCAAATTCTAACATATCCAGAACCTGTAAGTCCACCATAAGGGTCTGACCCTCGAAATCCAATGGACAATCTCTAATCTCCTGACTGATATTTAGTATCTCTCCCGAGGGTAAAGATACCGCTAATGTATGAGTCCGATGAATCGGTAATCTACAAATCTTACTCAGAAATACCCGAGAGATGAAAGAATGAGAACTACCAGTATTTATCAATAATTCAGCAGGAAAAGAATAAACAGTAATCATACCCCAAAAGATCGATCCCTCAGCCTGCTGTACCTCCTTGCGAGTAACAGCATAAACTCGTCCTACTTCTGGGCATGATGGTGATACCCCTGTAATGGTCTGAAACGGTGCTGGTGGAGTAGTAGCGAATTGCTGAGGCTGGTGAGTGGTAGCATGCTGCTGCGGCAGATAAGTGGTAGCATACTGCTGAGACTGTATCACTGGACAAGAACTAGGTGGCGCCGAAAAATACTGATGTACCGGATGCATCTAATGTGACGGGACAGCTGAGGAATACTGCATAGCCACAGGTACTGCTGGGTACTGCTGACTCTGGATATGGTATGCGTGTGCCTGAGAAGGTGGTATACTCTGTTGATGTGGAGTACCCTGTGACTTCTGCGGTCCCTTCGGCCGTCGAGTCTGAGTAATATGACTACCCTGAGTAGCAACCTTGGCAGCCTACATCTGAGCCTTCAGAGTACAATCACGGCTCTTATGTCCTGGAAGCTTACAGTAGTAACATACATTCTGACCCAGTGGACAATTGGTCTTAGAGTGACCCTCTACACCACACTGAAAGCATACTAGTCCACTGGATTGATCCCTCCAATGCTGATGAGAGGGACGAGAAGAATCAGCTGACGATCGTGCTGTCTTCGGTAATAGATGAGACTCTCCTGAAGTAGTCTGGGATCCCTGCCATTTCTTCTGCTTTTTCTGACCTTTGTTCTGTTATTTTTGATTTGGAGTTGTACCCTGAGCCTTCTGTTTATCTTTTCCCCGCTCTTGGGAAACTTGTTGCTGGGTCATCTCAATCATCAATGCTCTATCTAGTGCCTCCCGATAAGTGCTAGGAGTAAAACCAGACATCCTGATACGAATATAAGCTGCAAGGCCCTGGGTAAACTGGTCTAACCGATCGCTGTCCTGAGCAACAAGCTGTGGACAGTATTCCGCTAATCGGTTAAACTCTGCATCATACTCCATCACAGATTGATCCTCCTGCTTCAGATTTAAGAATTTCTGTCGACGAGCCATACGATAAGGAGCTGGAAAATATTGTCTCTTGAAAGCATCTCGGAATAAAGTCCAGGTAATACTCTGATCTCCAAACAGCGCCTTCTGCAATTTCCACCAAGTGACAGCCTGATCTCGAAGATGGTACGCAGCTAACTCAGCCTTTTCTTCCTCGGTACACGACAAATACTCGAAAGTATCCTCCACATTTCCCAACCAAGAACGAGCAACACTCGGGTCGAGAACTCCATGGAACAAGGTGAATCGGTCCTTTACCGATCGAGCTAATAATGGGATACGAGCTCTATCCCTCACCCAAGGAGTGGCAACAGGGGTAGGGACCACTGGTGGTAATATAGGGGAAACCACCTGAGGCTGGAAACCCTGATCTCTCATAGGAACATGGTGAGTCTGTCCATAACTATCAATATCAATCTCTGTAGGATTCTTGAGAGAATCTGCCTCCTGCTCTACTGGCTCTGACTCTACTAACTCAATAGGTGGCTTTCGTGGTCGCCCTGGACCACGACGTTGACTAGGGGTTGTATCCCCACGCTTCATTCCTGATATTACAATAAGGTAAGAATACAGAATTATAATATAATAGTAAATTTACTTACATCCTATAGCTTGGAGATATCCTGCCGCTACCTGGTCCCAATATCCGAACAGTCGCATCGAAAAAATATGAATCCCGAGTGTAAACCTCGTAAACTTCGTAATCCTCGTAAACTCGTAAATCTCACAATCCTCGGAAAATCCAAAACACGATAAAACAACATGCATCGCAAACCTGCTCTGATACCACTAAATTGTCACACTCCGGGTGAGTCTCTACCGAAAAATTTCGACAGCATCTCCCCTGTACCGGTGACAATCTGAACCTCACATACATGCAAAAATACATCAGCCACTAGCGGCTGGAATATATGTACACAAAAGAAACAACAACCACGCAGTTAATATTCACAGTCTACCCGGCCGGATAAAAGAAACGAAAACAATCATGCAACTAATATGTAGCCCACATGGCTATATCAAAAAGACAAAAACACAACGGAAAGACGAAGAGGAAACCCACTAATACAAAAGTCCATGAACCACATCACAGATACAAGTCCACAATACACGTATCAAAACATAGTTCGTTCTCACAACTCTAAATCCAACAAATACGAAGTGTAGGAAAAGAGAAGCAAAACCGATAAGAGTCCTCGGATGTAATGTGGAAAGTGGGACCGGCTGGCAATATACTCCAAGCTACTCCATATCAACTATCTACTACCTGAAATCAAAATAGTGTAGACGGGGTGGTGAGTATAGGTACTCAGTGGGTAATAGATAGAATAAAGCATGGTCTACATAATGAAATAGGAATCAAAGAATACAGTCTCCATAAACAAAGAATAAGAACATGCTGTCATAATATAACACATCTATCCATATCTGATACAATAACCATACATGAACATACCTGACACAATAAATGTGCATAACTTACTCGAATCAATACCATGATACCATAATCACAAACTCACCGAAACAGCAACAGATCTACTCGTGACACCTGTGCAACATAAATATGACTGCATATACATGTAAAATAAATGACATGTATGCAGCATGACATCCATATGCAACAATCATATCTCAAACAAGTGCAACATCACACAATCACATGCAACTAATAGCTACTAGTCATGTATGCAAATGTATCTCCACAGATGCACCGCGTATCATATGCAAAAATGCGCATGCATGCCATATGGTCACCCCGACACCTCTCCAGACACCACGACCCCGGTATGACCGAGAGGCTTGGGTCCGTGACAAACCGTACAAGCCTTACGCACGTAACCGCTATAAAGCGACTGAGACTATGGTACACTATGTAGTTATCTAACTACATAGCTAAGGGTCTCTGACCACTCACAACCCAAGCCCTCTGACTACTGTACCCTCAAGACCCACTACTCCAGAGTGGTCGAGGCTGACAGAGTAACAATACTGAGCAGCTGAGTAAGCGCGACAGGACTAGCCCCACTCCTAACTACCACTCTCCAACAGTGGCAGGAAGGACAACTACACACAACCGACGACTCTCTCAACCACAAGGGAAACTATAGTCGTCAATATGCAATGAATGATGAACATAATGTGAATAATCACAATATAGATACCATCATCAATCATGCAACCTCAGAAACCACCTCCTAATCACAACAAACGTATAAGCACACAACCCAATACAAGATGGTCAATCAAATATGCAACTCCACTAACCACATACCCATCACGTATACACGAACTCAATAATATGCATGATCAACCCGCTAACCGAATAAACCAGACATCCCTATGATACAAACTCTACATGTACATATGTACGGAGTCCAGGTATCAAAAGTCGAGATTGTAATGAATTAAATAAGATTACATCAAGGGTCCAACAAAAGTGACAAGCAGAAAAAACAGCAATAAACAGATTTAAGGAATGCAGCCTAAATATCCAAATATAACCATGCTTTATAGTTCAAAGAACTAAATAGGAGATAAGAAAGAAATACCCGCCTCAATATATCCCGTATCCACAGAACCACCCACGTCACGCGGCATGTCGCCGATCAAGGTCCTGTATCACATATGCAATTTTATGTAACTAAATATGTGTACACTACAAATAGGTGAATTACCTATAAATAAATAGTCAACTTAAAAGTGATAGCTACTGTGATTACTACCCTTTTTCCATTAGTAAAGCTAGATTAAACTTTTAACCTAGCTGAACCCATCCAAGAACTAAATTCCTATTAGATCCTTAAATAATTCCAATCTTCCATTATCACCTAACCAGAAGTAAATCTAAACACCATGGAAATCTCATTTCAGATTTAGGCTAATCCACACTTACAATCCTCAATTATTGAGATAGCACAACAGAACATAACCCTACAACAGTTGGGTTAATTTAATCACTGCTAACTAGTCTTGTTCAACGCCGTCTACAGAAATTCCAGTAAACATAGTACACTCAAAGCCTTCCACCACTGAACAACACAATTCACAACTCCTATTGATTCTATCATTGATCTAGGCCAAGTAATTCACTGAACTTACTGCAACTAAGGTTAGATCAAGAGAGTAGAAGAAGAACTAACAGTGTATCAATTTCCTACAAGCAGTAAACTACACCATGCATCTTTACTGGTCGGATCAAAACAAAGAACAGTAAAGATTAGAGGATCAGTTCACCACTACAAACTAGTAAGAATAGTTGCTCTCGTTACCTCTTCCCCCTTCTATCACCGGAGATGATCACAAATCCAGTGGAGAAATCGATCCAATCGAGCTGTGGTGGCCGGAACCACCGCACCAACCTCTGTTCTCAGAAAAACCCACTCGAATCAAAACCAGAAGGAAGATCAGAGGATCGAATTCAAGGCCAAAACCAATTGTTTACCTCCAAGAATCCCGGCTAGGGCACGATCCGTTCTTGCCGACAAACCGGGGAAGGAGACAGTGGTCGTTATCTCACCAATTCGTCGACGCCGGTCAGATCCAATGCCGATACACTTGATTCCCTCTCGACAGCAGGCGAAACCCACCGATCGAAGATCCGTCGCCGCTGTTCGCCGAGACCAAAGAAGGGAGAAAACGGCCGGGGAGAAGGAGGGTTCGGTTGTAGCTAACCCCTTCTTCTCAACCCTCCAAGATCTGCTCCTCGCCGGCGACCCCGAGAGAAGGAGAAGTCGCCGATCTCGGTCGCGATCGTGTGGACTCGAGAGAGACGCGAAGAATAGAGGGGAAAATAGAGGAGAAGAAAGTCGGGGAAAAAGTAGGGTTTCGGCGTTTCTTATAGGTAAATTACTGTAGCATTAATCTAAACCTTAGGTTAACATAATTAAAACCTAAGTTTAACCCTAATCAATTCCCACTAAAACGGCTCATATGAACTCCCTTTAATTCCGGAAAAATCTCTAAAAATTTCCTAAAAATTTCGTAAGGTTATTTCTTGATAACCCTATAATAAATTCGCATATCTTACAATAGTATTAATTGAGTCCTACTTGTTTGGTTAGACAAGCTTTTGGAACCCAAGCTTTTGTTTGTTTTTCTTATTTTGGATTACTAGTGATATAAATATTTTACTTATAGAGCTGGACTTATATCCATGTCTGGATTTATTGTATACAGCTCATTGTAATCCATGTATCATATCTAAGCACTTGGATCTTATTATAAGTTTTTCTAAAAATTCACTCAATTCAACAACTTCACTTTTCAATTTAGAATTTTTCTCCTTAAGTTTTGCAACTTGAGTTGGATTTCCATATTGAACTGGTTCAGTTGTTGAGCTTGATTTTTTTATTCTTTTAGATTTTGATTTTCATTAAGGAGTTGATAAATTTGAGTTTCTGATTTTACTAATTTTCTATTCATGCATACTATAATTTTAAAGAAGGTAGTAGACAAGTTAGAATTTACCTCGTTGGGACCTTCAAAAATAAGTACGGACTTGTGGCTTGAATTGTATTCAGACTCGTCGTCTTGATTCGCCTCGTTTCTGATTCTGGTTCGGATGTCATCAGCACGAGGTAGTTGTGTTGCTTTAGTTCTTCGACGTCCAATTCTTCCAAAGATGACTCGTCCCAAGTCGTTTTGAGTGCCTTCTTTCTTTTAGTTGTATTTGGTTGGTCCTCATTGGTTTTTGAACACTCATGCTTGTAGTGTCCTTTCTTATTACACCCGTAGCATATGACGTTGGCCTTGTTACTGTTGAAGGTAGACTTTATCTTTTGCAGATCCTTCTTAGAGAAATCTTTCTTTTTCCTAGTGAATATTTTTCTTACCAAATTCACTAGGAGTTCTTCAGTATCCGAATCTGAGTCAAATCCAGCTTTTGGTTTAAATTTTTTTTGGACTTGGATTCTTTGGATAAACCTGTAAGAAGAGTGATTCCTTTCTCGGTCGGTTTGGAGTTAGTTTGCTCTTGTAGTTCTAATTTACAAAACAACTCATCTAATTTTAATTTTAAGAGGTTCTTGGAAATTTTATAGGCATCCACAATGGATGCCTATAACGCATTTCAAGGAAATGAGTTTAGGGCATACCTGATTATGTCTCAATTTTCCATCTGGTGGTCAATCGTATGGAGTCCATTGAGGATGTCTTTGATCCTCACATGTAGTTGGTTAGCCATCTCTCCTTCCTGCATTTTGATTTAAATAACTTATTTAATAAAAGATCACATTTTGTTACCTTGGCATCAGTCATTCCTTCGTGTAACTCAATGAGTTTGTCTCACAATTTTTTTGCGTTCCTGTGTGGGCTGACGCAGTTCAATTCTTCTTTCGTGAGTCTGCACTGAAGTGTGTTTATGACTTTGAACTTAATTTGCGCCTTCTTCTTCATCTCTGGGTTCAAATTCTCAAGATCGAGAGGTGTTTTTATAGCATCGCCCATTAGCGCCTTTTATCCTCGTTGAATCGAGAGCCACTAGTCAATGTCGGTTTTGAGGTAGACTTTCATCCATTTCTTCCAATATGAGAAGTCATCTCCGTTGAAGAGTGAGGTACACTTTCATCCTTCGCTTTGGGCCATGTGATAACTAAGAGAAAAATAACTAAACAAATACCAAGACTTGGTCTTAGGGTAAGTAGTGTGGGAGAAAGAAGAACAATATAAAAAAAACTTGAGGAAATTAAAGAGAAAAAAGAATAGAAAATAAACCCCTTGCTTGATTGGTGGTTGCACCAATTCAGAGTTAATAGACTTTGATACCGCTTGTAGGATCGTAACATACATGGGAGGGGTGGGTGAATCACATGGTTTTGAAAAGAAAAAGGGCACATCAAGGGTGACTGTCCTAAACTAAAGAAGAAGGAGAAAGACAAGGGCAATGGACCAACAAAGTCGAAGCATAAGAACTCGAAAGCTACGTGGGATGAATTGTCATTCTCTGAGTCAAAGATTGAAGCTTATGCCAGATTAGCCCTAATGGCAAACCATCAGAAAGACACTGAAAGTTCATCGGAGATGAGCATCAATGAAGAGGGAGGATCTTTAGAAGAAAGCTGCAATGAAGGGGGAGCATCAGAACACGAGGTATGTGCACTTTCTCCCAAACAGTCTTTCCAATTTATTAAAATGCTTTCAAAGAACATAGTACAATTAGAAAAAGAAAATGCTAGATTAAAATTAAACTTAGCAAAATCATGCCCCTTAGATATGTTTGATAATCTAAAAATAAAAAATTGAAAGCATAAATAGAAAACCTAGAAAATGACTATGCATGTTTGAATTCGAATAACTCAAAAATCATAATTAAAAAATAATGGTAGAATTAACTGGTACATTAGAACACACCAAGGCCAAATTAAGAAAATCCCTAGATATTATCTTCCTCTAAAATTTTTGGTAAATTTAGTAGGTAGGAACCTATATTGGGTTACAAAAACTTTTATAGATTAAAATTCCCAAAGTTTTGAATGATTAGGATAGAAATTATTTTAGAAATTTTTTTCTATTCGAATCTCTTACTCAACATTTTTCTACTAATAGAAAAACAACATTTCTATTAAAGAAAATTTTTTTCTATTGAATTTTTTTCTATAAAATTATCAATGAAAATTATATTTTAAAATTTAAAATTATTCTACAGACTTATTTTTTGGGAAATTATTTTTTTGTGATAAACTATAATATTCTCTTTCAAAACAAATAATTTTAAAAATATTTTTTACTATTAAGTTATTTCCAATGAATTTGCTAACGTAAAAGGTATTTTTGAAAATTAAAAATAATTTTAATGCTTATCTTTGAAATCATTTATTTTTTGGGATAAGATGTCTTCTATCAATAATAAAAAAAATTTATATTTTTTTATTTGAATTATTATGAATTATTTTTTTTAAAAGTTAATATTTAATGTTAAAAATTTAGGAAAATAGAAATTCAGGAACTTTGATTTTTCTAATGTTCAACAAACTGTTGTCCATATCCAGAAAATTTTGAAAGAATTTCTAGTGTTTAAATATATTTTTAAGATTTATCTTCAAAAATATAGTTATTTTGATAAAATAAATCAATTCTATTAATTAAACTAATTCTTTTTTCTATAAAAAGTCTTCTACTTATATAAATTATTTTTTTTATATTTGACAAAAAGTTACAGAAAACTATTATCTTGATGATAATTCCTATTATTTACCCCTAGACAAATATTTCAAACAGTTTATTTTATTTTTTCCCCTTTTTGTATATGATCAAAGGGGAAAAAATAGATACAAGTTAAGGGGGAGTAAGGACATTAAGGACATATTCTTTCACTACAATTTTATTGCTTAATTCATTGGAATGTAATATTTTATTCTAATTATGATATTGCTTAATTAATTTATCATCTTATTACCTTCTGTTTAACCCTATCTTTAATTTGGGTTGATGCACATAAAAAGGGAGAGATTGTAGTATCCCATGGTAATTTTAATGTGGTCAACTAAGTTAAGTTAGGTCCTATTGTATTTGATCCTTGTGTTTAAGTGTGTTGGAGCTTAGGAACACAAAAAGTCGAGCGAAAGACACAGCTAGTGAGAAGGATGACACGGGAAAGGAGTTGATTGGCTTGGTGCATCCGAAGGATGAGATTGTTGGAACCCCAAGGTTGTTTTGATGTGATTAAACAAGTTAAGTTAGGTCCTATTGTGTTTAACCCTGTGTCTATGTGTGCAAGAACATAGGATCATAGGAAGTCGAGCAAAAGATGCAGTGTTGCGGAAGAGTACACAGGTGGACGAGAAAGAGGTGTGCGATGTTTTCGAGGGACGAGAAGCTGCAGCGGAAGATTACCCGGGGAGCAAAAGACTCAACTAACAAGAAGGTCAGCACAAGAGAGAGCCGACGGGCTCGGTGCGTCCGAGGGATGAAGCTGCGAAAGAGTATGCTGGCGGACAAGAAGGAAGCATACGACGACTCCAAGGTACGAGAAGCCGGAGCGGAAGCTTGCTCGAGGAGAAGACCGGAAGTTGGGTTCGGGTGAGCCCTATTCCGGATAGCCGAGATCACCCAAGCAAGCGGAGTCAGAACGGAAGACCCCAGACCGAGGTAAGAAGATCCGGAACAAAAGACTCGGACCAGTTCGAGCGCCCATACCAATCCGAGGGCCCAGACTAGTTCGAGGCGCCCGAACCAATCTGGGGCGCCCAGAACCCTTCCGGGCGCCCGGACCTAGATTTTATCCAGAACGCAGTCAAACGTGATCTATGCGAAAGGGATAAAGTTTTATTCCCTTCTAGGTGCCTAGAGTGCTTCCAGACGTCCCGACCAAGGCTATAAATACAGCCTTGGTCTAGAAGCTAAAATAGAACCTGCAATTCTTGATACAACACTTGTGAACCTTCCTTTCTAGTTTAGCTTCTTATTTTCTGTGTGTTCACTGTTGTAAAGAGGCTTCTCCGCTTAAAGGAGATATTAGTGCACTTCATTTCCTTGGATTAACAACCTCCCCGGTTGTAACCAAGTAAAACTTCTGTGCCTACATCTTTTCAGTTTATTTATCATTTCTTATGCAAGTGTTCTTTATTTAAGTTAGTCGTTCGAGAAAGGTAGTTTTTGTGTTTATTTTGTATAGGGGCTATTCACCCCCTCCTCTAGCTGGCCGCCAACGGTCTCAACAAGTGGTATCAGAGCCAGGATGCCTCAGAAGGACTAACCACCGACTGAAGCAGCAAGACAACGCCTGGAGCTAACGTCTACCCACCAGCATTAGAGGGGGAGCTCACCTTTTGGAAACAATGAATGGAGGTATTTCTTAACACAAATTTTAATATTTTATTAATAATGAAATTTGGTTATGAAGAACTAAAGACAACGAATGGAGAAGAACTCAATAAACACCTTTGGACCAATAAGCAACTTGACGAGTTTATGGCAAATGGTCGAGCTAAATTTCACCTTCTAAGCATACTACCGGCTGAAGATCTCTATAGAATTGGCGACTATCAAAATGCAAAAGAACTTTGGGAAAAATTCTTGAAGCTCCATGAAGAACCAATCGAAGCCGAATTCAACTCCTCAATGGACACTGACTCTTCATCAGAAGAAGCTGAGACTGAGGAAATTGCCAAAACAGCTATCATAGCTGAAGACCTACCTGAAGATGAAGTAAGCTCATCCAAGATGAGCATCAATAAAGGATGAGAGTCTTCGGAAGAAAGCTGTAACAAAGCGGGAGCATCAGACAATGAAATTGCAAAGGTAACTAAAGTATGTTCTCGACCTCTTGAAGCACTTTCTAAAATTATGATGGATTTAGAAATTGCAAAGTTAAAATTAACTTTAAATACATATTGTCCAAAAATACTTTCTAAGAATACAATGAATTTAGAAAAAGAAAAAGCAAAGTTGAAATTGACTTCAAAAATTACATGTTGCCTAGAAAATCTTGAAAAATTGAAAGTTGAAAATGTTAAATTAAAAAATAAAATAAATTTGATAGAAAAAGACAATGCATGCTCAAATATCTTACAAGAACCAGAAAGAAATTACAAATATTTTCAAAAACTTAATTGGTGGTCTAGAAACTGAGTATCTTAATCTTAGTAGTCAAAGAAATGCATGCTAGAAATTTTGTGATATCAAATTTTCAAATATCTTGTTAAATTCAGTAAATTTTTTCTTTGTCTAAGCCATTTTAACCTTATAAATTCATAATTTTGTTTGTTAAATGACTTTAAAAAAAAATTTTGATTAGTAACCCTTAGATTTTTTTTACCCCATTTTTTATGTGATCAAAGGGGGAGAAGAAAATTTTAAGTCTAGGGGGAGGTAGCAAATTTAATTTTTTACATTATTTTGTGCTTTATTGCAAAATTTATTTTCTTAATTTTATATTAGTTTACCCTAACTTAACTAGGGTTGCTCACATCAAAAAAGGGGAGATGTTGGAACCCTAAGGTTGTTTTGATGTGATCAAACAAGTTAAGTTAGGTCCTATTGTGTTTAACCCAGTGTCTATGTATACAGGAACTTAGGAGTACAGGAAGTCGAACAAAAGATGCAGTGTTGCAGAAGAGTATACCGGCGGATGAGAAGGAGGCGTGCGATGTTTCTGAGGGACAAGAAGCTGTAGCGGAAGATTGCTCAGGGAGCAAAAGACGCAGCTAGCGAGAAGGTCGGCACAGGAGAGAGCCGACGAGCTCTGTGCATCCGAGGGATGAAGCTGCGAAAAAGTACGCTGGCGGAGGAGAAGCAAGTATGCGACGACTCTGACGTATGAGAAGCCGGAGCGGAAGCTTGCTCGAGGAGAAAACTGGAAGTTGGGTTCGGGTGAGCCCTATTCTGGATAGCCGAGATCACCCAAGTGAGTCGAGCTAGAACGGAAGAACCCCGGACTGAGGCAAGGAGATCCGGAGCAGAAGGCCTGGACCAAAAAAGTCAACATTGTTGACTTTCTTGATCACAGCGCCCGGACCATTCCGGGTGCCCGGAACCCTTCCGGGCGCACAGACTAGTCCGAGGTGCCCAGAACCCTTCCGAGCGCCCGAACTTTGATTTTATCCAGAACACAGTGAAACACGATCTATGCGAAAGGGATAAAGTTTTATTCCCTTATAAGTGCCTAGAACGCTTCCAGGCGCCCCGACCAAGGCTATAAATACAGCCTTGGTCCAGAAGCTAAAATAGAATATGCAATTCTTGATACAACACTTGTGAACCTTCCTTTCTAGTTTAGCTTCTTATTTTCTGTCTGTTCACTGCTGTAAAGAGGCTTCTCCACCTGAAGGAGATATTAGTGCACTTTATTTCCTAGGATTAACAACCTCCCTGGTTGTAACCAAGTAAAACTTCTGTGCCTCAGTCTTTTCAGTTTATTTATCATTTCTTATGCAAGTGTTCTTTATTTAGGTTAGTCGTCCGAGAAAGGTAGTTTTTGTGTTTGTTTTGTCCCCCCCCCCATCTAGTCGGCCGCCAAGGGTCCAATAAGTGGTATAGAGTAGGATGCTAGAAGGACTACGTTGACTGAAGCAGCAAGACAATGGCGAGAGCAAGTCTAAAGGAAGAGGTTGGGTTGTGGTGAGCTCAACTCCAATTAGTCGGATAATTGCACAAGTGAAGAGATTAGCTACTAAGGAGCTGATCTGCCACTTGGAAGACACCTTCCATGGCTAGAAGATGTCTTTGATGAACAGTACGAATGCACCTTCCAACCCTTGAAGGAGCCTTCCCTAGCCATTACCTGAGGATAAAGTTTTATTCTCGGGAGATAGAATTTATCCGATGGAAGGCACCTTGTACCACCTTGAAGGCACCTTCAAGCTGTAGATAATATTTTCCAAGGACTATAAAAAGAACCTTGGACGTAGGAAATATTCAACAACTTCTGTATTAATTTTCTTAGTCATTTCTGAGTTGTCAACGTGTGTAAAAGACTTCTCCTCCTTCAATGAAGGAGATCTTCTAGTGCTTATCAATGGCTTAGATTAATAACCACCTAGGTTGTAACCAAGTAAAACTCTGGTCTTTTACCTACTCTCTTTAAGTTGTATTTCTTTTATTATTGTTATTTTTATTGTGCTACTAATCAAATCAAAAGAACAAGAAGGGGTTATTTTTTCTTGTAGGCAATTCACCCCCCCCCCCCTCTCTTCCCAGTCCTGCTGCACCAATAAATTTCACATCAAGACTTCGCCAATCAGGAGTTGCTCATCCCGACTAGATTTCCTACCTGGTGTCTGGTCCTCTTGACCCGTCAAGTTAGTCAACCCTACGCACTCGATAACAGGATTAGATCAACAACACATCTAACTTTAATCCACTTGTCATTCATCAAAATTTAGGTCTGATCATTGGTGCAACTACACCAATAATCTCCATCTTTTTGATGCAATGACAATCTGGGTTAAAGTTAGAAAAAATATATAAATATATATAGAAAAAGAGAAATTTAACATGAAACGAGTAAGTTTTATTCTCATGATCATTTTAGGATTAAGTTTTTTAGATTTTCATTTATTTTTCCTACTTAAACCCTAACCCTCTCCCTTTGGCTTTCATAAAAAAAATATGCATATAAGTATATGAAAGTACGAAATGTTGAAATACATAAGTAAGTATATCAAGTAATAAATTTGTCAAAGTGAGCATAAAAACTTGTAGGTTTATTGTACGGAGGAGTTAATGATAAGAAAAATTTTCAAAGTAATTTTAAAGGAATTTTCAAAATTTATAACTGGTTTTCAAAATTTTAAAAATTAAATTTTACAAAAATAAATCATTTTGTAAATTTTCTAATAATTCTTTAACCCATTTTTCAAGAGAAATTTCGAAACACTTGTCAAAGACAATTTTAAAGTGTGATTTTGCAAAACAACTTTTGAAAAGAGTTTTTAAAACTTTTTCAAAATATTTTCAAAGTAATTTTAAAATAGAATAATTTTTAAAATATTTTAAAATTGATTTTTAAAGTACTTTTTAAAATAATTTCCAAAAGGATAAAATACTTTTCAAAAGATTTTTTAAAATATTTTTGCAATACATTTTCTACCTAAAGTAAGTTTTTAAAGTATTTTTTAAAAACACTTGTAAAATATAAGACATTTAAAAAAATATAAGAGTATTTAACAAAACAAGTTTTGTAAAATATTTTTTACAAAGATTAAGCAAAGTAATTTTTTTAAGTTTGATTTTCAGTGCAACTTTTAAAAGTAACTGTTTCAAAACAAATTTTGAAAGAGAAAATTATATTTTCAATCCTGTAACTTATATCTTTTTCAATTTTAATCCTGTTATGAGTTAATTTACGTTCTTAGTCCTGTAACTTATACTATTTTCCAATTTCAGTCTTTTTTCCTCCAAAATTAAAATTTTTCAACGAAAAATGTCTAGTTTGTGGTTGGAATATAAAAAGCACATGGGTCATAAAAAATCAAAATCACCAAATTCAATTTACAACTCATCATTTTCCGTTGAAAAATTTCAATTTTAAAGAAAAAAAGACTGAAATTAGAAAATATTACAAGTTACAGGACTAAAAATATAAATTAACTCATAACAGGACTAAAATTGAAAAAAATGTAAGTTACAGAACTAAAAACGTAATTTTCTCATTTTGAAAAGAGTTTTTCAAATCAAGTAAGAAAATTAATTTTGGATATATTTTCAAAATATATTTTAGAACAAAGTGAAAATAATTTCGAAGTATCTATTCAAAATATTTTTCAAACAAATAAAAAAATTAAAGTAAGTTTCAAAGTATTTTTGAAATAAGACATTTTGAAAGTAGTTTTCAAATATCCTCCTCATGAACAGGTTATTACTATAAAAATAATATTCATCTAAAAATTATCCTTAAATATCTTATCATTAGTTACTAACTAACTATCAGAAAATAACAGTATTCACTTGGTTAGTCAAGTTAAGTAATAATGTTCAGTTAAAAATTTACTGAAAAATGACTACTTAACTTAATCAATGTACTATTATATTTTTCACCCAGATTTATGATGATGCACTGATATAAGCATCTGAAGTTTAGACAAAAAGCCTATGCATCTCACACCATTCTAAGTTTTTTGAATACACAATCAAGGTTGACTTAGCATGTTTGTGAGATGTTGGTTATCTAGATCTATATGATCATGCTTTCTAAGGATTTATCCTAGATTAAAGCTAAAATAAATTTTGAAATACTAGGGAAATGAGAATTTTTAGAAAACTTAAGTAATAAATTTTCATAGAATTTGTAAATCACTTGAAAATTGATTTGATAATAAGAGTCCTAGTCTATCATGTACATTCCCGGTCATCTTCGTAGGTTACTAAATTCAGAATCTGGTAGTGGTTTAGTGAAGATGTCAACTACATTTAACTTCAAGGCCCGCGATCATTGATCACTTTCATTGGAAAATCACTATAATTTTAGAAAAACTTTACAAATTACAAGTGTAGAACTTAAGTACAGTAATTTAAAATTATACCAACAATGTGGAATTCTGAAAGTAGAGCTTTCGGTCGTCAGAGTAGTGTTACGGCTTCTTCAGATAGTCTTTGGAGCTGCGCGCAAGAAAAAGATCACAAAGATGAGTTGTATTCAATGCACTACTCATGGTCTCCTTTTATGGGTGGTTGAAGGCGCCTTCAACCCCATTGAAGGCGCCTCCAATAGTGCAACTTATCCCCGCAGTGACGAAGATGATAACTTTCGCAATCTATAAAAGTTATCCCTTCGAAGGCGCCTTCAAGATCATGGAAGGAGCCTTCCATCCAGAATCCAAGGCGCCTTCAGACACATGGAAGACACCTCTATGCCTCTCCGCGCAAGCCTTCACCAAGCCACCTGAGGCCCCTCCAACATCCCCGATGACACCTTGAAAACTATTCATTCGAGCTTATCTTGTGCTTTCACTCCCTGTAAGATACGTTAGTCCAAAATACCAAACATACTCTATAAAACAAAGTTAAGACAATAAAATATGATTAACAAAACTACTTGACAGTTTTCAGACTGTCCGATTTTAACTTTTAGATTTTTTTGAAAATCCTAGGTCGAACTGACACCTACTGTTCCCTCTATGGGAAATGTGTCCTCACCAACTTCTCTCAGGAGAGTTTACCTTTTGCCAAACTGATCCTCTAGATTGACTGGACTTTTGCTCAATATCCGAGACGTCAGGACTTCATGCTGGACGTTCGATCTTTACCTAGTGGCCGTGACCCCAGGATTTTCACCTAGCATCCTCGATTTTAAGATTTTGCCCAACATTCTTGACCCGCCAAACCTTTGCCCAGTCCTCTAGACCAGGACTTTATTGTCTAACCACAACTAGGATTTTCCACTTGCCTAGTCACAATTAAGACTTTCCTTTGCCTAAGATCATATAGGACTTTCCTGAACGTTTAGTTCAACTTGTTAGACAACAAGACAACTTAATTTTGAACCCTTTTGCCATTATCAAAATACAGGTTCAATCATCTTGTATTCCTTGCACCAACAATATTTACCACTTATACTTTTATGATCTAGTTTATAGCTGACATAATCTGAGTCAGAGTAACATATTAGTTCAAAATTTGGTGTTCTAGGGTACTAAATTCACATATTTTTTATGTCTTTTAAATATCTAAAAATTCTTTTAACATTTAGTTTGTTATCTAACATACATACTAACTGTAAATAAGATATCAGGTCGACTTATAGTTAAGTATAAGAGGCTGTTTATGATACTCCTATAATATTTTAGATCTACTGGTTTTCCTTGTTAACAAGCATTATAAATTGTTGAGTCTAAGTTGGGTGTTTTAGTAGTCCTCTAACTAAGCTATTTAGTTTGGTGAGGTTTCTAAAGTAAGTGTGGGACAGTCTTCTGTGCCATAACCAGGTTTCCTCCTTTTGTATCAAGTGACACTTAAGTGAGGAGCTGGCTAGGTTACTTGTGTAAATATTATTATTCCTAAATCATTTTAATTTTATTATGGAGTCTTTCATATGTCTAAACATTCAATGGATGTAAACCTAATCTTATACTCTGAATCACATAATTGGCTAACACTGAGTAAGTTGAATTTGAAATTTTCAATAAGTAATACTTTATGAATAATGAAATTAAATTCTAGTTCAACGTTATCTATTCCAATTACCTTAAGTTTGTCATTGTTTCCAAAGCCAACTGTTCCTAGTCTTTTGAATGTCAATTTTATGAACATTGTTTGATCCTCGATTTTGTGTCGGGAGCAACCATTGCCATTTAGATTTCTACAAAGAATAGGAGTAAAAAGTTTAGCTTAAGTGCTACCTTAACTTTGTTTAAGTTATTTTATTTTGATTTTAATTTCAACTTAAGCTTAAATTTTAATTTGATTTAAATTTTTAAGTTAATTTAAAATTTAGGTTTAATTATAGTTTATTTTATTTTATTTTATTTTATTTTATTTTAATTAATCCTTATTCATCTCACCCGATCTATATTTTCAATCAAGAGAATCCTATAATTTTGTAAGATACGCTAAGTTGAATTTCAGGGTTTAGTTTAACTTGTGTTAGAGTCAAGTTTAGTTTTGGATCCAACAACCAAGTATTCTTTGGATAAATGTCTAGGTTGTGCTGAGTCACTTAGGCATCATTGGAGTAATCACGTGTGTCAAAATTTTTCAAATAGTCATGCCCACGGAACTTAGTATAAAACTTTGATCTAACTAGCTGTGATTAGTAAGGGGTAGCTTTAGTTAGTTCCACTAAGTCAAATATACCAAGTTGAAGTCATATCTTCTTAGACATGCATAGACAGAACTTTTCTAACCTACTATCATCCCAAACTTCTCTAGTATTATTTGTCAAGTTAAATTTTATCCCTAATTATTTTAGTCCTAATTACCCTTAATAGGTAAGGTTTATGCTTTTGAGATGCCAACTAATTTGGAGCCTCCCCCTGAATCATAGATTTTCCTTTTAAGTTTTTATTTAGGTTTATAGTTATAGTCAGCTTGATTATAGTTTTGTTTGTGGGGTTTTTAATTTTGATTGGATTTATGTTTTGATTTTATTAATTTTCTTGGTTGATTTAAATTATTTTAGGTTTTATTTTTAATAATATGAATTTTATCTTTAGGTACATAATATTGATTGTATCCTACATTATTGGTTAAATAAGTTTTAGGAACCCAAGCTTTAGTCAATTTTTTATTTTGAGTTAGGGCTAGAAATGATTTAAGGTTAGAGTTAGACTCATATCCGAGTCCAGATTTATTATGCACAGCTCTTTGGGATCTAAGTATCATGTTTAGATACTTGGTTCTCGAGGTAAACTTTTCCAATTGATCTTTTAGTTATTTAACTTGACTTTTTAAAATAGAGTTTTCTTCCTCAAGTCTTGTAACTTGAGTTGAATTTCTATCTTGAACTTGATTAGTTAAAGAGGTTAAGTTCAGTTGTTCCTTAAGAGTGTTATTTTCCTTAAGGAGGAGTTTAGTATGTTCCTCTGTTTTTGTTCAAGCAAGAAATTATCTTGAAAAACTTTGCAGTATAATTAAAATTTCCTCCATTTGGTTCATCTAAATCAGATGCAGATCTATTGCTCGACTCATATTCTGACTTGTCTTCTTGATCCGATTCACCTCTGATTGCCATCAATGCGAGGTAACTTGCTTGATTTGGTTTGTTGACTTTTGATCCATCTTAGGAAGACTTGTCACACGTCACTTGAAGTGCCTTCTTTTGCTTTGCCTTCTTTGTCTTGTCTTTGTTCAGGCATTAGTGTTTAAAGTGACCCTTCTTGTTGCAACTGTAGCACGTGACATTTGCCTTTGGGTTGTTAGATGTGGACTTGAATATCTTCTTCATGTCATGCCTGGAGAAGTTTCTCTTGCGTCTAGTGAACATTTTTCTTACCATGTTCACTAGCTGCTCTTCTTCGTCAGACTTCGAGTTGGACTCCGTCTCCAGCTTAGGATTGGCTCAAGTTCATGCTTTGGCTTCCTTTTAAGTATCTGCAAGAAAAGCTATCCCTTTCTCGACTTTTATGGCGTTAGTTTGTTTGTGCAGTTTCAATTCACAAAATAGCTTGTCTACTTTTAACTTTGAAAGGTTTTTTGAAACTTTATAGGCATCTATGATCAATGCCCACAGTGCAATTTGAGGAAATAAATTTAGAGCATACCTAATGATGTCGCAGTCCTCGAGTTGATGTTCGATCATATGTAGGTCATTGAGCATATCCTTGATCCTCGTATGTAGTTGGCTTATGATTTTTCCGTCTTGTATTTTGATATTAAATAAAGAATTTAATAGGAGGTCACATTTCATTACCCTTGAGTCAGTCGTTCCCTCATGTAGTTCAACCAGTTTGTTCCATAGCTCCTTTACATTGTTGAATGGTCTGATTCTGTTTAGCTCTTCCTTAGTTAACCTGCATTGGAGGGTATTAAGTGCCTTGTTTTTAGGCTGGGCCTTTTTCTTCATATTCGGGTTCCAATCCTCCGGGTCGATTGGTGTTTTGGTTGCTTCATCAGCCAGTGCCTGGTACTCACGTCGGATTGAGAACCACTACTCGATGTCAGTCTTCATGTAGATTTCTATTCTCTTCTTCTAATACGGAAAGTCAATTCCATTAAAGAGAGGAGGGCGAGTGGTACTGTACCTTTCGAGTTGGACCATTTGAATTATCTTGTAAAAACAAATAAAAAATATTCTAAGACTAGGTCTTGGATTAGCAAAGTTTGAAGTAAAAAAAAAAATATTGATAACTTAGTGGCGTTGCACCAACTTCGAGTAAAAACTGAATGAGAAAAATTATTTGAAGTGGTAAATTTTACCAGTTCAAATACAATATGAAAAAACTAAATTGAAAAAAAACTAGAACAATTCCCCCGCCTTAATTGTTGGTTACACCAATTTAGAGCTAACAGTGCTTTGATACCACTTTTTGGATTGTTACACACGTGAGAGGGGGTGAATCACGTGGTTTTAGAAAACTTTTTTTTTCTTTGAAATCAAAAGTATGCAGTGGAATTAAACACATAATAGAAAGCAAAAACATAAGTACGCAAACTCGGTTGGTTTTACTTAGTTTGAAGCCTTCAGTGACTCCTACTCCAAGACTCAGGTCTCGCGGACTTATCGATGGGTAATCCACGAAAGACCTTATCCGAAACTGCCGAAAGAGGAGATCAAGTACAATAAAAAGAATAGGAAAAGTATACCAAGCTACACTTTCGTTTATGTAAAACTTAAGTACAAAATGAAACTTCGTTACCCAACACTTGTAGCTTTAACGGATCAAGCTCAGTGTTAGATGGCTTCTCAACGGTAGTCAGGCATAGTAGTATTGTAGCAGAGTAGTAGCACGAAGTGTAAGTACCCTGTGATGATTTTGATGTGATCAACCAAGTTAAATTAGGTCCTGTGTATGTTTGATGCCTTGTGTCTAAGTGTGCAGGAACTTAGGAGCACAAGAAGTCGAGCGAAAGACACAACTAGTGAGAAGGATGACATGAGAGAAAGTAGACGGGCTCGGTGCATCCAAGAGATGAGGTGCTATGGAAGAGTATGTCGACAGATGAGAAGGAAGCGCGTGGTGTTTCCGAAGGATAAGAAGCAAGAGCGGAAGAT
The DNA here is from genome assembly GCF_018446385.1 of Zingiber officinale. Lineage (NCBI taxonomy): Eukaryota > Viridiplantae > Streptophyta > Magnoliopsida > Zingiberales > Zingiberaceae > Zingiber > Zingiber officinale. Next base: position 91,267,947 of record NC_056002.1, on the reverse strand, counting down.
TTCTCAAGGAGAATGCCGAAAGATGGGTTCGGGTGAATCCAATTCCAGATGGCCGAAATCATCCAAGTGAATGAAGCCAGGACAGAGGAGAAACTAGATAGTCAACTTGGTGTTGACTGTGTGGGTGTCTGCACCAAGTCTAGGCACCCGGACCGTCCGAGCGCCCGGACCCCCGGGCACCCCCAGGGGCACCTCCTCGACGCGATGCTAAGCGAGGGCACGTCAACCACGTTCAGGCGCCTAGACTAGCCTGGGCGCCCAGACCAGAATAAGTTTATCCTTTGCGAACCATTGTCGGTGTTGATAAAGTTTTATACACGTCCAAGCATTCAGACCTGATCCAGATGCCTAGAGCTGCCATGTTAATAAACAGTTAGATTTGACCAGAAGACTATAAATAGAGTTCTGCTCTTGATAGTTTAGAACAACACTTGTAAACGAGTTCTGTACTTCAGTTTCTAGTTCTATTCTTTATTTTTCTGAGCTTTCAACATTGTAAGAGGCTACTCCACCTTTGGAAAGAGATTTTAGTGAGCTATATTTATCTTGGATTAACAATCTTCTGATTACAAACCAAGTAAATAGTCTTACCTTTTTCTTTACTTTTATGCATTTAACTTTCTGTTTCTTAACAAATGTTTGCCTAACTTAGTCCAAAGATCGAGAAAGGGTATTCTTTTAATTTTAAGCAATTCACCCCCTCTTGTTGGCCTCCCGGGGACCTACAATTGGTATCAGAGCAGGGATGATTTAAAAGGACTAACCACCGATCGAAGCAAAGAAATCAATGGCCGGACCAAGCCTCAACCCACCAAAGGTTGAGGGAGAGTCCGCACACTAGAAACGCTGAATGGATGTATTCCTATGAACTGATTTCAAAATTCTTTTAGTAATAAAGTATGATTTTGTAGTTCCTAAGAATCAACAAGGAGAAGAGAAAAAAGAAAATCAATGGACAAAGAATGAACAAAGTGATTTTGTAGCAAACAGCAGAGCAGAATACCACTTGCTAAGTGTATTATTGTCTCAAGAAGTCAATCGTATCAGAAGTTACTCCTTAGCCAAAGAACTCTAGGAAAAATTCCTAGATTTCCATGAAGACACATTCGAAGCAAAGCTCGCATGATGAGATAATCTTCAGAACCAACTAACAAATATCCGTATGGAAAAAGGTGAGAAGGTAGCCCAACTACACGCGAAGATCATGGAGCTAATCACCAGACTGGTCAACCTCAGTAAAATGGTAACCAATCGGGACTTGGTATGCTACGCGCTCAATGCCTTTCCTAGGACCCCAGAATGGATTTCGATCATAGACATCTACTACATCTCTAAGGACTTGGAGGTAAGTACTTTAGAAGAACTTTTTTCGACTTTAGAATTACATAAATCCAAATGTGTAGGGACAAGTAAAGAGTCAAGCCAAAACCTGACACTAAGAGCCACCAAGAAGGATGAACCTGAGTTAGACTCAGATATTGATGCAGACCAAGAAGCTTATATGGTAAGAAAATTTAAAAAGTATGTTAAATCTAACAAATTTAAATAAATGTATACCAGAAAAAAACCAAAAAACAAGAGAAATGTCTGATACTACCATTACCAAAAAGGACATATAAAGAAAGATTATCCAGAGCTCAAGAAGGTGAAAGACAAAGGGGTAAAGAGAATCAAGCACAAAAATCTCAAGGGCACTTGGGATGAGAGTTCGTCATCCGAGTCTGAAATAGAAGCATATGCTTGGCTAGCAGTGATGGCTAGTCATGAAGAATCAAATAACTCAGAAGCTAGCATTGATGAAGGGGGAGCCACATTAGATGAATACAACAATGTAGGGGGGAAATCTAGCTTCATATCTGATATGGTAAGTGAGGTATATCTCTTACCTCCTGATCAATTGTATTTTGGTATAAAATTCATACCTAAGTCAATGTGTAAATTGAAAATAAAAATTAAAAAGGAATAATTTAGAAATAAAAATAATCTTTGCAAAATCATATTTAATAGAAGATTTTGCTAAATTGAAAATTGAAAATGTTAAGTTGAAAGAACAAATAGAAATTTTTTAAAAAACTTATAAGTTCAAATTTTGCTACTTCAAATTTTAGAAATTATCAAGAATTAAATTGATGTTATAGATTCCACAAGGGTCAAATCAGAAAAGAAACAAAGAAGTACATTTCAACAAAATTTCTAATTAATCCAGTAGGTATATATTCTTACTCTGGATTAGTAATCTTCTGATTGCAAATCAAGTAAATATTCTTGCCTCTTTCTTTACTTTTATGCATTTACTTTCTATTGCTTAACAAGTGTTTGCTTAACTTAGTCCAAAGATCAAGAAAGGTTTTTTTTAAATTTCAGGCAATTCACCTCCTTTTATCGGCCGCTTGGGGACCTACACGAAGTCAGAGCAGTTGGAATGTCGAATGATTGCGTAGAAGCTTGTAGAAGAGTTGTACTTGAGTTGTGTTAAAGCTTTGGTCAAGTAACACTTTTAAAGAGGGTTGAAGGTGTAGGGGATCGGACGGCCGGCTTGAAGGGGGGTTGGATAGACGGCACCCCCAAATCCTTGCTTCCTACACTATTATTAGCTTGCGCAGTGGAAATACAAACAAAACAAACAAGCTAAACTAAAACGAAGACAAGAAATGAAATGCAAACCAATACACGTCCGTTTAACGTGGTTCGGAGATTAGGGCTCCTACTCCACGGCTGTCCGTAAGGTGGACGATCCCGATCCTTCGGTGGATTACTCCCCGGAAAACTTCCGGCTAGCTCAAACCTCCTTGTGGGTGGAGAAACCTCACCACAACCCTCACAAGAGCTCCTTTGACGCTAGGGCACTGGTAGACTACTAATAGAGATTAACCACCTCTATTTCGTCAACTCAAACCAAGCTCCCAAGCTTTGGTTATATAGGCCACGGGTTGGAAAACCCCGCCTACCAGTCGACTGCCAAAACATGCTGCAGTCGACTGATCCACACTGACCGAATCCACAGATCCATTCTATTCGCACCCAGTCGACTGCGCGGTCGACTGCACCAGTCGACTGCCAAAACATGCAGTCGACTGTTACAGTAAAACCCTAAAAACTAGGATTTTACTCCGAGTACAATTTCTCGTGCACTCGTACCCTCACCCTTATGACTCACTTGATGCTTCCTTTGCAACTTTGACCTTTTACCTTCAAGCCTACTTCCTTTGGCTCTCGTCCCTCGGATGCATTCACCAATGCCATCCTTCGCGTATGCCTCGAAGTTGCTTCCCTCGGCCCTTGTCCTCGCTGCCTTGTCCATGGTCCCTCAGATGCTCCATCCTTCACCAGACCCGAAGCCGTCAACCTGAGTCACATGTGTATCCTGCAAACCTGCACAACTCAAATACACATATCAAATACAAGGGTGAACTTAACTTAAACCCTTTGCCCAAACACCAAAACACATGGTCGCACGGACCATTGGGATTGCTCCAACAATCTCCCCCTTTTTGGTATTTGGCAATACGTTTAAGTTAGGGAAAACAAATAGCAAATAAACATGCTCATACAATGGACTTACGATGCCAAGGCTACACACTTGGACTTACTCCGCCGAATGGTCTTACGATGCCAAGGCTACACACTTGGACTTACAACGCCGAATGGACTTACGTTGCCAAGGTTACACACTTGGCAACCGCCGAATGGTCTTACGATGCCAAGGCTACACACTTGGACTTACAACGCCGAATGGACTTACGTTGCCAAGGCTACACACTTGGCAACCGCCGTAACAATGCATCATGCATTGGAACCTATCCCAAGGCTCCCCCTACACCTACGCTCCCCATGAGCTAGGATTTTTACAACGGGCTTTTTAAGAACCTATCCCAAGGCTCCCCCTACGCAAAGGCACGTTCAGGTTTTCCCAACTAAACCTTACTTCTCCCCCTTTGCCTAACATCCAAAAAGTCCTCCAACAATATCCCAATTGTTGAAAACTTGTCATTCCAATTGACCCTAAACTCGTGTGTTTATCCCCCATGGATTTCATACACTTGTATGAGTTTACTTGGTCAAAATCCAGTGCTGAAAACAATTTCAGACTGGTATCAGTCGACTGCAAGAAGTGCCAGTCGACTGGTCGCTACTGGTTGAGCGAACAGAATGCTTCTGTTTCCAGCCAGTCGACTGCAACTTTTAGCAGTCGACTGGCACAGTTTTTCAGCCTTTTTCAGCATTTCTGACCCAATTTCAGAAATACACCAATAATTCCACAGACCTCCAAAAATCCCCAAATTTTGTGGAGAGGTCTGTTTTAGCCATGTCTACTTGGGAAAAATACATTCAAAAATGTATCTATCACCAATCCCAAGATTGACACAAAACTCAAAACTAGCTAAAAAGTTCAATTGAACCTTGACCTAAAGTCCTAGTTTTAGCTTCCTCTTGATGTATTTGTCCATATTAACCCACAATGCATCCCTAGCATTGGTTTATATGGCATTTATACATCCAAAACCAATTTTCATGCTATATGACCCCAATTGTCATATTTCTTGCATGAAACATAAACTAATTGTGTCAAAGCCCTAGGTTTGAGACTCAAGTCCGTCTCCAAACCACTTGGCACATTCCATGGCTTGTCTAGACTCCCAAGTAAAACCCCCTTGAGATCCATTGGCCATGGGTCCCAAATTGACTCTTTGAGCTCCCCCTAGAGCTCTTAGCCTTAGCCACCTCCCTAGGTGACTCTTCCACAATGGCTATGCCACATCGATCCACCTCCGGTGACACTTGGCCTACAAATGTAACTTTCTTAACCTTGGACACCTTGTCCTTGGTTAATTTCTTCTTACCATTAAATGACTTTTCCTTGCCATTTATTGACTTCTCCTTGCTATAGTTATATGCAACCCTAGCATAAGACTTTCCCTTAGCTTTGGAGGACTCTCTCTTGCCATGATCATGTGCCACCCTAGCACATGATCTCTCATTAGCCTTAGAGGAACTAGATTGGTATCCCAAACCCGATCTATCATTATTGGGTCTTTGACTACCCAACACCATATTTAATCCTTTAGATCCAATAGTGAATCTCTTAAGGAATTTCTCCAAATTATCAAGCTTTAACTTCAAAGCTTGATTCTCCCTCTCTAGGTTCCTAACCCTAGAGTCAACATGTCCACCATGGACATTCCTAGACCTACCCTTTCTAGGCATGTGTCTCCCCTTTTTGGGATTAATGCCTTGGGTCTCCTTAGGTCTATCATTTCTAAATTTATCATGCATAGATTTCCTAGGGTTATGATCCACATTTACCCTATTCCTATCATGATATTTAAATCCAAAATTTTGCATGGGCATACAATGATAATCACAATCATTTCTCCTAGCATGCATGGGAACATGAAAATTTGAATTGCATTTCAAATTAGGGTATACCTCCCTTACCCTTGAAGCTCCCCCTTGACTTGAGCTCCTCTTCTTCTTCTCCCACTTCTTTAGATGCTCCAACTTCTTGAACTCTCCCTTCCTTGAGCATCTTGTGTGGTAGTGTCCAAGTTCTCCACACGTGAAGCATCTAATGTGCTTCTTCTCCTTCTTCTTCCTACAACTCAAATTAGATTCTAAAGGAATTGAATTGAGTTTAGGAGATACCTTCTTCTTACTCATTGGACACCTACTCTTGTAGTGTCCCTTCTCATTACATCCGAAGCAAATTATGTTGTTCTTTGACTTCACTTCGATGGAGGTGCTTGCTATGTTTACTTCCAAGACTTCATCTTCTTCACTTGTCTTGGAATCTTCTTCAATTCTTGAGGATGTAGATGATACCTCATTTTCCTTCTCCTCCTCGGATATTGAGCGTGACTCAACTTCCGTTTGCTCCACCTCCTCTTCTTGAGCTACTAAACCCAACTCCTTGGGCTCCACATCCGATTGGTCCTTCTTCTCCTCTTGGACCACTTCATCACTTTCTTCGGATTTTTCTTCTTCTTCTTGTGTAGGCAAAAATTCCTCCCATGGAAATTTCTTCACTTTACTCTACAATTCATGGGCGTTCTCATATTTACCTACACCACTTATCACATTAGGAGGCAATAAATCAATTAAAATTGCTATTACCTTTGAGTTTGCCTCCGATCGTGAGGTTTGCTCCTCCGTCCAATGTCGTGTTCGGAGCTTCTTCCCTTTCTTGTCTTTAGGGACTTCAAATGGCTCTTCCACCACCATCATTGTGTCCCAATCCGTCTCGAAGAAGTTCTTCATCTTCACCATCCAAAAGGTGATATCCCATAAGCTTCCTCCTTCGAACTTTGGCGGATCTAACAAGCCGGTCATCTTTGCTTCCTCGGCGGTTAGTCCGACGGAGAGCGGCCTTGCTCTGATACCACTTGTAGGGGATCGGAAGGCCGGCTTGAAGGGGGGTTGGATAGATGGCACCCCCAAATCCTTGCTTCCTACACTATTATTAGCTTGCGCAACGGAAATACAAACAAAACAAACAAGCTAAACTAAAACGAAGACAAGAAATGAAATGCAAACCAATACACGTCCGTTTAACATGGTTCGGAGATTAGGGCTCCTACTCCACGGCTGTCCGTAAGGTGGACGATCCCGATCCTTCGGTGGATTACTCCCCGGAAAACTTCCGGCTAGCTCAAACCTCCTTGTGGGTGGAGAAACCTCACCACAACCCTCACAAGAGCTCCTTTGACGCTAGGGCACTGGTAGACTACTAATAGAGATTAACCACCTCTATTTCGTCAACTCAAACCAAGCTCCCAAGCTTTGGTTATATAGGCCACGGGTTGGAAAACCCGCCTACCAGTTGATAACATACAAGTCGAATGATCCTCGATGGAAATTCGACCGTTACATCCCAACGACTCGATTCCAGTCGACTGCCAGTCGACTACTAAAACATGCAATCGACTGCTACAGTACTGCTACAGTAGCGCTACAGTAAAACCCTAAAAACTAGGATTCTACTCCGAGTACAATCTCTCGTGCACTCGTACCCTCACCCTTATGACTCACTTGATGCTTCCTTTGCAGCTTTGACCTTTTACCTTCAAGCCTACTTCCTTTGACTCTCGTCCCTCGGATGCATTCAAGCCCGCGGCTCGTCCCCAATGCCATCCTTCGCGTATGCCTCGAAGTTGCTTCCCTCGGCCCTTGTCCTCGCTGCCTTGTCCATGGTCCCTCAGATGCTCCATCCTTCACCAGACCCGAAGCCGTCAACCTGAGTCACATGTGTATCATGCAAACCTGCACAACTCAAATACACATATCAAATACAAGGGTGAACCTAACTTAAACCCTTTGCCCAAACACCAAAACACATGGTCGCACGGACCATTGGGATTGCTCCAACAGAAGGTGCTTTTCCAAAGCACTGAAGGCGCCTTCCATAGGCAAACTTTTATCCCAAACAGCTCATTTCCTATAGTTGATAAGGTCTAATTTTATCCGACTAAAGGCACCTTTCAAGCTCCCGAAGGTGCCTTCCATTGCCCAACTCAAGGCGCCTTCTATCGCATGGAAGGTGCATCGGGTACTATTCACCTGAGATAATTTGTACTCCTTTCGCTCTGTAAAAAGTGTTAGTCTAGCAAAATAAAGTATAACTTGTAAAACAAAGTTAGCACAATAAAAATAGTATTAATTAGATCATGTCATCTAGACACATATTTAGTTATGGTCTCAATTTAGGTTTTTCAAAATGGGCCTAAATTGGACCAACGCCTATGTCCTCACTGAGTCACTCTCCTCTAGTGACTTACCTCCACTTACCAAATATCAAGTTACTTTCTCAACGTCCAATTTGACCCACCAGGTCTTCTTAGCAAAATCACACATCTGGACTTCGCCAATAGAGAATCGAACATCTTTTCCTACCAGAATCGCACATCCGGACTTCAACCCATTGGGAATCAAACATCCCGACCTCCTACTAGAATCCCATATATGGACTTCGCCAATTAGGAATCGCACATCCCGACTAGACTTCTTGTCTAATGTCTGATCCTCTTGACCCGTCAAGTTAGTCAACCTGCGCATTCGATAACAGGGTTAGATCAACAACACATCTAATTTTAATTCACTTATCATTTATCAAAACTCATATTTGATCATTGGTTCCAATTGCGCCAATAATTAGTTCTTCGGCATCATCCATCTTCACATTCTGGTTCAGGTCTTAACTCAATATTCCCACAAATGACACCAATTTGATCCTTCCAATGAACGTCGATGAGTGAATTATCGGTGAGTTGGCTCTGTTGCTAACTTAATTGTAAATCGTTGAGTAACAAAGAGGATGATGATGTGGTTAGGAGCCTAGATGAACATAAACAAGAAGAAGAGGATTAGAATAATATGTTGGTGCAATTTGCACTAATGATCTAACTCAGATTTTAATGAATAACAAGTGGATTAAAGTTAGAGTGTTTGTAGTCTAATTACTTTATCAAGTGTGTAGGAGCTGAGACATTGACTAGATCCTGGTCTTGAAGAGACAAGATCTAATTACTACTCCTATTTTACTGTATTATGCTAACTTTATTTTATAGAATAAACATATTTTTGTTGTCCAGGACTAACTCTTTTTTGCAGGGAAGAGTGTTTGGATGCTCGAAAGGGATCCGGACGCTCATACCAACCTCGCCAGGGTGGCCTTCCAAGCACCTAGGCGGTTCAGGCACTTGGAGTTGGTCCAGGTGTCTGGACCAGAAATTTCATCCTAAAGCTAAGTTGGAGTGCGACGACTAGTCGAACCCACATCAATGGTCCAAGCATCCTGAGGGGGTCCGAGCGCCCAGAGGTGGATAAACTTGACAGATCAAGTTTCAACAAGAGATCGTCATGTCAACAACGGTCCAGGTACCCGGAATGTGCTTATATAAAGGCCTTTGACCGACAGCTTCAGAAGGACAACTACTACAACTTTCATTCCTGTGCGCTACTTTAAAAAAGCTCTTACAACACTGTAACACTCCACCGACAATCGGACATCAAGCTTTACTTAGTTTTCTTTGTTGTCGATAACTTTTCATTATAGTTCTTTTGAACTATTAGTGATTATCCAACGAAAGTATTCGACGAGTGCAGACCTTGGAGTAGGAGTCGTCGAAGGCTTCAAACCAAGTAAAAAAATTACTTGTGTTAATGTGTGTTTTTATTTTCTTTATTCCGTTGTGTAACTTGTTTTAAATTATTATTTTCGACGAACGCTATTCAAACCCCCCTAGTGTCTCTATGATCCGACATAATGGTTAGGGGTTCCTTGACGTAGCCACTCTGACGCTCAAATTAGAGGATGAAGAAAATGAGTATTAGGGTTTCGATGTACTTAGGTGTGCATATATACCTAGATACAAAAAAGGATTACCTTTTATAAGGAGCCAGAGACTGTTTCCTTCTATTCCTTTTTCCACGTTGCTATTATTTAATTTCTTAAATAATACTTCTCGCCATTGTTTTTTTTTTGAAATAATCTGAAATTTACGTGATGATTATTCTTTTCCCGAAATAATCCAAGATTCACATATGAATTTTTTTTTTTTTTGAAATAGTTCTACGTTCTATGCCACCAAGAGGTCGGGAAGCAAAGGGGCAGTGACCCAAGAGTCGAGAGTGGAGATGCTAAGGAACCGAGAGACCCGAGAATTAAGAGTCTAAGAAAACGAAGATCCGAATAGCCCGAAAGTTAGGGTCGGGAGGCCCTAAACTTTCTTTGTTAGAACTACCTCAATATTTTTTTTTTCAATATTCTCTTATTTATATGACATTTATTGATCATGCTCCGGATCAATTAATATTTTTATACTTTTTGATTCGTTAGTGTTCAACGATTAGTCAATTGAAATCTCATTGTCACCGTCCTTCTAGATCTACAAATTTATCATAAAAAATTTGTATCATGGGAAATAAAAAGGTCATTATTGTGAGCATGCATTTAGTTTAGAGTTTGTAATATTTGGGAAAAAATATTTATACAAAGTAGAGTTGTTATGTCTTTCAATAATATCGCATCACTCGATGTATTTTATATGGACGCACAATATAAATTATGATTTATATTAGACGGAAATTAGTAATAGACAACTCAAAGCTCAATTAATCTTGAGATTCTGAGTTATATAGTTTATACTATATAACTATTTTTAATGACAACTTGAAGTTCATAAAATATTTGTACAATTTTTTTTTAAATGAGATAAACAAGAAAAGTTATTTCACAATAATTGCGTTTGCAACATTAGAAACGTAGATCTCAGGAATTACAATTTTACCTTCCCACACACGCTACCATTAATGCATAACATTATTTATAATTTTATATTAAGAATGTATATCCCATAACGGTAATTTTTGTTGGTAAAAATTTGATCAGTTAGAATTTTTTATCCTCTTATTAGAATATATGCGTGTACATGCATATAATTAATATACACAGATGATATTACTAAAATACCCATGTGTACACTTGCATGTATTGATTCTAGCTGGCCATATTCTGGCCATTTAGTATTACCCATCCCATAAAATCTATGTCGCCGAGCAATCATCGATACTTTATCGTCTAAATGTCACGTATAAATAGGGTGTCAAAAATAAATCGCTATACGAATGGATCTGAAAAATATTAAATTTAGATTAGAAGTTTTTAGATTTAGGCCGGATTTGAATTGAAGGATTTTTAGGTTGAAGATTTTTAAATCGGATTCAGATTAATCCGGGTTTACTCGGGTTGACATAAATTTAGGTTTAAGTAGGTTTTTAGGGTTAAATCAAACTTTAATTTAAAAATTAAGATACTCAATATCAATCTTACTTTGATAATAATGAAATATTGAGATAAAAATAAAAAATATATAAAAAAATAATAAAAAAAAGTCATTTTAATTGGGTCATTAGGGTCGGATTCGAGTTGGTCGGATTCAAATTCGGATTTAGGGGTTTCATAATTGAGTTCGGGTTAAAAATTTTTATAAATTTTATTTTCAACTCATTCGATCCATTCAAATTGATAACCCTACATAAAAATAGTTCTTAGATTATATTTGTAGCTTGGCCTCTAGGGTTGGCTCAGTTGGTAAGTGTATAAAATAATGATTGTAATAGTTGGGAGGTCGAAACTCGACAGGGGATTTCATCATCTCTATGGACCTCACTCATGCACTTGTTAATTTCAGTTTCTGTTGAACTCTCTCCTAATGGTGTTGGACGATCATGAGTCAGTCACTAGTATGGTGGTACCACATTTAGATTATGCTCGTAGGGAGTTGATATGCTTTTGACTCATCGTTCGTCTCGCTTGTCCGTGACTTAGTGATCGAGACATGTGAAAGTGATCCGGATGTTCTAAAGTGAATGCATTCGAAATGCCCATAACACTTCCAAACGCCCCGGCTATCCAATCATAGATGAACTAGACAGACTACTCAATCACGAATGAGCGGGACGGACAGCGAATCAGAGAGTATATCACTCCCTTGAATTTGTATATTATGGTATATATTAAATATATAACATACATAATAATAATTATTAACTAACTTTCTACTTAAATAGTACAATAATATCCTTTCATTTAAAAGTAGTTGTGATATAAGAGTATTTATTTTTTAAATTAATACAATTAAACATATAAAAATCCAAACTGTAACTGCAAACTAGATATATTTAAAAAAAAACCAAAGTACAAACCCTTATTTCGTTGAATTGGATTCGGTTCGATTGAGTTTGGACCAGATGGACCATTCACATATCTACAGGTTCGCAGTGGGCCGCGTGTTAGGAAACCGGTTGCGTCGCTTAACCTTTTCGCACTTTGGGCAGTGGAGTCGGTGCTGGCACCGTTACGTGTCCTTCGACGAACAGACTGTAAACCGGGGGCACACGATTCTTGCAGACTTGCACGGTAACGATCGTTGCAACTTGCAGGTCCTTAAATCCGTCTCTTCTTACAGCGAAGCATCAGATTCGTTCCTCGCCTCCTCACCGTCTACTTCCTCGTCCAAAAATGGCGGAGAACGGAACCAGCGTGGAGGAGAGCGAGGGGAACGGGGAAAGCGACAGATTGGCGGACTCCCCCCAGGGTAATCGTCGCGGTTTTTGCTTCCTATTTTTGTGGTTTGGATACTGGTCCTCTGGCTTCGTATTGGCGGCTGGAATTTTTTTGTGAGCAGTGTTTTGGAGATCTAGTGGATTGGTCGTGTGTGGCGATTCTATTGATAGGTTTTCGTGTGAAAGGGAACTTTTAATTTGGCATTGATGATGGGGCAAATGACCGAGTGGATTCTGAAGAATCGTTGTTTGCTGGATGGTTATTGCATTAATCATCGGGCAAGTAACTGAGTGGATTTGGTCCCATAAGGATGCATGTAATTCTTCTTAGCGTCGGGCTCTCGTGAAGCCTGTCAGTTCAAACTTTTTTTTTTTTAAAATACTGATTCCGCTGGTTTTACGTTGTGATACTGTTGCTCGATGTTGCACCAACTATTTTTTTCAAGGTCTACTGCTAGTTCATTGATCTATCAAATATTGTTGATAGGGAAAACCATTGGGAGTAGAAGTTATTAAGCAGACGATAGAGAAATAGTTAATCAATGAATCAATAACCCCTTTTGTCATCATGTCTCTTTACTATGTTCAAAGTGATTAACTTATCAAGCAGGCGATAGCGGACTAGTTATTAAATGAACCCTTTTGTGTCATGTCTCTTTACAAGGTTGTTATTCCCTTCTTACCAAGCAGGCGATAGTGATTTATTGTTAGTGTTGATGCTGCAGTGTTGTTTCCTTTCTTATCAATACAGTCAAGCAGTTACTCCAGTAGGCATGCTGATTAAAACATGAAAAAATCTTCATGGCTACTATACTTAATGGGTGTATTAACGCTCCTCAATACTTTGGCTTTTGGTTGTTGGCATGTTGTTTATTTCTTATTTATTTGCAACTATTCTCCATTTTTAAGGATGCTGACTAGTTGATGTAGATACACACTGTACTTGTTATACAATTTTGTACTAATTGACCTGTGGAGTGTGGACCCACTAAATGAGCGCTGTTATATGATCAAATAACAGAAAATTTAAGCGCTAATAATAAATCATACATGCTATATGAAGATTATTGAAGGGAGCCTTGGCTCAACGGTAAAGTTATTGCTTTGTGACTAAAAGGTCACGAGTTCGAATTCTATAAACAACCTGCAAAAAGCAGGGTAAGGCTACGCACAATGGATTCTTCCCCGGGACCCCGCATAGCAGGAGCTTCGTGCACCAGGCTGCCCTATATGAAGATTATTAGTGCCAGTGTCGTACTTAGATTGTGAAATGTTACACCACTACACATTTCCTGCTATCTTATATGGTAACTGGGCTTCTAGAAGTTTAGGAGGACATTTGTATGCACAGAGGAAATGAAGATGGAAATATATATATATATATATATAGAGAGAGAGAGAGAGAGAGAATTGGATAATGAATGGGCTCAGATAATGAATTGGATAATGCTGGTTGTGGTCAGATAACAGATGCAGAATTACTATTATAATTATAGACATCCACAAATGGGAAGTGCAAATATCTGAATTTTGTTTTAAATCAAATATTTGATGTATTACAATGATATACACCAGTATTTTCTATTTGTTGTTTCAGTCGATAGAGGACTTCCTAGGGCAAATACTATGCCGGGTGGAATAACAGAATGTGCTGAAAAATCAGAAGCTCCTTTACAAAAAGAGAACCTAGAAAGGTCAAGAACTGAGAAACGTAGACAGAATCCCCATGAAGACCCAACGGCTAAATTGTTCAGTGATAAGGTTCCTGATAAAGAAAAGGTTTGGTTTTTCTTTCACTCTTCTTGTGAATGTATCTTTGTCATAGCATTTGGTTGATGTGAGACTGTGACTGTTGTTTTTGTAATGCTGCAAGCCTACAACACCATTTAGTGCTGTCTTGATTATATATATTTCTCTTGACTTAGTAACCAAGAGTCAGGACTTATTGTTTGCTATCTTTGCATTTTTCAGCTTGATCAATCAGAACACAATTTTCTAGGGATGAGAGATGTAAAACGTTAAAGCAAATATCAGATATGAACTATGTTATTAATGTTTGATTGTAGATTGTCCATCTTCAACTTTTTTGAACTATGTTTAGCTTCTAATCATTTAGCTTTTGGAATAACTTTAGATGTCATAAAAAGGGGAAATTAAAAACTTGCCACATATTTATCATCATCATTTGGATTTTGTCAATTTTTTCTTAAATTCTTAATAACTGTTCTTTTGTCTAGGTATACTTGTGTTTTTCTTCTCCCATTTTTCCTTTTCTTAAAGGTTGCTTCATGTTGCCTTTCCAAGGCAATTTGTTTTTTTATAAATTTATTTTCATCTATTATCTTGCTTGGTACAGATCAGGGTACTAAATCGAATAGCTACAGTCAAAGATGATGGAACTGTTGTTGTTGAGGTTCCTAGCAATCTTGAAACTGCACACTCAGAATTGGGGTCAGAGAATCGAAATGGTGAAGCGCCTGATGATGAGCCATTTGATTTGATAGATACCCAATACCGACCTCCTATGCAGATAGTCATCCTTATTGTTGGTACACGAGGTGATGTACAACCATTTGTCGCTATTGGAAAATGCTTGCAGGTTAGCTATCTCAATATTTAGTCTCAAGATTCATTTTCGTCAGCAAGGCGGCTCAATTCAACCCAATCCACTATATGATTGAATTTGAACTTTTAGAAGCACTCAATAGTAATACTTAGGTTTATTTGTTTTTAACACTAGTGTGTTTCACATGCACAATTAACTCCAGTACTCCTGTTGCCCAACACCCACATAATCACCTCAAATTTCGCTCCTGGAGTTTCCACTAGGATCTCAGACTGTTAGATGAATCAAACCATTGACCATTTCAATATTTTTCTATGCTTCTTTGCCAAGGTTCCAAGACACTTTTTCTGACAGTGTTTTATTACCTGTCACTTAACATCCTTTCTATTTCTTTTCATGAAAGTTTCTTCCTTGGCAATTTTGTGAACTTCAATGGAAACTTGTCATTTCAGAGCACGATGAAAAGTAACATGACGGCTTTGGGAATCCTTTTAAGATTTCTTTCTCAGCAATGCTGTTTGTGCCTCCACAATCAACAGAAAGTCATTTAACACTATGGTGTCGAGCATTGTTTCTGATGTATGCAGTACAGCAAACATATTTATATGCTAATGGCACATACTGTGTTTTTAGCACAAAGCCACGTGTGTACCAGATCATTTTAGCTTTTATTAGGTTTCATCTATTCAAAGCTCTTATTTCCATTTGTGATAGCAATTAGAGAAGTGTTGGACCCAAAAAGAAAACCAAGGGAGGCTAAATAAATAAGTCAAAAGAGGATAGTATGGAGTAGGTCACACATTTATCAAGTCAGTAGTTGGAAACATCTTTACCAACTAGGTAGTGGACTGCCATTCAAAAGAATTATGGTGCCATTGGCCAAAAGGAAAGAAGGATGTCTATATTAAAAATCTAAAACTAAATTTATGTAGAATATGAGCTCTTATCGAGTGTTGCTGCCAAAGTTATTTAATTTGTAGTTCCAACAAAGAAAGATATTACAGTAAATAACCAAAATATTGTCACATAGTGCCATCTAAAACTTTTTTTTGTTTCAAAATTTTTAAATAAAAAATGGACACACTTATGTTCAAAGAAGCGGGATTCATTGATCCTGAAGCTCTTTCTGTTAGGTCAATAGGTTGAGTACACTTATCTATCTTTCCCCTCTCTTTTTAGCTCACTGCAGTGCTGCTATTGTTTCTTCTTCTTCTCATATTCTTTCCTTTTCTTCAGCAATGTCAGATTGGTTGCTAACATGTTTTTCTTGTATTCTAACAAGATGGCCAAATACATCCTAACTACAAAGTTCCATGAGTTAATAAATGACAAAGAAGTGTCTGGGGCTGAGCTAGTTTATTCAATGTAACAGTTTGCCGATGTATTTTGGTAAACCTTTGATCTCGAAAGGTTCTAATGCATGCTGGTAATAGAAAGTTATTTTACTACTTCATGCATTACTGCAATCCTCATTTGAATAGCTTTTGCAGTAGCCACATATAAATTATACCCCACGGGACAGCAATCAGTGTCTATACTTCAAATAAAGAATATTCAAGGACTAAGTTTTCAGCCCTTCATTTATAGAATTGTTGGTGGAGGTGATTTGTTTACACGATCGGGCCATTTCTGAAGTCAGAAAAATGTGTGGTCCGTGTTTCAATTATAATTTGGAAAAATGGAGGAAATCAATTTTTTTTTTCATTCCAGTTAGATTATATTAGAATAAATTTATCAGAAACTATTTTTCTCTCTGTGAAAAGATTTCCATTTTTTTTGTTAGATTCAGTGTCAGGTTCATTAGCTCATTATTTAATTTTTCAAGGAGAAGTTATAACATATAATATTTTAGTATCTGATCTCTTGTTTACATCAGCATCACTCCAATGGATTAAACTCATTTCAGGATTATGGACATCGTGTTAGACTAGCAACTCATGCAAATTTCAAGGAGTTTGTATTGACTGCTGGCCTGGAATTTTATCCTCTAGGTGGAGACCCTAAGATTCTTGCTGAATGTATGAACACGAACTGTTGCTGTTATCGACATTGATTGTGCATGTATTCCAATAGTTTCTCATCTTTTCTTTGTTTATGGATTGCCAACTTTCCAGATATGGTGAAGAATAAAGGTTTCTTACCTTCTGCACCTTCGGAAATATCTATCCAACGTAAACAGATTCGGGAAATTATCTTTTCTTTGCTCCCAGCATGCAAGGATCCTGATGTTGACACTGGTATCCCTTTCAAAGCAGATGCTATAATTGCAAATCCACCTGCTTATGGTTAGATTTCATCTGAATCTCAATGCAATCAGCTGAAAGTAACTTTTCTGTTTTTCTTCTCTCGGCCATTGATATCTTGCACCAAGTTTACTTATTAATTTTTAGTAATGAATAAAAAGTATTTATGTTCTTTGCGCATGCAGTCTAATACTGATCTGTTGACAGTTGCCTTGTGATATTATAGCCGACATTTTTGCAAAGTAAATGTTTTACTTTCCTAAGACAAAAATGAAACAAGGATAATGAGTCATGTGGGCAATTCAAATGAGAAATGGCTATTCCCAAGGGACAGTAATTTCAGTGTGCAATTAATTAGCAATGGAATTAGATTGCAGATTGCAACACCTAACTTAATTCATATAACTGATTGTCTTCAAGGCCAACCAGAACATGCCAGAGAGTGGTATTCTGAAAAAAAAAACTTGAAGGCCAACCAGAACATGCCAGAGCGTGGTATTCTCAGCATCATCATCGCCATCTTCATCTTCTTCTTCCAGCATCATGTTCTTCCCTGATCAGTGCCGATGGCAACAATCCATCATCATCTTCTTGTAAAGCGCTTGAGACTAATTTGCACTTTGATAAAGCAATATCAAAATCTTGTCCTTCTTGATTGGACGGTTTAAAATCATCTTCTTCTAAATTGCTTGGTTGAGACATTTGTAATTTGATAAAGCAATGTCAAAGATGTTGGAAGGTTGAAAACATCAGTGTTGAACCATTCACAGCAGACAATAACAACCATCATCTTACTCTAATCACATATCCATATTCTTAACCATTTCAAGCTACAACAAAAAAACAACTATCTTGTTACTGAACTTCACATGATTAACGCCCATTGTTTTTTTGTGTCTTTTCTGGTCTCATTTAGTTGCTATAATTTGTTCTCAATGGGTTGGTTACTTGCATTAATTATTCCTGTGATTTTCTAATGTGCCATCTCGCCCTCATCTGATTGGTTTTTGTAGTTTATTTTTCATAAGTTAGTGATTTGTTAGTTTTTCAAGTTGAAATTTCCTCTAACTATCAATCTGGATGGATGATTGATCAGGACATACACATGTGGCTGAGGCATTGAACATACCGATTCACATATTTTTCACAATGCCATGGACGTGAGATATTATCTTCCTTTTCTCTCTGATACTGTTTCAGTATGCTGATACTTTAGAAATAGTAATTCTCTAATGGCAGTATATGCACAACCTCTTTAGATGAGAGCTGTTTAATGCTTTTCTGTTTCCTGATTTCAGGCCAACTAGTGAATTTCCACATCCTCTTTCCCGTGTCAAGCAACCTGCTGGATATAGGGTAAGAGAAATCAACTGGCACTTTAATCTGGTCTGTTATTACTTTTCTATATGTTTGCATATGTAACCTAATTACCTAAATCAATAACGTGTCATTGTTCTAAAAAGCAGTCTACATTGCATGCCATTGTTCTAGAAAGTTGTCTATAAAGACACGAGCATGTGCATGCTTAATCTCATTGCCTGCATATGCAAATGCAACTATATAGTGCTTTAATCTTCAATTGAACCCCCAATATCAAACTGACTTATTAGTTTGACCCAATTTAGTCCCATCTATACAATAAATTAGACCAGAAAATGAAAATCTTGGATTATCTTTTCTTTAATATAAATATAAAGAATCAATAGAATAAGAAGGTAAAATTTTCCCAAGAACTAATGAGTTATCTCCATGAAAAGTCCCCAGTTTGACTTTTGCTTCCTAAAGAGGGATATGATGATTTCATTGAATCCGATGATAACTATGCTTCCTAAAGCATATTGTTTGGCAATTTCTGCACATCAGCTGATGTAGTTTTTTTGCATAAGCACTGCATGATTTGTTTATTTTTAAGTGTTAAAAACTCAAGCCACGTGTATTTTGTATCTTTATGTGTGTGTTACCTTTTCTTATGACAGTTTATTTTGATTAAATTCTTAATAATTAAATTATTTTTTAATGACTCCAAACCCATGATTGCATATATTGACCTTACCACATGAAGCCGGCGAAGCTGGCATTCTTCTGTGTTGCAATTTGACATCTGATATTGAAATAGAGTTACATAATTGCATTTTTATTATCATATTGTATAATCCCTTAGCAATCTGCCAGTGTTCTCTTTTAGTATGTATGTTGAAGTTTATATTCCATGCGTCATTTTGGAGTTGTTATCGTTTTTTCCCTAATTAGCCTTATTCCTTTTTTGAATATCCAGGTCATAAAAATATACCTATTCATGATTTATGAGTTTTGTTTTGTGCAGCTATCATATCAAATTGTCGATTCAATGATTTGGCTTGGAATACGGGATATGATAAATGAATTCAGGAAAAAAAGATTGAAACTGCGACCTGTGACTTACTTGAGTGGTTCACAAGCTTCTACTTCTGACATACCTCATGGGTATATCTGGAGCCCCCATCTTGTTCCAAAACCAAAAGGTCTCTCTGTCTTTAACATCAGTTCAATCTTTTGGCCTGAATGCTCTAAACACATGTATAGTGGATAAAAATCTCTTAAGCAAAATTAATAGCTCAGCTTTTTGAGGTTGGGTTCTTAGTGTCTTTCATATTCTTTTTATGTCAACTAGCAAAAATGTCAATTTTATTATAGTAAATTCACCCAGTCATCATCAGCAATGTATTTGATATGGCTGGCTTCAGTGTGATGATTCATGATTGTGGTTACTCATTTTCAGATTGGGGCCCTAAAATTGACGTGGTTGGGTTTTGCTTCCTTGACCTTGCATCCACGTATGAACCTCCTAAAGAACTTGTGGAATGGCTTGGAGCTGGTGAAAAGCCTATCTATATTGGGTTTGGTAGTCTTGTATGTTCATTTTGTTATTATTAAATGCTTTAGTATCTCTTAAATCACTATACTTGCTCTCTTATAAAATTTTGTTTTTCTAACATGTCCATTGTAAACATCTCCATTGATTTTATTTTGCATTTTATCCCGCCATATGGTTGGTATTCTCTGACTCAGAAAATATATGTACACCCAATGTGTCATGTGGTTTAGTGACACTACATGTACCCCGATTTTCTCCCCTAGAATATCCACTTTAGCACATAGTTGTCTATTTAATCAAATTTAACATCAGTTAATGCACATCTTTATTTTATCTAAATGACTCTTTGATCAGATATGTTTGTTAAAAACATAAAACTAAAAGACTCCTAGATAAGCAAGACTTCTATAATGTTCTAAAAAATCTAGTACTCAAGATTTTTTAAATTAACTTTAGCTATGTGTGCCTTTATTTCATAAAAAGGATTTTTCAACTCTATGTATATATAACCTTTGAATGTATGTTTTATTTTTCTCAATTATGAGGAGTCCATGTTTGACATTTAGGACAGTTATTAATTTCTTTATGAATCCTCTCCTGTTATGCAAACTCTTCCTATTTATTTACATTCAGTCTTATATGAAGCTTCATGAATATGATCGTAGTCCTTTGTTTTTTGGGAAATTTCATGGATTCTTTGATTTGAATGTTTTCTGCAAGTATAGCCTGTTCAAGAACCGCAAAAAATGACCGAGATAATTGTGGAAGCATTGAAAATAACTGGACAAAGAGGCATCATTAACAAGGGATGGGGTGGACTTGGGAATTGTAAGCTTATTTTGCATGACTGATTTATTTGTTTTTTTCTTAAACAGTTTTTTTAAAATGTTTTTTAAAATTTTGTTTTTTATTAGTGGCAGAACCAAAGGACTACGTTTATCTACTGGATAATGTTCCTCATGATTGGTTGTTCCTGCAGTGCAAGGCAGTGGTACGCTTTTTGATATGCCATTTTCATGTGGTCTCTGATTTTGGCTTGCGCATTGGATCCATGAATGTGTCCTAGCAAGCCGAAAATATATAACTACTTGATCGGCAATCTTTTACTTTATTTTTAACAAGTTGCTGTGTTTTGTGTGCTCAGGTGCACCATGGTGGAGCTGGAACAACAGCTGCTGGGCTTAAGGCTGCTGTACTTCCTCTACACCTCTCTTCTTCTTTGTGTAATAGCAGTCTACAATAACATTTCGCCTAACATTAATGTTGGCTTTGTAGTGCCCAACTACTATTGTACCATTCTTCGGCGATCAACCTTTCTGGGGCGATCGAGTGCATGCTAGAGGGCTTGGACCACCACCCATCCCCGTTGAACAATTTTCGCTGCAAAAGTTGGTGGATTCTATAAGGTTCATGATGGACCCAAAGGTGCGTGCAAGCTTGAACTTAAGTGTTTTTTTTTACTACGTTGAACTCCATGCTGGAAAGAAAAAAAAAATGTAGGTGAAGGAAAATGCAGTAGAACTGGCTAAGGCTATGGAAACAGAAGATGGTGTTTCAGGAGCAGTGAAAGCATTCTTAAAACATCTTCCCAAAAAGAAGCCGCCCCAGGCTGCAGTTGAAGCACCGGGCATATTCGGTCCTTTGCTTGGCCCTTTTAGAAGATGTTTTGGTTGTTCCTAAATCTTCATGTTCTCTCCCAGATCGTGTATAAATTGGTCTCTCTCGGTTATGTAATTTTGTATGTATAAGGTTATGGTTGTATCATCCTCTTTATTTCCTATCACAAGGTTATTATTCATAATGCTTGATATAAAGCACTGATCGAACTCTTGTTCTAAACCCTAGTGCTCATCAATTTTCTTTATCAATCATGGATTTTCCCTTATGATTAATGAACGAAGATTTTTTACATTTCTTTATGCAATGAAAAGAATAATTTTTCCCTTGAGGGCGTTGGAAGATGGTGCCAACGACTCATCTGACGAATAGTTGGAATCGTTTATTGCAGCTGAACCCTCAGCCTGCAGGGTGCTGGCAAACCCCACGATGCACTGATGAACAGTCTAAGAATGTGATCTGATACTGGGGCAGAAATTGGCAAAATGTGCAAGGAGAGTGAATTCAGAGTTTTGGTGGATGCTAACCGTGAAAGAATAATCTTCTATGATGCATTCCAGACGAAACTTCTCAGTAGCCTTGAAATCTTTGGATTGCATTACTTATTTTTCCTTGCGAAGACTAATTTTCTGAGAGCTCATTTTGGAACATTGAGTGAAAGTGAAACCCTCTCCAGTGAGCTTTGTATTGCCGATCCCTGTTATCAAGTGAAAGATGAAGTTACAATAGTTAACTCAACTAATGAGTACTTGATCTTAACTGAACTGATCACAAACAGCATATCGAAAAGAAATAACTCATGTGAGCTGATGTATCTCATAAAAGGATCAGTCAATTTATATTGTTGTATGAGCAAAATCATGAGAAATTTTCCATTGAGCGGTACAATTACAACGATCAGACAAACTCTCAGGCAAACAGCTCTGAAGCAAATCAACCTGGGATGGTAAAAAAGCAAAACTAAATTACCCTTTTGAATTTCATATACAACATCATCCTTTCTAATATTTCTAGGAGACAATCCCATGCTATATTTTTTATAGCATGCTAATGAGGAAATTTTGTTGGAGCAAAACTGATCTTATACAAATTGAATACGGGCTTACCTTGTCCATAACAAAGTATCATTCACTGTACAAAAAAATATACATTGCACTCAAAAACAACTAATGCATAGTTGCTGGAAAAAGTTTCAAGCAGAAGTCCCCAGTTGTACAAAAATTGCATCTTAATTCTGTCAGCATTAGTGATGTGCACCTTCAGAAGCTTCACAAATTACTTCCAGATTTTTTGTTGCTATCCAAGACATTGCAGAACAAACACGAGTGGAAGTGATAAAGAAACAGACATCAGCTCCCTATGAGAACACATCTTTTGGAGGTTTCTTGAATCCATCACTTGACCTGTAAACATCATATCAAATCTTTCACCATGGAACATGCTTTAGTAGTAACCATAAATTTGAACCCCTCATTATCTCTTTTTTTTTAATGAAATATTGGTGAATAATAGCAAATTACCAATGTGAGCAGGGTTCCTGATTCAATGGTTTACATCAACACTGTTGGTTAGAGTGAGATTCTGCATTAAGACAAGAAAAGATAAAGGACATACACAATCATTTCACAAACCAGAAAGGAAATACATCATTCAGAAATTAAGATCAAGATACAATATATGCAACCATTTATGTGGGACTCCTGTGGCCATATTACCCGGTCCTAAATTGATGACCACAGATCAAATTCAATTTTCAAGTAATGGATATCATAAGAAGGAAAGTTTAACAAACACTAGTGATACACAGGATAATTCCAGTATTGTATATCACTATTATGACTAAAGAAGGTCAGACAATGAAAGGCTTCCAACTAATAGGTCTTAACTCTTAATATATATGTATGCCAAACATGCATGCCCATTTAACTCAACAACAAAAGCTGTGCTTAAAGTTTCCCAATTAAACAACCTCAAGAGCTGAAGATATGAGATTCACCAGCATGCCATATTTCGTAATTACAAAAATAGTGCAACGAGAAATAGGAGGACAACTGAAATGAGAAAATATAAGAGTCTTGTATATGCACATCTCCTTTACAAATATAAATGATTCTTTGGGTTGTTGAATGTGGCAAATTGAATTTTTCAATCAATCGAGGATTTCCCCTTATAACTAAGCAATGACAATAGTAATTTCCCCTTGCAGGCTTTGGAAGATGTTGTCAATGACTTACCTGACGAATTGTTGGAATCGTTTATTACAGTTGAACCCTTAGCCTGCATTGCCCATTTACTTCTATCTGCTAGTTTGGCTGGCCAACTCACTTGGCCTCCATCTTGTTTGTTGGTTGGTTTTGTTTGTTTGGTCTATCTTGCTAGTTCAACCTGTTCATTTTGCCTTGTCTGTGCAACTCACTCAGCCATCCAATTTGCCAAGAAGTTACAGAGGGGACTGCATAACTAAAAAAAAAGAAACTTTAGTTACAGTAATAACTAGCGAAGTAAATCCTCTTATTTCGAAGCTAGAACACTCCAATAAGTATTATCCGTTATTATATGCCAGAAGACTTCACTAGTCAGTTTGGGATGAAATGAGCTCGATGCTAATTCAACATTAGAGATAGAGCTATACCTTTGACAGTCATGATTTATAAACATATTTACCTCATTTGTAAAAGGAGATTTGCAAAGTAACAGCGCCGATCATGCTGCATCACAAAACGAGCCTTTCTTTCAGTCATTGTCCAGACTTCCTGAATTCTTTTTAGCTGCACAGAGGTTGTCTATTAGTGATCACAATGGACTTAAAAAAATGAATCAAGGTACCAACATCATTAGCATTTGACTTCTCCTATGGCATAATATCTCATCTCAGGCATTTGATGAACTCTTATTTTAAGTTTTAGCAAACACCATGCATCCTTAATTTTCTTTCTATGATCCAAAGATGGATTTCACAAGCTCCATGGCAACACTTTCAGCTGCACTTTTCGTTCCAATTTTCTGAAGGCAGCAAACAAGAACCTCCATTGTCTTGTAATTAGGAAAAATATCATTTGCTTTCATCATGGCCAATAAACTACGAGCTTCTCTAATATTTCCCTCTTTACAGAATCCACAAATGAGCATGTTGTAAAGTCTCAGGTCAGGCTCCAAGCCAGCATCCAACATCTTGTGAAATAGAGCATTCGCATCGAACATGAGTCTTCTTTTGCAAAAACATTTAAGGAGAGCACTGCAGGTGACAACGTCAGGTTTTATCCCATTATTGTTCATGCTACTCCATATGAGAAATGCTTCTTCCAAATTACCATCTCTAGAACAACCGGCAATTAAATTGGTATAGGTGATTCTATTAGGAGTAAGCCCTCTCCTAACAAGCTCCTTAAAAATTTCTCTTGATTGCATGATGGCCCCTGTCTCAACAAGTCCATGCAAGATAAGGTTGTAAGTGGCAAGATCTGCAGTTACACCATCTTTTTCCATCCTATCCTTCAACTCAC
This sequence comes from Zingiber officinale, assembly GCF_018446385.1. NCBI lineage: Eukaryota > Viridiplantae > Streptophyta > Magnoliopsida > Zingiberales > Zingiberaceae > Zingiber > Zingiber officinale. The sequence goes on along the minus strand of NC_056002.1, from coordinate 91,243,104 downwards.
ATGCCTTCTGCATATGGCCATAGTTGCTGTAACCATTGATCAACGTGTTATAAGCGACAACATCCGGTTGAATACCCTCCATTTTCATCAGACTAAGTATGGTCTCTGCGCCGGGAAGATCATGTTTGCGACAATAGCCTTCTAGCAATGTTGTATATGTCATAATAGTCGGCTTAATCCCTCTTTTCAGCATAAGAGCAAATATCATCGATGCATGCTCCAGATTACACACTTTACAAAAACCACAAATAATAGTCGTATAATTGGAGCAGTCAGGAGCCAACCCCACTTGAAACATCTGGTTGAACAGTTTGAGAGCTTTTGCCATATTACCATTCCTGCAACACTCCATTAAAAAACTATTATACAGGAAAACATCAGGAGCTCCATTTAAGTAGTTCAAGAGATGGTCAGCTTCTACTAACCGTCCAGCTTTGCGGTAACCTTCAATTATCGAATTAACCAAAACATTGTCATGAGGTATCCCTAACTGCAGCATTTTATGAAAAAGCACGGTTGCCTCTTTGAGGAACCCCCACTTGCACAAAGAATGAATCACTATTGTATACACAGCAACATCAGCTTGGCCGCAGTATTTCTGCATCTCGAATAGCAATTTATAGGCGCATTCAAAGTGACTATGAACAGCTAGTTCAGATATAAATAAGCTTAGAATGGACCGTTTTGTGCCAATGAATCTACTTGGTATATTGGTGAACACTTCCCATGCCAAGTTGAAGTCTTTGAACTCAAGTAGAACCCTAATGAGAGAATTATACACCTCCATGGGCAGGAACAGACCGAGGTTCCTCATATCCTCCACTGACTTAACCATCACCTTTGTCATCTTTTTATCTGCATAACACTTAACAAGCATACTATATACGATTTCAAGAACTTCCCTACTCCTGCTAGTTTCTCTCAACGAATCAAAAAGTAACTTTTGCATATCATCACTGCAGTGATCTTCCGAATCGCTAACGGTCCTCATGAGAAGAGTCACAGCGATGTGATTCATATTACCTAATACGGCAATGTGCACCATAGTGCTAACTGCGAGGATGCCATGCTTGCGGCCATTACACCTCTTCGATAACCCGAAGAAGTAGAAAGCCAACGCCGCGTCGGAGCTCGCATCGAACAAGTCGTTGAGAATGTCGACAACATTGCGCTCGTCAAGCTCGATGCTGGAGGATTCCAGATCCCAACCCCGGAGCAAGAGGCAGGCGCGCATCCTTTCTCTCAATTCGTTTACGGAGAACCATTGTCGAGCAAAGGAGTCCATTTTGAGGGAATCCGAGAGATGGAGAGGGGGATATCTGACCTTTTGGATGACTCTGCGGAGGCAGGGGCGGCGGTCCCGGTGGTCGTCAGGGTACGAGGAGGAAGAATCGCTGTCGTCTGAAAGGAGGGACGGGCAGGGAAAGGCACGGCATCGGCGGGGGAGGAGAGGGAGGGAGGCATAGGAGGACTGCCGCACGGTGAACCTCCGTGGGAAACACAGCATCGGCGTCGGCCGCGACGGAGGCGGCGACGGCGGCGGCGCCGGAGTCGGGGTTCGGGATTATGGATTAGGGATCAGGGGTTTTATCCGCTTATTCCGTTTATTACATTTGTTTGGTTTAATTAAATTATGAATTTTAGCATTAAAATCAATCTGAATTAATTAAAATAATTAATATTTATATTAAAAAATAAAATTTTAAAATAACTGAATGGAACTTCAGTCGGTTTGATAATTGAAAGTTAACGCAAAACTAGAAGGTTACAAAAGTTAACTATCTTTTTTTTTCATTAATCTAGTCATTAATTTTTGAATCAATTAATTTTTAAGAGATCGATTCGATTTTATAAAAAAATTTACCAACTATCCAGATAAATTAAAAAGTATATATAAATCATGACAGGAGATCCATCGTCACAAATAATTTAAATTCCTATGCTCCGAATGAATTTTAAACCCTTATTATTAGGGAAATCCATCTAACTATATACCATTGTCTTATTGTCCAAGTATAAAGCTCACAATCTTTGGACTTACTTAAATGGAGGTACTGATGCTTTCATGTACAATAGCTTTTTAATGGAGTGTTGTAGGAATGGTAATATGACAGAAGCTCTCAAGTTGTGTCCAATAGAATCACCTATAACAATTTAATCCATGGTTTTAATGAGCATGTTAGGAGAGGTTTTACTCCTAATAGAATCACCTATAACAATTTAATCCATGGTTGTGCTAGAGATGGAAATTTGGAAAAAGCATTTCTCTTATGGATTATAATGAGCAATAATGGGATAAAACCTGATGTCACTACAAAAAAAAAAAAATACAGTGTTTTGGGATAAATTTATAAAAAAAATTATCATAAAATTTTTTGGGACGAATTCTATGACAAAAAAATTTTCGTCTCAAAATTCTCGTCTCCAACTTGGAGACAAATTTGGGGACGAAATTGATGACAAATAATAATTTGGCAGTGGATGATAACTTTGAGGCGAACTCTTCAATGCTAACACAAAAGATTTATTTGGTATCCACCTCAAGATGAGGTGGCTAATCCAAGGATCCACACCCGAGTACACTCTCCACTATGAAAACACTCTTTTTCGAAACAATCTGGAGGTGGAAAAACCTTATATAAGTTTACACAAAAATACAACTCAAAACAAGAAGTAAATATACAAGAATACAAATGAAAACCTCTTCTTGCTTGATCTCTTGTAGTTTGTAGATTTCTCTTGTAAGCTTGGAAATGCAGCAGCACCTCAGCCTTAAGCTTTCAAGAACTGGTAGAGAAGATTCAGTGAAGAGTTACAGAGAAGAGCACCTGCGTTTGAACTCGCTGTCGCCTTTATATCTTCACTTTTAGGGCTCCCAATCAATTGGATCTGCTCCTAATCGATTGCCACGTCAGATCCTAGCGATCACAGTTGTCCAAAGCTCACAACCTGTACAACAGTCATATCCCAATCGATTGACCAATCGATTGGAGAGGCTTTCAATCAATCAACTGAACTATTCAAAATGCCTCTGTGCTCTCGCAGAAGCCCCGGAATCAATTGACCAATCGATTTCAGCTCTCTCACGTCTTCATGAGAAAACTAGCTCCAATCGATCGGCTGATCCATTGGAGTACCCTAATCGATTAGGGAGCACATTATACTTCGTGATCCCCCCCCCCCCCCCCCCAATCGATCAATTGATCGATTGGGCTGCCTTTGCTCGTAGCACTCTCCTAATCGATCATTTGATACCTAGTTTAATCGATTAATCGATCGATTGACCAACTCTAACTTGCTCAACTCAACTCCAGGGTTCCCTTGCCCAATATCCGGTCAATCGTGACCTGTTGGAACTCCTCCTTACCTAGTATCCGATCAACCTTGACCTGCTGGGACTTCATTACTAAGTGTCCGATCAATCCTTTAACCCTCTTGATATTTTTTCCTCGTGCCAAGTGTCCAGTCAATCCTTTGATTTACATTGACTTTTCTCCCCATGCCAAGTGTTTGGTCAATCCTTTAATCCACTTGGACTTTTCTCCTCATGTCAAGTGTCTGGTCAATTCTTTGATCCACTTTGACTTTCCAATCACCAGATGTCTGATTAACCATTGACCCATCTGGATTTTCCTTCTCGTGCCAAGTGTCCGATTAGCCTTGACCCACTTGGACTTTCAAATGTCTGGCTTTACTTACTAGGGCTTCCATTTGTCTAGCTTCACTCACTAGGACTTTCATTTGCCTAGCCTCACTCACTAGGGATTTTTACCTGGCTTCACTCACTAAGATTTTCCAACTGTCTAGCTTCACTCACTAGGACTTTTCACTTGGCTTCACTCACTAGGGCTTTTCACCTGGCTTCACTCACCAAGATTTTCCAACTGCCTACCTTTACTTACTAGAGCTTTTCACCTGACTTCACTCGCCAGGATTTTCCATTTGCCTAGCTTCACTCACTAGATTTTTTTCAACTGCCTAGTTTCACTCACCAAAATGTTCTCACTGTCCTGCTTCACTCATCGGTACTTTCCGCACTAAGTGTTCGGTCAACACTGGTCCACTTGGATTTCCATCTTCTGCCAACCTTCCCGTTAGTCTTGCCCTTACCTAACCTCTAGTTAGGACTTCCCAGTCAAGTATCCAGTTAACCTTGACCTACTTGACTCTTCTTCACTTTGAACTGATCAAATCTTGACCAGAGGGGAATTACACCAACAATTTTCCCAAAAGGACAATTGCACTTGTAATTTCCATAGTATTATCAAATATCAAAACTCAAATATCAAGACTCAAGCTTTATCCAACTTAAGCGTAGTCAAATTGGTCAATCTCGACCTAGGGAAATTACATCAACAAACACTCCTAGAAGTTAAACAAGTTTTTTCAAAATAAACTATACATACATCAACTCTTTTTTTTTTCATAAAAACTTTCTTTCCCATCAAATCTTCTTTTCCTACATAAAAATAAATAAACAAACCAGATCATTTCTAAAAAGAAAGATAATTACTTAAACTATAAAGTTAGAGTGATATTAGAGGTTGACAATCAGCTTGAATGCCAATATGTATGTCTTGCTACTTACAAATAATGTAGCACGATGAATTTGAATGTAGTTGTCACCAATCTGTTATTTCTTCTGCCCTTATGGTTCATATGCAAACATAAAATATTAATTGTTTTAATTGATAACTACTGCATTAAGAATTGAAGGAATCATTTTTTTTGTTCTCAAGTAAGTAATGCTTTTAGTAAGCTTTGACCCAGGAGTATTTTCAAATCATTATTCTACTATGCAATTCTTGCCAAGCACCACTATGCTTGTAAGTCATGCATTTCAACATCTTCCTCTCCACCTTCCTCTCCACTAGCTACAAGCATCCTAAATATGATACAACCTATTTCACCACATTAAATTGTAACTATAAGTATCCTAAATATGATACAAGCTATTTTACCATATCAAATTGTGACTACAATTATTCTAAATAGGATACAACATATTTCACTACATTAAACTGTAGCTTGTTACGTTTCAATCTGACATGGAGAGCATAGGGTGCTTTCTTAAAATTGTTATCATATGAAAACACAAATAGTCAAGATCAATTAGTTGATACTAGTCTTTTAGTACTCATGATTACTTTGTTGTAGTCAAACTTTAATCATAATTCGGAATTCTTACTAATAATATAGTAGTTACAAATTTCAACAATTTTGTAAGAAAAATGATGTCCTTATTTACCTCTTCCATTAACTCTTCAAATACAATTGATTAAAAAAAAAATTACAAGTACAACATGTTCAACTAAGGGTGTGTTACTTAATACTTACTTTTTTCTCCGATACAACTTTCGCCTCACCAACCCTGTTAAAAATAATTTACAATATTAATCAAAATAAAAAATTAAAAGTTTCACAATCCATGAATTAATGTTTAAAAATACTACTTATAAGACAAATAACATTCATACATAATTAAAATCATAAAGAACCATCACCACCATCATCGTTGTTGTCGTCACTATCATCACCGTCATGGGGAGGAATCTGACTTAGAGCGGAGCTCAACTGAAGATGTCACATGATCACGTTTTATCGTCTGCATAACTCTCTCATTTCTTGATCCCTTTGCGCCCTTTCTGCATCTCTTTGCAATAATATTTCCTTCAGATTGCTAACCTCTTTAGTCAAGGTATTTATTTGGGCCCTTATTACTGGTGAGGTGGAAGAAGATGTACCAGCTATTCTTTGGATTCTTCTCAAAGAACCCATCCTCAATATCCTTCCTCCTTTTGGTCCTCCACTAGCCTCCATCCATAAACTTAAATTATTGCCAACAGAGGATTTAGACTCCTCAATATCAGCCCTATCTTGTGAGCATCTCTGGCCTAGTTCAAGCTCATCATTTTTTTTCTATTTTTTAAAATGCATATGATACTGATTAGATATTATAAAAACATAATATTAAGAGAGAGAAGGTACTTAACTAATAAAATCTAAATTATAAATTAAGATCAAATAAATAATAATCCCAACCTTTACTGCATTTGCTCTAGCCCTACTCTGTGTCTTATCTTTTTTTTTTTTTTTTTTGTAAAAGTGCGAGTGAAAGTATTTATGAAAGAAGCCTCCTTCCCCATCTCCCTAGTCTAAAAAAACATGGTTACAAATTATGAAATAATTTGATATAGATAAAAAACTATTGAGAGAGTTAAAAAATTACCAATCTCTATCTATGCCCATCTATGTTAATGGAGCCTCTTGTATATATTGCAGATGAGGCACCAGAATTGTAAGATTGATTCATTCTATTCAGGTTACTCTTTTGCTTACTCTCCTCCATTGCCCAAAAGTTGGTGACCCACTCCCAATTTTAATTGGTGATGAAGTTTAGCTTTTTTTTCCCCTCGTTTCTTATCTTGATTTAGTGCATGCCCGATGTGTTTGTCACATTTTTTTTTAAAAAAATATTCTTTTGATCTCCATTTCGTTAGCCGGGTTCCAATTATTTAGCCGTTGAAATGGAAAAAATGTTTTATAGTCACTTTAAATTTGAATATAAACTCAAGAAAATATACCTTGAACTCGCTCCACCATAATTCTTTTATGGCTGTTGGAGTGCTTGGATATGTTATTAATTCACCTCCCCAATAGTTATTCAAGATTCTATTAATTTTATGAATAATCTTATAGGATTTTCAAATCTACATTAAATTATAAATAAACAATGTTAAATAATTAAGATAGATAAAAAAAATAAAATATTTTATAGTACTTACAAATCTCTGATGGGGACTACAAAAGCTCTATCATTTTAAACCTCAGAAGATGAGTTTCTAGCCAAGTCAAGAAGATCTATGGGGACTGGTAACTGCACTGGCGATGATATTGGCGGCGGTGAATGAGAAGGCGCAGGAGAAGGTGCATGAGATGATCCAGCTTGATCAGGGGGTGGTGTAGTTACACTGGCAGGTGATGAATCTGACTGACCCTGTGATCTCTATCTATGCCTACTCTGTTGAAACATATGCCAAAAATTCCAATATAGGATAAAGTGGATTGCAAATTTGATGCATTAAAAAGAACATTAAAAAAACTTACCATATTTACTAAAAGCTCAGAGAATAAGGGGGAAAAAATATCAGATGTCACCTCTAATGACATGTAAGAAAAAATACAATATATAAAATTAAAAATGAGACAGTATATAAAAAACTCATTGAGCTATGATTTTAGTAAATTTACATATTAAAGGTAAATGTGCTTATAAAAAAACCAGTACCACATATGGAAAAAATATGGTAAAAATTTTAAATTAAGCTAACAAAACTTACCCATCGGTCGCGATCACTGGGGGCAGCAGCAGCCATTGGGGGCAGTCGTAGCTTCCAGGGTCATGCAACCGCGGACATCGTGGGCAGTCACAACAATCGGGGCCAACCACAGCCACACCCGACCACTCTGTCGGGGCCAACTATGGCTAGTTGCAGGTAGGCACCATGGCCAGCTACGGGTAGGCACCGTGGCCAGCCGCAGGTAGGCGCCGTGGCCAGTTGCGGGTAGGCACGGACAGGTGCGGCCAACCATGACTAGCGCCAACAATAAGGGAGAGGGGAGAGGTGAGAGGGACATACTAAGACACACTACCGTTGTCGCCACTGGAGATCGCTGTGGTCGCCGTCGGAGATCGCTGCCACCATCGCTGAGAGAAGAAGACACAAGTGGCTAAGGCAAAGGGAGCGAGATCTAGATTTTGCAAAGGGAACTAGATCTGAATTTTAGATCTAGATTTTAGAGTTTTTTTGGCGAAAAATATTTTTCGTCTCCAATATTGTCCTAAAATCTGGGACAAATCCTGGATTCGTCGCCAATTTTGGGACAAATCCAGGATTCATCCCAGAATTAGAAAAAAAAAAGGAAAAAGAATCGAAATCCCTAAATATGAAATTAGAGACGTTAGAATTTCATGAAAATAGTTTCTATATGTTTCTATTATTCTCCTAATCATAAAAATATCCTTGTCCATAATTTTGACCTAATATATTGAGTGTGGTGATTTTTAATAAGAATTTAACCTAATTCATGTTAAAAAATTACCACACTCAATATATTAGGTTAAAATTATGGGTGAGGGGATTATAATGATCAGGAGAATAGTTCGAACACATAGAAACTTATTTTATAAAATTCCAACATCTTTAAGTCAATATTTAGGGCTTCCGATTCTTTTTTTTTTTAATTCTAGGATGAATCCTAGATTTGTCCCAGATTTGGGGATGAATCCATGGATTTGTCGCCAATTCTGGGTCAAATTTAGGATTCGTCCTAGAATTATTTTTTTTAAAAAAAAATAGAAGCCCTAAATATAGATCTAGAGACGTCGAATTTTTATGAAATAAGTTTCTATATATTCGTATTATTCTCCTGATCATAAAAATATGTTCATCCATAATTTTGACCTAATATATTGAGTGTGGTGATTTTTTAACATGAATTAAGTTAAATTCTTATTAAAAAATCACCATACTCAATATATTAGGTCAAAATTATAGATGAAGATATTTTTATGATCAAGAAAGCAATACAAACACATAGAAACTTGTTTCATGAAATTTAGATATCTCTAGGTCCATATTTAGGGTTTATATTATTTTTTTTTATTTTTTATAAATTTTTTAATTCTGGGGCGAATCCATGGATTCGTCCCAGAATTAAATTAATAAAAAACAAAGAAAAAAAACTAGAAGCCCTAAATATGAATCTAGAGATGTCAAAATTTTGTGAAACAAATTTTTTTTGTTCATATTATTCTCTTGATTATAAAAATATGCTCATCCATAATTTTGACCTAATAGATTGAACGTGATGATTTTTTAATATGAATTAGGCCAAATTCGGATTAAAAATCACTATACTCAATATATTTGATCAACATTATGGATGAGGATACTATAATGATTAGGAAAATAATATGAACACATAGAAATTTGTTTCATGAAATTCTGATATCTTTAGGTCCATATTTAAGGATTCTGATTCTTTCTTCTTCTTCTTTTATTTTTTAAATTTGGGGATGAATCCAAAATTCGTCCTAGAATTAGAAAAAAAAACAAAGAATTGGAAGCCCTAAATATGGACCTAAAGATATTTAAATTTCATGAAACAAGTTTATTTATGTTTGTTTTATTCTCTTGATAATAAAAATGTCCTCATCTATAATTTTGATTTAATATATTGAGTGTGATGATTTTTTAACACGAATTAGGTCAAATTTGGGTTAAAAAATTTCAACACTCAATATATTATGTCAAAATTATAGATGAGGACATTTTAATGATCAGGAGAATAATACGAACACATAAAAACTTATTTCATAAAATTCCGACATCTATAGATTCATATTTAAGGCTTCCAATTCTTTTTTTTTTAATTTTTTAATTCTTGGATGAATCCTGGATTTATCCCAAATTTTGGGATGAATACTGGATTTGTCCTAGATTTGGCTTCATTGAATATTACGTTTTTGCGACTAATTTTTAATTCATAGCAAAATATGCAACGAATTATTAATTCGTCTCAGAATTTGCAACAATTCTTTTTTCGTTGCAAAATTGCTAATGAATATTTTATTTGTCGCAAACTTTAGAATGAAAATTTAATTTTGTTGCAATCTGGCAATGAATTTTGTGATGAAATATTATTTATTGCTAATTTGGGATGAACATATTTGGTTGCAAAGTTCATTGCTAATTTATGACGAATTTTTATTTTGTTGCTAAATTTGTTACTTATTTGGGACGAAAAATATTTATCCCTAAAATTCATCTTTAATTCATTGGTTTTTTTTTTTTTGTAGTGTGTTATTACTTGCAGTGCTCTCCTTAATTGTTTTTGCAAAAGAAGACTTTCAATGTGAGTGTTCTATTTCACAAGATGTTGAATGCTACTCTGGAGCTGACCTGATTCTACAACATGCCCGGGGATTCTCTAAAGAGGAAAATATCAGTGAAGCTCGTAGTTTATAGGCCATGATGAAAGTAAATCATTATCTTTGATTGATGGATTATGATAGACCTTATCTGTTTAAGAGATAGGATCCATTAAAATGGACCAATCTATATAATGGACCATCCTATAATCCGCAACCAGAGGATCCGTGCTTGAAAATTGGAACCAAAAGTGCAGCTAAAAGTGTTGCCATGGAACTTGTGGAATCCATCTTTGGAACATAGAAAGAAAAGTAACGATGCACGGTGTGTATTAAAACTTGAAATAGGACAGGGATCCTCTAGTCTAGGATCTCTGGACCACCCCTGATCCTCTGTTCATTCATTAGTTGGATGAACCAGATCCCACCTGTTTAATAGGTGGGGTCCAATTCATTCAACCAATGAATGAACAGAATTTCTTATGGTCCATTATTTTCTGGACCAGAGGATCTAACCTCCTTGAAATAAGGGTCCACTCAATGCCTGAGATGAGATATTATGTCATAAGCAAAGTCAAATGCTAATGATGTTAATATCTTGATTCAATTTTGTTTTGAAGTTCATTGTGGTCACTATAGACAAACTCTTTGTGCAGCTGAAAAAAATTCAGGAACTGGAAAATGCGTGAAAGAAAGGCTCGTCTTGTGATGCAATAGTAGGAACTGCTACTTTGATATGGAAATCAATCCATCTTAGTGAGCAATATTATTAAGTTCTGGCGAACAATATTAACAATATTACCAAGTTCCACCAAACATCAGAGGTTTTGAAGTTTTTAGTTAACTACGTGGCAATCGATGATAGAGAAGTAGGTGACGGTTATCAGATCTGGTCCCTTACATGGAGATTTCCTTCCAGAAGGCTATATAAAGAGTGAAAGGAGATAAGTCATAGGTATGTTAGTCTTCTTCTTCTCGTAAGCAAAGAGATCTCTTCTCCATCAAGCTTCTCTCCTCTTTATTTACTTTATCTTCTTCTTTAATTTCGATGACTGACTTGAGTGTTAGAGGGATCATGCCGGTAAGTTGACCTAATCTCTAATCTGTGTTACATCTCATGGCACCGGATCTCACGAGTTGAAAGGATGATCCAAACTTTTTGGAGAGGAGATGCTCGAGCGAGAAAAAAAAAACCATCAAATTAGTACTGTCCGTGGAAAAATCCTACAAAAAGTTATACTGTGATAGAAGATAAGTGGAAAGAGGGAGCATAGATCCTCTGGACCGCAATTTGCGGTCCAGAGGACCACTACATCCATTGGCCTGGCTGGGAAAGAGGAAAGGAGAGGGGCAGGGGTCGAAGGTGATTCCAGTCTCTCCGTTTAAGTGGGGATTCGTCGCCAGATTTGCGAGCTATATGCTTTGGATCGAGCTTTTCTGGACAGATCGGTGGTTTGCTCAGAACACTCGTTGAGACGCTTCCTCCGGCGATTCCTAGAGTTTGCTGAACTATAATCTGCGCCACTTTTTTTCAGACATGCTTCTAGGTGCTGATCTTGATTCCAGTTTGTTGGCTCCATCGATATGCAGGTGTTGATTGTGTTTATCTTTAATATTTATGCTTTTTCTGCTTCCAATCTAGATTCTGCGTACACCTCCAATCTTGGGATTTCAATGAACATGTGGCAAAAAGGCGAAATCGCTCGCCCCCAGCGCCCCCGCCGCACCCGATCCAAGACCATCACGAGGGAGGTAAATGACAGCATCCTGAGCTAACATGTGGCGGGTGGGGTGAGGGATTTCAATGAACATGCTGCTAGACCTCATTGATTATGTTGATTCAGGGACTTCTAAGTTCACTAAACTGACGATCTCTTATAGCTATAAGATGTCTGTTGCTAACTTGATTAGGGCCTTCCCACCGAATAGACGACCAACACTAGTAGCGGGGAGATCACACTTGAAACTGTATGATGAGGCAATGCAAAAATGCTTCCAAGAATTAGAGCTGGGAAAACATGCGTTTAGTCTCAAACTTAAAATATAAGCTTCACATTAAGGGAGGTTTTATGACACATATCTGTTATGCTACAAAAAGGGAAATTTATGCAACCACTTCTTCATACTTATCAGAGCTCAGACTCATCTTGCTACCTCAGGGATTTTATTGGGTACTCATTACTCGAATTCTCATTACCAAACACATACAAGTTGGATTTACATCCATTAGAATCTAATTGATGTCTGCAGCGTGCTCTATTGAATTTGCATGCTTTTCTTCTATTGAAGAGGTCTTGGACTCTTGCACATCATTTAATGGAAGCTCAGGTTATCCGGTTATCCAGTTATCCAGTTCAGCGCTATATAAAAAGGCTTTGATGAATGTGAAGAAATTGCTATCTTCTATGACGCTAAACTGTAGGATTGGTGCGCACGTGAGAACGAATTGAATCACGTGTATTTTAAAAAAGATTATCTTTTTGAAATACGAGTGTGCAGTAGAAAAATAAAAACAATTAAGTAAAGAAAAATAGAATTCGAACACAAAGAGTTATTTGGTTCGGAGCCTTCGACAACTTCTACTCCAAGACCCACAACCTCTCGGACTGTATCGACGGACAATCCATTATAAACCTCTTCCGGAATAGTCGGAAGAGGAAATCGAATACAAGTACAGCCTATACTTTCCTTTTGCAAGTATGAAAGATATATAAGAATATTAAATCGTTACCAACACTTTAGAAATATAGAATCTGAACGGGCTCGTGTGTTGGTGACGATTTGCCGGTAGTAGTCAGATCTCTCAGAGCAGTAGCGCAGCAGTAGAGTGTAGTCGAAGCAGCAGAAGAGTCATTGAAGCTCGTAATTAAGTTATCAGTAAGTTCTGGTTGAATAGCTCTTTAGTGTTGGAGGTGCCTCCAAGCTCATTCGAGGTGCCTCCAACCTTAAAAATGATCTCCAAAGTCTTGGACTTGATCACCTCCACTAACTTAGGTTTCTATCTGCGCAAGGACACCTCCAAACTCTCTGAGGCGCCTCCAATGTACCTCCGAGGCACCTTCAATGCCTCAAGGGCGCCTCCACGCCACGAAGTTTTATTCGCCACTCTTATCTCCTTGAGAGCGTTTCCGACTAGTCTAGGGCGCCTCCAAGCGCCGATCTAAGGCGCCTCCAAGCACCTTTGAGGTGCCTCAGACATTGTTCATCCGAAGCTGATTATTACTACTTCAACCGTGCAAAATGCGTTAGCCCAAAAACAAAGTGTAACCTGCAAAATAAAGTTACCACAATATAGAAAAATATTATTAATCAGATCCTGTCTTCTAGACTAGGACTAGTCATAGCTTCAATTTAGGCTTCCATAATGGACCTAAACTGGACCAACACCTAAATCCCTAACTGAGACTCGTCCTCACTGAATCACTCTCTATTCTGTGCTTACCTTCATTTGCTTACCAAACATCTAGTCCTCCAGACCTGTTTGGACTTTCTCTGATTATGCTTAGTGTCTAATCAATCTGATCTACTAAGATTTACCTACAACACTGAGTTAGAGCAATAGATATAATGCAGTAAGGTAAAACAATGTTAGTAACTTTCAAGATTTGCTGGTTCAGTCGACCGCGTGGTCGATCGAAAACCAGTAGGTCACACATGTTTGGAATTTACTCTTCTAAGACTTCTCATTACCTAGGGTTGCCTCCTCCTAAGATTACTTAGCTTCACTCACTAGGACTTCTATTGCCTAGCTTTACTTACTAGGACTTTCACCACCTAGCTTCACTAACTAGGACTTTCATTTTCTGTCTTCATTCAACAGGACTTCCACCACATAACTTCACTCACTAGGATCTGACTTCACTCACCAAGACTTCAATCGCCTAGCTTCACTCACTAGGGCATGACTTCACTTACCATGACTTTAACCATCTAGCTTCACTATTAGGGTTTGACTTCACTTATTAGGACTTCAGCCACCTAGCTTCACTCACCAGGACTTCCCATTGCCTAACCTCCAGTTAGGACTAGTCATTTAGTAGACTTCTCATATGCCTAACCTTCGATTAGGACTTTATCTTTGCTAGTCATATAGTCCTGACTATACTTCTTTCTTCCAAATATCAAGTCCTATTTAGATTAACCCTTAGTCAACCTGACCATACTTAGATACATTATGAAATATTAAAATCCTAGAAGTCGATTGTACCAACATAAACTCTTAGGTATATTTCGTTGCTAATGTTGGAAATCCAGAGTGGTGTTCTTATATAGATCATTCAAAGTTGCCTATTCGAACCTTATGTTGCTGTCCAAACAGATATAGCTTATGCTGCTTCGGAAATGTGGGTTATTCGAATATGTAAATTTGTATTTCAGAGACAAATCACCATGCATAGCCTCCCATATTCAAAGATCTGCCACCTAGTATTATATTTATAGTCACCATTATACAGTAAACTGTCAGCACCTCAAGATTTCTTTAAGTTTCTAGTATTCTTCTTAACACATTTTGTGTGATTTAGTGGGTGGATGGATATTATTATTAATTAATATTGAAATTATTTATGCTCGGATTGTAACCATCATCAATTAAGAATAAACGACCGGTTGTGTTGCGCTCAAGATCAGTATGGTTGAAAGATGTATTAGTCTTATACTATCTAACATGATTTTTTGACATAATTTCTCTTGATGCAATTCAGGATGTATGCTCAAGACTTCACTCATTAAAATTTTCAGTACCTGATTTTATTCATCAGGACTTTCACCACTTAATTTCACTCACTAAGGTCTGATTTCACTCACCAAGATTTTAATCACCTACCTTTACTCACTAGAATCTGACTTCACTCACCAAAACTTCAACTATCTAACTTCACTTACTAGGGCCTAATTTCACTCACAAGGATTTTCCCTTGACTAACCTCCAGTTAGGACTAGTCACTTAGTAGACTCTCACTTATTTAACCTTTGGTTAGGACTTACTTTTGCTAGTCATCTAGTGTTGACTAGATTTTTCTCTTCCAAATATCAAGTCCTATTTGGATTAACCTTTAGTCAACCTGATCATACTTGAATACATTATCAAACATCGAAATTCAAAAAGTTGATTGCATCAACATAAATTCCTAGGCATATTTCATTGCTAATGTTGGAAATCTAGAGTGGCGTTCTTATATAGATTCGAAGTTGCCTATTCGAACCTTATTTTGGTGTCCAAACAGATATAGCTTGTGCTGCTTCGAAAATGCGGGTTATTATAATATGTAAATTTGTATTTCAGGGATAAATCAGCATGCATAGCCTCCAATATTCAAAGATCTGCCACTTAGTATTATATTTGTAGTCACCATTATAGTAAACTGTCGATACCTTAAGATTAATTGATGTGGCTTGATTCCCATGATGAAGGATCAACTAATAATCTCAAAGAATTTTCATTGCAAGACAAGTCATTTATTTTTCATTACCATATTTATCCTTTTTATCTTTAATAACAATATCAACTGATAGTTCATACATTTAGTGGATAAAGTATTTTTCCTGCCTATATCCAATTCGTTGTTGTAACATGAAGAAGCATAAAATTCTAATAGGCTGCAATAACTCTCGGACTATATGGATTTTGTGGGGATAGAATACTGCTATATTTTGCTACATTGCAAAATCTTGGATCGGATATCCTCTGTTTATTTTCCACCATTCCCTGACTATGCTCTCTACTTGGACCATGGACTTCACGTACTATTTCAAAGGTTGCACATGGGGCTTCATAAAGTAGAATTGGCGTTTTCTGTTGAGCATCTTGGAGTTCTTGTTGAATTTTATTTTAAAAAATTGTTTTCTTTTAAAAATTCAAATTATTTCTTTATTTTTTGTAATGCAAGAGTTCGCGTTACAGGGTTCGACTGTAACGTCTCAGCAAAGACCGCTAAATTTCCATGAGAACTTGGGTATAGTGTTAAATAGGCAAAAGTTCTCACACCATATGTTAGATAAGAATAAATATGATAGAAAAATTAATAATCTAAGATTTGGAACATGGAATATAGAAACTCTCACTGGTAAATCAATGGAGGTAGTAGATATGATGATTAGGAGAAAAATTAGTATTTTGTGTGTACAAGAAACAAAATGGATAGGCGAGAAGGCAAAAATGATAGAGAACTCGGGTTTTAAGTTATGGTACATTGGAAAGAGTAAAGCAAGAAATGGAGTGGGTATCATTGTAGATAGTTTGTTAAAGGATGAAGTTGTAGGAGTAGTTAGAAAAGGGGATAGAATTATAACCCTTAAGATAATAGTGGCGAAAGAAACTATGAACATAATTAGCGTATATGCACCACAAGTAGGATTAGATGAAGCTACCAAATCAAGGTTTTGGGAGGACTTAGATGAAATGTTACAAAATATTCCACCAAATGAAATGATTTTAGTAGGAGGTGATCTAAATGGGCATGTCGGAGTGAAAATGAGGAATATGAGAGAGTATATGGGAGTTATGGGTTTGGAACGAGGAATGAGGAAGGGAAAACTATATTAGATTTTGCGATAGCATATGACCTTATATTAGCTAATACGTTTTTTAAGAAAAGAGAAGAACATTTAGTCACATTCAAAAGTGGGAATAATAAATCGCAAATTGACTTTCTTATGGTTAGGAAGAAGGATAGAAAGATTTGTAAAGATTGCAAAGTCATCCCTGGAGAAAGCTTAACTACCCAACATAGGGTAGTAGTGTTGGAGATACGCCTCAAACATAGTATCAATAGAAAGAAAATATATACAATTCCTAGAATTAAGTGGTGGAAGTTAAAGGATGAGAAACAAAATATATTTAAGGAGAAGGTAGAAGTACAAGCATTAGGTGAAATATACGATGACTCTAATACAACATTGGATAAGATGATATCAAAGTTGAAAATAGTAGCTAAGAGTGTACTCGGTGAGTCAAAGGGGCATGCACCACTAAGTAAAGAATCTTGGTGGTGGAATGAGAAAGTACAAGAGAAAGTGAAGAAAAAACGAATAGTTTATAAGGAATTATATATTTGTAAGAACGAGGAAAACTTAAAAAAATATACAATAGCCAAGAAAAAAACTAAGAAAGTAGTGAGTGAAGCAAAAAATGAAACTTTTGAATGGTTATATCAAAAATTGAATACAAAAGAAGGGGAAAGAGACATTTATAGAATAGTTAAAGTGAGAGAAAGGAAAATAAAAGATCTTAGCCAAATAAAATGTATTAAAGATGAATGTAATAGGGTATTAGTAAATGATGAAGAAATAAAAGAGCGGTGGAAGAGGTATTTTCATCAACTTTTTAATGAAAATTTAGGTAACCAATTTAACTTAGGTAATTTAATTAGGTCAAATGAGCATAGAAATTTTAATTTTTATCGTAGAATTCAAACTTCAGAAGTAAAACAAACTTTAAATGAGATGCACAATGGAAAAGCCGTTGGACCAGATGATATTCCGATAGAGGTATGAAAGTGCTTAGGGAAACAAGGTATTGAATGACTTACAAAATTATTTAACATGATATTGAAAACGAAAAGAATGCCTAATCAATGGAGGATAAACACTCTAGTTCCCTTATATAAGAACAAGGGAGACATACAAAATTGTGCAAACTATAGGGGTATTAAACTAATGAGTCATACTAAGAAACTTTGGGAAAAAATAATAGAAAAAAGATTAAGGAAGGAGACCACAGTGACAGAAAATCAATTTGGGTTCATGCTTGGAAGGTCGACAATAGAAGTTATACATCTCCTTAGACAATTAATTGAAAAATATCGGGAGCAAAAACAAGATCTACACATGATATTCATTGACTTAGAAAAAACTTATGATAGAGTCCTAAGAGAAATTATATGGAGAATTTTAGAAAAGAGAGGTGTTAGCGTAACATATATTGAACTAATTAAGGATATGTATGAGGAGGTAACGACCAGAGTGAAGACTTCAGGCGAAGTAACTGAAGCATTTCCAATAAAGATAGGGTTACATCAAGGATCAACCCTAAGTCCCTATCTTTTTACACTAATTATGGACGAACTCACTGTGCACATTCAAGACACAGTACCGTAGTGCATATTGTTTGCAGATGATATTATTTTGGTAGATGAGACACGTGAAGGAGTAAATGCTAAGCTAGAATCTTGGAGGGAAACACTAGAAGGAAAAGATTTTAAGCTTAGTAGATTAAAGACATAATATATGGAATTTAAGTTTAGCAATATTAGAACTAATGAAACAATTGTTAAGATAGGAGAGGACGAGTTGCTCGGAACCGATAGATTTAAATATTTAGGATCATTTTTACAAAATGATGGAGGGATTGAGAGAGATGTCTTACATAGAATACAAGCAGGATGGGTGAAATGGAGGGGAGCATCGGGTGTTTTATGTGATCGTAAAGTACCTCTTAAACTTAAAGGTAAGTTCTATAAAACTGCAGTTAGACCTGCTATGTTATATGGAGCTGAATGTTGGGCTATGACTCGAGCACATGAGCACAAGATGAGAGTTGCAGAGATGAGGATGTTAAGGTGGATGTGTGGACATACGAAGCTGGACAAAATAAGGAATGAGAGCATTAGAGAGAAAGTCGGAGTTGCATCTATTGAGGACAAATTCCGAGAGACACGTTTAAGATGGTACAGACATGTACTTAGATGACAATAAATGCTCCAGTTAGGCAATGTGAAACTATGATAAACATGCATATCAAACGAGGAAGAGGAAGACCAAAAAAGACTTGGTTAGCAACAATAAAACAAGATAAAATTTATTTAAATATAGATGATAATATAATAGGAGATAGAACTCAATGGCGTAAAAAGATTCATACAGCCAACCTCACCTATTAGGAAAAGGCTTGGTTGTTATTTGTTGTTATGTATGAACACTGCGATAGCGCAAGTCATATTTCTTTAAGTTTCTAGTATTCTTCTTAACACATTTGGTGTGGTTTAGTGGGCTGATGGATATTTTCTTTGGGATCGTTCTTGGAATCATATTATTAGTCAATGCGAAACTATTTATGCTTGGATTTTGACCATCATCATCAAGAACAAAAGACCGGTTGTGTTGCACTCAATATCTATATGGTTGAAATGTGTATCAGTTTTATAGTGATCTAGCAAGGTTTTTTGACATAATTTCTCTTGATGCAATTCAGGAGGTAAGCTCAAGGCATGAGATTCTCTATAGCAAATACTATAGGACAAGGAGTCATTCCCGCCATTATTATCTGGTTGGAGGCAATGAAAGAAATTATGACCTTATGATTTCTGGTTAAAGCAGACACAATAAAGAGATATTCAATCACAATAATGAGGACATTTCATTGACCACTCTTTTACTCATAATATCATTTTCTCTTAGAGATAGAAACTAAGACCCTTTCAGATCATGAGAACTTCTTCTGAACTCCTTTTCTAATTTTATAGTTTGTATAACTGTCAAATTTAAATGTAATTATTATCTCTAATCATTTTTTAAAATTTCCAAGTTTTTTCTTTTATGCTCTTGGTTTTCAGATAAACTTGATATTTACTCTCTCTATAGTGTTGACTTATCACTGTCTTCACACTATGACTTACTCGTGGATTGATTTCTCATCTTAAGCGTTCAGGTCATTTATCTTCACACTAGAGTCTCAGCCACTTAGTTATCACTAGACCCGACCTCGGCCCGGGTTGGGCTCGGACCCAGCCCGGGCCCGTAACCGGGTCAACAGGCTGGTTGCCCGTTGACCCGGTTCGCCGGGTCGAACCGAAACCGGCTCGGCAACTTGTCGGGCCGGTTCCGGTTCAGTTGCTGCAAAACTGGCGAACCGCCGATTAATCGGTGGTTCAACCCGCTGGTTCAGCCGCAACAATTTTTTTTGTTTTTGTAACGACTTGAACCGCTGGTTAACCGGTGGTTCATAGCCGTTGGAACCGCCGGTTAACCGGCAGTTCATAGCCGTTGGGAGTGTTTTTTGGGTTATTTTTTACAATGGTTAGGATCATTTGACCGTTTTTTGATCAATGGCTATAATTTAGTGTCCGTTACTATCAAAACTCTATAAATAGAGAGCTCATTTCATCATTTTCACACACATCTTCTCTACTCTTACTCTTAATCTCAATTTCGTATTCTCCATACGCTTTCGTTTCCAATTTTCAATTACAATGGAAGGAGGCCGCGGAGGTGCATCATCTCGAGCTCGAAAGGGAAAGCAAATAATGAATCCGTGGGAGGAGGACCCCCAACATTCAATCCACTGACGATGAGATCGAGCATCTTCCGAATTCGACACCCGAAACACAAGGAAGTACCGATGCAATTATTTCTAAGGTTCGGGAACTTCCTCCTCTAAAGTCTTCTATTTTCACTAAACATTTTGAGAATGTCACTCTTCCGTCGGGAGAAATGCGTGCAAAATATAAGCACTGCAATGCTTCCTACAAATTCCAAGCCGACGGTGGCTATGGGTCGTTGAAACGATATGTAGAAACGAAGCACCCGATGGAATATGGGCTCGATCGTTCTCAAACACAATTATCAAGATTTTCTTCAACTAATAGTAGTACTGATTCCGGTTTGTTTTTATATTCGGATAATAAATTAAGAGAATCATTAGCTAAATTTGTTTCCGTAGAACATCTTTCTTTTGGTTTTGGATCTAAATGCACATTTGAAGATTTTTGTAAAGAATCTCTTAATCTATGTGCTAAACGTGTTCCTAGGACTACACTTACTCGTACAATTAAAAAATTAGTAAAACAAGGAAAAAAGAATTTAATTGATGAATTTAGTAAATTAGATAATAAAGTTTCTCTATGTTCCAATATTTGGAGTGATCATTGGCAAACACATTCATATATGGGTGTGACTTGTCATTGGATCGATAATTCTTGGAACCTCCAAAACAGATTGTTAGCATATAGGGTGCTTTTGGTTCGGAGTTATTCTTGATAACCTTGGTTATCCATCCAAGGTTATCAACAACAACCTTGTTTGGTTTAGGTATTGGATGATTCCCGAGTAATGTTCCATGCCTGACACGTCAGCAAAAGGGTCATGCAGCCCGGAATCGGAAAGCCTCAGAAAACTAAGGTTTTTCTTGATTCCGGGGTTAACGAATTTTTTTTACCAAAAATACCCTCTGATAAGAAAAAACATGGAAAAAAGAGAAAAAATATTTAAAATGTAAAAAAAATGTTTAAAAATTTTTAAAAATAACAAATTTTAAAAAAATAAATAAATTTAAAAATTAAAAATTAAAAATTTTAAAAATGTTAAAAATTTTAAAAATAAAAAATTTATAAAAATTTAAAAATTTTAAATATTAAAAAAGTTAAAAATAAAATAAATAAATAAAAATTAAAATTTTAAAAATGTAAAAAATTAAAAAATATATATATAAATAATATTAAAAAAATATAAAAACATTTAAAAAATAAAAAAACACATAAAAAAGTAAAAAAATATACAAGAAAAAGAAAAGTAAAAAAAACATAAAAAAATTAATAATAATAATAATAATAATAATAATAATAATATGTATAGTTGATTTTGTAACTGAGGGTAATACGGTAAAATATTAAACTAAGATATTCATTAAAACCTTCAAACAAACAAGTTTTTGTTGCATTACCTAGGTTGAACCAAACAACATTTGGTTATATTTTATTCCCCATAACCTTGGTTATGTGATTACCTGGTAATCACATAACCAAGGTTATACATGATAACTTGAACCAAACGCACCCATAGAGTTTTTGATGAATCACATAATGCTCATAACATCACACAATATGTTTAATTTTAGAAGAATATGACTTAACTCATAAAATATTTTCAATAACATTAGATAATGCTAGTTCCAATACCGCTTGTATAGATAATTTAAAATTTGTTTGTCAACCTATTATTAGCGGTTTATTTTTTCATATTCGTTGTGTATGTCATGTTTTAAATTTATGTATTCAAGATAGTTTAAAAATTTTAGAAAGTTATATTAAACCAATTAGAATTGTAATTTCTTATTTATGGTCTCATCCATCTATAATGAAACAATGGGGTAGGTTTTGTCAAATTAATGGAATGAGACCTGAAAAATTTTCACGTGATGTACCAACACGTTAGAATTCAACATACCAATTATTACAAGATTCATTTCAATATAAAGAATTATTATGTTCATTTTTTACACAAAATACTAATACTAATATATATTTATTTTTACAACAATGAAATATTTGTAGTAGTATTTATGAAATTTTAAAAGTATTTAATGATGCAACCGAACAACTTTTCAGTATTTATTACCCCACTGCTTAATTAGTTTTAGAAAATTTTTCTAATATAGTATTAGTTTTAAATGAACATATTAATAATGAATCTTTATCTCCTTGCATCTTAGCTATGAAAACTAAATGGGAAAAATATTTTTATTTAATTTCTGAAATTTATTTAATTGCATTTGCTTTAGATCCTAGATTTAAACTAGAAGTTTTACAAGAAATGTTAACTTTATATTATGACGCTTTAATTACAATTAAAGATTCTTCTTCCCCTGATCCAGTTAATATTATATATAATGTTAGAATTTATTTATATGATATTTATAATCAATATTATGCAAAATATGGAACACAAATTAATATTTCTGAAATACAACAAACTACTAGTAGTAATATAAAACTTACAAAAGCACAACTCTTAACAAAACGTCCACGAGGATCCTCAAGTTCCACACAAGAACTTGAGAATTATTTTACGACTTCTTTTCATTTTAATAAAGTAGATAGTGAAAATTTCGATATCTTAAAGTGGTGGTCACAGAAGGCTCAAAGCTTTCCCGTTCTCTCCGTGATCGTCAAAGAAATATTAGCTTGTCCAGTGTCAACTGTTGTTGTGGAGCAGACGTTCAGTGCCGGCGGCAACATATTAAATGAACGACGATCAACTTTATCTCCCGACTCATTGGAAGCCCAAGTATTACTGGACGATTGGACTAGAGAGGAGAAAAGAATCCAAGGAATGCAACTTTCAGATGACGAAGTTGAAGATTTTGATACTGAAGGATAAATACAACAGGAATAGAAATGGAAGTGAGTGAAAATGTAAAAGGATAAAAATGTAAAAGAACTACGTAGGCTTTGATTCCCCTAAAGGGATACGTAGGCAACTTAAATAAGTGCAAGCCCTTTTTTCAATAAATTTTAATTTCTAATTTGTAATTTCTAATGTTTAATTTATAATTTATAATTTTTTAACATAATAATCTTGAACCGTGGCGAACCGTAACGAACCGTGAACCGTAACCGTCTTGAGCGGTTAAGGTTAAGGGTCGACCTGTCTGGAACCGTCGAACTGGCGGTTCTGAACCGTCGAACCGTCGGTTCTGAGCCGTGGTCAGGTCTAGTTATCACTTGACCTTAGCATTTGTTGCTATGCCTCTTGATCCTATCCGAAGGCACGAAGTTGGAAAGTCGGGGAGGTGGCAATTTCACTGACTAGATAAAGACCTTGTTCTCTGAAAACAAAACCAAAACCAACGAAGGGTCTCTGGTGTTGACCCTCCGACGCTCAAGTCAGAAACAGTAGAGGAAAAAAGTGAGTACTAAGGATAAATATTTTTTCTTCCTTTCTCCATACCTAGCGTGCCCCTTTTATACCTTTTTTGGTGACCCTCCATCTTCTCCTGTTTAATGATATTGATTACTGACAGAGGATGTCTTTGTTTTGATTTCTTCTCACTTAATGATAGATGGAGTGTTTTATTTAGTTTTCTCTTTATTAATTATCCGTCTTTTTCTCCTTTATCATTTTATTGCTTCATAAAGTGTATAATGCCAACGCCATTCTTAGAGCTATACGGGTGGTCCGCTAGGCTCGGACTCCCGACCCGCGTAACTTGTTCTCTTGCCGATAGGACTAACTATAATTGTTTACTCAGATGATCGATCGGACAAGGGCATTTTCTATTGGCCAATGATCCGCTTCCCTGGTGTTGACTGCCTTGACTTTGACCTACACTGTGATAATTGACTCGTGCCTGGTAGGCTCTTCCTTACCGCCGCATCACAAACCTCCCCTTCAAATCTAGTCGAAAGAGACTGCAAGTCCGACTGACTAGACAAGATATCGTTGGCGACTCTGGAGCCCGTTCGACCCGAATGCTATAGTGTCCGATCGGATTGTGCTCGATCTGTAATCGCTAGTTGGCCCACAAATTGACGTCGCTAGACTTCATTTCGCTATCTTCGGGTTCAGTCCTGTGGCTCGTTCCTTGCACCAATCGGGAAGATGAGCAGCAACACTTGGCAAATTGTCTTTCGTTATGTGTGTCCTAGGGCGAGTCCGGTCGTGGCTGACATCATTCATATATCTTGAAGATTATGCAAATCCTTGTTAATTCTGGTTGAGCACGTGACCATGCCTTTTTAATTAAGTGCATTAAATGCTATCCGATGACCATAGAACATGTGTCCCTTATTGCCGCCTCATGCTCGATGTGACAGGCGGGCATTCGCTTGTGACGAGACGTGTGCCTTTTCAAAACCAACGATTGGATCTGCTTCTAGGTTTACGTAACCTTGGATCGGACGGCTGAGGTCGATCAGCCGCGAGATTTATAAGCCTCGCGTGCTTCACTGTCTCCCTCACTTTTGCGTCTTCGTCGGTGAGCATCTCAGCGACACTGCATCCTCCGCTGCTTCCATCAATCTCAGCGATTTCTCTAGTAAGCTCTCTTCTCCTTTCAATTGAATCTGTCTATTGTTCTTTCTTAGTGTCCTCTCTTTCAGTCGAGTTTCTTCGTTGTTTCCCGTCAAATTTTATTTCCAATGTAAAACTCCTCTCAACCTCTTGTCTCCATCCCTGGGCTCTGGTATACGTCCATTGAGTCTAGGTTCGATGGAGGCGATGCTGAGAGTTTGAGAGCTGCCTTTAAAATTCCATCCGATTATCAAATTGATCTTCCTTTGGCTTTTGACCGCTTGAACGAACCATCTCCGAATTTTGTATGCTTCTTTAGGGACCAATTTACCGCTGGTATGCGGTTCTCGATTCACCCTTTTTTCTCTGCCGTTTGTAAATATTTTCGTATTCCTCTCCATCAACTAGTATCGAACTCCTTTCGGCTGATGTACGGGGTCATCGTTCTGTTTTGCCTGCACAACATTCCCCTCACTCCTCGGCTCTTTAACTATTTCTATTATCCCAAACTGTTCGAGCCAGGGACTTTTCTCTTCCAAGCTCGAGTGGACCTAGTCTTCTTTGACAAGATGTCGTCCTCCAACAAGCATTGGACGGACTATTACTTTTTCGTTCGCTTTTTCGAGCGATCGGACTTTCTAACCAGGTGGCAATTAGAGGTGTCGAACTATCTTCATACCAGAGCTCAAGAAATACAAGAGTCGTTCGGACTATCTTCATACAACTTCCAGCTTGGCCAGTCAGAAATACCATATACACAAATTGTTGTTGGAGGGTGTCCTCTACATGTTTAGCTTGAGCCCGATCCGCACAAGGCTCCGTCCAGCCTAGGTATGCTCCTTCTTGGTCTAACTTTTGAATCTAACTGATTTCTCATTTTCTTTTGTAACCCAAGTTATATTGCGTGCACGCCTGGCCGGCAAAGCCAAACTCACGGATGCGGAGATCAATGCTGTGGTTGTGGCCGAATTGGAGAGTCACGGTTTGCCGCCAGTCGGTTCACACGAGGATTCTCTCAACGAAGAGGAAGGAACTCAAGTGTTGGGAAGCAGCACTGGAGGAAGCTGGACAGCCGTGAGTGATGCGGCGGCTGCCACAGCGGACCTTCTGCCTAAACAACTGTCCATGGTCTCGATAGCTGTTGCTTTGGAGTCAGCAACTTCCAATGAGCCCTTGCAACACCGTAAAAGGCGCTGAGTGGAAGGTTCCTCCCAAACTGCTACTTCAGCCCTACAGACCCCCACCGTGACTAGCTCTCGCCCCCTATCCGAGTGGGGTGAGACTCCTCTTCCACCCTCGTCCGAGCGGGGTGAGACTTCCCTTCCACCTCCTGAGCAAGGCCTTAGGGAATTTCCTGCGTCTCTGTCCTCCGACTGGACACCTTCACTGTCCGAGCTGCCTCCAGGGATGATCTACACACTGCCGACCGCCTTCATGCCCCTATCTCTGTCGGTGGCGCAGGTGTCCCACATTCGGTCGGTCTCCTCATAGCCCACCGGTCTGACGACTTCTGTACCTTTTGGCCCGAGCGGTTAGAGATCGATAACGGCAATCATCGACTTGACGACTGACGAGTACCGCCATCCGGACGATCCAACGTCCCTCATCGCCAAACATCAAATAAGAATACAAGGGTCTCTCGCACAGATATGGGCTGACGCATGAGCCCGTGCGACGGTGGTAGCTCTAGGGGAACTAACGAATAACCACACCAAGATGTCTACTGGAGTATGTAAATCTTTCTCCTTTCTTTCGTCCGCTCAATTTGTATAATGCTTAACGTTCTTTGCAGTATTGGGTGGAAAGCCTGGCCATGTGCCATAGGCATGCTTATCTGGAGCATGAAGTCCAACAACTCCATGCTCCGAGCGGCCAATCATCTGCTTCTCAAGCACAATTGGAGCAAATGAACGCCGAGATGGCTCAGTTAAGGGCCGATCTGAATAAGAGCTTCGAGCAGCTCGAAGCAGAGAAAGGTAAGAGCGCCGAGCAGGCGGTACAGCTGGCCCGCCTTAATAAATAGGTCACCTCCTTTGAATCCAAAATCCACTTGGCCAACACCAAGAAACTCTGAGCCATTAAAGATCTAGAGATAAAAAACAAACAGTTTTGTGTGTTGGCTCAAAACCTGAAGGAGGCTAAGGACACTTTGAAGGCCGAGCGGGATGGACAATCAGTGTACCAGACCGCAGCAAAGACCCAACTTGTCGCAAAAGATAAAGAGCTGCCCAAGTAAAAAGAAGAGCTGAAGGCTTCCCGCGAGGCCTTAGAGACTTACCAAGGAGTCGAGTCGGGCAGGTTTGATCTTATGAAACAAGCCTACATCTGCTCGGATGCTTTTAACAGTAAGATCACCGATCGGGCACTCCGTCTATTCGACCTGGCTATCAACGAGACGCTTGATCAACTGAAGGAAGGCGGCTACCTCCCCTCCACCCTGACAAGTAAGGTCATTAGTCAGGACAAGCTAACTGAGTCGCTGCCCGATGATATTTTGGGTTATTTGGAGTGAGCATGTTGAGAGTTTCACCTCTGTAACTTTTTTTTTTGAAGTATCAATGAAGATTTGTCCATCCGGTTAACCCTTATATGTCTTCTCATTGTTAGGCATTTTAACTTTTTGACTTTTAGTTCAAGCGTTGTCGCACAAACTCAAGTGTAGCCCTGATGGTCATGAACGAGTCATCTGTGTAGCCGACCCATCATTTCTGGGTTTAAGATCGCCGCTCGACTGTTGGTGAAGACATGGATTTAAGGTCGTTGCTCAACCGTCGATGAAGACATGAGTTTAAGGTCGCCGCTCGACCATCGGTGAAGATATGGGTTTAAGGTCGTCGCTCGACTGCTTATGAAGATATGAGTTTAAGGTCGCCGCTCGACCGCTGATGAAGACATAGATTTAAGGTCGTCGCTTAACCGTTGATAAAGACATGGGTTTAAGGTTGCCGCTCGACCGCTGATGAAGACAAGGGTTTGAGGTCGTCACTCGGCCGCTGATGAAGATATGGATTTAAGGTCGTCGCTCGGCTGTTGATGAACACAAGGGTTTAAGGTCACCGCTCGACCGCTGATGAAGACAAGGGTTTAAGGTTGTCGTTCGACCACAGATGAAGACATGGGTTTAAGGTCGCCGCTGGACCGCTGATGAAGACAAGGGTTTAAGCTCGCCGCTCGACAGCTGATGAAAATATGGGTTTAAGGTCGTCGCTCGACCGCTAATGATGACATGGGTTTAAGGTCGCCGCTCGACCGCTGATGAAAACATAGGATTAAGGTCATCGCTCGGCTACTGATGAAGATATGGATTTAAGGTCGTCGCTCGACCGCTGATGAAGACAAGGGTTTTAAGGTCGCCGCTCGACCGCTGATAAAGACATGAGTTTAAGATCACCGCTCGACCGCTAATGAAGACAAGAGTTTAATGTCGCCGCTCGATCGATTTTATCCGACCGACTCATGAGTCTAGAATGCTTGCGGTTTTATTCATATTTATCCTATATTTAGAAGACATGTGTGCACATGCAGGTAAAGATAATCATTTACACCTTACCCGATCCTATAGGGCTGGAGGTGGTTTGTACTCCACGATCGCTCAAGCCGTCTTCCGTCTTCGTCTTTCAAATAATATTCTCCGGAGCGGAGTTTTTGCACGACCTTATAGGGTCCCACCCATGGAGCTTCAGTTTGGTGACGTCGTTGACCAGCTTTATCTTCTTCCACACTAGATCGCCGACCTGGAAGGACCGCGGGACAACCCTTCGGGCTTCGGTTGTAGCTTTGCTTTATCCGCTGTCGGAATGTCATCAACCTAACGACTGCCTTGTCCCGTGCTTCATCGACCATGTCTAGCTCCATCAGTCTCCATTCGCCGTTATCCTTATCATATTACTGTACTCGATCGGACTCTACTCTGACTTCTACCGGGACTAGTGCTTCAGCACCATACACCAGATGGAATGGCGTACCCCGGTCGCCTCCTTCGGAGTCGTGCGCAGGGCCCACAGGACGCTTGGGAGTTCGTCGACCCGGTTGCCTCCTGCGTGGTCGATCCGAGCTCGTAATCCTCTAAGAATCTCCCGATTGACCACTTCTGCCTGTCTATTGCTTTGGAGGTAAGCCATTAAGGTGAAGACCTACTGAATACCATAACCTTCGCACCACTCTTTGAGCCTATAACCGGTGAATTACCTCCTGTTGTCTGACACAAGCCGTCGGGGGATGCCGAATCGGAACAAGATATTTTGCCAGACGAACTTAATGTGTTGGTTGGTCCTAGGAAGATCGTACCGGTTCCACTGTAAAAAAATTTTATACAAGTGTCGTACCTTTCCTAATAACCTATTGTGTTCTTTAGAAATTAAATTAGGAATCACAAACGGAACTTAACATTATTGATTTCAAATTTAACTTATCTGTTCTTAATGGTTTTGACTTGGATCGCAAACGATACTTAATATTATTAATCCAAATCCACCTACGTTATAAATTCAATTAAATATTAATTTCAGAAATCGGCTTCCAGGTTAAACATGGCAAGGCACTAGGCCTTCTTGGATATGAGAGCAACCACCACTTCCTAGACAAAGCTTTTTAATGAAATCTAATATTTAATTTCCTTATATAACTCTAGGTTTAACCAAAAAGAACAATCGAATCACAAATTTGAAAAAAAAAAAAAAACACAAACTCGAATCACAAATTCGAAACCTAGAATTATATGCCTCTTGTGTTTGGAATTCATACAAAGAAAAACTAGTATGATGCGGAAAACAATTACTAATTAAACCTTTCTTTGTAAGTAATAACCTCTTGATCTTCTACCGTATTCCTCTTTTTATCTCGGACGTTGTGTGAGCAACGATCTACCGAGATGAGAACCACCCAGGCTCTTCTTTCTTCTTCACCAAGTTTCGACCACCAAAACTCCTCCAAGGATGTAGAGGTTCGACCACCACCACCAAACTCCAAGGGATGCAAGAAACTCTTTCCTCTTCTTCTTCTCCAAGTAGGATCCGACCACCATAAGAGTCTCCTTGAGAGTGATGAGGTTCAGCCACCAAAAGGAAGAGAAGAAGAGAAGACGATGGCCGGCCACACCAAGAAAGAAAAGAGAGAAAAATAGAATAGAGTTGTTAGCCATGAAGGCACCCCTACCCCCTCTTTTATAATCCTTGGTCTTAGCAAATAAGAAAAAATTAAATAAAACCTTCCTTATTATCTTTGCCATGAAAAGAAAATTTTAATTGATTAAAATCAATTTCCTTTTCTTAAATATTATGGTCGGCCATCTCATTGCTCTAAGCAAGGAAAGTTTTAACACAAAATTAAAACTTTCTAATTTGTTTTCAGAAATTTTTAAAATAAAATTTCTCTAATAAATTTTCCCTTCATGGTTGGTTATAAAAGAAATTTTATAAATTAAAATCTCTCTATTAAAACATGTGGATGATTTCCAAAAAGGAAAGTTATCTTTTAAAATTAAAATCTTCCTCTCAATCTAAAAATAAGGAAAGATATCAAATCTTTTCTTAATCTTTTATAGAAACATATAAAAGAAAATATATAATTTTAAAACTCTCTTTTTAAAACATGAACATGGTTACAAAAAAAGAAAGTTCTATAAAAAATTAAAATCTTCCTTTTAACTACAAATAAGGAAAGATATAAAATCTTTCACTTAATCTTTTGTAGAAAACTATAAAAGGAAAGATTTAAATTTTAAACTCTTTCTTTTAAAATCATGATATCCACATAAGAAAAGATTTTAAAAAATTAAAATCCTTTTAATATGATGTGGCCGACCACACCAAGCTTGAGTTTAAGCTAGGGCCGACCACACCACTTAACTCATCCTCTTTACTTGGCCGACCCAAGCTTGAGTTCCAAGCTTGCTTGGCTGGCCCCCTTTAGGATGGGTATAAAGGTGGGTAAGAAGTGGGTATGTGGTGGGTATAAATCTCTATGTACAAGAGGCTACGATAGGGATCGAGAGGAGGAATTGGTTTTGGTCTCTCGATGAAATTAAGCTTCCCGTGTTCGTCCCGAACACCCAACTTAATTTCATCAATAATAATTCATACCACTAAAGAATTATTATTGAACTATCGCACCAATCCCAAATTACATTTTGGGCTCCTTCTTATTATGAGTGTATTAGTCTCTCTGTGTTTAAGATGTCGAATGCCCACTAATTAATTGAGTTACTGACAACTCACTTTAATTAATATCTTAGTCCAAGAGTAGTACCACTCAACCTTATCGTCATGTCAGACTAAGTCCACTTGCAGGGTTTAACATGACAATCCTTATGAGCTCCTCTTGGGGACATTATCAACCTAAATTACTAGGACACAGTTTCCTTCTATAATCAACAACACACACTATAAGTAATATCATTTCCCAACTTATCGGGCCTTTTGATTTATCGAGCTAAATCTCACCATTTGATAAATTAAAGAAATAAATACTAAATATATGTGCTTGTTATTATATTAGGATTAAGAGCACACACTTCCATAATAACTAAGGTTTTGTTCTTTTATTAAGTCAGTATAAAAAGAACTTACCTTAAATGGTCATACTCAATACACTTAGAGTGTACTAATGTAATTTATTAGTCAAGATAAACCAATACCTAATTACACTACGACTATTCCAATGGTTTGTTCCTTTCCATCTTAGTCATGAGCTACTGTTTATAATTTATAAAGAACTGATAACATTATCTTCTGTGTGTGACACCACACACCATGTTATCTATAATATAAATTAATTGAGCAACTAAACTTAGCATATAAATGTAGACATTTGACCAATATGATTCTTATTTCAAAACAAATGTTTACAAAAGCTAGGCTTTTAGTATACACTCTAACAATCTCTCACTTATACTAAAAGACTAAGCTACCATATCTGCTGCCATACATCTGATTCTCATCCCCTCCACATGTCGATCAAAAGCTTTCGTCGGAAGGGCCTTAGTGATAGGATCTGCCAGGTTATATGCTGATGCTATCTTGGCGACGACAACTTCTCCTAGCTTTACGATGTCTCGTATCAGGTGGTACTTGCGCTCTATATGTTTACTTGCCTTATGAGCTCGTGGTTCCTTCGAGTTTGAAACTGTACTTCTATTATCACAATAAATTGTGATGATTTTGGGCAAACCAGGAATCACATCTAAGTCCATTAGGAAGTTCCTAAGTCATACAGCTTCTTTGGCTGCCTCAGAGGCTGCCACATAATCAGCTTCCATGGTTGAGTCTGAAACGTATTTCTACTTAACACTCCTCCATGCAATGGCTCCACCTCCTAAAGTAAACACATAGCTTGACGTAGACTTACTATTATCCCTATCTGATTGGAAATCCGAATCTGTGTAACCCACAGGGAGCAAATCATCTGCTTGGTAAACTAGCATATAATCTCTAGTCCTTCTCAGGTACTTTAATATATGCTTTACATCAGTCCAATGTCCTTGTCCAGAGTTACTTTGATATCTGCTAACTATACCCACGACAAAACAGATATCCGGTCTCAAACACAACATTGCATACATTAGGCTTCCGACAGTCGAAGCATAAGGAATTGCCTTCATGTCTTCTATCTCCTTTGATGTCTTCGGAGACATCTCTTTAGATAAAGCTGCTCCATGCCTAAAAGGTAAGAAACCTTTCTTGGAGTTTTGCATTCTAAAACGAGCAAGGATTGTATCTATATATGAAGCTTGAGATAGGCATAACATCCTTTTTTTACTATCCCTTATGACTTTGATCCCAAGAATATGTGCACATTCTCCTAAGTCCTTCATATCAAATTGTTTGGACAATCATACCCTTACACCCGATAACACTTTGACATTGTTGCCAATTAACAAAATGTCATCTACGTATAGTACAAGAAATACCATCATGTTTCTGTTACACTTCTTGTATACACAAGACTTATCCGGACACTGAATAAATTCATATGATTAGATTATTTCATTAAACTGGATGCTCCAAGATCTTAAAGCTTGCTTCAGTCCATAAATGGACCGATTGAGCTTGCACACTAGATGCTCTTTGCCTTTTTCATTGAACCCCTCTGGTTGCTTCATATGTATATTTTCTTCAAGACTTCCGTTAAGGAAAGATGTCTTGACATCCATTTGCCAAACCTCATAATCCATATGAGCGGCAATAGATAAGAGTATCCGGATAGACTTAAGCATGACTACTGTTGAAAAAGTTTTCTCATAATCGATTCCCTCTTTCTGAGTGTACCCTTTCGCAACAAGCCTTGCTTTGAAGGTTTCTACCTTTCCGTCTATCCCTCTTTTCCTTTTGTAGATCCACTTGCACCCAACGACTTTTACACCATTTGGTGGTTCTACAAGCTCCCAGACTTTATTAGAATACATAGATTCTATTTCAGAATTCATCACATTTTGCCAAGATACTGCATCTTTATCTTGGAGTGCTTTGTCATATGTCCGGGGATTAGGTTCATGTTTACCCGGGATCAAGTCCGAAGACTCTCCTAAAAACATGAATTTCTCAGATTGCTTCACAACCCTCCCACTACAACGAGGTACTCTCTGTAACTGTGCATCATTTGTAACACGTGTTGCAGTTTCTTGTGGTACTTCATCTTGTACTGGTGGTATTAAAGTAGACGTGCTCTCTCTAATTTCTTCTAGAACAATTTCACTCATGAGCTTATGGTTCATTATATAATCTTCTAAAAATCGAGCATTGGTGCTAACAATGATCTTCTGATTTTTAGGATTATAAAACAAACCACATTTCGTTCCCTTAGGATATCCCACAAACAGACAAATTTCTGTACGTGATTCCAACTTGTCAGTATCTCCTTTCAGCACATGTGCTGAACTATCCCATATTCGGATATGACTCAGACTAGGCTTACGCCCATTCCATAATTCCATGGGAGTAGAAGGAACTGTTTTAGAAGGTATCATATTCAGAATGTACACTGTTGTTTCCAAAGCATATCCACAAAACAAATTTTGTACTCATCATCGATCTAACCATTTCCATAAGAGTCTTATTCCTTCTTTTTCTACCACACCATTCTGTTGGGGTGTACCAGGTGCAGACAATTGGGATTGGATCCCGGCTTCTGATAAGTAATCCCTAAACTCTCCAAAGAGGTATTCGCCACCACGGTCAGACCATAGTGTCTTGATACTTTTACCAAGACGTTTCTCCACATTAGCCCTATATTCTTTGAACTTATCAAAACATTCAGACTTGCGGCGCATCAAGTAAATGTATCTGTATCTTGAATAATCGTATATGAAAGAGACAAAATATTCATAACCACCTCTTGCCTAGATAGATATAGGACCACACAAATCAGAATAAACTAGTTCTAACACATCTTTGGCTCTATACCCCTTGGCCTTAAAAGGTCTCTTGGTCATTTTACCTTCCAAGCAGGATTCACATGTTGAAAAAATTTTCAACACTAATGAACCCAAGAATCTATCGATTATAAGCCTTTGAATTCTATTTAAGTTAATATGACCAAGCCTTATATGCCAAAGATATGTTTGGTTCATCTCCGAAAGTTTCTTTCTCTTATTTGAATTAGAAGATGTGTTATTAATTTTTATTTATTACTTTGTAGGAGAAATTGGATTTAAAATATATAAATTGTCAACCAATGCATCAGAACAGATAATAACTCTATTTCTCTTTATAATTACATTGTTATTAAAAGAAACAGAATATCCATCCAAATATAGTTTAGAAACTAAAATTAAATTCTTTCTGAAACTGGGTACATAAAGACAATTTCTTAAAACCAAACTTCTATTTCTATCAAAAGATAAGTAGACATCTCTCACTGCAACAGCCGCCACCTTTGTAGCATTGCCCATGTAAAGTGTTATTTCTCCTTCAAATAGTCGTCGGGTTTCCTGGAACCCCTGCAAAGAGTTGCTGACATGATCAGTGGCTCCCGTATCTACACACCAGGTGCTGGTAGATAACACTGCTAAACATATTTCAACTACTAGAGAATGAGATATACCTTTATTGTTCTCTTTCCTACGAGGACAGTCTACCTTCCAATGCCCTGACTGTTTGCAGATGAAGCACTTGCCCTTTGGCTTCTTCATTCAAACTTTTGATCTTGTACCTAGAGGGTTATTCACCTTCTTTGCTGAGATAGCCTGTTTCTTCTTCTTCTTGCCTTTCGACTTAGAAGTAGAACCATTTTCAGCATAGTGAATCTGAGAACTATGATGAAACCTGACCTTCTGCTGCCTGTAGTTCTGTCAGAAGTTCCGCTAACGTATACTCTCTTTTGTTCATGTTATAGTTCAGGCGGAACTGCTCAAAACTTCTAGGTAGCGTTTGGAGAATAATATCGACCTGGATTTTCCCATCGATTTCGCCTCCAAGGATCTGTATTTCATTCAGATAAGCCATCATCTTAAGGATATGATCCCTTACGGGTGTCCCCTCTGACATGATGGCTGCCATTAATTTTCTCATTGCCTCTTGCCTAGCAGTCCGACTCTAGTGTCCGAAGAGTTCTTTGAAATTGTTCATTATATCATAAGTCGTTGGTAAGTCCTGATGCTGATGTTGCAATACATTTGACATCGAAGCCAAAATATAACACCGCGCCATCTCTGTTGGAGTGTATATTAAAAGCCTAGCTTTTGTAAACATTTATTTTTGAAATAAAAGAATCACATTGGTCAATATTTACATTTATTTGTTAAATGTAATTGTTCAATTAATTTATATAGTAGATAACATGGAGTGTGGTGTCACACTCAGAAGATCATGTTGTCGGTTCTCTATAAATTATAAACAGTTGCTCACAACTAAGATAGAAAGGAACAAACCATCAGAATAGTCGTAGTGTAATTAAGTATTAGTTTATCTTGACTAATAAATTACACAGATATACTCTAAGTGTATTGAGTAGGACCATTTAGGTAAGTTCTTTTTGTATTGACTTAGTAAAAGAACTAGACCTTAGTTATTATGGAAGTGTGTGCTCTTAATCCTAATATAATAGCAAGCACATATATTTAATATTTATTTCTTTGACTTATCAAAGGGTGAGGTTTAGCTCGATAAATCAATATGCCCGATAAGTTGGAAAATGATATTACTTATAGTGTGTGTTGTTGATTATAGAAGGAATCTGTGTCCTAGTTATCTAGGTTGAGAATGTCCTCAAGAAGAGCTCATAAGGATTGCCATGTTAAACCCTGCAGGTGAACTTAGTCCGACATGACAATGAAGTTGAGTGGTACTACTCTTGGAGCTAGATATTAATTGAGTTGTCAGTAACTTACTTAATTAGTGGACATTCGTTATCTTAAACACAGGGAGACTAACACACTCATGATAAGAAGGAACCCATAATGTAATTTGGGATTGGTGCGGTAGTGTGATAATAACTCTCTAGTGGAATGAGTTATTATCGATGAACTTGAGTTGTGTGTTTGGGGCGAACACGGGATACTCAAGCTCATCGGAAGACCAAAACCAATTTCTCCTCTAGGTCCCTGTCGTAGCTTCATTATAGCCTCAAGTCCATCCAAATATAAGGCTCTTCTTGGTGTCCAAGAAGTGGGCCGGTCCAATGCTTGGTGACCAAGCAAGGGCCGCCCACATCCTCTTTTATAGGGGTCGACCCTTTGCTTGGTAACCAAGTATGAAGGGGTCAGCCACAATATTCAAACAAGGAGGGTTGTTTTTGAATTTTTAAAATCTTCTCTTTGTAGAAAACTATAAGTTTTAAAAGAGAGATTTTAATTTTAAAAACTTTCCTTATTTGAATTAGGCCACATGTTTTAATAGAGAGTTTTAAAAGTTTTAAAACTTTCCTTTTTTAACCATCCTCATGGTTTATTAAAAAAAAAGGAGATAAGTTTTAAAATTAAAATTTTCTATCATCATGTTAAAAAAGGAAATTTTATAAGAGAAGTTTTAAAATTTAAAATATGGTTTTAATTTTTAGAACTTTCTTTTTTTAACTCCTACTTTATGAAAGAGAGCTTGTAAAATTTTATAAGAGTTTTTCTTGTAAAATTTTATAAAAAATATATTTCTTTTTTCCCTTGATGAGGTGGCCGGACACCTTGCTTGGTGCCCAAGCAAGGGGCCGACCATATTAAAAATAATAAAATAATCACAAAATCAAAATTGGTGATTGATTCAATCAAGAGGAAAGAAAAAGAAAAATTAAAAGGGAAAAGGAAAAACTAGAGATTGATTTTATTTTTTGTAAAATTTTTTTCCTTATTTGCCTTGGGTAAGTAATATAAAAGAAGGGGTGAGGGGGGGCTTCATGAAACAACTCTTATTCTTTTGCTTGGTGATCTCTTGGTGGCCGACCCCTCTCCCTTCTCTTTTCCCTTTTGCTCTCTTCTCCTTGGTGGTGGTGGTAATGGCTGGATTTTAGAAGAAGATGAAGAAGCTTTTGGGTGGTGTTCGTCTTGGAGGATCATCTCCCACACGACGTCCAAGGTGAGGCGAGGAATACGGCAGAAGATCTCGAGGTCATTAGTTTACAAAGAGAATGTATAACTAGTAGTTTTCTTCTACATCATACTAGTTATTTTCTTTGTAAGAATTCTAAATACAAGAGGCAATTAGATCTAGTTTTTCGAATTTATTTTTCGAGTTTGTTTTTCTTCTTTTTCGAATTTGTGATTCGATTGTTCTTTTTGGTTAACCTAGAGTTATTTAAGGAAATTAAATATTAGCTTTCCTTAAAAGGCTTTAACTAGGCGGTGGTGGTTGCTCCCATATCCAAGAAGGTCATATGCCTCGCCATGCAGTCCTGGAAGCCAATTTTGAAAATTAATATTTAATGAAATTAATAACATAGGTGGATTTGAATCAATAGTGTTAAGTTCCTCTTGGATTCAAATCTAAACCATTAAGAACAGATAAGTTAAATTTGGAATCAATGATGTTAAGTTCCGTCTGCGATTCCTAATTTAACTTCTAAAGAACACAATAAGTAATTTAAGGAAAGGTTCGACACTTGTACAAAAATTTTTGTACAGTGAAACCGGTACGTTTTCCTAGGACTAACCAACAATCTCATCTGCCTTTACCCATTTCTTATGATACTCAATCTCCTCTTCACTAGAATCACTATTAGGTGCATCAGGGCAGACCTCTGTCAGTACAAAACTTATAGCTTTTAGCAGTTAGGACAATATCCAGGTTTCTTTTCCAATCTGTGTAGTTTGAACCAGTAAGTTTGTTCTCTTTCAATATAATGGCCAGTGGGTTGAAAGTAATTCTAAGAATCACAAAATAAACTTTGGTCAAAACTCTAAATTTAAAATAATATTGATTCCTCAAATAATATTATTTAAATTTACCAACACATCTAAACACTGGGAATATTGCATGCCACGTTAGTGTGAGCGTATACAAATTCAACATTTATAAGAGGGGGTTTTACCCATTAATTTTATTATCTTGTCATCCTAACTTTATGACAAATAAAATTAATAGTTGGTATTGTTAGAGTGTATACGCTTTTTGTAAACATTTATATTTGAAATAAAAAGAATCACATTGGTCAATATCTATATTTATATGCTAAGTGTAGTTGTTCAATTGATTTATATTGTAGATAACATGGTGTGTGGTGTCACACACAGAAAATCATGTTATCAATTCTTTATAAATTATAAACAGTAGCTCACGACTAAGATGGAAAGAAACAAACCATTGGAATAGTCGTAGTGTAATTAGGTATTAGTTTATTTTGACTAATAAATTACACTAGTACACTCTGAGTGTATTGAGTAAGACCATTTAAGGTAAGTTCTTTTATACTAACTTAATAAAAGAACAAGACCTTAGTTATTAAAGAAGTGTGTACTCTTAATTCTAATATAATAACAAGCACATATATTTAGTATTTATTTCTTTAACTTATCAAAGGGTGAGATTTAGCTCGATAGATCAATAGGCCCGATAAGTTGGGAAATG
The DNA here is from genome assembly GCF_018446385.1 of Zingiber officinale. NCBI lineage: Eukaryota > Viridiplantae > Streptophyta > Magnoliopsida > Zingiberales > Zingiberaceae > Zingiber > Zingiber officinale. The sequence continues at coordinate 91,204,458 of NC_056002.1, read as the reverse complement.
ATATTACTTATAGCGTGTGTTGTTGATTATATAAGGAAACTGTGTCCTAGTAATCTAGGTAGAGAATATCCCCAAAAGGAGCTCATAAGGATTGCCATGTTAAACCCTGCAGGTGGACTTAGTCCGACATGACAATAAGGTTGAGTGGTACTACTCTTGGACTAAGAAATTAATTAAGGTGAGTTGTCAGTAACTCATTTAATTAGTGGACATTCGATATCTTAAACACAGGGAGACTAACACACTCATAATAAGAAAAAGCTCATAATATAATTTGGGATTGGTGCGGTAGTGCAATAATAATTCTCTAGTGGAATGCGTTATTATTGATGAACTTGAGTTGTGTGTTCGGGGCGAACACGGGATACTCAAGCTCGTCGGGAGGTCAAAATTAATTTCTCCTCTAGGTCCCCGTCGTAGCCTCAATGAAGCCTCAAATCCACTCATGAAAAACCCATCTTGGTGTCCAAGAGGGGGCCGGCCCATGGCTTGGTGACCAAGCCATAGGGGTCGGCCACTTTCTTCTCAAAGGGGCCGACCCCTTGCTTGGTGCCCAAGCAAGAAGGGGGCCGGCCACATAATTCAAAGTTTTAGGGGCGTTTTGAATTTTTTTTAAAATCTTTTCTTTGTAGATATCTACAAGTTTTAAAAGAGAGATTTTAAAATATAAAACTTTCCTTATTTGAATTAGGTCACATGGTTTAAAAGAAAGTTTAAAAGTTTTAAAACTTTTCTTTTTTAACCATCCTCATGGTTTTAGAAAAAAGGAAGGGAGTTTTAAATTTGAAACTTTCTATTTTTTGTAAACCATGTTAAAAAAGGAAATTTTAGAAGAGAAGTTTAAATTTTAAAACTTGGTTTTAATTTTTAAAATTTTCCTTTTTTAACATCCACTTTAGGGAATTAAAAGAGAGGTTGTAAAATTTTATAAGAGCTTTTCTTCATTGCTTATAATTTTTTTACCAAAATTATTTTCTTCCTTTTTAAGGGGTCGACCACCCTTGCTTGGTGCCCAAGCAAGGGGTCGGCCAATCAATGATTGATCCAATCAATGATTGAATCAATCAAGAGGAAGGAAAAGGGAAAATAAAAGGGGAAAAGGAAAAACAAGAGAAAGATTTTAATTTTTGTAAAAATCTTTTCCTTATTTGCCTTGGGCAAGTAATATAAAAGAAGGGGAGGAGAGGCCTCATGGAGCATGCTATTCTTTTCTCTCTTCTCTCTAGTCTTCTCCTAAGGGCCGGCCCTTGCTTCTCTTCATGCTAGGGCCGGCCACCTCTTGTGGTTATTTTGTATGGCCGAATACAAAGAGAAGGAGAAGAAGAGGAGAAGTAGAGATTGCATCTATTCTTATTCTATTGCTTGTGCTCCCTCTTGTGGTCGGTCCTCTTCCCTTTTCTTTCCCCTTTGCTCTCTTTGTTCCTTGGTGGTGGTGGTGGCCGAAACTTAGAGAAGGAGGAGGAGCTTTTGTGTGGTGTTCATCTTGGAGGATCGTCGCCCACACGACGTCCAAGAGGAGGCGAGGAATATGGCAGAAGATCTCGAGGTTATTATCATACAAAGAAGAGGTATAACTAGTAATTATTTTCCGCATCATGCTAGTTCTTCTTTGTATGAATTCCAAACACAAGAGGCATATGATTCTAGAGTTTCGGATTTGTTTCGATGTTGTGTTTCTTTTGTTTTGTTTTTCGGATTTGTGATTCGATTGTTCTTTTCGGTTAAACCTAATGTTAATTTAGGAAATTAAATATTGAATTCTATTAAAGGCTTTGTCGATGCAGTGGTGGATGATTCCATAGCCAAGAATGCCTAGTGTCTCACCATGTTTGACCTGGGAGCCGATTTTAGAAATAAATATTTAATCAACTTTATAACATAGGTGGATTTAGATCAATAGTGTTAAGTTCCGTTTGCGATCCAAATCTAAACCATTAAGAACAGATAAGTTAAATTTGGAATCAATAATGTTAAGTTCCGTTTGCGATTCCTAATTTAATTTCTAAAGAATTCAATAGGTTGTTTAGGAAATGTTCGACACTTGTATAAAATTTTTGTACAGTGAAACTGGTACGATCTTCCTAGGACCAACCAACAATTGGTATCAGAGCCAGGGTTTGTCTCTGTGTGTTTTGGTTTTTAGTTAATTATGCACATGTCATACATAATTTAGGCAGGATAATAGTAGGATGTGCTAACTCTTTGGTTGCAGGCTCCAACTATTATGACTTATAGATGTTGTGTGTGATTGGACCCTTGGACATATCAAGGCCATTATTTTTGTGTGTGCATGATTGTATGTGACTAATACAGCAGGAGCTGTATTAGCCCTAGGATTTTAGATTTTTATTTTCGATCTAGATTACATGTACATTCTTTCGTGGAATATAGGATCGATATATGTAAAATTCTATTTTTGTCATGGATCGTATCTTTGCGAGACGTGGTGCTATTAGAAGACCAGAGGCACAGTAGAATAATAAGCAAGATAGATGCGACGACTGGACCCAATGGCGGTGGCTAAAGAAGGCAGCAACTAGGGTTGGTGCACGCGGAGGACAGTGATGGAAAATGCCATAATAGTTGGAAAATTAATTTTCAAATTTATTGCTTTTATTTACTGTGATGTGTATGTGTGTGCATGTGATGTATGCTTGTATAGGTTAAAATTCCTCACCTTAAATAACTAAGTGGGAGAGAGATTTTTTTAAATAAATTCCATGATCTCCATTACTGGTTTGTAAGTGATGCAAACAAACTTGCGCGTTGGCTCTGAGTGCCTTCCTCCATATTAGATGAGTTTGTTTGCGGATCACTAGATCAAACTTCCATTTTGGATGGTTATAGGAAATTAATTAAGAGCGTGTGATCTTCTCCATCGGAATGAGCATAATCTTATTTAATGAACTAAGTATCAAGTAATGGTACACACTTAGGCACATTTAATAGTATCTTCCCCATCGGAGTCACTGCTATAATTTGTGTGACCGAAGGAAAACCGACTATTAATTTGTCATAAAGATAGGTTGACAAGATCATAAAATTAAAACCCCCTCTTACAAATGTTCAATTTTGTATACGTCCATACTATCGTGGCATGCAAAATTCATGGTGTTTGAGATAATTTTATTTGTCAGGTTGACAAGATAATAAAATTAATGGGTAAAACTCTTCTTATAAATGTTTGAATTTGTATACGTCCACACTATCGTGACATACAATATTCACGGTGTTTGAGGTAATTTTATTTGTCATGAAGATAGGTTGACAAGGTTATTAATGGGTATAACCCTCCTCTCACAAATGTTCAATTTTGTATACGTCCACACTATCGTGGCATGCAAAATTCACGGTGTTTGAGGTGTTGGTGAATTTAAATGATATTGTTTTGAGGAATCAATATTATTTTAAATTCAAAGTTTTGACCAAATATTTGATCAGAGATATACCAACTATTAATTTTATTTGTCATAAAGTTAGGTTGACAAGATAATAAAATTAATGGATAAAATCTCCTCTTTGATTTTGTATACATCCACACTATCGTGGCATACAAAATTCATGGGGATTTTAAGGTGTCAGTCTTGATCAAATATTTTTGTGATTCTTAGGATTTCAAATGTTTATCAATCCCCTAGTTGTTATACTATAGAATAGACTTAGTAGTCCCAATTAGGATTGGAAACAAAACTTGGACTCTAAGGTGGATTGTCCTCTCAGAAATGAGAACAATAAAAGTGTATTTTTATTCATTAGTTGTTGAAACATGTTTAGTGATGTTATCTACCGGTACCTGGTGTGTAGATATGGGAGCCACTGATCATGTATGAAATTCATTGCAGGGGTTCTAGGAAACCTGACAACTATATGAAAGGGAAAATACCGTTTACATGGGCACCGCTGCAAAAGTAGCAGTTGTTGCAGTGGGAGATGTTTGTCCTTTGAAAGGAATAAAACATTGATTGTCTTGACGTACTAAGTTTTAAAAAGAACTTGATTTCAATTTCTAAAACTATTTAAAGATTGATATACTGTCTCTTTTGATAACAAAGTTGTTATCAAGAAAAAGAGGAAAGTTATTTGTTCTGGTACGTTGGTTGGCAATTTATAACTTCCACGATGCGACAAATTGAAAATTAATAACACATCTTCTAACTCTAATAAAAGGAAGTAACCTTCGGAAATGAACCAATTATATCTTTGGCATCTAAGGCTAGGTTATATTAACTTAAGTAGGATTCAAAGGATAATAGCCGATGAACTTTTGGGTTCATTGGTAGTGGAAACCTTTCCAACCTACAAGTCTTACTTGGAAGGAAGAATAACCAAGAAGCTTTTAAGTCTAAGGGGTATAGAGCCAAAGATGTGTTGGAATTGGTTCATTCTGATTTGTGTGGATCTATGACTATCCAAAAAAGAGGTGGTTTCGAATAGACAACTATTCAAAATACGGGTACATTTACTTGATGCGCTGCAAGTCTAAGTGCTTTGATAAATTCAAAGAGTATTAGGCTGATGTGGAGTAACGTCAAGGTAAAAGTATCAAGACACTACGCTGAGATCGTAGTGGTAAGTACCTCTTGGAAGAGTTTAGGAGTCACTTATCAGAAGTTGGGATTCAATCCCAATTAACTGCACCTGGTACACCCCAACAGAATGATGTAATAAGAAGGTATATGACTCTTATGGAAATGATTAGATCGATGAGTTATTCAGAAAATTACCAAATTCGTTTTAAGGATATATTCTGGAAATGGAAGTGAACATAGTACCTCCTAAGTCAGAACTCTCTACTCACATAGAATTGCATAATAGGTGTAAGCCTAATTTGAAGCATATTCGGATTCAGGGTAGTCCAGCACATGTGCTGAAGGGAGACACTGATAAGATGGACAGGAGTTCACTTGTTTGTGGGTTATCCTAGAGAAACGAAAGGAGGTTTATAGTCCTAAAAATTAGAAGATCATGGTTAGCACCAATGCCCGATTTTTCAGAAGAGGACTATGAAATGAACCACAAGTCCATAAGTAAATTTGCTCTTAAAAAATAATAAAGGACACGTCTAATCTAGTACCAACTGTACAAGATGAAATATCACAAGAAACTGCAACACATATCACAAATGATACACAATTACATACAGTGGCTCATCGTAGTGGGAGGCTTGTTAGACAACCTGAAAGATTCATGTTTTGGGAAAGTCTTTGGACTTGATTCCTAGCGAACATGAACCTGATCCTCGGACATATAACGAAGCGCTTCAAGATAAGGATGCAGCATCTTGGCAAAGAGCAATGAATACATAATTAGTATATATGTATTCTAATATAGTCTGGGAGCTTGTAGAACCACCAGATGGTGTAAAAGTCATTGGGTGTTAAAAGGTCTACAATAGGAAAAGAGGGATAGACGGGAAGGTGAAAACTTTCAAAACAAGGCTTGTTGAAAAAAAAAACTTTTTCATCGGTCGCCATGCTTAAGTTTATCCGGATTCTTTTATCTATTGTTGTTTATATGGACTATGAGATTTGGCAAGTGGATGTCAAGACATCTTTCCTTAATAGAAGTCTTGAAGAAAACATCCATATAAAGCAACCAGAAGGGTTCATTGCAAAGGGCAAAGAGTATCTTGTGTGAAAGCTCAATCAGTCTATGGACTGAAGCAAAGCTTCAAGGTCTTGGACATCTGGTCTAATGAAGTAATCCAGACCTATGGATTTATTAAGTGACCCGATGAGTTTTGTGTATAAAAGAAGTGTGATGGAAACGTGATGGTATTTCTTGTACTATACGTAGATGACATTTTTGGTAGTTGGAAATAATATCAAAATGTTGTCGAAAGTAAGGGTATGGTTGTCCAAACAATTCGATATGAAAGACTTGGGAGAATGCACACATATTCTCGGGATCAAAGTGATCACAAGAAAAGAATGTTGTGCTTATCCTAAGCTTCATACAATTCTAGCTCGTTTTAGCATGCAAAACTCCAAGAAAGGTTTCTTAATTTTTCAACATGGAGTAGCTTTATCTAAAGAGATGTCTCCAAATACATCAAAGGAGATAAAAGGACATGAAGGCAGTTCCTTATGCTTCGACTGTCGGAAGCCTAATGTATGCTATGTTATGCACGAGACCGGATATCTGTTTTGCCCAGGGTATAGTTAGCATATATCGAAGTAACCCAGGACCGGGACACTAGACTGTCGTAAAGCATATATTAAAGTACCTTAGAGGGACTAGAGATTATATGCTAGTTTACTAGGCAGATGATTTGATCCCTGTGAGTTACATGGATTTTGACTTCCAATCAGATAGGGATAATAGTAAGACGACCTCAGGGTTTTGTGTTTACTTTAGGAGGTGAAGTCATATCTATGGAGGAGTGTTAAGCATAGGTGCTTTTCCAGACTCCACCATAGAAGCTGAGTATGTGGCAGCCTCTGAGGCAGCCACAGAAGTTATATGGCTCAGAAACTTCATGATGGACTTAGACATGATTTCTGGCTTGTCCAAAATTATTACAATTTTTGTAATAATAGTAGTGCAGTAGCAAACTCGAAGGAACTATAAGTCCATAAGGCAAGTAAACACAATAGAGCGCAAGTACCACCCAATACGAAACATCGTATAACGAGGAGAAATTATTGCCGCCTAGATTGCATCAGATGATAGCCTGAGAGATCCTTTCACTAAGGCCCTTAAGGCAAGACCTTTTGATGGACATGTTGAAGGGTTGGGAATCAGATGTATGGCAGCAGATATGATAGCTTAGTCTTTTAGTATAAGTGGGAGATTGTTAGAGTGTATACTAAAAGCCTAGTTTTTTGTAAACATTTATGTTTGAAATAAAAAGAATCACATTGGTCAATATCTAAATTTATATGCTAAGTGTAGTTGTTCAATTGATTTATATTGTAGATAACATGGTGTGTGGTGTCACACACAGAAAATCATGTTATTAATTCCTTATAAATTATAAACAGTAGCTCACGACTAAGATGGAAAGGAACAAACCATTGGAATAGTCGTAGTGTAATTAGGTATTAGTTTATTTTGACTAATAAATTACACTAGTACACTCTGAGTGTATTGAATAGGGCCATTTAAGGTAAGTTCTTTTATACTAACTTAATAAAAGAATAAGACCTTAGTTATTATGGAAGTGTATACTCTTAATCCTAATATAATAACAAGCACATATATTTAGTATTTATTTCTTTAACTTATCAAAGGGTGAGATTTAGCTCGATAAATCAATAGGCCCGATAAGTTGGGAAATGATATTACTTATAGTGTGTGTTGTTGATTATAGAAGGAAACTGTGTCCTAGTAATCTAGGTAGAGAATGTCCCCAAGAGTAGCTCATAAGGATTGTCATGTTAAACCCTGCAGGTGGACTTAGTCCGACATGACGATAAGGTTGTGTGGTACTACTCTTGGACTAAGAAATTAATTAAGGTGAGTTGTCAGTAACTCATTTAATTTGTGGACATTCGATATCTTAAACACAAGGAGACTAACACACTCATAATAAGAAAAAGCTCATAATGTAATTTGGGATTGGTGCGGTAGTGCAATAATAACTCTCTAGTGGAATGCGTTATTATTGATGAACTTGAGTTGTGTGTTCGGGGCGAACACGGGATACTCAAGCTCGTCGGGAGGTCAAAACTAATTTCTCCTCTAGGTCCCCGTCATAGCCTCAATGAAGCCTCAAATCTACTCATGAAAAGCCCATCTTGGTGTCCAAGAGGGGGTAGACCCATGGCTTGGTGACCAAGCCATAGGGGTCGACCACTTCCTTCTCAAAGGGGCCAACCCCTTGCTTGGTGCCCAAGCAAGAAGGGGGTCAGCCACATAATTCAAAGTTTTAGAGGGCGTTTTGAATTTTTTTTTAAATCTTCTCTTTGTAGATATTTACAAGTTTTAAAAGAGAGATTTTAAAATATAAAACTTTTCTTATTTGAATTAGGCCACAGGGTTTAAAAGAAAGTTTAAAAGTTTTAAAACTTTCCTTTTTAAACCATCCTCATGGTTTTAGAAAAAAGGAAGGAAATTTTAAATTTGAAACTTTCTATTTTTGTAAACCATGTTAAAAAAGGAAATTTTAGAAGAGAAGTTTTAAATTTTAAAACTTGGTTTTAATTTTTAAAATTTTCCTTTTTTAACATCCACTTTAGGGAATTAAAAGAGAGATTGTAAAATTTTATAAGAGCTTTTTCTCATTGCTTATAAATTTTTTACAAAAATTATTTTCTTCCATTTTAAGGGGCCGACCACCCTTGCTTGGTGCCAAAGCAAGGGGCACCAAGCAAGGGGCTGACCAATGAATAATTGAATCAATCAAGAAGAAGGAAAAGGAAAAATAAAAGGGGAAAAGGAAAAGCAAGAGAAAGATTTTAATTTTTGTAAAAATCTTTTCCTTATTTGCCTTGGGCAAGTAATATAAAAGAAGGGGAGGAGAGACCTCATGGAGCATGCTATTCTTCTCTCTTCTCTCTAGTCTTCTCCTAAGGGCTGGCCCTTGCTTCTCTTCATGCTAGGGTCGGCCACCTCTTGTGGTTGTTTTGTATGGCCGGATACAAAGAGAAGGAGAAGAAGAGGAGAAGTAGGGATTGCATCTATTCTTATTCTATTTCTTGTGCTCCCTCTTGTGGCCGGTCCTCTTCCCTTTTCTTTTCCCCTTGCTCTCTTTGTTCCTTGGTGGTGGTGGTGGCCAAAACTTAGAGAAGGAGGAGGAGCTTTTGCATGGTGTTCATCTTGGAGGATCGTCACCCACACGACGTCTAAGAGGAGGCCAGTAATATGGTTGAAGATCTCGAGGTTATTAGCATACAAAGAAGAGGTATAACTAATAATTATTTTTCGCATCATGCTAGTTCTTCTTTGTATGAATTCCAAACACAAGAGGCATATGATTCTAGAGTTTCGGATTTGTTTCGAAGTTGTGTTTCTTTTGTTTTATTTTTCGGATTTGTGATTCGATTGTTCTTTTCGGTTAAACCTAATGTTATTTTAGGAAATTAAATATTGAATTTCTATTAAAGGCTTTGTCGAGGCAGTGGTGGATGATCCCATACCCAAGAAGGCCTAGTGCCTCGTCATGTTTGACCTAGGAGCCGATTTTAGAAATAAATATTTAATCAACTTTATAACATTGGTGGATTTGGATCAATAGTGTTAAGTTCCGTTTACGATCCAAATCTAAACCATTAAGAACAGATAAATTAAATTTAGTATAAATAATGTTAAGTTCCATTTGCGATTCCTAATTTAATTTCTAAAGAACACAATAGGTTGTTTAGGAAAGGTTCGACACTTGTACAAAATTTTTGTACAGTGGAACTGGTACAATCTTCCTAGGACCAACCAACAGGTATCTCTTTGGTCACACAAATAATAGCAGTGACTCCATTGGGGAGGATACTATTAAATGTATCTAAGTGTATACCATTACTTGATACTAAGTCCATTAAATAGAATTGTGTCCCTTCAGTTGGAGAAGATCACACACATCCTAAATAATTTCCTATAACCATCCATAAAGGAAGTTTGATCTAGTGATCCGCAAACAAACTCATCCGTTGTGGAGGGAGGCACTTAGAGCCAACACACAAGCTTGTTGCATCACTTACAAATGAGTAATGGTGTAACACCCCAAATTTCATGATTTGGAGTCCTAAAAGACTTATTAAAATCTAGAAATGCTTTAGAAAATTCTAGAGATTTTTAGGAATTTATAGAATATTTTTATGTAATTTTTGGAGGTCGTTTGGTATTTTTACTAAACGAAAGAAGTTTCGACAAAAAAATGTCCAAGCTGAGGCTTGAACCGGCAACCCCTGACCCGAGCAAAACCCGGCTAACCAACTGGGCTAGCAGTTGTTACATAATCAAATAAAGGGAGAATTTTATTTAAGTAGTAGAAGTTAATAACAAGAAATAATAGGGAGAAAGATTAGTTGCAGCCGGGATTCGAACCCGCGACTCCAACCATGAGCCAAGCCGCGGTTGACCAAGTGCTCCAGTCGTCGGTTCTGCTTAGAAAAGGTAGGAAATTTATTTAAAGTAGTTAACAGAATATTAAGGTTATAAGAGGAGAACTTAGGGCTTGATTATTTCCCTGTGACCTAGTTTTTCCCCTTTCCTCTTCTCCCTCACGCGCGCGACAAATCTGTACAGGCGAAAAACGCCACATGCAGCCGAGCTAGGGCTCGACTCCGGTGGCCGGCGATCACCCTTCTCCGCGGGTTCTTCACAGATCCGAGCTTCCCTCGGCGAGGAGAGCGTGTAGATGCGAGGAATCGCCGGATTTGGAGTGTTGCCGAAGCCCTAGAAGCTTCTTCTCCGATGTGAGTCCAAGGAATCGAAGTAAGTTGCTACTCACCTGCAGTAGGATAGCTCCGAGGTTTATCCCTTGTTCCTTTCCTTGTTCCCGAAAGTTTTGAACAACGAATTCAGAATTTTAGATTTCAAGTCGAGGTTGCTTGCATCATGTCTCGCATTGCTGCATTTTTGGTGCTTTTGATCGGATTTTATTTTCTATTTCTTTGCTATAGATTTAAGCAAAAGCACAGTAGAAATTGTGAGGAGAGATTCTGAACCTGTAGATGATACATGGATCATGTTTTAGCCTTGTACGTTCTTATTTCTTAGATCGTTAATGTGTTCGTTAATTTAAGTTATGCAAATGAGATAAGTTGGGTTTTGAGTTTCTAGACAAGACTCTTAGGGAAATCCATGTGGCTTTGATGATGTTTTACTCCTTTCTATCCCAGTTAAAAGTTTAGACAGATTCAAGGGTAGATAAGCTTTGAATGAAGATGTTCTTGTTCTTCTACCGTTTACTAAGTTCTGTACAGATTTGTTGGGTTTAATTCGAAGAAGCTTGATCCTATTCATTATGGAGGTTTTAGGTTTTCAGAACTGAATTTTGGTAAGAATAGTTCCGGATCTTGTTCTCCTTGAATTTGAAGTATGTAGTAAGATTTTTAGTCTTGAGACTTCTGCCGTGAATCTCAATTTCAGATTTGTTTAGGTTTGGAAAATGAACAAATTGATCAGATGAGCATGTAGTTTAGCATTTCAGCTTGTGGAGATTTTGGAATAGATTTCTTTTGTTATTAGTTTTTTAAGCATACAGTGTTTGATCCATTGATTGTGTAGTATAGTTTTAAATTCCAGAATTTCTATTGTTAAATCTGAGCATGAGGAATGGTATTTTTTTTGTTTTCCAGTAGCAAACCCTTTACTAGTTGCAATGGTTTCCTTGCTGGGTTACTGAACAGGGGATTAGTAGAGGTTTCGGCTTGTTCTATTTGATACTTGCTGTTATGAAACTTAATGCAGATTTGTTTAGATTCGAAAGGAATGTTAAGTTGTTGCCATAAGTTTCAAAGAAGAACATGAATGGTTGTTTATATTTGCTGTATAGTTTAGTTGCCTTGGAAGAATTCTGTGAAGTCTGAATTGTATTAGAGTTTGTTGTATAGTTTAGTTGCTTTGGAAGATTTAGAAATCCTCACGTTGGAGTGAAGTTCTTGTGTGAAGCAATAGGATTTAAGTTCTTATATGCTCCTGTTAACTGAAATAGCTATGAACTGTTTTAGAAAGGTTTAGATGAAATCAGTTTGATGTAAGTTTGGGGTTCCGTATTTAGGAAGATAATTCCTTTATTGACTATTGAGGTTAGTTTAGTCTAAAGGTGAGAAGTATGTGAGTGATTTAGTTATGCAAGTAATAAGTTCAGAATAGAAGTTTAGTTTAGAAGATGAGAAAAGAGATTTACATGTTGATCAATGTAGATTTTATAAAGTATTAATATGCAGATCCCAAAGTATTAAGAAGCATTCTTTTATAAGAAAAGTATAAGAAAGATTAAGAAGAGAAAGGAAAAGGCCAAGGCCTTAAGTAGATCCCAAAGTCAAGACTTTAGGGATTTTGGTACACAAGGTGCTTATTAAAATGCCAAGGCATTATATATTAGAAGTATTAAAAGATAACAAGTATTTTACTTTTATCAGTGGCACTGTACTGGACTCTCAGTTGTCCTTGGGTTGGGCTCTCATAGTCGTCCCTAGGTTCAGATAACCTAGTAGTAACGGCACGACCGACGGTCGACGGTCGACGACCTAGGGTCGCCAAATGGGCCGCCAAATGGGACGGGTCGTTACAAAAGTAAAAGCACAGTTGCCGAGCCCAAGAGAAGTTGATTATTATTTTGAAGTATTATAAGTATAAGTTTTTGAACAAGTAAAACGAGTTTTACATAAACATAACTACTCATGTCAAACTAATAGCAAAGAAAAACTAAGGAATCTACTCATGTAATTCAAATATGGAGATCGTGGAATTAATATACTTAATCTCTCTCCCACTTAGTTATTTAAGGTGAGGAATTTTAACCTATTCTAGCATACATCACATGTACACACACACATCACAGAAAATAAAAGCAATAAATATGGAAATTAATTTTCCAACTATTATGGACTTTTCCATCACTGCCTTTCGCGTGCTGCCAGCCCTAGGGTTCCTGTCGTCGGGTCCATCGAGGTTCCTTTTCCGCTGCGCCTCTGGTCCTTCAACAGCACCACGCCTCGCAAGGATATGATCTGTGACAGAAAATAAAATTTTATATACATCAATCCTATATTCCACAAGGAAATGTACATCAAGTGTAGATCGAATATAAATGTAAAATCCTAGGGCTAATATATCTCCTGCTATATTAATTAAATATAATCATGCACACATAATAAAATACCCTTGACATGTCTAAGGGTCCAATCACACACAATAACCATAAGTCATAATAGTTGGAGCCTGCAACCACAGAGTTAACACATCCTACTATTATCCTGCCTAAATTATATATGACATGTGCATAATTAAATTGAAAACCAAACACATAGAGGCAAACCCTAGCTCTGATATCAATTGTTGGTTGGTCCTAGGAAGATCGTACCGGTTCCACTGTACAAAACTTTTATACAAGTGTCGAACCATTTCTAACAACCTATTGTGTTCTTTAGAAATTAAATTAGGAATCGCAAATGGAACTTAACATTATTGATTCCAAATTTAACTTATCTGTTCTTAATGATTTAGACTTGGATCACAAACAATGTTTAACATTATTGATCCAAATCCACCTATGTTATAAATTCAATTAAATATTAATTTCAGAAATCGACTTCCAGGTTAAACATGGTGAGGCACTAGGCCTTCTTGGATATGGGAGCAACCACCACTTCCTAGACAAAGCCTTTTAATGAAATCTAATATTTAATTTCCTTATATAACTCTAGGTTTAACCAAAAAGAACAATCGAATCACAAATTTAAAAAATAAAAAAAAACACAAACTCGAATCACAAATTCGAAACCTAGAATTATATGCCTCTTGTGTTTGGAATTCATACAAAGAAAAACTAGTATGATGCGGAAAACAGTTACTAGTTATACCTTTCTTTGTAAGCAATAACCTTTTGATCTTCTACCGCATTCCTCTTCTTATCTCGGACGTTGTGTGGGCAACGATCTATCGAGATGAGAACCACCCAAGCCCTTTTTTCTTCTTCACCAAGTTCCGGCCACCAAAAGTCCTCCAAGGATGTAGAGGTTCGACCACCACCACCACCAAGCTCCAAGGGATGCAAGAAACTCCTTCCTCTTCTTCTTCTCCAAGTAGGATCCGACCACCACAAGAGTCTCCTTGAGAGTGATGAGGTTCGACCACCAAAAGGAAGAGAAGAAGAGAAGAGGAAGGCCAACCACACCAAGGAAGAAAAGAGAGAAAAAAAGAATAGAGTTGTTAGCTATGAAGGCACCCCTACCCCCTCTTTTATAATCCTTGGTCTTGGCAAATAAAGAAAAATTATATAAAACCTTCCTTATTATCTTTGCCATGAAAAGGAAAATTTAATTGATTAAAATCAATTTCCTTTTCTTAAATATTAAGGTCGGCCACCTCATTGCTCCAAGCAAGGAAAGTTTTAACACAAAATTAAAACTTCCTAATTTATTTACGAAAATTTTTAAAATAAAAATTTCTCTAATAATTTTTCCCTTCATGGTTGGTTATAAAAGAAATTTTATAAATTAAAATCTATCTATTAAAACATGTGGATGATTTCCTAAAAGGAAAGTTATCTTTTAAAATTAAAATCTCCCTCTCAATCTACAAATAAGAAAAAATATCAAATCTTTTCTTAATCTTTTGTAGAAACATATAAAAGGAAATATATAATTTTAAAATTCTCTTTTTAAAACATGAATATGGTTACAAAAAAGGAAATTTCTATCAAAAATTAAAATCTTCCTTTTAACTACAAATAAGGAAATATATCAAATCTTTCACTTAATCTTTTGTAGAAAACTACAAAAGGAAATATTTAAATTTTAAACTCTCTCTTTTAAAACCAAGATATCCAAATAAGAAAAGATTTTAAAAAATTAAAATCCTTTTAATATGATGTGGCTGGCCACACCAAGCTTGAGTTCAAGCTAGGGCCGACCACACCACTTAACTCATCCTCTTTACTTGGTCGGCCCAAGCTTGAGTTCCAAGCTTGCTTGGTCGACCCCCTTTAGGATGGGTATAAAGGTGGGTAAGAAGTGGGTATGTGATGGGTATAAATCTCTATGTACAAGAGGCTACGATAGGGACCGAGAGGAGGAATTAGTTTTGGTCTCTCGATGAAATTAAGCTTCCCGTGTTCGCCCCGAACACCCAACTTAATTTCATCAATAATAATTCATACCACTAAAGAATTATTATTGAACTACCGCACCAATCCCAAATTACATTTTGACCTTCTTCTTATTATGAGTGTGTTAGTCTCCCTGTGTTTAAGATGTCAAATGTCCACTAATTAATTGAGTTACTGACAACTCACTTTAATTAATATATTAGTCTAAGAGTAGTACCACTCAACCTTATCTTCATGTCGGACTAAGTCCACCTGCAGGGTTTAACATGATAATTCTTATGAGCTCCTCTTGGGGACATTATCAACCTAGATTACTAGGACACAGTTTTCTTCTATAATCAACAACACACACTATAAGTAATATCATTTCCCAACTTATCGGGTCTTTTGATTTATAGAGCTAAATCTCATCCTTTGATAAATTAAAGAAATAAATACTAAATATATGTGCTTGTTATTATATTAGGATTAAGAGCACACACTTCCATAATAACTAAGGTCTTGTTCTTTTATTAAGTCAGTATAAAAGTAACTTACCTTAAATGATCCTGCTCAATACACTTAGAGTGTACTAGTGTAATTTATTAGTCAAGATAAACCAAAACCTAATTACACTACGACTATTCCAATGGTTTGTTCCTTTCCATCTTAGTCGTGAGCTACTGTTTATAATTTATAAAGAACTGATAACATTATCTTCTGTGTGTGACACCACACACTATGTTATCTACAATATAAATTAATTGAGTAACTACACTTAGCATATAAATGTAGACATTTGACCAATATGATTCTTATTTCAAAACAAATGTTTACAAAAGCTAGGCTTTTAGTATACACTCTAACATAATGACCATCTGTTTATTTATCTTTGCTAATGGTTCGACCTCCACCCATTTTGAGAAGCAGTCCACAGCGAGGAGCAGGAACCTCCGCTGAGCTATCGCCATTGAAAATGACCCAACGATATCCATGCCCCATTGGTCGAACTGACAGGATACCATGGATGTCCTCATCTCTTTAGTTGGCCGGTATGGGATATTGTGATATTTCTAACACGACAAGCAGTTGACCACTGTCCTAGCGACATCTTCTTAGAGAATGGGCCAGAAATATCCGGCGAGAAGGATCTTCTGGGCTAATGAACTGTCGCCCGGATGATTCCCACAGAAGCCTTGGTGCACTTCTTGGAGGATATACTTTATGTCTTCCGATCTAACGCATTTGAGCAGGGGCCTGGAAAAGGCTCGTTTGTAGAGTTGATCCCCGATCAATGTAAATCGTCCAACCCTTTTCTTTAGTAGATGATTGACCTCCTGATCAGACGGTGTTACACCCAATTGGAGAAATTCGATGAGTGGCGTCCTCCAATCGCTAAGGAAGGAGAGACCTTCCATTCGATCAATGTGCGCTACCAATAAAACCTGCTCGATCAGGTGTTCAACCACAACCTGTGTTAACGAGCTAGCCAAGTTGTCTATGTCGTCTACCGAATGATTGTATGATCGGGGGATCTTTTGTATAGTGACTTCTTGAAAACTTGTCCTCAGTTTTTCGAAGGCTTCTACGTAGAGCTTGAGTTAGGAGTTGTTTATTTCGAATGCCCCTGACAACTGCTGAGCGACTAGTTAAGAATCTGAGTGAATAAGGACCCTTATGGCCCTGACGTACCGCACTGCCTGCAAGCCGACGATTAATGCTTCATACTCAGCTTCATTATTGGTGGCCCGGTATTCTAGCCAAACAGAGAGCTGTATTCAATCTTCCCTTGGTGAGATCAATAATATGTCGATCCCGCTCCCTTCTCGAGTGGAAGAAATCGTCCACATATATTTTTCAAGTTGCTTCTGGTTCTGTATTTTGAACTTCTGTGATGAAATCAGCTAAGGCTTGTTCTTTGATCATCGTTCAGGGTTGATATTAAATATCAAAGTCACTTAATTCAGTTGTCTATTTGATCAGCCACCCGGACATCTCTAGGTTGAGGAGGACTTTTCCCAGGGTACTATTGGTCATGACAATAATTGGGTGAGCAAGAAAGTAAGGGCGGAGTCTTTGAGCGACAAGCACCAGAGCGCAAGCTAACTTTTCCAAACCAGTGTAGTGAGATTCAGCATTTTTCAATATATGTCTTAAAAAATACACAAATTGCTGTTCGTGGTCGTTTTGCTTGACTAATGCCGAGCGGACAGCATGCTCGATGGATGACAGATAGATCTAGAGAGGCTCTCTGACACTTAGTTTAGCTAGCACAGGCAAAGTTAAGATATTCTTTGAGCTCTTTTAAAGCCCGGTCGCACTCTGTGTCCCATTGGAATCTCGTAGCTCAGTGCAGTACTTTGAAGAATGGCAGACTTCGATAGGATGTCTCAGAGATGAACCTTGAAAACGCGATGATCCGTTCGATCAATCATTGGGCCTCCTTCAAATTGCGAGATAGAGGCATGTCTTGTAGGGCTTTCACCTTACTTGGATTTGCCTCGATCCCCCGCTTGGTCACAATATACCCAAGAAAATGACTGTTCCTTATGGTGAATAGGCATTTGCTGGGGTTTAGCTTCATCCCATAGGTTCTTAAAGTTTGGCACATTTTCTCAACGTCCATACAGAGGTCGGCCGCTCGGAGAGATTTTATTAGTATGTCATCGACATAGACCTCCATGCTTCGTTCGATCTGCCTTCGGAACACTTTATTCATCAATCTTTGGTAGATTGCTCCGGTGTTCTTCAGTCTGAACGGCATAACGTTGTAACAATAGGTTCTATCGGTCGTGATGAAACTGACCTTTTCTTGATCCTCTCGGGCGAGCGGTACTTGGTGGTAGCCCTGGTATGCGTCGAGCATGCATATTAATTTGTAGCCTATTGTGGAGTCCACTATTTGGTCTATCCGATGTAATGGATAGAAGGTCTTTGGGTATGTCTACTTTAAGTCATGAAAGTCGATGCAGGCCCGTCATTTATTACCTGGCTTGGAGACCAGTACCACGTTAGCAAGCTAACTTGGGAATTGGACTTCCTGTATATGGCCTGCCTCTAATAATTTCTCTATCTCCACCCGGATGATCAAATTTTGCTCCGGGCTGAAGTCTCTATTCTTTTGTTTAATTGGCTAGGAGTCCGGTCGGACATATAGCTCGTACTGAGCCAAGTTCGGAGAGATGCAAGACAATTAGTGTGTTGACTAGGTGAACACGTCATAGTTTCGTCTGAGGCAGGCGACCAACTTTGTTTTCTTCTCGCTTTCTAGATCGGCAGAGATAAAGGTCGTCACCTTCGGTCAGTTTAGATGGATCTAGACCTCCTCATTTTCATCGTAGACCGGAGTAGGAGGCTTCTCCATGATAGCGCTCACCTCCAAACGAGGTGTCTTCCGAGCGGTTCGTGCTTCCATTATGACCATCTCGACGTAACAACACCGAGTAGCCAACTGATCGCCTCTGACCTCGCCTACCTTGCCCCCCACCGGGAACTTGATTTTCTAGCAGAAAGTGGGCACCGCCACTCGGAACTTATTCAACGTCGGTCGTCCTAGAATGACATAGGCTGAAGGCGCATCCACTACGATGAATTTGGTCGTTTGTGTCCTCTTCAGCGACTCTTCCCCCAGTGAGACGGCCCGGCGCAGTTGACCGATTGACAATACTTCGTTGTCGGTGAACCCATAGAGTGGAGTCATCATGGATAGTAAATCGCTCCGGTCAATTTGCAGCTGATCAAATGCTTTCTTAAAGATGATATTGATCAAGCTTCCTGTATCCACAAAGGTACGGTGAATAACATAATTAGCTATTACTGCTTGGATAATCAGGGTGTTGTCATGGGGGATCTCTACCCCCTCCAAATCCTTCGGACCGAAGCTGATCGCAGGTCCCTCGGCCTTCTCCTTGTTGCAGTCGACTGCATGAGTTTCAAGCCATCGTGCGTGCAACTTTCTTGCTTGATTGGAATCACTGCCGGTCGGCCCCCCAGCAATCATCCTTATTTCACCTTGGACAGCGTTGCTCCTATTTTCTTCCTCTCGAGCTAAGTATCGTCTTCATTTGGCCTGCTCCTAAAGAGGACTTGGACTGTTCCGTCGTTGAGATTGATGGCGGCGTGGTTCGAATGTTGTCTTTTCGTCTTCCCTTCGCCCAGTTAATCGACATCTATATCTTCGATCGGGCGATGGTGATTGATGATACTGCCTTCTTGGGGTCGGCCTGCTAGCCAGGTAGCAGTCCCGTGTATTATGAGTCACCGACCGATGGAAGGAGCAAAACATAGGCGTCCATATTTTGCCTTGCAGGCTTTTGGGCGTTCAGCCCCAACGTGTTGCACGGTATGCATCCTAGGCTAATGTTGTGATTGAGTTCCGCGTGATCGAGGCCCTTTAGGAGGATGATGGCTGCTCGGTTGATGCCGCTCAGACGTCACCGCTGGTTCGGTGGATACCTCCTTTTTCCTGGCCGCCTGAGCTTCTTCTACATTAATGTATTCATTGGCCCTTTTTTGTAGATAGCCAAAGTCCTTTGGCCGCTTCCGAATGAGTGACCGAAAGAATTCTCCTTCGATAAGCCTCTGAGTGAAAGCATTTACTAATACATCTGAGGAGATTGCTGGGATGTCCATCACCACCTGATTGAAGCATTGGATATATGCCCTTAAGGCCTCTCGCGACCCTTGCTTAAGTGAGAATAGATTCACACTCGTCTTCTGGTGGCGGTGACTGCTAGCAAAGTGATGTAAGAAGGCCGCTCGGAAGTTTTTGAAGCTATGGATTGAGCCGCTTGGCAAACGTTTGAACCAGTGTTGTGCCGATCCAGATAACGTGGTAAGGAAGACTCGACATTTTATCTCGTCCGTATATTGGTGCAGCGTGGCTGCATTGTTAAAGTTGGCCAGGTGGTCGTAACGGTCGGTCGTCCCGTTATATTCCCCAATCGTCAATGGGGTATGGTGCTTCGGCAGAGGGTCATTTAGAACCCCCTTTGAAAATTATTGGTTGACCTGTTCAGGCGAGTCATCTTCCCTGGATTTCCTTTTTCTTGTGTTTCGAACGGGTGCCTCATCAGAGGATAATCCCCGATCTTTGTCAGCCCGGTGATAACCATGATTTTGCTACAATATTTTGATTTATAATGCATGCTTTTAATGATCTTTTTATAGGGTAAACTCATATTTACATCATTTTTTATAATTATATTTAATCTTGGACTTAATTATAAATTGGCTTATAATCATGGTATTAGATGTTAATATTCGACATATTCTTTATAGGCATCAAAAGGATCATAGACCCGATCGAAGAATTGGGCTCAAATCTAAGGCAAAACAAGACGATCAAGCCTTGAAGCGATTTGGACCATTCATTCAAGATCGAAGTATATCTGGGCCATCCGTTGAAGATCCATTCCATCCAACCTAAGGAAGAGTAGATCAAGACCCTTGATTAAGATCAACACCTTCGGATCAGTTTTTAAGTGAATTTTCACCGTTGATCAAGATCCAAATTATTCTGGGCCGTTGGATCAGATTGGGAGAGGTTTAAAAGTTGAGAAGCTACAGTGGAATCGGGGAGCTCGGGTGATTTTCTTCCTTGTGACATTTCTATTGTTCACTCTTCGTCCCCGCAGCTTCCGTTCCACATTCCATATCCGAGAGCCTACTTTCTTCAACGACGACGATCTCGAGTTGCCGACGTTCATCCTCCAAGATCAGAGGGTGGCAGAAGGGAGGTTTCTTCAGCCGCAATTTGGATTTTGCTCGCCACCGCGTTCCTATTCGTGGAAGGTTGCCGATCAGTGAATTTCACATTCAACAGAGCTTTAAGGGAGGTTTCTTGCAGTTTCTGATCCTTTTCCGCTCTTCATTCAACAGTGAAACTAGGTTGATCTGATCAATTAATTTGGTTCGGTAAATCATAGAATCTTTCTCTATTTTTCTGTCGATGAGATTATCAAATGAATGGAGCTTCGAGGGAGGTTTCTCGGAGCTGTGAGCGTCACATGGTAATAGTTGGAAGCTTGTTCATTGTTGTTGGGTGTTTGAGGGGAGGTTTCTAAGAACACCTCTGCTTCACGGCAGAGAGGAGAAGTTTGGTTGTGGAATGTTATTTGTTCTTGTTTTACTTTGATTTCTTATACCTTTGCTTAGATCTGATGATTTGATAGCTTAGATTGCAGTTTATTTTCTAGTTTGAATTTCCTATTTTGGTTTCCACAAGTTTGTGTTAGTTTTAATTCTTGAATTTAGAAAACACTTGTTCTTTTCAATGGATATGTTGTCACTGAAATTGAATTTAGATGGTGAAAGAATTACTTGATCTTTTTAATGCAAGTTTGATGTGAATGAATTACTTGATCTTTGAGTGTGATTATGAATTGAATGTTATTTCGGTTCATGCAAGTTTGAGCTTAGTTTCAAGTTTTTGAATGTAGAAAACTCATGTTTAAGTCATTGTATCTATTGCTACTCTGATTGTGAAAGGAAGATATAGTAATTGACTCATTTGATTCAATGATGCATAAGAATCCGAATTTAGTTGATGCTCATTTGGTGAGAAGGAAGTGGATCATGATTAGAAGAGAATAACCTTTCTTTGAATCTATTCTTGATTTTACTAGTGCAATATTGAGAATTAGATGTATTCAAGTTGAAATGAGAATTAAATTGAAGTGTCGAATTCACCTTGTTGATGTAAGAATTTAAATTGAATCAATTCTAGAACTCACACACACTTACTAGTTATCCTTAAAAAAATACGACTTGGGACTCCTTACTACAACTCTTATCTTTAGTTTTAATGTGTTCCAATCTTTATTAATTTTGAAGTGCCACATGACATGCAAAATGGTTTACATCACCCAACCCCTCTCTTCTGTCAGGGTCCAAAACAGTGCTCGATGTAGGGGGGTCGGCGCATGAGGTTCTTCCCTATAGGTGTCAATCGGCCTCTTTCCATTTGGGTCTCGAATGGAAAGATGTTCCATTCGATCTTCTTGCTCAGCCCGACGACCTTTTGCGGAAGTTGCAAGCTCCTGTACTTATCGTTCGGCTATTGCCTATTGTTGTTGTTACTCCAATATCTTCGTCACTTGAGCATGGATTAATGTGTCGAGATCCTCTCGTGTCAGCGTCACTGTTGAGAGTTGTCCAGTATCTTCCGTCTTCTTTCTCGGATGCAGGTTATTCCCACAGACAGCGCCAAAATGATCCTGTCTGAAGGTACGAAGTTGGAAAGTCGGGAAGATGGCAGTTCTGCTGATTGGATGAAGAACTCACTCTCTGTAAAACAAAACCAAAACTAGGGAAGGGGTCTCTGGCGTTGGCCCTCCAACGCTCAAGTTAGAATAGGAGAGGAAAAAAGTGAGTACTAAGGATAAAGATTTTTTTTTCCTTTCTCCATACTTGGCGTGCCCCTTTTATACCTTTTCTAGTGACCCTCCATCTTCTCATGTTTAATGATATTGATTACTGGCAGCAGATGTCTTTATCTTGACGTCTTCTTA
Source organism: Zingiber officinale (assembly GCF_018446385.1). Taxonomy (NCBI): domain Eukaryota; kingdom Viridiplantae; phylum Streptophyta; class Magnoliopsida; order Zingiberales; family Zingiberaceae; genus Zingiber; species Zingiber officinale. The sequence goes on along the minus strand of NC_056002.1, from coordinate 91,182,255 downwards.
TTTAATGATAGATAGAGTGTTTTATTTGGTTTTCTCTTTATTAATTATCCATCTTTTCCTCCTTTATCATTTTATTGCTTCATTAAGTGTATAATGCCAATCCCATTCTTCGAGGGTGGTCCGCTCGGCTCTAGCTCCCGGCCCGTGTAGCTTGTTCTCCTGCCAACCGGACTAACTATAATTGTTTACTCAAATGGCCGATCAAATAAGGGCCTCTCTGATCGACGAATGGTCCTCTTCCCTGGTGTTATTGCCTTGACTTTGACCTACACCATGACAATTGACTCATGCTAGGTAGGCTCTTCCTTACCGCCACATCACCCCCGTTTTCAGTTATTCCATCGCAACCACACAACTTCAGCTTTGCCAACCAGTCTTATCTCTTAGTTCTTCAGCTTGGCTGCACGACCTTAGCTCTTTATATCGTGGGACCAAGCTCTTATGCCTGATCTAAATTCAATAGGTCTTCTGGTATTCATGACATGTCTTTACTTTTAGACACGGTCTTTGGCATTCTCATTATTATCTTTTAGATTGAGGGATTGAGTTCTTATTCCCGATAGGGATAAGACTGGACTTTTGTTATTTATGAAATTCTTAGTATTCTAGCGCTCTCAAAGGAAGATTGCTTTTATCTCACTATGACAACTCGCAGGCACTGTCATAATCATCTACGGGCTAGATATATACCATAGCCTCCGGGCAAACTATAACGACCTAAGAGCCAAATATCTTACTTCGCCTCTAGGCCAATTTATAATAGCCTATACCCATATCATCTCACGACCCCGGGCTTCACAACCTCCAGGCAAAGTATAACAACCTAAGGGATAAATATATTTGCATGGCCTCTGAGAAACTATAATAGCCTATGAGCTAGATAAACTATTGTTGCCTCCAGGCCAACTTATAACAGCTAATGTGTTAAGTATAGGACTTTCCGACTCTAAGCAAACAATAACAACCCTTATATCATGATCACATCTAAATTTTTACTATTATCTCACAGCCTCTAGGTTCAGTCTTTCTCACAGTCTTTGGGTTACAATATCTTATAACAGCCTTCAGGCTATATTATTTTATAGCAGTCTCATAACTATGTTACTCTATAATCATTTCATTAATCAACTCAACAATATCCCATGGTGGGACCGATTTTTTTGTCTTATTATTCAATTCAATAATATCCCCATGTAGGATAGGATTTCTATCTCTTTGGTATTCTTACCATTTAGTATTTTTTAGTATTCTTACCAATCTAATTAGAATGTTGTTGGACTTCTTGTATCCTTACTATTATTATTATTATCCTCGAGTTGGATTAGATTTTGTGATCTTTTCAGTATTGCTATTTGCCCTCACTACCAAGGGATCAAACTCCTTATTAGGAAATAAATAACTATTTACTTATAATAATTATTTATTATAAGTAAATAGTTATTTATTTCCTAGTTATTAGGGAATAATTATTATTAGAAAATAGTTATTTATTATCTAGTTATTAGAGAATAATTATTATTAGGAAATACTTATTATTTTCCTAATTTATGTATTTTCTTATTTTCACTTGTAATGGTATTTATATATACCATATGTTATCATTAATAATATGTGTGAATTCTATCGTCAATATGGTATCAGAGCGTTAAGCTTAACAGTAATCTTTTTTTAATTTTTTTCTTTCTTTTTCTCCTCTCTTCCGCGTTTCCTTTTCTCACGGTTCAAAAAAAAAAACCTTAGCTTTCTTCTCCTTTCTTTGCCGCTAATGCCAACGGGATTCGTCGCTGTCGCATCTTTTCTACTGTTCACATGATGCTGTGGCCAGAGGAGGCGTTGTCGTCAAAAGGCAACCCACCATCGGCCTTATCGTCGTAAAAAAAAAAAGCTCTTGCTATCCCTCCGCCACCGCCGCCCTTATATCACCAGCCCCCCTTTCCCTACAAATTTAGTGACTCCACCACTTCCTTCGCTTTCTCCTTCACGGGTTCAAGTCCATCGTGTGACACCTCCTTCATTAGTGTCGTCTTTTCTCGGGCTTTCTGTCCGACCGCTTCTGTGATCTCTTTAGCTTTCTTAGAATCATCCTTCTCCCCTATTTTCTTTTCTTATGTTTTTTTTGTCCTAAAAAAAAATTCTCTTTTCTGACTTCCTCTTTTCCACCGTATAATAATTTTGTTTTCTTCTTTTAAAAGGTCCATTAATAGCGAGGTTCAATTCCTCCTCTTTTCTCTTCTTATTTTTTCTCATAGCAAGAGCAATATTATTATCTTTTTTCTTAAGTTTAAAGATATCAAATTTCATCCTTCTCTTCCTCCTCTCCTTTGTTTGTTTTTTTAAGCAGCAATCGCATTGTGGCAGTCTTTCCTTCATGAGTATTGTTCTAGCCATCTTTTGATGGTCAAATAATAAGTTTTTTTTCCAAGTTTTGTTCAATAGTAAATTTTCTACCTCAGCTCCAGCATATGCAGCCACCAAAATGCAGCCTTCTCTCCTTGCTGCTCTTATTCCGATGACAAGTCATATTCCAGCCTTCAAACAACAACACCTCGTCTCCTTCTAGTTGTTGTCTTCTTTCATCAAAGGCAAAGTTCAACAAATTGTCATTTCGTTGGTCGCACTGGTGGATTTTGCTCTAAAAGAATACCCATTGACCGCCTTCTACATTGATTGCCGCTGACAACATCACTCGTTGGCTATCTCTCACAATACTCCTGATTCATCTTCCAAACAACGCACAGTTGCGTGCTCTTCGACTAAGACTGAATATCGTGCCATTACCTCTGTGGCATCTGGGATCCAATGGATTAAGTCATTTTTAACAGATATGCTTCTTCTGGTTACCACGTCTGTTGTGCTTTTCACTGATAATTTGGGCATCCTAACTGTGAGTTACTCATATTTCTGCTGACGATCAGTTGGTTGATGCACTTATCAAGTCACTTTCTCGATAAATGACTTCTATCGTCATGAGAGAGCGTATTAGGACACCATCATGGAGAGCGTATTAGGAAATAATTATTATAAATAAATAGTTATTTATTTCCTAGTTATTAGGGAATAATTATTATTAGAAAATAGTTATTTATTTCCTAGTTATTAGAAAATAATTATTATTAGGAAATACTTATTGTTTTCCTAATTTATGTATTTTTCTATTTTCACTTGTAATGATATTTCTATATATCATATGCTATTATTAATAATATATATGAATTCTATCGTCAATACTCCTCTCCCTAATTTGAACATTAGTCTTCTAGTCTTCATGGTATTCTTGTTATTATCCCCAGGCAGATTGGTTTGCCCGTTTTTCATGGTATTCTTCTTATTTTTCCGAATTGAGTTTCTGTTATTCTTGACATCTTGGCATTCTTATTATTCCCGATTGGGATTATCAAACTTCAAATTTTGTTTTTAGTCTCTTTATGCTCCATAATTGTACTTTTGTTTGGTATTCCTATCATGCTCGTCTCATTCTTCTATTGGGCACTGAACTTAAGATTTAATTCATTCAATAAGTTTTCATTATATAAAGAGAAATCATTTTTCTCTATCGAAAGAAAAGAATCAAGTGTAGCATGTGGATCAATTTTTTCTCTTATTGGAATATTAATCTTGGTGCATGATGACATCTAAGATTCTCTTTAGATTGATCTTATTTGACTTAACATTTTTAATCAGATTTCATTTGACTTTGCTTTTCAGTCTGACTTGAAGGAGGGACATCTAATGATATCCGGATTTATCTCTGACCTAATCCTATTCGACCTAGTACTTTTAATCGGACTTTATTTGCCTTCGGCCCTCAATTCGACTTGGAGGGACATTTGATGATATCCGAATTTATTTCCGAGCATCTCAAGTCACTAAAGTATTCTCCTGAGCAATCACATTCTCATACGTACAGTGAAGCTACATTAACACTATAGTGTTTTGGAAACCATTTTAATCTCTTGGGTAATCCAAGTGTCCAAAGACTATAATACAACATTGCTATAGAAACTATAGTTTCTAGAAACCATTCTTTCTCCAAGCAATCTAACTGTCCAAATGCTACAGTACACCACGGCTACAGTGTTATTTAGTGTTTTTGGAAACCATTCATTCTCCAAGCGATCCAAGTGCCTCAATAATACAGTACAACACTCTACAGTAGCTACAAGGATACTATAATGTTTCTGGAAATCAATTTAATCTTCCAAACACTCACGTTCCCCTATACAGTAGAATCATACTGTTATGTGAGCTAAGTAAAACAAAATTATGATGCTATGAAAATCGATCCATTCTGCCAAGCAATATTATTAAATTACAACGAGCAATATTATCAAATTCTGCCGAGCATAAGAGGCTTTAAAGTTTTTGGTTAATAATATGTGGTGATCGATGAATGGAGAAGTAGGTGACAGTTATTGGATCTAGTCCCCTAATCGCTCCTTAAGCGGATAGCTAATCGGCTACGTGGTGAATCCCTTCCGGAAGGCTATATAAAGAGTGAAAGGAGGTAAGTCACAGGTATGTTGATCTTCTTCTTCTCGTAAGTGAAGACATCTCCTCTCCATCAAGCTTCTCTCTTCTTTCTTTATTTCATCTTCTTCTTTCTTCTCATTGATTGACTTGAGTGTCGGATGCGTCGTGCTGGCAAGCTAGCCCAAGCTTTAATCGGTATTACATCTCAGAGCATCGGATCTCGTGAGTTGAAAGGACAATCAAAGCTTTTTGGAGAGGAGGAGCCCAAGCGAGTGAAAAAAGAGGCCATCAGTTATCATGACTATCAAAGGTATATGTCTCTCGCTAATGTTGAATTAGCATAAAGTTAATTCCATCTCAAATGGACTAGTGAAGTCTTCTAACATATAATAACGGATTATAATTATCCATGTTGAGCATTCTAGACTCAAAATTAAGAGATTTATTAGCAATGTGTAAAAAGTTAGTTAAATTGAATTAATTAATCAAATCGATGTAAATTAAAAGTCCAGTTCGGCTAATTTAGATTTTTTTTTAAAAATATTGATTATTTCAATTAAAGCAGTTCGATCTTGAGTTTAAAAATTTAAATTCAATTAAACTTATTAAACTGAATTCGGCTATACCCAAATCGAAATGACTTTAAAATTCCTAATTAAGTAATCCTTGACTCCCTCTGGAGTCTCGATTTTATCGTAAGTTTGGATATTTCGGTTTGGATTTAATCGATTTTTTATTAGTTGAATTTGTTCAGTATCTATATGAAGGTCGATAGGATTGGTTAGGCAAAAATAAAATTATTTGTTCAATTTCAATCTAAACAATCCGGTCGGTTCAATTATTAACTGATTGCTGACTGTTAAGATTTACTTTGCTAGTTGTTACTATAACTAAAGTTTTCATACCATTTTCCTTGTTGGGTGTGAATTATTAGATCATACTATTCCTGATTTATAATAGACTTCTCTTAGCATTTTCTATTTTAGTATATCCAGTTTCCAGTTCCCTTTATATTACTTCTAAGCAAGTTGGATGGCTAAGAGTTGCACAGACAAGGCAAAATGAATAGATTGAACTAGCAGGATGGACCAAACAAATCAAACCAGCCAACAAACAAGATGAAGGCCAAATGAGATGGCCTAACAGAGAGAAGTAAATGGGCAATGCAGGCTGAGGGTTCAGCTGCTATAAAGGATTTCAACAATTCCTCTAGTTGGCAACAATTTGTCAGTTAAGTCATTAAGATCGGATAAAAATGTATTGAAAAGTTTGATTAATTCAATTGAAAATTAAATTAATTAATGTTTTATTAGTTTGGTTTGTTTGATTCTTTTTAAAAGTTGGATCAGTTAGGTTAATTCAAAAAAAGTTTAGTTTATTTGATTTCAATTAAATTGATTCGATTGGTTCAATTTTGAATTGATTAATTGTGGCAAAAGATGAATACGCTCGTCCCCAGTGCCCCCGTCAATCCGTCCCAGGGCTAATACGAAGGAGGTAAATCATGGACGGTAAATCAAATGGCAGATCACGGTTCAATTTTGAACCGATTAATAGCCCTAGAGTTGGTAGATTAAGTTCGATTTAATGGCAGGAATCAAATCAAATGTGTTGTTTTCTCAAAGTTTAACCAACTGGCTTGATTTGGGCTTGGGCCTGTAAATAGAAAATCATTTAGATCTGGTTGAAATATTTTGAAACACTCCCTTAAACTTTTAGATTTAGACGCAGTTGAAATCTGGAGCTAAAACTAACTCAATTATTACCTTATTAGTTTAAAATGTGTGTGTAAACTAATAATACACAAATTTAAACTAAAATGTAGGTGTAAAACATCATAAATCACAAATAGATGATACATTTAGTTTATTTAGATAATTTAAAACTCAAATTAGTGTAACACATATATGTATAATATAAAATTAAAGAAATAAGATCAAACGTGTTGTTTAATCAAAGTTTAACTCAATTATTATCTTATTAGTTTAAAATTCGGGTTTGAGTTGATTACTCTACCCTTGAGTTGGTAGATTGGAAGAGCACATATTTTTTGGATTATTTTTTTTTTTTTTTTTGTGATCCAGGAAATATGCCATTCGTATTTATGGTCGGATCGCAGTCGCGATCCAATCATAAATGGTTGCGATCCCTTCCTGCGTTCACTGTCCTCATCAGGTTATAGTTTTTATTTGGAGCGGATGCTGGTGATGGATAAGTGGCCAGGTTACTGGGCGCCGAGTGAGAGTGTCCTCCGGGCGACCAGAGGCCGCCCGTTCCGAACAAAAACTATAATCTGATGGAGAAGGTGAACCCAGGAAGGGATCGCAACCATTTACGGTCGGATTGGGGTCGCGATCCGACCGCATATGCGAGTGGCACATCCCTGGACCACAAAAAATGGTCCAGAAGATCCTGCCTCAGATTGGAATCGATTTAATAGGTCTAAATCACAGTCATGATCTGACCGTAAATGTGAGTGGCATATTTCTGGACCACAAAAAATGATCTAGAAGATCCACCTCATATTGGAATCGGTTTAATAGGTCCAAATCACATTTGAATAAGATCAAACGTGTTGTTTGGTCAAAGTTTAACGCTTGATTTTGGTCTTTGGGTCTGGGTCTCTAAATAGATCCAATTGAAATCTTTAAAAAGACTCCCTCGAACTTTTAGATTTAGCCCCAGTTGAAATCTGGAGCTAAAATATATATTACATTAATTTGAGTTTTAAATGATCTAAAAAAGCTAAATGTATCATCTTTTAAGTATTTGTTATTTATGGTGTTTTCCACACATTTTAGTTTCAAATTGTATATAATTAGTTTAAAATGAATAATAATTTAATGTAATTTATTTATTATAATAACCATGTCACTAGTTGAGCTAAGTAAAAATTCAATAATATATACGGTTAAATAAGTTCAATACAACAAGCAAATCGAGATACTATTAAGCTCAACTTAACTTATTCACAACGATAATTTACCAAAACGCGTACTACGGTTAATGTATTTACCAAAAAGCGCATCACAGTTTTGTATTTACCAAAAGGCAGATTTTACCAAAATCAATCCCCAGATTACCCCTCTGGCTAACCTGACAACCGCTTTTTTCAAACACATTTTTCCAAGCATCCAAGCCGAAAGTAGAATAGAAAAATAATTTATGGTTCGGATACACGTCTTCTCACTGTCTCTCTCTCTTCGTCCCTCTGTGTGGTGTTATAAACTTGAAAGAAAAAAAAATAAAAAAAATATGAACCCTGCGCTTGCCATTACTGCTCGTGGTGGTTGGCGATTGCAATAGACCAGTTAGGTTTATGGCATAATTGCGTAAGAGTTGCTAGAGGAGACCAAGGACAAATTAAGTTAAGAAGGTCAGCCGAGAAGGACAAACTTCTTGCAAGAGGGAAATGAATAGAAGCACACATTTAAAGATTTAGACATGTATGTATGGATTTTTTTACTGTAAAATAGGGTAGTGAAGGTAAATAAAAAGTACACCATTTGTCTGTGAAGGGTGGCAGCAAAAAGTGGTATTATGGTTAATTTTGGTTGTGTGGGGAATAATATTCAATAACACCTGAATTATGATGTAATAGAAGACTTAATCGATTTAATTCATGTTAGTTTTTGACGTTGATAGTTAAGTTTGGCTAGGGTTTAGTCAGTGGTGGTCCTAGTTTACAAGAAGTATCTGCTTCAAAAGTGGCTTGATATCTATGAGATCATGCCCAACGTGGGCCTGATATCTATGATATCAGGCCCACGTAGAGCCTGATATCGATAATGTGTTATGTGGTTAAAACTTTGCTTTTACATCAGACCGTTCCTAGTTTGAGCAAAATTACAATTTAACTACAAAAAATGATTATGTAGTTGCAAATTTACTAAAATAGTTTTTTAATTTATTTATCAGGGATGATCATATAACTGACGAAATTCTATCTGAGATATGGAATACTCTTGATGCAACTTCTAGCATTGGACATGCAGATAATGTAGGAGAAGTATCCAGAACAAATATTCCATCATCTTCACAGTATACTTGTGTGCATAACACAAATAGAAATACGAGCAGTAATTTCACATTTAATCTAAATGAAGAAGCTAGTATTCAAGAAGATGAGGTTCTGAACCCGTGTGCAACACTTGTTGATTACTATGAGCCTAGTTGGAGTGAGGAGGAAGGGTATTATAACCGAAATGGAGAGGAAATGCAATACAATACAAATGTACAAGAATTCTTTGCTGATGATATGCAGATTGAACAATATGAAATATCTCAAGAGCAGTATAGTAACTTAGAGGAGGAGTTCCCAATAGCTGATGATCCATATATTCTAAATTCTCGATTGCTCCAAAGGCCAATTGAAGAGGCAACAAATCAGCATGAATTTTTTGTAGGATAGATATTTCAGTCTCGACAAGAGTTTAAGAATCAACTTGTGAAGCATGCCATGGTTAAACATATGAGATATAACCCAGTTGACACTAGGAAAAATAAAGTAAAAGCTGTCTGCTTCAATCAACCGTGTAAGTGGAGAGTAGTTGCCAGGGGGGATGTCGAGTTCATTGTTACGAAATATATAAAGGAACACCAATGTGGCACCATTAGGGAAAGTGCTGATCATCAAGCATGCTCTTCATCCTTTGTAGCTTCTTTTGTTGAAGAGCAATTTCTTGCTAATGAACAATACAAGCCAAGTATGATTATAGCAGATATAAAAGCCAGGTTCGGAGTGACCATATCCTACAGAAAAGATTACATAGCTCGAGAGAAAGCGATGAAGAAAGTTGTTGGAGATTATGATAAAGCATATAGAGATCTTCCACTATATCTGCGTGAGTTAAGAGTAAGGGATCCTGAAACCTATGTTGCACTACACAGGAATGGGGATAATCAGTTCCAACGATGTTTTTGGGGTTTTGGAGCTTGTAGGAGAGTATTTAGGTCTTATCTGCGTAAATTAATTGGAATTGATGCCACACACCTAAGAGGCAAATATCCGGGTGTGTTGTTGATGGCTACATCAATAGATGCTAATGACAATGTCCTCCTAGTAGCCTTTGGAATCGCTGAAGTTGAATGTGGGTCTGCATGGGAGTGGTTTCTGGATCATACGAAGAGATTCTTTAATGTTGATCCAGAGTCAATGAGTATAGTATCAGATAGACATCGTGGCATTATAGTAGCAGTTAGGAAAGTATACCCTACTGCCCATCATGCTTTTTGTTGCCACCACATGTCTTGCAATATGGTAACAGATACTGGCAGTAGGTCAGGTTTAAGGTTGTTTTGGGCAGTTGCTCGAGCAAACACAACACTACAATATGATCTCATAATGCAGTCCATGCTTGAAAAACATCCAGATGCTCATAAGTGGCTTCAGAACATTGACCCTAAAAGATGGGCTAATGCACACTTTAGTGGGAGAAGGTACACAATGCTAACCACCAATTGTGTAGAGAGTTTAAATGCTTTGTTCAAGGAGACGCGTGAACTTCTGATAAACAGGTTAATTGATAATACCAGAAGAAAGGTAGCTCAATGGTTCTGTAACCGTAAGGAGGAAGCGTCGAAATGGTATGTAGCGTTGACACCTCATGCTACCAAAGAAATGCAATCAAGGAGGGAGAAAGCTAGACGATATAAAGTCCACCCCTACTCTCAATCCGAAATGGAAGTAGAGACATGGGGTGCTTCATACATTGTTGATTTAGAGAGGAAATATTGTAACTGTGGGGAGTTTCAAATTTCAGGATTGCCTTGCTCACATGCAAATGCCGTCATAATTCACCGGAACATGGATACACTCCCATATTGTGAGCATTACTTTCATTCACATAATTGGAAAACGACATACATGGATCGTATTTACCCCTGTCGAAGCAAAGAATTTTGGCCTAGGGGTGTCAACAACATTATAGTGCTATGTCCCCGTAGCCTTGTGCAGCCTGGTAGGCGAAAGAAGGCAAGGATCGAGTCAAAACATAATGGGAAGGTAAAAATCAAATGCAGCAGGTGCAAACAACTGAGCCATAATCGGAGGACCTGTAGAATGCCGCCAGCCCTTGGATCTTGACTGAATTGTAAATTGGAGGAGTTGAGGCATATGTTTTGTATGAAGTACATAAATAGGTTTGTAAGACAAATAGTTGTTAAAAGTGATGTTTCTGTTATATACGTTTATGGAGTATTTAGTTTGTGTTACAGTTTTATGGTAGGTATGAGAAGTGTAAACCATCACCTGCAAGGCAGAAATAATACTTCACACCATATCTCCATTGTGTCAAATAAAAATGCGATACATTTCAATTCAATAGGAAGGGGTTCGTAATTTCAAAGTCACATTAATATGTAGTGAAATATAGATGTGTTAAAACATGCACAAAGGGAGTGTAGTAATTCATTCCATAGGGTAGAAAAAGAAAAGGTGTGCATTGTTCCGTGCCTACTGGCACGGTGCCATACTTCCTAATCCATGGTGTATAAATTATGTTTGACACCATAAATACCATCTTCCCACCAAGACCTTCACAGGGGACTTGATTTCATGAAAATCCAAGTAGGGGAGGGTCATCAGTGGGTTTTGGTCAAAACCCACTGATGGACCTAGACACATCGGATTGGACCCATTTCAGCGCTAGTGGTATTCTAGAGTTGCAAGGACTCAGAATCTGGTGGCAAATAAATGTTTAAATATTTATAGGTGCTGGGAAAAATTTAAAATACAATCAGCCTCTGTTGGGCCTGATATGCTTGGATATCAGGCCCAAAGTGGCCTTGACACTTATAAATGACAACTGGCACGGAGTCATACTTCGTAATCCATGGTGTATAAATTATGTTTGACACCATAAATACCATCTCCCCACCAAGACCTTCACAGGGGACTTGATTTCATGAAAATCCAAGTAGGGGAGGGCCATCAGTGGGTTTTGGTCAAAACCCACTGATGGACCTAGACACATCGGATTGGACCCATTTCAGCGCTAGTGGTATTCTGGAGTTGCAAGGACTCAGAATCTGGTGGCAAATCATTATTTAAATATTTATAGGTGCTGGGAAAAATTTAAAATACAATCAGTCTCCGTTGGGCCTGATATACTTGGATATCAAGCCCAAAGTGGCCTTGACACTTATAAATGGCAACTGGCACGGAGCCATACTTCATAATCCATGGTGTATAAATTATGTTTGACACCATAAATACCATCTCCCCACCAAGACCTTCACAGGGGACTTGATTTCATGAAAATCCAAGTAGGGGAGGGCCATCAGTGGGTTTTGGTCAAAACCCACTGATGGACCTAGACACATCGGATTGGAACCATTTCAGCTCTAGTAGTATTCTGGAGTTGCAAGGACTCAGAATCTGGTGGTAAATCATTATTTAAATATTTATAGGTGCTGGGAAACATTTAAAATACAATCAGCCTCCGTTGGGCCTGATATGCTTGGATATCAGGCCCAAAGTGGCCTTGGCACTTATAAATGGCAACTGGCACGGAGCTATACTTCGTAATCCATGGTGTATAAATTATGTTTGACACCATAAATACCATCTCCCCACCAAGACCTTCACAGGGGACTTGATTTCATGAAAATCCAAGTAGGGGAGGGCCATCAGTGGGTTTTGGTCAAAACCCACTGATGGACCTAGACACATCGGATTGGACCCATTTCAGCTCTAGTGGTATTCTGTAGTTGCAAGGACTCAGAATCTGGTGGCAAATAAATGTTTAAATATTTATAGGTGGTGGGAAAAATTTAAAATACAATCAGCCTCCGTTGGGCCTGATATGCTTGGATATCAGGCCCAACATGGGCCTGATATCCAAACATATCATACCCAAAGTGGCCTTGGTATGGTATCCTTTCTTATAAATTTAATTTACAATAATTTTATTCACCATAAATTTTAGTTACACAAACAGTAAATCATTACTACAATAAATTATTACAATTGTTCACTATTTCTATAGTTTAAAGTTTTTGTCAGACATGATTTTGTGTCCAAGTCTAAATCTATAAGCTCTCATATCAGCTTGTATAAAGTCTGTAGATCTCCAGAACATCAAACTCTCTGCATAGCGCATTATAAAAAAAGTACAATCCAACCTACAAAACAAATGCACAATCCATCATAGAAAAGACAAATAGAATTATTATGGAACATACACTAATACTTACGATTTGCTTTGTGTGGGGCCAATAACTTGCATCGTTTTATACTCTCTCCCGGAGAATGGTTCTAAACCTTTATGCCATATGTGATAGTATGACCAGTTCAGCTCCTTAAAAAACAACACCTACAAATATCAAACCATAGTAATTAATACATAAACAATGATTATTGGATATAAGAAATTTGTTACTTACAGTTTGATTAAAAACAGAAGTGTAATTTTCTGTGGTGCCAAGAGAGTTATAATGAATTATTTGTCGTTCCTCCAGGTCCATGACCATTAGATGCCAATGATCATCTTGGTTATGTAGAGGACAAAAAATATATCTAATGTCCTTGTCGTCATCTGTTTTTGCAGTTTGTTTCAATGCATCCACGTGCATCATTCCGAACAAGTCCTATACAAATAATAGAGCTATTATGGCGACTGCATCCAATATATAATTTAAACAATTTACAATGAGATAAGGGACATACTGGGAATCCAAACCCACAAAATATGGATGGGTGGTATGGTGAGTTAGAGTGTTTGGCTTCATTAGCAAGAATATTCCAATAAACATTTATGCAATCCCCATTGGTATATTGTGTCCAATCAAATATTGTCATAAAAGATTGCATATCTAAGGAGAAATTATCATTTGCCCATATTGGTTGCACCGTCACCCTACACACAAGTATACAGTCAATGGTATTTAATAAATTGAAAATAAAAAAATTATCATTAAACTCCAATAATACTCCTTTGTTGACATGTGGGTTAAGAATTTAGGTTGTCAACTACGTTACCTTAACTGACTGAGCTTCAACAATGCATCGACTATCACATCATCTTTGCTCATTTTAAAAAATGTTTTTGCTTGCTGAGATAATTAAAATAATACTATGTCATTAAGGATTCTAAAATAACAACTTACCTACTCTCGACCATACCTTCAATATTTTGGTTTTGACCTTGTTAATTTCATGACATTGTGTTTCTATCTGTGATGAACTTGTATTTTCTGTCTTTGATGGTGCAGGAGCATCTGGTTCGACACTAAGAACAACCTGTTTGCCTTTTTTTTGGTGCATTGGGATATCAACCTTCTCTGGGTTCTCTTTCTTTTGGGGCCTACCCGAAAATTAGTTGGAATTATAGGCAGATTAGGGTCTATGTCTTCTGATGCTGGGTCTATGCCTTCTGATGCTCTTGGCTCCCCTGATATGCTCTGTATGACTTGTTGGAGCTCTTTAATCTTATTTTCAGCATCGGCTATGATTTTGTCTTTTACAGTTAAAATTCTGTTATCCATGTCAGAATTTATAGTGTCAGCCTTGTTGCCACTCGTATCCCGTTCTTTACGCAGTTCACTTATTTGTTGATCCTTTTCTTTAAGCATAGCTTCCATATCAGCAATCACAATATCCTTTGCTGCTACTAGACTATCCTTTTCTTCTATCACCGTTGCCAGGTTTTTATTAGCTTCCTCCAAACTTTGAGAAGCTTTATGTAATTCTTGCTTTAAACTCTCAATTTTGTTATCCTTTTCCTTGCACAAACTACAATCTACGGTATCGTCACACTGGAGTTGGCCTTCTTCGGCTTGATGTAAAGATCCTTGGCCAACCAACTCAAGATACTCAGATGGCTGAGGCCGGTTTGGTAGTAAATTAAACTCTAATTCTGTCGGAATTAAATCTACTAAAATTTTATCTGCAGTTACACGGTCTATCATTTTTTTTACTGTGTCAACATGATAGTTAGGCCACCTCCATCGTAGTATTCTTGGCAATTTTTCTGGATGGTCTGGATTAATAATGCTGATGTGCTCACACACTCATACCTACAATATGATTATAAAAATAATTCATAATCTTTACACATATCTTGCTATATATGTAATCGGACTTACAGCTAAAATATTTGGAAATCCCTTTAGCAAGGGGGCCTTGGGCGTTGCATCAGCAACCTGTGATTTTGGTCTTAATGTAAGCTCCAATCCAATGGAGTCTAATTGTTGAGCCATGAAACTGTATACTGCATTGCACCAGTTAAACCTAGCTAAGTTCTCAAAATCATCTACACAGTCAATTAGGGAGAGCACAGGTATTCTGAGAACACTGCTACTCCCACAAAACAGAACTGTTGTAAAAAATACAGGATAAAAAGCTGACAGTACAGCTTGTCGTTTGATCTAGACTTCCTAATCAGTTTCTCTAAATGTTTGGCAGAACAATCCGATTCTCGGAAAAACTACATGTACAGTGCGCTTGAAGCCTCATTTAAATCGAGACGAACTATATCTCCATTGTCGGGTAGGCCAAGAATCAGTCTCACATCTACCTTTGTAAAATTGAGCTTCTTCCCATGGAAGATAAAGTTTTTTTCCTCATGATCCCAGTTATCAAACATATTTTGTACCTGAGCTCTTACAAAAGAACTATCAGGGAGATCGAGGATCCAGGAAAAAGGTGTGCCTCGAATCATCTGTTCTTGTTCTGCAGTCGGGTTAACAGAAGAGATAAACTTTCTGAAGTGGCAAATGGTACTTTTCCAGTTCATTCTTTTAGTTCTTCCTCTGTTGACGTAACTTTGATAATTTGGTCGATCAGCACACAGACTTGTGGAGACTTCTTTTGTTGCCATTGCGAACCTACGTACTGTATAACCACACACAGAAAAACAACTCTTAGTTCCCGTAATAACGACTACGCTCTTATTCTAACACACCCACACAAACCCTAGGTTAACCGGTTATAGAAAGCTTAACTAAATGAGCAACCGACCTCCGTACGGAAATGATTCTTGAACGCCGGTGAAGGAAGAGTGGGTTTTGGCCCGGAGCTGCGTTGAATGGCTTCGAGAAGAAGATGAAGACCGAAGCAGGAGAGTGTGCGCTTTTGCAGATTGAAACTTGGGCCTGATATCTCATTAATTTATTTTATTTAATCACCTCGATTTATGTGTAAGATTATTTATTATTATTTTGAAATAATAGTTTTTATATTATCAGCCCCCACATTGGGCCTGATATGCACTCATATCAGGCCCACGTTGGGCCTGATATCCAAGCATATCAGGCCCAACGGAGGCTGATTGTATTTTAAATTTTTCCCAGCACCTATAAATATTTAAATAATGATTTGCCACCAGATTCTGAGTCCTTGCAACTCCAGAATACCACTAGAGCTGAAATGGGTCCAATCCGATGTGTCTAGGTCCATCAGTGGGTTTTGACCAAAACCCACTGATGGCCCTCCCCTACTTAGATTTTCATGAAATCAAGTCCCCTGTGAATGTCTTGGTGGGGAGATGGTATTTATGGTGTCAAACATAATTTATACACCATAGATTACGAAGTATGGCTCCGTGTCAGTAGGCACGAAACAGTGCACACCTTTTCTTTTTCTACCCTATGGAAGGTGACTATTAAAATTGATGTTATTTTATTATTTTGATCAGGCCCCTGTAAGAATGCTTGGAGTTTTTATTAGGGGGAGATAGAATACTGCTTTATTAAATGATATTCATATCAGGCCCACGTTGGGCCTGATATCCAAGCATATCAGGCCCAACGGAGGCTGATTGTATTTTAAATTTTTCCCAGCACCTATAAATATTTAAATAATAATTTGCCACCAGATTCTGAGTCCTTGCAACTCTAGAATACCACTACCGCTAAAATGGGTCCAATCCGATGTGTCTAGGTCCATCAGTGGGTTTTGACCAAAACCCACTGATGGCCCTCCCCTACTTGGTTCTACCTGAAATCATGTTCCCTGTGAAGTTCTAACTGGGAAGATGGTATATCTGGTGTCAAAACGTATTTATACCCCATTTCTAATAAGGTATTGCTCCATGGCAGTTGGCACGGAACCTAGTGACGTGCTCTGGAAACCGACTGTTGGTCCGAGCCTATTTGATTTTTTAAACAATCCCAACCGTTACCATGTTTTCAGTTTTGAGAAGATAGAAATGGTGTGCATTACAACTTATATACATTGTCTCTTTCCACTGATAAGCACCAGCATTGCATTTTGTATTTTGTGATTTATATTTCTGACTAATCACTATGCAATATTATTAATATTCCAGTGACAGTTTCTAATCTTCTCATACACTACATACCACCGTATTATACAACAAAGACTACATACAAAGATATTAAAAGTCCTACACTACGTAATAATTGCATTTACATTCTATACAAGTTTTTTCCTTACAAGACTGGATATTTAATCCAATGTTTGAAAATATTTATCCCTCAAAATTGCTACCATTACATCAATTCTAATCTTTTTCATGTCTCCTTGGTTGAAGTCCATCTTCATATCATATAGGAGACATCGAATGTATTGCATCACAAAGAAGCCACAGTCAATGCTGTAAAGAACAACAGCATTTTAATTGTCAATATTTTTTTTATCAATTATTTATATTCACACCTTGTGCTCAATTTATCTTGCTTGTTGTTGTGGACATTCAATTGTGCGAGAGACCCATCTATCAAACGGATAATGCCTTTCCAAGTTTGGATGAATAGCAGCAACGTGCTCACGACTATATAATTTAAAATCTGATACCTGAAGATTGAAGAGGAAATTTTCATTTTCCATCAACTAGCATTTATATTAAAATACAAACAATATCATTATTATTAGATGCTCACCGCTGCTTCAAATTCATATTTGTATTTACTTCCACTTGCAAGAGAATTGTAATGATTGAACGTCATTGATTTGGTGTCCACCACCAGCAAGTGGAAGTGTGCATTATCACTGCACAAAGGTATAAATATATACCTTACCTCTTCATCTCGTCTATCCGTCTTTATCATGTGTTGGAAGACAAACTTACTTGACGATTTCATTAATGACTACAAATATGCAAAGTCATACATACATAACCAACTAATAAAAAGAATTCTATTTTTTACTATCATCAAATCAATTCCTTACTGTGAAGAATGTTGAACAATATATTGACTTGTTGTATATGCTTCCAGATGGAATGCCCCTCTAAATAAAATTTTACAATACGTGTCGATTACATCCCCTCTTGTCAACATTTCTCCATTCACACCAGATAAAAGGGAATACAAATTTAAACAAAAGGGTGGTTCCTCCCAAACTATATCATTTGTAAACCTACAAAGTAAACAAATCACAGATTATTTTTACAAATTTCTTTTTAATAACCTTAGCCCAAATATGTAATCAGATATGCATATATTATACTTTACTATTCAACTATTTAATTTACATACTTTATTTCCTCCAAGGCTTTTAACAAGTACACCACCTCTTCGTCTTGTTTTTTTTTCTTGGAAGACTTAAATTGCTTCTTCACATACTATGCATACAAACAAAAAAGGCAATTAGATAATCCATTATATCTAACAAATTGCAAAGAAATTTGCATATATCGTCTTACAGCAATTGCTTGTTTCCTCATTTTGTCATATTTGGCAAACATTTCTACATCCTTGTCTGCCTCTTCATCAGATTTATCTTCCATCATTTGTACAATATTAATTTCTTCTTCCATTTCATCCAAACCTATTTTTCCTTTCCCCTTGCCCACAACAACATATTCTTTGACAAATTTTTTTCCTTCTCCTATACTTGTAACTTTTTCCGCAGGCTCACTTATATGTATATTTCTACGCTGCCTCTTAGGTAAAGTTTTGAGCCACAATGGACTATCAATTGGAGTATCCCTGTAATCATAGCGACTTCTGTCACGTCCTCTCCTACTTCTTGTTGTAACACCTACAGGTTCAATTTGAGGATCGTCTACAGACTCGCTATATTGAGATTCCATGTTTTTTTTTTTCAACTATTTTAAGTAACTCTTTCACCCTCTCCTTCAATTGCATGTTCTCCATTGTTAGCTCTTTATTTATGTTTGCTTGAATAATGCAATTACAACAATCCTTATTAATCTGCCTTCCTCCTACACTCACTTCAATTTGTGATGCCTCCATTGCATGTGGACTGTCCTCAACGCCAGTAAGGTTCTTAACTAATGATCTTTCATCTTGGTTAGGGATTAGGTCAATCACAACCTGTAAGAATATTAAACCACATGTTAAAACCATACTTTTTTACCAAACTATAGTCAAAGTATTCTAAATTTACCTCTTCAGATGAAACTTGGTTAATCATTTCTCTCACCTTACTAATATGTGAAGGAATATTCCTCCACTTATTTATTCTGGCTCCTTTTATTTTGTATGGTTTTTGGATTGGAACATGCTCCAAAAACCATGCCTAATTCACCATGACAAGGGTTAACTATTTTATAATTGTTCGCAAAATATTAAAAATTTTCACACAAATTAAACACTTACTGCCAAAAGACCAGCAAATCCCTTTAGGTAAGGGAGGTTGGTGTTAGCATGTTTTGTCTCAGTTGATGAAAATATGTCCCCAATCTTAGGTAATTGTGGAGCCATAAATTCATGGATTGATTCAACCCAGTTGAATCTATCAAGATTCTCAAAATCATCTACTATATCTATAAGACTTAACGGGACCTTATATGTACTAGAAGAAAATAAGACACAAACAAATATATACAAAATATAGAATTTGCAAAATAATAAAACATCATCTTCGACTTCAACGGGATTGCCATAAAATTTAAGCAACTCCTCAATTCTTGATCTAGTAGCTTTTTTTTTGTTTGAGAAGTAAGTTAGAAAAAGGTCACTGGATGCTTTAGCTGAATCAATCGGAATTGAAGCTCCTCGGTCTGCAATACCGAGCAACAATGAAACGTCTCCTCTTGTGAAGCAAGCCGGAACACCTGACCAAGTTAAATTATTATTAGAATTCTACCAACACATACAAAAGTATTAGGAACACCGTGGACATGATACAATGTCATATCAAGAACTGATACTACATCGTATCAGGCCCACGTTGGGCCTGATAAGATGTCGTATCAGGCCCACGTTGGGCCTGATACGATGCCGTATCAGGCCCACGTTGGGCCTGATACGATGCCATATCAGGCCCAACGTGGGCCTGAGACGGCATCGTATCAGCCCCACGTTTAGCAAAAACTTAAATTTTACCATACAACTACTTTGTAATTAAAATACAAATTTATAAATTGTACCTGAGAATCTAAAGGTTTGACTACTTGAATCCCAATTTTCAAATATATTTACCAAAATCCCACGGATGTGCTGCATATCTTCTATGTCCAAAAAAATACGAAAGGGTGACTGTTTGATCAGCACTATGCCGTATCAGGCCCAACGTGGGCCTGATACGGCATCGTATCAGCCCCACGTTTAGCAAAAGCTTAAATTTTACCATACAACTACTTTGTAATTAAAATACAAATTTATAAATTGTACCTGAGAATCTAAAGGTTTGACTACTTGAATCCCAGTTTTCAAATATATTTACCAAAATCCCACGGATGTGCTGCATATCTTCTATGTCCAAAAAAATACGAAAGGGTGACTGTTTGATCAGCACTATGTGTCGGTCATGTAAAATAACACCGCCTCCATGCGTTCCTTTCTTCGTGGATGGTTGAAAAAAACTTTTAAAGTGACCGAGGACACTGTTCCAATGCAGTTTCTGTCCAACATCAACTGAACCCTATACTTTATAAAAATAAAAAAATTTAAATCATACTAGTTCGGCTTCTCAATATCACAGAGTTTGTAAAATGATAACCTTTACAGCTAATTGATGTGGCGAGGATGATGATTCACCCGATCGACGTCTTTGCTCCATTATGATACTAGCTGATTAATGTAATGTAAACTCTAGAATCTTTCACTGATGGCTCACGAACACTCCTGGTTTTTAATTAAACTGAAATGCTAGCTAGATGGCGCTTGAGAAAAACTCGAACTGATGGCTTACGAACACTAAACTAGGGTTTCACAAGACCGAACTGCACTCGCATGCCACGAAGGAGGGAGGTACCCTAATGATCGTTTTTTTTTTAATATCTAAGTTCGTTTTTAAAAATGTTGTTCGGATGCCTGGGAATTGATGACTTATCAGAGGTGTTGGTTGGCGGTAGGGTTATATTCGGTAATATACATCACTTACTTGCACCTTTTGGTAAATACAAAACCATGATGCACTTTTTGATAAATATATTAACTGTAGTACATCTTTTGGTAAATTACCGTATTCACAATTATACTCACAAAAGTAGAATTCTTATCTGAACAGAGATGGAACACATCTCCAGTCATCTCTCCTTGTATCTTCCATTAAACAATCAGCTAATACCTAACAAAACTAGTTATTACAGAGACGTGTCTGCTTCTGATCCTTCACTAAACACAAAGGGTATAAAGAATAATAATACCTTTGGGGCCTCGACAGTTGACATGGATCACAAAACCTTTGGATCCTCAACAGTCAGTTGTCATGGATGACACACATCATCATTCACAATGCAATCAAGCCTTTGAACACATCATCATTTCCTTAATATTTTTCTGCTCCCCATGCAAAGCACACAGTTCACAAAAGGGTCTGGATTCATCTCAACAGTGACCGAAGACACCTCGAGCTGATACATCGCCACATCTCCTCCATGGCTCCAATTATTTTCATTAAATCATCAAATGGAGGAGGTTGAGCCACATCCTGTCACCATCAACTTGCTCTTAAACTAAACGCCATCTGCACTTTAAAAAAATATCAGTCATCACGGTATCTTTTGAATAGAAAAGTACATGGAGCAGGCACATCAGTTGCCTATAAATCCATATGCGCTCACTTCTCATACTAAAAACAGAGACCGCATTCCAGTTTCAATCATCAAGTTGGAGGCAAGGCAAGAGGAGAAATGAAGGTGAGACTAATGCATTTTGTTTTGGTCTCACAAAGTTCCACAACAGTGATAAAGGGGTGTTTGGTGTGGACATATATCACACCAAATCAAATTGATTTTTTGATTTCTGTTTATAAAGTAGGTGAAGTTTTAATTTTGGTTCACTTTCCATGTCAAACATGTGCAACCTGTTAACCTAAATGGCAATACACTTGTTTATTGTCAATCCAAGGTATAATAGTGTGGAGGGGTCTCATTGATATTCAAACATATTCAATACTTGACTTGCATTTTGATTTGATTTTTCATGTTATAAGAAGGAAAAAATCCCTGCTCTTGTTATGTTTTTTTTTTAAATTTAAGCTAACAGATCGAAATCAAACTGATAGGTTTATTAGTTAGTATTCAGCTCAGTTTCAAACTGTATAGAAGTTGGTTTGGTTTGAAATGTCCAAACCAAAATATTTTGATCTGATTCAAAATTTTGGTGTCATTTAGGGACTTAGATGGATAGTCAAGACTCTTCACAATCACAAGAGAGGTGCCAAGAGCCAGTGCAACTGGGAATTACATGGTAATCTTTAGATTTCAATACACATTTGTATCGAGTAGAATGAGTGATTTGAATTTGAGTACCTGATTATGGTTGCTCCTTGTTAATTCTGCCCTACAGGATGCACTGCTGAAGAAGGCAAACCCCACGATGCACTGATAAACTGTCAAGAATGTTTAGGATCTGATAACAGGACAGAAATTGGCAAAATGTGCAAGGAGAGTACTGAATTCAGAGTTTTGGAGGATGCTAACATTGAAAGAATTATCTTCTATGATGCATTGCGGATGAAACTTCTCCAAAGCCTTTACTATGATCATCACCAGCAGTTTTCCCAGTCTGCGATTGAAGAGATCTGCAAACATTGCATGAGTTGTAGCCAACAATGCAATTTTATGGACTGTCAGAATGCTACCTATTTAAGACGCTAGAGCAATAAACTCTGAGCTAGTGAGGCCAGTGAAGAAACACGCTACATTTAGTTTTACAATATTAACTAGAAATCATTGGATTGCTTTACTTACTTTCCCTTGCAAAGATATTAATTTTCTGAGAGCTCCTTTTGGAGCATTGAGTGAAAGTGAAACCCTCTCCAGTGAGCTTTGTAACGTTGATCCCTGTTATCGAGTGAAAGATGATGCGACAATGGTTAACTAAACTAATGAATAATAGAATCCACTACTGTATTTGACATAGTATAATAACACCTATTGGGCAAATGAAAACCAAAGTTAAAGTACTTATGATCCAAATTACTAAACAAATAGACGTAAGAGTCAGAGCTTCTCATTTGGAGATTTGAGTTTGGACATATAAAATCACTTACCCAAGATGATGCACAAATGCCAAACTGCAAAGAACTGACATCCAGGATAAATAATTGATAGCAAGATCTTGACTGAACTGATCACAAACAAGATATCGATTACAAAATAAACTCATGTGAGCTGATGTATCTCATAAAAGTATCAGTCAATATATATTGCTGAGAATGTAATTTCCTTTCTGAAGGAAATTTAGTAAGCAGTGTTACCTCAGCCCCTGGTCCAGGAGAGCATGTCAGGATCACCTGAACAACACATGGATAACCATTGCTTCTTCGTATACAGTAACCTCCAGGAACAATCCTATAAGGAGAATTACAAAGAATATTGGTATCACTCTCGCAAGTAATAGAACAAGCATTGTACATGAGGCGCAGAAGTAATACATGAGACTGCTACCTGGATTTGCTTTCCCATCTATCTGGTACATAATATGGAATAGGGATCATCTAGGGGATTATTCACATTCTGTGTATAAGCTAGACTATGTATGGGGTATGAACAAGTCGTGAGAAATTTTTCATTGAGTGGTACAATTACAACGATCAAACAAATTCTCAGGCAAACAGCTCTGACGCAAATCAACTTGGGATGGTAAAAAGCAAAACTACATTACCCTTTTGAATTTCATATTAAACATCATCCTTTCTAATTTTACTAGGAGACAATCATATGCAAAATTATTTATTGCATGCTACTTCTGCCTTCAGTTTTGCTCCAATAAAATTTCCTCAGTTGGGCTTTAGACAACTTCTCCAAACACATGATCTTATACAAATTGAATACGGGCTTACATTTTCCATAACAAAGTATCATTTGCTGTACAAAAAATATACATTGCACTCAAATACAACTAATGCTTAGTTGCTGGAAAAAGTTTCAAGCCGAAGTCTTTCAGTTGTACAAAAACTGCGTCTTAATTCTGTCAGCATTAGTGACGTGCACCTTCAGAAGCTTCACAAATTGCTTCCGCAGAACAAACACGAGTGGAAGTGATAAAGAAACAGACATCAGCTCCCTATGAGAACACATCTTTTGGAGGTTTCTTGAATCCATCACTTGGCCTGTAAACATCATATCAAATCTTTCACCATGGAACATGCTTTAGTAGTAACCATGGATTTGAAACAACCCTCCATCCCCCCCTCCCCACACACACACACTGTTGGCTAGAGTGAGATTTTTAAGAGGAGAATCTCACCAAACACAGATGAGAAAAATAAATAAATAAATAAAGGATCTACACAATCATTTCCTGCACTAGAAAGGAAATGCAAGATTCTGCATTAGGACAAGAAAGATAAAGGACATGCACAATCATTTCGCAAACCAGAAAGGAAATACATCATTCAGCAATTAAGCTCAAGATACAATGCAACCATTTATGTGGGACTCTTGTGGCCCTATTACCTGGTCCTAAATTTGATGACCACAGATCAAATTCAATTTCCAAGTAATGGATAATTTGAGTATGGTATATCACTATTATGACTAAAGAAGGTAAGACAATGCAAGGCTTCCAACTAATAGGTCTTAATATACATGTATGTCAGATATGCATGCCCATTTAACTCAACAACAAAGGCTGCGGTTAAAGTTTTCCAATTAAACAACCTCAAGAGATGAAGATAAGAGATTCAGCAGCATGTCATATTTGGTAATTACAAAAAGAGTGCAAAGAGATACAGGAGGATAAATGAAATGAGAAAACATAATAGAGTCTTGAATATGCACATCTCCTTTACAAATATAAGTGATTTAATAAAAACAAAGAACGTCTTACTTAGAAACAATTAAATTGTATTCCTGAACATAAACTCATCAAAGTTCGAGTCGAAAAGAGTGTTTATTGTTAGTAATGAAAATACATAAATTGAAAATGAAGAACAAATTGGTCAAATTTGTGATAAATTAGCAATTCTGCATTCAACAGACAAGAA
Source organism: Zingiber officinale (assembly GCF_018446385.1). NCBI lineage: Eukaryota > Viridiplantae > Streptophyta > Magnoliopsida > Zingiberales > Zingiberaceae > Zingiber > Zingiber officinale. The sequence continues at coordinate 91,157,477 of NC_056002.1, read as the reverse complement.
TATATTATGCCAAATAGAAATAAAAAAACAAAACAATGCTAAAAGTTAATTTTAAGGTTAAATTTTTTGTATATTTCTTAAGCCTAGTGCAACTTATCAAGTAGTCAGAAAATGTAAGCAATTTTAAGCAACTATCCTATAACAGCAGAAGGAAAGAGAGATACAGAAGATTTTGAAAATTTACCATAGAACCATTGGACTCCCACACCAGTTGGTTGCACGATATCAAAACAAGCATAATGACTTCAAAATCTATCACTTCCGACAGTGTAATTGGCTACATTGTTAGTTTCTCCACGGGTTCATCTACCACCCCATAATCAATGCTCAGTTCTCTCAGTGGAGGTATGTTCTCCATTGCAAAGATCATAACATGAGGATATGACAAATTATTATGATCGAATAGTACAAATTGTGCAAACACATTTGGTCTGCAACTATGACTCAGATAACATGCGACATTCCTTGATCTTGAAACATCAATTGAGAAGTCTAAGCTTGGCACGATAGGATAGTTAGGTGGAACATATTCTGGATTGACATCAGATATGTCGCCCCATTCAATCCATCTTCCTGGAAACTGGCCAGGGTGTACCAAACAATGGCCTTTGGAGGCAAGAATCTCAGTTTGTTGGCTAGTGAGTACAATGCCACTGAACTCACAAATGAATGACCCTGCTCGAATAAGATCCAGTGATCTCACTCCCCATCCTGTCTCATTTGAACGAAACACTTCCAACCGATGCTTCACCCCTTTTTGGCTCACTCGGTTGGGACAACTTGGCGGACAACTGCATGAGGGGCCACACTCATATATCAATGGCTTCCCTCTCACAAGAAACCCATTTGAATCATATGGAAATTGCCCGCCATTTTTCATCACACAGAAACAACCTACTGTGCAATTTGAAACGCATGCACACCCACTGCCTCCATCAGCATTTGCCTTACCTTGAAAAGCTTCAGCTGGGAAAATTGGTCGGCATAGATACTCAAAGAGTGATGGTTCTCGATCATCGTCAATGTCATTAAACAATGAAACAGGGAAGTTCTCCGTGCCTGTTGAGATATCAAGACTCACGTAACCAGTTGGCTTTGCACTCAACGGATTCACCTTCAACTCTTCTGCAAACTTAAGAATATCACTACCCATCTCCTCCTGGCCTTCAATTCTCAACAGCTTGTACTTGTAAATGCCAAACCCTGACTTGCCTACATCCATCCAGCATTTGACGATCTTGTAAAGGCCATCGTAGACATAAATCTTTCCTCCAGGGCTGTGACGAGACCTTATCCCACGGATCACACGAATTTCGATGCCATAATTCATACTCCGTTCCAGAGCTAGATTTCCCCCTTCCAGCTTCTGATCCATGCTATGCTTGAACATGTTGGGACCGCGGCCACCATGACCAGTGTAGACAAGCATGAGCCCACTATCCTCGTCATCCTCGTAGCCGCCTGAAACAATAATGCTTGTGGCAATGGGCTCGCCGGTGGCACTTCGACTAGCTGGAACGTAGTCGATCCCTGCCTGGCTCTGCCCATGCAAGCCAAGGACGCAAAGCTCCATGCGGAAGAAGAAGATTTCACCGACCCCGATGCCAGGGATGGAACCGATGATCCTCCTGTCACGGTTGAGCCAGAGATCATGATCGGCCATGATAGTCGAGGCCTTGAGGTCGGGGCGGGTCCTCTTGCCCCAGATCGCCTCAAAGGCCTCCCCTTTCTCCTCCTCCTGGAGGAAAAACACGCGCAGAGAATCAAACGTGATCCGGGTTCGGCGGACGATGTCACGGAAGTGGAGTAGGTCGGGGACGTTCATAGAGGAGGCTCGAACCATCTCTCCCGACCGAGGCTTACGCTTCTTCCGGGCGGAGACGACAGCGGGGGAACTGGCCGACGGATCTGGCGGGGCGGGGATGATAGAAAGTGGGTTATGGTTGGCGGAGGAGGAGGCATAGAGATGAGCAAGGCGGAGATACTCGGCGAAGAGCGAGGAGTTATCATAGCCGGAAGCGGGGTCGATCCGGGGGCTCGGACTCGGGCTAGGGCTAAAGATGGGGCTGGGAGGCGGCAGGAAGGGCTCAAGGGGACCCGTCGGGGCGGTTACGTCGGCATGGAGATCGTCCGCGGGCTCTAGTTTAGGCTCGATCTTGGGAAATGGGACGAGGTTGAGGTCCGGGGTGGCCGCCGGAGAAGACGGTGGCGGTATCATCGCAGCAAAGCGGCTCGGCAAGGTTCCTCTCTCGATTGGGAGGGGTAGAGACAGACAACAGGATCCAGAGAGCGCAAGGGTCAAAATGGAAAGAATAACGATGTTGGTCCACGCAACAAAAGAGAAAAACAAGAAGGTCTTTTTTGTAAATTCAGACGCCACTCTAGGTATTAGATGATGTCACGAAACCAACAGGATTCAGGCAACGTGGACATGTTGCTATGCGCGGTCCAGCTTTTTCTTGAAAGAATTGTTCCTGCGTGGCGTTTAGGATGACGAAGTATGACGTCCTCACCGATTTAAACAACACCGATAGTTGGCTGTGTCACTGAGTTAAGATTATGCATCGGACTCGAACGAAAACTAATTATCTTACCAAATCACGTATTTGGTTCTGATTGAATCAAGTTCTATAATTTATTTGTATAAATCTTCATAAATCGCCCTTAAGTATTTAAGATCTCTACCGAATCTAAATATAAGATAAGTTTGATATGATCTTGAACATTAAGGATCCTTCATATTGCCACCTTATTATTTTACTTAGGAATCATTTTAAAAAATAAATAAAAAGATAACTGTTAAAACATCAAAGGTAAATTACTAAATCACATAGTTAAAATTATCAAATATCCATGTATATAAGTCTTAAAATCATAAAATTACATATTCAATTTCATTTTTATCCCTCCGCATTCACACGTGCTGATCTCCAATCAATTATTATAATATAGTAATTGATTCCGACAATGTTCATCAACACAATAATAGATGTCTAATAGGAGTGGAGTGACCACTAATTAAAAGTGGAGTGGGTGTCCACTAGTACGAGTGACCACTAATTAAAAATAGTATGAGTTAGATGTCCACTAGTATGAGTGGAGTGTCTATTAGATAAAAGGAACATGAGTAGGATGGCCACTAGTATGAGTGACCACTAATTAAAAATAGTATGAGTGGGGTGTCTATTAGGTAAAAGGAACATGAGTAGGATGCCCACTAGTATGAACGACCACTAATTAAAAATAGTATGAGTGAGATGCCCACTAGTATGAGTGGGGTGTCTATTAGATAAATGGAACATGAGTAGGATGGCCACTAGTATGAGTGACCACTAATTAAAAATAATATGAGTGGGGTGTCTACTAGGTAAAAGGAACATGAGTAAGATGCCCACTAGTATGAGTGACCACTAATTAAAAATAGTATGAGTGAGGTGTCTATTAGGTAAAAGGAACATGAGTGAGGTATCCTCTGAGGAAACTTGTCCACTAAATAACATTTGTGGGTGGATAAGTATTATTAGATGTCATAACTTACTAATTGAGTCTAATGTGATGCCATCACGTGTGTCTTTGTTAAGGCTCCATTATGTTATCAAAATTATGTTTACCAATAGAATCCAAGGAAGGTGTTTGAGAGCTAGTAGCATTGACTTGTGTAGCGAAGTAGGAGGTGACTGTCCTTATTGATCTAGCTAAATTCGTCGAAATCCATTGTTCATTTTCCTTTTTTTTTAATGATTACGTAATGTATTGTGTTGGGTAATGTAGTTGAAAATAAAAAAAATGGTTCTCATATGCTAGGGTTAGTAAATTTTCTCTATATATGTTTCATCGAGTAAAAGATATTATGAGGGATCATCATATTTGTCCCATAACCAATTGCTACCTTGAACAGAAGCATGCCAGTATTTTAATTGGCCAACTAGTTCAAGTATTTTAATTGCCCAGCTGAGATCTGGGCTTGAAGGATAATCTTCTAGTTCTAACGGGAGACCATTAACTTCATGAATATCTAGTCGGATTAAGTGTTTAGCTGGTTCAATCTTTAAATTTATCCACTCATGTGGAGAACTTTAAAATGTACAAATGATGAAAGTTTCAGCTTCAAGGGCATGGATTAAAATAGTGCCCGTGTTTTGGAAAATCTTAGCGAGAATTTAGGTTATATACCCAGAGCTTATGCAGTAGTCCACAAGGTGAAACGAGTAATTAATTTGTCTTTAAATTTATATGACGTAAATTTTTCATAATCAATATTAGTCGTTCGGAAGAAGTAAGTTAACTAGCATCAATAATCAAAATTTGTTGAATTGGCATAAGATTTGGAAACCTTTTGACATTTCAGTTTGTAACTGAATTCTGTTTCATAAACTATTATCATTCATGTGGGTGGAGTTTCATGAAGTATCTTAAATAGCTCACATAAGTCTAAAAAGGTTTCAAACATATATTTTTATGCTAAATTGTTCACGTTCGTTTAAAACATGATCGAGTGAAATGTAGAGGAATAAAGATAAGTTAAAACAAGCAATCTCTAACATTTTGATTTACTTGGCTCAAAACTTGTGATAACTCCTACTTTAAGACCCGCGATCATCGATTACTTTCGTTGGGCAATCATTATCAATTCGAATAAGTTACAAAAGCAATTGCAATTGTGTATAAGTAACTTGAATAATTAAAAAAACTACCAACGATTAAAAGGAAGAGATCTTCAGTATAGTTATCGTTAGATAAGCTTTATGGCATCGTAGAGGCCTTTTTAGAGTAGCACGTGTTGAGATATGTCTGATCCGATGTATGCTAAAACATGTTTCATAAACATGCGCAGCAAAAAATAAAATAATAATAATTTTTAAATTATTACATCACACGCACCACACATATACAAGGATACAACATGCCAAACATGATCGTATAATTAATTTTTTACGGAAAGTAAATTTACACTAGGTGTACTTTATGGATGACCTGTAACGATAAGGGCATCAACCGTAGTGACGTTGTCAAATCTCGCCTCTATTTGTATCCACGCTAAGCTCCTCAAGACAACTTCTTGAGTACAAATCTCTCCCTCAGAAGTTATTAGCCACGAGCGAAAAAGAGGGATCAAGAGGAAGAGGAAGAGAAGCACATAAGGAAAAGATTTCTTCCTTGTGGTGGTCACAACAACAAGAGGAAGGGCTTCCCCTTGTTGGCGGAGGCAAAGAGAGAGGGGAGAGGGAGAGGAGAAGAGAAATTAGGTTAAGATTTTTCAAAAATCTTACAAGCCAATTAATGATCTCATGTGTAAAATCTTCTCTCAACCATATCAATATATAACCCTCATTAATGAGTTAGATTAAAAAGTCCAAATCTAACCCATTATCCCTTAACTAAAAATTAGCCTATTAATTTTTTTTGTTTGGTTTACAAGTAAACCAAGTTGGTTCATGACTAATTCATGATTAAACCAAATATGGTCCAACTCTTCCATAAGAGATGTGACCCATCCGCGCTTCCATTGCGACAACTATTTTCATATTTGTCTTATGTATTATTCAACCAAATATTTATCTCTTGATCTATGAATCATATTCTTTAACTTGTTTTATGTCTTTTAGAGACTCGTTAGTGTGTGTGACCCAATAGATTCTCGGTTTATCTTGGCCGCCCATAATTAACTACTTAATTATAGAACGATCATGAGTGACATCTAGTAGTACATCATGATCCCTAATTAGCCGAAAAATCATAGTTGATCTTAGAATTAATTCTAAACCCTTCAGCAGCTACAGTGAGTCGTGCCTCATTCTTTTCACTCGTCTTATACCCACTTAGTTCAAGACATGGTCTATGTGTCTTGTCCCTACTAGGCTGACTATGCCACACCTAGCCCAAATAATACTTTCTCGTTCTGCAGATTCAAATTACTCATGCATGTGTACAAGAGTTTTGCACTCTTAACATGTGATGCTTTGGCTAAAGACTTTGAGTAATAATTCTAACGAGTGGCCATAGGGTATACGTCTCCTTGCAAGGAGCGGTGAATCCTCGTGGGCTATCCAAACACCTTCAGTTACTTCAACTTATACCCAATCATCCCGGGTCCACACCTCAATGAGATGTTTGCTTAAGATGTCAAAGTATAAGTCTCTATAACCAAGATGACTTGTATACCTCAAGTCGAAGGAAACTTGTAGTCATGCTACAGTAAGAACTTCACAGACATATTTATATATATGTAGCGAACAATATGAAGTCTTACAGCGAGTCACTCCAATGAACTAGTTACCATAACCAGCATCCATGTTTAACTCTCGACATCCCAATGTCTCCAGCCAATGAGAAAACAATTACTTGGCCAAACTAAGGAGTATAACCTGTGTTAGTCTTATAGAATTGATGATGTTCGAATGCATCAATTCGACGACTAAGGAAATTTTAATATATTCATAATTGTACTTATAGAGATAATCACTAGTTATAATCTAATCACAAATTCTCTCAGACTATGAATTATATTACAGACATTCAGTAAATGAGTTTAAGACAATCAAACATATAATATGCACTCAAATAGTGAATCTATATTTATCAAATAAATAGAAAAAATCGTAAAGTGATTGCCTTAGGACATTCTTCAAATTCTAACAGCACGCAGGAGTAGAAGTTGTTTGAAATGATGTGTTGAAGTTGCTGGTCGAAGCCTCCTTTTATAACCCCGTCCGAGCACTTAGATCCACTCCCAGGCTCTTGGACTGTGCTAACGTGGCAAGCTCTCGTTGAAACTTCATCCTTGAAGTTTATCCAGGTTCGAGCGCCTAGACCACTAACGTGAGTCTGCTAGTCGTCATGTTCTAGGTCAGTGTGTCGATGAGATTTTGGTCGTTCGGGCGCTTGGAGCAACTTCGGGCACCCAAACCGCCAGGGTGCCTACCTAGGCACTCACCCAGGTTCATTTGATAAAATTTGCTGGGGCGCTCGGAGAAACTCCAGGCTGATAGATCGATTAAATGCGATAGAGGGGGGGGGGTGAATATCGCGCTCTTTAAAAACTTTTTCTTTATCTTTTAAATTAGAGTCATGCAGCGGAAAGTAAAGAGAGAGATAACTTTGTTTACTTCGTTCGGAGCCTCGGTTGACTCCTACTCGAAGGCCCGTAATCGTTGATTGCACCGATGGACAAATTATTATAATCCTTCTTTCCGAAATCCTCGGAAAGAAGTAGAATGTACAAATGAGCAAGATAGTAACAACCTACTATCTTACTAATGAAATAATACAATGCAAGCTTAAGAAATGATATACCGACAAGAAAGTAGAAATAGTAGCTCGGTCGGTACTTCTGGACGGAGTAACTTGTAGAGAACTTGTAGCACGTGTATCTTGCGCAGAGAGAGCCTTTTGAATGATCAGTAGTGTTGTACCAGCCTCAAACCTCGAGCCTCTTTTTATAGGTGTAATGGACGTTTGGTCGACCGATCCCTCTGTTCGGTCGACTGAACCATCTCCCTTCCTTCCTGGCTGGAGTCTGACGCTGGCTCGATCTTCTGGAATTAATTGCTCATTATGGGTTCGGTCGACCGATGCCATTTTTCGATCGACCGAACAGGCTCCTTCCCTGTTCGTCGAGATTTGTCATGATCTGCCTTTACTACGCCATTAATATTGATTGGTTCGGTCGACCGATCCCCGGGTTCGGTCGACCAATCAGCTCTATTTCCTTTTGCTTCTGATCGATGCTGATGAGCTGGCCTGTGCTGAGTCAACTTGGTTCAGTCGACCGATCCCTACGTTCGATTGACCGATCAGGCCGAACCTGCAACACAGAATTAAACAAAGTATCCCTGCAGCACAAAGGTTAGCACAGTAATATATATAATACATGAGTAATATTTAGACAGTAAAATTGTCTTGATCTCAACTTAGAAACCTTCCCGGTTTCTTCAGTTGGATCAGCGATCTTAGGTTGTTCCTTTCAGGAACTCGACCTCACTGTCGCTCCTCCAGTTGTTTACCTCAACTTACCTGCCAAACATGATCCTCCAGACATGTTTGGACTTTGCTTGCTCAGTGTCTGATCACCTGATCTTTCCTGCAGTACTATATTAGCCAACAGCAATAATAGCAATATAGAATATAATGGTAAACCTAATCCTAGATTTACCGAGATTCGCTGGTCCGGTCGACCGCGCGCGGACAATCGGAAACCATCTGATCAACCTTGCTTGGAGTTCACTTCTCCAAGACTTCTCGTTACCTATGGTTACCACCCCCTAGGGGTTTCTCCACCTAGCTTCACTCACCAAGACTCAGTATTCAGCTACCCAGGTGTAACCACCCAAATTTTCTCATTACGAGTCCTAATAATACTTATAAATATTTAGAAATACTTTAGAAATATTCTAGAGATTTTTAAAAATGTTTAGAGTATTTTTATATAATTTTCGGAGTTCGTTTGGTATTCTACCAAAAGAAACAAAGTGAGGCAAAAAGAGATCAGCCGAGGTTCGAACCGGGGACGTCTAGTTAAGCGGAGCCTTAAGTAGCTTCAGATGACCAAGAACCCAGCAGGGCCGTGCTGATCAAATAGAGGGCGAAAATAAATTTACGTGGTAATAGATAACAGAAATACCCTAGGTATAAAGAGGGATAAGTTAAGAGAGGAATAGAGTTTTATTTCTCCCATGACCTAAACCTCTCCTCCTCCTGACTGGGTGTGGCGTCCGTTGCTTGGGCAAAAACAAAAGAGGAAGCTAGGGCTTCGTCTCCGGCGGCCGACCAGGGACCCAATCCGAGGGGTTTTCACATCTCCACGATCACCTCGTCGAGGGGAGCGCGTAGACGCGAAGAGTCGCTGGAATTTGTGAGATTCTCTAGAACCCTAGAAGCCGATCTCGGTTGTGAGTCAAGGAAACTCGGTAAGTTCTTCTCACCTGCAGTAGGAGTAGCTTTCGGATCTTTGTTTCCTTCTTTATTTTCGAAGCATGCTGTAAAGAGGGTTGCTTTTGAAGCATGCTGCCGTGAATCTCAAAGAAAGAAAATAAATTGAATGGACTAGGCATGTAGTTTAGATCTTTCAGCCCTTATAATTAGCATTTCAGGTTTAGACTTTCTTTTGGATTGACTTATATTTAGCCTGGCAGTTTTAGGTTTTGTTGCTAGGCAATGAGCATGAAATGGTTTAGATTTTGAGCATGTAGTTTAGTTTTCGTTGTTACCGCGATGAGCTGAAATGTCCTATATATGTAGCATCTCAGCTTTAGATCTTCCTTGTTAATTCAATGCACAGGAACAACTGATGTGCAACATCTCAATTTTGGATTTTTGGGTCCCCAGCACGCTAAGTTCTTGAAGAGATGCCGAGGCATTCTTTTATTAGAAGTATTAACAAGTAACAAGTATTTTACTTGAAGAGGCAAGTACTCGACTTCCGAGGTTGTCGTTAAACAAATCCAGATGACCGATTCCGAGGTCTCGACCCTGGTAAGACCAAGGTCTTCACCCTCGTAGGACTGGTGGCTCGCCACCCCAGTCTCTATTAGGGAGCGTGCTTTGGTACTACGTCTGGGCCCAAGAGGAAATTTATTATTATTTTGAAGTATAAAAGTATAAGCTTGAACAAATGAAACAAGTTTTACATAGGTTTTTAAATTCCAGCAGGTTTTAGCTTGATTTTGTGCTACAAAAGGGGCATGAACAACCTTGGGGCTTACTGTTTAGTTTTGGTTGTGCTATGCAATGGGCATGAACAACCTTAGTTTTGGGAATATTCAGTTAGATCTTTAGTAGCTGATTTAGACATGCAACTTTGCTTTCCCGTGGAACTCTTTAGTAGGAACAACTTGTATGTTAACCTTGCTGTTAGATCTTTTGTTACTATTTCTTTAACATGCAGTTTAGATCTCTTCTTTGTCTAGTTTAGCATTTCTGTTACAGATTACCTTGTGAATTCTGAGCAAGAACAACCCACCAATTTCTTATCAACTGTAGATCTTTTGCTGATTTATAACCAGGCGTGGACAGTTTTTGTAGCAGTGCAGATTTATCCCTTTTGTTGGCTTTTTTTGAGGGGAATGACTTTATATTTGGCATTGCAGATTTCGTTTTTCCTTGGAAATTTCTGGTCACGAACAACCATGTGTTTAAGCATTTCAGTTTCAGATTTCCATTAAGCATTCAGTTTTAGTTTTTGTCATATATTGATATATATACACCTTGAGTTTTGTGAGTTAGATAACGCTTACTATGCATCCGCTTATAGTTGCATTTCCTCTTACTGCAGATAAAGGGAAAGGAAAGCTATAGTGAAAGTAGGCGACAAGGGGACGTGCGATGGGTGTGTGGTGGCTGATGAATGGAAGCCTTGGGACACTTCACTAAAAGTTATTAAGATTCTATTATTTTTTTGAGTGATAGGAAACTCAGATAGTTTAGAATTTCTTCTTTTGCATTGCTGGAAATGGTTCTGTCCGTATTGATGGTTTTGTTCACAGAATTCTTCCGTTCCAATTGCTATACACATTAGTCCCATTCCTTGAGTTGTATCGCCGTAGCATGCATGTGCAGATTGGTGTTCAGTTGCTCTCTTTATCTTTTGAGTAGAGTGTGGAGATGAACTACTTACATCCCTTCATGTTTCAACTGCTACCTGATTGCATGTTTCAAGCTAGATAGCACTTACGAACTTAAATGTTCTTGGCCGTATTCTTAAAAACATGTTGTAAGTAATTAGAAATGCTCCCTGCATACCTAATCAATATTTAGAAAATTATGGAGAGTTCTAAGTATCACTATCAATAGCGTGAACAACAATAGTTAAGTAAAGTTTATAGTTAAGTAACGACTACCTTTACAGACTACACAAAAAAGGAGGGTGGTCGTTACAGCTGGTATCAGAGCAGTCCCTATTCTTCAGCATCACACACACATCAGCATCAGCCTTGTCTTCTTCAAGTAAGAATGTACTTAAATTCTTTTCATGTATTATGTCTTTCCTTATTATTTGCAGTATAGAGAAATCCTTAGAAGTATTTGCTTATATGTGCTTAAGTAAGATAAAAGTTCTTGTTTTGTTTTTCTATGTTTATATATATATATATGTCTAGATAGTACAGAGACGATTTCAACGTTTCTCTCTCTCTCTCTCTGCATGACTAGATGGCAAGAAGAGGGCGTCCCGTACCGCTCGTACTGAGGACCGAGCTCAGGAGAACGAAGAGCCCAGAACAACTAAGCCTAATCTCTCTGAAGCTGTTGCTCAACTCCAGAAACAAGTAGCAGAGCAGCGACAAGTAATCGTCAATCTAATGGTAAATCAGCAGCCAGTTCCTCCCCCTCCTCCACCTATCAACGTGGAGACCCCAGTGGTGGCTGAGGTTCCACCAGCTGTCCTGGAAGGCGCTACAACACCTAAACGACAAGAAGTATACTTGATACAGTGGCTGAGGTTGAAGCTAGAAAGCTTCTCAAGCACGACTGAGCCCTAGGATGCCCAGGCTTGGTTCAAGACACTGGAGAGCACAATGGAGTTTCTTGACTGGCCAGAAGTCGAGAATGTCAAGTGTGCCTCCTTCTGTCTATCCGGAGATGCTCGTATGTGGTGGGAGAGAGTTAAGAGCAAGAGAGCAGCCAACCAGATGAGCTGGGCTAACTTTGAGACAGAGTTTTACGAAGAATTTTTCCGCAACGGATCACCAATAAAGATTATGAGGAGTTTATAGAATTCAGACAAGGTGACCTACTAGTAGAAGAAGCAGTCAAAATATTCAACAAGCTAGCTCGGCTTTGCCCAGAGTTAGTGAGTGCAGAGAAGGAACGAGTCAGACTGATGCTCCGAATGCTAAGACCAGAAATAACACTCAATGTGAGTAGTGGAACTCACCGGCCACAGATTGGTGAAGAGCTGGTCAGCAGGGCATTAGTCGCTGAGCACTATCTGAACGACATCAAGGCACAACAAACGCAACTCAAGCCAGTCAAGATAGAGGATAAGACAGCGAGGAGTCAGAAACCCCAGGCAAGTAAGCAGAACTGGAAGGGCAAGGATAACAAAAGGAAACGATGGAATACAATAGGTAGCCAAAAGGGAGGTCCAACAAACAAGCAAGCCAAGATCCTCCCTGTCCTAAATGTGGGAGACTGCATCTAGGAGCCTGTCTTTTGGGTAAGACCGGGTGTTATTCGTGTGGTCAAGAAGGACATCTGGCTAAAGCGTGCCCTAACAAGTTTAAAGCACCTCAGCAACAGGCAGAGCCATACGGGAGCAAGCCTCAGTTACACTACATGCCTGCAAATCTGGATGGACCTCAGCTCAGTAAAGGGAGGTTGGAAGCCCCACCAGTTCCAGCCAGTGCCAGAGTATTCTCCCTCACTAAAGAGGAAGCTGCTAGTGCCTCCACGGTCGTAACAGGTCAAGTAGTTATTTTTCAGCATTTAGCTACTGTACTATTTGATAATGGGGCGACCCATTCTTTTATATCAGCGCCCTTTGCCAAAGAATTTCAGGTGCCTACAGAGAGCATGAACTCCAAGTTCTTGACAACCCTACCCTTTGGGGAAGTCATGGAGTCCAACCAGTGACTTCGGTCTGTACCAGTCAAAATTTCAGACCGAGAGCTATACGTTAATTTAATAGTCCTTGGGATGCAGGATTTTGACATTATTCTGGGTATGGATTTCCTCAGCAAGAACAGTGCTTCGGTGGGCTGCCGTAAAAGGAAAGTGATTTTCAGCCTAGAAGGTGAACCGTTCTTTGAGTTCACGGGAGTGCCAAAGCGGAAGACCCAGAAATTCCTCTCTTCCCTAACAGTTCACCAGATGTTAGCTAAAGGGTGTACTGGTTTTCTTGCATACATTGTGAATGCAGAAGGAAAGAAAGGACTCAAGCAGGAGGATGTTCGGGTGGTCTGTGAGTATCTAGAGGTATTTCCAGAAGAGTTACCTGGACTACCTCCCAACAGAGAAGTGGAGTTCGAAATTGAGTTGGTTCCTAGTACCGGTCTAATTTCGAAAGCTCCGTACTGGATGTCTCCAGCAGAGCTGAAAGAGTTACAAGAACAACTTCAAGAGCTACTTGACAAAGGTTTCATCTGCCCTAGTCATTCACCATGGGGAGCTCCAGTGTTGTTCGTTAAGAAGAAAGACAGATCTATGCGGATGTGCATAGATTATAGAGCGCTGAACAAAGTAACAGTTAAGAACAAGTACCCTCTTCCCAGAATAGATGATCTATTTGAACAGCTAAAGGGGGCAACAGTGTTCTCTAAAATAGACTTGCGCTCTGAGTACCATCAGTTGAAAGTGAAAGAAAGTGATATACCCATAACAGCTTTCAAGACCAGATACACTACGAGTTTGTAGTCATGCCGTTTGGTGTGATTAATGCACATGCGGTCTTTATGGACTTAATGAACAGAGTGTTCAGAGAATACCTCGACAAATTTGTCATCGTGTTCATCGACGACATTCTGATTTATTCAAGAACCCCAGAGGAGCATGACACGCACTTGAGGATAGTACTATAGACCCTACAACAAAAGCAGCTTTATGCCAAATTCTCAAAGTGCGAGTTCTGGTTAGAGCAGGTGACTTTTCTAGGTCACATCATTTCTAAAGAAGGCATCCAGGTGGATCCTGCGAAGATAGAGGCGGTCAACAACTGGTGTAGACCCAAGAACGTCAGGGAGATTAGAAGTTTCCTTGGGTTAGCTGGATATTACAGAAAATTCTTGGAGGACTTTTCCAGGATAGCCTCTCCACTAACAACCTTAACTAGGAAGAACAAGAAGTTTGAATGGTCAGACAAATGTGAGCAAAGTTTCCAAGCATTGAAGAAAAGACTGACCAGTGCTCCAATTCTGACTGAGAGTGACAAGAGTTTTGACATATACAGTGACGCTTCCAAGATGGGCCTTAGAGCTGTTCTCATGCAAGAGGGGAAGGTTATAGCTTATGCTTCCAGACAACTCAAAGACTATGAGAAGAAATACCCCACTCATGACCTTGAGCTGGCAGCTGTGGTCTTTGCACTAAAACTCTGGCGACATTATTTGTATGGGGTTTAGTGCAGAATCTTCACAGACCATCAGAGCTTGAAGTATTTCTTTACCCAGAAAGACTTAAACATGAGACAACGCAGGTGGCTGGAGTTTGTTAAAGATTATGACTATGAAATCCTCTACCACCCAGGTAAAGCTAACAAAGTGGCGGATGCACTAAGTCGAAAATCCAGTGCAACCCTGATGCCCTTGTCATCATTAGCACTACCACTGCAGAAGGAATTGTTACATTTTGGAGTTGAAATTATTTATTGGCAACTCTCGGCATTGACCTTAGATTCAACCTTGTTTGAGGATATACAGAGAAAGCAAAATGAAGATCCAGATATCCAGAAGATCAAGCAAGGGATACAAAAAGAAAAAAATTCAGAGTTTCGGGTATTAGACAGTGGAATCCTCTATCAGGGGAGCTGCCTTTATGTCCCCAATGAGGAGGAACTGAGAAAGAAGATTCTAGAAGAAGCTCATAGTACACCGTACACCATGCACCCTGGTTCCACCAAGATGTATCAAGATTTGAAACAGAGATTCTGGTAGTCTGGACTCAAGAGAGATGTTGCAAAATATGTCAGTACCTGCCTGACATGCCAGAGAGTCAAAGTAGAGCACCAGAGACCAGGAGGAGTCCTACAACCCCTCCCAATACTAGAGTGGAAGTGGGAATAAATATCCATGGACTTTATAACAGGGCTTCCAAGGACCACTAATAGGTATGATGCGATATGGGTGATAATGGACAGGTTGACAAAGTCTGCTCATTTTCTAGCCATCAAGGTGTCCCACTCTATAGAGCAGTTGGCACAACTATATGTTGAGGAAGTGATCAGACTTCATGGAGTTCCGAAGTCAATTATTTCTGATAGGGATGGGCACTTCACCTCTCATTTTTGGGAGTGTGTTCAGAATACATTAGGCACCAAACTCAAGTTCAGCACAGCCTTCCATCCCCAGACCGATGGACAGATAGAACGAGTAAATCAGATTTTAGAAGACATGCTCCGGGCTTGTGCAATAGATTTTAAGGGCAGTTGGTGCAAGTATCTGTACTTTGATGAATTCGCCTACAACAATAGCTACCAAGCTACTATCAAGATGGCACCTTACGAGGCACTGTATGGCCGAAAGTGCAGATCACCCATATGCTGGCTGGAGGCTAGAGAAAGAAAAGAGATGGAATCAGAACTAGGCAGGCAGACTGAGATGATAGATGAAACCACTCAGGCTATCCAGAAGATCAGACAGAGAATTGAGAATGTCCAGAGTAGGCAGAAAAGTTATGATGACGCACGTCGTAGGCCACTTGAGTTCCAAGTAGGGGATTCATTTTTCCTCAAAGTTGCTCCTATAAAAGGAGTGATGAGATTTGGCAAAAAGGGCAAATTAAGTCCCCGCTACGTAGGACCCTACTTGATCATAGAGAGGATTGGGAAGGTAGCTTACAAGCTGGACTTACCACAAGACATGTCAGCAATACACAATGTATTTCACGTCTCCATGCTAAAGAAGTGCCTCCACGACCCTAGCCAAGTGGTTCAACCTCAGTCAGTGCAGATCCAGGAGGATCTTAGCTATGAGATCAGACCTACACAGATAGTGGACAGAGAAGTTAAGAGACTAAGGAACAAAGAATTACCGCTAGTGAAGGTCATTTGACAAAAATAGAAGCGCGAGGAAACTACTAGGGAGCGTGAGGACAGTATGAGACAGAGATATCTAGAATTATTCTAAGTTCAAGGATGAACTTTTTATAAGGTATGGAAAATTGTAACAATCCAAATTTCCTCATTACGAGTCCTAATAATACTTATAAATATTTAGAAATACTTTAGAAATATTCTAGAGATTTTTATAAATTTTTAGAGTATTTTTATGCAATTTTTGGAGTTCGTTTGGTATTCTACCAAAAGAAACAAAGTGAGGCAAAAAGAGGTCGACCGAGGTTCGAACCGGGGACCTCTAGTTAAGTAAAGCCTTAAGCAGTTTCAAATGACCAAGAATCCAGCAGGGCCGTGCTGATCAAATAGAGGGAGAAAATAAATTTACGTGGTAATAGATAACAGAAATACCCTAGTTATAAAGAGGGATAAGTTAAGAGAGGAATGAAGTTTTATTTCTCCCGTGACCTAAACCTCTCCTCCTCCCGACTGCGCGCGGCGCCCCCTGCTTGGGCGAAAACAAAAGAGGAAGCTAGGGCTTCGTCTCCGGTGGCCGACCAGGGACCCAATCTGAGGGGTTTTCACATCTCCACGATCACCTCGTCGAGGGGAGCACGTAGACACGAGGAGTCGCCGGAATTTGCAAGATTCTCCAGAACCCTAGAAGCCGATCTCGGTTGTGAGTCAAGGAAACTCGGTAAGTGTTTCTCACCTGCAGTAGGAGTAGTTTTCGGATCTTTGTTTCCTTCTTTATTTTCGAAGCATGCTGTAAAGAGGGTTGCTTTCGAAGCATGCTGCCGTGAATCTCAAAGAAAGAAAATAAATTGTATGGACTAGGCATGTAGTTTAGATCTTTCAGCCCTTATAATTAGCATTTTAGGTTTAGACTTTCTTTTGGATTGGCTTATATTTAGCCTGACAGTTTTAAGTTTTGTTGCTAGGCAATGAGCATGAAATGGTTTAGATTTTGAGCATGTAGTTTAGTTTTCGTTGTTACTACGATGAGCTGAAATGACCTATATATGTAGCATCTCAGCTTTAGATCTTCCTTGTTAATTCAATGCACAGGAACAACTGATGTGCAGCATCTCAGTTTTGGATTTTTGGGTCCCCAGCACGCCAAGTGCTTGAAGAGATGCCGAGGCATTCTTTTATTAGAAGTATTAACAAGTAACAAGTATTTTACTTGAAGAGGCTAGTACCCAACTTCCGAGGTTGTCGTTAAACAAATCCAGGTGATCGATTCCGAGGTCTCGGCCCTGGTAAGACCAAGGTCTTCACCCTTGTAGGACTGGTGGCTCGCCACCCCAGTCTCTATTAGGGAGCGCGCTTTGGAACTACGCCTGGGCCTAAGAGGAAATTTAATATTATTTTGAAGTATAAAAGTATAAGCTTGAACAAATGAAACAAGTTTTACATAGGTTTTTAAATTCCAGCAAGTTTTAGCTTGATTTTGTGCTACAAAAGGGGCATGAACAACCTTGGGGCTTACTGTTTAGTTTTGGTTGTGCTATGCAATGGGCATGAACAACCTTAGTTTTGGGAGTATTCAGTTAGATCTTTAGTAGCTGATTTAGACATGCAACTTTGCTTTCCCGTGGAACTCTTTAGTAGGAACAACTTGTATGTTAACCTTGCTGTTAGATCTTTTGTTACTATTTCTTTAACATGCAGTTTAGATCTCTTCTTTGTCTAGTTTAGTATTTCTGTTACAGATTACCTTGTGAATTCTGAGCAAGAACAGCCCACCAATTTCATATCAACTGTAGATCTTTTGTTGATTTATTATCAGGCGTGGACAGTTTTTGTAGCAGTGCAGATTTATCCCTTTTGTTGGCTTTGTTGAGGGGAACGACTTTATATTTGGCATTGCAGATTTCATTTTTCCTTGGAAATTTCTGGTCACGAACAACCATGTGTTTAAGCATTTCAGTTTCAGATTTCCATTAAGCATTCAGTTTTAGTTTTTGTCATATATTGATATATATACACCTTGAGTTTTGTGAGTTAGATAACGCTTACTAAGCATCCTCTTATAGTTGCATTTCCTCTTACTGCAGATAAAGTTATAGAGCGCTGAACAAAGTAACAGTTAAGAACAAGTACCCTCTTCCCAGAATAGATGATCTATTTGATCAGCTAAAGGGGCAACAGTGTTATCTAAAATAGACCTGCGCTCTGGGTACCATCATTTGAAAGTGAAAGAAAGTGATATACCCAGAACAGCTTTCAGGACCAGATATGGACACTACGAGTTTGTAGTCATGCCGTTTGGTGTGACTAATGCACTTGCAGTCTTCATTGACTTAATGACCAGAGTATTCAGAGAATACCTCGACAAATTTGTCATCGTGTTCATCGACGACATTCTGATTTATTCAAGAACCCCAAAGGATCATGACACGCACTTGAGGATAGTACTGTAGACCCTACAGCAAAAGCAGCTTTATGCCAAATTCTCAAAGTGCGAGTTCTGATTAGAGCAGGTGGCATTTATAGGTCACATCATTTCTAAAGAAGACATCCAGGTGGATCCTGCCAAGATAGAGGCGGTCAACAACTGGTGTAGACCCAAGAACGCCAGGGAGATCAGAAGTTTCCTTGGGTTAGCTAGATATTACAAAAAATTTATGGAGGACTTTTCTAGGATAGACTCTCAACTAACAGCCCTAACTAGGAAGAACAAGAAGTTTGAATGGTCAGACAAATGTGAGCAAAGTTTCCAAGCATTGAATAAAAGACTGATCAGTGCTCTAATTCTGATTGTTCCAGAGAGTGACAAGAGTTTTGACATATACAGTGACGCTTCCAAGATGGGCCTTAGAGCTGTTCTCATGCAAGAGGGGAAGGTTATAGCTTATGCTTCCAGACAACTCAAAGACTATGAGAAGAACTACCCCACTCATGATCTTAAGCTGGCAGCTGTGGTCTTTGCACTAAAAATCTGGCGACATTATTTGTATGGGGTTCAGTGCAGAATCTTCACAGACCATCAGAGCTTGAAGTATTTCTTTACCCAGAAAGACTTAAACATGAGACAACGCAAGTGGCTGGAGTTGGTTAAAGATTATGACTGTGAAATCCTCTACCACCCAGGTAAAGCTAACAAAGTGGCGGATGCACTAAGCCGAAAATCCGGTGCAACCCTGATGCCCTTGTCATCATTAGCACTACCACTGCAGAAGGAATTGTCATATTTTGGAGTTGAAATTATTTATGGGCAACTCTCGGCATTGACCTTAGAGTCAACCTTGCTTGAGGATAAACAGAGAAAGCAAAGTGAAGATCCAGATATCCAGAAGATCAAGCAAGGGATACAAAAAGAAGAAAATTCAGAGTTTCGGGTATCAGACAATGGAATCCTCTATGAGGGGAGCCGCCTTTGTGTCCCCAATGATAAGGAACTGAGAAAAAAGATTCTAGAAGAAGCTCATAGTACACCGTACTTCATGCACCATGATTCCACCAAGATGTATCAAGATTTGAAACAGAGATTCTGGTAGTCTGGACTCAAGAGAGATGTTGCAAAATATGTCAGTACCTGCCTGACATGCCAGAGAGTCAAAGTAGAGCACCAGAGACCAGGAGGAGTCCTACAACCCCTCCCAATACTAGAGTGGAAGTGGGAATAAATATCCATGGACTTTATAACAGGGCTTCCAAGGACCACTAATAGGTATGATGCGATATGGGTGATAATGGACAGGTTGACAAAGTCTACCCATTTTCTAGCCATCAAGGTGTCCCACTCTATAGAGCAGTTGGCACAACTATATGTTGAGGAAGTGATCAGACTTCATGGAGTTCCGAAGTCAATTATTTCTGATAGGGATGGGCGCTTCATCTCTCATTTTTGGGAGTGTGTTCAGAATACATTAGGCACCAAACTCAAGTTCAGCACAGCCTTCCATCCCCAGACTGATGGACAGACAGAACGAGTAAATCAGATTTTAGAAGACATGCCCCGGGCTTGTGCATTAGATTTTAAGGGCAGTTGGTGCAAGTATCTGTACTTTGCTGAATTCGCCTACAACAATAGCTACCAGGCCACTATCAAGATGACACCTTACGAAGCACTGTATGGCCGAAAGTGCAGATTACCCATATGCTGGCTGGAGGCTAGAGAAAGAAAAGAGATGGAATCAGAACTAGGCAGGCAGACTGAGATGATAGATGAAACCACTCAGGCTATCCAGAAGATCAGACAGAGAATTGAGACTGCCCAGAGTAGGCAGAAAAGTTATGATGACGCACGTCGTAGGCCACTTGAGTTCTAAGTAGGGGATTCATTTTTCCTCAAAGTTGCTCCTATGAAGGGAGTGATGAGATTTGGCAAAAAGGGTAAATTAAGTCCCCGCTACGTAGGACCCTACCTGATCATAGAGAGGATTGGGAAGGTAGCTTACAAGCTGGACTTACCACAAGACATGTCAGCAATACACAATGTATTTCACGTCTCCATGCTAAAGAAGTGCCTCCACGACCCTAGCCAAGTGGTTTAGCCTCAGTCAGTGCAGATCCAGGAGGATCTTAGCTATGAGATCAGACCTACACAGATAGTGGACAGAGAAGTTAAGATACTAAGGAACAAAGAATTATCGCTAGTGAAGGTCATTTGACAAAAACAGAAGCGCGAGGAAACTACTAGGGAGCGTGAGGACAGTATGAGACAGAGATATCCAGAATTATTCTAAGTTCGAGGATGAACTTTTTATAAGGTATGGGGAATTGTAGCAACCCAAATTTCCTCATTACGAGTCCTAATAATACTTATAAATATTTAGAAATACTTTAGAAATATTCTAGAGATTTTTATAAATTTTTAGAGTATTTTTATGTAATTTTTGGAGTTCGTTTGGTATTCTACCAAAAGAAACAAAGTGAGGCAAAAAGAGGTCGACCGAGGTTCGAACCGGGGACCTCTAGTTAAGCAAAGCCTTAAGTAGTTTCGGATGACCAAGAATCCAGTAGGGCCGTGCTGATCAAATAGAGGGAGAAAATAAATTTACGTGGTAATAGATAACAGAAATACCCTAGTTATAAAGAGGGATAAGTTAAGAGAGGAATGGAGTTTTATTTCTCCCGTGACCTAAACCTCTCCTCCTCCCGACTGCGCGCGGCGCCCCCTGCTTGGGCGAAAACAAAAGAGGAAGGTAGGGCTTCGTCTCCGGTGGCCGACCAGGGACCCAATCCGAGGGTTTTTCACATCTCCATGATCACCTCGTCAAGGGGAGCGCGTAGACACGAGGAGTCGCCGGAATTTACGAGATTCTCCGGAACCCTAGAAGCCGATCTCGGTTGTGAGTCAAGGAAACTCGGTAAGTGCTTCTCACCTGCAGTAGGAGTAGTTTTCAGATCTTTGTTTCCTTCTTTATTTTCTAAGCATGCTGTAAAGAGGGTTGCTTTTGAAGCATGCTGCCATGAATCTCAAAGAAAGAAAATAAATTGTATGGACTAGGCATGTAGTTTAGATCTTTCACCCCTTATAATTAGCATTTTAGGTTTAGACTTTCTTTTGGATTGGCTTATATTTAGCCTGGCAGTTTTTGGTTTTGTTGCCAGGCAATGAGCATGAAATGGTTTAGATTTTGAGCATGTAGTTTAGTTTTCGTTGTTACTGCGATGTGTTGAAATGGCCTATATATGTAGCATCTCAACTTTAGATCTTCCTTGTTAATTCAATGCACAGGAACAACTGATGTGCAGCATCTCAATTTTGGATTTTTGGGTCCCCAGCACGCCAAGTGCTTGAAGAGATGCCGATGCATTCTTTTATTAGTAGTATTAACACGTAACAAGTATTTTACTTGAAGAGGCTAGTACCCGACTTCCGAGGTTGTCGTTAAACAAATCCAGGTGACCGATTTTGAGGTATCGGCCCTGGTAAGACCAAGGTCTTCACCCTCATAGGACTGGTGGCTCGCCACCCCAGTCTCTATTAGGGAGCGCGCTTTGGTACTACGCCTGGGCCCAAGAGAAAATTTATTATTATTTTGAAGTATAAAAGTATAAGCTTGAACAAATGAAACAAGTTTTACATAGGTTTTTAAATTCCAGCAGGTTTTAGCTTGATTTTGTGCTACAAAAGGGGCACGAACAGCCTTGGGGCTTACTGTTTAGTTTTGGTTGTGCTATGCAATGGGCATGAACAGCCTTAGTTTTGGGAGTATTCAGTTAGATCTTTAGTAGCTTATTTAGACATGCAAATTTGCTTTCCTGTGGAACTCTTGTATGTTAACCTTGCTGTTAGATCTTTTGTTACTATTTCTTTAACATGCAGTTTAGATCTCTTCTTTTTCTAGTTTAGCATTTCTGTTACAGATTACCTTGTGAATTCTGAGCAAGAACAACCCACCAATTTCATATCAACTGTAGATCTTTTGCTGATTTATAACTAGGCGTGGACAATTTTTGTAGCAGTGCAGATTTATCCCTTTTGTTGGCTTTGTTGAGGGGAACTGCTTTATATTTGGCATTGCAGATTTCGTTTTTCCTTGGAAATTTCTGGTCACGAACAGTCATGTGTTTAAGCATTTCAGTTTCAGATTTCCATTAAGCATTCAGTTTTAGTTTTTGTCATATATTGATATATATACACCTTGAGTTTTGTGAGTTAGATAGCGCTTACTAAGCATCCGCTTATAATTGCATTACCTCTTACTGCAGATAATGGGAAATGAAAGCTATAGTGAAAGAAGGCTACAAGGGGACGTGCGATGGGTGTGTGGTGGCTGATGAATGGAAGCCTTGGGACACTTCACTAAAAGTTATTAAGATTCTGGTATGAGAGTGTAGGTCCTTACGAAGCTCTATATGGGAGGAAGTGTAGGTCCCCTATATGCTGGTATGAGAGTGGTGAAAAGAAGGAAATGGGGTTCCGAACGGAACTTATTGATGACACCACCCGAGCTATACAGAAGATCCGCCAACGAATAGAAACTGCTCAGAGTCGGCAGAAGAATTATGCGGATAAACGGCGCAGGCCGCTAGAATTCAACATCGGAGATTTGGTATTCCTTAAGGTATCCCCCATGAAAGGGATAATGAGGTTCGGAAAGAGGAGCAAGTTAAGCCCACGATACGTAGGACCGTACCGGATTTTAGAAAGAGTGGGCCAAGTCGCATATAGACTAGAACTACCTCCAGACATGGCAGCCATTCACAATGTGTTCCATGTATCGATGCTCAAGAAGTGTACTCCTAGCACAGATCAAGTAATTGAGCCACAGTCGGTACAAGTTCAAGAGGACCTAAGTTACGAAAGTAGACCTATTCAGATCTTGGACCGAGAAGTCAAGAGGTTAAGGAACAAAGAAACACCCTTAGTAAAGGTTCTATGGTGGAATCAACGATTTGAAGAAGCCACCTAGGAATGCGAGGACGATATGAAACAAAAGTACCCGGAGCTATTTTAAAGTTCGAGGATGAACTTTTTATGAGGTACGGGGTACTGTAACACCCACTAAGCTTTTAAGATAAATATGAGAATGATGAATTTGCCTTAGAAAAATATTAGTAGAATGTTGAAGCAAAAAGAAATAAAATGAAATAAAAAGAAGAGGAGGTCAAGGATTGAACCTTGAACCTCTTATATTATAATTTATAGAATTAATTAGTAGAAACCAATTAGGATAGAGAGAAGATATTGATAGCAAGGAAAGGGAATGCATGATAAAGATAGGAGTAAAGATCTAAGAAGAGAAAAGCAAGAAAAGAGCAAGAGAAAGGCAACTTGCCTTCCTCCCTTCCTCTCTCTTTTCCCTCTCTTGCCGTGACCTTAAATGGAGAATTAAGGGGATTCATTCCCCCTTGTTTCATCATGAATGATGAGAATAAATTAGAAAATAAAATAAATAAAAGAAAATAGAAAAAATGGCTAAGGGAGAAGGAAAGCAAAAACCAATTTTGCTACCTCTTCCCCCTTAACATAAAAGAGAGTATGTAAAGAGGAGATTTTATTTTTCTCTCATTTCTCTCATTCTCTCCTCTCCCTCACCGAACCCTCAGTCCCCTCTCCTCCATCTTCGGCCCCAAGCCAAGGTTTTCTCCTAAGAAAGCCTAAGATACAAGGAGGACTTAGCAAGGGAATCAAGGGAAGGGAACTAGAAGAATAGGCTACTTCTTCCATCACCACACCTTAGATCCACAAGCGAAAATGATGTAAGCTTCTCCTCACCTGTGGTACAAGGCGTTTTATGTGCTTTTCAGATTTTATGAGGATTAGAAAACCTAGAATAGAATTTAATAAAAATTCGGCCAAAGAAGAGTTTTCAAATCTAGGAAGGTCTAAACAAGTCCTCATTTCATGATATTTTTTCTATGCTATGTAGGAAGGTTTTCCTTCATGTTTTTATACCTATATGATGCTTGGTCAGAGGAGTACCTAACCCTAGAATTTTGGCCAAAAATATTTTAAAGAGGTTAGGGAAATCATTGTTTAACCAAACTAGTACAAGATTCCCTCCATGAATTACTAAGGGTCTTTTGTTGGTTTTCTTGCTTAAAAGTTACTTGGAACCAAAAGAAATCCACTCATATGTTTCGGCCAAGAAAAGAGCTTAGGGTTATGAAGACCTTTAAATTTAAGTAACCATGTTTATATGATAGAATATAGAGTTCTCTTAAAGAATTGCATGTTGAATATTGCTAGAAATTCAGGAACTCTTCATTAAGATTTTCGGCCATGATAAGATGGATAGCTTAGAAAAGCTTAAATAAAATTTTAACATGCTCAAGACCTCTATGATATTAAGATATGAAAGTTGTTTAATGCTCTCATGCTTAATTAGGGTATAGAGAATTTAGTTACATGATATATGACATGTAAGATCACAAGGGTCCTAGCTTGTTTATGAACCAAATTTGTATATGATGTTCTTAGTAATTTTTGCCATGAAACTTACTTAGGTTTTCCATGCTTTAGGCCACTTAAAACCTAGTTTAGAGATTGGTAGGTTTCGGCCATGAGGAAAAATAAAAGAAAAAGGAAAGAAACCTAGGAAGCCTAAGACACAATTCACATGTATGTTTATTATGCTTGTCTTTATACATGCTATGAAACTTGTATGACTTCCTATGCTTTTAGGCTTTTTGAAGCAAAATTGAACACTGATGAGTCTCGGCCAAGTAGGGTTTAAATGACCTAGAGGCCTTAGAATTGAAACCAATTGTGTTAAAAATGCTTCTTATGGAAATAGGATAATATGTTGATTGAGTCACATGCTTGTATAATTTTTCCATGACCTAAATGGACCATTGTATGTTTCAGCCATGAAGGGATAGATGCCCTAGAAACCCTAGAACAAAAATTAAATATGCTCATGTCACTCTACATGAAATATGATAAGTAGAAAGCCAAAGTTCTCATGCTATATGTTGTTTAATGACCTAAAATGAGGCTAGGGTAAGTTTCGGCCATACCCATTGTATGATGCCTTATTATGAATTTATACATGATGTTAGTTCAAGTTCACATGCTTGTATGCTTGCTTTTAGCCCTAATGAATACTTGTTAAATTTCGGCCATGACATATGTTAAGGGCTTGAAGAACTTAGGAACTAGCTCAAATATGCTTACTATGTTACTTGGAAAAAAATGCTATAAATATGGTTTAAGGTTTCCATGCTTTCATGACATTTGGGACCTTGTTTCACACCTGATAGGGTTCGGCCACATGAAGTTTAGGGTCTTGGAGAACTTAGAAACCAAGTTAATCATGCTTATAATGCTTCCTATGAAATTTATGTGATGATAATTTAGGTTCCACATGCCTGGAGGTTGTTTTTACCTAAATTGAGATCTAAGGGGGGGTTCGGCCATGATAAGAACCCAAGGGATTAGGAAGCTTAGAACCCAAGCTAACTATGTTACCATGTTTCTTATGATAGTATAATCACATGATACACCCTTATGCTTAAACATGTATGCTTGTGATTTATACTTTCCATGATATGATATGTGCTTAGAAATATGCATGCTTTGATGATATGCTATGTGCTTAAAATATGCATGCTTTCATGATATGCTATGTGGATAGAAATATGCATGCTTTGATGATATGCTATGTGCTTAAAATATGCATGCTTTCATGATATGCTATGTGGATAGAAATATGCATGCTTTGATGATATGCTATGTGCCTAAAATATGCATGCTCTCATGATATGCTATGTGGTGAAAATATGCATGCTTTTATGACATGATGTATGCCTAAGTGATGCATACTTTTTATGACATGATGTATGCCTAAGTGATGTATACTATTTATGATATGATGTATGCCTAAGTGATGCATACTTTTATGACATAACGTATGCCTAAGTGATGCATACTTCTATGATATGCTATGTGACTAAATGATGCATTTTTATACATGCTACTTTACTTTGTAAGGCTTGTACCAAGGGTGGGCTCCTAATCAGCCCCTAGGCCTTTGGCTGTGTGATCCAGGCTAGTAAAAACAAAGGGATGGGCTCCTTAGTACTCCCCTAGGTCTATGGCTGTGTGATCCGGACCTGGTTCCTAGTATGATTCAAGACTTGCTACCTTGGATATACTTAGGAAGCGCGCATATCTACGTGATTTATCTATGTGTGGTACAAGCCGGGGCCCTGATTATGTTGATATTGTTGGTTGCTACTCGGAAAACCTAGAGGTTCCACTGTACAAAAATTTTGTACAAAGGTCTGAACCTTTTCCTAGCTACCATGTGTTCTTTTAAATTAAATTTTGGATCGCCTGCGGAACTTAACACGTTTGATCCAAAACTTAATCTATTTGTTCTTTTAGGTTTTGACTTGGATCTCCTGCGGAACTTAACACGTTCGACCCAAGTCTCCTTAAGTTATTAATTCCATTAAATATTAATTTCCATAAAAGGTTCCCAGTACTGACGTGGCGAGGCACATGGCCTTCTTGGATATGGGAGCAACCACCACCGACTAGACAAAACCTTTAATAGAAAGCTAATATTTAATTTCCTAAAATAACTTTAGGTTAACCAAAGAGAACAATCAACTCACAAGGAAAAGAAAGAAAACAAAAGAACACAACATCGAAAAATATATTCGAAATACTAGAACGTAAGCCTCTTGTATTTGGTATTATTTCCATAAATAACTAGCATGATGCGGAAATAAAAATTACTAGTTATACCTTGTAGAAAAACCTCTTGATCTTCTACCGTATTCCTCTTCTAACCTCGGACGTTGTGTGGGCAACGATCTACCGAGATGAGAAACCACCAACCACCTTCTTCTCCTCCAAGCAAGGTTCGGCCACAAAGGAAGAACTTCACCAAAGAAGAAAACCAAAATACTAACCAAGCTCCAAGAGATGCTAGCTTTCTCTCCTTCTTCTTCTTCTTCTCCAAGTAGTATCCGGCCACCACAAGAGCTCCAAGGAAGGGAGAGAGGTTCGGCCACCACAAGAGGAAGAGAGGGAGAGGATGGCCGGCCACACCAAGGAACAAAAGAGGGAGAAAAAATAATAGAGGTTGTATCTCATGAAGGCACCCTCACCCCTTCTTTTATATTCCTTGGCCTAGGCAAATTAGAAAATTTAATTACAATAAAATTTCCTCAATTTCCTTGACATGATTTAATTTAGAAAAATAAAATAAATTTTCCAAATCAATCTTCAATGGCCGGCCACATCATTGGAGAACAAATTGGACAAGTTTTAATCAACAATTAAAACTTCCTAATTTGTTTCCGGAAATTTTAAAAAATAAAATTTCTCTTTAAAATCTCTTCATGGTTGATAAAAGGAAATTTTTATAATTTTAATTTTATCAACATGTGAATAATTTTTAAAGAAAAAATAAAACATCTCTCCAATCTACAAATAAGGAAAGAGATCTAATCTCTTTCTTTAATCTTTTATAGATCTTTTACAAGAGAGATATTTTAATTTTAATTCTATTTAAATTATATCTTCCACATAATAATAAAAATTAAAATTAAAATCCCTTTTAATTTAATTGTCGCACTAGCTTGGGTTCAAGCTAGGGCCACCTTATACCTAGGCCGGCCCTAGCTTGGTTCCCAAGCTAGCTTGGTAGGTGGGTATAGAACTCTACAAATAAGAGGCTACGATAGGGACGAGAGGAGGAATTGGTTTTGGTCTCCGATAAAATTAAGCATCCGTGTTCGCCCGAACACACAACTTAATTTTATCAATGATAATTCATTCCACTAGAGAACTATCATTGAACTACCGCACCAATCCCAAATTACATTTTGGGCTCCTTCTTATTATGAGTGTGTTAGTCTCCGTGTTTAAGATATCGAATGTCCACTAATTAAGTGAGTTATCGACAACTCATTTAATTAATATCTAAGTCCAAGAGTAGTACCACTCAACCTTATTGTCATGTCGGACTAAGTCCACTGCGGGGTTTAACATGACAATCTTTATGAGCTCCTCTTGAGGACATTATCAACCTAGTATCTCTAGGACACGGTTTCCTTCTATAATCAACACACACTATAAGTGATTCCATTTCCCAACTTATCGGGTTTATTGATTTAACGAACTAAATCTCACCCATTGATAAATTAAAGAAATAAATATCAAATATATGTGCTTGTTATTATACTAGGATTAAGAGCACACACTTCCATAATAACTGAGGTCTTTGTTCCTTTATAAAGTCAGTATAAAAGAAACGACCTCAAATGGTCCTACTCAATACACTCTGAGTGTACTAGTGTAATTATATAGTCAAGATAAACTAATACCTAATTACACTACGACCTTCTAATAGTTTGTTCCTTTTCCATTTTGGTCATGAGCTACTGTTTATAATTTATAAGATACTGATAACATCATCTTCTGTATGTGACACCACATACTATGTTATCTACAATATAAATTAAATGAACAACTACAAACAAATGTAGACAATTAGACCAAATGTGATTCTTTATTCATAATAAATGTTTACAAAACTTAGGCTTTCAGTATACACTCCAACAGATATTATGTTCAAGTATATATGTAAGAAGAAATGGTTTAAAAGATCATGAGACATACACATGTTTTTCGGATACATGTTTTCAAAATCATATTGCATATACCTTATGATCATGTTGTGATGATGCTATGATTTATGATATGCCATGATTAGATACGATTATGTTATGTTTCATGCTATGCTTTAAGAGCTTGATATGCCATGCCACCTTATGATGATACTATGATATGCCATGATTAGATATGATTATGTTATGTTTCATGCTATGCTTTAAGAGATGATATGCCATGACTAGTTATGATTTTGTTATGTTGCATGATATGCTTAAAGAGTATGATATGTTATGCCATGACTAGTTGAGATCATGTTATGTTGAGACATTCTTTGATCATGTGATGATTTTTGGTTTTAGTGAGTAGGAAAGGAACTTACTGAGCCATGAGTGCTCATAACTTACTTTCCTTGTACCATAGATAAAGGAAAAAGCTGGATGAGCAGCAGGAGAGGCAAGGAGATGTGTGTGGCAGTGGCTAGGCAACCAAATAAGAACCTGCTTTAAAAACTTTTAAAGAACTATGCTTTGGTATCATGAATTGTAGTACCGTATGTGTGACTTGATGTTATGTTTCTACTAATTTTGATATCATGTTATTGATGCCATGATAGTGTAGTTTCAGATTTGATGAAAAGAAAAACAAAACAAAAGTTTTTATTAAACTAAGAAAATTATTTTAAGTCTTCCGCTGTTTTAAAAAGAAAAATTTGTACATGGAGTATCGTAGCCCCGTCCCTTAGGGTTAGCAGGGAGGGCGGGCACTACAGGTTGGTATCAGAGCCAAGTTTTTGCCAGCTCACTACACACACATCAAGCCTCCAACCTGCCGCTCCATGTAAGAATGTTTATGCTTAATTTTATATGCTCATGCTTATTTTCTTGTGTTATATTATTTGCTTGATTTATTCTTTGAATTTCTTATATTGCTTACGCTTAAATTTCTTGTTATATATTTATGCTTTATTTGCTTTATTGCTTGTGTCACATTATTTGCTTGCTATTTATTTCTTTGCTTTATTATATTGCTTATGCTTTATTTATGATGCATGGTTGCTACCTTATTCTTTATTTTTAGTCATAGTTTTAGACTAGGATTGCATCTTGGTAGGTTAGGAATAATACCAGAACAATCTCACAAATGGATAGAGACAAACAAAACAGTACGTTAGATTGGCTAAAAAAAAAAACGATAACCACTTACACTAGTCTATTTGTCATTATTTAGATCAACATGGTTAGGACACGCAATGCCCGAACCGAGGGGACAGTGACCCCACCAGACCTGACACAGGTAGTCGCAGACACACTACCGGTTATACCTACAGCCGCGCCAGTGCCCCCGGCAGCCCCTACTCCGATGGTCCGACAAGAGGCCTATCTGATTCAGTGGCAAAGGCTTAAGCCGGAAGCATTCTCGGGAAACTGCGAACCATGGGATGCGCAAGCCTGGCTCAAGACCGTGGAAAGCATAATGGAACTACTGGACTGGCCTGAACACGAGAAGGTCAAATGCGCGTCGTTCTGCCTTACCGGAGATGCCCGGATGTGGTGGGACCGAGTAAAAGCGAAAAGGCAAATAAACCAGATGCAGTGGACGGATTTTGAGACAGAGTTCTTAGAAGAATTCTTCCATATGCAAGTGACCAACAAGCACTATGACGAGTTCACTGAGTTCCGGCAAGGTGATCTGTCAGTTAACGAAGCCGTCAAGAAATTCAACCGCCTAGCACGTCTGTGCCCAGAACTGAAAAGGAAAGGGTCTGGTTAATGTTAAAGATGCTCCGACCCGAGATAGCTCTGAACGTAGCCGGCGGAGTTAATAGACCGCAGACTGCAGAGGAGCTAGTCAGCAGTGCCCTGATTACCGAGCACTACCAGAAAGCAATGAACAAGGGCAAGAACCAAGCACTGACCGGAGGACAAAAATCGCACAATACCAGAACCGACTGGAAAGGAAACTCAGGTGGAAAGAGGAAACAGTGGAACAACACAAAAGGTGGTCCGGCCAATAAGCAAACTAAATACCCTCAGTGTACCACTTGTGGAAAAATGCATTCCGGAGTATGCCTCCTAAGCACCAGGAAGTGCTATAGCTGTGGAAAGGAAGGTCATCTAGCGAGAAATTGCCCAACTCAGCCTCAGGCACCACCTCCGCAGAACTTTCAGAACAGGAGTGCCCCCGCACAGCTTCACCATAGAAGGGACTTCAATCAGCCAAGGAAGATTGGAAGCCCCTCCCCTTGTGACAAATGCCAGAGTCTACTCCCTTACCCAGGAAGACGTGGCGAATGCCTCTACTATCGTCACAGGTCAGCTATCTAATTTCAGTCAGTATGCTAGAATTTTATTCAATGCTGAAAGCGAACTGATGAGGGAATCCATCGAGAAACTGAGACATGTTTCGTATCCATTAGTTGAAACCATGTCCGGACGACTCTCTACCCTCACCATGACACCAACGTTATTTGAGAACATGTTAGAGAAGCAAACCAGGGACCCGAGCCTTCAAAGAATTAAACAAGAGACCGCAGAAGGAAAGAATGACGGGTTCCGTATTGCAGACGATGGAATATTATACCTCAGGGATCGATTATGTATTCCAGAGGATCCAGAGTTGCGAAAGAAGATACTGGAAGAAGCCCATACAACACCTTATGCAATGCACCCGGGTTCCACTAAGATGTACCAGGACCTGAAAAAGAAATTTTGGTGGTCCGGTATGAAAAGAGAAGTGGTTCAGTACGTTAGTACTTGTCTGACCTGCCAAAGGGTAAAAGCTGAACACCAGAGACCCGGTGGATTACTACAACCTGTCCAAATTCCAGAATGGAAATGGGAAGAAATCTCCATGGATTTCATTTCAGGTCTACCCAGGACGACAAACGGATATGATGCTATATGGGTGATCGTGGACAGATTGACGAAGTCTGCACACTTTTTGGCGATCAAGATGACTTATTCAACTGAACAACTAGCTCAGATATATGTTAAGGAAATCGTCAGATTACATGGTATCCCTAAGACCATTATTTTTGATAGAGACGGGCGTTTTGTCTCGCACTTTTAGGAGTGCGTTCAGAAGGCCCTCGGCACGAAGTTGTTGTTTAGCACAGCCTTCCACCCACAGACTGATGGGCAGACTGAAAGAGTAAATCAAATATTAGAGGATATGTTAAGAGCTTGGGCCCTGTACTTCAAGGGGAGCTGGTGCCGATATTTATACCTGGCAGAATTCGCCTACAATAATAGCTACCAAGCTACTATTGGAATGGCACCTTACGAAGCTCTATATGGGAGGAAGTGTAGGTCCCCTATATGCTGGTATGAGAGTGGTGAAAAGAAGGAAATGGGGTTCCGAACGGAACTTATTGATGACACCACCCGAGCTATACAGAAGATCCGCCAACGAATAGAAACTGCTCAGAGTCGGCAGAAGAATTATGCCGATAAACGGCGCAGGCCGCTAGAATTCAACATCGGAGATTTGGTATTCCTTAAGGTATCCCCCATGAAAGGGATAATGAGGTTCGGAAAGAGGAGCAAGTTAAGCCCACGATACGTAGGACCGTACCGGATTTTAGAAAGAGTGGGCCAAGTCGCATATAGACTAGAACTACCTCCAGACATGGCAGCCATTCACAATGTGTTCCATGTATCGATGCTCAAGAAGTGTACTCCTAGCATAGATCAAGTAATTGAGCCACAGTCGGTACAAGTTCAAGAGGACCTAAGTTACGAAAGTAGACCTATTCTGATCTTGGACCGAGAAGTCAAGAGGTTAAGGAACAAAGAAACACCCTTAGTAAAGGTTCTATGGCGGAATCAACGATTTGAAGAAGCCACCTGGGAACGCGAGGACGATATGAAACAAAAGTACCCGGAGCTATTTTAAAGTTCGAGGACGAACTTTTTATGAGGTACGGGGTACTGTAACACCCACTAAGCTTTTAAGATAAATATGAGAATGATGAATTTGCCTTAGAAAAATATTAGTAGAATGTTGAAGCAAAAAGAAATAAAATGAAATAAAAAGAAGAGGAGGTCAAGGATTGAACCTTGAACCTCTTATATTATAATTTATAGAATTAATTAGTAGAAACCAATTAGGATAGAGAGAAGATATTGATAGTAAGGAAAGGGAATGCATGATAAAGATAGGAGTAAAGATCTAAGAAGAGAAAAGCAAGAAAAGAGCAAGAGAAAGACAACTTACCTTCCTCCCTTCCTCTCTCTTTTCCCTCTCTTGCCATGACCTTAAATGGAGAATTAAGGGGATTCATTCCCCCTTGTTTCATCATGAATGATGAGAATAAATTAGAAAATAAAATAAATAAAAGACAATAGAAAAAATGGCTAAGGGAGAAGGAAAGCAAAAACCAATTTTGCTACCTCTTCCCCCTTAACATAAAAGAGAGTATGTAAAGAGGAGATTTTATTTTTCTCTCATTTCTCTCATTCTCTCCTCTCCCTCACCGAACCCTCAGTCCCCTCTCCTCCATCTTCGGCCCCAAGCCAAGGTTTTCTCCTAAGAAAGCCTAAGATACAAGGAGGACTTAGCAAGGGAATCAAGGGAAGGGAACTAGAAGAAGAGGCTACTTCTTCCATCACCACACCTTAGATCCACAAGTGAAAAGGATGTAAGCTTCTCCTCACCTGTGGTACAAGGCGTTTTATGTGCTTTTCAGATTTTATGAGGATTAGAAAACCTAGAATAGAATTTAATAAAAATTCGGCCAAAGAAGAGTTTTCAAATCTAGGAAGGTCTAAACAAGTCCTCATTTCATGATATTTTTTCTGTGCTATGTAGGAAGGTTTTCCTTCATGTTTTTATACCTATATGATACTTGGTCAGAGGAGTACCTAACCCTAGAATTTCGGCCAAAAATATTTTAAAGAGGTTAGGGAAATCATTGTTTAACCAAACTAGTACAAGATTCCCTCCATGAATTACTAAGGGTCTTTTGTTGGTTTTCTTGCTTAAAAGTTACTTGGAACCAAAAGAAATCCACTCATATGTTTCGGCCAAGAAAAGAGCTTAGGGTTAGGAAGACCTTTAAATTTAAGTAACCATGTTTATATGATAGAATATATAGTTCTCTTAAAAAATTGCATGTTGAATATTGCTAGAAATTCAGGAACTCTTCATTAAGATTTTCGACCATGATAAGATGGATAGCTTAGAAAAGCTTAAACAAAATTTTAACATGCTCAAGACCTCTGTGATATTAAGATATGAAAGTTGTTTAATGCTCTCATGCTTAATTAGGGTATAGAGAATTTAGTTACATGATATATGACATGTAAGATCACAAGGGTCCTAGCTTGTTTATGAACCAAATTTGTATATGATGTTCTTAGTAATTTTTGCCATGAAACTTACTTAGGTTTTCCATGCTTTAGGCCACTTAAAACCTAGTTTAGAGATTGGTAGGTTTCGGCCATGAGGAAAAATAAAAGAAAAAGGAAAGAAACCTAGGAAGCCTAAGACACAATTCACATGTATGTTTATTATGCTTGTCTTTATACATGCTATGAAACTTGTATGACTTCCTATGCTTTTAGGCTATTTGAAGCAAAATTGAACACTGATGAGTCTCGGCCAAGTAGGGTTTAAATGACCTAGAGGCCTTAGAATTGAAACCAATTGTGTTAAAAATGCTTCTTATGGAAATAGGATAATATGTTGATTGAGTCACATGCTTGTATAATTTTTCCATGACCTAAATAGACCATTGTATGTTTCGGCCATAAAGGGATAGATGCCCTAGAAACCCTAGAACAAAAATTAAATATGCTCATGTCACTCTACATGAAATATGATAAGTAGAAAGCCAAAGTTCTCATGCTATATGTTGTTTAATGACCTAAAATGAGGCTAGGGTAAGTTTCGGCCATACCCATTGTATGATGCCTTATTATGAATTTATACATGATGTTAGTTCAAGTTCACATGCTTGTATGCTTGCTTTTAGCCCTAATGAATACTTGTTAAATTTCGGCCATGACATATGTTAAGGGCTTGAAGAACTTAGGAACTAGCTCAAATATGCTTACTATGTTACTTGGAAAAAATGCTATAAATATGGTTTAAGGTTTCCATGCTTTCATGACATTTGGGACCTTGTTTCACACCTGATAGGGTTCGGCCACATGAAGTTTAGGGACTTGGAGAACTTAGAAACCAAGTTAATCATGCTTATAATGCTTCCTATGAAATTTATGTGATGATAATTTAGGTTCCACATGCTTGGAGGTTGTTTTTACCTAAATTGAGATCTAAGGGGGTTCGGCCATGATAAGAACCCAAGGGATTAGGAAGCTTAGAACCCAAGCTAACTATGTTACCATGTTTCTTATGATAGTATAATCACATGATACACCCTTATGCTTAAACATGTATGCTTGTGATTTATACTTTCCATGATATGATATGTGCTTAGAAATATGCATGCTTTGATGATATGCTATGTGCTTAAAATATGCATGCTTTCATGATATGCTATGTGGATAGAAATATGCATGCTTTGATGATATGCTATGTGCTTAAAATATGCATGCTTTCATGATATGCTATGTGGATAGAAATATGCATGCTTTGATGATATGCTATGTGCCTAAAATATGCATGCTCTCATGATATGCTATGTGGTGAAAATATGCATGCTTTTATGACATGATGTATGCCTAAGTGATGCATACTTTTTATGACATGATGTATGCCTAAGTGATGCATACTATTTATGATATGATGTATGCCTAAGTGATGCATACTTTTATGACATAATGTATGCCTAAGTGATGCATACTTCTATGATATGCTATGTGACTAAAGGATGCATTTTTATACATGCTACTTTACTTTGTAAGGCTTGTACCAAGGGTGGGCTCCTAATCAGCCCCTAAGCCTTGGCTGTGTGATCCGTGCTAGTAAAACAAAGGGATGGGCTCCTTAGTACGCCCCTAGGTCTATGGCTGTGTGATCCGGACCTGGTTCCTAGTATGATTCAAGACTTGCTACCTTGGATATACTTAGGAAGCGCGCATATCTACGTGATTTATCTATGTGTGGTACAAGTCGGGGCCCTGATTATGTTGATATTATGTTCAAGTATATATGTAAGAAGAAATGGTTTTAAAGATCATGAGACATACACATGTTTTTCGGATACATGTTTTCAAAATCATATTGCATATACCTTATGATCATGTTGTGATGATGCTATGATTTATGATATGCCATGATTAGATACGATTATGTTATGTTTCATGCTATGCTTTAAGAGCTTGATATGCCATGCCACCTTATGATGATACTATGATATGCCATGATTAGATATGATTATGTTATGTTTCATGCTATGCTTTAAGAGATGATATGCCATGACTAGTTATGATTTTGTTATGTTGCATGATATGCTTAAAGAGTATGATATGTTATGCCATGACTAGTTGAGATCATGTTATGTTGAGACATTCTTTGATCATGTGATGATTTTTGGTTTTAGTGAGTAGGAAAGGAACTTACTGAGCCATGAGTGCTCATAGCTTACTTTCCTTGTACCACAGATAAAGGAAAAAGCTGGATGAGCTAAAGGAGCAGCAGGAGAGGCAAGGAGATGTGTGTGGCAGTGGCTAGGCAACCAAATAAGAACTTGCTTTAAAAACTTTTAAAGAACTATGCTTTGGTATCATGAATTGTAGTACCGTATGTGTGACTTGATGTTTTGTTTCTACTAATTTTGATATCTTGTTATTGATGCCATGATAGTGTAGTTTCAGATTTGATGAAAAGAAAAATAAAAGAAAAGTTTTTATTAAACTAAGAAAATTATTTTAAGTCTTCCGCTATTTTAAAAAGAAAAATTTGTACATGGAGTATCGTAGCCCCGTCCCTTAGGGTTAGCAGGGAGGGCGGGCGCTACACGACCACCTTTACAGACTAGACAAAAAAGGAGGTTGGTCGTTACACCAGGGATCAAGTTCACCAAACCTATCCACCTGGCTTCCACGATATACCGAGATTTCCCTTGCCTCAGTATTCGGCTACCCAGGGATCAAGTCCTCCATACCTATCCACCTGGCTTCCATGATATACCGAGATTTCCCTTGCCTAGCATACAACTAGGACTCCCCTAGATCAAGCTCCATACTTAAACATACTTAAACATATTTGTATGACATTAAAACCTTAGAGGTCGATGGCACCAACAATCTCCCCCTTTTTGATGTTTGACAAATATGTTTAAGTTAGGTCAATTCAAAAGATTTAGATTTCTAACTTAAACCCTTCTTCTCCCCCTTTTGTCATACAACAA
This sequence comes from Zingiber officinale, assembly GCF_018446385.1. Taxonomy (NCBI): domain Eukaryota; kingdom Viridiplantae; phylum Streptophyta; class Magnoliopsida; order Zingiberales; family Zingiberaceae; genus Zingiber; species Zingiber officinale. The sequence goes on along the minus strand of NC_056002.1, from coordinate 91,120,430 downwards.
AAAGAACCATTCATAAATGTATTTGATTTCTAAGGCATTTCCTAAGTTTTGCACCAACAATGATGTAGTACCTTAAACATTCTCAGGATAGTTCTTAAGGTATTCCCTCACTCTTTTGAAAGACAATAATAAATAGGTTTTAAAATTGAACATGCATCAAATATATTTTGAAAAATTATCGGTTTATAATTTCAAAATTTTCATTTTGAATAAACCTGCAATATCAATTTCAAATATTTTTCAATGAATTTTCAAAGAATGCTCTAAGTGAAATCTTTGAAGAATATATTTCAAAAATACATTTCAAGACTTAAAATATTTTTGTAAAACTTACAAAATTTCTTAGAATTAATGCCAATTTTTTTTTTTAAGAATAATTTTCAAGAATATTTGTAAAGAGTTTTTTTAGTAAACATCCTTTTCAAAGAGTTTTCAACGTATGAAACATAAATTTTGGAAAAGTTATTCTTTAAAGTAATTTTCAAAAATATTTTTAAAAATATTTGATATGATTTTAAGAGATTTTAAAGATAATTTTTAAAAAAATTTGTAAAGAATATTTTTTAAGCATTCTTCAAAAAAAATTCTTGAAAAATATTTCAAAAAAAAATGTCCTTCAGTAAAGTCTCTCCTTCTTAACTAGATACTCTTTTTAGATATCTTTGTTACCCATAAGGATGTTAGTTAGAGCCCTAGAGCCAATCATTTGATGATTGTTGTATGGACTTGTTGTATCATATTCTTATATATATAAAGACATTTGTTTATGGTTATTATGCTTACTTGTATTGATGCCAAATAACTAAGTATAATAGCGTCCTTGAGTAGAAGGTTCTCGCCTATATCAATCGATTGGTTGAATCGATAGTGAGATGATATAGGGAACACTACTCCTAATCATTCATAGTCAAGTATTAACATTCAGGGATAATGTTAATGCGACGAGACTAGCATGTAGGTCAACTCGATGACTTGATCTCACAAGTAATGGATATGGAGATATCAAGTTGACACATGGGTATGCATTGGAGAATGTATACTGAATGACCTGCCATGAGAAAGTATCATGGATCGTTATATGAGTGTTATATACTTTCTCATGTGGCTATTAGTATGACTATTAGTCCTTGGACCTGAAGTCACCATGGTTCCCTACATAAGGAGTTACATACTTTGGCTTCGTCAAACGTCACCCGTAACTGGGTGGACTATAAAGGCGATTACTGGGTATGTAACAAATTATGCGGAGGGTGGACTATAATGGTTAGATTTGATCAACCAATGGGAGAATTTAAGTCAAGTTTGACTTGACTTGAGAGGAAGATGAAAGGTCAAGTTTAACTTGACTATTTGCCACCTCATTTGTGAGTTGACATTAAGTGGTCCAATTATGATGTGCCACTTCATCAAGACTAGCACATGTGTGTGCCATCTCATGAGGGAGATCAAGAGTTGTGACTCTTGATATTCCATGGAGGTTTAAAAGCCTTTCTTGGAAGTGGCCGACCACTTCAGTGCTTGTGTGAGTTTCATTTTGTTTGTGTAACTCTCATTTTCTTCCTAAAGCTCTCTCTTCTCTCCCTCTCCTCCACCTTGGCCGAACCTTTAAAAGGTGCTAGCACACCTTTTGTTTGGTTTCTCCATCTCTTGCTTGTGTGGATACACATAGAGGAGTATCTACTTTGATACTCTCGAGATCCAGCGAACCTTGGACGAGCGGGATTAGCGAAGAGCATCGCATCAAGGGTACAACTCTTCTCCTTTGTAGATCTAGTTTAGATCTAGGCTAGAAACTCGTACTCGAAGTTTTACGTAAATTTTATTTCTTCGCACGGATCCGGTGGCGGGGTTTCCGCAACGCAAAAAGTGATTTTTGCGGTCCGAAAAAGTCAACAAAGGAAGATATTCCTAGATGTGTCTTAGGCTCATGGTTGAATTAAAGATCTAAAAGACTTAGGTAGTAAATAATAATACTTTATATGTATAATACATCCAATTAATCATCAACCAAAATTTGAAAAATAGATTTACAAGTTTTCAAAACATTTAAAAAATATTTTAAATTTTAATTTTCTTTGCATCTCACCCATTCTAAATTTTCATTTATGGTAATTCTATAATTGTGTAAGATGACTTTATTGATTGTAAGTTTCATTATAATTAAGTTAAAGTTGAGTTTCAATTATTTTAAGTTAATTGTGTGTTAAATGGATTATTAAGATTAATTAAGTTGATGGTAACATTTTTTATTTTGTGAATTAATTGAATTTGTTTAGTGTAGAAATTTTAAAGTTATTTGTTAAAGATAATTAGCTAATTAAGGATGAAGTTGATTTAGTTAAGAATTGTTTTTAATAGTTATGGTTATAGGTTGATTGTTAGATTAATGATTGGTTTAAACTGGAAAATTAGTTTTAATTTAGTATGATTATTTATTAAAAATTTGATTTATAATTGTTAGATTAATTATTGCTTATTTCAAATAGTTATGGATTAATTTAATTAATTTCTTAGGAATTAATTAGGTAAAGATTTTTTGAATTAGTTTTAAATTAATTTTGAAATTTTAATTTTGTTTAAGGTTAAAGTACTTTATTTTTTATTAAAGTTAAGATTTCAAGTCAAAATTCATTAAAAATTAATTAAGTGTAAAGTTAATGATTAATTAAGTTAAAGTTATTAATTATTGATTTAATATTGGTTAAAGTTAAATTAATTTATTGATAAAGTCATTAAAGATTAATTATGTCTATTAAGGTAAATTAGTTAATGATTAGGAATAATCAATTATATAAAATCTATATAGTGTGCTTTTAAATTATACTTTAGTACATTTAAGTTTAAATTAAGTTTATTTTAAATTTAGTTTTATTAATTTAATTGAAGTTTGAATTAAATTTTGATTAATTTAAGGTTATAATTAATTTTATGTTTTTACATTTTATTTTACATTTAAATTAAATTTGGTTTTCATAATTAGGTTTAATATTTGAAATAAATTTGAATTAGAGTTTTTTTTTAAAAAAAAATTATTTTAATTAAGTTTTTAATTAAATTTGAAAAAAATTATTAAACCCATGTTAGATTCGAACTTAGCTTTGGGTTAATCAAGCAGACTTCTTAAGGATAAGTTTTCAGTTCAGTGGCGAGGCATATGACCTTCTTGTGTATTAATGGTGGACCACTTGCTGAAGACTTTCCAAACTATTCCCGCCCAAAAAACTTAATACTAAATTTTAGTCTAACTAGCCCATGTTTGACTGGGGTAGCTTCGGTCAGATCCACTAAGTCTAGTGCACCAGGTGAATACACAAAATTCAGCCTAGACATGCCTTCGACAAAGCTTCCTTGACGTACTATCATCTCAATCCATTTCGATGCTATGTTGTAGGGTTTGGTAAACCTTTTTTAACTAACTGTTCTAAACTAACAGCATAAAGAGAAGATGCATGACATGTTATATAGCAGATAAATATGCATGATCACGACAAGTCAATCAATTCAAATAAGTCATATTATTATTGTTGTTATTATTATTGTTGTTATTATAGTTGTTGTTGTTTTTTTATTAGTATTTATTATTGTTATTGTTGTTATTATTATTGTTATTATTATTATTGTTTATTGTTATTGTTGTTGTTATTATTAATATTGATTAGTTTCATAATTAAAGGGTACATGATTATAATTAGTTTTGTGAAAATTTTGTTTTAGATTTGGTTTTGATTTATAACTTAAATCTAAATTTTGTGTGTTGATAAAATTATTAATAATGTTTTCTAATTTATCAATTTTATTTTTTAAAACATTATTTAGTTTTTCTAGTTTTCTAAAATTTGATTTTGTATTTAATTTATAGTTTAATTTTTTATTTTTTAAATTTTTAGTTAAATTTTGTTTATTGTTAGTTAATTTTAGATTATTATTATTTTGATTTAAATTCAAATTATCTTGAATAAATAAATTTTGATTAACTAGATCTGGGTCTTGATTAAGGTTTAGGTTGATTTGATCGATTTTAGTTTTATTTGTATTAATTAAATTTTTATTAATTATATTATTTTTGTTAAGTAATATTAATGTAGGATTTTCATGCATTTTTAATTTCATAATACACTTCAAACAAGAAGGATCTAAAGTATACAATTTTTCATGTAACATAAATTGTTTTACCTTAATTGCTCTCCCTGGATCCTTGGATCTTGTTTCTAGGCATTGAGATTTGTAGTGTCCCTTCTTTTTGCACTTGAAACAATTGATGTGGTCTTTCATTTTCCGGACTTTAGGCATCAGTTCCTCCTTTGCCTCCGGTTGTGCAGATCGATTCATCAACCATTTACTTTTATAGTGTCCTTTTTCACCGCACTTAAAACATGTTATATGAACCTTAAATTTAGAATTGACAATTTTACCTTTTGAATCCTCATTAGGATTCTCCCCCTTGACCATTGCTATTTCATATTCAAGCTCGTGCATTTGGTCGAACTTAGGTTCGAGGTTGGACACTTGTTATGACTTGAGTTCGGATCTATCAACCTCCTCCTCAGCCACGAGAGCGATGAAGTTGATTTGGTCTTGTTCTTCTAGATCTAGCTTTGAGGATAGCTCTTCGGATTTGGACTCGGATTTGAACTTACTTTCATCTTGATCTTCTAGCCTCGACGGAGTCTCGTGAAGCTCGATCAATTTGGTTCACATCTCGAATGTGTTCTTATAATTTTCTAATTGACACAAAACTTTATTAGGAAAAATACTAATTAAAATGTCTATTACCTTTGTGTTTGCTTCTGAGTTTTGAGAAGGTTGTCTCAGTGCGATCCAGTTGTCGAAATTATTGCTTCCAACGAAGCATTCCATCATTTGCCTCCAGGAATTGAAGTAGACTTGATCGTACGGTGGAGGGTTGTAGATACTTCGCCCTTCTTGATATGACATCGACATTCTTGCAATCAAAGAATTAAAAGAAAAATATTTCCAAGACTTTCGTCTTGGGATTAGTAGTGCTTGAAAAATAGAGATGAGAAAAAAAAATTCTAAAAGAAAAGAAAAAGTTTAAAAAATGCTTTGAAAAATGATTAAGTTATTTCAGAGCTTACGAGGCTTTGATACCAATTGATAGATCGATTAAGTGCGATAGAGGGGGGGGGGGGGTGAATATCGTGCTCTTTAAAAAAATTTTCTTTTTCTTTTAAATCAGAGTCGTGCAGCGGAAAGTAAAGAGAGAGACAACTTTGTTTACTTCGTTCGGAGCCTCGGTTGACTCCTACTCGAAGGCCCGTGATCGTTGATCACACCGATGGACAAATCACTATAATCCTTCTTTCCGAAATCCTCGGAAAGAAGCAGAATGTACAAATGAGCAAGATAGTAACAACCTACTATCTTACTAATGAAATAATACAATGCAAGCTTAAGAAATGATATACCGACAAGAAAGTAGAAATAGTAGCTCGGTCGGTACTTCTGGATTGAGTAACTTGTAGAGAACTTGTAGCACGTGTAGCTTGCATAGAGAGAGCCTTTTGAATGATCAGTAGTGTTGTACCAGCCTCAAACCTCGAGCCTCTTTTTATAGGTGTAATGGACGTTCGGTCGACCGATCCCTCTGTTCGATCGACTGAACCAGCTCCCTTCCTTCCTGGCTGGAGTCTGATGCTGACTCGATCTTCTGGCATTAATTGGTCATTAAGGGTTCGGTCGACCGATCCCATTTTTTGATCAACCGAACAGGCTCCTTCCCTATTCGTCGAGATTTGTCATGATCTATATTTACTGCGCCATTAATATTGATTGGTTCGGTCGACCGATCCCCGGGTTTGGTCGACCGATCAGCTCTGTTTCCTTTTGCTTCTGATCGATGCTGATGAGCTGGCCTGTGCTGAGTCAACTTGGTTCGATCGACCAATCTGGCCGAACCTGCAACACAAAATTAAACAAAGTATCCCTGCAACACAAAGGTTAGCACAGTAATATATATAATGCATGAGTAATATTTAGACAGTAAAACTGTCTTGATCTCAACTTAGAAACCTTCCCTGTTTCTTTAGTTGGATCAGCGATCTTAGGTTATTCCTTTCAGGAACTCAACCTCACTGTCGCTCATCCAGTTGTTTACCTCAACTTACTTGCCAAACATGATCCTCCAGACATGTTTAGACTTTGCCTGCTCAGTGTCTGATCACCTGACCTTTCCTGCAATACTATATTAGCCAACAACAATAATAGCAATACAGAATATAATGGTAAACCTAATCCTAGATTTACCGAGATCCACTGGTCCGGTCGATCACACGTGGTCAATCGGAAACCATCCGATCAACCTTGCTTGGAGTTCACTTCTCTAAGACTTCTCGTTACCTAAGGTCACCACCCCCAAGGGGTTTCTCCACCTGGCTTCACTCACCAAGACTCAGTATTCGGCTACCCAGGGATCAAGTCCTCCAAACCTATCCACCTGGCTTCCACGATATATCGAGATTTCCCTTGCCTCAGTATTCGGCTACCCAGGGATCAGTTCCTCCAGACTTATCCACCTGGCTTTCACGATATACCGAGATTTCCCTTGCCTAGCCTACAACTAGGACTTACCTAGATCAAGCTCCATACTTAAACATATTTGTCTGACATTAAAACCTTGGAGGTCGATTGCACCAACACGGGCACCTAGACCAACTTTTTGTAACTTCTTTTTCCTGCAAAATAAAGTTAGTCCAAGCAACAAATATATAAAGAATAATAAGTTTTGACAACTTTCAGACTATTCGGTCCTGACTTTGAGTTTCGTTGAAACTGTAGGTCTGATCGATGTCTACTATTCCCTCTTTGAGAACATATCCTCACCTACTCCTCTTAGGAGGGATTGCCTTTTTTCAGACCGATCCTCATGATCGTCTGGACTTTTGCTCAACGTTCAATACATCAGGACTTTATACTGGATGTCCGATCCACCTGGTGTTTATGACCCCCAGGATTTTCACCTAGCATCCATGACCCTAGGATTTCATCCAATGCCCTCGACCCGCCAAGACTTTGCCCAGTCTTTAGGACCAGGACTTCGTTACCTAATCGCAGCTAGGACTTTCCACCTGCCTAGCCTCAATTAGGACTTTCCTTTTCCTAAAATCACTTAGGATTTTGCTGCACACTTAGTTCAACTTGTTAGACAACAAGAAACCATAACTTTGAATCCTTTTCCATAATTAAAACTTAGGTTTGATCCTCCGGTCTTCTTGCACCAATAATTTTCTTCTTTTTTATTATGACAATACAATTCAAAGTTAAGTAAAGCATAACAATAAATAATGTAACATAAGGAATTTGAACATAAGTAAAATAATTTGACAAATTTTAAAAAAAATACTCCCATTTATGTTCCCTTCAATCTTTTGCGAAAAAACTTATTTAAGTTATGTTTGACTTAACTTTTAACCTTTCTCTCCCCCTTTGACATATATAAAAAAGATACTAAGTAGAGAGAAAAGTTGTTTAACTTGTAAGGTATAGTACTTAATTTTGAAAAACTAACTTTTTAACCTTTTTCCCTTAAGCTCCCCCTAAAAGTATCACTTTCTTTTAAGAAAAAAAATATTTAGCTTTAAAAAGAGTTTTAAAAAAAAAATACTTAACTTTGAAAAGGATTTCTTTAAAAAATACTTAGCTTTGAAAAGAATTTCCTTATAACAATACCTAGCCAATATATAGCTTTGAAAAAGATTTCTTACTTAGCTTTAAAAAAAATTTCCTTGTAAAAATACTTAACTAAATACATAACTTTAAAAAGAATTTCTTACTTAATTTTGAAAAGGATTTCTTACTTAGCTTTTAAAAGAATTTCCTCAAAGAATATTTAGCTAAAAAGAATCTCTTTAAAAATATTTAGCAAAATACTTAACTTTAGTTAAACTTTTGAAAATATACTTAGCTTTATGAAAAAAAATACTTAGGCTTATCCTTAAAAAAAACTTTTTGAAGATAGTTAATTTTAAAAAAAAGTTAAGTTTTTGCAGAACTTAGCCTTTAAAAACTTAACTTGAAATTTTGTAGCTTTTGCAAATACTGAAAATATTTAAATTTTAACCTTCTTTTTCTCTTCCCTTGATTAATGCCCGAAAAAAATTAAGTAAATTATTTAAGTTTGAGGGCCCTAGTATCCCAACATAAAACAAAGTAAGATTAAATTAAAATAATTATCTATTTTTTTGATTTTTCATCTCACCCTTTGTAAATTATCAAATATGTTAAACTTATGAGTTTATGTTAGATGATGTTAAATTAATTTTAAAGCTAATTTTAAGTTTGATCTGATTAAATTTAAAATTTGAAAAATATTTATATTTTGAATGATTAAATTTGTATTTTGAAAAATATTTAAGTTTGCATGATTAAATTTGAATTTTGAAAATATTAATTAATTTTTGAAATTAATTAAGATTTTGAGAATTAGTTAAATTTTGAAAATTAATCAAGATTTGAAAATAAGTAAGATTTTGAAATTAATTTAAATTTTAATTAAAATTTGAAATTAATTTGAAATTTGTTGAAATTAATTAGATTTTGAAATTTATTAGATTTTAAAATTTATTTCATTTTGAAATTAATTATGTTTTCAAATTAATTTTATTTTGAAATTGATTATAATTTAAAATTAATTTTATTTAAAAATTAATTATGATTTGAAAATTAATTAACATTTGAAAATAATTTTATTTTTGAAATTACTTCAGTTTTGAAGATTAAATTAAGTTTAATTTGATTTTATTTAAATAAGTTTCATTTGATTAGGTTTGACTAATTTTCTAACCTAAATCCTTCCCACCATGTTTTATATTTTCATTGAGTGAACCTTATAGGTTTTGTGAGATAATTTTATTTTATCTTCAATTTAGATTTTAATCTAAGAATTGATCATTTACATTCGAGTTAGACAAAGTTTTAACAGAGAGTCAATTAAATATCCATTTCGATAATTGGCTTCCAGGCTGTGGCGGCACGAGGCCTTCTTGAGTATTGGAGCAATCACTTCTAGACAAAATCTTTTAAGAAAATTAGATATTTAATTTTCTTTCTAAAAATCCTAGGTCTAACTAGTCAAGTGTCGATCAAACCTAAGTCCTTATTTAATCATTCTAGATTAAGTAATTAGTAATCATGAATGACATGACATTTTGTAAAATACCGGAAATAGACGAATATGATTAAGGGAATTTTTCGGAATTCTTGAAAATTTTTCGGAAATTTTTCGGAGCTCGCACGAACGAGTTAACGGGGATGGAAACGGGGCCGGGAAAAGCCTGTTTTACGCTATCCATTTATGTGAGGAAAAGTTTATTTTCTTTTCCTTTTCTAATTCTTTTTCTTTTTATTCTTTTTCTGATTTTCCTTTCTTATTTCTTTTCTCCTCCCCCGCGTGCCGAGCCATCTCCCCGAAAATCGCCCGCGCCCGCACCCTCTTCCATTCTTCTCTCACGCCGAAGCGCCTATCCTCCTTGCCCTAACCACACTCGGCGGTTCCATCTTCCCCCGAGCATTTAGGTTGTGATCAAGGGAGAAGCCGAGCACTCCTCTTCGTTTTCTTTCTTCTTCCTCTTTGCCGAGACCCCACTTCTGTTCCTCCTCACTGAGCGACGCGCCGCCGCAGCAGCGCTGCCGCCGGCCTTCCTCAGCCCTAGAGCTTTCCCTCCGATCGTCGAGAAGAGCTTCTGCCCTAGCCGAGCCCTGCTGAAGTTGTGCCCTTGCACTGCCGCCGACCACAGGTTCGTTTCATCACAAGACTTAGGCTTTGTACCCTAACTGTGATTGGAATTAGGTACTCTTTCGATTTGAGGTTAGGGTACAGATCCAATCAGTAGCGTTTGGGCCTGTTGGATAACATCAAGTGTTGATTTTGAGTATTTTGATTTAGGAATCAGTAATTTCTGAAGTAGCTGCAGCTAGGAATTTTGGCAGTAGGTTCCTCAGGATTGGAGCAGTTGTTTACCTTGAAATCCAGCAGCAAACGACTTGTTTTTCAGCAGCAAGCAGTGGCTATGATTTGAGGTAAGGGGTAGGAATTTGATATAATTTGTAGTTAGGTTCATGTGTAGTAATTTTGATACGTGATGTTGATGAATTAGGTTTATGTATCAAATTGGAGATAAATTGGATTTCTGGATGGTTAGATTGATCAGGGTTTTACCCTAATTTAGCCTTAAGAATTTTATTTAGCTATACATTTGGATTAGTTAAATAAAATATAATTATATTGGTGACACAGGACTTTGATTCAAGACGAGTTTATCGATAGTCGGATTGGACTACCCTATTGGAGGCGGGTACTTTTGACTTATGTCATTTGATATGCTTAGTAATTAAATTAACATGTTGCATTAATTGTGTTTCTTATCTGTTTTGGTTAATCACTACCCAAATCTTACATGCTTGATTGATTGATTGGTTTTGCATCTCGGGTATATTTTACCTGTCTATACATGCTTATAGGGGTAGTGATATACCATGCTTGACCATGTTCAGGACCTAGGTTTTATACCTTCTGTATACCTTTGGATTGTTTTGGATTCGTTGACCTTTGATGCATTTTTATATATATGTGGATTAGGTCAGGATATTCTTGTGGTTAGTGCCATGCACCATTTACATGATTGCATGCTGTGCGATAGTCCGCTCCATTATTGTTGAGCACATCGCCAGTTACATGGATCTGCACACACCACCACTCATGGGTTAGTGGTCGATTCAGGATGAGTGTGTTGCAGCAGGGACTCTGTTAGGCACCATGGGTAGTGTTATCCGGCAGGGATTCCTCCCGTCTTTGAGTACCGGGAGTTGAGAGCATTGCGCTCCCCATCTATGATTTGGGGTAGGAGGATAGGTGTACTCGACAGCATCCCGTCCACTCGGTCACTCATCGACAGAGTGCACGGTTGTCACAGCCCTACCCACTCGGCCTCACTTTTGTATGAGATGATCGACTGGTGTCAGGGGTGACCAGGACGCATCTTTGGCATCATGTGCATGATGCATTTATTGCTTGTGTTTGTGTTTGCTGCATTTATATGCTGCATATTGTTTGGATACCTATGTTTGACATGCATACAGGATTCCTTATCCCTCGGACTTTTTGACCTTATACTCAGGACCTGGTTAGTACAGTATTCTCCTGTTTATAGTTACATTTATCTTTATCAGGAGACTGTACGCATGATTAGTGCTAGGTGTTATTTCTTTACTTTGCATATCAACTGTACCTGCTGAGTGTTGGACTCACCCCGCCTCCATTGTTGTTATTTTCAGGTTGATGCTGTCAGGAGGGAGTTCCAGTCGCTAGTCCCCCACTGCACGTAGTGCTACTCCGCTACTGGTTTTTGAGTTGTTGTTTCATTTTAGCTTTTCGCTATCAGACTTTGTTTTAGTTTTGTTTTGGACTTACATATGGATATTGTATGGAATCTTTCCGTTGGATGAACTTTTCGTATGATTTGGATTTACTCTACTACATGCCTGCCTGGACGGCAGAAGAGGTAAGAAAAATCGGATTTGGGCTTTACGAGTGTAGTTGAGTAGGGTTGATTTCGAGTCAGAGTATTATTACTGCGTGGTTGTGTCAGCCAGAGGCTGAATATATATATATATAAACTGCGTGGTGATTGATTTTTATTACTGTTATTATTCCAGCCGCCTGTGGCTGAGTATTTAGTGCTTGTAGAAAATTTTGATTTATCTGATACCAATCTAGTTGGTATCAGAGCAAGTTACGATACTTGTTTGATATTTTGGATTTTTGGGATTTTATCTGATACCAATTTATTTAGTATCAGAGCAGGTTACGATACTTGCTAGGCATTCAGGATTTTTGGGATTTTATCTGATACCAATTTATTTGGTATCGGAGCAGGTTTATGATACCTGCTTATGAGTTATGAATTTTTGAGTTTATCTGATACCAATTTATTTGGTATCAGAGCATCGTTTTCGATATGGTTATGTTTTATGATTTCCGGTGATTTTCTCGTTCGGAATTTTGAGGTCAAATTGGGGACTGGACAGCGACGGAACATCTCCAGACGACAAATAGGTATGTTGTTATTTTATGTTGGTTATATTGGTATTGATATCCGTAATTTAATTTAACAGATATGAGACGATCTACTCGTATTCTTGCGAGACGTGGTCTGGACGACCACGTGCGAGGCCCACTGTTAGTGAGCCTGTCAGTCAGGGACAGACTCATGATGCAGTGGGAGCATCGGGCTCTCAAATCCCGATAGCTCCTGAGAGATACCTATTTTGGCCACAAGACGATATCCACGCCTACCACTTACGACCATCGGTACCATTGGTACATACGCTCCCCTCGGCGTATTGATGCCACCACCACTTGGACCTCGATGTGCAGGCACCTTTGTACCCCGGTGCCTTGATGGCGGCTCCACATCCGTACCTTTTCCTACTACCTCCGGTTGCCACCACTTTTGTTCCCAGGCAGTACCACGGACGGTCTATGCTCCGGTATATCCAGAAGCATCGGGAGTTCCTCCTCCGGTTTATTCCGCGGTACCACCTGTAGTATCAGCGACACAGCTCACTGATATTGTTGTTGCACGAGCTAGGATTCCAGCTGGCCGAGTCGATGAAGACTCGTTTCACTCTTTTCCGCGGAGATCTCGATCCGAGTATGGCTCTGTCATGGATAGAGACTATGGGCGGACTTTCTTCTATATGGCTTGCTCGGTGGGAGAAAGCGGTACCATTTACGGGATGAAGCTAATGCACGTGGGTTACTCGTTCTATTATTGGTGGCGTCACATGGACCGAGTTCGAGAGGCTTTTGAGAGCCGTTTCTTTCCATCCCTATCGGATGTCTCGTGAGTTTTATGAGTTTGAGGCGAATAACCGCTCGATGACCGAGTATATCTGAAATTCCTCCGGTTGGCTCAGTTTTGTCCAGAGTTAGTTGCGGAGGACAGAACTCGCATGATGCAGTTTATACAGGGATTGGACGGTTATCTGCATGTACAGCTTTCTGGATTAGGGATTACATCCTACTCGATGCATTGAATCGAGCTTTGATGATAGAGTTAGCTCACGGCATATCCGGACGGAAAAAAAGCATACTGGTCGACATCGAGCAGAGACTCGGTGACAGGACAGCCTCGGAGTAGTCGCATCGGTCGAGTACTTACGGGGTGTCACGTGAGCCTCGTAAATCGTGTCTTCTTGAGGCGTTCCGGTTTTCTCGAATGAGAACCACCTTCGGTGATACTCATTGTTTGAGATGTGGATCGAGATCACCTCACCCGGCTTGCTCTGGGATCAGTTTGCTTTTATTGCAAGAGCCGAGATTGTCGGTGAAGGCTCGGCACGGCTCGAGGGGACAGTCTAGTCGATCGTATCGAGGAGGCGAAGCCCAATCTTCCTGTGAGGTAGCTCCTCCGTGCATGCTTGGGCGGGAGTACTCAGCCAGAGCACCCGAGTTTTGCTCGGACCTTATTATCCGACTCGATCGACACCATCCTCTCGGTCTTATCGGCACATAGTCGGACCACCACCTCCTCCTCCGCCGCCAGAGACGTGGTCAGGATGCGCAGAGAGCCGACGGATCCGTTTTCCGCGATACGATTTCCATTTATGCATTCTGCGATATTTTGATTGATCTTGGTAGTTCGCACTCTTTTATATCCGTACCTTTATGCGGAGATTGGTAGATTACCTCTTGAGTTGCGGCGATTATTTGTCTCCCACCGGTGGTGATACTTTAGACGTCACCCAGGAGATCGGTTGCCCGTTAGACTTTGGCAACATGATACTTACGGTAGATCTTCTAGTATTGGAGACGGTCGAGTTTGATGTCATTCTTGGCATGGATTGGTTGTTAGTGTATCATGCTACCGTTGATTGCCGACGAGGGTGGTCACCTTCCGGCCTCCGAACCAACCCTCGTGGAGTTTCACTAGCATTAGAGACGACATCTCGATTATTTCGCGATTTGCATCTCACGGTGTCATGGTTTTTGTCGTTGATCGATCGAGGAGTAGTTGCTCTCAAGCGTTCTGTTGTCAGGAATACCGGATGTATTTCGGAGGAGTTTGCCTCCTAGAAGGCCGTGGAGTTCGCTATTGAGTGATTCAGGAACCTCACCGACATCAAGCTCCGTATCGTATGGCACCAAAAGAGTTGAGCGAGCTGAAGGTTCAACTCCGGAGCTTTTAGGGGGGATTTATTCGCCTAGTGTTTCACCATGGGGTTCTCGAGTTCTATTTCAAGAAGAAAGACGGCACCATGAGGTTATGTATTGACTACGGACAGCTGAATGTAAATATCCATTACCAGTTGAGGATTTGTTTGATCAGCTCGGAGGTACTTGATGTATTCTAAGATTGATCTACGATCCGGATATCATCGATTGAGAGTCGAGATTCCGAAGACAGCTTTCCGTACCAGATACGGTCATTATGAGTTTTTGGTAATGCCATTTGGGCTTACCAATGCTCCAGCGGTGTTTATGGACTTGATGAACCGCATCTTTCTGGAGTATCTGGATCAGTTTGTTATCGTTTTCATTGATGACATATTGGTCTACTCTCGTTCCGAGGAGGAGCATGCACAGCATCTTCGCACAGTCTTGGAGATTCTTCGACGACATCAGCTGTACGCGAAGTTCAGCAAGTGTGCATTCTGGTTATCCTCAGTTGGTTTTCTGGGACACGTGGTTTCTAGCAGAGGTATTGTTGGGAGCAGCCGAAGTCAGTTCAGGAGATCCGCAGTTTTCTGGGATTGGCCGGATATTATCGACGTTTTGTCGAGGGCTTCTCGCGTATTGCTATGCCACTGACACGTCTTACACGGAAAGGCGTGAAGTTCATATGGTCCGAGGATTGCGAGACCAGCTTTCAGGAGCTGAAGCGGAGATTAGTGTCGGCTCCAGTTTTGGTTTTACCTTCTGGAGAGGATGGATTTGTACTTTACACCGACGCGTCTCTACAGGGTTTGGGCGCTGTTCTGATGCAGCACGGCAGAGTAGTCTCTTATGCTTCTCGTCAGCTGAAGGAGCATGAGAAGAACTACCCAGTTCATGATTTGGAGTTAGCTGCCATCATCTTTGCTCTGAAGCTTTGGCGTCATCATTTATACGGTATCACATTTGAGATTCTCACTGATCATAAGAGTCTCAAATACATTTTCACTCAGAAGGAGCTTAATCTCCGACAGAGGAGATGGATGGAGTTCCTGAAGGACTACGATTGTACCATTAGCTACCACCCGGGAAAAGCTAATGTGGTTGCAGATGCACTCAGCAGGAAGTCCAGAGGGACTTTGGCTTGCCACCGGACTTCAGTCACGGACTTGATTCAGAGTTTCTCGGAGTTAGATCTTGAGGAGCAGGGACCGACAGAGCAGGGTATTCTGGTTACCATGGTTGCTCAGTCGTCGATCAGGACGAGGATCCGAGAGGCACAGGCCAGTGATCAGCATTTGCAGTTTATTGGCAGTCAGATAGCTTCCGGGCAGCAGACCGAGTTTACACGAGACGAGGAGGGTATTATATTCTTCCGAGGCAGATTATGCGTACCTCAGTCTCATCCGGTCTTACAGGAGCTACTTCAGGAGGCACACCGTTCTCGATTTGCGATCCATCCAGGCGGAACCCGTATGTATCGAGACTTGAGACGTTCCTATTGGTGGAACGGTATGAAGAAAGACATCGCCGATTTCGTAGCTAGATGTCTTGTTTGTCAGCAGGTGAAGGCTGAACACCAGAGACCTGCAGGATTACTTCAGCGGATTCCTATTCCTGAGTGGAAGTGGGATCACATTACCATGGACTTTGTGGTGGGTTTGCCGAGGACACGACGAGGCCACGACGCGATTTGGGTAATCGTTGATCGATTAACCAAATCCGCGCACTTTTTAGCGATTCGGAGGATTGATCCCCTGGATCGATTAGCAGATTTGTATTGTCGAGAGATTATCAGACTACATGGTGTTCCGATGAGTATCATTTCGGATAGAGATCCACGGTTTACGTCTCGTTTCTGGCAGAGTCTGCAGCAGGCCTTGGGCACACAGCTCCGTTTCAGTACAGCCTTCCATCCACAGACAGATGGACAGTCAGAGCGGACCATTCAGACGTTAGAGGACCTGCTGAGATCATGTGTTATAGATTTTGGAGGCAGTTGGGAGGACCATCTGCCGTTGGTAGAGTTTGCCTACAACAACAGCTTCCATTCGGCTATCCAGATGGCACCGTTTGAGGCGTTGTATGGTAGACCTTGTCGGACACCCGTCCTCTGGGATGAGGTTGGAGAGGCCCAGTTGTTGGGACCTCATAGAGTTCAGCAGGATGCAGAGTTGGTCCGTAATATTAGACGGAGGATGTCAGAGGCGCAGGATCGTCAGAAGAGCTATGCTGATCGGAGACGCAGACCACTGGAGTTCTCTGTTGGCGACCATGTATTTCTGCGAGTTTCACCCATGAAAGGGGTGAAGAGATTTGGCCTCAGAGGTAAGCTAGCTCCGCGGTACATTGGCCCTTTCGAGATCTTGGAGAGGATCGGAGCGGTAGCTTACCGGTTACCACCGTAGGCGTCACGATGTATTCCACGTATCTATCTTAGGAGATACGTACTGACCCGACGCATGTATTGGCAGATTTCAGTTCAGCCTGACATTACCTATGAGGAGGTTCCAGTTTGGATTCTCGACCGGGCGGAACAAGACCATCCGGCTGGTTAAAGTCGGATGGCAGCATCATTCGGATGAGGAGGCTACTTGGGAGCTCGAGGACACTATCCGAGCTCGATATCCCCATCTTTTCACTTGAGGTATGTGATTTATTTACCGTTCAGCATTTATACTCTATATCTGTTGTTAGTACTTGCTGATGGTAGATAACAAAATTTGGGGACCAAATTTTTATAAGTGGGGGAGAATGTAAAATACCGGAAATAGACGAATATGATTAAGGGAATTTTCCGGAATTCTTGAAAATTTTTTGGGAATTTTTCGGAGCTCGCACGAACGAGTTAACGGGGATGGAAACGGGGCCGGGAAAAGCCTGTTTTACACTATCCATTTATGTGAGGAAAAGTTTATTTTCTTTTCCTTTTCTAATTCTTTTTCTTTTTATTCTTTTTCTGATTTTCCTTTCTTATTTCTTTTCTCTCCCCCACGTGCCGAGCCATCTCCCCGAAAACCACCCGCGCCCGCACCCTCTTCCATTCTTCTCTCACGCCGAAGTGCCTATCCTCCTTGCCCTAACCACACTCGGCGGTTCCATCTTCCCCCGAGCATTTAGGTTGTGATCAAGGGAGAAGCCGAGCACTCCTCTTCGTTTTCTTTCTTCTTCCTCTTCGCCGAGACCCCACTTTTGTTCCTCCTCACTGAGCGACGCGCCGCCGCCACCACAATCGCCGCCGTCGCCTCTTGCTGCGGAGTTCTCAGCGCTGCCGCCGGCCTTCCTCAGCCCTAGAGCTTTCCCTCCGATCGTCGAGCAGAGCTTCTGCCCTAGCCGAGCCCTGCTGAAGTTGTGCCCTTGCACTGCCGCCGGCCACAGGTTCGTTTCATCACAAGACTTAGGCTTTGTACCCTAACTGTGATTGGAATTAGGTACTCTTTCGATTTGAGGTTAGGGTACAGATCCAATCAGTAGCGTTTGGGCCTGTTGGATAACATCAAGTGTTGATTTTGAGTATTTTGATTTAGGAATCAGTAATTTCTGAGGTAGCTGCAGCTAGGAATTTTGGCAGTAGGTTCCTCAGGATTGGAGCAGTTGTTTACCTTGAAATCCAGCAGCAAACGACTTGTTTTTCAGCAGCAAGCAGTGGCTATGATTTGAGGTAAGGGGTAGGAATTTGATATATTTTGTAGTTAGGTTCATGTGTAGTAATTTTGATACGTGATGTTGATGAATTAGGTTTATGTATCAAATTGGAGATAAATTGGATTTCTGGATGGTTAGATTGATCAGGGTTTTACCCTAATTTAGCCTTAAGAATTTTATTTAGCTATACATTTGGATTAGTTAAATAAAATATAATTGTATTGGTGACACAGGACTTTGATTCGAGACGAGTTTATCGATAGTCGGATTGGACTACCCTATTAGAGGCGGGTACTTTTGACTTATGTCATTTGATATGCTTAGTAATTAAATTAACATGTTGCATTAATTGTGTTTCTTATCCGTTTCGGTTAATCACTACCCAAATCTTACATGCTTGATTGATTGATTGGTTTTGCATCTCGGGTATATTTTACCTGTCTATACATGCTTATAGGGGTAGTGATATGCCATGCTTGACCATGTTCAGGACCTAGGTTTTATACCTTCTGTATACCTTTGGATTGTTTTGGATTCGTTGACCTTTGATGCATTTTTATATATATGTGGATTAGGTCAGGATATTCTTGTGGTTAGTGCCATGCACCATTTACATGATTGCATGCTGTGCGATAGTCCGCTCCATTATTGTTGAGCACATCGCCAGTTACATGGATCTGCACACACCACCACTCATGGGTTAGTGGTCGATTCAGGATGAGTGTGTTGCAGCAGGGACTCTGTTAGGCACCGTTGGTCCGCTCATGGGTAGTGTGACACAACGTGTTATCCGGCAGGGATTCCTCCCCGTCATCGTGTACTGGGAGTTGAGAGCATTGCGCTCCCCCATCTATGATTTGGGGTAGGAGGATAGGTGTACTCCGACAGCATCCCGTCCACTCGGTCACTCATCAGGAGTAGTGACGACAGAGTGCACGGTTGTCACAGCCCTACCCACTCGGCCTCACTTTTGTATGAGATGATCGACTGGCGTCAGGGGTGACCAGGACGCATCATTGGCATCATATGCATGATGCATTTATTGCTTGTGTTTGTGTTTGCTGCATTTATATGCTGCATATTGTTTGGATACCTATGTTTGACATGCATACAGGATTCCTTAACCCTCGGACTTTTGACCTTATACTCAGGACCTGGTTAGTACAGATTCTCTCCTGTTTATTTCAGATGCATATTCTTATCTTTCTTTTATCAGGAGACTGTACGCAAGTGCTAGGTGTTGTTTCTTTACTTTGCATATCAACTGTACCTGCTGAGTGTTGGACTCACCCGCCTCCATTGTTGTTATTTTCGGTTGATCTTTGTCGGGAGGGAGTTCCATCGCTAGTCCCCACCGCACGTAGTACTACTCATTCTTGGTTTTGAGTTGTTGTTTCATTTTAGCTTTTCGCTATCAGACTTTGTTTTAGTTTTGTTTTGGACTTACATATGGATATTGTATGGAATCTTTCCGTTGGATGAACTTTTCGTATGATTTGGATTTACTCTACTACATGCCTGCCTGGACGGCAGAAGAGGTAAGAAAAATCGGATTTGGGCTTTACGAGTGTAGTTGAGTAGGGTTGATTTCGAGTCAGAGTATTATTACTGCGTGGTTGTGTCAGCCAGAGGCTGAATATATATATATAAACTGCGTGGTGATTGATTTTTATTACTGTTATTATTCCAGCCGCCTGTGGCTGAGTATTTAGTGCTTGTAGAAAATTTTGATTGTCCGCCGTACAGGGGAGATGCTGTCGAAATTTTCTCGGACAGGGACTCTTCTGGGGGCGTGACACATTTATTAATTAATTAAACATATGTATGTTCATGGTAATTATGCATGGATCAACCAAGTCAAGCAATTAGTTAATTTTAAGTTTCAAGTTTTCACTTTTTAAGTTGAGTTTTAAGTTTAAGTTATATTTTAATTTATGGTTTATTGATTAGTATCATAATTAAAAGGTACTTGATTATAACTTGGTTTGTACAGTTTAAGTTTTACCTTAAACTTGCAACCCAAGTCTAGATTTTATGGTTTGGTTAAATTATTAATAATTTTTTTCTAATTTATCAATTTTATCTTTTAAAATATTATTTTATTTGTCTAATTTTCTAAAAATTAATTTCTTATTTTTATTAAATAATTTTGAGTTATTCATATTCAGATTTGAATCAACTTTATTGATTGCATTATTAGCATGTATATCTAATTTTTGAGAGAAATCTAAACTAGAGCAACAATGATTAGCTAAGGTATCGACATGTGTTGTAAAAATTAAATTTTCATGTAATGTAAATTTACTAACCTTGATTTCTCCCCTTGGATTCTTGGGTCTTATTTCTGGATATTAACTTTTGTAGTGACCCATCCATTTGCACTTGAAGCATTCAATATGCTCTTTCCCTTTCCGGACTCCTGGCATTGATTTCTCCTTTTCCTTTAGTTGTGTTGTCCAAATCTTAGGAGTAGGGCATTGGTTTCTATGGTGTCCTCTCTCCCTACACTTAAAATAAATTATGTGAAATTTAAAATTTAAATTTATAATTTTATATTTTAGATCCATGATAGGATTCTCCCCCTTGACTTTTGTCATCTCGAATTTGGACTCAGATTCAGTTATCTCTTCCTTGGCCATTAGTGCTATGAAATAGGTCTGATCCGATTCTTCTCAGTCTGGTTCGAAGGTTGATTCTGGGAATTCATACTTAGATTTGAACTCAGGTTTGACTTGGTCTTCTAGCTCTGATAGAATCTCATGAAGCTCGATTAATTTTTCCCAAAGCTCTTTAGCGTTGTTAACTTTCCAACTCAATCAAGCTCTTCATTTGTTAGTCAGCAAAGGAGAGTACATGTCGCTTTTGCATTTGCCTCAATTTTTCTCCTTATTTGTGCATCCCACTTGTCGCAGTCGATGGACACACCATCTTCGGTGGGGAGTATGAAACTGGTCTGGATCATGATCCACATCTCCACTTGGATCTTTAGTTGGTACTCCATCTGGTTTTTCTAGTACCTAAAATCCTTGCCGGAGAAGAGGGGCAGGCGTACGGTACTGTAACCTTCTTGATGGTCCATTAAAGAATCTCACACAACAAAAAATGAGAAAACTTATTCCAAGACTTGGTCTTGGATTAATAGTGTGGTATAAAAGTGAAAAGGTAAAAAAAAAGAGGCTCGAGTGGTGTTGCACCAATTCTGAGGAAAAAATTGATGAATCGACAAATTTGTCAAGAGAGGTTATTAGACCAATTCTGGCTTCTGACAAAAATTTGAAAATGAAAAAAGGCATTGGCAAAAATTTGTAAATGAAAAAAAGGCACTGCAAAAATTTGTCAAGAGAGGTTTTTTTTTTACCAAAAACGGATGAAAAAGCAATGAAAAAAGATTGCTCAAATGGTAGTTGTACCGATTTAGAGCGGCCCCGCTTTAATACCAATTATAGGATCAAAAGCACTGGGGGGGGGGAGTTAATAGTGCTCATGGCCTTCATGTTCATTTAAAACATGATTGAGTAAAACACAGTGGAATAAAAATAAGTTAAAACAATCAATCACTAACACTTTGATTTACTTGGTTCGGAGCCTATGACAACTCTACTCCAAGGCCCGCGATCGTCGATCACTTTTATTGGACAATCACTATCAATTCGAATAAGTTACAAAAGTAATTACAACTATGTATAAGTAACTTGAACAATTAAAGAAAATACCAACGACTAAGAGGAAGAGATCTTCAGTGTAGTTATCATTGAATAAGCTTTCGGGCATTGTAGAAGCCATTTCAGAGTAGCACGTAGGAGCGGAAGTTGTTTAAAATGATGTGTTGAAGCTACTGGTCAAAGCCTTCTTTTATAGCCCCACCCAGGCACTTGGATCCCCTCCCAATCACTTAGACCGTGCTGACATGGCGAGCACTCATCGAAACTTCATCCTCTAAGTTTATCCACATCCGAGCGTTGGACCTTGTCCGAGCACCTGGACCCCCTCCGAGTGCCTAGACCGTTGATGTGGGTCGGCTAGTCGTCGTACTCCAGCTTAGCATGTCAATGAGATTTTGGCCGTCCGGGCGCTTGGAGCAACTTCGGGTGCCCGGACTGCTAGGGTGCTTGCCTAGGCACCCTCTCGGGGCTCTCTCGATGAAACTTGCCCAAGCACTCATACCAACTTTTTACAACTTATTTTTCTTGCAAAATAAAGTTAGTTCAGGCAAAAAATATATAAAGAATAATAAGTTTTGACAGCCTTCAGACTGTTCAGTCATGACTTTGAGTTTTGCTGAAACTTTAGGTCTGACCGACGTCTATTGTTCCCTCTTCGAGGAATGCGTCATCACCTACTTCTCTTAGGAGATATTACTTTTTGCCAGATAGGTCCTCCAGCTCATCTGAATTTTTGCTCAGCATCCGAGATATCAGGACTTCATGCTGGGCATTCAATTCCCAACCCGTCCAGTCTTCCATTTAGTGTCTACGACCAACAAGATTTTCATCTAGCATCCTTGACCCTAGTGTTGAGACCGATTATGTAGCTAGAGGGGGGGGGGGGGTGAATAGCTCGGCGTGATCCTCGTGCTCTTCGTTGCTTGTTTCTTCAAGATATGCAGCGGAAAATACAGAGAAACAAAATACACAACGCTAACAAGAGGATTTACTTGGTATCCACCTCACAAGAGGTGACTAATCCAAGGATCCACACACTCACGCACCCTCCACTATGAAAACACTCCTTTATGGTAACTACCAAAGGTGGAGAAGCCCTACAAGTTCACACTACAAGAAGAAAGGGAAAGAGAACAAAATACAAGCAAAAGCTTACAAGTTTGCACAAGAAAACCCTAACCCTAGATTTCTTCTTCTCGTTGTAGATCCGCCTCTTGACTTGGAAGAACCTCCAAGAACTTCAAGAACTGGCGGTGAGAACTTCGTGGAGAAGCTCTGTGAAGATCTGTGCTCGCTGGAGAAGAAGCCGTGGAAGTTATGCCGAGAGAACAGCTCGCCAGCAGCTAAATACGATGCCAACGGTCGGATCCCAATCGATCGGATTGCTCCCAATCGATTGGGGAGGCTTTGGATCGATCGGCTGATCGATCCAGAGCGCCTCTGTGCTCTCGAGAATTGCCTGGATCGATCAGCCAATTGATCCAGGGCTTATCGCGTGAAATCACAGCTCCCAATCGATCCACTGATCGATTGGGGGCTCTGGATCGATCGATCCAGCGCTGTTCTGTGCGATCGCGCACTTGTCCCAATCGATCCACTGATCGATTGGGAGGAGGCTTATCGCGAAGACTTGACCAACCGATCGGCCGATTGATTCGGCATGAGCTAATCGATCGGCTGATCGATCCAGCTCATGATTTCTCTCAAAATCAAGTCTAAAACCTCCTAAACCAACATCCGGTCACCTATGACCTATTGGTACATCATGCCTACCATCCGGTCACCCTTGACCTGCTAAAACTCGCTCACCAAGTGTCAGGTCAATCCCTTTGACCCACTTGGACTTTTCTTCATGCCAAGTGATCCTGTCCGAACGCTGAATCAACGGACGCTGGGCACGTGGCGCTCTCCTCGTTCCTGACGTAGATCCCTGACCGATCACACGGAGCTCCGACGAACCTGCAAAGAAGTCGGGCCAGGAAGGGGTTCCCGGCGATGACCCTCCGACGCTCAAGTCAGGTAAACGAAAAATAAGAAAGTGGCTCCCAGGATTAGAGATTTCATACCTCCGGTGAAGTCTAAGGGCTCTTATATAGAGCTATGGGAGCTTGGTGCACACAAACCGAGGTGTACACGTGTCTTATACCATACCGCAGCATGGGCTTGTCAGAAGAGCATGTCTGACGCCACACTGCTACAGTCTGAGCGTCTCCTTGATGGGACAGCAGAACCCTTTGTCGTACGATACTGAATATGGCCTGGTCCTCGAACATACCTGTTGTCAGCAACAGGGGTTACTAAGATGACGTCCCCACTGTCCCACACTTTTTGATTTCCTCTTCCCGGATCAACCATCAAGCCGCTCATCCAGAACATTCGCCTTTGATCTGGCGTAGGTGGTCGTCCGTCCGGGAAGGTTCAGGGTCGTCGCCTACTCAGCTCTCATAGCCTGACACCCTGGCCGAGCGGGCAGACTGCTCGGCCTTTACTCTTGCCTCACACCGCGGCCGAGCGGACTATCCGCTCGGCCATATGATTTTCTTCATTGGAAATCTGGGCTCACGGCCAGATGGTTGTTCTCTCGGATGAAGGTCATTGCCTAGTGATCGGCATGTCCCGCCCGCTTGTCGAGCCCCGGGGGTTGACCTCCCTTTGACTGTTGACCTTCACGTGTCATTGACCTTTCCCTCATGAGGGCCCCCCGACCTTACCACCGGATCACTTGCCTCCCCTTCAAGTCTAGTCGAAGGAGGCGTCAAGTCCGACTGACTAGACTGTCGGTCTGACTGAATAACGGCCACTATGCTGACCTCGGGAATGTTCATCCGCTCGGCTTACCTTCTTCGTCATGCCCGTTCGGCGCTATTATGCCGACGCCTTCGGTATCCCCTCGGAATTCGTGCTAAATCTTATCCATTAACGCCAAGCACGTGCGCTGCGCGCGGTAATGGCCATTTATTAAATGCGCCCTGTGTGCTGCTGACACGTGGCGCTCCTGCTGTCGTCAGCGTATGGCGGTGGCGTTACCTCCAATGGGAAAGCCGCCGTTTGAAATGAACGGCTCGATGACAGCTTCGTTTCTTGCAACCTGAATCTGACAGCTGAGGCCATTAGGGGCCAACACTATAAAGCTTTCGATTCTCCACTCCGCCGCATTTCTGCTTCCTCACGTTCAGGAGCCTTGCTACTTTCTTTGCTCTGGCGACCTCGTCTTTCGACTCTCCGGCGACTTCGCAGCCCCTTCGATTATTCTCTTGCTTGTAAGCCTCCCTCATCCTTCACTTCATCGTTTCCTTGCATTTTTCGTTAGCTGTTCTTTTTGTCTTGTCATCATCTCTCGCCGCTTGTTCTCTCTTTCCCTCTCCGTCTTCGATTTCCTCCTCACTTTAGACCATGGCGAGCACTTCCCAACCGACCACCGGCGCTCCTGGTCTGTGGTACGTGACCATGGAGAGCCGGTTTGACGAGGAGGACGCACTGCGCCTCGCTCGGACATATGAACTCCCTGCTAACCACAACATAGTATTAGCCAAGCCCACCGACCGACCTCATGACCCGCCGCCCGGCACCGTTCTCTTTTTCCGAGACCAATTTTTGGCCGGGCTGCAATTTTCTCTGCACCGGTTCATCCTATAAGTATGTAACTATTTTTGTATCCCGCTCGGCCAACTAGTTCCGAACTCCATTAGGCTGTTGAGCGGGGGTAATTCTTTTTAAACTGAACGACATCCCCCTGGACCCCAAAGTTTTTCACTACTTCTACTATCCGAAACAATCCGAGTGGGGCACTTTCATTTTTCAATCTAAGATAGGTTTTGTTCTTTTCGATAACTTGCCAAGCTCTAATAAGCACTGGAAGGAACATTTTTTCTACTTGCGTTTTCCCGAGCTGCCGGCTTTCCGAACCAAATGGCAGACGGCGGTGCCGACCCAACCGGAGCTTGGCCAGCGATACAACATCGATAAGCTGCTCCTTCCGGGAGTGCTATATATATTCGGCTTGTCCCCTGTCCAAGCCGACCTGCCTTGCAGCATGAGTAAGCCTTCTTCTCGCCCTCTTTCCTTTGTTCTAACTGATTTATTCTTTGCTTCTGCAGCTGAAATCATGTGGCGCGCCAAGGCTACCAATCGGCTTAAGTTGAGAGCGGTTGAGATCGAGGCGGCGAAAAACAAGGAGGTCACTGAACGGGGGTTGGTCCTGGCTGGCTCGACAACTGGAGGGGGTGAGGGGACTCAAATTGTCCCTGAAGCCGCTTCTGTCTCTCTCACCGAGGCTGTGGGTGAAGCGGATCAAGCCGAGGTGGAGGGCCGTTCGGCTGATGAAGCTCCTCTGGCAGCTCGAAAACGCAGACGGCAAGAGCAAGTCTCTCAGCCGACACCATCTGATGAGCAGCGTTCCGAGCGAGGTGACGATGCTCCCATAATCTCCGGGGCGATCTCCACAGAGAGTACCCCGACGCAGCTTGGCTCGCCCCGGGCTACCTCCGAGATGCAGCCTATCAATTCTCCTCGAGCCCTGCGTCGCCTTAGACGATTGGGCGATCGTCCTTCCACCATCGGCGAGCCCTCAGGCAAGGCAGTTGCGTCCCAAGATGATCCGAGCGGCCCGCGGGTGATTAAAACTGTTCTACGATTTCCGTCAGAAGAATACTTATTGGCCGCTGATCGGCCAATGGTTCCCGAGCAGCAAATCACCCTCACAGGTCCTCTCGCCAAAGTCTGGGAGGACGCTCGGCTTCGCGTCGCGCTCATGACCCCCTGCCAACTAGGCGATAGCAATTTGCAGCAAGCGACTAGGGTATATCCTTTGTCTTGTTGGCTAATTTGGTTTAGCTTCTAACTTGATCACCTCCATCCATAGAACTGGGTGGAGCAGATCGCTATCAGCAACCGCCTGGCCGAGCTGGAGGATGAGCTGAAAAAACTCAAAATCTCGGGGGAAAATCGAGGACAATCTTCGGCTGCTTTGGAGAAAACCAAGAAGCTCTTGGAAGCCGAACAGAATAGATCTTCTGACTTGGCGAGTGAAGTGGCTCGGCTCGAGGCTCTGATCAAGCAACGCGATAAGGAAATAAAGCTCGCGACCACCTGGAAGCGTAAGGCCATTGACGATATGGACACTATGAAAGTGGAAAACCGGGGGTTGGAACAGCGCGTGAAGGACTTGGACGCCGCACTGACCACCGAACAGGAGAGCCGCTCGGCTGATCAGGCTAAATTTGAAGGGGATTTGAAAGGTCTCCAGGCTTCCCTTGACGCTTCCCGAGCCACGTTCAAAGAATATCAAGACGGGGAGCCTGGCCGGTCGGCTGAAGTGTGAAAAGCTTTCGTCCGCTCGGATGAGTTTGGTGAAAAGTTC
This sequence comes from Zingiber officinale, assembly GCF_018446385.1. Taxonomy (NCBI): domain Eukaryota; kingdom Viridiplantae; phylum Streptophyta; class Magnoliopsida; order Zingiberales; family Zingiberaceae; genus Zingiber; species Zingiber officinale. Next base: position 91,093,594 of record NC_056002.1, on the reverse strand, counting down.
AGCGACAAGCTGTCCCTGACCTTTGAAGAGGCTATCAAGGTGGTGGTTGATTATTTGAAGACTAAGGGCCACCTACCATCCGAGCTGTCTGTCCCCCCCGAAGATCTGGCTGTCATGATGGGCTCTATCCCTGACGCCCTTTTTAATTTCGATGAGTGAGGAGTATTTGAACCGCTTTTTGTATGCCCGTTGTTCGGTGCGAACACTCTTGTTATTACTACTTTTGTCTGGCCGCCGTTCGGCGTAAATGAACTCTATTTTTGCTTGTTATTTGCTTGTTAGACCAATATTCATCCTTAGCCTTTGTTTCGATCATAATAATTTTTTCACGCTAAGTATTCTTTATAAGGGAGTCGCTCGTCTGTATGATGGCCTTATTCTCGCCTTAATAGAAGGACCTGTTACTGGGGGGTAATCACAACCGGGTCGTACCATGCGAAAAGATATCCGGCCGGGGGGTTTATAGACGCCGGTTCGTCTCTCGATTTTTAACGTCAGAGCTCGACGATCTTCCGGCCGGGGGGTTTATAGACGCCGGTTCCTCTCTCGATTTTTAACGTCGGAGCTCGACGGTATTCCGGCCAAGGGGGTTTATAGACGCCGGTTCGTCTCTCGATTTTTAACGTCGGAGCTCGACGGTCTTCCGGCCGGAGGGTTTATAGACGCCGGTTCGTCTCTCGATTTTTAACGTCGGAGCTCGACGGTCTTCCGGTCGGAGGATTTATAGACACCGTCTCGTCTCTCGATTTTTAACGTTGGAGCTCGACGGTCTTCCGGCCGGGGGGTTTATAGACGCCAGTTCGTCTCTCGATTTTTAACGTCGGAGCTCGACGGTCTTCCGGCCGGGGGGTTTATAGATTCCGGTTCGTCTCTCGATTTTTAACGTCGGAGCTCGACGGTCTACCGCTCGGAGGATTTATAAACGCCGGCTCATCTCTCAATTTTTAACGTCGGAGCTCGACAGTCTTCCGGCCGGGAGGTTTATAGACGTCGGTTCATCTCTCGATTTTTAACGTCGGAGCTTGACGGTCTTCCGGCCGGGGGGTTTATAGATGCCGGTTCGTCTCTCAATTTTTAACGTCAGAGCTCGACGGTCTTCCGGCCGGGGGGTTTATAGACGCCGATTCGTCTCTCGATTTTTAACGTCGGAGCTCGACGGTCTTCCGATCGGGGGGTTTAAAGACGCCGGTTCGTCTCTCGATTTTTAACGTCGGAGCTCGACGGTCTTCCGGCCGGGGGTTTATAGACGTCGGTTCGTCTCTAGATTTTTAATGTCGGAGCTCGACGGGCATTAAGGCTAATTTTGACACTGCCGTTCAGCGAGGCTATTTGCCATCCTTTTATCATTTTGCTTCCTGCATTACAAGGATATGGACGACCCACAACATACATAAAATTACATTTAGCACACCTCTCATCCAGCTCGGTACGGCTGGAGATGATTCGCTCTCCATGGTCGGTCCAGCCGCCGTCCGTCTTCATCCTCCAAATAATAAGCACCCGAGCGGAGCTTCTCGATGACTTTGAAGGGGCCCGCCCAAGGAGCCTCCAGCTTGCCAACGTCGCCGACCAGCTTTACTTTCTTCCAGATAAGGTCGCCAACCTAGAATGCTCTGGGGATTATGCGCCGATTGTAGTTTTGCTTCATCCGTTGCCGGTACGCCATCAGCCGGACGGACGCCTTGGCTCACTCTTCATCGACCAAATCTAGCTCCATGTTCCTCCGCTCGGTGTTATCATCATCATAATTCTGGATCCGGACGGACTCGATGCCGACTTCGACAGGAATAACCGCTTTGCCGCCATACACCAAATGGAAAGGAGTGACGCCCGTTCCTTCCTTTGGGGTCATTCGGATGGCCCATAAGACGCCTGACACTTCATCTACCCAGCTTCCTCCCAAATGGTCGAGCCGAGCGCGCAGAATGCGAAGAATTTCCCGGTTGGCTACTTCGGCTTGACCATTGCTTTGGGGATACGCCACAGACGTGAAGTGTTGCTCGATGCCGTAGCTTTTGCACCAATCTTCGAGCAACTTTCCCGTGAACTGTCGTCCGTTATCGGAAACAAGTTGACGAGGGATGTCGAACCGGCAGATGATGTGTTGCCATATAAACTTTTTGACCATCTGCTCGGTGATCCTGGCCAGTGGCTCAGCCTCCACCCATTTGGAAAAATAGTCGACAGCCACCAGTAGAAACTTCCGCTGACCGGTCGCCATAGGAAATGGACCCACAATATCCATCCCCCACTGGTCGAACGAACATGAGACGGTAGCTGCTTTCATTTCCTCCGCCGGTCGGTGGGAGAAGTTGTGATACTTCTGGCAAGAAAGGCACGTCGCGAAGGTCTGAGTGGCATCTGCATGCAAGGTTGGCCAGAAGTATCCGGCCAACAGGATCTTCTTAGCCAACGATCGTCCGCCCGAATGCCCTCCACACGATCCTTGATGCACTTCTTGGAGGATGTATGCCACGTCTTCCGAGCTCACACATTTTAAAAGCGGACGAGAGAAAGCCTTCTTGTAGAGTTGGTCTCCAATAAGCGTGAACCGACCGGCTCTCCTTCTTAACAGCTAGGCTTCATCCCGATCGGACGGTGTAGCACCCGAGCGGAGAAACTCCATGATGGCTGTCCTCCAGTCACCCGGAAACTCGAGGCCCTCCATCCGGTCGACGTGTGCCACCAAAGATACCTGTTTAATTGGCTGCTGGATGACGACCGGCGTTATTGAACTTGCTAGTTTGGCTAACTCATCTGCCGCCTGGTTTTCCGCTCGGGGTATCTTCTGGATAACGACTTCTCTGAAGTTGGCCTTGAACTTTTCGAAAGCTTCAGCGTAGAGTTTGAGCCGAGCGTTGTTAATCTCAAAAGTGCCAGAGAGCTGCTGAGCGACCAACTGAGAGTCTGAATGCAGCGTCACCCGACCGACCCCCACATGCCGGGCGGCCTGTAAGCCGGCTATAAGGGCCTCATATTCCGCTTCGTTGTTTGTGGCTCTGTAATCCAGCCGAACGGACAGATGCATTCGTTCTTCTTGTGGAGAGAGCAATAATACCCCAATTCCGCTTCCGAGCCGAGTAAATGATCCATCCACAAATATTTTCCACATGTCTTTGGGCTTTGGCTTCTATACTTCGGTGACAAAACCTGCTAAGGACTACGCCTTAATCGCCGAGCGGGGTTGGTACTGAATATCAAATTCGCTCAACTCCATGATCCATTTAATGAGCCGTCCGGACGCTTCTAGATTCAACAGCACTCTCCCCAATGGACTATTTGTCCGGACGATGATAGTATGGGCCAAGAAATAGGGACGGAGGCACCGAACGGCGAGGACCAAAGCAAAAGCCAGCTTCTCGAGCCCGGTGTAGCGAGATTCTGCGTCCTTTAAAATATGACTTAAGAAATACACGGGTTCTTCTCCGCTCGCCCTCACTAATGCCGAGCCTACTGCTTGCTCAGTTGAAGATAAGTAAATACAGAGCGACTCCCCCACAGCTGGCTTGGCTAGTACAGGCAGAGAATTCAGATATGCCTTCAGTTCTTCGAACGCCCGATCACACTCTTCATCCCAATGAAATTTGGTAGCCTTGCGCAAGATTTTGAAAAACGGGAGGCTCCAGTCGGCGATCTTCAAGATGAACCTGGACAATGTTGTTATCCGACCGATCAAGCGCTGGACTTCCCTCAAATTTCTTGGGGGCGGCATATCTTGTAATGCTTTCACCTTGCTGGGATTTGCCTCGATCTCCCGCTCGGTCACTATGTAGCCCAGGAAACGCCCGCCTTTTGCTCCGAACAGACACTTCTGAGGGTTCAGCTTAACTCCATACCTCCTCAGCGTTCGGAAAGTCTCCTCCATGTCTTTAAAGAGATTGGCCGATCGGACTGACTTGATGAGGATATCGTCCACGTATACTTCCAAATTTCGTCCGATCTGCTCCTTGAACACTTTGTTCATCAAGCGCTGGTAAGTTGCTCCCGCGTTCTTCAGTCCGAACGGCATCACATTGTAGCAGTACGTGCCGTCGGCTGTAACGAAGCTAACCTTCTCTTGATCTTCTCGGGCGAGCGGCACTTGATGGTAGCCCTGATAGGCGTCGAGCATGCATATCAACTCGCAGCCGGCTGTGGAGTCCACCAGTTGATCGATCCGGGGTAAAGGATAAAAATATTTTGGGCATGCTTTGTTGAGATCCCAGAAATCGATGCAAGCTCTCCACTTGTTGCCCGGCTTGGAGACTAGTACTACGTTCGCTAGCCAACTCGGGAACTGAACCTCGCGTATGTGGCCGGCCTCCAGAAGCTTCTCAACCTCCGCTCGGATAATGGTATTTTGCTCGGCGCTGAAGTCCCTCTTCCTTTGCTTCACCGGCTGAGCGTCCGGTCGGACGTGGAGCTCGTGCTGCGCTATACTTGGCGAAATTCCGGGCAGCTCATGAGTCGACCAGACGAAGACATCACAGTTTCTCTTGAGGCATTTTATCACTTCCTCTTTTTGGCTTGCCTCCAGATCGGCCGCAATGAATGTGGTGGCCTCCGATCGGGTCGGGTGAATCTGCACTTCCTCTTTTTCTTCATAAACCAAAGAGGGAGGTTTTTCGGTTATAGCGTTCACCTCGATCCGTGGCGTCTTCCGGGCGGCATTAGCTTCAGCTCAGACCATCTCGACGTAGCATCGCTGAGTAGCCAGCTGGTCTCCTCGTTCTTCTCCCACTTTATCTTCCACCGGGAACTTGATTTTCTGGTGGAAGGTGGAGACAGCCGCTCGGAACTCGCTGAGCGCCGGTCGCCCCAAAATGACATTGTATGCTAAAGGAGAGTCGACTACGACGAAGTTGGCAGTACGCGTCCTTCTGAACGGCTCCTCTCCCAGCGAAATAGCCAGTCGGACTTGTCCGACCGGCAGAACTTCATTGCCCGTAAACCCGTAGAGGGGGGTTGTCATGGGCAGCAGCTCGGCTCGATCAATTTGTAGTTGGTCGAAGGCTTTTTGAATATAATATTGACCGAGCTTCCTGTATCAATGAAAACGCGGTGAATAGTATAGTTGGCTATTACCGCTTTGATGAGGAGAGCGTCGTCGTGTGGCACTTCGACTCCCTCCAAGTCCCTGGGCCCGAAATTGATTTCGGGACCGCTCTCCCGCTCTTGGCTGCAGCCGACCGCATGGATCTGTAGCTGTCTTACGCTCGCCTTCCTTGCTCTGTTGGAGTCGCCTCCGGTCGGCCCGCCAGCAATAATGTTGATTTCCCCTCGGGAAGTGTTGCTTCTATTTTCTTCTTCCCGAGCGGACAGCCTAGGCTGCTCCCTAGACCTCCGGGGGTTGTCCTCACGCCTCGGAGTATGATGCTGCTCGGGAGTCTGTCTCTGCCGCCTATCGGATATCATCCGATCGGCTTCACGAGGTCGCTGTCGCCTGTCGGATGATGGCGATCGACCCCGGGGCACGGGGTGGGCGATCAGAGGAAGGCTTCGGCAATATCTTGTGTTGTGTGTATTGGTCCGATGGAAAGAGCGGAACATCGGGGTCCATACCTTCTTTTTAGGTTTGGGTCGCTCGGCCGACACTTCTTGAATGGAGTGGGATCTTGCATGTTGCTGGGGGCGAGTTGTTTCAGTTCGCGGTCCTCTAGGCGGCTGATGAGCAGCGTGTGGCTTCCGCTCGGCGGGGGGCGCCCGCTCGGTTGGTGTTTCCTTCCTTCGGGCTGCTTGGGCTTCCTCCACATTGATGTATTCATTGGCCCGGTGTAGCATATGATCGTAGTCTCGGGGCGGCTTCCGAATGAGCGAGCGGAAGAAGTCCCCGTCCACGAGGCCTTGCGTAAATGCGTTCATCATTGTCTCGGAGGTGGCCGTTGGAATGTCCATGGCCACCCGGTTGAATCGCTGGATATAAGCTCTGAGCGACTCTCTGGGCTCTTGCTTGATGGCGAATAGGCTGACGCTAGTCTTTTGGTAGCGCCGACTGCTTGCAAAATGGTGGAGGAAGGTCGTTCGGAAGTCTTTGAAACTTGTGATGGATCCGTCCGGCAGTCTCCGAAACCACCGTTGAGCCGATCCCGATAGTGTGGTAAGGAAAACCCGACACTTTACTCCATCTGTGTATTGATGAAGGGTAGTTGTGTTGTCGAACTTACCCAAATGATCGTCCGGGTCGGTGGTTCCATTGTATTCACCGATCGCCGGGGGCACATAGTGCTTTGGCAGAGGGTCCCGCAGGATGGCCTCTGAGAATTGACGGTTGACCCGCTCGGGGGGTCTTGCCTTTTCTGTTATTCCATACTGGCACTTCATCCGACGAAGATCCTCGGTCACAATTCACTGCTGCGGCTTCAGGAGGCGTGCGGAATAAGGCCCGATGAAATGGAACCGTGGCATGAGGTGCTTCCGCTCGGCCCCCGGATGCTGATGTTGATTGCTGCTCAATCCGCTCGGCTTGCGACTTTTACCTTTGTTGTTCCACAAGCTTAGCTGCTCGTATCTCGATCAGAGCATCAAGCTCCTCTGTTGTGAGCATCACCGAGTGCGGTCGTCCAGCCTCGTCCGTTGCTTTCGATCGGATGCAGGAGCGTTCCCACAGACGTCGCCAAATTGATCCTGTCCGAATGCTACATCAACGGACGCTGGGCACGTGGTGCTCTCCTCGTTGCTGACGTAGATCCCCGACTAATCACACGGAGCTCCGGCGAATCTGCAAAGAAGTTGGGCCGGGAAGGGGTTCCCGGCGATGACCCTCCGACGCTCAAGTCAGGCAAACGAAAAATAAGAAAGTGGCTCCCAGGATCAGAGATTTCATACCTCCGGTGAAGTCTAAGGGCTCTTATATATAGCTATGGGAGCTTGGTGCACACAAACCGAGGTGTACACGTGTCCTATACCATACCGCAACATGGGCTTGTCAAAAGAGCATGTCTGATGCCATACTGCTACAGTCTGAGCATCTCCTTGATGGGACAGCAGAACCCTTTGTCGTACGATACTGAATATGGCCTGGTCCTCGAACATACCTGTTGTCAGCAACAGGGGTTACTAAGATGATGTCCCCACTATCCCACACTTTTTGACTTCCTCTTCCCGGATCAACCATCTGTTGGATCGAGACGCGCTAGAGGGGGGGGGGGGTGAATAGCGCTCGTGGCTATAATCGTTCGATTATCGGAATCGTAAAACGTAAGAGTTAATGCAGCGGAATAAAATAACACAGAGAGACAAGGGATTTTTACTTCGTTCGGAGCCTGTGACGACTCCTACTCGAAGGCCCGCGATCCTTGATCGCTTTCCGTGGGCAACAACTATAAGCTCGACAAGAGTACAAGTTTTACAGTTAAGTATTAAAAAGAATACAGTTATACCGACGACAATATCGTAATCTGAAGATTCAGAGCTCCGGGTCGTCGATGTCTCGCAACAGCACTTTAGAATCGTCTCGTGAGCAGCTTGTAGCAGTAAGATCACTTGAAAGTTGTCGTTTGAAGCTGCTGGTCGAGACCCCTTATAAAGGGGGTTCAAGGCGCCTTATACTGTTCACCAAGGCGCCTTGAACGAGCCGAGTCACCCGCGTGGATCAGCACGGACCTGGTCGAACTCTATCTGGTTCAAGGCGCCTTCAGCCTATCCAAGGCGCCTTCAACCTCCGGTCCAAGGCGCCTTGAATTTGCTGCGCTGGCCTTTTCCTGACTCGCACCCGAGGCGCCTCCAAGCTCCATGGAGGCGCCTCGGCACTGTTCATCTGAGGTCTTTTTTGTACTTTGGTCCCTGCAAGAATGTTAATCCCAAAAATACCCTGCAGCACAAAGTTAGCACAAAACAATGATATGACTATTGAAATATTTAACAGTCTCTTGACTGTCCGAGTCTGACTTCAGGTTTCCTACCGGAAACCCTAGGTCGACCCGACGCCTACTGTTCCCTCTACGGGGAACGTGTCCTCACCTACTCCACTCAGGAGATTTACCTGTTGCCAGTACGATCCTCCAGATCGACTGGACTTTTGCTCGACACTCGATGCTTCCGGACTTTCTGCTGAACATCCGCTTCACCAGCCAGTTCAGACTTTCACCTGGTTCGCGACACCAGGGCTTTCCACCTAGGGTTACCACCCCCTAGGACTTTTGCCTGAAGCCATCGACCTGCCAAGGCTTTCCGCATAGGGTTACCACCCCCTATGACCTAGGGTTACCACCCCCTAGGGTTTTAACTTGCCTAACCGCAGTTAGGACTTTCCTGAAACACTCAGCAAAAGCTGTCAGATGACAAAGCACCTTAACTTTGAATTGCGTGTTGCCATTATCAAAACTTAGGTTTGATCGTCGGATGCTTCCCGCACCAACAATCTCCCCCTTTTTGATTATGGCAACACGTAATTCAAAGTTAAGAAAAACAACATATGTACTAACTGCATAAAGTTAACCAAGCTTAAGTAAATAAACTTCAAATGTAATAACAGTTAAGCAGGAAACTTTTAACTTTTGTAATATTAGACTCCCCCTTAATAAAAGCCCTCCTTTTATTAAATACTTTGAATTTTCCTTTAACTTTAATTTACCTACTCTCCCCCTTTGCCATATATCAAAAACCAGTTTGAAAGTAGATTTGTATTTTTCTGAAAAAAATTTTCAATAAAAGGATTTGCTTAGAAGTTATAAAATATGAGGTCACTTGAATGAAAATATGAGGTCACTTGAAAAAAATAACTTTAAAACGTTAAAAAGTTGACTAGATTTGAAAATATTTGAATACTCAATTACAAGGACAAGTTTTTTTTTTTTTGAAAAACTGTAATTAAGTTTTGAATACTCATTTTGAAGAAAATTTGATATTAAAGAAAAATATTTAGTTTTAGGACAGAGGGAGTAGCAGTAGTTTGTTTTCTAGTCCAAGCATGAGTCAAATTAAATTATTGAGTTTAATTTGATTAAGTATCAGAGCCTTAAAATAATCTGGTAAAGTAATTTGATTAGAACCTTAAAGTACAATCATGCTTAAACAAAAAATTGAAACACACTTTTCCCAATTGTTTAACCTTTAGCTACTTGCTGATTGCCTAGAGGGCAGTAGCTTTCACATGGTTAGTCAAGTTGAGTTATTTTGATCCAGGTAGACTTGACTAGAGCTGGAGAACTTAACTTGATTAATGTTTATTGCATATTTAACGCCCAGACTCATATTGATGCACAGATATAAGCATTCTTGAGTCCAGGCAATACCCTATGCATCTCACGCCTTTCTAAGTTTTTCAAGACACAAGCAAGGTAGACCTAGGTGTTTGTGAGATGCTCTGGCTTAAAGCTAGAGGAACATGATTTCTAGGGGGAAACCTAGGCGTAATCCGATTTTTTGAAAATTCTAAGAAATTGGAGTTTTGAAATAAGTATTTTCCTAGAAATTTTAAAAGCAAATGATAACCAATTTAAAAAACATTGTCTATTCTACCCAACACATTCCTATTTGTCTTCTAAGTGAGCTGAACTCAAGTTCAGGTAAGGGTTTTGTGAAGATGTCAGCTAGATTTGATTTTGACTCAACATAGTTGAGTATAATATCACCCTTAGCGACATGATCCCTTACAAAATGGTGCTTTACTTCTATATGTTTAGTCCTTGAGTGATGAATTGGGTTTTTTGTTAAATTTATGGAACTTATATTATCAATTGAGATTTTTGTGTTATGATAGTTCAATTGATAGTCTTTAAGAGTGTGCATCATCCAAAGCAATTGAGATGTGCATTCACCTAAGGCTATATATTCAGCTTCAGTGGTAGATAAAGCAACACAATGTTGCTTTCTACTTGACCAACTTACTAGGCATTGTCCTAGAAATTGACAACTACCACTTGTGCTTTTTCTATCTAACTTGCATCCGGCGTAATCCGAGTCAGAATAGCCAAGAAGGTCAAAGGTGCAAGTTCTAGGGTACCAGAGTCCTATATTTAGAGTACCTTTAATGTACCTAAGTATTCTTTTAACATAGGTTAAATGTGACTCTTTTGCACAAGATTGGTATCTTGCGCACATACCTACCGCAAATAATATGTCGGGTCGGCTTGCAGTTAGGTAAAGCAAGCTTCCTATGGCACTCCTATAGTACTTTGGATCTACTGATTTTCCTTCAGGGTCAGAGTCTATGTTAATGTTGGTTGCCATTGGAGTATTTATTATTTTGAATTTTCCATGCAGAATTTTTAATTAATTCCTTTGCATATTTAGTTTGATAGATGTATATTCCATCTTTAGTTTGTTTTATTTGTAAGCCTAAGAAAAAATTAAGTTCACCAACCATACTCATTTCAAATTCATTTTCCATTAATCTAATAAATTCTTTTAAAAATTTAGAGTTATTTGATCCAAAAATTATATCATCAACATAGATTTGAGCTATGAAGATGTCTTTTTCTACAAATTTTACAAATAGAGTTGGATCTATTTGACCTTGGTTGAAACCTTTGGATATTAAGTGATTTGATAATCGTTCATACCATGCCCTAGGGGCTTGTTTAAGTCCGTACAAGGCCTTTTTTAACTTAAATACATGATTAGGATATCCTAAGTCCTCAAATCCTGGGGGTTGGCTTACATATACTTCCTCCTTAATAAATCCATTTAAGAATGCTGACTTGACATCCATTTGGTATAGTTTAAATCCTTTGTTTGCTGCATAGGCTAACAACATTCTAATGGATTCGAGTCTAGCTACTGGGGCATAGGTTTCATCATAGTCCAAACCTTCAACTTGGCTAAATCCTTTAGCTACAAGCCTAGCCTTATTTCTAATTATTTCGCCTTGATCATCTAGCTTGTTTCTAAATACCCATTTTGTATCGATTATTGATTTATTTGAGGGTTTAGATACAAGTTCCCAGACTTGATTTCTCTCAAATTGGGCTAACTCTTCCTGCATAGCTATGATCCAGTCCGGGTCAGGTAGTGCTTCTTCTATTGTTTTTGGTTCGATTTTAGAAATTAGGGCAATCTGACTGTGGATTCTATAGGAGGATCTAGTTCTGACTCCTAGGTTTGGATCACCCAAGATTTGATCAGATGGGTGTGAGGTACTGGCCCTAGTTGGTCTTATAAGTGGGTCAGGGGCTGGTTCCTCTGGTTTATTAAGATTTGGTTGAATTTCATCATCTTCTATATTTCTTGGATCAACATCAACATTCTCATTTATATTTGGTAGATTATTTTCTTCATCAAATATTATATTAGTTGTTTCTTCAACTTTTAGGGTGTTTTGATTGTAGACTCTATAGGCTCGACTGTTTGAGGAGTATCCTAAAAATATTCCTTTGTTAGATTTGGGTGTGAATTTTCTTAAATAATCTTTAGTATTTAAAATGTGAACTTTACATCCAAATACTTTTAAATAATTTAAGTTAAGAATTTTATGATAATATAGTTCATAAGGAGTTTTCTTGTGAAATTTGTTGATCAAGATTCTGTTTTGAATATGATTTGCAGTATTTATTGCTTCAGCCCAAAATTGGTGATTTAAATTATATTCATTTAGCATGGTTCTAGCGGCTTCTTGTAGTGTTCTATTTTTACGTTCCACTAGACCATTTTGTTGGGGGGTTCTAGGACATGAAAATTCATGTTGATATCCATTTATTTTAAAAAGTTGGGTAAACCTATGATTTTCAAATTCTCCCCCATGATCACTTCTTATTCGTTTAATTTTAGTGTCTTTTTCATTTTCTACTAATTTGCAAAAATTACTGAATATTTCATAGGTTTCATCTTTTGTTTTTAGAAATTTTACCCATGTGAACTTAGAGTAGTCATCAATTATCACTAAACAATACTGGTTTTTGTTTAGTGACTTGGCTCCATGTGAATCAAATAGGTCAAGGTGAAGGAGCTCAAGTAAAGTGTTAGTTCTTTCTAGATTGGTTGACTTATGGGTTGACTTGGTTTGTTTTCCTTGTTGACAAGCATTACAGATTGAGTTTTCAATAAATTTTAATTTGGGCAAACCTCTAACTAGACCATTATGACTCATTTTTGAAATGAGTCTAGTGTGAGTGTGACACAATCTTCTGTGCCACAAATCAGTTTCCTCTTTTTGTGTTAGAAAACACTTTGTTGAGGATGTCGGTAGATTAATTGAATACATATTATTTATCCTAAGTCCTTTAAGTAAGATTTCAGGATTTTCAATGTTTTTAACTAAACACTTGGTTTTGTCAAAAGTTACTAAGTATCCGCTATCACACAATTGGCTTATACTTAGTAAATTAAACTTGAAATTTTCAATTAAAAGGACTTTTCGAATAATAGAATCGGAGTTGAGTTCGATATTACCTCTTCCGATTACCTTAAGTTGACCTTCGTTACCGAATGCAACTGATCCTAAGTTCTTGTACGTGAGTTTAGTAAACTTCAATTTATCTCCAGTCATGTGTCTGGAGCAGCCACTATCCAACATCCATTGATCCAATTCCTACATAGGACGTGGTTGAATTGTTTTAATGGATTTCACGATAGTTAAATTGAAGTAAACTTGTTAGAGATAAATTTTGAAAGATTTTTGAAATTTAGTTTTGAAAATAATTTTGAAATTTAGTTTTGAAAATAATTTTGAAATTTAGTTTTTAAAATAATTTTGAAATTTAGTTTTTAAAATAATTTTGAAATTTAAGTTTTTAAAATAATTTTGAAATTTAGTTTTTAAAATAATTTTGAAATTTAGGTTTTTAAAATAATTTTGAAATTTAGTATTTAAAATAATTTTGAAATTTAGTTTTTAAAATAATTTTGAAATTTAAGTTTTTAAAATAATTTTGAAATTTAAGTTTTTAAAATAATTTTGAAATTTAGTTTTTAAAATAATTTTGAAATTTAGTTTTTAAAATAATTTTGAAATTTAGTTTTTAAAATAATTTTGAAATTTAAGTTTTTAAAATAATTTTGAAATTTAGTTTTTAAAATAATTTTGAAATTTAAGTTTTTAAAATAATTTTGAAATTTAGTTTTAAAATAATTTTGAAATTTAGTTTTAAAATAATTTTGAAATTTAAGTTTTTAAAATAATTTTGAAATTTAAGTTTTTAAAATAATTTTGAAATTTAGTTTTTAAAATAATTTTGAAATTTAAGTTTTTAAAATAATTTTGAAATTTAAGTTTTTAAGATAATTTTGAAATTTAGTTTTTAAAATAATTTTGAAATTTAAGTTTTTTAAAATAATTTTGAAATTTAAGTTTTTTTTTTTTAAAAATAATTTTGAAATTTAAGTTTTTTAAAATAATTTTGCAATTTAAGTTTTTTTTTTAAAATAATTTTGAAATTTAAGTTTTTTTTTTTTAAATTTCTTAATCATCTCACCCGACCTAAATTTTCAATTAGGTAATCCTATAATTGTTGTGAGATGAATTATAATTCAATTTTAAGGTTTGGGTTAACTTTGTGTTAGATTCAGGTTTAGCTTTGGGTTCAACAAGTAAGCATTCTTTGGATAAACTTCTGGGCTATGGTGAGTCACAAGGAACTCATTAAAGTAACCATGCCTTCGAGGTTTTCCAAATAGTCCTACCCATTTAGCTTAGTACTAAACCTTGGTCTAACTAGTTAGGATCCATTTAAGGGTAGCTTCGGTCAGTTCCACTTGGCCAAATGCACCAGGTCGAAGCCATATCTTCCTAGACATGCGATGCCCAAGTTTCCCTAACGTACTATCATCCAAAAACTTCACTAGTACTGTGGGTCAAGTTAATCCTTGCCTTTTAATCTAACCTTAATTACCCTGCCGAGTAATCTACTCTTGTTTTACCCACTTCGGGTAGATTAGGTTCAGTTACCCTGCCGGGTAGTTTAGTTGGGGGTGCCAGCGAGTCTGGATCCTCCATCTTTATTTTGAGTTTTAATTTCAAGTCTTGAATTTAATTTTAAATTTTGAAGTTAATTTTAATTTTAATTTCGAATTTTGAATTTTAATTTTAATTTTGAATTTATAATTTAATTTTGAATTTTGAATTTAATTTTAATTTCAATTTCGAATTTTGAATTTTAATTTTAATTTTGAATTTAGAATTTTAAATTTTTAGGATTGTTTTTCTTTTTGCTCCCCCTGGATCATGGCCTCGATATGGTCTATCGAGGTAGTATATTTGATCCTTCGGAACCCAGTATTGGCCAAGTCCAACTTGATTGACCAAGTTAGACTTGGAGACCCATGCTTGGACTGATTTAATACTTTGTTTGTTTATTAAAAATAAATAAGATCTATATTTACTTTTGTATCCCAGCCCAGTTCTGTTGTAGACGGCTCTTTGTGTCCCAAGAATCAAGTCCAAATTCTTGGAGCCCAAAGTAAACCGTTCTAAGGTATTTTCTAAATCTTTAACCTGATTTGTTAGAGTTGAATTTTCTTCCTCAAGTTTTGGAAATTGAGTCTGACTCTGGTCAGGTAAGGGTTTGGTGTCGACCACTTCTTTAAGGACACTTACTTCCTTTAGAAGTGACTTAACTTTCAGGTTTGACTTAGCTAATTTGCGTAATATGTTCAACCGGGAGATACTTACAGCGGGGTCTGGTCCTTCGGAAACGGATACGGATCCGTGGCTTTGCTCGGACTCTGCCTCAGACTCGCTCTCGCATCCATATTCAACGACTTGGTCCCGGGCCATTAATGCGAGTAGACTCGTTTGTTCGAGCTCGTCGTCGTCGTCCTCCGATGAAGATTCGTCCCATGTTGCCTTAAGGACCTTTTTCCTTCTTTGCTTTTTGACCTCCTTCAGGTTAGGGCAGTTGGATTTGATGTGCCCTTTTTGGTTACACCCGTAGCATGTAACTTCAAACTTCATCTTTGTATTTTGTGGGCCTTCCTTTGATTTTACTGCCTTCTTTAGATCTCTTTTGTCGAATCCTTTCGTCTTGTAGAGCTTCTTCACGAGGTTTACCAGCTCGGTTGTAATGTCACCTTCTTCATCGTCAGAATCTGGTTCAGCTTCCGATGCTGGTTCGGTTCTCCGTCGTGGTCTTGGTTCCCGGGTTCGGCTTGTACCTGCAACCAACGCAATACCTTTCTCGGTTGGCTGTGCATTAGTCTGCTCATGAAGTTCAAATTCACTAAAAAGTTCATCTAGTTTTAAAGAAGATAAATCCTTGGAAACTTTGTAGGCATCTACCATTGATGCCCACAATGTATTCCTTGGAAACGAGTTTAGGGCATACCTTATTACGTCCCGATTTTCTATCTTTTGGCCAATTCCGTGAAGAGAGTTAAGGATGTCTTGTATTCTCGCGTGAAGAGAACTCGCCGTTTCGCCTTCCTGCATTTTTAGATTATATAATTTATTAAGCAAAAGATCTCTTTTACTTACCTTGGTGTCGTCAGTGCCTTCATGGAGTTCGATGAGCTTTTCCCAGAGCTCCTTTGCAGAGGAGAACGGGCCAACTCTGTTGAGTTCTTCCTTGGTAAGACCACACTGGAGGGTGCAGGTAGCTTTGGCGTCGGCTTCCACCTTTTTTATTAGAGAAGCGTCCCACTTCTCGTAGGGTGTAGTTTTGCCGTCGTCATCGATTGGCAGTTTCAGTCCCGTCTTTATGATCATCCACGTTTCGAATTGTATCTTTAGATACATTTCCATTCTTCCCTTCTAGTAGCCAAAATCCTCTCCGGAGAATAGCGGGGGACGTACAGTGCTGAAACCCTCTTGTTGGGCCATTTATAATATGTAACAAAAGAAAAACAACAGAATATGTTCCAAGACTAAGTCTTGGATTAGTAGTGCTGGAATAAAGAATAATAAAAACGAACTCGAGTGGTGTTGCACCTACTTCGAGCAAAAGTCGATTCGAGGGAAACAAAAATTAGAATATAGCTATAAGGCTAAATTCTAATTCGACTCCGAAAATAAAAAAAACTGCGAAAAATTTGTTTTGAAAGGTGGTTGCACCAATTCAAAACGACCCCGCTCTGATACCAATTGTAGGATCGAAAAGAATTTAGATATCTACACAATGACATGATATTGTCCACTTTGGGCCTAAGCCCTCATGGTTTTGCTCTTGGGCTCTACCCAAAAGGCCTCATACCAATGGAGATATCTTTTCTCTTTATAAACCCATGATCTTTTCCATGTGTTTTCAATATGGGACTATGTTTGCAACCTTGCAACCCCAACAATCCCCCCCTCAAACAAAGGACCATAGGCTTCCCACGTCCGATCCTCGACCCACCAGGTCTTCCTGCCCCTCGGTCCACCCGACCTACTAGGACTTCCTTGCCTAGCCGCAACTAGGACTTCCTGCCTGGTGTCTGGTCCTCTTGATCCGAACATAGGAGCCCCCACTTTCTTTGTTCGAGGTTAATATTGTACCCACATGGCTCAATCAGACCATAGCTCTTGTGCACAGTCGGTGGTTAAACCTTCTGGCAGTCCGGGCTCTGATACCAATTGTTGGATCGAGACACGCTAGAGGGGGGGTGAATAGCGCTCGTGGCTATAATCGTTCGATTATCGGAATCGTAAAACGTAAGAGTTAATGCAGCGGAATAAAATAACACAGAGAGACAAGAGATTTTTACTTCGTTCGGAGCCTGTGACGACTCCTACTCGAAGGCCCGCGATCCTTGATCGCTTTCCGTGGGCAACAACTATAAGCTCGACAAGAGTACAAGTTTTACAGTTAAGTATTAAAAAGAATACAGTTATACCGACGACAATATCGTAATCTGAAGATTCAGAGCTCCGGGTCGTCGATGTCTCGCAACAGCACTTTGGAATCGTCTCATGAGCAGCTTGTAGCAGTAAGATCACTTGAAAGTTGTCGTTTGAAGCTGCTGGTCGAGACCCCTTATAAAGGGGGTTCAAGGCGCCTTATACTGTTCACCAAGGCGCCTTGAACGAGCCGAGTCACCCGCGTGGATCAGCACGGACCTGGTCGAACTCTATCTGGTTCAAGGCGCCTTCAGCCTATCCAAGGCGCCTTCAACCTCCGGTCCAAGGCGCCTTGAACTCCATTCAAGGCGCCTCCAGTCTGCTGTGCTGGCCTTTTCCTGGCTCGCACCCGAGGCGCCTCCATGCTCCATGGAGGCGCCTCGGCACTGTTCATCCGAGGTCTTTTTTGTACTTTGGTCCCTGCAAGATATGTTAATCCCAAAAATACCCTGCAGCACAAAGTTAGCACAAAACAATGATATGACTATTGAAATATTTAACAGTCTCTTGACTGTCCGAGTCTGACTTCAGGTTTCCTACCGGAAACCCTAGGTCGACCCGACACGATCCTCCAGATCGACTGGACTTTTGCTCGGCACTCGATGCTTCCGGACTTTCTGCTGAACATCCGCTTCACCGGCCAGTTCAGACTTTCACCTGGTTCGCGACACCAGGGCTTTCCACATAGGGTTACCACCCCCTAGGACTTTTGCCTGAAGCCATCGGCCTGCCAAGGCTTTCCGCATAGGGTTACCACCCCCTATGACCTAGGGTTACCACCCCCTAGGGTTTTAACTTGCCTAACCGCAGTTAGGACTTTCCTGAAATACTCAGCAAAAGCTGTCAGATGACAAAGCACCTTAACTTTGAATTACGTGTTGCCATTATCAAAACTTAGGTTTGATGGTCGGATGCTTCCCGCACCAACACCATCAAGCCGCTCAGCCAGAACATTCACCTTTGATCTGGCATAGGCGGTCGTCCGTCTGGGAAGGTTCAGGGTCGTCGCCTGCTCGGCTCTCATAACCTAACACCCTGGCCGAGCGGGTAGACTACTCGGCCTTTACTCTTGCCTCGCACCGCGGCCGAGCGGACTATCCGCTGGCCATATGATTTTCTTCATTGGAAATCTAGGCTCACGGCCAGATGGTTGTTCTCTAGGATGAAGGTCTTTGCCTAGTGATCGGCATGTCCTGCCCGCTTGTCGAGCCCCGGGGGTTGACCTCCCTTTGACTGTTGACCTCCACGTGTCGTTGACCTTTCCCTCATGAGGCCCCCCCCCCGGGCCTTACCACCGGATCACCAAGTATCCGGTCAATCCCTTGACCTACTTGGACTTCCTAACACCAAATGTCTAATCAACCTTGATCCATCTGGATTTCTTGTGCTTGGCTTCACTCACCAGGACTTTCCTTCTGCCTAGCTTCACTCACTAGGACTTCTCATTTGCCTGGCTTCATTCACCAGGACTTTCCATACTGCCTAGCTTCACTCACTAGGTCTTTCACCTGGCTTCAGTCACCAGGATTTTCCCTTCTGCCTAGCTTCACTCACTAGGTCTTTCACCTGGCTTCACTCACCAGGATTTTCCCTTCTGCCTGGCTTCACTCACTAGGACTTTCCCTTCTGCCTGGCTTCACTCACCAGGACTTTCAGTCTTCTGCCTGGCTTCACTCACCAGGACTTTCAGTCTGCCTAACCTCCCAGTTAGGACTTTCACCTGGCTTCACTCACCAAGATTTTCCCTTCTGCCTAGCTTCACTCACCAGGACTTTCCCTTCTGCCTAGCTTCACTCACCAGGACTTTCAGTCTGCCTAACCTCCCAGTTAGGACTTTCACCTGGCTTCACTCACCAGGATTTTCTAGTCAAGTATCTAGTCAACCTTGACCTACTTGACTCTCCTTCATAATCTCACCACATGAACAATTGCACCTGCAATCTCCATGTCTTGTCTCCATGTATTGTCAAACATTGAAACCCAAACATCACGACTCGATCTTGAACCAATTCAAGCTCAGTCAACCAGGTCAACCTTGACCTAAGAAATATTGCACCAACAATCTCCCCATTTTTGATGTTTGACAATGCCACTTAATAATACCGCTTGTAAGTTAGGCTAATCCCATAACCTGAACTTACTTCATGCCAATATGAGAATGAAGACCTAACTTAATCCTACATTCTCCCCCTATTGGCACACATCAAAAAGAAACTCTCCCCCTGAAGAGTTACTCATTCGTTGTTCACAACTTCACTCGTTGTTCACAATCCAATAACGAAGGTCTCATACCCTTCATTATCATTTAATGCTCATCCTTGAGCAGACACCACTTGAATAATGAAGATATCCACTCTCCATTATATTCAAATGCTCAACCTTGAGCAAATTCGCTAAAGAAGGTTAACCACCTTCCAAGGTGTATGAAAATTAAATTTTCATGTCCTTAAAGAGTAACTCCCCCTAAAGACATGGTCATGACTTCTGTCATTGCACCAACAATGACTTGGAATCCCTAAACCTTTAGGAAACCCAAAATTAGAAGTTTTGAGGTTTATAAATTTAATAATGAAACCAAACCTCAACCTAAACTTCGACTCAGTCTTCCTTAACCAATCCATCCTTGTTTTCATCACGAAAACTCCCCTTAAATGTGTATAAATATATTTTGAGGGGTTAGGAATGGTTACCTAGACTAAAGATGGTCCAAAATGCTGAAATCAAGCTTTACCAGCCAAAATCAGCATTCCCAATCGATTGGAGTTGGGTCCCAATCGATTGAACCAGCTTGAATCGATCCACTGATCGATTCAGGAGGGCTGGATCGATCGGTGGATCGATCCAGGAAGCTTATGTTCGCGAGAAGCTTGCTCTCAATCGATCGCCCGATCGATTGAGACCCTTCAATCGATCGGGTGATCGATTGAAGCTCTGAAATAGATGAAATTCCATTTCAGTCAATTTCATAAACCCCTAGAAAAATCTACAAAATTCCAAAAATCATAAAAATCATTGTAGACATTATTTAGGGCATATAGTATCATGGAAAAATAGTTTTCTAATAAAATACTTCATATTTTCCAAGATTGACACAAACTAGAAAACTTGTAAAAATTTTAGTGTTTGCTTCTAGTTTGTGTCTAACTTTTCAATGATGATTACTATCAAAAGATAGCCTTCACCAAAGTTTTCCAAAAGCATTTTAAAATGATTTTCACAACCAATTTCCAACCATGTTCTTTGGGCTCAATGCACATGACTTGTACATTAGCTTTCCCAATGATTGGAAAACACATAACTATGTGTTTTGATGAACTTAAAACTCACAACAATGCACTAAATCAACATCTTGAGTTTTGTTCATCATCCTAATATCTCACTTGTATTTAATGTGTACTAAACCACATACAAGTCACCTTATAGTTCATAGTGAGATGTAAAGTTTGGTTTTGCCCTAATCTAGGGATCATGCATATCTACCTAGGCATTTTGAGGTTATGAACATCCACCAAGGATGTTATTTGTTAATAAATGTGATTTGTCCTTACATTGCAAGTAATTAAAATAATGCATGATATGTTATGGCATACATAAAAAAGAAATAATTTTCAAAATAAAATATCCTATAACTACATGATGTATGTATGGCATGACATGGTATTTTTGTGGTTTTCATAATAAAATATGAATGCAAAAATAAATATGATGTCATGGCATATGATGGGCAAACAATCATGGCAAGTTTTAGCATAAATAAAATACCTAGATTACCTATCTAAGTATCCTTAAACCTTGGCTAACTTAAAATTTAACCCATAGATTGCCCTTAAGTCCCTCATAAAATGCCAAACTCCCAACTTGACATTTCTTTTACTCTTAATTTGTTGTGCCAATTGAAATTAACTATATTCCTCAAATTTTTGGCACAAATTACTCTTTTAAAGAGTAACAACTTTTAAGTTAAAGCATATATTGCCTTTAATTTCCTAAGAACATACCAAAATCCCAACTTAGTAGTTCTTTTGATTTTCCCTATTTGTGTCACTTAGAATATCATCCAATTTCTCAAAATGTGACACATTTTACTCTTCCCAAGATAAAACATATACCCCTTATCATTTTTAAAGGTTAATAATAACCTTGAAAATGCTCTTAGAGTGCCAACTTTATCATGATTGGGTTAACTACCCTTTCAATCGGAGTTGACACTCTCTAACCCATTTATGGAGTAGAGAAAATGCTCCTAGGAACCCAAAACCTATTGGTGCTCCTTGGATGCTCTAGGTACTCACTAGGGATAACCTCCCTAGATACCTTCCTAGTGACCTTGTTAGGCTTCTTAGAAGCCTTGGTGACATTTTCTAGGTCAACCCTAGGGATTGCTTCCCTTGTGACCTTTTTAATAACTTTGTTGGATTTCTTAAAAGTCTTAGTCACTTTTGTTGTTGCACAAATACTCTTAGGAATAACCTTCCTAGTTTTCTTGATTTGACCACTAGACCTAGAATTAGTTCCATAGTTATATGAAACCCTATGATAAGAAATTGCATCCTTCTTAGCCTTGGATTTGTATCCCAAACTTCTATGGCCATTGGATGACCTTTGTACTCCTAAACCTAGGTTTTGCTCATTTTTCCCTTTTAGGATATCTTCCATCCTTTTTAGGATCTTTTCTAACTTATCAAGTCTTGATCTCAAGACTTGATTTTCCATCCTTAAGTCCTTAGATTTAGATTTTTCAATGAGTTCATGAGAATTTTTATTTCTAGACCTATAACTAAAATTCTCAGTTTCCTTGTCTAGATTTTTATCTACCTTTCTAACCCTAGGTGTGGTAGTTTTAGCATGGAGAGCCATATGTTTTTCTTTAATACTACCATGCTCCCTATTTTTATGGTAAACAACATTAAAATGATAAATATTAGAACTAGCATGCTTTTTACCATTATTTAAGAGGATAGGCTCAATAAATGATACCTTTCTTTTTACCTTGGAGGCTCCCCCTTGAGTTGTGCTTCCTCCATGAGCCTTGACCGCTTTCTTCCCCTTGGGACATTGGTTCCTATAATGTCCCTTTTGATTGCAAGAGAAGTACACAATGTGCTCCTTGCTCTTATTTGTTGTGGGGACAGTCTCCTTGGGCTTCACCTTACCCTTTGGTGCCACTTGACTCTTTTTCTTGGCCAATTTAGGGCATTTGCTTTTATAATGCCCATGCTCCCTACACTCAAAATATATGATATGATTTTTATTTTTAATTGACACATTTATACCTTCATGTGTAGGGATGACATCTTCTTCTTTTGATCCGGAGGTAGAGGCTTCCTCTTGATCCGATAATGATGCTCCTCCAATAGATTCGACTCGACTTGTGGAGATGGAGGCTTCTTCATCCTCTTCTTCTCTTGACCCGGATGTGGAGACTTCTCCTTCTTCTTGATCCAGTGTCATCGAAAATTGCTCCCCCTCAATCATAGAGGTGGAGGCTTCTTTATCTTCATCTTCTACAAGAAACAAAGAATATGCACCCTCTTTGCCCTTTTCGTTGCATTCCTTTGAAGATGAGGCTTCTTGGACTTCTTCTTCTTCGGAAGTTGAGCATCTCTCAACTTCGGAGTCCTCTTGATTTTGATCCAGTGAGTCACCCTCTTTGGATTCCTCTTGATTTGGTACAGTGGAAGGGATCTCATGAATCTTGGCCAATTTGCTCCATAGCTCTTTGGCATCTTCAAAATCTCCAATTTGCTCCAAGATGTTGCTCGACAATAAATTGACCAAAAGTTTGGTCACTTTGTCATTGCCCTCACATCTTTGGATTTGGTCTTGGCTCCACTTGCTCCTCTTGAGAATTTTGCCCTTTGAATTCTTTGGAGCTTCGAAGCCTTCCATTAGAGCAAACCATTGCTCTATCTCCACCATCAAGAAATTCTCGATCCTTGATCTCCAAAGATTGAAGCTTATCATTGTGAATGGTGGAGGCACCCTCGTATCGAATCCAAGTCCGTCTTGGAATTCCATTGAAGTTGAGCTTAATAAAATCTGACTTGAAGAATTTTGTTCCAACTTCTACACCCTCTAGCTCTTTTCCCTTTCCGGCGATGATTCCGGTGAAGAGCAACCTTGCTCTGATACCACTTGTTGGGACCGATTATGTAGCTAGAAGGGGGTGAATAGCTCGGCGTGATCCTCGTGCTCTTCGTTGCTTGTTTCTTCAAGATATGCAGCGGAAAATATAGAGAAACAAAATACACAACGCTAACAAGAGGATTTACTTGGTATCCACCTCACAAGAGGTGACTAATCCAAGGATCCACACACTCACACACCCTCCACTATGAAAACACTACTTTATAGTAACTACCAAAGGCGGAGAAGCCCTACAAGTTCACACTACAAGAAGAAAGGGAAAGAGAACAAAATACAAGCAAAAGCTTACAAGTTTGCACAAGAAAACCCTAACCCTAGATTTCTTCTTCTCACTGTAGATCTGTCTTTTGACTTGGAAGAACCTCCAAGAACTGGTTGTGAGAACTCTGTGGAGAAGCTCTGTGAAGATCTATGCTCGTTGGAGAAGAAGTCGTGGAAGTTTTGCCGAGAGAACAGCTCGCTAGCAGCTAAATACGACGCCAACGGTCGGATCCCAATCGATCGGATTGCTCCCAATCGATTGTGGAGGCTTTGGATCGATCGGTTGATCGATCCAGAGCGCCTCTGTGCTCTCGGGAATTGCCTGGATCGATCGGCCAATCGATCCAGGGCTTATCGCGTGAAATCGCAGCTCCCAATCGATCCACTGATCGATTGGGGGCTCTGGATCGATCGACCGATTGATCCAGTGCTGTTCTGTGCGATCGCGCACTTGTCCCAATCGATCCACTAATCGATTGGGAGGAGGCTTGTCGTGAAGACTTGCCCAATCGATCGGCTGATCGATTGGGCATGAGACAATCGATCGGTTGATCGATCCAGCTCATGATTTCTCCCAAAATCAAGTCTAAAACCTCCTAAACCAACATCCGGTCACTTATGACCTGTTGGTACATCATGCCTACCATCCGGTCACCCTTGACCTGCTAAAACTCGCTCACCAAGTGTCCGGTCAATCCCTTGACCTACTTGGACTTCCTAACACCAGATGTCTGATCAACCTTGATCCATCTGGATTTCTTGTGTCTGGCTTCACTCACCAGGACTTTCCTTCTGCCTAGCTTCACTCACCAGGACTTTCCATACTGCCTAGCTTCACTCACTAGGTCTTTCACCTGGCTTCACTCACCAGGATTTTCCCTTCTGCCTAGCTTCACTCACTAGGTCTTTCACCTGGCTTCACTCACCAGGATTTTCCCTTCTGCCTGGCTTCACTCACCAGGACTTTCCCTTCTGCCTGACTTCACTCACCAGGACTTTCAGTCTTCTGCCTGGCTTCACTCACCAGGACTTTCAGTCTGCCTAACCTCCCAGTTAGGACTTTCACCTGGCGTCACTTACCAGGATTTTCCCTTCTGCCTGGCTTCACTCACCAGGACTTTCCCTTCTGCCTGGCTTCACTCACCAGGACTTTCAGTCTGCCTGACCTCCCAGTTAGGACTTTCACCTGGCTTCACTCACCAGGATTTTCCAGTCAAGTATCCAGTCAACCTTGACCTACTTGACTCTCCTTCATAATCTCACCACATGAACAATTGCACCTGCAATCTCCATGTCTTGTCTCCATGTATTGTCAAACATTGAAACCCAAACATCACGACTCAAGCTTGAACCAATTCAAGCTCAGTCAACCAGGTCAACCTTGACCTAAGGAATATTGCACCAACACCTAGGATTTCACCTAACATTCTCGACCCACCAAGACTTGGCCCAAATTTTTGGACCGGGATTTTATTGCCTAACCGCAGCTAGGACTTTCCACCTGCCTAGCTTCAACTAGGACTTTCCTTTGCCTAAGATCACTTAAGACTTTTCTGCACACTTAGTTTAACTTGTTAGACAACAAGAAATCTTAACTTTGAACTCTTTATCATAATCAAACTTAGGTTTGATCATTTGGTGCTTTCTGCACCAATAGAAATATCCTCTAGTATAGTATTGGATAGTCTCATACGAATCTTTTCTGAGGTTACTCTTTCTGCAGTGACTACAACTTTTGCTTTCTCCTTTGCTTGGAGTTCAACTAAAGTTAAGTAATGAGTGGACTTGTGTGTTAGGCTTAATTGTTGTATCTCCATTTCTTCTAGTTGAGAATGTTGCTTATAAATGAGTTTTTACTAGCTAAATTTTTTTATCATTCTTAAGTAAAGCACTGATAAAAAAAATTAGGGGATACTTTTTCCCTAACAGAAGTAAACATATCATCTAAAGAGAAAAAACTTTTGAAAGAAAGTTTTTTTCATCCTTGGATGAATGTGTTTTACTTCTTCCCAATTCTAGTAGACTCCTGCTGAGTACTATAAAAAACTGTAAATACCTCGACATAGTTTTGATGTTAATCAACCGAGTTAAGTTAGGTCCTGTGAATTTGATGCCTTGTGTCTAAGTATAGAGGGACTTAGGAACACAAGAAGTCAAGTGGAAGATGTAGTGAGCGAGAAAGATAGCATGAGAAGGGAGTTGACGGACAAGATGCATCCGAGAGACAAGGTTAGAGGGTACACCGGTGGAACAAGAAGGACATGGTCTGAGAGATGAGAAATCAAGAGAAAGTATATTCAAGGAGAAGGTCAGAGTTGAGTTCAAGTGAGCTCAACTCTGGAAGACTAGAGCATCACCCAAGCAAGCGGAATGAAGAATAGTCAACTTTTGAGGTTGTCCATTTGAGACGCCTTGGATGATCCAGTGTGCCTCCATTTTAGGTGCCTCAAATGGAGTTGAAGCCTCACATGCAGTGAACAACCGTTGTCAGCTATGGGACTTAAGGCACCTTCGATAAATTGAAGCGCTTCTAAAGAGCTGGATGAATCGAGGCAACCCTGATGAATCGAGGCACCTCCGATGCCACTAAATTAGATTGAATCCATTGCGATGAGGATAAATTTCATCTAGTTAGAGGTGTTGTTGGTGCAGAAAGTATCAGATGATCGAACCTAAGTTTTGATAATGACAAAGGGTTCAAAGTTAAGGATTATTATGATTCTAATAAGTTTGACCGAGTGTACAAGAAAGTTCTAAGTGAGTTTAGGGAAGGTAAAAATCCTAGTAAATACTAGGTAGGTGGAAAACCCTAGTTGCAGCTAAGCAAGAAAATCTTAGTCCGAGAGACTGGGTAGAAGTCTTAGTAGGTCGAGGACATCAGGTGAAAAATCCTACTGGTTGAGGACAGTAGATGAAAGTCTTAGAGGTCACAGATACCATGTGGAAGACTAGATGGGATGGGGATCGAACGTCCAACAGAAAGTTCTGAAGTCTCGGATACTAAGTAAAAGTCCAAACAGTCTGGAGGATTGATTTAGTATCAGGTAAACTCTCCTGAGAATAATAGGTAATGACGTATTTCTTGTTGAGGGAACAATAGGTGTCGATTCCACCTAAGATTTTATGAAAATCTGAAAGTCAGAACTAGATAGTCCCGAGGCTGTCAAATTCATTCAAAATGATATATTTTACTTATTGTACTAACTCTGTGGTGTAAGAAATTGAAGCTGAAAGAGTGGTCGGAAAATGGGTAGCCAGGCACCCAGACTGGGTCTAGGAGCTCAGACGTCTAGGCACCCAAACTAGATCTAGGAATCTTGACTGGGCCATACTCAGCCGCGTGTACAGATGAATTAGTGCATTCCAATTGGTTGGCCCACGTTAGCATCAAGACAATCGAAAGTGGTCCAAGAACCTAGGTAAGGATAAAAGCTACTAGATAGAGTTTTGACAAGAGGATGCCATGTGGGGGCGTCTAGGACCGATCCAGGTGCCCGAAGGTGTCCTATAAAATGGACTTTAACTAGCACCTCAAAAAAAATACAACTCTAATGATTTACTCTCTTGTGCGCTGCTCTAAAGATGACTCGACAACTCTGTAATGCTACTCCAATGACCGAAAGCATGAATCTCTGAATCTTTAGTTGCCAGTATAATTTTGTTTATAGCACTTAAACTATTATCACTTTCTACTTGTACTTATTCAGAATTATTAGTGGATTATCTAAGGAAAGTGATTAACGATCGCAAGCCTTGGAGTAGGAGTCACCATAGTTTTCGAACCAAGTAAAAAATAATGTGTTAGCTTTGTCTTTGTTGATTCTTTTTTTGAATTCTTTCTTTCCATTGTATATATTGATTTATGAAAAAAAGTGAAAAAGCCATGAGCATTATTCACCTCCCTCTTGTTAGATTTTGAGGGATGTCCTAAGGCAATCGCCTTATGATTTTACTATTTATTTAATAAATATAGATTCACTATTTGAGTGCATATTATATGTTTGAATATTTTTAAATTCATTTACTGAATGTCCACAATACAATTCATAGCATGAAAGAATTTGTGATTGGATCATAACTTGTGATTATCTCTACATGTGTAATTATAAATATATTAGAATTTCCCTAGTCGTCGAATTGGTGCATGCAAGACTAGTACAGGTTATACTCCTTGATTTGACCAAGCAGCTATTTCTCACTAGCTGGAGACATTGAAATGTCAAGAGTTAAACATGGATGCGAGTTATGGTAACTAGTTCATTGGAATGACTTTTTGTAAGATTTTATATGATTCTCTACATATATGAATATGTCTGTAAAGTTCTTACTCTAGCTCGAGTGTAAGTTTCCTTCGATTGGAGGTATATAAGTTATCTTGGTCATGAAGACTTATACTTTGACATCTTAAGCAAACATCTCTTGGAGGTGAGGACCCAATATGATTGGATATAACTTGTGTTAGTTTTTTAGGGATGTTCTAAGGTAATCGCCTTATGATTTTACTATTTATTTGATAAATATAGATTCACTATTTGGGTGCACATTCTCTATGTGTATGATTGGATCTTAAACTTACGTACTGAATGTTTGCAATATGATTCATAGCATGAGAGAACTTGTGATTGAATATATATATAAGAGACAAAGAAAGAAAAAAAGTGAGTTTTTCTTTCTTCTCCTCTCTCTCTCATTTTCTACCACCACTGAACATAAGCAAAAAGGGTTTCCCCCTTCTTGTTCCACTGCCCACAAAGAGGAGGCCAACCCACCGACAATATCAGCGCTGCTATCCAGCTCCTGCTTCTACTGACACAAGAAGATGAGATCTTCTTGTGTCGCCGCTGCCCATGGGAGCTGTCGACGCCACTGTTGTTTCGCCAGAAAGCTACTGCTCCTTATTTATGCCACTGAAAGAAGGACCTTGCTATATCACTAGAAAGGGGAGAAAATGTTCTCCCGACGATGTTGGAGTCGCTTCCGTCTGCCATAGCTACTATCCCGAGCGTCGTCGCTGTTGTCCTGTGGGAGTAACGGGCATTGATCAACCAAGGAGTTGTGGGTTCCTTGCGTCGTCGCCTCCATCAGTAGCTGCCCACTTCTAGCTGGACCTCCCTGTGGCCACCAGATCAAGCCCCGACCAAAGGTTGGTAGGATCTTGTTGTGTCGTTATAGCCCAAAGTCCTTATTCTAGCCAACAAAGATTGCTGCCAGAATCTGCCATTGCTGGACCTGTTGTCGCTCACCAGCAGCGAGGTTGGTAGCTCCGAACAGCGATAACAATGGTTGTTATCGCCGGTTGAATTGTACCATTTGGTTGCAATTATTGTCGGATAAAAATTGGGTCGTGATCCCTCTCTCGAATCGAATTGTCTCCCACCTTTGGCTAGTACCCAAGAGGAGACACAACTTAGACTTATTGAAGTTGTCTCGAAGATAGCTCGACATGGATATGAGTATAGGCGAGGCTTAAGAGTGTCTCTTGGTCAATCTCCTTCCCATTCCAGATCATCGAATGGAATCTTCTACGCATAATCTGTTAGGTATACCTAGCGTAAATTTACTTTCCATAAAATTTTAATTATGCAATCATGGCTGGAATGTTGTATCTTTGTATGTGTGTGGTATGTGTGATGTAATAATTAGGAATTATTATTATTTTTGTTTTCCACAGCACATGTTTACGAAATATATTTTAGTACGCACCCGTATCGAGCTATCCAACAGTGGTATCAAAGTCTAATCGTACTTCGACATGATCGTAAAATTATTTTACGGTTCCTAATTAGTGTTGTAATTAATTTTAATTTTTTTTTGAAATTATTAAGAATTTTTATTTTTGAAAGTTTCCTAAATTGTTAGGAAATTTTATTTTTGGAAAGTTTCTGAAATAATTTTAGAAAATTAAATTTAGAAATATTCTATTAATTTAGAAATTATCATTTTTGAAATTTTCTAAAATTTTAAGAAATATTCTATTTTTAGAAAATTTCATAATTTGTTAGGTAATACGAAATTTGGAAAGATTTTGAAATTATTAAAAAATTTAAATTTGAGATATTCTCAATTAAATTATAGAAATTATCTTTTCTAAAATTTTTGAATTTATTAAAATATTTTATTTTTAGAAAGTTTCCTAAATTATTAGGAAATACCAAATTTAGAAAGATTTTAAAAATTATAAAAATTCATATTTAAATTTGGAAAATTAGTTTCCTAATTTGAATTTTTTAAAATCATATTTATAACATATTTTTATTTCTAAAATAAAATTATAACATATGTACATTTATGTCATGTTCATGTCATATTGTATGTCATGTAGATGCAATAATTATGACATGATTAGATTTTGTCATGCGTGCAATGTGATTAGATCTTGCCAATTTATGTCATGCGTGTAATGTTATGTAGTTAATAGATTTGCATAACGATAATGAGACCTAAATCCCTTACATCAAAATATTAAATCCTACACCTTCCGTTAATATGGTAAAAATCAAAGTTTAAGTTCTTGTTTGAGTTGTTGGCTAAAGTCAAATTCAACCTAAAATTAAATATGTTCAAACTATAGAGATATATTCTCATGATTAACCGGTTGGTTTTGACTTGAAGCATTTATCTGTTGTGCCAAATCCATAATCAACATAGATTTGCAATTGGTAAGCTTGTTACCTACCGCTATAGCTAAGAATGATTTGTTGGCCAAAGTCAAGGTTGTTCTTATCTATAGTGGATATCAACCCACTTGGAGAAAATCTACCATCTCCCAAATTCATAGTAAGGGCTCTTGAATTCGATAAGTAAGTGTGGTTCGTATTTATATGTAAATTTTTACATTTATGAAATAAAATCATCTTTCTTAAACATACTCAATTGTGTATTTCTAGATTATTAGAGTTAGAATATTTTTCTTTGAATTTGCGCTCAACTATGGGAAAAAAAATTGACTGGGCTAACTCCAAAGACTCATATTACCATTGTGGTAAGATGTGAAATTGGAGAAGAAATGACAAGATTTAGTTTAAGTCCATGAAGAAGAGAAAAATGCATCCAATGCCCTATCTCCTATCTTTGAGATTGGATCTCACACTATTTTTTTAAACACTTGGGTATTGGATACCGAGTGTGTCTCACATATATGTAATGACATAAGTGAGCTAAAGAATAGTAAACGATTAGATAATCAATTATCTTCCTATACATGGCAAAAGTCACCTTGGTCATATAAGTAAGAAACAAGTATTCGAATTACACTAGTATATAATTTTTGGTATCATTTGAATTGGATTCATTTGATACATGTGCTTCATGCTTAAAAGGAAAGATGACGTCCACCATTGCCACATTAAAAGGAAAGATGACATAGTTACTTTTTATTTGAAAAGGGTGAATAGGAGAATGACATATTGAGTCTTATACATATCGATATATGTGGACAAATGTCAACTCATGCACAAGGAAGTTATAACTACTTCATGACCTTCATCGATGATTACTCATGATTAGGGTATATGTATTTAAATACAAGTATGAGGCTTTTGAAAAGTTTAGAAGGGTTCAAAAATGAAGTAGAGAAATAACTTGGCAAAAGTATTAAGATGCTTTGATCCAATTAAGGTGGTGAGTACTTAAGTCAAGAGTTACAAGTTTATATAAGAGACAATAAAATATTGTCTCAATGGACTTCGCCTTACATGCCACATGTGACTGTATATTTAAAGGTGAAACCGAACCTTGTTGGACATGGTTAGGTTGATGGTAAATCATGCAAGTTTCTCAAATCCTTTTGGGGTTAGATACTTGTGACAGTTATTTATTTGCTAAACAAACTCACAACTAAGGCAGTCTCGACTAATCTATTTGAGATATAGACTAATTAAACCCTTAGTTATCTTATTTAAAGATATGAGGTTGTCCTTATGAGAAGAGGACTGTATCAGAGAAGCTAGATGCTAAGTTTGATAAGTGTCTATTAATTGGTTACTTTAAGAAAACTACGGGTTACCAATTCTATGATCCCTTGAAACAAAAGATATTTATTTCAAGGCATATTGTATTTCTAGAGAAAGGGTTTCTCTTGCAAGAAAACAAGTGGGAGTGAGGTTGAACTAAGAGTAGTTCAAGTGATTCCAATATACACAAAAGAGATGTCTAAATAAGACCCACAGCTGATTACTCATTGGGATGAGGTAACAATTGAACTTGTTAATACACCACCACTTCATAGATCTAGTAGGGCACGTCTAATTTTTGAGAAATATGGATTTCTCATAAGTGAATTGAGAGATCTATCACTCATTGTGGATGAGGAGCCTACTAGTTATGAAGAAGTTCTGAAAAGTTCAAAAAGGGACTCGTGGTTGAGAACCATGAAATCAAAAAATGGATTCCATGTATAACCAAGTTTAGAACTTGGTGCATCCACCCAAAGGTATAATACCTATTGGGTGCACATGAGTTTTTAAGATGAAAAACTAACATGGATAAGAGTTTGATTTCTCACAAAAATCCATATGAACCTTGCGTGTATATAAAGGTTAGTGGGAGTGTAATCATGTTCCTAATATTATATGTTGTTGACATATTACTTATAGGAAATGATGTGTCCATTATACAATCAGTTAAAGTTTGGTTATCTAAGACATTCTCCATGAAAGGCATGAGAGAAGCAACCTATATCCTTTGGATTTAGATCTATAGAGATTGATCAAACATGTTTCTTAGTCTTTCGCAGTCTACATATATAGATTGAGTGCTAAAGCAGTTTAGCATGTCGAAATCCAAGAAAGATTGAAATTCACCTTTCTAAGTCTACGTGTCTAATCACATAAGACAAGAGGATTCACATGAGTTAGATCCATTGGTGTAAGCTATAGGATCAATCATGTGTGCTATGATATGTATGAGGCTCGGTATATCATATGCTCTGAATGTCACAAGTAGATATCAATCGGATCTAGGCATGGATCATTGGGTGACTGTCAAGACAATCCTTGAAAACTAAGAATTTGGTCTTGGTATATGGAAGAGGTGATATGATTATACATGGGTACATTGAAATTAGTTTCCAGATGGGCAAGGATGATTCCAAGTCCAAGCATGGACAAATATTTGTTGGTGTAATCGACCTAGGTTTAATTGGTGCCATAGTTTTGATGTGTACGTCAAAGAGTTTAAGTTAGACTTTCATATTAGTTTGATATGTGTGTTTGAGTCATGCAGAACTTGGTGAAACACATGAGGAACTTGGTGTGGCCAAGTTTGGGAAGCTCATCCAAGGGTTCGAATCCTTGAGTCGGTGAAGGATGGTGTGGAAGACATCCGAGGGACCGCCAGACGAGGAGCAACGAAGTTGAGCCAAGGAAAGCGGACTTCAAGGCGACGTGAAGGATGACATAGAGAGGAGTCGTGGGCTCGGGTGCATCTGAGGGACAAAGGCCGAGGAGGAGGGTTTCAAGGGTAACTCTGGAAACGATGAGTGTGAGTGTGTTACAGGGACCAGTCGACTGATGGAAGTTGCAGTCGACTGGTCCAATCAACTGAGCAGTCGACTGGGAGTGAACAGAAGTATTCTGTTCGCTCAGCCAGCAGCTAGCAGTTGACTGGTACTTTTACCAATTGACTGGTAAGTGGTCATTAGCGACCATTGGCAGAAATCCTGATTCTGCCAAGTAGTTGTTGGTTGTGTCCAACGGTTGCACCAATCGACTGATAGAAGTGCCAGTCAACTGGTGTACAGGAAATGAGTTGTCTTGTGTCAACTCTTTCCTCTCTATATATTGGAAGCTTGGGGGCATTGAAGGAGGTTACAGATTTTGTCGATACACTCCTAGTCTTGGCCTCCAAGCTTCCAAGGGGGAAATAACACTCTTCTTCTAATTCTCACTCTCAATCTTGTAAAGAAGAAGAGTGCCTTTAAGAGGTTGTACTCCACCAAGAAGGAGTAAGATCTAGCCGAAAATTGCCACCGAATGATTAAGGGTTCGTCCACCTCAAGGACAAGCCGTGGAGTAGGAGCAAGCAATCTCTGAACCACATAAAGGAATTATGTTAGCATTTGTGTTCTTTCTACATTGATTTTATTATTTTCTTTAGTTAGTTGTATTTCTGCTCGCGCACTAACCTTGTAGAGAAGAAATCAAGTTGGGGGTGACTTAGCTATTCAACCCCCCTTCTAGCTGGTCACAAGATCTCCTACATATGGCATCAGAGCAAGGACACACTTCAACAAACTAATCGCCAAGAAGAGAAATATCATCAAATGGTCAGCTCACACATTCAACCACCCAAATTCGAAGGAGACTTCTCTTAGTGGAAGAATAGAATGGAGGTATTCTTCAAAACCAATTTTGATATTATGCTAATCATAAAAAATGATTTTGAGATGCCTAGGAATCAAAATAATGAGTTAATTGAGAAAGTAAGATGGAGCAAGAAGCAAGGGAAGATCACGTAGCAAACTCAAGAGCAATGCATCATCTCTTAAGTGCTCTTCCCCAACAAGAAGTGACTCGGATTGGAAACTACACAAGTGCCAAGGATTTATGGGAAAAGCTCATAGAGCTTCATGAAGGTACATCGGAGGCAAAGTTAGCAAGAAGAGACCTTCTCCGAACTCAACTCAACAACATCAAACTCAAAAAGGAGAAAAGGTATCTTCACTTCATACTAAAATTAAAATAATTTTAAATGGACTAACAAGTGTAGGTGAGAAACTCTCCAACCAGGACATTTTGATGAAAGCCATAAATGCTTTCCCAAAAACCTCGACATGGAGCTCAATTGTAGACTCGTTCTACATTTCAAAGGATCTAGAGAAATCCTCTCTAGATGAATTCTTCTCAATAATGAAACTCCATGAGACTCGGATTGAAGGATTAGATGGAGAAGCCCATGGATCAAGAGAAGTAGCCCTTATGGCAAACAAGGGAAATGGTAAGAAGAAGAAGTCTTCATCCCCACCATCCTCCGACTCCGAAGAATCAAGTGCCTCAATGGATAGTGATCAAGAGGCATATATGATAAGAAAGATGAGAAAATCATTTTTTTCTACTAACAAATCTCATGCTAGGAAGAGTTCAAAAGGCAAGAGTAGGACAAGGAGAGTCATTTGCTATAATTGCCAAGGAGAAGGACACATGAGGGATGAATGCCCCCTCTTGAAGAAGAAAGAAGAAAAGAAGAAGGAAGAGAAGAAGAAGTCAAAAGAAAAAGGGAAGAAGGTCAAAAACCTAAAACCAACATGGGATGAGCCATTGTCATTGGTGGAAGAAGAGCACAATGTATTCCATTTTGCTCTAATGGGAATTGATGGTGTAGCCTCCACCTCATCTGAAAATGAAGAGGGAAAGAGTTCAAGTGAAGATGAAGAAGGGAGTTCAAGTGAAGGGGGAGGTCAAACTTTGGATTCAGACTTCTCGGTAAGTGAGGTGCATAATCTTCCTCCTTATATTTTAATTAAAATTATTTCAAGTACAAATAATGATTTGTTTAAGGCAAAAAGAAAGAACAAATCTTTGAAAAATGATATTTTCATGCTTAAGAAAAAAATTAGAATCCATGCCTATTAAGGATAATGATATGCATGCTACTTCTTTTTATTCAAATGTATCATGCTTAGAAGAAGAAAATAAGGCCTTAAGGGAAAAGGTAGAACACCTCACCAAAACCCTTAGAAAATTTAAAATTGGCTCAAATACCCTAAGCATGATTATTGGAAACTAAAGGACACGCTTTAACAAAAGGGGCTAGGATACAATGAACCCAAAAATGAGAAAGTCTACCATTGTTTACTTGCTAGGGGGCAATCCAAGACAAAGACCATAGATAGAAAATGGATCTCTAAGGAGTACTTGGTCAACCCAATTAGAAAGAACTTCTATTGGGTACCAAAATCAATCCTCAAGGGTTAGAGGATTTTGGGTTAAGTCAACCATGATAGCCATAATTCAAATTTTTTTGGTTGACTTAAGACACAAAGGAGAAACACTTAGTCTTGATAGAAATTCATAATTAGGGGTGAGAAAAAGTTCAGTTAAACCGAATAAACCGATCAAACCGACCGAATTTAAAAATTCGGTTCAATTTATTCAAAAATTCGTGTTTCTTTCTCCAAAAATCGGTTAATTCAGTTCGGGTTCGATTTTGAAATTTTTTATTTGGTTAAATTGAAATGACCGAATAGACCGAATTTTTTAACCAAATCAATTTTTTACATTATAAATTTTAAATCGAACTAAAAATTTATTAAGCCAAATCAAATTTTTGGAAAAAACGATTTATTCAGTTTGTTCGGTTCAGTTTGTTCTATTTTATTGAAAATTTGATTTGGTTCGGTTCGATTTTTATCAAAAATTAATTCGACTTGATTTGTTTGAAAAAAAATAGGTTCGGTTCGGTTAATACGGTTCGGTTCGATTTTAACCGAATACTCACCCCTATTAATGATAAAGCGGGCTAAGTATAGGTTACTTTCATTTCATCTCACAATGGCTTGTTTTATCATTTCAAACATAGATGTGAGATGCTAGGATGATACCAATAATTCGCTTGTGCTTATGCCATTTTGATGAATTATGACATGTGTCAAAATAGTGATCATAGGCCAACTATGGGGAAAGTAAATATTTAATTAATGGGCATCTTGCCCATAGTTCATAGTTGGACATTTCAAATATTTTGAAAATAATTCTATGTCTTATTTACTGTGGTATAGTTATTTTGAAACATATGAATTCAAAACAAAGTTTCAAAGTGATACAAATTTGAGTTATTTTCACAGTTTTTGAGTTTTTATCAAAACTTTAAAAATATAATGAATTTTCATTAATACATATTTTTCCTAGTTAAATAACATTATAATAAATACGTGTTCAAAATTTCATGATTTTTCAAAATTTTTGGAATTTTTTATGCATTTCTGAAGTTGGCTTCAGAAGGCTGAAATTCGGATTGGCTTTGTGTTAGTCGACTGCAATAGTTATTAGTCGACTGGTAGCTATTTTCGAGCACTTTTGGAAGCTGGTTTTGGGCATTTTTAAGTCAACATTGATATCATAGTGTACTTGGAAGCTAGGTGCAATCTTTTTGATGGTCTCAAAGGGGGAGAAATGGAAGGGTTTAAGTTAGAAACTTTTATTTCTCTATTTTGTGCAAAA
Source organism: Zingiber officinale (assembly GCF_018446385.1). Taxonomy (NCBI): domain Eukaryota; kingdom Viridiplantae; phylum Streptophyta; class Magnoliopsida; order Zingiberales; family Zingiberaceae; genus Zingiber; species Zingiber officinale. The sequence continues at coordinate 91,057,363 of NC_056002.1, read as the reverse complement.
CTTGAAAATTGAGTGATAAAGCATATGTTAAGAGGGAGCTTGAGTTTTATGCTTCATGTTTATACTATGCTTGTAATTTTCAAATTATTATTTGTACCTAACTTAAACATATTGCCACACATTAAAAAGGGGGAGACTGTTGGTGCAATCGACTTAGGTTTGATCAGTACGATAATGCTTTGGATGTGCGTGTCAAAGAGTTTAGTTAGACTTTCATATTGGTTTGATATGTGTGTTTGAGTCATGCAGGACTTGGTGAAACATATGAGAAATTTGGTATGACCAAGTTTAGGAAGCTCATCCAAGGGCTCAGATCCTTGAGTCGGTGAAGGATGGTGTGGAAGACATTGAGGGACCGCCAGACGAGGAGTAATGGAGTTGAGCTGAGGAAAGCAGATTTCAAGGAAATGTAAAGGATGGCACGGAGAGGAGTCACAGGCTCGGGTGCATCTGAGGGACGAAGGTCGAGGAAGAGGCCTTCAAGGGTGACTCCGGAGAGGATGAGTGTGAGTGTGTAACCGGGACCAGTCGACTGATGAAAGTTACAGTTGACTGGTCCAGTCAATTGATCAGTCGACTAGGAGTAAACAGAAGCCAGCAGCTAGTAGTCGATTGGTACTTTTACCAGTCGACTGGTAAGTGGTCGTTGGTGACCGTTTGCAGAAACCCTAATTCTACTAAGTAGTCGTTGGCTGTGTCCAACGGTTGCACCAGTCGACTGATGGAAGTGCCAGTCAACTGGTGCACAGGAAATGAGTTGTCTTGTGATCAACTCTTTCCTCTCTATATATTGGAAGCTTGGGGCATTGAAGGAGGTTACTGATCTTGTTGATACACTCCTAGTCTTGGCCTCCAAGCTTCCAAAGCCTAACACTCTTCTTCCAATTCTCATTCTCAATCTTGTAAAGAAGAAGAGTGCCTTATGAGAGGTTGTACTCCACCGAGAAGGAGTAAGATCCAACCAGAGATTGCTGGGGACTAATCCATCAAAGGATTAAGAGTTTGTCCACCTTAAGGACAAGCCGTGGAGTAGGAGCAAGCAATCTCCGAACCATGTAAAAGAATCGTGTTAGCGTTTGTGTTCTTTCTACATTGCCTTTATTGTTTTCTTTAGTTAGTTGTATTTCCGCTCACACACTAACCTTGTAGAGAAGAAATCAAGTTGGGATGATTTAGCTATTCAACCCCCCTTCTAGCCGGTCACAAGATCTCCTACAGTATTCACCTTAAATGTAAACACAATAAATTAGAAAAGTTCCAAGCAAGAAATGATCTAAGCATGTGCTTCATTGCTATCATATAATCAAGAGATCATGAGTAGGAATGAAATGTAAATTGAGAAAAATTCCCACCGAAAGGAACCTAGCGGATCCTTTCATGAAACCTCTACCTCAAAATGAGTTTGAGAGTCATATAGAGACCTATGGTGTTGGACACCATGGCGATTGGCATTAGACCAAGTGGGAGTGTTAGTTTTTGAGGGATGTCTTAAGACAATCACCTTATGGCTTTACCATTTATTTGATAAATATACATTCACTATTTGGGTGCACATTCTCTATATGTATGATTGGATCTTAAAGTCACGTACTGAATGTTCGTGATACGATTCATAGCATGAGAGAACTTATGATTGGATCACAGCTTATGAGTATCTCTACATGTGTAATTATGAATGTACTGGAATATTCCTTAGTCGATGAATTGGTGAGTTCGGGCATCATCGATTCTAATAGACTAGTACGGGTTATACTCCTTGGTCTAACCAAGCATCTGTTTCTCACTAGCTGGAGACATTGGGATGTTGAGAGTTAAACGTTGATGCTAGTTATGGTAACTAGTTTATTAGAGTGACCTGCTATAGCTCTTACTACAGCTTAAGTGCAAGTTTCCTTTGACTTGAGGTATATAAATCATCTTGGTTATAGAAACTTATACTTTGATATCTTAAGTAAGCATCTCATTGAGGTATGGACCCGGGATGATTGGGTATAAGTTGAAGTGTCCGAAGGTGTTTGGATAGCCTTAGAGGATTCACTGCTCCTCGCGAGGAGACGTATACCCTGTGGTCACTCGTTAGAATTATTACTCAAAGTCTTTGGCCAAAACATTATATGTTAAGAGTATGAGACTCTTAGACACATGTTAGAGTAATTTAAATCCGCAGAACGAGCAAGTATTACTTGAGCTAGGTGTGACGTAGTCAGCATAGTGAGCACTAACATATAGACCATGTCCTGAACTAAGTGGATATAAGATGAGTGAAAAGAATAAGACACGACTTACTATAGCTGCTGAAAGGTTTGGAAGTGGTTCTGAGATCAACCTATGATTTTTCAATTAATTAGGGTGTTGGAATGTATACTAAAAGCCTAGCTTTTGTATATACATTTATAAGAATCACATTGGTAAAGTGTCTACATTTGTATATACCAAATGTAGATGTTCAATTAATTTATATTGTAGATAACATGGTGTGTGGTGTCACACACAGAGGATCATGTTATCAGTACCTTATAAATTATAAATAGTAGCTCACGACCAAGATGGAAAGGAACAAACCATTGGAAGGTCGTAGTGTAATTAGATATTAGTTTATCTTAACTATATAATTACACTAGTACACTTAGAGTGTATTGAGTAGGACCATTAGAGGTCGTTTCTTTTATACTGACTTTATAAAGAAACAAAGACCTAAGTTATTATGGAAGTGTGTGCTCTTAATCCTAATATAATAACAAGCACATATATTTGATATTTATTTCTTTAATTTATCGATGGGTGAGATTTAGTTCGATAAATCAATAAGCCCGATAAGTTGGGAAATGATATCACTTATAGTGTGTGTTGTTGATTATAGAAGGAAACTGTGTTCTAGTGATCTAGGTTGATAGTGTCCCCAAGAGGAGCTCATAAAGATTGTCATGTTAAACCCTACAGGTGGACTTAGTCCGACATGACGATAAGGTTGAGTGGTACTACTCTTGGACTAAGATATTAATTAAATGAGTTGTCAGTAACTCACTTAATTAGTGGACATTTGACATCTTAAACACAGGGAGACTAACACACTCATAATAAGAAGGAGCCCAAAATGTAATTTGGGATTGGTGCGGTAGTTCAATAATAGTTCTTTAGTGAAATGAATTATTATTGATGGAATTAAGTTGTGTGTTCGGGGCAAACACGGGAAGCTTAATTTCATCGGGAGACCAAAACCAATTCCTCCTCTCGGTCCCTATCGTAGCCTCTTGTATATAGAGATTTATACCCACCACATACCCACCTTCTTACCCAACCAATAGGGGCCGGCCAAGCCTAAAGGTTGAGCCTTAAGGTGGTCGGCCAATAGCTTGGAGCCCAAGCTTAGGTGGTCGGCCACATCATATTAAAAAGGGATTTTTATTAAAATTATTTCTTATGTGGATATCATAGTTTTAAAAGAGAGTTTAAAATTTAAATCTTTCCTTTTAAAGCTTTCTACAAAAGATTAAGAAAAGATTTGATATCTTTCCTTATTTGTAGATTGAAAGGAAGATTTTAATTTTTAGAGAAAACTTTCCTTTTTAACCATGATAATAATTTAAAAGAGAAGTTTAAAAATTAAATATTCTCTTTTATTAGTTTCTACAAAAGATTAAGAAAAGATTTGATATCTTTCCTTATTTGTAGATTGAAAAGATATTTTAATTTTTAGAGATAACTTTCCTTTTGGAAATTATTCACATGTTTAAAAGAAGAATTTTAATTTATAAAATTTCCTTTTTATTAACCAATCATGAAGGGATAAAAATTATTGGAGAAATTTTTATAAATTTCTAGAAACAAATTAAGAAGTTTTAATTCTTGTGTGAATTAAATTTTCCTTGTTTTGGGGAATTAGAAGTGGCCGGCCATTATTATTAAAAGAAGAAAATTATTTTTTAATTAAAATAATTTTTCTTTTTTATGACAAAAGAATTAAGGAATTTTTATTAAAATTTCCTTATTTGTCAAGACCAAGGATTATAAAAGAAGGGGTAGAGGTGCCTTCACGGGTGAACAACTCTATTATTCTTCTCCTCTCTTTTCCTCCTTGGTGGCCGGCCCTAGTTTCTTCCTCTTCTCTTCTTCTTATGGCCGGCGGCAACCTCTCTTGGAGCTCTTGATGGTGGCCGGTTCTAGCTAGGAGAAGGAGAGAAAGGTGGTTTTGTTTCTTGCATCCCTTGGAGCTTGGTGGTGGTGGCCGGACCTTTACTTCACTTGGAGAATTGTGGTGGCCGAAACTTGCAAGGAAGAAGAAGGTGCTTGGTGGTTCTCATCTCGGAAGATCGTTGCCCACACAACGTCCGAGGTTAGAAGAGGAATGCGGTAGAAGATCAAGAGGTTATTTTTGCTTACAAAGAAAGGTATAACTAGTAATTGTTTTCCGCATCATACTAGTTTTTCTTTGTATAGTTATTTATGGAAATACCAAACACAAGAGGCATATGATTCTAGAGTTTTCGAAATAGTTTTTTTTCGAGTTAGTGTTTTTCTTCTTTTTCGAATTTGTGATTCGATTGTTCTTTTTGGTTAACCTAGAGTTATTTAAGGAAATAAATATTAGCTTTCCTTAAAAGGCTTTGTCTAGGCGGTGGTGGTTGCTCCCATATCCAAGAAGGTCATGTGCCTCGCCATGCAGTCCTGGAAGCCAATTTTGAAAATTAATATTTATGGAATTAATAACTTAGGTAGATTTGAATCAATAGTGTTAAGTTCCGCTTGCGATTCAAATCTAAACCATTAAGAACAAATAAGTTAAATTTGGAATCAATGATGTTAAGTTCCGTCTGCGATTTCTAATTTAACTTTTAAAGAACACAATAGGTTATTTAAGGAAAGGTTCGACACTTGTACAAAAATTTTTTGTACAGTGGAACCGGTACATTTTCCTAGGACTAACCAACAATTGGTATCAGAGCTAGGGTTTGCCTCTGTGTGTTTGGTTTTCAAATTAGGTTATACACATGTCATACATAATTTAGGCAGGATAATAGTAGGATGTGCTAACTTTGTGGTTGCAGGCTCCAACTATTATGGCATATTTTTATTGTGTGTGATTGGACCCTTGGACATGTCAAGGGCATTTAATTGTGTGTGTATGATTGTATGTAACTAATATAGCAGGAGCTGTATTAGCCCTAGGTTTTAGAATTTTATTTTTCGATCTAGATTACATGTACATTCCATTTATGGAATATAGGATCGATTTATGTAGAATTCTATATTTGTCGCGGATCGTATCCTTGCGAGGCGTGGTGCTATCGGAAGACCAGAGGTGCAGCGGAATAAGACGCAAGATAGATGCGACAACTTGACCCGATGGCGGTGGCTAAAGATGGCAGCAGCTAGGGTTGGAGCACACGGAGGACAGTGATGAAAATGCCATAATAGTTGGAAAATTAATTTCCATGTTTATTGCTTTTATTTACTGTGATGTGTGTATGTATGTGTTATATGCTAGCATAGGTTAAAATTCCTCACCTTAAATAACTAAGTGGGAGAGGGATTAGTATATTAATCTCACGGTCTCCATTACTGGTTTGTAAGTGATGCAACAAGCTTGCGTGTTGGCTCTGAGTGCCTCCCTCCACAATGGATGAGTTTGTTTGCGGATCACTAGATCAAACTTCCTTAATGGATGGTTATAGGAAGTTATTTAGGATGTGTGTGATCTTCTCCAACTGAACGGGCACAATTCTATTTAATGGACTTAGTATCAAGTAATGGTGTACACTTAGACACATTTAATAGTATCCTCCCCAACGGAGTCACTACTATCACTTGTGTGACCAAAGGGAAACCAACTATTGATTTGTCATAAAACTAAATTGGCAAGAAAATAAAATTGATAAACCCCTCTTACAAATGTTTGAATTTGTATACGTCCACACTAACGTGGCATACAAGATTCATGGTTTTTGAGGTAATTTTATTTGTCAAAAAGTTATATTAACAAGATAGTCAATGGGTAAAACCCTCCTCTTACAAATGTTGATTTTGTATACGTCCACACTAACGTGGCATGCAAAACTCACGGTGTTTTGAGGTGTTGGTTAATTTAAATAGTATTGTTTGAGGAATCAATATTATTTTAAATTTAGAGTCTTGACCAAATATTTGATCAAAGATAGACCAACCATTAATTTTATTTGTCATAGGTTGACAAGATAATAAAATTAATGGATAAAGTCTCCTTTTAGAATTTTGTATACGTCCACACTAACGTGGCATATAAAATTCACAGGGATTTTTGAGATGTTGGTCTTGACCAAATATTTTTTGTGATTCTTAAGATTTCAAATGTTCGTCAATCCCCTAGTTGTTATAGACTTAGTAGTCCCAATTGTAATGATTGGAAAACTTGGACATTAAAGTAGACTGTCATCTCAGAACTAAGAACAATAACGGTGTATTTTGTTAGTTGTTGAAACATATTTAGTGGTGTTATCTACCGGTACCTTGTGTGTAGATACAGGAACCACTGATTATGTCTGCAATTCATTGCAAGGGTTCCAGAAAATCCGACAACTATATAAATCACCGTCCACATGGGCATTGCTGTAAAAGTAGTAGCTGTTGCAGTGGGACATGTTTATCCTTTGATAGGAATAAAACATGAATTTTAAGAAATTGCTTTTAAGTACCAAGTTTAGAAAGAAATTTATTTCAGTTTCTAAACTATTTAAAAAATAAATATTGTGTCTATTTTGATAACAAAGTTGTTATCGAGAAAATAGGAAAGATATCTATTCTGGTACGTTAGATGGCAATTTATAAATCCAATAACTCCCATAATGCAAATTAAATAACACATCTTCTAACTTTAAGAGAAAGCAACCTTCGGAATTGAACCAATTATATCTTTGGCATCTAAGGCGAGGTTATATTAACTTGAGTAGGATTCAAAGGATAATAACCAATGAACTCTTGGGTTTATTGGAAGTGGAAATCTTTCCAACCTGCGAGTCTTACTTGGAAGGAAAAATAACTAAGAAGCTTTTAAGTCTAAGGGGTATGGAACCAAAGATATGTTGGAATTGGTTCATTCTGTTTTGTGTGATCCTATGACTATCCAGACAAGAGGTAGTATCGAATATTTCGTCTCTTTTATAGACAACTATTCGAGATAAGGATACTTTTACTTGACTCGCCACAAGTCTTAGTACTTTGATTAGTTCAAAGAATACTAAGCTGATGTGGAGTAACGTCAAAGTAAAAGTATCAAGATATTACGGTGAAATCGTAGTAACAAGTACCTCTTAGGATAGTTTAGAGTCACTAATCAGAAGTTGGGATTTAATCCCAACTAAATACACCTGGTACACCCCAACAGAATGGTGTAGTAGAAGGTATAAGACTCTTAAGGAAATGAGTAGGTTGATGATGAGTTATTCAGAAAATTACCAAATTCATTTTAAGGATATACTCTGAAAACGGAAGTGAACATAGTACCTTCCAAAGTCAGAACTCTTTACTCATATAGAATTGCTGAATAGGCGAAAGCCTATTTTGAAGCATATTCGGATTCGGGTAGTCCATCACATATGCTGAAGAGAGACAATGATATGTTGGATAGGAATTCACTTGTTTGTAGGTTATCCTAGAGAAATGAAAGTATGTTTATAGTCTTAAAAAAATAGAAGGTCATTGTTAGCATCAATGATTGATTTTTAGAAGAGGACTATATAAATGAACCACAAGCCCATAAGTAAATTTGTTCTTAAGAAAATAATAAAGGACACGTCTAATCTAGTACCAACTGTACAAGATGAAATATCACAAGAAACTGCAACACGTATCACAATTGATACACAATTATAGGCAGTGCCTCATCATAGTGGGAGGGTTGTTAAACAACCTAAAAGATTCATGTTTTGAGAAAGACTTTAGACTTGATCTCAAATGAACATGAGTCTGATCCCCGGACATATGACAAAGCACTCCAAGATAAAGATGCATATCTTGGCCAAGAGCAATGAATACAAAATTAGAATATATGTATTCTAATAAAATCTGGAAGCTTGTAGTACCATCAAGTGGTGTAAAAGCCATAGGGTGAAAATAAGTCTACAATATAAAAAAAAAGGGATAGATGGGAAAGTAGAAACTTTCAAAGCAAGGCTTGTTAAAAAAGGGGAAACCTTTTATCGGTAGCCATGCTTAATTCTATCCAGATTCTTTTATATAGACTATGAGATTAGGCAAATGGATGATAAGACAGCTTTCCTTTATGGAAGTCTTGAAGAATGCATTCATATAAAGCAACCAGAGAGGTTCATTGCAAAGGGCAAAAGAGCATTTTTGTTTGTAAGCTCAATCAAGTTAAAGGATATGGATTTGGATTTGATCCAAACCCCACAGTCTTAGATTAACAATCATCTAGGTTATAACCAAGTAACCCCTTGCCTCTTATTTTTTATATTATTATCTGTAATTAATTAGTGTGTCCTTGCTAAAAGTAAGTTAACAAGAGAAGGTCTAATTTAATTTGTAGACTATTCACCCCTTTTAACTGGTCCACTCGATCTAACAAGTGGTATTAGAGCCAACCTTTTTAGAAAGACTAATCACCGACTAAAGCAACAAGGAAGATGACTGGATCAGGTGTCCACCCACCAAAGTTCGAGGGAGAGTTCACATTTTGAAATCATTGAATGGAGATATTTTTTAAAACTAACTTCGACATTTTACTAACTATAAACTATGATTTTGAAGAGACTAAGGACGAGAATGGAGAAGAAAAGAAAGAGCACCTCTAGAACAAGAAGCAGTAGAGATCGAGTTCATGGCAAACGTTAAGGCCGAGTTCTATCTTCTGAGTATACTACCGCCTTAGGAAGTCAACCGAATCGGCATCTACAATTCTGCCAAAGAACTTTGGGAGAATTTCCTAAAGCTACATAAGGAACCTGAGAAACCAAGCTAGCAAGACGAGATTAGCTTTGAAACCAGCTTAGCAACCTCTAGATGGAAAAAGGAGAGAATGTGGCAGAATTACATGCCATATTGAAGGAGGTAATCATTGGACTCAACAACCTTGGAAAAACAGTAACAAATAGAGATTCTCTAAGGTACACATTAAATACATTTCCAAGAACCTTGGAATGGACATCAATTGTAGACTCCTACTACATCTCCAAAGACATCGAGGTAAGAACTTTAGAAAATTTATTTTCAACTTTAAAACTTCATGAATCTTGATGTACAGAACTCAGAAAAGAAAAAGAGCCGAAATAGAACATAGCGCTAAAAGCCAAAAAGATTGAATCAGATTCAGAGTCATCTATCGACGAAGATAAAAAGGCTTATATGATAAGGAAATTTTAAAAAATATTTAATTCTAACAATTTTGATAAGAAACATACAAAGAGACTTCTATGAAGAAAAAGGAAAGTTAGGTGCTACAACTGCGATGAAAAAAGACATATCAAGGACAACTATCTAAAATTTAAAAAATATGAAAAAGGACAAGAACAAAGGGTCAAGCAAGTATAGTAATCTCAATGAGACGTGGAGTGACTTATCTTCAGAAGACTTTGAGACTGAAGAATATGCTGGATTAGCACTAACATCCAACCACTTACCTGAAGATGATGAAAGCACTTCATAAGAAAGCAATGATCAAGGGGGAGCATCCACCTATAAATCTGACACGATAAGTGACGTACGATTCTTATCCTCTGATAAATTATATGATGTAATAAAAATGCTATCTAGATCATTATGCAAATCTAATAGCAAGTTTCTTGAAACAAGAAAAGAAAAATTAATAGTAGAAACAAGTTAGAAAATGCATGTTTAGAACTAGAAAAGATCCAAAATGAAAATATAAAATTAAAAAATCAAATAAAATATTAAAAAATTATGCATACTCAAATTCAGATTTTTTTATAGGTTTCAAATTTTAGATATTATAAAGGACTAAATAAAATATTAAAAAATTATGCATACTCAAATTCAGATTTTTTTATAGGTTTCAAATTTTAGATATTATAAAGGACTAAATTGGTATTTGAACCAAATTACAAAGATTTCAAAAATAGTATTTCAAGAAAATTCTTGATAAATCAAATAGGTAGAAATATGTATTGGATTCCAAAATCACATTTAGCCTATTAAATTGTCCTTATTTGCTTGCTAGAAACTAATTTATTTGAATAATTAACATTATTGGAAAATTTATTTTTCATAAACCTTCTATTTGATTTTCTTTCAGTTTAATTTTTCCATGATAAAAAAATATATTATCTGTTAGTATAAAAAAAAATTTAAAAATTTTGACTATTAAATAATTTTTTATGAATTTTTTTAACAAAAATAAAAATTTTTAAATTCAAAACTTTTGGGGATTAATTTTTAAAAAACTAGATTTTTCTACAAATAACGGTTATACTTTCAATGTTTAGAAAAATTGCTAAGTGGTTTTGATGCATAAATCTATTTTTTGAAGAAGTTAATCTCGAAAATAACTATTTTTGTACCAGAATATTTTTTTTTAGCTATAAGAAAAATAGTTTTCTTGTGAATTTTTTTATGATTAGATTGATTATGCTTGGCATTGATAATTTTTTTTTAGGAATTTCCAATAATTTAAAAATTATTTTTGGAAACTCTGAGGTTTAATTGTTAAACATTATTTTATTTGCAAAATAATTACGATGAAAATACACAACTTTGGATCATTTATGTAAATCCCTTAGAAAATTTTTCAAATATTTTCTCCACTATTTTTCATATTTTTATATTTTTGATGTAATCAAAGAGAGAGAGCAATGTTAAATTAAGGGAAGGACTTAATTGCAAAATATTTATGTTATAATTGTATAATTATTTTTTATATACAATTTCTTGTTTGCTTACCCTAACTTTAACTCAGGTTGATGCACATAAAAAAGGGAGAGATTGTGAGTACCATGAATTAGTTTTAATGTTGATTAACTGAGTTAATTTAGGTTCTATGAGTTTGATGTTTTGTGTTTAAGTATGTAGGAACTTAAAAACACAAGAAGTCGAGCTGAATACATGACAAGTGAGAAGAATGACACGGGAAAGGAGTCGACATGTTCAGTGCATTCGAGGGACGAGGAGCTACAGAAGAGTACATCGGCGGCGCGAGAACGATGCAATGCATGGGATCAAAAGCCGGGAGGAAGTCTGCTCGAGGAGAAAGTCAGAGTTGGATTCAGGTGAGCTTAGCTCCGGACAACCGAAGCATCACCCAAGCAAGCGAAACAAAGGATGGTCAACTTCTGAGGTTGCCCATTCCAAACACCTCGAATGACCCAAGGCGCCTCCATTCCAGTTGCATCAGATGGAACTAAGGTGCCTGGCTTGCAATTAGTAATCGTTGTCAGCTGCAAGACTTGAGGCATCTTTGATGAACCAAGATGCCTTCAAAAGAGCTGGAGCCATTACCGCGGAGATAAATAGTGGATTCCAGCTCAACACCATTGAAACACCCCTGATGAACCGAGGTGCATCCGATGCCACCAAATCCAATTGAAGTTGTTGTGATGAGGATAAAGTTCATCCAGTTGGAGGCACCTCCAACCATTTGAGGGTCCCCGAATTGCCACGTTAGCAAAATGGTTAATTCGACCAGTGCACTATAAAGAGTACCTTGGAACTAGTTGTAAAGTACACACTCAGTATTTCATTTTTTTAAAGCTCTATATTTTGTTTCATACTTTCAAACGCTATAAGAGGCTACTCAGCCTCTAACCTTATCGAAAAAGGAGATTGATAAGGCATCCATAGTCTTGGATTAACAACCACCTAAGTTATAACCAAATAAACCCATACCTCCTTTTTCTATGATTATTTTTAATTAATTAATATGCCCTTGCTAAAAGTAAATTAACAAGAGAAGGATTAATTGAATTTTAATTTACAAGCTCTTCACCCCCTCTAGCCAATCCACCTAATCCAACAAAAAGAGTATATCAAGAAAATTTCTTGCTTTCTGATTTTGAATGGTTGTTAAAAAGTAATTAGATAGGCCAGGCATTTATAATGGCTATTTTGTAGTTATTACTCCTTAAAATTATAGGATATTCCAAATATTGTTCAGAAGATAGTTTTGTATATTATCATGTTTTGCCCTTATGCCAAAGTGATTGTCTTTATGTCTAGTAAACTGCTAAAGTTCTTGGTTGTCAAACTTTATAGTTTTAATTGTAAAAGTTCGTACATTCTTTTTTCTATCCATAAGTCTTGCAACAATTGTGTTATATTTAACAAAAAAAAAAAAGTCTAGATAAAATATCTATTAGAGAATTATCTATTCCCTTAATGTGTTGTCATTGGATTTTCAATTCTCGGTTTATAATTGTATCTATGAATTTATGTCATCTTTTTGTACTTAGACTTTTTTTTATCCTTTTATTTGCTGATAGTATTTAACAATTGTTTCATAGTCAGTTTTAATAGTAATTTTTTATTTGTTTTAGATAAAAAATATAAATGCATCACGATAATAAATTATTGCTAAAATTTTATAGTCTAAGAAAGTCAAATGTCTCTTTTCTAGAAGCATATCTACATAAGGCTTCTATGTTTTTAGTCATATTTAAAAGTTTTTCTAAATAAAACTCTCCACCATCCATACTCACATCCATCAATTTCTATAACTAGATAGTTTGAGTCAAGTGTACGAGTTAATACTAGACATACTAACCCTGAGAAGTTGAGAATCAAGTAAATAGTTGATGTTCTTTTTTTTTTTTTTGCTTTATATTATTGTTATTTTTCTGTTGCTACTAATGATTTTGATAGAACGAACGAACGAAGAAACTCAAGAAAGCGAGATTCGATATCCCCCCTCCTCCTCTATCAAATGCACTGATCTTACATAGTTTACTAAATAATCTTTCTGTTAATTCAGGATTATAATAATTTTCTAAAATTATTGTAAGTGCTAAGAAATTATTATAAAATGGTTTAATCCAATTCCAACTAAATAGTTAAAGTTGTTCTAAGTCTATCATGATTTCTATTTGCCTTATATCAAGTCCCATATAGGCATCTCTGACTGTTAAAAGTCTATGGATAATACAACAAATGTTTAAAATATTATTTCCTTGAGATGTTATTTGAGCTATCTCCTCTAGAAATTTTATTTTGTAGGCTTCCTATACAGCTCTTGCTACATCACTTTTTTTTTCCTACATACATCATAACTTCTCTAATTTCTATGTTAAGTTCATGTCTCGCCTAGTAATCTCTTTTAATAAAGATAATCCATTATTCTAAGTAGCTAGGTATCATACATCTATAAATTATCACATTTGATTAAGTTGAAAAAGGACAGAGTTTTTCCCGGAATAAGTAATCTCCGGCGGTCTTCTCTTTCTATAGTCCTAAGGATCTATTATTCATGTAAGGAGTTATTTATATTCTGGAAGGATGGTCACATCCATAATCCATAGTTCGCAGAGAACTTTTTGAAAATTGTACCACCATTTGTGGTCTTAATGTGATATACATGGTGGTAGATTCTGTTGGACTCATCAGATTTATTTTTTTTAAGTTATTTTTTAGCAATTATATTTTTTTGTTCATCAAAATATAATTCCCAATCATTATCCATTTTTTTTTGTCTTGTTTTCAAAGTTTTCAAGTTCAGCCAAGTCATTTAGAGTTAGATAAGTTTCCAGTTCTCCTGGTATATATAATTTATTTATCTAGATCATCAAAAATACCTTTTTATGTATCTTGTTTAAGCATGCAATTCATATTATTTGTATGTTGGAATAGTAGTTGCTTAGGAATTTGTAGATGTTTCTTACCCATTTGTTGAAGAGTATGTAGAGGATTGTCTTCAATATGCATTAAATTAGGTTATCATCTTTGTTCTCTTCATTTTGTGAAGTAGAAGGTTTATAACCATTAAATCTAACTATAAAGCCTCATTCTTGTCCTTGTACATTATGGAATCTATTGGTTAAGGTTGAGTATTCAGTTAAAATAGAACCAACCGGACCGAATAAACTGAAACCAAATAAATTGAATTTTTTCTAACAAATCGAACCGACTGAATTATTTAACAAGATCCGATGTAACCGAATCGATATTTTATCTGTTAATTCAGTTTCCATCAAATTAACCAAAATCTTTTCGAATGTAGAGATGTTAAGATTAATAACTAAGTTCATGGCACATGGAGTAGAAATTGGGAGGTAGAAATAGAGTTTGTGTAGCACTTGGCGGTTGTCCCTAAGCTCAAACGGCGGCGGCCGCCATGAGGAAGAGGAGTAGAAGAAGCAAGAGCCTGCACCACCATTGCTTCGAGGGTAGTGCTCACTCTAGCGCAACCAAGAGGTGGAAAGAATTGGAAAAGAAGTCGATCCCCTTCCTCCTCTTCCTTCCTTCCTCTTCCCCTCAAATTTAGGACAGAAGGGCATCCTGAAATCATGTATAGATTAGTACTATACGTCACTACTGCCTATAAAGACAACACCCACTCTAGCACAGCCAGGCGGTAGAAAGAATTGGAAAAGAAGTCGATCCCCTTCCTCCTCCTTCCTCTTCCCCTCAAATTTAGGGCAGAAGAGTACCGCAACGATGGGAGGGGTCCTCCTCCTTCCTCTTCCCCTCAAAATTAGTGTTGGGCGCTGCAGTGACGGGATGGGAGGGTTGAGGATCAAGCGAGACACAGAGTCACAGACGAGAGGGTTGAGTATCGATCAGAGAGAGGGTGGGGGAGGTCACATGTGAGAGGAGGTCTGGATCGCCTGGCTTCCTCTCTGGTAGTGAAGGTCTCCCTGGTGTTCCCACCCAAACTGAAAAAAAATGATTCTAATTAAATGATCCTAAGGCAAGGAAGGCTTGTTATTTCCAGCCATTGTTGGAGAAAGTTAGAAGGAAGCTCCTTGGGTGGAATATTTCGAGGGTGGAGATAGATTGCTGCTTATTCAAAATGTGTTGGCTTCGCTTCCTTGCTACTGATTACAGGTTCTTCTTCCACCATTGTCAATCCTCCATGCTTTAGAAACGTTGTTTGTTAGTTTTTTTTGGGGATCATCAAGCACAAGTAAGAAGACTCACTGGATTTCTTGGGCTAAAATTTGTATGCCGAAATTGGAAGGTGGCTTGGGCGTGAGGAGGCTTTTGGATGTGGCCACAGCTACTGTTATGAAATTATGGTTTCGATTTCGTGAACAAAAGACTCTTTGGGCTGGATTTTTGACTAAGAGGTATTATGGTGCAGTGTCACCGAGTGTGGTCCCTCTGAAGTATCATGCTTCCCCTTGTTGGCGTCGGCTTCTTAAAATTCATAATGTTGCAAAAAAATATATTGGCTGGTTTCTTGGTAGAGGGAAGATTAAATTTTGGTATGATACTTGGTTGGATGTGGGTCCTTCGTATCAATCGTATGTGGTGGCTGGGAATCCGGATTGTAAAATGAATAATTTTTTGAATAATCTGGAATGGGTTGCCTGTAAGCTCCAAAGTGTTGTGCCAACTCAGATTATGGAAGTGATTTTTGATGTGTAGATTTCTACGTTTGAGGGGAACCAGAGGAAATGACGAACAAATAAAATTATGGAAGTGATTATGGAAGTGTTGTGATTATGGAAGTGATTTTTGATGTGATTATGGAAGTGTTGTGCCAAATAAAATTTCATTAATTAGTTTGCGTGGGGTGTTGGCATATTTCTTCATGTTAGAGTATGCAAGCACGGCATAAATAAACAAACAAAATGTGAATGAGAATGAATGCAAGCACGGCATATTTCTATGTATTGAACGAATTTCGATTAAACAAATTACTATCTCATTCTAATTTCTGATTCAAAAATTACGACGACTAAGACTGGGATAGTTAGTTAGTCATGCATCATGCTCTGCCCCTAAATTCTCAAAGTTCGATGCATATTCGGTATTTACTTCAAACATTTTCTCCAAAGCAATATGTGCACCCAAACTTGGTGTCAAAATCTGTAAACATAATTTTTTTTTTTTTTAAGAACTACAGCATTTCAAACAATAAGCTTATAATATTTTGAATTACAACAACTATTTGATCAGTCAGCATTCACAAGTTTATTCTAAAATACAAGACAAGAAAATAGAAGACAAGAAAAATACAAAACAAGAGGGAATGACGATGATACCTGCTGATTCACATTACTATGTTGAAAGATGGCGCATGTACTTCATAGAGAGCTCCGGTATTTATAGCTGGTTGGCTTTGGGTTATTATTTTACATCCATTCTAGCTCCTAATTGTCGCTGCATTAACAACCAGATAGAAAAAATGAGTTACTTTGTCAAAGGGAAAAAAAAAATTGAATCATTTCAGAATAAAAGCAAAAACAAATTACACTTGTAGAAGTTTGTTAAAATAGCATCTGAAGATTTGACAACTCTGATAGCAGAAATAAACGTTGCTATCGAATACGTGCTGAAAGATCAATCTCCTTGTAGCTTTTAATATGGATCACTATCTCAGTATTATTTCTCTAGGCACTAATTTCTTGAAGCAAAGTATTGGGCGGCGAAACCAATGAATTGCAAATGTAATAAATACTATCGTGATTTTTTGATGTGCAAACCATCCTTGGATGGTAAGTTCTCATTAAAATCTGCTTGGAGTTGTATTCGACGAAGGCAATAGCCGGCTGGAATTTGGTTTGCTTGTTGGAGTAAATTAGTTGTTCCTAATATTTTTATTTTTATCTGGCGACAACGAAGGGGAGTGTGTTTAGCTTCTAAATGCCTTTGTCATTTGTTCTTTCATGGAGCTATGGCTAAAGAGGTTTGAGTTTATTTTGCTCAATTATTTAAATTCCTAGTGTTTGAAAATTGGAAGGTGGGTTTGGAATGGTCCCATGGTGGACATATTAGGGAGGCTTTGCCTTTCTTGATCATATGATTTTTAAGACTGCTAGAAATGATGCTAAGCATAGGGGATTAAAGCCGACTATGCAGAATATAATTCGGAACATCATTCAATACATTTTCTATGGTATGGCTGCTTGACTTATCAAAGGACAACATTGGAAGGGTTGGGTTTGGGTAGCTCATGCTTTGGGAATTCGTGTAAGACTGAGATCTATAAATACTATTTCAGTGATGTGCTGGAGGAAGCCGTATACAGATGGTTTCAAGTTGAATATGGATGGTTGTGTTGGGATTTTTAATTCAATTCTTTTTAGTTCCACCTTGTTAAGCTAAAGAAGTTTAGAAGCCTTTATATATGGAAGGCTTCCATGCTAGCTTAGTCAAGTTAAGGAGGACCTACACACATGCGCAAACTAAGCTCAAATCAGGTAGTTTCAGGGGTTCAAACCGGAAATTCATAAACCGGACGCGACGCATGCGATCATCGCGCGCAGGGGGGGTGCAAATCCCCAGCTCGTGGGCCTCGCGCTTACGAGCGGTCCGGTTTGGTTCATTCGGTTTGTTTTTGTTAGCCGGTTTGGTTCACACCTGGTTTGGTCCGCGTGAGGATGCGAAGCAACGCATCCGCGCGTGAGAAGAGAAAGCATAAGCAAAGTGTGCGTCTCTTCCTCTACACTGCTTCAAGTGTATAAATTCACTTCCTTCTCAACTCACTCTAGAAAGCAAAGCATTCCTTCTTCCTTGCTTTCTACTTCTTCTTCCTTCTTTCCGAGTTGTTCTGAGGCTTGGTTCGCGATCTGAGGTTGAGTCCGAGTGCGGTGCTCGTTTTGGAGTGCACCTACGAGCGACGCGAGCGGTTGTCGGATCTTGGGAGGATTTTGTCGGAAAGCCTCTCCACCGTGGGCGGCAATAAATTATCTAAAGACAGTCGGCACGTCCGACGCTTCGATCGGAGATACACAATTTCTTAACCCTTATTGTTATTAACATTTATTGCATGCTCATCATTTATTAGTATAATTATAGATTACTGTATTAGCGTAATTAATTCTATTATAGGTTGTTCAAAAGGGAATTTGGATTTATCTACTTATGGAGTTATTATTCATGATCATGATGGGCATTTTATTTTAATAAAGTATGGAACAATTGGTTTGGGATCGAATGTCAGGCTGAATTGGTGGCGATATTAAAAGGTTTGGAATTATGCATTGCGAATCATTTTCTTCCTATTTGGCTTGAGTCAGACTCGATGATTTCTTTGCAAATTATTTGTGCTTCATATGTTTGTTGGGAGTATAGGAAAATCATTTACGTAAATATCAAGTTTGGTTTACACATATATACAGAGAAGTCAATGTTGCAGCAGATCATCTGGCAAATAGAGCGTTTGATTTTGTTGGGAAAAGAGTTTTGTTTAACCACAATATTGATAGGGAACTTTTCGGAATTTGTAAATTGGAGAGGACTGACTTTCTATATTTGAGATCCTCACACAAATTGGTTTAATTTTTGGTTCTGTTTTGCTGGTTTCGTTTGAAGGAATTTGGTATAGAATTATCGTTTGGTGCTATTTCCTAGTGGTGTATGTCTGTACAGTGTCAGCTGGAAAAAACACTTTTATATTGTGGGGCATTGAATACATTCTCTTTATGCTTCATGGGGTTTCTTTTGGAGTGGATGAAAGAGCTTGGTGGTTTTTTCAGATTGATCCTTGTGCTTGGTGGAAGAAGTTATGTGAACAGCTAGTGGTTTCGTTGTGTTTGGTTGTGGAGGTTATTGGTATTATTGATGGTTTCCTTCCGTTTATATTATATTCTCTCAATTTCTGTTTAATGGTATTCTCCTTATGTTGATAACATAATATGACTGAGAATTAAATCCAAATTGTTGGATCAAAATTAATAAATCTGGATCGACGATTTGAGAAGGAATAGATGCTCTTTGGATGACTTAATCTCAACCATTGATTGACATCCAAATGAAGAGATATTGTATCTCTTAGGAAGAGATACAATCTAAATCATTCAATTAAAGTTGTATGGTTGAGAAATAATTGAACTAAAAGGTTCTTATGCCCTTTCACTAATATAAATAAGACTCCTCTTCTTCTCATTTCACTCACTCAATTCATTCGAATTCAAAGCAAGCACTGCATTTCATACTTGCATTTGGAGAGTTCGAGAAGTTTCTTCAATTCGGAGGTCTTGCGATTTGCAGTGTTAGTGCCGCAAGATAAAGTCATTATATCTTGGGAGGTGATTGTCGTGTTCTGTGAACACCATATGCGGGGTAAATTTGATTTAAAAAGATAGAGTCTAACTCTAGCCTCTACTTTGCCAAAGTGATGTCATACTTGTTGGAGCAATGTGGGTACCCTAGGTTTTGATGTTTGGGCAAAAGTTTAAGTTAGATTTATTGTTGTATTTGATATGCATTGTGAGTGTGCAAGATACATGTACAGCAAGGAAAGTCCAAGTGTGATCTTGACAAAGAAGAAAAGTCCAAGGATGAGTCTTGGCGGTGTAAGTCCAAGCATGTAGTCTTGGCAATGTAAGTCCAAGTGTGACTTGACAATGGATGAAGTCTCAGAGGCGCAACCTCTTGGCAAAGGAAGACCCAACAACAATGACAAGATCGATGGAAGCTCCAGAAGGCAAGACGTGAAGGATGGGGAGGCATCCGAGGGACGCAAGGCTGATGGAGGAGGCTAGAAGGCTAGGTCTAGGTTGGTCGGGCGAGGACAAGCGTTGAGTGAATGTACTCGGGGGTTAAATCCTAGGATTAGGGTTTTACTGTAGCGTTACTGTAGCAGTACTTAGCGTTACTATAGCAGTACTGTAGCAGTTGACTGGTGTTTTCATCAGTCGACTGGTAGTCGACCGTTGGCGTGTAACAGTCGAATTTCACTTAAGACCAATCGACTTGTGGTTGTACTAGTCAATTGGTGGCGGGGAAAATAGTAGGTGTTTTCTGTTGGAACCCCAAGGTTGTTTTGATGTGATCAACAAGTTAAGTTAGGTCCTGCCATTTTTAACTTTGTGTCTAAGTATGCAGGAGATTAGGAGCACAGAGAGTCGAGCAAAAGACGCAACTAGCGAGAATGACGGCACGGGAGGGAGCCGACGGGCTCGGTGTATCTGAGGTACGAGGCGCTGGGGAAGAGTACGCTGGAGGACAAGAAGGAAGCACGCGGTGTTTCCGAGGGACGAGAAGACGGAGCGGAAGGTTACTCAAGAAGGTCGAAATTGGGTTCGGGTTTCGGTTGGCTGAAATCATCTAAGCAAGCGGAGCCGGAGCGGAAGACCCGGACCGAGGCGAGCAGCACCGGAGCAGAGGGCCCGGACCAAAAGTCAACAAGGTTGACTTTAGTGATCCGAGCGCCCGGAGTTGGATTTTGACCAAGATCGTGTCAAACGCGATCCGTTGCGAAGGGTATAAAAGTTTATCCCCTCCCAAGCGCCTGAAGCCCTTCTAGGCGCCCCAACCAAGGCTATAAATATAGTCTTGGTCCAAAAGCTTCAAATGAACTCAAGAATTAGCAATCCAACACTTGTGTGCTTTCATTTCTAGTCTAACTTTTGTTTTTTGTGCTTTCACTGCTGTAAAGAGCCTTCTCCGCCTGAAGGAGATATTCTAGTGTGTGTTTCATTACTTGGATTAACAACCTCTTTGGTTGTAACCAAGTCAAGTCTGCGAGCCTCTTTCTGTTTACTACTTTCTGTTTATTTAGTTTATGCAAGTGTTTATTTGAAAGATCAAGAAGGGTTTGCTTTTTATTTTTACAGGGCTATTCAACCCCCTTTCTAGCTGGCCAACGCGATCCAACAAGTGGTATCAAAGCAAGGATGCTTCAGGAGAACTAACCGTCAATCGAAGCAAAAACGATGGTCGGACTGAGCATATACCCGCCGAAGTTCGAAGGGGAATTCACTACCTGAAAAAAGTGAATGCAGGTATTTTTTTAAAATGGATTTTGAGTTATTATTAATTATGAAATTCGATTTTATAGCACCAGAAGGTAAAGAGAAATATCAGTGGACAAAAAAGGAGCAGGCCGACTACGTGGCAAACAATAAAGCATAGTACCATCTGCTGAGCGTTCTTCTGCCACAAGAAGTCAACCGAACCAGCAACTACGACTCCGTGAAGGAACTTTGGGAGAAGTTCCTTGAGCTACATGAAGGGGCATCCGAAGCCAAGCTCGCAAGACAGGATCTACTTCGTAATCAGCTCACCAACCTGCGACTTGGAGAAGATGAAACAACTGCGCATCTGCACTCGAGAGTTAAAGAGCTTATCACCGAACTTTCAAATCTTGGAGAAAAGGTAAGTAACCGAGATTCGCTAAGGTACGCATTAAATTCTTTTCCTAGAAATACGAAATGGGCATAACTAGTAGATACCTTTTATATTTCTAAAGACATAGAAAAAATTACTTTGGAAGAATTATTCTTGACATTTGAAGTGCATGAATCAAGATGTGCAGGTACGAAGGAGTCCAAGCACAACATCACCCTCCAAGCATCGAGAGATGAACCGGAGTCAGAGTCTTCTCTCGATGACGAGGAAATGGTTATGATGGTAAGACGTTTTAAGAAACTATGTAAGTCTAGAAATACTAACCATCCGCAGGGTAGAAAGAAAAAGACGATCTGCTGCTACCACTGCAACGAAGAAGGGCACGTCAAGGACAATTGTCCCAAGTTAAGGAACAAGGACAAAGACAAAGGTAAGAAGATTGTCCAAAAGCGCAAGGTCTTAAAGGCGACGTGGGATGATACATCGTCCGAATCGGAAGTCGAGGTCTTATCCGGACTTGCATTAATGGCAAGTCATCAAGACGACGACTGCGATTCAAGCTCTTCCGAAATGAGCATCAATGAAGGGGAAGCTATGTTGGAAGAAAGCAACAGTTCAGGGGGAGACTCGGATAACGAGATCGACAAGGTAAGTCAGGTACAATCTCTTCCTCCCGACAAATTATTTAAGTTCGTTAAATTGTTAACAAAATATTATTATAAATTAGAAAAAGAAAATAATAACTTAAAAGTAATTCTAGCTAAATCTTGCCCATTAGAAAATTAGATAAAGTAAAATTAGAAAATAAAAATTTGAAAATACAAGTAAATAACCTGAAAAATTATACTTGTTCATCGAATACAAATTTTAAAAAATACAATAATTTAAATTAGTATTTTAGATATCACCAGGGATAAATAAAAAAAATTTCAAAAAGGTATGTCCCTAAGAAATTTTTAGTTAATCTAGTAGGCTGGAACCTATATTGGGTTCCAAAGTTTTGCTCAACTTAAACTATTAATTAGATTTAGCGCTTTTAGTGAGAAAATTAAACAGTTAATTTTTTTATGAGGCTTTGTCTAAGAAAGTGGTTGTTGCCAATATTCACAAAAATAATTTTGCTTGCATAAACGTAGAAATTTCTCAAATTTTTTTAAGAATTTTTTTAAAGTTTTCTGCTTAGAAAATTCACAAAAATAATTTTTCTTGTATAAATGTAGAAATTTATCAAAATTTTTTTTTTATAAAATTTTTTGCTTAAGTTTTCTGCTTAGAAAATTCTCAAAAATAATTTTGATTGTAAAAAACTTAGACATTTTTCAAAATATTTTTTCATACAAAACTGTCTTAACTTAGATTTTGCTTCTAACTTAGAAATTTTCTTTGAGATTTTATTTTAACTTAGAAATGTTTTCTAAAATTCATTCAAATAATTTTCTAAGTTTTAACCCTTACATTTTTCTTTGAACCCCAATTTTTATGTGATCAAAGGAGAAGAAGGAAAAGTATAAGTTTAGGAGGAGGTAGATCAATTTTTTCTATAATTTTTCTATCTTTTTGCACTTTATTGCAATATTAGTTATTTCATTTTTATATCTATTTACCCTAACTTAACTTGGGTTGCTCACATCAAAAAAGGAGATATTGTTGGAACCCCAAGGTTGTTTTGATGTGATCAACAAGTTAAGTTAGGTTATGTCGTTTTTAACCTTGTGTCTAAGTGTGCAGGAGCTTAGGAGCACAGGGAGTAGAGCAAAAGACGCAGCTAGCGAGAAGAACGACATAGGAGGGAGTCGATGGGTTCGGTGCGTCTGAGGTACGAGACGCTACGAAAGAGTACGCGGTGGACGAGAAGGAGGTGCAGGGCGTTTCCGAGGGATGAGAAGCCGGAGTGGAAGGTTGCTCGAGAAGGCTGAAATTGGGTTCAGGTGAGCCTTATTTCGGTTGGCTAAAATCACCTAAGCAAGCGGAGGTAGAGCAGAAGACCCGGACCGAGGCGAGTAGCACCGGAGTAGAGGGCCCGAACCAAAAGTCAACAAGGTTTGACTTTAGTGATCCGGGTGCCCAAAACCATTCCGGGCGCCCAGAGCGATTCTGGGCGTTTAGAGTTGGGTTTTGACCAAGATCACGTCAAACATGGTCCATTGCAAAGGGGATAAAAGTTTATCCCCTCCCAGGCGCCTGGACCCCTTCCAGGTGCCCCGACCAAGGCTATAAATACAACCTTGGTCCAGAAGCTTCAAATGAACTCAAGAATTAGCAATCCAACACTTGTGTGCTTTCATTTCTAGTATAGCTTCTGTTTTTTGTGCTTTCACTACTGTAAAGAAGCTTCTCCGCCTGAAGGAGATATTCTAGTGCGCATTTCATTCCTTGGATTAACAACCTCCTTGGTTGTAACCAAATTAAGTTTGCGAGTCTCTTTCTGTTTATTACTTTCTGTTTATTTAGTTTATGCAAGTGTTCATTTGAAAGATCGAGAAGGGCTTATTTTTTATTTTTATAGGGCTATTCAACCCCCCTTCTAGCCAGCCAACGCGATCCAATATTTTCCTCCTGAGTTCTATTTAATAGAGCTCGGGGTGCTTGGCCAAGGTTGACGAAATAGAGGTGGTTAACCCCTATTAGTAGTCTTTCAAAGCCTCCAAGCTCTTCTTGTGATCTAAGAGCATTTAGATCAAGGTTGTGGTGAGGTTTCTCCACCGAGAAGGAGGTTTGAGCTAGCCGAAGGTTTTCGGGGAGTCATCCGCCGACGGATTGGGATCGTCCACCTTACAGACAACCATGGAGTAGGATCCCTAATCTCCGAACCACGTAAACGCCTTGTGTTACGGGTTGTTTTGGTTTATTGTCTTTCATTATTGTTTATAGGGTTTAGCTTTCTTCTTATTAGTTTGCATTCTTTTTCCGTTGCGTACTAATAAGTGTAGGAAGTGACGATTTAGATGAGAAGCTATTCACCCCCCTTTAGCGGACGTCAAGGTCCCAACCATACTATCATTCTGCCCACACTCAGATTTGCACCACCACCATACCCTAATAACTTTAAGACGAATTTTTCTGTGCAATTTTGATGGATTCATCACCGACGGCTCCTGTTCCACCCACACATGGAGAAAAGCTGGAGAAGTTTATAGGTATCGATTTTAAGAGGTGACAGCAAAAGATGATGTTTTACTTAATCACGTTGAACCTTGCGAGGTTCTTACGTGAAAATACCCCCTCTATATCTCAAGACGAGATTGATAAAGGAAAGAGGACGACATATGATGCCTGGGACATAGTTATTGGAGCAATCTAGGTGCCCTACATTTTGATGTTTGGACAAAAGTTTAAGTTAGGTTTATTGTTATATTTGATATGCCTTGTGAATGAGCAGGAAACAGGTATAACAAGAAAAGTCCAAGTGTGATCTTAGCAAAGGAAAAGTCCAAGTGTGATATTCGCAAAGAAAAAGTCCAAGGGTGAGTCTTAGTGGTTAAGTTCAAGCTTACAGTCTTGGCAACATAAGTCCAAGTGTTACTTGGCAAAGGATAAAGTCTGGGAGCGTGGCGCTTGGTGGTGAAGACTCGACAATGATGACAAGGCCGATGAAAGCTCCAGAAGGTAATGCGTGAAGGATGGGGAGACATCTGAGGGAAGCAAGGCTGATGGAGGAGGTTAGAAGGCTAGGTATAGGTTGTGCAGGCAAGGACGAGTGCATGAGAGATTGTACTCAGGATCCTAGGGTTAGGGTTTACTATAGTAGTTAACTAGTTGTTGTAGCAGTCGATTGGTATACTATAACAGTCGACTGATATATTGTAGCAGTTGACTGGTAGCCGACCGTTTTGGTGTAATGGTCAGCTTCACTTAAAGGACCAGTTGACTGGTGGCGGGAAACACAACTTGTGTTTTCTCCCGAGCACTATTTAAGAGAGCTCGGGGTGCTTGACCATGGTTGATGAAATAGACATAGTTAAAGTCTATTAGAAGTCTCCTAAGTGCTCTAAGCTTCTTTTGTGATCTAAGGGTGTTTGGATCAAGGTTGTGGTGAGGTTTCTCCACCAAGAAAGAGGTTTGAGCTAGCTAGAATTTTTCGTGGAGTCATCCACCAACGGATTGGGATTGTCCACCTTACAAATAGCCGTGAAGTAGGAGTTTTATCTCCAAACCATATAAACAAACGTGTCTTTGTAGTTTGCTTGTCTTCATTCTTCTTTTTTTTAATTTAGTTTTATATTTGTTAGTTTGTTTTTTATTCCGCTGTGCACTAACATTATAGGAAGCAAACAATTTTGGTGAGACGTTATTCACCCCCCCTCTAGCAGATGTCAAGGTTCCAACAAGTGGTATCAGAGTGGGTCGCTCTTCTATGGACTAATCGCTGAGGGAGCAAAGCGCTATAGGAAGATAGACTCTGAATGACCTCTAGGATGGGATATCCGAATCCCACCTCCATACGATTGAGATTATTTCATGTATTGGAGGAAGCAGTTGGAGACTTGGTTTCAAATAGATTGGGTCCGTTGGACCACATTGGAAGTTTCATTCGAAGCTCTGACGGATAAGAAGGGGAAGCGTCTCTGACCTCGATATTGGACTAAGGAACAAAGGAAGCAAGCGGAGACGGATAAGGAGGTAACTATAATTGTATTAAATTTATTACCTCCTAATATTGTGTCGCATGTAGGTGAGTACAAGTGTACTCATGAGTTATAGAGCAAAGTAATCGCATTTCATGAGAACCCTACATAAAAACAAGAAGAGGAGGAACCCAAGGAGAAGGACTTGTTTGTCAAAGAGGAGAAGGATCAATCGGATGTTGACACGTGTTCAACATCGAAGGAGGATAAGGAAGATGAGGAAGTGTCATCCACATCTTCAATGGAAGAGGAAGTGGAACCGTCCACACCTTCGAGTGAAGAAGAAGAGGAGCCATCCAAGGAAGAAGAGATCTTGGAAGTTCAATCCTCCACCTCATCCACCAAGAAGAGCGGTAAGAGCTACATCAAATGCTTTGAGTGTGGTAAGATGGGGCACCAAAAAAGTAAGTGTCCATCATTCCAAAAGGTAAGGGAGCTAAATTCTAAACTCACTAAGGTTGATTTAACTAATGTGAGTTGTAGGAAGAAGAATGATAAGAAACATATTAGATGCTTAATGTATGGTGAGTATGGTGTTGGTGCAGGAAGCACTAGATGATCGAGCATGGGTTTTGATTATATCGAAGGGTCAAAAGTTAAGTTATCTAGTGATCTAACAATGTTGATTGAGCTTGCAACAAAGTCCTAAGTTGTCTTAGGCAAAAGTCCTAGTGGATTCTAGGCAGGTGGAAAGCCCTAGGGGGAGGTAACCCTAGGTCCTAGGAGCGGTAACCCTAGGTGATGGAAAGTCATAGTTGCGGTTAGGCAAGTGGAAATCCTAGGGGGAGGTAACCCTAGGTTCTAGGGGGTGGTAACCCTAGGTTATGGAAAACCCTAAGGGGAGGTAATCCTAGGTACTAGGGGTGGTAACCCTAGGTTATGGAAAACCCTAGGAGGAGGTAACCCTAGATTGTAGGAGGTGGTAACCCTAGACCGAAAGTCCAATCAATCTGGAGGACCTGTCTAGCAACAGGTAACTTCTCCTAAGAGAAGTAGGTGAGGACGCGCTCCCCGGTGAGGGAACAAGTAGGCGTTGGTTCGACCAAGGGTTTCTGGAGGAAATTCGAAGTCAGAACCAGACAGTCCGAAGGCTGTCAAGTTATTGATTTATATATCATTTGCTATTTTGTCTAACTCTATTTTGCAGGAAACTAATAATTGTGCAGGTCTAGTTTCGGCCTTGATCGGTCGATCGAACAGGGGATCGATCGACCGAACCTCTAAGCAAGCAGATAGATTTCCAGCCAGATGATCGGGTTCGACCAAGGATCGGTAGATCGAACAGTGGATGTACGATGACCAAGATCAGGCCTGATTGATCAGATCATACCATATAAGCCAGCGAGGATAGCAGGATCGGTCGACCAAACAAGGACTCATCCGAAATTGAATCTGGACGGGAAGATAGACCAATTCAGGAAGGATCAGTCGACCGAACCAGGTATCGGTCGACCTATCAACGATGAGTCAAACCTGATCCCGATATCAGTGGATCTGGATCATACCTAGCTTGGCTATTAAGGAGGGCTCAACTAATTGCTTCGACAACACAATTTCCGAGATCAAGAACGAACAATTGTTGCTCTCTTCAACGCTGCTCCGACAACCGACGAAAGACTTCTAATTCTATTATTGTCGGTAACTTTGTTATATTGTACTTCAAGTTTTGTAATAGTTATTCAAACTATTAGTGATTACCCACTGAAAGTGATCAACGATCGCGGGCCTTAGAGTAGAAGTCGTCATAAGCTTCAAACCAAGTAAAAGAAAACTGTGTTAGCATTGCTCTTGTTCTCCTTCATTATTCCACTGTGTATTTTGTTTATTTTCCAAAATGAGTGAAAAAGTCACGAGTTCTATTCACCCCCTAGCACGTCATCGATCCTACAATTGGTATCAAAGCTAGGCCGCTCTGATTTGGTGAAACCACAAATCGAGCAGGGGAGTTCTTCTTTGAAAAATTCATTTTCATTTACCTTTGGTGAAACCACCTTTCGTTTTCTCTCCAAAATTATTTTTGGAAAATTTATTTTCATTTTTTCATCATTGGTCATTATTAGCAAAATATCACATTTACCAAAATTCATAATAATATTTTGTTAATATTTTATTATTATTATATTTTGAAATTAGTGAAATATTTTATTTCCTCCCACACTACTAATCCAAGACTAAATCTTGGAACATTCATTATTTTTCTTATTGTATGCGAGATTTCTCCTTTTTAATGGTCCACCAAGAAGGCTACAACACAGCTCATCCGCCACTTTTCTCCGATGAAGTCTTCAGCTACTAGAAGGGCCGAATGGAGTGTTATTTGAGGGCAGAGGTAGAGATGTGGATCATCATTCAAACGGACTTCTCCCTACCAGTCGACAACATCGGAGCACTTGTGTCATGCGAAAATTGGGACACACACCTGATGAAAAAGATAGAGGCTGATGCAAAGGCAACTCGAGCCCTACAATGCGGACTAACCAAAGATGATCTGAATCGAGTTGGACCATTCAGCAATGCAAAGGATCTTTGGCAAAAGTTGATCAAACTTCATGAAGGGACCTCTGATGCTAAGGAATGTAAAAAAGATTTGTTGTTAAATAAATTACATAACATCAAAATGTAGAACGGAGAATCAACAAGTTAACTACACGCTCGGATCCAAGATCTGCTGAATGGTCTCCACGTGATCGAACAAAAATTGGAGAATCGCGATGTCATCAGGTACACGTTGAATGCTTTTTCGAGGAATACCTTGTGGCCATCAATGATAGATGCTTACAAAGTATCCAAGGACCTTTCAATTATTAGATTAGATGAATTATTTTATGATTTTGAGTTACAAGAGCAGATTAATGCACGCTCAACCTAGAAAAGTATTATGTTGGTTGTAGGTACAAGCAGGAAGCAAGAAAAAAGGAAAGCGTTGAAGACAACATGGTCTGAGTCATTGGAAGAGTCGGATGAAGAATAACAGAAGCAAACAAGCTTCCTCGCTCTACTGGTGCAAGCGTACATTGCCTAAACCAAGTCTGAGTCTGAAACTAAGAGCGAATCGGAAACCGAGTTTGAGAGAAGCCATAGATTCGTATCCATTTTCGAAGGTCAAATAGCGTTGTAAGATCTTCTCAAGTAGATAAATTGTACAATTTAATTAATTATTTAATGCTTAAATTAGCCAAGTCAAATATCTAAGTTAAGTCACTACAAAAGGAGGTAACAACTTTTAAGGAAGTAACTAACCCAAGCTCTTTGACCGAACCTATTCAACCTGGAACTTTAACTCAAGTTCAACAACTTGAGAAAAAAAAAATCAGTCTGAAAGATCAAGTCAAAGAACTAAAGAGAACATTGGAGCGGTTCACCTTGGGTTCCAAGAATCTTGATCTGATTCTTGGAAAACAAAGGGTCGTATATAATCGATCTGGACTTAGATACAAGACTAAATACAAATTCAAGTCATACTTATCTCTTGTCAACAGAATAAATAGAAAAACAGTCTAAGCATGGGTCCCCAAGTCTAATTTGATTAATCAAGTTGGACTTAGTCAATATTGGATCCCCAAGGGTCAAATTCATTACCTTGATAGACCCTATTGAGACTATGATCTAGGGGGAGCCAATGGAAAAATCATAGTTATTAAATAAATTTGGTTGATGCCTGTTTTACTATTTTTTCATTATGCATGCTTAGATTAGGGTAGATAAGGACTTAGGCTTGATTAATACTTGACTAGTTAAACTTAGGATTTTCAAAAAGGGAATTAAATATTTAATTTCTTTAAAAGGCTTTGTCTAAAAGTGGTGGATGATCCCATACCCAAGAAGGCCTAGTGTTTCGCCACAGCCTGGAAGTTAATTATTGAAATGAATATTTAATTGACTATCTGTTAAACCTTAGTCTAACTCAAATGTTGATCAATCCTTAGATTGAAATTTAAATTGAAGATTAAATTAACCATCTCACAAAACTACTAAAGTTCCTTAATTGAAAATCTAGAAAAGGGTGAGATAGACCTAAGTTTAAAGTAGATAATCAAATCTAAATTAATTAAATTAAAGCTAACTCATTTAAAATATAATTAATTACAATAGTTTAATTAATTTCAAAATCTAATTAATCTAAAAAGTTTAATTAATTTTTAAAATCTTAATTATTTTTAAATGATAATAAATTTTTAAATCATAATTAATTTTCAAATCATGATCAATTTTTAAAAATATAATTAATTTTAAAATATTAATTAATTAATTAATTTCAAATTCTAAAATTCAAACTTAAATATTCTGAAATTCAAAATTCAATTAAAAACCAAATTTAACTTAATTTTCAAATTCATTATTCTTCAATATCATAAATATTTAACTCCATTTCACACAAACTTATAAGTTAAACATGCTTGATAATCTAGAATGAGTGAGATGGAAAATCAAGAAAATAAATAATAACTTTTATATTTTTGATTTACATGCTTGGACTTTAGAACTCTCAAACAATTTTGACATTAATCAAGGGAGAGTGAAAGGAATGTTAAGACATTAATTTTTATTTTGTTAAAACATTACTTTTTCAAAGTTAAACTTTTCAAAAGTTCAAAATACTTTTGAAAGGGAAAGTTTAATTTTTTAAAATTATTTTTGAAAAGACATAAAATAAATATTTGATAAAGTATTTTTTTCAAAGAAATCATTTACTTAGCTAAGTATTTTTATCAAAATATTTTTAAAGCTAAAATTTTTATCAAAATCTTGTTAAATTATGTTTATCAAAATCTTTTTAAAGCTAAGCTTTTATGAAAAATTATTTTAGCTAAGTATTTAACTAAGTTTTTATCAACTTCTTTTAAAAGTTAAGTACTTAACTCAGTTTTTATCAAATTTTTTAAACTAAGATTTTATCAAAATCTTTTTTAAGCTGAGTATTTTTTTCAAAACTTTTACAAAGCTAAGACAGTTTCAAAACTTAAAATTTAGCTAATTTTTTTTACAGCTAAGTAATTTTCAAAGCTTAAGTTTAGCTAAGTTTTTGTTGAAAAAGCTAAGTATTTTCAAAAGCATTTCTAATTTAGCTAAATATTTTTCAAAGCAATTATTTTTAAAGCTAAGTTTAGCTAAGTTTTATTAAAAAAGCTAACTCACTTTCAACGCTTAAAAATTAGCTAAATTTTTTTTAAGTGATACCCTTCAGGAGGAGCTTAAAGTTAAACAGAGTAAAAATTTTTTGTCAAACAACCTTCTCTCCACTTATATTACTTTTTGATTTATGTTAAAGGGGGGGAGAAAAGTCAAAGTTAAGAGTTAAACATAGTTTTTTTTTTAAATGAGAGAATAAGAGAGTTTTTTTTCAAATTATTGTATTTATGCTCATGCTAAATATCCTTTAAATTATTGTTATGTTTTACTTAACTTTGAACCAAGTTGCCATAATCAAAAAGGGAGAGATTATTGGTGCAGGAAGCACTAGACGATCGAACCTGAGTTTTGATTATGTCAAAGGATACAAATTTAAGTTGTCTAGTTATCTAACAAGGTTGATTGAGCTTGTAGGAAAGTCCTAACTTATCTTAGGAAAAAGTCCTAATGGATTCTAGGCAGGTGGAAAACCCTAGGGGGAGGTAATCCTAGGTCCTAGAGGGTGGTAACTGTTGGTGCAACCTTAGGTCAAGGTTGACCCGACTCGAGTTGACTTGACTCGAGTTGTATTTTGATGTTTGACTTGGGAAGATTGTTGATGCAACCTTAGGTCAAGATTGACCTAGTTGAGTTGCATGTTGATGTTTGACACTCGTGGAAGAGTTGTATTCTTGATGTGAGACAAGAATAGATGGTTGGGAGATTATTGGTGCAACCCTAGGTCAAGGTTGACCTGGTTGACCTGAAGAGTCCAAGTATGGAGACTTGGCAAACGGAAAAGTCCAAGCAGGGAGCTTGGCACGCGAAAAGTCCAAGTATGGAGACTTGGCACTGGAAAAGTCCAAGTACGGAGACTTGGCACGGGGAAAAGTCCAAGCAGGTAGCTTGGCACGCGGAAAGTCCAAGTATGGAGACTTGGCACGGGGAAAGTCCAAACAGGGAGTTTGGCACGGGAGAAAGTCCTGGTGAGTGAAGCCAGGCAGTCGGAA
The DNA here is from genome assembly GCF_018446385.1 of Zingiber officinale. Lineage (NCBI taxonomy): Eukaryota > Viridiplantae > Streptophyta > Magnoliopsida > Zingiberales > Zingiberaceae > Zingiber > Zingiber officinale. The sequence continues at coordinate 91,025,448 of NC_056002.1, read as the reverse complement.
AGTCCTGGTGAGTGAAGCCAGGCAGTTGGAGAAAGTCCTGGTGAGTGAAGCCAGGCAGGGGAAAGACCTAGTGAGTGAAGCTAGGCAGTGTGGAAATCCTGGTGAGTGAAGCCAGGTGAAAATCCTAGTGAGTGAAGCTAGGTGAAAGGGAAAGTCCTGGTGAGTGAAGCCAGGTGAAAGTCCTGGTGAGTGAAGCCAGGCAGTGGGAAAGTCCTAACTGGGATGTTAGGCAGTGTGGAAATCCTGGTGAGTGAAGCCAGGTGAAAGTCCTGGTGAGTGAAGCCAGGCAAGGGAAAATCCAGATGGATCAGGGATGATCGGACATCTGGTGTTGAGGAAAGTCCAAGTAGGTCAAAGGGATTGACCGGACACTTGGCAGGGAGTTCTAGCAGGTCAAGGGAGTGACCAGATGTTAGGGATGAAGTACCAATAGGTCAAGGTTGACCGGATATTGGTTTGGAAGTCTTGGGACTTGGTTTGGGCCAAACCCAAGCTCTGGATCGGTCACCAGACCGATCCAGTGATACTTGTTTGCTCTGATCGGTCTGGTGATCGATCAGATACCGAACAGAAGCTCTCTGTTCGGTTACTGATCGGTCTGGTGACCGATCAGCAAGCGAACAGAGGCAAAGAGAGGCAGGCTGATCGGTCACCAGACCGATCAGGCCATGTCCTGATCGGTCTGGGGACCGATCAGGAGACGACGTCGCGAAGGAAGAGCCAGCTGGGATCGGTCTGTGGACCGATCCAGCTATGTCCTGATCGGTCCACAGACCGATCAGAGTACGCACAGAAGGTTCTGTGCACTAACTGATCGGTCTGGGGACCGATCAGCACAGGGCCTGATCGGTCCTTAGACCGATCAGGGTTCTAGCCGTTGCGACGCAACGGCTAGTTTCTTCGCTGTCTTCTTCGCAGGTATAAAGGGGTCGAGGGCTGCTGCTGCGCGATCTCTCTTCTTCCTTCTTGCTGTTCTAAGTGCTGCTGTGCTTGAGCTTTGTTGAGCTCCTCCAAAGCTTCGCGTGAGCTTCCGGCTGGGTTCCTGCTGTTGTAGGCGTCGCGTGAAGTTGCTGCTTCACCTCCAGTCGACAAGAAAGCAAGCAATTGGTAGAGTGCGATTGTGTTCATATTGTATTGCTTTTCTTACTGCTCTTGTACTCTTTGTTTGCTGTTGCAAACGTTTGTGGCGAGGTTTCTCCACCCACAAGGAGTATATTGTATTAGCCGGTTCTCCGGGGACTCATCCACCGACGGATTGACCGGACTCGTCCACCTTACGGACACGCCGAGGAGTAGGAGCCCTAATCTCCGAACCTCGTTACATCCTCGTGTTAAGGTTTGGTTTTCTTCTCTTTCGTTTCTTTGTATTTTCCGCTGCGACTAACCTAATTGTAGGAAGAAACGAGAGCGATTTGGGGCGGCTATTCACACCCCCCTCTCTAGCCGTACAAAGGATCCTAACAAGTGGTATCAGAGCCTGAACTGCCAGAAGGTTTAACCACCAACTGTGCACAAGAGCTATGGTCTGATTGAGTCATGTGAGTACAATATTGACCTCGAACAAAGAAAGTGGGGGCTCCTATGTTCGGATCAAGAGGACCAGACACCAGGCAAGGAAGTCTTAGTTGCGACTAGGCAAGGAAGTCCTAGTAGGTCGGGTGGACCGAGGGGCAGGAAGACCTGGTGGGTCGAGGATCGGATGTGGGAAGCCTATGGTCCTTTGTTTGAGGGGGGGATTGTTGGGGTTGCAAGGTTGCAAACATAGTCTCATATTAGAAACACATGGGAAAGATCATGAGTTTATAAGAGAAAAGATATCTCCATTGGCTGAGGCCTTTTGGGTAGAGCCCAAGAGCAAAACCATGAGGGCTTAGGCCCAAAGTGGACAATATCATGTCATTGTGGAGATATCTAAATTCTTTTCGATCCAACAAGTGGTATCAGAGCGAGGTCGCTCTTCATCGGATCAACATCCGTGGGAGCAAAGCTAGAGATGGATCAATTCGGAGAAGACATCACGATTCCACCCTTCTACAACGACAACTTCACATATTGGAAGGTAAGGATGATGTATTTTCTTAGGACTAATATGTTGAACTGGTTTTGTGTACAAGAAGGGTTTTCTCCTCCAATGGATAAAGAAGGAGAGCCACTTGAGAAGAAGGAGTGGACAAGAGAACAACTTCACAAATCCGAGATCAACAATGAGGTAACTAAAACAATTGAATTTTCATTACCTACTAATATTTTGTGTAAGATAGGTAAATACAACAATGCCAAGGAGTTGTGGGATAACTTGGCCAAGTACCATGAGGAGAGCTCCACCTCAAGCCATGAAGAGGAGCCTAGTGAGCCAAGTAGCTCACATCATGGAGGGAGCGAATTGGGAATTGAGGGCTACTCAACATCCAAGGAAAAAGAGGAGGAGAGTTCCTCTTGTTCAAGTTCGGAGCAAGAAGAAGAAGTTTCCACCTCCGGAAGGGTTGAAGAAGAAAGCTCATCTCCACCCTCAACCCTAGGTAACTCAAGCAATTTAAGTTCAATTAAATTACACATTGTGTGCTTTGAGTGTAGGGAACATGGGCATTACAAGAGTAAGTGTCCAAAGAGGGTAAGAAAGACTCCACCGGCGCCAAAGGTCAAGGAAGCCGGAGTCCCGAAACGCAAGGGCAAGGAGCACATCGTGTGCTTTCAATGCAAGCAACGGGGACACTATAGGAGCCAATGTCCGAAGGGGAGGAAACCTCGCAAGGACAAGAGATCGAGCACATCGATAGGGGGAGCTAAGGCAAACCCTAAGGTATCTTTTAAGGCTCATTCGTGCAATTCTAGTAGGATACATGCTAGTAATTTTATTGCATTAGTCAATAATGATGAGCATGTTAACACTAGAAATCAACACATGTGCTTAGGTGCTAAACATGTCAACCTAGATAGGGATACTACTAGGAATGCTAACCCTAGGTTTAACACTTCTAAGGTTAAGGAAAACCTAGGTAGAAACCCTAAATCAACTAGACACATGCCTAGGAACACCTCAAGAAAGAATGACAAACCAAAACTTGAGGTATTAGAGAAAGAAAATCAAGTCTTGAGGTCAAGACTTGACTCTCTAGAAAAGGCTTTTAAGGATTTGACTCTAGGGTCTAGGGGTCAAAAACCCAAGTCCAAGGACAAGAAAGGTTTGGGTCACAAACCTAAGTCCCAAATGGTCAAGCCCACCTATCATAATGTTCCATTCGATTATGGAACAAAACCTAGGGCTAGGAAGACCATTACCAAGGTTACAAGGGGAGTCACCCCTATAGTTGACCTTGATGAGACCCAAATGACCAAGGCTTCAAAGCCTAAGAGGGTCATTAGGAGGGTTGCTAGGGAAGTTATCCCTAGTGAATATTTAGTGAACCCAATGAGCTCTAATAGGTATTGGGTTCCTAGGAGCATCTTCTCTATCCCATAGATGGGTTAGAGAGTGTCAACTCCAATTAGAAGGGTAGTTAACCCAACTTTGAGGAAATTGACACTCAAGGAGCATTTTCAAGGTTTTTGGGAACCTTTGAAAATGAAATGGAATAATCTTTATCATTCACTCCTTGGAAGAGTAAGTTGTGCCAAAGTAAGAATATATTAATCTTACTTTAAATTGACACAATTTGGAAAAACCTAGAGAAATATCGAATTGGGATTTTGATATTCTCTTAGGTCCGGGCCTTAACTTAGAAGTGCTACTCTTGTAAAATCTTAAATGGTATAAATCAAACAAGAGATCAAGAAATGCCAATTTGGGTTTTGACATTTTCTTGGAGCACTTTGGGCAATCTAGGGTTAGATTTTAAGTTAGCAAAGTGGTTAAGGATACTTAGATAGGTAATCTAGGTATATTTATCTATGCTAACTTACCATGATTGGTTGCCATATGCCATGCCATGACATCATATTTATCTTATTATCATTTGAAATGTCATGATAATGCTTAGGTTATCTATATGTCATGTGTTAGTTTAGTTTCAAACTTTATGCCATGACATCATGACATTGGCACATGTTTTCATTTATGATACCATTTTATGCCATGTCATCATCTCTTGCATTAATAATCAATTGAATTGATTTAAGGACAAACATATAATTTGATATTGAGATCAAATTGGTGTTTAGAAAATGCATGAGAACTTAGCCTAAGTTGACCTTAACCCATATCTCACATCAAAATTGACTTGGATGTGTTTGATACACTTTAGATGTGTGTGAGATATTAGGATCATGAGTTAGGATCAAGGTGCATAGGTTTTGTACCTAGATGAGCCTAATTCAAGAAAAAAAAGGGATCATAGGGAAAGCTTGTGTACAAGTCATGTACATTTAGCCCTAAGATTATGGTCCTAAATTCAAATGGTTTTAAAAGCATTTTAAAATTGATTTGAAAAACCTTGATGAAGCTTTCCTAGTGATAGCATTCTTCATTGAGCAAGATGATACAAAGATGACTTAACTTTGAACTATTTCAAAGTTTTCGAATTTTGTATCAAGATTTGAAAATGGAAACTATTTTCATAGAAAACTATTTTTCCATGATAATGTATGTTATGAGGAATGTATCCTCAAAATTTCACAATTTTTCGAATTTTCTGGAATTTATTAGGGGTTTCTGAATTTCGGGAGAAGAAAAATCAGAAATCCCTGTGATCAGTGTCTGGATCGGTCGCTGGACCGATCCAGGGAGGGCTGGATCGGTCACTGGACCGATCCAGAGTGCTGTGGATCGGTCTGGTGACCGATCCAGTGAGGTCTGATAGCGTGCCAATGTGCTGAAATTCGACTGCATGTCTGAAATTTCGGCTGACAGTTGGTTTTTAGATTTATAAAGGTTTGAAACTCTCCAAGACATTGTTGGTGCAATGGTCAAGGGGAGTTGGCTTTTAGGGGGAGTTTTTACTCCTTGAGGATTAGTGATATGGGATTATCATTAAGTGGATTGTTGAGCTTAGTATCAAAGGGAAAATAAGAGTTTCAATGAAAGGTATGGGACTTTCATTAGGAAGAAACTCTTGACCTTGATACTCTCCTTTTTCTTTTTGATGTGTGTCAAAAAGGGGAGAGTGTTCATTGGAGAATTATTAGAGAACCCAAGTTAGGTTATCGGTTTAACCTAAGCTAGGGAAAGAATGTCAAGGAATGTTCGAGGAAGAACATTGGAATACCTTTTGATGTGTGTCAAAAAGGGGGAGAATTATTGGAGAACCCAAGTTAGGTTATCGGGTTAACCTAAGGGGAAAATGTCCAGAGAATGTTCAAGGAAAGAACATTGGACATTGGAAGATGGTTGGAAAACCTAAGTTAGGTTATCGGGTTAACCTAACTTGATTATGATTTTGTCAAACATCAAAAAGGGGGAGATTGTTGGTGCAAGGTTGACTGGGTGACCCGACTCGAGTTGACTTGACTCGAGTTGTATTTTGATGTTTGACTTGGGAAGATTGTTGATGCAACCTTAGGTCAAGATTGACCTAGTTGAGTTGCATGTTGATGTTTGACACTCGTGGAAGAGTTGTATTCTTGATGTGAGACAAGAATAGATGGTTGGGAGATTATTGGTGCAACCCTAGGTCAAGGTTGACCTGGTTGACCTGAAAAGTCCAAGTATGGAGACTTGGCAAACGGAAAAGTCCAAGCAGGGAGCTTGGCACGCGAAAAGTCCAAGTATGGAGACTTGGCACTGGAAAAGTCCAAGTACGGAGACTTGGCACGGGGAAAAGTCCAAGCAGGTAGCTTGGCACGCGGAAAGTCCAAGTATGGAGACTTGGCACGGGGAAAGTCCAAACAGGGAGTTGGCACGGGAAAGTCCTGGTGAGTGAAGCCAGGCAGTCGGAAAGTCCTGGTGAGTGAAGCCAGGCAGTTGGAGAAAGTCCTGGTGAGTGAAGCCAGGCAGGGGAAAGACCTAGTGAGTGAAGCTAGGCAGTGTGGAAATCCTGGTGAGTGAAGCCAGGTGAAAATCCTAGTGAGTGAAGCTAGGTGAAAGGGAAAGTCCTGGTGAGTGAAGCCAGGTGAAAGTCCTGGTGAGTGAAGCCGAGCAAGGAAAGTCCTAACTGGGATGTTAGGCGGTGTGAAATCCTGGTGAGTGAAGCCGGTGAAAGTCCCAGTAAGTGAAGCCGAGGCAGGAAAATCCAGATGGATCGGGGATGATCGGACATCCGGTGTTGAGAAAGTCCAAGTAGGTCAAAGGGATTGACCGGACACTTGGCGGGGAGTTCTAGCAGTCAAGGGAGTGACCAGATGCTAGGGATGAAGTACCAATAGGTCAAGGTTGACCGGATATTGGTTTGGAAGTCTTGGGACTTGGTTTGGGCCAAACCCAGCTCGGATCGGTCACCGACCGATCCGGTGTCTGTTGCTCGATCGGTCGGTGACCGATCGATATCAAGCTCTGTTCGATTCTTGATCGATCGGTGACCGATCGGCCAACAGAGGCAAAGAGCGGTGATCGGTCCACGGACCGATCGTTTCTGTCGATCGGGGGACCGATCGAGGAGACGTCGCGAAGGAAGAGCCGGTGGGATCGGTCGTGGACCGATCCATCTATGTCTGATCGGTCCACGCATCGATCGAGTACTGCATGAAGGTTACGTGCACTAACCGATGCGGGACCGATCAGCACAGGGCCTGATCGGTCCTTAGACCGATCAGGGTTCTAGCCGTTGCGACGCAACGGCTAGTTTCTTCGCTGTCTTCTTCGCAGGTATAAAGGGGTCGAGGGCTGCTGCTGCGCGATGACTCTTCTTCCTTCTTGCTGTTCTAAGTGCTGCTGTGCTTGAGCTTTGTTGAGCTCCTCCAAAGCTTCGCGTGAGCTTCCGGCTGGGTTCCTGCTGTTGTAGGCGTCGCGTGAAGTTGCTGCTTCACCTCCAGTCGACAAGAAAGCAAGCAATTGGTAGAGTGCGATTGTGTTCATATTGTATTGCTTTTCTTACTGCTCTTGTACTCTTTGTTTGCTGTTGCAAACGTTTGTGGCGAGGTTTCTCCACCCACAAGGAGTATATTGTATTAGCCGGTTCTCCGGGGACTCATCCACCGACGGATTGACCGGACTCGTCCACCTTACGGACACGCCGAGGAGTAGGAGCCCTAATCTCCGAACCTCGTTACATCCTCGTGTTAAGGTTTGGTTTTCTTCTCTTTCGTTTCTTTGTATTTTCCGCTGCGACTAACCTAATTGTAGGAAGAAACGAGAGCGATTTGGGGCGGCTATTCACACCCCCCTCTCTAGCCGTACAAAGGATCCTAACAGTAACTCTAGGTGATGGAAAGTCCTAGCTGTAATTAGGCAGATGGAAATTCTAGGGGAAGCTAATCCTAGGTCCTAGGAGATGGTAACCCTAGGTTATGGAAAACCCTAGGGGGAGGTAACCCTAGGTCCTAAGGGTGGTAACCCTAGGTTATGGAAAACCTTAGAGGGAGGTAATCCTAGGTGCTAGGGGGTGGTAACCCTAGGCAGAAAGTCCAGTCGGTCTGGAGGACCGGTCTAGCAACAGGTAACTTCTCCTGAGAGGAGTAGGTGAGGACGCACTCCTCGGTGAGGGAACAATAGGCGTCAGTTCGCCTAGGGTTTCCAGGGAAATCCGAAGTCAGAACTGGACAGTCCGAAGGCTTTCAAGTTATTGATTTATATATCATTTGCTATTTGTCTAACTCTGTTTTGTAGGAAACTAGCAATTGTGTAGGGTTAGTTTAAGCCTTGATCAGTCAACCGAACCAATGATCAGTCAACCGAACCTCTAAGCAAGCAGATAGATTTTCAGCCAGATGATTGGGTTCGACCAAGGATCGGTCGACCAAACTTAGGGATCGGTCAACCGAACTTGGGGTTCGGTCGACCGAACAGTGGATATACGGTGATTGAGATCAAGCCGGATTGATCAGATTAGACCAGATAAGCCAGCAAGGATAGCGGGATTAGTCGACTGAACGGCGGGATCGGTCGACTGAATGAGGACTCATCCAAAGTTGAATCTGGACAGGAAAACGGATCGATTCAGGCAAGATCAATCGACCGAACCAAGGGATCGGTTGACCGATCAGCGACGAGTCAAACCTGATCTCGAGATCAGTGGATCTAGATCAGGCCTAGCTTGGCTATTTAAGGAGGGCTTGACCAGTTGCTTTAACAACATAATTTCCGAGATCAAGAACGAACAACTGCTGCTCCGACAACTGATGAAAGACTTTTAATTCTATTATTGTTGGTAACTTTGTTATATTGTACTTCAAGTTTTGTAACCGTTATTCAAACTATTAGTGATTTCCTACCAAAAGCGATAACGATCGTGGACCTTGGAGTAGGAGTTGTTACAGGCTCCGAATCAAGTAAAAGAGAACTGTGTTAGCGTTGCTCTTGTTCTCCTTTATTATTTTGTTGTGTATTCTATTTGTTTTCTGAAATGAGTGAACAAGCTACAAGTACTATTCATCCCCCTTCTCTAGCACGTCATTGATCCTACATATGGTTATTAACACACTAAGTGCCTAAGGAGAGGAGAGCTCAAGAAATTGGTGCACTTGAAGAAATAGGAAAAGAAGATGAGCTCAAGTCAAGGAGGAGCTTCAAAAGTAAAAGGGAAGGTAATCCCTATTTTAAAGTTTAATCCAAGCTCTAATTCTTATATGTTTGTTAGAAATAATGTAGATTATTTACCCAAGAATAATCATGGATTTAGATATAATGATAGGAATAGGGTTAATGTAGGTGATAACCCTAGGTGTAACGACCCGGCCCTCTTGGCCCATTTGGCGGCCCATTTGGCGACCTCTTATGTCATCGACCGTCGACCGTCGGCCGTGCCGTTACTCACTAGGACTTTCCACCCTTGGTCAGTGGATTTTTGCATCCCCCAGGATTCGAACTCTAAACCTCCAGGCTTAAGTACTAGAGTTTATGAATCCTGGTAACCAAGTGAGATGATCTCACTTGGTTACCAGGATTCATAAACTCTACTACTTAGCCTGGAGGTTTAGAGTTCGAATCCTGGGGAAGGCAAAAATCCACTGTCAGGGGTGGAAAGTCCTAGTGAGTAACGACACGATCAAAGGGTCATCGGTCGACGACATGAGAGGTCGCCAAATGGGCCGACGACATAAGGGCCGCTAGTTGGGCCGCCACAAGGGCCGCCCAAGAGGCCAAAGGGCCGGGTCGTTACAATAAAAAGGCGCCTTTTTATTGTAACGACCCGGCCCTCTTGGCCCATTTGGCGGCCCATTTGGCGACCTCTCATGTCGTCGACCGTCGGCCCATTTGGCGACCTCTAATGTCGTCGACCGACGACCCTTGGCCGTGTCGTTACTCACTAGGACTTTCCACCCCTGGTCAGTGGATTTTTGCCTCCCCCAGGATTCGAACTCTAAGCCTCCAGGCTTAAGTATTAGAGTTTATGAATCCTGGTAACCAAGTGAGATGATCTCACTTGGTTACCAGGATTCATAAACTCTAATACTTAAGCCTGGAGGTTTAGAGTTCGAATCCTGGGGGAGGCAAAAATCCACTGACCAGGGGTGGAAAGTCCTAGTGAGTAATGACACGGCCAAGGGTCGTCGGTCGACGACATGAGAGGTCGCCAAATGGGCCGACGACATAAGGGCCGACGGTCGACGACATAAGAGGTCGCCAAATGGGCCAAGAGGGCCGGGTCGTTACAATAAAGACAATTTCTCAAAACCATCTTCTTCGTCGACCGTCGACCCTTATGTCGTCGGCCCATTTGGCGACCTCTAATGTCGTCGACCGATGACCTTTGGCCATGCCGTTACTCACTAGGACTTTTCACCCCTGGCCAGTGGATTTTTGCCTCCCCCAGGATTCGAACTCTAGACCTCCAGGCTTAAGTACTAGAGTTTATGAATCCTGGTAACCAAGTGAGATGCATCTCACTTGGTTACCAGGATTCATAAACTCTAGTACTTAAGCCTGGAGGTCTAGAGTTCGAATCCTGGGGGAGGCAAAAATCCACTGGCCAGGAGTGGAAAGTCCTAGTGAGTAACGACACGGTCAAAGGGTCGTCGGTCGACGACATTAGAGATCACCAAATGGGCCGACGACATAAGGGCCGCCAGTGGGCCGCCGCAAGGGCCGCCCAAGAGGCCAAAGGGCCGGGTCGTTACACTAGGAGACCTATTCATGATAAATCTAGTAAGGGTGGCCCTAATAAGACCCAAACCATTTTGCCTAAGGGAAGGAAAGTTGGTGAAAACCTAAGCATTAATCCCAAGAAGGGGAGATATATGCCTAGAAAGGTGGATAGGTCTAGAAATGTCTAAGGTTGCATGTTAACTCTTGGGTTAGAATCCTAGAGTTGGAAAATCAAACCTTGAAGGCAAGGCTTGAGGAAATGGAAAAAATCCTAAATAGGTTCATTATTGTATCTAGAGGACTTAACATGTGCTTGGGTGGTCAAAGACCCAAAAATGTCGAATTGGGTTCCTCTAAGGCCAAGAGAAGGTCAAATGCTAAGGTGACACATGACATTGGCAAGGGAGGAGTGACCAAGGATAAGGGAGAATTATCCAAGGCCAATAAGAAGAAATATGCTAGAGTTGCATATGTTTATAGCAAGGATAATGTGTCCAAGGTTAAGGATAAGAAGATATTAACCAAAGACAAGGTGTCTAAGGTTAAAAAGATAAGTTTTGTAGGCCAAGTATCACCCGAGGTGCACCGAACTGGCCGAGCCATAGTGAATGAGTCACCTAGGGAGGTGGCTAAGGCTAAGAGCTTTAGGGGGAGCTCAAAAAGTCTTTGGGACATATGGTAAATGGATTTCAAGTGGATATTGTTGGGACCTTGATGCCCGCTAGAGGGGGGGTGAATAGCGTCTCACCCAAATCGATCGCTTCCTATAATGTTAGTGCACAACGGAAATACAAAAACAAATACTAACGAGAGAAAGCAAACCTAACACGTTGATTTAACGTGGTTCGGAGATAAAGCTCCTACTCCACAGCTGTCCGTAAGGTGGACGATCCTGATCCGTCGGTGGATGACTCCCCAGAAAACCTCCGGCTAGCTCAAGCTCCTTGTGGGTGGAGAAACCTCGCCACAAACACTTGAATACAAGCACACCGATCACACGAAGGCTTGGGAGACTCTAATGGGCTTTAACCAAGTCTATTTCGTCAACCATGCCCAAGCACTTCGAGCTCTATTAAATAGAGCTCGAGAGGAAAACACTAAGCTATTTTCCCGCTACCAGTCGACTGGTGTATGCACCAGTCGACTGGTCCTTTAAGTGAAGCCGACCGTTACCCAACGTTCAGCTAGCAGTCGACTGCTACAGTGTACCAGTCGACTGCTACAGTGTACCAATTGACTGCTACAGTGTCGCAACAGTACTGCTACGGTGTCGCTACAGTACTGCTACATTAAATCCTAAAACACATAGAATTTTGCCCTGAGTACAATCACTCAGCACTCGTCCTTGCCCGACCAACCTAGACCTAGCCTTCTAGCCTCCTCCATCAGCCTCGTGTCCCTCGGATGTCTCCCCATCCTTCACGTCTTGCCTTCTGGAGCTTCCTTTGGCCTTGCCCATATTGTCGGGTCTTCCTTTGTCAAGAGGCTCCTCACCTCCGGGACTTTATCCATTGCCAAGTCACACTTGGACTTACGTTGCCAAGACTACATGTTTGGACTTACACCGCCAAGACTCATTCTTGGACTTTCCTCCTTTGCCAAGATCACACTTGGACTTTTCTTGTTGTACTTGTATCCTGCACACTCACAATGCATATCAAATACAACAATAAACCTAACTTAAACCTTTACCCAAACATCAAAACCTAGGGCACCTAGATTGCTCCAACAATCTCCCCCTTTTTGATGTTTAGCAACCTGTTTAAGTTAGGAAAATATAAATGCAATACATATGCAAATAAATATGCAAATCAACTCATGCATAAATAATGAAACCTAAATCCCTAGGCTCCCCCTTCACCTAAGCTCTCCCTTGAGCTAGGATTTCCCGCAAAGGTAAACTTCTCCCCCTTTGCCTAAACAATCGCTCCCCCTTCACCTAAGCTCCCCTCGAGCTAGGATTTCTTGCAAAGGTGTATAGGTTTCCCACTTAAACCTAAACTTCTCCCCCTTTGCCATACATCAAAAAGAACTCCAACAATATCCCAATTGTTGAAAACATGTCATCCAAATTGACCCTAAACTCATGTATTTATCCCCTATGGTTCTCATACATTTAAAAGAGTTGACACACTCAAGAACAATGTTGAAAAACACTTTTAGGCTAGTATCAGTCGACTGAACTAGGTACCAGTCGCCTGCCCCTTCGATTTCCACTCGAAGAACCTTCTGTGTTTGAAATACACTGTTACCAGTCGACTGGTATCGGAACCAGTCGACTGGCCTCATCAAAATGAGCTTACAGAGACATTCTATGCTCAAAAATATTGTTACCAGTCGACTGGTAACTGTACCAGTCGACTGATACTCTTTTTGGGCAAAAATCAACCTTTTTTACTTACTTTTAGAAATACGCCAAAAATTCCACAGACCTCCAAAGAATCCCAAATTTTGTGGAGAGGTCTATTTTATCCATGTCTACTTGGAAAAAATATATATAAAAATATATTTATCACAGATCCCAAGATTGACACAAAATTCAAAACTAGCTAAATAGTTCAATTAAACATTGACTTAAAATCCTAGTTTTGGTTTCCTCTTGATGTATCTGCCCATACTAAACCACAATACTTCCCTAGCATGGGTTTATATAACATCTATACATCAAAAACTAATTTTTATGCAATATGACCCCCAATGTCATATTTTCATGCATGAAACACATCCCAATTGTGCCAACTCACTAGGTTAGAGACTTAAGTCTGTCTCCTAACCACTTAGCACATTTGATAACCCATCTATCATGGGTCTCAAAAGCTCTTCCTATCCTTAGGAATCTTAACCTTAGTCACCTCCCTTGGTGACTCATCCACTATGGCTAGGCCACTTCGGTGCACCTCGGGTGACACTTGGCCTACTACACTCACCTTCTTAACCTTAGACACATTGTCTTTGGTTAGTTTCTTCTTGTCCTTCACCTTGGACGCATCATCCTTGTCATAATTATATGTCACCCTAATATATTCCTTCTTATTGTCCTTAGATGACTCTCCCTTGTCCTTGGTCACACTTCCCATACCAATGTCATGTGCTACCTTAACACTTGACCTCCTTTTGGTCTTGGAAAAGATTTTTTATGTTTTTAAAGAGTAACTCCCCCTAAAAACATGGTCAAACTTCTATCATTGTACCAACAATGACTTGGGGTTCTTAAATAATTAGGAAAACCAAAACTCGAAGTTTTGAGGTTCAAAATTCAATAATGAAATTAAACCTCAACTGAAACTTCACTTTAGTTTTCTTAACCAATCCATACTTGTTTTCATCATGAAAACTCATGTAGACATTATTTAGGGTTTAGGGTTTAGGGAGGAAAAAATAGTTTTCTATGAAAATACTTTCTATTTTCAAAGATTGACACAAATTTGAAAACTTCAATGTTTTCTCCTAATTTGTGTCTAGCTTTTCAATGATGATTACTATCAAAAGATAATCTTCACAAAGGTTTTTCAAAAGTATTTTGAAATTATTTTCAAAACCAATATCCAACCACGTTCTTTGGGCTCAATGCACATGACTTGTACATTAGCTTTCCCAATGATTGGAAGACACATAACTATGTGTTTTGATGAACCTAAAACTCAACAAGATGCACTAGATAAACATCTTGAGTTTTGTTCACCATCTTAATATCTCACTTGTATCTAACGTGTATTAAAACACATACAAGTCACCTTATAGTTCTTTGTGAGATGTATATTTGGTCTTGCCCTAAACTAAGGGATCATGCATCTCTATCTAGGCATTGTAAAAATCATGATCATTCATCTAGGATGTCACTTGATATGATCCCTCTTGTTGGGTCACTTCCATACATAATAAATGTCTTTTGTCCTTAATTACAAGGAAATTGACATACTGCATGATGATTAATGGCATACATCAAAATAAACAATTTTCAAAAGCAAAGCATGTTATAACTACATGATGTATGTATGACATGACATGGTATTTTTGTATTTTTCATAATAAAATGTGAATGCTAAATATGATGTCATGGCATATGATGGACAAACAATCATGGCAAGTTAGCATAAATAAAATTTACCTAGATTACCTATCTAAGTATTCTTAACCCTAGCTAACTCAAAATTTAACCCTAGATTGCCCAATTTCATCAAGAAAATGCCAAACTCCAACTTGACATTTCTTTAATTTCTTTCTAAATTTGTGTCATTTTAAATTAAACAAATTCCTCAAAGTATGGCACATTTTACTCTTTCCAAGAGTAAATGAAATCAAATTAAGACTTAGATTTGTCTTTAACCTTCTAAGAAAATGTCAAAACTCCAACTTGGCATTTCTTATCCTTTTCTAAATGTGTCAATTTAAATTAAGTTCAAAACCTCAAAGTTTGACACATTTTACTCTTCCAAAGAGTAAACATCTTACATTAGGACCTAGATTTTCCTTTAATTACCCTAAGAAGATACCAAAACCCCAATCTGGTATTTCTTATGTTTTTCCACATTGTGTCAATTTAATTCAAACATAATTCCTTAAGATTTGGCACATGTTACTCTTTCCAAGAGTGACAATTTGGATTAAGGTTTACATTTCCCTTAATTGCATAAGAAAATGCTGAATTCCAAATTTGGCATTACTTTTACTTCTCTCTAGTCTGTCAATTTAAATTAGATTTAACTCCTTAAATTTTGACACATTTTGCTCTTCAAGGCTTTAATCACATTTGATTAAAGCATGAGTTTTCTCTTAATTCCTTAAGAAAGTATCAAAATTCTAACTTGATTTTTCTTATACTTTTCTTAAGTGTGCCAAGTTAGATTAAATTCAATTCTTCAAATTTTAGCACATATATTACTCTTTCAAAGAGTAACCCTACAATCCTTTTCATTTTCAAAGGTTAACAATAACCTTGAAAATGCTCTCAAGTGTCAACTTTAACAAGTTTGGGTTAACTACCCTTCCAATTGGAGTTGACACTCTCTAAACCTATCTAGGGTATAGAGAATATGCTCCTAGGAACCCACAACCTATTGGTGCTCCTTGGATGCTCTAGGTATTCACTAGGGATGACTTCCCTAGATACCTTCCTAAGGACCTTTCTAGGCTTCTTAGAAGCCTTGGTCACCTCTACTAGGTCACTTCTAGGAATAACTTTCCTTGTAACCTTCTTTGTGACTTTATTAGACTTCTTAGAAGTCTTAGTCACATTTGTCTTGTCAAAAGTACTCTTAGGGATTCCTTCCCTAGTATTTTTGACTTGACCTCTACACCTAGGGTTGACCCCATAGCTATATGGAACCCTATGAAAGGAAGTCACATCCTCCTTGGCTTTAGGTTTGTATCCCTCGCCATTGGATGGCTCTTGTCTAGCTTTTCCTAGGTTATGCTCATTTTGACCCCTAAGCATGTTTTCCATTCTTGCTAAGGTCCTTTCTAAATTATCAAGTCTTGTCCTCAAGACTTGATTTTCACTCCGTAAATCCCTAGATTTTGGTTTTTCATTTAATCTTTGAGCATTTTTATTTTTAGGCTTATATCTAAAATCCTTGGTGTTATTGCCTAAGTTGTTATTTTCCTTCCTAACCTTAGGTGTGGTAAATCTAGCATGAGGAGGAATATATTTATGCTTAAGGTTATCATGCCTCCTATTCTCATGATAAATAGCATTAAGATGATAAGAGCTATTTCTAGCATGCTTTTTTATCATGTGTCAACGGAATGGATTCATTAAATGATACCTTGGTTTTTACCTTGGAAGCTCCCTTCTTCTCCCACTTCTTCAAGTGCGCCAATTTTTTGAGCTCTCCTCTCCTTGGGCACTTTGTGTGGTAGTGACCCCACTCACCACATGTAAAGCACCTAATGTGCTTCTTCTCCTTCTTCTTCTTCCTACAACTCACATTAGTTTCTAAATTAACTTTAGTGAGTTTAGGGTTTACCTCTTTTACCTTCTTGAGCGAAGGACACCTACTCTTGTAGTGCCCCATCTTACCACACTCAAAACATTTGATGTGATCCTTTGTGCTCTTCTTGGTAGTTGAGGTAGAGGATTGAGCTTCCAAGATCTCCTCTTCCTCGGATTTCTCTTCTTCCTCTTCACTTGAAGATGTGGACTCTTCTACTTCTTCATCTCTTGAGGAGGTGGAAGATCTCTCCTCTTCCATCTCTTCCTTCTCTTTCTCTTCCTCCTCTTCCTTTTCCTCCTCAAATGTTGACCTCTTGTCAACATCGGATTGGTCCTTTTCTTCTTGGACCAATGAGCCATTCTCCTTGGGTTCTTCCACTCCTTGGATTTTTATAGGGTCTTCATGATAGGTAATGATCTTTTTCCAAAGATCACTTGCATTTGTGGTTTCACCTACACTCAACAAAATATTAGAAGGTAGTAAATTATGTAAAATTCTCATTACCTCCTTGTCCGCCTCCTATTGCTCTCGTTGCTCTTCGGTCCAATGCCGAGGTCGGAGGCGTTTACCCTTCTTGTTCGTAGGAGCTTCAAATGGGTCACTCAAGACAACCCATTAGTTCCAATCCATTTGGAACCATGTTTCCAACCGCTTCTGTAGGACCGTTAGATTCGATAGAGGGAGGGGTGAATATCGATTCGAAAATATTGAGTATAAGCGCAGCGGAAAAGTAAAGTAGACACAGGGTGTTTTTACTTCGTTCGGAGCCTGTGACGACTCCTACTCGAAGGCCCGTACTCCTTGAGTACTTTCGTTGGGCAATTCACTAGCAATTCGGATAATTACAATTTAAGTACAAAAAAGATGCTAATGAAAAGAAAAAACAAAGCTGTACCGACAGACAAGGAATTTAAAAGAGCGGGAACGTGTCGTCGGAGCTTTGTGAGCGTCGTTGGAGCGCAGAACAGCAGAGCGAGCAATCTCAGAGTTCTCAGATGTGAAAGATGATTCTGAAGCTCCTGCCTGGGGCTTCTTTTATATGTTGCTCCGGGCGCCTGGATTTCTTCCGGACGCCTGGAATGTGACGTAGCTGCTCAAACCGAGATGCTCTACGTGGTGACGACTTGGCCTGGATATAATTTGCTTTCCGGGCGCCCGGATCCCTTCCGGGCGCCCGGATCCCCTCCGGGCGCCCGGACCACCTTATTCCAGAAAACTCCCTTTTCCTGCAAAACAAAGTTAGTCCGAGGCAATATATATCCTGCAAAATAGATTGTTAGCACATTTATGAATTAGCACAAATAGTATGACTTAGATTCCGTCTTTCCGAGACCGGAATCTAGTCACGATCTCGACTTAGACATCCAAAATAGATCTAAGCCGGATCGACGCCTAATGTTCCCTTCCTTGGAATGCGTCCTCGCAGTCACTCCCCTCCAGTGACTTACCTTACTTACCTGCCAGACGTCCGGTCAGCCCTTCGACCCGTCTGGACTTCTCGCCAGCTATCCGGTTAGCTCGTCGACCTAGCTGGACTTCTTGCTAAGCGTCCGGTCAGCCCGTCGACCCGCTTGGACTTCTTGCCAGCTATCCGGTCAGCCCGTCGACCTAGCTGGACTTCGTGCCAGACATCCGGTCAGCCCGTCGACCTGTCTGGACTTATCCTGCACACTCGATCAAAGTGTCAGATAACAACAAAACTAACTTAACCTGTTTGTCATTCATCAAAACCTAGGTTAGACCGTTAGTGCTACCCGCACCAACAATCTCCCCCTTTTTGATGGAATGACAACCTGGTTAAGTTAGTGAAATGAATAAAACAGGTACATGGTAGTTAGTTTTAGTGTTTTCAATTTGGTTTATCTAACTTAATCACCTAACCCTCCCCCTTTGGCATTCATCGAAAATAGGCAAGGATAAACAAGCATAGTGTAGAGTTACTGTAAAAATTTAAGAAACAGCTAATTTTGGAGAATATCTAAGTCTGATTCAAAATTTAAAGATACTGATAAATGCCCAATTTAAAACCAAAAAAAAATGGTCAAGTTGACTTGGGGGAGTCAAGTTTTAAATTTTGAAAAAGTATAAGTTTAAAATTTGATTTTTCAAAACAAAGCAACAAGTAAAATTAATTTTTCAAGAAGTAAAAGTTTAGCCAAAATAATTTTGTTAAGGCTAATTTGATAAAAGCTAAGTTTGGAAAGTTTAATTTTCAAGCATATGTTACAAAACTGAATAAGTTTAAATTTACAATATTCAACTTTTAAAATCAGGTTTAAAAATTAGGTGGGATTAAACTTTCAAGTTTTTCAAACACTTAGTTAATTTTAACTTTTTGAAAACTGGTGTTTAAAAATAAGTTAGTTTTAAAATAAATGTACAAAAGCATTTTTAAACACACAAAATTTTAATTAATTTCTCCCCCTGAACTTGATACTTAAAATTAAACAGCTGTCTAACCAATTAGGTACTAACTAACTATCAGAATATAGTAGCTTTCACTTGGTTAGTCAGATTAAGGTGATTATAAGCAGTCAGTATTTGACTTGACTGATAATCTTAATCTGATTACTGTCTGATTTGTATTTAACGTCCAGACTTATGCTGATGCACTAACATAAGCATCTTAAGTCCAGACAGTTGGCCTATGCATCTCACCCCTTTCTATGTTTGTCAAACACAAGCAAGGTAAGCCTAAGGTGTTGGTGAGATGCTCAAAAACTAGTCCTATGGATACATGCTTTCTAGGGATTCAAAACTAGTCTAAGGCCAAAACTATTTTTGAAAATCTAAAAATGGAAAGTTTTGAAAACAAACAAGTTTAACTTATAATTTGAAAACAATTATTTTTGGAAAAAATTTTGAAAAAATCCTAGTCTATTAAGCACATCCCTAATTTTCGACGTAAGTTGTTAAATTCACTTTCAGGGAGTGGCTTTGTGAAAATGTCAGCTAAATTTGATTTGGACTCAATGTATTTGAGTTCAATATCACCTTTAGTAACATGATCCCTGATAAAGTGGTATCTAATTTCAATATGTTTGGTTCTTGAATGATGCACAGGGTTCTTGGTTAAGTTAATTGAACTTATATTGTCAATTAATACTTTTACATTTGTGATATTTAAGTTGAAATTTTTTAGAGTATGCATCATCCATAATAATTGTACAACACATTCGCCTATAGCTATGTATTCTAACTCAGTTGTAGATAGAGCAACACAATGTTGCTTTCTACTAAACCAGCTGACAAGTGATGAACCTAATAATTGGCATCCACCACTTGTGCTTTTGCGGTCTAATTTACATCCAGCATAATCTGAGTCAGAATACCCTATTAGTTCAAAATTATTTGTCCTAGGATACCAAATTCCTACATTTGTTGTTCCCTTAAGATATCTAAAAATTCTTTTAACTTGTGTCAAATGGGATTCCTTAGCACAAGTTTGGTATCTAGCACACATACTAACTGCAAATAAAATATCAGGTCGGCTTGCAGTTAAGTACAGTAGGCTACCTATTGCACTCCTATAATATTTTAAATCAATTGGTTTTGTCTAACATTGTGTTTACTGCCATAGGTGTTTTTATTTCTTTTGTATTTTCCATTCCGAATTTTTTAAGTAAGTCTTTAGTGTATTTATGTTGATAAATATAATTTCCTTCATTTGTTT
Organism: Zingiber officinale; assembly: GCF_018446385.1. Classification (NCBI taxonomy): domain Eukaryota; kingdom Viridiplantae; phylum Streptophyta; class Magnoliopsida; order Zingiberales; family Zingiberaceae; genus Zingiber; species Zingiber officinale. The sequence continues at coordinate 91,005,728 of NC_056002.1, read as the reverse complement.
GTTTGATTTGTAATCCTAAGAAATAAGTTAATTTTCCTACTAAGCTCATTTCAAATTCTTTTTCCATTAGATTAATAAATTCTTCTAAAAATTCTGAATTTGTTGAACCAAATATTATATCATCTACGTATATTTGTGCAATAAATATGTCTGTATTTAATGATTTAACAAACAAGGTTGGGTCAATTTGACCTTGGTTGAATCCTTTAGATGTTAAGTACGATGTTAGCCTTTCATACCATGCCCTGAGTGCTTGTTTAAGTCCATATAATGCTTTCTTTAACTTAAAAACATAATCAGGGTGTTCTAGACTTTCAAACCCAGGAGGCTGACCTACATAAACTTCTTCTTTAATTAGTCCATTAAGAAAGGCAGACTTAACATCCATTTGGTATAGTTTAAATCCCTTGTGGGCTGCATAACTTAGTAACATTCTAATGGATTCTAATCTGGCTACTGGGGCATAGGTTTCATCATAGTCAAGTCCTTCAACCTGACTAAACCCTTTGGCAACTAGCCTAGCTTTATTTCTAGTAATTTCCCCAGTTTCACTTAATTTGTTTCTGAATACCCATTTTGTTTCTATTATTTTCTTATTCTTAGGTGGTGGTACTAGGTCCCAAACTTCATTACGCTCAAATTGGGCTAGTTCTTCTTGCATAGCTATAATCCAGTCTGGGTCTAGTAGGGATTCATCCACAGTTTTGGGTTCAATTTTTGAAATTAGAGAAATTTGACTTAGGTTTCTAAAGGATGATCTGGTTTGAACTCTTAAGTCTAGGTCATCAATTATTTGATCAGTTGGATGGTTAGGATTTACTCTTATAGTTCTAGTGGGTTCATTTTCTTGAGTGTGTTCATCTTCTTCATAGTCTAGGGATTGATTGGTTTCTTCAGAATTATTAATTTCAGTAGGTTGAGGTTGAGTTTGTCCTTGGGTTTCTTCAAATTTTACATTTGTGGTTTCCTCGATTTTTAGCGTAATTTTATTATATATTCTGTAACCCCTACTATTTAGAGAATATCCTACAAAAATTTCATTTTCTACTTTAGAGGTGAATTTTCCTAGATGTTCTCTAGTATTTAGGATGAAGGCTGGACACCCAAATACTTTAAAATATTTTATGTTGGGTTGTTTGTTATAAAATATCTCAAAGAAGGTTTTATTATGTTTTTTATTTAATGTTGTTCTATTTTGCACATAGCAGGCTGTGCTAACAGCTTCTGCCCAGAAATATTTAGGTAGGTTATATTCATTTAACATGGTTCTAGAGGCTTCTAGTAAGGTTCTATTTTTTCTTTCTACAATTCCATTTTGTTGGGGGGTTTTAGGACATGAAAATTCATGATGGTAGCCATTTTAAAGACAGAATTTGTTAAAATTATGATTTTTAAATTCTCCCCCATTGTCACTCCTAATTCTTTTAATTTTAATATCTTTTTCGTTTTCAATTTGTTTGCAGAAGTTTATAAAGATTTCAAAAGTTTCATCTTTATGTTTTAAGAATTTTACCCAAGTAAATCTAGAATAATCATCTATAATTACTAAACAATATAAGTTTCCGTTTATAGATTTGACTCCATGGGAGTCAAAAAGGTCTAAATGTAGAAGTTCTAATATTGAGTTAGTTTATGGCTGATTTGTTTGTTTATGAGTGGATTTAGTTTGTTTACCTTGTTGACAAGCATTACATATGGTTGAATCTAAGTTAGGTAATTTTGGTAAGTCTCTCACAAGTCCATTTAGTTTACTTATATTTCTAAAGTTGGTGTGAGACATCCGCCTATGCCATAACCAAGTTTCTTCTTTTTGTGTTAAATAACACTTAATGGAAGAAGTGGTTAAGTTGATGGCATAGATATTGTCTTTTCTAAAACCTTTTAGGCTTATGGTAGGATTATCTAGATGTTTGATTAAACACTCTGTGGATAGAAATTTAACCTTATACCTAGTATCACACAATTGACTTATACTCAGAAGATTATATTTAAAATGTTCAACAAGTAAAACATTTGTAATTATAAAGTCTATTTTTAATTCAATATTACCTATACCAATTACCTTGAGTTTGCCGTTGTTTCCAAAGGCAACTGTTCCTAAGCTTTTGTAAGTGAGTTGAGTGAACTTGGTGTGATCTCCAGTCATATGTTTGGAGCAACCACTGTCCAAAATCCACTTGGTTTCCTACAGTAAGTAGGATTTAAAGTTAGTCTTTTTATTTTTGAGCAGGCATTATTTAAGTTAAGTTTTAAAACTAAACTGAGTTTTAAGTTTGAAATTAATTTTTAAGTTTAAAATTAAAATTTTGAAATTAATTTTTAAGTTTACAATTAAAATTTTGAAATTAATTTATAAGTTTAAAATTAAAATTTTGAAATTAATTTTTAAGTTTAAAATTAAAATTTTGAAATTAATTTTTAAGTTTAAAATTAAAATTTTGAAATTACTTTTTAAGTTTTGAAATTAAAATTTTGAAATTAATTTTTAAGTTTTGAAATTAAAATTTTGAAATTAATTTTTAAGTTTTAAAATTAAAATTTTGAAATTAATTTTTAAGTTTTAAGATTAAAGTTTTGAAATTAAAATTTTTAAGTTTAAAATTAAAATTTTTAAGTTTAAAATTAAAATTTTGAAATTAATTTTTAAGTTTAAAATTAAAATTTTGAAATTAATTTTTAAGTTTTAAGATTAAAGTTTTGAAATTAAAATTTTTAAGTTTTAAAATTAAAATTTTGAAACTAATTTTTAAGTTTAAAATTAAAATTTTGAAATTAATTTTTAAGTTTTAAGATTAAAGTTTTGAAATTAAAATTTTTAAGTTTTAAAATTTAAATTTTGAAACTAATTTTTAAGTTTAAAATTAAAATTTTGAAATTAATTTTTAAGTTTAAAATTAAAATTTTGGAATTAATTTTTAAGTTTAAAATTAAAATTTTGAAGTCTTATTCATCTCACCCGATCTATATTATCAATCAGGGAATCCTATGATTTTGTGAGATGAAATTAAAATTTTAATTATGGAGTTTTGGTTTAACTTGTGTTAGATTCAGATTTAGCTTTGGTCTCCACAAATAGGCAATTTTCGGATAAACTTCTAAGCTTGGTGAGTCACATGGACATCATTAGAAGTAACCAACCTTTCGAGGTTTTCCGAATAGTCCTATCCACGGAGCTTAGTACTAAATCTTGGTCTAACTGGTTAGGATTCATTTAAGGGTAGCTTCGGTCAGTTCCACTTGGCCAAATGCACCAGATCAAAACCATATCTTTCTAGATATGCGATGCCCAAGTTTCCCTAATGTACTATCATCCAAAAACTTCACCAGTACCATGATTCAAGTTAAACTTGGTCTCTAATCCTAATTACCCTGTCGGGTTAGTTTGTTTTAGGTTACCCTGTCGGGTAAGTTAGTTTTGGAGGTGCCAGCTATTCTGGAGCCTCCCCCTGAATTATTGGCCATTAATTTAAATTTTGGATTTAGGTTTGTGTCGATTCCTTTTATAGTTATGGTTAACTTGATGATAATTTTGTTGATTTTTAAAGTGTTTAAATTTTGAATTTGATTTAGGTTTGTATTTTGGATTTTGGTTTGGTTTATTCGATTTTATATAATGTATTTTTTCTTTAGGTATATAATATTGATTAACTCCTATTTGCGTGGTTAAGCACGCTTTTGGAACCCAAGCTAGATTGGTTGATTTGTATTGGGTTATTAATGATTTGAAGGTTTTATTTGAATTCGACTTATATCCTGGTCCGGTTTTATTATAGCATGCCTTTTGATTATTTAGGATTAAGTCTAGATTTTTTGATCTTGTTGTGAATTTTTCTAACATTTCTTTTAAATTGTTAATCTCATTTTTTAATGATAAATTCTCCTCTTCAAGTGTTAGATCTTGAGTTGGATTTGTATTTTCTTTTTGTTCCTTGAGGTTTTGATTTTCCTCAAGAAGTGATTTGTTTTCATTTTCTAGTTTAATAAATTTACTATTTAAACATGAAATAATTCTAAAAAAAATTTTGTTTAAATTAAAATCTACCTCATTCGGGCCTTCGGAAACGAGTACGGACTCGTGGCTTGTTTCGGGTTCAGACCCGTCTTCATCTTCCGACTCGTCTTTTGTTTTAGCTTCGCGGGCCATCAGTGCGAGGTGGCTCTGATGTTTCTGCTCTTCTTCCTCCGATTCGTCCGAGGAGTCGTCCCACGTTGCTTTGAGGGCCTTCTTTTTGGTTGACTTCGGTTTGTCGAACTTCAGTTTTGGGCATTCGTTCTTGTAGTGTCCCTTTTTGTTGCAGTCGTAGCAAGTCACGTTCTTTTGTTCTGAGGGAGAACTGATCTTTTGAAGGTCCTTTTTGCTGAAGCTCCTTTTTCTCCTGGTGAACATTTTTCTTACCAAGTTCACCAGGTGTTCTTCGTCTTCGGAGTCTTGGTCGGAATCTTCTTCAAATTCAGGATTGCTCTTCTTTTCTTTGGAGGAACCTGCAAATAAAGTTATACCTTTCTCGGCTCCAGCATTAGTTTGTTCATATAATTCTAATTCACAGAAGAGCTCGTCTAATTTTAACTTAGAAAGATTTTTAGAGATTTTGTAGGCATCTACGATTGATGCCCACAAACTATTACGTGGAAAAGAATTTAATGCGTACCTTATTAAGTCTCTATTTTCCATCCGGTGGCCTATCGCATGAAGCCCGTTAAGGATGTCCTTGATCCTCGCATGGAGCTGATTCGCCGTTTCACCTTCCTGCATTTTTATATTAAAAATTTTGTTTAAAAGCAGGTCTCATTTTGTTACCTTGGCGTCGCTCGTTCCCTCGTGGAGCTCGATCAATTTGTCCCACAGCTCTTTAGCATTTTTGTGAGGACCGACTCTGTTTAGTTCTTCTCTTGTTAATCCGCACTGTAGAGTGTTAATCGCTTTATTTTCTGTTGACGCTTTTTTCTTCAAATCTGCTGTCTAGTCTTCAGGATCCAGTATATTCCCAGAGTTGTCCGCTGGAATTTTATAGGGTCTCGTGACGTTCATCCACTGGTCGAAGTCTGTTTTGAGGTAAACCTCCATGCGCTTATTCCAGTACGGAAAATCGTCCCCGTTGAAGAGTGGAGGTCGTACTGTGCTGAAGCCTTCTTGTTGGGACATCCTGTACACAAGTAAATAGCCAAAAAAAATATCTCAAGACTTGGTCTTGGATTAGTAGTGCGGGAAAAAAAATCTAGATTGGTGTTGTACCAATTTATATTTAATTAAAAAAAATAAACCAGTTTGGAATAAAGTGTAAAAGTGAAGACCAAAAAAAATAAAAGGTTTCACCCCCAGTCTGATTGGTGGTTGCACCAAATCAGAGCGGTACCGGCTCTGATACCACTTGTAGGACCGTTAGATTCGATAGAGGGGGGGGTGAATATCGATTCGAAAATATTGAGTATAAGCGCAGCGAAAAAGTAAAGTAGACACAGGGTGTCTTTACTTCGTTCGGAGCCTGTGACGACTCCTACTCGAAGGCCCGTACTCCTTGAGTACTTTCGTTGGGCAATTCACTAGCAATTCGGATAATTACAATTTAAGTACAAAAAAGATGCTAATGAAAAGAAAAAACAAAGTTGTACCGACAGACAAGGAATTTAAAAGAGCGGGAACGTGTCGTCGGAGCTTTGTGAGCGTCGTTGGAGTGCAGAGCAGCAGAGCGAGTAATCTCAGAGTTCTCAGATGTGAAAGATGATTCTGAAGCTCCTGCCTGGGGCTTCTTTTATATGTTGCTCCGGGCGCCTGGATTCCTTCCGAGCGCCTGGAATGTGACGTAGCTGCTCAAACCGAGATGCTCCACGTGGTGACGACTTGGCCTGGATACAATTTGCTTTCCGGGCGCCCGGACCACCTTGTTCCAGAAAACTCCCTTTTCCTGCAAAACAAAGTTAGTCCGAGGCAATATATATCCTGCAAAATAGATTGTTAGCACATTTATGAATTAGCACAAATAGTATGACTTAGATTCCGTCTTTCCGAGACCGGAATCTAGTCACGATCTCGACTTAGACATCCGAAATGGATCTAAGCCGGATCGACGCCTAATGTTCCCTTCCTGGGAATGCGTCCTCGCAGTCACTCCCCTCCAGTGACTTACCTTACTTACCTGCCAGATGTCCGGTCAGCCCTTCGACCCGTCTGGACTTCTCGCCAGCTATCCGGTCAGCCCGTCGACCTAGCTGGACTTCTTGCCAAGTGTCCGGTCAGCCCGTCGACCCGCTTGGACTTCTTGCCAGCTATCCGGTCAGCCCGTCGACCTAGCTGGACTTCGTGCCAGACATCCGGTCAGTCCGTCGACCTGTCTGGACTTATCCTGCACACTCGATCAAAGTGTCAGACAACAACAAAACTAACTTAACCTGTTTGTCATTCATCAAAACCTGGTTAGACCGTTAGTGCTACCCGCACCAACAGCTTCCTCCAATAATTGAAGTCTTCTTTGTCGTACGGAGGTGGAATTCGTGTATCCCATCCAAGTGGTCCTTCAGACTCCATCTTCTTCTTCCTCTAGCTTCTTGCTCTCTTGGCGGTTAGTCCGTAGAAGAGCGACCTCGCTCTGATACCACTTGTTGGGACCTTGACGCCCGCTAGAGGAGGGGGGGGGGGGGGGGGGAATAGCGTCTCACCGTCAACCATGCCCAAGCATCTCGAGCTCTATTAAATAGAGCTCGAGAGGAAAACACTAAGCTATTTTCCCGCTACCAGTCGACTGGTCCTTTAAGTGAAGCCGACTGTTACCCAACGTTCGGCTACCAGTCGACTGCTACAGTGTACCAGTCAACTGCTACAATAACTAATCGACTGTTACAGTGCTGGTACAATGTCACAATAGTACTGCTACAGTGTCGCTACAGTACTGCTACATTAAATCCTAAAACACATAGAATTTTACCCTGAGTACAATCACTCAGCACTCGTCCTCGCCCGACCAACCTAGACCTAGCCTTCTAGCCTCCTCCATCAGCCTTGCGTCCCTCGTATGTCTCCCCATCCTTCACGTCTTGCCTTCTGGAGCTTCCTTCGGCCTTGTCCATATTGTCGGGTCTTCCTTTGCCAAGAGGCTCCTCACCTCCGGGACTTCATCCATTGCCAAGTCACACTTGGACTTACGTTGCCAAGACTACATGCTTGGACTTACACCGCCAAAACTCATTCTTGGACTTTCCTCCTTTGCCAAGATCACACTTGGACTTTCTTTGTTGTACCTGTATCCTGCACACTCACAATGCATATTAAATACAACAATAACCTAACTTAAACCTTTTCCCAAACATCAAAACCTAGGGCACCTAGATTGCTCCAACAGATATTACTTGGGAGTCTAGAAGAGCCATGGAATGTGCCAAAGGATTTTGGAGACAGACTTGAATCTCAAACCTAGGGAATTGACACAATTGAGTTGAGTTTCATGTATGAAAATATAAATTTAATTCATATTGCATGAAAATTAGTTTTTGATGTATAGATACCATATAAAATAATACTAGGGATGCATTATTATTTAGTATGGGTAGATACATCAAGAGGAAGTCAAAACTAGGACTTTAGGTTAAGGTTCAATTGAAACATTTAGCTAGTCTTGGATTTTAAGGCAATCTTGGGATTTGTGATAAATATATATTTTTTAAATATTTTTTCAAGTAAATATTGGTAAAATAAAACTCTCCTCAAAATTTGAGAATTTTTTTAGTTTTGTGAAATTTTTGATGTATTTTTGAAGTTGGGTCACAAATGCTGCTTTTAGCTGAAATATAATACCAGTCGACTGGTGCAAATACCAATCGACTGGTAATAATATTTTTTAGCACAGAATATTCTGTAAGCTCATTTTAATAAGAGAGTAGATTGGGGCTTATAGCAGTCGACTGATACAGTCTGAAAATATTTTTCAGCAATAAGAAATGACAAAAAGAATGGTGAACATGTATGTAATCTTATGGGATACATGATATTTATTGTCATTAGAGGTTAAAGAGTCCAATAATTAGGATATTGTTGGAGCTCTTTTTGATGTATGTCAAAGGGGGAGAAGTTTAGGTTTAAGTTGGAAATCTACACACCTTTGCAAGAAATTCTAGCTCAAGGGGGAGCTTAGGTGAAGGGGGAGCGATTGTTCATTTATTGGTAAAGGAGGAGAAGTTTACCTTTGTAAGAAATCTTACTCGAGGGGAAGCTTAAGTGAAGGGGAACCTAGAGTTAGGTTCCATGACTTATGCATGTGTAGACTACATATTTATTAGCATTGTTATTGCATTTATTTTTCCCTAACTTAAACGGGTTGTCAAACATCAAAAAAGGGAAGATTGTTGGAGCAATCTAGGTGCCCTAGGTTTTGATATTTGGATAAAGTTTTAAGTTAGATTTATTGTTGTATTTTATATATATTATGAGTGTGTAGGTTACATGTACAACAAGAAAAGTCCAAGTATGATCTTGGTAAAGGAAAAGTCCAAGTGTGCTCTTGACAAAGAAAAAGTCCAAGAGGTTAGAGGGGGGGATGAATAGCACTCATGGCTAATTCGTTCATTTTAAAAAAATTGATCAAAGATATGCAACAGAATAGTAAACATCAAACACAAACACCAAGATTTTATTTGATTCGGAGCCTGTGGCGACTCCTACTCCAAGGCCCGCACATAAGAGTACTATCGATGGGAAATCACTATACCTTTAGAAATTTACAAATCAAAGTACACTTTAAATGCAATGCAATAAATAAAAGTATACCGACAAATAAGAAAAGAGAATTTAAAGCTTCCAGTTGTCAGAGTCGAGTTACGACTTTGTCGGATCGTCCTTTGAGCAGTGTGCAGTAGAAAGATTGCCAAAATCAAGTGTTACACAGCCTCCGCTCGAGACTACCTTAAGTATCCCATTGAGGGCGCCTCCAACCTCCATAGGAGTTGCCTTCAGTAGGGATACTTATCCCCATTTTCGCGACGTCGAAAACTCCGCTGCCTGCGCCGCTTATCCATCCGAAAGCGCCTCCAAGCTCCATAGAGGGTGCCCTCCATCCAGCGTTCAAGGCGCCTTCCATCTCCTTGGAAGGCACATTCGCGCCTTGTTGCACGAGGCTTTCGACTGAGGCACCCGAGGCACCTCCAAGCTCCATAGAGGGTGCCTCGAGAACTATTCACCCGAGGCTTTTAAGTCCTTTTCTCTTTCTGCAAGATGTATTAGTCCAAAATAAAAAACATATCTTGCAAAATAGAGTTAACACAATAAAATATGAAATAATAAATTGTTTTGACAGTCTCTAAACTGTCCAGTTCTGACTTCGGATTTCACCTCTGGAAATCCTAGGTCGAATTGACACCTACTGTTCCCTCATCGGGGAACACATCCTCACCTACTCCACTTAAGAGAGTTTACCTGTTGCTAGACTGGTCCTCCAGACCGACTCGACTTTTGCTCAGCGCCTGAGGCTTCCAATTTTCATGCTGGACGTCCGCTCCACAACCCGTCCAGACTTCCACTCGATCCGTGGTCACCAAGATTTCAACCTAGAGTCCCCGATTCTAGGATTTTGCCCAAAGCGCTCGACCCGCCAAGACTTTACGCCTAGGGTTACCACCCCCTAGGACCTAGGGTTACCACCCCCTAGGGTTTTCCACCTACCTTGAATCCACTAGGACTTTTGCCTAAGCACATTTAGGACTTTTCTTGCAAGCTCAATCAACCTTGTTAGATCACAAGACAACTTAACTTTGGACCCTTTGACATAATCAAAATACGGGTTTGATCATCTGGTGCTTCTCACACCAACAGTCTTGGCAACGTAAGTCCAAGTGTGACTTGGCAAAGGATAAAGTCCCGGAGCATGGCTCTTGGCGGTGAAGATCCGACAACGATGACAAGGCCGATGGAAGCTCCAGAAGGCAGCGCATGAAGGATGAGGAGGTATCCGAGGAACACAAGGTTAATGGAGGAGGCTAAAGGCTAGGTCTAGGTTGTGCGAGCAAGGATGAGTGCATAAGAGATTGTTCTTAGTATACAATCTTAGGTTTAGGATTTACTGTAGCAGTTGATAGATTATTGTAGCAGTCGACTGGTATACTGTAGCAGTCAATTGATACACTGTAGCAGTCGACTAGTAGCCGACTGTTGGGGTGTGATGGTCAGCTTCACTTAAAGGATTAGTCGACTAGTGTATACACCAGTCGACTGGTGGCCAGAAGCACAACTTGTGTTTTCTCCCGAGCTTTATTTAAGAGAGCTCAGGGTGCTTGGCCATGGTTGACGAAATAGACTTGGTTAAAGTCTATTAGAAGTCTCCTAAGTGCTCCAAGCTTCTCTTGTGATCTAAGGGTGTTTGGATCAAGGTTATGATGAGGTTTCTTCACCGAGAAGGAAGTTTGAGCTAGCTAGAGTTTTCAGGAGAGTCATTCACCGACGGATCAGATTGTCCACCTTACGGATAGCCGTGAAGTAGGAGTTTTATCCCTGAACCACGTAAACAAACGTGTCTTTATGGTTTGCTTGTCTTCATTCTTCTTATTTTAGTTTAGCTTTATATTTGTTAATTTATTTTGTATTCCACTATGCACTAACATTATAGGAAGCAAACGATTTGAGTGAGACACTATTCACCCCTCTAGCAGACGTCAAAGTCCCAACAATAGTGACTTCTCATGTCAAACCTATATCCTCAATGGCTTGGATAACATGTTATACAATGTATATATTCCAACGACAACTGCAAAGGATTTATGGGAATCTCTCGAAAGGAAGTACAAAATAGAAAATGTCGGATTGAAGAAATTCATCATCGGCAAATTCTTAGACTTCAAGATTATTGATTCTAAGACAGTGACAACTCAATTCCAAGAGTTGCAGTTGATCTTACATAATCTGTATGCCGAGGGCATGACAATAAATGAGTCTTTTCAAGTTGCTAAGATGATCAAGAAACTTCCACCTTCATAAAGAGAATTCAAAAATTATCTAAAGCACAAACAAAAGGAGATGAGATTTGAGGATCTGATTGTAAGACTGTAGATTGAAGAAGACAATCACAAGCAATCAGAATGAATAAAAATACCTATATTTGTAAAGGAAAATCTGATGGAACCAAATACTGGCAAGAAAAGAAAGTATTCCGACAAAGGTCAGAGCTAAGTGAGGGCCAAGAAGTTCCAAAGAATATGCCACAACTGTGATAAACCTAATCACAAAGCCAAAGATTGCCAATGTTCAAAGAAAGTCACTCAAGTGCATATGACTGAAAATAAGTCAGTGCCAATAGATATATCATAATTAGACTTGATTGTTATTGTATTTGAAGCCAACTTGATAGACAATCCAAGGCAGTGGTGGGTCGATACTGGTGCTACATGGCACATTTGCTCTAACAAGGCCCAGTTTTCAACCTATACCCCGTATTAATGGGAGAAAACTAATCATAGGTAATTCTGCAACTTCCAACATTGTTGGTCTTGGCAAGGTAGTATTAAAGATGATATCAGGCAAAGAAGTGACACTAATTGATATGCTTCATGTTCCTAACATTTGAAAGAATTTAGTGTCAAGGTCAGCTCTTGTCAAAACTGGATTCAGGCTAGTGTTTGAGTCAAATAAATATATATTGACAAAAAATGGTCAATTCATAGACAGAGGATGCATGGAGAATGGTTTATTCAAAAATGAATGTAATGATTGTACACCATAAATTCAATGACAATAAAATTATAAATTCTGCTTATTTGGTCGAGTGTTCCAATTGTTGTCATGTTAGACTTAAATATATAAATTATAACACTTTATGATGACTTATGAATTTAAATTTATTGTCAACATTTAATATTGATTCAACACATAAATATACAATATATGTTGAAGCTAAAATGACAAAATTGTCTTTTCATTCAGTGGAAAGAAGCACGACCCCCTCTAGAATTAATTCAGAATGACATATGTGACTTAAAATTCGTGCAAAGTAGAGGAGGTAAAAAGTTCTTTGTTACTTTTATTGATGATTGCACTAGATATTGTTATGTGTATCTATTGAAAGGAAAAGATAAAGGCTTAAAAGCATTCAAAAATTATAAGCATGAAGTTAAGAATCAAATTGGTCAATGAATTAAGAGAATTCAAGTGATTGAGGAGGAGAATATAAGGTCCATTTGATAAATTTTGTGCTGATTCTGCCATTATTCATCAAACAACAACTCCTTACTCTCCTCAATCAAATGGAATTGTCGAGTGTAAGAACTGAACTCTTAAAGAAATGATGAATGTTATGTTGATAAGTTCAAGCTTATCCTAGAATTTAGGGGGGGGGGGGGGGGGGGGGCTATTTTATCGGCAAATTGTATTTTCAATAAAATCCATCACAAAAGGAAAGATAAAACTCCTTATGAGTTAAGCCTTCGTATAAATATTTGAAAGTGTAGGGGTGTTTAGCTAAGGTGGAAGTGTATAAGCCAAAGCAAATCAAAATATGACCAAAGACAATCGATTGCATTTTTATTGGATATACCAATAATAATAGTGCATATTGATTTTGTTGCACAAATCATCAGTTCCTGATGTACAATTGAATCAAGGAATGCTATATTTTTTAAAGATATCTTTCCTTACAAAGATAGAAAAGAAGAAAGTTTAAATTAAAGAACTTATGAAACTACGAATATAGATAATCTTGAAAATAATGAAGAACCAAGATGTAGTAAGAGGGTTAAAATGGTAAATTCATTTGGTCCTGATTTCATGACTTATATATTGAAAAATGAACAAAGGATAATAAGTGAAGCCTTATCAAATCCCGAGGCTTCATTCTAGAAAGAAACCATCAATAGTGAAATAAATTTCATCATGCAAAATCATACTTGGGAATTGATGGATATTCCACCTACAATCAAGCCTTTAGGATATAAATGGATCCTAAAGAAGAAATATAAGGATGTTGGAACTATTGAAAAGTACAAGGCAAAACTAGTGGCAAAGGGATTCAAACAAAAGGAAAGCCTTGACGTCTTTGATACATATTCACTAGTAACAAGGATCACATCCATTTATTGCTGCAATACATAACCTTGAGATACATCAAATGGATGTAAAAATAGACTTTCTAAATGGTGAATTAGAAGAAGAAATATATATTTAACAACATGAAGGGTTTGTGACTTCAAGATAAGAAAATAAGGTGTGTAGACTCCTGAAGTCACTATATGGGCTAAAACAAGCACCAAAATAGTGACACAAGAAATTTGACAAAACTATGATATCAAATGAATTTAAAATAAATAAGTGTGATAAATGCATATATATCAAAGGCACACCTAACTCATATGTCATTATCTGTCTATATGTAGGCAATATGTTCATCATGGGTAGTAATCATGATATAATCATGACTACTAAGAAGATGTTGACCAAAATCTTTGATACGAAAGATATGGGTATAGTGGACGTTATACTCGGGATTAAGATCGATAAGAAATTAGATGAAATTATCCTTTCACAATTTCATTATATTGAGATAGTACTAAGGAAATTTAATGAATATGATCTTTCTCCTGTAAAAATACCGATGGACTTAAGCTTGCACTTGGCTAAGAACCATGGTGAACCTATATCCCAATTGAAATATTTGAGGATAATTGGAAGTTTGATGTATATCACTAACTGCACACGTCCGGATATTACCTATGCGATCAATAAATTAAGTAGATTTATAAGTAATTCAAATGATAACCATTGGAAGGCATTAATAAGGGTTCTTAAATATTTAAGATATACCTTAGAGTATGGATTACATTATATAAGATATCCAATGGTACTAGAAGGTTATTGTGATGCAAATTGGATATCTGATATAAAAGACTCTAAATTCATCAATGGATATATATTTAACATTGGTGGTGGAGTAGTGTCATGGAAATCCATGAAACAAACTTGCATAGCTCAATCAACTATGAAATCTGAGTTTATAGACTTTGAGAAAGTTGCAGAAGAAGCTGAATGACTTCGTAACATCTTAGAAGATATCCCATGCTGGGAAAAAATCAGTACCTGCCGTGATGATATATTGTGATAATCAATCGACAATTGCAAGGGCACAAAATAACTTGTATAATAGTAAGTCACGACATATTAGTTGATGATACAATACCATTAGACAGTTGATCTCTAACGGAGTTATCTTTGTCAATTATGTTGAATCGAAAGATTCATTTACAAAAGGTTTGAATAGAGATCAAATATACTGCACATCAAGATGAATGAGATTAAAAATCTACAAACAAGAGCATTCATAGTGGTAACCCAACCTTGTTGATTGGAAATCCCAAGATCTTGGTTCAATGGGACAATGAAATTATTTAAGTTCATGTGTGCACTTGGACTAGTTTCTCTCTCATTCCTAAAATGAAAAAGTGCTACCTACGATATGTAGTGAGGTTAAGTTATAAATTTTTAATGACTCCTATACTTGAAAAAGTAGAGCATGATAGAATACTTTTTATAGGAGATCACCTATATAAGATTGAAAATAGACTGCTTCAATGAAATACTTATGAATCTAAGATGTTGCTCATGGCCAAAATGGACAAAACAATGAGAACAATAAAGAAGTGAGAAATGTTATTGTGTATGTATAATTGTCTTGGTTTACACGAACGGCTGAGTAGTTTAAGACATCGCGTTCACTAAGCAACCTAGTAAATTCGATGATACTTTACTATGGAAGATTTAAAGCCACACGCTACCTCTCCTGATGCAGTAATCTTTCGATTGAACTCTCCTTAGGTGAAACATGCATGCATTAATTTTTATTCGTGTGCGGGATTATTGGAAACTTAATATGAATGACAATTAAATCCAAATCGTTGGATAAAGATTGACAATTCTGGATCGTCAATTTGAGAAGGAATAAGTGTCCTTTGGCTCAATCTCAACCATTGATTCACATTCAAATAAAGAGATATTGTATCTCTTGAGAAGGGATACAATCTAAATCATCCAATTCAAGTTGGATGGTTGAGATCTAATTGAACCAAAGGTTTTTATATCCTTTTACTTAGCATAAATAAGACCCCTCTCCTTCTCATTTCACTCACTCAATTCATTCCAATTCAAAGCAAGCATTGCATTTCATACTTACATTTGGAGAGTTCAAGAAGATTCTTCGGTTCGGAGGTCTTGCAATTTGCAGTGTTGCTGTCGCAAGATAAAGTTGTTGTATCTTAGAAGACGATTGTCATGTTCCGTGAACACTGTGTGCGGGATAAATTTATCTTAAAGAGATAGAATCTAACTTTAACCTCAACTTTGCCAAAGCAGTATCATACTATCATTCTACCCGCACTCAAATTGCACCACCACCGAACCCCAACACTTTATACTCCATGGCTTTCATATTGTGGAGCGTTGGTTCATATTCTCTTTATGTTCCATGGGGTTTCTTTTGGAGTTGAAGACTGAGCTTGGCACACTGTAATTTTCTCAGCTTTCAGATTTTGAATTTGTATATGGTGTCGGCTGGAAAAAGGTCTCTTTCAGTTCATATTTTTATGCACTTGTGGAATGGTATATTGGGCTGGATTCAATTTATGATTAATGGTATTCTCTTTATGGTCCATGAGCTTTTATATTGTGGAGCATTGATCAGAATTTCTTTAAGCTTCATGGGTTTTCCTTTGGAGTTGAAGAAGCAGCTTGCTGGTTATTTCAGATTTGATTTTAATGCGTGCTTGAAGAAGTTATGGGTTTGTGGTGGTTGTGGATGGTTATGATTGGTGCATTTGTTTTGCTGTGTTGTGTGGTTATTCATGGAGGTTTTGGTGTTTCAAATGTTTCTTTTATCATGCTGCGGAGTGGTTTTGGGGATTATCTTGTGGTGGAGTAAAGATTCAAGCTTTCATGACGCTGCGGAATTTTAGTGGTCTCATTTGGTAGTGTACTTGTTGATGAAATCTCTGGGGTTGTGTTGGTTGAATACTCATGTAATGAAGGGGCCGAACTTGGCATGCTGTGCTTTTCTCAGTGTTCAGATTGCAGGATTCATATGGGAGTTTATTTGTGCTTACGCTGATTTTTCTTCGTGCTTTGTGCATACTTCAAGTTTGCTTCTACATGTTGGAGTGGTTGGATGTTTAAGGTTGCTCTTGTTTTGGTTCGCATTGCAAAGTTTATTTTGTATATGGGTGAGGAAGGGTTCTTTGAATTCTGATTTTTGTAAAGTTTATAGAGATGGTCTGCATTAATTTAGAGCTTATTGTAAAGCAGTTACCGTCTTTGAAATAAACTTTACTAAAAAGTCAGGTTTGACCCTCCTTCTACTATTGTTTTTCCTTTTCCAAGAGATGACACATCTCTTCTTCTGAACAAAAAAAAATCTGTCTCCTCCGATGCCGGGTTGTCGAAGCCGAGGGGGAAAGACGTAGGCATCAGGCATCGCAAGGAAAGGGCGATGAGGAGGAGGAGAAGTCGAGTGTCACATAAGGAGTTTACGGAGATTTAGGGATTTAACATCCTTTTTTTTGTTTAATTTAGAATCATTTTTTTGGGTTTAACCAAATAATAACTTTTAAAATTGAAATCAAACCGAATATCCGAATTAATGGATTTTCTTTTTTTTAAAAAAAAAAAATTAATTAATCAAACCGAATTTTTAAATTCAATCAATTCGATTTACCCAAAATTTTACTCAATCACTACTGTTTGTTATAGGGTTTGTTCTTATATTTCTAAATTAATAGTCCATCGGAATCTTGCTACTATTTCTAAGGAGAAATCCCTTGATTTTAAGAAATAAATTCCTCTAGAGATACCATTTATTTATACTTAAAACTATTATTAATCTGAGTCATTATTTTTCATTATAAAATAATGTCAATTTTTATGTTGTCTTCCTTAAAGTCCTCATATTCTTTAGTTTGGATCAGGATTTTAATGTGTTTAATGAAATCATGGATAATCATATTAAAATTCAGATAGAAATATATAACTCCTATGTATTCATGTCTACTCCGATGATCGTCTTTTCTTTATTTGAAAACTTAGAGTCATATAACACAAATAATACCTTGCCTTTAATACTCTTTCGAGTTAGACATATGAGGTCAAATATGATTAGTGTTAAATGAATATAGTTACGTCTACAAATTAAAAGTGCTCTTGTTGACTTTTTAATCAACAAGAACACTTTTAATTTTTCTTCTCGGAAGGTGAAGAGATTATATGTCGATGGCAAAAAAGTAAAGTAATGAAAGAAAGTCTTCCTTGATGGTACAATCTTTTAGGATTTAATGTAGTTAATTGTTCAGTTGAGCATATGGTGAGATTTCTTTCTATCTCCACCAATTCTTCTAACCAAAGATTAAAAATATTATTACATCTTCCTGTTATGATATTGCCTTGCCAAGAAGTTGTATTTGGTTCAATTATTTGTCCTCCTAATGTTTGGGAAGGTCCGATAAAAGTCTCAGTTTTAGATCTTCTCAAATTCATTTTGAATGAGTGTAGAAAGAATAAGTTTTAGATTGTCTTCTAGGAATTATGTTTCAGGTAGATAACATATATCTTTGGTTAAGTTGTCTATACTTTCTTTCCACTGTGTAGCATGAGTTATTTTTGAATTTGTGTTTCAACTTGAATTAATTTATTTTCTAATAGTATAAGTCTATGGTGTAATGATGTTAATAATGTTATGATAGTATTATTTTATTCGGTCAATATTTAATCACATTTTCCCATTAAGTATACTGTGTAATAGTCGTCATTTTTAGTTTTTAGTATTATCGTGCGTAGTCCAGTGCTTCACGTATTTTAAATTATAGGTTTATTTATTTATATTTTATGTCTGTAAGTATGGCACGTGGAAGTTTAAGTTCTTGTACTTGAATTTTATTTGTTGTAATTAATTCTTTAATTTGAAATAAGATAGTTTTGGATTAGAGTTCAAAATATCTAGGCTTATTTTCTTTAATAACTTTAGAATGATTTAAGATTTTTTTTAAGTTGAGTTGACTAAATCTTCATCTCATGATTCTTTCAAGAAGTTTATGTTTTGTTTTAAGTCACTTATTATCCAAGTTTATTGTAATACGTTATTGTGGTTGTTCTTCAGTATGTGATTAGTATGTCTTTATTGCAATTTCAGAGAAGTGCCTAAACTGATAAGTAGATTCGTGAAAGTGTTTAAATGCAGGTTTTCATCATGTAAACAATAAGTATATGTCTGGGATATAACATAGCAATTGTGTTTATGTTGATATGTAATAATATTTTTTTAGTTGGAGATTATAATGCTAAATCTAATAATATAATTTCTAAGAGTAAGTCATTGGAACTAGAAGTCATATATTTTATAAGAGAAATGATAAGCGGCTCGAAACTGCATCTCGAATTTGCTTCTCGAATGATGTGGCTTCCTGCGTGGACAGTTCCACGTCAAAACCAACAATTTAGTTTTTTTTCTCTCCGCGCTCGTTTCTCGCCGCGACAAAAACCTTCGTGCCCTAAAACACACAAACATTGCGTTTTCTCTCCGCCTCTTGCCCTAACGTTTTCTCTCCGCCTCCTTGCCCTCGCTCTTTCCCCTCCGTCTCTTGCTGTCGCGTTTTCCCTCCGCCTCCTTCTCTCAGTGCTCGGCGGACTTGGATCCTTCCTTTCTCTCAGCCTCTCCCCTGCCCTAAATCTCTCCGCTCTTTGCTCTCGGCGCTCGGCAGACTTGGACCCTTCCTTTCTCTCAGCCTCTCCCCTGCCCTAAATCTGCCCTGAATCCAGGTATGAGGTGTTTTCCTTAGCTGATTGTTGTCCAAATCAACTTTCTGCTATTCGGACCTTAACGTTGCTCGGTTTCCTGCTATTTAGCTGCTCGGCTCTCCCTGTGTTTTTTTTGTTGTTGTTGTTTTATGTCATTGCAGAGCTGTGCTGACATTAGGGATTGTTCTGTAGATCAAAAATAGGGTCAATCAAAATTCATTGTATGGAGATTCGGTCTTTTTCCTGCAACTAAATATCCTAAGTGGAAGAGATGAGATAACCAAAACGGGGCTATGCTCATAAAAGGAGTGGTATTGGAAAATTAAATTTGAGAATTCTTGGGCCATTCTATGTATGGGATAGGTGGTTGTTAGAACAACTTCACCCCAAAGATATTTTCAAGCATATAGTGAACAATAAATATCTAGCAACTTCAAATAGGTGACAATTTGTTCTTTTTTGCTACACCATTGCAGCACATAAATTATGGTGAATAAATTCAAAATATCTTCTTCCAAATAAAATGATTCAGAATATCATCTTCCAAATAGAATGATTGGGAATAGCTTATCGAAGACATTCCAAACGACAATGATTCTACAAAATCTGTGATGGAGCATCCTATTGGCTGCTTCAAGAAGTTCCATCTGAGCCTTGGAGTTGTCTTTTGGGGATATGTTGCTACGGCTTGTGACTAAGGGGTTGTTTATTAGGGTAGTTGTTTAATTATCAATATTGATTTTTCTATCCATAGGCCTTATTTTGATCTTGGTTGACATCTTGTCTCACTTTCCGGATTCAGTATGATGGCAAGTTAAGACTTTAACTAGAGTTTTGATATAAATTTATGTCATAATACCTTCAGGTCATTCATGTCCCCAAATCTGATTCCAGGCTGGCAAACAATGCCCTTCCTGTCGATATTCAAAGGTTGCGTTGTCGTGCTATGTATTATGCCCTCCGTTTCTCAAATCCCATAGAAAGCCTTGGAAAGGTCTGAAAAAGGGATAATATCCTACAGCATTTAGTCAATTAAGTATTTTCCTTCATAGTTCATTCAGTCAATATTTTTTGTATCTTGTAAATTAGGTTCTGAGACTGCATGCTAATGAATGTACAAAGCAAGATTCTCCATCACAAGGAAACACTGATGGAAGCAATAAGTTTTTGTTTTACTTAGTGGTTATTATCAAAATGAGATAAATTATGTAGTACTTATTGTTGATTTATACAATAATGCAAAATAGCTTATTTCCTATTTTTCCATTGATTTAGCATACAATCTATGAGCATTAAAAAATATTTGAATCTAAGTAATTCTTGTTTGCTTAATAGGTTGTTAAAAGATGACATCATCAAGTTACAGCTCCATCGACAATACAAAATTTGAACATGTACCATATAGAGATTGCGGACGAAGAACATTGGTATGTGTTTCTAGATCGAGCAAAAATCCTGGAAGGAGGTATTATGGATGTGCGCAACATGGCTCGCAAAAGTGGGTGGTAGCTGATACTTTGTCTAATGAAGACAGAAGTGAAATATATCGTGGAAGGTTAGGAAGAATAGAGTCAATGTTAGGAAGTGAATACATTGCTTCTGTGGGCATAATCTAGGAAATTGGAATGTACCATCAGTGGTCTGGATATTAGTTATAGTGAATTTAACTCTTTTGGTTGTATACCTTATTACTTTGTTAGTTCGGTCTTGTTAATTAGTGTTGAGTAATGTTGGTGTTGTAATGTGATAGGATAATCTGTTTTTAGTTAAGATGGATAATGCAGAACATGTTATATAATGGTTTGATCATTTTGTAATGATTTATTCTGCTTTGTTCTTCTTTCAAGACTTATTTAGTTGGATATAAGATACAACAAACCAACTTATTTATTATCATCAACAATATCTACTCACAAATATCGATCGTATAGAATTTTTTATTTTGCATTCCACTTGAAATGCCCAATCCAGTTCTCATGAAGTAACCACTAAGCATGTGATAATAACCACTAAGCATAGGAAGTGCAGCCGTGCATAGTAAATGCTCAATCCAGTTCTCATGAGGTGCATCCTGCAGGCTGGGAAAGTAGCAGTGAAAAAACCAAGATTAGCATAGGAAGTGCATGCTCGTGTGTCCATTGCAGTGAAACTACATCCCAATATTAAGCTTAATTTTTTTAAAAAAAATAAAAAAGTCTTTTGACACGCCAGTTTTTTGCCGCATCTCCCTAATCAAAACTTGTGTTCTTTTCGACACATGTCATGTGGCAGTCTGCGTGGCATAATCACTATCCGAATGGTCGAGGATGATCTAACAATTGACTTTCGAAGAGAATGCACAGTATGATATAGTGTTAGAGCTCACATGCCATGTCTTTCGGTGGAAGTTGGCACAAGGATGGATGTATTTGGAAGTAAACGAGGAGATGATTGTCGATGGCAGGTACATGCTGAGTTCTTTTATAATCTTTTTGGAAGCATTGATTAGGCTATCACTGCTCCACCAACAATTTGCAGTTTGCAGCTAAGTGAGAATTGACAAATATCTATAATGCATCAAATGAAAGTAAAGTGCAGACTGACAGCAAATGCTACCAACAATTTACAGTTTGCAGCTAAGTGAGAATTGACAAATATCTATAATGCAACAATTTGCAGTAAAGTGTAGACTGACAGAAATTGCTACGAATCAGTCTGGAAATATTTAGAGAAGCAAAGTACATGTTGTGAATTAGTAATTTTCCACAAGGACTAGCTTGTTCATAAGGTGCATTTCTTATACGAGTTTCATAAAATTGCTTTGCAAACACAGATACAGATTTGTCATCAGTTCAACTACAAAATGGCATGCATAGCTACAATTAACCATCACACAGCATTGAACAAGCTTAGAAACACAAGAAACAAGCATCATATAGACTGCCTTCTTAGCCCCTGACAAGCCTGAACTCGAATCTATGGCCACACCAAAAACCTGAACACGCAAGATTCCTGTGGTCTGAGTTGCATGGTCTTATGCATCACAGAATATCAATATGCATGATGCCAATTAGAATGTTGATTAGTTATTGACACTGACATAAAATAATGTGTTTTGACACTGACGTTTGCCCAGATGTACCTCTCTGATCACTAGCTCCTGGTTGCTGAGAACAGAAAGAATTGAATGATTGTCGTCGTCATCATTATGTTGTTGATTGGCTGGTTGTCACAGAATGAATGACCTAACATTGTATTCAACAAAGAGCCCTATAAATAGTAGTAAATAGAGATATTTAGCTACAAAAAAGTATATAAAGCAAAAGTTATCTCATAGGTACCAATCATACCTTTCTTCTGGCCTTTGCAACTGATTTCTTCATAATTTGTTCAATCTTAGATTGTTTCCTCTTTGTGGGTGAACGGCCTCGAGATCTTACTTTTAATGGAGAGTGTATTGTTTTTGAACTCGATGTAGATGCTTCTTTCAATTGGTCGACTCTTGAATGATCTATTTGAATAGCAATCAATTTTTCCTTCGCATCTTTCAAGATTTCCATCAAAACAGAACAACCGTCGTCATTATTTGCCCCAAGTTGTTGAACCTCTTGCATCAATGGAGTGAGAATATTATACCGATGTCTTTCTCCATCACAAACATATTCATCATAAATGTTAGTGATACTTTGATAACCACGCTTAATATCTTTGCACCATCGATCCATAATATAATTCATAGGAACCTCAATTACCTTCACTCGTATCAACACAGAGATCACATGCCTACATAAAATTCCCCGAAACTCAAAAAGATGGCATAGACACTTAACTTGACAATCTAACTCAGCATAATCTACCCTGAAGGAAACATCTCTTATAGGGTCTCCATTTTTTCCCAACAAAGTTTTTACCACTTCAAATATAAAAGCAACCCCTTCTTTCCTCACTAGTGAGGTATTGCAAAACATCAACCCTCTTATCTCATCTTGGAACAACTTAAATAAGTTGTTAGTGTAGAAACTTTGAAATTATCTTTCAATAAGATAACCAGAAATTACTGGCATCATAGAATTAAAAGAACCAAAATCCAATTTTTTTCTTTTTCAATCTTCTTCTTCAGAGCATTATCAAACTGTTCAACAAATTGCTTCAAAGAAGTTTTCGAATGAACATATTCATCAAAAAAAACATTCATACTTTCACTCCTTTGGGATGTGGGCATACCTGCCCAAAACTTATCTTTGACATACATAGGTATCCATCTATTCCGCTATTCATACAAATATTTCAACTAGTCATTGTTCTCTAAATTAAAAACCTAAATCATTTTCATCCAATTCTCATCACATTCATCAATAGTAAGTGAGTTGTACACAATAGTCTTCAATTGTTTCTTTATCAGCTTATATTGAGCATGCCCACCTAATTTTGCTGGTAATTTTTTCATTATATGCCAAAGACACAAAAGATGATGAGAATCCAGAAATATGTCTTCAATAGCAATTGCCATGGCACGACACTGGTCTGTGATTATCGCCTTTGGAGCACGCCCAAACATACATGTCAGCCAAGATTTGAACAACCATATGAATGTTTCTGAATCTTCACTTGATAACAATCCACATCCAAGCAAAATGGATTGACCATGATGATTCACCCCAACAAAAGGAGCAAATGACATATCATAACTATTAGTCAAATAACTTGTATCAAAAGTCACAACATCAGTAAAGTAATGATATGCAGCCCTACATCTTGCATCTATCCAAAAAAACATTTCTTATTCGAGACTCTTCATCTAAATCAAGTATATAAAAGAAATTAGAGTTCCGACTTTGCATGCGACAAAAATAATTACTCAAGGCCTCAGCATCTCCATCCCCTAACCTCAACCTTCTAGCTTCTGAAATATAATTCCTACACTTTCTCTCATCAAATGTCAAATTCTCATAGCCTCCAGCCTCAACTACCAATGAATGAAAACTTTTACTTAAAGTAATTCCTGCTTGATCATTTAATTCAAGTTTCCTCTTTGTAGTTGAATCCAATAATTTATTACATCTAAAATGTCATGATTTTCCCGGGCTCAAGACATGATTATGTTCAAGAGATACACTACTTATCACAAAGTTATCATCATTCCGAATAACAACATTAATCTTAGCTTTGTAATTTGTCTTAGTAGAAGGTCTAGGGTACAAAGCATTTTTGGCATTAGATACTGTTTTACCACTTTTGGCACATCCAAAACAAAAATATTTTTGCTTTGCATCATCTCCCTTTTTACCACCTAATTTAGAAATACCAAAACCAACATTCTGAGTATAGGATTTATAAAAATTACGAACTTCATCTTCAGATATAAAAGTCATTCCAATCTTAGGAATCATGACTTCATTTAAACTAGTTGGAGATAGGTCTATGCTCACATGGTCGTTGTTATCGTTTACCTCATTTGAATCACTTTTTCCTTGTTCCATGATTATTTTTCACCTACATTTATTCAAAAATGGAAGGCAGGTAAGTATTCAACTACATTTATTTGTTTAAAAAATAGAAAACAAATCCAAAAAGTCAAGTATCCAAATGAAAAGTAAGGAATTCCAGAAAAGAAAGAAGAACATACATCTAAACACTAAAGTTATAAGAGATGTTTGTCAGCATAGTACTGGCCTCTATCATGTTTTATTTTAAAAATTTACTAAACCAAACACATAAAACTCTAAAACAAAAACCAAAACCCAAATTGCAAATAGCAACCGAATCTCCATACAATGAATTTTGATTGACCCTATTTTGATCTACAGAACAATCCCTAATGTCAGCACAGCTCTGCAATGACATAAAACAACAACAACAACAAAAAAAAACACAGGGAGAGCCGAGCAGCTAAATAGCAGGAAACCGAGCAACGTTAAGATCCGAATAGCAGAAAGTCGATTTGGACAACAATCAGCTAAGGAAAACACTTCATACCTGGATTCAGGGTAGATTTAGGGCAGAGGAGAGGCTGAGAGAAAGGAAGGGTCCAAGTCCGCCGAGCGCCGAGAGCAGAGAGCGGAGAGATTTAGGGCAGGGGAGAGGTTGAGAGAAAGGAAGGATCCAAGTCCGCCAAGCACCGAGAGAAGGAGGCGGAGGGAAAACGCGACAGCAAGAGGCAAAGGGGAAAGAGCGAGGGTAAGGAGGCGGAGAGAAAACGTTAGGGCAAGAGGCGGAGAGAAAACGCGACGTTTGTGTGTTTTAGGGCACGAAGGTTTTTGTTGCGGCGAGAAACGAGCGCGGAGAGAAAAAAACCAAATTGTTGGTTTTGACGTGGAACTGTCCACGCAGGAAGCCACATCATTCGGGAAGCAAATTCGAGATGCAGTTTCGAGCTGCTTATCATTTCTCTTTTATAATAGTTCTGAGAATCTTAGCATTTTGATACTAAAGTTTTGTGAGCTACACAATAATAACAACTGATAGTATTATTTGTATTCAGATATTGTAGCAATCAATTAAAAAAATCTAATTTATGTTTAAAAGATTATTATTCTTAATATGATGTATGAAAATAATAATTAAAGGTATAACTATAATCAGAAGAACTAGATGAACACATAAAACATAATTTCATATTATTCCGAGCTCTCTATGTCTATAAGTCGATTTTAATTAAAAATTGACTTAAGGATTTAGTGATCTCGGAATGACATGAATCTAAATTCGGCATGTTTAATTAGTTTGTCTAATTATATCCACTATATTGAACTATACGAAAGACATCAATATTTTTGACGAACACATAAGATTTGATTCCATATCATTCTTAATTCTCTAGATCCATTAATTAATTTTGACCGAAACCAATCGATAGACTTAGAGAGATTAGAATGACATAAAATCAAATTTTATTTATTTATTTAGTTCTCATGATTATATTTTTATCCTTAAATAGCATATTCATAGCCAGAGTAATAAATTTTAAAAAATAAAATAAATTTTTTAATCAATAACAAATAAAATTAGATATGTAATTTGATAATTAAAAAAAATACTTATTGATAACTTTAATTACCCACTTTAGTAATTTTCGGAAACTCAAAATAACTTTGATAAAACAATTCAACCAAAATTCTTTAGAACAACTATAACTTAGTTTATAGCTTTTTCTTCACACAAATTTAACCATTCCTCGAACGATCTCTTCGCACAGACCGATCGGTCGAGAAATCCATGGAAGATTTGCGAAGCTGCAATTGGATTTAGGGTTTGTCGATCGGGGAAGATCAGGATCAGGTAGAGGTTTAATTTGTCTGCGAACGGGTTCAGGATTCCATATCTAGAGTTCTCTGTGAATTCTCAATCTGGCGGCAGAGCAGAGGATGAGATGGCTCACCGGCGGCGGCGTCGTGGTGTTGTTTCCGTTCATGGCGCGCGGCCACATCAACCCCTTCCTTGACCTTGCCCATCTCCTCTCCGCTCGGTATCCCTCCCTCTGCCTCACCCTCCTCACCACCTCCGGCAACCTCCCCCTCTTTCGACGCCTCCCCCACCCCCCTTCCCTCCGCTTCGCCGTCCTCCCCTTCTGCCCGTCCGACCATGGCCTCCCTCCCGACGCTGACTCCACCTTCGCCCTCCCTCCTCACCTTGTCTCCCGCATCTACCACGCCGCCGAGGCCTCCCTCCCCCCCTCCTTCCGCGCCCTCCTAATGGATCTCCTTGACGACGAAGACGAAGCATCCCCTCCCCTGCTATGCCTTATCGCCGACATGTTCCTCGCCTGGACCGTTCCGATCGCCGAGGAGCTCGGTGTCTTCCAAGCCACCTTGTACACCTCCGGCCCCTTCGCCATGTCCATGTACAACTCCATATGGATTAATCTTCCGCACGCCGACGGCCGCGAAGGTGATGACGACGAGATAGCCGTCCCCGGCCTCCCCGGCGTCACAGTGCGCCGCCGTCAATTGTCTCCCAATATGCGCTCCGTCACGTCGACCGATCACCCGGCCTCCCAGTTCGTGCGGCGCCAGGCGGAGTTCTGCCACCGCTCCCGAGCTACACTGTGGAACACCGCCGAGATCATCGAGAAGCCGTACCTCGAGCAGTGGGCGAGGTCGATGAATCAACCGGTGTACGCGGTGGGTCCCTTGTTCGCCGCCGCCTCTGTCGGCGCTCGGAGAGCAGCCACGGACGACTACGGCGGACTCGCCGCGGAGTGCCTCGCTTGGTTGGACGAACGCGCGCCGAAATCGGTTGTGTATGTTTCATTCGGATCGCAGAATAGGATGCCGCCGGAGGAGATGGTGGAGCTTCTGGCGGCGCTGGAAAAGCAGAGTAGGCCGTTCCTGTGGGCCGCCCCGGCGGCGGACCAAGCGCCGCCTCCGGAGGCGACGACGGCAGGCGGCGGTTTGGTGGCGAGGGGTTGGGTCCCGCAGGCAGAGATCCTGGCGCACGAGGCGGTGGGGGCGTTTATGAGCCACGGCGGGTGGAACTCGGTGCTGGAGAGCCTCCGCTTTGGGGTGCCGGTGGTGATCCGGCCGTTGGGAGCGGAGCAGTTCTGCAATGCGAAACTGGTGGTGGAGGTCCTAGGGGCAGGGGCGGAGGCTTCGGTGGGAGCGAAGGCTTTGGAGGCGGTGGCGGAAGTGATGGGGGATGGGGAGAGGGGGAAGGAGGTGAGGCGGAGGGCGAGTGAGATCGCGGCGGGGCTTGCGGCCGCCGTGGCGGAGGCAAATGCCGGCGGCGCCGATGGTGTGGGGCCATCGCTGTGTGCGTTGGACGAGTTTATCAAATCGGTTACCATGTAGGAAGTCGACCCGTGCTCTATCTTCTGAGTCACTGTGTCCCATGTCTTGTGCCAGCTGTCGCATCGGACAAGCACGTGAGACGTTCTGTGTAGTCATTTGTCGAATAAAATTACTAATATTTATGCAATTGGTTCTGCTCTGCCGGCCATTTATTTGACTTGAGACGAAATATCTGCAGGCCTTGCGGATGATGGGGAGCTTTCGACTGGGGTCTAATGCGATAGTTAAAATTAAGAAAGAGTCTTTAAAGTCAGTACAGTTAACCATCATAACCGAAAGATTATTTGATTGAACCATTGGGACAGTCGGTTGTTGAGTCTATTAAAGTAAATTATTTGATTGGACTATTGAATCGGTCAATACGATATTTTTAAATATTAATAAATAACTTAAGACGAGTTATTTTTTAACCAAGATTTATTTGTTACTTAAAGATAATATGATTAATTAGCTGGGTCAAATAGTTGAACTGATTGAAATTATAATTTATTTGGATAGAATGAACGTCTGATCCAATTGAATCCTTTGGTTATATAAATAAATTGAGTGAAGGATGAATTCCTGACAATATTCTATGAGTCCGATCGGTTGGTCGTTATGAGCGATTGTTGATCGAGTCACAGGAGAAACTCGGTCGGCTGACCATATAAGCATATTGTGGGCGCTCAATCCAATGACTTTATATTCTTTTTTGGCGCTTTGTGTCATGGAAGATAGAGAATATTCAACATACAAGTTGTACATTAGAAGTTTCTTCTCTGTCAAATACAAAGATTGTGGATCCATTTTGGAAAAAGTGTCATAGTTCTTTATGGTTTATCCTTTTTTGGACATGCTTTGAGATTCGTGTACAGATAAACAGTAATATTATAAAAAGGGATCTCCATATACATATGGAGGTATGCGTTGCTATGCAATTTTACACTGATAACTAATGTTCATCCTACTTTTCATCTATTCGACTCAATCATTGACTTGAGTGTTGGAGGGCCTATACCAAAGACTCTTTTCCTGGCCTAGTCACTAAAGCTCCTTTTGATACGCATGACCGTCGTAGCCACTTTTTATTGAATAGTCACCTTCCCAGTCAGTCATCTTCTCCGCTTTCGGATAGAATCATATTTGGCGCGGTCTATGAGAACTTCACCTGCATTCGGGACATGAAGATGGACGAAACTAGCCGACTTACTATAGTAACTTTAAAGTAGGAAGATTTAGAGTTGTTAATAGCCGCCCGAGCAGTTAGAATGGTGCAGCAGTAGTAAGTAGCGACCGAGTGCCCTGTTCTGAATGATCCTGCTATGTCTGCGATCGACCATCAGGCTAAGCGAGGTACTCAAGTGGAAGGCCCGACCGGGTTCCAGCCGATCCAGCCTCCCCTAGATGCCTCACGCAAGCACCTGTGCATCCGACCAGCCTCTCGGTCGTGCCTCCATCATCGGTAGCATATCACCGGGCGTTGTTTCGCATGCCTCTTGATGACATGGGTTGAGCAAAGAAGCCCCAAGGATCGCCTTCTGAGAATGCATCCGCGCGTGATATTCAAAATTTCAAAGCTTCAATGACCAGTAGCTCCCCTGAGTGGGCAAGCATGCCATTCTCCCAAGAAATCTTGGAAGACAAACTGTCGGCTCATTTTCGACCCCTGTCGATCAGAGAATATAGAGGAGTGATCGACCCCAAGGATCACTTACTCAAATTTGAAAACATAGCTATTCTTCATCAATACATAGATGGAGTCAAGTACTGAGTGTTCCTCACCACCCTATCCGACTCGGCAGAGAGATGAACCGACTCCCAACTGAGTCTATATGCTACTTCAAAGACTTTCGCAAAGCTTTTCTGCATCACTTTACCAGTAGTTGTTGTTACCACAAGATGACACTGAGTCTGTTTTCTCTCAAGAAAGGGCCCAAGGAGACGTTGAGGGCTTACATCAAGAAATTCAATCAAGTGGTCATGGGCACCCTCTCGGTCACCCCAGAGATTCTAGTGAAAGTCGTCTCTCAAGGACTGATAGATGGTGAGTTCTTCCAATCCCTCATTAAGAAGCCTTCGAAAGACTTTGACCATCCATTTGGACAAGCCACCAAGTATATCAACATGGAAGAAGCTCAGTCCACTCGGAAGTAGGATGTTTCTCCTTCTGCCCCTACCTTTATGCCCGAGCATCGAATGCCCCTTCCTGCTTTTCCACCTAAAGAGCCTCGAACCGAGCTACTAGCCATAGCACCACGACCCAAGACCACATGAAGTCCAACATGTAGAAGTCGAACAAACATGCTTCCCCGAGCCTCGACAATGGGCTCCTATGTTTTGCACCTACCACCACTCGAGAACTCATAATACAGAAGATTACTACTATTATAATCAATGTTGGTGCAACATTCCTCAGGTCAAGGTTGACCTGGTTGACCAAGCTTGAGTCTTGGTTTGGATTTCGATGTTTGACAATGCAAGGTTGATTGAAGAAGAGTCAAGTAGGTCAAGGATGACAAGATACTTGACTGGGAAGTCCTAACTGGGATGTTAGGCAGGAGGAAAATCCTGGTGAGTGAAGCCAGGTGAAAGACCTAGTGAGTGAAGTTAGGCAATTGGGAAGTCCTAGTGAGTGAAGCTAGGCAGGAGAAAAATCCTGGTGAGTGAAGCTAGGTGAAAGACCTAGTGAGTGAAGCTAGGCAATTAGGAAAGTCCTGGTGAGTGAAGCCAGGCAAGAGAAATCCAGATGGGTCAAGGTTGACCAGACATCTGGGGAGAGTCCAAGTAGGTCAAAGGGATTGACCGGATACTTGGCACGAGGATGAAAAGTACAAGTAGGTCTTAGGGAGTGACCGGATACTTGGCAAGAAGAGAAAAGTCCAAGTGGGTCAAAGGGATTGACCAAACACTTGGTGAGAGAGTCCTAGCTGGTCAAGGGTGACCGGATGCTAGGTCTTATGTACCAACAAGTCATTGTTGACTAGATGTTGGTTTAGGGGGCTTTGGACTTGGTTTTGGGCAAAAACCAAGATCTGGATTAATCCGTGGATTGATCCAGCAGGTTTGGATTGATCCGTGGATCGATCCAGCAGATCTGGATCGATCCGTGGATCGATCCACCGATCGATCCGGTGAGTCCCCGCGAACAGAACCCCTCTGGATCGATCCAGAGGTCCCAATCGATCAGTGGATCGATTGGGACGCTGCTGCTTCGCGCGATAAGCGCTGGATCGATCCAGAAGTTTTTCCAGAGCACAGAGGCGCTCTGGATCGATCCGTGGATCGATCCAAAGCCTCCCCGATCGATTGGGAGCAATCCAATCGATTGGGATTCGACCGTTGACGTCGTTTATAGCTGTTGGCGTGCGATTCCTTCAGCACAACTTCACAGATTCATTTCAGATCTTCACCAGCTCCTCCACAACTCTTCTCAAGCTCGAGATCGCCAGTTCTTGAAGGTTCTTGGAGGCTCTTCCAAATCAAGAGGCGGATCAAAGCAAGAAGAAAAAACTAGGGTTAGGGTTTGTGCACTCATTGTAAGCTTGTATTTCTTTACTACCCTTTCTTCTTCTTGTATTGAGTCTTGTAGGGCTTCTCCGCCCTTAGTAGTTACCATAAAGGAGAGTTTCATTAGTGGAGGGTGCGTACGTTGTGTGGATCCTTGGATTAGTCACCTCCCTTGGAGGTGGATACCAAGTAAAATCCAAGTGTTAGCGTGTTTGTATTTGTTTCTTTGTATTTCCGCTGCGCATCCTTGAAGAAACAAGCAACGCCGAGCAACGAGCACGCGAAGAGCTATTCACCCCCCTCCTTTCTAGCTACTTTTCGGTCCTAACAAGTGGTATCAGAGCAAGGCCGCTCTTCACCGGAATCATCGCCGGAAGGGTCAAGCATAACAAGAAGAGCTAGAGGGTGAAGAAGTTGAAGCAAAATTGTCAAAGTCAAAGAAATTCAAAAGCTCAACTTCTACAATGGAATTCCGAGATGGGCTCGGATTCGACACGAGGGTGGCTCCACCATACACTTCCACGAGCTTCGATTCTTGGAAATCAAGAATCGAAAACTTTCTTATGATGGAGATAGAGCAATGGTTTGCTCTAATGGAAGGATTTGAAGCTCCAACAAACTCCAAGAGCAAGAAGTATCTAGAGAGGGTGACTCTTTGGAGCAAGACCAAGAGGAGGACTCCAAGGTTGAGAGATGCTCAACCTCCGAAGAAGAAGTCCAAGAAGAAGTTTCATCCTCAAGGGAATGCATCGAAGGGAACAAGGAGGGAGCATACTCCTTGTTTCATATTCAAGATGATGAAGCCTCCACCTCTAGGATTGAGGGGGAGCAACTCTTGGTGACACCGGATCAAGAAGAAGGAGAATCCGCCACATCCGGGTCAAGAGAAGAAGAGGATGAAGAAGCTTCCACCTCCACAAGTCAAGATGAATCAATTGGAGGGAAATCGATTTCGGATCAAGAGAAAGCCTCTACATTCATATCAAATGGAGGAAAAGATGCCACCCTTACAAGCAAAGGTATAAATATTTCAATTAATAATAAAAATTATATTATATGCTTTGAATGTAGGGAACATGGGCACTACAAGAGCAAGTGCCCCAAATTGGCCAAGAAAAAGGGCCAAATGGCACAAAAAGGCAAGGAGAAGCTCAAGGAGACCATCCCCGGAACAAAAAGGAGCAAGGAGCGCATTATGTGCTTCCTGTGCAACCAAAAGGGGCATTACCGAAGTCAATGCCCCAAGGGGAAGAAGATGGTTAAGGCTCAAGGAGGCATTAGTCAAGGGGAAGCCTCCAAGGTAAAGAAGAAGGTAACATTTATTGAGCCTACCTCTTTACATTATGGTAAAAAGCATGATAGTTCAAATTTTTATCATTTTAATGCAATTTACCATAAGAATAGAAAGCATGAGGGCTTTAAGGAAAAGCATGTGGCCCTACATGCCAAAACTACTCAACCTAAGGTTAGGAAGGTAGATAGACACTTGGGCGGGAACACTAAGGACCTTAGCTACAAGCCTAGAAATAAAAATGCTCATAAATTTAATGGAAAACCAAAAACTAAGGACTTAGTGATAGAAAATCAAGTCTTGAGGTCAAGGCTTGATAAAATAGAAAAGACCCTAAAAAGGATGGAAAATATCCTAAAAGGGCAAAATGAGCATAACCTAGGTCTAGGAGCACAAATGTCATCTAATGGTCATAGGGGTTTGGGATACAAACCAAAGGCTAAGAAGGATGTAATCTCTTACCATAGGGTTCCATATAGTTATGGAACCAACCCTAGGTCTAGTGGTCAAGCTAAAAATACAAGGGAAGTTATCCCTAAGAGTATTTTTGCAACAAATGTGACTAAGACTTCTAAGAAGTCTAAGAAAGTCACAAAAAAGGTTACAAGGGAAGCAATCCCTAGAGTTGACCTAGAAAAAGTGACCAAGACTTCTAAGAAACCACACAAGGTCACTAGGAAGGTATCTAGTGTTAGTTAGAGCCCTAGAGCCAATCATTTGATGATTGTATGGACTCATATATATCATATTCTTGTATATATATTAAGGCATTTGGTTTTTTGGTTATTATTCTTATTTGTATTAGTGCCAGATAAAATAAGTATAGTAACGTCCTTGAGTAGAAGGTTCTTACCTATATCAATCGATTGGTTGAATCGATAGTGAGATGATATAGGGAACACTACTCTGAATCATTCCTAGTCGAGTATTAACATTCAGGGACAATGTTAATACAATAAGACTAGCATGTAGGTAAGCTCGATGACTTGATCTCACAAGTCATGGATATAGAGATATCAAGCTGACACATGGGTATACATTAGAGAATGTATACTGAATGACCCGCCATGAGAAAGTATCATGGATCGTTATATGAGTGTCATATACTTTTTCATGTGGCTATTAGTATGACTATTAGTCCTTTGACCTGAAGTCACCATGGATCCCTACATAAGGAGTTATGTACTTTGGTTTCGTCAAACGTCACCCATAATAGGGTGGACTATAAAGACGATTACTGGGTATATAACAAATTATGCAGAGGGATGTGAGTGATGTAGATGGGATCTATCCCTCCCATATGACGGGAGCGACATCAATATTCTTGATAGAGTTAGACCACGAAGTGCATGGCCATGCCCAAATGAGTCAACATTAGATGTTGAGCTCATTTGATCGAGTGAGTCTACTTGGAGTTCAAGATTTAGATTGATTAGAGGATGACACGGTCTATGCCTCATATTGATCAATCTAGATGTCTAGGATAGAAGGACAATGTCACATATTGTGAGGAGTCACAATTAGTAGTCACAAGGTGATGTTGGATCTCAACATTTCTTGTAACTTGGGTAGCAATGATGTATTGCTAGATGCCGCTCATTGCTTATGTTTCTAAAGGAGTTTAGAAACATTGCCAACGTTACAAGAACCTATTGGGTCACACACAAAGAACAAGTGGATGGAGATTAGGTTCATATGATGAACCAATTGGATTAGGTTCATATGATGCACCAAAGATTGGATTCAAATTAGACTTATTGAGTTAGACTCAATTAGATTCAATTGTTGAATGAGTCTAATTTAAATTTGATTCATTGAGTCAATTTATATTAATGGATTGAGATTCATTAAATTGAAATTGATTTGAATCAAAGGTTGGATTTAACTCAACAAGGAAGAAAAATTGGTCAATTTTGACTTGACCAAATAGATGTTGAAACATCAAGTTTGACTTGATGTATTGCCACATCATAAGGATGACTCATCCTTGCCACATCACATGCCACCTCATGGAGGTTACAACACCTCCCATTCCATTTAATGTGGCCGGCCACATTAAATGAGGGAGTTATGTGTGTGGCCGGCCACACTAAAGGATGAAATGATTTCATTTAGTGTGTGATTGATGAGTGGTAATTACATCTTCTTCTTCCTTGCTTCTTCTCTCTTTTTGCTGGTGGTTGCCGTGACTTTTGATGGAGGAGAAGATGGTTGAGTGAATCCAAGAGAAAAGGAAGAGTGAAGGTCACAAAGGAAGGATACTACTAGTGAGTGTATTAGATTTCTTTTATACCTTCTTCTTTTCTTCCTTTCCAATTCCATTCGAGAGCTCTAGAAAGTGCTAGCACACTTGGGGCTCTCTTCTCCATCCTTTGAGTGTGGGAGACACTCCTTGTTCGTGTGGATGTCATTAGAGGAGTGCCTACGTTGACACTCTTGAGATCCGGCGTACCGTTGGACGAGCGGGATTTGCGAGGGCACGCTTCGAAGGTAAAATGGTTTTTCCCTTTGTAGATCTACTGTAGATCGTAGTATAAAACTCGTATTTGTGTTTTCGAAATTTTTCCTTGCACGGATCTACGGCTATGGGTGATTCGGGGTTTCCGCGACGCGAAAAGCGGTTTTCGTGGCCCGAAAAACCCTACATCTAGGGAAGTTATCCCTAGTGAATACCTAGAGCATCCAAGGAGCACCAATAGGTTTTGGGTTCCTAGGAGCATTTTCTCTATCCCATAGATGGGTAAGAGAGTGTCAACTCTGAGAAGAAGAGTAGTTAACCCAACTTTGAAGAAATTGACACTCAAGGAGCATTTTCTAGGTTTTTGTTAACCTTTGAAAATGAAATGGATTTATTGTTACTCTTGGAAAGATTAAAATGTGCTATAAAGGAAGAAATTTGAGATGACTTTAAATGGCACAAGAAATCAAGTGTTAAGAAATACCAAATTGGGACTTTGGTATTGTCTTAGGAATTTAAGGCAAATCTAAGCCTTAATTTAAAGTGATTACTCTTATGGGAAAATGAAATATGCCAACATTTGAGGAATGTTTTAAATTTTTAATTGGCATAATTAATTCAAGAGATTAAAGAAATGTCAAGTTGGGTTTTGGCATTTTCCTAAGGAAATTGGACAATCTAGGGTTTATGCTTTAGGATTAGCTAAGGGTTAAGGATATTTAGATAGATAATCTAGGTATATTTTAATTATGCAAAATCTTGCCATGTTTGGTTGCCCATTATATGCCATGACATCATGTTTTATTTGTGCATTCATGTTTTATTATGAAAAATCCAAAAAATACCATGTCATGACATTCATACATCATGTAGTTATAGGATATTTTCTTTTGAAAATTATTTCCTTTTGATATATGTCATAACATAATCATGCATTAAGTTTAATTCCTTGTAATTAAGGACAAATGGCATTTAACAACACTTATTAACAAGTGACATCCTAGGTGGATGTCTAATATCTCTAAAATACCTAGATAGATATGCATGATTCCTAGAATAGGGCAAAACCAAAATCTCACATCTCACAAGGACTATAAGGTGACTTGTATGTGTTTTGGTGCACATTAGATACAAGTGAGATGTTAGGAAGATGAATAAAACTCATGATGTTGATTTAGTTCATTCTTTTGAGTTTTAGGTTCATCAAAACACATAGTTATGTGTTTTCCCATCATTGGGAAAGCTAATGTACAAGTCATGTGCATTAAGCCCAAGGAATGTGATGGGATATTGGTTTTGAAAATTATTTTAAAATGCTTTTGGAAAACCTTGGTGAAGGCTATCTTTTGATAGTAATCACCATTGAATAGTTAGACACAAACTTGAAGAAAACGCTAAAGTTTTAGCGAGTTTGCAAGCTTGTGTCAATCTTTGAAAAATATGATGTATTTTCATAGAAAACTATTTTTCCATGATAAAGTATGCCCTAAATAATGTCTACACAAAATTTCATGATTTTTAGATTTTTGTAGAATTTTCTAGGGGTTTCTGAAGTTGGCTGAATTTGAAATTCAGCAACTATCAGAGCTCCAATCGATCCATGGATCGATTGGAGTGCCTGAATCGTTCCCTGGATCGATTCAGAAGACAATTCTCGCGAGCAGAAGCTCGCTGGATCGATCAGCCGATCGATCCACACATCCTGAATTGATCAGTGGATCGATTCAGATAGGTTAAATCGATTGGAACCCAACTCCAATTGATCCAGGATGCTGATTTTGGTTGGGAAGGCCTGATTTCAGCACTCTAAACCTATTTTAGTCAATGTAACCATTCCTAACCCCTCAAGACACGTTTGTATACCTTTAGAGGGTGTTTTCATGTTGAAAACAAGGATGGATTGGTTAAGGAAGACTAAATTGAAGTTTAGGTTGAGGTTTGTTTCAAATTTTGAATATTTGAACCTCAAAGCTTCTAAATTTGGGTTTCCTAAAGGATTAGGGATTCCAAGTCATTGTTGGTGCAATGACAGAAGTTACCACCATGTCTTTAGGGGGAGGGACTCTTTAAAGGCATGAAAATTATTTTTCATGAACCTTGGAAGGTGGTTAACCTTCCGTTAAGTGGATAATGCTCAAGGATGGGCATTTGCCTACATTGAGGAAGAATGTAGGGTTAAGGATAAATGAAGGGTATAGGACCTTCATTTGGGTCATTAGACCATGTTAATGCTTCAGGGTGAGCATCGGAGATAATGAAGGGTATGGGACTTTCATTATTGTGTTGATCACAATGAGTGAAGTTGTGAACAACGATGAGCAACTCTTCAGGGGGAGAGTTTGCAACAAGTGAATTTGTTGATGTGTGCCCAAAAATGGGGCATGATTTGATGTGTGCCAATAGGGGGAGAATGAAAGGGAGTAAGTTAGGCTTTTATCACCTAGAGGGAGTTTGCCCTCTTAGGGGGAGAATGAAGGGCTTAACTTATGTTTTCATTACCTAGTGGCATGAAGAAGGTTTAGGCTATGGAATTAGCCTAACTTACATGTGGTATTGTAAGTGATAGTGTTGGTATTGTCAAACATCAAAAAGGGAGAGATTGTTAGTGCAACATTCCTCAGGTCAAGGTTGACCTGGTTGACCAAGCTTGAGTCTTGGTTTGGATTTCGATGTTTGACAATGCAAGATTGATTGAAGAAGAGTCAAGTAGGTCAA
Source organism: Zingiber officinale (assembly GCF_018446385.1). Classification (NCBI taxonomy): domain Eukaryota; kingdom Viridiplantae; phylum Streptophyta; class Magnoliopsida; order Zingiberales; family Zingiberaceae; genus Zingiber; species Zingiber officinale. The sequence continues at coordinate 90,968,277 of NC_056002.1, read as the reverse complement.
GGATGACCGGATACTTGACTGGGAAGTCCTAACTGGGATGTTAGGCAGGAGGAAAATCCTGGTGAGTGAAGCCAGGTGAAAGACCTAGTGAGTGAAGCTAGGCAATTGGGAAGTCCTAGTGAGTGAAGCTAGGCAGGAGAAAAATCCTGGTGAGTGAAGCCAGGTGAAAGACCTAGTGAGTGAAGCTAGGCAATTAGGAAAGTCCTGGTGAGTGAAGCCAGGCAAGAGAAATCCAGATGGGTCAAGGTTGACCAGACATCTGGTGAGAGTCCAAGTAGGTCAAAGGGATTGACCGGATACTTGGCACGAGGAAGAAAAGTCCAAGTAGGTCTTAGGGAGTGACCGGATACTTGGCAAGAAGAGAAAAGTCCAAGTGGGTCAAAGGGATTGACCAGACACTTGGTGAGAGAGTCCTAGTTGGTCAAGGGTGACCGGATGCTAGGTCTTATGTACCAACAAGTCATGGTTGACTAGATGTTGGTTTAGGGGGCTTTGGACTTGGTTTTGGGCAAAAACTAAGATCTGGATTGATCTGTGGATTGATCCAACAGGTTTGGATTGATCCGTGGATTGATCCAGCAGGTTTGGATTGATCCGTGGATCGATCCAGAAGATCTGGATCGATCTACCGATCGATCCGGTGAGTCCCCGCGAACAGAACCCCTCTGGATCGATCCGTGGATCGATTGGGACGTTGCTGCTTCGCGCGATAAGCGCTGGATTGATCCGTGGATCGATCCAGAAGTTTTTCCAGAGCACAGAGGCGCTCTGGATCGATCCGTGGATTGATCCAAAGCCTCCCCGATCGATTGGGAGCAATCCAATCGATTGGGATTCGACCGTTGGCGTCGTTTATAGCTGTTGGCGTGCGATTCCTTCAGCACAACTTCACAGATTCATTTCAGATCTTCACCAGCTCCTCCACAACTCTTCTCAAGCTTGAGATCGCCAGTTCTTGAAGGTTCTTGGAGGCTCTTCCAAGTCAAGAGGCGGATCAAAGCAAGAAGAAGAAACTAGGGTTAGGGTTTGTGCACTCATTGTAAGCTTGTATTTCTTTACTACCCTTTCTTTTTCTTGTATTGAGTCTTGTAGGGCTTCTCCGCCCTTGGTAGTTACCATAAAGGAGAGTTTCATTAGTGGAGGGTGCGTGCGTTGTGTGGATCCTTGGATTAGTCACCTCCCTTGGAGGTGGATACCAAGTAAAATCCAAGTGTTAGCGTGTTTGTATTTGTTTCTTTGTATTTCCGCTGCGCATCCTTGAAGAAACAAGCAACGCCGAGCAACGAGCACGCGAAGAGCTATTCACCCCCCCTCTAGCTACTTTTCGGTCCTAACAATCAAGAGTTACACTGACTACACAATCAGGGGTTTCGCTAGTGACCTCTTTCTCCTAATCATCAGTGTTATCGCCGACCAAATGGCCTTGCAAGGGTCAGTCAAAACCAACAAATGGCCTAATAAAGAAATAACTGAGCACCTGCTCGGTCATCTACAGAATAGCCTCACCAGTTGACTCGAGAAAAATAAAATCATAGCAATACTACCAGGGTGACATTGGTATGATTGCAAGAAGCCCAATTGATGGTGATTCCAATCGAACAAGGAAGTCACACGCCCTCCGACTAGAGATCCACAAGGTCAAATGTAACCAAGAGAAGGCACAAGAGCCAGAAATTATCTTCGGCCTCAAAGACTTAGAAGGAGTAGAGATACCCTATGACGATGACCTAATTATTAAAGTTGTGATAGCTACCTATAACATTCATTGCATTTTTGTTGATACAGACAGCTCAATCAACATCATTTTTAAAGAGTTTAAGCAGCTTCAGATAGATAAAAGTGAGCTCCAGCCAATGACAACTCCTCTCTATAGGTTCTCTGGAAATGAAGCGCAGACGATCGGACAAATCCGGTTGGCTATCTATCTTGGGGAGATTCTCCTCATGAGAACCCGCTGTTCAAACGTCATCGTGATGGGTGCACCTTCAGCTTATAACATAATTTTGGGCCAACTGACACTGAATGAATTCTGAACCATCGTCTCCACCTTCTGCCAAAAGATGAAATTTTTGGTTGATGACTCGGTCGATGAGGTAAAAGGAGATCAACTAGTGGCAAGCAAATACTATGAGGAAGTGGTGAAGACCGAAGCTCACACCACCAGAAAAACTTAGCGAGTAGAGGTTAACTGTTGGAAATACAATCAAAGTCCCATATTGAAAATACATAGAAAAGATTATGGGTTTATAAGATGAAGATATCTCCATTGGTATGAGGCCTTTTGGGTAGAGCCCAAAAATAAATCCATGAGGGCTTAGGCCCAAAGTAGACAATATCATACTATTGTGGAGATATCTGAAATCTTTTGGTCCTAACAATTGGTATCAGAGTCAAGTCGCTATTCACCAGACTAACGACCTGAAGAAGCACGAGCCAGAGCCATGATTCAAGATCGAACCATATGGGTGAAACCTTAAATAAAGTAGGGGAGGCCCTGAGTAGATCAGTAACCTGATACGTGAGGAGAGGCCCTAAGGAGGTTAAGAGTAACTCGATACTTGAGGGGAACCTATGGTCCTTTGTTTAAGGGGGATTGATAGCGTTGCAAGGTTACAAATATAATCTCACATTGAAAACACATGGAAAAAATTATGAGTTTATAAGAAAAAGATATCTCCATTGGTATGAAGCCTTTTGACTTCCCTTTTTTACAAGGAAGGAGTTGCTGAAAAAAGAGACTTTGAGCGCCTGGAAGGGATCTGGGCATCTGGACCAGCCTTGCCCAGCGGTCTAGCTAGGAACCTGGGTGGTTCTAGTGCCCGGACTCGAAATTTCATCCAGAAGTTGAGTTGGAGCACGATGATTGTCCGAACCCACGTCAACGATTAGGCGCCTGGAGGGGTTCCAGGCGGTCGAAGGTGGATAAACTTGATGGATCAAGTTTTGACGAGAGATCGCCATATCAGCAACTATCCAGGGGCCCGGAGGGGTTCTAGGCGCTTAGAATGGGCCTATATAAAGGCTTTCGACCAACAGCTTCAGACAATCATCTGCTATAAGTTTTATTCTTGCACGTTGCTCCAAAAAGGCTCCGACAACACCGAAAGGCTGCTTCAAAGTCCAAAGAATGAAAGACTTCAAATTTCCTTTATGTTTATCAGTAATAATTAATTTCAGTTCTTGTACTCAAATCATTTTGCAACTCATTTTTGAACTGATAGTGATTGTCCAATAAAAGCACTCAGTGAATATGGGCCTTGGAGTAGGAGTCGTTGAAGTCTTTGAACCAAGTAAAAAATTACTTGTGTTAGCGTGTATTTTTGTTCTCCTTCTTTTCCGCTAAGTGACTTGTTTTAAATCATGATTTTCGACGAACGCTATTCACCCCCCGGTGCCTCTAGCGTCTTTCCGATCCAACAAGTAGTGTTAGAGTGAGGTCACTCTTCACCAGATTAACTACCAGAAGAAGCATGAGCCAAAGCTATGATCCAGATCGAACCATGTTGGTGGTGTTGGTTAGTTCTAGGAAGATCGTACCGGTTCCACTGTATAAACATTTTGTACATGTGTTGAACCTTTCCTAAACAACCTATTGTGTTCTTTAGAAGTTAAATTAGGAATCACAAACAGAACTTAACATTATTGATTCCAAATTTAACTTATCTGTTCTTAATGGTTTAGACTTGGATCGCATGCGGAACTTAACACTATTGATCCAAATCCACCTATGTTATAAATTCAATTAAATATTAATTTCCAAAATTGGCTTTCAGGTTAAACATGGTGAGGCACTAGGCCTTTTTGGATATGGGAGCAACCACCACTTCCTAGACAAAGCCTTTTAAGGAAAGTTAATATTTAATTTCCTTATATAACTCTAGATTTAACCAAAAAGAACAATCGAATCACAAATTTGAAAAATAAAACAAAATAAACACAAATTCGAAACAAACCCGAAAACTCTAGAATCATATGCCCCTTGTGTTTGGTATTTCCAAAAATAACTATACAAAGAAAACTAGTATGATGCGGAAAATAATTACTAGTTATACCTTTCTTTGTAAGCAAATAACCTCTTGATCTTCTACCGTATTCCTCTTCTAATCTCGGACGTTGTGTGGGCAACGATCTTCCGAGATGAGAAACACCAAGCTCCTTCTTCTCCAAGCTAGATTCAACCACCATCAATTCTCCAAGAGAAGTAGAGGTCCGACCACCACCACCAAGCTCCAAGAGATGTTAGAAACAAAGCCTCTTTTCTCACCTTCTTCTCCTAACTAGAATCGACCACCATCACCAACTCCAAAAGAAAGATGAAACCGACCACTAAAGAAGAAGAGAAGAGGAGAGGGAGAACCTCTAGGGCCGACCACACCAAGAAGGAAAAGAGAGGAAGAAAAAGAATAGAGTTGTTCTCATAAAAGCACCTCTAACCCCTCTTTTATAATCCTTGGTCTTGGCAAATAAGGAAATTTAAATAAAACTTCCTTAATTCCTTTGCCATGAAAAGGTAAAATTTAATTAATTAAAATTAAAATCCTTTTCTTAATTATAATGGCCGACCACTTTAATCTCCAAAACAAGGAGAGTTTTAATTAACACAAGAATTAAAACTTCCTAATTTGTTTTTGAAAATTTATAAAAAATTTCTCCAATAATTTTCCCTTTTTGTAAAAAGGAAATTTTATAAATTAAAATCTTTATTTTAAACATGCGGATGATTTCCAAAAAGGAAAGTTATCTTTAAAAATTAAAATCTACCTTTCAATCTACAAATAAGGAAAGATATCAAATCTTTTCTTAATCTTTTGTAGAAACTTATAAAAGAAATATTTAATTTTTAAACTCTCTTTTAAATCATAAACATGGTTAAAAAAGAAAAGTTTTCTCAAAATTAAAATCTACCTTTCAATCTACAAATAAGGAAAGATTTCAAATCTTTTCTTAATCTTTTGTAGAAAGCTATAAAAGGAAAGATTTAAATTTTAAACTCTCTTTTAAAACCATGGAATCCACATAAGAAAAATTTATAAATAAAATCTCTTTTAATGTGATGTGGCCGACCACATCATGCTTGGATTCCAAGCATTGGTCGGCCACTAACTTGGCTCAACCACTTGGTCTTGGCTGGCCCTAGCTTGGGTTCCAAGCTAGCTTGGTCGGCCCCCTTGGGTTGGGTAAGAAGTGGGTATGTGGTAAGTATAAATCTCTATATACAAAAGGCTACGATAGGGACCGAGAGGAGGAATTAGTTTTGGTCTCCCGATGAAAATAAGCTTCCCGTGTTTGCCCCGAACACACAATTTAATTTCATCAATAATAATTCATACCACTAAAGAATTATTAGTGAACTACCGCACCAATCTCAAATTATATTTTGGGCTCCTTCTTATTATGAGTGTGTTAGTCTCCCTGTGTTTAAGATGTCAAATGTCTACTAATTAAATGAGTTACTGACAACTTACTTAATTAATATCTTAGTCCAAGAGTAGTACCACTCAATCTCATCGTCATGTCGGACTAAGTCCACCTGCAGGATTTAACATGACAATCCTTATGAGCTCTTCTTGGGGTCATTCTCAACCTAGATTACTAGGACATAGTTTCCTTCTATAATCAACAACACACACTATAAGTAATATCATTTCCCAACTTATCGGGCTTATTGATTTATCGAGTTCAATATCACCCTTTGATAAGTCAAAGAAATGAATACTAAATATATGTGCTTGTTATTATATTAGGATTAAGAGCACACACTTCCATAATAACTAAGGTCTAGTTCTTTTATCAAGTCAGTATAAAAAGAACTTACATAAAATGGTCCTACTCAATACATAGAGTGTACTAGTGTAATTTATTAGTCAAGATAAACTAATACCTAATTACACTACGACTATTCCAATGGTTTGTTCATTTCCATCTTAGTCGTGAGCTATTGTTTATAATTTATAAAGAACCAATAACACGATCTCCTGTGTGTGACACCACACACCGTGTTATCTACAATATAAATTAATTGAGCGACTACACTTATGTAAATGTAGATACTTGACCAATTGTGATTCTTATTTTTAAATAAATATTTATACAAAAACTAGGCTTTTAGTATACACTCTAACAGGTGGAACCTTGAACGAAGTAGGAGAGGCCCTGAGCAGCTCAAGAGTGACCCGATGCTTGAGGGCAAACCCTGAGCTGCTCAAGAGTGACTCGATGCTTGAGAGGAGGCCCGAACCATGAGAATAATGGTGGTCCTTTGTTTGAGGGAAGAATTGCTGGAAATACAATCAAAGTCCCACATTGGAAATACATGGAAAAGATCATGAGTTTATAAGATGAAGATATTTTCATTGGAATGAGGTTTTTTTGGGTAGAGCCCAAAAATAAATCCATAAGGATTTAGGCCCAAAGTGGATAATATCATACTATTATGGAAATATCTGAAATCTTTTGGTCCTAACATTAACACCATTCAAGAAGCTCCCCCGACTATAGTTTATAAAGAAAAAGATGAAGTACAGATTCACAGCCGACCGGAGGCCATCACACAAATTGCTACGATCTAAGCCCTGAGAACAAAGCAAAGTTGTTTGTCTGTTTGATGTGCAATAACGACGTTTTCGCTTGGGCACCCCATGAACTCACGGGAATCTTACCAACAGTAATGAAGCATGTCCTTCACGTCGGCTCAGATGCTTGACTGGTTAAACAGAGAAAGAGAGAATTCGGAGCCAAGCAGAACCAAATTATTCGAGTGAAGGTAGACAAGCTACTTGAAGTTGGGCATATCCATGAAGTATATTTCCCAAGCTAGTTAGCAAATATTGTGTTGGTGTCCAAGCCTGGGAATAAGTGGCAAATATGCATTAACTTTAGAGATTTAAATAAGGTATGTCCAAAGGATTACTACCCTCTACCGCACATTGATCAGGTGGTCGACTCAACTGTTGGTTGCAAGGTGGTATGCATGTTGGATGCTTATTAGAGTTATCACCAAGTTCCCTTAATAAAAGAAGATCAAGAAAATGTTAGTTTTATAATTGCTGAAGGAACATATTGTTATGATGTCATGTTATTTGGACTAAAAAAATACAAGAGCAATATACCAACAGCTTATGAACAAAGTGTTCCGAAAGTGGATCGGTAGAAACAAGGAGGTATATGTAGATGATATACTAATCAAATCCCTCCGAGCGGTCGATTTGTGCGCAGATATAAAGGAGACATGTCGCACCTTAAGGAAGTATGAGTTTAAGCTGAACCCTAACAAATGTTTATTTGGGGCCAAGAACGGATGCTTTCTCAGCTATATCATGATAGAGCGGGGAATTGAAGCAAACCCGAGCAAGGTGAAGGCTCTGTAAGATATGTCCTCGTCGTACAATTTGAAGGAAGCACAACGCCTGAAAAACGAATCATGAATTTGTCCCGATTTATCACAAGATCATCCAATTGGAGTCTACCATTTTTCTAGGTACTCCGCTAGGCCATAAAATTCTAGTTGGACGCAAAGTGTGATAAGACGCTAGAGGAGCTTAAGTATTATTTATCTACTTTACCTGTACTTGCAAAGCCCACGGCGAGTAAGCTACTCTGAGGATATTTATCTACCATTGAAAGGCCTGTCAGATTGGTTTTGGTATGCCAGGACAGCAATGAACAACAACCTATATATTTCTTAAACCATTTATTAAAAGATCATGAATGCCGCTATACTGCGCTCAAGAAGTTGGCGTACGAGCTGATTGATAACCAAAATAATTGTGTCTCTATAACTTAGTTTCAAATATCCCTTAGTTTCCTTGGTTAAAATTGAACTTCTACACTATATAAGAAAATGATCTAACTATTATGCATGAAGTAACTTCTTGGAATTTTTGAGATCTTAATTGAATCCATGAAGGATCTAATTGAATAGAATATCTCAGGATGAATCAATTCACACATTAACAGAAACAAACTACTTAATTCTAATGAAACAGAGGATTGAAACTCAACAAATAGTGATGACACAACAAATCACACAACTGTTGGTGCAATATCCCTCAGGTCAAAGTTGACCTGGTTGACCAGGCTTGAGTCTTGGTTTGAGTTTCAATATTTGACAATACAAGATTTCGATGATATGGACAAGTGCAGGTGCAGTTGTTCATTTGGGGAGATTGTTTGGTGCAATTTCCCTCTGATCAGGGTCTGATCAGGTTGATTGAAGAAGAGTCAAGTAGGTCAAGGTTGACCAGATACTTGACTGAGAAGTCCTAACTAGGATGTTAGGCAGAAGGAAAATCCTGGTGAGTGAAACCAGGTGAAAGACCTAGTGAGTGAAGCCAGGCAGAAGTGAAAATCCTAGTGAGTGAAGCTAGGTGAAAGACCTAGTGAGTGAAGCTAGGAAGGAGAAAATCCTAGTGAGTGAAGCTAGGTGAAAGTCCTGGTGAGTGAAGCTAGGCAGAATGGAAGTCCTGGTGAGTGAAGCCAGGCACGGGGGAAATCCAGATGGGTCAAGGTTGACCAGACATCTGGTGAAAGTCCAACTAGGTCAAGGGAGTGACCGGATACTTGACAAGATGAAGAAAAGTCCAAGTAGGTCAAGGGAGTGACCGAATACTTGGCAAGATGAAGAAAAGTCCAAGTGGGTCAAAGGGATTGACCGGACACTTGGTAAGAGAGTCCTAGCAGATCAAGGGTGACCGGATGCTAGGCATGATGAACCAACAGGTCATGGATTGACCGGATGTTGGTTTGGGGGCTTGGGACTTGGTTTTGGGCAAAAACCAGCAGCTGGATCGATCAGTCGATCAATTGGCTGGAGCCCGATCGATTAGCCGATCGATTAGAGAGTCCCTGCGAGAAGCCTTCGTCCCAATCGATCGGTGGATCGATTGGGAGGCAGCCGCAAGCGCACAGAAGCCTGCTGGATCGATTAGTGGATCGATCCAGAGGTCCCAATCAATCAGTGGATCGATTGGGAGCTGTGACTTTGCGCGATAAGCCCTGGATCGATCAGCCGATCGATCCAGGCAAATTCCAATAGCACAGAGGCACTCTGGATCGATCAGTGGATCGATCCAAAGCCTCCCCGATCGATTGGGAGCAATCCAATCGATCGGGATCCGACCGTTGGCGCAGATAAAGGCCGTTGGCGTGCGTCTTCTTTGGCAGAACTTCATCGATTCATCTCCGATCCTTACAGCATCTCCATAGCAACTCTTTAAGGTTCAGATCGCCAGTTCTTGAAGGATCTTGGAGAGACATCCAAGTCAAGAGGCGAGAACACAATAAGAAGAAAAGCTAGGGTTAGAGTTTTCATTGCTTATCTTGTAAGATATTTCTTGTATCTGTTTTCCCTTTCCTTTCTTCTTGTATTGAGAGTTTGTAAAGGCTTCTCCGCCTTCGGTAGTAACCGTAGAGGAGTGTGTTTCATAGTGGAGGGTGCGTGAGTGTGTGGATCCTTGGATTAGTCACCTCTTGTGAGGTGGATACCAAGTAAATCCTTAGTGTTAGCGTTGAGTGTTGTTTTCTTGTATATTTCCGCTACATCTTTGAAGAAACAGACAATGCCAAGCACACGAGCACGCGACGAGCTATTCACCCCCCCCCCCCCCCTCTAGCTACATTTCGGTCCTAACAACAACTTCAGTGTTCCAAGCAACGTGGATCTCCAAGATGGAGCTAACAGCTTTCAGAATGCACTTAGGATAAAAGAAAAACATATCAGACTCCTTAAAGTAAGACCACTTCAATTATGACCAGATAATATCTGATTCGGTGGAAACAAATTGTAGAAGATGTAATCAGCCAGAACAGTTGCTGCTGGGGTGATGATCAGAGACGGTGATCCGTTGAGATTAGATTTCAGATCTTAGAGCTGAGACTACCCCAAGCACTCATGAACAAGCAGATGATGGAAGATGTAGAAATCTCTGGACCATGGTAAAGGCAGCAGGTATGAACATAATCCCTCCAAGTAGAAGTAAACCCTTCTCTCTAGCGGAATTTTGATCGGACCGCCCAGGGAAGAAAATTGTTAGCAAAAGGAAAAGACCCAGTTCGCTAGAACACCCTTCCCCCACGTTTTATGCCTCTATTCAATCTTAGATCCAATAGTTCTGGTTCTCCCTGGTAGGATTCAACGGTTTTGATCACCACTCAGATCACCCTTGGGTTAGATCTATAGCTCAGTTTGCTTCTTTCTTACTCTTTCACTCTTGGGGTTAACCAAATCCATTCACCTTGTGTCCATAATGCTCTTTAAGCACCTATGAAGATTCAACATATTTTTAGCAAATAACTCCTCAAATTTAAAGGTCCTAAATAATGAATTCATCCATTTGTCAAGTAATAAATGCAATTTAAGCTAAATGAATGGATGATTGTGTTGGAATCTCAAGGTATTTTGATGTGATCAAACAAGTTAAGTTAGGTCATGTTTGTCTTAACCCTTGTGTCTAAGTGTGCAGGAGCTTAGGAGCACAGGAAGTCGAGCGAAAGACGCGACTAGCGAGAAGGATGGCACGGGGAGAGAGTTGACGGGCTCGGTGTGTCCGAGGGATGCGGTGCCGCGGAAGAGTACACCGGTGGATGAGAAGAACGTGTGCGACATTCGAGGGATGAGAAACCGGGGAGGAAGGCTACTCGAGGAGAAGGCCGGAACTTGAGTTCGGGTGAGCCCTATTCCGGATGGCCGGGATCACCCAAGCTAGCAAAGCCAGAGCGAAAGACCCAGACCGAGACGAGCTGAACCGGAGTAGAGGTCTCAGACCGAGAAAAGTCAACCCTGTTGACTTTCCTGGTCCGGGGCGTCCGAAATGCTTCCGGGCGCTCGGACCCGACTTTTTGATTAGATCGAGTTTTGTCTCGATCTGAACGTTAGAGGATAAAGTTTATCCCCCCCCAAGACGCCCGGACCCTTCGGGGCACCTCGAACAGTGCTATAAATAGAGCACTGATTTCCACAGTTAACAACAACAACTTGTAATCTAGCTCTTCCATTTTTTCTTTTTTCTTTTGTACTGTCAACGCTGTAAGAGGTTACTCCGCCCAAAGGAGATCATCAGATAGTGCACCATATTTTTCTTGGATTAGCAATCCTCTGATTGCAAACCAAGTAAATTCTCTGTGTCTGATTTCATTTAATTAGTCTCTTTTTGTTTTGATTACAAGTTTTATTATTAGTTGAAAATCCGAGAAAGGTTGGTTTATTTTTTCAGGACAATTCACCCCTCTCCTCTTGCCGACCTCCAAAGGGACCAACAGATTGGGTTCAATATAAATCCAAAACTATGTACTAAAATGGCACTTATCACTAGTCTTAATTGCTCGGAGGTTATGCCCTTAAAACACCAAAACATTCCACACTGACCCACGAATTATTGAATACATCAATTATCTCATGATTGTTTGACCAATAGTGGAGTCCTTTCTAATAGCATCCGGTCAGAAAAAGTTCCTCTTAGTAGCTATGGATTATTTTTCTGAGTGGGTGGAAGCTAAGTCCCTGGCCAAGATAACCGAGTGGATGGTCATCAAGTTCCTATGGTAAAACATCGTGTATCGGTTCGACATTCCTTACATGCTTGTCTCAGATAATGGAAGATCATTTCAAAGGCAGAAGACCCAAGAATGGTGCTCAAGTTATAACATTTTGTGAGCCTTTACTTCCGTGGCTTACCTCCAAGTAATGGCTAGACAGAGGTCACTAACAAGAAAATCATCAGAGGTCTCAAAACCATGCTAGATCATATCGGAGGAAGTTGGGTCGATGAGTTACCTAGTGTATTGTGGGCTTATTGTACTACACCCCAAGCGACCACAGGTATAATCTCTTTCCATTTGGTGTATGGGGGAGAAGCAATTATGCCGGTAGAAGTTGGAGTAAAGTCCGATCAGAGATGAGGATAATTCCGGTCGGTGCCTTATGGAGCTTGATCTTGTAGATGAAATTAGAGACAAAGCAACTGCTCGGCTAATGACGTATCAACAATGAATGAAGCAAAGTTATAATCAAAGGGTTATCCCCAGATTTTTCTAGGTCGAAGGTCTAGTCTGGAAGTGGATTAAGCTGGTCGATGATGTCAGCAAACTACAACCATAGTGGGGTGGACCATACAAGGTGGTGTGAAAGCTTGGCTCAAGCTCTTATTATCTCCAAGACTCAAAAGGAAAGAACTTGGATCGACCATGGAGTGTGAATCATCCACAATCCTATCGGGCTTGAAAGTATGTTTGTATTGAATTAATGTAGCTTGTGAAAATTTATACTAAATAAATGTCGACAAATTTAAGTTAAAATGACAAGTCCCACACTCTCGCATTATTTGACCAAGTTATAAGTGAGTTTGCTCTCACGACAAAGTCCCAAACTCTCGCGATGTTCAGTTGAGTTATAAGTGAGCTTGCTCTCACGACTAAGTCCCAGACCCTTATACCATTTGATCGAGTTAAAAGTGAACTTACTCTCACGGCCAAGGCCTAGACTCTCGCACCCTTCGACCAAGTTATAAGTGATCTTATACCGTCTAAGTACTGACCCTCACGCCGTTCGACCAAGTTATAAGTGAGCTTTCTCTCACAACTAAGTCCCAGACTCTCATGTCGTTCGACCAAGTTATAAGTGAGCTTACTCTCATGATTAAGTCCCAGACTCTTGTGCCATTCAAATGAGTTATAAGTGAGTCCGCTCTCACAAATAAGTCCCAAACTCTCACGCCATTCAGGCAAGTTATAAGTGAGCTTATTCTCACATCTAAGTCTTAAACTCTCACATCGTTCAGTTGAGTTATAAGTAAGTTTACTCTCACAACTATGTCCCAAACTCTCATGCCATTCGATAGAATTATAACTGAACTTGTGCTCACAACCAAATCCCAGACTCTCACGTTATTCAATCGAATTATAAGTGATCTTGCTCTCACAACCAAGTCCCAGACTCTCACTCTATTCGACTGAGTTATAAGTGAGCTTGCTCTAATGACCAAATCCCAGACTCTCACGTCATTCGACCGAGTTTTAAGTGAGTTTGCTCTCACGACTAAGTTCCAGACTCTCATGTCATTTGACCGAGTTATAAGTGAGCTTGCTCTCACAATCAAGTCCTAGACTCTCGCACCGTTTGGCCAAGTTATAAGTGAGTTTGATCTCATGGCTAAGTCCCAGACTCTCATGTCATTTGCCTGAGTTATAAGTGAGCTTGCTCTCATGACTAAGTCCCAGACTCTCTCGTTGTTCGACTGAGTTATAAGTGAGCTTGCTTTCACGTCTAAGTCCCAGACTCTCACGTTATTCGGTCGAGTTATAAATAAGCTAACTCTCACATCCAAGTCTTAAACTCTCGTGTGTAGGATCAATGATGTACTAGAGGGGGTGGTCAATAACACTCGTGGCTAATTCATTTGTTTCAAAAAACTTAGAATGATGTAGCAAAATAAAGAAAAGAAACCAACGCAATCGCTAACAAGTTTCTTTTACTTGGTTTGGAGCCTGTGATGACTCTTATTCTAAGGCCCATGATCGTTGATCGCTTTTGGTGGACAATCACTAATAGTTTTGAAATCTTTTACAAGTAAGCAATTACAAGTACCAAAAATAAAGTATACAGACAATAAAGAATTAGGAATTTGTTCATCGATTTGTCAGAACAACAGGTGAGTGTTGTTGAGTCGTCTCGGTGTAGTGCGCAACTTTGAAGATTGTTGCAAATTTAGTTGTTCGAAGTGTCAAAAAGGCCGAGACTATAGCTTTGTGGAGAATCTTCAAGGAATCACATTTGACTACCTAAGTTCGGTTATGGTTTTGTCAAACATCAAAAAGTCACACATTGTTGGTGCAACCTTTGGTCAAGGTTGACCTGGTTGACCCGACTCGAGTTGACCTGACTCGAGTTGTATTTTGATGTTTGACGTAAACAGAAGAGTTGTATTTTGATGGGAGATTGTTGGTGCAACCTTAGGTCAAGGTTGATCTGGTTGACCTGACTCAAGTTGTATCTTGATGTTTGACAAGAACAGAAACTTGGGAGGTTGTGGGTGTAACCCTTGGTCAAGGTTGACCTGGTTGACCCGAGGTGAGTTGACCTGACACGGAAAAGTCCAAGCAGGGAGCTTGGCACGGGAAAAGTCCAAGCAGGGAGCTTGGCATGGGAAAAGTCCAAGCAGGGAGTTTGGCACAGTGAAAAGTTCAAGCAGGGAGCTTGGCACGGGAAAAGTCCAAGTATGGAGACTTGGCACGGAGAAGTCCAAGTATGGAAACTTGGCATGGGAAGTCGGAGAGGGCTCGGTAGCTCGTTCTCCGGACTGTGGTCAGAGAGGGCTCGGGAGCTCGTTCTCTGGACCGGATGGAAGTCGGAGAGGGCTCGGTAGCTCGTTCTCCGAACTGTGGTCAGAGAGGGCTCGGTAGCTCGTTCTCTGGACCAGATGTTGAAAGTCCTGGTGAGTGAAGCCAGGCAGTGGGAAAGTCCTGGTGAGTGAAGCCAGGCAGTGGGAAAGTCCTGGTGAGAGAAGCCAGGCAGTTGGAAAGTCCTAGTGAGTGAAGCCGGGCAGATTGGAAATCCTGGTGAGTGAAGCCAGGTGAAAACCCTAGTGAGTGAAGCTAGGTGAAAGTCCTGGTGAGTGAAGCCGGGCAAGGAAAAATCCAAGTGGATCAAAGGGATTGACCGGACACTTGGTGGGGAGTCTTAGCAGGTCAAGGGAGTGACCGGATGCTAAGCATGATGTACCAACAGGTCAAAGTTGACCGGATGTTGGTGTGGGAGACTTGGGACTTGGTATTGGGAAAAACCAAGCTCTGGATCGATCTGGGGACCGATCCAGTGATACGGCTGATCGGTCTGGTGACCGATCAGTAACCACACAGTGAGCTTCTGTGTGTTATCTGATCGGTCTGGAGACCGATCAGAATGCGGCAACAGGCTCGGGAAGGAACAGCTGATCGGTCTGGGGACCGATCAGCCTAGGGCCTGATCGGTTCCCATGACCGATCAGATAGGCTCTGGACCGATCAGGGTGGAGCCTGATCGGTCCAGGCCTAGCCGTTGTGACTCAACGGCTAGGCTATTTCGGGCTTTTGTGTTCTGGCCTTTTTGCTTGCAGGTTCGCAGGTTTGACTCAGGATATCAGAAGCCATATAAACGAAGTCGAGGGCCTCTACAGAGTTCTGTTGTTTTTTTCCTCCTCTGAACTGCTGTGCTCTTGAGTTTTGCTGAGCTCCGAAGCTTCGTGTGAGCTTCTTCGACTGAGTTGCTTGTTGGCATTCGTCCGTGAAGTTGGTGCTTCATCCGGGACTTCTGTCGACGAGAAGGCAAGCGAGTATTTGTACATTCATTGTATATTTTGTTCTTGCTCTTCTTTGTATCTCCTGTATTGCTTTTGCAAAACATTGTGGCGAGGTTTCTCCACCCAGAAGGAGTGTTACATTAGCCGGTTCTCCGGGGACTCATCCACCGATAGATTGATAGGCTTCGTCCACCTTACGGACACGCCGAGGAGTAGGAGTTTCATCTCCGAACCTCGTTACATCGTCGAGTACGCGTGTTGAGGTTTGATTTCTCCGCTTTCATTTCTATTGCTTTTATTTCCGCTGCGCTAACCTGATTTGTAGAAAGAAACGCGAACAATTTGGGGTCGGCTATTCACACCCCCCCTCTCTAGCCGCGATCATCGGTCCTAACAAGTGGTATCAGAGCGAGGTAGCTCTTTGCTGGATTAACACCCGAGGGAGCACAAGCTAGAGATGGATCAACTCGGAGAAGACATCACCATTCCACCCTTCTACGATCGCGACGACTTCGCGTATTGGAAGGTAAGAATGAGGTATTTTCTTATGACTAACCTTGAAAATTGGAGTTGTGTTCAATTAGGTTTCAAGCCTCCGATGGACAAGAAAGGAGAAACCCTAGAGAAGAAGAAGTGGACCAAGGAACAAGTCCACCAATCCCTAGTCAACGATGAGGTATTGAAAAATTTTTAATTTTCTTTACCTAATGATGTTTTGTGTAGGATAGGTGGATATAACGATGCCAAGGAGTTGTGGAACAACTTGGCGAAGTTCCATGAGGAGAGCTCCAATTCAAGCCATGAGGAGGAGTCAAGTGAGTCAAGTAGCTCACATCATGGAGGCATGGATTTAGAAGTTGAGGGCCACTCAACATCTAAAGAAGAAGAGGAGGAGAGTTCTTCTTCAAGTTCGGAGCAAGAAGAAGAAGCTTCTACCTCCGGAAGGGATGAAGTAGAGAGCGTTCATCCATCCTCAACCCTAGGTAACTCAAGCCATTTAATTTCAAATAAATTACACATAATGTGCTTTGAGTGTAGGGAATTTGGACATTACAAGAGTAAATGTCCAAAGAGGGTTAGAAAGTCTCCACCGGCTCCAAAGGTCAAGAAAGCCGGAGTCCCGATACGCAAAGGCAAAGAGCACGTGGTGTGTTTTCAATGCAATCAAAGGGGACACTATAGGAGTCAATGTCCGAGGGGGAGGCAATCTCACAAGGACAAGAGACCGAGCACGTCTATAGGGGGAGCTAAGGTAAACCCTAAGGTAATCTCTAAGGCTCATTTTTGCAATTCAAATAGAACACATGCTAGTAGTTTTGTTGCAATTGTTAACAATAATAAGCATGTTAACTTTAGGAACCAATACATGAGCTTAGGAGCGAAACATGTGAGCCTAGATAAGGATAACACTAGGAGAGCCAACCCTAGAATTAACCCATCTAAGGCTAAGGAAAACCTAGGTAGGAATCCCAAATCAACTAGACACATGCCTAGGAATGCCTCAAAGAAAAATGATAAATTAAAGCTTGAGGTATTAGAGAAAGAAAATCAAGTCTTGAGGTCAAGACTTGACTCTCTAGAAAATGCTCTTGAGGATTTGACTCTAGGGTCTAAGGGTCAAAAACCCAAGTCCAAGGACAAGAAAGGTTTGGGTCACAAACCTAAGTCCCAAGTAGTCAAGCCCAATTATCATAATGTTCCATTCGATTATGGAATAAGACCATCACCAAGGTCACAAGGGGAGTCACCCCTAGAGTTGATCTTGATGAGTCCCAAATGACCAAGGCTTTAAAGCCTAGGAGGGTCATTAGGAGGGTTGCTAGGGAAGTCATCCCTAGTGAATATTTAGTGAACCCAATGAGCTCCAATAGGTATTGGGTTCCTAGAAGCGTGATTCCATCATGCTAGATGAGTTAGGGTGTGTCAACCTTACTTGAATAGGTAGTTAACCTAATCATGGCAAAAGGTGACACTTTAGGAATTTTCAAGGTGCAATCAAGCCTTGAAAATGAAATTGAAAATTATTCCTAAGTGATTAGGATGTGCCAACCACATTTGAGGAATTTACTAGAGTCAATCTAGTTGGCACATAGTGATCTAAAAGTCTTGAGGATATGATTTTAGGTCTATTACACTTAGGAATATAGAATTTATGGCAAAATGATCAAAATTATCAAAAATGGCAACTAAGGCTAGAATTAGGTATTTTCTATACCTTGACATGTTATTTGCCATATATTGTTTGTCATATGCCATGTCATGACATCATATTTAATCTATGATCATTTGAAATGTCATGATAATGCTTAGGTTATTTATATGTCATGCTTTATTTAAGTTTCATACTTTATGCCATGACATCATGACATTGGCACATGTTTTCATTTATGATACAATTATATGCCATGTCATCATCTTGTGCATTAATGATCAATGAAATTGATTTAAGGACTAAAACATAATTTGATATGGAGATCAAATTGATGTTTAGAAAATGCATGAGACCTTAGCCTAAGATGACCTAAACCCATATCTCACATCAAAATTGACTTGAATGTGTTTGATACACCTTAGATGTGTGTGAGATATTAGGATGATGAGTTAGGATCAAGGTGCATAGTTCTTGTACCTAGATGAGCCTAATTCTAAATTGGGGATCATAGGGAAAGCTTATGTACAGGTCATGTACATTTAGCCCTAAGATTGTGGTCCCAAATTAAAGGGTTTAAAATCATTTCAAAATTGATTTGAAAAATCTTGATGAAGCTTTTCTAGTGATAGCATTCATCATTGAACAAGTTGATACAAAGATGACTTAACTTTGAGCTATTTCAAAGTCTTTTGAACTTTGTATCAAGATTAAAAAATGGAAGATATTTTCATAGAAAACTATTTTTCCATGATAGTATATGTTATGAGGAATGTATCCTCAAAATTTCACAATTTTTGAAATTTTCTGTAATTTTCTAGAGGTTTCTGAATTTCGGGAGAAGAAAAATTCAGAAATCAGAAATCAGAGTTGTGGACCGATCAGGAGGTTCCCTGATCGGTCCAGGTCTGTGTGGATCGGTCACTGGACCGATCCAGAGGAAGCCTGATCGGTCCGGTGACCGATCAGGGCGTGCCAACCTGCTGAATTTCGACTGTTTGTCTGAAATTGCAGCTATGGAAGTGGTGTTTTAGAATTCTAAAGGTTTGAAACTCTCCAAGACATTGTTGGTGCAATGGTCAAGGGGGAGTTGACCTTTAGGGGGAGTTTTACCTATTAGTCAAGGGGGAGTTGACTTTTAGGGGGAGTTTTTTTTTACTCCTAAAGACTTGAGTGATATAGGATTATCACTAAGTTAATTGTTGACCTTAGTATCAAGGGGAAAATTAAGAGTTTCAATGAAACGTATGGGACTTTCATTAGGAAGAAACTCTTGACCTTGATTCACTCTTTTTGATGTGTGTCAAAAAGGAGGAGAGTGTAGGTTTGGGGAGAATGTTCAAGGAAGAACATTAGAAAACCTAAGTTAGGTTATGGTTTTGTCAAACATCAAAAAGGGGGAGATTGTTGGTGCAACCTTAGGTCAAGGTTGACCTGGTTGACCCGACTCGAGTTGACCTGACTCGAGTTGTATTTTGATGTTTGACGTAAACAGAAGAGTTGTATTTTGATGGGAGATTGTTGGTGCAACCTTAGGTCAAGGTTGACCTGGTTGACCTGACTCAAGTTGTATCTTGATGTTTGACAAGAACAGAAACTTGGGAGGTTGTGGGTGCAACCCTTGGTCAAGGTTGACCTGGTTGACCCGAGGTGAGTTGACCTGACACGGAAAAGTCCAAGCAGGGAGCTTGGCACGGGAAAAGTCCAAGCAGGGAGCTTGGCATGGGAAAAGTCCAAGCAGGGAGTTTGGCACGGTGAAAAGTTCAAGCAAGGAGCTTGGCACGGGAAAAGTCCAAGTATGGAGACTTGGCACGGAGAAGTCCAAGTATGGAAACTTGGCATGGGAAGTCGGAGAGGGCTCGGTAGCTCATTCTTCGGACTGTGGTCAGAGAGGGCTCGGGAGCTCGTTCTCTGGACCGGATGGAAGTCGGAGAGGGCTCGGTAGCTCGTTCTCCGAACTGTGGTCAGAGAGGGCTCGGTAGCTCGTTCTCTGGACCAGATGTTGAAAGTCCTGGTGAGTGAAGCCAGGCAGTGGGAAAGTCCTGGTGAGTGAAGCCAGGCAGTTGGAAAGTCTTGGTGAGTGAAGCCGGGCAGATTGGAAATCCTGGTGAGTGAAGCCAGGTGAAAACCCTAGTGAGTGAAGCTAGGTGAAAGTCCTGGTGAGTGAAGCCGGGCAAGGGAAAATCCAAGTGGATCAAAGGGATTGACCGGACACTTGGTGGGGAGTCTTAGCAGGTCAAGGGAGTGACCGGATGCTAAGCATGATGTACCAACAGGTCAAGGTTGACCGGATGTTGGTGTGGGAGACTTGGGACTTGGTATTGGGAAAAACCAAGCTCTGGATCGATCTGGGGACCGATCCAGTGATACGACTGATCGGTCTGGTGACCGATCAGTAACCACACAGTGAGCTTCTGTGTGTTATCTGATCGGTCTGGAGACCGATCAGAAGACCGATCAGAAGGCCGATCAGAAGGAGGCAACAGGCTCAGGAAGGAACAGCTGATCGGTCTGGGGACCGATCAGCCTAGGGCCTGATCGGTCCCCATGACCGATCAGATAGGCTCTGGACCGATCAGGGTGGAGCCTGATCGGTCCAGGCCTAGCCGTTGTGACTCAACGGCTAGGCTATTTCGGGCTTTTGTGTTCTGGCCTTTTTGCTTGCAGGTTCGCAGGTTTGACTCAGGATATCAGAAGCCATATAAACGAAGTCGAGGGCCTCTACAGAGTTCTGTTGTTTTTTTCCTCCTCTGAACTGCTGTGCTCTTGAGTTTTGCTGAGCTCCGAAGCTTCGTGTGAGCTTCTTCGACTGAGTTGCTTGTTGGCATTCGTCCGTGAAGTTGGTGCTTCATCCGGGACTTCAGTCGACGAGAAGGCAAGCGAGTATTTGTACATTCATTGTATATTTTGTTCTTGCTCTTCTTGTATCTCCTGTATTGCTTTTGCAAAACATTGTGGCGAGGTTTCTCCACCCAGAAGGAGTGTTACATTAGCCGGTTCTCCGGGGACTCATCCACCGACGGATTGATAGGCTTCGTCCACCTTACGGATACGCCGAGGAGTAGGAGTTTCATCTCCGAACCTCGTTACATCGTCGAGTACGCGTGTTGAGGTTTGATTTCTCCGCTTTCGTTTCTATTGCTTTTATTTCCGCTGCGCTAACCTGATTTGTAGAAAGAAACGCGAACAATTTGGGGTCTGCTATTCACACCCCCCCTCTCTAGCCGCGATCATCGGTTCTAACAGGCCTTTCTTCTAGATGCAGCCTCTCTGGATAGAACCTTCGTTCGGTCGACCGATCCCATCGCTCGATCGACCAATCAGCTGATTGTCTTTGCCTCATCCGATCAGATCAAGCCAGCTCGATCAGGTCACCTCTTATCCTCGGTTCGGTCGACCAATCTCAAGGTTCGGTCGATTGATCCCACGATCGAACCCAGTCTGATCTCTGGAAATCTGGTCCTGCCATATTGGGGTTCGGTCGACCGATCCGGTCGTTCGGTCGACCGATCAAGGCTAAGTCTGACCCTGTAAAACTTGTTAGTTTCGTACAAAATAGAGTTAGATAAATAACAATTAATATGTAAATAAGTAATTTTACAGCCTTCGGACTGTGCGATTCTAACTTCAGATTGCCTCCGAAAATCCTAGGTCGAATCGACACCTACTATTCTCTCAGTGAGGAAAGCGTCCTCACCTACTCCTCTCAAGAGAAGTTACCTGTTGCTAGACCGGTCCTCCATACCAATTAGACTTTTGTTCAGCGTCCGAGGCTTCAGGACTTTCTGCTGAACATCCGCTCCACGACTCATTCAGTCTTTCACCTGGTCCGCGACTACCAGGGTTTTCACCTAGAGTCCCCGACTCTAGGGTTTTGCCAAAGCACTCAACCCACCAAGACTTTCCACCTAGGGTTACTACTCCCTAGGGTTTTCAACCTGCATAACCGTAGCTTGGGCTTTTGCCTAAGAACCCTTAGGATTTTTCCTACAAACTCATTCACACTTGTTAGACAACAAGTAACCTTAACTTTAAACCCTTTTCCATTATCAAAACATAGGTTCGATCGTCTAATACTCTCCGCACTAACAATCTCCCCCTTTTTTATTATGGCAACACAATTCAAAGTTGAGTAAAATATATAGCAATAAATATGACAATAAGTATGAATGAAATGCAATAATAGAATAAAAGACATCTTAGTTAAGTAGAAATAAAAGACATCTTCATTAGAAGACATCTTAGTTAGCTTTCCCTTAATTACTTAACTTTAGAATATTCTAGCTTCTCTCCCCCTTTGACATATATCAAAAAATAAATTCGATAGAGCTAAGTAAAAAAAAACTTATTTAAATTTAAGCATTGAAAATTACTTAGCCAAAAAAAAAATTAGCTAATCTTAAGCTTTGAAACTGTCGTATCCCCTTTTTTTTTTTAAAAAAAAAACTTAGCTTTCTGAAATTTTTTTGATAAATACTCAGTAAAAAAAACTTAGCTTAAAAAGAATTTTGATAAACACTTAGATTTTTTTTAAAAAAAAACATATTGAAAAGGAATACTCTAAGTTTTCAAAAAAACAAAGAAAAGCTAGACTTCCCTTACAAAATTTAACTTTTTAAAAAATGCCTTAATTTCCTTTCACTCCTCCTTGATTAGTGCCAATAATAAGTACTCTAAAGTCCTAAAGTCCAAGCATGAGAGTTGAAGGGAAATAAACATCTATTTTCCTTAACCAAATGTCTAACCTTTAGCTACTAGCCAATTACCATAAGGTAGTAGCTTTCACTTGATTAGTTAAGTTAAGTGAGTGTTCCAGTTAGTTTGACTAAGCATGAATAACCTAACTTGATTAATTTTGATTTTGGTATTTATTTTCCAGACTTATGTTGATGCATAGACATAAGTATTCTGAAGTCCAAACAGTACCCTATGCATTTCACATCATTCTAAGTGTTTATCATACACAAGAAAGGTATCCCTAATGTGCTTGTGAGATGTTCTGGCTAAAACCTAGGAGTACATGCTCTCTAAAGGGGAAAATCCTAGACTAGTTCCAATCTTTAAAAAGTCTAGTAAAACTGGGAGTTTTGAAAATAATTTTCCAAGAATTTTAAAACAAAACATAATTTTGAAAAGATAATAACAACTTTTTGAAGTTAACAATTTCTACTCTACTGTGCACATTCCTAATTCTCTTCTAAGTGTACTGAACTCAAATTCAGGTAGGGGTTTTATGAAAATGTCAGCTAGATTTGACTTAGACTCAATATGGTCAAGTACAATGTCACCCTTAGCAACGTGATCACTTACAAAGTGGTGTTTAACTTCTATGTGTTTAATCCTTGAATGGTGAATTAGATTTTTAGTTAAATTAATTGAACTTATGTTATCAATTGAGTTTTTTGTATTTCTATATTCAAGTTGATAATCCTTTAAGGTATGCATCATCCATAGCAATTGAGATACACATTCTCCCATGGCTATGTATTCTGCTTCAATAGTGGATAGAGCAACACAGTATTACTTTCTACTAGAGCAACTTACTAGGCATTGACCTAGAAATTGGAAGCTTCCACTTGTACTTTTTCTATCTAATTTACATCTAGCATAATCTGAGTCAGAAAACCCAACTAAGTTAAATGTGCTAGTCCTAGGGTACCAGAGTCCTACACTTAGGGTTCCCTTAATGTACCTTAGGATTATTTTAATACTTGTTAAATGTGATTCTTTTGCACAAAATTGGTATCTAGCACACATACCTACTGCAAATAAAATATCAGGTCAGCTTGTAGTTAGGTACAGTAGACTTCCTATTACACTTCTATAGTATTTTAAGTCTACTGATTTTTCTTCTAAGTCAGAGTCAATTTTAGCATTAGTTGCCATTGGGGTATTTACATTTTTAGAATTCTTTATTCCAAATTTTCTAATTAATTCTGTAGCATATTTTGTTTGAAAAATATGAATTCCTTCTTTTGTTTGTTTTATTTGTAAGCCTAAAAAGAAGCTGAGTTCACCTACTAGACTCATTTCAAATTCATTTTCCATTAATTTGATAAATTCTTTTAAGAATTTAGTATTAGTTGAGCCTAATATTATGTCATCTACATAGATTTGAGCTATAAAAATATCATTTTCTAAGTTTTTAGTAAATAGGGTTGGTCTATTTGGCCTTTGTTAAATCCCTTAGTTATTAGGTATGTTGAAAGTCGTTCATACCAAGCCCTAGGTGCTTGTTTTAGTCCATATAAAGCTTTCTTTAACCTAAGGACATGGTTTGGGTGGTCTAGGTCTTCAAATCTTGGGGGTTGATTTACATAAACTTCTTCTTTGATGAACCCATTTAAGAATGCAGATTTTATATCCATTTGGTATAACTTAAATCCTTTTTGTGCTGCATAGGCTAGCAACATCCTAAATCTAGCTACAGGTGCATAAGTTTCATTATAGTCAAACCCTTCTACTTGGTTGAACCCCTTTGCTACTAACCTAGTCTTATTTCTTACTATTTCACCCTTGTCATCTAATTTATTTTTTAATACCCACTTAGTGTCAATTATAGATTTATTTGTGGGTTTAGATACAAGTTCCCAGACTTGGTTTCTTTCAAATTGAGCTAGTTCTTCTTGCATTGCAATTATCCAGTCTGGGTTAGGTAGGGCTTCTTCTATAGTTTCAGATTCAATTTTAGAAATAAGGACTATTTGACTTAGGTTTCTATAAGATGATCTAGTTCGAATCCCTAGGGTTGGGTCACCTAAGATTTGGTCAGATGGGTGGTTGGATCTTATCCAAGATGATCTTGTGTTAGGGTCGACAATTGGTTCTTGTGATTCACTTGATTCAAGCCTAATTTCATTATTTTCATCATCTTCAATATTTCTGGTAATTTGGATATTATTTGCACTAATTTCATTAGGTGAGTTATTTTCATCAAAAATTACATTGGATGTTTCTTCCACTTTTAGGGTATTACTATTATAAACTTTATAGGCCCTACTAGTTGTTAAATACTCTAAGAAGATACCTATTGAGGATTTTAATGTAAATTTTTCTAAGTAATCCTTGGTGTTTAATATGTATACTTTACAGCCAAATACTTTCAGATAGTTTAGATTGAGTATTTTATTATAATATATTTCATAAGGGGTTTTATTATGAAATTTATTAATTAAAATTCTATTTTGAATATAGCATGCTGCGTTTATTGCCTCAACCCAAAATTGGTTGTTTAGGTTGTATTCATTTAACATGATTTTAGCAGCTTCTTGTAATATTCTATTTTTTCATTCTACTAGTCCATTTTGTTGAGGGATTCTAGGGCATGAGAATTCATGTTTGTATCCATTAATTTCATAAAATTCAGTAAATTTATGATTTTTAAATTTCCCTCCATGATCACTTCTAATTCTTTTAATTTTAGTATCTTTTCCATTTTCTACTATCTTGCAAAAATTATTAAAGATTTCAAAGGTTTCATCTTTAGTCTTTAGAAATTTTACCCAAGTAAATTTAGAGTAATCATCAATTATAACTAAGTAGTATGGGTTTCTGCTTAGTGACTTGGCTCCATGTGAACCAAATAGGTCTAAATGTAGGAGCTCAAGTATTGAGTTGGTTCGACTTGGTTTTGTTGGTTTTGTTGGTTTGTGAGTTGGCTTAGCTTATTTACCTTGTTGGCAAGCATAACAAATTGAATTTTCTAAGTTTTTTAATTTGGGTAAACCTCTAACTAGACCATTTTGACTCATTTTTAAAATGAGTCTGATGTGAGTATGACCCAGCCTTCTGTGGCACAGCTTGGTTTCCTCTTGTTGAGTCAGAAGACACCTTAGTGAGGAGGTATGTAGGTTAATTGTGTAAACATTATTTTTTCTAATTCCGTTAAGTATAATTTTGGGATTTTCAATATTTTTAATTAAGCAATTAGAGTTAAAAAGGTTACTAGGTATCCAAAGTCACACAATTGACTTATGCTAATAAGTTGAAATTAAATTTATCGACTAATAACACTTTTCGAATAATAAAATCGGAACTTAGTTAGATATTACCTATTCTGATTACCTTATGTTTTTCGTCATTGTCGAATGCAATTGACCCTAGATTTTTATATTTTAACTTGGTGAACTTCAATCGGTCTCCACTCATGTGTTTAGAGCATCCACTATCCAACATCCATTGGTCCAAATCGTTATATTCCTACACATAAAGTATTTGATTTGGATCCAATTTTAAAAGGATTGTAAGATAGATTGATTGAATTCAACCTCTTTTTTTTTATCTCACCCAATCTAGGTTGTCAATCATGTTGCTCCTATGAGTGACTGTGAGATGGTTGATTGAGTTTTATGTCATTTTAATTTTAATTTTTAATTCACTTAATTCCTTGGGTTTGAATTAATTAATTTAATTGATTTATTAAGTTAATTATTTACTTGATTTTGATTTATTAAGTTAATTGTTTAATTGATTTAGATTAAGTTAATTATTTAATTAATTTGTTAAGTTAATTGTTTAGATTTAATAAGTTAATTGTTTAGATTTATTAAGTTAATTTTTTAATTGTTTAATTAAGTTAATTGTTTAATTTATTTATTAAGTTAATTGTTTAATTGATTTGTTTTGAACTAAATTTTCTATTTACCTAAGTTCACTTCACCCTTTTCTAAATTGTCAATCAAGGAACCTTACAGGTTTTTGTGAGATGATTAATTTTATCTTCAATTTAGATTATCATCTAAGGATTGATTTACATTTGGATCAGACTAAGGATTAACAATTAATCGATTAAATATTTATTCAATGATTGGCTCCCAGACTGTAGCGAGACACTAGGCATTCTTGGGTATGAGGTCATCCACCACTTCTAGACAAAGCCTTTCAAAGAAATTAAATATTTAATTTCCTTTCTGAAAATCCTAGGTCTAACTTAGTCAAGTGTGAATCAAGCCTAGGTCCTTATCTACCCTAGTCTAAGCATGTATCATGAAAGCAGTAAAACAAGCATCAAACAAATCTATCTAATGATAACAATGGTCTTTCTATTGGCTCCCCTTGGATTATAGCCTTGATAGGGTCTAATCAAGGTAGTGGATTTGATCCTTGGAGATCTAATATTGATCAAGTCCAACTTGATTAACCAAGTTAGACTTGGGGATCCATGCTTGGAATATTCTTCTATTTGTTTTGTTGACAAGAGATAAGTGTGATTTGAACTTGTATTTAGTCTTGTATCCAAGTCCAAATCGATTGTATACAACCCTTTGTTTTCCAAGAATCAGATTAAGATTCTTGGAACCCAAGGTGAACCGCTCTAATGTTCCCTTTAGTTTCTTGACTTGATCTTTCAAACTGGAATTTTTTTCTCAAGTTGTTGAACTTGAGTTGAAGTTCCAGTTTGAATAGGTTTGGTCAAGGAGCATGGGCTAGTCACTTCCTTAAGGGTTGTTACCTTCTTTCGAAGTGAATTGACTTGGATATTTGACTTAGCTAATTTGCGTATTAAATAGTTAATTAAATTATATAGTTTATTTACTTGAGAAGATCTTACACCGGTGATTGGTCCTTCGAAAATGGATACGGATCTGTGGCTTATTTCGGACTCAGCTTCAGATTCGTTTTTGGTTTCAGACTCGTCGAGTTGTTCTCATGCTAGAAATGAGAGGAGACTTATCTGCTCGAGGTCCTTGTCGGAGTCTTCTGATGAAGATTCGTCCCATGTTGCTTGATGCACCTTGCTCGATTGGTGGTTTCACCAAATCAGAGCGGCCTAGTTCTGATACCAATTGTAGGATCGATGACGTACTAGAGGGGCAGGGGTGAATAGCACTCGTGGCTAATTCATTCATTTTGAAAAACTCAGAATAATGTAGTCGAATAAAGAAAAGAAACCAACGCAATCTCTAACAAGTTTCTTTTACTTGGTTCGGAGCCTGTGATGACTCCTACTCCAAGGCCCGCGATCGTTGATAACTTTTGGTGGGCAATCACTAATAGCTCAGAAATATTTTACAAGTAAGCAATTACAAGTACCAAAAACAAAGTATACAAACAATAAAGAATTAGGAATTTGTTCGTCGATTTGTCAGAACAGCAGGTGAGCGTTGTTGAGTCGTCTCGGTGTAGTGCGTAGCTTCGAAGATTGTTACAAATTCAGTTGTTCGAAGTAGCTGGCCAAGGCCCATTTTTATAGCCTCTTCAAACCTAATCCCGATCCTCTGATTTCTAGATCAAGTTTTGACTCGACCAGGATCAGTCGACCGATCCCCAGGTTCGGTCGATTGAACCTGCTGAACTCGCCCAACCTTCCATCTAGATGCAGCCTCTCTGGATAAAGCCTTTGTTCAATCGACCGATCCCATCGTTCAATCGACCGATCAGCTGATGGTCTTCGCCTCATCTGATCCGATCAACCCGGCTCGATTAGGTCACCTCTTATCCTCGGTTCGGTCGACCGATCCCGAGGTTTGATCGACCGATCCCTTGATCGAACCCGATCTGATCTTTAGAAATCTGATCCTGCTGTACTGGGGTTCGATCGATCGATCAAGGCTAAATCTGACCTTGCAAAACTTATTAGTTTCCTACAAAACAGAGTTAGACAAATAGCAATCAATATGTAAATAAGTAACTTGACAACATTCGGATTGTCTGGTTTTGACTTCGAATTTCCTCCGGAACCCCTAGGTCAAACCGACGCTTACTCCCTCAACAGGGAATGCGTCCTCACCTACTCCTCTCAGGAGAAGTTACCTATTGCCAGACCAGTCCTCTAGACCAACTGGACTTTTGCTTAGCACCCGAGGCTTCAGAACTTTCTATTGAACGCCCGCTCCACGACCCGTTTAGTCTTTCACCTGGTCCGTGACCACCAGGGTTTTCACCTAGAGTCCCTGACTCTAGGGTTTTCCCAAGGCGCTCAATCCGCCATAACTTTCTACCTATGGTTACCTCCCCCTAGGACCTAGGGTTACCACCCCCTAGGATTTTTAACCTGCCTAACCATAACTAGGACAAGTAACCCAATAATGCACAACTCACTTGTCTAACAAGTGTGAATGAGTTTACAGGTGAGTTTGCTCTCACAACTAAGTCTCAGACTCTCATGTCGTTTGACCGAGTTATAAGTGAGCTTGCTCTCATGACCAATTACTAGACTCTCACGTCATTCAATCGAGTTATAAGTGAACTTGCTCTCACAATTAAATCCCAGACTCTCATTGTTCGATTGAGTTATAAGAGAGATTGCTCTCACGACTAAGTCTCAGACTCTCACGCTGTTTGACCTAGTTATAAGTGAGTTTGATCTCATGACTAAGTCATAGACTCTTACGTCGTCTGACTAAGTTATAAGTAAGCTTGTTCTCATGACTAAATACCAGACTCTCACGCCGTCTATCCAAGTTATAAGTGAGCTCACTCTCATGACTAAGTTCCAAACTCTCATGTCGTTCGATCGAATTATAAGTAAGTTCACTCTCACAACTAAGTCCAAGACTCTCACGCAGTCCGAACAAGTTATATAAGTGAGTTTACTCTCATGACTAAGTCCCAAACTCTTGTGTCATTCGGTCGAGTTATAATTGATTTTGCTCTCATGACTAAGTCTCAGACTCTCGCATCGTCTAGCTGAGTTATAAGTGTTGGTTTGTAATAGTTACAAACAAAGTATCACATTGAAAATACATAGAAAGGATCATAAAATTATAAGGGAAAGATATCTCCATTGGTATAAGGCATTTTTATGTAAAGACCAAAAGCAAAACCATGAGTACTTAGGCCAAAAGTGGGTAATATCATACTATTATGGAAATATCTTAATTCTTTTAGTCCTAACAATTGGTATTAGAGCCTAGAATGTTAGAAGGACTAACTTTCAACTGTGCATAAGAGTCATGGTTCAATCGATCCATGTGGATGCCTCAGAGGCTGCCACATACTCAGCTTCCATGGTGGATTCTGAAACACATTTCTACTTAACACTCCTCCATGCTATGGCTCCACCTCCCAAAGTAAACACATACCCTGAGGTCGACTTACTATTGTCCCTATCTGATTGGAAGTCTGAATTTGTGTAACCCACGGGAAGCAAATCATCTGCCTGGTAAACTAGCATATAATCTCTAGTCCTTTTCAGATACTTCAATATATACTTTACGGCAGTCCAATTTCCTTGTCCTGGGTACTTTGATATCTGCTAACCATGCCCATGATAAAACAGATATCTGGTCTCGTATATAGCGTCGCATACATTAGGCTTCCTACAGCCGAAGCATAAGGAACTGCCTTCATGTCCTCTATTTCCTTTGATGTTTTAGGAGACATCTCTTTAGATAAAGGTACTCCGTGCCAAAAAGGTAGAAAACCTTTCTTGGAGTTTTACATGCTAAAATAAGCTAGAATAGTATCGATGTATGAAGTTTGGGATAAGCACAACATTCTTTTCTTGCGATCTTTTATTACTTTGATCCCAAGAATATATCCACATTCTCCCAAATCCTTCATATCAAACTGCTTGGACAATCATACCCTTACATCTGACAACACTTAGCATTGTTGCTAATGAGCAAAATGTCATCTACGTATAGTACAAGAAATACCACCACATTTCCGTCACTTTTCTTATATACACAAGACTCATCCGGACACTAAATAAATCCATAAGACTGGATACACTTCATTAAACTGGATTTTCCAAGATCTCGAAGCTTGCTTCAGTCCATAGATAGACCGATTGGGCTTACATACAAGATGCTCTTTGCCCTTCGCAATGAATCCCTCTGGTTGCTTCATATGGATATTTTCTTCAACACTTCTATTAAGGAAAGATGTCTTGACATCCATTTGTCAAATCTCATAATCCATATGAGCGGCAATAGATAAAAGAATCCAGATAGACTTAAGCATGGCTACTGGCGAAAAGGTTTCCTCATAATTGATTCCCTCTTTCTGAGTATACCCTTTTGCAACAAGCCTTGCTTTGAAGATTTCCACCTTCCCGTCTGCCCCTCTTTTTCTTTGTAGATCCGTTTACATCTAATGGCTTTTACACAATTTGATGGTTCTACAAGCTCCCAGACCTGATTAGAGTACATAGTTTCTATTTCAGAGTTCATTGCACTTTGCCAAGATGCTGCAACTTTATCTTGGAGTGCTTCATCATATGTCCAGTGATCAGGTTCATGTTCACCAGGGATCAAGTTCGAAGATTCTCCCAAAAATATGAATCTATCAGGTTGCCTAACAACTATCCCACTACGACGAGGCACTACTTGTAATTGTGCATCATTTGTGACACGTGTTGCAGTTTCTTGTGGTATCTCATCTTGTACCGTTGGAACTAAAGTAGATGTGTCTTCTCTTATTTTCTCAAGAATAATTTTACTCATGGGCTTGTGGTTTATTACATAGTCCTCTTCTAAAAATTAAGTATTGGTACTAACAATGATCTTCTGATCTTTGGACTATAAAATAAATCACCTTTCGTTCCTTTAGGATAACCCACAAACAAGCGAACTTCTATATATGATTTCAACTTATCAGCGTCTCCCTTCAGTATATGTACTGGACTACCCCAAATCCGAATATGTTTCAGACTAGACTTATGTCTATTCCACAATTCTGTGGGAGTAGAGGTTACTGACTTAGAAGGTACCAAGTTCAGAATGTACACTACCGTTTCTAGAGCATATCCCTAAAATGAATTTGGTAATTCTGAATAACTCATCATTAATCTAACTATTTCCATAAGAGTCCTATTCCTTCGTTCTACCACACCATTTTGTTGGGGTGTACCAGGTACATACAGTTAGGATTGAATCCCGGCCTCTGATAAGTAACTCCTAAACTCTCCTAAGAGGTACTCGCCACCACGATCAGACTATAGTGTCTTGATACCTTTACCATAACGTTTCTCCACATCAGCCTTGTATTCTTTGAACTTATCAAAGCACTCAGACTTATGGCGTATCAAGTAAATGTACCCATATCTTGAATAGTCATCTATAAAAGAGACAAAATATTCGAAACCACCTCTTGCATGGATAGTCATAGGTCCACACAAATCAAAATGAACCAATTCCAACACATCTTTGGCTCTATATCCCTTGGCCTTAAAAGGTCTCTTGGTCATTTTTCCTTCCAAGCAAGATTTGCAAGTTGGAAAATCTTTCACCACCAATGAACCCAAAGGTCCATCGGCTATTAGCCTTTGAATCCTACTCAAGTTAATATGACCAAGCCTTAGATGCAAAGATATGTTTGGTTTATTTCTAAAGGTTACTTTATCTTATTAGAATTAGAAGATGTGTTATTAATTTCTATTTGTTGTATCATGGGAGTTATTGAATTTAGAGTATACAAATTGCCAACCAATATACCAGAACATATAACTACCATATTTTTCTTGAAAACTACTTTGTCATCAAAAGAAACAGAATACCCATCCATAAATAGTTTAGAAACTGAAATCAAGTTCTTTCTAAAACATGGTACATAAAGACAATTTCTCAACATCAATGTTTTATTTCTATCAAAAGATAAATAAGCATCCCCCATTACAGCAGCCGCCACTTTTGTAGCATTGCTCATGTAGACGGTAATCTCCCCTTCATGTAGTCGTCGAGTTTCCTAGAACCCATGCAATGAATTGCAGACATGATCAGTGGCTCCCATATCTACACACCAGGTACCGGTAGATAACACCACTAAACATGTTTCAACCACTAGAGAATAAAATATACCTTTATTGTTGTCCTTTCTGTGAGGACATCCCACTTTCTAATGTCCAGACTACTTGCATGTGAAGCACTTGCCCTTCGGCTTCTTTACACTGGCATGCGACCCAGTCCCTAGAGATCGATTCACTTTCTTTGCTGAACCAACTTGTCTCTTTTTCTTTTTTCTGCCTTTCGACTTAAAAGCAGAAACATTTTCAGCAATGTGAATTTGAGAACTTTGATGAAATAGCCCTTCTGCGTTTGAAGTTCTATCATAAGTTTCACCAACGAATAAACCCTTTTGTTCATGTTGTAGTTCAGGCGGAACTGCACAAAACTTTTAGGCAGCGTTTGGAGAATGATATCGACCTGGATTTCCCCTTCGATTTATGCTCCAAGGACTTCCATCTCATTCAAAAGAGCCATCATTTTGAGGATATGATCCCTTACGGGTGTCCCCTCAGTTATGGTGGTCATCATCAAGTTTCTCATAGCCTCTTACCTAGCAGCCCGATTCTGGCATCCGAAGAGTTCCTTGAGATTGCGCATCATGTCATAAGTGGTAGGCATGACCTGATGTTGATGTTGCAGCACATTTGACATAGAAGCTAAAATGTAACACCACACCATATCATCTGCCCTGACCCATTTCTTATGATACTCAATCTCCTCTTCACTAGAATCACTATTAGGCAGGCTTGGATAGATCTCAAAAAGTATGAACTTGTAACCTTCAGCAGTTAAGACAATGTCCAAGTTTTGTTTTCAATCAATGTAATTGGGACCAGTAAGTTTGTTTTCTTTCAATATAACAGTAAGAGGATTGAAAGTCATTTGAAATCCTAAGAATCACAAAATATTTAGCCAAAACTTTAGAATTTAATATAATATTGATTCCTCAAATAATATCATTTAAATTTACCAACACCTCAAAATACCATGAATTTTGTATACCACGATAGTGTGGACGTATACAAATTCAAACATTTGTAAGAGGAGATTTTACCCATTAATTTTATTATCTTGTCAACTTAACTTTATGACAAATAAAATTAATAGTTGATTTTTCTTCGGTCACACAAATAATAGCAGTGACTCCGATGGGGAGGATACTATTAAATGCACCTAAGTGTATACCATTACTTGATACTTAGTCCATTAAATAGGATTGTTCCCCTTCAGATGGAGAAGATCACACAAATCTAAATAATTTCCTATAATCATCCAAAAAGGGGGTTTGATCTAGTGATCCGCAAACAAACTCATCCGATGTGGAGGAAGGCACTCAAAGCCAACGCGCAAGTTTGAATGCATCACTTACAAACCAGTAATGGAGACCGTGGAATTTAAATAATTCCTCTCCCACTTAGTTATTTAAAACGAGGAATTTTAACATGCACACACACATAGCACATATAAACAGCATAAAAGGTAATAAATATGAAAAATAATTTTTCAACTATTATGGCCTCATCCATAGTTGTCCTCCGTGTGCCACCAACCCTAGCCGCCATCAACGTGTCATGTCATCGCATCTATCTTGTTTCCTTTTCCACTGCACCTTTGGTCCTCAAATAGCACCACGCCTCGCAAGGATACGATCTACGACAAAAATAAAATTTTACATTTATCGATCCTATATTCCACAAGGGAATGTACATGTAATCTAGATCGAACAGAATGTAAAATCCTAAAACTAATACAGCTCTTGCTGTATTTAATAATTGCAATCATGCACACACATAAAATGCCCTCGACATGCCCGAGGGTCCAAATCACACACAAACACAATAGGGTCATAATAGTTGGAACTAGGATGCCTGCAACCATAGAGTTAATCTATTTGCACATTATACTATTATCCTGCCTAATTTATGTATGAAAAATGCATAATTTAACTGAAAACCCAACACACAGAGGCAGAAAACTAGCTCTGATACCAATTGTTGGTGCTACTCGAAATTTCGTTCTGTTTCCCCTGTACAAAATTTGTACAAGTACAGAACTTTTCCTAGCAACCCATGTGCTTTTCAGAAGTTAAACTTGGATTGTAAACAAAACTTAACATTATTAATCCAAGTTCAATCCATGTATTCATCAGAAGTTAAACCATATTACAGAAGTTGATTAAATATCTATTTCAAGGATTGGCTTCCAGGTTGTTGGCGAAGCACTCGGCCTTCTTGGGTATGGGATCATCCATCACTTCCTAGTCAAAGTCTTTCAAAGAAATTGAATATTTAAACTCCTTACAGTAAACCCTAGGTTAAACTACAGAGACCTCAATCAAAGCACAAGATCGCTAGCCTCTTGTGTTGGTATTTTAGGATCCATACAAAGGAAAAATAAACTAGTACACATCAGAAACAATTAACTAGTTATACCTTCCATTGTAGCTTAAAGACCTCTTGATCTTGTGTTGTATTCCTCTCCTCCTCTTGGGCGTCGTGTGGGCGACGATCTACCAAGACGCAAAAACCACCCAAGTCCTTCTTTCTTCCAAGACTTTCAGCCACCAAGGGATCAAAGCTAGGAACACCACCTCTTGTACTTCTTTCTTCCTTGCAACCCACTGGCCACAAGATGGTTGAAGCCTCTTGATGCCGCCGACCTTAGGTGAGAAAGCAAGGGGAGAATAAGAATATGATGGGGCCCGCCACAAGGAGAATAGAAGAGGAATAGAAATTGTGTAGATGATTATTTCCTCTAAGACACCATCTATCCTCTTTTATAATCCTTGGTAATGGCTAAAAAGGAAATATTTTAACAACAATTAAAATATCTCTTTTAAATTTCCTATTGTGGATGGCTACAAAAGGAAAATTTTAAAATTAAAAATTCCTCTTTTAAACATTGTAGATGGCTACAAAAAGAAAAGATTTTAAAATTAAAACCTCTCTTTTAAATCATGATTACAAAAAAGGAAAGCTTTAATAAAAATAAAATCTCTCTTTTAAACCATTGTAGATGGCTACAAAAGGAAAGATTTTTTAAATTTAATATTCTCTTTTAAAACCATGTGGATGGCTTCAAAAAATGAAAGTTTTTAAAAATTAAAATCTCTCTTTTAAAACATTGTAAATGACTACAAAAAGAAAGATTTAAAATAAATAAAAAAACTCACTTTTAAACCCATCTTGGTCGGCCCCTTGCTTGGGCACCAAGCAAGGATGTGGCCAGCCATAAGGATGACTTGGGTGGATGTGAGGCTTTATACATAGATGTTACAACAGGGACTTAGAGGAGGAATTGGTTTTGGCCTCTTGATGAGTTTGAGCTTCCTGTGTTCGACCCGAACACCCAACTCAAATTCATCAATAATAACTCATACCACTAAAGAGTTATTATTGAACTACCGCACCAATCCCATATTACATTATGGGCTCCTTCTTATCATTAGTACGTTAATCTCCGTGTGTTTAAGATATCGAATGCTCATTAATTAAATGAGTTACTGACAACTCACTTAATTAACATATAGCTCCAAGAGTAGTACCACTCAACTTCATTGTCATGTCGGAACTAAGTCCACCTGCAGGGTTGACATGACAATCCTTATGTGCTCCTCAAGGGGACATCATCATCCTAATAAATAGGGCACAGTTTCCTTCTATAATCAACAACACACCATATAAATAATATTATTTCCCAACTTATCGGACCTATTGATTTAACGAATAAATCTCACCCTTTGATAAATTAAAGAAATAAATACTAAGTACATGTGCTTGTTATTATATCGAGATTAAGAGTATGCACAACCATAACAACAGAGGTTCTGTTCTTATATGCAGTCAGTATAAAAGGAACAACCTCAAATGGTCTTGCTCTATACACACATAGTGTACTAGTGTAATTTTATAGTCAAGATAAACTAGTACCAAATTACACTACAACCATTCCAATGGTTTGTCCCAATCCATCTTGGTTGTGAGCTTCTATTTATAATCTATAAGGAACTGATAACATGATCTTCTGTGTGACACCACACACCATGTTATCTACAATATAAATTAAATGGACAACTGCATTTAACTAAATGCAAACATTTGATCAATGTGATTCACACTTCAAAATAAATGTTTATACAAAAAGCTAGACTTTTAGTATACAATATAACATTATCTTTTGAATTTTAATCTTTTCAATTCAAATTATCATCCAATTCAGAATTGAAATCAGAATAATTCAACACCTAAGTATCCATTCAAATTCAGCAGTCAAGCAAAAAGTATTAGCATCGGGATTTCAATGTCAATTGCAGATACACAAACTTTAATTAACACTCCAATCACAACAGAACAATTGCATAGAACAAGGGTTTACTGAAATGACAATTGAAACTAAGTAAAAATTGCAAGAAACTAAATGGCAAATTCAAAACAGAAATAACAATTACAAACTAAACTAATCAGATCATTAGTTCTGAGCAAAGATAATGTGAATCAAAGTACAATAAAAACTAACACGATCCACATCCCAAACCTTTGATCCAATCCACTTACTCTACCTTGACACAGAGATGCTCCTGGGTACCTCACATCAAGCATCCGACGAAGAATGTCCAAGCTCCTAGCTATTATCAGATGACGCTCATAGCTCCTGGGTACCTCCCTTCAAGCTCACAATCGGCTAGTAATCTCATCGCCCGAAGAACAGAGGCTGAATTCTAGAAATTGATTAACCCAATTGATTGATCGAATCGATCTAGGTATCGCTATGGAATGAAGATTAGAATGGCATCAGAAACTCCTAGGCACCTCCCTTCAAGCTTCGTTGATTGGTGAAGATCGCAGATCGAGAACCTCCCTCTATCTGGAACGCGGCAATGAACATAATCCAAACTCGCATACTTGGGTACCTCCCTCTGCCGCACTCTGACCTCGGATGATGAACGTTGGTAGCTCATAGATCACCGTCTGTGAAGAAGACTATCTCTTCAATTTGGAATGTGGATGGGAGCAACGAGGAAGAAGGTTGAATAGTAGCAAAATCACGAGCGAAGAGAAAACGCCCGAGCTCCCATTGCACTGTAGCTTCTCATGACTTTTAAATCAACTCCCAATCTGATCGGACGATCTAAAATTCTTCCATCTTGATCAACGATCCAAGCATCTCAAATTGGGATCAAAAACTCTGGATCTTCATCAACGGTTGTGATCTACTTCCACTTGGCTCGGATGGAGTAGATCTTCGATGTATAGCTCATATCTTCCTTGATCTTGGATAGATAGTCCAAATTGCTCCAAGGTTTGATTATCTTGTTTGAACTCTCATTCGAGCATAATTTTGGTTCAAATTAATCTAAGTACAAGATCCTTTGATGCCTACAAAATAACAATCAAATATTAGCATCAAATATCACATTAATAAGATAATTTATAATTAAGTCCAAGAATAAATACAATGCATGAAATATGACGTAAATATGAGTTTCAACTATGAATAAGACATCAAATCATGCATGTATGAATCAAAATAGTGTAATAAAATCATGGTTATCAAAGGGTATCAGAGAGAGTTTCAATTGTTACTATCTCTCCAAGGTTGGTGATTCCGGTGATCAGTTCTATCATGTAGCTGAGCAACCGTTTCCTTTTCTTCAAGTCAGAGGTTGTTGAATTGGTTCCAGAGTAGATCTCTTCTTGCTAGCTTCACCTTCTAAGTTCCTTCATGGCAATATTAGAAACTTCTCCTAGTGATCTTTGGTTGACTCGTAGGCTCCGATCTGTTTAACTTCTTGGGGCGGTAAAACACTGAACAGATGAAATTTTGCTTTATAGTTGGCAATGAAGTCCACTTGCAACTTCTTTGTCTAGTAGTGTTCTTCCTTTTTATCTCCATGCTAATCTATGGGTGATACAAAATCATATTTGATAGTTAATAAAATATTAAAGTCAGTTTTAAAAATTCCTCCATTTTTATTTTTCAGTTGGTGAAGTCCCCTTCGAACTTTCGTGGATGAATGTGTTGGTGCGGTTCCAACTAATGGTCTAACCTAAGTTTTGATGAATTACAAGTAAGTTAAGTTAGGTTTTGTCATGATTTAACCACTTGATTGAGTGTACAGGAAATCTATCTAGGTCAACGGGTCGATCGGATAGCTGGTACGAAATCCAGCTAGGTCGATGGGTCGACCGGATAGCTGGTATGAAATCCAACTAGGTCAACGGGCCGACCGGATAGCTGGTATGAAATCAGCTAGGTCAATGGGCCAATCAGATAGCTGGTATGAAATTTAGATAGGTCGATGGGCCGACCGGATAGTTGGTATGAAGTCCAGCTAGGTCAACGGGCCGACCAGATAGCTGGTACGAAGTCCAGACAGGTCAACGGGCTGATCGGATGTCTGGCAAACTGGTAAGTTAAGGTAAGTCACTGGAGGAGAATGACCAAGTGAGGACGCGTCCTGATTGAAGGGACAGTAGGTGTCGGTCCAATTTATGTCCATTTGGGATCCCTAAGCTAAGACCTTGACTAGTTCCTGGTCCTGAAATGATAGGAACTAATTACTATTTTGTATTATTATTAAATTACCCTAATGCTTATTTTACAAGATATTTTTTGACTAACATTATTTTGCAGGGCAAAAGAAGAAAATTACCTTCGGATAAATAGTGTCCAAAGGCGCCTTCAAGCAGTGAAGGCGCCTTCGTACTGTTCATAGAAGGCGCCTTCTATGGCTATGGAAGGCGCCTTCCATAGGATAAAATTTTGGCGTCGTAGTGGATAAGTCCCGGACTGTTCGGGATCACACTTGCCTCATTGGAGGCACCTTCCATGGCTATGGAAGGCGTCTTTCATGCTCTATTTAAGGTTGCTCGCCCAAAGCTTCTTCAACAACTCCTATACAAGCTACCGTGCATCCGATTAAACTTCTGGCTGCTCCAAGCTACTGCTATGACTCTGCTGCAAAGTTGTTGTGCCCGACGACTACTCTGAGGACTTCTGATCGTCGCTGGCAGACCGACATCAACACGAGCGCTCTCACTTCGATCTCTAAAGTGTCGGTAAATTTTTTTGTGTATAATTAAATACTGCAAAAGGACAAGTGCAGGGTGTTGCACTTGTTCTAACTTTACTTGTACTTCGATTCCCTCTCCTGGAGGTACTAGAAGAGATTTATAGTGAATTGCCCATCGATAGATCCACGGGACCTGGGTCTTGGAGTAGGAGTCGCTGAAGGCTTTGAACCACTTGTGTTCCTCTCGTGCCTGCTTTGCGTGTTTTTCTTTTTCGCTGCATTTGCACTCTGATTTTAAAATGACGAAAAGAGAATTTTTGAAAATCACGTGATTCACTCCCCCCCCCTCTCACATGCTACTCGATCCAACAGAATACTCGCTCTATCCATTTGTACTTTAGATGATGATTAGTCTTTCTAAAGTGTCCTTGCTCTGATACCAATTGTTGGTCCCAATTTGGCTGGCAAGAGGAGGTGAATTATCTGTAAGTTAAAATTTAAAGATTTTATTGCTTTTCAGCTTAGCAATGAACACACGTTAGTTAAACAAGTAATAAAAGTATAAAAAGGAAGTAAGAGACACAAGGAATTTACTTGGTTTGCAACCTGAATGGTTGCTAATCCAAGGAAGAATTGAACTCACTAATAATCTCCTTTCCTGGAGGCAGAGAAGCTCCTTACAACGTTGAAAGCATGAATAATTAAAAATGAAGATTACAAAAGTCAAAGAAAGTGTTATTTGAACTCCTAGGATCATGACTCTATTTATATACCACTGGTCGAAATAGCATTTTGATGACATGGCACTCCCAGGTGCATGGACCCGATCTAGACGCCTCCAACGATGCAAGTGATCTATCATCTTCACAATGACTTGGAGATAAAATTTTATCCCCACCTGAGCGGTTGGACTCGTCCGAGTGCTTGGACTGGTCCGAGCACTTGGAGTGTTGCTGACATTGACCCAAGACCTATCCACATTGCAACAAATTGAAGAGGTGCCCTGATCAGTACCAGGGTGGTCTGGGCGCCTGGACAAGTCAACTTCGCATTGACTTTGTAAGTCCTGGATAGCCGGCTAGAGGGGGTGAATAGCCTACAATCGGAATTAGAAAAATATCTCTTGCTCTTTGCTTAGCATGGATGCATAATTTAATTAAGCAAAATAAATTACATAAAATAAAAATAAACAACTCATAAAAAGAAAAGAGGTACAAGAATTACTTAGTTACAACCTAGGTAGTTGTTAATCCAAGGCATATGAAAGCGCACTAAAATTCTCCTTTGTTGAAGATGGAAAAGTCTCTTACACACTTTGAAAGCTCAGAAAAGACTAGGAAATTAATACAAGGGTTGTTGTTGAAGTTGTTGATCATTTCCTAGCTCTAGAGAACTTTTTATAGCCCCTAGAACAATGTTATCATTGCTTAGAGGCACCTCCAAAGAGGTCCAAGACGCCTCCAAGAAGATAAACTTTATCCTATGAAGATTAAGTTTTATCTTCTTCTAACGGCTATTGAAGGCTCCTTTAAGGGACTTGAAGGTGCCTTTCATCAGACTTTGAAGGTGCCTCTAGCAAACTTGGAGGTGCCTTCCACACACAGGTGCAAGGGCGTCTTCAAGCTCGTTAGAGGCGCCTTCCACAAG
Organism: Zingiber officinale; assembly: GCF_018446385.1. NCBI lineage: Eukaryota > Viridiplantae > Streptophyta > Magnoliopsida > Zingiberales > Zingiberaceae > Zingiber > Zingiber officinale. The sequence goes on along the minus strand of NC_056002.1, from coordinate 90,927,531 downwards.
GCAAATCAACCTCTAGCTGGTCTTCTTCTCGTGGGTGATGCTCTAGTTATCCGGAGTTGAGCTCACCTGAACCCAACTTCGACCTTCTCCTCGAGCATACTTCCTTCCCAGCTTCTTATCCCTCAAACCGCCTCCATAGGTGTATTCTTCCGCAACATCTCGTCCCTTGGATGCACTGAGTCTGTCGTATCCCTTCCCGTGCTATCCTTCTTGTTAGTTGCGCCATCTGCTTGACTTCTTGTGTTCCTCAACTCTTGCACATTTATGAAAAGATATTTTTTTTATTTTAACATAAATAAATTATTTTATGCCAGAATTCTATTTTTAGGGAAATAAATTTTTAAACCTAGATTTTCATCTCTAAAAATTCCTTAAAATTTTCTAAATATATAAAATAGAAGGTATAACTGCAAAAAAAATTCAATATTCTATTTTCATGAAATTTTAATATTAAAAATCAATTTTTCAACAAGAAATTCATAAAAAATTTATTAATGATTAGAAAATTCTAAAAAAAAAATATTTCAACAGAAAACTTGTTGTTCTATCAGTATAAAAATTTTGAACCAAAAATTTGAACAAAAAAATTACTCAAAAAATAAATTTCTAACTTAAGAATTTCTATCCTAATAAATCAATTATTAAATTTAGGTTTTAATCTACGCATGTTTTTGGAATCCAATAAAAGTTCCTACCTATTGGATTTAGCAGGAATTTTGGGAGAACATAATTTATAGAAATTTTTATAATTTAACTCCTATGGTTCTTGATATACCAATTCAGCCATTCATAATTCTTAAATTTTAAATTTTAAAGAATATCGAATTTACACATGCATAGTCATTTTTTAATTTTTCTATTTGTGCTTTCAATTTTTTATTTTTAATTTTCAATTTATCAAAATCTTCTAGTTTGCATGCATTTTCTAAGATTAATTTTAACTTTGCATTTTTTTTCTAATTTAACCATATTTCTAGCAAGCATTTTAATAAACTAGTATGATTGTTCAGGAGGTAGGGAATATACTACTGGTCTCTTGCGGCCGACAAGAGTGGTGAATTGCCTTGTACAAAAAAATAAATACCTTCATCAACTTATAGCTTGATTAATAAGTACACTTGTATAAAAAGAAACTAATTAACAAACAGAAAGAAGAGACAAATCCAATCCTTTACTTGGTTTGCAATCAGGGGATTGCTAATCCAAGACGTTGAAAGCAAACTATCCAATCTCTTTTACGCGAAGAAGCCTCTTATGGCAGTTAAAGCACTTAGTTACAAAACTAAACAAAAGAAGAATTGTTTACAAGTGTACTAGGTTGTATTTATTGCCTTGATCGAGGCGTCTAGACTTGGATAGAACTTTATCCACGTCGCAACAAGTCGTGGCAACTTGCGTTTCAATAAATTTTCCGAGCACCTAGACAGTGTCAATATGGCTCCCCCCAAGTGAGGCACCTAGGGGATCCGGGCGCTCGAACCAAGTCCGTGCACCTATACTTGGTCCAAGCACCCCGGAGAGTCAACATTTTGTTGACTGTCCGGTTTCTCCCCGATCCAGCTCTGTTCGCTTGGGTGATTTCGGCCATCTAGAATAGGACTCATCCAAACACATTTTTCGGCCTTCTCGAGCAACCTTTCACTCCGGCTTCTCATCCCTCGGAACTGTCATGCGCTTCCTTCTCGTCCACCAGCGTACTCTTTCGCAACGCCTCATTCCTCAAACACACCAAGCCCGTCAACTCTCTTCTATGTCGTCCTTCTCGCTAGCTGCATCTTTCACTCGACCTCCTGTGCTCTTAAGTTCCTGCACACTTAGACACAAGTATCAAAACACAACAAGACCTAACTTGACTTGGTTGATCACATCAAAACTACCATGGGGTTCTTACATATACCTCACTTACCTCGTGATATGATGCTCCACCTTTGTCACTACTTTCTTCCGAAGACTCTCCCCCTTCGCGGATGCTCATTCCTGAGGTATTTTCTTCATCTTTCTGATGGTCTGCCATTAGTGTTAGTCTAGCATAGGCCTTGATCTCGGACTCGGAGGATGACGATTCATCCCAAGTAGCTTTTAAGTTCTCGTGCTTCATTTATCTTGGCCCTTTATCTTTTTCTTTCTCCTGCTTCTTTAGTTTAGAGCAGTCATCCTTGATGTGTCCTTCTTCTTGAAAATTGTAGTATCGTACCTTTCCTTTGCTTTGCACGTGTTTCCTAGTCTGTAGCTTGTTGAATTTGTTAGATTTAAGATATTTAATAAAGTTTCTTACCATTAAGGTTGTTTCATCTTCGTCAATAAATGCTTCGGAGTCTGGTTCATCCATTTTTGCCCTTAAGGAAATGTTCTGATTTGGATCTTTCCTTAGTTCTGCACATCTAGATTCATAAAGTTCTGAAGTAGAAAATAAACTTTCTAATGAAGTTTCTTCTAGATCCTTAAAAATATAGTAGGAGTCGATTATTGAGAACCATTCAAGCATTCTCAGAAAATCATTTAATGCATACCTTTATGAATTTCGGTTTGTTACCATTTCTCTGAGATTCGTGAGTCCGGTGATGAGCTCCTTCAATTTGGCATGCAATTGGGTCACAAACTCTCCTTCTTTTAGCTGAAGGTTGATGAGTTGGTTCTAAACCAGATCCCGTCTTGCGAGTTTTGCTTCCGAGATTCCTTGGTGAAACTCTAGGAATTTCTCCCAAAGTTCTTTTGTCGAGTCGTAGGTGCTAACTCTATTGACTTCCTGCGGTGGTAGGACGCTCAGGAGGTGAAATTATGCTCGTCCGTTCGCTACGAAATCAGCTTGTTTCTTTTTAGTCCATAGGTATTCTTCTTTTTTCAACTCCTTGCTGATCTTTAGGTGCTACAAAATCATACTTCATTATTAAAAGAATTTTGAAATCAGTTTTGAAAAATACCTCCATCCGACATTTCCAAAGTGTGAACTTCCCCTCAAACTTAGGCAGATAAATACTTGGTCCGACTATCATCTTGTTGCTTTAGTCGACGATTAGTCCTTCTAAGGTGGTTGGGCTCTAATACAACTTGTAGGTTAGGGGTGTCAATTCGGGTGGGTCGGGTCGGGTTGGGTGGGGTTGAGTTTTTTTTTTTAACCCAACCCGAACCTGACCCGAACCCGAGTTCAACCCAAAACACCTTAACCCGAACCCGAACCCGACCAACCCGATCAACCCGAACCCGACCCATATAACCCGAAAATCCGATTCAAAATGACTTTTTTGGGTTATTTTCCCTATAATTCTTCACTTTTATCTCAATACTCCATCATTATCATACAAACATGATATTAATATACATTAAAACATCTAAATTTTTAAAATAAAATTTGATTTAACCCCAAAAAAACCCACAAACCCCTATATTTAAGCCAACCCGGGTCAACCCGAACCCGACCCGACCCAACCCGAATTTTTTTTGCTCTCCAACCCTCCAACCCGAACCCGAAAATGCCCAACCCGAACCTGATTTTTTTCGGGTCGACTCGGGTTGGGTAGTCGGGTCGGGTTCATTTTTGACACCCCTATTGTAGGTCTTGGGCAGTCGGCTAAAAGGGGGTCAATAGCCTACAATCGAAGTTAGAAGAATATCTTTTTCTTTTTGATTAGCAAGGATGCATAATTTAATTAAGTCTACTATTATCCTGCCAAAAATATGTATGACATGTGCATAATTAAACTGAAAACCAAACACACAGAGGCAGACCCTAGCTCTGATATCACTTGTTGGTTGCTACTAGGAATATCGTACCGATTCCCCTGTACAAAAATTTTATACAAGTCCTGAACCTTTCCTAACAACCTATTGTGTACTTTAGAAATTAAATTCGGAATCGCAAACAGAACTTAATGTTGGTGCGGTTAGCACTAACAGTCTAACTACGGTTTTGATGAATGACAAATTGGATTAAGTTAGGTTTATCGTTATCTAACACTCTAACCGAGTGTGCAGGCAAAGTCCAGACAGGTCGACGGGCTGACCTGATGTCTGGCACGAAGTCCAAGCGGGTCAACGGGCTGACCGGACGCTCAGCACGAAGTCCAAATGGGTCGACGGGCTGACCGAACATTTGGCACGAAGTCCAAGCGGGTCGACGGACTGACCGGACGCTTGGCACGAAGTCCAGCTAGGTCGACGGGCTGACCGGATAGCTGGTGAGAAGTCCAGATGGGTCGAAGGGCTGACCGGATGTTTGGCAGGTGAGTAAAGGTAAGTCACTGGAAGGGAGTGACTGTGAGGACGCCTTCTCTGGAAGGGAACCTTAGGCGTCGATCCGGCTTAGATCCATTTCGAATATCTAAGTCGAGATCGTGACTAGATTCCAGTCTCGGAAAGACGGAATCTAAGTCATACTCTTTATGTTGAACTTATGAACTGTGCTAACACTTTATTTTGCAGGTTACACATTATATATTTGCCTCGGACTAACCTTGTCTTGCAGGAGAATGATTTTCTAGAGAAAGGAGGTCCGGGCGCCCGGAAGGGATCCGAGCGCCGGGAGGCAAATATTATCCAGTTCGCGGCTCTGACACGTGGAACTCGTTGGTTGGGTCTGGCACGTCACACCAGGGCGCTCGGAAGGGATCCGGGGTGCCCCGAGCCTCCTATATAAGGAGGGTCAAAGGCGGAGCTCAGAACAACAACTCTGAATTGACGATCTGCTATACTGTGCTCCCGCAACGCCGCGAGGCCACTCTGACAAAGCGCTCTCTTCAATTTAATTATTTTAAATTTATCGGTATTTTCATTTCTATCAATTCTTGTACTTAACTACTTTGTAATTATTATTTGAATTGATAGTAATTGCCCAATGAGAGTACTCAACGAGTACGGGCCTTCTCGACACAGGCTCCGAACCAAGTAAAAATCTTGGTGTCCTTGTTTTTTTTTATTTTTCATTGTTTTAATTTCTGTTGCGTACTCTACGAAAATTTTCAATCGATATTCACCCCCCCCCCCTCGATCAAACGTCTATGATCCAACAAGTGGTATCAGAGCAGGTACCGCTCTGATTTGGTGCAACCACCAATCAGACAAGGGGGTGATCTATTTTTTAGATTTTTTTCTTGCTTTCGGATTTTAGTTTTTCGTTTAATTCCAAACTGGTATTATTACCTTTTTGGAAATCTCCTTCCGTCGTAATTAAATCTAAATTGGTGCAACACCAATTTAGTTATTTTTATTTAATTCTTCCCGCACTACTAATCCAAGACAAGTCTTGGAACCTCTCTATTTGTTTTTTTTTTGTGCAGATTAAAATGTCGCAGATCGAGGGCTTCAGCATAGTGCGACCTCCCTTTTCAACGGGGATGATTTCCTGTACAGGAAGAAGCGGATGGAGGTTTATCTCAAGACAGATTTCGACCAGTGGCTGAGCGTCACAAAAGCTTACAAACCTCTAGTCGACACCTCCGGGAATTTTTTGGATCCTGAACAATGGACATCAGACATAAAGAAGAAGGCATCAACGGAGAACAAGTCTATCAACACTTTACAATGCGGATTAACAAGAGAAGAACTGAACCGGGTCGGACCGCATCAAAACGCTAAAGAGCCATGGGATAAACTGATTGAGCTGCACGAAGGAACCAGCGATGCTAAGGTAACAAAAAGGGATTTATTATTAAATAAAATTTTTAATATAAAAATGCAGGAAGGAAAAACAGCGAGTCAGCTGCACGGGAGGATTAAGATATCCTCAACGGGCTCCACGCAATAGGCCACTAGATGGACAACAGAGACCTAATCAGGTATGCGTTAAACGCATTTCCACGTAATAGCTTATGGGCATCCATATTGGATGCCTACAAAATTTCTAAGAATTTAACTAAGCTTAAATTAGATGAACTGTTTTGTGAATTGGAATTACATGAGCAGACTAACACTGGGGTCGAGAAAGGTATTGTCTTATATGCAGGTTCCTCCAAGAAGAACAAGGCTGAACCTGAAGAAGACTCTGATCAAAGCTCTGAAGATGAAGAACACCTGGTGAACCTGGTAAGGAAGATGTTCACCAGGAGGAAGAGAAGCTTCAGCAAGAAGGATCTACAAAAGATCAGTTCGCCAGCCAATTCAAGGAACGTGACATGCTTCAGATGCAACAAAAAGGGGCACTACAAGAACGAGTGCCCAAGACTGAAGATCGACAAACCGAAGCCGACCAAAAAGAAGGCCCTCAAAGCGACGTGGGACGACTCCTCCTCGGATGAATCAGAAGCAGAAGATCAGAAGCACCAGAGCCACCTCGCGTTGATGGCCCGCGAAGCAGAGTCGGAAGATGAATCGAAAGACAGGTCCGAACCCGAATCGAGCCATGAGTCCGTACTCATTTCCGAAGGTTCCGAAGAGGTATTCCTAACCTTAAACCGAAAGTTTTTTAAAATTATTTCTTGCTTAAATAATAAGTTAGTTAAATTAGAAATTGAAAACAAATTGCTCCTCGAGGAAAATCAAATCCTCAAGGAACAAGTTGCAAATAATAAACCTACTCAAGATCTAACACTTGAGGAGGAGAATTCATCATTAAAATTGGAAATTAATAATTTAAAAAATATGTTAGAAAAATTTACTACCAGATCAAAAAATTTAGAATTAACCCTAAATAATCAAAAAAGCATGTTATAATAAAACCAGACTCGGATATAAGTCGAACTCGAATAAAACTTTTAAATCATTAATAACCCAATACAAACCAACAAATAAAGTCTGGGTTCCGAAAGAGTGTTTAACCACGCAAATAGGACCTAACCAATATTATATCCCTAAAGATAAAATATATTACGTAAAATCAAATAAACCAAATCAAAAACCAGAACACAAACCTAAACAAAAAAATTTAAAATCTAAATATATTAGAACTCACCAAAATTTAAACAATCACCAAGTAAAATATAATTATAAAAGAAATAGACATAAACCTAGAACTAAAAATTAAATTAATGGTCATTAATTCAGGGGGAGACTCCAGAATAGCTGGCACCTCCAAAACTAACCTACCTGGCATGGTAACCCTAACTAACCTACCCGGCAGGATAATTAGGACTAGTTAAAAATGGTTCAAGTTTAACTTGAAAAATGGTACTGGTGAAGTTTTGGATGATAGTACGTTAGGGAAGCTTAGTCTATGCATGTCTAGGAAGATATGACTTCGACCTGGTGCATTTGGCTAAGTGGAACTGACCGAAGCTACCCTTTATGGATCATAACCAGTTAGACCAAGGTTTTGTACTAAGTCCAGTGGATAGGACTATTTGGAAAACCTCGAAGGCATGGTTACTCTAATGATGTCCAAGTGACTCACCATAGCCCAGAAGTTTATCCAGGGAATGCCTATTTGTTGAACTCAAAGCTAAACCTGAATCTAACACAAGTTAAAAACAAACCCTAAAATTGAATCTAATTCATCTCACAAAATTATAGGATTCCGTGATTGAAAACAAAGATCGGGTGCGATGACTAAGGACTTAACTTTAAATTAAATCAAATTAAATTAAATTAAATTAAATTAAAATTAAATTAAATCAAAATTAAATTAAATCAAAATTAAAATTAAATTAAATTTAAATTAAATTAAATTAAATCAAAATTAAATTAAAATTAAATTAAATCAAAATTAAATTAAATCAAAATTAATTTAAATTTAAATTTCAATTAAATCAAAATTAAATTAAACTTAATTTTTTTACTTAAATTTTTTTTTAAAAGATTAAACTTAAATATTTTTTTTTAAAATTTTTTTAAAAATTAAACTTAAATATTTTTTTAACTCAAAAATTTATTTTAAAAATTAAACTTAAATTTTTTTAATTTAAAAAATTAAACTCAATTTTTTTTTAACTTAAAATTTATTTTTTAAAAAAAATTAAACTTAATTTTTTTTTAACTTAAAATTTTTTTTAAAAAAATTAAACTTAAATATTTTTTTAACTTAAAATTTTTTTAAAATTAAACTTAAATATTTTTTTAACTTAAAAATTTATTTTAAAAATTAAACTTAAATTTTTTTTACTTAATTTTTTTTTTTAAAAAAAATTAAACTTAAATATTTTTTTAACTTAAAAATTTATTTTAAAAATTAAACTTAATTTTTTTTAACTTAAATTTAAAAATAAAAATAAATTAAAACTTAAATATTTTTTTTAACTTAAAATTTTTTAAAAATTAAACTTAAATTTTTTTAAACTTAAAAATTTTATTTTAACTTAAAAATTATTTTAAAAATTAAACTTAATTTCCTGTAACTTTAAAATTTATTTTAGAAATTAAACTTAAATTTTTTTCTTAAAAATTTATTTGAATTTCGTTTAACTTAAGAATTTATTTCAAAATTAAAATCTAATTTTTAACTTAAAAAGTTTTTTTTTAATTAAACTTATTTTTAAAAAAACGGAGTCAAAAACCAGGGGCGGGCGCCCTGGTATACTGACCCGGGCGCCCGGAAGGGACTCCGGGCGCCCCGCCCCACTTGACCCCGGGCGCTCGGAATGGATCCGGGCGCCCGGAACCCCCTCAGTAAAATTCTTGTTCTTTGTTTAATTTTTTTTTAAAAGTTGTTGCATGTTTGTTCTTTTAATTAGTATATTGTTGCCTCATAATTTTGGAAACGTTCTAAATCTGGTGCTGGGCCCTCCACTGCTAGCATTGACCCTAGGTTTCCCACTGACGAGCTTAGGATTAAGTTTGAGTCGACCATTTATATGGTTATTAGGACTAAATGTATAGATAGAGCGTTCTTTTTACGCTCTTGCGTTCCAGTTATAGAGGTCATAAACCATTATAACTTGCGAAACCTTGTTAATGTACTAGTCTAGTAAACGTAAATTTGTGTGCCGAATTTTATAACAACCTAGTGAAAGTAGACGACCTTACCTATACTACTAGGGCAGCTAGCACTGATATCACACTATCCCCTACTACCATCTGGGACTTTTTGGAGTTACGGCCATCTACCTGTCCCTTTCAGTGCTATCCTCCCAGGGATCTACCATTTGGAGATCCCTACTCGCATGTTACTCTTGATACGATTTATTCGTATTTTTTGGGGGGCGAGCGAGTACCCACTGTGACACAGTTTAGGTCAGTTATCCTTCGAGTCCAGGACTACGCCCTTTACAGGGTCTTAGTCTTTTGCATTCTACCACTGAGCACTCGCGACATCGCGGTGATGCGTCCATTCCACTCTTTTCTTCTCTACGCCCTGTGTCATAGGTTAGATATTGACATCAACCTACATATCTTTTCTACCATATTATCTACTCAGCCGGATACGTGACTAGTGGGTGAGTTCATATGCCTTACTGTCACATTCTGACAGCATATATGCCCTCTTTGGACATTGATGTCACCAGAGGTGACATCCGCTATATGACCGAGTTTGACGTTATAGGAGCTAGGAACTTTTCCCTAGCTGGTGTTCATATAGATGATGAGGGCGCCATGTCCTGGCAGAGGGGGGCACAACACCAGCCCGGCCCAGATGCCCAGCAGGAGGAGGTAGAGCAGGATGAGTTTTTTTTCGCACTGTTTCCTGATAAGGTCGCTCCTGCCCCAGCACCAGCTCGAGCCCCACGTTCCACTCCTCACACTCTAGCCGATCGAGTATCCAGACTAGAGAGAGCTATGTCGAGCCTCTAGCAGGAGTCCTCCAAGTTTCACCGGGACATACGGCAAGAGGTCTCCGACCTACGACGAGAGGTGCGACAGGAGGTCTCTGATCTACGATGAGATGTGCGGCAGGAGATTTCCGACCTACGACGAGACCTATGAGAGGATGACCAGACCCGACATACTGAGATGTTGGCACTACTTCGTTCTCTGGGTTCCGGACCACCTCCTTCATCATCTCAGTAGTTGTGTTTGTTATATAGTTCTGTTATGACTCTATTACAACTCTTGTAGTACATCTTGATCTATTGATTATCATTTCAGATTTGATTGGCTCTGCTTTAATTTAATAGATTAGGATCATTAAAATTTAAACTGTTTTAAAAAATGATTGTTTTAAATCCTAAGTTAAAATTATTTTATTTTTTCAAAACTTTCCTATTTATAGAATTTTAAAAAGATTTTTAGCCTTAGACTAGGTCAATCCCTTAGAAATCATGTTCCCCTAGGATTAGCATTTGAGCATCTCACCAACACCCTAGGTTCACCTTGCTTGTGATTAACAAACATAGAAAGGGGTGAGATGCATAGGTAGATTGCCTAGACTTAAGATGCTTATATCAGTGCATCGACATAAGTCTGGGCGTTAAATACAAAACAGACATTAATCAAGTTAAGATATTCAGTTTAGTCAAAAACTAACTGATTACAATGCACTTAACTTGACTAACCAAGTGAAAGCTGCTATCTTCTGATAATCAGTCAGTACCTAATTGGTTAGACAACTATTTTGAATGTCAGGTTTAGGGGGAGGATTTAATAACCTACTTTTAGCACCAAAATTATTTTCTCCACTCTAATAATAATGTCTTTTCTCAAATTTTTTTTAGTTTTGAGATTGAATTTTATAAACCAAGGTCTTGAAAATTGAAGCTTTTACAAACTCAATGTTACAAAATCTTAATCAGTTTTGAAAAGTAGATTTTTCAAACTTAGTGTTGGAATTTTTTTTTAAAAAAAAAAACTTATGTTTGAATTTTCCTAAACTCTAGTTTTAAATAACTAGCTTTTACACAACTAAGGGTTTACATTGGATCTTATAAATTAAGTTTTTTTAAAATTTGAATCTTTTGCAAACTTAGTTTTAATTAGTTTTTGAAAAGTAGATCTTTCAAACTTGATCTTGAAACTTTAAATTTTGAAAAACTCATGTTTGTAAAGCGTTCCAAGTTGAAACTTATTTTGAAATTTTAATTTCTTGAAATTTGGAACTTAAAAACTCATGTTTGAATATTAGCTTTCAAAAACTTTCTCTTTGAGTTTGCAAATTCATTTAATTTTACAAAAATTATCTTTAAAAAATTTTTTACTCAAAATATACTAAGTTATGTTGCTAAATTTGTTATGCTTCAAAACTTAGCTATTTTACAAAATTAGTAATTTTTTATAACTTAGCCATTTTTGAAAAGGTTCAGAGATAGTTTTAAAAAATCTTTAATCATTCAAACCCCCCCAAGTTAATCTGACTCATGCTTGTATTTTTTAAACTTCTTTTGTATTTATGATTACTGGATCCATGAATGTATTTGATGAATGCCAAAGGGGGAGGGTTAAGTGGTTAAGTTAGCTAACCCAAAATTGAAAATACAAACTAACTTAAAAACCCCTTAAATGCTTGTTTTACTTGCATATTCTTTCACTAACTTAACCAGGTTGTCATTTCATCAAAAAGGGGGAGATTGTTGGTGCGGTTAGCACTAACAGTCTAACTCAGGTTTTGATTAATGACAAATTGGGTTAAGTTAGGTTTATCGTTATCTAACACTCTAACCGAGTGTGCAGGCGAAGTCCAGACAGGTCGACGGGCTGACCGGATGTCTGGCACGAAGTCCAAGCGGGTCGACGGGCTGACCGGACGCTTGACACGAAGTCCAAATGGGTCGATGGGCTGACCGGACATTTGGCACGAAGTCCAAGCAGGTCGATGGGCTGACCGGACGCTTGACACGAAGTCCAGCTAGGTCGATGGGCTGACCGGATAGTTGGCGAGAAGTCCAGACGGGTCGAAGGGCTGACCGGACGTCTGGCAGGTGAGTAAAGGTAAGTCACTGGAAGGGAGTGACTGTGAGGACGCGTTCCCGGGTAGGGAACATTAGGCGTCGATCCGGCTTATATCCATTTCGGATATCTAAGTCGAGATCGTGACTAGATTTCGGTCTCAGAAAGATGGAATCTAAGTCATACTTTTTATGTTGAACTTATGAATTGTGCTAACAGTTTGTTTTGCAGGTTACACTTTATATATTTGCCTTGGACTAACCTTGTCTTGCAGGAGAAGGATTTTCTGGAGAAAGGAGGTCTGGGCGCCCGGAAGGGGTCCGGGCGCCCGGAGGCAAATATTATCCAGTTCGCGACTCTGACACGTGGAACTCGCTGGTTGGGTCTTCTACGTCACACCAAGGCACCCGGAAGGGATCCGGGGCGCCCCGAGCCTCCTATATAAGGAGGGTCAAAGGCGGAGCTCAAAACAACAACTCTGAATTGACGATCTGCTATACTGTGCTCCTGCAACGCCGCGAGGCCACTCCGACAAAGCGCTCTCTTCAATTTAATTATTTTCAGCTTGTCGATATTTTCATTTCTGTCAATTCTTGTACTTAACTACTTTGTAATTATTATTTGAATTGATAGTAATTGCCCAACGAGAGTACTCAACGAGTACGGGCCTTGGAGTAGGAGTCGACAAAGGCTCCGAACCAAGTAAAAATCTTGGTGTCCTTGTTTTTTTTTTAATTTTCGTTGTTTTAATTTCCGCTGCGTACTCTACGAAAAATTTCAATCGATATTCACCCCCCCTCTATCGAACGTCTACGATCCAACACTTAACATTATTGATTCCAAATTTAACTTATTTATTCTTATAAGTTTAGACTTGGATCGCAAACGATACTTAACATTATAGATCAAAATCCACTCATGTTACAAATTCAATTAAATATTTATTTCAGATATCAGCTCCCAGGTCAAACATGGCGAGGCACTTGGCCTTCTTAGGTATGGGAACATTCACCACTACCTCGATAAAGCCTCTCAACAAAATTCAATATTTAATTTTCTTATAGTAACCCTAGGTTTAACCAAAAAGAACAATCGAATCACAAGATCGAAAAAACAAAAGAAACACAACTTCGAATCACAAATCCGAAAATCTAGAATCACTAGCCTCTTGTATTTGGTATTTCAAAATCCATACAAAGAAAACTAGTATGATGTGGAATAGAATTACTAGTTAACCTTTCTTTGTAAGCAACAACCTCTTGATCTTCTATCGTATTCCTCTTCTTATCTCGGACGTTGTGTGGGCAACGATCTACCGAGATGAGAACCACCAAGACACCTTCCTTCTTGCAAGTTTCGGCTGCCAACCTTCAAGCTCCAAGGGATGATAGAACAAAGCCTCCTTTCTCTCCTTCTTGTCCTAGCAAGAATCGGTCACCACAAGAACTCCAAGAGAGGGATGCACTGACCACTAAAGAAGAAGTGAAAAGGAAGAGTATAGGACCGACCACACCAAGGAAGAGAAGAGAGAAACAATAGAAGATGTGTTGTGTGGTGAGGCACCTCTAGCCTCTCTTTTATATTCCTTGGTCTTGGCAAATAAAGAAATTTAATTATTATTAAAATTCCCTTATTTTCCTTGTCATTGGTTAATAAGGAAAATTTAATTAAAAATTCCTTTTAACCCTTCTCATGGTCGGCCCCTACAAGTGCTCTAAATAAGGCAAGTTTTAAATACAAAATTAAAACTTCCTTATTTGTTTCTGGATATTTTAAAAATAAAATTTTTCTTTAAAAATTCCCTTCATGGTTGGTTATAAAATGAAACTTTTATAAATTAAAATATCTCTATTAAAACATGTGGATGATTACAAAAAAGAAAGTTTTCTCAAAATTAAAATCTTCCTTTCAATCTACAAATAAGGAAAGATATCAAATCTTTTCTCTTAATCTTTTGTAGAAACTATAAAAGGAAAGATTTAATTTTAAAACTCTCTTTTAAAATCATGAGGATGGTTACATAAAAGAAAAGTTTTCTCAAAAATTAAATCATCCTTTTAACTACAAATAAGGAAATATATCAAATCTTTCTCTTAATCTTTTGTAGAAAACTATAAAAGGAAAGATTTAAATTTTAAACTCTCTTTTAAAACCATGGCTTCCACATAAGAAAAGATTTTAAAAAATAAAATCCTTTTATTTTATATATGGTCGGCCACACCAAGCTTGGGCTCCAAGTTATGGCCGACCACCCTACTTAGCTCAAGCCTTTGGCCTGGTTGGCCCAAGCTTGGGCTCCAAGCTTTCTTGGCCGGCCACCTAAGGGTGGGTAGAAAGTGGGTATTTGGTGGATATAATTCTCTATAAATAAGAGGCTACGATAGGGACCGAGAGGAGGAATTGGTTTTAGTCTCCCGATGAAATTAAGCTTCCCGTGTTCGCCCTGAACACCCAACTTAATTTCATCAATAATAATTCATACCACTAAAGAATTATAATTGAACTACCGCACCAATCCCAAATTATATTTTGGGCTCCTTCTTGTCATGAGTGTGTTAATCTCCCTGTGTTTAAGATGTCGAATGTCCACCAATTAAATGAGTTACTGACAACTCACTTTAATTAATATCTTAGTCCAAGAGTAGTACCACTCAACCTTATCGTCATGTCGGACTAAGTCCACCTACAGGGTTTACATGACAATCCTTATTAGCTCCTCTTGGGGGTATTATCAACCTAGATTACTAGGACACAGTTTCATTCTATAATCAACAACATACCATATAAATAATATCATTTCCCAACTTATCGAGCCTATTGATTTATCGAACTAAATCGCACCCTTTGATAAATTAAAGAAATAAATATTAAGTATATGTGCTTGTTATTATATCATAATTAAAAGCACACACTTCCATAATAACAAAGGTCTTATTTTTTTATTTAATCAGTATAAAAAGAACTTACCTTAAATGGTCCAGCTCAATACACTCTGAGTGTACTAGTGTAATTTTATAATCAAGATAAACTAATGTCAAATTACACTACGACTATTCCAATAGTTTGTTCCTATCCATCTTAGTCATGAGCAACTGTTTATAATTTATAAAGAACTGATAACATTATCTTCTGTGTGTGACACCACACACCATGTTATCTACAATATAAATTAATTGAACAACTACACTTAGCATAAATGTAGACATTTGACCAATGTGATTTTTTATTTCAAAATAAATGTTTACAAAAAGCTAGGCTTTTAGTATACACTCTAACACCTATGTTCCTGTACATTTAGACACAATGATCAAAACCCAATAAGGCCTAATTTGACTTGGTTAACCATATCAAAACTAACCTGGGATACTTACAGAATTTCTTAGAAACTAGAGAAGCAAAAAGTTCGAACGATCACGGGTAGTTTGAAGCAGGAAACAAGGAAAAAGAGGATGAAGAGAGGAATGTGAAAATGATAAAGTGGCATCAAAACATAAAACTTAAAAACCCTAGTGACAATCGCTTATAGTCATTCGATCAAGGAGATGATAGAGAGAGAGTCAATCCAGATCATTGAATTTAAACTACCAGTGGTCACATTAAATCTAAACAATCGCATGTCACATTAGCGCAGGCGTGCGACACGTGTTAAACAGACACAGGTGGCATTTATGAGGGATAGGAGGAAATACACAGGATTATGATAAAATGGCGTGCTCATCATGTTTATCATTAATGATGAGTAATGTGACATGTTTCCAAGGTATCAGAGTGAGGTTAGTTTGTGCTGAATGGCGATACAAAAAGGGAGCATCTGGTCAGAAAATAAAGGACACCAAAAATATCAACAAATAAGTGCAACATCAGCTGGAGCCGAGCATCACCACAAAGAATGAGCGTCCGACAGGATAAGGGAGCACCACCGACACAAGTGTCTACTCAGTCGGAGATGCAACCTCCTTCGACTAGACTTGAGAAGGAGACTTGTGATACGGTGGATGATATGGAGCTTCCTAGTTGGGTCAAAGTCAAGAGGATCGGTTGACATGGCAGTCAAAGTCAAAGAAGGGTTAACCTTTGAAGCCAACACAGTCGATCATCGCGATCGAGAGGTTATCCGACCGAACCATTGGGTCAGTCAGATGTTGAGTCTATCAAGTTATCCAACTAAACCATTGGGTCAGTTGGATACCGAGTCCCTAAATATTGATGAATAACTTAAGATGAGTCAGTACTCTCCAAAGTCCAGACTTATTTGCCACTTGAAGATAGCATGATTAACTAGCTAGATCAAGTAGTCCAACCGATCGAAACTATAGTCCAATCAGACAGAATGGACGCCCGGTCTGATTGAACCCTTTGGCTAAACAAATAGGTCGAGTGATGGACAAATTCTATACAACACTCTATAAGTTCGATTGACTGGTCCTTATGAGCGATTGTCGATCGGGTCACAAGAGGAACTCGGTCGGCTGGCCATATAAGTATATTGTGGTACCTCAATCCAACAATCTTATATTCCTTTTTAGAATTTTGTGTCACGAAAGACAGAGAATATTCAACTTGCAAGATGTACATTAGAAGCTTTCTCTCTACCAAATGCAAAGATTGCGGGTTTATTTTGGGAAAGGTCTCGGAGAATCTTTATAATCTGTCCTTTTTTAGACACGCTTTGAGATTCATGCACAGATAAACAGTAACACTATAAAAAAGGGTCTCCATTTACAAGCGGAGGTACGCGATGCTATGTAATTTTACACGCTTATAACTATTGTTCATCCATTCAACTCGATCACCAACTTGAGCGTCAGAGGGTTACGTCGAGACACTTCCTTGGCCTAGTCATTAATGCTTCTTTTAATACATAGGACCATCGGAGCCATTTTTAACTGAATTGAAATCTTCAAGCAGTCAATATCAGAGTCTGTCTTCCCAATCACTTTTTGTTTATTAATGTGGGGGTGTTTAATAAATAGATATTATAGAAAAAATAAAAAAATAAGAAATTAAATTTTGGATATATAGAATGAAATGAAGATAAGTGGGTTAATAAAAGGGAAATATTAATATTATGAGTATGTGATATATTTTTTTTAAGGAGGTAGTATATATTAATGTTCAAATCATTATTTAATTTATTTTAGTTTTCTAAAGAAAGTCATCTGATCAGAATTCACATTTTAGCTTAAACACACGATAACTAAAATACAACACTCCATTTGCAACACCAAGAACAAGTAATTGAACAAGGCCACGAGTTGAGATAAATTAAACACAAGAAACGGAAAGGGATTAATTCGAAATTAAATTCCCCTCCCGAAAGCCAAGCATCAGACTTGCCTTACATCCTCACCCATCTTCATCTTCTCTTCCTCTTTGTCCCCTTGATTTCTCTCCTCCTCCATAGCGGATTCCTGTCGAGCTTCATTTCCATCGATCTTGAAGTGTTATGGGGTGAGGCCTTCGCCAAGTGATTGTGAGAAGGGGATAACAATCAAGTTTCCACCAAGTATGATATAAACACAAAGGAGAAAGGTTAGCAAAGGATGGATGATTCATGGTTCCACTTCTTATAGGAAGAAAAATGGAGAAAAGTGAGAATACAAAGAGGATTACAACTCATATTTCGAATAAGTTATTGGCAACTATGGTTCAGCTAAAGAGAGTTTCCTAGGAGAGGGATTCAAATAGTATGGCTAAGGATAAGAAAAGTGCCTTTTCCTTTCGACTTATATTTTGTTGAATAAATGGTGGAGACCATGCTAGATGTGATTGATTCCACAAGACATTTGTCTAATTCTAACACATGTTGGTAGGACCTTTAACCATAAATTGTTGCACTAATCAAGGAAAATTATTTGAGTAGGTAGTTTGAAGAGTTGTTGTTGCGGTAAGTTCACTTGTTTTGTTAAGTTCAATAATGTGGAAAATTATTAGTCTTGATTGATGATTTTCTTTGATCTAATGTCAATTTTGTTAATGCATCAATAAATGATCACACCTTCGATCCAGAAATTAGAATGGATTAAGTAAAACAACAAACATATGTAATATATTTTTTTTTTTTGACTGAGAGATAGTCCTGTTTAAGATCGATCCGTCTGACATCTAATTATATATAAAAAACCAAAAAAAAACAAACAAAAAGAATGGTCACACTCCCATAGCTACAAACTGTATCATATCATAAACGATCCTTATTATAATCATCTAGACTCCCATAGTTTATACTATGCCTACTCCATAGTTGAGCTCCTTAGAGTTATCCATGGCATTACAAGTGTTGGATAAAGACCGATTAGAGAGGTGAATAACCTGTAATAAAAATTAGAATCTTCTCTTGTTTCTAGCTTAGCAATAATACACAAATTAAATGTAACAAAAGAAATGCATAAAATAAAGTAGAGGACTCAAAACTTTTACTTAGTTACAATTTGGGTGTTTGTTAATCTAAGACGATAGAAAGCTCACTAACAAACTCCTTTTTCGACAATGTCGGAAGTAGGAAAGCCTCTTATAATAGTTGGAATCTCAAAGAAAAGATTATTGAATTAAAAGAACATGTGTATTTGAACTCCTACCTCTAGGGCACTATTTATAGTATATTGGTCGAAATGATCGTTTTGCTGATGTGGCAATTCGAGGCACCTCCATTGATCTAGGGTGCCTCCACAGAATGAAGTTTGTCAACGTTCGACTGATCATGTTGAATGGAAGTGCCTCGGTTCATCGGACACGCCTTAGATTTAATGGAGGCCCTCAGTCCGACTACCGTGGATTTTGTTGCTTATCTCCATGGCAACGACTCTAATTTCATTTGAGATGCCTTGGATTGATTTGAGGTGCCTTGGCTACTATTCATCTGAGGCGCCTCCAATCTCATCTGAGATGTCTCGAGTACTATTCATAATGGTCAATCTCACTTCATTCCATTCACTTGGGTAATGCTCCAGTTGTCTGGAGTTAAGTTCACCTAAACTAACTCCGACCTTCTCCTTGAGCAAACTTCCTCCTGGCTTCTCGTCCATCGGATGCAGCGAGTGCATCCTTCTCACTCCACTAGTGTACTCTTCCGTAGCTTCTTATCTCTCGAATGCACTGAGCCTGTCGACTCCCTTCCCATGTTATCATTCTCGCTCGCTGTGTCTTTCACTTGACTTCTTGTATTTTTAAGTCACTGCACACTCAGACACAAAGCATCAAACACATAGGGTCTAACTTAACTTAATCGATCACATCAAAATAAACTCAAAGTACTTACAATCTCCCTCTTTTTGATATACATCAACCCGAATTAAGATTAGGGTAATCAAATAATAAATAATTTATGTTTAAAACAATTAAAAACATGAAATATTGCAATTAAATTCTCCCCCTAAACTTTATACCCATTAATTTTTCCCATTTGATTGCATAAAAAAATATGGATAATTAAAATGGAAAAATTAGAAAAAAATATGAAAATTATTGTAGGAGATGTACATTTAATATGAAAGTATGTAAAAAAAATTAAACAATTATTATGCATATATAATAATTTCTAGCAATTATACTTCAAATTCTCCAAAATAAATTTAAAAATTATTTATAATAGTTGAAAAATTATGAAATTTTGTTGTCAAAGTTTAAACATGATCAATCTGACCATAGGAAAAATTACCCAAGAAAACTATTTTTCTTTATAGAAATAAGCATTTTATAAAATAAATACTTAAAAATAAATTTTGATTTCAAACAATATTGCTAATTTTAATGAACAGTAATAATCTAAAGGTTATTAAAAATCAATCTCCAAAAATTTTCAATTTTAAAAATTTGATTTTTGTTAAAAATTTTATAAAAAATTATTTAAAAATTTAAAAATTCTAATGTTTTTTAATAGATAACATATTTATTTATCACATAAAACTTTAAAGTGAAATAAAATCTTATAGAATGTCTACAAAAAATAATTTTTCAAAAATCCAAGCAAATTAAATTGTAGCATTCAAATAACGACACTTTAATAGGTTAAACATGACTTCAGTATTCAATACAGATTTCTAACTACTGGATTTATCAAGAATTATCTTGTAATATTATTTCTTGAAATCTTTATAATTTGGCCCCTATAGTTTTTCAAATATCAATTTAGTCCTGCATAATACCTAAAATTACTTTCTAGGGTATATGAATTTGAACATGCAAAATCCCTTTCTAATTTTAATTTTTCCATTTGTTCTTTTAATTTTGCATTTTCAGTTTGAATTTTATCAAAATTTTCTAATAGACATGCATTTGCTAAGTTAATTCTTAGATCAATGTTATCCTTTTTAAATTTTACATAATTGGTTCTAAGTTTATATAATGATCTAGACAACAGTTTAATACCTTCATATAATTGGTCAGAAGGTAGAAGACGTACCTTACTTACCGTGTCAGAGTTATAGTTTGATGCTCCCACTTTATTATTGCTTTTCTCTGAATTGACTCCCCCTTCATCGATGTTCTTCTCTTAGTAGTCAGTCATTAGTGCTAGTTCATTGTATTCTTTGTTCTCGGACTCTTCATATGATGATTCTCTCCAAGTTTGTTTGAGGTTTCTTTGTTGACCTTCTTGCTCCTTTGCTCTTTTCTTTTTCTTTATCCTTCAATATGGGGCAGTTGTCCTTGATATGCTATTCTTCATTGCAATTGTAGCATTGCATTTTCCTTCTTTCTTATAGAAACTTTTTGGCTTGCGTCTTATTAAACTTATTAGTTTTTAAAAACTTATTGAACTTTCTTATCATGTATGCTTCTTCATCTTCGTCAAGTGATGACTCTGAATCCGGTTCGTTCTTCTTAACTTTGAGTGCTAAGTTCTAAGTCAACTTCTCCTCTTTACTTAAACCTACACATTTTGATTCATGTAATTCAAAATAGAGAATAATTCTTCTAAATTACTTACCTCAAGATCCTTTGAGATATAGTAGGAATCTACTATTGATGTTCAATCCACGATTCTTGGAAATGCATTTAATGCATATCAGAGAGAATCCCGATTTGACATCATTTCTTTCAGGTTAGTGAATTCAATTATTACTCCATAAGCTTTGCATGCAGTTGAGCTACTTTTCTCCCTTTTCTATCCAGAAGTCGGTTTGTTAATTTCGGAGCATGTCCCATCTTGTTAGTTTGGCCTCCGAAATGCCTTCGTAAAGCTCTAGGAATTTCTCTCAGAGTTCTTTAACAGAGTCATAGGTACTGATCTAGTTGACTTCTTGGGGTAGTAGTATGCTCAACAGGTGAAACTTTGCATTACTGTTGGCTATAAAATTAGTTTGTTACTTTTTGTTCCAAAGATGCTCCTCTATTTCTTTACTATCCTTGTTCCTAGGTACTTCAAAACCAAGTTTTATACAAATCATAATATCAAAATCGTTTTTATAGAATACCTCCATTTTCTTTTTCTATATCGTGAATTCATTCCCGAAGTTGATAGATGCTAGCTCCAGCCATTCTTCTTATTACTTTAATGGGTGGTTAGTCCTTCTAAAGCAGTTAGGTTCTAATACCATTTATTGAATCGAGTGGATCCGCTAGAGGGGTGAATAACATGTAAGAAAAATTACAACATTCTCTTGTTTCTAGCTTAGGAAGGACACACAAATTTAATGTAATAAAAGAAATACATAAAATAAAGTAGGAGACTTAGAATTTTTACTTGATTATAACCTGCGTAGTTACTAATCCGAGACTGTGGAAAACTTACTAACAAACTCCTAGTTTAACAATGTCAAGGTGGAGAAGCTCTTTACAATAGTTGGAAGCTCAAAGAAAAGATTACAGAATTGAAAGAACAAGTGTATTTGAACTTCGAGCTTTATGGTATTATTTATAGTGCGCTGGTTGAAATGATCATTTTGTTGACATGACAATTTAGGGCACCTCTATTGATCTAAGACGCCTCAATAGGATGAAGTTTGTCTATGTTCGGTTGATC
Organism: Zingiber officinale; assembly: GCF_018446385.1. NCBI lineage: Eukaryota > Viridiplantae > Streptophyta > Magnoliopsida > Zingiberales > Zingiberaceae > Zingiber > Zingiber officinale. The sequence goes on along the minus strand of NC_056002.1, from coordinate 90,905,888 downwards.
TGCTGAATAAAGGTGTCTCGGTTCATCGGAAGTACCTTAGTTCTAATCGAGGCGTCTTAGTTCGGCTGATGTGGACTTCATTGCTTATCTCCACAACAACGACTCAAATCTCATTCAAGGCGCCTTGGATTGATCTGAGGCGTCTCAGCTACTGTTCATCCGAAGAGCCTCTAGTCTCATCTGAGGCACCTCGAGTAATATTCATTTGTATAGTCAATCTTAGCATTGATCATTCTTCGTTCTGCTCGCTTTGGTGATGCTTCGGTTGTCTGGAGTTAAGCTCACCCGAATATAAACTCTGACATTTTCTTCGAGTAAACTTCCTCTGGGCTTCTCATCCATCAGATGCACTACATACATCCTTTTTGCTTCACTGGTATACTCTTCTACAGCTCATCATCCTCAGATGCACCGAATCTGTCCACTCCCTTAGCTTCCCGTGCTATCATTCTCGCTCGTTGAGTCTTCCACTTGACTTCTTATATTCCTAAGTCCCTGTATGCTCAGATATAAAGTATCATATATATAGGATATAATTTAACTCAATTGATTATATCAAAATAAATTCGAGATACTTACAATAAATGATTAAGAGTCTTATATTGTTACACGAGAAGAGGGAAATTTTTAACTTTAAAACTATGGATCTATTTACTTCGGTGAAAATATGAAAAGAAGTAATACAAAACAGGTAAAGAAATTTTTATAATTTTTTTCACTTTGTTTTTCTTTCTTCCTAAATGATAATGGCCCCTGAATATTAATTTAGGGATAAAACTCAATCCAATTTCCATCACTAGAAGCGACATTTAGATGTTAAGGTCGATAATAATTATCAAAATTAATTAAAAATTTGAACTAGTGCTTAATAGAGGTTATGATTAATTAATGTTAAATTGATAAATTCAGTTAACTTTATTAATTAATCCTGGAATGATCGATATAATTAATTAAAGTTAAAGAAACAAGACAAAGGTTGATGACTAATTAAATCACCTATTTACAATATCGAATCACCCAAAAAAATTTAATATTAGTCTCCGGGATACTAGTAAAATGGTTAAATTATCCAATAAATAATTAATGAATTTAAGATTAGAACCTCAGTTAGTGCCCACTACAAACAAAAGAAATAGGGAAAATCTAAACGAAATATTTGTTTTTTTATCCATCAACCAGTGCTCTGACAATGACAACCGCAAACTTAAAGTGGCGAAACAGTGATTAGTGTTTTCTTAACCCTATAAAAAATAATTAATGGACTTTAATTATCCTCAACTAACAAATGGATAATATTAAACATGTCACCTACTCACTAATTAGGTCCTTGTCACCTGTAGATTTAAATTAATCGATGAGAAAGAGAAATATCTAAAATAATTTTAATTTAAATTATATATTTAAAAATAATAATTTTAACCTCTCGAGTCTCGATTTGGAGCGGTGAGACCCTTAAATTTAATCGGTCGGTTCTGTTTGATTTTTAAAATATTGATTTCGACGAATGTGAGAAAAGTGGTGAGCGTCAGGGTCAACGCTCGCTTCTTCTTCTTCCAATCGTAATGCCTTCTCTCTTTCCGTGGACTCCAAATGTGATGCTCCGCGGAACATCATATTATAAACCGTTCCGTTTCGCTGCCAGCGTCTCTGACGGTTCATATATTCGGGAATACGTTTATTTAAGATGATCCGCCGGTGAAGTGTTTCGTTTCCACCGTAGATTTCGACGTCGGCGAGTTATTTCGCGGAAAGGGAAAGCGAACAGCGATTCGCGCCTTGGCATCGTGGTCGAGCCTCAGCCATAGCCCTGATTCGGCATCGTTGAAGGAGCATTCGCCTTTGATGCTTCAATCAGCAAGGATGGGTTGGTGATTGATCGAGAGAAGGCAAGGCCATTGGGGGCGCTGACAGGAGGCAGAGATCGATCGTTTTGGTGGCGCAGGGGATGTATTGTAGCCCGTGATTTCCGACGATGGAGAGGTGGAAATGGTTTTGCTGGAGCCGAGGAATGGCTCCCCGTGCCAATAGTTTCGAGCCGGAACCCTACTCCCTCCCTTGCCCGATGCCTGATTGGCCACAAGGTGAGTTTTTTTTTTTCCCGTCATCTTTGAGATTGTGCTTAAACCTAATGCACCGATTTCATTAATCTTACTTTTGTGGTTCCTTCTTGATTTATGCGATATTTGATGTGCCCTTGAACACATTCAAACGAATGCTGTCTTTTTGGGGCTTGATCTTACGATCGATTTGAGGATTTTTGGAGAAATGGATCCAGTTTTGCTCCTTCAATCTGGTCAAGGACGCTCTTTTTGCACGCCCCTTGGCAAATTTTGCACTGCTTCCTTTGGTTGCACTTTGCAACAACAATGATTTCCCTTTTTTTTCCCCAACAAATGCATTCGCTTTCTATAGTATTTACTTCCTTGCTTTATTTTCCTGAGGAATTACCTTACTTCTCTCAGCTTCGATTGGTAGCTATAGTTTTTTTAACTGTAAACATCATCATCTTCTTCTTCTTCTTCAACATCATCGTAAAGCTTTGTTCTTTCATCCATGAAACTAACCTTCCTAAATGCATAGGATGCAGAAGTGAGTCTGTTTTATCTTGCTTGGACTTTGTGCACACTAGTTTTTTTTGTAGTTTTACTTAAAATTTTGTGCTCTAATGCGTAGTTTTTTAGGTGGAGAGTTTGCTAAAGGAACAATATGCATTGGGGAACTTGAAGTTGTGCAAATTACTCGGTTTGAGCGCATCTGGAGTTGTCTTTCCTCGAAAGAAAAGGGTAATGGAGCGATATTCTACAAGCCCTCATCTATACCAGAAGGATTTTTCAGCCTTGGTCATTTTTGCCATCGTTGTGATCAACCTCTGCACGGTTTTGTTCTTGTTGTGAGAGAAAATGCAGCAACTAAGCACTCAACTGGCCTACCAGCTCTCGTGGAGCCAGTAGACTATGCAATCATCTGGAGTTCAAACGACTTTAGCGATGACTACGATCGCGGTTGCAGTTACTTCTGGCTTCCAATACCACCCGAGGGGTATCGAGCATTGGGCATCTTTGTCACTAGTGGGCCCAACAAGCCCTCCGTTGAAGAAGTTAGATGTGTTCGAGTCGATCTTACTGATTCAAGTGAAGCTCATGAATTAATGATCGATTTGGAAGCAATTTTCCCACATCTCCCTTGCCAAGTTTGGAAGATGAGACCTTCTTCTCGGGGCTTGTTGGGGACAGGTGTTTCGGTAGGGACATTCTGTTGCAACACTGACTCAAGCTCTCGAGACAAATTGAGTGTTCATTGTTTGAAGAACTTGGATTCTTCTCTAAATGGGATGCCGAATTTAGAACAGATTCATGCTCTCATTCAGCATTATGGCCCAACCCTTATGTTTCATCCGAAAGAAGTTTATTTACCTTCTTCAGTTTCGTGGTTTTTTGAGAATGGTGCTACTCTTCATAAAAAGGATGCCAAAGCAGGAGAGAGCATAGATGTAAAAGGCTCAAACCTTCCATTAGGTGGCCAAAATGATGGTGAGTACTGGATAGATCTCCCCGACAACGACGACAATAAAGACAGTTTCATCAAGAAAGGAAACATAGAAACTGCTGAGCTTTATGTTCATGTGAAACCAGCCATGGGAGGCACTTTCACTGATATCTCAATGTGGATATTCTGCCCGTTCAACGGCCCTGCTACAATCAAAGTCGGAGCGGCAAACTTTTCGCTGAGCAAAGTCGGGCAGCATGTTGGAGATTGGGAGCATTACACTCTTCGCATAAGCAACTTCAATGGTGAACTTTGGAGTATATATTTCTCTCAGCATAGTGGAGGAGAATGGGTTGATGCATCTGGCTTGGAGTTCATAGGAGGCAATAAGGCAGTAGTTTACTCCTCAAAGAGTGGCCATGCGAGCTTCCCTCACCAAGGAAACTACCTCCAGGGCTCTGAAAAGCTCGGAATTGGCATTCGAAACGATGCGGCTCGCAGCAAGTTTTTTGTAGACTCCAGCACTAGGTATCAGATTGTTGCAGCAGAGTATCTTGGGGATGTGGAAGAACCATTCTGGTTGCAGTACATGCGAGAATGGGGACCAAGTATAAAGTACAATTCAAGGTCAGAAATCGATAGAATTCTGAGCTTTCTACCATTCAGTATCAGGAATGCAGTGAAGAATATATTCAACAGTCTTCCTATGGAGCTATATGGAGAGGAAGGACCCACTGGACCCAAGGAAAAGAACAATTGGGTAGGCGATGAAAGATGGTGAAGAACTGAACGATGATCTTTTCCTTCAGGAACACGAACACATCTAGGCTTCAGAAATGTCATTCTCGGTATGGAATCAGGTTAATTAACTACCACAGTGATCACAGTTTCCATTGAGCATTGCACTGCCGAAATTGTATAATGATTTGTGATCAGTGCAACGGCTCGAGCAAATCAGGATCTTAAGCTCAAGATTTTGTCATGCAGAGATTTTTCTTTTTTATTTTTTCCTTCTTTCTCCCATGCTGGTTATGTTTTTGCTTTTGGAAATCATTCATGTAGATAAATGATCGAAGCAGTCGACATTGCAGTTTGTTGTGTATTATGAAAACTTGATCTAATTGTAATATGCAATGAGTTTGAGAAGGTTATAGTTTCTTTTTTCTATTAAAATTTAATATTTTAGTGAGAATTAGAGTGAGATCATATATTTTTTTCTATGTTATCATCAATCAATCACCAAACATGCACCTTAATTAGCGCTGTTGAAAGCCCTTAAAATTAAATAATTTAATCCTTCAGAGAGTAGAATATTCACTACACAACAATCTACCAATCCAGCCATTCAATCCTGTGTGTCTTCCAATTTTCTGGCACTGCTCATCAGTTGACTTTCCCACCTAAAATTAAAAATTAACAAAAAAAAAGTAACGAAAATCTTGAAAGAATAAAAAAAAGCCAAGGAAACAGAGTCGAAGCCACTTCTTAGTTTGCTTTCCATTGCTTTATCCTTCATCATGCACCACTCACCTTCATAAGAAAGTAGAGAAACGGGCAATTGAGTCCGAACTTTCTGTTCTCTCGAGAAAAAAAAACAATTTTTATGTTACAATACGAGTAAAAATTCAATTTTGGTGTATTTTTTAAAGGAAAGATCGCATTTTGCCGTTCGATCCCATTGTCGTCTCAGCAGGTGGACTTCCCATTGCTTCCTTCCTTCGCTAGTTCTTTTCACCTTCTCACCAGCCGCTGATGCTTTCATTAATGGCGGATCGGGCGGTTACACTTGTCGACGTCATTTGATTGCCGTTTTTGTCTCTTGCTCAATCCTCAGCGAACTGTTCGGTTCCTGTTCAATGCTCGAAGCAGAAACTGATGCAGAGAAGTTGAAACAGATACACTCATCTCATCTCCCTTTACAATTCTAATTCTGTTTCCCAATTCTCTTCTTTGTTTGTTTCTGTTTCCAATTCCTATCCTTCGAATTCTTCATTCTTTTCTCACCCAAAAAAAAATCCTTTTCCTTTTCTTCTTGTTGATACTCCGACTCTGGCTCTATGAATAGTTAAGTTTCAGCATGTTGATGGAGAAAGATGATCTCACGACCAGTATCTCAGGTTTTTGCAAGAGTTCTTTTAAATTTTTCTCTTAATTTCTCACGCTTTGACTTTGTTTTGAATTCTGCGATTTTTTTCTTTATTATCATTGCAGCATCACAGCCATGGAGCTTTATGTGTTTGTTCTTGTGAAAGGCTACTTCCATAGTTCATGCAGTTCTGAGATCATTATAGGAAGCAATTCAGAATCCAGGAAAGATAGCTATTCAGATATTAGTTAATCGGAAATTAAATACGAGTCGAAAAGATTATCGACAGTACCTTTTGCTTTTGCATCCCAAACCACCAAAGTGTAGTAGAAGATTAAGGCAGATGCAAAGAACATTCCTTTCCAGCCATGAATTGAGCTTCCATGAGTGCATGTTCAGTATCAACAACCACCAAGTTTGGAGGATAATTCCAAGCATGAACAATGGGGATGAGTTTTTAGTTGAGTGTTCACCGGTTGTTCGATTGGGAAATGTAGTCCAGAGGCCTTCTTCAATCATGCATAATTCAATAGAAGAGATGGTGAAGAGAATTAGTCTTAAGGAAACCTCATTGTTTAGATTAACAAGTATCAAAGAAAAGAGAATGATCAAGATCGACAAGGCTTTAGATTCCAAAAACTCGACGACAGCATTTATTCACTGTGTTTGGGAGAGTGATCTTCCCTATTTCGAGTTTGTTTCGGATGATCTTAGAGGTGAAGCTTTTGTGGCAAGTCCTGTTGAAGTTGAAACCGCGGCAAACAAGTCCTTGGATTATGTTTATATCTTCCAATTGCCGAAAACAAGTGGAAATTTATCGAACAAAAGTGTAAACTTTAGTGATGCTGCACATGTTGTTGGGAAGATGACAGTGTCAAGTTCTCTAATTGTGAGCTTGGACAGATCCAAGTTCATGGAAACCGAGTTTGTTTTGTTTGACACGAAAGGAGAACGATCGAAAGAAAAAGATACACCTTCATTCCAATCCAAAAATCTCACTGAGATACTGCCACCAAGAAGTTCACTGAAGCACAATCCTAAACACAAGTTTGGAGAATCCAATTCTGATCAGTTTGAGTTCCTACCGCAAACAATCAACGAATTGGAGCCCCTTACGAATGGCCTTTTATCGAATTTTGAGTCAGCCGCAATACTTCTCCGAGATTACGGATACAAAAGCTCAAAAGTTGAACCTTATGGTGGTTGGGGCCTCAAGTTCCTTGAGCAAGCATCATCAGTACAAAGTCACAAAGAAAGACACAAGGAGTTGAATGTTCTACTTCCCGCGGGACTACACGGCGGACCGGTAATTAAACACAGTGGTCCGTTGAGCCTCATCGATCGATGGAAGTCCGGTAGACACTGTGACTGTGGTGGTTGGGATGTTGGGTGCCCTTTGACAGTGCTGAAAAATGACTCGGTCTGTTCAAAAGCCGATATGGAAGAGGACTCCAAGCCATTTGAACTTTTCATAGAGGTACATATAAACTTTTTTTGTTTTGCATGATTGATGTGGATCATATATAATGATTAAATATTCATGTAATTAATTTTCAGAATGGAAAGAAGAGTGATCCAACTCTCAAACTGTTGAACATGAGCAAAGGGATTTATGTTGTGAACTTTGTGCCAACTCTATCAGCTTTCCAGGCTTTTGCCATAGCAGTTGCTTTCATCCATTCTCAAACACCAGATTTGTGTCCAAAGCTGTAAACTGAACGAGTACGGTTGAACGATATTGCTACTTTTTTTTGCACATCAGCGACTGATGCAGTGTCGGCGGGCGATAGGTTTGAATCGCAAACCGTTTGATGTATGTCAAGTAACTTTGTTGGAATAGTTTGATGGTGATTAGATCATTTTGGATTGTTTAGATTAGAAACTTTTGACGACTTGAAGCTTGAGTCACAGACTTTTTTGTAGCATTACTCAAAATTAGTTCAATCCAACAATCCAATTTCATGTACATAAAAAGAGTTTCATTCAAAGGCAATCAATCTTATTCCATGAAATGTAAGGTAAAACTCAAACCAATTCGATCAAATTAAAATAAAATACTTCATTGAATTCTACTCAATTAATCATATTTGATTTGTGTTCCTTTAGGATCCGATTACTTTGATAGATCAAAGATAAAAAAGAAAAGAACAAAAAGTATTAGAAAAAAATGATAGAAATTGAAAGCTTCCTTTCCCCTTTCCTTTCCTTTCTTTTCCTTTCCTTTCTCATCTCTTAGATCTTCTAGCTAAGTAATTGGCCAACTCAGAATCAGTATCTCAATCTGCTTTTTTAATTTCTTATAAAATTAATAAATTAAAGGGGAAAAGATCTTCTTTTCTAGAGAAAAAAGGGGCAAAACCTCAAAGAATATTTCATAGATTAAAATTGCAAAATCATGGCAAATCAATTGAGAAGTGACACATGTTTTCCTCCACATGCATCACGAATTTTCCAAAAAAAAAAAATACAAGAATAAATAAATAAAATGGAGAACCAAAGGAATCCACTTGATGCACAGTGCTTTAAAGTGCTTACTCTTCTCCTGTCTCAAATCAAGTAAAATTTTCATTTCACTTCAGAATTTAGTTTATTTTTTTAAAAAAAACCAATATATTTAATCGCATACCATTTCACTCCTTAATTATTATCTCTGTTAATTCATCACCTTTTCGTTGTGAAGGATATTTTAGAAAAAAGGAGTAAATTCTGGGTCGAAATGATTATTTGTTAGAAAGTAATGGTCCACTGAGAAAGAGCAGAGCAAAGTCGTGTGGAAACGGAATTTCCCAACTAAAAAATAACAACTGTTCTTGAGAATCTCACCCAGTTGGAAGCCAAAATGCAATGTTTCTTTTTCTCTTTCTTTAAAAAAAAGATTTTTTTAATGGAAACAAAAATAAATAAAAATTGTAAGTTGGATCTGACTCATATTTTTGTGGAGTTAGTCGGTTTCTGACACAGTAGACTATGCTAAATGTTAGTGTTGGTATTGGTGTTGGTGTTGGGTATCTTTCTTGATGTTTTTGATGTATTGTAGACTATGCAATGTGTTTTGTTGGGCAACATATATTCATCCAATTAGTTTAGATTCAAGGTAATAAGGGTCCCTATGTTCGTTGGATCGAACTAATCTTTCTTGATCGATCGGATGTTGATCTTTCGCGAAAGATGACTAACTCGTTTGAATCTATAACTTAGGTCATAGACTTGCTCGTATATTGATTATACATAATTTAAGTTTTCAACCATATAATTACTTAATATTATTCATTAATCATTATTTTAAGTTTCAAAGAGCTTAAATATCGAGTTTTTATTTAGAAATCATGTCTCAATATTTTGTTAAATGGCTTAGAAAACTTGAAAAAGGAAGGGTATTCTTAGAAACAGCATGAAAAACTCAGTTCGAGATAAATTTGGTTAAACTCCAAATACTAGAGGGGCTTATTTTGGAATTGGGAGTGAGTTCTGTGTGTGTGTGTGTTACCAATTTCAATATGGAGATATTTTTATTATCACCAACAAAATTTTCAATATGGAGATATTTTGGAATTGGGAGCTAAATTTGGTAAAACTCCAAATATGAGGAAATTTTCTGATAACCAAAACTAAGAGGTGGTAATTGAAAAAGAATTTCTCTTCCGACTATTTTAATCGCTATAAGCAGGAGCCGTGTTAAAGTTGGCGCCGGCGTTCCCCGATTCGTGTTCCCTCTTCGACGGCGGCGGCGACGGCGACGGCGGTGGCTCCGTGCGCTCCTGCTTCCTCTTTTCTACCCTCCATCTCAATTCCTGGCCTTTCCATCTTCGAATCGTCGCTTGTAGGTGTGCACATCCAGAGGGCAGCTCGAGCCGGCGTTTGATTCGGCTTGTTTTGGTGTCGGCTTTTCTTGCGCCTTTGGAGCGATTCGGTCGTGGCCCAGGAATCTTTTCTCATGTTGCTGGCTTTATGGATAAGAATATCGAAAGGTCAGCTCGGGCCCTGGATTTCTTCGTTCCTTGTTCTCCTTTATGGGAATCGATCTTAGTTTGGGAGGTGTTGGGGGCTCTCTCTGGCTGCCCTACGCTTGATATTTCCACTTTAATCGCGATTTATCATTTTCGATCAGTTTTTGTTTAACCGATAAGACGAAGGGGGAAAAAAAATCCTATCTTGATGTCTAGGATTGGTACGAAACAACTTAGCAATTTATGACTTCTTATTTTGCCTTTCCGGGTCTTGCTTAGATTCGCAGTCATAATATATATTTCCCCTTGTGTTATTTGTTTGGTGAACACTGCTTTGGAAGATAACTCCCGAAAGGATCTTTCTTCTGAATTGTAGTTGAAGTCTAGCCTAGGTAAGGATATATAACTGTTTTCCCCCCTTGGATTGGTTTTCTGTACATAGCAAACACAGATTAGTGATCATGCTATTGATATGTCCATGACGATGAAATATAATAGCTTTTCTCTCTCAAGTGCCTTCTGGATTGGCATACTAAAAGACGGATAGGGGTTCAGACAAACCCACTTTTCGTGCAGAATCCTACTGTTAGTTCTCCTATGCTGGTGTATCAAACCAATCTAATTCTGTGATTGATGCTGCTTGCTGAAAGTGTTCTTCCTTGAGAAAATTGACGGTCTTTGTTCTTACACCATGGCTAGTGACTTTTTTTTCTCCATGTCGAAGTTGTTTTAGGCTAGGCTACAGTGGCAGCTAGATATCTGGTGCTGGTTTTCGTTTTAATTATGTTGGTGTTGTCTTGTCCACGTTTTATGTTGACTTTCGAGAAATATTGTTAATCTGATTTATCTACTTATAGAAATCTTTCATTATTGTCAGTGATTCTATATTTTTGTTGGTGATTAATATAAAAATACACCACGGCGTCTGAAACTACTTCTAGTTATCTATAGTTACAGAGTCTATCATGACACTTTTTGATAAGAGAATTAGTATTGCTGTGTTACCAAGTAACTAATTAAAGTGATACTTGTGCATGTATTTGTCTGGTGCATCGAACTCACCAAATTTTACATGTTTGAAGTTTACATCTTTAACTTTGTCATCAACTTGGGCATCTAATAGTTTTCATGATTAGTTAACTTGAGATGATCTGTGTTTTAAATGTGAACTAGTAGAATTTATCGGTTTCCTATTTTTCCGACATTATGTTGCTTAGTTTTAGCATTTACTTGTAACTGTTATCAACAACTTTGCAATAAAGTTGGGAAATTCTTACCCTAGCTGTACTTTGGCCAACTGATTAAGATGATCTTTGAACTACGGTAGACAACTTCCACAAGTAATTTTCTTTTATGGTCAACATGTCTGTCTGCAGTTTAATTTAACATATATTTTATCAATTCATAAATTATAATTTTTTACCTCAGGTCTATGACATACATTTCTTTTTTAGTTTTACTAGAAACTGCATAATCTGGTTATGTGCTTAATTACCCTTTTTTCTAGTATTTCTTATTGCCAGCAAGACTGACATTTGTTTTAGGCTAGGCTACAGTGGCAGCTAGATATCTGGTGCTGGTTTTCGTTTTAATTATGTTGGTGTTGTCTTGCCCACGTTTTATGTTGACTTTCGAGAAATATTGTTAATCTGATTTATCTACTTATAGAAATCTTTCATTATTGTCAGTGATTCTATATTTTTGTTGGTGATTAATATAAAAATACACCACGGCGTCTGAAACTACTTCTAGTTATCTATAGTTACAGAGTCTATCATGACACTTTTTGATAAGAGAATTAGTATGGCTGTGTTACCAAGTAACTAATTAAAGTGATACTTGTGCATGTATTTGTCTGGTGCATCGAACTCACCAAATTTTACATGTTTGAAGTTTACATCTTTAACTTTGTCATCAACTTGGGCATCTAATAGTTTTCATGATTAGTAAACTTGAGATGATCTGTGTTTTAAATGTGAACTAGTAGAGTTTATCTGTTTCCTATTTTTCCGACATTATGTTGCTTAGTTTTAGCATTTACTTGTAACTGTTATCAACGACTTTGCAATAAAGTTGGGAAATTCTTACCCTAGCTGCACTTTGGCCAACTGATTAAGATGATCTTTGAACTACGGTAGACAACTTCCACAAGTAATTTTCTTTTATGGCCAACATGTCTGTCTGCAGTTTAATTTAACATATATTTTATCAATTCATAAATTATAATTTTTTACCTCAGGTCTATGACATACATTTCTTTTTTAGTTTTACTAGAAACTGCATAATCTGGTTATGTTCTTAATTACCCTTTTTTCTAGTATTTCTTATTGCCAGCAAGAGTGACATTTTGTGATTTCTAATCTGATTCTAAATGTAAGGCGAAGGTGAGAAAGGGCAGGCAGGCAAGTGTATCACATTTGACATTGTGGCATGAATTATCCTCAACATGTTCTTTGGCCTAGCAATGACGAGGCAAATAGGCAGAGCCTGAGGAGTAGAGAGGAACAAAGAGAGAGAGTGGAAGAGGGTGGGAGGAAAAAGGTTGAAGAAGATGAATTAACTAAAAAAGCTAAAATAAATTTTTTATTTAGAAAATGCCAACTGAGTGTTGCAGAATGCTTTGCACTCACCTTCCTCAAGAAATTTGATGGGCTAATTTGAATGATACAGTTAAGTTCACCAGCACAACAAGAGAATCTTGTTGACGCCGGACAGAATAGCGATTATCATGTGAGCTGACAAGAAGGGGGTTGAGAAGAAGGCAAGAAGAGATAACCATTGTCCTCCAAATTTTCCAAAAAAATAGGAAATATTATTTAATAACCGAGAATTGAATCCTCAAACAGCTAAATATATGTTTATATAGACTCTAGACACTAGGATTCAAATAAAGAAAAGAAATTCTAATAAATAGACTCCAATTTCTATCTTGTAAAGAAAGGAAAGAAATTCTCAAAGAAACAAAAAATTCTTAATAGACTCACAATCCTAAAATTTTAAAATGGACTCAAATCCAAAAAATATAAAAGATAAAAATTACCAAAAATACCTTAAATACAAAAAAAAAGTGAAAATTACCAAAAATAATAATAAAAATCTACGGATCCTCCTTAAAATCAATTTCGTACACATCAATTCCATCAGCAGATTGTATTTCAACCAAGTTGATTGCTTCATCAACTTCAATCTTCCGATCTAGGTAGAACCGTTTATCCAATGACCACCATATCTTTATTCTGGAACCAACTAACTCTGATTTACTTGATTGATCTATTAGTGACGTACACTTTCTACCTGAGTAATGCTTCTTTTGCTCCTTTTGGTTGTACTAGTTCTAGATCGATTATCTTTCTTTTTATTGTCTTATGCTAAAGTTAATTTCTCTTCTAGTTCAGTTTCGGTTTGTGCTCCAACCTGAATAACAACAACACCACCCAAATGCTTTGCTATTCTCTCAACAACAAAAAGATTGTTTTCAGCACTTTTCCCTTCTTCAAAGGTAACCACACCCTTCCTTCCGACCTTGCTCATTGCCTCGTCTATCATGTTTCTTATTTCATAATATTTACCAGCACTAACTGCAGCAACATCTGCAAGTTCACTGTCTTCAACATCCTTAGACATCTCCTTATGTTCACCAACTAATGCTTTGGCAGTTTTTTCAATACCACGGGCAATCTGAACAAGATTAGTACCAGCTGCAACTACCTTAATACCTTTTACAATCATGCCTTGAGCAAGAACAACATATACAGTAGTTCCATCCCCAGCCAAATCATTGGTTTGACACCAGCTGTTCTCAACAGGGTCCTCTAGTTCAACCTCTTTTGCTACTGTAGCCCCATCATTCACAATCTTAGGTGACCTATACTTGCTTTCCAAGACAACATTTCTTCTGCAATTCTGATCTGTAACTATTGCTTCTGTGTCTTGAGTTTGTTTAAAACTCCCCAAATTTATTTCTCTTGCCAGGTGACCCCGGAAGGCAGTCTAGATCTTGATTGCAGCAATCTCTTCTCTTGTCTTGCCTTTTATGTCTTCCTCAGATGTTCTACAATTAGTTGCTTGATATAATTTGATAAAAGGTTCAAAATTACCTTGCTGGATGGAATATGAATCCGGAACGAATGAAGGATCATTATCAATCACTTCGTCCGCTCCATAATTGTCATAAACGGGATCATTAGTCACCTCAGTCTCGTCTCCAATTTGAGATCGAGATTCCCCAACAATTATAGCATCTTTCACAACTTGTAGTGTGCCAGGTTCATCAACTTCTTCTTAGTCAAATTCCTCACGAACGATTAAAGTATCAGGGCCTCGTCAACTTCTTCTTCCAAATCATCTTCACATTTGTCGAGGTCATCTTGAGCGTCGAAGTTATTGTCCTCCATGGCTAAACCTAATTGTTCCTCGAACGAAGTTTAAGTGTAACCAAAAGGAAGAAAGTGATCTTTCATATTTTTCTTCATATTCTCACAATCCTTGATCTTGGTTTTGCCTTGTCTGTCTTGTAAGCTCCACAAGTGCTCTCATTACGCTGATGCTCAACCCTTGAGTCAATCAGGTTTACCTTCATTCGATCTAGAATTTTCTTATAGTCAAAGAACCGCTCCACTTTATTGAGTCAATCAACAATATTCTCTATCTGTGATGTACAAGAAAAATTGGGTAGATCAACTCAAAATCCGAGGTCTCCATGTCGATCCTCTCGACCTACCTCACGATTTTCATGATTTCGCATTGCTGCCTCTATACGTTGGGTTAAATCTGCGACTTACCTTTGTAAATCGTCAATTTCATCCAAGGTGCTACGACCACGATGTGAGGCTTCCTCAGCCAAAACCTGCCTGGCACAATGAACCTGCCTAGCATGACGACGATCATGACCATGACGACCTTCTATTGAATCTAACGCTCGAACCTACCATCTCTAATACTAACTGACGCTGGGTAGGATAACGATTATCCTACAGGCTGACAAGAAGGGGAAGGGTTTGAGGAGAAAGAAAGAAGAGATGATCGTTATCCTCTAGATTTTTTCTAAAAAAAGGAAATATTATTTAATAATCGATGATTGAATCCTCAAATAGCTAAACAAATGTTTATATAGACTCTAGACTAGGGTTGTAAACGAATCAAATTGAATATTAAGAAAAATCTAAGGCTCGAATTCGGCTCGAATTAGTTATATTCGAGTTCGAGCTCGATTCGGAGCTCGAAAAGTTTAAAATTTTTTGTTCGAATTCGGCTCGAATCAAAGCTCGGGTTCGAGTTCGGCTCAAAAGATTTGAACATGTTCGTGAGCTATTCGAACTATTGCTTGAAAATAAGTACTCAAAAGGCTCGAAATTATATTTATCTAATAAAAAGGGCAGCCCGGTGCACGAAGCTCCCGCCATGCGGGGTCCCGGGGAAAGATCCATTGTACGCAGCCTTACCTTGTTTTTTGCAAGAGACTATTTTTTGCAAGAGGTTGTTTCTGGATTCGAGCCCGTGACCTTTTGGTCACATGGCAACAACTTTACCGTTGCACCAAGACTCCCCTTCTATATTTATCTAATATATAATTATATTAATAAAATATTAATGCTTGTGAGCGGCTCGCGAACTATCGAACTAAATAATTTGGGCTTGAGTTATGCTCGAAAAAAAGTTCAAATATGTTCAAGTTCGCCTCGAATTCGATAAGTTCGAATATGAATCAAATATTTATCGAGCCAGCTCGAAAAGATCACGAACTGGCTTGATTCGTTTATGCCCCTACTCTAGAGACTAAGATTCAAATAAAGGAAAGAAATTCTAAAAAAAAGTAAAGAAATTCTAAAAGAAAGGAAAAATTATATAAATTCATAATCCTAAAATTTCTAAATGGACTCAAATTCAAAAAATATATATATAAAAAGATAAAAATGACCAAAAATACCTAAAACACAAAAAAATACCTTAAATATTAAAAAAGTAAAAATTATCAAAAAAAAATAATAAAAATATGTGGATCCTCATGCATTGCTTGTACTTTTTTAAAATTGAGTCTCTTTTTAGTTTTTTCGTCTATTATTTATGCAATTAACGCTATGTTATAAGATCCCTTTTGCTCTTGGTGTTCTTTGTTGATAGTATGCCCAGATTTATAACAGGAGGTTTTCAATATGCTTGCCTATTGCATTAACAGCATGAGCATCATTAATCGGAACTACATAAAGCTTATTCTCCACACTCTCAATAAGGCTATATAACATCAACAAGCTGGTAGTTCTAATAGGCTTCAATAGGTTTATCTATTACATTCTGACATAATCTTTTCCGGTTCTAGTGAGTATTTTGTTTATTACTTTTATTCTACCTGACAGAAGTTTACTCTACTTTTCTGTTGACATAGCCGTGTTGTTACATGTTCAAGAAAAATTGCTGATGTATATCCTTTTTTGTCTATAATAAGTGCTCGTCACATGGAAGTAAGCTTTACAGCTGATACTGAATATTTCTTATTGTTTTTTTACAGACAATGCATAAATGGAAAGAAATGGAAACTCGGTTAGCATTACCAGCGGTAAAGGTAACTGTAGAGCAGCAACTCTGTAAGTCTGGAAATTCTGGTGTTATCTCATCATCTCTACCTGAGTTACCAGTCATTGTTGAAGAACGGTTCCCTGAATTACCAGATTCCCAACTGATTCCAATGGATGAAATGAGGAATCTCTTAGTTTCTCCTTACAGTCCTTATGTTTCCAACACTGGAAATGCTCAAAACTTGCACTCATCACCTTCAGGATTTTCTTCAGTTTTTCATCATCCTCCAATAGTTCCCCATGAGAGACATGGAAATACAAATAATACTGCTATTAATGCTGGAAACTCATTGTCAACCTACTCATGCAAAGGAGCTTTTCAAGCATCGATTGATAACTTCTCCAAAGATTCAGCTGAAGTGGCCTGGAGTCTAGATTCAGTTCAGGGAATTCTTAACTCAGATGATGACATTCCTGGGAGCAATCCTATCCAAAGTAGCTCGGTTATGATAACTGATGACCTTAATAAGAAAAAAGAATGGTGGACCAATATTGAGAATGAAGATTGGAAAGAGATTCTTAATGACACAACTATTGTTGAATCTCAATCAAAGGTTCTTGCTTTATCTATAAGCTAAAAAATTGCTGATCATATCATCATAGCATGTTAAGAAAATATTACTCTGTTCATTTCATGATATTTAGCATTGACATATTGTTGAAAATGATTTATCATCCCATAATGTAACAATTTTTATTTTCTGGTTAAAAAATTGTACGAGAGTTCCCTGCCCAATAAGCTATAAAAATTGGCATTAATTTAAGTCATCTGTGAATGGATATTGATACCAACTCGTATGACACTGTGCAAGTTCATTTTCACTTGTTGTCATTGTATATATAGTTGTTTACATATTGTATTATTACTTAAGAATAATTTCTAATTGAATCGGGTTCAAGTGTGAACAAATTAATTTTGATCAATGTAAAACAACATATGGAAGGATAATATGCATCTACATGAGATAGAGAGATCATATGACATCATTCCAAAAATAAAAGAGGACCCAATGATCGGATTTTCTTGATAGCAATCATATGGTGGTGAGAAGGTGCAACAAGCAATGGAAGGAGATCTGATGATGAGAAGAAGAGGAAGAGAAGAATATCTAGTAGATAACTCACCCTTCTTGATTGCAGTCAGAGTTCGTTTCATATGGTACAAGCTGAATCAAAGGCAAATATTACCTGTATGGGCCATACATGATTGGTATTGCGTAGCAGGAGTAAAAAAAGTAATGTTTGCTTGTATTGATCAATTTCGGCCCACTAGATGAACGATAAGTTTCTTCCATCCCAATTGACAGATAATGGTGATCTGAAACTATGCTAAATATTACACATGGACTTAAGTCACCGACTAACGTAGTTGGATAAACATCTCTGATTGTTTCATTTATACACGAACTTCCATAGAATTTTACACTAAAGTTCTGTTACTTAAGGTAGCAACTGATCTATCTCTAGGTTGTGTACCCGGCTGCACAAACTTCCCCGAATGTATCTATTCTCCATTCACAAATTTATCAGTCTATTCCATGTCATTCTGGAGATCTTATAGCTGTCACTAGTCCATTGTCCACTACTACAGTTGCGGCCAAGCCACGTATGAGGTGGACTCCAGAGCTACATGAATGCTTCGTAAATGCTGTCGATCAACTTGGTGGTGGTGAAAGTATCTCCATCCATTGTCCTAGTTCTTTTTTTATCGTTTTAATTTTAATTTCAATTTCAATTTTTTATCTTCATCATTTTATACTGTGCATTCAGAAGCTACTCCTAAAGGAGTACTGAAACTCATGAAAGTGGAAGGTTTGACAATATACCATGTGAAGAGTCATCTACAGGTTCACGTTTGAGTCCTATTTTGAATAATTATCTACTGCATGGTATTTTTTCTTCCTTGATTAATAGTTTTCCTCCTTTTCTATTTTATTTCAGAAATACAGAACAGCCCGCTATAGGCCAGATTCATCTGAAGGTTGGTCAAAGCTGTTTGTTTTCTGTGCCTTTTTGACCATT
Organism: Zingiber officinale; assembly: GCF_018446385.1. Classification (NCBI taxonomy): domain Eukaryota; kingdom Viridiplantae; phylum Streptophyta; class Magnoliopsida; order Zingiberales; family Zingiberaceae; genus Zingiber; species Zingiber officinale. The sequence goes on along the minus strand of NC_056002.1, from coordinate 90,887,775 downwards.
TCTTCTGATAACATTTATTCATTTTCTTGGATGGGCAATTTAACAGTTACTAGATGTAACTGAGTTTGGTTTACTTAGAATATGTTTTCCTTGATGCAACAGGGATGTCTGAAAAAAAAGCAACTCAGAGTGAGGAAATCCCTCCTCTAGATCCGAAGAAGTAAGTTAACTTTTGACTCAAACGATATGCTGCCTTCTATTCAGCATTTTAAGTAACTCATTCCGTGTGTTTGTTATTTTTATTTTTTATTTTTTATTTTTTATTTTTTATTTTTTATTTTTTATTTTTTATTTTTTATTTTTATTTGAGAAACAGCTTATTCTGTGTTGAGTACTGTCTAAAGAGAAAATGGGTGTTAATTTAAAAGATATAAATAATGATCCATTTAATCGAGAATTCACCATTTTTGGTTGCTTTTATTGTCTAAAGGATCTAGAGATATGGTTGCTAACTCTGAACTTGTTGAATGTAAATGCATATAGTTTTTCTTGTCTTCAACTTCACTGATATTTATAAATAGAGAGAACGTTACTGATTTCCAACCAATAATATCCAAGTAATGGGTTCTTGTTCAATGCCATATTTTATTTATACATCTCGTCCATTATGCTTATGTTAAATTATTTGACATTCATTTTGGTTTTGAGCACATTTTATTAGCAATATTAAATGAAACTTCCTTTCTTCTTGCCACTTTATTGTAATCTTAATAACAAATCAAAGAATAAGTAGGTACATCGTATCCCTGCTTTTCTAGTCGTTAAGGCAACTAGCAGTCTTGTTGAAATGATTCACCTTGTGACACATCTTAAGCAGTCTTGTTGAAATGATTCACCTTGTGACACATCTTATTTCAGAGGTATTGATCTAACTGAGGCATTGCGGCTCCAGATGGAAGTTCAGAAACGCCTTCATGAACAACTTGAGGTATCCTTTATAGTTGAGTTATGAGCATGCTCTTCTATGTTCTATTTCTTTTTTGTATCTTTGACATGATTTATGGAATTTTATTTGGTATTTTTCTCAACAAACAATTGTTAATTTGAATGTTGCATGAATGTTGATTTTACATCCCACTTCAAAAAGCCAGCAGCATCATCCTCAAGCGTTAAACTGTATTTGTCCCAATTATTTTTCTCAGCTCACAGCTGTATCGTCGGTAATATTTTTTGTTAGTTCTGTACCAGCAACAGCTAATTCTCTCTCATTATTTTCAACAGATTCAGAGAAATCTACAACTCAGAATTGAGGAGCAAGGGAAGTACTTGCAGGTGATGTTTGAGCAGCAATGCAAGTCAACCATGAACAAATTCAACACTCCTTCCACTGCAGAAGAGCCATCAAGTGTATCTTCTGATCCGATTGACATGGCTGCGAAGACTGATACCTCCATCAATTCAAAGGGAGCAGAAAGTTCCAAGCAAACAGCTACCAAAAGGAAGATGCCAGAGCTTGATCCTTCAAATCCAAGTAATGCAGATGCTATCATCGGGTGTAGATTTTTCAGTCTCACCTTGAGATGGTGGCAGGTTTTGGGAAAACCATTTCAAGAAGTTGTATAAGTATTCAATGTCGCATTGTGCAGGATGAAGGCAAGTCTTTTTGTTCAAGACAATTATGCCATAAAAAATGTTGACTGGAGATATTTATTCCTTCAATAAAAGTGTTAATGCAGGAATTTTTATATCTGTTGATGTATTTTATTTAATAAAAACTCAAAATGAAAAATATATTTCAGTTTTAATTTTATATTTTTTTGTTATTGGGCAAATTTGGTAAAAGATGGTTATGCTCACCCTGCATCCTCTTCAATATGTCTTAGGATTATCATGAGGGAGGGAGATAAATCATGATGATGAGAGGTAGGATAGATGGGAAGGTAAGTTATGTTAGATGCAAGGATTTATGCCTCATTAGTCTCAAGATTTGACCTTTTGTTCATTAGATAAATCTATCATTTATTTATCATCTCAGATAAATTTTATATTTTTATCTTCATGGAATATTTAATTGGTTAGAGGATGATAAATTTTTTATAATAAAATAAAAGATTAATTTTCCATGACTTAATATTTTCAAGAAAAAAAATTCTTTTCATCATTTAATGATCCGCTATAAGCTAATCCGATGATTTAGGTCAACAGACATTGTGGTACAGTGCGTGCTGATTAGGTAGATTAAAGGAACACATATTGTCTAAAAATAGTAACGAATAATCTCCGCTCGCTCACGTGTCTTCCCCATCAGTAGCCGACGCCGATGGATCTCGTGGCTCACGAATCTGAAAGCGTCCGCCTCGCGTTCAGAAGTCGCCCCCGCATGAACGGAAGCACTTTTCTCTCTGATTTGGTGTTCATTTTGTGATAGCTCAGAAGAACCCTAGCAATTGGGCAGGAGAGGAATCTGATCAAGAGCACCTTATCATTTGGCCGAGATGCTGTTCCAGGTGGGAGGCCAGGGCACGCGGCCGACCTTCTTCGAGATGGCGGCGGCGCAGCAGCTTCCAGTCAGCCTCCGTGCTGCGCTCACTTACTCCCTCGGGGTACCACGCTTCTCTTTACTGCCTCCCTTTTCCTTCCCTTCCGTTGCGGTCTAAGCTTTCCGGTTATGTTCCAAAAGGCTTCTTTGCTTTTCTTAATTTCTGTTTGTGTTGCTTTATGTTGAATTTTCTGGCCATGAATCACTGGGATTGTGGTATTAATGGAAATATCATATTTCCCCTTGCCAGCATCAGTCTAAGGGTGTATGGTTGAATGCATCACATAAATAAAAAATTTTCCTTGGAAATGGGTTCTTTGCTGTTTTACTTTTGAGTTTAGATTTATTATTTGCCAGTTATTTCGATGGTTGGTTTCACTATTGTGACGCCCTAGTTTAATCCCGAGTTGTGGACTAATAACAAAGAAGCTTTATTTAGATGGGCGAACTATTATTAGTGTGGTCTTAAACATTTTGGATTAGTTGTTGATTCTAATAAGTAAATGCATCAGCTCTCTTTAAATGGGTCATGACAATTGGTATCTAAGTGGATCTAATCCTAGGCAAGGTAACGCCTCTCACCCTAGGCAAAGTTGGAAGGGCTGTTTGCATGATGGTGTAACTACTAGGGATTATTTTCAGCGAAATTATGACATCCCAATGTAACCCATTGCTAACCTGTTGAGCTGTGGGTTAACAAAGAAGTTTTTATAAGCTTAGATGAATGAACTATTTGGGCTTAACCATTTTGGATTAGTGGTTGGGCCTTACAAGTAAATGTGTTAGTCTCTCATTTAAGTGGGTCCTGACAACTATAATCATAAATGGGGGAGATTTATTTCCCAGTTATGTCATCTGGTTGAATACATATGTGACCTTTAACGGGGACTTCAGTCCTGTATGAATAAGTGCCTTGACTTGTTGGACAAGGAAACGGATCATGATTTCAGTGGGATTCAGATGGTAGAAGCTGTATATTTTTTGATCCATTCTGGCTTTGAGTTTGTTTCTAATAGTTAGCTTCTTATTAACTTCATATATATTCCAATTAGTAGAGTTTGCTTACTTCTCATTTCTCACTTCTCACTGCTTGATTTGCTCAACAAATTATCATTTTATTTTTTGTTTTTTATATTAGTACCACAAAATAGACTAATTGCAGTTGGTGTTGTTCGTATGTTTTATCTCATGCACTATGGCTAGAGGCATGGGCAATGCAAAGAGATATGTGCCTATATTTCTCGACCTTTGCTATTGAGGCATTTACAAGAAATCTCTTTGTCGGGCTAATGTTTGCTCATCTAACCTATTCTCTGCATTTGTTGTACTTAATGAGTTAAGTTTGTTAGTGCAGATAGGTGTTTAATTGTGTTCCTTATGCAGGTGTTCGCTTTAAGAAGACCATTTCTTCACAAGGTGCTAGATTATGATGATGAATTCTTTGCCTTGTTGATGTTGGTACTTGAGGCTCATAGTTTACGAACAACAGGTTCTCCATTTATTTTTTCACCACTGCATAGTTGTTATATATTTTTTTAAAATTTTTGTTTCATGGATTGAATTGATAAAATTTGTGCCTCTATGTAATAAATTGCTGCTTACTTTTCGACAAATTGGTCTATTATAGAAATGATTCCATTGTGTTAGCAGTCACTGCTTAAGTTTTGACAGAACACTGTCAAAATACTAGAAATATATTTAAGATGTAAGCATAAATATTTAAAATGCTAGATAAATATATTACACATTATTATCTTTAACTATAAATCTGTTTATCTGTTCTATTAGATTCATAAATTATCTTTCATTGAGATTCACATATTTGTGAACTTGTTCTTTTACTTTATTAATAGGTAATTAATTGAGTAAATTGGATTTACTGGATTTAAGCTTCAGTAGTGTTGCCATATAGGTCACTCACCAGAGCTCTATGGAAGAAAGAAGATGGTGTTAATTCCATGTAACTTAAATAATGCAAGGAGAATGATTAGTGACATCCACTTCTCGGCTATAGCATCTTACCTAGAATTAGTTTAGAGATATTCAGCATACTATACCTTTAGTTTATTTCTTGTAGATGAAATGTATGAGGTCATAAGATGCATGTGCAATCTTTTTTCTCATTTCTCAATGGCAAATTTCATTGCATACTACTCCATTGTTTCTGCTATTCCTTTTAAATTGAAGATTCCAATTGCCTGATGCATCTATTTATTGGCAAAAGATGTATTGAACTAATCCTTTTATCACCCATGTAATAAGTAGTCTCACTGTCCATAGTCATTGTGTATTAATGGTTCAGTACTGTTTTTTTTAATCGAGGTTTGAAGAAATTACATTTTGTGAGTTACTACTTTTATCTATTTATCATGACATTGCTGTTTTCTACATATTTCTCTCCAGATGCTTCTTTTTCAGAATCCTTGTATGGTCTTAGAAGGAGATCTGTGAAGATAAGATCCAATAAGAACACTTTAAACAAGGAGTCAAGTGATAAGCTTCCTCGTTCTGGATTAGAGAAGCGCCAAAAACTTCTATCTGTTGCAATTCTGGTCTGCTAGTGTTCATTGATAAATTGGTTTTGATTTTTTTTTTGTTCAATAAATTGAGGATGGTGATGCTAGTTCATGGATTAATGAGTTGGTTATAAACTCGGCTATTCTTGTACACTTTAAGTTCAGATTGTCATTTTATTTGATAATGTGAGTAATCTCTCTGGCATAACAGAAAAATTATAAAGCTTCCATTTTTATCCCTTAATTTTCTGCTTCCATCTTTGAAATGTATCATCATTTGTTTTCTCAATTTGTATGTAGCTGTAGACTTACAAATGTAAAACAAAAGACTATTTACCAATGATAATCTTGTATTAGGAAACTGATTATATAAACCTTGCTCTTAGTAATTAGTTTCTTTACAATTAATCTTGTCAGGAACCATTAATCTTCTTGGGAGAGTTCCATATAAGAACTTCCTCCTGTATCCAAACTTGAATGTTTCGTTGTTAGAACTTCTATATAAGTGTAGTTGTATTTAGATGGGCCATTGCAATAGTTATTAAGTGTTTGTGATGCTAACTTTTGTTGGATTGAAGGTGCTCTAAGCATTGTGAAAATAACAAAATCATAACTGTCAATATTTCCTTTATTTGGTCTAGGTCATTTTGCCATATCTCAAATCAAAGCTGCAGGCCATTTACAATAAAGAGAGGGAAGCAAGGCTTCAAGCTAGTCTTTGGGGCAGTGATGATGCAAGATTGGATGATGTAGGTTTTCTTTTAGATCAAGGAGAGATTTCTCATGGAAGGATCCAGCAGCCAAGTGAAGCAGGCTCAATTATGCTGGATATGAAAAAGAAAATTAAGGCCATTATAGGTGCTTGCTATCCATGGATTCATGCAACAAATGAAGGTATTTTCTTTATGACAGAAATGAGCCTTCTTTGCCTACAAGGATCAATATTCCAGGAGCCATTTCATGAGTTGCTCGTTGTTTGTAGTGCATATTGTATGTCAGATTATTTTGTTCAGTACTCTTGAAGAATGACACTTGCAAATGGTTTTGTGGCACATGATCGCACTCTTCATTTTTTTTGTGTGTTCCCATCTATCATGTACTTTCAGACTAGTGCCTCAGTATTATACTCGTTGTCAACAAATATCCTTGACTGACTTTCTATTAGCTGATTGTTGATTTGTTTTTTTTTTTTTGAAAGATTGTTTATACTGTCAATCAAAATATATGCAGATTATCAATTAGTTTGGAATATATATATTTTTTTAATAATATGCAACGATTGCATAGAGTTCAAATAGAGAGAGGTTCTATGTTGTCAGTTCCAAATTGTTGGGGCTTACACAATTTGATGATATGATGAACAAGAAGATACAACAAATCCTTGTGAATGACTTGCTTACTTGTTTTGAAATAATATGTATGAGTAATCATTGCAACTTGCAAGATCTTATAAATCCTCACTTTAAAGTATAAAGCTATTTTGGTTGCAGAATTCTGATACCAGAATTTGGAGATTTTTTACCTTTATATATTACGTGTCGATGTTGAATTTTGAACAACCTAGTTAAAAGGAGTTAATAAGAGCTCAATGATGTATCTTGTAATAGAAATTTGATGTTGAATTTTGAACAACCTAGTGAAAAGGAGTTAATAATAGCTCAATGATGTATCTTGTCATAGAAATTTTTTCCCACTAGTTTTTTTACTACTTTGGGTAACATCTACTGGTAGATGGAGTGAGGAATTTAAGGACTCCCTTTTCACTAAGTGGGTATTAGGTTATGAGCAGTTAGAAATATGTTATGTTATGATTACAAAACCCTGTTGTGGTTAGCGAGCAAGGTAAGTTATATCTATCTTCTGAGATATCTGCGGTTTTAGTTTTCTACCACTTTTGGGTACTTTGCCATCCCAGGGAAGGCACTAAAGCAAGATTATCTCTTTCTTTTCATGTCAAGTTCTGATTTATATTTTCTACTTTTATATCTTTTGGCATGCATGCTCAGTTGTTTTCAGGTGCTATTTCCCTATCTGTTGAATTGGTTTTCTGATTGTTAACTATTATGTTTTTCTATCAGTAACCCCTGTTACGAAATTATAAAATTACAATTTTGGGGGTTAATTTGTTATAAGCTGACAGAGTAGATAATTAAAGACTGCCATTTTACTGTATTGTTGGGTTTATGAATAGTGAATGTATTAGGTTATAGTTGTGAAAATCTTTCCTTTTTTTCTGTTTAACCCAAGGTGGCATTGTATCTTGTCAAATGTACATTATTTTTCTTTGTATTCCCACTGGCTACTTTTTCATTTAAGGGAAAGAGCTATCAAGACAAGATTTTCTTTCTTTTCTTGTTGAATTATGATTTTTATCCAACTATTTTTACATGCACACCATTCGTTCTTTGTTATTTTCAGGTGCTGGTTTCTTTTGCTCGGTTGAATTGGCTATCCTCTGATAGCTCAGTTTTATCTAACATCATGTTATTGCATTCTAGAATTAAGTATTTAATGATACCTCATTGAATGTGAAACAGACCTGGAGTTAGTGACCAATTCTCTTTGCTCATGAATGAAGTCATTTTTTTTTTCATAAACTAAACTGGTTTTTTCAGGATTCCATTGAGAGGAGAATCAGGTACTAATTTTTTTTCACTCTTATCAGGTCTTTCTTTTGCTTATCAACTTTTGTATCTTCTGGATGCTACTGGGTACTACAGTCCAGGATTACATGCTCTTGGTGTTCATGTATGCCGTGCCACAGGCCAAGAACTGGTATATTAGGTGGCAGTATGATTATTAATTTTAAATTCATTGAGCAACTCTAAACTCTTCTTCAAATGGTATTCTTTCTAATCATATATTTTTACCTAATTCAATGTCTGTCTAGATGGATTCATCTTCTAGAATATCAAAAATCAGAAGTCGTGAACGAGAGAGACTTCGTGGTCCTCCATGGTTGAAGGCTGTTCAGAGAGTGATGCTAACTTGCATCTACACTACACTGGATTATGCTCAGACTGGACTAATAGCTGCTGTATTCTTCTTTAAAGTGAGTAAACGACTACCTGCTATGTGCTTTTTATTCCTCAGCATAAGTTTAGTCTAAGGTTGCATCAATGTTATTGCTTATTGCTATCATTTAAGCTTGTTGCCAATGATTTTTTTTATAATACTTTTTCAGGATACCCTTTTTTCTTCAATAATTCTACGCTAATGAAAGCATGGTGATCCATGTCTTACTTTCAATTTACATATCACCTCATTTTCCATTGGTTGTAGATGATGGAATGGTGGTATCAATCTGCAGAAGAAAGAATGTCAGCTCCGACAGTTTACCCGCCACCCCCACCTCCACCTCCTCCAAAGGTTTGTTTGTTTTATCTTAAATGTTGAGTATTTCTTTAGAAACCACAAGAATTCAAGAATTTTCCTACCAAATGTTAAAAAAATTTGCTTGATCAGATTGAGTTTTTCTTTTTCTTTTTCATTTTCCTTTTCCTTTCGTCCTTTGTATCTACCTGTATTATATCTTTATGGCCCATTAATTATGTCAACTATAATAGTGGGATGCAGTAGGTTGGTTGCTGATGGCTTGATGTTCCATCAATATGTTAATACTAAAGAGAATGATGTTTTGCAACTCAACTACTATGCAGTTCAGTTTTATATGATATTGAAGAGAATAATTTATATTGAAAATTGAAGGATTTATTAGACAACCTTCTCGTTCCTTTTTGAGTGCCTATGATTACTGAACTGCAGGTTGCTAAAGGTGGGATTTCACTGCCACAAGACAGATCGCTGTGCCCTCTATGCTCGCAGAAACGAGCAAATCCATCAGTCATCGCAGTTTCTGGTTTTGTCTTCTGCTATTCTTGCATATTCAAATATGTTTCTCAGGTGAGACCTGCAGCTATTAGCACTTGCATCCTGCATTATGGAATTGTCTTATCCCAAACTCCCGCTTGTGAAGACGTATTCACATCTTTTGAATGATGATCTCTTCCTTGTAACAGTACAAGAGATGCCCGATCACGTTGATGCCAGCCTCAGTCGAACACATTCGGAGGCTCTTCCATGATTTGTGATCAAGACAAAGCATGCCTAGAGCAATTCACACGAAAAACCAAAAGCAGTAACAGGCTAACTTATTCTGAAGTTATGCAAATTACAACATTGATCTGACCTTCCAGAATTAATCTTTCAACCATGATTTGGTCTTCCGTATCTATTCAGTGGCCTTTTTAATACTTAAATGACCAAATTTATCACCTGCATGGGTTGAAGTGATTCACATTTATCTGCAGTACCGACAGAGCAGCATGGACTGTAAATTCCCTATAACAGTGAAAAAAATTGTGTAATTTATTTGAATTCTTTTGCACAAGGGAAGGATTTTCTGTAAATTATTGATGATCTAACATCTCCACAAGATGAGAAGGTTTGGTATTAGTCAAAAATAAACTGTCTGCTCTTTTTAAACTTCAGCTTCAATTATAGTTTGACAGTTTGATGGCGAGGTAAAGATTCATGTAAATGGTCTCAAATACTGAAAAAATCAAAATGGGAACATTAGCTTCTGTTCTGTTTATAGTATTCAAGCTTGGATAGATATATATTGGGGTTAATTTAACTTTTGTTCCAAGAAATGTGGAATAATGAGTTCTCCCATTTGTAGCTAAATTCACATTTCAAAAAATTTATGTGGAATATTTAATATTAGACAATTTAACATCATTGAATTTTTTTTTTTTAGAGCATTGGTTAATTTTAAAATTTAAGAGATTTTTATTTTAGATTTAGTTATCACCGTAATCTAACAATGTAAGGCCTTACAGTGTTACACACGAGCAAAATGATACGATTTTGCAACAAAAAAAAAAAAGGTAAAAATATAATTTATTAAGTTTTAGGGTCAAAGAAGTTAAAATGGTTAAGTGAATGTTTCCGGGAAAAAAGTTCGGAAGGTTTGGTGGGATTGGAGCGATCAGGCTGGGCCGGGCTTATTCTCTCCATATAACGGTAGGCGAACCAGGATCCCAAACCCTCTTTCGCTGCCTCTCTTCTCCCGATTGGTGGCAGAGGAAGATGGCTGAGACGGCGGCGCTGAGCACTGGGGCTGAGAGTGGAGACGCCGTACCCCATCCGCTGCAGAGGAAGTGGACGTTCTGGTTCGATAACCTCTCCAAGTCCAAGCAAGGCGCCGCCTGGGGTGCCTCCCTTCGCCAGGTCTATACCTTCGACACCGTCGAGGAGTTCTGGTGGTGCGCTCTCTCTCTCTCTCTCTCTCTCTCTCTGTGGCGCGTGCGCTTAATCTATTATCTTTGACCCCCGATCTATAAAATTGGATTTATGTTCGATGGAGATTCGTCATTTGAATTTGCGACCCTCTACAACTGCTTCATTGATTATTTTTTGTTAGAATTTGGCTAATATTTGTGTTTACTGAGCCCTAATTCTGTTTTATTGATTTATCTAGTCGTAGATATTAGTTCATCTCGCGATCAGCCTTACCTGGTTAGGCGTAGCTCAAATAGATAATCAAATGAGAGAAATAGGTTTGGACGATATGAGTATGATTCTATAGTTTGAAGAGAAATGAGTTATAATAGAAGGTGAACTGAATATTAGTTATTCCAATAAAAACAATTGATTTAAATAATAAATTAATAATAGTGATATTGTCTTGCTTTGAGTTTAATGAAGGATGAGATGGATGCAACCGATCCGAAATAGATGAGACAAACACATTGAGAAAATTCTGTACAGTTGTAATTTGGGCTCTTTTCTAATACTTGAAGCTGTTGAGACCACATCCACTTAATTAAACTTTAGTGCTACGAGTGGTCTTATGGCAGTCTTTTGATTTTCTTATCTATGCATATCTTAGTGAGAACTAATCAGATTCAGTTTGGGAATCTTTGTGAATCATTTTCTGTACTTCTAAATAGCTGAAACTATTATCCTCTTAAATTTTTGTATCATTATGTATGCCTGAGTTTTATGTTTAAATGGATGTTGTTACATAATCTGGGATGCATATCTGTAGGGCATTGGCTAGAAAGGTACAAGACAATAGAACTAAGAATACTAGTATGGTGCAATATTGTATATATAAAGAAACTTAAATCTTCAACCATTGCATAAGAAACAACATATTTAGAATCATTAATATCGCTGGTAATTAAAAAATTGGACTTTCTTAGTCTTAAAAATAAATTGATTACTTATGGAATGGTATTTGCTTCAGCCGATGTGCATTTTTGGTAAACAAACCAACTCAAAACTTATCTGATCTTGTTGTAATTTAATTCTAATCCATAGGATAGGAGTTGAAGCTCATGACGTTGTAAGATTTTTGAGTTCCTTAGTCTCTTACACTATATTACTTAGGAACATTTGGAGGATACATAATTTATGATTTCTTGATGTTCTTAAGTGGTTAAATAAATGTCATTCGCCCTTGTGTTTTAAAATGACTATTTCCTTTTTTTAATTCATAATTTCAATATTCTTGCTAAATGGTCGACTTATTTGGTTCTTCTGTTTTGGCAGCCTGCATGATCAAATATTTCAACCCAGCAAATTGCCTGCTAATGCTGATTTCCACTGTTTCAAGACCGGGATAGAACCCAAATGGGAAGACCCTGAATGTACAAATGGTGGAAAATGGTCTATTACATGTAAACAAAGGGCTGCTCTTGACGACATGTGGTTGGAAACGGTGTGCTGATTATTCTTTTGAAAGAAAACTGTTATAGTTTTTGGATATTAACTCCAAGTTTTAAGTATACACGAATGGCATGGTTTGGAGCATAAAAAATTACAACTCACTAATTCATGGTTTGGAAAATTGATTATGCAGTTAATGGCTTTGATTGGGGAGCAGTTTGATGAAAGTGAGGAAATCTGTGGGGTTGTTGCTAGTGTGCGCCCCAGGCAGGATAAACTTGCATTATGGACTAAGGCAGCAAACAATGAAGCTGTTCAGGTACTCAGTCATATGGTAGATTTATCAAAAACAAATGTCATACAACTTCAGAGTTCTCACCTGTAGATTCTCAATTTAAATATAAGTTTAGGATATATTCTATTGATTATATGCTTTTCTAGCTATTTTGTTACTAAGATACGTAATGCGGTATACTTATGCTTTCTGATGGTTGTTTCTGATTACCAAGCAATTTACCTTTGTTGTTCACCAGGAACTATCACTGGTGTTATTGGCTTCTACTTTTTGTTCTAAGCTTTGATTTTTCATGTCTACAATGCATTCATGGTACAACCTGAGTTGAGCTAGTTTGCTCAGATATTCATTCTGTCCTGCTTACTCGATTTTAGACTTCTAGGCTCTGTTTAATTCGAGCGTGACTTATGTAGCTACTAGAACAATTTAGTCAAGCCTTATCGATTTTCTTTTTTGTTTTTAAATCCAAACTTAGTGACATAATAATGTATTTTTAAATCCAAACTAACTCTGAAGTAATTTTATGCAGATGACTATTGGGAGGAAGTGGAAAGAAATCTTGGACATCAATGAGAAGATATCCTACACCTTCCATGTACATACCCTCACAACTTCTAACGCTCATATGTCGTCCGTTATCTTTACATTTTGCAATTGACCAGGATCAATTTTTAGAACAAATTTCTCGAATTTACTAGTACCTCGAGCAGATTACAAAATGAACTTTGCGGCATCCACCCATTCTTATTATTCATTCATTTCATTTTCTGTTTTGCTTTAGGATGACTCCAAAAGGGACAAGTCAAGCAGAGGTGGTCGATACAATCTTTAATAAGACGTCAAGTGGCGACGAACTGTCACTAGTTAATTATTTGAAAGTTTTGTAGCTAAATACCTGGAAATTGTCTATCAAGATTGCATAATGACTATTACTGTTAATTTGATACTTTTCTATGCGTTTGTCAACGTTCTTGCATTTGATAACAAGCTTAGGTCAGGCTCATGAGAGTTCAGTCATGCAAATCCTGTGAGTGTTAAATAGAAGTCAGGCATTGAGAGATATCCTGTGACTGTAATTTCAAAATCAAGTTGCAAATCGAGAGAAATCACGAAATGAAATTCCTTTTAATTTCATTTATAACTGACTGAATCACGTGAACCTGCATGGTACCTGGGAAGCGCCCCACGCGTGAACCCGCCCGCCATAATTAGCATTTCCTTTTAATTTTTACACTACAAGTATATATTACGTGCCTGCCTATCACAAGACGCCACATAATTACTCTTCAGTAATTAAATTAACCATCTCAGTCCTTCTATTTAAATGCCCGCAGACACTAAAATCCCCTCTCGATCAGGGTAGTCGATTTAAGGCAGTTATCAATGGATCGTTCCGCCCTTGTCTTTCTCCTTCTACTCGCCGCCTTCGCTGTCGCCGGAGCTGCCCCGACGACTGAGTTCGTGCGCGACGCCTGCAGGCGCACGCGCTACCCGGACCTCTGCGAGCAGTGCCTGGCGGCCTACGCCCAGGCGGTGCACCACAGCAAGCTCGCCCTCGCCCGCGCGGCCCTATCCGTCAGCGCCGACCGCGCCGGCGCCGCCTCCTCCTTCGTCGGCCGCATTTCGGCCTCGACCACCGGGTCCCGGAAGAGTCTCGAGGCCGGCGCGGTGCGCGACTGCGTCGAGACCCTGCGCGACGGCGTGGACCGCCTCCGGAGCTCAGCGAAGGAGATGGCCGCCATGGCCCGCGGCGCCGGCTCCCAGAGGAGCCGGTTCGTCTGGCACCTCAGTAACGTGCAGACTTGGGTCAGCGCCTCGCTCACCGACGAGACCACCTGCCTGGACGGCCTCGCGCAGTTCGCGGGCCCCGCCTTGCGCGCCGCTGTCCGGAAGAAGGTGGTGGAGGTGGCGCAGGTCACCAGTAACGCCCTCGCACTCGTCAACCAGCTCAGTCCCAGGAACTGAACTCTCGGGCCATCCTCTGTTTTGACCCATATATTTTGTCGTTCCCATGCTTTGTGCGTATGTAAATATATGTATAATAAACGGAGGAGTCTGTGCGTTGATGTGTTAGCTTTTCTCAAGGAATTAAGCAGGTATAAGTTGGGGTTTTGACAAGATGATGAAAACCCGAGTGGGTACTGGGTATGTAATGTACTATCAACTTTTGTATATATGTTTCACTCTTCTCTTATCATAAAAATAAAAGGGAGGACAGAGCATTTTAGTGCATTATAATCAATTTTAAGAGAGAAATAAATTTCCTTTGTGGTAGCATATCAACCTACATTGCGAATTTCTCTTTAATTAATGCTTGAATTTTGAGTTGTAGTCGGATAATTTTTCATTTGAAAAAGACGTCTTGGACGAATGAACTAGAGTGTGATGTTTCATCTGGAGAGAGATAGACAGAGAGAGCACGTTTAAGAGTTTGAAAAATGGTGATCTATATCGTCAAGTCACATAAGTTGTGAGGGATCCCTATACGTTACAAATGCAAATCGACAAGACAGGTTTAAAATCATGTCGCTAACTATCTGCATCAAGCAAAATGGAAGATTAAGCTTATTAACACAAGACCATGCATGCCTGCAAAGCAAAGCAAAGACAATTGATCATGGTAAAGATGAAAAGGAAAGCCAATATAACTAATACTTAATTCTTGCTTCATATCTACTCCACTTAAACCTTCTGTTTCAGCCACCTGTCCATAGTCAGATCAGATCGTTTGGTTCAACAGGATAAAACTTACATGAAGAAAAGCTTAAAGCTTAATTAAAGCACTCAAACTCGATCGTCACTAAATTAAGCACGCATGCATGCTTAAGTTTAACAATTCGTGGTACCTATCAAAATAGAAGTAGTGTGACAGAGTTTGGTTGGAGCTAGGTAGGGCATTGCTACCGGGCTAATTAAGGGAGCCACCAGTTGACAAGGCCGCCGGACTTCACGCAGCGTTGGCCACATGGTCCTGCCTGCATACAGCACATGGCCTTGCATGATTCCTGCCGCTGCCAGCCACTGCGGCAGTAATTAAAGTCATCGACATCTCTTTTATGATGTCCTAATAACTTTTATTTTTGTGCTTGGATGAATAAAAAATCGGTTAAATTAAATTAATTAATTTAATTAAAATTAAAAGTTATTAATTTAAAATTTTAGTTTTATTTAAAAAATATTAATTATTTCAATTAAATTTGATTAAACTATATTCGGTTATATTCGAATTGAAATTAAAATTGAAATTGAAATTGAAAACTGAAAATTTTTAACTTCATAATTCGTCTACGAGTTAATAAAAATTTTGATTATTTTTATTTTCGATCTATTTAATTGATATTTTACCAAAATTATCGGACTCGGTTAGTAAACAAATTATTTGTACTATTTCGATTAATTAAATGGTTCGATGATTGCTCACCCCTAATTAACAGTAGTAGTGTCAGGGATCTGTTGTCAGCCTGAGAGGACAAGTCACGGGGACTCTTGGCATCCTTGTCTCTCAAATTGCCAGCCATGGCCCTACACGTCTACACTAAGCTATGCCAAGGACA
Source organism: Zingiber officinale (assembly GCF_018446385.1). NCBI lineage: Eukaryota > Viridiplantae > Streptophyta > Magnoliopsida > Zingiberales > Zingiberaceae > Zingiber > Zingiber officinale. The sequence goes on along the minus strand of NC_056002.1, from coordinate 90,872,256 downwards.
GTCTATACAATTATATAGAATTTTTCTTTTACTCACGTCCCTCATCGTGCGTCTTTAAAGAAAAATAAATCATGAATTCATTTACAACCTACTGTCTGAATAGATTAGACGTTTTTTCTATATCATCTAAAAAATATTAATTTTTTATTTTATTATAATAAATTTATCACCTTCTAATTAATAAACTCCATACACCTTTAATTCTAATATCTAACTTAAAAATTAGTTATTTATAGATATTTCAATTAAATATTACATAGGATCAATAAACATTCAACTCATGCAATCTTCAAATATTACGGGTAATAATGATTAAGAAAATTTAAAACACACTTCAATAAAGAATTAGATTGGCTATCCCAATTAATCATTCCTATATTCAAGTTAAAGTTTATTTAAGATAATATTTGGGAATGAGGAGATGGAGAAAAGGAGAAAACCTAATGTATGATTTATAAATTGGAGATCTCTTTCACTTTCTTTAGGGTTTTTATAATGGTCTCTAGAGCATCTCTATATAGACGCTGCATATTTTTTTCATCATTGTTCTCGTGTGAACCAGCAAGGAGACCAGATCCGGCAGCTATTAGTTATCTTTCCATTCATGAAACGCCACGTGCTTGAATGAAAGCATCTATGAGACCAGTTCTGACAACCTATTAACTGTCTCTCCATTCGTCCAATGTCACGAGCCCTAGAATATTTGCAGAGGAATGATTTTAATGATCATGAGTGATACGGAATGTTGCGAGTGAACACAAGGATGATGTGGTGGTCAAAGTCAAAGTGAGGTAAAGGCCAAAGTTAATGGAAGATGTCATCAAACATGTCACTCTTAATAGGACTTCGCTCCTCACCCAGTTCTAAGGCCTTCAAAATGAGAACACCAGCCCAAGAGCTGGTTAGACTAGAGGGACATAGTGACCCATTCTTGTGCTAAGGCATCTACTATAAATCTGACCGACCAATAGCTGACTGGGTTTAAAGGATGGCTAGCCTACCACAAAGCTGGTCGGCTATACTTCAGGCCAGATTCATAAGCCCCAGCTTTCCATTCTCGTAGTATAAGTCTTTCAACATATGGCCAGTCATTGCTTAAGCCGGTCAGGCTTAGGAAGCTTGCCGCTCTATTCATTGTCAAGATACACAGAGCAAATCTGACTACCCTAACATGTCAGTCGAGTATACGAGATACAATTCCCCATTGCTATAATATGATTCTCGGAATATAGCTGGTTAACCCAACAGTTGGTCAAACCTATGGGTCTTTCACTTCTCCTAGACCAGCCCTCCTTCATATATCCGGTTGATCATAATGTTAGGTTTATATAGCTCGACATTCTTATATACGCAAGACAGTGTTGGATCGAAAGCGCTAGAGGAAGGGGGGGTGAATAGCGCTCGTGGCTTTCACTCTTTTCGAATTCGTAAAACTATCGAGTTATAAAGCAGCGGAATAAAATAAAGAACACACACAAAAGCACACCAAGATTTACTTGGTTCGAAGCATAGGGCGACTCCTACTCCAAGGTCCACGCTCGTTGAGCATTTACGGTGGGCAACAACTATATTTCATAAAATCTATTACAAGCTAAGTACAAATTAACTATAAATGAACTTTATACTGACAACAACAAAATGGAAATTGATGTTTTGGGTCGTCGGGATGTTGTTGCAGCACTTTGGGATCGTCTCGTAGGCAGCTTGCAGCGTAAGGATTGCTTGGAATTCGTTATTTGAAGCTGCTGGTCGAAGCCCCCTTTTAAACAATGCTGGAGGCGCCTCCAAGCCTGTCTGAGGCGCCTCCAGGCCGCCGAGTCGCACGCGTGGATAAGCTATGATCTGGTCGCACCTTATCCCACTGAAGGCGCCTCCAAGCTGCTCCAAGGCGCCTCCAACGCCTGGTCCAAGGCGCCTCCAGTGGCTTCTGAGGCGCCTCCAGCGTCTCTGGACAGATGGCTTCGGCTAGCACCCGAGACGCCTCCAAGCCCCCTAGAGGCGCCTCGGACACTGTTCATCCGAGGTCTAAGTTGCTCCTTTGTTCTTGCAAATTGTGTTAGTCTCAAACACAAACTCTGCAAAATAATGTTAGCACAGAAACAATATGATAGATTTACCTGATAGTCATCGGACTGTCCGGGTCTGACTTCAAATTTTCAACCGGAAACCCTAGGTCGACCCGACGCCTACTGTTCCCTCTACGGGAAACGCGTCCTCACCTACTCCACTCATGAGATTTACCTGATGCCAGTGCGATCCTCCAGATCGACTGGACTTTTGCTCAGCGTTCGAGGCTTCCGGACTTTCTGCTGGACTTCCGCTTCCCGGCTGTTCCAGTCTTTCACCTGGTTCACGACACCAGGACTTTCCACCTAGGGTTACCCCCCTTAGGACTTTTGCCTGAAGCTCTCGACCCATCAAGACTTTCCACATAGGGTTACCACCCCCTATGACCTAGGGTTACCACCCCCTAGGGTTTTCCCCCTGCCTAACCGCAGCTAGGTCTTTCCTGAAACACTCAATTAAGTGCATTAGATCACAAAACAACTTAACTTTGAATTCCTTTGCAATTATCAAAACAACGGTCGATCGTCGATGCTTCCCGTACAAACAATCTCCCCCTTTTTGATTATGACAACTGAAATTCAAAGCTAAGTACAATAGATATATGAAGTTTAAGTAAGCAAGCTTAATAGATTTGAAATGCACTCATGGTTAAGCTAAAACTTAAACTTTGTCAGACTCCCCCTTAATAAAGGCATTAAAATTTTCTTTATAAATTTTTGCTTTCTGAATCTGAATTCCTTTACTCTCCCCCTTTGCCATTTATCAAAAAGAATTAACAGTTTGAAAGGATCTTGATTTTTCACAAAAATTTTAGGACAAGAGAAAAAAAACTAAGTAACGAAACTTTAAGACACTTTTTAAAAGCGATATTTGTAAATCAAATCACTAAGTGAAATAGTTTGAGTTCGAAGTTAATTTTAAGCAAAAGCAATTTTAGTTTTAAGCAATTTAGTCAAGATTTTGAAACTTTAGGCTTTTAACAAGGGACAAAGTATTTTGGTAACACTTGGTTTTTTATAATCAATCTTCTTTAGTTAAGTGAAATCAAGGTCTAAAGAGCAATTTTTTTTCTTTTAAAGGAACTGAAAAGTTGACTTTGAAGAATACTTAGTAAAATTTTCAAAACACTTAGCTTTTAAAATGGCCAGAATTTTGAAAACTTAGTTTAAAAAGTACAGCATAAAATGACTTTTGACAGTTTAAGGTTTTGAAAACTTAGCTAATTTTAAAGTTTAAATTTGAAAGAATTTTTCTTTTAGACAAATAATTAATTCAAAGCTTTTGAGGGCAAGGGAGGAGCTTAAATCCTTAATGTCCAAGCATGAGTTAAGTTAGATTGATTGTAAATTAGCTAATTTCTCTTTAAGTAAGGTATCAGAGCCTTAATGTTCATGCCTGACTGACCTCAAAAGGTTTAAAAATCAAGCACGTAGGTTTGCAGCCACATGTCTAACCATTTAGCTACTAGCTGATTACCTAGAGGGCAACAACTTTCACTTGGTTAGTCAAGTCAAGTCAATAGTGTTGGAGGATCGGTGGCCGGCTTGAAGGGGGGTTGGATAGCTAGGCCACCCCCAAGTCGATTTCTTCTCTACAAAAGGTTAGTGCACAGCAGAATATGCTAAAGCTAAAGCAATGAAAAACAATCAAGAATACAAACGCTAACACGTTCGATGTAACGTGGTTCGGAGATGATGCTCCTACTCCACGACGTGTCCTTGAGGTGGACGAGCCCTTGATCCTTCGGTGGATCAGTCCACGGCAATCTCCGGCTAAAGCTTCTCCTTCTCAGTGGAGCAAACCTCTCACAAAATTCTCTTCCTCTTTACAAGATGAAACTTAGGGTTGGAGAAGAAGAGAGTTTGACTTGGGAGCTTTGGGCACAGAATAGGAGGTAATCTATAAGCATCAGTAGTCTCCTTAATGCCCCAAAGCTCCCCTTAAATAAGAGGAGAGAGTTGATCACAAATCAACTCAAACCCCGACACTAGTCGACTGGTCCAAGCACTAGTCGACTGGTGTGCCGTTGGAACAAGCCAACGGCTCTCTGCAGAAAGTCAAATCCTGCCAACGGTTATGTACCAGTCGACTGGTCTCAGGACCAGTCGACTGGTCCCCATAGCCGACAAGCACAGAATGCTTCTGTGCATTCTGTAAAGTTGGATCAGTCGACTGGTCCCAGTACATTCACTCCTCTCATCCTTTCTGGAGTCGCCTTTGAAGTCCTCTTCCTCGGCCTTCGTCCCTCAGATGCACCCGAGCCCGCGGCTCCTCTCCGTGCCATCCTTCACGCTGCCTTGAAGTCCACTTCCCTCGGCTCCACTCCATTGCTCCTCGTCCGGCGGTCCCTCGGATGTCTTCCACACCATCCTTCACCGACTCAAGGATCCGAGCCCTTGGATGAGTTTCCCATACTTGGCCGCACCAAGTTCTCATGTGTTCCACCAAGTCCTGCAAGACTCAAACACATATCAAATACATATGAAAGCCTAACTTAAACTCTTTGACACACACATCAAAACCTAGGTCGATTGCACCAACAATCTCCCTCTTTTTGATGTGTGGCAATATGTTTAAGTTAGGCATAAATAACAACTTTGAAAATTTTGAAGCAATATGTAAACATGAAGCATAAAACCCAAGCTCCCCCTTAACACATGCTCTTAACCTTAATTTTCAAAGATTTTCACACAAGTAAACCAAGTAGGTTAGTTACTAACTTAACCTTCCCTTTTCTCCCCCTTTGACACCATCAAAAATATTGTACCAGACACGTACACATGCTATGGTATCAATTCCAACCAATTTTGGACCAGAAACTTGATTTCAGAAACCCTCAGAGTGTTGGAAGGCTGGTACCAGTCGACTGGTACCTGTCACAGTCGACTGGTACATGCTGAACTCGAATTTTAGCCTTCTGAGGCCAACTTCAGAAATGCATAAAAAATTCCAGAAAATTCAAATAATCATGAAATTTTGAACACATATTTCTTGAAATGTACTTTATCTAGGAAAAATATGTTTTCATGAAAAGTCAACCTATTTTTGAAATTTTGACCAAGCCTCAAGAATTCCAAAAGTATGTAAGTTTGTATCAATTTAAAACCCAGTTTTACACTCATATGTTTCAATATAGTTATACCATAGTAAATAAAACATAGAGTTGTTTTCAAAACATTTAAAATATCAAACTATGATCTATGGGCAAGATGTCCATTAATTAAACATTTGCTTTCCCCATAGTTGGTCTATGATCACTAAAAATTAATACATTACATAACTCATCAAAATGCCATAAGCATATGTGAATTATTTGTATCATCCTAATATCTCACATTTATGGTTAGAAAAGAAGACAAGTCATTGTGAGATAAAGATAACTTCTACTTAGCCCTCTTAATCATGAATTTCTAGCAATGCTAAGTGCTCCCCCTTAAGATCTTAAGTCAACCATATAGGTAAAATTTGAATTATGACTTCCATAGTTGACTTGACCTAAAATCCTCTAACCCTTGAGAATTGATTTTGGCACCCAATAGAAATTCTTTCTAATTGGGTTAACCAAATATTCCTTGGGGATCCATTTTCTATCTATGGTTTTTTGTTTTTGATTGCCCCCTAGCAAGTAAACAATGATAGGTCTTTTCATTATTTGGTTCATTATATCCTATCTCATTTTTCTTAAAACTTGCCCTTTGGCTCCCAATGATCATATTTAGGGTTTTAGAGCCAATTTCAAATTTTCTAAGGGCATTTGTAAGGTATTCTATCTTTTCCCTTAATTCCCTATTTTCTTCTTCTAAACATAATACATTTGAACTTGAAGAAGAAGCATGCATATCATCATCCCTAATAGACATGGATTCTAATTTTTCTTTAAGCATGCAAATGTCATTTTTCAAGGTTTTATTTTTCCTTTTTGCCTTGAACAAATCATCATTTGTACTTTTAATGATCTTAATTAAAACATGAGGAGGAAGATTGTATACCTCACTTACCGAGACGTCCGAATCCGATGTTTGACCTCCCCCTTCACTTGGGCTTCCTTCTTCATCTTCACTTGAGCTCATTCCCTCTTCATTTTCGGATGAGGTGGAGGCTACATCATCAATTCCCATTAGAGCAAAATTGACTACATGGTGCTCCTCTTCCTCCGATGATGATGATGGATCATCCCATGTTGCTTTTAGGTTATGAGCCTTCTGTTAGTGCAACCTTAGGTCAAGGTTGACCTGGTTGACCAGACTCGAGTTGACTTGACTCGAGTTGTGTTTTGATGTTTGACGAGTTATGTTTGACAATGTTTGACGTGAACAGAAAAGTTGTATCTTGATGTTTTACAAGGATACAAGCTTGGGAGATTGTGGGTGCAACCCGTGGTCAAGGTTGACCTGGTTGACCCGAGGTGAGTTGACCTGACTCGGAAAAGTCCAAGCAGGAAGCTTGGCACGGGAAAAGTCCAAGCAGGGAGCTTGGCATGGGAAAAGTCCAAGCAGGGAGTTTGACATGGTGAAAAGTCCAAGCAGGGAGCTTGGCACGGGAAAAGTCCAAGTATGGAGACTTGGCACGGAGAAGTCCAAGTATGGAAGCTTGGCACATGGGAAGTCGGAGAGGGCTCGGTAGCTCGTTCTCCGAACTGTGGTCAGAGAGGGCTCGGGAGCTCGTTCTCTGGACCGGATGGAAGTCGGAGAGGGCTCGGTAGCTCGTTCTTTGAACCGGATGTGGAAAGTCCTGGTGAGTGAAGCCAGGCAGACGGATAAGTCCTGGTAAATGAAGCCAGGCAGTGGGAAAGTCCTGGTGAGTGAAGCCAGGCAGTGGGAAAGTCCTGGTGAGTGAAGCCAGGCAGTTGTGAAAACCCTAGTGAGTGAAGCTAGGTGAAAGTCCTGGTGAGTGAAGCCAGGCAGTGGGAAAGTCCTGGTGAGTGAAGCCAGGTAGTGGGAAAGTCCTGGTGAGTGAAGTCAGGCAGTTGGAAAGTCCTGGTGAGTGAAGCCGGGCAGATTGGAAATCCTGGTGATTGAAGCCAGGTGAAAATCCTAGTGAGTGAAGCTAGGTGAAAGTCCTGGTGAGTGAAGCCGGGCAAGGGAAAATCCAGATGGATCAAGGGTGATCGGACATCTGGTGTTGAGAAGGTCAAGTAGGTCAAGGGAGTGACCGGATACTTGACACGAAGAGAAAAGTCTAAGTGGGTCAAAGGGATTGACCGGACACTTGGTGGGGAGTCTTAGCAGGTCAAGGGAGTGACCGGATGCTAAGCATGATGTACCAAGAGGTCAAGGTTGACCGGATATTGGTTTGGACTTGGTTTGGGCAAAAACCAAGACCAGGATCGGTCTGGTGACCGATCCACTGATACTGTGGTTTCCTGATCGGTCTGGAGACCGATCAGAAAGCGATCAGTGTGCCTCTGTGAGCTTACTGATCGGTCTGGGGACCGATCAGCAGGAAGCCTGATCGGTCCCCGGGACCGATCAGGGTACGCACAGAGAGTTGGGCAACTCTCTGTGAAAGCATTCTGATCGGTCTAGGGACCGATCAGCATAGAGCCTGATCGGTCTCCATGACCGATCAGAAGAACCCTGGACCGATCAGGGTGGAGCCTGATCGGTCCAGGACTAGCCGTTGTGACTCAACGGCTAGGTTATTTCGGGCTTCTGTGTTCTGGCCTTTTTGCTTGCAGGTTCGCAGGTTGGCTCAGGATATCAGAGGTTATAAAAGGAGATCGAGGGCTGCTACAGTTATCTTCTTCTTCTTCTCTGAAGCTTCTGCTTCTTCTTAATCTTCTTCTTGCTTCTGCAAGTTATTGCTTCTGCTGTTCTAGAGCTTTGTTAAGCTCGCTTCCGAAGCTTCGCGTGAGCTTCCTCGACTTCTTCGACTGGTTTCAGCTGCTGCTGTGATTCTGTGAAGTTGGTGCTTCATCTACATATTTCAGTCGACGACGAGAAGGCAAGCAAGAGTTGTTGCATTCATCTTTATATTTGTATCTTGCTGTGCTTCTTGTACTTGTACTCTGATCTTGCTGTTGCAAGAGTTTGTGGTGAGGTTTCTCCACCCAGAAGGAGTTCTTATTAGCCGGTTTTCCGGGGACTCATCCACCGACGGATTGATAGGCTTCGTCCACCTTACGGACACGCCGAGGAGTAGGAGTTTCATCTCCGAACCTCGTTACATCGTCGAGTTCGAGTTTGAGGTTTGATCTTTCCTTTTTGCGTTTCTATTTAGTTATTTCCGCTGCGCTAACCCTAATCGTAGGAAGAAACGAGCAATTTGGGGTCGGCTATTCACACCCCCCTCTCTAGCCGAGTACGACGATCCTAACAAGTGGTATCAGAGCAAGGTCGCTCTTCGCCGGATTAACACCTGAGGGAGCACAAGCTAGAGATGGATCAACTCGGAGAAGACATCACCATTCCACCTTTCTATAACCGCGACGACTTCGCGTATTGGAAGGTAAGAATGAGGTATTTTCTTATGACTAACCTTGAAAATTGGAGTTGTGTTCAATTAGGTTTCAAGCCTCCAATGGATACGGAAGAAAAACCACTCGAGAAGAAGAAGTGGACAAGGGAACAAATCCACCATTCCACAATCAACGATGAGGTAATGAAAGTATTTGAATTCTCATTACCTAATGACATTCTATGTAAGATAGGTGGATACAACAATGCCAAGGAGTTGTGGAACAACTTGGCTAAGTTCCATGAGGGGAACTCCACTTCAAGCCATGAAGAGGAGTCAAGTGAGCCAAGGAGTTCATATCATGGAGGGATGGATTTAGAAGTTGAGGGCTACTCAACATCTAAAGAAGAAGAGGAGGAGAGTTCCTCTTCAAGTTCGGAGCAAGGAGAAGAAGCTTCTACCTCCGGAAGGGATGAAAGAGAGAGCTTACATCCCACCTCAACCCTAGGTAACTCAAGCAATTTAAGTTCTAGTAAATTGCATATATTATGCTTTGAGTGTAGGGAACTTGGACATTACAAGAGTAAATGTCCAAAGAGGGTTAGGAAGACTCCACCGGCGCCAAAGATCAAGGAAGCCGGAGTCCCGATACGCAAGAGCAAGGAGCACGTGGTGTGCTTCCAATGCAAGCGAAGGGGACATTATCGGAGCCAATGTCCGAGGGGGAGGCAACCTCACAAGGACAAGAAGACGAGCACATCGATAGGGGGAGCTAAGGCAAACCCTAAGGTAATCTCTAAGGCACATGATTGCAATAATAATAAGACACATGCTAGTAGCCTTATTGCTATTGTTAATAATGGTAAGTATGATAACATTAGAAATCGATACACATGCTTAGGTGCCAAACATGTGAGCCTAGATAAGGATAACACTAGGAAAGCCAACCCTAGAATTAACCCATCTAAGGCTAAGAAAACCTAGGTAGGAATCCCAAATCAACTAGACACATGCCTAGGAATGCCTCAAAGAAAAATGACAAATCAAGTCTTGAGATATTAAAGAAGGAAAATCAAGTCTTGAGGTCAAGACTTGACATGTTAGAAAAGACCCTTAAAACTTTGGAAAAGTCAAATGTAGGGTCTAAGGGGCAAAAACCAAAGCCCAAGGACATGAAAGGTTTGGGTCACAAACCTAAGTCCCAAGTGGTCAAGCCCACTTATCACAATGTTCCATTAGATTATGGAACAAAATCTAGGGCAAGGAAGACCATCACCAAGGTCACAAGGGGAGTCACCCCTAGAGTTGATCTTGATGAGTCCCAAATGACCAAGGCTTCAAAGCCTAGGAGGGTCATTAGAAGGGTTGCTAGGGAAGTCATCCCTAGTGAATACTTAGTGAACCCAATGAGCACCAATAGGTATTGGGTTCCTAGGAGCGTGATTTCATCACGCTAGATTAGTTAGGGTGTGCCAACCTTACTTGAATAGGTAGTTAACCTAATCATGGCAAAAGGTGGCACTTTAGGATTTTTCAAGGTATAATCAAGCCTTGAAAATGAAATTAAGAATTATTCCTAAGGTGATTAGAATGTGCCAATCAAATTTGAGGAGTTTTCTAGAGTCAATCTAATTGGCACATAGTGATCTAAAAATCTTTGGTATAAGATGCTAGGTCTATTACACTTAGGAATATAGAACCTATGGCAAAATGATCAAAATTATCAAAAATGGCAACTAAGGCTAGAATTAGGTATTTTCTATACCTTTATGTGCTATTTGCCATATATTGTTTGCCATATGCCATGTCATGACATCATATTTATTCTATGATCATTTAAAATGTCATGATAATGCTTAGGTTAGTTAAATGTCATGCTTTATTTAAGTTTCATACTTTATGCCATGACATCATGACATTGGCACATGTTTCCATTTATGATACAATTATATGCCATGTCATCATCTTGTGCATTAATGATCAATGAAATTGATTTAAGGACTAAAACACAATTTGATATGGAGATCAAATTGTTATTTAGAAAAATGCATGAGAACTTAGATTAAGCTAACCTAAACCCATATCTCACATCAAAATTGACTTGGATGTGTTTGATACACCTTAGATGTGTGTGAGATATTAGGATTGTGAGTTAGGATCAAGGTGCATAGTTCTTGTACCTAGATGAGCCTAATTCTAATTGGGGATCATAGGGAAAGCTTGTGTACAAGTCATGTACATTTAGCCCTAAGATTGTGGTCCCAAATTAAAGGGTTTAAAATCATTTTAAAATTGATTTGAAAAACCTTGATGAAGCTTTTCTAGTGATAGCTCTCATCATTGAGCAAAGTGATACAAAGATGAGTTAACTTTGAGCTATTTCAAAGACTTTTGAACTTTGTATCAAGATTGAAAAATGAAAGATATTTTCATAGAAAACTATTTTTCCTTGATAGTATATGTTATGAGGAATGTATCCTCAAAGTTTTATAATTTCTGGAATTTTCTGAAATTTTGTAGGGGTTTCTGAATTTCGGAAGGAAATTCAGAAACTGATATCAGAGGTTGTGGACCGATCAGAAGGGAGTCTGATCGGTCCAGGCAGTTGTGGATCGGTCACTGTGACCGATCCAGGGAAGACCTGATCGGTCTGGTGACCGATCAGGGCGTGCCAGTTTCGATTATGCTGTCTGAAATTTCTAAAATTTCAGCAATGAAGTTGGTGTTTTGGATTTCTAAAGGGTTGAAACTCTCCAAGACATTGTTGGTGCAATGGTCAAGGGGGAGTTGACCTTTAGGGGGAGTTTTACCTATTAGTCAAGGGGGAGTTGACTTTTAGGGGGAGTTTTTACTCCTAAAAGACTTAAGTGATATGGGATTATCACTAAGTTAATTGTTGACTCTAGTGTCAAGGGGGAAATTAAGGGTTTCAATGAAAGGTATGGGACTTTCATTAGAAAGAAACTCTTGACCTTGATTCACTCTTTTTGATGTGTGTCAAAAAGGGGGAGAATGTCTCATTGGAGTTTGAGGAGAATGGAGAATGTCTAGAGAATGTTCAGGGAAGAACATTGGAAAACCTAAGTTAGGTTATCGAGTTAACCTAACTTGATTATGAGTTTTGTCAAACATCAAAAAGGGGGAGATTGTTAGTACAACCTTAGGTCAAGGTTGACCTGGTTGACCAGACTCGAGTTGACTTGACTCGAGTTGTGTTTTGATGTTTGACGAGTTATGTTTGACAATGTTTGATGTGAACAGAAAAGTTGTATCTTGATGTTTTACAAGGATACAAGTTTGGGAGATTGTGGGTGCAACCCGTGGTCAAGGTTGACCTGGTTGACCCGAGGTGAGTTGACCTGACTCGGAAAAGTCCAAGCAGGGAGCTTGGCACGGGAAAAGTCCAAGCAGGGAGCTTGGCATGGGAAAAGTCCAAGCAGGGAGTTTGGCATGGTGAAAAGTCCAAGCAGGGAGTTTGGCATGGTGAAAAGTCCAAGCAGGGAGCTTGGCACGGGAAAAGTCCAAGTATGGAGACTTGGCACGGAGAAGTCCAAGTATGGAAGCTTGGCACATGGGAAGTCGGAGAGGGCTCGGTAGCTCGTTCTCCGAACTGTGGTCAGAGAGGGCTCGGGAGCTCGTTCTCTAGACCGGATGGAAGTCGGAGAGGGCTCGGTAGCTCGTTCCCCGAACTGTGGTCAGAGAGGGCTCGGTAGCTCGTTCTTTGGACCGGATGTGGAAAGTCCTGGTGAATGAAGCCAGGCAGACGGATAAGTCCTGGTAAGTGAAACCAAGCAGTGGGAAAGTCCTGGTGAGTGAAGCCAGGCAGTGGGAAAGTCCTGGTGAGTGAAGCCAGGCAGTTGTGAAATCCCTAGTGAGTGAAGCTAGGTGAAAGTCCTGGTGAGTGAAGCCAGGCAGTGGGAAAGTCCTGGTGAGTGAAGCCAGGCAGTGAGAAAGTCCTGGTGTGTAACGACCACCCTTCTTACTACTACTACTACTACTCTCTAAGAGTGACCGTTACTTATCTACTACTCTACTTAACCGGTTTATTAAAAATCACATGGAAAACCCTACCGAAAAATTTCGACAGAGTCTCCCCTGTACCGGTGACCATTTTCCATAATACAAGCATAATATACTCAGCCACAGGCGGCTGGAAATATATTCCAATCAACCACGCAGTTTAATAAAAAATGAAAACTAACCACAACCACGCAGTTTAATAAATCAAAACATGCAGGTAATGAAAAGCGAAAACATAACTTCTTACTACAAAATTTTCTTATCAACTTAATAAGAAATTAAACTAAACAAATTCTTAAACTAAGTGAGTTCTTTAGCTAAGTCCAAAGGATCTCCATAGTCCACACATCACACACCGTCACAGCATCTCCTTGTCGCCTTCTTCCTTATACTTTAGCTTTTCCTTTATCTGCAGTAGGAGGAAAATAGTATCTATAAGCTAAAAGCTTAGTGAGCGCTATCCTACTCACAAAAACTCGATATGCATGTATATAGATAAAAACATGCTAAAACTGAATGCTAACATGTAAAGCTACTCATGCTCATAAATAGCAAAGAAATCAACTAACTGAAAAACTAACATGTATAACTACTCATGCTCATAAATAGCAAAGAAATCAACTAACTGAAAAACTAACATGTATAGCTACTCATGCTCATAAATAGCAAAGGAATCATGCTAACTGAAATACTAAACATGTACAGCTAATCATAGAACTATCATGTGTATCAATAGGAAACTGAACTGATACATAAGCTGAACTAATTAATGCTAAATTGAGTCTAACTTGTATTCACATAACTAATTTGTGAAGTTTTGAAAACTATTTACATAATAGATTAAAATAATAATCATGCTGCTGATGGACCCGGCAACTGTACTTGCTGTGCGCGCATCCCTAACTAAACCCAGGATTGCAAGTTCCGAGTCTAGTAGGGTTTACTAGGTTATCTAAACCTAGGGACGACTGTGGGAGCCCAACCCAATGGATATCTAATCCAGTACAGTGCCACTGCTGAAAATAAAATACTGATTTCATAGCTAATTTTCTTACCTTGCTTTAACTAGGTTATCTGAACCTAGAACTAGGTTATCTGAACCTAGACGTGGGAGCCTACCCATTGGACCGTAGTCCCATATAAGCTGAAGCAAGACTAAATAAGTTATTTTAAATGCTTCTACTGCATTAACTGAGTTATTAAAATGCCTACTGTAGCATTATATTGAGATAAGCATTTTATCAAGCACTTGGTGTGCACTAGAACATACCCTACGTACTGAAAATCTGTATACAAAGTTTAACATAAATCTGCATGCAAAGCTTAACAAAAATCTGCATATCAAGCCTATCAAAATCTGCATACTAAGCTTATCTAAAATCTGCATGCTATAAAAATATAACTGCTCATGTTATTCCAATAGCAAATAGGAAACTAGAACAACTTAAGCATGCTGTGATAGTAAAACAAATTCAACTACTAGGCATGCAATAGAATCTAGAAAATAAAGGAATCGTTGCTGCATGGAATTAACAGAATATCATGCTTCATCAGGAAATACTGAGAATTCGTACTAAGGTAAAGCTAGAAAAGGAAAACTGCACTTCTATTAGCAATGGAAAAGAAATCTGCCAATGCTAAAAAAACTATTCTTACTAAGCAACCAACAACAAGATCTCAAGGCTAATATGAAATTCATGAGGCATATCAAAAACTGAGATACTACAACTGAGATGCAAAAACTGAGATGCTGGGGTCTAAACTGAGAATTCGGAATGCCGATTACATATATATTACAGTGACAATGTGATGCTACAGCTGAGATGCTAAAACTGAGATCAAAAGAAAGAAATCAAAACAGGCATGTTACTCTTAAACCTCTAGCTAACTCAATACTGTACAGTATAATCCAAGGCAAAGGAAACAAGAAACCCATGCTACTCAGAAACATCTAACTATTCCAATGCTGTACAGCATAATCCAAAAGCAAAGAAACTCATGCTCTGATTTAACAAACGAACTTCTGAAATTGAAACTACAACACAACTAATGGAACAAAAACCGAAATCCAAAACCTTCCATAACTAGCTATCCATGTTATTCCAAATCTCTCCTCATCTTCTTAAAAACTCACGGCAGCTAGCCTCAAGAATACACTCCTTACAGCATGCTTCGGAAAAACAGCAAGAAACTAACAAGAATTCGAAACCAACAACCACAAGCTAAACAAACAAACAAATTCCATTTCCTTCCTTTGAGGTACACGGCAACAAGCCCAAAACCAAAAACTTCACAGCAAACTTCGAAAGCAAGAAGAACGAGAATCTGGAACTACTCCTACTGCAGGTGAGTAGGAACTCACCTCGCTGTTCTTGGACTTACAACCGGAGAGAAAAAGGCTGCTAGGATTCGGAGAAGTTGTTTCCTCAAAGATCTCTTGGTATCTACTTGTTCTTCTCGACGAGGGGATCATGAAGGTGTGGAGATCTCGCCGGAAAAAGTCCTCGTCGGCCGCCGAAGATGAGCCCTAGATTCGGCTCTGTTTCCGCCCGAGAGCCGGCGCCGTCGCGAGGGAAGGGTGAGGAAAAGTTTTGGTTTCGGGAAAAACTTAAGCTGTTTTTTTATAACTAAGATTTTTATTAATTACTATACCTTAAATATTATTCACTCTTTTCTTATTTAACATCGTCCGCCAGCACAGCTGGTCAGGCGGGTTTTGCTCGGGTCAAACGTCTCGACTTCGATCCCTCAGCCGCGCACTTTTAATTTCAATTTATTTTAAACGTCTCAACTATAGGCTAAATATTTGTTGCTGCCTATCTATTTAGCAATGACCGCTAGCCCAGTTGGTTAACCGTGTTTTGCTTAAGGCGTGGCTCTCAGGTTTGAAACTCGGCTGCAACCATTTTTCCTTCTTATTTATTTTAAACGTTCCAACTACTGCATATATACATTTCGCTCCATATAAGATTAATAAAAATCGTGTAACTCAGCTGGTTGGGCTAGTTTTGCTCGAAGTCACAGATTGCAGGTTCAAATCCTGGCTTCAACATATTCCTTTTCTTTTTTTTTTTTAACACTTCTTCCTCTTGGTAAAAATACCAAACGAACTCCAAAAATTATATAAAAATACTCTAAAAATTTCTAAAAATCTCTAGAATATTTTAAAAGTATTTCCAAATATTTTTATGGACTTTTAGAACTCTAAATCATGAAATTTGGGGTGTTACATGGTGAGTGAAGCCAGGCAGTTGGAAAGTCCTGGTGAGTGAAGCCAGGCAGATTGGAAATCCTGGTGAGTGAAGCCAGGTGAAAATCCTAGTGAGTGAAGCTAGGTGAAAGTCCTGGTGAGTGAAGCCGGGCAAGGGAAAATCCAGATGGATCAAGGGTGATCGGACATCTGGTGTTGAGAAGGTCAAGTAGGTCAAGGGAGTGACCGGATACTTGACACGAAGAGAAAAGTCCAAGTGGGCCAAAGGGATTGACCGGACACTTGGTGGGGAGTCTTAGCAGGTCAAGGGAGTGACCGGATGCTAAGCATGATGTACCAAGAGGTCAAGGTTGACCGGATATTGGTTTGGACTTGGTTTGGGCAAAAACCAAGACCTGGATCGGTCTGGTGACCGATCCACTGATACTGTGGTTTCCTGATCGGTCTGGAGACCGATCAGAAAGCGATCAGTGTGCCTCTGTGAGCTTACTGATCGGTCTGGGGACCGATCAGCAGGAAGCCTGATCGGTCCCCGGGACCGATCAGGGTACGCACAGAGAGTTGGGCAACTCTCTGTGAAAGCATTCTGATCGGTCTGGGGACCGATCAGCATAGAGCCTGATCGGTCTCCATGACCGATCAGAAGAACCCTGGACCGATCAGGGTGGAGCCTGATCGGTCCAGGACTAGCCGTTGTGACTCAACGGCTAGGTTATTTTGGGCTTCTGTGTTCTGGCCTTTTTGCTTGCAGGTTCGCAGGTTGGCTCAGGATATAAAGGAGATCGAGGGCTGCTACAGAGTTTCTTCTGCTTCCTCTCCGAAGCTTCTGCTTCTTCTTAATCTTCTTCTTGCTTCTGCAAGTTATTGCTTCTGCTGTTCTAGAGCTTTGTTAAGCTCGCTTCCGAAGCTTCGCGTGAGCTTCCTCGACTTCTTCGACTGGTTTCAGCTACTGCTGTGATTCTGTGAAGTTGGTGCTTCATCTACATATTTCAGTCGACGACGAGAAGGCAAGCAAGAGTTGTTACATTCATCTTTATATTTGTATCTTGCTGTGCTTCTTGTACTTGTACTCTGATCTTGCTGTTGCAAGAGTTTGTGGTGAGGTTTCTCCACCCAGAAGGAGTTCTTATTAGCCGGTTTTCCAGGGACTCATCCACCGACGGATTGATAGGCTTCGTCCACCTTACGGACACGCCGAGGAGTAGGAGTTTCATCTCCGAACCTCGTTACATCGTCGAGTTCGAGTTTGAGGTTTGATCTTTCCTTTTTGCGTTTCTATTTAGTTATTTCCGCTGCGCTAACCCTAATCGTAGGAAGAAACGAGCAATTTGGGGTCGGCTATTCACACCCCCCCTCTCTAGCCGAGTACGACGATCCTAACACCTTCTTCCCTTTTTCTTTTGTCTTCTTCTCCTCCTTCTTCTTCCCTTTCTTCTTCTTCAAGAGAGGGCAATCATCTCTTATGTGTCCTTCTCCTTGACAATTATAGCAAATGATCTTCCTTGTCCTACTTTTGCTTCTAGAACTTTTCCTAGCACGAGATTTGTTAGAAGAAAAAGATTTAAATGCCTTTCTCATCTTCCTTACCATATATGCCTCTTGGTCGCTATCCATTGAGGCACTTGATTCTTCGGAGTCGGAAGATGGTGGTGATGAAGATTTCTTCTTCTTTCCCTTTCCCTTGTTTGCCACAAGGGCTACTCCTCTTGATCTATTTGCTTCTCCTTCTAATCCTTCAACCCTTGTTTCATGAAGCTCCATTATTGAGAAGAATTCATCTAGAGAGCTCTTCTCTAGATCCTTTGAAATGTAAAATGAATCTATAATGGAGCTCCATGTCGAGTTTCTTGGGAAAGCATTGATGTCTTTCATTATGATGTCTCGGTTGGATAGTTTCTCACCTACACTTGTTAGTCCACTTAAAATTTCTTTAATTTTAGCATGAAGTGTAGATACCTTATCTCCCTTCTCAAGATTTACATTGTTGAGTTGAGTTCGGAGAAGATCTCTTCTTGCCAATTTAGCCTCCGATGTGCCTTCATGAAGCTCCACTAGCTTTTTCTATAACTCCTTGGCGCTTGAGTAGGTTCCCACCCTTGTTACTTCTTGTTGGGGAAGAACATTTAGTAGATGATGGATGGCTTTCGAATTTGCTAAATGTTCTTCTCTTTGCTTCTTGCTCCACCTTGTTTTCTCAAGTATCTTATTGTCTTGATCCCTAGGCACTTTGAAACCATTTTCCATGATTAGCATAATATCAAAATCGGTTTCGAAGAATACCTCCATTCTCTTCTTCCACCAAGAGAAATCCCCTTCGAATTTGGGTGGATGAATGTTTGAGCCGACCATTTGATGATGTTGTTCTTCTTGGCGATTAGTCCGTTGAAGAGCAACCTCGCTCTGATACCAATTGTTGGAGGATCGGCGGCTGGCTTGAAGGGGGGTTGGATAGCTAGGCCACCTCCAAGTCGATTTCTTCTCTACAAAAGGTTAGTGCACAGCAGAATATGCTAAAGCTAAAGCAATGAAAAACAATCAAGAATACAAACGCTAACACGTTCGATGTAACGTGGTTCGGAGATGATGCTCCTACTCCACGACGTGTCCTTGAGGTGGACGAGTCCTTGATCCTTCGGTGGATCAGTCCCCGGCAATCTCCAGCTAAAGCTTCTCATTCTCGGTGGAGCAAACCTCTCACAAAGTTCTCTTCCTCTTTATAAGATGAAACTTAGGGTTGGAGAAGAAGAGAGTTTGACTTGGGAGCTTTGGGCACAGAATAGGAGGTAATATATAAGCATCAGTAGTCTCCTTAATGCCCCAAAGCTCCCCTTAAATAAGAGGAGAGAGTTGATCACAAATCAACTCAAACCCCAACACCAGTCGACTGGTCCAAGCACCAGTCGACTGGTGTGTCGTTGGACCCAGCCAACGACTCTCTGCAGAAAGCTAAATCCTGGCAACGGCTATGTACCAGTCGACTGGTCTCAGGACCAGTCGACTGGTCCCCGTAGCCGACAAGCACAGAATGCTTCTGTGCATTCTGTGAAGTTGGATCAGTCGACAGGTCCCATTACCAGTCGACTGGTCCCAGTACATTCACTCCTCTCATCCTTTCCAGAGTCGCCTTTGAAGTCCTCTTCCTCGGCCTTCGTTCCTCAGATGCACCCGAGCCCGCGACTCCTCTCCGTGCCATCCTTCACGCTGCCTTGAAGTCCACTTCCCTCGGCTCCACTCCATTGCTCCTCGTCCGGCGGTCCCTCGGATGTCTTCCACACCATCCTTCACCAACTCAAGGATCTGAGCCCTTGGATGAGTTTCCCATACTTGGCCGCACCAAGTTCTCATGTGTTCCACCAAGTCCTGCAAGACTCAAACACATATCAAATACATATGAAAGCCTAACTTAAACTCTTTGACACACACATCAAAACCTAGGTCGATTGCACCAACAAATAGTTCCAGTTAGATTTGACTAGTGCTGGAAGACTTGACTTGATTAATGTTATCTAGGTGTTTAACGCCCAAACTCATATTGATGCACAGATATAAGCATGCTTGAGTCCAGGTTGTACCCTATGCATCTCACGCCGTTCTATGTTTTTCAAACACAAGCAAGGTAAGCCTAGGTGTTTGTGAAATGCTCTGGCTGAATTCTAGGAGAGTAAGATTTCTAGGGTAGAGCCTAAGCTAATTCCATGTTTTTGAAAGTCTAGTAAAATTGGAATTTTAAAAATAATATTTTCCTAGAATTTTTTAAAACACAAGATGATTTTAAAAACTGTATGAAACTGATTTGAAAATCAGAAACTATTCTACCCAACACATTCCTAATTGTACAGATTGTAAACAACTAAAACACATAGACATAAATAAGTAGAGGTCAACCAAGTCCTAGTACAATCAGAGAAGATAAATAGGTGTCTGCCCAATATACTGATGGATCGAAAGCGCTAGAGGGGGGGTGAATAGCGCTCGTGGCTATTTCATTTTTCGAAATATCGGAATCGTAAAATTAAGTAACGCAGCTGAAAAAGTAAAGCAAGCACAGAACGACACAGGGAGTTTACTTCGTTCGGAGCCTGTGACGACTCCTACTCGAAGGCCCGCGATCCTTGATCACTTTCCGTGGGCAACAACTATAAGCTCGTAAAATATTACAACTGGAATACAGTAGAGATTACAATTATGTAAAGCGAAAACTAATACCCATAACGAAAGATCGAAGAGTCTGAGCTTCGGGTCGTCGGCGTCGAGTCGTAGCACTTTAAGGTCGTCTCGATGGCAGCACTTCACAGAAGAAAGCTTAGAAAAATGTTCTTTAGCTGCTCCCTCGACCCTCTTTTTATATGACATTCCGGGCGCCTGGATCCCTTCCGGGCGCCTGGAGTGTGATGTGGCCAACCAACCAGGATGCTCCACGTAGCCAAGTCGCGGCAGGGATAAAACTTGGTCCCGGGCGCCCGGACCTGTTCCGGGCGCCTGGACCTCCGGGCGCCTGGATCCATCCCGGGCGCCCGGACCACCTTTTTCCAGCAGGTTTCTCTCCTGCAAAATAAGGTTAGTCCGAGCAAATACCCTACAAGACAGTGTTAGAATTTGATAAATCATAGTAAAGAAGAACTGACAGTCTTCGGACTGTCCGAGTCTGACTTCGGATTTCCAACCGGAAACCCTAGGTCGACCCGACGCCTACTGTTCCCTCTATGGGGAACGCGTCCTCACTTACTCCCCTCAGGAGAGATTACCTGATGTCAGTCCGGTCCTCCAGACCGACTGGACTTTCCGCCTAGGGTTACCACCCCCTAGGACCTAGGGTTACCGCCCCCTAGGGTTTTTCTCCACCTAGGGTTGCCACCCCCTAGGACCTAAGGTTGCCGCCCCTTAGGGTTTTCCTTCACCTAGGGTTACCTCCCCCTAGGACCTAAGGTTGCCGCCCCTTAGGATTTTCCCTCACCTAGGGTTACCGCCCCCTAGGACTTAAGGTTACCACCCCTTAGGATTTTCCCTTTGCCTTACCGCAGCTAGGACTTTCCTGAAACACTTATTCAACATGTTAGATCACCACAAACCTTAACTTTGAATCCTTTGCCATTATCAAAACTCAGGTTCGATCGTCGGATGCTTCCCGCACCAACAATCTCCCCCTTTTTGATTATGGCAATCGAAATTCAAAGTTAAGTAATAATATGCAGTAAGGTATAAGTACTAGGAAAAAGATGGCATTACAAACTCCCCCTTAATATAACCTCCCCTTTGGATTATTGTTCTCTTTGAATTTCTCTACTCTCCTCCTTTGCCATATATAAAAAATAAGCTAGTTTTGAAAAAACTTAACTTTTCAAGACAAAACTTAGCAGAAAAATCTTAACTTAGGCAAGAGGCAAAAAGAGAAAAAAAATAAGTGAAAAGCAACATCTTAGAATTGGTTTTAATAGCAACATTTTTGAAAGAAAATTTTGCTAAGAAAAACAGTTTAAGTGCCAAAAGAACTTAAAACCATTGATTTTGCTAGAGGAGATTTTTCTTTGTGATATATTCAGCTCTTTTTAACTTAGTGAATTTTTTAAAAAATTTTTTAAATAGAATAGACTTGAAAGTTTTAAATTTGAAAAAGTTTTTGAAAAGTTGCTTAAGATAAATGAATTTCAAAGATACTTAAGGCAAAGGAGAAGTGTTAACCTTAGTGTTTAATAGTTTACAAATTTTGTGTTAGTAAGGTATCAGAGCCCTAAGGTCCAAGCATGAGTTAAGATTTGTTTTGATCAGGTATCAGATCCCTTAAGTACAAGCATGCTTAAACTTATTATTTCCTTCACCAACTGTCTAACGTTTAGCTACTTGCTGATTGCCTAGACAACAACAGTGTTCACTTGGTTAGTCAAGTCAAGTCAATTGATCCAGTTAGATTTGACTAGGGCTGGAAGACTTGATTTGATTACTGTTAATAAAGTATTTAACGCTCAGACTCATATTGATGCACAGAAATAAGCATTCTTGAGTCCAGGCTGTACCCTATGCATCTCACACCGTTCTATGTTTTACAAACATAATCAAGGTAAACCTAGGTGTTTGTGAGATGCTCTGGCTGAGTCCTGGGGGAACATGATTTCTAGGGAAAAGCCTAGGCTAAGTCCAAATTTAGAAAGTCTAATAAAGTAGGGATTTTGAAAAGTCAACATTTTGCCTAGAATTTTAGAAATGTAATTTTAAACCAAAAAGCATTAAGAGGACTAATTTGAAGATATCTATTCTACCCAACACATTCCTATTTGTCTTCTTAGTGTACTGAACTCAAGTTCAGGTAAGGGTTTTGTAAAGATGTCAGCTAGGTTTGATTTGGACTCAACATAGTTGAGAACAATATCACCCTTAGCTACATGATCCCTTACAAAGTGGTGCCTCACTTCTATATGTTTAGTCCTTGAGTGATGAATTGGGTTTTTTGTTAGATTTATTGAACTTATGTTATCAATTGAGATATATTTAAGTTTGATTTTGATTTTGAAAATATTTAAGTTAAATTAATTTGCTTAGTCATCTCACCTGATCTATGTTTTCAATCAGGGGATCCTATCATTTTGTGAGATGAATTAGTTCAATTTTTAGGGTTTAGTTTAACTTTATGTTAGATTCAGGTTTAGCTTTGGGTTCAACAAGTAAGCGTTCTTTGGATAAACTTCTGGGCTATGGTGAGTCACAAGGAGCTCATTAAAGTAACCATGCCTTTGAGGTTTTCCAAATAGTCCTACCCATTGAACTTAATACTGAACCTTGGTCTAACTAGTTAGGATCCATTTAAGGGTAGCTTCGGTTAGTTCCACTTGGCCAAATGCACCAGGTCGAAGCCATATCTTCCTAGACATGCGATGCCCAAGCTTCCCCAACGTACTATCATCAAAAAACTTCACCAGTACTGTGTTTCAAGTTAAATCTAACCCTTTTAATCTCTCCTTACTTACCCTGTCGGGTAATCTACTCTTGTTTACCCATTTCGGATAAATTAAGTTCGGTTACCCAATCGGGTAAATTGATTTCGGAGTTGCCAGCTATTCTGGACCCTCCTTCTATTTTGATTTTTGGATTTTTGAACTTTAATAATTAATTTCGAATATTGAATTTTGAATAATTAATTTCAAATTTTAAAATTTGAATTTTAATAATTAATTTCGAATTTTGAATTTTGAATTTTGAATTTTGAATTTTAATAATTAATTTCGAATTTAGAATTTTAATAATTAATTTCGAATTTAGAATTTTAATAATTAATTTCGAATTTAGAATTTTAATAATTAATTTTGAATTTAGAATTTAGAATTTTAATTTTAATAATTAATTTTGAATTTTAATAATTTTGAATTTTGAATTTTAATAATTAATTTTGAATTTTGAATTTTGAATAATTAATTTTGAATTTTAATAATTAATTTCAAATTTTGATCGTTTTAGCTCCCCCTGGATCATAGCCTCGATAAGGTATATTGAGGTAATGTATTTGATCCTTAGGGACCCAATACTGTTCAAGTCCAACTTGATTGATCAGGTTGGACTTGGCAACCCATGCTTGGACCATTTTTCTATTTGTTCTTTGTATAAGAGATAGGTATGACCTATATTTGTTTTTCGTTTTGTATCCTAGTCCAGTTCGATTGTAGATTGCCCTTTGTGTTCCAAGAATCAAGTTAAGATTCTTAGATCCCAAGGAAAATCGTTCTAAGGTTGTCTTCAAATCCTTGACTTGACTTTTCAGGTTAGAATTCTCTTCCTCAAGTTTTTGAACTTGAGTTGAGGTTCCAGTCTGAACTGGATCAGTCAAGGATTCGTTATTAGTCGTTTCTTTAAGGAGTGTTACCTCCTTTAGAAGCGACTTGATTCGAATTTTGGACTTAGCTACTTTATGCATTAAATAATTAATTATGCAATATAACCTATTTTGACTTACAAAGGGGTTTGGCCCTTCGGAAACGGATGCGGATCCGTGGGTTCTCTCGGACTCGGCTTCCGATTCGTTCTCGCTCCCGGATTCGTTGGTGTAGCCCCGGGCTGTCAATGCGAGAAAATTAGTCTGCTCTAGTTCTTCGTCGTCGGATTCCTCGGAGGAAGACTCGTCCCATGTTGCCTTCAATGCCTTCTTTCTCTTTGGTTTCTTTGGATCCTTCTGGTTCGGGCAGTTTGCCTTGATGTGCCCCTTCTGATTGCACCCGTAGCAGGTCACTTTGAATTTAACCTTCGAGCTTGGTTGGGCTTATTTAGACTGGATGGCCTTTCTGACATCCTTTTTGTTGAAGCCCTTCTTTTTGCAGAGCTTCTTTACCAAGTTGACTATTTCAGTTGTAAGTTCATCGTCGTCTTCCGAATCTGATTCTTCTTCTGACTCAGGTTCAGTTCTGCGCTTGATTTTTGATTCGCGCGTTCTCCCTGTTCCTGCAACCAAAGCCAACCCTTTCTCGGTCGGGCGTGCAATAGTCTGTTCGTGAAGTTCAAATTCTGCAAAAAGTTCATCTAACTTAATGGTAGATAAGTCCTTGGAGACCTTGTAGGCATCTACCATGGATGCCCACAAGGTGTTCCTTGGAAAAGCATTTAAAGAATACCTTATGATATCCCGGTTGTCTACCTTATGTCCAATTGCATGAAGACCATTGAGCAGATCTTGAATCCGAGCATGGAGTTGGGCAGCTGATTCACCTTCCTGCAATTTGATGTTAAATAATTTATTGAAAATTAAGTCTCTTTTACTTACTTTGGTGTCGGATGTCCCTTCGTGAAGTTCAATGAGCTTCTCCCACAACTCTTTGGCACTGTTGAAGGGGCCGACGAGGTTGAGTTCTTCTTTTGATAGGCCGCACTGGAGGGTGCAGGTTGCCTTGGCATTAGCTTCCACCTTCTTAATCAGAGATGCGTCCCAATCCTCGTATGGTAGTGGTTTGCCGGCGCTATCAGTTGGTAGTTGGAGTCCGGTTTTGACAATCATCCAGACTTCAAAGTGAGTCTGGAGATATGCCTCCATCTGACCCTTCCAATACCCGAAGTCGTCTCCGGTGAATAGCGGAGGGCGGGCTGTACTGTAGCCTTCTTGAAGGGCCATTTCAAATCAACCTAAAAAGAAAACAACTGACAAAATGTTCCAGGACTTGGTCCTGGCTTAGTAGTACGGAAGGAAGAAAATGGATCACGAACTCGGGTGGTGCTGCACCAACTCCGAGTAGAAAACCGATTCGAGAAAAAGAATTAGAATATAGCTATGAAGCTAAATTCTAATCGACTCCGAAAAATCTGAAAATATCACGAAAAATATTTTGAATGGTGGTTGCACCAATTCAAAATGACCCCGCTCTGATACCAATTGATGGATCGAAAGCGCTAGAGGTGGGGGTGAATAGCGCTCGTGGCTATTTCGTTTTTTGAAATATCGGAATCGTAAAATTAAGTAACACAGCGGAAAAAGTAAAGCAAGCACAGAACGACACAGGGAGTTTACTTCGTTCGGAGCCTGTGACGACTCCTACTCGAAGGCCCGCGATCCTTGATCGCTTTCCGTGGGCAACAACTATAAGCTTGTAAAATATTACAACTGGAATACAGTAGAGATTACAATTATGTAAAGCGAAAACTAATACCGACAACGAAAGATCGAAGAGTCTGAGCTTCGGGTCGTCGGCGTCGAGTCGTAGCACTTCAAGGTCGTCTCGATGGCAACACTTCACAGAAGAAAGCTTAGAAAAATGTTCTTTAGCTGCTCCCTCGACCCTCTTTTTATATGACATTCCGGGCGCCTGGATCCCTTCCGGGCGCTTGGAGTGTGACGTGGTCAACCAACCAGGATGCTCCACGTAGCGAAGTCGCGGCAGGGATAAAACTTGGTCCCGGGCGCCCGGACCTGTTCCGGGCGCTTGGACCTCCGGGCGCCCGGACCACCTTTTTCCAGCAGGTTTCTCTCCTGCAAAACAAGGTTAGTCCGAGCAAATACCCTGCAAGACAGTGTTAGAATTTGATAAATCATAGTAAAGAAGAACTGACAGTCTTCGGACTGTCCGAGTCTGACTTCGGATTTCCAACCGGAAACCCTAGGTCGACCCGACGCCTACTGTTCCCTCTACGGGGAACGCGTCCTCACCTACTCCCCTCAGGAGAGATTACCTGATGCCAGTCTGGTCCTCCAGACCGACTGGACTTTCCACCTAGGGTTACCACCCCCTAGGACCTAGGGTTACCGCCCCCTAGGGTTTTTCTCCACCTAGGGTTGCCACCCCCTAGGACATAAGGTTGCCGTCCCTCAGGGTTTTCCTTCACCTAGGGTTACCTCCCCCTAGGACCTAAGGTTACCGCCCCTTAGGATTTTCCCTCACCTAGGGTTACCGCCCCCTAGGACCTAAGGTTACCACCCCTTAGGATTTTCCCTTTGCCTAACCGCAGCTAGGACTTTCCTGAAATACTTATTCAACATGTTAGATCACCACAAATCTTAACTTTGAATCCTTTGCCATTATCAAAACTCAGGTTCGATCGTCGGATGCTTCCCGCACCAACAGATACATCAAGTGATAGTGTCAAACGGCATAATCATCGAAAACAGGATCATCAGCTGGAGTGTCGTCAGCTGGAGGTGGTGCAAGAGGCTGCTCGGGCGCAGGCTGAGGCTGTCCCTAGCGCCGTATCTCACCTCGGAGAGATGTGAACCCAGCAACTATCTCGGATCGACGAGATCGAAGGAAGCGATGGCTATCTAGCACAGCCCGTCGCGTCTGAATAGACTGGATCTCGAGTTGAGCGAGTCTATCCTCGACGGAAGGAGGTGCCGAAGTCGAAGGCCCGGTTGATGTGGAGGGTCCGGCAGAGGTGGAAGGATCTGCAAAAAACTCCTCTGGCAAGAAGTCGGGACATTCCTCACCCTCAACTGGTACGTCCTCGGCCTCTGGAGCACCAGGAGCAACGACTGACGGTGGTCGACCCTTCCAAGCCAGAATCCCCTCGGCAATGACCTCTACACCTACTAATCTAAGACTACGCTGACCTAACTCATCATATATAGTAAGTGGGATAAGTGCCCCTCTGGTAGTGTCTATCCTAGAGGTGGAGAAAATCTGGGTCAGGATATGGCAGTAGGGCATATGGATCACTCCAGACGTGATTGTACTAGATGCCTGAATGATGTTATGAAACATATGCAGTGCGATGTCTATATCTAGGCGCTGGCTAAGAGCGTACAAAAAGAATGAGTGGGATGATCGCATCTTCGAGACGTCTCGAGATGTGATGGGCAGGATGCATGTTGTCAGGACTCTGTACATAACATAGTCCTGAACTTGAAGAAGAGTGGACCTGAACTTAGTCAAGCCAAAGGGTCTCTCCTCCCCAAAAAAATGTATGTAGATGTCGTCTAAGGTAATATGGGAATAAGTATCACCAAATGGTAGATCCCTACTCGGGTTACATAAGAATGTACATGGAGACTCCCTAAGCTCTAAGCTAGTGCGAAGCAGGGAGGGAGTGAACTGAATGTCAGTTCCACCAACTCTGGTGGAATAGGTGCTATCATCAACCTTTTCAAGGTTGTGATAGAACTGGGCACATAAGTCTTGATTCACTGTGGTGTTACAGTCAACCAGTTTACCTAGGTGATAGTAGTCTATCATCTGAATTGCGGGGAGATAAAATTGGACAAAAACTGCCCTACCAACATATCTAGGTTTAATGGACTCAAAGGTAAACCTAGCAAAATCTGCCCTAAGGGGAATCTAGGGTCCGTAGAAGGGGCCCTAGCCGGTGTGGGATCAACAATGAGACGTTTCCTATTTTTGACAATATATATATATATATATATATATATATATATATATATATATATATATATACAAAGTAACTACAAGTAAGGGTAATAGGGAGATGTAAAATATACCTAGGAGGCATTGTAGGGGGATGAATGAGTTGGAACGGGTTAAAGGCGCCTTCGGGAAAGGAATAACACGATTTGGAGAGGGAATCACGGGAGAAAAATGGACCGTGAACGAACAGAAGAGCCTCTGTTCGTTTCTGAAATCTCGGATTGGAGGCGCCTTATATGGTTTTTAAGGCGCCTTTATTAGGACGTTAGAGGCACCTCGGAGACCATCCGAGGCGCCTTTAGTTAAGGCAGCGGGAAATTTCCCGTCGTGATTAAGGGCGTCTCCCTCGTGTGGGAGGTGCCTCCACTGGGCGCCTTCGTGTCTTTTTTTATTTATTTATTTATTTTAAACGTTATGTTCATTTAAATTTTGAAATAAGAATTTTAAGTTAATTAATTTTGACAATTAATTTTGAAGAATAATTGACAAATAATTTAAGTTAATTAATTTGAAAACTAATTTAAAGTTAATTAATTTGAAAAATAATTTTAAGTTAATTAATTTTGAAAAATAATTTTAAGTTAATTAATTTTGAAAAATAATTTAAGTTAATTAATTTTGACAAATAATTTAAGTTAATTAATTTGAAAACTAATTTAAAGTTAATTAATTTGAAAAATAATTTTAAGTTAATTAATTTTGAAAAATAATTTAAGTTAATTAATTTTGAAAAATAATTTAAGTTAATTAATTTTGACAAATAATTTAAGTTAATTAATTTGAAAAATAATTTAAGTTAATTAATTTGAAAAATAATTCTAAGTTAATTAATTTTGAAAAATAATTTAAGTTAATTAATTTGAAAATTAATTTAAGTTAATTAATTTGAAAAACAATTTAAGTTAATTAATTTGAAAAATAATTTAAGTTAATTAATTTGAAAAATAATTTAAGTTAATTAATTTTGAAAAATACTTTAAGTTAATTAATTTGAAAAATAATTTAGTTAATTAATTTGAAAAATAATTTAAGTTAATTAATTTGAAAAATAATTTTAATTTAATTAATTTTGAAAAATAATTTAAGTTAATTAATTTTGACAAATAATTTAAGTTAATTAATTTGAAAAATAATTTAAGTTAATTAATTTTGAAAAATAATTTAAGTTAATTAATTTGAAAAATAATTTAAGTTAATTAATTTGAAAAATAATTTTAAGTTAATTAATTTTTAAAAATAATTTAAGTTAATTAATTTTGACAAATAATTTAAGTTAATTAATTTGAAAAATAATTTAAGTTAATTAATTTTGAAAACTAATTTAAAGTTAATTAATTTGAAAAATAATTTTAAGTTAATTAATTTTGAAAAATAATTTTAAGTTAATTAATTTTGAAAAATAATTTAAGTTAATTAATTTTGACAAATAATTTAAGTTAATTAATTTGAAAAATAATTTAAGTTAATTAATTTGAAAAATAATTTAAGTTAATTAATTTTGAAAAATAATTTAAGTTAATTAATTTTGACAAATAATTTAAGTTAATTAATTTGAAAAATAATTTAAGTTAATTAATTTTGACAAATAATTTATGTTAATTAATTTTGAAAAGTAATTTAAAGTTAATTAATTTGAAAAATAATTTTAAGTTAATTAATTTTGAAAAATAATTTAAGTTAATTAATTTTGACAAATAATTTTAGTTAATTAATTTAAAAAATAATTTAAGTTAATTAATTTGAAAAATAATTTAAGTTAATTAATTTTGAAAAAATAATTTAAGTTAATTAATTTTGACAAATAATTTAAGTTAATTAATTTTGAATTTGAATTAGTTTTGATTACGAATTTAATTTGAAATTAAATTGTGAATTTGAATTAATTTCTATTCTTTAGTCATCTCACCTGATCTAAATTTTCATTCAGGGAATCCTATAATATATGTGAGATGAATTGAGTTCAATTTTAGGATTTGGTTTAACTTTGTGTTAGATTCAGGTTTAGCTTTGGGTTCAACAAGTAGACGTTCTTTGGATAAACTTCTGGGCTATGGTGAGTCACAAGGACATCATTAAAGTAATCATGCCTTTGAGGTTTTCCAAATAGTCCCAGCCATTGAGCTTAATACAAAACCTTGGTCTAACTGGTTATGATCCATAAAGGGTAGCTTCGGTCAGTTCCACTTAGCCAAATGCACCAGGTCGAAGCCATATCTTCCTAGACATGCGATGACTGAGTTTCCCTAACGTACTATCATCCAATACTTCACCAATACCGTGGGTCAAGTTAAACCTAGCCCATTTTAATCTAACCTTAATTACCCGGCCGGGTAGTCTACTCTTGTTTACCCTTATCGGGTGGATTAATTTCGGAGGTGCTAGCTATTCTGGAGTCTTCCTTTGAATTTTGATTTAGTTTAAATTTAATTTGAAGTTCACTTGATTTAATTTAATTTAATTTTAATTTAATTTGATTTGATTTAATTTAATTTAATTTGAATTTGGTTTTATTTTTATTGTCTTTCTTCTAGCTCCCCCTGGATCATAGCCTCGATATGGTCTATCGAGATAATGTATTTGATCCTTAGGGACCCAATATTGTCCAAGTGCAACTTGATTGATCAGGTTAGACTTGGGGACCCATGCTTGGACCATTTTTCTATTTGTTCTTTATATAAGTGATAAATATGACTTATATTTCTTTTTCGATTTGAATCCTAGTCCCGTTCTATTGTAGATTGCCCTTTGTGTTCCAAGAATTAGGTCAAGGTTCTTGGAACCCAAGGAGAATCGTTTTAACGTTTTCTCCAGATCCTTGACCTGAGTTTTCAGGCTAGAATTCTCTTCCTCAAGTTTTTGGACTTAAGTCGAGTTTCCAGTCTGAACTGGTTCAGTCAAAGATTCAGAGTTAGTCACTTCTTTAAGGACAGCTACTTCCTTTAGAAGTGACTAATTCTAAGATTAGACTTAGCTAATTTTCGTAACAAGTAATTAACTAGATTGTTTAGTCGAGGGATACTTACAGAGGGATCGGGCCCTTCAGAAACGGATACGGATCCATGGCTTCTTTCCGATTCTGCTTCCGACTCGCTCTCGCTCTTGGACACATCGATCTGGTCTCAGGCCATCAGGGAAAGAAGGCTCGTCTGTTCGAGCTCATCGTCGGTATCCTCTTCTGGCGATTCTTTAAAGGTTGCTTTTAGTACCTTCTTCTTTCTCTGCTTCTTTGCCTCCTTCTGGTTGCACCCATAACAGATTACCTCAAACCTGACCTTTGAGCTGGGTTGAACCTCCTTTGATTGTACGACTTTCTTTAGGTCTTTCTTGTTGAACCCCTTCTTCTTCTTGTAGAGCTTCTTCACAAGATTCACGAGTTCGGAGGTCAATTTGTCGTCTTCATCGTCTGAGTCGAGTTCAGTTTCTGATTCAGGTTCAGTTCTTCGCCGTGATCTTGGTTCGCATGTTCGACTGGTACCTGCAACTAAAGTAATACCTTTCTCTATTTTTTGTGTATTAGTTTGTTCATGCAATTCGAATTCTGAGAACAATTCATCTAGTCTAATGGAAGTTAGATCCTTGGAGACTTTGTAGGCATCTACCATTGATGCCCACAGTGTGCTCCTCGGAAAAGCATTAAGTGTGTACCTTATAATGTCCCTGTTCTCGACCTTTTGTCCGATAGCGTGGAGGGAGTTGAGGATGTCTTGAATCCGTGCATGGAGTTGACATGCTGTTTCTCCTTCCTACATTTTCAAATTATATAATTTATTGAACAAGAGATCTCTCTTGCTTACCTTGGTGTCGGAGGTAGCCTCGTGGAGTTCGATCAGCTTCTCCCAAAGCTCTTTTGCGTTGGAGAATGGTCCAACTTTGTTGAGTTCCTCCTTGGTTAGTCCGCACTGGAGGGTGCAGATCGCTCTGGCATCAGCTTCCACCTTCTTGATTAGGGTCGGTTCCCATTTTTCGCAGGGTGTCGACTTGCCGTCTTCGTCGGATGGCAATTGTAGTCCAGTCTTGATAATCATCCACGTGTCGAACTGTGTCTTGAGGAAGGTTTCCATTCGCCCCTTCCAATATCCGAAGTCTTCTCCGGAGAAAAGTGGGGCGAACGGTGCTGAAACCTTCTTGTTGGGCCATTAACGATATGCAACAACAAAAAAATAGAAATGTCCCAAGACTAGGTCTTGGATTAGTAGTGCGGGAAATAAAGTTAAGAATTTGCGAACTCGAGTGGTGTTGCACCAGTCTCGAGCAAAAACCGATTCGAAAGAATTAATTAGAATATAGCTATTGAGCTAATTCTAATTGACTCCGTAAAACTGAAAATACCACGAAAAAAAAATTGCGTGATTGATGGTTGCACTAGATCAACGCGACCCCGCTCTGATACCAATTGTTGGATCGAAAGCGCTTGAGGGGGGGTGAATAGCGCTCGTGGCTTTCACTCTTTTCGAATTCGTAAAACTATCGAGTTATAAAGTAGCGGAATAAAATAAAGAACACACACAAAAGCACACCAAGATTTACTTGGTTCGGAGCCTAGGGCGACTTCTACTCCAAGGCCTACGCTCGTTGAGCATTTACGGTGGGCAACAACTATATTTCGTAAAATCTATTACAAGCTAAGTACAAATTAACTATAAATGAACTTTATACCGACAACAGTAAAATGGAAATTGAAGCTTCGGGTCGTCGGGATGTTGTTGCAGCACTTCGGGATCGTCTCGTAGGGAGCTTGCAGCGTAAGGATTGCTTGGAATTCGTTATTTGAAGTTGCTGGTCGAAGTCCCCTTTTAAACAGTGCTGGAGGTGCATCCAAGCCTGTCCGAGGCGCCTCCAGGCCGCCGAGTCGCACGCGTGGATCAGCTCTGATCTGGTCGCACCTTATCCCACTGAAGGCCCCTCCAACGCCTGGTCCAAGGCGCCTCCAGTGGCTTCTAAGGCGCCTCCAGCGTCTCTGGACAGCTGGCTTCGGCTAGCACCCGAGGCACCTCCAAGCCCCCTAGAGGCGCCTCGGACACTGTTCATCCGAGGTCTAAGTTGCTCCTTTGTTCTTGCAAATTGTGTTAGTTCCAAACACAAATCCTGTAAAACAAAGTTAGCACAGAAACAATATGATAGATTTACCTGACAGTCGTCAGACTGTCCAGGTCTGACTTCGGATTTCCAACCGGAAACCCTAGGTCAACCCGACGCCTACATTCCCTCTACGGGGAACACGTCCTCACCTACTCCACTCAGGAGATTTACTTGATGTCAGTGTGATCCTCTAGATCGACTGAACTTTTGCTCAGCGTTCGAGGCTTCCGGACTTTCTACTGGACTTCCGCTTCCCGGTTGGTCCAGTCTTTCACCTGGTTCGCGACACCAGGACTTTCCACCTAGGGTTACCCTTTTGGCTGAAGCTCTCGACCCGTCAAGACTTTCCGCATAGGGTTACCACCCCCTATGACCTAGGGTTACCACCCCCTAGGGTTTTTCCCCTGCCTAACCGCAGCTAGGTCTTTCCTGAAACACTCAATTAAGTGCATTAGATCACAAAACAGCTTAACTTTGAATTCCTTTGCCATTATCAAAACAACGGTCGATCGTCGGATGCTTCCCGCACCAACAGACAGACGTTAGGCAATTCTCGTTACAAATTCAACCCGGATAAAAGTACCAATCAGATCTCTTGAGACTCAGTTTCCCATTATTCAGAGGTAAGTATTCCAACATAAAGGCCAGTCAAGAATATAATTGGCTGGGCCTATGGGACTTGACTCTCTGCTCAATATTAGTTCCCCGACATCACAATATATCTCCGAGCGGCTTAGGGGCTGAATGACCTTACAAGGCTTGGTATGCTACTACTTATGTATCAATTTGCCAATATAATATACAATATGTCGGCTAAAGATCCTGCCAAGATATCCTCAGGGGACAACATTATCAGAGAATCACAACAACCTGTTAGAGAGTAACAACTATTCATCTAAAAATATTCGCCTATTATAACAGATGTATTCAATGGAACTTTCTTCGAAGGTGATTATAGGTCTTCCATCAATCGATAGAATATTCTCTTAATCACCTCATTAATGACGTAAGTTACAAACGCAGTATACATATGAGAAATGGAAGATTCTTCAGACAGTGACTATATATCCCCCAAGTTGTATGCCTTCCTTTACTCGACAACTACCTACACCCGACATTATCTATCACCGTATGATTAAGGAGGTTATGAGAGGTGGTATATAAAGAAGGGTCCTCTTTGTTGGTAAGGTACGCTCTCAGACAATACGCTACGCTCACGCGAGACATTACATTTTACTACGCATCTACTGTTCTTCTCTATTTTTTCCGCTCGACCATTATATTGACTTGAGCATCAGAAGTCCTGTGCCTGGGACCCCTATTGGTGCAATCGATCTTTAGAGTTTTAATATTCGATAAATATGTTTAATGTAGCTTGGTCAAGATTGACCTAGTTAAGTGAGAAGTCTAGTCAGGTCAAAGTTGACCAGATGACTCGCAATGGGTGAGTAGTCTACCAAATGACTAGCAAATCTAAGCAGGTCAAGGTAATCTGATGTTCTGCAAGAGGAAAACCTTAGGGGGAGATTAAACTAGGTCTTAGAGGAGTGAACTTCAAGTAAAAATCCTAATGAGTGAAATTAGGTGGTGAAAATCATGGTGAGTGAAGCCAGACAATGGAAAATCCTAGGGGAAATAACCCTAGGTAATGAAAAGCCTTAGAGGAGTGAACTCCAAGCACGCGATGGATCGGACAAGTGGATTTTGGTAAACACTATTTTGCATTACTATTATTGTGTTGTGCTAATTTAGTATTATAGGAAAAGTCTTAGTGGATCAGGAGATTAGACATTGAGCAGAGAAAGTTCAAATAGGTCTGGAGGACCCAATATTTGGCAGGTAAGTTGAGGTAAGCTACTAGAAGTAATGAAGTGAGGTCATGTCCCATTTGGGACAAACCTTAGGAACTGATCCAGTTGAAGAAAACAACGAAAGCTTTTTAAGTTGAGATCAAGACAGTTCTTACTGTCTTCATATTGCATATTATATCTATTCTAACTTTATTTTGTAGGAAAAATATTGGGTAATTGTCTAACACTGTTTTATAGGATCATATGACCCTTTCAATTTCAAAGAGTCATAACTTTTTACTCAGGACTAGAAATCAGGCTCTGTTAGCGGCCACACGTACAGGACTCAGAGATTTACAATTTAGAGATCTATATTTTATTAGTCGATGGATTAGCCGATGGATAAAAGTTTGAAAGTGAAAATGATCAAGTCGAAGCGCAAGAAAGGAAATTCAAAGGTTCAGTCGACGAATTAGGTGGATCAGTCGACAGATAAAAGTTGAAAATACAAAATAATCAGATAAAAACACATGAAAGGAAATCCATAGGTTCTGTCGATGGATCAGGTGGATCAATCGACGGAATAACATAATTTTTGTGATTCGACGAATCAGATAACAAAAAATAAGGAAGGGCATAACAATCAATCGAGGAATAAGTTTATCAGTCGACGGATAGGTTTAGTTAATGTAATATTTTATCAGTCAACAGAATGAGACCTATAAAGAAGCCCTCAAGTTCTGAGCTATAGAGAACGGTTTGCCATCCGATTTTCTATTGCTCTTCATCGTCAAGTCTCCGACAACCTTCACTTTCTCTTATACTTATTCATTGTTGGTACATTTATTACTTGAACTTTGTATTCAATTTGTAATATTCTTTGATCATATAGTGGATTGGCTAACAAGTGTGGTTGACGATCACGAGACTTGGAGTAGGACTCATCGAAGACTCTGAACCAAGTAAAAAAGGATTTGTCTCTTATCTTATTACTCCTTATTTTATTTCCGTTGTGCACTCAAGTTTTAACAAATGAAAAAAAATGGTTTTAAAAGGATGAGATTCACTGCCATATCTCGTCCTCAACGATCCTTCAACCCTTTTTCTAGTTCTCGCTCTAACGTTTTGTCTGCTCTCTTTATCGCGTGCGCAGAAAGGAGGGAAACACCCGAAGCCCCTTCTTCTCCCCAGCCCATCAGTTTTTTCTCCTATTTAAAGTCCTCTCCTGACCAACAATGCTACCACTTGCCCAACGCACCATCTCCACCAATTTTAAACAGGATCAAATTTGGTGTTGTCTGTGTGAATCTCGCCTGAATCTGAAATATAGAAATGGATGAAGATGAACGATTCACCACCGTCACCCTGTCTCAAGAGGATTTTGAATTACTAGCAGTCACCCGAGCACAAAGGTTAATGCAACAGCAACAAGCAGCCACCATTGGCACACTACCTCACGACCTGACCGTATCTATGAAGAACCTGTAGGATCGAAAAGAATTTAGATATCTCCACAATGGTATGATATTGTCCACTTTGGGTCTAAGCCCTCATGGTTTTGCTCTTGGGCTCTCCCCAAAAGGCCTCATTCCAATGGAGATATCTTTTCTCTTATAAATCCATGATCTTTCCCATGTGTTTTCAATGTGGGACTATGTTTGCAACCTTGCAACCCCAACAATCCCCCCCTCAAACAAAGGACCACAGGTTTTCCATGTCTGATCCTTGACCCACCAGATCTTCCTACCCCTCGGTCCACCCGACCTACTTAGACTTTCTGCCTAGTGTCTGGTCCTCTTGATCAGAACATAGGAGCCCCCACTTTCTTTGTTCGAGGTCAATATTGTACCCACATGGCTCAATCAGACCATAGCTCTTGTGCACAGTCGGCGGTTAAACCTTCTGGCAGTCTGGGCTCTGATACCAATTATAGGATCGAAAAGAATTTAGATATCTCTACAATAGTATGATATTGTCCACTTTGGGCCTAAGCCCTCATGGTTTTGCTCTTGGGCTCTCCCCAAAAGGCCTCATTCCAATGGAGATATCTTTTCTCTTACAAATCTATGATATTTCCCATGTGTTTCCAATGTGGGACTTTGTTTGCAACCTTGCAACCCCAACAGAACCCTCACACTAAAAGAGGGACTTGAGTAGAAGACCCAGTTATGGTCCAGGCCATTCCTCCCCTACCAGCAGCTGGCTTCGTGCAACCACCCATCCCGCCAATCAACCTACCATTTGTGCCACCATCTCCTATTGCCTATCACTGACCATTATTCCACATGCCTCTAGAAAGGATGGGTCGAGAAGAAAGACCCCAAGCATCATCTTCTGGAGACATGCCCGCATGGGATTTGCGTAAAAGGAAAGCCCCAATGGTTAGCAGTTCTCCTAAGCAGATCAGTATACCGTTCTCCCACAAAATATTGGAGGACAAACTGCTAAACCACTTCTAACCCCTGACAAAGAGAATATGGAGGGGCCATAGACCCAGAAGACCACCTCCTTAAGTTTAAAAATGTCACCATCCTTCATTAGTATACGGATGGCATGAAGTGTCAGGTGTTTCTCACCACACTCTCCGGCTAGGCATAGAAGTAGTTCAACAGATTGCCAGCCAAATCTATCTGTTGCTTCAAGGATTTTAGCAAGGCTTTCCTTCATCATTTTGCCAGTAACCGCTACTACCTCAAAACTACCCTAAGCCTCTTTTCGCTCAAACAGAGACCCAAGGAGATGCTCATGGTCTACATCAAAAAATTCAACCAAGTGGTCATGAATGTGTTGGATCGATTACGCATGTGAGAGGGGGGTGAATCACGTGGTTTTCAAAAATTCTCTTTTTGTAGTTTTGAAATCATGAGTATGTGCAGCAGAAATTAAAAAGAAACAGTACAAGAAAACACAGGCCGTTTTACTTGGTCTGAAGCCTTTAGCGACTCTTACTCCAAGACCCAGGTCCCGTGGACCTATCGATGGGTAATTCACTAAAAACCTCTTCTAGTACCTCTGGAAGAGGAAATCGAATACAAGGAAATTTAGAACAAGTGCAACACCCTACACTTATCCTTTTACAGTAATTAAATACATAAAAATAAATGTTACCGACACTTAGAGATTGATGTTGAAGTGCTCGTGTTGATGTCGGCCTGTCGGCCGTGATAGAAACTCCTCATAGGAGTTGTCAGGCTCAATAGATTCGCAGCAAGTAGTAGCAGGAGCCCGGAGCAGTCGGAACCTCAAAAGAACACGTAGTAGCTCGTATGGTAGTTGTTGTTGGTTGCTTGGTTGAGCCTTCCATAGCCATGGAAGGCACCTCCAATGAGACAAGTTTGATCCCAAACAACCCAGCACTTATCCGCCGTGATGCCAAAATTTTATCTTGTGGAAGGCACCTTTCATAGCCATGGAAGGCGCCTTCTATGAACAGTACGAAAGCGCCTTCACTGCTTGAAGGCGCCTTCGGCACTGTTCATCTTAAGGCAAATCAGCTCCTTTTGTCCTGCAAAACCACATTAGTCCAAATAACCTGTAAAACAAGTATTAGGACAAATAATAAATGATAATAAAGGATAGTAAATAGTTCCTATCCTCTCAAGACTAGGAACTAGTCAAGATCTCAGTTTAGGGATCCCAAATGGATCTAAACTGGACCAACATCTACTGTCCCTCTAACCGGGACACGTCCTCACTGTTGTTGGTGCAACCTTAGGTCAAGGTTGACCTGGGTGACCCGACTCGAGTTGACTTGACTCGAGTTATATTTTGATGTTTGACAAGAATAGGAACGTGGGGGATTGTGGGTGCAACCTTTGGTCAAGGTTGACCTGGTTGACCCCACTTGAGTTGACCTGATTCGGGAAAAGTCCAAGTATGGAAACTTGGCACGGAAAGGTCCAAGCAGGGAGCTTGGCACGGGAAAAGTCCAAGTATGGAGACTTGGCACGGAAAAGTCCAAGCAGGGAGCTTAGCACGAGAAAAGTCCAAGCAAGGAGCTTGGCACGGGAAAAGTCCAAGTATGGAGACTTGGCACGGAAAAGTCCAAGCAAGGAGCTTGGCACGGGAAAAGTCCAAGCAGGGAGCTTGGCACGGGGAAAAGTCCAAGTATGGAAGCTTGGCATGGGAGGTCGAGAGGGCTCAGCTCGCTCTCCTGACTAGGCCGAGAGGGCTCTGTAGCTCGCTCCGGACCCACGGTTGGAGAGGGCCCTGAGCTCGTTCTCAGACCGGATGGAGTCGGAGAGGGCCTCGGTAGCTCGTTCTCCGGACCAGGCCGAGAGGGCCTCGGTAGCTCATTCTCCGACCGACGTGGAAGTCGAGAGGGCTCGTGAGCTCGTTCTCGACTAGGCCCGGTGGCTCGTTCTCTGGACCGGACGTGGAAGTCGGAGAGGGCTCGGTAGCTCGTTCTCTGGACTAGGTCAGAGAGGGCTCGGTAGCTCATTCTCTAGATCAGGAAGGC
Source organism: Zingiber officinale (assembly GCF_018446385.1). NCBI lineage: Eukaryota > Viridiplantae > Streptophyta > Magnoliopsida > Zingiberales > Zingiberaceae > Zingiber > Zingiber officinale. The sequence continues at coordinate 90,833,412 of NC_056002.1, read as the reverse complement.
TTTAGGTTTAAGGCTGAGAAATTGGATCGGTCTGCTGACCGATCCAATGATACACTGGGTCATCTGATCGATCTGGTGACCGATCAGTAACCAAATAGATTGGGAGAAGGAATGGCCTGATCGGTCCACAGACCAATAAGGGATCGCAAACCAACTCTCTGTGAGAGTTGGGATCGGTCTGGGGACCGATCAGCCTAGGGCCTGATCGGTCCCCTGACCGATCAGGGTGGAGCCTGATCGGTCCAGGTCTAGCCGTTGAGACACAACGACTAGATTTCTTCTTTCTGCTTCTTCGCAGGTTCATATAAATCAAGGGCCTCTACAGTAGAGGAGTGTTCTTCTTGCTCCTTCTTGTTCCTTGCGATCAGAGCTTTGTTGAGCTCTCCATTACTGAAGCTTCGTGTGAGCTTCCCTCGGCTGGACTCCAACTGATCAGTTGCTGCTGTTGTTGGCGTGAAGTGGTTGCAAACTAGTGTTTTTACATTCATATTATTCTTGGCTTCTTGCTGTATTTCTTGTACGCTGATCTTGCTGTTGCAAGAGAGATTGTGGCGAGGTTTCTCCACCCAGAAGGAGTTTTTATTAGCCGGTTCTCCGGGGTCTCATCCACCGACAGATTGATAGGATTCGTCCACCTTACGGACACGCCGAGGAGTAGGAGTATCATCTCCGAACCTCGTTATATCATCGCGTTTGAGGTTTGATCTTCTCCATTTTCATTTCTATCTTTTATTTCTGCTGCGCTAACTCAAATTGTAGGAAGAAACGTGTATTTGGGGTCGGCTATTCACACCCCCCCTCTCTAGCCGCGCCCGAAGGTTCTAACAAGTGGTATCAGAGCAAGGTCGCTCTTCGTCGGATTAACACCCGGGGGAGCACGAGCTAGAGAATGGATCAACTTGGAGAAGACGTCACGATTCTACCCTTCTACGATCGCGACGACTTCGTGTATTGGAAGGTAAGAATGAAGTATTTTCTTATGACTAACCTAGTAAATTGGGATTGTGTACAAGTAGGTTTTATTCCTCTGGTGGATAAAGAAGGAGAACCTCTCGAGAAGAAGAAGTGGACAAAGGAACAAATCCACCAATCCATAATCAACGACGAGGTAACGAAAATCTTTGAATTTTCATTACCTAATGATATCTTGTGTAAGATAGGTGGATACAACAATGCCAAGGAGTTGTGGAACAACTTGGCTAAGTTCCATGAGGAGAGCTCCAATTCAAGTCATGAAGAGAAGTCAAGTGAGCCAAGTAGCTCACATCATGGAGTTATGGAATTAGGAGTTGAGGGCTACTCAACATCTAAGGAAGAAGAGGAGGAGAGTTCTTCTTCAAGACTGGAGCAAGAAGAAGAAGCCTCTACCTCCGGAAGGGATGAAGGAGAGAGCTTATATCCATCCTCAACCCTAGGTAACTCAAGCAACTTAATTTCAAGTAAATTACATATAATGTGCTTTGAGTGTAGGGAATATGGGCATTACAAAAGTAAATGTCCAAAGAGGATTAGGAAGACTCCACCGGCACCAAAAGTCAAGGAAGCCGGAGTCCCGATACGCAAGGGCAAGGAGCACATGGTGTGCTTCCAATGCAAGCAAAGGGGACATTATAGGAGTCAATGTCCAAGGGGGAGGCAACATCACAAGGACAAGAGACCAAGCACATCTATGGGGGGAGCTAAGGCAAACCCTAAGGTATCCTTTAAGGCACATTCTTGCAATTCTAATAAGACACATGCTAGTAGTCTTATTGCAATTGTCAATAATGATAAGCATGATAACCATAGAAACCAATACATGTGCTTAGGTGCCAAACATGTTAGCCTAGATAAGGACAATGCTAGAAATGCCAACCCTAGAGATAACTCATCTAAGGTTAAGGAAAACCTAGACAGGAATCCCAAAACAACTAGACATATGCCTAGGAATACCTCAAAGAAAAATGGAAAATTAAAGCTTGAGGCATTAAAGAAGGAAAATCAAGTCTTGAGGTCAAGACTTGACACTTTAGAAAAGGCTCTTAAGAATTTGGAGAAGTCAACTCTAGGGTCTAAGGGTCAAACATCAAAGCCCAAGGACATGAGAGGTTTGGGTCACAAACCTATGTCTCAAGTGGTCAAGCCCGCTTATCATAATGTTCCATTCGATTATGGAACAAGACCTAGGGCTAAGAAGACCATCACCAAGGTCACAAGGGGAGTCACCCCTAGAGTTGATCTTGATGAGTCCCAAATGACCAAGGCTTTAAAGCCTAGAAGGGTCATTAGGAGGGTTGCTAGGGAAGTCATCCCTAGTGAATATTTAGTGAACCCAATGAGCTCAAATAGGTATTGGGTTCCTAGGAGTGTGATTCCTTCACGCTAGATGGTTTAGGGTGTGCCAACCTTAATTGGATAGGTAGTTAACCTACTCATGGCAAAAGGTGGCATTTTAGGAATTTTCAAGGTGTAATCAAGCCTTGAAAATGAAATTAAAAATTATTCCTAAGGTGATTAGGATGTGCCAACCACATTTGAGGAGTTTTCTAGGGTCAATCTAATTGGCACATAGTGATCTAAAAATCTTTAGTATATGATTTTAGGTATATTACACTTAGGAATATAGAATTTATGGTAAAATGATCAAAATTATCAAAAATGGCAACTAAGGCTAGAATTAGGTATTTTCTATACCGTTATATGTTATTTTCCATACATTGCTTGTCATATGTCATATCATGACATCATATTTATTTTATTATCATTTGAAATGTCATGATGATGCTTAGGTTAGTTATATGTCATGCCTTATTTAAGTTTCATACTTGATGACATGACATCATGACATTAGCACATGTTTCCACTTATGATATTATTTTATGCCATGTCATCATCTCTTGCATTTATGATCAATTAATTTGATTTAAGGATAGAAACATAATTTGATATGGAGATCAAATTGTTGTTTAGAAAATGCATGAGAACTTAGCTTAAGATGACCTAAACTCATATCTCACATCAAAATTGACTTGTATGTGTTTGATACACCTTAGATGTGTGTGAGATATTAGGATTATGAGTTAGGATCAAGGTGCATAGTTCTTGTACCTAGATGAGCCTAATTCGAATTTGAGGATCATAGGGAAAACTTGTGTACAAGTCATGTACATTTAGCCCTAAGATTGTGGTCCTAAATTGAATGGTTTAAGATCATTTCAAAATTGATTTGAAAAACCTTGATGAAGCTTTTCTACTGATAGCATTCATCATTGAGCAAGTTGATACAAAGATGGATTAACCTTGAGCTATTTCAAAGTCTTTCGAACTTTGTATCAACATTAAAAAATGGGAGTTATTTTCTTAGAAAACTATTTTTCCATGATAATATATGTTATGAAGAGTGTATCCTCAAAATTTTACAATTTTTGGAATTTTCTGTAATTTTTTTTTAGGGATTTCTGAATTTCGGGAGAAAAATCAGAAATTCTGATCAGAGAGTCGTGGACCGATCAGAGGAGATCCTGATCGGTCCAGGGAAGTCTGGATCGGTCACTGGACCGATCCAGGGAAGTGTGGATCGGTCTGGTGATCGATCCAGTGGAGGCCTGATCGGTCTGGTGACCGATCAGAGCGTGCCGAAATGCTGATTTTTGACTGTTGTCTAAAATTTCAGCTGTGGAAGTTGGTGTTTTAGATTTCTAAAGGGTTGAAACTCTCCAAGACATTGTTGGTGCAATGGTCAAGGAGGAGTTGACTTTTAGGGGGAGTTTTTACTCGACAAGATTTCTGAGGATGAGTGATATCGGATTATCACTAAGTTGATTGTTGACTTTAGTATCAAGGGGGAAATTAAGGGTTTCAATGAAAGGTATGGGACTTTCATTAGAAAGAAACTCTTGACCTTGATTCACTCTTTTTGATGTGTGTCAAAAAGGGGGAGAATGTCTAGAGAATGTTCAAGGAAGAACATTGGAGTTTGGGGAGAATGTTCAGAGAATGTTCAAGGAAGAACATTGGAGAACTATTGGAAAACCTAAGTTAGGTTATCGGGTTAACCAACTTGATTATGGTTTTTGTCAAACATCAAAAAGGGGGAGATTGTTGGTGCAACCTTAGGTCAAGGTTGACCTGGGTGACCCGACTCGAGTTGACCTGACTCGAGTTATATTTTGATGTTTGACAAGAATAGGAACGTGGGGGATTGTGGGTGCAACCTTTGGTCAAGGTTGACCTGGTTGACCCGACTTGAGTTGACCTGATTCGGGAAAAGTCCAAGTATGGAGACTTGGCACGGAAAGGTCCAAGCAGGGAGCTTGGCACGGGAAAAGTCCAAGTATGGAGACTTGGCACGGAAAAGTCCAAGCAGGGAGCTTGGCACGGGAAAAGTCCAAGTATGGAGACTTGGCACGGAAAAGTCCAAGCAGGGATCTTGGCACGGGAAAAGTCCAAGCAGGGAGCTTGGCACGGGAAAAGTCCAAGTATGGAGACTTGGCACGGAAAAGTCCAAGCAAGGAGCTTGGCACGGGAAAAGTCCAAGCAGGGCGCTTGGCACGGGGAAAAGTCCAAGTATGGAAGCTTGGCATGGGAGGTCGGAGAGGGCTCGGTAGCTCGTTCTCCGAACTAGGTCAGAGAGGGCTCGGTAGCTCGTTCTCTGGACTGGATGGAGTCAGAGAGGGCTCGGTAGCTCGTTCTCCGGACTAGGTCAGAGAGGGCTCGGTAGCTCGTTCTCTGGACTAGGTCAGAGAGGGCTCGGTAGCTCGTTCTCTGGACCGGACGTGGAAGTCGGAGAGGGCTCGGTAGCTCGTTCTCTGGACTAGGTCAGAGAGGGCTCGGTAGCTCGTTCTCTAGATCCGGAAGGCTTTAGGTTTAAGGCTGGGAAATTGGATCGGTCTGCTGACCGATCCAGTGATACACTGGGTCATCTGATCGATCTGGTGACCGATCAGTAACCAAACAGATTGGGAGAAGAAATGGCCTGATCGATCCACAGACCAATAAGGGATCGCAAACCAACTCTCTGTGAGAGTTGGGATCGGTCTGGGGACCGATCAGCCTAGGGCCTGATTGGTCCCCTGACCGATCAGATCCATCCTGGACCGATCAGGGTGGAGCCTGATCGGTCCAGGTCTAGCCGTTGAGACACAACGGCTAGATTTCTTCTTTCTGCTTCTTCGCAGGTTCATATAAATCAAGGGCCTCTACAGTAGAGGAGTGTTCTTCTTGCTCCTTCTTGTTCCTTGCGATCAGAGCTTTGTTGAGCTCTCCATTACTGAAGCTTCGTGTGAGCTTCCCTCGGCTGGACTCCAACTGATCTTTGGGTTTAATGCACATGACTTGTACATTAGCTTTCCCAATGATTGGAGTACACATAACTATGTGTTTTGATGAAATCAAAACTCAAATAGATGCACTAAATCAATATCTTGAGCCTTGTTCATCATCTTAACATCTCACTTGTATCTAATGTACACTAAAATATATACAAGTCACCTTATAGTCTTTGTGAGATGCAGATTTTGATTTTACCCTAAACTAGGGATCATGCATATCTATCTAGGCATTTTAGGAATTATGAATATTCACCTACAATGTCACTTGTTAGTAAGTGTCATTGTCCTTAATTATAAGGAAATTAAAATGATGTATGATGAGTTATGGCATACATCAAAAGAAATAATTTTTAAAAGAAAATATACTATTAGTACATGATGTATGTATGACATGACATAGTATTTTTGTTATTTTTCATAATAAGCATGAATGCAAAATATGATGTCATGACATAGAATGAGTAATCAATCATGGAAAATTAGCATAAACAAAATATACCTAAATCATCTATCTAAGTATCCTTAATCCTTAGCTAAATTTAAAATTAAGCCTAGATTGCCCCTATTATCTTCTTCAAGAAAATGTCAAAATCCAACTTGGCATTTCTTTTACTCTTTCCCAATTATACCAATTCCTCAAAGTTTGACACATTTTACTCTTTTAAAGAGTAACTGATTAATTCTTTTCATTTTCAAAGGTTAACAAAATCTTGAAAATGCCTCCAAGTGTCAATTTCATCAAGGTTGGGTTAACTACCCTTTCAATTAGAGTCGACACTCTCTAAACCTATCTAGGGTGTAGAAAAAATGCTCTTATGAACCCAAAACCTATTGGTGCTCCTTGGATGTTCTAGGTACACACTAGGGATAACTTCCCTAGATACGTTTCTAATGATGTTTCTAGGCTTCTTAGAAGCCTTGGTCACTTTCACTAGGTCAACTCTAGATATTGCTTCCCTTGTGACCTTCTTAGTTGCATTCTTAGACTTTTTAGAAGTCATAGTCACATTGGTCTTGGAAAAAATACTTCTAGGGATAACTTCCCTTGTATCTTTGACTTGACCCCTAGACCTAGGGTTGGTTCCATAACTATATGGAACCCTATGATAAGAAGGAACACCCTTCTTGGCCTTGGGTTTGTATCCCAAACCTTTATGATCATTGGATGATTCTTGTCTAACTCTCCCTAGGTTATGCTCATTTTGACCCTTAATAATATTTTTCATTTTCTTTAGGATCTTTTCTAATTTATCAAGCCTTGACCTCAAAGCTTGGTTTTCCAATCTTAAATTCTTAGATTTTGATTTTTCTTGATTTCTATGAGCATTTCTATTTTTAGGCCTATAACTAAAATCCTTAGAGTTATTATCTAATTTGTCTACCTTTCTAGCCTTAGGTGTGGTAGTCTTAGCATGATATGCCACATGATTTTTCTTAATTCTATCACGCTTCCTATTTTCATGATAAATAGAATTAAAATGATATAAATTATTTCTATCATTCTTTTTATCATGGGTCAAAGGAATAGGTTCAATGAATAGTACCTTGGAAGCTCCCCCTTGACTTGTGCTTCCTCCTTTGACTTTGGTCAGCTTCTTCCCTTTAGGACATTGACTCCCCTAATGTCCTCTTTGATTGCAAGAGAAGAACACAATGTGCTCATTGTCCTTGCGTTCCATGGGACCGACTCTCTAGGGTTTCTCTTTGCCCTTGGGTGCCACTTGGCCCTTCTTCTTGGCCAATTTTGGACACTTGCTCTTATAGTGTCCTCTTTCCCTACATTCAAAGCAAATAATGTAATGTTTATTATTTAAACTTGAAATTGTTATACCTTTACTTGTAGGGGTAACACATGATCCTCCATTTGATTTTTCTTGATTTATGAAGGTGGCACCTGTTGGTGCAACCTTAGGTCAAGGTTGACCTGGGTGACCCGACTCGAGTTGACCTGACTCGAGGTATATTTTGATGTTTGACAAGAATAGAGAAGTTGTATTTTGATGTTTGACAAGAATAGGAACTTGGGGGATTGTGGGTGCAACCTTTGGTCAAGGTTGACCTGGTTGACCCGACTTGAGTTGACCTGATTCGGGAAAAGTCCAAGCATGGAGACTTGGTACGGAAAAGTCCAAGCAGGGAGCTTGGCATGGGAAAAGTCCAAGCAGGGAGCTTGGCACGGGGAAAAGTCCAAGTATGGAAGCTTGGCATGGGAGGTCGGAGAGGGCTCGGTAGCTCGTTCTCCGGATTAAGTCAGAGAGGGCTTGGTAGCTCGTTATCTGGACTGGATGGAGTCGGAGAGGGCTCGGTAGCTCATTCTCCGGACTAGGTCAGAGAGGTCTCGATAGCTCGGTCTCTGGACCGGACGTGGAAGTCGGAGAGGGCTCGGTAGCTCGTTCTTCTGACTCAGGTCGAGAGGCTCAGCTCGCTCTCGGACCGGATGGAGTCGAGGGCTCGTAGCTCGCTCTCCCGACTAGGCCGAGAGGGCCTCGTAGCTCGCTCTCGACCGGACGTGGAAGTCGGAGAGGGCTCGTAGCTCGCTCTCGACCGGACGTGGAAGTCGGAGAGGGCTCAGCTCGTTCTCCTGACTAGGTCGAGAGGGCCCTGAGCTCGCTCTCTAGATCGTGAAGGCTTTAGGTTTAAGGTGGGAAATTGATCGTCCACGACCAATCCAAAGGATACACTAGGTCATCGATCGATCCGGTGACCGATCGAAACAAACAGATTGGGAGAAGGAATGGCCTGATCGGTTCACAACCGATCAGGGCTCTGGCAACCAACTCTCTGTGAGAGTTGGGATCAGTCTGGGGACCGATCAGCCTAGGGCCTGATCGGTCCACAGACCGATCAGGGATCGCAACCAACTCTCTGTGAGAGTTGGGATCGGTCTGGGGACCGATCAACCTAGGGCCTAATCGGTCCCCTGACCGATCAGATCCATCCTGGACCGATCAGGGTGGAGCCTGATCGGTCCAGGTCTAGCCGTTGAGACACAACGGCTAGATTTCTTCTTTCTGCTTCTTCGCAGGTTCATATAAATCAAGGGCCTCTACAGTAGAGGAGTGAACTTCTTGCTCCTTCTTGTTCCTTGCGATCAGAGTGTGAGCTTCCCTCGGCTGGACTCCAACTGATCAGTTGCTGCTATTGTTGGCGTGAAGTTGCTGCTTCATCAACAGTCGACAAGAAGGCAAGCAAACTAGTGTTTTTACATTCATATTGTTCTTGGCTTCTTGCTGTATTTCTTGTACGCTGATCTTGCTGTTGCAAGAGAGATTGTGGCGAGGTTTCTCCACCCAAAAGGAGTTTTTATTAGCCGGTTCTCCGGGGTCTCATCCACCGACGGATTGATAGGATTCGTCCACCTTACGGACACACCGAGCAGTAGGAGTATCATCTCCGAACCTCGTTATATCGTCGTGTTTGAGGTTTGATCTTCTCCATTTTCTTTCTATCTTTTATTTCCGCTGCGCTAACTCAAATTGTAGGAAGAAACGTGTATTTGGGGTCGGCTATTCACACCCCCCCCTCTAGCCGCGTCCGAAGGTTCTAACAACTGTGTCACTCTCCTCCAGTAACTTACCTTAACTTACCAGTTTGCTAGACATTCGGTCAGCTCGTCGACCTATCTGGACTTCATACTAGCTATCCGATCGGCCTGTCGACCTAGTTGGATTTCATACCAGCTATCCGGTCGGCCCGTCGACCTAGCTGGATTTCCTACACACTCAATTAAGTGGTTAGATCACGATAGAACCTAACTTAACTTGTCATTCATCAAAACCTGAGTTAGACCGTTAGTGTGAATCACACCAACAATCTCCTCCTTTTTAATGTGATGACAACTTGGGTTAAGTTAGGGGGAAAAATGCAAATATGAATAGACATATGATTTGGTTTAAGTTATTCGGATTTCGATTTGTTTCCACTTAACCCTTTAACCCTCCCCCTTTGGCATTCATCAAAAAACATGAATAGAAAAAATTGCTAGGGAAAGTAAGAAAATATTTTTTACAATAATTCTCAAGATTACTTTGAGGGAGGAAGAAGAAAAAAATGTATAGCCATGAAAACTTATACAAAATATTTTTGAAGATAGTTTTGAAACCACTTAGTCTTTCAAAATTATAAAGAAAATAACTTAAAAATTTCAAAGTTAAAGTAAGTTTTGAAAAGAACCTATTTTCAAAGTGTTTTGTAAAGCAGATTTTAAAAACATTTTAAAGAAATTTTTTAAAATGAATTTTAAAACACTATATGTTAGTATTTTCACAATAGTAATAAAGTTGAAAATACTTTTAAAATTTATTAACTTTAGAAAGTTTAAATTTTTCAAAAAGAATTTTGAAAATGCTAAGTTCTCCAAAAGAAACTTTAAAAGTTTAAAATTGAGGTTTTTCAAATCAAAATACTAAGTGCTGCAATATTTAAAATTATTTTTAACAAAAATTGAAATAGTTTTCAAAATAATTTTTCAAAAAATAGATTTTTGAATAAAAGAAATATTTTCAAAATTTATTGACTTATTAATCCTCCCCCTGAACCTGATATTTATTTTTAAAATAATCGAATCAACTATAATTATCCTTAACTGTCTAACCGTTAGTTATTAACTGGCTATCTGAAGATAGCAGTGTTCACTTGGTTAGTCAGTTAAGTTATTTTATCCAGTTAGTGTTTGACTAACCTGAATAACTTAACCTGATTAATATAAGTTTGATATTTAACACCTAGACTTATTTTGATGCACTGATATAAGCATCTTAAGTCCAGGTAAGTTGTCTATACATCTCACCCCTTTTTAAGTTTGGAATACACAAACAAGGTAACCTTAATGTATTGGTGAGATGCTCAAGGCCTAAATCTATAGGAGCATACTTTCTATGGGTTCAATCTAGGCTAAGACTAAAATTGATTTTAAAGATTCTAAAAATAAATAAAGAATTTTTCCCTAGAATTTGAAAATGTTGAAAATAATATTAAAAATTTTTATCCTAGTCTATTAAACACATTCTTAACTAACGTTGTAAGTTACTAAATTCACTTTCAGGAAGGGGTTTGGTGAATATATTAGCTAAGTTTGACTTGAACTCAATGTAATTAAGTTCAATGTCACCTTTAGTGACATGATCCCTGATAAAGTGGTGTCTAATTTTAATGTGTTTGGTTCTTGAATGATGCATAGGATTTTTTTTGTTAAATTAATTGAGCTAACATTGTCAATTAGTACTTTTATTTTTTGTAAAGTTTAAATTAAAATCTTTTAGAGTGTACATCATCCATAACAATTGTGCAACACATTCTCCTATTGCTATATATTCTGCCTCAGTAGTAGATAAGGCAACACAATGTTGCTTTCTACTAAACCAGCTAACAAGTGATGAGCCAAGTAACTGAAACCCACCACTTGTGCTTTTACGGTCTAGTTAATAGCCAGCATAGTCTGAGTCAGAATAACCAATAAGTTCAAAGTTGGTTGTTCTCGGATATCAAATTCCTACATTTGAAGTTCCTTTTAGATATTTGAAAATTCCTTTTACGTTAGTGAAGTGAGATTCTTTAACACAAGTTTGGTATCTAGCACACATATTAAGTGCAAATAAAATGTCAGGTCGACTTGTAGCCAATTATATAAGGCTACCTATGGTACTTCCATAGTATTTTAGATTAACTGATTTTCCATTTGGGTCGTTATCTAAGATTGTGTTAGTTGCCATTGGAGTTTTTATTTCTTTGGTATTTTCCATTTCAATTGTTTAAGTAATTCCTTAATATATGTTTGTTGGTAGACATAATTTCCTTCATTAGTTTGTTTAATTTATAGACCTAAAAAGTAAGTTAGTTTACCTACTAAGTTCATTTCAAATTCTTGTTCCATTAAGGTTATGAATTCTTGTAAAAATTCTGAATTAGTTAAACCAAAGATTATGTCATCTACATATACTTGGGCTATAAATATATCTTGTTTGATTGACTTTACAAATAAGGTTGGGTCAATTTGTCCTTGACTGAACCCTTTGGAAATTAGGTAGGAGGTTAACCATTCATATCGGACTCTAGGTGCTTCCTAAATGACTGTACAAGGCCTTTTTAAGCTTAAAACATACGTAGGATGATCTTGTAAGATACCGTAAATTTAAAATAATAAATATTATTGAATGAAAAATCTTATTGGATTTTTCAGGAATTTTTAGAAATTTTTCGGGATTTAAACGGAGTCCGTATGACCCGTTTTAAAGAGATGAATTCGGGGTACAAAGGAGGTTTATTTGGAATATCCATTTAAGTAGGAGTTGATTTGAGAATGGACTTAGACCTTAATTAAATTTAACCTAAGGTATAAAATCAAATCCCTAATATCCTTTTTCTCTCCTCCGATTATTAATTCCTTTCCCCTCCCGATCTCCTTGCTGATCCCGATCCCTTCATCGCGCGCGTGATGATGCCACCGTGCCGATCGCCGTGAGCTCACCGTCGGCAGCGGCTTTCTCCTCCAGCGTGCTTTGGTCGAGTCTCTCCCCTCCCTCCCCTCATGCGTCTCTCCTCCCTTTCCCTCGCGTCTCTGCTCAACGCCGCCCGACGCCATTGATCGCCGCTCATCACCGCAGCACTGGAGGCAAAACATTGCTGGATCTCGACGGTACCAGCCATCTCCGGCCGAGTGGTTGTTTCTTCGGCTGTTCTTGCTCACGATCGACTGATGCTCGGCATCTAGGGCACTGTGGGGGATTTGGTTCGGGTCGACCCTTGCCGGTTGATTCTTGTAGTCATCCTCCTCCTCCATCTGTTCATTAGAGAGCGTTCCGCATCACCACCAGCGGAAGAATCAAGTGATACCATCAGGAAGCAACTGATTGAGGTAAGGCAACGTCGAGGAATTCTTTGAATTTAAGGATTCATGTGTAATTGGCTTCTTGTTATTGTGTTCTTTCTGATTTGGGGCAGAGGAGAGCTTTAGCTCAACTTGGAGATAAACCTCCCCTGAGCAGGTCATCATCTTCTTCAATTCTTGCGGCTGCTAAGATTGCGGTGAAGAAGTAGAGGCTTGATGGAGGTGAGTATGGTTCTATTTATTAGGGTTTCAGTAAACCAATTTCTCTATAGTTGGATTCTGGATTTGATCTTGGAAGGAATTTGATGGTAGTGTTCTTTGTAGCTTCCGGATAGTGAAAGAAAGGCTGCTAACTATTGGATTAGCTGCCTTATATCTAGGTGAGTGTATTTTGATGATGTACTTTTGTTTTCTCATTAGTATATCACTAAATTAGGTATTTCTATGGCTTGTAGGGTTTTGTTATTCTTGTTTAGATTTATTTGTGGTGAGTAGATGTATTGATTTAACTCATATTGATATTAGATGGTGGATTTTTGGATTGGATGAGTTATGGGTTGGATAATTGAAGCATGTTAACAAGAAGAGTTAACGAATTAAATTGGATTAATTCATGAGGAGTTTTGATTGGATTAATTGATGGTTGTGGATTATGTTTGGTTTATAAGGAGTTGGATTAAGGATGGATTTAATATCGTATTGGATTTGGATCACTAGGTGGAGTTAAACATGATCATTATTGGTATGTGTTGGATTGATTGAGGATTGTTTGGAGGATTAATCAGAGATCAGATTTGATTGGAGTGATCCTATTGGGTTAGAGATTTTATTTAGCTATTTAATTCATATGAATTTAGCTAAATAAAATATAAATATATTGATTTCTGCAGGACTTGGATTCGGGACGAGCGTCTCAACGCGGGATTACTTGGCACGATCTATATTTAAGGCGGGTATTTCTTCCTTGACTTCTATGTAGATTTTCTCGTACTTAGTGCATGGTTATTATTGGATGAATTAGGCTGCTTTATCTTATATCTTGATCGGTTGCTGTTTTTCCTGCATGATACTTATGCTTGACCCTTGTGATGATCTAGTTATATCATATACAGTCTCTACTCTTGATATCTACTCTGTTGTGATTACACGTGTAGAGTATGTTTTGTAGGGATTGTCGGGTTGTTGGTATTACCATGCTGATTGGGTATATGACGTGGACTGTACATAGGTGGATATGTGTTATAGGAGTCATCCTGTTGACCGTGCATTTACATGTGGTGTGTACATACGTATTTTCCATGTACTTTTGGAGGAGTTGTGTTGATTATGGCGTTGTTGTATATACACGTATCTGATGTGTTTACCGGAGGATACATGTTGATTGTACTTATGTTCTGTGTACATGTGTCTTGTGGGGTTATTGGAGATCTTTGGTCGATTATACATGCGTAGTTGTGCGCATGTGGTTGGTGGTATATATGGAGGTATCATGACGATTATACTCATATTGTGGGGTACTCATGTGGTTTGGGGGTTGCATTGATGATGACAGTGTCGGTATCATGATTATATATGTATATATATCATGTCATCATTCATTGCATACTGACGACTATTGTCTCCCTTGTGGTGAGAGAGTCGTCGGTTGTTTATAGCTGCCCATTCGACCACTGTTGGAGAGTGGTAGCTAGGAGTGGAGCTAGTCCTGTCGCGCTCATTCAGCCGCTCAGTGTTCTGTCAGCCTCGACCACTCTGGAGTAGTGGGTCTTGAGGGTACAATAGTCAGAGGGTTTGAGTTATGAGTGGTCAGGGACCCTTAGCTATGTAGTTAGATAACTACTTAGCTGACCGTCCGCTTCGGGCGCCTATAGCGCTGCATGTACTGGAGGCTAGTACGGTTTATCACGGACCCAAGCCTCTCGGCCATACAGGGGTCGTGGTGTCTAGAGAGGTGACGGGGGTGACCATGGAGCATGCATGCACATTTGCATTTGATGCGCGGTGCATCGTTGGAGATATATTTGCATACATGCCTAGTAGATACTAGTTGCATGTGTTTGTGGTATGTTGCATTTGTTTGCGATATGATTGTTGTATATGGTTGTCATGCTGCATACATGTCATTTATTTTACATGTATTTGCAGTTGTATTTATATTGCACAGGTGTCACGAGTAGGTTTGTTGCAGATATGGTGAGTTTACTGACCATTGTACCAGGTGTCGATTCCAGATTGGGTATGTATCTATCATTATGTCGGTTGTGGTTTGTACAGTATGTATGTCAGGTTAGTAGGTCTGATATGTTCAGATGCATTGATTATGATAGTAGGATCGTGTTCTTTGATTCCCTACTGAGACTGTATACTTGTGATCTCCATGTTTATTTATAGCCCATGCACTATCTTTTCTATTACCTGCTGAGTTACCTATACTCACCACCGCATGTATATCTTTATGTTTTCAGGTAGATGGTTGGAGTGTCGCTCGGAGTATCCTGTCTGCCGGGTCCTACGTCACATCCGAAGAGCGTTTCTGGTTTTCGCTTACGTTTTACTTGTATTCGTTATTTGGTGCATTCGGTGTATTTGGTGTATTTGGTGTTGTTGTTGTATTTGTGTTGTTGTGGTTGTTGTATAAAGCCTAGCCGGCTAGCAGTGTGTTGATTGTGTTGTATTGGGCTTTCCATTTTCATTTTTCCGCTGTGTTGGTTTTAGTACAGCCGTGTGGGTTGTTTTATTTATAACTGCGTGGTTGTGTATATAAATATTCCAGCCGCATGTGGCTGATGTATATTTGTTTGTAGTGATGCTTCATATTGTCACCGGTACAGGGGAGATGTTGTCAGATTTTTGTCTGGTAGGGACTCCTTTGGGGGCGTGACAATTTTTGGTATCAGAGCAGGTATACGTTACTTGCTATGCGTTTTGGATTTTTCGAGATTTATCTGATACCAATTTCTGGTATCAAAGCAGGTACGATGCCTGTTATTCGTGTTTTGGATTTCATGATTCGACTTTCTTGATGTGACTTTTCGGGTTTTGGGACCAGGCAGCAGCAGGACATCTCTCGGGCTATAGGAGGTATGTTTGCATATTGTTATCATACATTTCTGTTGGTGTATGTATTGTTGCCCGTGATAGTTAGTTACGACATGTGTTAGTACTCTCTGGTTAGTACATGCCTATTTGTTTGTAGCATGCATTGTATGTGTTGGGTCAATCACTGATCACGGTTGACCTAATGGAGATCAAAGATTACAGTCTCAAGGTATTTGCCATATCATACTACCAGTAGTTTTAGTGTCTACTACTACTAGTGGTTGAGAGTCAGAGTCACATACTAGTCACTATTTTTATTAGCTGGATAGTGGATGGTATCTGTATGCATATGTTGACTCAGTTTGTATTACTCCGGTTGATTAGATCAGTTTAGGATTGATTTACCTAATCGACTTGTGCAGTGGTGGTTTGATTTATCTTAGTTGGTTTTATACTCCTGTTGTTTTTATTAGTAGAGTATTGATTTACTCATGTTGGTTAGGTTAGTAGATTACCCTCGTTGACTTGGGTAGTGGTGGATCGATTTTACCTTAGTTGATTTTGACGAGGATTGATTTACCCTTATTAGATCAGTTAGTTGACAACCGATTTAGTTAGTAGTTCGATCATTAGGGTATCGTCATACTCTATTTTCAGAGATTCTGATCTTTGGGGTTACTTGTGCTTGGTTAGATATTTTGGGAGATATATTTGAGTACATGACTTGTATCGTAGTGGAAAGGACTGAATTAGCCGTATACCATTGTCGGCTTAGTCAGTCTATAGAGGATCGATGTATCCTATTCCATGGGGACTTTGACCATGGACTGTCTGCACCTAGTTGATTGACTTAGAAGGTACATTCGGATAGGATACCTCCACTGATGTGGAAAAGTGTAAAGCTACCTACTTAACACTTATGAGATACATCCATTACTGGGGTGTATGAGTTGGAGAGTACATTTGGATATATGATTTGTACCGACATGAGAGAGTTGAAATTAGCTGCTTAACCTTTACGTGACCCGGTACCACGTGAAGGAAGAAGCAGAGAATGTTTTTGGAGATCAGGTCATCACTTAGTGATTTCCTTGAGGTGTTTGGAGAGAGAGTAGTTCTCTACTTCTTTGTTAGCATGATGGATTATAAGGCGATGATCAGTCGACTCACCTAACGTTGTTCCATGGGAGATCCTGACTCATGGAACTATTGGATATGATTAGATATCCATGATGTACTTAGTGATATATACCCCGCAATGGTGCGGAGGAAGTGGTGTTAGTTGAGTAATACCTAGGAGGTCCGACCGTAGCTAGGTATAATTTCAGATGATGACCTTCGAGGGGTAGAGCATCGATTGGCAGATATTTTGATCAGCTATTTAGTTGTAGCGTTTCTCTTTACCTTGTGTGTATTGCTCGATACTGGAAGTTACTGAACCTCAGATGGAGCAATCACAGTAATAAGGGGTACAAGACAATGGTTAGACGACTCAGTTAACATTGTCTCTATCAAGTAACTTAAGACCTTGACCACGTGATCATTTTATCAGATCTTGTAGTCTATATCTCATATTAGAGGGTTTGACCTTTTATCGGTATTTATTGAGGGACATATATAGGATGATTATGAGGGTGGTGGAGATGCTCTCTTGATGGGTAGACTCTTAGTCAGGAGATTGTGTGACCCTTTGACTTTAGATTGACATTCCTTTACTATGGATATTTGATTATTAGAAAGGATGAGATGATGAGATTTGTCAGACTTTTTGGATACATTTAGTTTGTTGGTAGTGAGTGTTGAGGGTTGGATACTTTCCTTTTTCTCCATCTTTGTTTAGGAGACCATCTGGTATGATTGATTGATATTGAGTATGATTTGTGATGGGTGGACGTTGTGAGATCATGTGTAGTGATATGCTGTCTTTTGATGATCTATTAGTGGATGTATGACTTGATGATCTATTATTGGTGTTTGATGTTGATAGTGACATGAGGAGTGACATGTTTGTAATATTATGGATTTGACGATTTGTAGTTGGTGATTAGACTTGATGAGTTATAGTTGGTGATCAGGTCACAGATTTGTCGGGGATCTTACGGTTGAGAATGTCTGTTGTATGGATATCATGAATCCTTGATTTTATCATTTAGGTTACAGTGACCTAGATGTTTTTATGGACTCGATGTACTGGGTATTCCTAGGGTGACTGGATCAATTTTCATTGTCTTTATTGGTGATGTTGTGATCTATTCCCGATCCGAGGTGGATCACGTACACTAGCTTCGCATAGTTCTAGAGATGTTTCGACGGGAACATCTATATGTGAAGTTAGTAGTACGTATTGTGATTGTCTTTTATGAGTTTTTGGGACACGTTGTCTCTGGTAGAGGGATATCAGTGGATCCACAGGAGATAGAGATTCGCTTTTCCTTTCGTGGTCTGGCTGGATATTATCGGAGATTGGTTGAGGGTTTACTCTAGCATTATTATGCCGTTGACTGGACTGTCTAGGATGGGTATGGAATTTTCTTGGATAGATGCGTACGAGATCAGTTTCAGGAGTTGAAACGAAAAGTTGTTAACTGCACTATCCTAGTTATGCTTTCTAGTGTAGACGGATTTGTACTCTACACAGATGTATTGTACCTAGGATTTAGTGCAGTTCCGATGTAGCATGAGCAGAGTAGTCTTGTGCTGGTAAGTAGAATTCTCAGGTAATGAGAATTAGATTCTCTTTCTTCGTGGGAGATTATGTGTGTTTCTGAGTCACTTCTTATCCGGGAGGCGTTACTGCAGGAAACATATTGATCTGGATTTGTGATACATTCGGTTGACAGTTGATGTAGGGAGACTGAGAGCATTCTGATGGGTGGAACGATATGAAGAAAGACATCGCGGATTTTGTAACTTGATGTTTATTATGTCAGCAAGTGGAGGCTGAACATCGGAGATTAGTAGGATTGCCTCCGTTGATTTGGATACTAGAGTGGAGTTGGAAGCATACTTTGATGGATTTTGTTGTGGGATTATCCAGGACATGGAGAGGATATGATGGTTTGGGTAATCATTATTGGGTGACGACTTTGCTCCCTAGCCATCGATTTGTAGGACAGATTCTTTTGGATTGAGTAGTAGGATTATACTCTAGAGGGATTTCCAGACTGGATGATGTATCTTTGAGTATTGTTTTGGATGGAGATCAGTGATTTCATGTCATGGTTTTGATTATGGTTACAGCAGACTTTGGATTAGGAGTTTCACTTTAGTATAGATTTTCATCTCAGACTGATGGATAGTTTGAGCGGTCTATATAGGTGTTGGAGGTTTATTGATAGTGGATTTTGGATTCTAGAGGTGTTTGATTTATCCACAGTTAGCTAGATTGCAGAGTGGGAGTAGCGGGAATAGGGTGAGTTCATAGCTCACAGAGTTGTCGCTAGTCACTTGGAGGAGGATTATCATGTTTGGAGATATGTTTATGATACTAGGGTTGGAGATTTGTTTATGATATTTAGATGAGTGACATATGAGCATGTTGATTGGTAGTTACCTCGGAGGAGGTCCCTGAGTTGACTAGTAAATTTGGGGACCAAATTTCTATTAGTGGGGGAGAATGTAAGATACCGTAAATTTAAAATAATAAATATTATTGAATGAAAAATCTTATTGGATTTTTCATGAATTTTTAGAAATTTTTTGGGATTTAAACGGAGTCCGTATGACCCGTTTTAAAGGGATGGATTCGGGGTATAAAGGAGGTTTATTTGGAATATCCATTTAAGTAGGAGTTGATTTGAGAATGGACTTAGACCTTAATTAAATTTAACCTAAGGTATAAAATCAAATCCCTAATATCCTTTTTCTCTCCTCCGATTCTTAATTCCATTCCCCTCCCGATCTCCTTGCTGATCCCGATCCCTTCATCGCGCGCGCGATGATGCCACCGTGCCGATCGCCGTGAGCTCACCGTCGGCAGCGGCTTTCTCCTCCAGCATGCCTTGGTCGTGCGTCTCTCCTCCCTTTCCCTCGAGTCTTTGCTCAACATCGCCCGACGCCATAGATCGCCGCTCATCGCCGCAGCATTGGAGGCAAAACATTGCTGGATCTCAACGGTACCAGCCATCTCCGGCCGAGTGGTCGTTTCTTCGTCCATTCTTGCTCACGATCGACTGATGCTCGGCATCTAGGGCACTGTGGGGGATTTGGTTCGTGTCGACTCTGGCCGGTTGATTCTTGTAGTCATCCTCCTCCTCCATCTGTTCATTAGAGAGCGTTCCGCATCACCACCAGCGGAAGAATCAAGTGATGCCATCAGGAAGCAACTGATTGAGGTAAGGCAACGTCGAGGAATTCTTTGAATTTAAGGATTCATGTGTAATTGGCTTCTTGTTATTGTGTTCTTTCTGATTTGGGGCAGAGGAGAGCTTTAGCTCAACTTGGAGATAAACCTCCCCTGAGCAGGTCATCATCTTCTTCAATTCTTGCGGCTGCTAAGATTGCGGTGAAGAAGTAGAGGCTTGATGGAGGTGAGTATGGTTCTGTTTATTAGGGTTTCAGTTAACCAATTTCTATATAGTTGGATTCTGGATTTGATCTTGGAAGGAATTTGGTGGTAGTGTTTTTGTAGCTTCCGGACAGTGAAAGAAAGGCTGCTAACTATTGGATTAGCTACCTTATCTCTAGGTGAGTGTATTTTGATGATGTACTTTTGTTTTCTCATTAGTATATCACTAAATTAGGTATTTCTATGGCTTGTAGGGTTTTGTTATTCTTGTTTAGATTTATTTGTGGTGAGTAGATGTATTGATTTAACTCATATTGATATTAGATGGTGGATTTTTGGATTGGATGAGTTATGGGTTGGATAATTGAAGCATGTTAACAAGAAGAGTTAACGAATTGAATTGGATTAATTCATGAGGAGTTTTGATTGGATTAATTGATGGTTGTGGATTATGTTTGGTTTAGAAGGAGTTGGATTAAGGATGGATTTAATATCGTATTGGATTTGGATCACTAGGTGGAGTTAAACATGATCATTATTGGTATGTGTTGGATTGATTGAGGATTGTTTGGAGGATTAATCAGAGATCAGATTTGATTGGAGTGATCCTATTGGGTTAGAGATTTTATTTAGCTATTTAATTCATATGAATTTAGCTAAATAAAATATAAATATATTGATTTCTGCAGGACTTGGATTTGGGACGAGCATCTCGACGCGGGATTACTTGGCACGATCTATATTTAAGGCGGGTATTTTTTCCTTGACTTCTATGTAGATTTTCTCGTACTTAGTGCATGGTTATTATTGGATGAATTAGCCTGCTTTATCTTATATCATGATCGGTTGCTGTTTTTCCTGCATGATACTTATGCTTGACCCTTGTGATGATCTAGTTATATCATATACAGTCTCTACTCTTGATATCTACTCTGTTGTGATTACACGTGTAGAGTATGTCTTGTAGGGATTGTCGGGTTGTTGGTATTACCATGCTGATTGGGTATATGACGTGGACTGTACATAGGTGGGTATGTGTTATAGGAGTCATCCTGTTGACCGTGCATTTACATGTGGTGTGTACATACGTATTTGCCATGTACTTTTGGACGAGTTGTGTTGATTATGGGGTTGTTGTATATACACGTGTCTGATGTGTTTACCAGAGGATACATGTTGATTGTACTTATGTTCTGTGTACATGTGTCTTGTGGGGTTATTGGAGATCTTTGGTCGATTATACATGCGTAGTTGTGCGCATGTGGTTGGTGGTATATATGGAGGTATCATGACGATTATACTCATATTGTGGGGTACTCATGTGGTTTGGGGGTTGCATTGATGATGACAGTGTCGGTATCATGATTATATATGTATATATATCATGTCATCATTCATTGCATACTGACGACTATTGTCTCCCTTGGAGTGGAGCTAGTCCTGTCGCGCTCATTCAGCCGCTCAGTGTTCTATCAGCCTCGACCACTCTGGAGTAGTGGGTCTTGAGGGTACAGTAGTCAGAGGGTTTGAGTTATGAGTGGTCAGGGACCCTTAGCTATGTAGTTAGATAACTACTTAGCTGACCGTCCGCTTCGGGCGCCTATAGCGCTGCATGTACTGGAGGCTAGTACGGTTTATCACGGACCCAAGCCTCTCGGCCATACAGGGGTCGTGGTGTCTAGAGAGGTGACGGGGGTGACCATGGAGCATGCATGCACATTTGCATTTGATGCGCGGTGCATCGTTGGAGATATATTTGCATACATGCCTAGTAGATACTAGTTGCATGTGTTTGTGGTATGTTGCATTTGTTTGCGATATGATTGTTGCATATGGTTGTCATGCTGCATACATGTCATTTATTTTACATGTATTTGCAGTCGTATTTATATTGTACAGGTGTCACGAGTAGGTCTATTGCAGATATGGTGAGTTTACTGACCATTGTACCAGGTGTCGATTCCAGATTGGGTATGTATCTATCATTATGTCGGTTGTGGTTTGTACAGTATGTATGTCAGGTTAGTAGGTCTGATATGTTCAGATGCATTGATTATGATAGTAGGATCGTGTTCTTTGATTCCCTACTGAGACTGTATACTTGTGATCTCCATGTTTATTTATAGCCCATGCACTATCTTTTCTATTACCCGCTGAGTTACCTATACTCACCACCGCATGTATATCTTTATGTTTTCAGGTAGATGGTTGGAGTGTCACTCGGAGTATCCTGTCTGTCGGGTCCTACGTCACATCCGAAGAGCGTTTCGGGTTTCCGCTTACGTTTTACTTGTATTCGTTATTTGGTGCATTCGGTGTATTTGGTGTTGTTGTTGTATTTGTGTTGTTGTGGTTGTTGTATAAAGCCTAGCCGGCTAGCAGTGTGTTGATTGTGTTGTATTGGGCTTTCCGTTTTCGTTTTTCCGCTGTGTTGGTTTTAGTACAACCGTGTGGGCTGTTTTATTTATAACTGCGTGGTTGTGTATATAAATATTCCAGCCGCATGTGGCTGATGTATATTTGTTTGTAGTGATGCTTCATATTGTCACCGGTACAGGGGAGATGCTGTCAGATTTTTGTCTGGTAGGGACTCCTTTGGGGGCGTGACAGATCTAGACTCTCAAATCCAGGTGGTTGACCTACATATACTTCTTCTTTTATTAGACCATTTAAAAAGGTGAATTTAACATCCATTTGATAAAGTTTCAAAACCTTTGTGGGTTGCATAGCTAAGTAGCATTCTAATAGATTCAAGTCTAGCTACTGGGGCTTAGGTTTCATCATAGTCAAGTTCTTCGACTTGACTAAACTCTTTAGCCACTAGTCTAGCCTTATTTCTAAGAATTTCCCCATTTTCACTTAGTTTATTTCTGAAAACTCATTTTGTTTCTATTACCTTCTTATTGTTAGGTGGTCGTACTAAGTCCCAGACTTTGTTTCTTTCAAATTGGGCTAGTTCTTCCTACATGGCTATTATCCAGTCTAGGTCAAGTAAGGATTCTTCTATCATTTTGTGTTCAATTTTTCATATCAAGGATATTTGACTTAAATTTCTAAAGGGTAACATAGTCTGAACTCTTAGGTCTGGGTCACCAATTATTTGGTCAATTGGATGATTTGGGTTTACTCTTATAGTTCTAGTAGGTTCATTCAGTTGAGGTTGATTTTTTTCTTCGTGACTTAGGTTTTCATTTGCTTCCCCTTGACTAGTGGTACCTCGAACAAATTCAATTGTTTGATTCTGGGTTTGTTCTAGGTTTTGGTTAAATTCTTAAAATTTTACATTTGAGGTTTCTTCAATTCTTAGTTTAACTTTGTTATATACTTTGTAACCTCTACTGTTTAGTGAGTAGCCTACAAGATTCCATTTTCTATTTTTGAAGTAAATTTTTCTAAGTATTCTCTTGTATTTAATATATAAACTGGGCATCCAAATACTTTAAAGTATTTAATATTAGGTTGTTTATTGTAATAGAGTTCAAATGATGTCTTATTATGAGTTTTGTTTATAGTGGCCTTGTTTTGTACATAGCAAGTTGTGCTAACAACTTCTACCCAAAAGTATTTTAGCAGGTTATATTCATTTAGTATTGTCCTAGAGGCTTCAAGTAGAGTTCTGTTCTTTCTTTCTACTATTTCATTTTGTTGGGCTGTTTGAGGGTATGAATATTCGTGATGATAACCATTTTCAAGGCAAAATTGATCAAAGTTATGATTTCTAAATTCACCTCCGTTGTTATTTCTGATTCTTTTAATTTTTTTGATCTTTTTCATTTTTAATTTGTTTGCAAAAATTACTAAAGATTTCAAATGTTTCATCTTATTTTTAAAGAATTTTACCCAGGTAAATCTAGAGTAATCATCTATTATTACTAGACCATATAGATTTCTATTTATTGATTTGATCCCATGGGAGTCAAATAGATCTAAGTGCAATAGTTCTACTATTGAATTTGTTTGAAGTTGATCAGTTGATTTGTGAGTAGCCTTGTTTGTTTTCCTTATTAACAGACATTACAAATTGTTGAGTCCAAGTTAGGTAATTTTGGTAAGTCTCTAACTAATCCATTTAATTTACTTAGATTTCTAAAGTTTGTGTGTAACATTCTTCTATGTCATAACCAAGTTTCTTCCTCTTGTGTTAAGTAACACTTGAGTGAGGAAGTGGTTAGGTTAATTGCATAGATATTGTCTTCTCTAAACCCTTTTAGACTTATAGAAGGGTTATCTAAGTGTTTAACTAGGCATTCAGAGGATAAAAACCTAACCTTATATCCAGAATCACACAATTGACTAATGCTAAGAAGGTTGTATTTGAGATTTTCAACAAGTAATACTTTCTTAACAATAAAATCAGTTTTAAGTTCAATATTACCTACCCCAATTATCTTGAGTTTGTCATTGTTTTCAAAGGCAACTGTTCTTAAGCTTTTGTATGTTAATTAAGTGAACTTAGTGTGATCCCCCGTCATATGTTTGAAGCAACCACTGTCCAATATCCACTTGATTTCCTATAATAGGTAGGAGTTAATATTAATTTAGATTTGATCTTACTTTTAAGTTTTTTTTTAAAATTTTTAGTTTTAAGTTTTAAGTTTAATTTTAAATTTTAAATTTTTTAAAAATTTTAATTTTCTAAAAAAGAATTATTTAAAATTTTTAAGTTTAAAATTTTAATTTTTAGTTTAATTTTTTTTTTTCATTTTTAATTATAATTTTTAACTTAATTTTTTATTTTAATTTTAATTTAATTTAAATTTAATTTAATTTTTTATTTTTTACTTTTTATTTTTTTATTTTTTATTTAATTTTTTATTTAATTTTTTTTTTTATTTATATTTAAATTTTTGTTTTTATTTTTAAATTTAATTTTTATTTTAAATTTAATTTTTTATTTTTATTTTAAATTTAATTTTTATTTTTATTTTTATTTTTATTTTTTAATTTTTAATTTTTAATTAAATTTTTTATTTTTAATTAAATTTTTTATTTTTAATTTTAATTTTTTATTTTTAAATTTAATTTTTATTTTTAAATTTAATTTTTTTTTATTTTAAATTTAATTTAAAATTAAAATTTAATTCCTTAGTCATCTCATCTGATCTACGTTTTCAATCAAGGAATCGTATAATTTTGTGAGATGAGTTAAATTCAATTTCAAGGTTGGGTTTGACTTTGTGTTATATTCAGGTTTAGTTTTGGGTTCAACAAACATGCATTCTTTGGATAAACTTCTGTGCTATAGTGAGTCACCTGAACATCATTAGAGTAATCATGCCTTCGAGGTTTTCCAAATAGTCCTATCCATTGAACTTAACACAAATCCTTGGTCTAACTTGTCACGCCCCGGAGGAGTCCCTGTCCGAAGAAATTTCGGCAGCATCTTCCCTGTACGGCGGACAATCTGAAACTTTACTACATCACCATATACCTCAGCCACATGCGGCTGGAATAATAACAATAATAAACAAACAATAACACAGGCATCCACGCAGTTTATATCAATTTCAGCCTCTAGCTGACACAACCACGCAGTTAAATAGTAAACAAACTGAATAGTGATAAGCAGACTCAAAACCAACCCTACTCCACTACACTCATAAAACTCAAATCCGACGATAAAATCAACTCACCTCTTCTGCCATCCAAGCAGGCATGTAGTAAAATAAATCTGAATGAAAATCATCGACAGTGCAATATCCATAACACAAAAACCATAGTCCAAGTGTATCAAACAGAACTAGTCTGATAAAGAAAACCAAAAGATAAACCACACGTCCTCGCGGTCTGTAGGGGACTAGCGACTGGAACCCTCTGGACAGCATCAACCTGAAAATAACAACGGAGGAGGGTGTGAGTCCAACACTCAGCGGGTAACAACTAATATGCATAATAAAGAATATAACAACTAGCACTAATCATGTGTACAATCTCCTGATACAAGAAAGATAAATGCAACTGAGGAATACAGGAGAAAACTGTACTAACCAGGACCAAGGTATAAGGATAACAGGGTCGTCAGACCGAGAGTGTCATAAATCCTGTATTCATGTCAATCATATACATCCATATAAATGCAGCAAGTAAATGCAGCAAACACAAGTAATAAATACATCATGCATATGATGCAAATGTCATGGTTACCCCTGACACCAGTCAGCCATCTCACACACAATGGTGAGACCGAGTGGGTAGGATTGCGACAACTGTGCACTCTGACGTCACTGCTCCTGATGAGTGACCGAGTGGACGGGATGCTGTCGGAGTACACACATACTCCTACCCCAAATCATAAATGGGGGAGCGCTATGCTTTCATCTCCCGGTACACCATGACGGGGAGGGATCCCTGACGTGCTACCACGCTGCGTCACACTACCCATGAGTGGACCAACGGAGCACCGAACAGAGCAAAACTGACGTGCTACCACGCTGCGTCACGCTACCCATGAGCGGACCAACGGAGCACCGACAGTGATGAGACTGGCGATGTGCTCAACAATAATGAAGCAGACTATCGCGCAGCATGCAATCATGCGAATGGTGCATGATACTAAGCATGGCAAAATACTGAGTAGCATAGCAATAATCCATATACATGTAAAATGTGTACCATCGGGAAGTGAATCAAATCAAAGTACACAGACCAGATAAGGTATCAAAACCCTAGGTCCTGAACATGATAAATAACATGGTTGTGTCACTACCTCTATAAATAGGCATAATCAGGTATACACTAGTATGATGTACAAAATAAATAAACAAGCAAGCATGTAACAGGTCAGGTAGTGATCAACCGAAGCAAATGAGAAACATAATCATTGCTATATGTTAAAAACATTATTATGCATATCAAAAGACAAGTCAAAGTACCCGCCTTCGATAAGAAATGTCCAATATGGTCCATCCGACGTCAAGATACTCGTCTCACGTCAAACTCCTGTGTTATCAAACAAAAGGTCTAGTTTAGCTAATTCTATCATACAACAATTAGCCAAACTAAATTCTAATCCAATTAAGAAGTTCTAAATTGGATCCAACTAATCAACCCAACACAATTAACGAACCCTAATTAAATAAAATCAGTGGGTCCACTAGGGTTAGTTCCTTAACCCTAATCATCCTAGCATAAAGATTAACCTAACAAACGGAATATCACTCACCTGAGTTGAATGCCTCAGTCGAATCTCACAGCCACTAGTTTGTACTGATATCAAAGAGTTGCTGGCTAGAATTTCTGCCGTTAAGGAATGTTAGCTGCTGGAAACAAAACAAACAAACCAAATCAACCATTTTCCTTCCAAACCATGTTCCAAAACATAACCATTACCTCTACGGTGGCAGCCCTTGTGTCTAACTGAGACACCCCTCACCAACTCGTAACCTAGATTAGCAGTAAGGAAAAGATCAAGTTCAAGAGTGGAGATTACTGCCAAATAATAACCTAATTGCAACCAAGTTACCTTCTTCCTCTCTACTGGTCAGAGGCGATCAAGAATCCGGCGACAGTACCAGTGCACGGGTGCTGGCAGTGGATCGGCAGTGGCACGACAGCAACGCTAGGGCACAAGGTCGGCGGCAGTGCTCGGGTGTCACCGAAAAGAAGGCGTCGACAGAAGATCTAGGGCACGAGGCGGCTCGGGAAGGAGGTGAAGGTGAGGCCGGCGTTAGGGGACAGGTGACGGTGACCGGCGCTGGGGTTTGAAAGTGCGGCGTCGGCAGGCACAGTGGTGGTGGCAGCCAGCGCTAGGGCAGAAGCAGTCTCGGTCGACAGCGTCGGCTCGAGCTCTCGGGCAGAGGAGCAAGGGGCGTTGCCCGGTGATCGACGCTTGGGCTGGGATACAGATCAAAGTGGCGGCGTCTTTTGATGCGATTTGGGGATCTCCACTACGACGAGGGGCAACGGACAGTGGCGAGGGGAAGAGGCTGTGGCGAGAAATAGAAGGGGAGGAAGGTAACCGCCGCCGGTTAGGGCACGGTGGAGATGGCGTCGGGCGAGGAAGGGGGTGCGGCTCAGGTGCGCAAGGGAAACGGCGTCGCGGAAGAAAATAAGAAAAATAAAAACAAGGAAAAAGGAGAATAAATAAAAAAAATCGAACTTTTCCTCGTTAAATTGGGGTAGCCTAAACAGGTTTTCCCGGGCCCTGTTTTCATCCCCGTAAACTCGTCCATACGAGCTCCTAAAAATTCCCAAAATATTTCCAAAAAATCCAGAAAATTCTCTTATCATTACCTGCTCTTTTTTGGTATTTTACATAACTAGCTAGGATCTGTAAGGGGTAGCTTTAGTTAGTTCCACTAAGCCAAATGCACCAGATCGAAGCCATATCTTCCTCTATATGCATAGACATAGTTTCCCTAACCTACTATCATCCAAACTTCACCATTACTTTTGTCAAGTTAAACTGTTGTCCCTATTTTAGCTAGTCCTAATTACCCTGCCGGGTAAGTTATTATTTTGGAGGTGCCAACTTGTTTGGAGCCTCCCCCTGAATTGTTGAACATTTTTAAATTTAAGTTTTGGGTTTATGTCGATTACTTTTATAATTATAGTATACTTGATTATAATTTTTGTTTATATTGTATTTGTTTAAGACAAAATGAACAGGCGAGAAGGCAAAGATGATAGAGAACTCGGATTTTAAGTTATGATACACTGGAAAGAGTAAAGAAAGAAATAGAGTGGATATCATTGTAGATAGTTTGTTAAAGGATGAAGTTGTAGGAGTAGTTAGAAAAGGAGATAAATTATAGCCCTTAAGATAATAGTAGCGAAAGAAACTATGAACATAATTAGTTTATATGCACCACAAGTAGGATTAGATGAAGCTACCAAATCAAGGTTTTGGGAGGACTTAGATAAAATATTACAAAATATTCCACCAAATGAAATGATTTTAATAGGAGGTGATCTAAATGAGCATATCGGAGTGAAAACTGAGGAATATGAGAGAGTATATGAGAGTTATGGGTTTGGAACGAGGAATGAGGAAGGGAAAACTATATTAGATTTTGCGATAGCATATGACCTTATATTAGCTAATACGTTTTTTAAGAAAAGAGAAGAACACTTAGTCACATTCAAAAGTGGGAATAATAAATCACAAATTGACTTTCTTATGGTTAGGAAGAAGGATAGAAAGATTTGTAAAGATTGCAAAGTCATCCCTGGAGAAAGCTTAACTACCCAACATAGGGTAGTAGT
This sequence comes from Zingiber officinale, assembly GCF_018446385.1. NCBI lineage: Eukaryota > Viridiplantae > Streptophyta > Magnoliopsida > Zingiberales > Zingiberaceae > Zingiber > Zingiber officinale. The sequence continues at coordinate 90,804,527 of NC_056002.1, read as the reverse complement.
GTTGGATATACGCCTCAAATATAGTATCAATAGAAAGAAAATATATACAATTCCTAGAATTAAGTGGTGGAAGTTAAAGGATGGGAAACAAAATATATTTAAAGAGAAGGTAGAAATACAAGCATTAGGTGAAATATACGATGACTTTAATACAATATGGGATAAAATGATATCAAAGTTGAAAATAGTAGCTAAGAGTGTACTCAGTGAGTCAAAGGGACATGCACCACTAAGTAAAGAATCTTGGTGGTGGAATGAGAAAGTACAAGAGAAAGTGAAAGAAAAATGAATAGCTTATAAGGAATTATATATTTGTAAGAACGAGAAAAACTTAAAAAAATATACAATAGCCAAGAAAGAAGCTAAGAAAGTAGTGAGTGAATCAAAAAATGAAACTTTTGAATAGTTATATCAAAAATTGGATACAAAAGAAGGGGAAAGAGACATTTATAGAATAGCTAAAGTGAGAGAAAGGAAAACAAGAGATCTTAGCCAAATAAAATGTATTAAAGATGAATGTAATAGGGTATTAATAAATGATGGAGAAATAAAAGAGCGGTGGAAGAGGTATTTTCATCAACTTTTTAATGAAGGTTCAGGTGACCAACTTAACTTAGGTAATTTAATTAGGTCAAATGAGCATAGAAATTTTAATTTTTATCGTAGAATTCAAACTTCAGAAGTAAAACAAACTTTAAATGAGATGCACAATGGAAAAGCCATTAGACCAGATGATATTCCGATAGAGGTATGGAAGTGCTTAGGGAAAGAAGGTATTGAATAACTTACAAAATTATTTAACATGATATTGAAAACGAAAAGAATGTCTGATCAATGGAGGATAAGTACTCTAGTTCCCTTATATAAGAACAAGGGAAACATACAAAATTGTGCAAACTATAGGGGTGTTAAACTAATGAGTCATACTATGAAACTTTGGAAAAAAGTAATAGAAAAAAAATTAAGAAAGGAAACCACAGTGACAGAAAATCAATAAGGGTTCATGCCCGGAAGGTCGACAATAGAAGATATACATCTTCTTAGATAATTAATTGAAAAATATCGGAAGCAAAAACAAGATCTACACATGGTATTCATTGACTTAGAAAAAGCTTATGATAGAGTCCCAAGGGAACTTATATGGAGAATTTTAGAAAAGAGAGGTGTTAGCGTAACATATATTGAACTAATTAAGGATATGTATGAGGATGTAACAACCAGAGTAAAGACTTCAGACGGAGTAACTGAAGCATTTCCAATAAAGATAGAGTTACATCAAGGATCAGCCCTAAGTCCTTATCTTTTTACACTAATTATGGACGAACTCACTGCTCACATTCAAGACACAGTACCGTGGTGCATGTTATTTGCAGATGATATTATTTTGGTAGATGAGACACGTGAAGGAGTAAATGCTAAGCTAGAATCTTGGAGGGAAACACTAGAAGGGAAAGGTTTTAAGCTTAGTAGATTAAAGACAGAATATATGGAATTTAAGTTTAGCAATATTAGAAGTAATGAAACAATTGTTAAGATAGGAGAGGACGAGTTGCCCGGAATCGAGAGATTTAAATATTTAGGATCATTTTTACAAAATGATGGAGGGATTGAGAGAGATGTCTTACATAGAATACAAGCAGGATGGGTGAAATGGAGGGGAGCGTCGGGTGTTTTATGTGACCGTAAAGTACCTCTTAAACTTAAAGGTAAGTTCTATAAAACCGCAGCTAGACCTGCTATGTTATATGGAGCTGAATGTTGGGCTATGACTCGAGCACATGAGCAGAAGATGAGAGTTGCAGAGATGAGGATGTTAAGGTGGATGTGTGGACATACGAAGATGGATAAAATAAGAAATGAGAGCATTAGAGAAAAGTCAGAGTTGCATCTATTGAGGACAAACTCCGAGAGACACGTTTAAGATGGTACAAACATGTACTTAGATGACCAATAAATACTCCAGTTAGGCAATGTGAAACTATGATAAACATGCATATCAAACGAGGAAGAGGAAGACCAAAAAAGACTTGGTTAGCAACAATAAAATAAGATAAAATTTATTTAAATATAGATGATGATATAGTAGGAGATAGAGCTCAATGACATAAAAGGATTCATACAGCCGACCTCACCTAGTGGGAAAAGGCTTGGTTGTTGTATTGTATTTGTTTAAGTTAGGTTTGAATGGCTTAAGGTTTTTCTTTTGTTTTGTATTTATTTTTGATGATTTAACTTTAGAGTTTAAGGGAGATGATTTATTATGATTTATATAAAATTTTATCGTTACGTATGTAATATTGATTAAGTCCTACTTGCGTGGTTAGACACGCTTTCGAAACCCAAGTTTTACTCTGATTTTAATTTTGGTTAACTAAAGATATAAAGGATTTGTTGGTTAAGCTGGGCTTATATCTGAGTCCAGATTTGTTGTACACAACTCTTTGTGATCCAAGTATCATGTCAAGATACTTGAATCCAGGTGTGAATTTTTCAAGTAATTCATTTAGTTTAACTATTTCATTTTTTAATATGAGATTATCCTCCTCAAGTTTTGCAACTTGAGTTGGGATTTCAGTTTGAATTGGTTTAGTTGTTGAGTTCAATTTTAATTGTTCATTAAGTTTATCATTTTATTTTGTTAGTTCGTTTATTTATTTTTCATAAGTAGTTAATTTCTTATTTAAGCATGCAATGATTTTAAAGAACTTTTTATTTAATATAAAATATACCTCATCAGAACCTTCGGAAACGAGTGTGAACTCGTGGCTCGATTTCGGATCGGACCCGTCTTCCGATTCACTCTTCGATTCTGGACCATGCGTCATCAGTGCGAGGTAGTTGCAGTGCTTCAATTCTCTGTCGTCTGATTCATCTTCGGACGATTCATCCCACGTCGCCTTGAGGGCCTTCTTCTTTTTCAGATTCGGGTAGTAGGCCTTGTAGTGCCCCTTCTTGTTGCATCCGAAGCAGGTTATGTTCTTGTTGTTGGAGTTGGAGGTGGAGTTGCTCTTTTGCAAGTCTTTGCTAGTGAAGTTCTTCTTTCTCCTGGTGAACATTTTTCTTACCAAGTTCACCAGGTGTTCTTCCTCATCTGAGTCTGAGTCAGTCTCGTCTTCCAGTACAGACTTGGATTTTGACTTGTCTTTTGATGATCCTGCAATAAGAGCAAGACCTTTCTCGGATTTGGCATTAATCTGTTCGTGCAGTTTTAGTTCACAAAAAATTCATCTAGTTTTAATTTTGACAAGCTCCTCGAAATCTTATAGGCATCTACGATGGATGCCCACAGTGCATTTCGAGGAAATACGTTTAAGGCATACCTTATCAGATCCCGGTTCTCTAATTGATGGTCGATTGTGTGAAGTCCATTGAGGATGTCCTTTATCCTCGCGTGTAGTTGACTGGCAGTCTTACCTTCCTGCATTTTGACATTAAACAATTTATTTAAAAATAAATCTCTCTTTGTTACATTGGTGTCACTGGTTCCCTCGTGTAATTTTATTAGTTTGTCCCAAAGTTCCTTTGCGTTTTCGTGTGGGCCGATGCGGTTCAGCTCTTCTTTAGTTAGTCCGCACTGAATTGTGTTGAGATTTGAAGTCGATCTGTGCCTTTTTCTTCATTTTTGGATTCGAATGTTCTGGGTTCATTGGGATTCCGACGTTATCGACTGGAGCCTTGTAACCTCTGGTGATGCTGAACCACTGGTCGAAGCTATTTTTCAGATAAACTTCTATCCGCTTCTTCCAGTACGGGACGTCATCACCGTTGAATAGGGGAGGACGGATGGTGTTGTATCCTTCAAGGTGTGCCATTTATCAGTTGTAGAAGAAAAACTAAAATGGGGTACCAAGTCGTGGTCTTGGATTAGTAGTGTTTAAGATATATTTAAAATGATTCAAATGGAATGTGAAAAATCTAAAATCGATTCCCCTGGCTTGATTGGTGGTTGAACCAATTTAGAGCATAACCTGCTTTGATACCACTTGTTGGATCGATTATGCACGTGAGAGGGGGGAGGGAGGGGGTGAATCACATGATTTTCAAAAATTCTCTTTTTGTAGTTTTGAAATCATGAGTATGCGCAACAGAAATTAAAAAGAAACAGTACAAGAAAACACAAGATGTTTTACTTGGTTCGGAGCCTTCGGTGACTCGTACTCCAAGACCCAGATCCCGCAGACCTGTCAATGGGTAATTCACTAAAAACCTCTTCCGGTACCTCTGGAAGAGGGAATCGAATACAAAGAAATTTAGAACAAGTGCAACACCCTGCACTTGTCCTTTTGCAGTAATTAAATACATAAAGATAAATGTTACTGACACTTAGAGATTGATATTGAAGTGCTCGTGTCGATGTCGGTCTACCGACCGTGATTGGAACTCCTCAGAGCAGTTGTCGGGCGCAACAAATTCGCAACAAAGTAGTAGCAGGAGCTTGGAGCAGTCAGAACCTCAAAAGAACATATAGTAGCTCGTATGGTAGTTGTTATTGGTTGCTTGGTCGAGCCTTCCTTATATAGGTTGTGGAAGGCGCCTCCAATGAGGCAAGTTTGATCCTGAATAGTCCAGCACTTATCCGTTGCGACACTAAAATTTTATCCTGTGGAATGTGCCTTCTATGAATAGTACGAAGGTGCCTTCATTGCTTGAAGACACCTTCGGCAATATTCATTCAAGGCAAATCAACTCCTTTTGTCCTGTAAAACCACATTAGTCCAAATAGCCTACAAAACAAGTATTAGGACAAATAATAAATGATAATAAAGGATAGTAATTAGTTCCTATTCTTCCAAGACCAGGAACTAGTCAAGGTCTCAGTTTAGAGATCCCAAATGGACCTAAACTAGACCAACGCCTACTGTCCCTCTAACCGGGACGCGTCCTTACTAGTCACTCTCCTTCAGTACTTACCTTAACTTACCAATTTGTCAGACATCTGGTCAGTCCTTTGACCTGTCTGGACTTCGTGCCGGTTATTTAGTCGGTCTATCGACCTAGTTGGACTTCGTACCAGTTATCCAGTCGGCCTGTCAACCTAGATGGATTTCGTACCAGCTATCCGATCAGCCTGTCGACCTAGATGGATTTCCTACACACTCAATCAAGTAGTTAAATCATGACAGAACCTAACTTAACTTACTTGTCATTCATCAAAATCCGGGTTAGACCGTTAGTACGAACCGCACCAACAGAATGTCCCTTCGACTACCTCGAAGATTCTAGTGAGCGTCTTTTCTCAAGGGCTTGTAAATAGCGAGTTTTTTTTACTCCCTGATTAAGAAGCCCTCTAGGGACTTCAATCATCTATTCGGCCGAGCAACCAAGTATATTAATGTGTTAGAGGCACAATTCGCCTGGAAGAAAGAGGTCACCACGCCTACTCCAACACCTGCTCCGGAGCACCGAGCTCCTCCCCCGTCTCGTCCTCATGAAGGACCCCGAGTAGGTCCAAAACCTCATCACCAAGGGTTGTAGCCTCAAGATATACATCATGTGTAGGCCAAATAGAGGAAATTCCTTAAGCCCCTAAATAGGCTCCACCCAAATTCTACACATACCATTGATTGGAGACACACAACACTCAAGATTGTTACCATTATAATCTAGAGAAGCGTCGAGAGTCTAACCAAGTTGTTCGCCAGCCCTCATCGTCTCCTAACTACTGGTACTATCAACGACAGAATGGCCCACCTCGAAGAGAATACCAGGACACCGAGTGGCGCCAAAGAACTCCCCAACAATAAGCGAAATGGGCCTAGCCCCCCACTCAAGTATAGCTGGAGCATCCCTCTATGCGATAAGAGGAGAATCATAATAATATTGCTCGGGGAGATATTGGCATGATTGTAAGAGGCCCAACCGACAAAGAGTCTAATCGGGTGAGGAAGTCGCTTGCCCTTCGGTTGGCGATCCACGAAGTAGGATGCAGCCAAGAGCAGATGCAAGGGCCCAAAATTAGCTTCAGACCTGAAGATTTAGAGGGGGGGGTGGAAGTGTCCCCCCACGATGATGCTTTAATAATTAAGGCAGTTATAGTGAATTATAACATCCATTGTACCTTTGTTGACATAGTCAACTCGATCACAATTATATTCAAGATAGCATTCAAGTAGTTGTAGATTGACAAAGGTGAGTTCTCGCTCATGATGATGCCACTATATGGCTTCACAGGTAATGAGGTTTAACCGCTCAGTTAAATTAAGCTGATCATATCCTTAGGGGAGGAACTCTTAATGAAGACGCACCTATTGACTTTTATAGTAGTGGACGCACCCTCAGCATACAATGTCATTTTAGGCCAACTAACCCTAAATAAATTCTAGCCAGTTGTTTCAACTTTTTAACAGAAAATAAAATTCCTCGTAGACGACCAGTTAGGGAAAGTTAGAGGAAATCAACTAGTAGCATGCAAATGTTACGTGGATATTATCAAGATTGAAGCTAACAATGTCTGGAAAAGCCAACGACCAAAAGTTAACACCATTCGGGAGGCAACCCTGACTTTGATTTATGAAAAAAAAAAAAAGAGGTACAGATTCAACTAGGCCAGCCGGAGGCTACCACCCAGATAACTGCTGACCTGGCTCCAGAGCTTAAAGTCGAGATGGTCGTGTGTCTCATGTGTAATAATGACGTTTTGTCCTGGATGCCCAAAGAGATCATCGGCGTGTCACCAACAGTCATGCATCATGTACTCTACGTTCGCTCAGATGCCCAGCCGTTCAAATAGAGAAAGCAGGACTTTGGAGTCAACCAGAATAAAATAATCCTAGCGGAGGTGGACAAACTACTGGAGGTCGGCTATATCCAGGAAGTACAGTTACCGAGCCAGCTGGCTAACATGGTCTTGGTGTTTAAACCATGAAATAAATGGTGGGTTTACATTGATTTCAAAGATCTTAACAAGGCATGTCTCAAAGAGTATTATCCCCTACCTCATATTGACTAGATGGCGGACTCAACATCCGTTTGTGAACTAATATGCATATTAGATGCATGTCAGGACTACCATCAGGTCCTACTGGCCAAAGAAGATCAAGAAAAGGTTAGCTTCATAACTGCTGAAAGTACTTACTATTATAATGTTATGTCGTTTGGATTAAAGAATATAGGAGCAACTTACCAATAACTCATAAACAAAGTATTCAGGAAGTAGATCAAGTGGAATATGAAGGCTTATGTGAATGATATCCTCATGGGACAACATTGTTAGAGAATCACAATAACCTGTCAGAAAGTAACAACTATTCGTCAAAGAATATTCATCTATTATAACAGATGCATTCGATGGCACCTTCTTCAAAGATGATTATATGTCTTCCATCAGTCGATAGAATATTCTCTTAACCGCCTCATTAATGGTATAAGTTACAAAAGTAGTACACATATGGGTAACGGAAGATTCCTCGGACAGTGATTGTACATCTCCCAAGTTGTATGTCTTCCATTACTCGACAACTACCGACACTCGACATTTTTTGCCACCTTATAATTGTAGAGGTTAAGAGAAATGATATATAAAGGGGGGGAGGGGGGGTGTTCTCTTTATTGGCAATGCTCTCAGACATATGCTACGCTCACAGGAGACATTACATTTTATTACGCATCTACTATTCTTCTATATCTTTTCCACTTGGCCATTATATTGATGACCTCTTCCTTGGTTCTCACTCTAATGTTTTGTCTGTTCTCTTTGCCGTGTGCGTAGAAAAGAGGGAAACACTCGAAGCCCCTTCTTCACCCCCAGCGCATCAGTATTTTCTCCTTTTCAAAGTCCTCTCCCAGTCAATAGTGCAGCCACTTGTCCAGTGCGCCATCTCCACTAGTTTCAAACAAGATCAATGAGGTTGCACTGCCTTTCACGTGCTTTAAGCCTCGTGAGGTATAGATCAGATCGAAAGATAAGGAAATAAGAAATAAATATATCTTGTAGTGACCTTGAAAGTAGATGAAGTTGGAACTTGAGATTGAGCATGGGGCAATGTTGATGACTAAGGTCGAGCCAAGTAGACATTGTCGGGATCTACATTGAGTCTGAGAGGTATATCGGGATCTAAGACTGAGCGAAGTAAACATTGTTGAGATCTACGTTGAGGTTGAGAGCTATGTCAGGATCTGAGACTGAACCAAGGGCAATGTTGGCGACTAAGGCCGAGCCAAGTAGACCTTATCAGAATCTACGTTCAGGTCGAGAGTTACGTTGGTATCTAAGACTTTTCCAAGTAGATGATGCCGGTGGTGGCTGTTGGTGTAGCAATTCTAATGCATGAATCACAAAATTGAAATCTATAAACTGTAGAAACTTACAGCAATCTCCTAAAGTGAAGCGGTCTCTTGAAGATGAAAAACAAATTTTGTGCTTGCTCATTGTTGGAAGAGAGATCATAGAATTGGACAACCCTTCACAAATCCATAAACCAAATCTCGTGACCTTTCAGACGTTCTTGTTGTCTCTCTATCTCTTTTTCACACTCCTTGATGAATGATTTGAACACATATTTCTAATGGGAATCCCCTAGGGGTATAATGGTAATTTACCCTATTATAAGTGGGTAATGTGCATATTATGGGCATTCCCATGTTTGCACATTCCCATTTCCCATTACCAACATCTCCCACTAAGGCTAATTAGTCACAAAGACTAAATAGAATTAAGTCAAAAAGACTACACAATAATTACGTCACAAAGATAATACAAGAGTCAAGTCACAAAGACTATATAGGAGTCAAGTCACAAAGACTATACATGAACATCCATTTCATACATTAGGAAAAATGGTTCGTGCAACAATAAACATACTGAACGATTGATGGTAAGAAAATTGTTACATCTTTCATAGCCGCTCTCTGAGTAATCAATGCTAATAAAGTTGTTATACTTTACTTAGTCGCTCTTCCAAATGAATCAGAGACATTCATATCTTGCATTTACCCTAAATTAAACTATTTATATTAATATGAGCATCTCTAATCTCTCATAACAACAATTATGTTTAGAGCATGTTCTATATCTCTAATTAATAATTAATACAATTATTCACAATCACATTTTATGTACTCAATAAAAAGTATAATTAGTCGACCAGTGAATAGATGTCAAAATATAAATCTATCTTAATCTTCCTTTTTAGTTAGAATCTGTTCATTCTAATCATTTGCTTTCCTAGTTATGTTTTATTGACCGAATCATCCATAGTCATAGGATATATGTTAAAGTAGAGACACTAATTAAAACTTCAAGTAGATAGCTAAATAGTTATTTAAGGTAAAATTGAGATTAACTTATAATCTCAAGGGTCTCACATAATAGAAAAGCAGAGATCTATTTTTCTACTATCCTTATTATCGCAATAGCACATGTGGTATGAATCACATGCTACGATGTTATACTCTTTACTAAAAAGTGCACATGTTTTTCTCAAATTTAATATTATATAGATTTTGATCTAGACATATCTAATGTCTAATCCTGAATTCAATATATGAATTCAAATCTAGCCTCCAGTAGGTTCAGTAAATGGTAGGTTCATTTACTTCAATCATTATTAACACATGAATGATTTCATCTTGACACAATTATCAAAGTGACCTTAATTTATGGGTATACTTCTATTCACATCTACATAAGTTATCTCATAAGTAATGGTCTTACCTCTATTTATACTTAATAAACATAGATAATTGTCTATGTGAGTGGATCAATCTCAACCTGCCAATATGCTCACAAAGACTTTGTACAAATGTAACAAAGACATTTACATTTATTTTTACACTAAACAGATCATGACATTTTATATATTCAATTGTCATTACAAAGTGTTACATTTTACAAAGTCTTAAAAACTTCACATATCCTTGAAATGACTCTTTAGTCAATGACTTAGTAAAAGGATCTACAAGTATAGCACGTGTAGGGATATACTCAAGAATTATTTTTTTCTCATCAACAATATCTCTTACAAAATTATACTTAATTTATATATGCTTACCTTTGATGTGATATTTGGGATCCTTAAAAAAAACTATAACAACTTGACTGTCACAGTACACTGTAATAGGACTCTCATTGCCCTCAGCAATCTTGAGATGATTCAGGAATCTTCTCAACCAGACAACTTCTTGCACAGCCATTACACAAGTCATATACTTAGCTTCCATTATCGATAGGGCTACACAAGCCTACTTCTTCATGTTCCATGAGATGGTGTCACCATTTAGTAAGAAGACATAGCCAGATGTGAATTTTCTATCATTAATGTCTCCTGCCCAATTTACATCTGTGTAGCCCTTCAGGCTCATCTAAGATATTTAGAATAGAGATAATAATCTATTGTCTCTTTGAAATATCTAAATATTCTCTTCGCCACTTTCCAGTATCTTGATCCTAAGTTAGATTAAAACGGGCTAACTAAGCTAACAACATAGCTTATATCAGAATGAGTACATAATACAGTGTACATCAAACTACAAATGTCACTGACATATAGTTTTTCCTTCATTTTGGCTATCACTTCAAGAGTCTTGGGATACATACTTTTGCTTAAAATAGTACCTCTTGTTATAGGTGTTTATTCAATATTACAATCTGACATATTGAAATGTTGTAGTATCTTAGTGATATAAACCTCTTGAGATAAATCCAAAAGTCTTCTCTAATAATCTTTACTCCTAAGATGTACTCATCTTCTCTCATATCTATTATGTTAAATTGTGATGAAAGTCATGATTTAACTTCTATCACAAACTTCATGTAATTTCTATCTATTAGCATATCATCAACATATAATGATAAGATGACTAACTTTCCTTTCTCATTTCTTAGGTAAACATAATGATCCTTATTGATTATTTCAAACCATAAGATAAAATACTTTATTAAATCATATGTTCCATTGTTTTGACGCTTACTTTAGCCCAGATATAGACTTTTTAGTCTATATTGTTGGGACCAAATATGGAGCTAGAGGGGGGGTGAATAACTCGGCGCGTGCTCGTGGTCGGCGTTGCTTGTTTCTTCAAAGATGTGCAGCAGAAATAAACAAGAAACAACACACACAACGCTAACAAGTAGATTTACTTGGTATCCACCTCCAAAGGAGGTGACTAGTCCAAGGATCCACACACTCACGCACCCTCCACTATGAATAACACTCTTTTATGGTAACTACCAAAGGCGGAGAAGCCCTACAATCTCTCAATACAAGAAGAAAGCAAAGGAAAAACAAATACAAGAAATCTTACAGGTTTTATAGCGGAAAACCCTAACCCTAGCTTTTCCTTCTTGTTGTGTTCTCGCCTCTTGACTTGGATGTCTCTCCAAGATTCTTCAAGAACTGGCGATCTGAACCTCAAGAGATGCTGTGGAGTCGCTGGTGAAGATCGGAGACGAATTATGCAAGCTCTGCGAGTTATCTCGAAGGAATCGAACGCCTGCAGCTATAAACGATGCCAACGGTCGAATCCCGATCGATTGGATTGCTCCCAATTGATCGGGGAGGCTTTGGATCGATCGACTGATCGATCCAGAGCGCCTCTGTGCTCTAGAAAAATCCCTGGATCGATCGGCTGATCGATCCAGGGCTTATCGCGTGAAGTCGCACCTCCCAATCGATCCATGATAACTAGCGTTTTTATATGTTATTTTGGATCTTGGACTTGATATTTTTATCCTCTCATATGCTTAATTCTGTATTTATATCATGTTTTATGAGTTGAGATTTATTTAGAGCGTTGATCTAATTTTTCCTATATTTTTCTGATATTTTATCTAAAATATGCATCTTGTTTTGTAGGGAAGTAATCTGGACCGTTGATCAAGATCCATGATCAAGACATCAAGGAGATCCAAAGAAGTAAAGCCTCATCTCAAACCCATTCCTCAAGCCCAATTATAAAAGCCCAATTTCACTTCTCATAATGGATCCGGATTCGATCTTTAATGGATCTGCTTTCTTAATCCGAATCTGGCAACCCATTAAGAAACATTCTCTTCTTCTCCTCACAAGATGGACGGCCGGATCTTCATCCATCTCATCGGACGGCTGAGATTAAAGGAGGAGAAAACCTTCTCCTTTAACCCTCACGCGGATGCACAGTAGCACTCGACTGGGCTAGGTTTTCGCGTTTCTCCCCCGACGCCCCCGATCCATTTCTCCCGATCGAAGACACGAAGACGACGGCGACAATTCCGGTGAAGTTACAACGACGACGATCATCAGACAGTGTCGGAGAGGTTTCTCCAGTGCGGTCCTTCATCCATCTCGCATCCAGTCGGTATCCCTGCCGGGCATGGTGAAGAAGGCAGCAACTCACCGACGGGCAGCGAGCTTCGGTTCTCCTCCGGCACCATTTCCTCTCCTTACACCAACTAGAACTTCCGTTCTTTGGTTCATTTATTCCTTTCGAGCTTTCCCCCTTTGATCGAGCTGCTGCCGGACACGGTGGAGAAAGCAGTGGCGTCTCAATAGGGCTTCGAGTTTGGGTTCTTTTTCAGCATTCCTCCACTAGGCATTTCCCTCTACAGCAGCAGCAAAGCTCGAGTTTTTGCCAGGCATGGTGAAGAAAGCAGTAGCTCCGAGTTCTGGTGGCTGTTCTCACCTCTGTTGGAGGAGTTCCATAGCTATCTCCAAGCTCAGATTCATATTACCTTTCTTTGGGCAAACAGTGAAGAGTCCAGAGTTAGGGAGACTGGGTTTTAGCTGGAGTTATTCCTTCATTTCCAGCAGCTTTCCAAGGAGAGATTTCTTCAAGGATTTCGCACTTCCACCGCCGTTGATTGCAGTTCTGACCAGCAAAGTCAACCATCCACCGGATCCAGGAAATTTCCAAGTGACAGCGGTCTTTTTCCTCGGTGATTTTGTAGTGACAGACAGAATACTTTGTGTGTTTGATCGTGGAGAATTGGATTGGTTAATTAGGATTTATTTGTTGTTTTTGTTTCATTTTATAGTTAAGTTCTTATGCTTGTTTAATGTGTAGTTGTTAGCTTAATTTCGTGTTCGATCTTCTTATGATGCATGTTAATTAGTTTTGGTACTTTGTTTAGTTCATTATGTATGATTGTTGATCTTGTATCATAGCGTGACAATATGGTACAAGTTTAGCTTTTATGCATAATTAGATTCGTTTAATTGTCGCTAAGTTTGTTTAGTTAATTGTCTTTGAGTATTGCTTTCTTTATTAATGTTTCTTGGATCCTCATAGTGTAGAGTGACACTGCATTATGAGTTTATATTTGCTGTTTAGTTAGGATTTCCTTATTTGCATTAGGTGTAGAAATTCCAAAACAAAATCCCATTGTTCGATTTCGTCTGAGAGCAAACGTCCTATCACTGTTTCCACGTGAGAGACGACCCGGTCCTCTACTATATTACTTAGTGTAGGTTAAGGGGTTTGGTTGAGTATAAATGAATTAATTTGAATTGTGGGTATAACAGATCCACATTATCAATCCACTGATCGATTGGGGGCTCTGGATCGATCGGCTGATCGATCCAGACGCGTTCTGTTCGCGCGATGCTTCTCCCCAATCGATCCACTGATCGATTGGGAGGAGCTTTGTCGCGAGGACTCACCCGATCGATCCACTGATCGATTGGGATGAGCTTTGTCGCGAGGACTCACCCGATCGATCAGCTGATCGATTGGGCATGTGCCAATCGATCGGCTGATCGATCCAGCACTGGTTTTTGCCCAAAACCAAGTCCCAAGCCCCCCAAACCAACATCTAGTTAACCATGACTTGTTAGTACATAAAACCTAGCATCTGGTCACCCTTGACCAGCTAGAACTCTCTCACCAAGTGTCTGGTCAATCTCTTTGACCCACTTAGACTTTTCTCCTCTTGCCAAGTATCCGGTCAATCCCTTTGACCTACTTGGACTTCCACCAGATGTCTGGTCAATCTTGACCCATCTGGATTTCCCTTGCCTGGCTTCACTCACCAGGACTTTCCCAAATGCCTAGCTTCACTCACTAGGTCTTTCACCTGGCTTCATTCACTAGGATTTTCCATCTACCTGGCTTCACTCACCAGGACTTCCTTCTGCCTAGCTTCACTCACTAGGTCTTTCACCTGGCTTCACTCACCAGGATTTCCATCTTCCTTGCTTCACTCACCAGGACTTCCTTCTGTCTAGCTTCACTCACTAGGTCTTTCACCTAGCTTCACTCACTAGGTCTTTCACCTGACTTCACTCACCAGGACTTTCCAGTCAAGTATCCAGTCAACCTTGACCTACTTGACTCTTCTACACAATCTTCCCACATGAACAACTGCACCTGCAATCTCCATGTGTTGTTTACATATATTGTCAACATGTATTGTCAAACCATCAAAACATAAACATTAAGACTCGAGCTTGACCCAATTCAAGCTCAGTCAAACTAGGTCAACCTTGACCTGGGGAATCTTGCACCAACATATATACTTTATTCTCTTGGCCTTCAGTAATATAACCTTCTGGTTGTGCCATATAGATTTGTTTATCAAGATTACCATTAAGGAAAACTATTTTTACATCCATTTGATGTAATTTCAAGTCATAAATGTGCTACTATAGCTAAGATGACATGAATTGATACAAAGTTCACAATAGGAGAAAATGTCTCTTCAAAATCAATATCCTCTATTTTGGTATATCCTTTTGCAACTAGTCGAGTTTTATATCGATTAATTGATTCATCTACTTTCCTATTAATTTTGAGAATTCATTTATTTCCAATAGCCCTCATCCTGGAAGAAGATCGACTAAATTTCAATCATAATTCTTTCTCATAGACTCCATTTCCTCATCCATTGTAATTTTTCATTTTTCTCTAATTGAACATCTGAATGCTTTCTCAACCGTTCAAAGTTCCTCACCATCAACTGGGAGAATCATTAATGCCTCATTCTCAATGTCAAACCTTCTCTAAGGAATAATTTGATAGCTACTTCTTCGTAGGTTTGATTGTTGAGAAACTAATTCATCCATCAGTAAATCACTCCCTCTAAGTTGACTAGATTTAGTCATATCTATTGGTGCAGTTTTTCACTAACAATCTAACTTAGGTTTTGATGAATGATAAGTGAATTAAGTTAGGTATTTTGTGATCTAATTACTTTATCGAATGTGCAAGAATTGACAAGTCCAAAGGACCGGACACCGGGCTAAAATTCAGCTAGGCCCGCGGGACCAAATAGCTAGTGTGAAGTCCAGATAAGTCAACAGGTCAATCAGATATCTAGCAGAAAGTTTGATTGGGTCCTCAAGACCGGACAACCGGTAGAAGTCCAGTTGAGTCTGCGGACCGAACAACTGGCATGAAGACCTGATGGGTTAGAAGACTAGTCAACCAACTACAAGATGGTAAGTAAAGGTAAGTCACTGGAGGAGAGTGACTTTGTGAGAACACATCTCGGTTGAGGGACAGTAGGCATCGGTTCAGGTTAGGTCCATTTTGGATCTCTAATCTGAGACCTTAACTAGTTCTTGGTCCTGGGAGGACAGGAGCTATTTACTACTTCTTATTTTTACTGTGCTAACTTTGTTTTACAGGTTAGGTGTTTTAGTTTTGGACTAACACAACTTACAGGGCAAAAAGGAGCAAAAAGTCTTCGGATGAACAATACCCGAATGCACCTTCAAGAATTGGAAGACACATTCACATTGTTCATAGAAAGCGCCTTCAATGGCTTGAAGGCGCCTTTCAAGGGATAAAATTTGGATCTTAACGTAAATAAGGCACAGCAAAAATGGGATAAAGTTTCTCTCATTGGAGGTGCCTTCAACACCTATGGAAGGCACCTTCCATGCCCTATTTAAGGCAGTGTCGACCAAGCTTCAAAAAACAACTAATATAAGAGCTACTACATGTCCATTCGAGGTTTCGACTGCTCCGACATCCTGCCACGACTCTGCTACGAAGGTGCTGCACCGAATTACTACTCTGAAAACTTCTGATCGAGGCCCACACATAGACACCAACACTCGACCGCTCTCACTTCAATTCATACGTGTCGGTAATGGAAGTTTTTTTTTGTAATTAATTATTACAAAGGAACAAGTGCAGGGTGTTGCACTTGTTCTAACTTTTTTGTACTCGATTACCTCTTCTGGAGATACCAAAAGAGACATTTTAATGGATTATCGATAGATAGGTCCACAGGACCAGGGTCTTAAAGTAGGAGTCGTCAAAGGCTCCGAATCAAGTAAAACCAACTATGTTTTCTTATGTTATTTTTCTTCTCAATTTTCCGCTATGTACTTAAATTTCAAAAAGAAACAAGTTTCACGTGATTCACCCCCCCCCCCCTCTCTCACGTACGACCCGGTCCAACAACTGGTATCAGAGACAAGTTTTGCTCTGAACCCGGAGGTAATTTTTATCCACAACGTCGCCTCACCACGCGGAGATCCCTGGTTAGCTCGGCTACATCATATTTAGGGCGCCCAAAGGGATCCAGTCACCCCGAACCTCCTATATAAGGAGGGTAAAGGCTGGAGTCACAACACAACAACGAACGATCTGCTCTCCCGTGCTCTTGCGATGCCTCTCCGACAAAGTGCTGTTGTTTTCCTTTTCTTATTGTCGGTATTAATTTCTTAAAAGTAGTTATGTACTTTACTATTGTAATACATTCCGAATTGCTAGTGAAATTACCCAACGGAAACACTCAACAGTGTGGACCTTGGAGTAGGAGTTGCCAAAGGCTCCGAACCAAGTAAAAAAAATTTGTGTTAGCGTTGCTCTCTCTTCTCACTTTTTCCGCTGCGTATTTACTCGCTTAAATTTTTAAATCTATATTCACCCCCCCCTCTATCGAATTCACGATCCAACAAGTGGTATCAGAGCAGGTACTGCTCTGATTTGGTGCAACCACCAATCAGGCAAAGGGGGGTCTTTTAAAGAAAAATTAGATATCGTTTTCCCTCCAAAAATATTTTTGAAAAAAATCATTTTCATTTTTTCACCGTTGGTTAATATTAATAAAATATCGCATTTACCAAAATTTGAAATAATATTTTTTTATTAATATTTTATTATTTTTTTAATTAGTGAAATATTATATTATTTCTCCAGTATTGCTAATCCAAGACCAAGTCTGGGGATTTTTTTTGTTTGTTTCCTTGTGTACAAGGGAAGGGCAGAGTATCCACAAACCACCTCCATATGAGATGTACGAGAGACATGAATTCAATCTGTGGAGGATGCAGATAGAAACCTTTATTCTTATGAACGACCTCGATGGTGGCATGGCATTGAGAAGACCAACACAAAACTCAGAAGTAAACCAAAAGATAATAAAGTTAGTTTCAAATTTATTACCTAACGAAGTTACTTGCAAGATAGGGAAGGTTAAGGATGCCCACGAGTTTTGGACCTACCTGACCAAGCTTCATGAGGAGTCATTGGAGTTAGACGATCAAGTCAAAATTGAATCCAGACTCGAGTCAGATCCAACGGAAAAGCCTATTAAATTAGGGGATGCGCTTAAGGTTAGTATAGTTTACCAAAATATCCCTATCAGTAGTAAGTAAAATAATCTGCATGATGATTCAGATAAGTATGAAATTATCTCAAGTATGGTGCATGATAATTTAGATCTATATGATTTAAATTCAATATCACAAAATAATCTAGATTATGATCAAGTCAATCAAGACTCTGATCAATTTGACATCAACCTGTTAGATTGTATACTGAAAGTCTAAGCTTTTGTAAACATTTATTTTGAATAAAGAATCACATTTGGTCAAATTGACTACATTTAGTTGTAGTTGTTCAATTAATTTATATTGTAGATAACATAGTATGTGGTGCCACATACAGAAGATGATGTTATCAATACCTTATAAATTATAAACAGTAGCTCACGACCAAAATGGAAAGGAACAAACCATTGGAAGGTCGTAGTGTAATTAGGAATTAGTTTATCTTGACTATATAATTACATTAGTACACTTAGAGTGTATTGAGTAGGACCATTTGAGGTTGTTTCTTTTATACTAACTTTATAAAGGAACAAATACCTCAGTTATTATGGAAGTGTGTGCTCTTAATCCTAATATAATAACAAGCACATATATTTGATATTTATTTCTTTAATTTATCAATGGGTGAGATTTAGTTCGATGAATCAATAAGCCCGATAAGTTGGAAAATGATATCACTTATAGTGTGTGTTGTTGATTATAGAAGGAAACTGTGTCCTAGTAATCTAGGTTGATAATGTCCCCAAGATGAGCTCATAAAGATTGTCATGTTAAACCCTGCAGGTGGACTTAGTCCGACATGACGATAAGGTTGAGTGGTACTATTCTTGGATGAAGATATTAATTAAATGAGTTGTCAGTAACTCACTTAATTAGTGGACATTTGATATCTTAAACACAAGGAGACTAACACACTCATAATAAGAAGGAGCCCAAAAATGTAATTTGGGATTGGTGCGGTAGTTCAATAATAGTTCTCTAGTGGAATGAATTATTATTGATAAAATTAAGTTGTGTGTTCGGGGCGAACACGGGATGCTTAATTGTATCGGGAGACCAAAACCAATTCCTCCTATCGGTCCCTATCGTAGTCTTTTATTTATAGAGTACTATACCCACCTATACCCACCTTCATACCCATGATATAGGGGTCGGCCAAGCTAGCTTGTGGTTCAAGCTAGGTCCGGCCAAGCCTTGGTTCATGGGTGGTCGGCCCTAGCTTGAACCCAAGCTTAGGTGGCCAGCCCCCATTAAATTAAAAAGAATATTAATTTTAAATTTTTCTTATGTGAAAGATATAATTTATTGGATAGATTAAAAATTAAAATATCACTTTTAAAAGGATCTACAAAAGATTAAAGAAAGATATTAGATATCTTTCCTTATTTGTAGATTGGAAAGATATTTTATTTTTCTTCTTTATAAATTATTCACATGTAGAAGAATTAAAATTATAGAATTTTATTTTTATCAACCATGAAGGGATTTTAAAGGGAAATTTTATTTTTTAAAATTTTCGAAGACAAATAAGGAATTTTAATTGTTGATTGAAATTGCTTTGTTTGCTCTTGTTGATGTGGCCGGCCAAGACATGGAGTTTTAAGAAATTTTGTTTAATTTTTCTTAATTAATTCATGTCAAAGAAAGTTAAGGAAATTTTATTGTAATTAAATTTCCTTATTTACCAAAGCTAAGGAATATAAAAGAGAGGGTTGGGGTGCCTTCATGAGACACAACTTCTATTATTCTCTCCCTCTTTTTCTTGGTGTTGTGGCAGGTCATCTTCTCTCCCTCTCTTCCTCTTTGTGGTGGCCGAAACTCTTCATTGCTTGGAGCTTTTGTGGTGGCCAGATACTACTTGGAGAAGAAGAAGAAGAAGAAGAAGGAGAGAAAGCTTTCATCCCTTGGAGTTTGGTTGGTGTTTTTTCTTCATCCTGGGTGAAGCTTTTGATTTGGCCGAACCTAGCAAGGAGGAGAAGAAGGTGCTTTGGTGGTTTCTCATCTCGGAAGATCGTTGACCACACAACGTCCAAGGTTAGAAGAGGAATATGGTAGAAGATCAAGAGGTCTTTCTAAAAGGTATAACTAGTATTTTTCCTTTCCGCATCATACTAGTTATTTTTTGAAATAATACCAAATACAAGAGGCATGCGATTCTAGTTTTCGAATTCGTTTTTGATGTTGTGTTTTTTTAGTTTTTCTTATCCTTGTGATTTGATTGTTCCTTTCGGTTAACCTAAAGTTATTTTAGGAAATTAAATATTAGCTTTCCTTAAAAGGTTTTGTGTAGTCGATGGTGGTTGTTCCCATATCCAAGAAGGTCATGTGCCTCGCCACGTCAGTACTGGAAATCAATTTTAGAAATTAATATTTAATGGAATTAATAACCTAGGTGATTTGGATCGAACGTGTTAAGTTCCGCAGGAGATCCAAGTCAAAACATAAAAGAACAAATAGATTAAATTTTGGATCAAACGTGTTAAGTTCCGCAGGCGATCCAAGTTTAATTTAAAAGAACACATGGTAGCTAGGAAAAGGTTCAGACCTTTGTACAAAATTTTTGTACAGTGAAACCATTAGGTTTTCCGAGTAGCAACCAACAATTGGTATCAGAGCTAGGGTTTTGCCTCTGTGTATTTGGTATTAGTTTAATTATGCACATGACATACATAATTTAGGCAGGTTAATAGTAGGATGTGCTAACTTTGTGGATGCAGGATCCAACTATTATGGCTTATAGTTTTTTATGTGTGTGTTTGGACCCTTGGACATGTCAAGGGCATTTATATGTGTGTGCATGATTGTATTATAAAATATAGCAGGAGCTGTATTTAGTTTTTATTAGGATTTTATTTTTGATCTAGTTACATGTACATTCCTTTTATGGAATATAGGATCGATGGATGTAAATTTTTGTTTTATGTTCGATCTAGTTTACATGTACATTCCTTCGAGGAATATAGGATCGAAAAATGTAAAATTCTATTTATGTCGCGGATCGAATCTTGCAAGGCGTGGAACCTTTTGAGGACCAGAGGCGCAGCGGAACAAACTAGACCCGGTGGCAGTGGCCAAAGATGGCAGCAGCTAGGGTTGACGACACACGGAGGACAACAATAGATAAAAGTCATAATAGTTGAAAATTAGTTTTTCATTTATTGCTTTTATATTGTGCTGTGTGTGCATGTTAGTAAACATGTCTAGTAGGCTAGCATAGTTAAAATTCCTCATTTATAAATAACTAAGTGGGAGAGGGATTTTAAATAAATTCCACGGTCTCCATTACTGGTTTGTAAGTGATGCAAATAAATTTGCGCGTTGGCTCTGAGTGCCTTCCTCCATATCGGATGAGATTGTTTGTGGATCACTAGAACAAACTTCCATTTTGGATGACTATAGGAAGTTAATTAAGAGCGTGTGATCTTCCCCATCGGAAGGGGCACAATCTTATTAATGGACTTAGTGTCAAGTAATGGTGCACACTTAGGCACGTCAAATAGTATCCTCCCCATCGGAGTCACTGCTATTATTCGTGTGACCAAAGGATACCAACTATTAATTTTATTTGTCAAAAAGTTAGGTTGACAAGATAATAAAATTAATGGGTTAAAACCCTCCTTTTACAAATGTTGAATTTGTATACGTCCACACTATCGTGGCATACAAAATTCACGGTGTTTTAAGGTGTTGGTTAATTTAAAATAGTATTGTTTGAGGAATCTATATTATTCTAAATTTAGAGTTCTGACCAAAAGTTATTTGTGATTCTTAGGATGACATTCAACCCACTGTCCATCATACTACAACAGAATAGACTTACTGGTCCTAACTACATAGATTAGAAAAGGAACCTGGACATTGTTCTTACTGCTGAAAGTTATAAGTTTGCACTGACTGAGCCTTGTCCTGATGCACCCACTGGTGAATCTACCCAAGAGGAGATTGAATATCATAGGAAATGGGTAAAAGAAGATGAGATGGCGCGGTGTTACATTTTGGCTTCAATGTCAAATGTATTGCAACATCAGCATCAAGATTTACCAACAGCTTATGATATTATGAACAATCTCAAGGAACTCTTTGGTCATCAGGATCGGGCTTCTAGACAAGAAGCCATGAGAAAGATAATGACAGCCACCATGCAAGAGGGTACTCCTGTGAGAGATCATATCCTAAAGATGATGGCTTATCTGAACAAAATACAGATCCTTGGAGGAGAAATTGATGGGGAAACCCAGATCGATATGATCCTCCAAACACTACCTAAAAGTTTTGAGCAATTCCGCCTGAATTACAATATGAACAAAAGGGTATATTCATTGGCGGAACTACTGACAGAACTTTAGGCAGCAAAAGGATTGTTTCGTCACAATTCTCATATTCACTATGCTGAAAATGGTTCTACTTCTAAAATGAAAGGAAAGAAGAAACAAGTTGGTTCAGCAAAGAAAGTGAATAAATCTCAGAGTACAGGACCTAAAGCTGGAATGAAGAAGCCGAAGGGCAAGTGCTTCATCTGCAAGCAGTCAGGGCATTGGAAGGCGGATTGTCCTCGTAGGAATCAAAACAACAAAGGTATATCTCATGCTCTAGTTGTTTAAACATGTTTAGCGGTGTTATCTACCAGCACCTGGTGTGTAGATACGGGAGCCACTGATCATGTCTGCAATTCCTTGTAGGGGTTCCAGGAAACCCGACGACTAACTGAAGGAGAGATTACCGTCTACATGGGCAATGCTACTAAGGTGGCGGTTGTTGCAGTGGGAGACGTCTACTTATCTTTTAATAGAAATAGAAATTTGGTTTTAAAAAATTATCTTTATGTACCCAGTTTCAGAAAGAATTTAATTTCAGTTTCTAAACTATTTTTGGATGGATATTCAGTTTCCTTTAGTAACGATGTAGTTATTAAGAGAAATAAAGTGATTATCTGTTCTGGTGCATTAGTTGGCAATTTGTATACTTTAAATCCAATTTCTCCCACAAAGCAAAACATGAAAATTTATAACTCATCTTCTAACTCAAATAAAAGAAAAGAACCTTCGGAAATGAACCAAGCATATCTTTGGCATCTAAGGCTTGGTCATATTAACTTAAGTAGGATTCAAAGGCTTATGGCTAATGGACTTTTGGGTTCATTAGAGTTGGAAAATTTTCCAACTTGTGAATCTTGCTTGGAAGGTAAAATGACCAAGAGACCTTTTAAGGCCAAGGGGTATAGAGCCAAAGAAGTGTTAGAATTGGTTCATTCTGATTTGTGCGGTCCTATGTCTGTCCAGGCAAGAGGTGGTTTTGAATATTTTATCTCTTTTATAGATGATTATTCAAGATATGGATACATTTACCTAATGCGCCACAAGTCCGAGTGCTTTGATAAGTTCAAAGAATACAAGGCTGATGTGGAGAAACGACTAGGTAAAGTATCAAGACACTATGGTCTGATCGTGGTGGCGAATACCTCTTAGGAGAGTTTAGGAATTACTTATCAGAGGCCACGATTCAATCCCAACTGTCCGCACTTGGTACACCCCAACAGAATGGTGTGGCAGAACGAAGGAATAGGACTCTTATGGAGATGGTTAGATCGATGATGAGTTATTCAGAATTACCAAATTCGTTTTGGGGATACGCTCTGGAAACAGTAGTGTACATTCTGAACTTAGTACCTTCTAAATCAGTTTCTTCTACTCCCACAGAATTATAGAATGGGTGAAAGCCCAGTCTAAGACATATTCAGATTTGGGGTAGTCCAGTACATGTGCTGAAACCAGATGCTGATAAGTTAGAATCTCGTACAAAAGTTCGCGTGTTTGTGGGGTATCCCAGAGGAACGAAAGGTGGTTTATTTTATAGTCCTAAAGACCAGAAGGTCATTGTTAGCACCAATGCCCAGTTTTTAGAAGAAGACTATATAATGGATCACAAGCCCAGTAGCAAAGCTGTTTTAGAAGAACTTAGAGAGGACACGTCTACCTTAGTACCAACAATACAAGATGAAGTACCACAAGAGACTGCAACACGTGTCACACATGATGCACAACCACAGACAGTGCCTCGTCGTAGTGGGAGGGTTGTAAGGCAGCCTGATAGATTCATGTTTTTGGGAGAGTCTTCGGACTTGATCCCGGGAAAACATGAACCTGATCCCCGAACATATGACGAAGCACTCCAAGATATAGATGCAGCATCTTGGCAAAAGGCAATGAATTCTGAAATAGAGTCTATGTACTCTAATAAGGTCTGGGAGCTCGTAGAACCACCTGATGGTGTAAAAGCCGTTGGATGCAAGTGGATCTACAAAAGGAAAAGAGGGATAGACGGGAAGGTAGAAACCTTCAAAGCTAGTCTTGTTGCGAAAGGGTACACTCAGAAAGAGGGAATCGATTATGAGGAGACCTTTTCACCAGTAGTCATGCTTAAGTCTATCCGGATACTCTTATCCATTGCTGCTCATATGGATTATGAGATTTGGCAAATGGATGTCAAGACAGCTTTCCTTAATGGAAGTCTTGAAGAGAACATCCATATGAAGCAACCAGAAGGGTTTATTGAAAAAGGCAAAGAGCATCTAGTGTGCAAGCTCAATCGGTCCATTTATAGACTGAAGCAAGCTTCAAGGTCTTGGAACATCCGGTTTAATGAAGTAATCCAGTTATATGGATTTATTCAGTGTCCGGATGAGTCTTGTGTATACAAGAAGTGTAACGGAAACGTGGTGGTATTTCTTGTACTATACGTAGATGATATTTTGTTAATTGGCAACAATATCAAGGTATTATCGGACGTAAGGGTATGGTTGTCCAAACAATTTGATATAAAGGACTTAGGAGATTGTGCACACATTCTTGGGATCAAAGTTATAAGGGATCGCAAGAAAAGAATGTTGTGTCTGTCCCAAGCTTCATATATAGATACAATCCTTGCTCGTTTTAGCATGCAGGATTCCAAGAAAGGTTTCTTACCTTTTAGGCATGGAGTAGCTCTATCTAAAGAGATGTCTCCGAAGACATCAAAGGAGATAGAGGACATGAAAGCAGTTCCTTATGCTTGGTGTAGGAAGCCTAATGTATGCAATGTTATATACGAGACCGATATCCGTTTTGCCGTGGGCATGGTTAGCAGATATCGAGTAACCCTAGACAAGGACATTGGACCGGTAAAGCATATATTAAAGTACCCGAGAAGGACTAGAGATTATATGCTAGTTTACCAAGCGGACGATTTGCTCCCTGTGGGTTACACGGATTCGATTTCCAATGGACAACAGTAAGTCTACATCAGGCTATGTGTTTACTTTGGGAGGTGGAGCCATTGCATGGAGGAGTGTTAAGCAGAAATGCGTTTCGGACTCAACCATGGAAGCTGAGTATGTAGCAGCCTCTGAGGCGGCTAAAGAAGCAGTATGGCTCAGGAACTTTCTAATGGACTTAGATGTAATTCCTGGTTTGCCCAAAATTATCACAATTTATTGTGATAATAGCGGTGCAGTTGCAAACTCGAAGGAACCACGAGCCCATAAGGCAAGTAAACATATAGAGCGCAAGTACCACCTGATACGAGATATCGTGAAGCGAGGAGAAGTTGTCATCGCCAAGATTACATCAGCAGATAACCTGGCAAATCCTTTCACTAAGGCTCTTCCAGCAAAAGCTTTCGATCGGCATGTGGAGGGAATGAGAATCAGATGTATGGCAGAAGATATGGCAGCTTAGTCGTTAGTATAAGTGGGAGATTGTTAGATTGTATACTGAAAGCCTAAGCTTTTGTAAACATTTATTTTGAATAAAGAATCACATTTGGTCAAATTGACTACATTTAGTTGTAGTTGTTCAATTAATTTATATTGTAGATAACATAGTATGTGGTGCCACATACAGAAGATGATGTTATCAATACCTTATAAATTATAAACAGTAGCTCACGACCAAAATGGAAAGGAACAAACCATTGGAAGGTCGTAGTGTAATTAGGAATTAGTTTATCTTGACTATATAATTACACTAGTACACTTAGAGTGTATTGAGTAGGACCATTTGAGGTTGTTTCTTTTATACTGACTTTATAAAGGAACAAATACCTCAGTTATTATGGAAGTGTGTGCTCTTAATCCTAATATAATAACAAGCACATATATTTGATATTTATTTCTTTAATTTATAAATGGGTGAGATTTAGTTCGATGAATCAATAAGCCCGATAAGTTGGAAAATGATATCACTTATAGTGTGTGTTGTTGATTATAGAAGGAAACTGTGTCCTAGTAATCTAGGTTGATAATGTCCCCAAGATGAGCTCATAAAGATTGTCATGTTAAACCCTGCAGGTGGACTTAGTCCGACATGATGATAAGGTTGAGTGGTACTATTCTTGGATGAAGATATTAATTAAATGAGTTGTCAGTAACTCACTTAATTAGTGGACATTTGATATCTTAAACACAGGGAGACTAACACACTCATAATAAAAAGGAGCCCAAAAATGTAATTTGAGATTGCTGCGGTAGTTCAATAATAGTTCTCTAGTGGAATGAATTATTATTGATAAAATTAAGTTGTGTGTTCAGGGCGAACACGGGATGCTTAATTTTATCGGGAGACCAAAACCAATTCCTCCTCTCGGCCCCTATCGTAGCCTCTTATTTATAGAGTACTATACCCACCTATACCCACCTTCATACCCATGATATAGGGGCCAGCCAAGCTAGCTTGTGGTTCAAGCTAGGGTCGGCCAAGCCTTGGTTCATGGGTGGCCGGCCCTAGCTTGAACCCAAGCTTAGGTGGTCGGCCCCCATTAAATTAAAAAGAATATTAATTTTAAATTTTTCTTATGTGAAAGATATAATTTATTGGAGAGATTAAAAATTAAAATATCACTTTTAAAAGGATCTACAAAAGATTAAAGAAAGAGATTAGATCTCTTTCCTTATTTGTAGATTGGAAAGATATTTTATTTTTCTTCTTTATAAATTATTCACATGTAGAAGAATTAAAATTATAGAATTTTCTTTTTATCAACCATGAAGGGATTTTAAAGGGGAATTTTATTTTTTAAAATTTCCGAAGACAAATAAGGAATTTTAATTGTTGATTGAAATTGCTTTGTTTGCTCTTGTTGATGTGGCCGGCCAAGACATGGAGTTTTAAGAAATTTTGTTTAATTTTTCTTAATTAATTCATGTCAAAGAAAGTTAAGAAAATTTTATTGTAATTAAATTTCCTTATTTACCAAAGCTAAGGAATATAAAAGAGAAGATTGGGGTGTCTTCATGAGACACAACTTCTATTATTCTCTCCCTCTTTTCCTTGGTGTTGTGGTCGGCCATCTTCTCTCCCTCTCTTCCTCTTTGTGGTGGCCGAAATTCTTCATTGCTTGGAGCTTTTGTGGTGGCCGGATACTACTTGGAGAAGAAGAAGAAGAAGGAGAGAAAGCTTTCATCCCTTGGAGTTTAGTTGGTGTTTTTTCTTCATCCTTGGTGAAGCTTTTGATTTGGATGAACCTAGCAAGGAGGAGAAGAAGGTGCTTTGGTGGTTTCTCATCTCGGAAGATCGTTGCCCACACAACGTCCAAGGTTAGAAGAGGAATACGGTAGAAGATCAAGAGGTCTTTCTAAAAGGTATAACTAGTATTTTTTCTTTCCGCATCATACTAGTTATTTTTGGAAATAATATCAAATACAAGAGGCATGCGATTCTAGTATTTCGAATTCGTTTTCGATGTTGTGTTTTTTTAGTTTTTCTTATCCTTGTGATTTGATTGTTCCTTTCGGTTAACCTAAAGTTATTTTAGGAAATTAAATATTAACTTTCCTTAAAAGGTTTTGTCTAGTCGGTGGTGGTTGTTCCCATATCCAAGAAGGTCATGTGTCTCGCCACGTCAGTACTGGAAACTAATTTTGGAAATTAATATTTAATGGAATTAATAACCTAGGTGATTTGGATCGAACGTGTTAAGTTCCGCAGGAGATCCAAGTCAAAACCTAAAAGAACAAATAGATTAAATTTTGGATCAAACGTGTTAAGTTCCGCAGGCGATCCAAGTTTAATTTAAAAGAACACATGGTAGCTAGGAAAAGGTTCAGACCTTTGTACAAAATTTTTGTACAGTGGAACCATTAGGTTTTCCGAGTAGCAATCATCACAACCTTAACTTGGTCAAACAAAACAATGACCAAATCAATTCAAATAATTTAGTTAATTTAGAAAATTTAAAATTAAGTCAACATTTAGACATAAGTAAGTCAAACATTAAAATAAATTCAAATTTAAAAATTAAAAATGAGAAAATGGATAAAACTAATAAATACCTTAATAAAGTATTTAATAATCTAGATAAAATCAGTCTAGAAAATGTTATCCAAAACCAAGATAATTTAATTAATAAAAAATTAAATTTTAAAGATAAGACTTATCTAATAAATTTCACTAATCATATCAACTTAAAAGGCAAGGAAAATACAAGGATAAAATCAAAAATAAAATCAAAACTTGTAACGACCACCCTTCTTACTATACTACTCTCTAAGGGTGACTGTTACTTAACTACTATAAATTCTTGCTTAACTAGTATGACAAACTGTACTTAACTTTTTTTCCAGAAAACTTAAAATTTTGACAGAGTATATGCAGTATAGCAGGACTAAAACACAATACAATACTGACATGCACATATAACACATAATAGCAGGAAGCATATGAAACTATATCTCAATGTAAACACAAAAGTATTTATTTACTAAACTGAACTCATCTTAACATGCAATCTAAAACAAGAATAAACTCGAATGACATGAAGTATAAAGTACAATCTCAAATGTTTACAATCTACTAAAATACGGAAAACTTAATAACATTGCACTGAAATGCTTAACAGAATTGCATGGAAATACTTAATAAAATTGTATTGAAATGCTTAACAGAATTGCATAAAAATACTTAATAAAACTGTACTGAAATGCTTAACAGAATTGCATGAAAATACTTAATAAAACTATACTGAAATGCTTAACAGAATTGCATGAAAATACTTAATAAAACTGTACTGAAATGATCAATAAAACTACATACTGGGCTAACAGAAATCTGCACTAAATTTCAAACATTCTCAACTAATAAATTTCTGCACACTATGCCCACAAAAATCTACACTTATTGATAAACTGCACTTAATAGAATATTGCACTTAAAATTCTTCACTTAATGAAATACTACACTTAAAATTCTGCATTAAAATTCCTAAAGCAAATCAAACTTCACAGAACCATATTTAATCATGTTGGAATTTAGGTAAGGCTGCCCGAAATAGCAAGGAGAGTCTAGCCAAAAAAAATGCTAATGTGGAAAGCATGTTCCTGCTCATGGACTAGCAAAGAAAACTGAAAACTAAAATACTAAACTACACATCTTTAACAAAATATTTAACATGCTACAATGGAAATCAGAAGAAAGGAAAGCAAATCACGCATGCTATTCTTAACCTCTTCCAAATCCTAGTTCTGTACATAAAGCACCCATCTTTAACAAAATCTTCAACCAAACAAAGCCTAAGGAAAAGTTACTGCTGCTATCAAAGGTTAATTCATGATATACTAAAACGTGCACTCAATAGATCTACACATGCTGAATTGTTTCCAACCGAGCAAAGCATAGGAACATGTTACTGCTGCTATCACAAATTGATACGTGGTACACTAGAACAAGAACTAAGTAGACAAGAATCTGCACATTCTAAATCATTTCCAACAAAACAAAGCATAAGGAAAGGATGCTTCTATCAAACTAGAACTCGCTGGAAAACTACATCTATCCAGTATATTCTGAAAGCCAAAGAACCATATCCCTAGAAATCTACAATTCTAAATAGCATGTTTCGAAAGCAAACAGGAAACCGAAATCCCTAGAAATCCGAAATCCTCAACAGCATGTTCTGTGAACTAAAAGAAAACCTAAATCAAAGCTCGAACTACTCTTACCGCAGGTGAGTAGCAACTTACTGAGATGTTCTTGGACTTGCAACCAAAGAGGAAGGACTTCTAATGCTTATAGGGTTTCGGTTGGCTTGCGATTTTTGCCTCCTCTTCGTGCTCACGGCTTCCTTCTTGACGAGGGGAGCTCAGATCCGAGAAGAGCTCGCGGAGTTCCCTTTGGCCGACCGTCATAGAAGAACCCTAGATCCCCTGCTGTGTTTTCACCCGAGAAGAGGAACGGCGTCGCACGCGAGGAGGAGAAGGGAAAAGGTTTCGGGAGAGAAAACTTAATTTCACTCTTTATAACCTAGGTTTTTCTATAAACCAACTACTACTTATATACAATTCGCTCTTTCCTTAATTAGCACAGCCCACTTGGGCACTTGGTTAGCCGGATTCGCTTAAGATTTGGGTCGGCTGGAGTTTGTGGGTTCGAATCTCGACCAAACCTATTTATTTTTTGAAACTTCCTCCTTTTGATTAAAATACCAAACGAACTCCAAAAATTGCATAACTAAAAATCTCTAGAATATTTCTAAGGTATTTTTAAATATTTTTAAATTACTTTTAGGACTCGAAATGAGGAAATTTGGGTTGTTACAATTCCCCATACCTTATAAAAAGTTTATCCTCGAACTTAGAATAACTCTGGATATTTCTGTCTCATACTATCCTCACGCTCCCAAGTAACTTCCTTGTGCTTCTGATTCTGCCCGATGACCTTCACTAGTGGCACTTCTTTGTTCCTTAGTCTCTTAACTTCTCTGTCCACTATCTGTGCAGGTCTGCTCTCATAGCTAAGATCCTCCTGGATCTGCACTGACTGAGGCTGAATCATTTGGCTAGGGTCGTGGAGACACTTCTTTAACATGGAGACATGAAATACATTATGTCTTATTGACATATCTTGAGGTAAATCCAGCTTGTATGCTACTTTCCCAATCCTTTCTGTGATCAGGTAGGGTCCTACATAGCGAGGACTTAATTTGCCCTTCTTGCCAAATCTCATCACTCCCTTCATAGGAACGACCTTGAGAAAAACAGAATCCCCTACTTGGAACTCAAGTGGCTTACGGCGTGTGTCAGCATAACTCTTCTGTCTACTCTGGGCAGTCTCAATTCTCTGTCTGATCTTTTGGATAGCCCGAGTGGTCTCATCTACCATCTCTATCTGAATGCCCCACTCTACTTCCATTTCTTTTCTTTCACCTGCTTCTTGCCAGCAAATGGGTGATCTGCACTTCCTGTCATACAACGCCTCATAAGGTGTCATCTTGATAGTGGTCTGATAGCTATTGTTGTAGGCAAACTCAGCTAAGTATAGTTACTTGCACCAACTGCCTTTAAAATCTAATGCACAAGCCCTGAGCATGTCTTCTAAAATCTGATTTACTCGTTCTGTCTGTCCATCAGTCTGAGGATAGAAGGCTGTGCTGAACTTGAGTTTGGTGTCTAGTGTATTCTGAACACACTCCCAAAAATGAGAGGTGAAGAGCTCATCTCTATCAAACACAATATATTTTGGAACTCCATGAAGTCTGATCACTTCCTTAACATACTGTTGTGTCAACTGCTCTATAGAATGGGACACCTTGATGGCTAGAAAATGGACAGACTTGGTCAATCTGTCCACTATTACCCATATTACATCATATCCATTTGTAGTTCTTGGAAGACCTATTATAAAGTCTATGGATATGTCTTCCCACTTCCACTCTAGTATTGGAAGAGATTGTAGAACTCCTCCTGGTCTCTAGTGTTCTGCTTTGACTTTCTGGCATGTCAGGCAGGTACTGACATATTTTACAACATCTCTCTTGAGTCCAGACCACAGAATCTCTGCTTCAAATCTTGATACATCTTGGTGGAACCAGGATGCATGGAGTAAGGTGTACTATGAGCTTCTTCTAAAATTTTCTTTCCCAACTCTTCATCATTGGGGACACAAGGTGGTTCCCCTGATAGAGGATTCCACTGTCTGATACTCTAAACTCTGTATCTTCTTCTTTTTGTATCCCTTGCTTGATCTTCTGGATTTCTGGATCTTCACCTTGCTTTCTCTGTATATCCTCAAGCAGGGTTGACTCTAAGGTCAATGCAGAGAGTTGCCCATAAATAATTTTCATTTCAAAGTCTGATAACTCCTTCTGCAGTGGTAGGGCTAATGATGACAAAGACATCAGGGATGCACTGGATTTTCTGCTTAGTGCATCTGCCACTTTATTAGCTTTGCCTGGGTGGTAGAAGATTTCACAGTCATAGTCTTTAACCAACTCCAGCCACCTGCGTTGTCTCATGTTTAAGTCTTTCTGGGTGAAGAAATACTTTAAACTCTGATGGTCTGTGAAGATTCTGCACTAGACTCCATACAAGTAGTGTCGCCAGAGTTTTAGTGCAAAGACCACAGCTGCCAGCTCAAGATCATGAGTGGGGTAGTTCTTCTTATAGTCTTTGAGTTGTCTGGAAGCATAAGCTATAACTTTTCCTTCTTGTATGAGTACAGCTCCTATGCCCATCTTGGAAGCATCGCTGTAGATGTCAAAACTCTTGTCACTCTCTGGAACAGTCAGAATAAGAGCACTGGTCAATCTCTTCTTCAATGCTTGAAAACTTTGCTCATATTTGTCTGACCATTCAAACTTCTTGTTCTTCCTGGTTAGGGCCGTTAGTGGAGAGGCTATCCTAGAAAAGTCCTCCACGAATTTTCTGTAGTACCCAGCTAAACCAAGGAAGCTTCTGATCTCCCTGGCGTTCTTGGGTCTATTCCAGTTGTTGATCGCTTCTATTTTGGCTGGATCTACCTGGATACCTTCTTTAGAAATTATGTGACCTAAAAACGCCACCTGCTCTAACCAGAACTCGCACTTTGAGAATTTAGCATACAGCTGCTTTTGCTGAAGGGTCTGTAGGACTATTCTCAAGTGCGTGTCATGCTCCTTTGGGGTTCTTGAATAGATCAGAATGTTGTCGATGAACACGATGACAAACTTATCAAGGTATTCTCTAAACACTCTGTTCATCAAGTCCATGAAGACTACAGGTGCATTAGTCACACCAAAAGGCATGACTACGAACTCATAGTGTCCGTATCTGGTCCTGAAAGTTGTTCTGGGGATATCACTTTCCTTCACTTTCAACTGATGGTACCTAGAGCGCAGGTCTATCTTGGAGAACACTGTTGCCCCTTTTAATTGATCAAATAAGTCATCGATTCTGGACAGTGGGTACTTGTTCTTGATTGTCACTTGATTCAGAGCCCTATAATCTATGCACATCCGCATAGATCCATCCTTCTTCTTGACAAACAACACAGGAGCTCCCCATGGTGAATGACTAGGGCGGATGAAGCCTTTGTCAAGCAGCTCCTGAAGTTGTTCTTGTAACTCTTTCAGCTCTGCTGGAGACATGCGGTATGGAGCTTTTGAAATTGGACCGGTACCAGGAACCAATTCAATCTCCAACTCCACTTCTTTGTTGGGAGGTAGTCCAGGTAGCTCTTCTGGAAATACCTCTGGATACTCGCAGACTATCTGAACTTCCTCCTGCTTGGGTCTTTCTTGTTCTTCTGTACTCATAATGAATGCAAGAAAACCAGTACACCCTTTAGCTAACATCTGATGAGATGTGAGGGAAGAGAGGAATTTCTGGGTCTTCCTCTTCGACACTCCCGTAAACTCAGAGGATGGGAGGGTCTGACTCGTTCTTTCACTGTACTTACTAGCTCTGAGCAGAGACGAGCTAGCCTATTGAACCTTTTGACTGCTTCTTCCACTGTCAGGTCACCTTGTCTGAATTCTATAAACTCCTCATAATGTTTATTGGTAATCCGTCGGCGGAAGAATTCTTCGTAAAAACTCTGTCTCGAAGTCAGCCCAGCTCATCTGGTTGACTGCTCTCTTGCCCTTAACCCTCTCCCACCACATACGAGCATCTCCTGATAGGCAGAAAGAGGCACA
The DNA here is from genome assembly GCF_018446385.1 of Zingiber officinale. Lineage (NCBI taxonomy): Eukaryota > Viridiplantae > Streptophyta > Magnoliopsida > Zingiberales > Zingiberaceae > Zingiber > Zingiber officinale. The sequence continues at coordinate 90,771,132 of NC_056002.1, read as the reverse complement.
CTTGGCCTTCTCGACTTCTGGCCAATCAAGAAGCTCCATGGTGCTCTCCAATGTCTTGAACCAAGCCTGAGCATCCCAGGGCTCAGTCGTGCCTGAGAAATTTTCTGGCTTCAGCTTCAGCCGCTATATCAGGTATGCTTCATGTCTTCTAGGTGCTGTGGGGACTTCCAGGACGTCTGGTGGAACCTCAGTCACCACTGGAGTCTCCACATTTACAGTTGGAGGAGTGGGAGGGACTGACTGCTGATTACCCATCAGATTGACAATCACTTATTGTTGCTCTGCTACTTGTCTCTGGAGTTGAGCAACAACTTCAGAGAGATTTGGTTCAGTTGTTCTGGGCTCCTCGTTCTCCTGAGCTTGGTTCTCAGTACGAGTGGTACGGGGATGCCCTCTTCTAGACATCTCGTCAAGCAGAGGGAAAACTTGAAATCATCACTATACTTTCTAGATATATCTTAATTAAGCATGATTCTTGACTTTAAACACATATGAGTAGGTACTTCTAAACATTTCTCTATACTGCAAGCACTAAAGGAAAAGCATAAAAGAAAGTATAAATACATTCTTACTTGAAGACGGCAAGGCTGGTGCTGATGTGTGATGCTGGAGAATAGGAACTGCTCTGATACCAACTATAATGACCACCCTTCTTACTATACTACTCTCTAAGGGTGACCGTTACTTAACTACTATAAATTCTTACTTAACTAGTATGACAAACTGTACTTAACTTTTTTTTCAGAAAACTTAAAATTTCGGCAGAGTATATGCAGTACAGCAGGACTAAAATACAATACAATACTGACATGCACATATAACACATAATAGCAGGAAGCATATGAAACTATATCTCAATGTAAACACAAAAGTATTTACTTACTAAACTGAACTCATCTTAACAAGCAATCTAAAACAAGAATAAACTCGAATGACATGAAGTATAAAGTACAATCTCAAATGTTTACAATCTACTAAAATACGGAAAACTTAATAACATTGCACTGAAATGCTTAACAGAATTGCATGGAAATACTTAATAAAACTGTACTGAAATGCTTAACAGAATTGCATGAAAATACTTAATAAAACTGTACTGAAATGCTTAACAGAATTGCATGAAAATACTTAATAAAATTGTACTAAAATGCTCAATAAAACTACATACTGGGCTAACAGAAATCTGCACTAAATTTCAAACATTCTCAACTAATAAATTTATGCACACTATGCCCATAAAAATCTGCACTTATTGATAAACTGCACTTAATGGAATATTACACTTAAAATTCTACACTTAATGGAATACTGCACTTAAAATTCTGCATTAAAATTCCTAAAGCAAATCAAACTTCACAGAACCAGATTTAATCATGCTGGAATTTAGGTAAGGCTGCCCGAAATAGCAAGGAGAGTCTAAGCCAAAAAAAAATGCTAATGTGGAAAGCCTGTTCTTGCTCATGGACTAGCAAAGAAAACTGAAAACTAAAATACTAAACTACACATCTTTAACAAAATATTTAACATGCTACAATGGAAATCAGAAGAAAGGAAAGCAAATCACGCATGCTATTCTTAACCTCTTCCAAATCCTAGTTCTGTACATAAAGCACCCATCTTAACAAAATCTTCAACCAAACAAAGCCTAAGGAAAAGTTACTGCTGCTATCAAAGGTTAATTCGTGATATACTAAAACGTGCACTCAATAGATCTACACATGCTGAATTGTTTCCAACCGAGCAAAGCATAGGAACATGTTACTGCTGCTATCACAAATTGATACGTGGTACACTAGAACAAGAACTAAGTAGACAAGAATCTGCACATTCTAAATCATTTCCAACAAAACAAAGCATAAGGAAAGGATGCTTCTATCAAACTAGAACTCGTTGGAAAACTACATCTGTCCAGTATATTCCGAAAGCCAAAGAACCATATCCCTAGAAATCTACAATTCTAAACAGCATGTTTCGAAAGCAAACAGGAAACCGAAATCCCTAGAAATCTGAAATCCTCAACAGCATGTTCTATGAACTAAAAGAAAACCTAAATCAAAGCTCGAACTACTCTTACTGCAGGTGAGTAGCAACTTACCGAGATGTTCTTGGACTTACAACCGAAGAGGAAGGACTTCTAATGCTTCTAGGGTTTCGGTTGGCTTGCGATTTTAGCCTCCTCTTCGTGCTCACAGCTTCCTTCTTGACGAGGGGAGCTCGGATCCGAGAAGAGCTCGCGGAGTTCCCTTTGGCCGGCTGCCGGAGAAGAACCCTAGATCCCTTGCTGCGTTTTCGCCCGAGAAGAGGAACGGCGTCGCACGCGAGGAGGAGAAGGGAAAAGGTTTCGGGAGAGAAAACTTAATTTCACTCTTTATAACCTAGATTTTTATATAAACCAACTACTACTTATATACAATTCGCTCTTTCCTTAATTAGCACAGCCCGCTTGGGCACTTGGTTAGTCGGATTTGCTTAAGATTTGGGTCGGCTTGAGTTTGTGGGTTCGAATCTCGGCCAAACCTATTTATTTTTTGAAACTTCCTCCTTTTGATAAAAATACCAAACGAACTCCAAAAATTACATAAAAATACTCTAAAAATTTCTAAAAATCTCTAGAATATTTCTACTTTTGGGACTCGAAATGAGGAAATTTGGGTTGTTACAATCGCCGCTCACTTGGCTACCAGGATTCATAAACTCTAGTACTTATCCTGGAGGTCTAGAGTTCGAATCCTGGAGAAGGCAAAAATCCACTGCCAGGGGTGGAAAGTCCTAGTGAGTAACGACACGGCCAAGAGTCGTCGGTCGACGACATTAGAGGTCGCCAAATGGGCCGACGATATAAGGGGCTGCCAGTGGGCCGCCACAAGGGCCGCCCAAGAGGTCAAAGGGTCGGGTCGTTACAAAACTAAATTTAACAAACTTAAAATTAAATGTTAAAGATAACATATTAAACAAATATAATCTATAAAAATTAAAATTAACAATTAATAAAAGGTTAAAAGATAAACCTTTAAAGAAATATAATTCAAACAATTTAATTAATTCAAATTTAAAATTTAATAAAAACTTAAACTTTAAAAATAAACTATTAAAGAAAGATAATTCAATTAACTTAATAAAATTAAAATTGAATGAAAATTTAAACTTTAAATACACTCTCAATTTGACTCATCTAATTAATTCAAAATTAAAAACTTAAATTTAAATTACAAATTAAAAAAAATATAAAAAAATTAATAATTTAGGGGAGGCTCCAAACTAGTTGGCACCTTCAAAAATAATCTACCCAATAGGGTAACCAAAAGTAATCTACCCGACAAGGTAACCAAAAGTAACCTACCCGGCAGGGTAATTAGGATTAGAATAAAAAGGGACAAAGTTTAACTTGACCTATGGTACTGGTAAAGTTTTGGATGATAGTACATTAGGGAAACTATGTCTATGCATGTCTAGGAAGATATGGCTTCGACCTAGTGCATTTGGCTTAGTGGAACTAACCGAAGGTACCCTTTACGGATCCTAACTAGTTAGACCAAGATTTTGTACTAAGTTTAGTGGATCTATTTGGAAAACCTCGAAGGCATGGTTACTCTAATGATCTCCAGGTGTCCAAGATTTTAAGAGAGTTTTTGTACCAAGATTTTGTCCAAAAAATACTTGTTTGTTGAGCCCAAAGCTAAACATGAATCTAACACAAAGTTAAACCAAACCCTAAAAATTGAATCTAACTCATCTCACAAAATTATAGGATTCCCTGATTGAAAATTTAGATCAAATGAGATGACTAAGGATTAAAAATTAAAATTAAAACTAAATTAAATAAAAAATTAAATTAAATTAAATTAAATTAAAATTAAAATTAAATTAAAATTAAAATTAAATTACATTAAAATTAAAATTAAAATTAAATTAAATTAAATTAAAATTAAAAAATCTTTAAAAATTATCTTTAAATCTTTAAAAAAATATTCTTTAAAAATCCTTGTTAAAATTATTTTAAAAAATTCTTTTAAAACAAAAAACTTTAAAAATTCTTTAAAAATTATTTTAAAAACTTCTTTTCAAAATTATTTTTAAAACTTCTTTTAAAAAAGTATTTTAAAAACATCTTTTAAAAATTATTTTAAAAACTTCTTTTAAAAATTATTTTAAAAACTTCTTCTAAAAATTATTTTAAAAACTATTTTAAAAATTTATTTAAAAATTTTTTAAAAAACTATAAAAATCTTTTTAAAAATTCTTTAAAACCTTTAAAAAACTGTTTAAAATTATTTTAAAAACTTTAAAAATCACTTTAAAAATCTTTTCAAAAATTCATTTCAAAATTCTTTTATAAATTATTTTTAAAATTTTTTAAAAAAAAATTACAAATTCTTTTAAAAACCCTTTTAAAAAAAAATTTAAAAATAATTTTTAAAAATTACTTAAAAAATTCTTTAAAAACTTTTTTAAATCATTTTTAAAAAAATAGTTTAAAAATTCTTTTTTAAAAAAAACTTTAAAAATATTTTTAAAAAATTCCTTTTAAAAATTTATTTTAAAAACTCTCTTAAAAACTTTAAAAATCTTTTTAACAATTCATTTTTAAAAAAAACTCTTTTAAAAATTTTAAAAATTATTTTAAAACCTAAAAAAACTTTTTAAATATTCTTTTAAAAACTTGAAAATTCATTTTAAAAATTCTTTTAAAAATTATTTTAAGAAATTTTTAAAAACTATTTTAAAAATTATTTTAAAAACTTTAAAAATATTTTTTAAAATTATTTTAAAAAATTCTTTTAAAAACTTTAAAATCACTTTAAAAATATTTTTAAAAATTCTTTAAAATAATTTTAATTTTTTTATAAAAAAATCCCTTTTGAAATTCTTTAAAAATCATTTTAAAAAATTCTTTAAAAATCGTTTTATTTTTTTTAAATCACTTTAAAAATTCTTTAAAGATCATTTTAAAACTAAGACACTTAAGTTAATTAAAACTTAAATTAAAATTAAAATTTAAAACTTAAATTATAACTTAAAAACTTTAAATATATACCTAATTTAAAACTTAAAATTTAAACTTAATTTAAGATTTAAAATTAAAATTAAACTTAAATCCTTTTATTACTTTTAAAATTACTTTAAATCATCTTAAATTTCTTTAAAATTATTTTTAAATCTTTTTTTAAAAAATAATAATAATAATTTAAAAGTTAGATATTTTTTAAAATGATTAAATCACTCAAAATTTAAACTTTAAACTCAATTAAGTAATTAATAAGTAAATAATTAAAACTTAATTGTTTAAGTCTAACCTTATTTGAGAACTAAGGTTGACTTGATTAGGATCTAGATTTAACCTAATTAAAAACATTAAATTGACTCTAAATCTTTTTTAATCAACCTTGAATTTATATTAAAATATTAATGAAAATTTTAACTATTTTAATTAAAACATAATTAAAGATTGACTTAAATAGAACGTTACTTAACTTTGTTTGATAACTTTAATAAATTTAACTTCAAATTACTACTAACCTTAAACTAAGTTAATCCTACTTAAAAGAAAGTAAATGAAAAGTTAAATTATAACGAGCACTTTCATTAATCAACTCAATCAATTATTACGAAATTTAAATTATTTGAATTAAATAAATATTAAATTATTGAATCAAGTAAAAGTTAACCAATAAATTATTGATTAGTTGTTATTGAATTAATAACAACTTATCTTATTTAACATTAAACTAAAGTTTAACTTATTACACCTGAATCTTGTTGGATCGAGAAGCGCTAGAGGGGAGAGGGGTGAATAGCGCTCGTGGCTTTCACTTTTCGTATTCGGAAAAATGACGAGTTAAGTAGCGAAAATTAAAAGCACAACACAGAAAGAAGACCCAAGTATTTTTTACTTGGTTCGAAGCCTTGGGCTACTCCTACTCCAAGACCCGTGATCGTTGATCGCTTTCGGTGGGCAATCACTATCAAATCGTAAATCTGTTTACAACTTTAGAGTACAAGTGCTTGAAAAGAATTTATACCGACAATACAAAGAAATAAAGAAGCTAGTCGTCAATCGTCAGAGTGTCGAAGTGATTTGGAGCACTGGACAGCTTTAAAGGATCGCTTGAATTCTGTCTGTCGTTCTTTCTTTGAAGCTGCAGCCCGAGGATCCTTTTATAAACTTTACAGATCTGATCCAGATTCTCGAAACTTGGGATCAGGTTTGACCCAAGGCAGATTGGTAGACCGATCCCCACATTCGGTCGACCGATCAGATGGTCTCCTTCTCATCTGATCCACCCGATCTGCTCGCTCCGCTTCGATCTGGTCAACCTTTATCTCTGGTTCGGTCGACCGATAACCAGGTTCGGTCGATCGATCCCCTGGTCGAGTCCGATCCACTCGCTGGAAATCTGATCTGTGGCTTGGGGGTTCGGTCGACCGATCCCGATCAGTTCTACCCCTGCACAAAAATGTTAGTCTCCTGCAAAACAGAGTTAGAACATAATAGAATATATAAGAAAAATAGGTTTAACAGTCTTTGGATTGTCCGATTCTGACTTCGAATTTTCGATCAAAAACCCTAGGTCGAACTGACGCCTACTGTTTCCTCTTCTGGGAAATGCGTCCTCACCTACTCCGCTTAGGAGAAGTTACCTTTTGTCAGTTCGGTCCTCCAGACCGACTGGACTTTTGCTCAGCGTCCGATGCTTCCGGTCTTCATGTTGGAGGTCCGGTCCACGACCCGTCCAGACTTCCACCTGGTTCGCGACATCAGGATTTCAACCTAGGGTTACTGTCCCCTAGGATTTTTACCCGAAGCTCCGACCCTCCAAGACTTTCCGCCTAGGGTTACCACTCCCTAGGACCTAGGGTTACCACCCCCTAGGGTTACCACTCCCTAGGACCTAGGGTTACCGCCCCCTAGGGTTTTCCACTTGCCTAACCGTAGCTAGGACTTTTTGCCTAAGAAACCTTAGGTCTTTCCTGGAAAGCTCATTCAACATATCAGGTACCTTAACTTTGAACCCTTTGACATAATCAAAACATAGGTTCGATCGTCGGATACTTCCTGCACCAACAATCTCCCTCTTTTTGATTATGGCAACATGGTTCAAAGTTAAGTAAAAATATGACAGTAAATGCAGAAATTTAAACATGAGCATAAATGAAATAATTTGAATTGAAAATCTTATGCTCCCCCTTTCATTATGTTTAAATTCTTAATTCTTAGCTTAACTTTAACTTTTCTCTCCCCCTTTGACATAACTCAAAAAGAATAAGTAGAGAGAAAAAATAGAAAAATATTTAAATCTAAGCTCCCCCTGAAGGATACATTTAGCCAAATTTTTTATTTTGAAAATAATTGTTTTTGAGAAAGCTTAGTTAAGTATTTAGCTTAGTGGGGTTTTTCATAAAGGCATAGTTAAATACTTATCTAAAAAGCTTGGCGTGAATAACATAACATTTTCAAAAGTATTTTAACTTGATTTTTCAAAGAAACTTAGTCAAAATTTTGAAGATAATTGTTTTGTCAAGTATATTGCCTAAAAAAGACTTAGCTTTAAAAAGCCTTAGCTTTAAAACATAAAACACTTAGCTTCAAGTAAAGGTTTTAAAAAATACTCAACTTAAAACAGATTATGAAAGAAGCTTTAGCTTAAGAAAAAAATAGAAACTTAGATTTAAAGTTAAAAACTTAACCAAAAAAATAATTTCTTGAAAAACTACTTAATTAAGTAAGTGATTTGAAGGATACTTGAGCAAATACTTAGTTTTTTAAGATAAGTTTTCGTTTTGAAGATAAATTGAATTTTTGGAAATATTTTGAAGAACAAAAAACTTAGCTTGACTCCCGTCACTCCCCCTTCATTAATGCCTTCATGATTTGAAAATAATTATTATTGAATATCATTAGATATTTTGAAACATAATTTAAAAGAATTTTAAAATAATTTTTAAAAGATTTTTAAATAAAATTTTTAAAGATTTTTAAATAATTTTTTTAGAAGATTTTTAAATAATTTTTTAGAAGATTTTTAAATAATTTTTAAATGATTTTTAAAAGATTTTTAAAAGGTTTTTAAATGATTTTTAAAAAGATTTTTAAATAATTTTTAAAAGATTTTTTTAAAAGGTTTTAAAAACATTTTTAAATAATTTTTAAAAGTTTTTAAAATTATTTTAAAATTTTTTAAAATTATTTTTAAAAGTTTTTTAAATTATTTTTAAAATATTATAAATAATTTTTAAAAGATTTTTAAATGATTTTTTAAAAGATTTTTAAATAATTTTTAAAAGATTTTTAAAATAATTTTTAAAATATTTTTAAATAATTTTTAAAATATTTTTAAATAATTTTTAAAAGATTTTTAAATAATTTTTTAAAATATATTTTTAAAAGGTTTTTAAAAGATTTTTAAAATCTTTTTAAAATATTTTTAAATGATTTTTAAAAGTTTTTTAAAATAATTTTTAAAAGATTTTTCAATAATTTTTAAATAACTTTTTAAAAGATTTTATAAAGTTTTTAAAAAGATTTTTAAATAATTTTTAAAAGATTTTAAAATAATTTTTAAACTATTTTTTAAAAGGGTTTTTAAAAGATTTTTAAATATTTTTTTAAAAGATTTATAAATAATTTTTAAATGATTTTTTTTAAAAAAAAATAAAAGATTAATAAATAATTTTTAAATGATTTTCAAATAATTTTTAAATGATTTTTAAATAATTTTTAAAATGATTTTTTAATAATTTTTAAAATGATTTTTTAAATAATTTTTAAGATATTTTTAAATTATTTTTAAATTATTTTTAAAAGATTTTTAAATAATTTTTAAAAGATTTTTAAATAATTTTTAAAAGATTTTTAAATAATTTTTTAAAGATTTTTAAATAATTTTGAAAAGATTTTTAAATAATTTTGAAAAGATTTTTAAATAATTTTTAAAAGTTTTTTTAAAATAATTTTTAAAAATAATTTTTAAAAGATTTTTAAATAATTTTTAAAAGATTTTTAAACGATTTTTTTAATTTTTAAAGGATTTTTAAATATGTTTTAAATGATTTTTTAAAAGATTTTTAAATAATTTTTTAAAGATTTTTAAATAATTTTTAAAAGGGTTTTAAAGATTTTTAAATCATTTTTAAAAGATTTTTAAATCATTTTTAAAAGATTTTTAAATCATTTTTAAAAGATTTTTAAATCATTTTTAAAAGATTTTTAAATCATTTTTAAATGATTTTTGAAAAGATTTTTAAAAGGTTTTTAAAAGATTTTTAAATAATTTTTAAAATATTTTTAAATGATTTTTAAATAATTTTAAATGGTTTTAAAATGATTTTTAAAAGGTTTATTTTTTTAAAATTATTATTAGATTCATCTCACCCAATTCTAATTTATCAATCAGGGAACCTGATGTAGTTTCGTGAGATGGTTATTTTTAATTAAGATTTTTTCTAAGGATTTATTTACATTTGAATTAAACTTAGATTTTCTAATTGATTAATTAAATGTACATTTCGAAGATTGGCTCCCAAGCATGGCGAGGCACTAGGTTTTCTTAGCTATAAGATCATCCACCACTTCTAGATAGAGCCTCTCAAAATATATATATATATTTAATTTCCCTTTTTAAACCCCTAGGTTTAACTAAACAAGTATAAATTACACCTAGGTCCTTAAACTATCCTAATCTAAGCATGCTTAATACAAGAAAAAAATAAAAAGCATTAATTTTATCTATTTATTGATATTTTTTTCTATTGACTCCCCTGGATCATAACCTCAATATAGTCTATCAAGGTAATGGATCTGATCCTTGGAGACCCAATATAGTTCAAGTCCAACTTGATTAACCAAGTTCGACTTAGGGGCCCATGCTTGAACTATGTTTCTGTTATTTCTATTAACTAAAGATAAATATGATTTGTATTTTCTTTTAGTTTTAAATCCAAGTCCGGATTTATTGTAAACGGCTCGCTGTTTTCCAAGAATCAGATCAAGATTCTTGGATCCCAGGGTGAACCGTTCCAACATGTCCTTGAGATCCCAGGGTGAACCGTTCCAACGTCTCAACATCTTTTTGGAAGATAATGTCGCTAACATGAGGCATGATTGACAGGTGGATCGTACAGCAGAAGCTTCTACTGTCGCGTCAGATATATGCATGTCCTGTTAAGGTATGGTGTTAGAGGTACTTTCCTGACAAGGCCCTTTCATGGGACACATGGGAGAGCGTGTCCATGCCTCGAGAAGTATGTATGCTACCACCAAGGCTTTATATAAAGGGGGTCCATCACCGGCGGAGGTAAGCATTATCTACTATTTACGCGTAATGCTACTATTGCTTTGCTTCTCCACATTTTTCAATAACTGACTTGAGCGTCGGAGGGCCAACGTCGGGGACCCCTTCCCTAGCTCGGCACTTACGTTAATTGTTTTACAGAACAGAGCAAGGTCCATAGCCGGTCAGCGGAGCCGCCACCTCCCCAACTTTCCAGCTTCACGCTTTCGGGCAGGATCAAGCAATATTTGAAAAACAATCATCAATTGCATAATTAATATACAGTTCTACATCAAGAACCATAAAATTATTTGTTACATAACCACACCCAATTAAGACAAAGTTAATTCAAAATTCAACACATTGACTGAAAAAGTTTATACAATAACTTAAATCAAGAATACTAGTAACGAAAACCAGATTCCGCCGAATCTCAGGAGCATAAAGAACATCATATAGAAACAAGGTGGGTCCACCATATAGGTTGAGTTTACAAGTGTCAACTCCTTTGACTTCAATCCTTGCATTGTTTCACACATATATCTATTTGTTGTTAGTCGATACCCGATAGTACTCCATGTATGTAGCCTGATCACGAGCTACATGGTTCGTTGATCTTGAATATATAATCCACAAAGGATAAGAAGCAGCTAACAATACTGTACTAGCAACATAATGCTTATGAAAAGAAGTTAAATATGGATCTACCATTTTCGACTCAGTACAATCTCGAGTAAAGTGACCCTTATTACTACAATTATAGTAAGTCATCTTACTTTTAGACTTCTTTCCTTTCTTTTTGATTAGATCATCTTTTCTTATTCTTGGATCCAGAACCTTCAGCTATAAAAGCTTGACTAGATATCATTGCAGATTTTATTCTCTCCGCCTCCAATTCAACATGGCATGAGATATTAGTGAAAGTTTTAATACTTTCACTGTGAGTCAGATTATGTTTCATTGTTTTCCAAGAATCAAGAAGGGAACGGATAACTATCTAAACCTATTGTTCATCAGTTAACTCATAACCAGCAGTTTTAAGCTCTCGAATCATATTAGTCATTTCCCTCATATATTAGGCTATGGTAATATTCGGACGCTTTTTGTAGCTATCAAACTTTATTGTCAGTTGATGAAACTTGATTAAACTAACTCCACTGTACTTCCCAATAAAGGCTACCCAGACAGCATGAGCTGATGGAAATGGCTCATACTCATAGACCAGGTCATCTATCATTGAACTAATCAATATACCCTAGTAGTAGAGTCCTTCTTCCTCCATGTCTTATAGGCATCAAGATCACGTGTATGATGTGTCGTAGAACTATCTACAAGTTCTTCCATAAATTGATGAACAGTATCTAGAACTTTTTATTCCTCAAGAGCATATTGTATCTTGAGGTGCTAGATCTTGTAGTTATCCCCATTAAGTTTCTCTCCCTTATTGAATTAAGCTATGATATTTTTAGTTATCATGATCTAACATAAATAAAGACATTATTTAGTATTTAGTGTAATTCATATGCATGTAATTTATGGTTGACTCAATGTTAATTTGAGTTGATTTATAAAATCAAATGATAACTACGTTTCCATTCATCATTCGTATGGTTCAATCAAATCAACATTGATCAATACTATTACACACATTCCAACAAATGAACTAATCATAGAATAAACAAAACATTAAAGGAAACATGAACTAATCATGAAATGAATTAATCATTTTTAAGTTTGTTAACACATAATATAACTTTTCATAAAATAACTCTGTTCATACACAACGACAGAAATTATTACATGGCTTCATAAACTAAATGAACAATATTATTCGTACATAACAACAGTAACAATAATAAAACTCTAATAAACTAGATAGGTCAACACCACTTCCACTAGGACAAATACCAGTGAAATGGTTAACTCAATCCCTTTCCACCTAGGCTCATTTGAGACAATCTCAGGTAGACCAACTTTAGGATTTTCAATTTGGTCTATCATCGAACCGTCTTCGGAATCCTGCTCAGATTCTTCAGGATCCTCTGTATCCTCCTTAAATTCTTTAGGATCTTTCTCAGATTCTTCAGGATCCTCCTCTAGATCCTCCTCAAATTTTTTAAAATCTTCCTCTGAATCCTCCTCTGGGAACTCATGGTGAAATTATTCCACACACAACTGTGCATATGAGATTCTCCCTTCAGAGAGCCCCCAAATATGGTGTGCTGCCACCTTTAGATTCCCCCACAGTGAATGAATCAAAGCTCGGATCCTGTAATTATCGAGGATGGAAAACTCTTTCTTTTTGAATTTCCAGAACAATCGATCAAGCCGTCCAATATGTCATCTAACTCCATGATATGAATCATACTCAAACTCTTGAATCTCTTCTCGTAACTCATTGATCGCACATCGTGACGAGTCATCGTGCATATCATCCGTGACATCTAGAATTGAAAAATAATAATGTCAGTACAAAACTGATTCATTTCAAGTCACACATGTGCATAGAAAAAAATACAAAATCCATAAGTAAATAAGAAAAATTAATTTTCTTTATTTGAGGAACTCCAGTGGACTAACTCACTGGACCGATCGATTATGAATCCTGATCTTAGTCCACTGTCCTTGTTAGAATTAATCTAATTGGATAGAGATGTCTAACCTGTGTTGTTTTTGTCTAATCCTATTTAATCAAAGCAACCCAAATTGACTCTGCTTTAGATCAAATTGGGTTAGTTAAACCAAATAATGATTTAAATCAAATTAAGGTCTAATACTAAAATAGTTTGATTAAATTAATGAATAATTTAAATTGAATCTGGATTTAATTGGAGCAATCTATCTCAAACCTATTTGGCTTAAATCTGACCGGTTCAAGAGAAGAAAAAGAAAGTTTTTTTATTCCTTTTTTTCCTTCACGTGAGCAGATTATTCTTTTTTAAATTTTTATTTTGATTTTCTAAATTCAAAACACTTAAGGGTACGTTTGGTATGCGCGTTTTTTATTTTCATTTTCTGGAAAATACATATTTTCTGAAAAATGGTGTTTGATTTGCGTTTTTCATGCTTATTTTCTAAAAAATAACTAACGTTTTCTAGAAAAACAGAAAATGACAAAAAGTCGTTTTCTATTTTCTAGAAAACGTGCGTTTTCTAAAAAATATATACGTTTTCTAGAAAATGAAAATGAAAAAATACGTACCAAACGTACCCTAACTATTCATTTTTTTCACGTGAAATGATCACGTTCTCTTCTTCTTCTTCTTCTTCTTCTTCTTCTTCTCTAATTTTGATTTTCTCAAATCAAAACACTTACCCTTTAACAAAAAAATATTATTTTTCTTTCTGTTCACTAAATCATGATGCCTTATGTTTCAATTTTTTTTTTTTTTAGGGATGACAATTTCATCCGAACCCGATAGAGGATCCGATACCTGACCTGAATGGAGGAAGGTATGGAGAGACTATCAATACCTGATACCCGACCCAAATACCCAATTAAATAATATATATATATATATATATTAAAGAAAATTTCCTTTTTCCAAAATAAAAAAACTTTTTTTTTTGATATTAGGAGGAGATGTTTAATCTATTTTTTTAATTATATATATATTTTTAAATAGAATGTTAATTTTAATATATTTTGTTGAATGATAATAGTTGGATAGAAAGAAGAAAAATTAAAACTATAGAAGATATCCGATCTTTTAATAGGTATGGGTATACCCATCAGAGATCCTATATCCGATGGGTATGGAGATGGAGGATATAGAATCCGACCCGAACTCGACTCATTGTCATCCCTACTTTTTTTTCAACTAACCTCGTTTTTGTTTCTCCGTCGCCTTCTTCGCCAGCACTCACACCATCAACAACTCCAACCTCTTCACTTGCTAGTCAAAAATAGGGGATTAACCACCAAATGTGTTCAGGGCTCAGTGTCAGGCTGTCAGCCGCTGAGCGTGACTATTCATTGATATTGGCAAAGTGACAGATCGCAACAAGGTAACGTTTTCACATAGTGACTGTGGCAAATTGTGACACTGCCACTATGATCACCTAGTGCGACAACAGGTGACGGAAAAACATGACAAAACTAATTCCGTCGAACAACATATTTCAAAGTAGAAAGATATTCGGGAGCTTCACGCTTTTAAAACTAAAATATGTTTTGATACCAATGTAGCAATTCTAAAAGATGAATCACAAAATTGAAATCTATAAATTGTAGAAATTTACAACGATCTCCTGAAGTGAAGTGGTTTCTTGAAGACGAAGAATAAATTTCATACTTGCTCGTTGTCGGAAGAGCGATCACAAAATCGAAAAACCCTTTACAAATTCACGAACTAAATCCCACAAGCTTTCGGACGTTCTTCTTGTCTCTCTACCTCTTTTTCACACTCCTTGATAAATGATTTGGATGCATATTTATAATAGAAATCCCCTAGGAATATAATGGTAATTTATCATATTATAAGTGGGTAATGTGTGTATCATGGGCATTCCCATGTTTGCACATTCCCATTACCCATTACCAACAGCTGGGACATGAAGGATATCAATAATGGAGATTGAGCCAAGAGACATAGTCATGTAAATGGTGTTGGGATATGAAACTAGGTCAGGTCTAATGTCAGTATTGAATGTCAAATCTATGAATGGGTTGATGATTGAGATTGAGATTGAGATTGAGATTGAGCTAGGTAGATGATGTACGGTGCTGGATATTGGGCCTGAGCTGAATCAGGGCCCATCATGAGATTGAGATAAGAAGATAGAGTCGGCGTCAGTTACTGAAACTGAGAGAGACGAAATATGAGTCAATCGTTGAGACTGAGTCAAAAGATGAGTTGGGATTGAGAGCTAAAACTTAGAGGATGTTAGTGGTTGAGATTGAGATGAAAATAAATGGAAGTCAAGCGCTAAGACTGAGATAGAGACAGCATCAGAGTCAGAGTTAGTCACTGAGACTAAGTCAAGAGGTGTGTCCGTGACGTGCACTTGATCAAATTTGAACATCTGGGATAAATATACTGAGTCAGTTCAATCAATTTGAGTCTATGATCAATTTTGACTTTGAATGGCATATCAACACAACTTTTGGTTCTATAGGACACGTGGAGCTATAGAATTCTGCCACATCAGTATGTATATTGGCAGTAAAAACGTAGGCCTCTGATTTAATAACTTACGGCTCATGTTAATTAAGGATTCAACAGCTTAGAAGAGCATTACTGCAAATGACAGTCCTACAAATTAAGACATAGACGACTGTGTATCAAACTTGTCGAACTGTTACCAAAACTATGATGATGCCAAGATGCAATAATCTAACTCCAATGTGCCATGCATTATTATTCATTCTAATGATGGCTTTTGGGATGATTGTGCTCAGTGTTGATGATGAGAAGGAAGGAAGTGGGCAAGCGGCGTTTCTGTTAATTAAAACTTGTATTATTATACAGGACGTCTGCCGTATATAATTGCAGTCTTAACAAAAAAAAAATAAGAGAAAAGGACTGTGTTCATCATTAGATGCTCTTGCTTTGCCACACTTTAGAGAATTCCATTCTTGTTTTAATTTTAATTTAATTTAATTTTATTATTATTATTCTTAATTTTATTTTTTTAACAGACACTATGTATTCAATTTACATCAATTAATTCTAAGGATGACTAATTTAGTCTTATAAAAAATTTTCATCGGTCCACTAGAATAAGTCATGAATTACTTTGTAGTAAATAACCTAACAATTTAGCGTCCTTAGGTCAACTGTCCATTAAAAAAATTATCGATTAATTTACTAAAATTAAAATGTATGCTTTAAATATATGAGAAATTAAGACAACGCCCCTACCGTTACACCAGTAACCTACGGTTGATTTATCACTTTAGCTGATGCTTTGGGGGGGGGTTGTTTGCCCCTAAACTTGCTTTGCTCAAAGGCTGGCACCAACTCAATATCTGATAATTAGTCTATTATAATATGGCTTAACAAATGGTTGTGTTTGACTCACAAGGTATTTAGAAACATCTGTTTCATTTTTTTTTAATATATAATCTAACTATCTAACTCCGTCCGATTAATCTTAAAGGTGATCAATCCGATTCTATAAAAAAATTTCACTAACTACAAAAATAAATTGGAAAGTATATATGGATCTTGACAGACGACCCAACGTCACAAGTAATTTGAACTTCTCAAACGTAATAGGTCACAGATGAAATTTGAACCCTCATTATCCAGAGAGTTCGTCTCATCACTTACCATCACATTATAGCTTTGGGGCGATAACTATTTCATTATCATTAACGGTAAAGGGGATGAAATGACATGAAGAAACAAAGTTGAAAAGGGGTAAAATGATGATAAAATGGAAAAAGTTAGAGGGGCAAAATGATCTCTTTTTTTTCCAAAAGGGAAATGCATGATTGCTATAGCTTTGTTTAGTCTAAAAGACTCAGTTGATCCTTCAGTTAGGTTGTAAAATCATTGTCTTGATATAAACAAGTTTATAGGTGGAGAAGATGCATCTGCTTTGAACATGGCAAAGAACAATAACTTAAGTCTTTTCAGTAATTAGGAAGATGATTTAGGATTAATTAGTGCAAACAAGCACAGGACCACTTAAAAGATAGAAATGTGTGGCTCACTCAAAGCCAGGCTGGTAAAGGTAAGAGAGGCCCAAGAGTAGTTCTAGGTTTTGTTCTATGGTGAAACTATTTGGCTATCATGAATTAGATCCTTCTTAGCCCCTTCCCCCTGTTAAATTATTTGAAAATATTATAAATAAATGCTAATTGATTAAGATAAACAGTGTCAAACAATCTTAATTTGGTTTGTAAAGTTTCCGTACTGGGTAGTCGATGGAAAATTTATAAGGCCGGATTAGTCATCTCCCAAATTAATCGGTTCGAAGAGCTGGACATTATAATATTTTTTAAAAAAATGATAAAGTTTAAGCAATCTCTAAATGTAATAATAGTGCTCCTTATAAGGGTTTAGTAATAAGTAGTAAGATTATTATTACTTTTTAATTGAAAAGAAATGATAAGAGTCTAAAATTTTTGTTATGGAAGATTATTATTATTTTTTTATGGAAGTAAAAAAAATTAAAATTTTGAAAATTCATTAAGATATTTTGTTGGTTTTTAAATTAAGAAAAATTGTTGAAGTGAAAAGGTGATAAACCTTTATTATGTGATTTTGCTAGAAGTGTCTTACTTAATCTGAAAGAGAGATAAATTATAGAAAATTTTATCTAACATAATGATCTTTTATCTATTACAATAACACCACATAAAATATCAACCGATTAAGAGAAATCTGAATAATAAAATAAAAATAAAAATAAAAATAAAAAAATAAAAGGAAAAAAAAAAATTAAGAGGAAGAGTGGGGTATAGATTGTTCGCGCGGCCCTTTTTAATTTAATCTTCTCCTTCTCCTTCTCCTTCAGTCCTTCTTCTTCTCCCGTTAAATACTGCTTTTGCGATCACTGAGACCATCCATCGAACACCTCGACGACATGGCACACGCCACGGGGAAAAGTCTCTGGAATGCCGTCATTGCCTGCCTCGTTCCTCTCCCATCGCTCCTCTTCTACCTCTCCTTCCTCCGAGCCACCTCCTCATCCTCCCCTCCTCCTCCCTTTGCCGCCCTATGGGCTTGGTGCTCCCGCCACCCGCTCCTCCTCGCCAACCTCCTCTTCTTCGCCAACGTCGACGTCCTCTTCTGGATCATCGGCCTCCTCCTCTCCAACCACTGGGTGAGTTCAGTTCCCTTCCCACTTTGAAGTGATTTTCCTGCTGCGCTATCCGGTAAAAATCCCTCCTTTGCAGTTGATCGATCTGTATTGGACGGTGATCCCGGTGATGCTGGTCCACTATTACGCCAGCCACCCGATGTCCAAGGCGGACGCGGCGAGGTCTGCTGTGGCGATTGGGCTGACGTGGGTGTGGAGCGTCAGGCTCACGCACAACTACTTCAGGAGGGAGCGGTGGCAATGGGGCGAAAAGGAGGACTGGCGGTTCAACGAGATGAGGAGGGAGTATGGGAAGCCCTGGTGGTGGATGTCCTTCTTCGCCGTCTACCTCTCGCAGCAGGTGACAAAATGCCATCTTTTCCTTTCTTTTCTCTGTTCATCGTCAAACTGTTTGAGGGAATGCCTACGCGAATCTCAACTAATGTTGCTTGCTTGAGAAAAAAATTCTCCGATCGTATGCAAAATAAGGATCTGCTTGTTGATTAATATGCTTAAATTAATTTACACATTATGGTCTGAACTGATGGCATGAATTCTTGAGATAGATGCTGCAATTCAGAAGCACAAATCACCATGGGGTTTTGACTATCGAGTGATTGATAAGAACAGCAATCCAAACTTGGCTTATAGCTTCATTCAGCTCCCAGGGTTCAAATGTCTATCTAAAGCTCTAAATATCTATCTAAAGTTCAATATTTTGACAATTATGCTTACTTTTTCGAGAAGCTAATTTTGTACCCTTTGTTGAACCACATTTTTATCTATCCAAGGGGTCGAAGAGCAGAAGCATTTGGGGTCTCTTCTAGTTAAGAACTATGGTTCGACGATCACTAGCCAATATGCCTTTTTCTCATTCCTTTCTTTGTTCATGGGTTGGTTATATTCTTTGGTGTCATAGTTGTAGAACAACCAAACAATCCATCTCGATGCTTAAACTCGGTTATGGCAATGATACTATAGGGAAGTTCTTGTAGAAAAATAGTTTGCACTAGAATGACAAAAGGCTTAACACCTCTTGTTCATCTTTTTTCCTTTAGGGAAATACGAAAGAGATGCAAAATCTAATATTCAAAGGCCCTCGTATTTAAAATCCCAATTATGACATCTCCTTTCTATCAATTCACATCTTGGAGCACATAGCTCTATTTCTTTTAGATAGATGAGTAGAGATCCACACATGAACTGATACAGCAAGCTCAGTTGTTTCTTCAACTTGACTTTATTTTGTCCAATGTATTGAATGCCATACTTCTATCTTATCAATAGTCTCTAAATAGATATGATGCAACATTTTGACTAGCTTTTATTTTGTAGGTCTTTCTTATTGGGTTATGCTTGCCAATGTATGCTATCCACAGTAGTGATAAGCCATGGAATATATGGGACTCCATTGCCACAGGTGCCTGCTTAACTGGAATCGTCATAGCTTACTTTGCGGACACACAATTGTATGAGTTCGTAAGCAGAAATGAAAATTTGAGTAAAGTTGGCAAGCCCATAGTGCCAAATCTTGAGGAAGGGCTTTGGCAGTATTCTCGCCACCCAAACTACTTTGGAGAGCAGCTCTGGTGGTGGTCATTGTTTTTGTTCGCTTGGAATGTCGGACAAGGATGGATGTTTGTTGGTCCCCTAGGAAATACTTTGTGCTTGGCATATGTTACAGTGCTCGTCGAGCGGAGAATGTTGAAGAAAGATCATCGGGCAGAGGCCTTTAGAGAGTATCAAAGGACAACATCTGTCTGGATTCCTTGGTTCAAGCGAACCATTAGGGAGAAGGCAAAGAGTAGCTAAGGCTTAATTTGCAAAGACTAGATCATTTCATCATAAAATCCTATGGATTTGGATGTATCTTTCTTTTAAAACTGTCGTGTGAATCCTGCTAGTCATGTGGCTCTTATGGTGTCCTACCTCCAGAAGAATGTATCAGTCCTACTTGTAAGTTTCACTTTCCATCAAATAAAACTTCATCCTTCATTCTTCATGTTTCATTTTTTTTTTAAACTGTGGAACTGAGACAATAACTGAAGTTAGACATTCAATTGACCTTTGTTTAGAAACTGGACCTTGTAGCATTAATTTGATCACTCACAGTAGTATGACCAATTTCAGATATAGTTTTGTTTATACACTACTAAGAAAAGATATTGCGAAATATCAATGAGACAACAATTGAACAGCAACCTAGCAGTCTAAATAGATTATCCAATCAAACAACAATCTCAAACTCATACATTCAAGGTTAAATAGCATTAATTGCGTGAATCGTCAAGCAATAAGCCTTTTGCTATTCAAAATTTGATGCAAGCCTGTTGCCATCCTCTGAGCTAAAGCTCCTAAGTGACTTATTTAATTTAATATAAACCACAATAATAATTATTATTATTATTATTTTAAAAAAAGGTTTATGTTGAACAAATTATTGGTCCATTAGTGGAGGATGTTTAATTTGTGTCAACAAGAGTAGAGGTAAGCCCATTGAGCGGGTGATGAATTTCTCTAGTTGATTTGGTGGTTTGGAAAAGACAACTTTGGCTAAGATGATCTATAACAACGACGACCACTTTCAATTTCGAGCTTTGTTTGCAGTGTCAAGATTATTCAACAATTTTCCATCAAGAACAGCAAATCTGAAATGTTTCAGGGTGGCAAGATGCCAGCTTGAACTTTTTTTTTTTTTTTTGGCTGAGCTGGATGACGAAGTAATTTATTGTTTTTATGATATTTTGAGAACCACACCAAGGGGGGAGCCTAAGTATTACATTACAATCAAGTAAAGAAGGAAGTTGGGTTATAGTAACGACTTGTATTGAGAATGGTGTAGATGGCTTCTCTGCTTAGAAAGCAGCTGAGTGCCGCTTCAACTGGTTGATCGGTCGGTAGCTCTAGTCCAGCCATCAGAATGAAGCTGTGAAATGTGCCGTTGACATGATGCTTGATGTCATTACTTGCATATCAGCCTCCCACTCTCTAACCATTTAGCGGTCAACTATAAATTGACCTCGTGATTTATCGTCCTTCACATAACTTTGTGACGGACTATAAGGAGTGTTTGGGATGAACATAATCACATTTTGCTACAATTGCATATCAAAGAAAGAGAACTCTGCTATTCAATGACACCATGTGGGTCTCAGAGAATGTGCACTGCAAAGACTCTAGATTCAACTTATCCTTTCTTAATCTCTTCCACGACGTTCATATACCTTCTAGTGTGTAATTCTCAAACTTGTTCTGCTATTCAACTTCTCTGTAACAGTACGTTGGTCTCTTAATAAATTGCTGTCCAAAATAAGCTTGACTGTGTGGCATGTTTATTCATTGATTTGATCAAACACGATAACTAAGCTAACTATCTTGAAACTAATGAGTCAAGTCTCATTCATTTTCTTTCTCTACCAAAGTGCAGGGGTTTGACACAAGTAAATAATGCCCATTTTATGTAGCTAAGGTCATAGAACAGATACAACATTCTGTTGGTTGTGAAACTTTGGAAAGGCTTCTATGTGCAGATCGCTGAATTGTAGTTCACCGTCACTTGTTTTAGTTTCATTAGGATGTTCCTTCTGTCTCACATCACAAATGTGTTCCATGTATTTTGCAACAACACTTTCCTTTATATACACAGCCAAGAAAGAAAATTTAGAAGCATATGGAGGATAGGAAATGAACAAGTGACTACAATCTCAATCATATTGCTTTGAAAAACAAATATTCTAATATTGTTCAAGAAATTCGTCTACAAATAGATGTCAGATAAACAGACGTCATTTTATTGTTGAAAAATGATCAGTGTGTACCGAAACAGAATTTCCTACAATTATGGAAGTAGAAAAAGAACAATGCAAAGAATGTAGATCCTGCTATGAGTCCATTAAGATTTTCTTCAATCCCCAACGGAAGGCCACAAGTTAATTTTGGTAGTCTTCCTTCATTGTCATACATCATAATTTTCTTATAGGTGCATGTATATTTCATTTGATTGCCAAAATCTGAATAATTGATGAGAATATTATTGGCACACGTGAAATTTGAACCCCCAATGCATCCTGACACCAAGTTGCGATGAAGTATCGTAACATAACTTCTATATGATATATAAAAATTTGACATGATACCCCACAACTAACCAAATAACTCTAATATCCAATAACATAACAAAAGGAAAACCTGTTCTTAAACAGAACAGAAATTTTCAATACCTGCATGTGCAAGTTTTATGGTTCTAGCTGGAGAGGCTTTAGAGAACCCCATGTTTTGCCGAATTTTAGTTTGACCCGCAGAGGAACTGGAACAATCAACAAAGTTGCTAAGTACAATTAAACATAGACTATGATATCGAAATGCGGCAATAAAGTTCTGATTCATATGATACCAAGAAGTGATGCAGCATTTTCCATACACGACTGCAGAAAATTCCCTGCAGCTTTGACTAAACCTCGCTCAACTTCTAGTACCAATTCATCATGTACCTGATTGGTTCAGCAAAAGGACGGTGATTCAGTCACATTGAACGCACATCCAAAAAGTGCCCAAGAAGAGTAACGAATATTACAATTAATACCCAGCTAATTATCATATAAAAGTAACTTCATATTTAGTAGTAAATATCACGTCAATTGCATAAGGGGAAATCCAAAAGCAATCCTATATTTGTCAGAATGAACAGTTTGGTAAATTATAACAATAAATTGAATCAATATGCAGGTAAACCCTCTTACTACCACAATAACAGTATCATAAAGATTAACTGGTCATTATGAAATAAGAGACATACATATGCCCAAAAGCCAGAAATGTACCTAAGAATGACGGTAAGCACAGATTAGACAACAAATACTGTATGAATTTTGAAACAATGGAATTTCACAGGTTACATTGGTATCAAGATATGGTGTTGATGTCCAAAAGTATCAAAACAACAGGGTTTTAGATTATGATTTTGGGACACTCTAGGCACCAATCTGATCACATTGACCTATAACCCAATGTATACAATCACGACTCTCCAAATAACATTTTAAACTCTAATTAACTTTTCCTATGCATATATATTAGGTATTTAGGCATGACATTATGATTATATTACTAATTTTCCATAAATTATTATATTTGTATAACTGTATTAAACTTCATATCACTCACATCGAGCTTTGTATTCATTGTATCAAGCTCTGTGCTACTTGATATATAGATATCAAGCAAATATAAAAAGAAATCAAGTTTCTCTCATTCAGCCAACATATATACCAATCACAGAATATTATACAAATCTCACTTGAATCACTAAATAAGACATGAAATTAAATCCATTAAAAAGACTAATATATATAATCCATAATTTCAAATATTACTAATACTTGATCTTTGACAAAAGAAACATGCATAAAAAGGTAATTTGTCCAATGGCTTCTTTAGTTAAACCATTGCATAGGAGTAATTAATTGGCAAAGTAAGATGCTAAATGATAATATTTTATCAAGAAATGCTTTTAAAGTATACTGAACAAATTTTTTTACACTGGTACTAGCTGAGCCATTATGTTTAAGCAACACACCTTTGGACTATGTTATTTGCAGACAATACCATGGTAATTGGAAGTATGCAATTTGTAGACAATACCACGGTAATTAATGATAGTGTAAATAAATCAAATTGAAGGCTAGAATTATGAAAAGAAATTTAGAAACTAAAAGTTTCAAGTTAGATAAAACTAAAACTCAATATAGGAAATGTAATTTCAATAATAAGAAAAGAATAAATTAGTTAAAATGAATTGACATGAAATTCCTATAGGAGCTTTAGGCATCTTAAATTTATTATACAACAAAGATATATTAATAAAGATATAATTGATAAAATAAAGAATGGATAGTTGAAAGGGAAATGGACTTGTAGAGTCTTGTGTGATCATCATATGGCCTTTAGACTGATTAAGAAAATATTAGTGATGTATTCGGAAAAAATACACACAAAAAGTTAATGCACATAGCTCTACATAAACCTGTATGGAGGGATGGCATCTATATAGCCAATTCCAAATAGTTGGGACAAATACTGTTTGGCAATGATAGAACAAATTTTCTGTCAATAACAACCTGCAAAATTATGCGGCAGTGTCCTTTGAGATTTGGACACTCTGCACTGATCCCATTGAAATTTGATCTTCCATCAACAATTGCAGAGTGAACATTTAGCATTGCCACCTTAACTATATCAGCAGCAGATCCCTGAATAGAAAAGTCACCTAAGAATTTTAAGCAAATAAGAACCATAAATAATCCCTGGTACCTGACAAATTGAGTTAACCGCTTGTCTTTGAGCTTTAGTTTTCTCTTTGTGGTTTCCAAATTTGATTTTCGATAGAAAACGCTTTCTTCCCATCAAGGTTTTGATATATCTGCAATGGTCATGGAGATCCAGAACTGAATACTCTTGGATGTGATACACAACCAATATTCTATTTTGACAGAATGAAATACTACAAACATAACAGGAACAAGATAGATGTTATGTTTTCCATATATTTCACTTGAATTAGAGGAAATCAAGAAAAGAAACGGCATTCAAAATCACAGTCAAGCAACCACACAATTCAAAGTAATGATCATTATGGTAGCATTTAGGAAAGAGAAACATTATATTGCATTATATGTCATAAAGGATAATGGCATTTATAAATTCAACATAAAAATCTTAAACATGATTAATTCTATCAAAATAATTAATTATATTTAAAGAATAGACATAGGACTGGGTATACCAAGACTAATATCTATTTTCATTTAAGGCTCCTGTCAAGTTGTAGCATAGATACTATCTATGCCCAATTTGTTATATAAACTAGAATAACTCTAAAAAAATTAAACTAGACACGTGATAGAGAACATATAGATAGATAAATATTTGATATTTTCTTGGTCTAGTTCTCCACTATGGGCCATGAATATGCAACATGCAGATAAGATAGAATAGGATGAGACATTAGCTGACAAATCTCTCAAGTTATGTGGGTCCCTTAGAATCGGGAAATAAAACCAAAGAAGGAAATCACACAGTGAGGGCCCTAGAAACATTGCAGCGCATAAATAGCAGGCCAAACATAGTGGTCAACAAGAAGAGGACAAGAGAATATGAAGAAAAAGAAAAAGAAAGATGGTTGTAGAAGGAAAGTAGGAATGCAACACAAAGGATTAAAATATAAATATACAGACTTTTGACATTTGCTCAAATCTAGTGCATCCTTTCATTATTTTTCAAATCTAACTCAATATTCATAAAACATGTTAAAATCTATCACCAATTAGATTTCCATTCAATATTCATCCATCATTAGCAGATGTGGCACTCTCCAAACATTGCCAATTCAGTAAAGTGTATATTAGGATGCCTACATGGATTAATTGGTTGTCAAGCCCTTTACAACTCTAATAACTCACAAAAGGTGTAAACCAATTTTGGGTTTGAACTTTGAAGTACTCCTAGGTGTAAAATTGACCAGCACCCATGCATCCCTGACCTCTAGAGGGTGACCTACTAATTAAGGAAGCAGACAACACTAATGTTCTTTGCAATCGGTCTTTCTGAAGTCAACCCATGCAGCTCAGTTGCAGATAAGATTGTGGTATCACATCTTATTTGCAATTGACATTGAACTGCACATAGTTAAAAATAATGCATATTTCATTGCTCAGAAAGACCAGAAAATTTGCCATTTTTAATATTTAGACTATAATTAAGTGGTGTTGCTTCTAATTAACTGTGATCCAAGTAAACTAACCCTTTTTGTCGGCAAGATGAAACTGCTTCATCAAGCCAAGTAGAGATACCAGGAAATGAATATCTGAAGCTTTGAATTTTTTCTGCAGCTTCTTCAGGGCTGCATTGAAGTTGTTCTCCAAGCGCATTAGGACCCATACCATACAGGATGCCATAGACCAACCTTTTAGTGCAATCTCTCTCATCAGAGTTAATTGAGCATTCTGGCTTAGAAGTCCATCTTGAAGCCATCATTATAAAAACATCACCATCAGGTTTGCTTAAAAGTTCAATCAAAGGCAAATCTTTTGAGAAATGTGCCATTAGACGTAGTTCTATCTGAGAGTAATCAGCTGTCAGCAGCAACCAGTCATCCTGGAGCAAGATGATATTATGCAAGTGTTAGTCAATTTATATCTAAATAGGGCAACAGATGACAAAACTACAATGATGCATTACTTCAGAAGGAACAAATATGTCACGAGCATTGATCTGATGTTTGCATCCTATTGAGCTTGAGCTGTATTGATCAGTTTGATGGGTTGTAAAAGCTACCGTATGTTCAACACACTACATAACAAGCAACTCACTAATCAGTTAATTGTTCATGCACATGAAAGATTAGAATAATAATAAATAATAATAATAAAAAACCTGAAGATTTGGCTCCTCCATGGCAAGGCGCCCTGTTGCTGTTGATGCCTGGAGCCAATGCCCATGTATTTTGTACTTTTGTGACTTCATGCACAGTTGAGCCCTTGAACAAACTGATCCAAGTGTGCTGTTCAAGAGCTTTGACAGAGTTCGATGCTCCTTAATTACAGAAATAATAGGGTGCTGATCTCTGGAAAAGAAGAAAAAGTATATGTAAAATTGAAAAATTCTACCATACAAAGTTTGAGTTAATTTGACCCAGCACATAGAAACCATATACATCAACAAGATGGAAACTAGCACATCATAAATGTAGACCCGGCATATGTAGTCCATGCCCATTAACTTTAAGATAAGTATTAGTCTCATAAAAGGCAATAATTTTTTTTCCCAAAAAAAAAAATCAAACATAATTCATATTCAAATTGGCATTAATGTTTCATAAAGCTTGTGTTTGGTTTCTTTTAAAAATAAATCAGGCGATCAAGATGCTATCATACAGGTAAAAACATGTAGCTTATTTCTAGGAAAAAGCCAGACCAATTGGAATCTTCGAAAAACAAACATAAATTTCACTCATTTAAGTCAGAATACATGTATAGGATGATTAGCAATCTCATTCACCTCTTCTACCATGGACTCCTTAGTCTATCCCAAAATAACTAATTATTTGGAAGAAATACCATGCACCACTACAAACCATGGGAATGAAGCATCATAACTCAACATGTCTCCTTATCTGCAGCATATTCTAGCCATAATAGCATATTTAAGTGGGGTGAAGTCTATTCCTACGTCAAAATAACTAGTCACTTAATAAGAGGTGATTTTTGTTATACAAATACCATAGACTACTGCACTTGTCCATTTGAGCATCCTAAGAAACCACCAATCTCAATTTTCATTCATAAACAACAAGGAACATTAATCCAAAGTTATTTTCCCTTTTCTCATTCATGCTCTGTAATATTTATCATAAACATCTTCCAAAGATGCTAACAATGAGAAACAATATCCTAAGAACAGCTAAAATAATCAAATGTCAAAGAAAATAATAAATAATAACTCATAAATGAGACTGACTAATTCTAAGTGGAAGATACTCCTAAATATCACAAATGCAAGATGATCACATGCTGAGATGGCAATCATATCTTTTATGGTTCTCAATAATTTTGGACTTCACAAGAAGAACAAATTCATCAGCTTCCATCAAATTTAACCTCCAGGAAGCAATACTCCATCTGATTGACAGTTAAAACAGGCTTCACAATTTCTCCTATGATTTGTCAAATAACAAAGACATGCTGAATGGGAGTTTTGGCGCAATGGTAAAGTTGTTGCCTTATGACCTTGTGGTGGTTTGAGTCGTGGAAACAACCTCTTACAATACAAGATAAGACCCAATGTGATCCAACCTCACATTTGCAAGAGCTTCGTGCATCGAGCTGCCCAATTACTAGGTCTATCTTCTGTCTTAAAAAACATTGCTCCAAATTGTAGGAAACCCAAGAACGCAATATCAAGGCTTGCATCTAAAATGGCAACTGCTTCTTAGAAGAGTTTTAGTACAAAAAGGTGAATTTATACCTAATCAACAAACAAGATACAGAAACAACAAACTATTTTATAGAAATTATGATCCAAACAATTATCAAGTACAATCTCTCAAAAAGAAACGGCAGTAAGTGATAACAAGAAAATAAAATCTCTTAGAAAAGATACCTTAATTGATCCAAGGAATGCTTAGCAGTGCTAGGATGTAGTTTACCCTTCGCAGACTCCTGGGGAATTGGCAACTTTAAATGTGTATAAAGGACATTTGCAATATCTGCAGCATTATAGAGGGAGAAAGTAATTCCAGCCAATCTATAAGCCTCTTTCTCAAGCTCCTTTAACTTTCTTATTAAAATATGCCTCTGATGAAGACATATCTCCATGTCAACACCTATGCCCCAAAGCTCCATGTCGGCAAGGACTTCAACCTATAGCAAATGTACAAGAATAAAGTATGAAAACAAATTAAGGTCATGCCCCCAAGCCTCAATATCTGCAGCATTATTGAGAATTCTGAATAGCAATGAGTTGTACCAATGGATACTCAATCTTAGAGAGCACTTCAGCAAGTCCCTCTGAAGCAATTAGCTTTAACAAAAAGGAACTGAGAGCACGTATTTGTGCAACTCGACGGCAACAACCATTATGTGCTGCTTTACGCATTTGATTTTTCCATCTACCATCCCGATTAGCAGCTGCTGAAACATGACTAGGCAACCTTTTCTTGACAACCTACAGGTATGTCAAATCTAGCAAATGAAACTCCCCGAGCGTGTGGATTAAATCTGTCAAAAGCTTGCATGTTCCAATAAACATTCTTCAAGTTAACGAAGAAAAAAAAAATGTCCACTTAATGTCGGTTAATTATTGATAACTTAAAACATGGCAATTGGTGATATCTTAAGATTGGTGTCAACTTAAAGATCATCCATCTTAATCAGTATTTTTATCTTGCGAATTTTCTACATGCACATCTTGTATAGACTCTATTATCACATTTATGTCCACTCTTATTATTGTCTACTTTGGCCTCCAGCTATAGGTTGGTCATTGAATTGGTTGATTCTTTGAATGTGATTTCTTGTTGAGGTATGTGGTTTAGTCAAGTTTGTTTACTCTGATATTACTTCAATTACACAGATTGAGTGAAGCTTACCTTTCGATCAACCAAACTCGGCCATGGCAACACACATTTCTTCTAAATCTTGCAACGGAGCTTCCACTTACTAGTAGTAGCATTTGGAGAAAAAAAACCACCAAAGCAGGATAGTTACTACTAGTAACATACAAAAAGACTTACTAGTAGCTACTACTAGCATTTATCTAGCAGAAGCTCATACTTGCTAGTAAGTACCAAATGTGCAAAATACATTGAAATGCATTAGAACATTGTGTATTGTCAATAAACAAGACATTGGGAGGTTCATACTATGACATGAAAAATATCCAAAATAGAATATACATTTGAAATATTGAATAGACATCAAAAATTGCAGGGCAGATGATGATCATGCAAAAACAGGTCATACATATCTAACAACTAATGTTTAGTTCATGAAACCTTTTACACTATCACATCTGCATTTTGAATTGTATATAATGAATACCTAAAATCATAAATATGTATAGTACAATTTACGGGGGCACATGTATTGATTTGCAGAATAAGAAGCAATCTAGTTTGCAATTTGGAACACTATCAGAAACATAATGAAGTATGAAATAGTTGCGGAAGGTATGGAAACTTTATACTTGATCACAATATGAATTCTACCATTTCATGGATCATAAATATATTTAAAACTAAAAAAAATAAAAAATATATATTTATTTAAAATACCTTCTCTAGGTTTGGAGTGGATTTGCTTTCCTCATCAGGCCATAGTATCCAATTTGCCAAACACAGATCAACTCCATTATGCACAAATATATTAGGTAATGAAAGAAACGAATTATCAATAATCTCACTCTCATCCCATTTGACATTGCCAAAGTTGAGCTTCCCACATCTTTGAATGGAAACACATGGAGATTTTAGAGCCTGAATCTGAATCTTCAAATTCCAAGTTATCTTCCCAACACCATCTTGCCTCATGATTTTTGCAATCTTGCTCCATCTATTTCTAGCAAGATCCCACATGTCAAATTCATTCACATTACTGTAGGTCACAAGATCTTTAGAGAAATTGCAATAATAAACTGGTGAATTTTCCCAAGAAATGGCCAAGCCAAGGACTTCAAAAAGAATAGAAGAGTTTGGATTTTGTCGTTTTAAGAAGTGAAGATCAAAATAAAATTCATTAACTGAAGCCCACTGATCCAGAAAGAAATCAAATCCACCAGGAAAATTACTTGCTGGAATAGGACCATCAGGCGTGGTACCATGGTTATCCTCCTTTAGTCCAACCATAATTCCTTGGTCAGACATGACAGGCATGTCAACCATTGGATTAGGATAGCCAACTGTTTCATTCTTGATCAAGATTCTAGATGCATTACCGTTATCATCTACACCAGCAGCCTTCAAACTAGAATTATTTGTCTCAATTGATGGTTCTCTATGATGATCTGCAAGTCGCATTTCAGTGAGTTGAACATCCTTGATAGGTTCATCCTTAGAACAGGCCAATTTTGAACCTTCAACGGACTCCTCAGCTACAGTAGAAAGTAAAGGCCGTGACAGCTGGGGAACATGAACTCCAAGTGATTTGAAAGCAGAAAATGCAGCAATTCTTGCTTCTTCTGCTTGGTCAAGAACGATTTTACGTGCACCGTTCTTTATCTTTTTAGCTATGCCAAGCTGCCTGCGTTGCAAGTTGGATTCATCTACACAAAGCAAAAGGATAAACTTTAAAAAAGAAAAGCTCATACCAGCAATATCTTATAAATCTGACATTAAACTAGGATTTGTAAAAAATAAAAAAAATAAAAATAAATAAAAAAGAGGGAGGTCAACAAAAATTTAAGGAATGAGAAAAATAAATGTTATCCTACACTCCAACACCAAAATATAACTTGCCAACTAGACCTTGCAGAAACAAAAGTGAATATTCCTTGAGGATGCAATCCCATGAGACATCAAACACATCATAATTTATGCAGCAACAAAACATGTATCATAATCATATGAATCTCAATAAGAATACAATTAGATTTTATATGTGCACTTTGTCTCTGAATTGAACTGAATCAAGAATTGGTATGATTGAATTCAAATAGAAAATTTTGATACAAACTGGATGTGCAGTGTAAAACCATAGACTTAACCCGCTATCAACAAGAAAAAGGCCTGTGTAAAAGTTCCGGGTTAAAATAAATACTTCCTTGCTCCTTTCTTCAACCACCTTCATCATCATCCAAGTATCTTCACCATCTTCTTGACACTACCATACAACATCAGAGACCCTTCTGGAGCCCTCATCCTCAACCAGCCATCTTTGTCACTATATTAAACACCAAAACACTATAGTGACCCTTCTTCACCACTCATCCTCAACCAGCCATTTTCGTCTTCGATACTATGACATTTACAATTACCTTAATAGTCATCCTCAACACTGGTCCTTAGTCAGCATCTAAGAGGACATTAGCAACACATCCATAGAGACAAGTAGCAGTGGGAAGTTTTTTTTCCTCAATTGAACGTCTACATCAATGGGCAGTGGGCAAAGCTTCCAAAGTTCTCAATTTATATGAGATTTCATGCATGATTAACATGTAAAGATCATGCTTCTATAATGGTTAAATGCTGGAGACAATAGAGAAAATACCTAGAACACACAACTTTTCAATCTAAAGTTGATTTGGTTGAAAAAGGGGTTTTAACTAGAAGAATCAGTTAAACATGAACATATGTTTTATAAAATCCTCTTTTATTGAATCTTAACATAGCACAAGCTGATGGAAATGATTGTCTTTAACTTAAATAGGTTCATTTTGTTTATCTAAGCCATTTTTATATGCAGATTTCATTCTTGAAAATAGATGATCAACAAAAACCCATCTAGAACTATCAATAAATAAAGGAAGACTAAAATAAATCAAGAAAGCTAACCTTGAGAAGCCCATCTAGAACTATCAGAAAGGGCAATCACAATATCAGTAACAGATGCTTCAGCAATAGCTAAAGGAGTCCGCAAACCAGCCTTATAAAGTGCCCGGGCTCTTGAACCCTTTAACAAGCAGAAATATGATGCATGAAATTGAGTTTCAGAATGATAAACATGCCAGGAAATAAAACAACATATTAAAAAATTCATTGAGGAGATTTAATAGTAGCACTACTTTAATATATGGAATTGCAGTAAGCTCAGCAATCTCTGCCCTAACTCCAAACGAAACACGATTCTGGAACTTAGCAAAAAGGCCTTGTAAATCTTGCCAGCCAAGCCTCTCACAGAATACTGATATCATAGCAGCAAATCTGCCAGCATTTTCTTGTAAAGCTTGAATCATTCCCCTAGCAACTTTGAAGGCTTCACAAACATCAGAAACTGGAACCTCCTACCAAGGCACAAATTTGTAAAAATAGTTATTACTCAAAGCAATCATGTAGATGATTTGTTCACAAAAAGATACTTACAGAGGACTCTACATCTCCCTACAGGAAAAGAAATGTATCAAAAACTAAGATGTCTTTCAAAACTGATTAAAATGGTTAATAATCCCATCACAAGATTTCCTTTATTGTAATCAATGAGGCAACCGAAGATGAATTGATATTGTTTCTCTTCTTTCTTTTTTTTATGATCTCCCTAGTATCACAACTTCTATTAGTTAATGTGGAAAAGAGAAAATCTCTCTATCTTATCATTAATATGTTTACATGTAGGTATTTATATACATAAGGAGAGAAAAGAAAAATCAATCTCAATCCTACCATCAAGAGAATACAATCAAGATCAATCTTAATCCCAATAATCAAGGGAATCTAAATCAATCATAATCCCTACAATCAAGGGAATCTTCAGAAGTATTCAACACTCCCCCTCAGGCTGGAGAATATAGATCATATGCACCAACCTTGTTACATATGTAGTCAATTCGGAGACCTCTTAGTGACTTAGTGAATATATCTGCTAGTTAATCATGTGAATTGACAAAGCTAGAAGATATTTCACTTTCTCTCTGACAAAGTGACAGCAAACTTCAATATGCTTTGTCCTCTCATGAAAAACTGAGTTCGAGGCGATATGCATAGCGGCCTGATTGTCACATATAAGTGATACTTGTGTAATCTCTCTAAACCTTAGTTCCTGAAGCAACTATTTTAGCCATAAAAGCTCTTGACTGGCTATGGGATACTCTGCCTCTCCACTGAATCTTGCCACAACATTCTGCTTTTTGCTTTTCCAAGAAACAAGGTCATCTCCGACAAATATACAAACCCAGAAGTGGATCTTCTATCAGTGGGAGATCCTGCCCAATCTGCATCAGAATATCCTACAACTCGAGTATGTCTTTTGTCTTCATACAAAAGACCCTTTCTTGGTGCACCTCTGATATATCGAATAATGCGAGTCACAGCATCCTAATGTTCCTTACTACACTTACTGCAAACGAGATATATGGACGAGTAACAGTAAGGTAGCTTAGCTTCCCTACTAACAGTAAGGTGCAAACGAGATATAGCGAAGCTTGTATATGTCATGAGACTCACATCCGAAGCCAATCATCCTCCCCGTGCCCCGGTCCTGTAAGACAGAAGCTTTAGTAAAAGAGATGACACAATTAAAGGTTCGAGTGAGTTGGCTTATGGACAATAAATTCAAGGGAGCTCCGGGGACATAAAGAACATTATGTATAGAAAGAGACGGGGAAGGATGAACAATACCAACACTTGGGACTAAGTTTGGGAACCATTGGCCATAGTGACAAAGGGTAAATAACCGGAAGTAGAGAGAGAAGAAAAAAAGGATTTATTACCAGTGATATGATCGGTGGCCCCAGAGTTAAGAACCCAAGGATCCGAAGAGCGAGATATACCAGCAAAAGAATTACCATGTACGACGACAGTAGTGGAATCTGAAGCCTGAAGATCCTCATACCATTTCAGAAAGTCATCATAGGAAGGCGGTGAGGTCAGATCCGGTGGTAATTGTGTAGCAGAAACTGAAGAAGCGATAAACTCTGAGTGATCTGAGCAGCGCGACGACAGTAGAGAGAGAAGAAAAAAAGGATTTATTACCAGTGATATGATCGGTGGCCCCAGAGTTAAGAACCCAAGGATCCGAAGAGCGAGATATACCAGCAAAAGAATTACCATGTACGACGACAGTAGTGGAATCTGAAGCCTGACGATCCTCATACCATTTCAGAAAGTCATCATAGGAAGGCGGTGAGGTCAGATCCGGTGGTAATTGTGCAGCAGAAACTGAAGAAGCGACAAACTCTAAGTGATCTGAGCAGCGCGAGGAGGTCGACCATGGAGACTCCAACACATATCAATCATGTGTCCTAGTCGGTGGCAGTGATCATACCAAGGACGTCCTTTGCCACCCTTACGAGGTGGAGGTTTGTTGTTGTTTCAAGAGACCAAAGCTGACAAGTCAACGGGAACGGAAGGAGGCAACGACAAGACTTTGGCAGGGACACGAAGGAGAGTTGCCCAAGTACTGTTTATGGTAGCTTCTGTGGGGCTGCCCAAGGTCTGATCGCAAACATGAGAATAATCTATGGGCAGACCATATAAAGCCAGAGACAAAAACTTTCTTCCGATTTTCAAGCTTCGCAACAGAAGTGGCCGCAGGTGGAAGTAGTTCATTGAAGTCACAAAGAAGGCTAGAGACTGAACCTAGATAGGTAAACATTGAATCCTTAACCTGATGGGCACTGAGGATGGTCATAAGATCTTCACAAACCTGATAGAGTTGTCAGAGGTGTTTGTAAAGAGTTGTTGAGCCTGTGTCCAAACAGAATTATAGGTTTTGTGAGTGCGAAAGACATCCTTCAGAGATGGATGGATGGTGGCTAGGACATTACAACACAACTGGGCGTCAACCTTTTTCCATAGAGGGCGATCAGTGACTTGGACATCCTCTTCGGTGTGAGTGAGATGTGTCTCATAACCCTATCCAACAAGCCAAAGTTCAATGTGAGAGGCCCAAGAAGAGTAGTTCTGACCATCTAACTGCTCGGAAGAGAGTAATGCAGTGATGTAGTTGGTAAAGATTGAAATATCCGATGTTGGAGTGCTGGAGAAAGCAACTGATCAGCTCGGTGAAAGAGGGCACACGACGAAAAAAGGCTCAAGCGATGCAAGAAGATAAGTGAGGACGGTGGAACTGCAGGAAGAATAATCTCTGTCGTCACCAAAGTGCTGATCTCCCGAGCTTCTCTCAGTCGTCTGACTGCAGGAGAGGATGAAGGACGATGTGCTCACAACGTAGGAAAATGCCGACGTCAGTTCGCGAAGAGGAGAGGAGGGCGGCAGCGTCGGGCGATGCTACTGCGCAAGGAACAGCGACGCAGAAAAAAAAATAGGGTTTGTCTTTCAACCTCGCTCTGATACCATGTGGAAAAGAGAAAGTCTCTCTATCTTATCATTAATATGTTTACATATAGGTATTTATCTACATAAGAAGAGAAAAGAAAAATCAATCTCAATCCTACAGTCAAGGGAATACAATCAAGATCAATCTCAATCCTAATAATCAAGGGAATCCAAATCAATCATAATCCCTACAATCAAGAGAATCTTCAGAAGTATTCAACAGTGAACAACATTAAACAAAAGGCATAACAAGAGCAATCCTCGAACACAATGAAACATTGTATTACCTGTACAAGCCTTGATAACATCAGTGCAACATAAAAACGTTTAGATACTCGAAGAGTTCTCTCATCTGAAGATAAGCTATTGTCAGAGACGACATTTCGAGTTCGCAATTTCTCAGAAAAAGGACTCTTTTTCCCTCTTGTTCTATTTTGAGCAGGAAATGAGGCACCATGTGCCATGCGCATCAGAAAAGGTTCGGTTACACCCACTCGATCGCCAACAGACTGCATTCCACAGATTACAAGAAATCAGAAACAAAAATAGCAGGGAATAAATATAATTGAAATGGAAAGAAGATTTGATAGGCTAAAAAAGATTGTCACTAAGCAAACAACAGCAATGTGTCTTCCAATAAACACCACTGTCCACAGAGGTTTCAAGGATGAGTGAAAATAAAATAAAACAAAACCAGGAGCAAACATTTAACTAAATATAAATGTTAAGGAACACTAAAATGGACAATTCTAAGATCACACATAGATTACATAAATTCTTCTTACAATCAGTTTCCACATCTGATTGAATAGGCTCAACTACAGCTAAAGAAAAAAAATGCAAACAAAACTAAGAAACACTTTGTTTAAAATATTGTGTGTGAAAATGCGCAATCTTGACTACTGGTTAATATCATGTCTCAATTCCTAATAACTAGATTAGTGGCAACAAACATTGATGGTTAAAATCATGTAGCAGCACCTAATAACTAGATTACAAATTAAAAGCAAGTACCAATTCAGTCACGGTACTCCCAGCATGCCCAAATATCAAAAACACAAGAAGTGAAGAAATCAACAACAAAACCTAAAAGTATGATGCTACTATTAAATGCAAATAAGTGTTACTGCTAAAAGGTTTCTAACATGTGACTTTTCATGAACTTAAAAATAAATAAATTATTGAAAAGCTCTACCTGCTCAAGCGAAGGCAACTCCATGAATCTTTCATAGTACAATTCCCAGTCAGGTTCAACATCGACATTAATGGGTGTAACCAAGTACACTAAGTGCAGATCAGATGCAAGAACAAAAGCCTCTCTTGCCTTCAAAAGGTCATCCATTACAATCTGCAGACAGAGAAGAAGAATAAACAAAGTAAGAAATATAATGAATTTAAATTATGAATGATAAATCCAAGGATGACTACAAAAACTGTAATGAATCTACAAGTGATTCTTCAGGGGTGAGAGAACTGCCAAAAGCTGCACGTCCAAGTGGAGTTGTGTTGTACAACTTAGTGTCTTCAGTCCACTCAAGAAATTTCTTGTTACATAACCATCGAAGAGAATCTTGAGCAGATTTAACAACATCTTGAAATGGCTTTGTAGAATTAAGAAGTGTGCATCTAACATAGCGATTGATGTCATGTGCAGTTTGAACAATACCACCAGCAACAACTTCCATTATAGCATGAGTCATCCCATTCTTATCTTCAGATAAACAAGAATGCAATGGGGGGCAACCATCATTGATTATAGCTGTGACTTTCTTGACCTCATCAGCTTTACAGATAAGAATCTGGTTTAGAAAGATGGAAAAGGACTTAAAGCAAACTTGTTACCGAATCAAAACAGCAGAAGTGTTTGACAAAGAAAACAACTTACACTCTCCCCTCTTGTATCTATTCCAGTTCGACCAGCTCGACCAGCCATTTGCCTATAGCGTGTCCCATCAATGAAATCACGCCCAATCCGTGGCTGTCGAAATATAACCCGCCTAGCAGGTAAATTGACTCCAGCTGCTAATGTAGAGGTAGCTGTCAAAATGCGTACAAGTCCTTTACGATAGCATGTTTCAATAATCTCTCTCTCCTCAACCTGTAAACATGAGATGGAGAATAGATACGCAACATAGGTAAAAAAGCTTCATGTAACATGAAAATCAACAATCAACATTCAACATACATTGACAACCTGCCAAATCTGTTTCACAACAAAACCATTATTAGAAAGAGTAATTCTACATCCAAGCAGGTCACAACACTTCTATTGATTTCTTATAAATATATTTGGTTGCAATGACACTTAAGGATTTGATAAGCAATTGGAGTTGACAAATGATGTGATAATCTCATTAGATCACACTCTCTCTTCAAAAAAGTAGTAATCACTCTATATGTTTCATCCTCTCATAGGACACTAAATGAAGCACTATGTGCATTGCAATTTGATCGTCACAATAAAAGTTCAATGGCTCTATGGGAGCATGTCCTAACTCAGTAAGCATTTGTTTGACCTAGATGAAGTAATACGTTGATATGGTTATAGTTGATACCCTGCATTTGACTTGGCTGGAATAGTCTACTTCTTGCTCTTCCCAGAAATCAGATTACCTCCCAAAAAAGAAGAAGAACACAATAGTCTGATATGGATCATCTATCTAGGGAAGTGCATGCCCAATCAACACAATGTACATTGCAATCTGAAGATCACCTTCATCTCCAAACACGAGGTCTTTCTCAGGAGCATTCTTAATTCTTAATGTACTATAGAATTGACATTCTACCTATTCCTATTGCAATTCTTCCTATCATACTCCATTATCTGTCCCTTTTCACCATCCTCTCCTTCAAAGGTAGCAACACCACAACTTCAACCAGTTAGGACTTATAGTAGAAGGCCTAAAGTTAAGGTTGCCATAACAACTCCTTGAGACTCCACAACTTTAAAGCGTCATATATTGTCCCTGATTTTGCCTCCCACTTTAATCTTCCTATTAGCTTAAAAAAAAGACACTCCTAAGTATGGCACCTCAAATCTTTTTGCATTCATTTCTTATGCTTCCATGTCTACATAGTATTCTACTTTTATCCCTGCTTTGGACTCTGTTAACATTCTTCAGACTAGCATAGAACCTTTATCACATCCACTATGAAGACAGGTTATAACAAGCTTGCATTCTAATGACACATAGTTGTTGGTTCCTCTTCCAGCTGAGAAATCCACCGTTAAATAGGTATTCACTATGAAAACATCAATAATTACACTGTGAATCATTTTAAACCTCAGTTAGTTGTGGAAAGCTACATGTAGATATATGGTGTTGATTATATCGATACATTCTCTCCTATGCTTAATCTCAATTCGACTTTTTCACAAAATAGCAGTTATATTACATTCCCAATATATCAAAATCATATGAAAAATGTTTTCTTTTATGGAGATTTAAATGAAAAAATATGCACAAAACAACCTCCTAGGTTTGTTGCTCAGGAGAAGACAAATCTGGTGTGTACACTGAAGTATTGGTGTAGGTTGAACAAAGCTTTTCCAGGATAGGATGATTAGAAGAACATCAGTGACTCTATCCTTATTCTCCTCAATCTAATGCACACGTTCTTATTATTTCTGTTGATGACGTCATTATTGTCAATAATAATGATACAGGAGTACTGAAGTTAAATGGATATCTCCATCAACACTTTCAGCAATCTAAAACATTTTCTTAGCATAGAGATTGCTCAAGGAGAGGCATTTATATTTACCAGTGGAAATAGCATTTTTTTAATGCTTAAAAAAGGAGATGCATTAGACCAGTTGACATTCTTTTGGAACCTAATGTTATATTAATGTGGAAATAATGAGAACCGTTATCAAATCCTGGTAGGTAAGTACAGGAAATTAGTCAGAAATTGAACTATCCAGGAAGTTAGTCAGAAATTGAACTATCCAGGAAGTTAGTCAGAAATTGAACTATCTTACTATTACTAAACTTGCACCCCCTGCCTCATTTGTTGGAAATGTGATCAGTCGATTACCTGAGGCTCCATGCCATGACCATTAAAAAGCAACTCTTAGAATTCTTCAAAATCTCAAGATTGCTTCAAGAAAAAGTCTCCACTACCATGATCATCATCATCCACTTATTGAAAGGCATACAAATGCAAATTAGGCTTGCTCTCCCATAGATAAAAGATCCACATCAAGATATTATATACTTAGAGGCATATTGGCATCATAGAAGAAAAAAACCAAATCATTGTGGCTAGATCAAATACAAAGGTAGAGGAAAGAGTTAGAGCTCTTGCTATATACAAGCTAACCTAGCACAAATAGTTAATGACTAAGCTGAGCAATCCTCCCAACAAACCAATTAAGTTTTATTGTTATAAGCAAGTGATTGTACACATTATTTCTGATACTAATCCTCCTAACAAACCAATAAAGCTATATTGTTATAATCAAGTTATTATACACATTATTTTCGATATGGTCTTTTCACGAGAGGACAAAAACATTGATATTGATTGTTTCTTTGTTTAATAAAAAGTGTATTCCAATAAGAACATCAACTCTTATTATTTCCAATAATTAGATAGCAAATTTGCTAATAGTCTCTAAAAGATTCTAGAATTGAGTACATGTACCAAGCTGGGGTTTTACAATATTTTTGAACTTAAAAGGGAGCATTAAGAACCTAGTTGTACATAAAAATGAGTAATTGGTAAGCATATCAAGCATAGGGTTGTGTATGTGAAATAATAATGACAATAATCTGTCTAGGGAAATAATGATAATAATTTGTCTAGGGTAATAACCTTAAGAATTTTCTCCACCAACAAATAATATACATGCATTCAGATACATTAAACAAAATGAAGCGCAATTGTTAAGTCAAGCAAAAAGGAAGTTACAGTGAGGCCAGCATGATGATATGCAACACCAGAAGGAAGTGCTTGCTCAAGGATAGGGTCCAATCCACCAGGAGACCTCCTCAAGGCTTCAATTGCAGAAGATACATCATTGAACTCACAGCCTTCATGAGCATCAACAGAAATTTTTTTTAGAAATCTAGCCACATGTCTTGCAGTCGACTCACATCCTTTGCGACTGGAACAGAATAAAAGAACTGAATGACCTTCTTGAACAACCTGCACTAATGGATATACAACAGAGTCTAGAAGTACCAAGTTAAATCATAAGTAGCCAAACAACAATCTGCACCAAAATTTAATACCTCATTACACATTTCTACAATATGATCTGGATCTCTACCCGCAAGATCAGAAGTTTTTGGGATTGTCCGGACAACCTTCATTTTCTTGTCAAAAATGGTATTCCCAACTTTAATAAACTCTTCTAATGGTACAGGACGGAATTCTGTTTGATAGAGTGCAGCCTAAAATTTCATCGAAGGAAAATGACCATAAGAAACATTTGCTACTAGAACTACTACATTGGAGAATTACATGGAAACATTAGGAAAAAATACTCATTATTTTTGTGGAGTCTACCCATAATTTGACTCCATGATAGTATTTAAGATATGCACAGTTGATTTGAAATAACTAATATGGTCTTCTAGGGCCTATTTGACCATGAGAAAAGAACCCATTTCCCTATCAAGGAGAGATTTTTAAGAGGGAAACAAGTCCCTCTCCTCCAAGTACCTATGCAGAAGTAATCGTAGAAGGGACTTCAAATCCCCCTTCAATGGAAATTTTTTCAGCCCCAATAGTTTCTACTAGATCCTTCCACCAGAAATCAAGCAAAAGTGGGTGGTTTCTATAGAAAGGGGCTAGGCGAAGTCCTTTTTGCCACTCATACA
Organism: Zingiber officinale; assembly: GCF_018446385.1. Lineage (NCBI taxonomy): Eukaryota > Viridiplantae > Streptophyta > Magnoliopsida > Zingiberales > Zingiberaceae > Zingiber > Zingiber officinale. Next base: position 90,729,805 of record NC_056002.1, on the reverse strand, counting down.
TGATTGCTTCGTATTCCCCACCCCCAATCGCACACACGATAGTTCAATAGTCGAACCCTTCTCACCCTTGCACCCACTGCCCTTACTAACTACAACGATCTGTGATCTCAAACCTAATCGGGCTCGATCTGTGATCTCAAACCTAATCGAGCTCCCCCTCTCCCTGTAAAGAAGTTTAAAAGGCCTACAAAAAACGTAACTGCACTAACTTACCTTTTTTAATATGCATACAAGGAAGATACCACACCATTTGCCCAAGATATTCACATGGTAATCATACATTTTTTATATGCGTACAAGGAAGATACTACACCACTTGCACAAGTAATTCATGTGACAATTCCAACAAGAATTAGGCTTGTGTCATCTTGTATCACAACAAGAAGAGGAGCCTTGGTGCGACTGCAAAGTTAACATGGTAGTTACAAATTCGAGTCACAAAAATAACTTCTTGCAATACAAGATAAGACTGTGCACAGTAGATCCTTCCTTCGTGCACCAGACTAACCTTTTTCCTCTAAAAATTAATTTGTTTAATTCTTGTTCGTTTGTCAATTCTTTGCATTTACTTAATTTTTCTCACAAACCTTAACTTACACCCTATCCAAAAAAAGTCATTTATGTGTTTCCTTAGCTTGCTACCTCACTAATTTTATAATCATTACTTCTTAACTCTATTAATATGGTCAAAGATACCACAACAACAAGGGGAGCCTTGGCGCAACGGTAAAGTTGTTACTTTGTGGCCAAAAGGTCACGAATTCAAATCCTGAAAACAACCTCTTGCAAAAAGCAAGGTAAGGATGTGTACAATGGATCCTTCCCCGGGACCCCGCATGGCGGGAGCTTCGTGCACCGGGCTGCCTTTTTTTTTTTACTTCTTAACTCTATTAATATGGTCAAAGATACCACAACAATAAAAAAATGTGAGTGGTCATATTAAACCACAAATCTTAATCCTATAATTATGATGTCTATTCTTCCTTCTTCGAAGTAGTTGATTCCCAAATTGCTCCACATTGAAGCACTAGATGTACTTGATCCATTGAAACCACTTCCAAATTTAGATATGCATGCATGGATCTCTAAAGATGAACTATGCTATATTGCACCCAAAATATTCCCTAAGATCTAACAATAAACTATAGAATCATATTCTCTGAAGGCACCTCACACTTGTGTGAAAGATCACAGAGATTGCTAGAGCATCTCGCTCCACCATTCTATGTAGTCAACTTCTTCATGCCAAGGAAGAATATTGCAATAGAAAATTTACGATTTACAATTATTTTAAGTTTTTAAGCATTTCAAGTTGTTGAAAAGTCAATATTGCATTTTTATTGAGTATTAGGATAATTAGTCCTTTCCTATCTTATAAATGGAGTTCTCAATCCCTCATATTATTCTATTCTATGATTTAATAAGACTCTTTTTCCTCTATAATTTATTTTACCTTCTTTTGAGTGAGATTATTTTCAGTGCTACATCAATGAGTATAAAGACACTTCTATTAAGAAACTGAGAATATGGAATGTATAAATGGCGACATATAAAGGGCATAGACAAAGATAAAGAGACCCTGCTGACATTTTATCACTGACTTTGTGCCACTCTCCTCCAATGGCCGTGATATCCTAGTAAAATGTAGAGGTCAATTAAAGGGGATCCAACTAAAATTCTAAACCTTATTGGATATAATACATCAAGGCCAACCTTTCGTAAAAGAATGAAGTAGAGAAGATGATATATCCTTGTGTACCTGAAGCCAATCTGCAACAGCCGCTACATTAGGCATAGTAGCACTCATACCAACTATCTGCAAGCCATGAGCTGAACCACCATCTCCACTACTACCTCCTGACCTTTCACCACTAGATGAGTCAGTGCTTCCTTCACCAGCAGCATAGCGAAGCTTTGTCAACAGTAGCTCCAAAAGGTAACCCCGGTGTTGATCTGCCACCTATAATTGCAAACCACATGGTAAATAGATTCAATCATGAAAGTTGTCACAAGATCAGAGAAGTAGGGAGAAGAGTGACATGTAGACAAGACTAAACTGAACAAACGAAGGAATGAAGGCAGACAAGCAAAGAAAAAAGAAAGAAAGAAGATTCCTTGACTGATAATAAACTATCTAGATTGTAAACTATCAATTCAAATTGGAGCTCTTTTTCTACAACAGTTTTATCAAATTAAAAATATTCAACAGCTTTGCAACTCTCAGAATATGAAAAGAGAGGCAGAGAGTCATGTAGAGAAAAAAAAGGCAGCTAAATAGTAACCTCTAAATAGCATACAGCCTCAATTGATGGTCATGTTATGGTAATGTCAGAGTTCGAGTTAACTATGTATAACTATGACTATACCTAGAAAAATTCCAACATTACAAATTACAAACCCTAATCCTCACCTTTCTCAAGAATGTGAATTGAGACTAGTGTTTGCTTGTTTTCATGATCAAATACTTAACTGACCAGTTGCTTTCAATGCTTCCTAATCAAGAAATACTACAATATATCATTAGGTGGAATCGGTTATATGGATCATTCTACGCCATTGTGCTCTATCCCCTACTATATTATCAATTATATTTAATTTATCTTGTTTTATTATTACCAACCAAGTCTTTTTTTGAGCTTCCTTTTCCTCGTTTGATTTGTATATTTACCATAGTTTCATATCGCCTAACTAGGTCATTTATTGGTCGTTTAAGTATATATTTGTGCATCTTAAATGTGTCTCTCAAAGTTTTCCCTCAATAGATACAACCCCGATTGTCTGTCTAATATTTTCATTTCTTATTCTCTACATCCTTGTATATACAGGGATAAAGAAATAAAAATATTATGTATATTTAAATAAATTTTAAAGAAAGAAAAACAGCAACCAAACACTTATCCCACTAAATGAGGTCAGCTATATAATTCCTCCTATATCATTGAGCTCGATCCTCTTACTGTATCATTATATATATTTAAATAAATTTTGTTATGGTTTATCATTATTAACCAAATAAATAAAGAAAAGTAAAAAAACTAATTGTTCTACATAGACATGAAAGAAATAGAAATAACAAAGAAAATATCTAGTATCAACATGTGCAAATCCCCAACCATTTCAGCACTAATTCAACGGGATGAGAGAAACAGATAAAAGTAAAGAAGAGAAACACAAACAAGCCAATAAACAGTTTTACCCATTTGGAAATACGTTAAATTATTTGAAGCAAGCTACAAAATGGTATGATTAAAAAGTTGTATACTTGAAAGATACAAAGTGGAAAGAGGATGTCCTCTTTCTGAACCTAATCTTTGGATCACCCTACCAGGAGAAAAAGGTTAAACATAAAAAATAAAAATAAAAAAATAGTTCATATAAGAAAACTTTATATCCTATATGACAGATACACTCAGCAATTAGTCATGCATTAATTTCACAAAGATCATAAATATTAAAAATAAAAGCCTAGTACATCACTTCAAGCTACCATTTCAATGAAAAAAAACATTAGCAAACAAGTCTAGGGAATGGGAAAAGAAAAAAGAAGAAACAAATGAAAGAAAAGTTACCATATGAAGTTCATCTATCACAATAATTCCAAGTTCAGAAAGACGACTTTCCTCTAACAAGCGATTAATTAAAGAGTTTGCCTTCTCAATGGTGCATACAGCTACAGAAGTATCTTTAGGAAGTGCTCCACCACCCTGATTTCCATAGAAACTACGAACATGCTTACCAAACGGCTCGAGAAGCAACTCCAAGTGTTCGGCCTAGAATTAAGATACTCACAAATAGGACCAATCATAAAGGTTTCATTTTTAATTCAATGATATGTGTAACATACATTATTCATTTAATGCTGTACCTTTTCAGCACAAAGCGATACATATGGAAGAACAAGAAGAGCCATTTTCCCGGAAGACAAAACTTGTCTTAGCATCAAAATTTCAGCTACAAAACTCTTGCCAGAACTGTCAAACAACTCTATATTATCAACATTCATAGAAGCACATCACAAAAGCCAACAAACCAACAGAATATGATATAAACTCAGACTAAGATTGTTAGATATGCATATAGGAACACAAATGGCTTTGATCTTAAAATTGGTCGCTTAGACAAAGTAAATTTGTGTGATTTGGCCATTCGGGATAAATTAGTATGTGACAGAATATAATAAATGTAAAGAATAGACAATATGTGATTTTTTAATCTACAATAAATTTAACAGAAATCCAAAGATGAGAAAGTGCTAGAACTTAGAATTAATTATTCAACAACTAAGCACATTGATTGTTGAAAACTTTCACATAGGCACTACAAATTGTTATTATTGGCAAATATTACGAGCTTAGATTTTAATAGTGTGTGATTATATAATCTACGATAAATATAGAGGAAATCCAAAGATGAGAAAGTGCAACAACTTAGGCATTAGTTACTAAATCAACAATGGAGCACGTTGATTGATTAATATTTTCACATGGGCAGTACACAATTGTTATTATTGACAAGCATTAGGAGCTTAGATATAATTAGCTTTGTGATACTCATTCTTAAACCATCTTTGTATAAAATTGTTACCCAAGTTCTTTGCAAGCATTTATATTATAATTTTCAAATGATTACTTATCAAGACCGCATATAGTTAGCATATGCCCACACATATTGCACAAGCATTATGCTATGGCACTATCAATGCAGTTGAATGTGTACTTAAAACATGGAATTTTAATATGAGATTAGCATCCAATAGATTTCAAGTCAATGGATTTGCAATGTTCATTACGACTTGGGGGGAGGGTGTTTGGAAATGATTCAATGAGAGAAAAACATTTCTATAGAAATGAAATGTTACCCAACACCTCAGGAATCAAAGGTCGAAGTACAACACAATAAAAATACAAATTAAAAGTGAAACATAATCTTCATTTGGGAAAACATAAAGAATAATGTTTGCCCCACTATATACTCCTACTTGACACCATCGATCAAAAACATGAAGTTTCAAAGAATAACAAATATAAAAAATATAAAATTTATCATTCTTTGTAGTGTATTATTGTACTCATGAAATAAAGTTCCTACCTCCACCACCACCAGAAAGCATAGCTAAGATTGTTGTCACTAAAATTTTAAAAAGAAGCCAGAAAAGGGGAGAAAGAGTGGTCCAATGCAGTGAACATCTTAATTATATTACAAAAAAATTGGCAAGAAAAATCCAAATTGCAAAATAGACAACAAATTGAAACAATTGAAGAAAAAAATGTCAATCATCAACCATTTTCCAAAAATAAATTGTTACTAAGTACCTTGTAGTTGCACAATAAACAAGATTTCTTCCCTCTAGAACACCGTCAACAAGCAGACATTCCACCTAAAATATAGGTAAAACACATGCCCACGATGTCAATTTGTGCTATGTTATAAAAGTCCTGAATATGAAATGCAAAATCAACATTCATCATAAAGCCTCAAGATGGCATGATACATTAATATACAAATTCAAGTTGCATATTCTTATTTTGCATAAAAAGGGCAGCCCAGTGCACAAAGCTCCCGCTATGCGGGATCCCGGGGAAGGATCCATTGTACGCAGCCTTACCCTGCTTTTTGCAAGAGGCTGTTTCCTAGATTCGAACCTGTACCTTTTGGTCACAAAGCAACAATTTTACCATTGCGCTAAGGCTCCCCTTCTTATTTTGCATATATAAGAAAATTGATTTGTGATTGGGTGAGTTTGGATTAAAGAACTTTTAAAAAAATAATGCAAGTAATTGGTGCAAAGTTTTAAATATTAACACCACAATGAAATTAGCATATATTATATTGCCCCTTTTAGTCCATCGACGTTCCCTGGAATCTTGAAGGTAGTAAAACCAGACTTTGTATACAAGGATAGTTATCAATAGAGTTAGGACTAAAAATTCAGAAGTACATCAATTTAAATCAAAATAAGAAAAGAAACAAAAAGTAGAAATAGCTATCAATGCACAAAACTGCTGGTGTTGATTTAGTAAATATAAAGAATGCTATATTAATAATGACATGACTATGCAAAGTTCAATTGAGATATCTAAAATGACACCACTATCAAAATGTATGCACTTCATATTCTTATATTCAAGTTTTCTATAGGGATGGAGAAACTTGAAGGCATTAACTCAAGTTTAAAGAACAACACACCCAGTGACAAAGAATTTGAGGTCCAAATCATACAATTTTGTGATACGTTCTCAAGACAAAAGAATGTTTTGAAAGATATATGTTCCTTCAGACTCAAAGAACAACGGAATCACAAATTCACATCCAGATCTTTGATATTAATTCATTTGGAATTAAAAAAAAAAACAACAGTGAACATTTTAACTAAGGAAAACATTGGATTTCCTAATCTCACCAGAAGCAATTGAACCTTCTCTAAATTGGATTTCTAAATCCCACATACCCCATGCTACCTACATTCGTGCTTTTATCTTATTCAAAAAAACATAATATTGAAAAGGATAATCTATTGAAGACCCTCAAAAAATAAATTAAAATTACAATTCCTCCAAGCACAATAACTGAGAGTTAGTTACATGAGAACTTACTTCAACTATAGAAATTCTTCTTTTAAAAATTGGTACCGAAGGCAAGGAAAATGTAAACCAAAGTTAAAAGTCAAACCTGCCAAGGATAAAGCTTTGAGATGCTTTTCTTCATATAGATGCTGCAAACTTCTGAAGGAAGCCAACTGTGTAACTGTAGGCTGTACTTTGGAAGCATAAAACTGGATGGAGTACCAGACCCCTTATGATTGCCATCAGATACTGATACTTTCTGATTCGTTTCCTCTTTGTTAGATGAATCATGAGCATTCCCTGAAGGAGAACTATTATCCTGAGTAGATGAAACACATTTTCCTTTGGAAACAGCCAAATTACAATCTGCCCCAGTTTGACAGGAATTTTCATTTGCATATGATGAACCATTAGGAACACTTGAGATGTCTTTCTCTTGCTCAGGGTGTGGTGAATGATGAAGAAATTCATGGTTTACACCATTATCATTTGCTGCCTGAATACTGAAAATAATAGAAACTTTAGTTTTCTCGGCAACACACTGTTGCAAGCCATCCTCATGAGAGAAGTCGAAATGCTTTACAGGCAATGGAGATACACTATTAGTTTGATTAAGTCTCAGTGCCGTTATATTTTCTGGTAATATTTTCTCAAAAGTCTTTGAACAATTCTTTGATGTCATTTCTCCGATACCATTCAAAACATTTTTATTTTGTGGAACCATGAAAGATGATCCATCTGCTACCAATTTGTTATCGGATATTTCATTTCTAGAACAAGGTAGGTTGCTAGGTTTAGTAACGGCTGGAAGAAGACAATCTGCTACTTGAATTGCTTCACACCAAAACTCTTCCCCTGGTGAGAACATTGAGTTTCGGACAGCAGATTTGGGCGTTCCAGAGGGACCTTCGGTATTACATGACCTACCCTCTCTGCAGTGTCTAACATTTGTGTTGCTAGCAATTGGAGTAGCACTGCATCTTCTCAAGCTTACACCCACATTAATTTCACTATTGAGCTTCTTACCCCCCGAAATCTGCATAGATTTGTTTCTTCATACTTTGCCAAAGAAGAATAACAAAAGGTAATAATAATAAAGAATCAAAATCATAAGGACTCACCTTAAGTTTGACCTCCTTGACTTCCTCATTCTCAGCAATTGCTTGTGATCTACAGGTGGGTGGTTCGGGAGAATTATGAGAAGCCTCTAAGGGGCATTGCCTTTTAGTTAACACCTTGCTGCAAGCGGCTAGATAAGATGGGCTAACATTCCTCTTTTGGCCCTTCTGCTCTGGTTCCGAAGGCAAGCTTACAGCTGATTGTACATCACTGGTTACAGGCACTAAATAGGTAACTATACCAAGAATACCAAACTTTCTGATGATGCACTAATAAACTATGTGAAACATAAAAAAAAATATCTTTAAAGCAAATTAAGCGTGCAACTGAGTGATACAGAAAACAAGGTCAATCACCTGCAGTATAAAGATAGAAAATCTGCAGCAAATTTTTTGAGTTCCAAATTCCCTTCGCTGGGAGTTTCATGAGACGGTACGGCCTCTGAAGAATCTTTTTCTCTCTCAGTGACCACTGCAATGGAAAGACATTGCGCGGAATCCAGATGATCCCTGGGTCTATTTTCTTTAGCACAGCCATTTCCTGCACAAGAATTGAAGGCCAACTTGCGAGAAGCATCAGAACCCGAACCAGTCTCGGAGGTCAGACTCCTCTTTACAAGTTCATGCCTTGGCGAAGAATCGTCAGCTTCACATATGCAGGCGAGTGCTGTGCCCTTAGGGGACTTCGACAGGAACCCATCCAGGGTGCTCTTGCCGCTTGGAGATCCAACAGCCGGACTTCTGGATTCTTTATCTGAATTTTCATTCTTGGGCAGCAGGTTTTTCCGCTTCCTCGAAGTAAAGAACTGAGAAAAGGGGAGAGAGACAGAGAGAGAGAAATCGGAGAGCGGAGGGAGGCTAAGAAAAATAGGGTTTCAGGGACTGTAGAAAAAATGGCGTACCTGATCAATGCGAGCTCGAGATGGTTCTGCAGACATCGCCGAAGCCGCTCGAGATAGAGAGACGGGAAGACTGGCTTTTAATCAACGACGACAATCGTCGGCATCGGCAGCCACAGCGCTGTTTTTTTGAACGAGAGAAACCAAGCGCCAAGTTTGGACTTTCGGCCTTTCGGGGCTGTCGTTTTCTCTCTCTCCATTGGTTAACGCTGTCATTAAGTTTTCTTTACATAAGTTTGTAAAATATTTGTTTCATTCGTATAATTTTTAAAATGATCGGATGGTATATGAGATGCCGATTTTATCCTCTACCTTTTGCGGCATGGCTATCGCGTGCATCCAAATCATGCATGATTTATCTTTCCGAAGTACGTCCGAATCAACACTGACGGCCAACGATGGTGCATTTCTTTGTCAATCCTAAACCTAAATATCATCGTGCAGCACGGTTCATCTTCTTCGTCAAACGCACGGTGCAACAACTCAATGTGTTTTCGACATTGCGACACTATGCTATAGTCAATTTCTCTTCCTGATGTATGTTTGAACCAACATTGACGATCAGCAACAGTACATCTTCTTTGTCAAACCTAAACCTAAACACCACGGTGCAGCACTATTCAGCAACTCAATGTGTTTCCTTTTTGCAGCACGGTGCAAAAACTCAACGAAGACAAACGACCCTCCCCTCTAGACCACGGAAGTCCTAACCGATGAAACGTAACATTCCTCCTCACCATCTCCTATTGCAATGGTCGAGTGAGGTATATTATTTATTTGGGCCAGCGCTCAAAACTTCTTGTAGTACGAACCATCCTTATATATGAAGTTTGTGCTTTGGTTTGGTGTAAATCAATGTTCCAGCAACTCCAAAACTTTCGACACTGTTCCGACAATTGCAAGCATTCAAGAAAAACTCTAAAGCACCGGTAACATTTAAAATCCTACTGAGGACAAAACTTTTCACTATGATCAATTTAGAGATGTATGTTGTCTTCTACTATATTTTAGTTATATTTTTCCCTTTTTATATATTAATATTATAAATTTGTAGGAAGAATAACATCTTCAAATTTTAGATGTCTTTATTTAATTTTTTAAATCAAAACCCTAAGTTTGGGTTTATCTTACATATAATTATTTCTTAAAGGATAAATCCTAAAAGATTTATTGTACAATTTTAGTAAAATACACTTTTAATGATATATTGACTTCCTTGATTCGGTTAATGTGTTTTTTTTAAATATTTACAGTCTTAATAGAATTTTTTTTTTTTGCAATATGGTTAATTTATGATTGTATCAATGTAGGGAAGATCAAATTTCTGATGAGGTGCTCATAGTTATGATGCAATCTATAGATTCACAAATAGAGAATCGAAAAAAATCTATTACTCCAAATATAAATTTGGATACCGGGAATGTGACACATTCAACTTCATCTAGTGTTGTGGTCAATACTAGAGAGACTATTAATTACAGGTTAAATTTGAATGAACAAGCTCCTAGTTTTGAGGATGACTCAATACTTACGAGTACAAGATTAGAAGATCTTTGTGAGGATGCATGGACTGAACAAGAATACAATGAGAATATAATAGAAGTAGAAATTCAAATAAATGTTTCTGAGGATAAATTCTTAGCAAATAATATGTGTTATTCATTAGATGAGTCAATCAACACTAATGAATATATCAACCTTAAAGGACAATTTCCATTAGCTGAAGATGTATATGAAATGAACACAAAACTTTTTCCATTGCTAATCGAACAAGTAGATGATTCTGTTGAAGAATTTTTTTTGTTGATAAGATAATTATGTATTTTTTTTAACTTTTAGTATGTGAATTCAACTAAATTTCAGTAGTACTTATATAAACATATATAAATTAATATTATAGGTATATACAATCCAAAAACATTTTAAACATACACTTACTAAATATACTATAAACAAATGCTTCCCATACAAAATAAAGGACACATGGAAGAATAGAGTGTTAGTACCCCCAAGGTAGTTTTAATGTGATCAACCAAGTCAAGTTAGGTCATGTTGAGTTTTTAATCCTGCGTCTAAGTGTGCAGAACTTAAGAGCACAGGAAGTCGAGCAAAAGAAGCAGCTAGCAAGAAAGACAGCACGGGAGAGAACCGACGGGCTCAATGCGTCTGAAAGATGAGGTGCTACGGAAGAGCACGCGGGTAGACGAGAAGGAGGTGCGCTGCGTTTCTGAGGGACAAGAAGCCAGAGCTGAAGTTTGCTTGAGAAGGCCGGAAATTGGGTTCGGGTGAACCCTATTCCAGATGGCTGAAATCACCCAAGCGAGCAGAGCTGGAGCAAAAGACCTGGACTAATGCGAACGGAACTGAAGCGGAAGACCTAGACCAAAAAGTCAACAGGATGTTGACTTTTTGGCTCCGAGCGCCCTGACTCAAAATGTTATCAGATCGCAACATGGCGCGATCTCTCGTGATGGGGATAACGTTTTATCTCACTCCAAGCGTCCCGACCAGGGCTATAAATACAACCCTAGTCCCAGAGGTTCTGAACAACACTTGTTATCGTTTCCTTTTGAGTTTAGCTTTCTAATTGAGAGATTTAATTGTTGTAAGAGGCTTTTTAGCCCAGAGGATATTTTTAATGAGCTTTTCATCTTCCTTGGATTAACAACCAACCCGGTTGTAACCAAGTATATGTTAGGACCTTCGGATGGCTAGAGAGGGGGGGGTGTGAATAGCCTCCTCTAAAAACTCAATTAATCTCCTCACAAAAGTTTGTTAGCACAGCGGAAATAAGCAAAAGGAAAACTGATGCAAGGAAAAGAAACAACCCACCACTAACACAACAAGGATGTACGAGGTTCGGGGATAACTTGCCCCTACTCCTCGGCGTGTCCGTAAGGTGGACGATCCCTTGATCTTTCGGTAGATCATACCCCGGACAAATTCCGGCTAAGTATTTCTCCTTCTCGGTGGAGTAACCTCTCCACACAAAATCTCAGAGAAGATTTGAAATGAAGCACAAGACTTACAGAGTTTTGTGGCTAAGAGAAATGAACAATAAATTTACAGCCACGATGAAAGCAAAGCGCAAAGACAGAAGAAGTTCCTCAGCCAAGAGCTCAAAAACACAACACTCTTGCTTGATCGACAGAGAGTTTTTGAAAATTGCTTCCCCAAACCTCTCTTCTTCCTTCTTCTTATTCCTCTGCTTTCTCACTGTCTTCAGCCAGAGCCGAATCACTGTCACTTGTATCGAATCACTGCGACCAACTCAGGCGTCGCCAATCACTCTTCCTCCTCATCTGGTTCTCTGAACTCACACCAATACCATCCATGGTCTTCACTGGTGTCTCTAAGCTCGAACCAATAAGCAAGAGTCAAGTTGTTGCCAACTGATCGCAGCCAGTGAACGTTGACGCTCCAATTGCACCATTTGCAACGAAACACAGCAGAAAGAGCACTTGGTCTTATTCTTCTGATGGAGCTTAATTTGAATTTAAGCATTGGCACGACACCTGCAATCTGTAACTCAAAAAAGCTTACAGCAGATGGTTAGATCAGATAAATTAGAAATCGCAGAGAAACAGCAGAAGACAAACGACATCGTTGTGGATCGGTCAACAGACCGATCCATAACTCTCTAGACCGATCAGGACACATCCTGATCGGTCTGGAGAGATGTTGATCGGTCTGTGGACCGATCAGCCTATAGGTGGATCGGTCCACAGACCGATCCCCCTATTGATCCCCTGTTGTCTCGCTTCTTATTGATCGGTCACCAGACCGATCAGATTACCAAGGTTATATAGAGATGGGCCAAGACGTCGAATCAGAAAATATCAGAGAAAGCGCATGCACAATGAACTTAACTTTGGATCGGTCAGCAGACCGATCCAGCCTCTTGGTTTAGAGCTTCCCAGCCCTAAACCCTAACGTCTTCCTAGTTCAGAGAACGAGCTACCGAGCCCTCTCTGACCTAGTCCGGAGAACGAGTTGCCGAGCCCTCTCCGACTTCGTCCGGTCCAGAGAACGAGGTACCGAGCCCTCTCTGACCTAGTCCAGAGAACGAGTTGTCGAGCCCTCTCCGACTTCGTCCTGTCCAGAGAACGAGTTACCTAGCCCTCTCTGACCTAGTCTGGAGAACAAGCTGCCAAGCCCTCTCCGACTTCGTCCGATCCAGAGAACGAGCTACCGAGCCCTCTCTGACCTAGTCCGGAGAACGAGCTGCCGAGCCCTCTCCGACTTCGCGTGCCAAGTATCCATACTTGGACTTTTCCTCTCCACATGATCAACCTTGATCATTAATCAGTCTGAGTTTAATTAATATCTGATACAAGCTTAAATTAGTGTCAACATCAAAACAACAGCCAGGTCAGACTGTATTAACAATCTCCCCCTTTTTGTTGTTTGACAACACGATTTAAGTTTAGATCAGAAATGTTCATATTTCCCTAATTTTAGGGGAATCAAGATCCTCCCCCTAAGACAGATACAACACCATGTAAGGATAGGGGAATCAAGATCCTTCCCCTAAAATCAAACTTTCATTTATCTCTAAACTTAGTTATCTTCTCCCCCTTTGTCAAACACCGAAAAGGTGCGAATTAAGTAAGAAAACGTTAAAGGACTCCCCCTTAACCCATACTGTCTTTTTCTTAATCCACCTGGAATACCCTCTAAGTGTATTATAAGACAGTGATAAAGAAATAAGAGACATACAAGACATGGCATATGAACAGCATATTAATAACCAATAGGAAGTGAAAAGAAAAAACAAGAAAATGAGCAGCATAAATGAAATCAGCAAGTATCCAGGTCAGGCATAAGTATCCAACAAACAACATCCAAAACATAGGTAATCAAAATGACAGCATATAACAATGTGTATCAATCAACCTCCTCATCATGAGGAGCATCAGCATCATCAGCTGGAGGAGTGGGTCCCTGAGGTGGCATGCCGCTGCTCGAGGATGGATAGCCCGGGAAATACTGCGGAGGTGGGTATCTGGCCATCCATCCCATAATCACCTGATGTGTCGCCAACTACTGACTGCGTAGATCATCATAGCGCTGGTCAATCTGAACGCGCAGCCCGTGGAGCTCAGCAACCAGTAGCTCATCGTGCTGATCAATGCGGCTCTCCAGCTCGGCGATCTGCCAGCGCAGATCAGGATCTGCCTCTCCATCGTCAGCAGTAGCAGCAGGAGGAGCAGCAACAGGAACAGCCGCAACCTGTCATGGAGGTGCCCGTGGTAACTCACCTAGCGCTCTCCCATCCTTCCACCGAACCTCCCCATTCTGTCCTATGATGCCAGACTTGGAAAATGCCCGTTTCCCAAGTCTGCAGTCCTGCCTGACCATCTTGACTATTCTACCTTTGGAGACATCAATCTGAAGGGTCTCAAACCAATATGTAATTATATGCCCATAAGGCATATAAACAGTGAAGCTGTTTGGCTCACTATAGGAGATGATCGAAGAATAGATGCTAGACATGATGTCAAAGTCGAGACACCGACGCAATCCATAAAGCATCAGGCAATGATATGGTCGGATCTCAGACAAGGGTTTAGATGTGATTGGCAGAAGGCAGTTTGTGACAATCTTAAAAAGAATGTAATCTGGGGCAGATAATCTCAAGGCTGCAAAAGTAGGAAAATCAACATCTAATTCATCTAGCCCACCCGGTCTAGGATGTCTGAAGAAATACTCATAAATGGAGTCAGATGAGACATCAAAAGGAGAAGGTAAGGGGTCTGGTAGATCAGGATATATAGAAAAGACATTTCCTGAACACCTCCGGCAATCTAGATAATCAAAGAAAGCCGAGAAACTGAAATCAAGAGTTTGCTTAGCAACTTTTGTTTTATAACTTACATCATTAGTTTGATGAAGGTTGTTATAAAACTCAGATGCTAAGTCATAATTGATATCTCGTTCTAAATAGACAAGTGAATCGAGTTTGTAATAGACAATGATTTCTGACACAGATGGACAAAATTCGTCCATGAATTTTCGATCCACGGACCTACAAGGGAGCAATTTAAAGGTTCTTTGTTTAAAGGCTTGTTCAAAATGGTGGTTTGGGAATCTCCCTGAGACAGATGGTTGAGGTCGGGAGGGAGCCTTAGTCTTAGATTTCTCAGGTGACTTAGAGGTTCCTTCACCCACTTGTTTCTTCCTAAGGTTTAACAATGTGATACAATGGGGCAAATAAGTGAGCATCGGAGCCACCAACAACCGAAAGTCAAAACAAAATGCACAGATATAGTGAGAAATGAAACTGAAATGCCAATGTAAGTAGTTCTAAGGAAGTATGGAGTTACCTTGGTGCCATTGAAGTATCTTTTGGCTAGGGCTTCGGCGTGCAAAGAGAAGAGAAGAGTTGAGGTGTAGGAAAGTGTCGGCTAGGGCTTCAGCATGAAAGGAGAAGAGAAAGGATCGGGAAAATTTAAGAGAGATCGGTGTCCAGGTGTCGAAATGATCGGACGGCTGTCCGATCAGGAGATATCAGAAACTTCCTGATCGGTCCCCGGACCGATCAGTGAACCTCCTGATCGATCTCTGGACCGATCAGGAAACCTCCTGATCGGTCTGTAGACCGATCAGAAAATGATCAGTAGCCTCCCTGCGTACCAGACTGACCTGATCGGTCCCCGGACCGATCAGGGAACTCCTGATCGGTCTGTAGACCGATCAGTAGGCTTCCTGGCGTACAAAATGAACCTGATCGATCCCTGGACCGATCAGATTACAAACAGAATGGTCTGGAGAGATTTTGGATCGGTCGATAGACCGATCCACCTTCTCCTGATCGGGCTGTAGACCGATCAGTGTCTGATACTGAAGTTTCTCTAGTAATTTCAGTAATTGAAATTCGTAGAGGTGTTCGATAATTCGTAGAAGTTTTTCTAGTAAAACTTCCAAATTCAGTACCTAGAGCCTGAAGAATCTATAAGCATAACTATTTCCTAAAGATTATGGTCTGAAATTGTTTATAGTCCGAAAGTTTCAGACATTTAGAAAAACAGACAACTCAAGGCTTGATAACTGAGATTTTCGACCTTGTTATGTTCAGTTTCAAGTTTGTCAAAATATAACCAAATTGCTATCATTATTTCAAGGACTTGTCCTAGTTTCAATCAAAATCATGAAAAGTATCGATCAAAGGTATCAAACAGTCCATCAACCAAAGTTACATAATTTCTAGGTAAAGGTCCAACCAAGTTTCCTTGGTTGAAATATATGAGTAAGATCTAGGAACCAAATACACATGAATTATGTAATGGTCTTCCCCATACTCAATTTATGTCTCTTCAACCTAATTATTCAAGGGATGCATGATACATTTTGAATAATTCGGCTGATCCTAGCATCTCACCTCATTTCTAGCAAACAAAAATAATTTGTTAAACCTTATAGTTTGTGTGAGATGTTCCCAAGTTGCCAAATTAATTTCCCTTTTTTTCTTATCGTTTTAATTGTCCTTATTGATCATGACGTGGTCCTAATGACCTATTGAGCCAAACACATTCCCAATTCTCTCCTCAAATGACTAAATTCATTTTCCGGAAGAGGTTTGGTGAAAATATTAGCTAGGTTTGATTTTGACTCAACATATGTGAGTGCAATGTCTCCCCTAGCTACGTGATCTCTAATGAAGTGATGACGCACTTTAATGTGTTTGGTCCTTGAATGATGGACTGGATTTTTCGTTAGGTTTATTGTGCTGATGTTATCACACAACACTTGCACTCCCTTATATGAAAGCCCATAATCTTCTAGGGTGTGGATCATCCACAACAATTGTGATACACTCTCTCCCATGGCAATGTATTCAGCCTCGGTTGTGGAGAGAGCAACGCAATGTTGCTTCCGACTTGACCAACTAACCAATGATGAACCTAAAAATTGGCAACCCCCACTAGTGCTTTTCCGATCCAATTTGCACCCAGCATAATCGGAGTCGGTATAACCTATCAAATCAAAAGACTCAATACGAGGGTACCAGAGACCTACTCTAATTGTGCCCTTAAGATATCTCAGAATTCTCTTAACTGCAATCAAATGAGATTCCTTGGCACATACTTGATATCTAGCGCACATGCCCACAGCAAAAAGTATGTCCGGTCGACTAGCTGTGAGATATAGAAGACTACCGATCATGCTTCTATATTGCGTTAGATCAACTGGTTTTCCATTCTCATCATTGTCAAGGCGAGTGTTTGTCGCCATTGGAGTGGAGACTTCCTTAGAGTCACTCATTTTGAATTTCTTGAGCATCTCTTGAGTGTATTTCGTCTGATGGACATAGATGTCATCTCGAGTTTGTTTGATTTCAAGTCCAAGGAAGAATGTCAATTCTCCCACCAGACTCATCTCAAACTCAATTCCCATGTGAGTGATAAATTCATTCAAATAGCCCTTGTTATTTGAGCCACAAATTATGTTATCGACATACACCTGGGCTACAAATATGTTTTCACCATCTCTACGCAGAAATAGTGTTGGATCTATTTGACCTCTTACAAAACCCTTTTCTAGTAAGTAAGTTGACAACCTTGTTAGGATCTCTTCGTACGGCTAGAGAGGGGGGGGGTGAATAGCCGACCCCAATTGCTCGTGTTTCTTTCTACAAACTAGGGTTAGCGCAGCGGAAACTAAATGCAGAAAGAAAACAGGAGAAGAAATCAAACCTCTACGCAAGGATGTAACGAGGTTCGGAGATGAAACTCCTACTCCTCGGCGTGTCCGTAAGGTGGACGAAGCCTATCAATCCGTCGGTGGATGAGTCCCCGGAAAACCGACTAAAACAATATACTCCTTCTGGGTGGAGAAACCTCACCACAATCTTTGCAACAGCAATAAGGAGTACAAGAACAAAGAATAAGCAAGAAATACAGTAAGAATACACAAGCACTCTACCAAACTTGCTTTCTCGTCGACTGGAGTCCGGATGAAGCAGCAGCTTCAAAAACCCTAACAGCAGCAGCTGTTCCAGTCAGGGAAGCTCACGCGAAGCTTTCGGAAGGAACTCAACAGAGCTCTTATCGCAGCCCACAAATCTTCAGCAGAAGAGAAGGAAGAAGGAAGGAGTAGTGGTATACTGCAGCAGCCCTCGACCCCTTTATACCTGCGAAGAAGACAGCGAAGAAACTAGTCGTTGCGTCGCAACGGCTAGAACCCTGATCGGTCTGCAGACCGATCAGGGAAGAGGTGGATCGTCACTGATCGGTCTGTGGACCGATCAGGCTCTGTCCTGATCGGTCCCCAGACCGATCCCAGCTCTCTCACTGAGAATCGCACTCGTCTCCTGATCGGTCGTGGAGACCGATCAGGCATACACCTGATCGGTCCCTGGACCGATCAGGAGCTTCTTTCTTCGCTTCTGATCGTTGCCTGATCGGTCTGTGGACCGATCAGAAACTCCACAGTATGCTACTGAGTGGAATCTGATCGGTCACCAGACCGATCAGGAAACACTGAGTATCACTGGATCGGTCTGCAGACCGATCCAACTCCTAGGTTTAGAGTGCCCTCTCTAACCAAGTTCGGAGAACGAGCTACCGAGCCCTCTCCGACTCCATATGCTAAGCTTCACTCACTTGGACTTCTCAACACCAGATGTCCGATCACCCTTGATCTATCTGGATTTTCCCTTGCCCGGCTTCACTCACCAGGACTTTCCACCTGGCTTCACTCACCAGGATTTCCACACTGCCTAACATCCCAGTTAGGACTTTCTCACTGCCTGGCTTCACTCACTAGGGCTTTCCAACTGCCTAACATCCCAGTTAGGACTTTCCCACTGCCTGGCTTCACTCACCAGGACTTTCCACACTGCCTAACATCCCAGTTAGGACTTCCTCACTGCCTAGCTTCACTCACCAGGACTTTCCAACTGCCTAACATCCCAGTTAGGACTTTCCCACTGCCTGGCTTCACTCACCAGGACTTTCCACACTGCCTAACATCCCAGTTAGGACTTTCCCACGTGCCAAGCTCCCTGCTTGGACTTCTCCGTGCCAAGTCTCCATACTTGGACTTTTCCAGAATCAAGTCAACCAGGTCAACCTTGACCTACGGTTGCACCAATAATCTCCCAAAACATCTATTCTTGTCTCATATCAAGAATAGAACTCTCTCACGAGTTTCAAACATCAACATGCAACTCAACTAGGTCAACCTTGACCTAAGGTTGCACCGACAATCTTCCCAAGTCAAACATCAAAATACAACTCGAGTCAAGTCACCTCGAGTCGGGTCAACCAGGTCAACCTTGACCTAAGGTTGCACCAACAATCTCCCCCTTTTTGATGTTTGACAAAACCCATAATCAAGTTAGGTTAACCTGATAACCTAACTTAGGTTTTCCAACCATCTTCCAATGTCCAATGTTCTTTCCTTGAACATTCTCTGGACATTCTCCCCTTAGGTTAATCCGATAACCTAACTTGGGTTCTCCAATAATTCTCCCCCTTTTTGACACATCAAAAAGAATTCCAATGTTCTTCCTCGAACATTCCTTGACATTCTTCCCCTAGCTTAGGTTAACCCGATAACCTAACTTGGGTTCTCCAATAATTCTCCAATGAACACTCTCCCCTTTTTGACACACATCAAAAAGAAAAAGGAGGGTATCAAGGTCAAGAGTTTCTTCCTAATGAAAGTCCCATACCTTTCATTGAAACTCTTAATTTCCCCTTTGATACTAAACTCAACAATCAACTTAGTGATAATCCCATATCACTAATCCTCAAAAGTCTTAAGGAGTAAAAACTCCCCCTAAAAGTCAACTCCCCCTTGACAATTAGTTAAGACTCCCCCTAAAGGTCAACTCCCCCTTGACCATTGCACCAACAATGTCTTGGAGAGTTTCAAACCTTTAGAAATCCGAAAATCAACTCCCAAAAATTGAAATTTCAGACACCTGCTGAAAATCAGAAAAACCAGCACGCCTGATCGGTCACCGGACCGATCAGGATCCCTCTGGATCGGTCCCCAGACCGATCCAGCCTTCCCTGGATCGGTCCGGTGACCGATCCAGCCTCTGAAATCAGAGATTTCTGATTTTTCTCCCCGGAAAAATTCAGAAACTCCTAGAAAATTCCAAAAAATTTCAAAAATTGTGAAATTTTGATGATACATTCCTCATAACATATACTATCAAGGAAAAATAGTTTTCTATTAAAATAACTTCCATTTTTCAATCTTGATACAAAGTTCTAAAACTTTAAAATAGTTTAAGTTTAACTCAACTTTGTATCACAATGTTCAATGATGAATGCTATCACTAGGAAAGCTTCATCAAGGTTTTTCAAATCAATTTTAAAATGATTTTAAACCTTTTAATTTAGGACCATAATCTTAGGGCTAAATGTACATGACTTGTACACAAGCTTTCCCTATGATCCTCCATTTCTTGAATTAGGCTCATCTAGGTACAAAAACTATGCACCTTGATCCTAACTCATGATCCTAATATCTCACATACATCTAAAGTGTATCAAATACATCCAAGTCAATGTTGATGTGAGATATGGGTTTAGGTATCTTAGACTAAGGTCTCATGTATTTTCTAAACACAAATTTGATCTCAATATCAAAATGTGTTTTTCATCCTTAAATCAATTTCATTGATTATTAATGCAAGAGATGATGACATGGCATAAAATGATATCATAAGTAAAAACATGTGCCAATGTCATGATGTCATGGCATAAAGTTTGAAAACTTAAATAAACATGACATATAGATAACCTAAGCATTATCATGACATTTCAAATGATAATAAAATAAATATGATGTCATGGCATGACATATGGCAACCAATCATGGCAAGTTAGCACAAATAAAATACCTAAATTCCCTATCTAAGTATCCTTAGCCTTGGCTAACTTAAAATCTAACCCTAGATTGCCCATATATCCCTAAGAGAAAACCAAAATCCCAATTATGGTATTTCTCTAGGTTTTCTTAAATTGTGCCAAATAAGATTAAAATCGATATTTTTCAAATATGGCACAATTTACTCTTCAAGGAGTAAACGATAATTCCTTTTCATTTTCAAAGGTTCACAAAACCTTGAAAATGCTCCTTGAGTGTCAATTTCCTCAAAGTTGGGTTAACTACCCTTCTTATTGGAGTTGACACTCTCTAACCCATTTATGGGGTAGAGAAGATGCTCCTAGGAACCCAATACCTATTTGAGCTCATTGGGTTCACTAAATATTCACTAGGGATGACTTCCCTAGCAACCCTCCTAATGACCCTCTTAGGCTTTGTAGCCTTGGTCGTTTGGGTCTCGTCAAGGTCAACTATAGGGGTGACTCCCCTTGTAACCTTGGTAATGGTCTTCCTAGCCCTAGGTTTTGTTCCATAATCGAATGGAACATTGTGGTAAGTGGGCTTGACCATTTGGGACTTAGGTTGGTGACCCAAACCTTTCTTGTCCTTGGACTTGGGTTTTTGACCCCTAGACCCTAGAGTCAAATCCTCAAGAGCCTTTTCTAGAGAGTCAAGTCTTGACCTCAAGACTTGATTTTCTTTCTCTAATACCTCAAGTTTTAATTTATCATTTTTCTTTGAGGTATTCCTAGGCATATGTCTAGATGATTTTGGATTCCTACCTAGGTTTTCCTTAGCCTTAGATGGGCTAATTCTAGGGTTGGCTTTCCTAGTGTTATCCTTATCTAGGCTCACATGTTTGGCACCTAAGCATGTGTATCGATTCTTATAATTAACATGCTTATCATTCTTGACAATAGCAATAAGACTACTAGCATGCATCCTACTAGAATTGCAAGAATGTGCCTTAGAGATTACCTTAGGGTTTGCCCTAGCTCTCCCTATACATGTGCTCGATCTCTTGTCCTTGTGAGATTGCCTCCCTCTCGGACATTGGCTCCGATAATGTCCCCTTCGCTTGCATTGGAAGCACACCACGTGCTCCTTGCTCTTGCGTGTTGGGACTCCGGCTTCCTTGACCTTTGGCGCCGGTGGAGTCTTTCTAACTCTCTTTGGACATTTATTCTTGTAATGTCCATACTCCCTACACTCAAAGCACATTATGTGTAATTTGCTAGAAATTAAAATGCTTGAGTTACCTAGGTTTGAGGGTGGATGAAAGCTCTCTTCTTCATCCCTTCCGGAGGTAGACGCTTCTTTTTCTTCTTGCTCCGAACTTGAAGAAGAACTCTCCTCCTCTTCTTCTTTAGATGTTGAGTGGCCCTCAACTTCTAAATTCATTCCTTCATGAAGTGAGCTCCTTGGCTCACTTGACTCCTCTTCATGACTTGAAGTGGAGTTCTCCTCATGGAGCTTTGCCAAGTTATTCCACAACTCCTTGGCATCGTTATACCCACCTATCCTACACAAAACATCATTAGGTAAAGAAAATTCAATGATTTTCGTTACCTCATCGTTGATGGTTGATTTGTGGATTTGCTCCTTCGTCCACCTCTTCTTCTTGAGAGGTTTTCCTTCTTCATCCTCCGGAGGAGTGAAACCTACTTGCACACACCTCCAATTCTCAAGATTAGTCATAAGAAAATATTTCATTCTTACCTTCCAAAACGCGAAGTCGTCGCAATCGTAGAAGGGTGGAATCGTGATGTCCTCTCCGAGTTGATCCATCTCTAGCTTGTGCTCCCTCGGGTGTTAATCCGGCGAAGAGCGACCTCGCTCTGATACCACTTGTTAGGATCTCTTCGTACGGCTAGAGAGGGGGGGTGTGAATAGCCGACCCCAATTGCTCGCGTTTCTTTCTACAAACTAGGGTTAGCGCAGCGGAAACTAAATGCAGAAAGAAAACAGGAGAAGAAATCAAACCTCTACGCAAGGATGTAACGAGGTTCGGAGATGAAACTCCTACTCCTCGGCGTGTCCGTAAGGTGGACGAAGCCTATCAATCCGTCGGTGGATGAGTCCCCGGAAAACCGGCTAAAACAATATACTCCTTCTGGGTGGAGAAACCTCACCACAATCTTTGCAACAGCAATAAGGAGTACAAGAACAAAGAATAAGCAAGAAATACAGTAAGAATACACAAGCACTCTACCAAACTTGCTTTCTCGTCGACTGGAGTCCGGATGAAGCAGCAGCTTCAAAAACCCTAACAGCAGCAGCTGTTCCAGTCGGGGAAGCTCACGCGAAGCTTTCGGAAGGAACTCAACAGAGCTCTTATCGCAGCCCACAAATCTTCAGCAGAAGAGAAGGAAGAAGGAAGGAGTAGTGGTATACTGCAGCAGCCCTCGACCCCTTTATACCTGCGAAGAAGACAGCGAAGAACTAGCCGTTGCGTCGCAACGGCTAGAACCCTGATCGGTCTGCAGACCGATCAGGGAAGAGGTGGATCGTCACTGATCGGTCTGTGGACCGATCAGGCTCTGTCCTGATCGGTCCCCAGACCGATCCCAGCTCTCCCAGCTCTCTGTGAGAGACCTGATCGCACTCGTCTCCTGATCGGTCGTGGAGACCGATCAGGCATACACCTGATCGGTCCCTGGACCGATCAGGAGCTTCTTTCTTCGCTTCTGATCGTTGCCTGATCGGTCTGTGGACCGATCAGAAACTCCACAGTATGCTACTGAGTGGAATCTGATCGGTCACCAGACCGATCAGGAAACACTGAGTATCACTGGATCGGTCTGCAGACCGATCCAACTCCTAGGTTTAGAGTGCCCTCTCTAACCAAGTTCGGAGAACGAGCTACCGAGCCCTCTCCGACTCCATATGCTAAGCTTCACTCACTTGGACTTCTCAACACCAGATGTCCGATCACCCTTGATCTATCTGGATTTTCCCTTGCCCGGCTTCACTCACCAGGACTTTCCACCTGGCTTCACTCACCAGGATTTCCACACTGCCTAACATCCCAGTTAGGACTTTCTCACTGCCTGGCTTCACTCACCAGGACTTTCCAACTGCCTAACATCCCAGTTAGGACTTTCCCACTGCCTGGCTTCACTCACCAGGACTTTCCACACTGCCTAACATCCCCACTTCCTGGCTTCACTCACCAGGACTTTCCAACTGCCTAACATCCCAGTTAGGACTTTCCCACTGCCTGGCTTCACTCACCAGGACTTTCCACACTGCCTAACATCCCAGTTAGGACTTTCCCACGTGCCAAGCTCCCTGCTTGGACTTCTCCGTGCCAAGTCTCCATACTTGGACTTTTCCAGAATCAGGTCAACCAGGTCAACCTTGACCTACGGTTGCACCAATAATCTCCCAAAACATCTATTCTTGTCTCATATCAAGAATAGAACTCTCTCACGAGTTTCAAACATCAACATGCAACTCAACTAGGTCAACCTTGACCTAAGGTTGCACCGACAATCTTCCCAAGTCAAACATCAAAATACAACTCGAGTCAAGTCACCTCGAGTCGGGTCAACCAGGTCAACCTTGACCTAAGGTTGCACCAACAAACCTTTCGTACCATGCTTGAGGTGCTTGTTTAAGCCCATAAAGAGCTTTCTTGAGCTTGTACACGTGGTTTGGAGCTTCGATATTCACAAACCCCGGTGGTTGTTCAACATAGACCTCTTCTTTAATGAAACCATTTAAGAAAGCTGATTTAACGTCCATTTGATAGAGTTTGAAACCTCTATGTGCAGCAAAAGCTAGCATTAAACGAATGGACTCTAATCGAGCCACGGGAGCATAAGTATCATCATAATCGAGGCCTTCGACTTGACTATAGCCCTTGGCTACAAGTCTTGCCTTGTTTCTTATGACTTCTCCCTTTTGGTTTAACTTATTTTTGAAGACCCATTTGGTTCCAATAATGGTGGTCTTCTTAGGTCTAGGAACTAAGTCCCACACTTGGCTCCTTTCAAATTGACCTAACTCATCTTGCAAATCTATGATCCAATCAGGATCGTGCAATGCCTCATCAACTAATTTTGGTTCGATTTCTGAGATCAAGGCGACCTCATTAGACTCATTTCTAAAGAATGATTTAGTCCTGACCCCTTGTTGAATGTCTCCCATAATCTGGTCTTGGGGATGACTAGAGGCTATCCTAGATTGTCTTGGTGTTGGCGGTGCCTCATGAGTGGTCTCACTAGACACAGGCAAGGGCTCAGTATCAGGCAAAGGATCAGACTGAGCCTTTTCTTGCCTTTGCTCATCATCATCGGAGTCAATTCCGACTCTTTCCATGTTTTGATCATTTAAACTTAGATTTCTAAGTTCAAATTGAATTTCTCCTACATCCCTTGATTGATCATTTGATTTAGGAATTTCTTCAAATGCTACATCTGAGGATTCTTCAATCAATTTAGTCCTATTGTTGTAGACTCGATAGGTTTTGCTGATGAGAGAGTACCCGACTAGTATCCCTTCGTCAGCCTTAGCCGTGAACTTTCCAAGATGATCCTTGGTGTTCAAGATGAACACCTTACAACCAAACACCCTAAGATGTTTAATTGTAGGGGGTTTTCCAAACCAAAGTTCATGGGGAGTCTTTCCTAAAAACCTATGTATCAAGACTCGGTTTTGCACATAGCAAGCGGTATTTACAGCTTCAACCCATAAGTAGCTCGGTAGTGAGTACTCATTGAGCATGCTTCGTGCAGCCTCTTGCAAGACTCGGTTATTTCTCTCCACAACCCCATTTTGTTGTGGGGTCCTTGGAGTAGAGAACTCATGCCTATATCCTTTTTCTTGACAAAATTCTAAAAATCTATGGTTTTGAAATTCTCCACCATGATCACTTCTGTTGGTGCAGGAAGCATCCGACGATCGAACCTAAGTTTTGATAATGGCAAAGGGATTCAAAGTTAAGATTCTCTGTTATCTAACATGTTGAATGAGTGTTTCAGGAAAGTCCTAACTGCGGTTAGGCAGGTGAAAATCCTAGGGGGTGGTAACCCTAGGTCCTAGGGGGTGGTAACCCTAGGTCCTAGGGGGTGGTAACCCTAGGTGGAAGAAAGTCCTAACTGCGGTTAGGTAAGGGAAAATCCTAAGGGGGGGTAACCTTAGGTCCTAGGGGGTGGTAACCCTAGGTGAAGGAAAATCCTAAGGGGGGGTAACCTTAGGTCCTAGGGGGCGGTAACCCTAGGTGGAGGAAAATCCTAGGGGGCAGCAACCTTAGGTCCTAGGGGGCGGTAACCCTAGGTGGAGAAAAACCCTAGGGGGCGGTAACCCTAGGTCCTAGGGGGTGGTAACCCTAGGCGGAAAGTCCAGTCGGTCTGGAGGGCCAGACTGGCAACAGGTAAATCTCCTGAGTGGAGTAGGTGAGGACGCGTTCCCCGCAGAGGGAACAGTAGGCGTCGGGTCGACCTAGGGTTTCCGGTTGGAAACCCGAAGTCAGACTCAGACAGTTCAGAGACTGTCGAACTTTCATTCATATTTATGATATTATATGTGCTAACTTTGTCTTGCAGGATATGTGTGTATTTTGTGGACTAACACATTGTGCAGGGACAAAAGAGCAACATTAGCCTCGGATGAACAGTGTCCGAGGCGCCTCCATGGAGCTTGGAGGCGCCTCGGGTACAAAGGAAGAGCTGGCTGCGAAACAGTGTTCAAGGCGCCTTGAGTGGTGATGGAGGCGCCTTGGACCTGTTGAAGGCGCCTTGAGTGGTGATGGAGGCGCCTTCAACTGTGATAAGCGCAGAATGGTCAGCGCTTATCTGCACGATGGAATCGGAGCGGTGGAGGCACCTTGGATGGCTTTCAAGGCGCCTTGGATGCCCTTTATAAGGGGACTTCGAGCAGCTTCTTGTAGAACAACTTACAAGCGATCTTTCTGCTACAAGCTGCTCACGAGACGATTCCGAAGTGCTGCTATGAGACACCGACGACCCGGAGCTCCGAATTTTCAGATTACGATATTGTCGTCGGTATAATTAATTGTTGTCATTTATTGTACTTCAAATTGTAATCATTATCGAGCTTATAGTTGTTGCCCACCGGAAGCGATCAAGGATCGCGGGCCTTCGAGTAGGAGTCGATCAAGGCTCCGAACGAAGTAAAATCGACCTGTCTCTGTGTGATTATTTCTTTTATTCCGCTGCGTATTTTACTCCGATAGTTTTACGAATCGAACGAAATAGCCGCGAGCGCTATTCACCCCCCTCTAGCGCGTCTCGATCCAACAATTGGTATCAGAGCGGGGTCGCTTCGAATAGGTGAAACCACCATTCAAGCATTCTTTTGTGGCTTTTTCGTCTATTTAGGCTAAAAATAAAACCTTACGCCTTTCGTTTTTTTTCCCTCCAAAATTATTTTTTAAAAAAATTCATTTTCATCTCTTCACGGTTTATTAGTATTGAAAAAATATTGAATTTGGCAAAATTTGAAATAATATTTTTTAATAATATTTTAATATTATTTTTTTCCAAAATTCGTGAATTTCTATTTCTATTCTCATACCGCACTACTAATCCAGGATTAAGTCCTGGGACAAGTTTTTTGTTCATTTTTGTGCTAGGTTTTTAAATGGCCTATGAAGATGGAGACAATACCGCAAGCCTACCACTCTTGTCCAGCGAAAATTTTAGTTACTGGAAAGACCAGATGGAGCACCAACTAAAAATACAGGAGGAGATATGGACCATAGTCCAGATCGGACTCATTTCCCCCATCGAAGACGGAGTACCCATCACCTGTGACAAGTGGGATGCACAAATGATAAGAAATTTCGAGACAAATGCAAAAGCAACCTGTATTCTCCTATGCGGGCTGACAAATTCAGACCTTGATCGAGTTGGAAGGTTCAACACTGCTAAGGAGCTTTGGGAGAAACTGCTTAAGCTTTATGAGACTCCTTCAGAAGTTGAACAAGACTGCGAACTCGAAAACGAATCTCCAAAGTCAACCTCCGAACCAGACTCAGAAGAAACAGACCAGACCAATTTCATAACATTAATGGCCAGAGAGGAAATTGCTGAATCTGAATCTGAACTCGAGGTGGCAACAGTCAAGGGGGAGTATCCTGTCATGAATCTGAGAGGTAAGATTGTAAATTCAAAATGCAAATGTCACATAATTTGTTTTAAGTGTAGGGAGAGAGGGCACTATAGAAACGAGTGTCCTACTCATAAGACTCGGCCGGTACAATCGAAGGAGAAGGAGAAAACGATCAAAAGAGGGAAGGAACAAATTAAATGCTCTAAATGCAAACAAATGGATCACAGCAAAAGACACAATAATCCAGAGGGAGAAATCAAGGTAAATAAATTTACATTGTATGAAAATCCAGTTTTTACAACACATGATTGCAGTAGTTCAACTAATCCTGCTTGTTCTAGTATAAATTTTTCTTCAAAATTAGATACGCATGCTAATAATACCATGATTAAATTTGATTCATATCTAAACAAGAATAACTCAAAATTATTAAGCAAAAATAAGAAATTAACTTTAAGAAAATTAGGAATACAAAATAATATTTTAAAAGATAAAATTGATAAATTAGAGAAGATTGTTAATAATTTAGTCAAATCTCGAAATCTAGACTTGGGTTATAAGTCTAAAGTAAAACTTAAACACTACATACCAAGCAATAATCAAGTACCTTTTATTTACTAAACATAATCTAAATATAACCTAAATCTAATTCATGAATAAATAAATAATTATCTTATCAAATAAAAATTAGAAGGAGGATCCAGAATAGCTGGCACCCCCAACTTAACTACCTGACTTGGTAACCCAACTTAATCTACCCGAAATGGGTAAACAAGAGTAGACTATCCGGCAGGGTAATTAAGGTTAGATAAAATGGGCTAAGTTTAACTTGACCCACGGTACTGGTGAAGTTTTTGGATGATAGTACGTTAGGGAAGCTTGGGCATCGCATGTCTAAGAAGATATGGCTTCGACCTGGTGCATTTGGCTAAATGGAACTGACCGAAGCTACCCTTAAATGGATCCTAACTAGTTAGACCAAGGTTTAGTATTAAGTTCAATGGGTAGGACTATTTGGAAAACCTCGAAGGCATGGTTACTTTAATGAGTTCCTTGTAACTCACCATAGCCCAGAAGTTTATCCAAAGAATGTCTACTTGTTGAACCCAAAGTTAAATCCGAATCTAACACAAAAGTTAAACTAAACCCTTTAATTGAACCATAATTCATCTCACAAAAATTATAGGATTCCCTGATTGAAAATTTAGATCGGGTGAGATGACTAAGGAATAGAAATTCATAATTAAAATTAATTCTAATTCAAAATTAAATTCATAATTATAATTAACTCAAATTCAAATTAAATTCATAATTAATATTATTTATTTTTTTTTAAAAAAAAACTTAATTATTTTAAAAATTCTTTCAAAATTATTTTAAAAATCTTTTAAAACTTCACTTCAAAATTATTTGAAAAATCTTTCAAAATCATTTTAAAAATTCTTTCAAAATCATTTTAAAAATCTTTTAAAAATTCACTTCAAAATTATTTGAAAAATCTTTCAAAATCATTTTAAAAATCTTTCAAAATCATTTTAAAAATTCTTTCAAAATCATTTTAAAAATCTTTTAAAACTTCATTTCAAAATTATTTGAAAAATCTTTCAAAATCATTTTAAAAATCTTTCAAAATCATTTTAAAAATTCTTTCAAAATCATTTTAAAAATCTTTTAAAACTTCATTTCAAAATTATTTGAAAAATCTTTTAAAATCATTTTCAAAATCTTTTCAAAATTATTTTAAAAATCTTTTAAACTTAATTTCAAAATTATTTTTCAAAATTATTTTAAAAATCTTTTAAAACTTCATTTAAAATTATTTGAAAAATCTTTCAAAATCATTTTAAAAATCTTTTAAAACTTCACTTCAAAATTATTTGAAAAATCTTTCAAAATCATTTTAAAAATCTTTCAAAATCATTTTAAAAATTCTTTCAAAATCATTTTAAAAATCTTTCAAAATCATTTTAAAAATTCTTTCAAAATCATTTTAAAAATCTTTCAAAATCATTTTAAAAAATCTTTCAAAATCATTTTAAAAATCTTTCAAAATCATTTTAAAAATTCTTTCAAAATCATTTTAAAAATCTTTTAAAACTTCATTTCAAAATTATTTGAAAAATCTTTCAAAATCATTTTAAAAATCATTTCAAAAATCCTTTTAAAATTCATTTCAAAATTCTTTAAAAAAAAAAACCCTTTTCAAAATTATTTCAAAAATCATTTTAAAAATTATTTCAAAAATACTTGAAAAACTAGTTTCAAAATTCTTTGAAAAATATTTGAAAAACTTATTTCAAAATCCTTTGAAAAATGTTTGAAAAACTTATTTCAAAATCCTTTGAAAAATCTTTGAAAAACTTATTTCAAAATTCTTTGAAAAATATTTGAAAATCAATTTCAAAATCCTTTGAAAAATCTTTGAAAAACTTTATTTCAAAATCCTTTGAAAAATCTTTGAAAAACTTATTTCAAAATCCTTTGAAAAATCTTTGAAAAACTTATTTCAAAATCCTTTGAAAAATATTTGAAAATCAATTTCAAAAACCTTTGAAAAATCATTGAAAAACTAAATCCTTTGAAAAATACTTGAAAAAACTAACTTGAAAATCTTGCTCCTCTAAATTTACTAGACTTACAAGAATATGGAATTAGTCCTGAAGGAAATGGAGATTTGAAGTTTGAGCATGCTCATACTTTAGGGCTCTGATACCTCAACAAGGATAACTTAAAATCTATTAAACATCATGCTTGGACTTAAAGACCAACTAAAATAAATAACCTAAATTAAACATTTAGCTACTCCCTCTTCATCCTAAAAATTAACAAGATCTTAGTCCTATTTTTCAAACTTAAGCCTTTAAGCTAAGTACCCTTTTAAACTGAACCTACATTCTCAAAATTCATTGTTTGCAAAAGGCTTAGCTAAAGTGACTCATATAGCAACCTTCAAACTTTCTCAAACTTAGCCACCTTATAAATTTTAACTCTAAATGCTAAAATACTTTTCTAAGTTAAAAGTATTAAAAAGCATTTAACTCATAGCTTTCAAAAGATTTTTGCTAAGTAAATTGAGACATTAAATTTCTTTACAAACAACTTGGCTCCAAAATTTAAATCTAGCTAAGTTTTTCTAACTTTAGTTAGGTATGTCTTTCTAAAAACAACTAAGTCTCAAAAGTGGCCAAAGACATCATTCGAAATAATCCATATATTATCCTTTTAAACTTAGGTGAAAAATATTCCGTTTAACTAAGTCTCACAAGCCTTCTTCTTCCTTCTCTCAAAAAAAAAAAGATTGTTTTTGCTTTCAACTGATTTTTGATATATGGCAAAGGGGGAGAGTAGAAGAAAATTCAAAGAATTAAAGAAAATTGAAAGAAATTCAGAATTAAAGAAAATTGAAAGGAATTCAAATTTTAAGGGGGAGTCTTTACATTAAGGGGGAGCTCTGCACTTAACTATCATTATGCTTGTATTTTCATGCTTATCTTTTAATGGCATTATTTTCTTAACTTTGAATTTTTGTTGCCATAATCAAAAAGGGGGAGATTGTTGGTGCAGGAAGCATCCGACGATCGAACCTAAGTTTTGATAATGGCAAAGGGATTCAAAGTTAAGATTCTCTGTTATCTAACATGTTGAATGAGTGTTTCAGGAAAGTCCTAACTGCGGTTAGGCAGGTGAAAATCCTAGGGGGTGGTAACCCTAGGTCCTAGGGGGTGGTAACCCTAGGTGGAAGAAAGTCCTAACTGCGGTTAGGTAAGGGAAAATCCTAAGGGGGGTAACCTTAGGTCCTAGGGGGTGGTAACCCTAGGTGAAGGAAAATCCTAAGGGGGGGTAACCTTAGGTCCTAGGGGGCGGTAACCCTAGGTGGAGGAAAATCCTAGGGGGCGGCAACCTTAGGTCCTAGGGGGCGGTAACCCTAGGTGGAGGAAAAGCCTAGGGGGGGGGACCCCTAGGTCGTAGGGGGGGGTAACCCTAGGCGGAAAGTCCAGTCGGTCCGGAGGGCCAGACTGGCAAGAGGGAACAGTAGGCGTCGGGTCGACCTAGGGTTTCCGGGTGGAAACCCGAAGTCAGACTCAGACAGTTCGGAGACTGTCGAACTTTCATTCATATTTATGATATTATATGTGCTAACTTTGTCTTGCAGGATATGTGTGTATTTTGTGGACTAACACATTGTGCAGGGACAAAAGAGCAACATTAGCCTCGGATGAACAGTGTCCGAGGCGCCTCCATGGAGCTTGGAGGCGCCTCGGGTACAAAGGAAGAGCTGGCTGCGAAACAGTGTTCAAGGCGCCTTGAGTGGTGATGGAGGCGCCTTGGACCTGTTGAAGGCGCCTTGAGTGGTGATGGAGGCGCCTTCAACTGTGATAAGCGCAGAATGGTCAGCGCTTATCTGCACGATGGAATCGGAGCGGTGGAGGCGCCTTGGATGGCTTTCAAGGCGCCTTGGATGCCCTTTATAAGGGGACTTCGAGCAGTTTCTTGTAACAACAACTTACAAGTGATCTTTCTACTACAAGCTGCTCACGAGACGATTCCGAAGTGCTGCTACGAGACACCGACGACCCGGAGCTCCGAATTTTCAGATTACGATATTGTCGTCGGTATAATTAATTGTTGTCATTTATTGTACTTCAAATTGTAATCATTATCGAGCTTATAGTTGTTGCCCACCGGAAGCGATCAAGGATCGCGGGCCTTCGAGTAGGAGTCGATCAAGGCTCCGAACGAAGTAAAATCGACCTGTCTCTGTGTGATTATTTCTTTTATTCCGCTGCGTATTTTACTCCGATAGTTTTACGAATCGAACGAAATAGCCGCGAGCGCTATTCACCCCCCCTCTAGCGCATCTCGATCCAACAACTTCTAATTGTTTTCATTGTTGTTGATTTTTCATTTTCAGCTCTTCTACAAAATGAAACAAAAATATCTATGGTTTGATCCTTATTTTTCAAAAAGAAAGTCCATGTATATCTAGTAAAGTCATCAATGATCACTAAGCAATATCTACTTCCATTTAATGAAATGACATTACTACAATCAAACAAATCCATATGCAATAAATCTAAAGCAGTAGATGTACTTATAGTGCTTTTACCTTTATGAGATGCTTTTTTTTGCTTACCCTTTTGACATGCATCACATAATTTTGTCTTTTGGTACTTGATGCTTGGTAAGTCTCGCACTAATCCTTTGTTGGCCAGCTTTCGAATATTCTTCATGTTCACATGGGCCAACCTCCTATGCCACAGCCATGATTCTTTTTCTTTTGACATGAAACACTTAGCAGAGGCATTAGTAGCACTTTTAAAAAATACTTGATAAATGTTATCTACCCTTGTGCCTACTAGTACCGTGTCAAGTGTGTCAATGTGTTTGACCAGACATTGACTTGAATGAAACTCAATTGTGTAACCCGTATCACACAATTGGCTGACACTTAGGAGATTAAAGGTCATCCCCTTGACTAGAAGGACATTTTTGATTTGGAGACATTCGGATATATGAATATCTCCAACTCCTATAACCTTAAGGCTACCATTATTACCAAAGGACACATTACCTCTATTTTTGTTTTGAAGGGTAGTAAAGAGTGCCTTGTCCCCG
This sequence comes from Zingiber officinale, assembly GCF_018446385.1. Taxonomy (NCBI): domain Eukaryota; kingdom Viridiplantae; phylum Streptophyta; class Magnoliopsida; order Zingiberales; family Zingiberaceae; genus Zingiber; species Zingiber officinale. The sequence continues at coordinate 90,696,685 of NC_056002.1, read as the reverse complement.
GTCATGTGCTTAGAGCATCCACTATCAACAAACCAAGTTGATAGATGCTCCCCCTTGACAAATGCCTACAAGACACGAAAGATAGATATTTTAGGTACCCAAATCTTGGGACCTAATGCATCTTCAATGAAAGACCTAGGAACCCATGCCTTGGTCACACCCTTCCTAGTCTCATGAACCCTAGAAGCATGTGATCTATGAAATTAGGTTCTAGACACTAGGGAAATGAAACTAGACTCCTTAGGTTGATATCCTAACCCAACCTTGTTGTAGACCGCCCTTTGGGCATTTAGAATCATATCTAAGGTCTTAGAGCTAGTTGAGAATTTCTCAAGCATTTTCTTGAGTTTCTCAACTTCACTCTTTAAGGCTTTGTTTTCATCCTCAAGAAGCTCTTGATGTAGGCCATCAACCTCATCTTCCCTAAGAGTCTTCAAGTGTTCTACTTCATCTTTTAGTAATTTGATTTCAGTTTTTGATTTCTTAAGCAAAGTAGATAAATGTGCAATAGTTTTATAGCATTTTTCTAAGTGAGGAGAAGTTACCTCTTCATCATCCGAAGATGATGAAGCCGCGGCTGATGTATCACTTCCGGAATCCGATTCCTCCCTTGCCATGAGCGCTAATTGACGAGTGTTTTTCTCCTTCTTCTCCTCCTCCGATGAGCTTGAGGAGGATTCATCCCAAGTAGCTTTGAGAGCTTTCTTCTTCTTAGCCCTTTCCTCCTTCTTCTTGAGTTTTGGACACTCGCTCCGATAGTGTCCTTTCTTGATACACTTATAACACGTAACATTAGACTTATCAACATTTTGATCAATAGACTTACCTTTCCCTTTGTATCTCCGGCTCCTTCTCATGATTCTCCTTACGAAGTTGGCCATCTCGCTTGATGATGATCCACCTTCATCATCGGACTCGGAGGAGGATGAAGATGTAGGAATCTCTTTCTCCTTCTTCTTTTCTTTCTTCCTTCTTCCATCCTTGCTCTTTTCTCCTGCAACTAAGGCAATACCTTTCTCTTTTTGACCCTTGTTAGCAAGTTCATGAAGTTCCATTTCACAAAAGAATTCATCTAATTTAACAATTGAAAGGTCCTTGGAGACCTTGTAGGCATCTACCATAGATGACCACAAGGCATTCCTCGGAAAGGCTTTGAGAGCGTACCTTACAAGATGGCGATTCTCTACGCGTTCATCTACGGAATGAAGACCATTGATGATCTCTTTGAACCTCCCGTGTAGTTCACTTACCGTTTCGTTCTCCTTCATGGTGAGATTTTGTAGTTGGTTTAGGAACAAGTCTCTCTTAGCGATCCAAGAGTCTCGGGTTCCTTCTTGGAGCTCGATGAGCTTGTTCCACAAATCTTTTGTGCTCACAAATGGACCTACCTTGACAAGTTGATCTTTGGCTATCCCACATTGTAGAGTGACCACCGCCTTGGCATCGGCTTGTCCTTTGCGAGTTTGCTCGGCGGACCACCTTGACGACTCTAGTTCCTTACCTTCTTCGTCCTTCGGAGGTGTGAACCCTTCCTTGACCGAGAACCACATGGAGATGTCGGTCTTGAGATAATACTCCATACGGCTCTTCCAATATTGGAACTCCGCTCCGTCGAAGTAGGGTGGACGATTGGTGCTAAAACCTTCCTTCATAGCCATCTTCTTGCTCTTTAGGGTGTTAATCCGGATGAAGAGCGCCTTGCTCTAATACCACTTGTTAGGACCTTCGGATGGCTAGAGAGGGGGGGGGTGTGAATAGCCTCCTCTAAAAACTCAATTAATCTCCTCACAAAAGTTTGTTAGCACAGCGGGAATAAGCAAAAGGAAAACTGATGCAAGGAAAAGAAACAACCCACCACTAACACAACAAGGATGTACGAGGTTCGGGGATAACTTGCCCATACTCCTCGGCGTGTCCGTAAGGTGGACGATCCCTTGATCTTTCGGTAGATCACACCCCGGACAAATTTCGTCTAAGTATTTCTCATTCTCGGTGGACCTCTCCACACAAAGTCTCAGAGAAGATTTGAAATGAAGCACAAGACTTACAGAATTTAGTGGCTAAGAGAAATGAACAATAAACTTACAGCCACGATGAAAGCAAAGCGCAAAGACAGAAGAAGTTCCTCAGCCAAGAGCTCAAAAACACAGCACTCTTGCTTGATCGACAGAGAGTTTTTGAAAATTGCTTCCCCAAACCTCTCTTCTTCCTTCTTCTTATTCCTCTGCTTTCTCACTGTCTTCAGCCAGAGCCGAATCACTGTCACCTGTATCGAATCACTGCGACCAACTCAGGCGTCGCCAATCACTCTTCCTCCTCATCTGGTTCTCTGAACTCACACCAATACCATCCATGGTCTTCACTGGTGTCTCTGAGCTCGAACCAATAAGCAAGAGTCAAGCTGTTGCCAACTGATCGCAGCCAGTGAACGTTGACGCTCCAATTGCACCATTTGCAGCGAAATACAGCAGAAAGAGCACTTGGTCTTATTCTTCTGATGGAGCTTAATTTGAATTTAAGCATTGGCACGACACCTGCAATCTGTAACTCAAAAAAGCTTACAGCAGATGGTTAGATCAGATGAATTAGAAATCGCAGAGAAACAGCAGAAGACAAACGACATCGTTGTGGATCGGTCAACAGACCGATCCATAACTCTCTAGACCGATCAGGACACATCCTGATCGATGTCGGAAGAGATGTTGATCGTGCGTGGACCGATCAGCCTATAGTGGATCGGTCCACGCACCGATCCCCTATTGATCCCCGTTGTCTCGCTTATTGATTGGTCACCGCATCGATTACACACATGTAGTTATCGGTCACGAGACCGATCGGATAACTATAGATCCGGATCGGTCCGAGACCGATCCAGAACAGACAATATCCTGGATCGGTCAAGACCGATCCAATGCCTGCTGGTTTTAGAGCTTCCCAGCCCTAAACGCCTCTTCTGGTTCGAGAACGAGCTACCGAGCCCTCTCTGACCTAGTCCGGAGAATGAGCTGCCGAGCCCTCTCCGATTTCGTCCGGTCCAGAGAATGAGCTACCGAGCCCTCTCTGACCTAGTCTGGAGAACGAGCTGCCGAGCCCTCTCCGACTTCGTCCGGTCCAGAGAACGAGCTACCGAGCCCTCTCTGACCTAGACCGGAGAACGAGCTGCCGAGCCATCTCCGACTTCGTCCGGTCCAGAGAACGAACTACCGAGCCCTCTCTGACCTAGTCTGGAGAACGAGCTGCCGAGCCCTCTCCGACTTCGTCCGGTCCAGAGAACGAGCTACCGAGCCCTCTCTGACATAGTCCGGAGAACGAGCTGTCGAGCCCTCTCCGACTTCGTCCGGTCCAGAGAATGAGCTACCGAGCCCTCTCTGACCTAGTCCGGAGAACGAGCTGCCGAGCCCTCTCCGACTTCGCGTGCCAAGTATCCGTGCTTGGACTTTTCCTCTCCACATGATCAACCTTGATCATTAATCAGTCTGAGTTTAATTAATATCTGATACAAACTTAAATCAGTGTCAACATCAAAACAACAGTCAAGTCAGACTGTATTAACAGTATATTGGATGTGCCTCTTCTTTTTAGTTTCTTAATTTTTTGTTTATGCAAATGTTCAGTTTAATTAAGCTATAAAAGTTCGAGGAATGTTCGCTTTATTTTGCAGAGCTATTCACCCCCCTCTAGCCGGCCACCAAGGGTCCTACAAGTGGTATCAGAGCGAGTTCACTTCAGGAGGACTAACCGCCGAACGAAGCACACGAGATGGCCAAACCGAGCATCTACCCACTGAAGTTCGAGGGGGAATTCACGAGCTGGAAGAAGAAGATGGAGGTATTCTTTAAGACCAATTTCGATTTATTTTTAATAATTAAATTTGATTTTGTAACACCTGAGAGTAAAGAAGAATACCAATGGATAAAGAAGGAGCAAACCGACTTCGTGGTAAACGACAAAGCAGAGTTCCATCTGCTGAGTGTCTTACTGCCGTAAGAAGTTAATCGGATCGGAGCCTATGAGTCAGCCAAGGAGCTTTGGGAGAAATTCATGAAACTACACAAAGGGACCTCGGAGGTAAAACTCACAAGACGGGATCTGCTCAGGAGCCAGATCGGCAACATCAAGTTAGGAGAAGGCGAAACCGTTGCATAACTTCACCCAAGAATAAAGGAACTCATCACCGGACTCATAAATCTTGGAGAAAAGGTAAGCAACTGAGATTCACAAAGGTACGCGCTTAATGCATTCCTAGAAATACTGAGTGGGCATCATTAGTAGATGCTTATTATATATCTAAAGATCTAGAATTAACTACTTTAGAAGAATTATTTTCAACATTTGAAGTCCATGAAACAAGATGCACATATCTGAAGGAGCCAAAGTACAACATTGCCTTACAGACAAAAACGGGCGAATGAGATTCTGAATCTTCTCTCGATGACAACAAAACGACACTCATGGTAAGAAAATTTAAAAAATTATTTAAATCTGATAAATTTAATCAAGTGCAGGGTATAAAAAGAAAAAGAAAAGTAAGTTGTTACCACTACAATGAAAAAAGACACATCAAGGATGACTGCCCCAAATTGAAGAACAAGGACAAGGACAAAAACAAGAAGCCAACCCGACCCATGCATAATCTAAAAGTCACATGGGATGAATCATCGTCCTCCAAATCCGAAATCGAAGCCTACACCGGACTAGCCCTAATGGCAAGCCATCAAAAAGAAGACGAAGACAAAGATGAAGCAAGCTCGTCCGAAATAAGCATTGAGAGTATTGATAAAGGGGGAGCGACATTGGAAGAAAGCAGCACTTCAGGAGGAGCTTCAGATTACGGGATCGACAAGGTAAGTCAAGTATGGTCTCTTCCTCCTAACAAGTTATTTCAATTTGTTAAATTATTATAAAAAATTATTACATGTTGGAAAAAGAAAATAAAAAGTTAAAATCAAGTTTAGCTATTTCTTATCGGTTAGAAGATTTCGATAAACTGAAATTAGAAAATAAAAAATTGAATAAGGAAATAGAAAATTTGAAACATCGCATATGCTCAAATAATCAACCTATTAGAAAATACAATGGCTTAAATTGGTACTTTAAATACCATAAGGGATAAATTAGGAAAATTTCACAAAAATACATTCCTAAGAATTTCTTGATTAATCCAGTAGGTAGGAACCTGTACTGGGTTCCAAAATCATATTTAGATTAATTATATTTTTGGACTTAGGGCTTTCAGAAAGAAAATTAAATATTTAAATTATTTAAGAGACTTTGTCTAGAAGTGGTTGATGCTCCAATAACCATAGAAGTGGTTGATACTCCAATAACCAAGAAGGCCTAATGTCTCACTACAGCCTGGAAGTCAATTACTGAATTAAATATTTAATTGACTTGCTGTAAAGCATTTAACTAATGCTTTAAATTTCGGTTAAAAAAAGTTTTTTTTTTAAAAAAAAGTCTAATCATTAAAATTTGTTTTAGTTATTTTTTTTAAAAAAAATGTTAATCTAAACAATCTTTCGAAATTTTTTCCATTAGAAATTTTTTATGAACTAGTGATCAAAGTGCAAATTTTTTATTTTGCCAAAAATTTAACTTTCTGTGAATTTTTTTCTATTCAACCTCTCTAAAGTTTTTATTATTAAAAGATTTTTTTATAAAATCGAAGTTTTTGAAACTTAACTTTTCAAGTAATATATTTAACGTACCCCACTTTTAGCATGATTAAAAGGGGAGTAGTAAAATTTAAGCCTAGGGGGAGGGTAGTACAACTTTAATTTTTGTACTTGTAAAATTATTTTTACAAAAATTATAACTGATATTTGTTTATGGTTTACGCTAACTTAATTTGGATTTAATCACATCAAAAAGAGGGAGATTATTAATATCCCAAGGTAGTTTTAATGTGATCAACCAAGTCAGGTTAGGTCCTATTGATTTTTAACCCTATGTCTAAGTGTGCAGGAATTTAGGAGCATAGGAAGTCGAGCAAAAGACACACCTAGCAAGAAGAATGACACGAGAGAGAGCCGACGGGCTCTGTATGCCTGAGGGACGAGGTGCTGCTGAAGAGTACGCGGACAGACGAGAAGGAGGCACGCGACGTTTTTGAGGGGCGAGAAGCCGGAGCGGAAGTTTACCCAAGAAGGCCGGAAGTTGGGTTCGAGTGAGCCCTATTCCGAATTGCCGAGATCAGCCAAGCGAGCAAAGCCAGAGTGGAAGATCAGGACCAATGTGAGTGGAACCGGAGCAAAAGACCCGAACCAAAAAGTCAATGAGATGTTGACTTTTTGGCTCCAGATGCTCCTATTAGGTCCGGGCACTTGGACTCAAAATGTTATCAAATCATGATGTGGTGCGATCCATTGCAACAGGGATAAAGTTTTATCCTACTCCAGGCGCCTGGAATCCTTCCAGGCACCCCGACCAGGGCTATAAATACATCCTTGGTCCTAGAGGTTCTGAACAATACTTATTATCGTTTCCTTTTGAGTTTAGCTTTCTATTTGAGAGATTTAATTGTTGTAAGAGGCTTCTCCTCCCAGAGGAGATTTTTACTGAGCTTTTCATCTTCCTTAGATTAACAATCTCCCCGATTGTAACCAAGTAAATTGGGTGTGTCTTTTCTTTTTAGTTTATTAATTTTTTGTTTATGCAAGAGTGTTTAGTTTAATTAAGCTATAAAAGTTCGAGGAAGGTTTGCTTTGTTTTGTAGAGTTATTCACCCCTCTATAGTCGGTCGTCGAGGGTCCTACATAGAGTTAAAGCAAGGGGAGATATTGAGTGCATGGTTATAAAATATTTAGAGCATCATCAGTGTGGTCTTTGTATGATAACAGTTGATCATCCTGCATACACATCTTCATTTATAGCTTATCAGATTGAAAATTATCTTGTGACATCAGAATATTATAGACCCATAAATTCAGAATGAGATGAAATCATGATTTAGAGTAAATATATCATATCGAAAGGCATACTAAGCACATATGAAAGCTATACATAAGGTGGTAGGTGATTTCGATATAGATTATGGTGATGTCCCTAGACTATTTCATGAGCTAAAATATAGAGACCCAGATACATACTGATCCTGCCCAGAAGCTGAGTAGATGGCAATTGGGAAGCAACGTTGAGATGGCTCTTCGACTTCCCTGGTGCTCCTCCACTCCTGCAACCACAAGTCGTTAGTGCCAAGCCGGGAGGGGGCTCCCGGCGACGACCCTCCCCTTTAAGTCCCCTACAAAGAAAACAAAGAAAGCAAAGATGAAGCAATGAACGGTGGTTTCCGAAGATGTGTGTGTACCTCCGCGGATAGCTGCTCCCCTCCTTATATAGAGCTTCAACGGGTAGACTACGCGCTTCCCGGGCGGATGTGCATCCCCAAACTTTCCCCAAAAACTAACATCGAGAAAGGATCCCTACATCTTACCATAACGGGGCAAACACACCTCTGCCGAGGCGGCGGAATCTTCTTCCGTACGATCTTCTGTCTATCCGCGCCATCAGTCGGTGGCACCGACTCCCAAAAGGCTGCTCTATCCATATGCACCACTAATCGGTGGCACTAACTCCCAAAAGGATGTTGGCACGTATCCCACGTCTTATTTTTCGACTGTTAGTCTGACTGGACTCCCCTTGATCTGTCCGACCGACCACTTTTTTGACCTCATACGCCTATGTCTAGGTTGATCGGCTTGAGTGCCCCTTGCCTCGGTGCGTTGTAGGCTCGGTCAACCCTCTTCGAACTCTTCTGGCCGATCAGGGAAGAAGGGCCTTCTGATCGACTAGTTTCTTAGTTGACCGCCCCTTGACTTGGTGACTACCAAAGCGCTGAACTTCCTTGGAGGTGGGTCCTCTCGAGTCATCACCGGATCACATGCCTCCCCTTTAAGTCTAGTTGAAGGAGGCTGTAAGTCCGACTGACTGGACAAAATGGTGCGAAAATATTAATCCCTTCTTGGCATTTCGGTCAACTATGCTTCTTCACCGGAGATCCACCGATCGGCCTAAGTTTTCTTTACGAGGTGATGCCTTCAGCAGGCTGCTCGGCCAATATGAGGGATCGCTTGACCATGAGTCTGCTACTCTTGTTTGCTCAGCCTGTAGAGTCGTTGCCTTGACCTTTCCCCTTCTATCAAAATCTCTTGGAACCCGCATCGATCTGAAGCGTTAATGCGGGGCATGCCTCCTTAATTCTTCTGACAACCGCCCCATGGGCGCACACCGCGTGTCACGCGCCTGCCAATGCACGCTTGAGATGACAGGAGGGGACATGACCCTTGGCGGTTTTTGAATTCAACGGCCAGATTTGCTTCTAGGTATTCGTGCTTACCGATCGGGCGGCTTAGCCTTGCCTCTTTGATGTTTATAAGCTCGCAGCCGCCGCCTTCCTCCTTCAGTGCTTTTGTTTCCGGTGATTTCCTTCGTGTTCTTCGGCGAATCCTTCTGCTTCTCTCACTGCTTTCACCTCCGGTGAGTCCATTACTTTCTTCTGTGGCCCTTTTCTATTCTGCCTTCCCCTCCGGCAAGCTCCTCTTCCTACCCTCTGCCCTTTTCCCTTCACTTCTCCCTGACTCTTCTCGGTTATTTCTTCGATTATGGCCAGTACATCGCAACCCTCGTCCTCTGCCTCGGGTCCCTGGTACGACATTATGGAGTCCAGGTTCGACGAGGATGATGCTCGAACTCTCGCTAATACCTTTGAACTTCCTCCCGGCTACAAGATCCACGTCCCGCTAGCCACCGATCGACCTTCCACACTGCCGAGCGACTGTGTCTGCTTCTTCCGGGACCAATTTACTGTTGGCTTGTGGCTTCCCCTTCGTCCCTTTATCGTAGATTTTTATAAATACTTTGGTTTATCTCTTTCCCAGTTAGTCCTGAATTCCTTTCATCTTTTGTGCGGGGTAATTATCTTGTTTGCATCCCTCTGACCCCTTCAATTTTCCACTACTTTTATTACCCAAAGCTTTTCGATCAGCCAGGCACCTTCCTCTTGCAAGCTCACCCTGGCCTGGTCTTTTTCGATAGGGTACCCTCCTCCAATAAACATTGGAGAGAATATTTCTTTTTTGTTTATTTTCCCGATCGGCCCTCCTTCCAAACCACTTGGCAACTTTCGTTGGGACCCCAACCTTCACTGCCCCGCTATAAGAGCACTCCAGCCTACTTACATGCTGCCTCCATGCTGGCTGGTCAGAAGTTCAACATTCACAAGTTGCTGGAGGAAGGAATCCTGACACTCTTTGGCCTTAGCCCGATCAGCCCAGACGAGCCGATCAACTTAGGTACACAATTCACTCGCTTCTTTTCTCTTTGTCTAACTGATTTCTTTCTTTATTTTACAGCCGACATCATGATGAGGGCACGCTTGGTCGAGCAATCAAAGCTTACTAACGCCGACGTTGACAAAGTAGTGGTCAAAGTTTTGGGTGAGCGGGGATTTCAGTCGGAAGATCTTCCGGAGCCGATACCCTCCGAGCGCGGGCATATTCAAGAGGCCGGTGGGGAGTCGGGCCAGGTGCTGATCGAAGGAGCGTCGATTGGTGCGCCGATCACAGAGCTTCCTGCCACTCAGTTAACTCCAGAAGAGGGCTCGATATTGGAGACGTCGCTCGAGAATACACGTAAGAGGCGCCGAGCGGAGAAAACTGCTCGTCAGCGTCTTCAGCGATGAGGATCGTCGATCGGACTGGTGCTTCCAGACTGACATTGCCGGAGGCCGCCAATGTCTCTTCCGACCGGACACCCTCCAACCCTTTTGTTGCCTCTCCAATCACCAGTTTGTCGCCACTATCGGTCAGGATCATATTTTAAGGTCAAGCATCAACCTTGCAACCCTGCAACCCTCCATCTTCCTACCGAAGAGCTTTCAACATCGGGGGCTTGGCAGGTCAGACTGAACATCATATTATCATTCGAGGCCACTTGGCCAAGGTGTAGGAGGATGCACGTACCCGAGCGGCGACCGCGCCCCCGGGTGTGCTAGCGGATAGCCACACTAGGCAGCTTACCGGCGTGAGTTTTTTTCTCAGCTCTTGCACCAACTAGTCTAGCCTTATCTCTGATATACTATGGGTTTTGATTTTTGTAGTTTTGGGTGGACGACCTGGCGATGTGCCAGAGGTTCGCTTTTGTGGAGGAAGAGCTGAGACGGCTGAAGGAAGCTCCCGATCAGTTGGGTACCACGCATGGTCTGAACGACACTCAGGTGGCTCAACTGCAGGCTGACTTGGCCAAGAGTGAAGAGCTGCTAACTGCAGAGTGGGGTAAGAGTGCAAAGTAGGATGGGTACATCGACCGACTCAAAAAGGAGATTACTACCTTCGAGAGCAAAATCACGCTCGCCACTACCTGCAAGCAAAGGGTCATTGATGATTTGGAAAAGAAGAATGTGGAGGCCCGGGCTCTTGAGCAGAAGCTGAAACAGACAGAGGATGAGCTGAAGAAGGCAGAGGACCTCCTGGCGTCCGAACGGCAAGCCCATGAGTCCGAAGAAGCCTCTTTAAGGTGTTGGATCGAGAAGCGCTAGAGGGGGGGGGGGGGGGGAATAGCGCTCGTGGCTATTTCTTGTTCCAGAATCGTAAATCGTTCAAGTAATAAAGCAGCGGAATAAATAGAAAGAATCACACAAACACAGAAGGCACAGGTCGTTTACTTGGTTCGAAGCCTGTGGCGACTCATACTCCAAGGCCCGCGATCGTTGATCGCTTACTATGGGCAACAACTATATCGCGCAAAAGAGTTTGTACAAATGTAAGTTACAATAAGTGCAATAATTAAAGAAAACTTATACCGACGACAGAATCTTAAAGTAGCGGAGCTCCGGGTTGTCGAAAACTTGTAGCAACACTTCAGGGTGTTTTTGAGGCAGCGCGTTGTAGCTTTATCACTTAGAAATTGTTGTACTGAGCCTCTGCCTCGACCCCTATTTTAAATAGTGCTGGAGGTGCCTCCAAGCTTGTCCGAGGCGCCTCCAGGCCGCCGAGTCGCACGTGTGGATCAGCTCTGATCTGGTCGCACCTTATCACATTGAAGGCGCCTCCAAGCTGCTCCAAGGCACCTCCAACGCCTGGTCCAAGGCGCCTTCAGCTTCCTCTGAGGCGCCTCCAGCGTCTCTGGACAGCTGGCTTCGGCTAGCACCCGAGGCGCCTCCAAGCCCCATGGAGGCGCCTCGGACACTGTTCATCCGAGGTTAAATGTGTTCCTCTGTTCCTGCAAAATGTGTTAGTCCCAAACACAAACCCTGCAAAACAAAGTTAGCACAGAAATATGATCGACAGTCATCGGACTGTCCGGATCTGACTTCGAATTTCCAACCGGAAACCCTAGGTCGACCCGACGCCTACTGTTCCCTCTATGGGGAACGCGCCCTCACCTACTCCACTCAGGAGATTTACCTGTTGCCAGTGCGATCCTCCAGATCGACTGGACTTTTGCTCAGTGTTCGAAGCTTCCGGACTTTCTGTTGGACTTCCGCTTCCCGGCCCATCCAGTCTTTCACCTGGTTCGCGACACCAAGACTTTCCACCTAGGGTTACCCCCTAGGACTTTTGCCTGAAGCTGTCGACCTGCCAAGACTTTCCGCATAGGGTTACCACCCCTTATGACCTAGGGTTACCACCCCCTAGGGTTTTCCATCTGCCTAACCGCAGCTAGAACTTTTGCCTAAGTACCACTTAGGACTTTCCTGCAAACTCCATGAACTTGTTAGATCACAACACTACTTAACTTTGAACCCTTTGCCATTATCAAAACTTGGGTTCGATAGTCTGATGCTTCCCGTACTAACAATCTCCCCCTTTTTGATTATGACAACTCAAATTCAAAGTTAAGTAAAAAATAAACGTAAGCGTGTTTTAAAATAAGAAGTTTAAGCACAAACATAAGCATACTTAAGTCACATGTTAAGTACAAGCTAAAGACATTTTAAACTTTATAAAATTTAAGGTAAATTAAAATTCTCGAAGTTAAGGCTCCCCCTTAATAAGAGAACTCTTTTCCTTAATTTTTTAACTCTTATCCTTAATTTGAATTTTTTGTCCTATTCTCCCCCATTGCCATATATTAAAAACTTTGTAGGAAAAACTTAGTAAAAAATGTTGAAGTCAAAAGTAACATTTAAAACCCCTGGCTTTTAAGTCATTGTAGGGAATATTTTATAGGAAAAGGTTAGGAACATTTTGCTAAGTAAAAATAGTTTAAGTATAGAACAATTTAGTTTAGCCAAAATTTTGAAAACTTAACCTTTTTTAAAGACTTTATTTTAAAGATTTTTCATTAAACTTAAAAGTCTTTAAAAAATTATTTTCTTTAAGTATGAAAATCAAATTAAGTTTTAAAAAAAACTTTAGCTTTAAGAACTTTTTCAAACACTTAACTTTTTATGATTCATTGTAAGCTAAATGTCTAGGAGGATAATTTTTCTTTCAACTAAATTTGAAGATTTAGTAAAAAGTTTAAGAAAATAACTTTAGTCAATTTTGAAACTTAGATGAAAACGTTTGAAAAAGTATTTAAATGAATAGTGAACTTCAAAATACTTAACGGCCAAGGAGGAACAAAATAAGGTTAAACTTTAATGTCCAAGCATGAGTTGAGTTAATTTGATTGTAAGTTAACTAAGTTATTTTAAGTAAAGTATCAGAGCCCTAATGTGTAAGGTGAGTAACCCTAAACAATCAAATACTTCAATTTCTTGGCCACATGTCTAACCATCTAGCTACTAGCTGATTGTCTAGAGGACAACAACTTTCACTTGGTTAGTCAAGTTAAGTCAATAGATCCAGTTAGATTTGACTAGAGCTGGATGACTTGACTTGATTACTGTATATTAGGTATTTAACGCCCAGACTCATATTGATGCACAGATATAAGCATTCTTGAGTCCAGGCTGTACCCTATGCATCTCACACCATTCTATGTTTTTCAAGCACAATCAAGATAAGCCTGGGTGTTTGTGAGATGCTCTGGCTCAATTTTAGGGGGGCATGATTTCTAAGGTAGAGCATAAGCTAAGTCTATATTTTGAAAATCTAGTAAAATTAGAATTTTAAAAACAAAATTTTCCTAGAATTTTTAAATCACAAGATGATTTTGAAAATAAGAATAACATTTAAGAGTAAAGGTAGGAAACTAATTTGAAAATCAATACCTATTCTACCCAACACATTCCTATTTGTTTTCTAAGAGTAGAATTTAACCGAAAAAAACTAGTAAGCAAAAATAAGTATAGTTCAACTAAGCATAGGGGTGTCAATTCGGGTGGGTCGGGTCGGGCTGGGTCGGATTGAGTTTTTTTTTTTAACCTAACCCGAACCCGACCCGAACCCGAGTTCAACCCAAAACACCTCAACCCGAACCCGAACCTGACCAACCCGATCAACCCGAACCCGACCCATATAACCCAAAAATCCGATTCAAAATGACTTTTTGGGCTATTTTCCCTATAATTCTTTACTTTTATCTCAATACTCCATCATTATCATACAAACATGATATTAATATACATAAAAAACATCTAAATTTTTAAAATAAAATTTGATTTAACCCCAAAAAACCCACAAAACTCTATATTTAAGTCAACCCGGGTCAACTCGAACTCAACCCGACCCAACTCGAAATTTTTTTACTCTCCAACCCTCCAACCCGAACCCGACCCGAACCCGAAAATGCTCAACCCGAACCTGATTTTTTTCGGGTCGAATCGGGTTGGGTCGTCAGGTCGGGTTCATTTTTGACACCCCTAACTAAGCACCAGTACAGTCAAACTAGACAATATAGATCTCTATCCAAAATACATCAAATGATAGTGTCATAAAGCAGGATCATCGAAAGCAGAATCATCGAAAGCAGGATCATCAGCTGGAGGGGCGTCAGCTGGAGGTGGTGCAAGTAGGGGTGTCAATTCGGGTGGCTCGGGTCGGGTTGGGTCAGGTTGAGTTTTTTTTTTAACCCAACCCGAACCCGAGTTCAACCCAAAACACCTCAACTCGAACCCGACCCATATAACCCAAAATTCTGATTCAAAACAACTTTTTTAGGCTATTTTCCCTATAATTCTTCACTTTTATCTCAATACTCCATCATTATCATACAAACATGATATTAATATACATAAAAGCATCTAAATTATTAAAATAAAATTTGATTTAACCCCAAAAAAACCCACAAAACCCTATATTTAAGTCAACCCGGGTCAACCCGAACCCAACCCGAAACTTTTTTACTCTCCAACCCTCCAACTCGAACCCGACCCGAACCCGAAAATGCCCCACCCGAACCCGATTTTTTTCGGGTCGACTCGGGTTGGGTCATATGGTCGGGTTCATTTTTTATACCCCTAGGTGCAAGGGGCTGCTCGGGTGCAGGCTGAGGCTGTCCCTGGCGACGTATCTCGCCTCGGAGAGAGGTGAACCCTGCAGCTATCTTGGATCGAAGAGATCGGAGGAAGCGATGGCTCTCTCGAACAACGCGTCGAGTCTCAATGGACTGAACCTCAAGCCGGGCGAGTCTATCCTCGACGGAGAGTGAGCCGAAGTCGAAGGCCTGACCGATGTGGAGGGCTGATAAGCTATGAATTGACACATTAATTTTGGGCTAATATTTGGTGTTCTTTATATATTTGCACATGTTTAATTCCAATTTTGATCATGTTTCCCCAAACAAGGTTTTTATGAGCTTTATGATATTTTTCCATCTTATGCATGATTTATTTCTCATTATGTGAATTTGGTCTTGTAGGGCACTAATGGGTTCATGATTCAAGTGGAGGCATGGTTCACTTAACCAAATGAAGCCCAAAACCCTAACTGACCCCAAATTGAGCTTGGATTCAAGTCAAACCCCAGCTGGACCAAACCCTAGGTATAAAAGGGAATTTTTGGCACGGTGAACAGTGAGCTCGCGCTACTGTTCATCGTGCCAGTTTCTTGACGGCGCGGTCGCGGCTCCCTTCCTTCTTCCAGATCTTCGAGCAAGCTTGTCTTCATCGGTGTGGAGTTCCTCAGCCTCCGACGACCAGATTCCGTCCATCGTACTTCATCGGCGAAGCGTTTTGGCGAGCAGAGCACTGTAGCTGCGAGCTGCGATTTTCAGCTCAAACCAGCGGCGTTCTTCTGGTTTGAGCCTCCATTTCTTCACGGGATTATCGGCGGTGGTCCTCCGGTGATTCTGAACCCTTTTCTGACAGTATTTCAACGTTCCTTGCTTCCTTCGTCCAGCTCGCAACTTCAGCTTCAGAAAACGCAGCAGAGAGCCATTTCAGAAACTTACCTCGCTGAAAGTTGTGAGCTAATACAAGGAAATCTGAGTCATCTTGAAGCTTGAGGACACCAGATCGACTCCTGTTGGAGTGTTCTCTGCAGATCTTTGTGTGACGGCAAAGAGAAGACAAATTGATTTCAGATTTGAGTTGTAGGGATGTTAGATCTTCTTTGCAGTTTGTTACTAGCTTAGGTTTCCTTGTTTACACACTTTTGTTTCTGAATCTGATAGTTAATAGCTTGGATTTAGTTGCAGTTTCATTTTATACATAAATCTTATATGTTTAGTTCTGTTTTTGTTGCTGTCTAGTTCTGTTCGTGTAGCAAAACTGCTGAAATTCTGCTTCTTTCGTTTGTAACTGTGAATTCTGCTAGAGTAAATTGATAGCTGTTAAGTTAGTTAGTTTTTTATCTGCATTAGTGTCTATTGTATTTAGTTAAATGAAGAGTGAAGTTTTGTCAAATTTCTGCATCCAGTTCCAGTAAGAAGGTTTTGCTAATGTGGAAGATTAATCTAGTATCAATTTCTGGTAGCTTAGAATTAGAGTTCTAGTTTGCTTTGTGCACGTGTAGAATAAACAAGGTTTGAGTGTAGTAATTAGGTTGAATTCCATTTAGTGCAAGTAAGTGTTAAGTGTTTGAATTTTAGTACATGTAAGTAAATTCTACAGTAGGTAATGGTTTTTTTTTGTCAACAAGTTTAATTCTGTTTTCTGCTGCATTTTAACACCAAACCTCCATTTCATACTTAGAAAACCCAAAAAGAGTGTTCTTAATCTAAGACAAACACGTCTAGCGAGATCCTCGGAAAATTCGACTCGGGCCTTATACTAAAACATTTCCTTGTGTAGTTGTGGGTTTTTGATCATAATATTAATTTGGGAGTTTATTTGTGACATTTATTTAGAGAGCTTACCAAATTTTGGCGTCGTTGCCGGGGAACTACTTTTAAACTTTGTTAGAATTGTTTGTTTGTTTTGGATTGTGAATAATTTTCTCAGCTTTAGTTTGCTGATTTTTTTTTCTGATTTTATTGAATATCTACTGAATTTTGATTGTTTATTGGCTTGCATGACTAGGTCTTCCTTTGCAACACTGCTTGAACTTGACCCGGAGATTGAGAGAACCTTTTGGGCTTTAAGGAGACAAGCTAGGTCAGCAGCAACTTGTGAGAGCAGAATTTCAGAGATGGATAATCAGATAACAGAAGGGGATCGAACTATGAAAGAGCTTGCAGCACCAGATGTGGCTTATAAGTACTCATGCATCACTTATCCAGATTTGGCAGGAGATTTTGAACTCAGATCAGGACTTATTCATCTGCTTCCCAAATTTCAAGGCTTATCAGGAGAGGATCCCAACCGCCATCTACATGAATTCCATGTGGTTTGTTCTACCATGAAACCACAGGGGATTTCAGAAGAAGACATTAAGTTGAGGGCCTTTCCATTCTCTTTGTCAGGAGCAGCAAAGGACTGGTTATATTGCCTTCCAGCTGGATACATTACTAGTTGGATTGATATGAAGAAAGCATTTTTGGAGAAATTTTTCCCAGCTTCTAGGACTGCAACTATTAGGAAGAGCATTTGTGGTATTCAACAAGTAGTGGGAGAGACTCTTTATGATTATTGGGAGAGATTCAAGAAGCTGTGTTCGAGTTGTCCACAACATCAGATTAGTGATCAGCTTCTTGTTCAATATTTTTATGAGGGTCTACTTCCTATGGATAGGAGCATGATAGATGCAGCAGCTGGAGGAGCCTTGGTGAATAAGACTCCAAATCAAGCAAGAGAGCTAATTTCAAATATGGCAGAAAATTCACAGCAATTTGGGAGTAGAGCTCTTGGGACTAGAGTGGTTAATGAAACTCATTTGGTTTCAAATGAGCAACAAGAAATCAGAAACAATTTGCAAGAATTGACCTCTCTAGTGAAGCAAATGGCGTTGCAAAATTCGAGTCATGTTTCAAATTTTCCTTTATCAATGATGAAGTTGTGTGGAATTTGTTCAAGCCAAGATCATTCTTCGGATCATTGTCCTAATTTATATCAAGATGAATCTGTTGCAGCCATTTCAAGACCTCAATTTCAGCAACACAAGTATGATCCCAACTCTTCAACTTATAATCCGGGATGGAGGGATCATCCTAATTTGAGGTATGGGAACACATTTTATCAGCAGCCAACACAAAATCAGATTGGTCAGCCATCATTTCAGCATCAGCAGAATCAACATTATTTCCAGAACCATCCAGCAGTTCATTCTCAGCAAAATCAGCACTTTCAGCAGCCTCAATTTCAGCAAAATGTTAGCCAAAATCAACCATTTCAACCATTCTAGAATTTCCAGCATTCAAATGTTGCAATTCAGCCACATTTTCAGAATTCACAGAATCAACAGAATCATTTTCAGCAAATTCAGCAACCTGTGCAGAATTTCCAGCAGCCAAGTAATGCAAATCAGCACCAATCTCAGCTTGCACTTCCATCTTCTACAAGTCCTAGATCAATGCAACCTCAGCACAACTTTAGCAACTCGAAAATTGAAGATTTGATGCAGTAAATGATGCAACAGCAGCAACACCAGCAAAGAACTGATACAACGCTGCAAAACATTGAAAGACAGATTGGGCAACTTGCTAGTAACATTAATCAGATGCAAAATCAAGGATCTGGACAATTGCCTTCACAACCAACTCCAAATCCTAAAGGAAATGTAAGTGCATTAACTCTGCGAAGTGGTAAACAAATTTCAGATCCAAAACAGAATTGTCCGGTAGAAGCGCAGCAAAATTTTTCCAGACCATTTGCAGCTTCGAGTTCACAGAATTTCCAGGATTTTCCAGCAACTTCAGAGTAGCCAGATACTGCACAGAATGGGATTACTGGAGCTGATCAGCAACATTTCAATCAACCGGAAGCTTCAGATTCTGATCAAATTGATGGAGCAGATTTCGGCTTGGAATTTACTCCAACAGCAGTTTCAAATTCAGCTCAAAATTCAGCACATAATCTGGGAAATTCTGGACAGAATCTGGACAGAAATCTAAACCAGCAAGGAGTTGAGCATTCTATTCCATTACCTTTCCCTCAAAAAGTGTACAACCAAGAAAAGAAATGGAGGAAGAAAAGGCTAGGGAATATCAAGAATTGGTGAAATTATTCAGCAAGGTTGAAGTGAATGTGCCTTTGCTTACCATGATTAAGCAAATTCCAAAATATGCCAAATTCCTCAAGGATCTTTGTGTGCACAAAAAGAAATTAAAGGGGAATGAATTGATAAGTATGGGAAAGAATGTTTCAGCATTATTTCAGCCAGTTCCTCAGAAGTGTGAAGATCCAGGAGTTTTTACCGTGCCTTGTGTGATAGGAGATTGTATCTTTGAGGATGCGATGTTAGATCTTGGAGCTTCTATTAATGTGATGCCTAAATCAGTTTTTCAGTCATTAAGAATTGGACCTTTGCAGCCTACAGGTGTAGTGATTCAGTTGGCCAACCGTAGTCAAGCACACCCAGCAGGAGTGATTGAGGATGTATTGGTAAAAGTGAGGGAGTTAATTTTTCCTGCAGATTTTTACATCTTAGATATGGAGGGTGATGTGCTTGCAAACAGGGCTCCGCTTATTCTTGGGCGTCCATTCTTGAAGACTGCTAGAACGAAGATTGATGTGCATGCTGGAACTCTTTCTATGGAGATAGGAGACACAGTGGTTAGATTCAGCATTTTTGAGGCTATGAAGCATCCTAGAGAGGATCATTCTATACTTAGCGTGGATATCTCAGAGGAGCTGGATGGCATGGAGTTCTTGTCAGATATTGATTCAGACTTAGAGATTTCTGATTTTGGTACAGTGAATGAATTTGTTGCATTATTGGAAGATGTTTTAGATGTGGAATCTGATGTCAATTCAAGTGAATGCGTAGGGGATCGCTTGGGAGAAGCATTACCCCTAGGATCGCTCAGAGAGGAAGAGGTATGTGTAGGGGATTGCTCAGCAGCATTACCCCTAGGATCACCTATTATGGAGCAGACACAAGAGGAGTTGAAACCATTGCCCCAACATCTGAAATATGTATATTTGGGAGAAAATCAGCAGCTACCTGTCATCATAGCTCAGAATTTGGAACCAGATCAGGAGGAGAGATTATTAGAGATTCTGAGACAGCATAGGAAGGCCATTGGATGGACTTTGGCGGACATTCCTGGGATCAGTCCTTCCATTTGTATGCATAGGATCTATTTGGAGGAGGATGTGAAGCCAGTGAGACAGCCACAAAGACGACTGAACCCTTTGATCTTGGATGTGGTAAAGAAGGAGGTGACTAGACTCTTACAGGCAGGCATTATTTATTCGATTTCTGACAGCAAATGGGTCAGTCCCATCCACGTGGTTCCGAAGAAGTCAGGGGTGACAGTGGTAGCTAATGAAGAGAACGAGTTGGTTCCCACGAGAGTGAAGAATTCCTGGAGGGTATGTGTGGATTACAGGAAGCTGAACCAAGCAAGCAGGAAGGATCATTATCCACTACCTTTTATTGATCAGATGTTGGAGAGGCTGGCAGGTAAATCACATTATTGTTTTCTTGATGGGTATACTGGTTATTTTCAGATTTGCATCGACCCAGAGGACCAGGAGAAGACTACCTTCACCTGCCCTTTCGGTACATTCGCATATCGTAGGATGCCATTTGGATTGTGTAACGCTCCAGGTACTTTTCAGCGATGCATGGTGAGTATTTTTGGTGATTTATTAGAGCATTGCATGGAAGTATTCATGGATGATTTTTTCTGTTTATGGCTCTTCTTTTGATGCATGTTTGGAAAACTTGTCTCGAGTTTTGAGTAGATGTATCGACACGGATTTGGTTTTAAATTTTGAAAAGTGTCACTTTATGGTAGAGCATGGCATTGTTTTAGGTCATATAGTCTCTAGGAAAGGCATTGAAGTAGATCCTGCTAAAGTTAGCGCTATATCTTCTTTATCTTACCCCGCATGCGTGCGGGAGGTGCGAGCTTTTCTTGGTCATGCAGGATTCTACAGGAGATTTATTAGGGACTTCAGTAAGATTGCTCTGCCATTGTCTCAGCTACTTCAGAAGGATGTTTTGTTTGTTTTCGATCAGAGGTGCAGAGAGGCTTTTGATAGATTGAAGGAGGCTCTTACTTCAGCACCTATCATCAGACCCCCAGACTGGTCCTTACCTTTTGAGTTGATGTGTGACGCTTCAGATTATGCAGTGGGAGCTGTACTGGCACAGAGAGTGGATGGAGCACCCCATGTTATTTGCTATGCTTCCAAGACTTTGGACTCAGCTCAAGCAAACTACACAACAACAGAAAAAGAGCTTCTTTCTATTATTTTTGCTTTAGATAAGTTCAGATCATATCTTCTTTGTTCTCATGTGATTATTTTTTCTGATCATGTAGTTTTGAAGTATCTCCTCAAGAAGCCTGATGCAAAGCCTAGATTAATCAGATGGATGCTTCTGCTTCAAGAATTCGACGTAGAAATACGTGATAGGAGTGGGAAGGAGAACTTGGTTGCAGATCACTTGAGCAGGATTGAAGGAGATTTGGACCATTCGGCCATTGATGATGATTTCAGAGATGAGCAGCTTCTACAGCTGCAGGGTGAGTCTCCATGGTATGCAGATCTAGTGAACTTCTTAGTTGCACATGTTTATCCCAAACAATTTTCGAAAGCTCAAAGAGATAAATTAAAAAGTGATTCAAAATTCTATGTTTGGGATGATCCTTATTTGTGGAAGTTTTGTAGTGATCAGATCATTAGGAGATGCATACCTGACTCTGAGTTTCAATCTGTACTTACTTTTTGTCATTCTTTTGAGTGTGGAGGACATTTTGGACCACAAAGAACTGCTAGGAAAATATTAGAATGTGGTTTGTATTGGCCTACCCTTTTTCGTGATGCTCATGCTTTTTATCGATCATGTGATAGGTGTCAACGAACTGGGAACATAGGACTTAGAAATGAAATGCCTCAACAATTCATATTATTTTGTGAGATTTTTGATGTTTGGGGTATTGACTTTATGGGTCCATTTCCTGCTTCTTTTGGTTTTGTTTACATTTTATTGGCAGTTGATTATGTTTCCAAATGGGTGGAGGTCATTCCCACTCGGACTGATGACTCTTCTGTTGTTGTTAGTTTTGTCAGGTCTCACATATTTTGCAGGTTTGGAGTACCCAGGGCGATCATTAGTGATCAAGGGTCTCATTTTTGTAACAGACACATGAAGGCTTTGCTACATAAGTATGGGGTTACACACAAAGTTTCTACATCCTATCACCCTCAAACGAATGGGCAAGCAGAAGTGTCTAACAGGGAGGTGAAATCAATTCTTGAAAAGACTGTGAGACCGGATAGGAAAGATTGGAGCAAAAGACTTGAAGATGCACTTTGGGCATATAGGACAGCTTTCAAAACCCCTATTGGAATGTCCCCTTACAGGATTGTGTATGGAAAAGCATGTCATTTGCCTGTGGAGATTGAACATAGGGCGTATTGGGCGGTTAAAGCATGCAACCTTGATAGTGACACGGTTGGAGAAGAAAGAAAGTTGCAACTGCAAGAACTTGAAGAGATTAGATTGGAAGCCTTTGAGAACTCACGGATTTATAAAGAAAAGACCAAGAGATTTCATGACAAACAAATTGAGGTGAAAGATTTCCAAATTGGTGACAAAGTACTTCTATATCGATCTCGTCTCAAATTGATTAAAGGTAAGTTGAGATCTAGATGGGAAGAACCTTATTGTGTTACTAATGTATTCTTTTATGGAGTGGTTGAGATCCAGGATATGTCTACTGGCCGGGTTTTTAAAGTGAATGGACAAAGGCTTAAAAGGTTTCATGAAGAAGTGAAGGGCTTGGTGGTGGAGGAAATGGAACATGTTGATGCTATCTACCCAAGTTAGAGGGGAGTTTTACTTTATCTTTTGTTTCCTTGCAAATGAATAAATTTTAGATTTTAGTAGTTTTTCTTATATGTTAGGACAAGTTTCGGTTTCATTAGAATTTTCTTGCATCAATAAATTTTGAGTTACATTAGTAGTTTTTTATTTTTGCATAGTTATAGTTTAGAAATTTAGGTTTTATGATAATTACCATTTCTTTGAGTTTGTTAGTCTTTGTTTTAGGAATAAATGGTACTTCCTTCTTTTGACATTTCTTTGTATCATTTTAAGGGATTTGAAAAGGAATGTTAAATTTGGCTATCAAGTTTAAAGACTCTATAACATGATTGAATTCTAGAATTGCATGAGGTTGATACTAGTGATGGATTCTTGATTGATGAAATGGTATGATAATTTCTATTTACCTAGTGAGGTTTGAGCCTATTTTAAGTGATGCACTTGTAGCTTATTTCACTCTAGAACTTGCTTCAAATCTGATTTTTACCTCTAGAGCAGTATTGAGTCATGTTTCATGAAATTTACTCCATTATTACATTGCCCTCACCTATTTTTGCTATTCTTCTTGTCATAAATCATCATATCTTTGATTTTTTTCTCATGTCTTATTTCTTTGGATGTGGATACCTTGAATGTTATGTGATGATTTTATTTTGGCCGGGACGGACAAATGAGTAAGTGTGGGGGAGGTGTTTAGTTTGAAATTGGTGTTCTTTTGTGCTGAAATGTTGTATCAGTTTTAGTATCAAAATCAGAATGCAAGATTCAAAGTGAAGGAAGTTTAGTTGGAATTTGAGAAGATGTTGAAACAAATGGTATTCAATATTTTTTATGGCATCTACAAACACAAGGAATGGTGGCTTCAGAATTTATTCTGGACACAAAAGAATGCCAGAACAATTCATCAATGGAGCACTCTTGAATGGACACAAATTTGGCAGCAAGTGAACTTAAACAGTGAGGAAAATGCCAGAAACAGAATTCAGAAAAAAAAAACAACAACAAACGTGTGCAACTCTGAATTATCAGACTTTGAAAACCTTAGGAACTCTTAAGATTTCAGCAGCAATTGTTGTTTAAATCCTGATAGCACTCTCAACCGGCTGGAAGAATTCTGGTAGCAGTAACTTGCTGGAATTTTGAATGTTCAGTAACTTTTAAGTGATGTTATTGGCTGAAATATGATGTAAATCAAGCTATGGTTTAATTTAGTGATTGTGAAGTTTTATGGAGATAATTGTTGAAGCTTGAATTGAGTAAGCAGTAACATCAGTTGAAGATGTCAAGTGTGTAAAGCTGAAATTCAGAATTTGATGAGATGCAGAAATGACAGCTCTGAAAAGAATTGGAAAGATGTGCAGATAGGAATGAATGTAGTATCAAGATTTCAGCAATGATATCAAGGGAAAGTGAAGCTCAGATGAAGTGCTGAAACACGAAGTAACAAATGGGACTTTAGCATCAACAGCTTCTACAAAGATTTAATTCAATCACTGGAATTTGGAAATGGCAAGACATTTGATAGTACTTGAAAGGCTGAATTTTGGTGAATGTGAAGAGTAAAAGAAGACAATGTTTGCTCTCAAGTTGGGAAGTGAAACTTAATTTAGTATCAAGAACAATTGAAAATCAAAAGGGAAGGGTGCTGGAATGATAGAAATGCATAGGGTGCAGAATTCAGAAGGTGCAGAATTGCAGGAAAAATGGCAGTTTTGTGCCAATTTGGAATGAGAATTGTGATGAGCCAGGGCTGCTGGAAAATGGAAGGTCTTTGGATATGCATTGTAAAAGGTTTGTAGAGACAAGAGGAAGGAGTATTGAAATTTTTTTTGTGGCTGAACATGTTAGATTGATACAAAGTCTAGCATTGAAGGAAATCTGAAGCTAGCAGTGCGGAATGAAGTTTAAGGGGCTAATGACCATAGAAAAATCTGAAACCTAGCTGCCACTTTGTATTGATAATTGGTTATCCTTCTTCTCCAGAGTTTACAAGATTTAAGACAAGGAATTGGATACCAAAATAGGGAAGATAAAGTTGTAAACTGAAGAAGATGGAACCAAAACTGCAGCTTGATATTTTGGACTGTTAATGCAGTGAGAAAAAGTAAATCCAAGCTGAAATTTTTTTTGCCATTGGAGAACAAGAGGTGGAGTCTTGAATTCGTACCATTGTTGAAGAGGATGCTTAGAGAAAAGAAGTGAATATCTGAAAAAGAAACTTAATTCTGATTTAAATGCAGAAAAGTTTTGTGACACAGGTAATGTGCTGATTTGTGCCAAACTTTTGGTTATTCAAGCCTGAAATGAATGGAGTTAAGTCATCTTGATCTATTATTAAATAAGCTAACTACCAAGGCTTATCAGTTAGGAAATTTTGGCTGAAATGTCATTGAATCCAAATCTGAAAATTCAAGGACAGATTCATATACAGGAAATGAATGGAGTTGTAGGAACAGAATTTTAGTTGTTAAGTTCAGTTTCTGAAAATTGAGGATACAATCTGCACTGGAAATGGAGCAAAGTAAAAGGAAGAGTGCAGATTGGTGTGCTTGCAAAAATCAAATCAGTAACAAGAAGCAATGGGATGAGGAAATGCAGAATTTGGTGCTTGGCCGAAATTGAACATCACATAGCATTCTAGTTCCATGTCTTCCACTTCAATGTGAAATTTATTTTCTTCCTTACTTGATCAGAATTAATTCTTCCATTTACATCCTAATTTGCTCTTCCTTCCAATGATTGTGAATTTTCATGATTTTGCATCTTAATATCTGTGATGGAGGTTGAATTAGATGAAAAGCAAGCTTATGGTAGTGGATTTGCTATGAGTAGCTGGAGTGCCCTCTACCTTTGCAAGATTTGAGATTAATAGAGAGCCACCTCAAATTACCTTGGGAGAATTAGAAATGTTATCATTTTCATTTTATTCATGATGGATGAAACTTACTAAGTATCGAACCAAGGTGAAAATAGAGGTCGTGAATGTGTGAGTCTATGAAACTTGATACTTACTTGTAACTTCCTTTTACTTTCTTTTAGATATGATCAAGAATAGTTAGGAGAAGGAGGTACCATCTTAGTTGATATTTTAGTGGGCTCACTTGCACGAGGCGTGCAAGAATAAGTGTGGGGGATTTGATAAGCTATGAATTGACACATTAATTTTGGGCTAATATTTGGTGTTCTTTATATATTTGCACATGTTTAATTCCAATTTTGATCATGTTTCCCCAAACAAGGTTTTTATGAGCTTTATGATATTTTTCCATCTTATGCATGATTTATTTCTCATTATGTGAATTTGGTCTTGTAGGGCACTAATGGGTTCATGATTCAAGTGGAGGCATGGTTCACTTAACCAAATGAAGCCCAAAACCCTAACTGACCCCAAATTGAGCTTGGATTCAAGTCAAACCCCAGCTGGACCAAACCCTAGGTATAAAAGGGAATTTTTGGCACGGTGAACAGTGAGCTCGCGCTACTGTTCATCGTGCCAGTTTCTTGACGGCGCGGTCGCGGCTCCCTTCCTTCTTCCAGATCTTCGAGCAAGCTTGTCTTCATCGGTGTGGAGTTCCTCAGCCTCCGACGACCAGATTCCATCCATCCTACTTCATCGGCGAAGCGTTTTGGCGAGCGGAGCACTGTAGCTGCGAGCTGCGAGCTGTGATTTTCAGCTCAGACTAGCGGCGTTCTTCTGGTTTGAGCCTCCATTTCTTCACGGGATTATCGGCGGTGGTCCTCCGGTAATTCTGAACCCTTGTCCGACAGCACTTCAACGTTCTTTGCTCCTTTCGTTCAGCTCGCGACTTCAGCTGCAGAACACGCAGCAGCGTGCAGCAGAGAGCCATTCCAGGAACTTACCTAGCTGAAATTTGTGAGCTAATACAAGGAAATCTGAGTCATCTTGAAGCTTGAGGACACCAGATCGACTTCTGTTGGAGTGTTCTCTGCAGATCTTTGTGTGACGGCAAAGAGAAGACAAATTGATTTCAGATTTGAGTTGTAGGGATGTTAGATCTTCTTTGCAGTTTGTTACTAGCTTAGGTTTCATTGTTACACACTTTTGATTCTGAATCTTATAGTTTATAGCTTGGATTTAGTTGTAGTTTCATTTTCTACCTGAATCTGATATGCTTAGTTCTGTTTTGTTGCTGACTAGTTCTGTTCGTGTAGCAAAACTGCTGAAATTCTGTTTCTTGCGTTTGTGACTGTGAATTCTGCTACAGTTAATTGATAGCTGTTAAGTTAGTGAGTTTATTATTTGCACTACTGTTTACTGTATTTAGTTAAACGAAGAGTGAAGTTTTGTCAACTTTCTGCATCCAGTCCCAGTAGGAAGGTTTAGCTGAGGTGGAAATTTAGTCTGGTGTCAAATTCTGGTAGCTAAGAATTAGAGTTCTAGTTTTCTTTGTGCACGTGTAGAATAAACAAGGTTTGAGTGTAGTAATTAGGTTGAATTCCATTTAGTGCAAGTAAGTGTTAAGTGTTTGAATTTTAGTACGTGTAAGTAAATTCTACAGTAGGTAATGGTTTTTTTTTGTCAACAAGTTTAATTCTGTTTTCTGCTGCATTTTAACACCAAACCTCCATTTCATACTTAGAAAACCCAAAAAGAGTGTTCTTAATCTAAGACAAACACGTCTAGCGAGATCCTCGAAAAATTTGACTCGGGCCTTATACTAAAACATTTCCTTGTGTAGTTGTGGGTTTTCGATCATAATATTAATTTGGGAGTTTATTTGTGACATCTATTTAGAGAGCTTACCAATGGCCCAGCAGAGGTGGAAGGATCTGCGAAAAACGCCTCTGCTAAGAAGTCGGGCCACTCCTCTCCCTCGCCAGGTGCGTCCTCGGCCTCTGGAGCGATAGGAGCAGTGACTGGCGGCGGCCGGCCCTTCCATGCCAGAAACCCCTCGGCGGTGACCTCTATACCGGCTAGTTGAAGACTACGCTGCGCTAACTCATTCTATATGGTAAGTGGGATGAGTGTCCCTACGGCCGTGTCTATCCTAGAGGTGGAGAAAATCTGGGTCAGGATATGACAGTAGGGCATATAGACCACTCCAGACGTGACTGTACTAGATGCATGAATGATGTTATGGAACATGTGCAGTGCAATGTCTATATCTAGGCGCTGACTAAGAGCGTACAAAAAGAATGAGTGAGATGATCACATCTTCGAGACGTCTCGAGATGTGATGGGCAAAATGCATGCTATCAGGACTCTGTACATAATATAGTCCTGAACCCTAAGAAGAGTCGATCTGAACTCAGTCAGTCCAAGAGGTCTCTCCTCCCTAAAAAAATGCATATAGATGTCGTCTAAGGTGATATGGGAACAGGGATCACCGAATGGTAGATCCCTAATTGAATAGCATAGGAAGGTGCATGTGGACTCCCTAAGCTCTAAACTCGTACGAATCAGGGAGGGGGTATGTTGGATGTCAGTTCCACCAACTCTGGTGGAATATATAGTATCATCAACCTTTTCAAGGTTGTGATAGAACTGGACACACAAATCTTGGTTTACTGTGTTGTTGCAGTAAACCAGTTTCCCTAGGTGATAGTAATCTATCATCTGGATAGCAGGGTGACAGAACTAGGAGAAAAATGTCCTACCTACATATCTAGGTTTAATGGACTCAAAGGTAAACCTAGCAAAATCTATCCTATGCTGCTCCGAGGGGAATCTAGGGTCCGTAGAAGGGGCCCTAGCCGGTGTAGGATCAACAATGCAGCGTTTCCTACTTTTGACAATATATATAAAAAGATGCAGAATAACTACAAATAAGGACAATAGGGAGGTTTTGAGATATACCTAGGAGGCATTGTAGGGGTATGAAGGAGAGTGGATGGTTTGAAGGCGCCTTAAGGGAAGAAATCGCACGTTTTGGAGAGGGAATCACGGAGAGAAACGAATCGAGAACGAATAGAAAAGGTTCTGTTCGTTTCTGAAATCTCGGGTTGGAGGCGCCTTATACGGTGCTTAAGGCGCCTCCAGGGGGCAGTTAGAGGCGCCTCGGAGACCATCCGAGGTGCCTTTGGTTAAAGCGGTGGGAAATTTCCCCCTGTGATTAAGGGCGCCTCCCTCGTGTGGGAGGCGCCTCCGCTGTGCGCCTACGTGTCACAAATTTTTTTATATTTGTTTTAAAGGTTAGGTTAATTAAAAAAAGAAAAAGAAAAACTAAGTTAATTAAGTTTCAAAAAATATTAGGTTCATAAAATTTTTGAAAAATATTTTAAGTTGATTAAATTTTTGAAAAATATTTTAAGTTAATTAAATTTTTGAAAAATATTTTAAGTTGATTAATTTCAAGTTGATTAAATTTTCGAAAAATATTTTAAGTTGATTAAATTTTTGAAAAATATTCTAAGTTAATTAAATTTTGAAAAATATTTTAAGTTAATTAAATTTTGAAAAATATTTGAATTCAATTAAATTTTGAAAAATATTTAAGTTAATTAAATTTTGAAAAATATTTTAAGTTAATTAAATTTTGAAAAATATTTTAAGTTAATTAAATTTTTTGAAAAATATTTTAAGTCAATTAAATTTTGAAAAATATTTTAAGTCAATTAAATTTTGAAAAATATTTTAAGTTAATTAAATTTTTTGAAAAATATTTTAAGTCAATTAAATTTTGAAAAATATTTTAAGTCAATTAAATTTTGAAAAATATTTTAAGTTGATTAAATTTTTTGAAAAATATTTCAAGTTAATTAAATTTTGAAAAATATTTTAAGTCAAATAAATTTTTGAAAAATATTTTAAGTTAATTAAATTTTGAAAAAATATTTTAAGTTGATTAAATTTTTTGAAAAATATTTTAAATTGATTAAATTTTTTGAGAAATATTTTAAATTGAAAAAATATTTTAAGTCAATTAAATTTGAAAAAATTTAAGTTAATTAAATTTTGAAAAATATTTAAGGTAATTAAATTTAAAAAATACTTAAGTTAATTAAATTTTGAAAAATATTTTAAGTTAATTAAATTTTGAAAAATATTTTAAGTTAATTAAATTTTGAAAAAAATTAAGTTAATTAAATTTGAAAAATATTTAAGGTAATTACTTTGAAAAATGTTTAAGTTAATTAACTTGAAAAATGTTTAATTTAATTTTAATTTAATTGTGAATTTTGAATTTTAATTCGAATTAATTTAATTTTAATTACGAATTTTAATTTTGAATTTCGAACTGAATTTTGAATTTTGAATTTTAATTACAAATTTTAATTTCGAATTAATTTAATTTCTATTCCTTAGTCATCTCTCCCGATCTAAATTTTCAATTAGGGAATCCTATAATTTTGTGAGATGAATTAGGTTCAATTTTAGGGTTTGGTTTAACTTTGTTTTAGATTCAGGTTTAGCTTTGGGTTCAACAAGTAGGCATTCTTTGGATAAACTTCTGGGCTATGGTGAGTCACAAGGACATCATTAAAGTAATCATACTTTCGAGGTTTTCCAAATAGTTCTACCCATTGAACTTAGTACAAAACCTTGGTCTAACTGGTTGGGATCCATAAAGGGTAGGTTCGGTCAGTTCCACTTAGCCAAATGCACTAGGTCAAAGCCATATCTTCCTAGACATGCGATGACTAAGCTTCCCCAACGTACTATCATCCAATACTTCACCAGTACCGTGAGTCAAGTTAAACCTAGCCCAGTTTAATCTAACCTTAATTACCCTGCCGGGTAGTCTACTCTTGGTTACCCTTGTCGGGTGGATTAAGTTTGGAGGTGCCAGCTATTCTGGAGCCTTCCTTTAGATTTTTTTTTAAGATCTTGTAAGAATTTAATTTCATAAATTTGAATTTGGATTAATTTACTTCAATTTAATTTATATTTTAATTTAGTTTGAATTTTAATTTAATTTGATTTAATTTAAGTTAATTCAATTTAATTTAAATTTTAATTTAATTTGAATTTAAATTTAATTTGATTTAATTTGAATTTAATTTGATTTTATGTTTATTGTTCTTCTTCTAGCTCCCCCTGGATCATAACATCGATATGGTCTATCGAACTAATGTATTTAATCCTTAGGAACCCAATATTGACAAAATCCAACTTAATTAACCAGGTTGGACTTGGGTACCCATGCTTGGACTGATTTACTATTTTGTCTATTTACTAAGGACAGGTAAGATCTATATTTTCTTTTAGTTTATAACCTAGCCCAGTTTTGTTGTAAACAACTCTTTGTGTCCCAAGAATCAGGTCAAGCTTCTTGGAGCCTAAAGAGAACCGTTCTAACATATTTTTTAAATCATTGACCTGAGTTTTCAGATTGAAATTTTCTTCCTCAAGTTTTTGAACTTGAGTTGAATTTTCAATTTGAACTGGGTCAGGCAAGGTTTTGAAGTTAGTCACTTCTTGAAGGACTGCTACTTCCTTTAGAAGTGACTTGACTTTAAGGTTTGCTTTAGCTAATTTGCGTAATAAGTAATTAACTAAATTGTTTAACCAAGGAATACTTACAGCGATGTCAGACCCTTCGGAAACGGATACGAATCCATGGCTTCGCTCGGACTTGGCTTCCGACTCGCTCTTGGACAGATTGATCTGGTCCCGGGCCATTAGTGCAAGTAGACTTGTCTGATCGAGCTTGTCGTCGTCATCTTCTGAGGAAGATTCGTCCCAAGTCGCCTTTAGCACCTTCTTTTTCCTCTACTTCTTTGCATCCTTCTGATTAGGGCAGTTGGCCTTGATGTGCCCTTTCTGGTTGCATTCGTAGCAGATCACTTCGAGCTTGACTTTTGAACTAGATTGAACCTCCTTGGATTGTACTGCCTTCTTTAGATCTCTCTTGTTGAAGCCTTTCTTTTTCTTATAAAGCTTCTTCACTAGGTTCACGAGCTCGGAGGTTAATTCGTCGTGTTCATCGTCTGAGTCAGGTTGGTCTTCCTCCTCCGGTTCAGTTCTTCTCCGTAATCTTGGTTCGCGTGTTCGACTGGTACCTGCAACCAAAGCAATACCCTTCTTGGTTGACAGTGTATTAGTCTGTTCATGCAGTTCGAATTCTGAAAATAATTCATCTAATCTAATGGAAGATAAGTCCTTGGAGATTTTGTAGGCATCTACCATCGATGCCCACAATGTGCTCCTCGGAAAAGCGTTTAGAGCGTACCTTATGATGTCCCGATTCTCGACTCTTTGCCCGATCGCATGGAGGGAGTTGAGAATGTCTTGTATGCGAGCATGGAGTTAACTTGCGGTCTCTCCGTCCTACATTTTCAGGTTATATAATTTATTAAATAAAAGATCTCTTTTACTAACCTTGGTGTCGGAGGTGCCCTCGTGGAGTTCGATCAGCTTCTCCCAAAGCTCTTTTGCGTTGGAGAATGGTCCAACTCTGTTGAGCTCCTCCTTGGTCAGTCCGCACTGGAGGGTGCAGGTCGCTCTGACATCAGCTTCCACCTTCTTGATTAGGGTCGGTTCCCATTTTTCGTAGGGTGTCGGCTTGCCGTCTTCGTCGGTTGGCAGTTGTATTCCAGTCTTGATGATCATCTACATGTCAAACTGTATCTTGAGGAAGGTTTCCATTCGCCCCTTCTAATATCCGAAGTCTTCTCCGGTGAAGAGCGGGGGGCGAACGGTGCTGAAACCCTCTTGTTGGGCCATTGATAATATGCAAAAACAAAGACAAAGTAGAAATGTCCCAAGACTAGATCTTGGATTAGTAGTGCGGGAAATAAAATTTTAAGATTACGAGCTCGAAAAAAATAATTAGAATGTAGCTATTGAGCTAGATTCTAATTGACTCAGTAAAAATTGAAAATACCACAAAAAAAGTTTGCGTGATTGGTGGTTGCACCAGATCAACGCGACCCTGCTCTGATACCAATTGTTGGATCGAGAAGCACTAGAGGGGGGTGAATAGTGCTCGTGGCTATTTCTCATTTCAGAATCGTAAATCGTTCGAGTAATAAAGCAGCGGAATAAATAGAAAGAATCATACAAACACAGAAGGCATAGGTCGTTTACTTGGTTCGGAGCTTGTGGCGATTCCTACTCCAAGGCCCGCGATCGTTGATCGCTTACTGTGGGCAACAATTATATCGCGCAAAAGAGTTTGTACAAATGTAAGTTACAATAAGTGCAATAATTAAAGAAAACTTATACCGATGACAGAACTTAAAGTAGCGGAGCTCCGGGTCGTCGGAAACTTGTAGCAGCACTTCAGGGTGTTTTTGAGGCAGCGCGTTGTAGCTTGATCACTTAGAAATTGTTGTACTGAGCCTCTGCCTCGACCCCCCCCCCTTTTAAACAGTGCTGGAGGTGCCTCCAAGCCTGTCCGAGGCACCTTCAGGCCGCCAAGTCGCACACGTGGATCAGCTCTGATCTAGTCGCACCTTATCCCATTGAAGGCACCTCCAAGCTGCTCCAAGGCGCCTCCAACGCCTGGTCCAAGGCGCCTTCAGCTTCCTTCGAGGCACCTCCAGCGTCTCTGGATAGCTGGCTTCGGCTAGCACCCGAGGCGCCTCCAAGCCCCATGGAGGCGCCTCAGACACTATTCATCCGAGGTTAAATGTGCTCTTTTATTCTTGGAAAATGTGTTAGTCCCAAACACAAACCCTGCAAAACAAAGTTAGCACAGAAATATGATCGACAGTCATCGAACTGTCCAGGTCTGGTTTCGAATTTCCAACCGGAAATCCTAGGTCGACCCGACGTCTACTGTTCCCTCTACGAGGAACACATCCTCACCTACTTCACTCAGGAGATTTACCTGTTGCCAGTGCGATCCTCCAGATCGACTGGACTTTTGCTCAGCGTTCGAAGCTTCCGAACTTTCTGCTGGACTTCCGCTTCCCGGCCCGTCCAGTCTTTCACCTGGTTCGTGACACCAGGACTTTCCACCTAGGGTTACCCCCCTAGGACTTTTGTCTGAAGCTGTCGACCCGCCAAGACTTTCCGCATAGGGTTACCACCCCCTATGACCTAGGGTTACCACTCCCTAGGGTTTTCCACCTGCCTAACCGCAGCTAGGACTTTTACCTAAGTACCACTTAGGACTTTCCTGCAAACTCCATGAACTTGTTAGATCACAACACTACTTAACTTTGAACCCTTTGCCATTATCAAAACTTGGGTTCGATCGTCTGATGCTTCCCGCACCAACATAAGGAGTCAGCTATCCGACAAGGATGCCGATCTTGCGGTGGTGAAGGCGGACCTGGAGAGCGCCCGATTGGCCTTGGAGGCGCATAAAGAAAGCGAGCCTAGCCACTTCGAGGAAATGAAGGTGGCATACATCCGGTCTGATACCTTCATTGACAAGTTCGTTGCCCGGGTCCTTAGACTATTCGGCTGCGCCGTGGACAACATCTTTGATCAACTCAAGAAAAAGGGGTACCTGTCTACCGATCTACCCGGTACTACAATTGATCGCGATCAGCTCAATGACTCTATCCCTGACGATGCTCTAGCTTACTTGGAGTGAAACCTTAAAAACGTTTTCTTTTTGCTCAATTTGCTAAGTAATTTTTAAACTGTACTTTTGTCTGCCCCCGTGAGTACCCGGTTGACATAAACTTTAAGGTGAAACTCGATCTTGCTTTATATTTGACGCTTTTCCCCATTTTTTGATGGTTTTCGAATATGACTAGGCGATCGTCTTGACCCCCACTTATCGAACAATGATCTGGGTATAATTTTTATGACGCGAGGGCTTAAGGTCGTCGCTCGACCGCCGATGATGCGAGGGTTTAAGGTTGTCGCTCGACCGCCGATGACGCGAGTGTTTAAGGTCGTCGCTGGACCGCCAATGACGCGAGGGTTTAAGGACGCCGCTCAACCACCGATGATGCGAGGGTTTAAGGTCGCCGCTCGACCACCGATGACGTGAGAGTTTAAAGTCGCCGCTCAACCGCCGATCACGCGAGGGTTTAAGGTCACCGCTCGAACGCCGATGACGCGAGGGTTTAAGGTCGCCGCTCAACCGCCGATGACACGAGGGTTTAAGGTCGCCGCTCAAACGCCAATGACGCGAGGGTTTAAGGTTGTCGCTCGACCACCAATGACGCGAGGGTTTAAGGTCGCCGCTCGACCAACAAGAATACATACATGCAAGGGTACATGAATTCACTCGTGCACCTCTTATCCGACTCTGTAAGGTTGGAGGTGGTTTGCGCTCCACGATCGATCCAGCTTTCTTCCTTCTGTATCTTCCAAATAGCAGGCACCTGATCGCAACTTCTCCACTACATTGAATGGGCCTGTCCATGGAGCTTCCAACTTTTTGGCATCACCGACCGGCTTAACCCTTTTCCAGACTAGATCGCCCACCTGAAAAGATCTAGGGATTACCTACCGATTATAATTTTGTCGCATTCTTTGTTGGTATGCCGCAAGCGGGGCAGCTGCCTTGTCGCGAGCCTCGTCGATCATGTCGAGTTCCATCTGCCTCTTTTCATCATTTCCCTCGTCGTAGTACAACACCCGATCGGACTCAACTCTAATCTCCACGGGGACGACAGCTGTTGGGTTCATCGGGCCGCGAAAACCGCTTTTTCGCGTCGCGGAAACCCCGAGTCACCCAAAGCCATGGATCTCGTGCAAAGATTCGGAAACAAAACTTTTCGAAAAACCTTTTTCTTATACGAGTTTGTAAAAACTTTAGATCTACACTAAAGTTAAGATCATTACCCTTGTAGCGAAGCCCTTCGCGTTCCCGCTCGTCCAAGAAGTTGCCGGATCTCTAGACCGTCAAGCGTCGGTCCTCTAGAAGTATCCACACGAACAATTCTTGATGGAGAAAACCTAAACAAATGTGTGCTAGCACCTTGATAGGTCACGGCAAGGAAGAGGAGGGAGAGCAAGGAGAGAACACAAGGAAGAAGAAGGAGTTACACCACTTGAATGGAAAAATGAATTCCCACACCCACACAAAGTGGTCGGCCACTCTCAAAAAACACCCAAATTAATTGCATTAATTACAATTAATATGAAACCATTAAAGAGAATGGCTTTGTAACCTCCATGAGGTGGTACCCATGATGATGTGGAACATCATTATTGGTCCATCTCATGCCAACTCACCAATGAGGTGGCAAAAAGGTCAAGTCAAAATTGACCTTTGGTCTTCCTTCTCAAGTCAAGTCAAACTTGACTCAATCTCTACCATGGTTGATCTAATCTAACCATTTGATTCGAGCCAACTTAATATAATGAATCTAATTCATTAAATTAAATTGATTCAATGAGTCAAAATCTAAATTAGACTCATTGAACACATGAATCAACTTGAGTCGAACTCAAGTTAGCCCAATTAGGATTACTCTTAATCCAATTTGATTCATCAAATGAATCTAATCCTCTTGGTTCATCATATGAACCTAATCTCCATCTAATTGTCCTAAGTGTGTGACCCTATAGGTTCTTGTAACGTTGGCAATGCCCTAAACCCATTTAGGAGCATAAGTAATGAGCGGTATCTAGCAACACATCATTACTACCCAAGTTACAAGAATGTCGAGATCCGACATCACCTTGTGACTACTAATTGTGACTCCTCACAATATATGAGACATTGTCCTTCTATCCTAGACATCTAGATTGTTCAATATGAGGCATAGACCGTGTCATCCTCTAATCAATCTAAATCTTGAACTCCAAGTAGACTCACTCGATCAAATGAGCTCAACATCTAATGTTGACTCATTTGGGCATGACCATGCACTTAGTGGTCTTACTCTATCAAGAATACCGATGTCACTCCCGTCATATGGGAGGGATAGATCCCATCTACATCACTCACATCCCTCTACATAATTCGTTATATACCCAGTAATCGCCTTTATAGTCCACCCAGTTACGGGTGACGTTTGACGAAACCAAAGTACATAACTCCTTATGTAGGGATCCATGGTGACTTCAGGTCTAATGACTAATAGTCATACTAATAGCCACATGAGAAAGTATATGACACTCATATAACGATCCATGATACTTTCTCATGGCGGGTCATTCAGTATACATTCTCTAATGCATACCCATGTGTCAGCTTGATATCTCTATATCCATGACTTGTGAGATCAAGTCATCGAGCTGACCTACATGCTAGTCTTATTGTATTAACATTGTCCCTGAATGTTAATACTCGACTAGGAATGATTTAGAGTAGTGTTCCCTATATCATCTCACTATCGATTCAACCAATCGATTGATATAGGCAAGAACCTTCTACTCAAGGACGCTATTATACTTAGTCTATTTGGCACTAATATAAATAAGTATAATAACCAAACAAATGTCTTTATTAATATACAAGAATATGATACAATGAGTCCATACAATCATCAAATGATTGGCTCTAAGGCTCTAACTAACAACAGCTTCCCCGCCATACACCAGATAGAAGGGAGTGAGGCCGATTCACTCTTTGGGGGTCGTTCGTAGCGCCCATAACACGCTAGGTAGTTTATCCACCCAACTGCCTCCCAGGTGGTCGAGCCGGACACGCAGTATTCGGAGAATTTCTCGGTTGGTGATCTCAGTCTGTCCATTGCTTTGGGGGTAGGCCATGGAGGTAAAAGCTTGCTGTATGTCGTAACCCTCACACCATTCCTTTAGCTCTTGGCCGGTGAACTGTCTCCCATTGTCCGAGACGAGTCGGCAAGGAATGCCGAATCGGCATATGATGTTCTGCCATATGAACTTCTTGACCATACTTTCTGTTATCCTTGCTAGCGGCTCGGCTTCCACCCATTTTGAGAAATAATCCACAACTACGAGCAAGAACTTTCATTGACCAGTCGCCATAGGAAAAGGGTCGACTATGTCCATTCCCCATTAGTCGAACGGGCATGCGATAGTGGACGCTTTCATTTCGACGGCCGGTCGATGTGTCAAATTGTGGTACCTCTGACAGGACAAGCAAGTGGCCACCGCCTGGTTCGCATCTTCCTAGAGTGTTGGCCAGAAGTATCCTGCCAGGATAACTTTCCTTGCCAACGACCGTCCACCCGGATGTCCCCCGCAGGAACCTTGATGCACTTCTTGAAGGATGTATTCAGCATCCTCAGCACCCACACACTTGAGCAGAGGGCGTGAGAATGCCTTTTTATATAATTGCTCGCCCACTAATGTGAACCGAGCGACTCGCTTCCTTAGAGTTCGATCGGCTTCATGGTTTCCCCGTTGACCCCCTGCTTGGAGGAACTCAATGATGTGTGTCCTCCAATCCTCCGGCAATGGTATCCCTCTCGATCGATCAACGTGCACCACTAGGGAGACCTGCTCAATTGGGCAACTGGCGACGATCGGCGTCATTGCACTGGCCAGCTTTGCCAGTTCATCTGCTGTTTGGTTCTCCGATCGAGGAATCTTGTGTATGACAACCTCTTGGAAGTTTGCCTTGAGCTTCTCGAAGGCCTCCGCATATAGCCTGAGTCGCGCGCTATTGATCTCGAATGTTCCGTTCAGCCGCTGGGCTGCCAACTGTGAGTCTGAGTGTAGGAATACCTTGGTGGCATCGATATGCCGAGTAGCTTGTAGGCCGGCTATGAGCGCTTCGTACTCAGCTTCGTTGTTGGTGGCTCGGTAATCCAGCCGAATGGATAACTGCATCCGGTCTTCTCTAGGAGATATGAGTAAGATGCCAATTCCGCTTCCCTGACGAGCGGATGACCCATCCACGTATACCTTCCATGAGGATTCCTGCTCCGGATTTTGCACTTCCGTGACAAAGTCCGCCAATGCTTTTCCTTTTATGGCCGACCGGGGTTGGTATTGGATGTCAAACTCACTGAGCTTAGTGGTCCACTTGATTAGCTGACCGGATGTCTCGGGGTTGAGCAATACTCGACCCAAGGCGCTGTTGGTCATCACGATTATGGAGTGGGCCAGGAAATAGGGTCGGAGCCTTCGGGGCGACGAGAACTAATGCATAAGTGAGCTTTTCGAGACAGGTGTAGCGAGACTCGGCATCTTTTAATATGTGGCTCAAAAAATACACTGGTTGTTGTATTCCCCCCTCTTGCTTGACTAATGTCGATCCGATCGCATATTCGATAGATGATAGATAAATCCAAAGCGGCTCCCCCACGATCAACTTGGCCAAGATGGGCAGGGAGTTGAGATATTGCTTGAGCTCTTCGAAGGCCTGGTCACACTCTTCATCCCATTGGAACTTGGTTGCTCGCCGAAGAATCTTGAAGAACGGCAGGCTCCAGTCGGATGACTTGGAGATGAACCTTGACAAAGCCATGATTCTTCCGGTCAGCCTCTGCACCTCTTTTAGATTATGAGGTGGTGGAATGTCTTGGAGCGCCTTTACTTTGCTAGGGTTCGCCTCAATCCCACGTTCGGTGACGATGTAGCCTAGAAAACGTCCGCCTTTAGCGCCGAACAGACACTTGATCGAGTTGAGCTTGATCCCATAACTTCTCAGTGTCTGGCAAGTTTCTTCTACATCTGCACATAGGTCGACAGACCGGAGAGACTTAATGAGGATGTCGTCGACATATTGTTGGATTTTTCGGGCCGCGAAAACCGCTTTTCGCGTCGCGGAAACCCCGAATCACCCAAAGCCGTAGATCCGTGCAAGGAAAATCGAACGAAAATTACGAGTACGAGTTTTTAAATATCTAGATCTACTCCTAGATCTATGTGTTAAGAAGTATACCTTGAAGCGTACCCTTTCGCGTTCCCGCTCGTCCAAGGAATTTCCGGATCTCTAGACCGTCAAGCGTCGATCCTCTAGAAGTATCCACACGGACATGTAGGTGGAGAAAACCTCACACAAAGGTGTGCTAGCACCTTGGTAAGATTCGGCCAAGCAAGGAGGAGAGGGAGAGGGAGAGCTTGAGGAAGAAGAAAGGAGTGAATGAGGAGTTTAATGAAAATGAATTTCATTAACCCCCTAAAGTGGTCGGCCACCTCTCCAAGAGTAACCCCCATTTCTCATTTAATGCCTCATTAAAGAGAATGGGTATGTAACTCCCATGAGGTGGCACACCATGATGATGTGGAACATCATCATTGGTCCACCTAATGCCAACTCACCAATGAGGTGGCAAAAGGTCAAGTCAAAATTGACCTTTGATCTTCCTTCTCAAGTCAAGTCAAACTTGACTCAATCTCTACCATGGTTGATCTAATCCAACCATTTGATTCGAGCCAACTTAATATAATGAATCTAATTCATTAAATTAAATTGATTTAATAAGTCATAATCTAAATTAGACTCATCGAATACATGAATCAACTTGAGTCCAACTCAATTAGCCCAATTAGGATTACTTTTAATCCAATTTGATTCATCAAATGAATCTAATCCTCTTGGTTCATCATATGAACCAAATCTCCATCTAATTGTCCTTAGTGTGTGACCCTATAGGTTCTTGTAACGTTGGCAATGCCCTAAACCCATTTAGGAGTATAAGTAATGAGCGGTATCTAGCAACACATCATTACTGCCCAAGTTACAAGAATGTCGAGATCCAACATCACCTTGTGACTACTAATTGTGACTCCTCACAATATATGACAAGAGTCCTTCTATCCTAGACATCTAGATTGATCAATGTGAGGCATAGACCATGTCATCCTCTGACCAATCTAAATCTTGAACTCCAAGTAGACTCACTAAATCAAATGAGCTCAATATCCCATATTGACTCATTTGGGCATGGCCATGCACTTCGTGGTCTCACTCTATCAAGAATACCGATGTCTCTCCCGTCATATAGGAGGGATAGATCCCATCTACATTACTCACATCCCTCTGCATAATTTGTTATATACCCAGTAATCGCCTTTATAGTCCACCCAGTTACGGGTGACGTTTGATGAAACCAAAGTACATAACTCCTTATGTAGGGATCTATGGTGACTTCAGGTCTAATGACTAGTAGTCATACTAATAGCCACATGAGAAAGTATATGACACTCATATAACGATCCATGATACTTTCTCATGGCGGGTCATTCAGTATACATTCTCTAATGTATACCCATGTGTCAACTTGATATCTCTATATCTATGACTTGTGAGATCAAGTCATCAAGTTGACCTACATGCTAGTCTTATTGCATTAACATTGTCCCTGAATGTTAATACTCGACTAGGAATGATTAAGAGTAGTGTTCCCTATATCATCTCACTATCGGTTCAACTAACCGATTGATATAGGTGAGAATCATCTACTCAAGGACATTATTTATATAGAATATGATACAATAAGTCCAAAATACAATCATCTAATGATTGGCTCTAGGGCCCTAGCTAACACATATACCTCCAAATTCCGCCCGATCTGCTTCCGGAACACTTTGTTCATCATCCGCTGATAGGTGGCGCCGGTGTTCTTTAACCCGAACGACATGACCTTATAGCAGAACGTCCCATCAACTGTGACGAAGCTGACTTTCTCTTGGTTTTCGCACGCGAGGGGCACCTGATGATA
Organism: Zingiber officinale; assembly: GCF_018446385.1. NCBI lineage: Eukaryota > Viridiplantae > Streptophyta > Magnoliopsida > Zingiberales > Zingiberaceae > Zingiber > Zingiber officinale. Next base: position 90,656,066 of record NC_056002.1, on the reverse strand, counting down.
GCCTTGATAGGCGTCGAGCATGCAAATCAGCTCGTACCTGACTATCGAGTCCACCATCTGGTTGATCTGTGGTAATGGGTAGGAGTCCTTGGGGCATGCCTTGTTCAAATCCCTGAAATCAATGCACACTCGTCATTTATTACCTGGCTTGGCGACCAGTACCACGTTGGCGAGCCAAGTTGGAAATTGAATCTCCCTAATGTGTCCGGCCTCCAGCAGTTTGTCAACTTCGACCCGGATAATCAAATCTTGCTCGGCGCTAAAGTCACGCTTCCTTTGCTTGACTGGTCGAGCGTCTGGCCGGACGTGCAGTTCATGTTGTGCCATGCTTGGGTCGACTCCGGGCAATTCTTGAGTCGACCAAGCGAATACGTCATGGTTCCTTCAAAGGCAGGCGACCAACTCCTCCTTTTGCTGGTCCGGCAGATCGGATGCTACGAAAGTAGTAGCCTCCGGCCGGCTCGGGTGTATTTGTACCTCTTCCTTGTTATTATACATCAGCATGGGAGGCTTCTTTCTGATGGCGTTCACCTCCAACCGGGGACATTTCCTGGCTACTTTAGCTTCCGACTTGACCATTTCAACGTAACAACGCCGAGCCGCCACCTGGTCGCCTCGGACCTCGCCCGCCAAGTTCCCCACAGGAAATTTGATCTTTTGATAATAGGTAGACACTATGGCCCGAAACTCATTGAGGGTCAGCCGGCCTAATATTACGTTGTACGCCGAGAGCGTATCCACCATAATGAAATTCGTGGTGCGCGTCCTAACCAGTGGCTCTTCTCCGAGTGAGATGGCTAGCCTCGCTTGCCCGATCGGCAAGACTTCGTTGCCGATAAAGTCGTATAGAAGAGTTGCCATGGGTAGGAGCTCGACTTGATCAATTTGCAATAAATCAAATGCTTGTTTAAAAATAATATTTACCGAACTTCCCGTGTCGACAAAAGTCCAGCGGATGGTGTAGTTGGCGATCACCGCCTTGATGATCAGCGCATCATCATGAGGGACCTCTACTCTCTCCAAGTCCTTGGGTCCAAAACTGATCTCTGGCTCTTTCGCCTTTTCCTTGTTGCACCCCACCGCGTGAATAGATAACTGCCGAGCCCACTCTTTCATGCTCGGTTGGAGTCTCCTCCAGTCGGGCCGCCTGAGATCATTCCAATTTCTCCGCGGGAGGCGTTTCTTCTGTTTTCTTCTTCTCGTGTAGAATGTCTATTCCGCTCGGCAGAAACTCGAGTGGGGCTCCGATCCCGCGGATGATGTTCCTGCTGGTCGCGCGTCCTCTGACCACCGGTTCTCTGTTCAATTTTGCGTTCGGGATGTCGATCCGGGGTGAGTGACCGGTGTCAGTATTCCCTTGGCTTGGGTTGGTGAACAATGGGGTCGCCATGACATTCCCATGTGTTGTGTGTTCCTGACTGGTGGAACTTACAGAACATTGGCGTCCATTTTTTGCCGTTCTTTTGCTGACTGACCTCCAAATGTACTGCATGCGTCCTTGGCTCAGAGTATTGTGGCACTCCTGTGGCCCAGGGCCCTCGTGGGGGCTGATGGTTGCTGGGTACTCTCCGTTCGGATGGCACGTGGGGCTCGGCGGGTGCTTCTTTTCTGCGGGCCGCCTGTGCTTCCTCCACGTTGATATCCTCCGTGGCCTTCTTCTGTAGATGGGTGAAATCTCGTGGTGGCCTGCGGATGAGTGACCGAAAGAACTCGCCTTCTACGAGTCCTTGGGTGAAAGCATTTACCAGTACGTCCGAAGAGACTGCGGGTATATCCATCGCTACTTGGTTAAAGCACTGGATATAGGTCCTGAGCGTTTCTCGTGGACCTTGCTTTAGCGAGAACAAGTTGACACTTGTCTTCTGATGTCGGTGGTTGCTCGCAAAATGGTGCAGGAAGGCCGCCCGGAAATCCTTGAAGCTACGGATGGACCCGCTCGGCAGCCGTGTGAACCACCGCTGCACCGGCTCCGATAGGGTTGTCAAGAAGATCCTGCACTTAACCCCATCGGTGTATTGGTGCAGTGTAGCCGCATTGTCGAACTTGGCTAAGTGATCGTCAGGATCGGTGCTTCCATTGTACTTTCCGATCGCCAATGGAGTGTAATGTCACGGTAGGGGATTCTCCATAATTCCTCTTGAGAATTGATCGTTCATCCTTTCAGGCGAGTCCTCGTCTCGCGGTGCTTTTCCCTTTCTGGCATCCCTTTCGGGTGCCTCATCTGACGAGGAGCCCTAGTCTCGGCGGACTCGACCTCCTTCCTCCGAGGGTGTCCGGAACAATGCTTGGTGAAAGGGGATTGGCGCGTTGGGCGCTGGTCCGTACGTATCCAATTTTTTACGGGTGCCCGGATCTGCTGCGGGTTCCATCCCGCTACCATGATCCATGGGTTGGCCGGATCATGAGACGACTGGCTCCTGTGTCGGTCGTTCGACCAACATTCGCTGCTACTGCTCCATTGCCTTTGCCACCCCGGCCTGGATTAGCTTCTCCAATTCTTCTGTCGTCAGCGTTACGGACGTTGATCTTCCGGCGTCCTCCATCTCCTGCTTCTGGGTTCAGGTTGAAGTTCCCACAGACGACGCCAATTTGTTCCTGCCCCCCTGAAGTTGAGTAGATGGTAACCGGGAAGCAACGCTAAGGTGGCTCTTCGTCTTCACTGGTGCTCCTCCGCTCCTGCAACCACAAGTCGTTAGTGCCAAGCCAGGAGGAAGCTCCCGGCGACGGCCCTCCGACGCTCAAGTCACACACCGGCAAGCGAGGAAAACAAAGAAAGCAAAGATGAAGCAATGAACGATGGTTTCCAAAGACACGTGTGCGTACCTCCGCGGATAGCTGCTCCCCTCCTTATATAGAGCTTCGACGGGTAGACTACACGCTTCCCGGGCGGATGCGCATCCCCAAAATTTCCCCAAAAGCTAACATCGAGAAAGGATCCCTGACATCTTACCATAACGGGGCAAACACATCTCTGCCGAAGCGACGGAATCTTCTTCCATACGATCTTCTGTCCATCCGCGCCGTCAGTCGACGGCACTGACTCCCAAAAGGCTGCTCTATCCATATGCACCACTAATCGGCGACACTGACTCCCAAAAGGATGTTGACATGTATCCCACAACTTATTTACCGGCTGTTAGTCTGACTGGACTCCCCTTAATCAGTCCGACCGGCCACTTCTTTGACCTCATACGCTTATGTCTAGGCCGATCGGCTTGAGTGCCCCTTGCCTCGGTGCGTTGTAGGCTCGGCCAACCCTCTTCAAACTCTTCTGGCCGGTCGGGGATGAAGGACCTTCTGATCGGCTAGTTTCTTAGTTGACCACCCCTTGACTTGGCGACCACCAAAGCGCTGAACTTCCTTGGAGGTGGACCCTCCCGAGTCATCATCGGATCACATACGTTGTATTGAAAAGAAATGAGGCTAAATTTCATCATTGTTTTTGGGCTTTTGGTGCATGTGGAAGAGTTTTTCCAACCTATTTTTGAAAATTAATTAGAATTGATGTAGCATACTTAAGGGGCAAGTACCCTGGTGTGTTATCGATGACCACAACAATAGTTGATAATGGAAATCTTCTTCTAATTGGCTTTGTATTACTGAGATTGAGTGTGGCTCTACATGAGTGGTTTTTAAATCATTTAAAGACATTTCTTGCAATTGATCCATCAAATATGACAATTATATCTGTAGACATCGTGGAATATTATCTGCAATTAGTAAAGTTTACCCTATTGCTTATCATGGATTATGTTATTATCACTTGTCTTATAATATGATTACTGATACTCATGATAGAGTTGTATTAGGAGTATTTTGGACTACAGCTAGAGCAAATACAATTCCACAATTTGATCGAATCATGTAGACTATGTTAGAGACACATGTAGATGCTTATAAATGGCTTCAAAATATAGAATCTACAAAATGGGCAAATGCACATTTCCATAGTAGAAGGTACTCAATGTTGACAACGAATTATTCTGAAAGTATGAATGCATTGTTCAAGAAGACTCGAGAACTCCCTATTATAGCACTAATAAACAACGCAAAGAGGAGGGTTGCTTAATGGTTTTATAACTGTAGGGAGCAAGTGGCTAATTCTACAGGATTATTGATGTCATTTGCTATGAAGGAGATCGAGACTAGGAGACAAAAAAATTGGGTACTATACTGTTCATCCACATACCAGAATAGAAATAGAGGTACAAATTTCATCATCATTATATATAGTTGATATGGAGTGTTGTAAATGTGATTGTAGTGAGTTTCAGATTTCAGGACTTCCTTGCCCACACACTATGATAGTGCGTTATACAGGAACATGGACCTATATAAATATTGTGAACATTATTTCTTATTTGGAACTTGGAAGAGTACTTACATGGATCATATTTATCCATGTAGAATTAAACAATATTGGTCAATAGGTGGACAAGAATGTATTGTTTTACCACCTAGTAGCGTTGTGTAACCTGGAAGAAGGAAGAAGGCGAGGATCTCGTCCAAGAACATGGGAAAGGTTAAAAACAAGTGTAGCAGGTGCAAACAATTGGGTCACAATAAAAGATCGTATAGAATGCCTCCAACAAGTTGATATATGTATTGGTCTTCTTTTGTATAGTGCTCAACTTTTGTATGTATTTGTTACACAAGCCTATCATCCTGATGAATGAACATATAAGTGCATTTTGCTAAATATATTCATATGTGTGTTTTGCTAAATACATTTAAATATCTCAATGTAATGTTGTCTATATTATGTTTCTATATTCATATGTTCATTTATGTAGAGATATAAATTGTTGCGTTGTGATCTAAATTATTTGTATATTGGATTGTGTAAAAAAATTATGTTGTAAATTGTTGTGTTGTTGTGTCATTTATTGTGGCAGAAATTTGTTAAAAATTCTCTGGTCTTGATATGGTGTATCTCAAAATCTATGCACTCAATATGATATATTGTAATGATATTAATGGCCATTTTCATGTTCAGGACACCAACTCGAGCACATAAGAATTGGTCCCATGTCGATACAATGTCATTTAGTCCATCAATCGATTTTGGTTAAAATCAACTGATGGACTTTAGAGATCCTAAAAATTAAAAATTTTAAATATTAAGAAAGAGAATGAATGAAGCATCTCAAATATGGTGTGTTTCAGTAATTATCATTTGCATTTTATTTATATTGAGTTACAAACATTATTTTTTATGCCTGAATCATGTTTAAAAAATTGCTGCACTCAATACGATGTATCATAATGATATTAATGTGTATTTTCACGTTCAGGACACCAGTCCAAGCATATAGGAACTGATCCCATGCCGATCCGATGTCGTTTAGTCCATCAGCCGATTTTAGTCAAAACCAGCTGATGGACTTTAGAGACTCTAAAAATTAAAAATTTTAAATATTAAGAAAGAGAATGGATGAAGCATCTCAAATATAGTGCGTTCCAGTGATTATCATCTTCATTTAATTTATATTGAGTTAAAAAACCTCATTTTTCAATTTTCGGTAATTATCATCTGCTTCCCTCTATGTAATGGTGTTAAAATTTTCATTTTTCGATTAGTCGAAGTCCATCAGCCGATTTTTATCAAAATCAGCTGATGGCCCAAACTATATTGGATGAACATGTGGTCGGATCCTATGTGTTTGGGTTGGTCTCCTGAATATGTAAATGCCCTCGAATCTCATTACAATATAACATATTGAGAGTTATGAATTTTTAAACACGATTCGAGCATAATAAATGATGTCATAAGCTCAAAGTAAATTAAAATTATATGATAATCACTGACACACACCATATTTGAGATCCTTGAGCTTCCTTTTATGTGATGGTGTTAAAATTTTCATTTTTTGGATAGCCGAAGTCCATCAGCCGATTTTGGTCAAAATCGGTTGATGGCCCAAACTATATCGGATCAACATATGGTCGGATCCTATATGTTCAGGCTGGTTTCCTAATGTGTAAATGCCCTCGAATCTCATTACAATATAACGTATTGAGAGTTATTAATTTTTTAACATGATTCGGGTACAATAAATGATGTTATAAGCTCAAAGTAAATGAAAATTATATGATAATCACTAACTCAGATCATATTTGAGATCTTTGAGTCTCCCTCTATGTGATGGTGTTAATTTTTTATTTTTTAGATAGCTGAAGTCCATTAGTCGATTTTGGTCAAAATCGACTGATGGCCCAAACTACATTAGATCGATATGTAGCCGGATCCTATGTGTCCGGGCTGGTCTCCTAGATGTGTAAATGCCCTCGAACCTCATTATGATACAACATATTGAGAGTTACAAATTTTTGAATACTATTCTCACACAATAAACAATGACGTAAGCTCAAAGTAAATGAAAATTATACGATAATCACTGACCCGCAATTGTCTTATGTGTGCAGGCTAATCTACTGAATGTATTATGTCCTCTAACATCATTACGATGCATCCCATACATCGTAATGAATAACACAACATAAAACAAAAATTTTACGCATCATACAATTTTACATGATCAATTTAACCAAACACAACATAACACAACACAATAATTTTACATAATCCAATACAAGATAATTTAGAACAACACCACGCTATAATTTTACACAATTCAATATCAGTTTAATACAAGAATAAATAATAATTTTCCACAATCAGATACAAGATCAATTTAGAACAACACAACATAACAATTTTAAACAATTCAATATTAATCCAATATAAGAACTACACATCATTTTTAAACACAAAATCCAGTACAAGATAAATTTATAGTTTTTATACACAACATAACACAATATTATTAAACAATTGAATATCAATCCAATACAAGAACAATATATGAATTTTACACACAATCTAGTACAAGATCAATTTAAAACAACACAACACAACACAACACTTTTAAACAATCCAATACAAAAAGAACAAAACACAACATTTTTTTTTAAAAAAATACAATGAATAATTACAAGAATCTAGAATAAAAAAATTTCATAACATATAATTAGATGAAGTATAATTAAATTTGAAACAAACAAACATACATCGAACTTTGATATACAAATTATAAACATACTATACAACACGTCAATTATAAACATACTACACGACACTTCAATTATAAACATACTACAACACATCATTTACAAACACATGTTGTTCACAACACTACAATGAAGATCTCATACCCTTCACTGTATCCGATGTTCACCCTTGAGCATTAAACCACGTCACACTGTTCATCCAAGAGCATTCATTATTCCAATAATGAAGGTCTCATACCTTTCATTGTAGCCAATGCTCATCCTGGAGCATCCATAACTCAACAATGAAGATATCCACTCTTCATTATTTTTCAATGCTCAACCTTGAGTATTTACTCTAATGAAGGTTAACCACCTTCCATGGTGTTTAAAAAATTAATTTTCAAGTCCTTAAAGAGTAACTCCCCCTAAAGACATGCTCCAGACTTCTGTCATTACACCAACAATGACTTTGGTCCTTAAACCTTTAGGAAACCCAAAAGCTGAAGTTTTGAGGTTTAGAAGATTCAATATTGAAACCAATCTTATCCTAAACTTTAATCTAGTGGTCCTTAACCATTTCTCCTTATTTTCATCATGAAAACTATCTTTAAATGTATATAAATATATTCCAAGGATTTAGAAGTGATTAATGAGACAAAATATGGCTTAAAGTACTAAAATCAAGCTTTTCCAATCAAAATCAGCTTTCTCAATCGATTGGGGTTGGGGCTCAATCGATTGACACTATTTCAATCGATCGCCTGATCGATTCCGTGAGCTTCTATTCGCGGAGAAAGTGCTTAAATTGATCTAGACTTGAGTGAATCGATCGGTTGATCGATTCAGTGAGCTTCTACTCACGGGAAACCCCTCTCAATCAATCGCTCGATCGATTGAGACACTCTAATCGATCGGGTGATCGATTAAAAGTCTGATTTCCTGAAAGTGAATTTCAGCCAAAATTCAGAAATACTCTAAAAATTTTAAAAATCATGAAACTTCTTGTAGATATTATTTAGGGTGTATACTATTATGAAAAAAATAGTTTTCTAAGAAAATACTTTCTATTTTCAAAGATTGACACAAACTTGAAAACTCTTGAAAACTTCAATATTTTCTTCTAGTTTGTATCTAAATTTTCAATGATGATTACTATCAAAAGATAGCCTTCACCAAGGTTTTCCAAAATATATTTAAAGTGATTTTCAAAAAGTCAATTTTCAACCATGTTCTTTGGGTTTAATGCACATGACTTGTACATTAGCTTTCCCAATGATTGGAGTACACATAACTATGTGTTTTGATGAAATCAAAACTCAAATAGATGCACTAAATCAATATCTTGAGCCTTGTTCATCATCTTAACATCTCACTTGTATCTAATGTACACTAAAATATATACAAGTCACCTTATAGTCTTTGTGAGATGCAGATTTTGATTTTACCCTAAACTAGGGATCATGCATATCTATCTAGGCATTTTAGGAATTATGAATATTCACCTACAATGCCACTTGTTAGTAAGTGTCATTGTCCTTAATTATAAGGAAATTAAAATGATGTATGATGAGTTATGGCATACATCAAAAGAAATAATTTTTAAAAGAAAATATACTATTAGTACATGATGTATGTATGACATGACATAGTATTTTTGTTATTTTTCATAATAAGCATGAATGCAAAATATGATGTCATGACATAGAATGAGAATCAATCATGGAAAATTAGCATAAAAAAAATATACCTAAATCATCTATCTAAGTATCCTTAATCCTTAGCTAAACTTAAAATTAAGCCTAGATTGCCCCTATTATCTTCTTCAAGAAAATGTCAAAATCCAACTTGGCATTTCTTTTACTCTTTCCCAATTATACCAATTCCTCAAAGTTTGACACATTTTACTCTTTTAAAGAGTAACTGATTAATTCTTTTCATTTTCAAAGGTTAACAAAATCTTGAAAATGCCTCCAAGTGTAAATTTCATCAAGGTTGGGTTAACTACCCTTTCAATTAGAGTCGACACTCTCTAAACCTATCTAGGGTGTAGAGAAAATGCTCTTATGAACCCAAAACCTATTGGTGCTCCTTGGATGTTCTAGGTACACACTAGGGATAACTTCCCTAGATACGTTTCTAATGATGTTTCTAGGCTTCTTAGAAGCCTTGGTCACTTTCACTAGGTCAACTCTAGATATTGCTTCCCTTGTGACCTTCTTAGTTGCATTCTTAGACTTTTTAGAAGTCATAGTCACATTGGTCTTGGAAAAAATACTTCTAGGGATAACTTCCCTTGTATCTTTGACTTGACCCCTAGACCTAGGGTTGGTTCCATAACTATATGGAACCCTATGATAAGAAGGAACACCCTTCTTGGCCTTGGGTTTGTATCCCAAACCTTTATGATCATTGGATGATTCTTGTCTAACTCTCCCTAGGTTATGCTCATTTTGACCCTTAATAATATTTTTCATTTTCTTTAGGATCTTTTCTAATTTATCAAGCCTTGACCTCAAAGCTTGGTTTTCCAATCTTAAATTCTTAGATTTTGATTTTTCTTGATTTCTATGAGCATTTCTATTTTTAGGCCTATAACTAAAATCCTTAGAGTTATTATCTAATTTGTCTACCTTTCTAGCCTTAGGTGTGGTAGTCTTAGCATGATATGCCACATGATTTTTCTTAATTCTATCACGCTTCCTATTTTCATGATAAATAGAATTAAAATGATATAAATTATTTCTATCATTCTTTTTATCATGGGTCAAAGGAATAGGTTCAATGAATAGTACCTTGGAAGCTCCCCCTTGACTTGTGCTTCCTCCTTTGACTTTGGTCAGCTTCTTCCCTTTAGGACATTGACTCCTATAATGTCCTCTTTGATTGCAAGAGAAGAACACAATGTGCTCATTGTCCTTGCGTTCCATGGGACCGACTCTCTTGGGTTTCTCTTTGCCCTTGGGTGCCACTTGGCCCTTCTTCTTGGCCAATTTTGGACACTTGCTCTTATAGTGTCCTCTTTCCCTACATTCAAAGCAAATAATGTAATGTTTATTATTTAAACTTGAAATTGTTATACCTTTACTTGTAGGGGTAACACATGATCCTCCATTTGATTTTTCTTGATTTATGAAGGTGGCACCTGTTGGTGCAACCTTAGGTCAAGGTTGACCTGGGTGACCCGACTCGAGTTGACCTGACTCGAGGTATATTTTGATGTTTGACAAGAATAGAGAAGTTGTATTTTGATGTTTGACAAGAATAGGAACTTGGGGGATTGTGGGTGCAACCTTTGGTCAAGGTTGACCTGGTTGACCCGACTTGAGTTGACCTGATTCGGGAAAAGTCCAAGTATGGAGACTTGGTACGGAAAAGTCCAAGCAGGGAGCTTGGCACGGGAAAAGTCCAAGCAGGGAGCTTGGCACGGGGAAAAGTCCAAGTATGGAAGCTTGGCATGGGAGGTCGGAGAGGGCTCGGTAGCTCGTTCTCCGGATTAGGTCAGAGAGGGCTTGGTAGCTCGTTATCTGGACTGGATGGAGTCGGAGAGGGCTCGGTAGCTCATTCTCCGGACTAGGTTAGAGAGGGCTCGATAGCTCGGTCTCTGGACCGGACGTGGAAGTCGGAGAGGGCTCGGTAGCTCGTTCTCCGGACTAGGTCAGAGAGGGCTCGATAGCTCGTTCTCTGGACCGGACGAAGTCGGAGAGGGCTCGGCAGTTCGTTCTCCAGACTAGGTCAGAGAGGGCTCGGTAGCTCGTTCTCTGGACCGGACGTGGAAGTCGGAGAGGGCTCGGTAGCTCGTTCTCTGGACCGGACGTGGAAGTCGGAGAGGGCTCGGTAGCTCGTTCTCCGGACTAGGTCAGAGAGGGCTCGGTAGCTCGTTCTCTAGATCAGGAAGGCTTTAGGTTTAAGGCTGGGAAATTGGATCGGTCTGCTGACCAATCCAGTGATACACTAGGTCATCTGATCGATCTGGTGACCGATCAGTAACCAAACAGATTGGGAGAAGGAATGGCCTGATCAGTTCACAGACCGATCAGGGCTCTGGCAACCAACTCTCTGTGAGAGTTGGGATCGGTCTGGGGACCGATCAGCCTAGGGCCTGATCAGTCCACAGACCGATCAGCTATCGCAACCAACTCTCTGTGAGAGTTGGGATCGGTCTGGGGACCGATAAGCCTAGGGCCTGATTGGTCCCCTGACCGATCAGATCCATCCTGGACCGATCAGGGTGGAGCCTGATCGGTCCAGGTCTAGCCGTTGAGACACAACGGCTAGATTTCTTCTTTCTTCTTCTTCTTCGCAGGTTCATGTAAGGTTTATATAAATCAAGGGCCTCAACAGTAGGTTGCTTCTTCTTTTCTTGCTTCTTCTTGTTCCTTGCGATCAGAGCTTTGCTGAGCTCTTCACTGCTGAAGCTTCGTGTGAGCTTCCCTCGGCTGGACTCCAACTGATCAGTTGCTGTTGTTGTTGGCGTGAAGTGGTTGCTTCATCACCAGTCGACAAGAAGGCAAGCAAACTAGTGTTTTTACATTCATATTGTTCTTGGCTTTTTGCTGTATTTCTTGTACGCTGATCTTGCTGTTGCAAGAGAGATTGTGGCGAGGTTTCTTCACCCAGAAGGAGTTTTCATTAGCCAATTTTTCGGGGTCTCATCCACCGACGGATTGATAGGATTCGTCCACCTTACGGACACGCCGAGGAGTAGGAGTATCATCTCCGAACCTCGTTATATCGTCGCGTTTGAGGTTTGATCTTCTCCATTTTCGTTTCTACCTTTTATTTCCGCTGCGCTAACTCAAATTGTAGGAAGAAACGAGAATTTGGGGTCGGCTATTCACACCCCCCCTCTCTAGCCGCGTCCGAAGGTCCTAACAAGTGGTATCAGAGCAAGGTCGCTCTTCGTCGGATTAACATCCGGGGGAGCACGAGCTAGAGAATGGATCAACTTGGAGAAGACATCACAATTCCACCCTTCTACGATCGCGACGACTTCGCGTATTGGAAGGTAAGAATAAAGTATTTTCTTATGACTAACCTAGTAAATTGGAATTGTGTACAAGTAGATTTTATTCCTCCGGTGGATAAAGAAGGAGAACCTCTCGAGAAGAAGAAGTGGACGAAGGAAGAAATCCACCAATCCATAATCAACGACGAGGTAATGAAAATCTTTGAATTTTCATTACCTAATGATATCTTGTGTAAGATAGGTAGATACAACAATGCCAAGGAGTTGTGGAACAACTTGGCTAAGTTCCATGAGGAGAGCTTCAATTCAAGTCATGAAGAGGAGTCAAGTGAGCCAAGTAGCTCACATCATGGAAATATGGAATTAGAAGTTGAGGGCTACTCAACATCTAAAGAAGAAGAGGAGGAGAGTTCTTCTTCAAGATTGGAGCAAGAAGAAGAAGCCTCTACCTCTGGAAGGGATGAAGGAGAGAGCTTATATCCATCCTCAACCCTAGGTAACTCAAGCAACTTAATTTCAAGTAAATTACATATAATGTGCTTTGAGTGTAGGGAATATGGGCATTACAAAAGTAAATGTCCAAAGAGGATTAGGAAGACTCCACCGGCACCAAAAGTCAAGGAAGCCGGAGTCCCGATACGCAAGGGCAAGGAGCACGTGGTGTGCTTCCAATGCAAGCAAAGGGGACATTATAGGAGTCAATGTCCAAGGGGGAGGCAACCTCACAAGGACAAGAGACCAAGCACATCTATAGGGGGAGCTAAGGCAAACCCTAAGGTATCCTTTAAGGCACATTCTCGCAATTCTAATAAGACACATGCTAGTAGTTTTATTGCAATTGTCAATAATGATAAGAATGATAACCATAGAAACTGATACATGTGCTTAGGTGCCAAACATGTTAGCCTAGATAAGGACAATACTAGAAATGCTAACCCTAGAATTAACTCATCTAAGGTTAAGGAAAACCTAGATAGGAATCCCAAAACAACTAGACATATGCCTAGGAATACCTCAAAGAAAAATGGAAAATTAAAGCTTGAGGTATTAAAGAAGGAAAATCAAGTCTTGAGGTCAAGACTTGACACTTTAGAAAAGGCTCTTAAGAATTTGAAGAAGTCAACTCTAGGGTCTAAGGGTCAAAAATCAAAGCCCAAGGACATGAGAGGTTTGGGTCACAAACCTAAGTCTCAAGTGGTCAAGCCCACTTATTATAATGTTCCATTCGATTATGGAACAAGACCTAGGGCTAAGAAGACCATCACCAAGGTCACAAGGGGAGTCACCCCTAGAGTTGATCTTGATGAGTCTCAAATGACCAAGGCTTTAAAGCCTAGGAAGGTCATTAGGAGGGTTGCTAGGGAAGTCATCCCTAGTGAATATTTAGTGAACCCAATGAGCTCAAATAGGTATTGGGTTCCTAGGAGCGTGATTCCTTCACACTAGATGGTTTAGGGTGTGATAACCTTAATTGGATAGGTAGTTAACCTACTCATGGCAAAAGGTGGCATTTTAGGAATTTTCAAGGTGTAATCAAGCTTTGAAAATGAAATTAAAAATTATTTCTAAGGTGATTAGGATGTGCCAACCATATTTGAGGAGTTTTCTAGGGTCAATCTAATTGGCACATAGTGATCTAAAAATCTTTAGTATATGATTTTAGGTCTATTACACTTAGGAATATAGAATTTATGGTAAAATGATCAAAATTATCAAAAATGACAACTAAGGCTAGAATTAGATATTTTCTATACCTTTATATGTTATCTGCCATACATTGTTTGTCATATGCCATGTCATGACATCATATTTATTTTATTATCATTTGAAATATCATGATAATGCTTAGGTTAGTTATATGTCATGTCTTATTTAAGTTTCATACTTGATGACATGACATCATGACATTGGCACATGTTTTCACTTATGATATTATTTTATGTCATGTCATCATCTCTTGGATTCATGATCAATTAAATTGATTTAAGGATAAAAACACAATTTGATATGGAGATTAAATTGTTGTTTAGAAAATACATGAGAACTTAAGATGACCTAAACCCATATCTCACATCAAAATTGACTTGGATGTGTTTGATACACCTTAGATGTGTATGAGATATTAGGATTATGAGTTAGCATCAAGGTGCATAGTTCTTGTACCTAGATGAGCCTAATTCGAATTTGAGGATCATAGGGAAAACTTGTGTACAAGTCATGTACATTTAGCCCTAAGATTGTGGTCCTAAATTGAATGGTTTAAGATCATTTCAAAATTGATTTGAAAAACCTTGACGAAGCTTTTCTAGTGATAGCATTCATCATTGAGCAAGTTGATACAAAGTTGGATTAACCTTGAGCTATTTCAAAGTCTTTCGAACTTTGTATCAAGATTAAAAAATGGGAGTTATTTTCATAGAAAACTATTTTTCCATGATAATATATGTTATGAGGAATGTATCCTCAAAATTTTACAATTTTTGGAATTTTCTGTAATTTTTTAGGGGTTTCTGAATTTCGGGAGAAAAATCAGAAATTCTTATCAGAGAATTGTGGACCGATCAGAGAAGATTCTGATCGGTCCAGGGAAGTCTGGATCGGTCACTGGACCGATCCAGGGCAGTGTGGATCGGTCTGGTGACCGATCCAGTGGAGTCCTGATCGGTCTGGTGACCGATCAGAGCGTGCCAAAATGTTGATTTTCGACTGTTGTCTGAAATTTCAGCTGTGGAAGTTGGTGTTTTAGATTTCTAAAGGGTTGAAACTCTCCAAGACATTGTTGGTGCAATGGTCAAGGAGGAGTTGACCTTTAGGGGGAGTTTTTACTCGTCAAGATTTCTGAGGATGAGTGATATGAGATTATCACTAAGTTGATTGTTGACTTTAGTATCAAGGGGGAAATTAAGGGTTTCAATGAAAGGTATGGGACTTTCATTAGGAAGAAACTCTTGACCTTGATTCACTCTTTTTGATGTGTGTCAAAAAGGGGGAGAATGTCCAGAGAATGTTCAAGGAAGAACATTGGAGTTTGGGGAGAATGTTCAGAGAATGTTAAAGGAAGAACATTGGAGAACTATTGGAAAACCTAAGTTAGGTTATCGGGTTAACCTAACTTGATTATGATTTTTGTCAAACATCAAAAAGGGGGAGATTGTTGGTGCAACCTTAGGTCAAGGTTGACCTGGGTGACCCGACTCGAGTTGACCTGACTCGAGGTATATTTTGATGTTTGACAAGAATAGAGAAGTTATATTTTGATGTTTGACAAGAATAGGAACTTGGGGGATTGTGGGTGCAACCTTTGGTCAAGGTTGACCTGGTTGACCCGACTTGAGTTGACCTGATTCAGGAAAAGTCCAAGTATGGAGACTTGGCACGGAAAAGACCAAGCAGGGAGCTTGGCACGGGGAAAAGTCCAAGTATGGAAGCTTGGCATGGGAGGTCGGAGAGGGCTCGGTAGCTCGTTCTCCGGATTAGGTCAGAGAGGGCTCGGTAGCTCGTTATCTGGACTGGATGGAGTCGGAGAGGGCTCGGTAGCTCATTCTCCGGACTAGGTCAGAGAGGGCTCGGTAGCTAGGTCTCTGGACCGGACGTGGAAGTCGGAGAGGGCTCGGTAGCTCGTTCTCCGGACTAGGTCAGAGAGGGCTCGGTAGCTCGTTCTCCGGACTAGGTCAGAGAGGGCTCGGTAGCTCGTTCTCTGGACCGGACGAAGTCGGAGAGGGCTCGACAGTTCGTTCTCCAGACTAGGTCAGAGAGGGCTCGGTAGCTCGTTCTCTGGACCGGACGTGGAAGTCGGAGAGGGCTCGGTAGCTCGTTCTCCGGACTAGGTCAGAGAGGGCTCGGTAGCTCGTTCTCTGGACCGAACGTGGAAGTCGGAGAGGGCTCGGTAGCTCGTTCTCCGGACTATGTCAGAGAGGGCTTGGTAGCTCGTTCTCTAGATCAGGAAGGCTTTAGGTTTAAGGCTGGGAAATTGGATCGGTCTGCTGACCGATCCAGTGATACACTAGGTCATCTGATCGATCTGGTGACCGATCAGTAACCAAACAGATTGGGAGAAGGAATGGCCTGATCGGTTCACAGACCGATCAGGGCTCTGGCAACCAACTCTCTGTGAGAGTTGGGATCGGTCTGGGGACCGATCAGCCTAGGGCCTGATCGATCCACAGACCGATCAGCTATCGCAACCAACTCTCTGTGAGAGTTGGGATCGGTCTGGGGACCGATAAGCCTAGGGCCTGATTGGTCCCCTGACCGATCAGATCCATCCTGGACTGATCAGGGTGGAGCCTGATCGGTCCAGGTCTAGCCGTTGAGACACAACGGCTAGATTTCTTCTTTCTTCTTCTTCTTCACAGGTTCATGTAAGGTTTATATAAATCAAGGGTCTCAACAGTAGGTTGCTTCTTCTTTTCTTGCTCCTTCTTGTTCCTTGCGATCAGAGCTTTGCTGAGCTCTCCACTGCTGAAGCTTCGTGTGAGCTTCCCTCGGCTGGACTCCGACTGATCAGTTGCTGCTGTTGTTGGCGTGAAGTGGTTGCTTCATCACCAGTCGACAAGAAGGCAAGCAAACTAGTGTTTTTACATTCATATTGTTCTTGGCTTCTTGCTGTATTTCTTGTACGCTGATCTTGCTGTTGTAAGAGAGATTGTGGCGAGGTTTCTCCACCCAGAAGGAGTTTTCATTAGCCGATTTTCCGGGGTCTCATCCACCGACGGATTGATAGGATTCGTCCACCTTACGGACACGCCGAGAAGTAGGAGTATCATCTCCGAACCTCGTTATATCGTCGCGTTTGAGGTTTGATCTTCTCCATTTTCGTTTCTACCTTTTATTTCCGCTGCGCTAACTCAAATTGTAGGAAGAAACGAGAATTTGGGGTCGGCTATTCACACCCCCCCTCTCTAGCCGCGTCCGAAGGTCCTAACAGCACCATCTTCTTCTTCTTCTTCTTCTTCTTCATTTGACCCGGAAGTGGAAGCCTCTTCTTGCTTCGGTGTCAATACATGACACTCCCCCTCAATCCTAGAAGTGGAGGCTTCTTTATCTTCATCCTCTTGCTCATTGAATAAAGAGTATGCTCCCTCTTTGCCCTTTTTGTTGCATTCCATTGAGGATGAAGCTTCTTGTTCTTCTCCTTCAGAAGTTGAGCATCTCTCAACTTTGGAGTCCTCTTCCTCTTGATCTTGATCCAATGAGTCACCCTCTTTAGATTCTTTTTGATTTGGTACAGTGGAGGGGACCTCATGGAGTTTAGCCAATTTGCTCCATAGCTCCTTTGCATCTTCAAATTCTCCTATTTACTTTAAAATGTTGTTCGGCAATGTGTTGACCAATACTCTGGTCACTTTGTCATTGGCCTCGCTTCTTCGAATTTTCTCTTGGCTCCACTTGCTCTTCTTGAGAATTTTACCTTTTGAATTTGTTGGAGCTTGAAAACCTTCCATTAGAACAAACCATTGCTCTATGTCCACAATGAAGAAATTTTTGATCCTTGATTTCCAAAGATCAAAACTTGTTGATGTGTATGGTGGAGGCACCCTCGTGTCGAATCTGAATCCATCTCAAAATTCCATTTGAAGTTGAGCCTTGATGAAATCTTTGACTTGTTGAATTTAGTGCTTCAACTTCTTCTCCCTCTAGCTTGTTGGCCTTTCCGGTGGTGATTCTAGTGAAGAGCGACCTTGCTCTGATACCACTTGTTAAGGTCAATTGATGCTAGAAGGGGGGGGGGGGGGGGTGAATAGCTCATCGCGCTCCGTTGGCTTGCTTCAGTGTTGTTGATATGCAGCAGAAAGAACTTGAAACAAGACTCACAACGCTAACACGTAGATTTACTTGGTATCCACCTCAAGAAGAGGTGACTAATCCAAAGATACACACGTGACACACACTCCACCAATAAAAACACTCCTCGGTAACTATCGAAGGTGGAGAAACCTCGTACAAGACTCACACAATAAGATATACAAGAAGAACGAAATACAAGCTAATACAATAACAAATCTTACAAGATTTACAATGAAGAAACCCTAGCTTGCTCTTATTCTAGCTTGAATATATCTCTTGACTTGCTTGGAAGTGCAACAACACTCCTCTCTAAGCCTCCAAGATTTGGTGTGTGTGTGTGAGCTCCGTGGAGAAGAACACGTGAAGATCGAGATAGAGCTAGCGAAGAAGTACAGAAGAAATCGCTTGTCAATGGCTTTAACCTGCGCAACAGTCATATCTCAATCGATTGACCAATCAATTGGGGAGGTTGAATTGATCAGTTGATCAATTCAAAGCGCCTTTATGCTCTGCTAGAAAAGGCCTGAATCAATCAGCTGATCGATTCAGCCTTTATCGCGACTCACGTGATTTCTAGCCCCCAATCGATCGGTTGATCGATTGGGGACTGTTTAGTTTGCGCGATAAACACTCCCAATTGATCGATCGATCGATTGAGCCGCTGTTTATCATAGTATTCTCCCAATCGATCGGATGATCAATTGGGATTCGATCCAATCGATTGGTGGATCGATTGACCACCCTTGACTTGCTCAAATCAATCTCAAGGGTCCCCAAATCCAACATCCGGTCAACCGTGACCTGTTGGAACTCCTCATGTCTAGCATCCAGTCAGCCTTGACCTGCTGGGACTTCTTCACCAAGTGTCCGATCAATCCTTTGACCCACCTGGACTTTCCTCCTCGTGCCAAGTGTCCCGTCAACCTTGACCCACTTGGACTTACCGTCTCATGCCAAGTGTCTGGTCCTCTAAGACTCACTTGGACTTCCTCCCACCAGATGTCCAGTCACCCTTGACCCATCTGGATTTCCTTGTGCCAAGTATCCGATCACTCTTTTGACCTACTTGGACTTCCCAACACCAGGTGTCCGGTCAATCTTGACCCACCTAGATTTCCACATGCCTGGCTTCACTCACCAGGACTTTTCATCTGCCTGGCTTTACTCACTAGGACTTTCACACTGTTTGACTTTACTCACTAAGACTTGTTGGGTTTTTCGGGCCACAAAAACCGCTTTTGCGTTGCGGAAACCCCGAAATCCCCCGCCACCGGATCCGTGCGAAGAATAAAATTATGTAAAACTTTCATATACATGTTTTCTACTCCTAGATCTACATTAGATCTACAAAAGAAAAAGGTTACCCTTGATGCGAAGCCCTTCGCAATCCCGCTCGTCCAAGGTTCGTCGCCGGATCTCGAGAGTATCAAAGTAGATACTCCTCTATGTGTATCCACACGAACAACTCGATGGAGAGAACATCTAAGGATGTGCTAGCAACCTTAGAAGATCAGTAATGGTGGAGGAGAGGGAGAGAAGAGAAGAGCTTGAGGAAGAAGAAGGAGTTACTCACCAAGCACACAAAATGCACTAACTATCTCATCAAAAGTGGCTGACCACTTTAAGAGGGAATGTAACCTCCATGGAATGCCAAGAGTCACAACTCTTGGTAACTCCCATGAGGTGGCATCCCACTTAAGCAACCATGATGATGTGGAGCATCATCATTAGCCCACTTCATGCCAACTCACCAATGAGGTGGCAAATGGTCTAGTCAAAATTGACCATTCATCTTCCTCTCAAGTCAAGTCAAACTTGACCACTTCTCTCCCTTGGTTGATCAAATCTAACCATTGGTTCAAGTCAAATTTAATTTAATGAATCTCTATTCATTGAATTAAATTAATTCAATGAGTCTAAGTCCAAATTAGACTCATTTAATACATGAACCAAATTGAGTCCAACTCAATTAGTCTACTTTGGATTACTCTTAATCCAATTTGGTTCATCACATGAACCTAATCCTTTAGATTCATCAAATGAACCTAATCTCCATCTAATTGCCCTTTGTGTGTGACCCTATAGGTTCTTGTAACGTTGGCAATGCTCCTAAACTCTTTTAGAAACATAAGTAATGAGCGGTATCTAGCAACACATCATTACTACCTAATTTACAAGAATGTTGAGATCCAACATCACCTTGTGACTACTAATTGTGACTCCTCACAATATATGACAATGTCCTTCTATCCTAGACATCTAGATTGATCAATGTGAGGCATAGACCGTGTCATCCTCTAATCAATCTAAATCTTGAACTCCAAGTAGACTCACTCAATCAAATGAGCTCAACATCTCATATTGACTCATTTGGGCATGGTCATGCACTTAGTGGTCTCACTCTATCAAGAATATCGATGTCACTCCCGTCATATAGGAGGGATAGATCTCATCTACATCACTCACATCCCTCTGCATAATTTGTTACATACCCAGTAATCACCTTTATAGTCCACCCAGTTACGGGTGACGTTTGACGAAGCCAAAGTACGTAACTCCTTATGTAGGGATCCATGGTGACTTCAGGTCCAAGGACTAGTAGTCATACTAATAGCCACATGAGAAAATATATGATACTCATATAACGATCCATGATACTTTCTCATGGCGGGTCATTCAGTATACATTCTCCAATGCATACCCATGTGTCAACTTGATATCTCCATATCCATGACTTGTGAGATCAAGTCATTGAGTTGACCTACATGCTAGTCTCGTCGCATTAACATTGTCCTTGAATGCTAATACTTGACTAGGAATGATTAATAGTAGTGTTCTCTATATCATCTCACTATCGATTCAACCAATCGAATGATATAGGTAAGAACCCTCTACTCAAGGACACTATTATACTTAGTTATTTGGCACCAATACAAGTAAGTATAATAACCAAAATAAATGCCTTTATTTATATACAAGAATATGATACAACGAGTCCATACAACAATCATCAAATGATTGGCTCTAGGGCTCTAACTAACAAGACTTTCAACTGTCTGGCTTCACTCACCAGGACTTTCCTTCTACCTACCTTCACTCACTAGGACTTTCCATCTGCCTGGATTCACTTACCAAGACTTTTCATCTGTCTGACTTCACTCACCAGGACTTTCCCACTGCCTGACTTCACTCACCGGGACTTTCAACTGCCTAACCTCCAGTTAGGACTTTTCCAGTCAAGTATCCGGTCACTCCTTTGACATACTTGACTCTTCTTCTTATCAACCTGGTCAACCCTTAACCAAAGGGAAATTGTATCAACAATCTCTCCAATTGGACGATTGCACCTACGATCTCCACATTTTGTCAAATATTGAAACTCAAACATCAAGACTCAAGCTTCAGCCAACTCAAGCTTAGTCAACCTGGTCAGCCTAACCTAGGGGATATTGCACCAACAAGCGTCTCCACCGAAGTCAAGTCAAAGGGTCACATCATTTGCTTCGGGTGTAACGAGAAGGGACATTACAAAAGTAGGTGTCCATTAGATAAGAAAGAGGTAACTTCTAAACTCAATTCAATTCCTTTAGAATCTAATTTGAGTTGTAGGAAAGAAGAAGCCCAAAGGAGGAGAATGTACATTAGATGCTTCATGTGTGGGGAGAAGAGACACTACCACACCAAATACCCCAAGAAGAGGAAAATCAAGAAGCTTGCACATTTAAAAAAATGGGAGAAGAAGAAAAGGAGCTCAAGTCAAGGGGGATCTTCAAGGGTAAAGGAGGTATACCCTAATTTGAATCATAATTTAAATTCAAATTCAAATTTTTATGTTTCCATGCATGCTAGGAGAAATGATTTGATTATCATTGTATGCCCATGCAAAATTTTGGATTTAAATATCATGATAGGAGTAGGGTCAATGTGGATCATAACCCTAGGAG
Source organism: Zingiber officinale (assembly GCF_018446385.1). Classification (NCBI taxonomy): domain Eukaryota; kingdom Viridiplantae; phylum Streptophyta; class Magnoliopsida; order Zingiberales; family Zingiberaceae; genus Zingiber; species Zingiber officinale. Next base: position 90,634,316 of record NC_056002.1, on the reverse strand, counting down.
ACCAATTCATGATAAATCTAGACACGGTAGACCTAAGGAGAACTAAGACATTAATCCCAAGAAGGGGAAACACATGCTTAGAAAGGGTAGGTCTAGCTAGGAATGTCCAATGCGGGTAAATCAACTCTAGGGTTAGGAACCTAGAAAGGGAGAATCAAGCTTTGAAGGTAACTTTGATCAATTGAAGAAAATCATAGCAAGATTTAATGTTAGATCTAGAGGGTTAAGTATGGTGTTGGGTATCCAAAGACCCAACAATGATAGATCGGGTTTGGGATACCGATCTAATGTCTCCAAGGCTAAGGAAAAGTCTTATGCTAGGGTTGCATATGACTATAGTAAGGAGAAGTCAATAAATGACAAGGGAAAGCCATTTAAAGGTTAGAAGAAGTTAACCAAGGACAAGGTGTCCAAAGTTAAAAAGGTTAGGTTTGTAGGCTAAGTGTCACCGGAGGTGCACCGATATGGCTTAACAATTGTGGATTAGTCACCTAGGGAGGTGACTAAGATTAAGAGCTCTAGGAGGAGCTCAAAGAGTCAATTTGAGACCCATGGCGAATATATCTCAAGTGGATTTTACTTGAGTGTCTAGAGGAGCCATGGAATGTGCCAAGTGGTTTGGAGACGGACTTGAGTCTCAAACCTAGGGATTTGGCACAACTAGTTTGTGTTTCATGCAAGAAATATGACATTGGGGTCATATAGCATGATAATTAATTTTGGATGTATAGATGTCATATAAACCAATGCTAAGGATGCATTATGGGTTAGTATGAGCAAATACATCAAGAGAAAGCTAAAACTAAGACTTTAGGTCAAAGTTCAATTAAACTATTTAGATAGTTTTGAGTTTTATGTCAATCTTAGGATCCAAGATATATACATTTTAAAATGTATTTTTCTCAAGTAGACATTGGTAAAACAGACCTCTCCATAAAATTTGAGAATTTTTGGAGGTCTATAAAATTTCTGATGCATTTTTGAAGTTGGTCAGAAAAGGTTGATTTTCGTAGAAATAGGGTACCAGTTGACTGGTAATAGCATTTTTGAGCACAGAATATCTCTGTAAACTCATTTTGATGGGTACCAGTCAACTGGTAATAGTGAATTTCGAACACAGAGGGCTCTGTGAGTTGAAATCAAAGGGGGCAGTCGACTAATATCTTGAAGTCAGTCGATTAGTACCAGCTTGAGATGTATGAGATCCATGGGGATAAATATATAAATTTAGGGTCAGTTTGATGAGCAAGTTTTCAACAATTGAGATATTGTTGGAAAGCTTTTTGGATGTTAGGCAAAGGGGGAGAAGTAAGGTTTAGTTAGAAAAACCTTTAGTGCCTTTGCGTAGGGGGAGCCTTGTGATAGGTTCTTAAAAATCCTCGTGGGGAAATCCTAGCTCATTAGGGAGCTTAAGTGTAGGGGGAGCCTTGTGATATGTTCTAAATACATGTTTGCATTTTGTTTAGACAGTATAAGTCTAAGTGTGTAGCCTTGGCAACGTAAATCTATTCGGCGGTGTAAGTCCAAGTGTGTAGCCTTGGCAACGTAAGTCCATTTGGCGGTGTAAGTCCAAGTGTGTAGCTTTGGCAACGTAAGTCCATTTGACGGTGTAAGTCCAAGTGTGTAGCTTTGGCAACGTAAGTCCATTTGACGGTGTAAGTCCAAGTGTGTAGCCTTGGTAACGTAAGTCCATTCAACAGTGTAAGTTCAAGTGTGTTGCCTTGGCAACGTAAGTCCATTCGGTTGTGTAAGTAAAGTGTGTAGCCTTGACAATGTAAGTCCATTGTTTCTTTTTAGCATGTTTGTTTGCTATATTTTTTTCCTAACTTAAACGTATTACCAAATATCAAAAAGGGGGAGATTGTTGGAGCAATCCCAATCGTCCGTGCGACCATGTGTTTTGGTGTTTGGGCAAAGGATTTAAGTTAGGATTACCCTCGTTATTTGATATGTGTATGTGAGTGTGCAGGTTTGCAGGATACACATACGACTCAGCTTGATGGCTTCGAGTCCGGTGAATGATGGAGCATCCGAGGGACCGTGGACAAGGCGGTAAGGATAAGAATCGAGAGAAGCGCACTTCAAGGCATACGCGAAGGATGGCATTGGGACGAGCCGTGGGCTTGGTTACATCTGAGGGACGAGAGCCAAAGGAAGTAAGCTTGAAGGCAAGAGGTCAAAGCTGCAAAAAAGAAGAGTTAAGTGAGTCGTGAGGGTCCGAGTGCAAGAGAAATGTACTCGGGAAAGGGAACCCTAGGTTCAGGGTTGTACCAGTCGACTGGTATTTAGATCAGTCGACTGGGGGAGAGCATAGAGAGCTTCTGTGCTTGAAACGACTGGGATCAGTTGACTAGTACATGACATCAGTCGACTGGTAGAGAGTCGTTGGGCTGGCACCAGTCAACTGGTGTAAAGACCAGTCAACTGGTAACGGTAAAACAACAGGGTTGTTTTCTTCCAAGTTCTATAAGAAGGAGCTTGGGATGGTTGGCCAAGGTGACGAAATTGGACTTGGTTAAAGTCTAATTAGTAGTCACTAAGTGCTCAAAGTTTCCTTTGTGTCCAAGTGTTCTTAGTAAGTGTTGTGGTGAGGTTTCTCCACCCATAAGGAGGTTTAAGCTAGCCGGAGTTTCCGGGGATTAATCCATCGATGGATTGAGGGATCGTCCGCCTTACGGACAGCCATGGAGTAGGAGCAAGTTATCTCTGAATCACGTAAATGAACGTGTTAGTGGTTTGTGCTTTCCTTATTGTCTTTAGCTTGCTTGTTTTGTATTATTCCGGTACGCAAACTAATAAGCGTAGGAAGCTATCAATTTGGGGGGCGTCATCCAGTCAACCCCCCTTCTAGCCGGTCATCGATCCTCTAACGGGGGTAGGGAGAATATCAACAATAATCTATAAAATCAATAACAATACGTAATTAATTAAAAACTATTAATTATATAAGATGAATTTAGCATGAGTTGAAATACACATAATGATTACCTGTCTAGATAAGACTTTTGCTAACTTAGCATTTATTTTATTTCTATGAGAATAAGTAGACCTCTACTTACTTATTCTCGATGTTACAATGTTTGTCGGCCACTTAAATAGGGACATGCTTAAGAAACCAAGCCTATAGCATAGTTTAATAATTAGATACTATTAAAATATTTATGAAATATATTAACTAACCAATAAAAACTTATAGCAAGTAAACCGACAAATCCCTTCATATAAGGCAGTGAGAGGTTACAGTTAGGAGTCTTTGATGCAAAAGCATTCCCAAATATTAGGAGTTGAGGAACCATATAATTATATATAGCTTCAACTCAATTATAACTTCCTAGATTGTCAAAATCATCGACAATATCTACCATTCTAAAAGGTAACTTATATGTACTAGAAGCAAATAAAATAGAAGAAAAAAGATACAAAATATAAAATTTACAAAATAACAAAACAGCTGAATCTGAATCGACTCGGAGACAATATGCCCTCATTAGATTTTCCAATCTAGATCGATTTAGGTCTTTATTTGGAAAACATGTTTCAAATAATGCACCAGAGGCAACATTGGAATCCATCTCGACATATTTGTCTCTATTTGGGATTCTAAGTAATAATATTATATCATTGGTTGTGAAGGAGACAACCACGTTGGCGAATTTGAATGTCTCTTTTTCGCAATCTCAACTCTCAAATATGTTCACAAGTAATCCCCTAAGATGTCAAATTTCTGGTATGCTTAGGAATAACGAAAAGGGGTTACTTCTTATAATCTTTATGTATTTTTCGTGGAGTACAACTCCCGAATGACCCTTTGTCTTTCCTCTTGTGGAAGTTTCAGAACAAAAATCCAGAAAATGTCCCAACTTGCTCATCCAATGTAACTTGTCCTGAAAACTTGATAATTTAATTGCACTTCTTGAACTTGATGTATTTCTTTTACTAAAATTCAATAAAATATCAATAGTAAAACAAAGTTAAACTAAATTTAGTCACTGACTCTATACAACGAATGAAAACATAATTAACAATTATGAAATTAGAATGAATGCAAATATCAATATCATATACTCTAAAAAAATATTAAATTTATTGATAACTTAAACTAAGTAAATGAATTAAGAGTTCTATACACACTATAATTTTAAAAATATTAAATTTGTTGACAACACTATGAGTTCTATACACACATAAGGTGGTCAGTTTAGAGATGATATAACCTATTTAGATTAAGAAATTCTTAACACATTTTAGGTACGAAGTATGACAAATATTAAATCAAATTGTATATTTTTTACCAAAGTTAAATAGTATTAACAATTTATCTTGATAATATTAACCTATTTAGATAAAGTATGTGTTGGACAATTCATCTATTTAGTATTAACAAAATTAAATATAAAAAATATGTTTTCATAAATAAAGCTATAATGAGAAATAAATGAACAATTAAAAAAACACTTTTACTCTTAATATTTTTATCTTTAGAGATGATGATATATATTTTGACATTCTCATAGATGTATTGATGTGGTGCAATGGAATAAGGAGATAACGTGATGAAGAAGGTGGTGAAGCTCAAGACAATAACGAGCTAATGCGGTGAAAAAGGTGATGAAGCCGAACTTTGACCTAGGTTATGAAGCTTTCGGGAATACAGTAGTCGGTGATGATATGATTTGAACTTCACAACTTCTAGAGAGTACAGAAGCAAATGACAACGCCCATGGAGATGAAGAAGCTAGATATAAGGAGGATTAGTGATACAGGACTTCACTAGTGAAACGTTGAACGATGGAAAGGAGCAAACGATCAAGTTCGGGAGGGGTTTAGAATTGCATTTTAAAAAATAAATGAAAGCGAGCGGGCAACATCGGGAGGGGAGGAGGAGTTAGGGTTCGAAATTGGATTTTAACAGAAACGGAAGTTTACAAAATTAAAGTGGGTCGGAATGCTTTTTCTTGCTTCAGACGAGCACATGAGGTGAATGATGACATGGATGACGTGGACAAGAGGTAAAATCGATATCCCAGACGTGATTTGATCATTTAAAAGTTATGCACCTAAAATGGGTATTTTATAAACTTATATACACCGATCAGTAAAAAGTTACTTTTTAAATAGTTTATGGATTATATTATCAATTTTTTATACATTATTAATTATTACTCTCACTTTAATTTTGAGATGAAAAAAATCTCAAATCTCAAAACCATGTATTTAAAATGGCTGCATTTATAGTAGCACGTGTTTTCTACAGCTAAAAATTAAATCTAACGGTTGACCTAAACAGATCCCAACGGTACCTAAAAATTAGTGGGCTGATAAATCATCAGGAACACTTTCTAATTTATCCTAATAATTAATAAATCAATCATCTCCAATATTAACCACATAAATTAAATACCGACCGAGCAGTTCTCGTAAACACACATATGTTGAAAAAACACGTGCATTGAGTGTTTTTTAAAAAATATTTTACAAATAGTGAAAATTTGTTGTAAGGAAAAAAAATACATATTCTGATTATTTTACTAGTAAATTTTCCATAATGCTTCTAAAAGGAATCATAAGCAAAATACAATCGACATCTAAAATTCTTCCATGCTAAAAAAATACATATGCTGATTATTTTACTAGTAAGTTTTCCATAATGCTTATAACAGGAATCATAAGCAAAATACAATCGACAGCTAAAATTCTTCCATGCTAAAAAAATGCATATTCTGATTATTTTACTAGTAAAATTTCCATAATGCTTATAACAGGAATCATAAGCAAAATACAATCGACAGCTAAAATTCTTCCATGCTTCCGAGACTAATCCCTCTGACAAATAAATATACTCAATTTAGAATTTGTTGGAGAGGGACAAATATTTAAGTACGTTGTAATATTTGCCTAAGTTGCCATGCCCATGAACAAACCATTCCAATAGCACAGTATATCGAAATCATCATGAGAGGAAGAAATGGCAAACTACTACCAAAAATATATGGATGCAGTAACTGACCCCATAACTCCACACCTAGCAAACCTAGAAGATAAATTGTTCCAAATTTTCCAATAAATGTTTCTTCTCGATCTGAAGTACTTGGGTTGTGGACTTTATCTTCTGCAGGAACAACAACCAGCTTGAAATAGGAAGAAAAGCCAATCCACATGGCGATGGCATACAGAGTGAGAAGCAGTACTTTTATTGGATATTCCTGCGGCTCGAATAGCAGAGGAAACATGGAATAACACGATACTGCAGAGAATGAAAAAGAGATTTTAGTTGCAAGTTCAAGGAATGGAACAATTAATCATAAGGTACTACTATCTCAAGAAGCTCTTGGGCTACTCGACCAGAAAATAGAAATTGGAGTGAAAGAGCACCACCACTAAGATTTGCACTAATGATAAGTCAATAAATCTGTTCATCATGCCAAGTTAATAAAGAAAAACTACTATCATGATGGATCACCTCTGGCAATAAAACTAGTTGATCAAGAAACAAAAGGTAAAAGTATATCGATTAGCAAGCGTCAGGAATACCTATTGAAAGCAAGAAATAGTGTCTTGCATCATTCAAACTGTCCACTGAAATTACAGCGAGTGGGATTGTGAAATGAAGTGATGCTTTCTCATGAACATGCCAGCCAAACATGAAGCCACATGTGAAGGCATATGCTACCCATCTGATAAGGTGTTTTGCTTGGGGCTTTTGGAAGGCTTTGATGAGACATGGAGACATACTAAGTAACACCATTACAAATGTTATCAAAGGGGTGACCTATCATCAGTTCAGAAGTACAACAAAAATCAGATCAAAACAGCTAGCTGAATGATCATACACTCCAAGCACAGAAGTGTTTAAATACCTGAGGAAGCACAGCAAAATGAGAAGAATTTCCAACCAAGCCACCAGTAAAAGATGCTTCAGGAGAAGGGATATCAAATCCAAGCTTTGAAAGCACAACAGCTAGGAGCTTGTCAATAACTATGTAAAAGACCCAAAAATTTGGAGCCCAATATGCATGGCAGAGGCCCCTACCAAATGGAAATAGACGGCTAAGAACCTGCTGAATCTGCAGAACTATCATACTGTCAAAAATAGTTTGGAAAAAGCATATCATACTGCAAGGGGCAATCATAAAGGAGAAGAAATTGCACTGTCTAACAAACAGAAACCCAAGAGAAGTCAATAAACTAACCGAAATTGCAATTTTTAATTATTCAATGTCTGTTCAATACACAATGAGTAGTTCTTCAAATCCTTTCTTCAATCTCTGTAGCATATTAGCATTTGACTTAACATTCCACCACTGCATTAGCCTCTAGTGTGAACAAGTTCTCCAATTCTCAGCATATTCAAGTGTTGGAGAGACAACACAAATATCCTTGATAGCAGATGCATGATTAATTTCAAGGACACCAAAATTGAGGGGAACCTGGTAATATGATCTAACGAGCACAAATGGTTAGCAGGCTCACTTACAAAAGTGAGTTCTTTTTATCCACCTACTTGAGATCGATGAATGAAAGCTTAATACCATAGCAATCTCTATTGCTAATGTATGAGTTGTAAACATAAAGAAGTTTGACCTTGGTTATATTTCATCTCATCAACAAGTTTAGCAATAAGCATAACAGCCCTATTGTTCCAATGGAGAGGAGAACCTATAATTAGCTTTTCGGGAAATTTACAAATGAACAATTTCAATGAAAACTTTCAATTTTTTATTTTAATATGTTCAACTCTATGTATTCCTCTATCCGTAGAGTACATGGTTAACATAAAGTTCTGAAAACATCACTTCTTGGAGAACAGTTTGAGCGCTGAAAAAGATACTAAACAAGAACAATGGATGCACACTACTGTATAATATTCAAGAAAATATGCAGTATTCATATGGCTGTAAGATTGAAGGCAAAGTAACCCTCAATTGGCATTTAGGATGATACACATCAAAGAGCAATATGCACATCAAATGAAATCCAACAAGACAAAAGTAGAAAGCATAGCCAAGAAATTATATGACAATGCCCTGGAATAGTAGTTACAAACAGTTACACTGAAAAACATACAAATAATATGAAAAATGGTACAAAAAGGATCTCTTGCAATTTGACAACTTTTGCTTAAGAAACCAATTATAGAAAACAGTAATAGACAGTTTCTTGAACTACTAGGATGGTTACAGCTGCTCAAAATAGTCTTGGGTAAAGCACATTGTAAGGAACCATGGAGAAGTTGGTGTAAACTTGAATATGTGCTTACAAGGTCCACAGATGCTGATGTTATGTAATAAAGATTTTCATCTAGATCCCAGTGATTAAAAGGACTAACGGTAATTATTTAGAGTGGCAGTAATGCCAACAGCTTAGATTCTATTAGCTCTCAGTTGCTTACCTTAAGTTTCTTTCCTCAAATAGTCCTGTTCCCAGTCAGTGCCCTTGAACAACTGATGAACACAAATAACAATCTAAAATTTTCTAGTTTCCCTACAAAAAGGTGCATTTAGAGTGCCTTTCATAAGTTCATAAGCAATATATTCTCTGATTAATGCTCAAACAGACGGACCAAGTAAGAAAAGAGTTTTCAAAATCTTACTACAAAATTATCCAGAAATTGTTAGCAAAACAAAACAGGAAGCTTTCTACACGGAAAATTAAGATTATGTAATTCAAAGAACGATAAATTTTGCAATCACAGTTTTCACCTGTCCATAGTAAAAGAACGGACCAAATGCAGCAACGAAGACGGCTCCTACCACTCCTCCCATGATTAGAAACCTCCCCGACGCCTTCCACAGACTGCCTCTACAGTAATGCCTGAGGAGGTACACAAAATACAGCGGCGCGGCGATCAAAAAGAGGTGTTTGGAGCAGATCAGGACAGAGAAAGCAATGCCCGCGGCAAGATCCTTCCCTTCCTCCAGGAAGGAGAGGGAGAGGAGAAGGATGCCAAGGAGGTAGCCGTTGTACTGGAAATGGATATGGTCAACGATGAGAAGCGCAGGCGACCAAAGGAGCAGCACAAGGACAATGCTTCGACGAGCGATCGGGAGCCTGCGGCGTGCGAGTCGGACGGCGGCGAGAAGGAAGACGAGATCGGTGACGATGACCGAGAGGCGGAGGTAGAGGAGGACAGGGAGGGGAGCGGATGAAGGAGGGGAGGGGGAGAGGTGGAGGAGGCCAGAGGGATGGAGGCCGAGGGAAGTAGCCGGAAGGGCGAGGAGACGCTGGAAGTAGGCGAAGAGTGGGGGGTAATCGAGGGTACAGCAGGGAGCCGATGTATCGGAGTACCAGCGCCGGAGGGGAACGCTGGAGGTGAGGGCGAGCCAGTGGCGATGCACTTCGAAGTCGGTGCTGCGGTACGACGGGATCAGGAGAGCCTTGACGCACGCTGCCACCGCCCACATCCACACCGCCTCCTCCATGGCTGCTCCTCGGCCCTGTTGCTCCTCGAGGCAACGGAGTAGAAGCGAAGCGAAGCCAAGCCAAGCCATCAAATGGGCCAAGTAGTGGGCCGAAACAAATCGAATTAATAAGTTGATTCGATTTTACAATTGATTCGGCCACGGACCGCCGTCTCTTTCTCCTTCGATGGCAGCTCAATCTCAGTGTCCCAGCGACTTGGTGCTCATGGATAGGTAATTCATTCGCGATGAAGCTCGGATTTTGATAGGTGATGGTGAATTTTCTCTTTGGTTCGTCATCAAAGGTGGAATTTTGATAGATCAATGCATAGAGATGGAGCATGCCCGATCAACGCCGGGATTCGTCCGCAATGACAATGGTCAATGGAGGTGAGGAGTTTGATTCTTTTTGGATTTGTAATTGGTGTTTCTGTTTGTTGATCGTCGCCATCGAGATTGGAGATGAGTTTAGAATGAACCATGATGTGAGGAAGATCGGTGGAAAGGTTTCTGCCGGCGCACCGGTGACATGGCGGAGCCGCTCAGGTATTATCTCTCAGGTACGGCCTCCGGAAGCTGATGCCTTCGTCGGTCTACTCGTGTCCTTCGGAGAAGGATGTGATCATTGTATTTATTTTATGAAACAGATTTTGATAATCTATATATTTTAGATGCTTGAGCTTAATTAAAAAGTCATTGCAATCTAATTATTTAATTATTTTACCTTACTATTTTAGTAAAAATTAAAACATTTACTCATTAACTCTCGAATAATTTAGTAAAATCTAAAATTAAATTATATTAATATTCTTTTTTTTTCCTACTAAAAATAATTTTAATATTTATTAGTAATTTCTACCGATGCAAGCTACGACATATTATTGAGAATTTTTCTCACTGATAATTTTCTCTGATTCTCTTTAGTCCCACGTCTTAGCATTGACAACACTGTGAGTGGAGAACCTTCAGAGCGATGATGTTAAAAAGCATTTTTTTTTTTTGCTAGGATCAAATATGATATTAAATGCATTATACTATTGCATAGATCTAGTACATCCTTATCCAATTTATGGATGGTCTCACTCTTACTCAATTTATGGGTGGTCTTTTGGATAAGATTAAATATAATATTTATTTTTATTAATTTAATATCTGATATAAATAATTAAATTAATTTTTATGAAGGATAGCAGGGGCGGATCCAGAGATAAATTTTAACGAGTGCTAACAAAATATTTTTTTTAACATAATAAATATATTTAATAACAAAAAGTTCAATTTGACATCATAAAAAGATAAAATACTAAATTAATAAATTACAATTAGACTATTACTTATTGAAGTATTGGTTAATACTTGGTGACATATTAGGTGGTCGTTGGATAAGAAAGAGGAGGCAACTGCATCCTGCGGCTTTTCATCTTATGAAAACGCTGCAATATTTGCTCATTTTCAATTGTTGAAAAGATATCTTTATTGATCTATACGACTAGACTGTCATTCATCCACTCGTCTCCCATTCTGTTACGTAAATCAGTCTTTATCATCTTCATTGCAGAAAATACTCTTTCAACAGAAGCGGTCGCAACTGGTAAAACTAATGTCATCTCAATCAGACGATAAACCAATGGATAAGCTTGATTTTTAGAGTTTCAACAATTTTCTGAGCAAAACTTCCCAAATCTTCAATTCCAGAAAAATTTGGATCCTGTTGTATATTATGAATGAAATTCTGAAGTTGTTGTTCAATAACTATACAATCATTTGTTGAGAAGTCCTCAGGATATAAATCACAAAGTCGAACGAGTTTCTGAACATTGAATTCAGAAAAAGAATTCATTGGATGAAGACATACTATACAACTAAGCAATTCTGTGCTAACTTCTGAAAAACGAGTATTCATCTCTTGTATAACTAAATCAATAACCTGACATTGTAATTTGCAAGAATAATAATTAATAAGTAAAAAAAATCTTATTGATGAATATAATAATAATAATAAATTTTCTTTTTTTAGAAATAATACCTGATAGAAAATCTCCGCACGATAATAATGTAAATTGGTGATGACTTGCTTTCTACGTCTACTACGACCACCAATCAAACAATTGTCTTTCATCTCCGACACTAGGATATCATTCAACTCACAAAATGTGTTGACTTTATCTATAATTATATGCCATCCTTCTTCCCTAAATATTTGAAATTGACCTTTCACACTTTCAATCAAACTTATGGCTTGGACAATATTTTGATCCTTTTGTTGTAACACAAGTGACAACTCATGTGTCATTCCTAATATCATCTTCATCAAGTGTAACATGAAAACAAACTCATAATTCTCCATTTTCTGAATCAAACTTTTGGCAACTCCTCTACTATCAAAAGAACTAAAATCATCACAAATATTCTCCAACACTTGTATCACTGAAGGCCACATAGATAATAGACGACCCAATGTCAAGTAGTGTGATCCCCAACGAGTGTCTCTTGGCCTTACTAAATTAGTTTCTTGATTTTTGCCACTGCCCGTACTAATGTCTCCACCCTCCAACATTGCAACAATCCTATCATGTTCAATTTGCCTAAGTTGATCTCTCCTTTTACATGATGCTCCCGTTGTATTGACAATCATAGTGACATAGTTAAAAAAAATCACTCGCATTGAGATTACTCTTGGCAACAACAACAATAACTAACTGTAATTGATGAGAAAAACAATGAATATACCTTGCATATGGATTTTCTTGCAAAATGAGAGATTTCAACCCATTGAATTCACCCAGCATATTTGAAGCTCCATTATATCCTTGACCTCTCAGTCTAGATAATGATAATCCATGTTTCACAAATAAAGCATCGATAGCATCCTTCAAAGAACGAGAGCTAGTGTCAGATACATGTACAATTGCAAGGAATCGTTCAATCACCTGTCCTCTTTTGTTCACATATCTCAAAACAACTCCCATTTGCTCCTTCACTGAAATGTCTCGAGATTCATCAACCATTAAGGAGAAAACATTGTTTCCAATATCTTTGATTATGGAAAGTGTGATCTCAGAAGCAGAAGCACGCGTAAGGTCTTTTTGAATTGTTGGAGAAATCATTTGATTGTTTCCGGGAGCATTTTGATTAACAACCTTTGAAATTTCCTCATTTCGTTGACTGTACCATTGAAGCAATTCAAGAAAGTTTCCTCTATTTAAAGAATTACTTGACTCATCATGTCCACGGAAAGACAGTCCCTGCTTCAAAAGAAATCGCGTAACATCCAACATTGCTGTTAAACGGGTGCGATAAGAAACCTCTATATCTCGCCCATGTGCTCGTAATATATTTGAAACACTATGTCTTTGATCTTGAAAAGATTCAAACTGTACTATAGCATGATTGTGACAACTATCTACAGCACCATTATGCAAATTAAATCTTTCTAAAGCATTTTTTCAATTAATGAATCCCGTATTTACAAATGCATCCTCTTTATATCGACCTCCTTTATTTGATGGTTTAAAAAGATAACACCATAAGCAAAACGTCGCATCTTTTGATATGCTATATTCTAGCCATGTATATATTTTATACCAAGTATATTGGAAACTCCTTTCTTGATTACCAAAAGTTCTTTTGATATGCTCGCGACTGCTAGCTTGTTGTAGCCTGCAGTGATGCAATCGATGGGTGGCCAACCGGCAGGCGGCAGACTGGTCGGCGGCGAACTAGCAAACAGGCGACAACGGAATCAACACAAGCAAACAAAATAAAAGTAGAGAAAAAACTAGAGCGGGTCAGAGGGAGGCGGCGAACTGCGGACCTAATGGGCGGCTTCTGCAGTCAGCGGGCGCCGGGCGACGGACTGGTGGGAAGTAGACCGGTGGACAGTGGATAGAACACGAACGGCGGACTGGGGAACGAAGCGCCGAGGAGTCGCGATTTGTGATTGCAAGGAGGGAGAAAGGCAGAAATCGCAATTGACGAACACGAAGGGCAAAAACACCTATTGGGTATTTGGGCTTGGGCTGCCAAGTGAAGTCTTTAAATTTTATTTAAAAAAATTAAAAAAAAAAGAAAGATGAAAATGTCGCTGCTTCTATTTTTGTCCTATGGCTGTCGGAACTCGGACGCCGATCACGCCGAACACGCCAAAGACCAAACTTCTCATGCCAGACTCCTTTTTACCTCTTTCTCCGGCAAATCTTGGCGAGGGCTTCAGCCCCCTCTAGCCCTCATCTAGATCCGTCCTTGAAGGAGAGTCCTTGTAGACGTAAGGATGATATTTGAGAATAAATCATATTTTCATTGAATAATGTTAAAATATTGATTTTATAAAATTTATTTGTATCATATATTATATTACACACATAATGTATGTACATAATCGCCAGTATATAAGATTTTTCTCTTCTTCAAACACTCAATTCATGATCTGATGGATATTATTATATTTATTTATTTATGTGCAACCATCATGTATAGTTTATAATCAATTATTATTATTTGCATTCCTTACAAATAATTATAATTATTGTATATAGATGAGATATATTTATATTAGTAACTTCAATTGAATGAAATTAATTTAGTTTTAATTTTCTTTCTTTTTAATTTTAAGACCAATTATTTAGTAGATAATAATAATTATCTAATATTCTCTCACTGAGCCTAAAATTACATTAAATTAAAACTTAAAACATAAATATTTTGCATTATAACTTTAAGCATAAAAAAAAACTTATTCTCTTAAGATATCATAATTGCCTTAGTATAATAGAATACTAAATGTGGGTTATAATGACGGTATATTATGTAACATACTTCCTTCAATATACCATAAACATCAGCATCCATTATATTGGACCTATAAATGACATATAATTTCATAATAATCTACAATAATGCTTCTAGACAATTTACGTTATAATATAATAATGTGTACATCATAACTAGAAATCATATATCAAAAATATATAAGTGAGCTCAGAATGTCAACTTAATAAATCATTCAAAAGGATAATGAAAACTCATTTGATGTATATGTTTCTTAAATATTTTTTTTTAAACATTTAGTTAACGGATCTGTAATAATGAGATGTGTTTTAACATAATTAATAAATATTCTTTGTTTCTGAACTTTTTTTTTAGTGATAAAATATTTTAATTTCATATTTTTAGCTCATCTTGAGTATTTATCATTTTTTGAAAAAAAATATTATTACGAAGTTATCACAATAAATTTTTAACAACTTGATAATACTGCCTATAACTTTAAGTCTTGAAATAAAATTTCACAACCATAATACGTGGATTGTGGTTTTAAAATATGTTACAAACTTTACTTCTATTATGGATAAGATAATTGTTGGAATTCAATCAAAGTTTCACATTGAAAAAATTTGAAAAATATCATGAGGTTAAAAAGATATAAGATATCTCTATTGGGATGAGACATTTTGGGTAGAATCTAAGAGCAAAAACATGAGGGTCTAGGCTCAAAATGGATAATATCATGTCATTATAGAGATATATGAATATCCTTTTGGCACAATAAATGGTATCAGAATCATGGTCTAGACCAGATGTAATGTGAGGTAACCTTGAACGAAATTGAGGGTAGGCCCTAAGTAGGTCAGGATGACCGGATGCTCACAAGGAGGCTCAGAGTAGGTCAAGAGTGACCAGAAGCAAATGCTCGTGGGAAGGCCTGGAGCAGGTCAGGATGACCGAATGCTTACGGGAAAGGCCCAGAGCGGGTTAGGATGACCGAATGCTCACGGGGATGACCCGATTTCAGATTGCATGTCCTTTTTACTGACGTGTTGACGATGGATCATTACTCAGGGATCGTTAATTACTTAAACTAAATAAGATTTTCTTTGATAACTTTAGATGGATACCAATATTATCCAAGATAATCCCAGCCAAACACACTTTTAGAGATTTTATTCACTTTTGAATTTTCTACTAATTTATTTAGATATTTTATTCAGTTTTGAGTTCTCTACTAATTTATTACTTGCCATAAATTTCAATGTAAAATAATCCAACTCAATTTAATTCTAGTGATTTTAATTGGTTAACATATTACAAATGCATACTATTGTTGTGTGTTCTACGGTCATTCATTATTATCTATTCATTCTGATATTATGATATATTATTTCAGATGGAAATGAGTGATAAAGAGGTTGAGGATGCTATGCAAAATGTTCCAACTGTGGGAAGTCAAGCACTTGTATTGACAACATCATATTTCCAAAATGAGAGTGTTTTATGATGCAAACGAAACACCTCCAAATGAGAATTTAGAAATTGAAATTATGGGATCAGAGGGTGGAAATAAAAGAAAATTTAGATCTTCTGCATGAGATTATTTTGAGAGAAAGCTAACGGAGGAAAATAGAAAGTGGTTTACAATGGTAACAAGCCCTTAGGTGGTTAAAATAAGAATGGTACGAGTCATTTACTTGATCACACCAGATCATGTTTGTACAAAAAAAAAAAAAAACAAAAGACAATAATGCAATCAATATTGCAGCCAATAAAAAGTGATGGGACAATGATGCTTGGGACATAACATTTTAACTAAAGATCACGGGAGTGTTAGCAATTTCGAGTCGTAAAAATTACTTTTTGCATTACGAAAATTTCGAAGTTAGTCACGGATCCGTACAAAGATAGATAAACCAAAATTCATGTACATGTTTGTCTACACTAGATCTACCTTAGATCTACATGAAAAGGAAGTATTACCCTTGTAGCGATGCCCTTCCGTATCCCCCTCGTCTAAATGATTGCCGGATCTCGTAGAGTGTCAAGTGTACACTCATCTACACGTATCCACACGGATAAAAGGTGGAGAGAACGACTTAGAGTGTGCTAGCACTCTTGAGAGGTCTCGGCAATGGAGGAGAAGGAGAGAAAAGAGAGGAAGAAGAAGAGACCTTGCCCCTTGCTTCACCCCTTCAATGTGGCCAGCCACTTTTAGAGTGTTTTATACCTCTATGTAATACCAAGAGTCATGGCTCTTGGTCTTCCTCATGAGGTGGCACACAATGATGTAGCCTTGATGATGTGGAACATCATCATTGACTGACCCATGCCAAGTCACAATGAAGTAGCATTTGGTCAAGTCAAACTTGACCCTTCATCTTCCCTCTCAAGTTAAGTCAAACTTGACCTCTTATCTCCCATGGTTGATCAAATCTACCCTTTGACTCAAATCAATTTAATTTAATGAATAACTATTCATTGGTTTAAATTGACTCAATGAATCATAGTCTAAATTAGACTCATTCGACACATGAATCAAATTGAGTCCAACTCAATTAGTCTAATTTGGATTACTCTTAATCCAATTTGGTTCATCACATGAACCTAATCCTCTTGGTCCATCATATGAACCTAATCTCTATCTAACTGCTCTTTGTGTGTGACCCTATAGGTTCTTGTAACGTTGACAATGCTCCTAAACCCATTTAGAAACATAAGTAATGAGCGGTATCTAGCAACACATTATTACTACCCAAGTTACAAGAATGTTGAGATCTAACATCACCATTATGACTACTAATTATGACTCTCACAATATGTGGCAATGTCCTTCTATTCTTGACATCTAAATTGATCAATTGAGGCATAGACCGTGTCATCCTCTAATCAATCTATGTCTCGAACTCCAAGTAGATACACTCTAATCAAATGAGCTCAATATCTCATATTGACTTATTTGAGCATGGTCATGTACTTAGTGGTCTCACTCTATCAAGAATCATGATATCACTCCCGTCATATAGGAGGGATAGATCCCTTCTACATCACTCACACCCCTTCGTATAATTTGTTACATACCCAGTAGTCGCCTTTATAGTCCACCCATTTACGGGTGACGTTTGATGAAACCAAAGTATGCAACTCCTTATGTAGGGAACCATGGTGACTTCAGGTCCAAGGACTGATAGTCATACTAATAGTCACATGAGAAAGTATATGACACTCATATAACGATCCATGATACTTTCTCATGGCGGGTCATTCAGTATACATTCCCCAATGCATACCCATGTGTCAACTTGATATCTAATATTCATGACTTGTGAGATCAAGTAATCGAGTTGACCTACATGCTAGTCTCATCGCATTAACATTGTCCCTGAATGTTAATACTTGACTAGGAATGATTAAGAGTAGTGTTCTCTATATCATCTCATTATCAATTCAACCAATTGATTGATATAGATAAAATCTTCTACTTAAGGACGCTATTATACTCAGTTATTTGGCACCAATACAAGTAAGTATAATAACCATAAAGAAATGCCTTTATAAATAGGAATATGATACATCGAGTCCATACAACAATCATCACATGATCGACTCTAGGGCTCTCACTGACAATCTCCCACTAGCACTAGTGCCAATCAGTGTAGGCTCTAACACCTAATGACCTAGTGTGACCATCATGTTTCTCTGTGTCAAAGCCTTGGTCAAGGGATCAACGACGTTAGCCTCTATGGGTACTCTGCAAATCTTCACATCTCCTCTATCGATGATCTCTCGAATGAGATGGAAGCGCCGTAGTATGTGTTTGGTCCGCTGGTGTGAGCGAGGTTCCTTAGCCTGCGCAATTGCTCCATTGTTGTCACAATAGAGCTCTATAGGATCGGCTATGCTAGGAACCACCCCAAGCTCAATAATGAACTTGCGGATCCAAACTGCATCCTTTGCTGCTTCTGATGCAGCAAGATACTCGGCCTCTGTTGTAGAATCAGCAACTGTGTCCTGCTTCGAACTCTTCTAGCTCACAACACCACCATTCAAGCAAAACACGAACCCAGACTGCGATCGATAATCATCTTGGTCAGTTTGGAAATTGGCATCGCTGCAACCCTTTACAGCTAGCTCGCCATCGCCTCCAAATATCAAGAAATATTCTTTAGTCCTTCTCAAGTACTTAAGAATATTCTTGACAGCTATCCAGTGACGCTCACCTGGATCTGACTGGTATCTGCTCGTCACGCTCAAAGCATACGAAACATCAGGACGAGTACATAACATGACGTATATGATAGATCCTATGGCTGAAGCATAAGGGATCTTATCCATGCAGTCTCTCTCCTCTCTAGAAGAGGGACTTTGAGTCTTCGAAAGACTCACACCATGTGACATTGGCAGAAATCCTTTCTTAGAACACTACATGGCAAACTGTAATAATACCGTGTCAATTATGTACTTTGACTTAGGCCAAACAATCTTTTAGATCTATCTTTATAGATCTTTATGCCTAGAATACAGGATGTTTCACCTAAGTCCTTCATTGAGAAACAATTCCCCAGCCAAGTCTTTACAGACTGCAGCAAAGGGATGTCATTTCTAATGAGTAGTATGTCATCCACATACAATATAAGGAAGACAACTGTGTTCCCAACAACCTTCTTGTAAACACAGGGTTCATCTTCATTCTTGATGAAACCAAACTATTTGATTGCATCATCGAATCGAAGTTTTCAGCTCCGAGAAGCTTGCTTTAGTCCATAAATGGACTTATGCAGCTTGCATACTCTGCCAGTATACAGTGGATCTACAAAACCTCCAGGTTGTGTCATGTACACATCCTCGAGCAAGTTTCCATTCAGAAACACGGTTTTGATATCCATCTGCCAGATCTCATAATCGTGGTATGCTGCAATAGCAAGCATGATCCGAATGGACTTAAACATAGCTACTGGAGAAAAAGTTTCATCATAGTCAATATCATGAATTTGCTTGAAACCTTTAGCTACTAGATGACCCTTATATATAAGTCCATCAATGTCAGTCTTTCTCTTAAAAACCCACTTACACCTAATGGGTTTGACCCCTTCAGGTGGATCAACCAAAGTCCATACTTGGTTGGTGTACATGGATTCCATCTCGGATCTCATGGCTTCTAGCCATTTCTCAGAATCTGGGTTCATCACAACTTCCTGATAGGAGGTAGGCTCATTCTCAATGAGCATAACGTCATCATGGTCAGACAAGAGAAATGAGTATCTCTCAGGCTGACGACGTACCCTATCAGACATGCGAAGAGGTAGGTCTACTTGAACTGGTTGTTGTTCCTCAACTCCTTGTGCAATAATCTCATCATCCACAACATTTGGCGGTTCTAGTTCAACTTCCATCAAGGCTTCAGTGCTATGGTCCATATCTTGAACTTCTTCAAGATCAAACGTACTCCTACTAGTTTTTCTAGAAACAAAGTCTTTTTCTAGAAATATCCCAGTCTTAGCCACAAACACTTTGTGGTGACTCCTATAAAATAGCACTTATCGGATTTGAGTCCTAACAAGTTAGTGTTGGTGCAATATCCCTCAGGTCAAGGTTGACCTGGGTAACCAAGCTGAGTCTTGGTTTGGGTTTAGATGTTTGACAATAAGATATTGATTGAAGAAGAGTCAAGTAGGTCAAGGTTGACTGGATACTTGACTGGGAAGTCCTAACTGGGATGTTGGGCAAAATGAAAGACCTAGTGAGTGAAGCTAGGCAGTATGAAAGTCCTGGTGAGTGAAGCCAGGCAGAAGAAAAGTCCTGGTGAGTGAAGTCAGGCAGAAGGAAGTCCTAGTGAGTGAAGCTAGGCAGATGGAAATCCTGGTGAGTGAAGCCAGGTGAAAGTCCTAGTGAGTGAAGCTAGGCAGATGGAAATCCTAGTGAGTGAAGCCAGGTGAAAGTCCTAGTGAGTGAAGCTAGGCAGATGGAAATCCTGGTGAGTGAAGCCAGGTGAAAGTCCTAGTGAGTGAAGCTAGGCAGATGGAAAATCCTAGTGAGTGAAGCTAGGTGAAAGTCCTGGTGAGTGAAGCCAGGCAAGGGAAAATCCAGATGGATCAAGGATGATCGGACATCTGGTGCTGGGAAGTCCAAGTAGGTCAAAGGATTGACTGGATACTTGGCATGAAAGAAAAGTCCAAGTAGGTCAAAGGGATTGACCGGATACTTGGCACAGAGAAAAGTCCAAGTGGGTCAAAGGATTGACCGGACACTTGGTAAGGGAGTCCTAGCAGGTCAAGGGAGTGACTAGATGCTAGGCATGACATACCAACAGGTCAAGGTTGACCGGATGTTGGTTTGGGAGGTTTGGGACTTGGTTTTGGACAAAAATCAAGTGCTGGATCGATCAGTGGATCGATCAGCTGGATCGATTGGATCGATCCAGACTGTCCCAGCGAACAGAGAGCTTCCGGATCGATCCGTGGATCGATCAGAGGTCCCAATCGATCGATGGATCGATTGGGAGCTTCGCGCGATAAGCGCCGGATCGATCCGTGGATCGATCCGTGGATCGATCCACATGGTCGGATCGATCCGTGGATCGATCCAAAGCCTCCCCGATCGATTGGGAACATTCGAATCGATCGGGATCTGACCGTTGGCGTCGTTTATAGCTGCAGGCGTTCGATGGCTGCGGCAATCGCTTCTCCGATTCACTCCAGAGCTCTAGCCAACTCCTCCACAGCGCTCACAAAGCTCAGATCGCCAGTTCTTGAAGGATCTTGAAGCTCTCCAAGTCAAGAGGCGGATCAAAGCCAAGAAGAGAAGCTAGGGTTAGGGTTTTGTACTCATTGTAAGCTTGTAAGCTTGTATTTCTTGTATCCTTTCCCTCTCTTCTTGTATTGAGTCTTGTAGGGCTTCTCCGCCCTTGGTAGTTACCATAAAGGAGAGTTTTATTTAGTGGAGGGTGTGTGTGTTGGTGTGGATCCTTGGATTAGTCACCTCTTGTGAGGTGGATACCAAGTAAAACCAACCGTGTTAGCGTTGTGTGTTTGTTTCTGTATTTTCCGCTGCACATCTTTGAAGGAACAAGCAACGCCGAGCACCGAGCGAACGCGACGAGCTATTCACCCCCCCTCTAGCTACTTTTGGTCCTAACAGTTAGTTGCTCTTTCGTTGTGTCCATTAAAGGGAGTCTTGGTCAACTTGCCTAGTAGGCATGACTCGCATGTCTTATATGATTCAAAATTAAATGAGTCCATGGCAAACCATCTTTATGGAGCTGGGATAAGCGATTCTCATTTATATGACCTAAGCGATAATGCTAAAGATAGGTTCGGTTCATTTCATTTGACCTGAACCTTTTGGTACTTATGTTATAACTGGGGTTCTCTAAGTATAGAATGTAGAGTCCGTTCATCAGAGGTACACTACAATAAAATATATCTTTCAAATAAACAGAACAACATTTATTCTTTATTATAAATGAAAATCCTTTCTTGTCTAAACAAGAAACTGAAATGATGTTCTTTGTTAGAGCAGGCACATAACAACATTCATCCAATTCTAGTACAAGCCCAGAGGGTAGAGATAGAAAGTAAGTTCCTACAGCAACAGCAACAACCCGTACTCCATTGCCTACTCGTAGGTCCACCTCATCTTCGTCAATGCCATGCTATTTCTCAGCGCCTGTAAACTAGTACAAATGTGAGAAGCACATCCGGTATCTAATACCCACGATGAAGAAATAGAGAGATTGACTTCTATAACATATATACCTGAAGTAGAAATCTCATTTCTCTTCTTCTTAAGATCTTCCAGGTATCCTTTGCAGTTCCTCTTCCAGTGCCTGGTCTGACCGCAGTGGAAGCAGGTAGCATCCTTGGCAACCCCTCCTTTAGGTTTCATTACCTTGCCTTTGCCCTTGGCTTGAGACTTTCCCTTACTTTTAGGCTTACCCTTGCCTTTATGCTTTTGCACCATCAAAATTGAGTTGGGCTTTACCTTCTTAAGGTTGAGCTTAGTAGTTCGCAACATGCTTAACAGCTCAGGTAGTGGCTTATCAATTTCGTTCATGTTGTAATTTATGACAAATTGACTGTAACTTTCTGGCAAGGATTGCAAGATCAAGTCAGTGGCTAGTTCTTGGCTAAGTGGGAATCCTAACCTCTGTAGGTTCTCCATGTACCTAATCATTTTGAGTACATATGGACCTACGGGAGTCTCATCTTGCATCTTGCACTGAAACAGTGCCTTAGAGATCTCGAATCTCTCGTGCCTTGCTTGTCCTTGATATAGTTGATGAAGATGTTCAACCATATCATAAGCAGTCATCAACTCGTGTTGCTTCTGAAGCTCAGAGTTCATGGTTGCGAGCATGAGGCATGACACATCTAATGCATCATCTTGATGCTTCTTATAAGCATCTCGGTCGACTCGCGTGGCAGTGGCAGGAGGTGCCTCCGGAATGGGCTGCTCTAGGACGTACAATTTTCTTTCTTGTGTAAGAACGATTCTCAGATTCCTGTACCAGTCTAAGAAATTGGCTCCATTGAGCTTGTCCTTGTCAAGGACAGAACGCAGGGAGAAAATATTCGTGTTCGTCGACATGACAATCTACAACATAAATAAAGCAGAAAGTAAATATCATATTCCACTTATCATTTAATTATGCCTTTAACTAAATGATGCTCCCACTGAATTATCGAGCTTTTGTAGTATCAAGTCATGAATGTGGTCAAACCACACTACTAGATTCATACCAATTAGCTATAATTCTTGCGGGACAAGATCCACATCATACTACACCTTAAGTTAGCTTTAGCTAAATCATCCAAGACTTAGTATGATCGGTAGATAACTAATTACCAATTACATCTTTATTCAATTCTTGTTTATACTATCTTCCCAACCGTTGGAAAATGCCTATAGTTTTACCCGATCCAATTGAGTTAACTAGTTATACTCAATCTAATTGAGTTTGTTCTCCCCCAAGCTTTAATAGGCGGGACCAAGATTGTCCCTCCGCATCCTACCAAGATAATATGTGTTGCTCTTCTTTGATAGATTCAACAACAACAAATGATCAAAGTAGTGATGAGTATCAAAACCTGGTAGACATTTCAAGTTGATTTGATTAAGATCTAATGTAATCATGAATGTGTATCATATACGCATTAAGACACTAATTACCCTACATTAGCATGCATCACATACACATAAGCAATGATATATAATTGCTTATGTGTATGTGATGCATGCTAATGTAGGGTAATTAGTGCCTTATATATATATATACTGATTAATTAATTTGTGATGAGATCATGACCCTACTACGATCTTCTCAAGCTAATGAAAAGATAGGACGGTCAACCTAGGGTTAACTAACGGCTTCTTCAAGTGCCTCCTTTTGACCGCCATGTGTTGACAGCACCCTCTTCGTAACTCCTCATTGAGTGGACCTTCCACCGCTTCATTTTGTACATTACAAATATGAAACTCGAGTTACATTTGAGTCTAAAATCTATTTACAACAGGAACATAATAAGGGAGGCACGATGCGCAGGTCGCATATCATATACAACACGCACAATACTAAAATGACGCGCAGGTCATATTATGAATTACAATACAATTTTAACCAATCACATTGGGATTTTTAGGCCATGACCATCACAATATCATACATAATTCTAAATTATGTATTTTACATAAATTTCTATAATTTTACTACTGTGTTATCAATTTTATGAGTCACAACTCCTCGGTGGTCCCGTTTAACGATTTTCGGGAGTAATCGTGAGACAATGCCCCTTGCGTGGTTAGGGGCAGCGCCCCTTCTTGCAAAATGAATATTGCGAGTGTCCCAAACTGATCTAATAGCGCCTTAAGTCACTGTCCCAAAAAAAATAATTTTTATTTGTGCGAGACCTTGCCGTTTCGGAAGGTTTTTCTCAATATTTGAAGTCTACAAGTGTCCAAGCACTTGTTGCTTCGCCTCTACAAGAAAACTACTCACAAAATCCATAAAAGTAGGAAAATTATAGAAACTTACAGATCTGAAACCTTTTCATAATAACAAATACAAACATGTATAAGCTTCGCACTTGGCTCTGATACCACTATTAGCAATTTCGAGCCGCAAAAATTACTTTTTGCGTTGCGAAAACCTCGAAGCTAGTCACGGATCCGTACAAAGATAGATAAACCAAAATTCATGTGCATGTTTGTCTACACTAGATCTACCTTAGATCTACATGAAAAGGAAGTATTATCCTTGTAGCGATGCCCTTCGCGTATCTCGCTCGTCCAAATGGTTGCCGGATCTCGTAGAGTGTCAAGTGTACACTTCTCTACACGTATCCACATGGACAAAAGCTGGAGAGAACGACTTAGAGTGTGCTAGCACTCTTGAGAGGTCTCAGCAATGGAGGAGAAGGAGAGAAAAGAGAGGAAGAAGAAGAGACCTTGACCCTTGTTTCACCCCTTCAATGTGGTTGACCACTTTTAGAGTGTTTTATACCTCCATGTAATATCAAGAGTCATGACTCTTGGTCTTCCTCATGAGGTGACACACAATGATGTAGTCTTGATGATGTGGAACATCATCATTAGCCGGCCTATGCCAAGTCACAATGAAGTGACATTTGGTCAAGTCAAACTTGACCCTTCATCTTCCCTCTCAAGTAAAGTCAAACTTGACCTCTTATCTCCCATGGTTGATCAAATCTACCCTTTGACTCAAATCAATTTAATTTAATGAATCTCTATTTATTGGTTTAAATTGACTCAATGAATCATAGTCTAAATTAGACTCATTCGACACATGAATCAAATTGAGTCCAACTTAATTAGTCTAATTTGGATTACTCTTAATCCAATTTGGTTCATCATATGAACCTAATCCTCTTGGTCCATCATACGAACCTAATCTTGGTCCATCATATGAACCTAATCTCCATCTAACTACCCTTTGTGTGTGACCCTATAGGTTCTTGTAACATTGGCAATGCTCCTAAATCCATTTAGAAACATAAGTAATGAGCGGTATCTAGCAACACATTATTACTACCCAAGTTACAAGAATGTTGAGATCCAACATCACCATTGTGACTACTAATTGTGACTCTCACAATATGTGGCAATGTCCTTCTATTCTTGACATCTAAATTGATCAACTGAGGCATAGACCGTGTCATCCTCTAATCAATCTATGTTTTGAACTCCAAGTAGATACACTCTAATCAAATGAGCTCAATATCTCATATTGACTTATTTGGGCATGGTCATGTACTTAGTGGTCTCACTCTATCAAGAATCATGATATCACTCCCGTCATATAGGAGGGATAGATCCCTTCTACATCACTCACATTCCTCCATATAATTTGTTACATACCCAGTAGTCGCCTTTATAGTCTATCCATTTACGGATGACATTTGACGAAATCAAAGTATGCAACTCCTTATGTAGGGAACCATGGTGACTTCAGGTCCAAGGACTGATAGTCATACTAATAGTCACATGAGAAAATATATGTCACTCATATAACGATCCATGATACTTTCTCATGGTGGGTCATTCAGTATATATTCTCCAATGCATACCCATGTGTCAACTTGATATCTAATATCCATGACTTGTGAGATCAAGTCATCGAGTTGATCTACATGCTAGTCTTATCGCATTAACATTGTTCCTGAATGTTAATACTTGACTAGGAATGATTAAGAGTAGTGTTCTCTATATCATCTCACTATCGATTCAACCAATCTATTGATATAGATAAGAACCTTCTACTCAAGGACGCTATTATACTCAGTTATTTGACACCAATACAAGTAAGTATAATAACCATAAAAAAAATACCTTTATAAATAGGAATATGATACATCGAGTCCATACAACAATCATCACATGATCTGCTCTAGGGCTCTCACTAACAGGGAGGGCAGAGCTTGCTAATATGATTACATTGTATGAGTATCTTTATCGATGGTTAATCATGTGGGGTTTAGAATGCACTCTTATGTCTTACAACCATTATTTAAAGTTGTTTCTCGAAACACAATTAAGAACTACATCATGAGGATATTTGAGTATCAAAGAGAAAAAATAATGAAATTATTAGACTCAAATGCTAGTCGAATTGCATTGACAACTGATACGTGAATATTAAGTAATCAAAAAAGAGGATTCATGGCCATCACTTCACATTTAATCGATGTTTCATGGAAGTTACAAAGTCAGCTTGAAATCTTAATTTTTTTATCTTTAATTTTGTACTTGTAATTACCATTAATAATATTAATATTATTATTAAAATTTATTATATTTATTTTGTTACTCTACTGTGTCCACATACTGCTGAGGACCTTGCAAATGCCCTTGTTGATTGCCTCTTGGATCATAAATTATCCATTTAACTATTGATAATTGCACAACTAATGATGCTATGATTGAGTTTATTTTGGACAAGCTTCCTCCAAGTTCACTAATTTTAGAAGGAAAATTGTTTCACATGTAGTGTTGTGCCCATATTTTGAATTTGGTTGTAAGAGATGGGCCAGACTTAATTAGTGATAGTATTGAACTATTTATTATAGTGTTGGATTTTGGATAGCAACGCCAAAAAGGGATGAAACATTTGTTGAAACAACTCGATAGTTGAAGGTTCCAAGCACTAAAAAATTGGAACTTGATTGCAAAATACGATGGAACTCTACATATTTAATGCTTAACATTACATTGAATATAAAGATGTATTTGTTCGTTTGAAGCAGCATGAGACTTTATATAAGAGAGTTTCCATAGAAGAAGATTGGTTAAAAATGAGATAGATTTCTTCTAGATTGGAAATGCTTTATGACGTTATAGAGTTATTTTCAGGGACTAAATATCCCACTATAAACATTTTATTCTCACTATTTGTGATATTAAGTTGGAAATTAGTGTTTGACTTCTCTCAAATGATAATGTAGCGAAAACAATGGCAACAAATATGAAAATAAAGTTTAAAAAGTATTGGGATGTAATGAATTGTTTGTTGGCAATTTGGAGCATTTTAGATCTAAGGTATAAGACAAAGACAAATTAGTTCTATTATCTTCTTGTTTATGGTGATATGTCTTTATTTGAGATTGAAAAACTAAGGTATAAGTTGTACAACATGGTTGAAGAGTATAAGAAGAAATCTAAACAATCTTAAGAAGTGAAAATTCACAATATTCATCTTCAAGGCCTCCACTTCCTAAGCGTGGTAGCTACGCTAATGAATTTGAGATGTTTATGGATTTTAATGCTAGTATTGAATATGAGAAGTTGGACTTAGATTATTATTTAGAAGAGTCACTCTTGCCAAGAAATACAAGTAACTTTGATATCTTATTTTGGTGGAAGATGAATGAGATCAAATATCTCATTTTGCATGATATTGTTAAGTTTGTGTTGTTCATTCTTGTGAAAACTATTGCTTCCGAATCAACATTCAAGTACTAGTGGTAGAGTTTTAAGTTCTCATCGTAGTAGGCTTCATCCTAAAACTGTGGGGATTTTGATATGTGCTCGAGATTGATTACGCACTACAGTAATTTTGATTATTGCATGGAGTGATGTGATGTGACATGATAGAGAAGAAAGTAATTTATGAAGGATTGAAAAGGATTTAGGTATCTCCATAATGATTATAATATTGTCTACTTTGGACCTAAGCCTTAATGGTTTTGCTCTTGGGCTCTATCCAAAAGGCCTTATGTCAATGAATATATCTTTTTTTTATAAATCCATGATCTTTCCCATGTGTTTTCAATGTGGGCCTATGTTTGCAACTTTACAACCCCAACAATCCTTCCTTCAAATAAAGGACCAAAGGGTCCCCTTCAAGTATCAGGTCAGAAGTGACCTGCTTAGGGTCTTCCCTCGAGTATCAGGTCACTCTTGAACTGCTCAGGGTTTCCCCTCAAACATCGGGTCACTCTTGACCTGCTCAGAGCTTTCCCTACTTTGTTCAAGGTTTCACCCACATGATTTAATCTTGGATCATGGCTCTGGCTCGTGCTTCTTCCGATGATTAGTCCGGTGAAGAGCGACCTCGCTCTAATACCAATTGAAGGATCGAAAAGAATTTAGATATCCCTATAACGGTATAATATTGTCCACTTTTGGCCTAAGCCCTCGTGGTTTTGCTCTTGGGCTATATCCAAAAGACCTCATGTCAATGGAGATATCTTTTTTTTTATAAACTCATGATCTTTCCCATATGTTTTCAATGTGAGACTATGTTTGTAACCTTGTGACCAATTTGATGATGATGATAGTGATGAGTTTGATCCTTTCCGCTTATTGAACAATTATTAATGTTATGAGGTGTATTGTTTAAGTAATATTAGTGTTTATGTTATTATGTATGTTGTTGGATTTTTGTATCCGCACATAATTGCACTTTTGCTATGTGATTTGAGTTTTAACTTGTAAAAAAGTGGATATTTCAAGTGGGGATGGGGATGAGGATGGAGATGTGAATTTAATCCCTCAGGTTCGGGGATCCGCCCCTATCCCCGCCCCATTGTCATCTCTGTGGCGGGGATGGGGACGAGGATGGAGGTTTAATCCCTATGGGTTTGGGGATAAGGGTGGAGATTTACTTTAGGGATGGGGATGACAAATATGTCCCTGACCCACCCCATTGCCACCCCTAAAGGTGAGTGATACCAAGCTCTTTTCACATAGGATAGAAATAAAAAGAGTGCGAGGAAACAACTTACAATCTTCTTAACAATACTCCAATGCATAACCTGAAAAGCAAGGGCGATAGGGGGTCACCTTGCCTTAAGCGGGGTGGCATCCACTTAAAAATCCATAGAGGCCACCATTTAGAGAGATAGGGTAAGAGATTGTGGTAACTCATGTTGGAGCAATCCCAATGGTCCGTGGGATCATGTGTTTTAGTGTTTGGGCAAAGAATTTAAGTTAGATTCACCCTTGTTATTTGATATGTGTATGTAAGTATGCAGGTATATAAGATACACATGTGACTCAGGTTGATGGTTTCGGGTCCGGTGAAGGATGGAGCATCCGAGGGACCGTGGACAAGGCAGCGAGGACAAGGGCCGAGGGAAGCGACTTCTAGGCATACGTGAATGATAACATTGGGGATGAATCGCGGGCTTGAATGCATCCGAGGGACGAGAGCCAAAGGAAGTAGGTTTGAAGGCAAGAGGTCAACGATGCAAAAGAAGCGTCAAGTGAGTCATAAGGATGAGGGTACGAGTGCATGAGAGATTGTACTCGGAGTAAAATCCTAGTTTTAAGGTTTTACTGCAGCGCTACTGTAGCAGTAATGTAGTGTACTGTAGCAATACTGTAGCAGTAATGTAGCGTTACTGTAGCAGTCGACTGCATGTTTTAGCAGTCGACTGCTGCAGTCGATTGGGAGCGAACAGAATGCTTCTATTCGTTCGGTTAGTGTGGAGCAGTCGACTGCTAGTTTTAGCAGTCGACTGATATCGAGCCGTTGGGATGTAACGGTCGAATTTCTACAGAGGGCAGTCGACTGCATGTTTTGGCAGTCGACTGGTAGGCGGGGATTCCAACCCGTGACCTATATAACCAAGCCTTGGGAGCTTGGTTATAGTTGACGAAATTAGTGGTGGTAAACCCTAATTAGTAGTCTACTTGTTCTCAAGTGTTTGTGAGTGTTGTGGTGAAGTTTCTCCACCCACAAGGAGCTACTTGAGATAACCGAAGTTTACCGGGGCTAATCCATCGACGGATTGGGATCGTCTACCTCAAGGACACGCCATGGAGTAGGAGCCCTAATCTCTGAACCACGTTAAACGAACGTGTTAGCGGTTTACTTGTTTTTCTTTCCTTTAGTGTTTAGTTTTCATATTTGTAGTTAGTTTGTATTTCCGCTGCGCATACTAACGAGTGTAGGAAGAGAGGATTTGGGGGTGCCGTCTATCCAACCCCCCTTTAAGTCGACCATCGATCCCCTTACAACTCATTCCCTAACTCATTCACAAAATTGTTGAGGAAAATCAAAACCAACAAGGGTCGCCATGAGGAAATCTTAATCTATTATATCAAATGTTTTCTTCAAATCCACCTTAATCATATACCTTGGTAAAATTATTTTGTGTGCATGCTTCTATAGTAGCTCTTGGGTTAAGTTAATGTTATCACCTATAGACCGCCCTTGCACGAATGCCGCTTGTGCATAATCTAATAAATAACCCAATACCATAGCTAGTCGGTCGACCAACACCTTGACAATTACCTTGTAGAAGACGTTACAACAAGAAATAGATCGATAATCCAAAATTCCCGGGGTATGGTCTGCCTTTGGTACCAAAGAGATCAATGAGTGGTTTCATTTTTTTAATAGCTTCCCACCTTGAAAAAACACTTAGACTGCTACGATAAACTCCGAACCAACTATATCCCATGATGTGGTAAAAAATTTCGCTCCATATCCATTCGGACCCAGCGCCTTATCGCTTCCAATGTTGTATAGAGCTTGATCTCTACCACCGCCACTGGTATGATCAAGTCCTCAGTTTGGGTATTAGTTAGCCACCTTTCGGGGAGTCTATCGATGTCCTTAGGGTTGCACGACACCATTTGCCTAAGTAGAGCATGAAATAAGTCCACAAACTCATCTGTCACTTCCCCTAAGTTGTTGTTTGATTCTCATTTCTTTTCATATGTGTAATAATAACATTTCTCTTATTGTTGTTCTTTACCATATCATGAAAGAATTTGGTACACTTATCCGATCTTCTTAAATAAACATTCTTTGTCCTTTATTGATAGAATTGCTTATCCACCTCCACAAGAAGAGTGACTTGCTTCCACATGCGACTATAGTTCGTGGGGATAGCCCCTCTCGCTAGAATACCTTTTTGTATCTCTTGTAAATTTGCAATTGCCCTTCTTGTTTTCTTCGAAATGTGTCCAAACTATTTTTTGTTACTCCCTCAACCAGCCTTCAACTTGCTCAATTTTGACTTGAGTACAAACTGAGCTTTCCCAATGGCTAGGGTTGCCCATGAGTCCGCCATCACCCTTTTGAAGTCTTCATACAACGACCACATATTGAGAAACTTGAACGACTCGTTTAGAGCTCGATCTTTCGCTAAGGTATGCATTATGCCACAAGAATGGTCCAATAGACATATGAGAGCCATGAATTCCGCACAAACTTTAAAATTTGCCATCAACCAATATGAATTCACTAAAGTTCTATCTAATTTGTAAGAAACGGTACTGTTGGACCAAGTGAGCCGCAATATGATGGAATGAAAGTCCACTAAACCCCATGCGTGAAAAAATATTTGAAAATTACTCATGGTTTATGACTAGAGAGCCTCCTTACTTATCATGAATTGATAATATCGAATTGAAATTGCTCATGATCATCCATGGCTCAAAGATAATCCTCCCAAACTCTATAAGCGCCTTTCATAATAGCCTTTGAGTAATAATGGAGTGAAACTCATAAATAAACATCACCAAAAAGCCCTCTCGGATACACAACACCAAATATGATAACGAATAAATTAATCGATTGTCATAATGACCTCCATATCAACCTTATGTAATTTTCAAAAGAACAATATACTATCATAGTTAAACATACCAAAGTTATGAGCAAACATGACACGTTATTATACATTCTTATTTATAGACAATAACATCTTTATTTTCGTGCATCCATTATGTATGATTTATAATGAATATATATAGATGAGTTATATTTGATTAGTAACTTTGGTAACAACTTATTTTGTTTTAATTTCAAATCTTTTAATTTTAAAATCAATTCCTTAAAAGTTAATAATAATTATCTAACATATGGCCCTCTTCTGTGTTATTAATAAATTCATGCACATAATTTCATATTAATAAAAAAAAATATATTGTCAATTTAACAAATTTCTGTAGTTTTATTTTTCAATAAGTTTTTTTTTTAAAAAAAATAATCCATCGATTACCATGCAAATACTTATTTTCATCTATATTTACAATTTTTTTTCTTTTTTTTTCATTAATGAGTACTCAACAATCCAAGTCAACTTGAAGGATTAGAGATTTTCAAATTTGGATCGGAAGATTTTAGAATTGAAAATTTTAGAGTGAATTGAGATGGACCCGAATTTAAAATTTAATAAATATTTTAGAATTTATATAAAATATGGTAACAAATAATAATTAAATAATAAGGTTAAATAGAGGAATAATCTTAACAGAATTTTATGAAATTTTTAGAAATTTTCTGTAAATTTTTTAGAGGCCGTATGGTATAGGTTACGGGGATAAATATTAGGTCACAAGAAAGTCTGTTTAGACTACGCCATTGAACGACGTCGTGCCCGACTCTTCTTCTCTTCTCCTACTCTTCCCCGGGCTCGATCCTCTTCCCATGCTTCCGTGCCCTAGCCCTCTTCTCGACCCCATCTCCTTCTCCTCCTCTACTCGTCGTCGCTTCTTCTTTCCCCTTTGTTTTCTTCCTCCGATCACCGAGCAGAGCCACCTTCTTTCTGCCCTAGTGCCGAGCACTTGGCATAATCCAAGGCGAAGCCGTCGGTCTCTAACCTTTCGTGTTGCTGTGTCACGACCTTGAGATGTCAATGCCCGACGTTGCCAGCCACTGCCGCCACCGTCCCTGTCTGTTGCCGCCTATCATCGCCAACGCTCTCACCTCTCCCAATCGTGGACACCAATAGCTCGCTGGAAGCCGAGCGTTTGAACTCTCTGTTCGTCGTGCCCTAGTTTGGTTTTCTTCCTCACGTGCGCTGGTGTTGAGGTATTACCGTCGATCTCTCCTTGGTTTCCTTCTGCCCGATCGTTGACCCCTGAAGTAGTTCTGCCGACACCTTCCTGCCGACACCTCTGGTTGCAGGACCCTAGCAGCAAGGACTTTCCTACTGGATTCTGACCACTGCAGTAGGTTAGAGGACCTTAGAGGTAGTGAAAATTGTTGGGACAGATCTGCGATTTCCTGGAGAGGAAGCCAAAACGAGCGTGGAGGAGGTAAGGGGGTCTGTGGACAGAGTTTAGAAGTTTAGCATGCTTTGGGTTAATTTGTAGAGGTTGGATTTCCATAGGATATTTGATTTGTTTTCAACAACCATGGCCAGAAATTTGGTAGTAGGTTCTTCAGGATTGGAGCAGCGCTGAGGCATCGGAAATTGGGTAAGTTTTGTGTTAAGTTGTGATTGAACTAAATAATGAATTGGGTGAGTTTGGGTTGGTCCATGTATTAATCTAATCAAATTTGATTGTAGATTGTTAGGGATACCTAATTCAATGTAGTTGTGAAATGGGTTAAGATAAATCTAATTGGATTTGAATTAATGGTTAGCTAATTAATGCATAAAGGAATTAGCTAAATCCGTATATATTTAATATTACAAGACTTTGATTCGAGATGGTGTCTCGACGTGAGATCTATTTTGGAGATGATCTCTACTTTTGAGACGGGTACCTTGACTTATCTCTTTTGATATATCATGTTAATATTCGTAGTAGATTATAGCCTTTAGTAATAATTATGTTTATCTTTGCTTTGGTATGCCACTACACGATACCTGTTGTATGCTTTTATCTATTTTGCATTTATATTTTATACCATCTTATTTATTCTCATGACTATTTATGATCATAGATGTAGTGACATACCATGCCTTACGATACACCGGACTAGTCATTTACCATATCTGACATATGTACCTATATCTGATTATTTCATGCTTAGTGTCATGCATCATCTTGCATGATTGTATGTTGAGCGATTGACAGCTCCATTATTGTTGAATACATCACCAGTTACATGGATTTGCACACAACCACTCATGGGTTAGTGGTATATCAGTCAGGGTGTGTGTGACAATTTTGCTCTGTTAAGCTCCATTGGTCCACTTATGGGTAGCGTGACGCAACGTGGTAGCCAATAGAGATCCCTCCTCTGGACTGTCTCAGGGAGATGAGAGTATTGAGCTTCCCCACTTATGATTTGGGGTAGGAGGATAGATGTACTCTGACAACATCCTGTCCACTCGGTCACTCATCAGGAAGAGTAACGACAGAGTGCACAGTTGTTATAGTCCTATCAACTTTTTTCTTCATCGTGTGTGAAATGGCTGATTGACATTAGGGATGATCATGTCATTTACATCATATGCATGATTGCATTTATTGCTTATGTTTACTGCATTTTATTTGCTGCATATTGGATGCATACATATATTTGACATGCATACAATGACATGTTACTTTTGGTCTGACGACCTTATTATTCTGATAAAGGTCCTAATGAGTACAACTTCTCATTTTCTTACAGATATACATTTTCCATTACTTCAGGAGACTGTACACATATTTATTATTACGAGTTATTTTATACTATGCATATGAATCTGATACCCACAGAGAATTTGACTTACCCCATTGATGTTATCATTTCAAATTGATGCTATCAGATGATTCCAGTCGCTAATCCCCACTTTGCGTCAGGTCGATTTTCTACTTTTTAGTCTTTTAGTTCCTTGTTACATTTCATATATATATATATATATATGATGTGTATATTTGTACTCAAAGAATTTTATAGAGTTTACGTCATTCTAATAGAGTAGATAATTTTCAAATATAAACTACATAATTGTATCAACCCGAGATTGCAATATATATAAATCGAGTGGTTATTTAATTATATTTATTATTATTATTCCGACCATGTTAACGAGATATATATAACCCCAAGGACCTTATAAAATAATTTCATATTATCATCAGTATAAAAAAAAATGTTGCCGAAATTTCTTCTGACAAAAACTGAGCATGACAATTAAACCACATTTTATTTTAAAAATTAAAATACTTATATATATATAATAATCATAATAAAATATTGAAATAAAAATAAAAAAATAAAAATAAAAAAACAGAGTTAAAAAAATCATGTATTATTCAGATTAAATTCGAGTTAAGAATTTATTCGAGTTTGGTTTTTTAAAAAAAAAAATAAAAACAACTCAACCAAATTGACACCCTTTTATTTGATCTATCAAACATTTCTAAAGAACAAAATCAGAATAAAATTTATTAAGATATGATTCATAATCTTAATTATTTAATTGTTTAGACGATTACTTTATCTATTATCTTCAAATTCTATCCCTTACAACCTTCAAAATCTACTTGATATATTCAGAAAATATCTTTTCAAATAACAACTATAAAGACAAATATTCAATTATGAGAACAATTTCTTGATCAAATTCAATACCCTTTAAACACCAAGTCTCTTTGCAAATTGAATTGACTTGGAGAATTTGTTAAATAAATAGAAATTGAATTGATCGATTTATGGCATTGATATTTTGAATATCATGAATAGAATACCATTCTTAATAAATAGATACATAGTAATTCTTTCGAAGTAGAGAGGAGTATCAAAGAAAAGATAAAGGATCTTTCCCTGACAATTTGTAGATGAAAGACTTCGACATAATGAAAATTTCGTCGAATAGTATGATTGATAAATGAGAAAAATAGATAAGAGCCACACAAAAAAAGCAACATTTGGAGGTAAAGAACTGTATTTGATTTTATTTTTTTGAGATTTAAAACAAAAAATCTTGAAAAAAAAAGATTTAGGAATCCGAATGGGGAGAATGATCAGAACCTGTCGGGATATCATGAGAAACATCATGAAAAATCAGTGGATTGACAGACCATGAAATTTCACATCACTTCATTTCCCCAAATATAAAACCTCGAATAAGCATAGCATCGACAAATCGACCAAGTAAAAGAAATAATTCGAGCAAAAAAAAAAAAAGAGAATAATCCGAAAAGAGTAAAGGAGAGAATCAAAGGGATGACTCAGAACTTCTTAGAGGGATTGTGTTACCGTCAGCGATAGACGAATCCGTCTCCGGCACATGCATTTGATTTCATCATGGCCATCTAACTAAACAAACAAAGATTTTACCTTTATCAACAAAATCGAAGAAAAAAATTAAAAAAACAGCAGACGGCGCCGGCTCCACGACAGCGTCCCGCCGTCCCGGATTTGAGACGGAGATTCAACTATCTGCCGTTCTCTTATATAGAGGAGTAAGTAGGGAAAACAAACCAGAAACCCTAATTTGAGATCGGATGTCCCGATCTGGGCCGGGCCGAACCGCTCTCACGTTGGGGAAGAATACCATTTCTACTTTTTTTTGTCTTTGTATTTTTGTTTTTACAATTATATTTAATTTTATTTTTAAATTAATTTTATTTATTATTTTTTCACCAATACTTATATATTTTTTAAATTTTTATTTACTTTTATTTTTTAATTAATTTTATTTATTATTTTTTTAATTATATTTAAATTTATTTAATGTTATTTTTTAAATTAATTTTGTTTATTATTTTTTTCATCAATACTTATATATTTTTAAAATTTATAAATTTCTTCTCCCTCCTCCCTTTTCAGATTTTGTCTCCCATATAAATAACCTTTTTCCCCTAACTTCTTTACTTATAATTTTTTTTAATTTTATTTAATTTTTATTTAGTTTTATTTTTTAATCAATTTTATTTATTATTTTTTTCATCAAATTTTTTATTTTATACTCCTATTTTTCCCAATTTTATTTAATTTTATTTTTTAATCAATTTTATTTATTATTTTTTATCAAATTTTTTTATTTTATATAATTTTTAATATAGTCAGAATCTCTCTCTTTCTTTAAATTACTTTCTTAATTCAATATTCAAATTATTCTTATCCAACTCTTTACACATGTCAGAACCTCCTCTCTCTTAAAATTACCTCCCTCTAACTCTTGACACATGTCAAAATTTTTCACTATCTTTGATATATGTCAGAATCTCCTTTTCTTTTAATTACCCATCCTCCAATCCTTAACACATATCATAACTTCTATTCCCTTGATTAAAATTTTTATTTTTATATATTTTCGTATATTTTTTTATGTATTATTACATGTACTATTCATTTGAAAAAAAATTATTCGTAAGCTATAAATGTGTTTACTATTAATTGTTAATATTTTTATTCGTTTTATGTATATAATTTTTATTTTGATCCATATTTTTATACTTTTAAAATATAAATCCGCTATATTAACAGCCCCCTAGTACCGATCCCATTACGTCAGAGATACCATACGCTTACATCATTTTTAAAATTTTTATACTTTTAAATTTTTTTATAAATATAACTCTTAAAATCTACAAGTAAACAATAAATAAAAGATTATAAACCTATAATAAAAAATAAATTACTCAAAAAGAATAAAATTGATAAAAAAAAATATAAAAAATTGATTAAAAAAATAAAACCAATAAAAATAAAACAAACAAAATTTTAAAAAAATGTGAATGTGAGAATAAGAAAAAGGTGTAAAGGTAAAAAATTAGTTGAGGTCAGCATATGAGGATATTAGGAGAGATGAGAAAACCAACTCTGGGGACCGTCCACGACCTGATGTCATTTTCTTAAATGATTTTTTTTATTTTTTATTTTTAAACTAATGACCGTGCTCACGCGCACATTGATCCTTTATAATGAAATTATATTAATTAAAGCATTTTAGCATTAAAATATTAAAGTAGAGTAATTAGTAGAGTCATTAGAATAAAGTACTTAACTTTTGAAAATCTGAATATTTGGATTTTTGAAAATTCGAATTGTTTGGATTTCCGAGTATCATCTTTATGACTTTCCTATGAAAAAAATTAATTTAATTTATTATTGTACTTATCTTAGTAAAAAAAAACTAAGAAAAGTCTATTTTTTAACATTGTCGACCTAAAATATTTATAGAAACTTTTTTGATCATAGTGTTGTCAATTTTAAGATGTGAGACTAAAGAGAACTACATTTTTTTATATAAAACAATTAGAGAAAATTAATGATGAGAAAAATTCATAATAATATGCCGTAATTGAGTCTCGAACTCTAGTTCACTGATTGTTTCGTTTGTGGAATTATTAATAAATCTTGAAATTATTTTTAGTGTGAATAGAAAAAAAAAGATAATAACGTAAATTTATTTTAGATTTCTAGTTAATAAAGGGAGAAGATTTTTAATAAAATAATAAAATTAAGATAGCCAAAAAGATTAGGTGATGCCAAGATAAAGTTAGGAGTTTTTCAAACTCTTCAAATATAACATACCTATATTAGATTTAAATGTCATTTGGGGTGTCGGTCCCACAAGGTAGCCCAGGGCAAAATGAAACTATCTTTAAAACATAACGGGTGAAAATCTATTATTTAATATTAATTTGTGAATGGAAATAAATTTTCTTCCGTCTTAGTCTTCTTTTATACAAAGTTAGAAGTTTTTTTTTTATATTTATTTTTTTTAGTATTGTCTAGGGGTGTAATCAAGTCGAGTCGAGTCGAGTCAAGTCAAACTCTTGGATGTTTGAGTTTGACTTGTTTATAATCGAGCCGAGTTCGAGCTTTATTTAACGAATATATTCATGGCTCACGAGCTTATTCGAGCTTTTATCGAACCTAAACGAGATTAATAAATATAAATTATAAATTTAAATATTCATAAAAAACTAAATTATATGTTTTAAAAAATTATAATATTATTGTTAAAATTTATAATTTTATTCTAATAAATAAATTTAATATATTTGTCTATGTTTTTCATAAGTCCAATATAAAATCTATAAATTTAATATCAAAGCTATTATTTATTTTATTTAAAAGTTGATTTATGAGTTTAATGAACATGTTCACGAGCTAACGAGCCGAATATTGTGAAGCTTGAGCTTAGTTTGTTTATCTTAACGAGCCTCATTAAACGAGTTCAAACGAGCTTTTATCGAATCAAGTTTCGAATAGTTCATGAGCGGCTTGGCTCATTTACACTCCTAGTGTTGCCTCTATGCGGACCATGCCGACAGATCACCTCAGGTTGGACCCCAACCAGCACCAGCTGGATCACGGTCGGATCACAGTCGGATTTTGATCGGATCATGGTCGGATTCTTATCGGATCGTGTCCTGTCGAATCAAGGCCAATTGCGGTCATATTTCGATTGCAATCCGATCACAATCTAGCCGTGAACCGGCAGCGGACGAATTCCACTCGTGATCATACCAGATCATTGTAAGAATCCGACCGCAATTGATTGTCATCCTCTTGGTTCACGTTTTTCCATATTACAGTTTGGATCCGGGCAAACGGTCAGAAGCCACTGACAATGGGCGAACGGTCGGACGCTAAGTAGGAGGTGGTAGGTGGGTGTGGTAGACGCGACAGACGCTAGGTGGGCAAAAGTTCGACGTCGCACGATGATGAGCAATATATATATATATAAACTATTAATCGTGTCAGTGATAGGGCCCAACAAATTTTTTTCGTTACCTATGAAAAAAATTCATCCACTAATTCATTAAAAACATCCTCGAGCTACATAAAAAAAAAATATCCTCGAGCTACATAAATTTTTAACTCCCATTATCTTAAGATGACTGTGTTCGGCCATAGTCTTTCATTCAATTTATTCTAGAATTAATACGAAAGAGGTAAATATACAGATGATTACTAGTTCTTAGAATAATGACTAATACATAAGGAAGATATTTATTTTGACTATGTCAAAATTTAAATCTCATACCTTAAATTAACAGTACCTCATATGCTAATTTCTTGCCCTCCCGATGGGATAAATTTTGGGCTCACGGACAAACAACCAAAGGTTTTAAAATAAATATTTCTAAAATTTAAACGGATTTGTCAAGATTACCTTCAATGCACGTGTTGTAATTCAACACAAATGTACAATTTATAAAACCCGTAAATTTATAGTATATAGATCAACTTGTTGCTAATAACTCGGGAATATAAAATGATTAAATTTAATAAACATCCCCGATAAACATTTTAATCTACAACATCATTATGGCAAGGGGTTGATCTTGATATTGCTTACGGATGCTAATAAATAATGCTTCCAAAGGCATGTTTTCCAACATCATGATCTTAGACTTGTGTCCGTGCATTGTGTTTGGCAACTTGCCTTCAATGGAGTTTATCATACCTTCTTCTTCATTCATTTCCTTTTCGAGATTGCTTTGTGTTTTCAAAC
Source organism: Zingiber officinale (assembly GCF_018446385.1). NCBI lineage: Eukaryota > Viridiplantae > Streptophyta > Magnoliopsida > Zingiberales > Zingiberaceae > Zingiber > Zingiber officinale. The sequence goes on along the minus strand of NC_056002.1, from coordinate 90,594,043 downwards.
TTCTGTTGAAATTCCAAAGAGTTCCTTCAGATGAACACAGATAATAATGTGGTGTGCAACAATTGTACAAAGATGAACCATATGATAGTAAAAATCGACAAACTAACCGCCAAAATGAAATGTTGGAATACAAAAATTGAAATCTGTCTGACTTGTTATCCGTGCTCTGTCCCATATTTAGACAACCATCGGATGCACCCAGTGTTAGACGGAAGCTATGATCCAGACATGTGAAGTATTTCTTCATGAACACTATAGGATACAAAATTATTGAAGTTATTGTATAGTGTAATTTGGGTGAATATTAAAGGTTCATGTAGATGAAAGAAGAGAATGTGGAATGCAGTCACCATTCCTTACAAACATTGTATGATCAATCTTGTTAGAAATGGATTATGATCAATCTCAAGTTGATTTGATTTGTTAGAAGGTGCAGTTAATTGATCCATTAAGTAAGATAGTGTTCATGTAGATTTCCATGGGAAATGTCAGTTGTAATATAGCAATTACTGAATTGCATAGAAAAAGTACTAGATAAATGAATTATGTGGGAAATACAATGTAAATATGCACATCTAGAGGTTGAGATGGAGATTTGACATTTTATGCAGACATCAAGCAAATAAATAACCATAAATTTAGCACAAACTAAACAATTATCAAGAAAAATGATATCGATAAGGTTCACCTTTTGACTTGGAAACGTATCACACTTTCGGTTTTAATGACATGATGTTTATGGGAGGAACTAGCAAAAATTCTATCATCATTGATCCTGTCCAAAAATGGAATCGGATGAAGATCAGATGAGGTATCGTTGGTATTGATGGAGGAGAGACTGTGATGCTGCAGTCGTACGGGCTTCGGCGAACGGACCCCTACGTGGCCTTGAAGGATTACTGGGTCTGAGCCGGCGATACTGGAACTCTGCGCACACTCAGACAAACACATGGAACGTTAGAGACCAAGAACTAGGGAAAAAGTCCCCGGAGCAAACCTTCCGATGCTCAAGTCAGGTACTTTTTTTCTCCAGAAGAATAGTGTATGAAGGAAGAAGAAAAGTAGACAAGTGTGCGAGTGAGCGTACTTGTCAAGGGAGAGGACACCCTTTTTATATGACAATGCGTACCTTCTGGAGACTGACCCCTGTCAGAGGGTGTCAGGACTTGTTGAGTGATGGAGGACACGTGGTTTTCTCCTATAGACTGGAGGAAGGTTCTATTTGCAGATGACCCCGATCGTTAGAATATTTCCTGACATGCAGTAGTTATTCTTTGACAGGTGGTTACAATTCCCTGACCTGTTGGCGCGTAGCACCTTCTGTCCCACCCGGGTGTGATTGAGGCAACCCGGGTCTGTCTGCTAAGTGCTGAGGAACAGACTGGATGGACGAAGGGGCATGACCAGAGTCCCCTTCTCCATGCTATCTCGATTCAAACCCGACCGAGAATGACAAATCTGTTTATGCGAGCTAGCTTGAGGAAACCCGACCGGTAAAGCCAGGTCAGGCTTTTGCCCTGATCACACGTCTTGTCGCAGACATGGTTTCCTGATCGGTAGACTCCGCCCTGACTTTATACACCGGATGGCCTCGGGCGGTTCTACTCTGTACGTTGACTGTCACGTTTTCTTGACTTCTGACTGTCACCTCCCCTTGCCTTCTGACTGCCACATCCCCTTGATTTCTGACTGCCACATCCCCTTGACTTCAGACTACTGGACCATATCATTATGCACCGTATCACAAGCTTCCCCTCCAAGTCTAGTCGAAGGAGGCTCAGGTTCGACTGACTAGACTCGGACTCCGGTTTCACTTGGCTTTGTCATTGTGACTTTAACTATTGCTCCTTTTCCCTAGATCTTCGGAAATTTACCACGTTCTCAAATGTTGCACCCTTTCCTAAATGTCTGTGCCATTGCGTTAGTTCTCCAAATCATTGGATAAGTAACTTGTCCTTGAATGCGGCTCGACTCCCCATTTGTTGTATGCTACGAGGCCGACTCTTCACATCTTTCTCTTTATAAAGGATTGACTTCTCTTATGCCCTTATGTTTTTCTCACTATCTTCTGCATACCATGGAATCCATCGTGGAGCCTGATGAGGTGTCATCGTTGCGCCAACAGCTTAGTCATCTGAATCAATTACTTGTCTAGAAGGATGAAGCCTTATTCGAGATGACGCAGAGCAAGGACCTTCAGTCCTCCCTTCGCCAAGAAATGGAAGAACTTTGGCTAGCCGCTAAGTCCAGGACTCAAGCTACGACGGCCTTAAAATATAAGGCTCATTCAGACCTGGAGAGCCAAACTCACTTTATTATCTATTTGAAGGTAAAACATGATGCCTCACTAACCCTTCTTCAAGAAAAAAGTCGGATGAAAGATGAAACTATTACCCTAACAACATCGCACCAACAATGTTTCTGCAATGGGGAAAAGACAACTCTAGTGAACTAAGAAAAAATGGAATTTCTTACCATCCTATTATAATAGCAGACAAACTTCTTACAATTTTATATTTAAGATCTTCACGAATGTCTTCGAACATTATAGCTGCTGAAAAAAACCCAAGCATAACGACATGAATTGATTCCCTCCCTAGCCTCACAACCTTGCCCTCTGAAAAATTCAAGTGTCCAGTAACTCAACTAGAATATAGATACAAGAAATGCATTAGGTTTATTCTATGCTACCAATTGATTATCCTGTTGTAATGGTATGTCTCAAAAAAAAGAAAAACAGGTAAATGAGAAATAACCAATTGGATGAACAATATAAAGAAAGAATGTTATAGCTAATGCATTAACAAGAGAAATAATGAAAAGGCCAGAGGGAAGACAATGAGCAACAGTTGTCGATCCGTCTGCATCCCACAGGTGCATTAAAAAGTTGTCTAGCATCACTTTGTGCTGGTTTACTATGCATGTGATAAGATCTGAACGAGCAGAGACTTAATAGAACCAGAAATGAATAAGTGCCTATGATTGTCTCTGACTTCTCTGATCCCACAGAAGGAGCTTGCAATCGACAAACAGATATGGATGGATTAAAACAGCATGATCGACTAGTGATAATGTACCTAATGGCATGCTTGGCTCAGGTGAAAAAAGCAACAAGTTTGTTTTTACTGTAACTCTTATGTGTGGAATTAATCCTGATATGATCTTCGCAGGTTTGCTGGGAATATTAACTTCGTAAACCAATATCACACCATCAAATATCTCATCCTACCTGTTGCAAAAAACAGAAAAGAAAAAGTCACATCTTTCCATCTAATTAATTTCATTTCAGTTACTTGAAAAGAAACAGATACAATTGTATGCTGTTTAGGACTTAATAGCTAATAGACATAAGAGACAAATGAAGTCTACTCCCTATACAATTTTTTCTGAACCTTAGACATAATATCTAATTTCATTTCAGTTACTTGAAATGAAGTCTAGTCCCTACAATTGGTTGCTTAGTTGTACGAGTAATGAACATAGATTGGATGTCAAAAAATAGGTTATCGCATGAATATGAGGTTGGAGTAGAGTCTTTCTTGCACTTTCTAATACTAAATGCTAAAGATCTGAATGTAATACCTTGCCCATGTGCAAGATGTGGTAATTTAAAGAAGAAAGATGTTGACATTATATGAGCACATTTGTGTTGTAATGGTATAGATTTAACATACCATACATGGATTTGGCATGGGGAAAGATCTAAGATCAGGAATTCAATGAATGATAGTGATCGAGTAGGGCAAGATGAACACAAATCTTTTGCCGAGGAACCTATAGATATGGATATGCTACATGCTGCACATGATAGTTATGCTAAGAATCCAAACCAATTCCAAAAGCAACTTGAAGATGCTGAGAAGCCTTTATATCCTGGATGTACTAAATTTATAAAGTTATCTTCACTTGTCAAATTATATAACTTGAAGGCAAAATATAGTTGAAGTGATAAAAGTATCACTGACTTAGTTTGTTGGGGGAAATGCTTCCAGATGATAATGAATTGCCTTTCTCTTTGTATGATGCAAAGAAAAGCTTATGTGGATTAGGGATGGAATATGTGAAAATTCATGCTTGCCCTAATGATTGTATCTTATATCGGAAGGAGTATGCAGATTTTACCAATTGCCCTATTTACATGATGTCAAGATGGAAGTTGGGTAAAAAATTCTACGATAAATGAAGGAGTTCCTGCAAAGGTCCTTTGGTACTTCCCACCTATTCCAAGATTTCAAAAATGGTTTCAGAACAAAGTGATATCTAAGGAGTTAACTTGGCATGCTGATAAAAGAATTCGTGATGGATATTTGCGTCATCCGGTTGATTCACCCTCTTAGAAAGTGATGGATCACAACTGACCAAATTTTGCTTTCGAGCCAAGAAATCTAAGATTGGCCATATCAGTAGACAGAGTTCGATGAGTTTTGCATATAGTTGTTGACCAATTGTAATGATCACTTACAACCTTCCTCCAAGGTTATGTATGAAGAGAAAGTTTATGATGCTCACTTTATTGATTTCCGATCCCAAACAATCGAAAAATGATATTGATGTCTACTTAGCACCTCTAATTGATGACTTAAAATGCTTATGGGATATAGGTGCTGATACATATGATGCATATTGAGAAGAAAATTTATTGCTTAGAGTTGTTTGACTATGGACAATCAATGATTTTCCTATATATGGGAACATATCAGGTTGTGTTGTGAAAGGATATCATGCATGTCCAAAGTGTGGTGAAGAAACATATTTGATAAGGTTGAAGCATAGTAGAAAAATTTCATATACAGGTCATAGAAGGTTTCTTCCTAAAAGTCATCCTTATTGAAGGCAAAAGAAAGAATTTAACAGGAACCAAAAGTTTAACCTCACACCAAAACCATTAACTGGATATGAAGTTTTAGAAAGAGTTGAAAATATTAATTATCGGTTGGGAAAAATAAGTGGGAAGCTTCAATTAAAGGATGTTGATGAAAAATCATGCTGGAAAAAGAAATCTATATTCTTTGAACTTGAGTATTGGAAACATCTACATATTCGACATGTTCTTGATGTGATGTACATTAAAAAAAATATTTGTGAAACTCTCATTGGTACGTTACTTGACATTCATCGAAAAACAAAAGATGGAGTAGCGACAAGACTAAACCTCATGGAGATGAATGTGAGGATTGATTTGACACCAATGATGGGGGATAAGAGAATATAATTGCCAGCAGTCTCTTATACACTAAGTAAGGATGAGAAAAGAAAATTTTGTAATTCTTTGATAGGAATAAAGGTCCCATCAGATTACTCATCCAATGTTAAAAATCTTGTGTCGATGAAGGACCTAAAACTTATTGGCCTTAAGTCACATGACTACCACACTTTGATGCAACAATTACTTCCAGTGGCCGTCCGTGGTGTCTTGCTAAACATGTTAGAGATACTATCACTCTGTTGTGTGACTTCTTCAATGTGTTATATAATAAAGTGATAGATTTCTCAAAGTTGGATGATTTGCAAAGAGAGATTGTAATGCTATTGTGTTTACTTGAAAAATATTTTCCCCCATCTTTTTTTGATATAATGATTCATTTAACTATGTCTTGTGCAGGAGGTCAAATTATGTGGATTAGTGTGGTATAGACATATGCACCCATTTGAAAGATTCATGAAGATCTTGAAAGGCTATGTGCGAAATCACAATCAGACTGAAGGGTATATAGCCGAAAGTTATATTACTGAAGAGGATGTGGAATTTTGCTTGGACTACATGTCTAGTGTGCATACAATTGGGATCCCATCAAGGCATCGATGAGTACAACTCACTAAGCCTCTAGCTAGTTTAGTAATGCACTCCACTAGTCATGATGAGTTGGATCAAGCACATCGTTATGTATTGAAAAATGATGTTGATGCTTATATCAAGTAATTTCTCTAACTTATTAATACTTTCTTGCACTTTTCTTACATTCAATTGGTTAACTTATCCCTAATCATTTCATCAGGAAACACATGATATTTTTGAATGCAAAATTTCATATGGCTAAGTCTAAAAGGTGGTTATAAGATGAGCATAACCAAACATTTATTAACTGGTTATATGATCGTGTAAGTTTCATAATTATAGAAATATAGGTTTTTTCAAAGCTAAGTTCAAATGTTATCATATTGTGAAATATAGGTTGCAAGTGTAGTTGGTCATTCCACTAGTCAAATATCAGAAAGATTGAAGTGGATAATAGCATGTAGACCTAGCAATCAAGTGTTAAAGTACTCTAGTTATTTGATTGATGGGGTTACTTATCATACAAAAGAGCATGATGATATACGAGTTATTTAAAACTCCACAGTAAGCTTAGTCGCAAAGACAATACAAGTTGTTAGTGCAAAGGACAGAAATCCAGTTTTACCAGAAATGATTTTTTTATGGAGTTATGAAAAAAATATGAAAACTTGATTACCAAAAATTTCAAGTTACAATGTTTAAATGTAATTGGGTTGAGAATAATAACGGTATTAAAGTTGATGATCTTGGTTTCATGTTGATAAACCTCAAGAGAATTGGATTAAAATCTGACTCTTTTATCTTGGTCAATCAAGCAAAGCAGGTATTTTACATTGAAGATCCTTATGTTTTTGCATGACATGTTGTACTTGCAACACCTACACTACAAGAAAATCCTCATTCAACAACACTCAAACGACAACGGTTTTATGCCAAACTGTTGTCTTTTTGTCTTTTAACAACGGTTTTAACAAAAACCGTTGTCTTTGAACAGTTTTTTTGGCTTACGACAACGGTTTTTAAAAATCGTTGTCTATTTATGTTTTTTTGGGGCTACGACAACGATTTTTAAAGGCTACGACAACAGTTTTTGAAAACTGTTGTCTATGTGCGTATTTTTTTGAGATTACGACAACGGTTTTTGAAAACCGTTGTCTATTAAGTGTTGTTGAATATAGTTATTTTTTTCCTTCGCTTGTTTTCTCCCTTCGCCATTTTTTACCGCCTCGTTTTTTCTTTCCCAAATTGTTGCCGCCGCATTCCCCCCAAATTTTGGTCGATTTCTTCACCTACTTCACGTTTTTTTTCTCCTTTCCTCTCCAAGCCCTAAACCTGCCTCCCCTTCTCCTTTCCTCTCCAAGCCCTAAACCCATCGCCCCTTCATGACTCGTCGTGAACCAGTCGCGGGGAGGGAGAGAGATGGGCAACAGAGGCCACAAGCATAGGAGCAACCAAGGAGGATTAGCAACGGAGGTCGCATGATCCAGAGGACGACTCCAGGAACGAACGGTGTGGCCAAGCATCATGGCCATGGAGGCGCGGTCACGGCAGCAATGACGGCAGCGACGTGAGGTGGGAGGGTTGCATGGAGTTCGAGGAAGGGTCGGATGGGGGATCTGATGGAGGAGAGAGCCTTGCGAGGATGAGAAGCCTCATGGACGGCGACCTGGAGGAACTCAAAGGGTGATTAATTTTGTTCGAGACATTTAGAGACAAGATTGGAAACTTCGAAGTTCGCTGTGAGAACCAGATCAGAGGGCTTCTGAGTCTGTACGAAGCTTCCTACATCGAGAAGGAAGGAGAGGCTGTGCTAAAGGAAGCCATGGATTTCGCGACTGAGCAGCTGAAAGAATTCATGGAGGAAGGATCTGTTCCTGAGGCTGGCGATCTCAGAGATCAGGTAGCCCATGCGCTGCAGCTTCCACTGAATTGACGGCTGGAGAGAGTGCAGCACAGGTGGTTCATTGAAGCATTCCGTGGAGACGACACCATCAACCCTCTCCTCCTGGAGTTTGCTAAGCTCGACTTCAATATGGTTTAGGATGCGTACAAGAGTGAACTCAAAGAGCTCTCCAGGTAAATTAACTGCATCTAATTAATCAAACTTTCGATGTTTTTATAATAACAATTTCAAAGTTTAATTACTTTTTAAATGCAGATGGTGGTCCGGGCTCGGGCTTTCAGAGAAGCTGCCATTTTCTAGTAACAGATTAACTGAGGGCTATCTGTGGACAGTTGGTTTCACTTATGAACCAGATAACCGGAGATGCAGAATGATGTAAACAAAGGCAATCTGTTTTATTACAGTGATTGATGATATTTACGATGTTTATGGAACCTTGGATGAACTCCAGCTCTTTACTGATGTCGTCGACAGGTGACAGCAGTACATTCACCATCATCGTCAAGTCATGTATATATGTTTTATCACGAGTATCGATCTAAGATCGAGTGAGTTTTGTTGCAGATGGGACTTAACTGCCATGGACAAGCTTCCAGTGTAACGACCACCCTTCTTACTACTACTGCACTCTAAGGATGACCGTTACTTGACTACTAACTCTACTTAACCGGTATGATAAAAATCTTTAGGAAAACCCTACCGAAAAATTTCGGCAGAATCTCCCCTGTACCGGTGACCATATCCGTAAATACATACAGAATATACTCAGCCACAGGCGGCTGGAACATATAATTTCACAACCACGCAGTATAATAGCTCAATAAAAATATGAAACTACTCTAGCAATGGCAACAACCATATCACTCCAACAATAGGAGGTATCAAACAACAAATGCGGAAATAAACTCAATCTCAATATAACATTAAAAGATAACTAGGGGAAAAGTCTTGACAATTTTGCCAGCTAATTCTGGATCTCTCCATAGTCCTGGCATCACACACACTGTCACAGCATCTCCTTGTCGCCTTCCTTCTTATACTTTTCCTTTTCCTTTATCTGCAGTAGGAGGAAAATAGTATCTATAAGCTAAAAGCTTAGTGAGCGCTATCCTACTCACAAAAACTCGATATGCATATATATAAATAAAAACATGCTAAAACTGAATGCTAACATGTAGAGCTACTTATGCTCATAAATAGCGAAGAAACTAACTGAAAAACTAACATGTATAGCTAATCATGCTCATAAATAGCGAAGAAACTAACTGAAAAACTAACATGTAAAGCCAATCATAGAACTATCATGTGTATCAATAAGAAACTGAATTGATACCTAAGCTAAACTAATTAATGCTAAACTGAGACTAACTTGTATTCACATAACTAATTTGTGAAGTTTTGAAAACTATTTACATAATAGATTAAAATAATAATCATGCTGCTGATGGGCCCGGCAACTGTACTTGCTGTGCGCGCATCCCTAACTAAACCCGGGATTGCAAGTTCCGAGTCTAGTAGGGTTTACTAGGTTATCTAAACCTAGGGACGACTGTGGGAGCCCAACTCAATGGATATCTAATCCTACTGCTGAAAATAAAATACTGATTTCATAGCTAATTTTCTTACCTTGCTCTAACTAGGTTATCTGAACCTAGAGGCGACTGTGGGAGCCCACCCATTGGACCGTAGTCCCATATAAGCTGAAGCAAGACTAAATAAGTTATTTTAAATGCTTCTACTGCATTAACTGAGCTATTAAAATGCCTACTGTAGCATTATATTGAGCTAAGCATTTTATCAAGCACTTGGTGTGCACTAGAACACACCCTACGTCCTGAAAATCTGTATACAACTAAACTAATGCATAAAACACACAAATAGCTACTTATACTACATATGAATTTACTTATAAAAATCTGCATGCTATAAAGATAGAGCAAAGAAAGCAACTTGGACTTTCTAAACATGCTGTAAAATAGAGCAAAAGAAAGCTAACTTAGACTTACTAAACATGCTGTAAAATAGAGCAATTGAAAGCTAACTTGGACTTTCTAAACATGCTGTAAGGTAGAGCAAAATAAACTAATTCTGAACTGTTATAACAAGGTTATTCTTGCCCTTAAACCAGTAACAAATAATCTATCCAAACTTACTAGTATACTAAGTTGTGCATGCTCATTTAGTGGCAAGGGAAACTGAATCAGCATACTACTACATGCTATAATCCTTAACGTAATTGGAAATAAGCACCTTTCATGGAAACCGAGATATAAGAAGGGATATTGCTGTTATCAAACATCTACGCATGATATACTAAAACTTCGTGTATGGATTAGCTACTAAGGATCCAACTGAAACTTCCCTAATTAAATCTGTTCATTGTTGTTCATTTACAAGCCGATCATGCTTAAAAAAATAAATCTATTTAACTAACTGTTCTTAAACTAATAGCAGGTTCCAAAGGCAAGGAAGGACTAAATCCCTAGCAACCATAATCTGTTACAGCAGGTTCCAAAGGCTGTTCTTTTCAATGCATGGCACAAACAAAGCTAAAATCTGCTGAAGCTTAAAATCTAATTAAAAATCTCTTCTCCTCTTCTTTATCAAACTCACGGCAGTAACTAAATGGTTCTAAAACTGCACACTAAATCTGAAACAGGAAACACTGAAACACTTGCTGTACAGAAAAATCCAAGCATGGAATCAAAGCATACTAGAATCCTGACTGTAACAAGCTCTAAGAGGGGTTGTTCTAAGCTCTAATTAAGTTGTTCATGGTTACGAAATGCAAATAAAACTGCATGTACAATCCGGAACCAACAGCAAGGGCTGTTCTTGCCCACTAGCAAACTAACAGATCCAAGGGTTTCATACATGCTCCGGCAACAAAAAAGGAAACCATTGTAACTAGTAAGGGGTTTGCTACTGGAAAACAAAACAAATACCATTCCTCATACTCAGATTTAACAAAAGAAATTCTGGAATTGAAAACTATACTACACAACCAATGGATCAAATACTGTATGCTTAAAACTAACAACAAAGAAATCTATTCCAGAATCTCTACAAGCTGAAATGCTAAACTACATGCTCATCTGATTAATTTGTTCCTTTTCCAAACCTAAACAAATCTGAACTTGAGATTCACGGCAGCAAACCTCAAGAACAACAATCCTACTGCATACTTCGGCCAAACAAGAAGAGAATAGAATCCAGAAAAAGAAAGAAACAAGGAATAAAACCTCGGAGCTATCCTACTGCAGGTGAGTAGCAACTCACCTTTTCTTGGAATACTTTGACTTACAACCGGAGAAGAAGGATGTTTCTAGGGCTTCGGATATATGCTTCCTCGACGATCTCTTGGTATCTTCTTGCTCTCCTCGACGAGAGGATCACAAAGGTATGAAGAACTCACGGAGAAGGGTGCTCGCCGGCCGCCGGAGACGCCCTAAAGCTCGCTGCGTTTTTCGCCCGAGAGAAAACGCCGTCGCCGAGAGAAAGGGGAGAAGATTTTGTCACGGGGAAAACCTAAGTTCTTTTCTTATAACTTTAATATTCTGTTAACTAACTATTGCTTAAATACAACTTGATTCGGGTTTTATTAAGAAAAGTTCGGCTGGTCTGTTGGTGGGCTGCGTTTTGCTTAAGGCCTAGCGCATGGTTCGAAACTTGGCTGTAACCATTTTTCCTTCCTATTTATTTCCTATTCATTAACAACTTCTTAAATAGAATATTTCTCCTTTTTAAATAAGAAATGATCGCTAGCACACTTGGTCAGCCCGGCTTTAACCAAATCCCAGGTCACAGCTTTGATTCCTCAGCCGCGCACTTTTATTTCCAATTTATTTTACTGTTCCTAACTACTACTTAAATATATATCGCTCCATATATGATTAACAAAACCGTGTAGCTCATCTGGTTGGGCCGATTTCTGCTTGGGCCGAGGAGCTGGGTTCAAACCCCAGCTTCTACAAACTTATTTTTTTTTTTTATTTTTTTAAACTTCTTCCTCTTGGTAAAAATACCAAACGAACTCCAAAAATTACGTAAAAATATTCTAAAAATTTCTAAAAATCTCTAGAATTTTTCTATAGCATTTAAAAATATTTTTGAATTATTTTTGGAGCTCAAAATGAGAAAATTTGGGTCGTTACATCCAGAGTACATGAAACTATGTTTCTTTGCACTCTTCAACATGGTGCACGAAGAAGGCTACTGGGTGATGAAGGAGAAAGGCTTGGACATTGTGCCTGGCTTAAAGAAAGAAGTAAATTAAATTATAAATACTATTTCAATTTTCTTCGTTTTGCTTCTTTGTTATTAATCAATTGTTGGTATATTAATTTTCAGTGGGGAAATTATGCAAAGCATACTTTGAGGAAGCAAAATGGTTCCACCATGGACAAACTCCCAAGCTCCAAGAGTACTTGGAGAATGGTTGGGTATCAATCTCTAATCCGATCATGCTATTTAATGCTTACTGCATGGGCAAAGACTTAACTGGAGAGGCCTTGATGTGTTGTATCCACTTTTTTCTTTCCTTGAACCTTTGTTGTTTCCATACCTTAATATTAGAAACTTTATTCATATATTGGTTTCGACCAGAACCTGTAGCCAGGTAGAACTCTAACTCATATACTGACTTTAGGTTCTTTATGGTGCTGATTTTGACACTAGGGGGTTTTCAGTTGTGGCTTTCTCAAAGAGTTATCCTCTGCGAAGGTATGAGCACTAGGGGATTAGTATATGAGTTCTGGATGGAATTTAAATAACATCATGGCATGTTATTATTTCCTAAGAAAAACTGTGTACTAGTCTATTATGTCACAAAATTGTGTTTACATCATTTAATAAGTATCAAATGTCAAGTCATATTTATTCTTTTCCCTTTTAACAAAAAATGTATTTATATATATAAGGTGAAGTTTCTCTATTAACACAATGCTTCTACAGTAGTTTACTGGAAACTTTTACTGTCATGTTCGAAGAGTAAATAGTTTCATTCTCTAGTTAATTAGAATTACCTTAGTTCAAAGATGGATTTTTTTTTTCAAATTATAATAAAAATCCAGACATACTAGGTTATAAAGAATATTATAGTAAAGAATATTATAGTTACATAAAACCAGACATACTAGGTTATCTCCTGTGTGGAAAAATCAAGTCATTTAATGAGAACTTTCAACTTCTTGGATTAGGTTTTGCTAGTAACTATCTAATTATATATTATTGTATTTTTGTCTTATTTCATATGCACATTTCAGTGTATGCTTTCTTCTTGGTATCTGTACTAAGAACTCAATATTAAGAGTTAATCAATATGCTATTGCAGGGGTAAAGTTGCTGAAGGTATAGATTTTGATCGACACTATGGAAGACTTGTTATCATGTTTGGGGTTCCTTTCCAATATACACAGAGTAGTTGATCTTAAGGTTAATTGTCATGTCATCACTAAATATGGATCCTTCCCATCTAGCTTCTCTAGTTTGATTGATTGGAATGAGGAAATTCTGAAACACCTTTGCTCAATCATCACTTTGGATGTTGTATGAATTAAGGTTATGAATTGAGCGATAGTTTTCATGGGCAATATTTCTAATTTGACACTTTGTTCCTTACCGAGGCCATTCCTATTCTTATTTTCCTTGCATGGTTTGTTTGTTACCTTAAAGCTGTCTCTACTTGAGAAGATGGGAGCTTAAATAGAGCAAGAGAGGAGTGATAGTAATCATTTCCCTTGTCTACTTAGGTGGTAGGGCAAAAAGGGTAAAGAAGGGAACAACTTGGCTCTTTTTTCCTCACATTTGATTCCTTCCAAAATGGTTGTAACAGGGGGAAAGACTGAAAAACAGTTGGAAACAGTGGTTTAACCTTGCAACGCTTGTGGTTCTATTTGTTTTTATTTTTATTTTCAATTACCATTTTTCAATGTCGTTGAGGAATTCAAATAACTTCCTTTTGTTTTTTCCAGAATTTTGCTTGCTAGGTTATTGTATTTGCGTGAGAGATTCCAGATAAAAGAGGGTGCTTTCTTACTTTTGATGCTTTGGTATGTCCAATTTGGCCCTTTTATTCAGGTCTTATACAATTAGCTATTTTCTGTTGTCAGTCTTATTATTGGGGTACTTTCTGAATTATTTTTAGAGTTCAACCATGTGGAAGGAAAATGCATTTGGTAAATATATATACAACACGACAGAATATGTTGCAATTATGCTTGTCTACAGAGATTTTCAGTTTATTTGTATTTCTTATATTCTCTGTATTATTATTCCTATATTCTCTGTATCACTTATTTATTTTTTATTTTTCTGCCAAGTTACTTTATAATATTTTACTATTACTTTTTGTGCAGGGACTTTCCGTTCCCAGATGCAATCAACAGACGAAACCAATGAAGACAAGAAAATATTTTATACTCTATTTCTTACAAAATAGACAAATATTTCTTCACCAATCGGTACAAAGACAACAATTGAAAGTTGTAACTATCTGATTGATAAGTCCTAGGCTATTTGGTTGAGTTCAAGTGATCATTGAAGCATTTTCAATGTTTCATTATATTAATGTTCAAGCTACATAGTAATTTGCATGCCTAGATGTTAAGCCTACCTAGGGCTAGACTGATCTTTGATCTTTAGTTTTTTTATATTTCATTCCTGTATTTTGTAATACCTTTTATGCATAGATCTTGATCTATACAACTTTTTATTGGTATGTTAAAAACATTTTGCTCAATTCATTTTTTTCCAATTAGCATAAATTAAATTCCTTGATGTTTGCAATTGTTGCACCCATTTCATAATTGATGAAATTAATTGTTTTGTTTAAAGCAAATTTTTATTAGATGTTGTCATTTTTCCCTGGTTATTATTCAATTCTTTTTTTTAATGCATCTGTTGTAGTGATGTGGAGATGAACATTATGTTGGAGAGCTCCTTGAATGCAAAGGAGAAAATAATCTCTGAGTTGAATATGGAGCTTCATAACATGGAATCCACATTATTAAAGGGGAGGGAGCAGCATTTGAATGAGATAAAGAAGTTGAATGCACTAATCAATGAAAAGGTTTCAGTTCTTTGTTTATACCTAATTTTTTATACGATAACTGATATGAAGTATAAGTTGCAACATTTTGGCATTTGAGATGACCAACAATTATAGTTCAATTAAAATTTTATCACAATTTCTCGGCACAACAATATGATCTTGGACATGTTTAAAGCTATCACATCCTTTATTAACACAATTAGATTTGATAAAATAGCAATGCTTACAGTTCCTAATCTCTATATCTCTATTTTCTTGCAGGATAGTGCTCTTTTGGAGATAAGAAGAGAACTTCAAGAAAGACCAACCACAAGATTAGTTGATGATCTGCGTAAAAAAGTTAAAATTCTTCAGGTCCATAAAATGCAATTGACCATTGGATTCACCTTCCTAACATTTGTGCACATGCATTCTTCTTTTGGATTCCTTTATACTGTTTGATATTGCATACTCAAGAGCCACGCTTAAACAATTTTGCAATATAACTATACTTTTGAAGATCCACTTAGGTATTTAGCCAGTAGTTGTTTCAGTTCATCTACATTCTTCCTTTCTTTATTCTTAGTAGTTTGTTCCTAATTGATGATGTATTTAGCCATGCTTTGCTCCCAGTGTAATTATTTAGAGAGATAGTTTAACATACTTGTAGTTTGTCCATTGGAGGATTTTTGACGGTACAGTTCAATGCTACAAATTTCACTTATTAAGTGTACATATGGTGTTATTCCATACCAATGCAACAGTGAAATCAAAGGTCCATTTTCAATGCTTTGCTCTCAAGTTGTTTCGGTTAGTAATGATCCTAAAGATAACCTTTTATTCTTACAAGATTGTTCCAGATAGCCTCTGTCACAATATTATTTACAATTTTCCTTTATCATGACTATTTCAGATATATAATTTAACATAATTTCAATTTATTAAGTTAAGTCACAGTCTTACTTGAGTGTACTAACAGGCACAATGCATTCAGCAATACAATTTAGTTGCTCAGGAAATAGTTGAAACAAATGCATTAGCTTGTTCATTGATATAGGATATGGTGAAACAAATGCATTAGTTGAAACAAGCTATCACATCCTTTATTAAACAGGAAAATGCATTTTTATTATTCATAGGCATTTAGTTTAGATCAAGTGACATTTCTTTATCTTCTTCTTACAGGTGGAGTTTGAAGGATTAGGAGAATTAAGAAGCAAGGATGAAGAAGATGAAGGCATTTAGTTTATCTTCTTTCTTTATCTACTTGGTCCACTTCGATCCAAGTACGATGCAAACATGGCAAGGATGAAGAAGATGAAGGATTAGGAGAATTAAGAAGCAGTGTTTTGTTACTCTTCTAGTGTTGTACATGGTAAAAGTAGTTCAAATGATCCAACTCTTCAAAACTGGATATCAAGATTAGGATGTTGTGTTACTCTTCTAGGATTAGGATGTTGTGTTGTTCTACCTTTGTTTTAATAGTGTCGTTGTCATTTTGTTGGCTGCTTTTGAAATTTCTTCGGAATGTTGTAAATATTATTTTCGAATGTTAGAAAATTATATGTTAAATTTTATTTACAAATTTAGTATTTTGAATGATTTATAATACTAGAAATTTGTATAATAAATTTTAATATTTTTTATATTTTTTATCAAAAAAGACAACGGTTTTTCATTGTTGTCGTAAATAGTTTAAAACTGTTGTTGAATACCCTGTTATTAAATGTAGACGCTCAAAGACAACGGTGAAAAACTGTTGTCTTTGAAGGAAAAGACAACAGTTTTTCACCGTTGTAAAAACTGTTGTCTTTGTCTTCAAAGACAACGGTTAAAAACCGTTGTCTTTGGGTACCCCCTTTAACAACACAGCCTTTAACAACAGTCTGAAAGTGGCTACGACAACGGTGAAAAACCGTTGTTGTAAGGTTTTTTTCTTGTAGTGCTACCAGGGAGTACATTGAATACATAAATGGTGATGAGAAGGAAAATGATGTAATCCACTATCAATGTTTTACAAGAGAGTTTCTATCAATGGATGTTGACATAATAGATGAAAATAAACCACCATGCATTCATGAAGATTGTGATGACACTTGGGTAGACAATAATTAAGTTCAATCCTACATGGTATGAACCACCATCACAGGTTTCTAGTCTTTTGACTATTGTTCATTAGTTGTAAATGGAGTTTATTTGTATTGGGATAGATTTTATTTGAACATGAAACATATTCCTTCTTTTGTGATTGTGATTGTGATTCTTGTAGTTTTGAGTTAATTATGAATCATTGATTAGAATGAACCTAATAATTTACCGAGAGATAATTAATCAGAACCATAATACCCCCATTGTTCATAATATTACAATTTGAGGTAGATAAAAAGTAAAGAAGTGAATACTTAATTTCTTGTGTAGTATGCGTTGCATAGTATATTTTTATGAATGCCTGACAAGTTATCAATGCATGCAGGAATTGTGTCATCGGAGAACTTAACAAGATTCTGGAATTGTATCTCCTCATTTCTTTGTGGAAACAATGACATCTTGTGGAAAATAGAGTACAAGAATGCCAATGATTGAGAAGTCTAACGAAGTGAATACTGCAAATTTTGCAAGTTCTGCCACAATATTGGAATCTCTAGAGACCAAAACAACAAGAACATTAAGAGGTCGCACTCGTTTGGATAAGTTGGTTAGGTAAAGGGTTTAGGGAATTAGAAAGGATGCAAGTTTCAATAAATTTGGACAGCCAATAGGAGACTTTGCTAGTAAAATACAAAGTTATATTAACATTCTCACTCGGGACAAGGTTACAATAAGTTACTAGACATGGAAGTAAGTTCCAAGTCATGTTAAAGAATTAATATGAGAATCAGTTAAAGTAAGTTAGAATGTTTTGACAATTTTAATTACCTTTCATATGGTTATGATATATTTAATGTTATGAGTTAATCTTTTTTTTATAGTTGAGTTACAATATTGACCCAAGATGAAAAAAAGGATGTTTGAATTCAACAAATAATAAGTGGCATCAATATAAAGCTCTTCTCACGCAGAAGTTCATTCTTAGCAAACTTGATAAACCTGAGGAGTTCAAAGAACTACCAAGTGACTATGGTATTACATGAGATGATTGAAGTGTGTTTAATTTGTAATCAGTCGCATGTCTGAAGACTTCAAGGTAAGATCCTTAATTTGTTATTTTAAAATAAGTTCGCCACGATCCATTATTTATATTAAAATCTAATATATATGAGGAATGCTCAATTAACTAGAAAGTTATTGATGAACAAAAGAAGAGAAGAAAGCAGAACTTATACCCCCATCAACTTGCTTGTAAATGATATGCACGTTTTGTTGATGAAATAATAAGTATTCCTACTAAATTCAATAAATATACACTACAAGAAAATCCTCATTCAACAACACTCAAACGACAACGGTTTTATGCCAAACCGTTGTCTTTTTACTTTTTAACAATGGTTTTAATATAAACCGTTGTCTTTTAGTAGTTTTTTTTTGCTTAGGACAACGGTTTCTAAAAACCGTTGTCTATTTATGTTTTTTTGGGTCTACGACAACGATTTTTAAATGCTATGACAACAGTTTTTGAAAATTGTTGTCTATGTGCGTTTTTTTTGGGATTACGACAACAGTTTTTGAAAACCGTTGTCTATTAAGTGTTGTTGAATACCATTATTTTTTTCCTTCGCCGTTTTTTCCCTTCGTCATTTTTTGCCGCCGCGTTTTTTCTTTCCCTCTCCTCAAAATTTTTTGCTGCCACATTCCCCCCAAACCTGATGATGACAACACTTTATGTGCTAGCCACTAGACCGTCCCGAGGGGATTAAAAATTCTCCAAAATAATTGATGATATGGATATTGATTCAACTAGAAATGAATGTATACTGAGTTTCAGATCAATCCTCATATTTATTTCTGTTTGGCAGAAGTTTTTCCATATTTATGGCTATGTAATAACTTGTTTGTTGACCTTACAATCTTAAGGAGTCCACATTTTTTTTTCTACCATTCAAATCACCTCTAAAATTGGAAGATTGATTTATATCTTAATGCATTGCTCTTCCAATATTAATCTGATACTTTAATTCCCTATATATATATATATATATGTATAGATTTTATTTTATTTGTCTTTTCTGCATAAAATGAAATTTTCAAGTTGCATTTTTTTGATGATATATGTTGTACTAATACTCTCTATTATGCTCAAGTCCTGTTATGTCCTGCTTTAGTTCTCCTGAATTTCACTAATCTTGTTGATTCATGTATTATGCTTTCTCAACTGAGAGGGTGATCAGCTATAATTTCTTAGTTTGGAATAACTTTAATGCCGATAGCTTTTATACAATATGTTCTGATTAACCTTTTTTTTTTTAATTGTTGCATATCATTGCATTGGCTCATGATCTTTACTATGGTAATAGAGCCTTCGAAAGCATCTCTTTGAGGAGCTTGATCACGCTTTTCCTGATGAAGTAGAAATGTACAGGGAGATCCGTACTTCTGCCGCTGTAAGTCAAAAGCTTATCACCTACTTCACGTTTTTTTTTTCTCCTTCCTCTCCAAGCCCTAAACCTGCTGCCCCTTCTCCTTTCCTCTCCAAGCCCTAAACCCATCGCCCTTCACGACTCGTAGCGAACCAGTCGCGGGGAGGGAGAGAGATGGGCAACAGAGACCACAAGCGTAGGAGCAACCAGGGGGATCAGCAACAGAGGCTGCATGATCCAGAGAGGACGATGATGAAAAATCCCCAACTGGAGGGGCTTTAACCATCCTCCTTGGCTAGCTTCAAATCCATGGAGAACGATGATGGAGTTTCTTTGGAAAGTGGCGAAAGAAGTCCTCTGCTGGATAAGGTGGCTCTCAGATCTCCTTTCCTACCGCTTTTTTCATTGTCGTTTTATTCATGCTCATCATGAATAAAGATGGCGATTTAGCAATTAAATCTTGTTCCGACCTCTGAAGGAACTTGAATTTGTTTTGTTTTACTTGCTCTTATAGGTTGGTAAATTCGATAGTGGGTTCCTAAGAAGTCTTTGCCGTCTAGGGTTAATACATCCATTCCATGGTTGAAATTTCTGTATTTTTCCTGCACTTTTGCTTCATCTATATTCTCTTTCCCTTATTTTTCCTTTTTTAAAACCTCAGTTGCTCGATCTGCAGAACATCTATCTCAATGGGCATTTGGGCGGAATTTCTTATTTTTATATGCGTAGATTCATGAGGTTTACCTTTATTTGTGGATAATTTTTACAGGGTAAACCATTGTTCCTTGATTGGTGCACCTTGAGTTGTTGTGAGGATGACTAATTTTACAAGTGCAGTAAAGATTTTCTCTCCTTCCTTTGAAGTTCTATAAGCCATTGTTCCTTTATCTTATCGTGAATCTTAGAGTTGTGGCAAGGATAACCAAGTTCATGAAGGAAGTAAAGATTCTCTCTCCTTCCTATGAGTTCTATAAAAATCAAGTGGGATTGAAGGAAAGGATAGATTGATCAAGTTCTTCAAAGCCATCTCACTTTGACCAAATTAAACACGGTTTCATCATTTTAATTCTCAATTTAACCAAATTTTAGTGAGTTGTGTCAATTTTCTAATCTAATCTAACTAATTTCTAGTTAATTGCTTTAAATCTCTCCTTTTTAAAAAACTTCTCAATTTTGTGAGATGATGATTGTTTTTTAAAAACAAAATGAGACAGACTATTGCCGATACTGATCTAACTCGGACAATCCTAGCTACATCATTGTTTCCCTTTATGTATATTTGAAAAAGTTAAACAAAATATCATGCAATAGTATTTGGAGTGCTTTTACTGTGACTAGATTCTAGAAGTATGATGATCTCGTATGGACTGGCAAAACGAGATACTAGTTCATTACTTACTAGTTACCTGGACACTCATTGCAGAGCCAATCATCAAGGCATTTTGAAGACAATGATTCTGAGGAGATCGATCAAAGATCTGAGCCACAAAGTGTAACTTCTATATCCAAGGCACCACCAATAATCTTAGGTAAGTATCGATTATATTTTTCTCATACTTTATGTGATAGCCTTTGTCTTATCAAGAACGGATACTAACAATATCTTGTTGTACATCCTATGAAAATTAATTGAACAATCATATATTCCTAAATACTTGAACGTTAGTAATATGCTATGTTGATGTTGCAGCATTTTCGTTCCTGGAAGGTATTGCTTTCAATGGCATTGGCATAAACTTAGTTTTGTATCTTGGTTCTGTCCTTCATTGGCCTATTTCTTCAAGTGCTGCAAATGTTTCCTTTTGGGGTGGAACTACATATTTCACACCACTGCTCGGTGGCCTCCTCGCTGACACCTATTTGGGAAATTACAGGACAATTGTAATATCCATCATATTGTACCTACTTGTATGTAAACTACACTCAAAACATTTCACTAAATGTTCTTGAAATATTTGTTAGTTATCATAATAATGCTATGGTTTTGCTTTCTAATGTCTGTAGGGGTTGGTGATTGTTACTTTATCTGCCACTATTCCATCATTAACACCTCCTTCATGTGATGGAAATTCATGTCAACCTGCAACTGCATTCCAAACGTTTGTGTTCTTTTCTGGGTTATATGTTATTGCCTTTGGGACTGGTGGAACCAGAGCAGCCTTGCTGCCCTTTGGTGCAGACCAATTTAATGAGGAGAAACCGATAGAAATGAGAAAGAAAGTATCCTTCTTCAGTTACTTTTATGTATGTTCCATGTTAGGAGTGCTCTTTTCTGGTACTTTCATAGTTTGGATACAACAAAATGTCAGCTGGGCAATTGGATTTGGGATTTCAACATTTTGCATGGTTATAGCTTCTGGAGGCTTTTTACTTGGAACTTCAACATACAAGTTAACGATGCCAACTGGCAGTCCTTTGAAGAGTCTTCTTCAGGTTCTTCAGGTTATTGTAGCTACTGTAAGGAAGATGCACGTGGTGAACAGCTTAATGTGTTCATGACTTTAAAATAGTATATTCCAGATTTTCTTAAGGTGAGGACACAAATTTAATGAGGAATATACTTTATGAGAAGTTTAATTTAGAGTATATCACAATGAAAAAAAAAAAACCTTGTTAGCCCGTTTTTGTTATATACTTTGCAAACTCTAAAGCTCTATATTACTGGAGACTAGCTAGACTTGTTGTTGTTGAATTGGATTAAAATCATATGATTTTTATTTTCACATGAAGTAAAAGGGTGTTTAGAAGATGCACAAGTAGAGAAAATTTGATCCAACAAAACAAGATACTTTGGCATATATATGTGTGATATATTGTTATGGGTACTATTTAGTTTTGTAAACTTCGATGTTTGGATGTAGATGTTTGGTACTTTAATGATGTTTGGATTGTAGGTTCTTGATCAATGATATTTTGTAGATAACTTGAACTGAAATTGAGGTATGCAGTAATTTTAGTTTGTGCCTAGAAAGAAATATTGTTATCATATTCAATTGTGTACAGCCTCTTTGTCATCATCATCTTTATGCCATTTACTCCTGGGAAATGACTTAACTTGCAATCATATGCTATTTACCTCAGGGAAAAGATAATGATCCCGTACTCAGAAAGGAGAAGAAAAGAGAAGCTAGGAGGGAGGAGAAACCAGAAAAGGCTGCAGTTATCGATATGGTGTTTAGAAGATGCACAGGCTATTTAGAAGATGCACAGGTAGAGAAGACTTGATCCAACAAAACAAGATATTTTGGACTTTATATATATGTGTGATATATTATTATGGGTATTATGTAGTTTTGTAAACTTTTGTGATGTTTGAATGTTGATGTTTGGTACTTTAATGATGTTTGGATGATGATGTTTGGTACTTTAATGAAATTTGCATTGTAAATATTGATTATGTTTGGATTGTAGATTTTTTATCAATGAAATTTGCACTGGATGAAATTTGCACTGGATGATGATGTTTTTTATAAACCGTTGAGTAGGAAAAGATTAATAAGTTTTTTATTTATTATCAAAATGTTGTATATTGTACCCAAAGACATCAGTTTAAATATGTCAAACTGTTGTCAATGGCGTTAAAAGACAACAGTGAAAAATCATTGTCAAACTGATGTTAATTAACATTGTTCGCTAAAAAGATAACGATTTTTAACCGTTGTCAAATCGATGTCATTAGAGAAAAAGACAACGGTTTTTAGTCGTTGTCGTAGACAGTTCAAAACTGTTGTTGAAGAGCCTAGGCATACGCTCAAAAACAACGGTGAACAACTGTTGTCGTTGAATGAAAAGACAACGGTTTTTCACCGTTGTAAAACTGTTGTCTTTGCCTTCTAAGACAACGGTTAAAAACTGTTGTCTTTGGGCACCCTTTTTAACAACACGACCTTTAACAACAGTCGAAAAGGGGCTACAACAACGGTGAAAAACCGTTGTTGTTGGGCTTTTTTCTTGTAGTGATAATTCCGGAATCTACCTATATATTATTCCTACTAAATCTAGTAATGTGACTTCTAAATTTGTTTATATCATACATTTTGGTTGTAGGGAGATGAATT
This sequence comes from Zingiber officinale, assembly GCF_018446385.1. Taxonomy (NCBI): domain Eukaryota; kingdom Viridiplantae; phylum Streptophyta; class Magnoliopsida; order Zingiberales; family Zingiberaceae; genus Zingiber; species Zingiber officinale. Next base: position 90,570,762 of record NC_056002.1, on the reverse strand, counting down.
ATGTGATGATGATGAGATTAATAGAGCTATTATTTGGAAGAAAGGGCAGGTCAATAGGAAGGGGCAACTTAAAGGCGATGATTTGAAAATAGCAATAAAAAAAATTGCAAGCAAGCTCATTATGCCTCGTTCCAAACTTTATTTTTAATGATGGTTTGTTGGATAAAATTTCCTAGTGAGACATTTATGTTGTTGTGTGGCTGAATACATGACAACCAATGGAAAATTTTATAGTGACTTGTGATTCAACAATCTTCTTGCATCCCCAACGTTTCAATTTTTTTTATTCTTGTTGCAACAACATTTTTTAGATTAGTATTATAATAATGGAGCTTTCGTGAACATTGGACAGCTAGCTAGTTTGAAAACCTCATGAGCATGGCAAAAAAAATAGGTACTTTTATTTTCTCCCATAGACAAAATGGAAGAGGCCTTAAGCTTTTATTTTCCGTTGCCTTTCCTCTCTCATTCAACCCCTCTGATGTACATTATCTACATTATTTTTCTTAAGATAATACTTTTTAAATAGAAATATTATTCAGTCTAAAGTTGAAACGCATGTTTATTATACTTAATAAATTTGTTTGATATTTGGTGAAAAAATGAGGACATTTGATACTATAATTAGTGTTAGTATTTACCATTTTCAAATACATGGCAATAAAACTATTTTTAGTAATTATTTGTTTTCTTGTGCATGACAGGATGATTATGTGCAACAAAAATGGGAGGGTAAGTTGCACTTTGAAGAGGGGAAAAAAATCCTTTCAAACACACTTGCTTCAGATGAACATTCTGGGTGTGTGAGAGATGTTGAAGGCCATATCACTCAAACATTCTAGTTTAATGTTGGTAGAATATGGAAGAATCCTCTTTTTGATGACCATTTAATCCTTCAGCAAAGGTAATTGATGGAGGAAAAGATATTAATTGTAGAGCAAAATGCACACATCGTCGAACAAAATACACGCATATCAGATCAAGATGAATGCATATAGAAACTTGAAGCAATGTTGAAAAAGGGTGCATGTGACATAGATATTGATGAATAAGGTAGTTGCTCAGTAAAGTTGCATCCCATGAGTGAAGAAAAACAATCGATACCGAAAAGAATGTCCCAAATATTGAAACATTGGATGATGATGACATGCAAATTTGAGCAATGATGATTTCTTCCAAGTACATATTTAGTTGTGGTTATATTTCCTACTACTATTGAAACTATGAGTTGCATTAATTTATAACATGATTATTTGGCTTCTAGGGTAAATCAGTTGCATTGACATTGGATTCTAAGACCAAAATTGTTGTCTATGTTATATAATTGTTCATGTCAATGCGGTTGATAAATTACTTCATGGTGTTCCATTACCCATAAATTGTATACACGTCTCCATTAATAAGGCTATGGAGAAATTAACACATTTGTCATTTCCAATTCCAAATGAATGTAATACAATTAGTGATGCTATAGGAACACATTTGGGTTGGCCAACTCACTTGGTAGTGATACAAGATGAGGTAAATATCATATTATATTTAGAGTTAAATTATAAAAAAAAAATAGTATTGCACCTAACATGTGTGCATTTAAAATTTTTAGAAGCCTCACAGGAAAATAAGTATTGTCCAAAGAAATAATCCTATTATTTCATCAAGTGTGCCAAGATCATTACATCTATTATATTGTTATTGTAAGCATGCTGTAGATGATGAAAAAAATATATCAATGATTTTTTATCATGATTTCTTTGACAATGATTACGAACTTCTTGTGCACCTTGAAGACATCAATCCTTTTTATCATTTGGAGCCCATATCTGCCAATTGTATAGTGATTTACATATGGTAAGTCTTCTTCTTCTATTTGTTTAGCATTTAAATTGTATAAACTTTATTAATTTAGCATTGTAACGGATACGGTGAATGATGTGGAGCTTTCGAGTTGGGTCAAAATCAAAAGGGTTAGCTGACATGGTGATCAAAGTTAAGGAAAGGTCAACCTTTGAAGTCAGTGTAGTAGATCATTACGACTGAGAGGTTATCCTACCAGACCATTAGGCAAGTCGCATGCCAAGTCCATCAGGTTATCAAACCGAACCATTGGCCGGTCGGATGCTGAGTCCATCAGGTTATCCAACCGGACCATTGGGTCGGTTAAACACCGAATCTTTAAATATTGATGAATAACTCAAGACGAGTCAACACTCTCTAGAGCCAAGACTTATTTGCCACTTGAAGATAGCACGATTAACTAGCTGGGTCGAGTAGTCTAGTCGATTAGAGCTATAGTCCGATCGGATAGAATGGACGCCCAGTCCGATTAAACCCTTTGGCTAAACATATAGGTTGAGTGAAAGATGAGTTCACGACAACACTCTATAAGTCCAATCGGCTGGTCCTTATGAGCAATTGTCGATCGAGTCACAGGAGAAACTTGATCAGCTTGATGTGTAAGCATACAGTGGGTCCCGCAATTCAACGACCTCATATTTCTTTTTGCCATCTTATCCCATGGAGGACAAAGAATATTCTGCATGCAAGATATACATTAGAAGCTTCCTCTTTGCCAAACACATAGATTGCGGGTTCATTTTGGGAAAGGTGTCAAAGCATCTTTATGGTCTATTCTTCTTTGGAAACGCTTTGAGATTCATGCATAGATAAAATAGTAACACTATAAAAGAGGGTCTCCATCTACAGGCGAAGGTACGCGATGCTGCGTAATTTTACACACTCATAATTACTGTTGAGACTACTATTCATCTATTCGACTTAATCACTAACTTGAGCATCAGAAGACCTACGTGAGGGACCCCTTCCCTGACCCAATCACTAATGCTCCTTTTGACACGCAGGATCACTCAGAGCCACTTTTGTTGAATCGAAGTCTTCAAGCAGTCAACATCAGACCCACCTTCCCAACCAGCCATCTTCTCCGCTTTCGGATGGGATCTGTAACATTCTTCTTTTTGAAATGGTAGACATATTTATAAACAAATGAAAAAAGATAACAAGGTCGAAAAATTTAGATTTGTGAATCCACACGCAATCCCATATATGCCATGTGTGACCCGACTCGACAAAAATATCAAAATCGAGTACTTGAATGAAAGAGCAAGTGTTTTGGCAAATAAGCTAAGTCATGCATCAAGAAATCAATTGGTTTTAGTGCCACATAATGTTGGATAAATAAGAATTATAATATCAATTTTAATTTATTTTTTTGATAATTTATTGAAATATGTATGCCCTAATTATGTGGTTTGTGCATAATTGTCATTGAATTCTCACTATCCTAGATCCTTATAAGGAGGCGGTTTATTTGTTGGATTCACTTAGTCATCACAATCATGACAAGGACTAGAAATATGTAGTGGATATGTGAGTATATATTTTGCTTTTATTAAGCAATTAATTTAGTCAATAAAACACTCATATGTCCACTGATGTGTGTGATTTTTTGGCATACTTTAACACACATCTATTTGTATTTCATAAGCACAATCTATGTTTATTGTACTCTATTTCATTATAATATCATATTTCTACTCTTTTTATTCAGAGATCTATTTTTTGCTTATTTTGATTGATATGATGTGTTTTAGGAGTAAAAATGGAAAAGCCTTAAACCGTGAAGTCAAAGGAAGGAGCATGCTCACATGAAACATATATGAAGGAAAATACTTTCAAAAGACCTTCAAATTGGAGATTTAATCAAGGAATATGCTCTAATCATGTTCCTTGACATGGGCATGTTCCTACTGAAGACATTTGAAGGAAAACGAAGCTAAAATGGAATCTAAAGCCTCCAAAATATCTAGATTGTACTTATGAGGCACGACCATGTGAAAAATATAGCACAAACCAGTGTTTCACATGCATGGTTGTGTCTTTTAGGCGCGACCATGTCTTTTTTAACATTGTAGAGTAAAAGTAAAAATATCATAACTTTTTGGTCAGTTAGAGTTAGGGTTAATCTTTATACCAAAATGTAGTAACTTTAAGATTTACAACTTTTCTTCAGACTTCAACTAGAGAATACCACATTTAGATATGCTAAAAGGCTTCACAAGTGAATCATAGCCTTGAGACAGCCATGTCAAATTTTGCATTTTCTGCACTACACACTAAAAGTAAAAAGGTCATAACATTTTGCTCGGTTGGAGTTTTAGGCTGATCTTTACACCAAAATATAGCTAACTTCAAGATCTACAACTTTAATTTAGACTTCAACCCAAGAAAATGAGGTTAAAATGTGCTAAAAGGAATTACAAGGAAGACACGGCCATGACACATGGCCGTGTGAAATCACACAACTGTGCCTCCTTTCTCTAGTCCATTCATGCTCTGCCCATGCCAAAAGGCACGGTCATGACATGACCAAGGTAGGGGTAGTGCCTAGTGTTATAAAAGGGGGTTTTCTCCCCTTTTCACTCATCTTTAGCTTAGGGCTCCGTCCCATTTCTTGGAGAAGGGTTCTTCCCCCTTTGGGGAACCCTAGAAGCTTCATTTTTGCCAATCCGTCCACCTTTGGAGCAAGGATTACTTCCAAGAAGACCAGTGCTACATGGATAAGCATTCTCTCCTCTTCTTTTTATGTTTTGAGTTGTAGAATGTTTTATTTCTTGTCTCTTGGTTGTATTTCTTTCGCAATGGAGTAGATCTTAAGATCTAGGATGTAGGAAGTGTTGGTGTAGGTTGCACTAATGGTCTAACTTAGGTTTTGATGAATGACAAAGTAAGTTAAGTTAGATTTATTATGATCTAACGAGTTAACTAAGTGTGCAGGAGAAGTCTAGATAGGTCTAGGGGTGGGTATAATTTGGTTAAACCCGGAAAAACTGGCCGAACTGAAAAATTTCAATTTTTTTGGTTTGGGTTTTTTGGTGTTTCGACCGGTTTCGGTTTAAATTTTTTAAAATTTGATTATTCAGTTCGGTTTATGGTTTTGACTCCCAAAAAACCGAGTAAACCGAACCGACCGTATTATACTTAAAATATGATTTTTATGGATATTGATCATACAAGTGGATTGAGCCTCTAATCATTTGTAATATAATAGCACAATCAAATTATATATTTACTTATTGTTACCAGATAAAAAATTTTTAGTATTACTTTAAATTCATAATTATTTTAATAAATTGATACTTTTTCTTTGTCTCTAAACTAATATTTATAGTCGAACAAAATTAATTTAATTCATTATATAAATCGTATATAACCGACTGTATAAATCAGACCGTATTACAATAAAAATTGGACTGAACTATAATAATATGGGTTGATTTTGGATCAAAGATTTTCAAAATTGAAATCGAAAAAATCAAACCGTAGTAGAGTAAAATCAGACCAAATCGGTCGATGCCCACCCCTAGATAGGTCGATGGGCTGACTAGATATTTGGCACGAAGTCCAGCTAGATCAACGGGCCGACTGGATAGCTGGCATGAAGTCCAGATAGGTCGATGGGCTAATCGAATAGTTGGCATGAAGTCCAGACAGGTTGACGGGCTGACGAGATGTTTGACAAAGCGATAAGTTTGTAACGCCCGAAAATTCTCAAAACTATTTTAGAATTATTCTATGATTTTTCTGGAATTTTTAGATATTTTTTCGGAATTTTCCAAATATCAGAAGTAGCAAAAATAATTAGAACCGCAAAATAGCTTAGGCGGGAATCGAACCCGAGACCTATGGTATACGAGATAATGTTAGTAACCGGTTGAACCCAGCAGGGCCGTGCTGAAAGAAAGGAGAACCAAATATATTTATATTAGAGTTGAGTTCATTAAACCACTTAATATAGATTAAAAACTTAAAGAGGGTTTGGTTTATTTTAAGAGTTTGGTTCGGCACCTCCTCACCTCACGCCACTTCTCTCCTCTCAAAACCTCACCGCCGCCTCTCCCTCTCCTCCTTCTCACGGCACACCAAGCCCCAAGGGCCAAGGGAACTTCTTCCGGCGACGACTCCAACACGAAAAAGGTTCTTCTCCGCGAGAGGAACGCGAAGACGCAAGTGGATCGTCGAGAGGACCGTTTCCATCGGAAAACCAGCGGTTTGAATCGTAAGAAATTACGAATAGGAGGTAAGAAACCCCTCACCTGCAGTATAATAGCTCCGTTTGGTTTTCTACGCATTAGTTTTAGCTATAGGCAGGTTTTTCGGCACATAGGGTGTGTTTAAACCCTCCTCGAGGAATTAGGGATCTAGTTGAGCACCTCTAGACGGGCCGGACACGTTGGTCTCCTTTAGTTGGAGATTCTAGACGTTGTCGGGTGCCTAGAGGTGATCTCCCTATTAGAGGAGAGAGTTGGAGCACACCAAGTGTTCGGTAAAATGTTAGTATAGCTAAATACCACCTCAGTTATGTTTAATAGCTCAGTTAAATGCATTAGGAGCATTTAAAATAGCGCATTAGTTTAGTTCAGTTTATGGGACTACGGTCCAATGGGTGGGCTCCCACAGTCGCCTCTAGGTTCAGATAACCTAGCTCTGGGTTCAGATAACCTAGAAACAGCAAGTTAAAATAGTTAGCTATATTCAGTATTTTATTTTCAGTGGCACTGTACTGGATCAGATATCCGTTGGGTTGGACTCCCACAGTCGTCCCTAGGTTTAGATAACCTAGTTAACCCTACTAAATTCGGGACTTGCAAACCCGGGTCTAGTTAGGGATGCGCGCACAGCAAGTACAGTTGCCGGGCTCAAACAGCATGATTACTATTTTCACTTATTATGATATTAGCTTTCAAACTCTTAATCTAATCCAGTGATTATAGTTTAAGATCAGTTTTAGCGCAGTTCAGTTTCAGTTCAGTATCATGCTCCAGTTTAGTTTTTCCCTGTGAAGATGCATGATCACTTTACGTGCAGTTGTTATACATGCTTTTATGTTCAGGTTTAGGTATGCCATGATTGTATGCTTATATGCCATGCATGCTAGTTTATTCAGTATATCCAGCATATGTTTTAAACAGCATGATTTAAAATCATATTTGCATCGTTGCATGTTTTTGTGAGGTAGATGGTTTCTTACTAAGCTTTAAGCTTACAGATACTATTTTTCCTTATACTGCAGATAAAGGTAAAGGAAAGATGGACTAGCAGAGGGAGCTGGAGGACAATGCAAAGGATGGTGTGTGTGGCAGGAACTGGAATAAAAGACCTTGGAGAGTTTAGCAAATTAGAAACTAGTTCTTCCTTGAGACATTTTCTTATACTTTGCTTTTTATGCATTTCTAGTAGTTAAAGGTTATGAGTTGATGAACCTTGCTTTAGCTTAAGTTTAGAATTGTTACTACATGTTATTAGAATAGTTTATCATGCATTGGATAGTTGTTATGCGGTATTTTGGCACGCCAAAGCTGAAATCGAGTTCCGTGCGAATCGGAACCCGATCGGTCTCGGACCGATCGAGCACAGCAATCCGATCGGCCACCGCCGATCGAGATACATCTGATATCTCGTATCCTCACGGATCGATCGGTACCGACCGATCCGGACCTGTTCAGTTTCGAGCTTGGTGCACGGATCGGTCACCGACCGATCCGAGATATACCGATCGGTCGGCCGACCGATCCAGACATACTGGATCGGTCTGCCGGGCACGGATGTACTCTGGATCGGTCGGGAGACCGATCCAGAGATCTGAGCGATGCAGGCTTACGGATCGGTCAGCTGACCGATCCAGGGTGTTCATCCGTGCCAGTAACAGCCTGGATCGGTCCGTGGATCGATCCAACGGGAAAGCAATCGATCCAGTTCAGTTTGGATCGATTGGGAAGCTCAGTTTCGACCAAGAAACTCAGTAGATCAACTTCAAGTCCATGGGGGATGTAGGATACGCTTTGTGTTCCTCAGATTGCATCCTTTAGCACATGTAGAACCAAGAACAATCATCAATTAGTAGAAAAATTTAAATTAGATCAGTTTTCCGCACAGTCAGTACAGTACAACTGTAGCGATTCGCCTTACAGCCTAGTAGTTAGAAGGCGGGTCATTACAGAGTGGTATCAGAGCAGTATTCCATACTCCCTACACACACATCAGCATTGTACCTGCAGCTTCCAAGTAAGGATACCTCTACTCTCTTTATTGTTTCTTGCTTTCTAGTTACAGTTCATGTTTATATGTCTATTGCCTGTTAGTATGTGCTAGTCTTTTAACATGATATCAGTAGTTATATAACTGCAATTACCTTAGTTATGTTATGTTCTCTATGTCGTTAGAAATGGCACGAGGACGCCCAGCTAGAAGAGCACTAGCTACTGAGCCCCAAAGAAGGGCGGTTCGGTGCCTCCTCCCGACCTTCAAAGATTAGTGGCTCACTGTAGCTGAACAAAGAACAGAAATAGCCACCTTAAAGGCTAACCGGAGAATACCCCCCACCCCGAACCAAACCGTCGGCGACTCCAAGAGTCTTAGAGGTTCTTCGGCTCGACCCACAAAGACGGCACCTAGCTGACCGCAGGAACTGGCTGTGAGCCGAAGGAAGCCTATCGATCCGGTGGCGCTGGTCAAGCCGAGAGCTTCTCAGGCATTAGTGAACCATGGGATGCACAAGCCTGGTTCAAAACACTGGAGAGCACGATGGAGCTTCTGGACTGGCCAGAACACGAGAAGGTGAAGTGTGCCTCCTTCTGCCTGACAGGAGACGCACGCATGTGGTGGGAAAGAATCAGAACGAAGCGCCCAGTGACTTCGAGAAGGAATTCTTCGAGGAGTTCTTTCACATACGGGTTACAAACCGCCACTACGACGAGTTCACTGAGTTTCGTCAGGGCAACCTTTCAGTTGAGGAAGCCGTGAAGAAATTCAACAGGTTGGCTCGTCTATGCCCAGAGCTAGTCAGCACAGAGAAGGAACGAATCCGGTTGATGCTCAAGATGCTGAGGCCAGAGATAACAGTGAACGTGGCTGGTGGCATACATAGGCCACAAACCACAGAGGAGTTAGTGAGCAGTGCCTTGACCACAGAGCATTACCAGAACAGCATAAAGCAGCAGAAGCAAGTCCCCTCAGAGTCCAAAGGCCAAGGAAACTCTCACACTCAAAAACAGCAAGGCCACAGCTCCAACTGGAAAGGGAACTCCAACAACAAGTGCAAATCAGGGAGTGACTCAAAAGGAGGACCATCTAGCAAGCGACCCAGTTATCCAAAGTGTGCCACTTGTGGGAAATTCCACCCAGGGGTTTGTCGCAAGGGTACACGAGGATGCTTTGAATGTGGACAAGAAGGGCACATGGCCAAGCAGTGCCCGAACAAGACCGGTCTTCCTCAGCCACAGCAGATTCAGTACGCAGGCCAGCCAGCTCAGTTATATCAGATGCAGGCCGCTCTAGAGGGTCCACATATCAGCCAGGGCAGATTAGAAGCCCCTCCAGCTATGGCGAATGCGAGGATATACTCACTCACCAGAGAGGACGTAGTCAATGCCTCGACAGTTGTCACAGGTCAGATTAGCATTTTTCAGTATAGTGCTACTGTTCTATTTGATACTGGGGCAACCCATTCATATATAGCCAGGATGTTCTCCGAAAAATTAGAAATACCCCCAGAGGTACTTAGTGGTCAGTTTCTGACGGCACTACCTTCAGGAGAGATCATGGCATCCACGCACTGGCTCAGAGCAGTGCCGGTCATTATAGCAGACAGAGAGCTCTTTTGTGATCTGATAGTGCTAGAAATGACTGACTATGACGTCATCCTTGGAATGGACTTTCTGATCAGATACGGTGCTTCCATAGAGTGCCAAAAGTCGTATTCCAACCCGAAGCAGAAATACAGTTTGAATACCTCGGAGAACCAAAGAGAAAAGCCAGAAAATTTCTCTCAGCAATGAAGGCACAGAAGTTGATGGATTCGGGATGTACGGGGTACCTAGCACATGTAGTCAATACCAGCCAGGACAAGGACCAACAGCTAGCAGAGGTCCGAGTTGTATGTGACTACCCAGCAGTCTTCCCTGAAGAGTTACCAGGCCTAGCACCAGTCAGGGAGATTGAATTTGAGATAGAGCTTTTCCCCGACACCAATCCTATTTCCAAGGCGCCCTACCGCATGGCTCCAGCAGAACTGAAGGAACTTCATGAGCAACTACAGGAGTTGCTTGACAAGGGTTTCATACGCCCTAGTCACTCACCATGGGGAGCGCCCGTACTGTTCGTGAAGAAGAAGGATGGAAGCATGCGGCTATGCATAGACTACAGAGCACTGAATCAGGTCACGATCAAGAACAGGTATCCTCTTCCCAGAATAGATGACCTGTTCGACCAGTTAAAGGGAGCAGCAGTGTTCTCTAAGATTGACCTCAGATCAGGATATCACCAAGTCAGGGTCAAGGAGGGTGATATACCGAAGACAGCATTCAGGACCAGATACGGACATTACGAGTTCGTAGTCATGCCTTTTGGCGTGACAAATGCTCCAGCTACATTCATGGATCTCATGAACAGAGTATTCAGGGAGTATTTAGATAAGTTTGTTATTGTATTTATCGATGACATTCTTATCTACTCAGGAACTCAGGAAGAACACTCAGAGCACCTGAAACTAGTATTGCAGACCCTTCAGCAGAACCAGCTATACGCCAAGTTCACGAAATGTGAATTTTGGCTAGACCGGGTCCTTCCTGGGTCACATCATCTCAAAGGATGGTATTATGGTAGATCCGGTAAGATAGAAGTGAGTAACTGGAAGAGACCTAAGAACGCCAGTGAGATCGGGAGCTTTCGGATTAGCAGGATATTACGGGAAGTTTGTAGAGGACTTCTCAGGATAGCCTCCCACCGGCTCTTACCGGAAGAACAGAAATTTCGGTGGACGGAGGGCTGTGAGAACACTTGAATGAGCTAAAAGGAGATTGACCAGGTGCTCCCATTTTGGCTCTACCAGATAACACCACTTTGACATCTATAGTGATGCCTCTAAGTTGGGACTAGGAGCGATCTTGATGCAAAATGGCAAGGTGATCGCCATGCCTCCAGACAACTCAAGGATTATGAGAAGAATTACCCTACTCATGACCTTGAGTTGGCAGTAGTGTTCACTCTCAAAATTTGGAGACATTACCTATATGGAGCTCGGTGCAGGTGTATACAGATCATCGAGTCTGAAGTATTTCTTCACTCGGAAGGATCTGAACATGCGACAGCGCAGGTGGCTTGAGCTGGTCAAGGACTATGATGTAGACATCCTCTACCATCCAGGGAAAGCCAATAAGGTAGCGGATGCACTTAGCAGAAAATCCAGTGCTACCTTATTAGCCATGTCACCGCCCCTATAGAAGGAGATCGTAGATTTCGGTCTCGAGTTCATCGTGGGATAGCTCTCTACTATGACCTTAGAGTCTACCTTGCTTGGTGATATTCAGACAGCTCAGGACCTGAAATTCAGAAAATCAAGCAAGGGCTAGCAGAAATAGAGAGAGAATTGAGTGTCCGATAGCGGGTGTTGTATTTTGGTGATGACTCTGTTCCGGATCGGGAGGAGCTACGAGAGGCAATTTTAGATGAGGCTCAGGACTCCTATGCGATGCATCCGTGTTCCACCAAATGTATCAAGACCAAGAACCGCTTTTGGTGGTCCGGATGAGCGAGACATCGCAGATATGTTAGCATCGCCTCACTGTCGAAAGGGTCAAGGCGTAACATCATGACCGGAAGAGTTCTGCACCTATCTGATTCCGAATGGAAGTGGGAGGATATCTCCATGGATTTCATAGTGGGACTATCCGAACCACGAATGGTTTTGATGCCATCCGGTAATAGTCGACAGGTTGACTAAATCAGCCACTTTTAGCTATCAAGATATCCTACTCCATGGAGAAGCTAGCTCAATTGTATCTCGGAGATCGTCAGACTACATGGAGTCCCACGAACCATCATTTCGGACAGAGACAGTAGATTTACATCACACTTCCGGGAGTGTACAACATTGGGCACGAGTTAAAGTTCAGACTGAGATTCCATCCTCGAGATGGATGGTCGACAGAGCGAGTAAATCAGGTACTCGAAGATATGCTCCGAGCATGTGCCCTAGATTTCAAAGGAAGTTGGTGCAAATATCTGAGTTTAGCGGAATTTGCATACAACAACAGCCACTATCGGCATGGCACCTTACGAGGCTCTCTATGGGCGGAGGTGTAGATCTCCAATCTGCTGGTATGAGAGTGGTGAACAGAAGGAACTAGAGCTTCAGACAGATCTAGTCGCAGATACCACAGCAGCTATACAGCAGATCCGCCAGAGGATAGAGACAGCTCAGAGACGCCAGAAAAGCTATGCTGATACACGGCGTAGACCCTTAGAGTTCTCAGTCGGGGATACAGTGTTCCTCAGAGTAGCTCCCATGAAGGGAGTGATGCGTTTTGGGAAGAAGGGCAAGCTTAGTCCCAGATATGTGGGACCATACCTTATTAGCAGAAGAGTGGGCAAGGTAGCATATGAGCTAGAGCTACCCCCGGAAATGTCAGCGGTCCACAACGTATTTCATGTCTCCATGCTGAAGAAGCATACCCCAGATGCCACCCAGGTGATTGAGTCCCAGTCGGTACAGATCCGCGAAGACCTCAGTTATGATAGTCGACCTATTCAGATAATAGACCGAGCAGATAAGAAATTGCGGAACAAGGAAGTACCATTAGTCAAAGTCATTTGGCACAGTCACACAGCAGAAGAGGCAACTTGGGAGACAGAAGCCAGCATGAGACAGAAGTATCCAGAATTGATCTAAGTTCGAGGACGAACTTTTTATAAGGTATGGGGGATTGTAACGCCCGAAAATTCTCAAAACTATTTTAGAATTATTCTATGATTTTTCTGGAATTTTTAGATATTTTTCCGGAATTTTCCAAATATCGGAAGTAGCAAAAATAATTAGAACCGCAAAATAGCTTAGGCGGGAATCGAACCCGAGACCTATGGTATACGAGATAATGTTAGTAACCGGTTGAACCCAGCAGGGCCGTGCTGAAAGAAAGGAGAACCAAATATATTTATATTAGAGTTGAGTTCATTAAACCACTTAATATAGATTAAAAACTTAAAGAGGGTTTGGTTTATTTTAAGAGTTTGGTTCGGCACCTCCTCACCTCACGCCACTTCTCTCCTCTCAAAACCTCACCGCCGCCTCTCCCTCTCCTCCTTCTCACGGCACACCAAGCCCCAAGGGCCAAGGGAACTTCTTCCGGCGACGACTCCAACACGAAAAAGGTTCTTCTTCGCGAGAGGAACGCGAAGACGCAAGTGGATCGTCGAGAGGACCGTTTCCATCGGAAAACCAGCTGGTTGAATCGTAAGAAATTACGAATAGGAGGTAAGAAACCCCTCACCTGCAGTATAATAGCTCCGTTTGGTTTTCTACGCATTAGTTTTAGCTATAGGCAGGTTTTTCGGCACATAGGGTGTGTTTAAACCCTCCTCGAGGATTAGGGATCTAGTTGAGCACCTCTAGACGGGCCGGACACGTTGGTCTCCTTTAGTTGGAGATTCTAGACGTTGTCGGGTGCCTAGAGGTGATCTCCCTATTAGAGGAGAGAGTTGGAGCACACCAAGTGTTCGGTAAAATGTTAGTATAGCTAAATACCACCTCAGTTATGTTTAATAGCTCAGTTAAATGCATTAGGAGCATTTAAAATAGCGCATTAGTTTAGTTCAGTTTATGGGACTACGGTCCAATGGGTGGGCTCCCACAGTCGCCTCTAGGTTCAGATAACCTAGCTCTGGGTTCAGATAACCTAGAAACAGCAAGTTAAAATAGTTAGCTATATTCAGTATTTTATTTTCAGTGGCACTGTACTGGATCAGATATCCATTGGGTTGGACTCCCACAGTCGTCCCTAGGTTTAGATAACCTAGTTAACCCTACTAAATTCGGGACTTGCAAACCCGGGTCTAGTTAGGGATGCGCGCACAGCAAGTACAGTTGCCGGGCTCAAACAGCATGATTACTATTTTCACTTATTATGATATTAGCTTTCAAACTCTTAATCTAATCCAGTGATTATAGTTTAAGATCAGTTTTAGCGCAGTTCAGTTTCAGTTCAGTATCATGCTCCAGTTTAGTTTTTCCCTGTGAATATGCATGATCACTTTATGTGCAGTTGTTATACATGCTTTTATGTTCAGGTTTAGGTATGCCATGATTGTATGCTTATATGCCATGCCATGCTAGTTTATTCAGTATATCCAGCATATGTTTTAAACAACATGATTTAAAATCATATTTGCATCGTTGCATGTTTTTGTGAGGTAGATGGTTTCTTACTAAGCTTTAAGCTTACAGATACTATTTTTCCTTATACTGCAGATAAAGGTAAAGGAAAGATGGACTAGCAGAGGGAGCTGGAGGACAATGCAAAGGATGGTGTGTGTGGCAGGAACTGGAATAAAAGACCTTGGAGAGTTTAGCAAATTAGAAACTAGTTCTTCCTTAAGACATTTTCTTATACTTTGCTTTTTATGCATTTCTAGTAGTTAAAGGTTATGAGTTGATGAACCTTGCTTTAGCTTAAGTTTAGAATTGTTACTACATGTTATTAGAATAGTTTATCATGCATTGGATAGTTGTTATGCGGTATTTTGGCACGAAGTGTCAAATCGAGTTCGAGCGAATCGGAACACGATCGGTCTCCGCACCGATCGAGCTCAAACAATATCCTGGATCGGTCGCCGACCGATCGCAACATAAGATGTGATATCATGATCCTCCGGATCGGTCACCGACCAATCCGGCAGGACACGATGAGTTTCAGAGCTTAAGGTACGGATCGGCCACGGACCGATCCAGACATCTGGATCGTCCGCCGACCGTCGAGTACTCTGGATCGGTCGGAGACCGATCCGAAGACTCTGACGATGCGACACGATCGGTCAGCTGACCGATCCAGGGTGTTCATCCGTGCCAGTATCAGCCTGGATCGGTCCGTGGATCGATCCAACGGGAAAGCAATTGATCCAGTTCAGTTTGGATCGATTGGGAAGCTCAGTTTTGACCAAGAAACTCAGTAGATCAACTTCAAGTCCATGGGGGATGTAGGATACGCTTTGTGTTCCTCAGATTGCATCCTTTAGCACATGTAGAACCAAGAACAATCATCAATTAGTAGAAAAATTTAAATTAGATCAGTTTTCCGCACAGTCAGTACAGTACAACTGTAGCGATTCGCCTTACAACCTAGTAGTTAGAAGGCGGGTCGTTACAAAGTTAAAGTAAGTCACTGGAGGGGAGTGACCTGGTGAGGACGTGTTCCCCGTTTGAGGGAACAGTAGGCGTCGATCCAACTTAGATCCATTTTGGAAATCTAAGTTGAGATCTTGACTAGATTCCAGTCTCGAGGAGACATAATCTAATTACTACTCTACTTGTTATATATTGTGCTAAGTTTGTTTTGCAGGGTAGTATAATTTTTATTTGTCTCGGAGTAACTTTTTTTTGCAGGAAAACAGTTTGCTGGAAAAGGTGGTCCGAGCACTCGGAAGGGATCCGGGCGCCTGGAGTGGTTCGGGCGCCTGGAGTGGTTCGGGCGCCCGGAACTAGTCCGGGCGCTTGGAGTGGTCCGGGTGCCCAGAATGCCCAAGGCTTATCTGCTCACTAGCTTGGAGCACGCTGATTGGTTGGCTGACGTCATGGTCCAGGCGCCTGGAAGGGATCCAGTCGCCCGGAACTGCCTATATAACAGCCTTCCACCAGGAGCACTATACACAACATTCTTCTGTGATTGCCTTCTTGCACGTTGCTCCAAAGAAGTTCCTGCGACTCCATGACATGACTTCGACGATTGAGTGAAGCTGCTCCGACGACCGAGCAACACAACTCTGACGACAGAGTGAGGCGACTCCGACAACTGAAAGCACAACCTTCTAGATCTCTAAGAAGTTATTGGTATACTTGTTTATTTTCATAGTATTTCTCTTGTAAAAGATTTGCGAATTACTAGTGAATTGCCCACTGAAAGCACTCTCATGTGCGGGCCTTGGAGTAGGAGTCAACGAAGGCTCCGAACCAAGTAAAACTTGTTTTCTCATTTTTCAGTTTTAAATTTTTCGACATAATCTAAATTGGTACCTTACCTCTTTGGAAACATTTTCTCGTGGCAAACTAATCTGAATTGGTGCAACACCAATTCAGTTTCAATATTTTTATTTTTATTCCACACTACTAATCCAAGACCAAAAGTCTTGAGACCATCTCTGTTTGTTTTTATTGTGTGCAAGAGAAATGGCCCAAAACGAGGGATATAGCACTGTCTGTCCTCCCCTCTTCAGTAGAGACGACTTCCCATACTGGAAGAAGCGAATGGAGGTTTATCTGAAGACCGACTTCGACTAATGGTTCAGCGTCACCAGAGGCTACAAGGCTCCCGTCGACAACTCCGAAAATCCAATAGACCCGGAACATTGGAATCCGAAAATGAAGAAGAAAGCCCAGACCGACTTCAAAGCTCTCAACACACTACAATGCGGGCTAACAAAGGAAGAGCTAAACCGTGTGGGCCCACACAAAAATGCGAAAGAACTGTGGGACAAGCTCATCGAATTGCATGAGGGAACTAGTGCCGCGAAGGTAACCAAAAGAGACCTCTACTTGAATAAATTATTTAATATAAAAATGCAGGAAGGAGAATCAACGAGTCAACTCTACGCGAGGATAAAGGACATTGTCAACGGGCTCCACACCATCGCTCACCAAATGGAGAACCGCGACTTGATGAGGTACGCTCTGAACGCATTTCCTCGAAATGCTCTGTGGGTATCCATCGTGGATGCTTATAAGATTTTGAAGAATCTTTCTAAATTAAAACTTGACGAATTATTTTGTGAACTCGAACTCCATGAGCAGACTAATTCAAAACGGCCTGAGATTGGTATTGCCCTTTTTGTAGGTTCCTCAAAGGAAAAGTCAAGAACCAAACCTGAACCTGAAGGTGAGTTTGACCAAGACTCAGAAGATGAAGAATACCTGGTGAACTTGGTAAGAAAAATGTTCACCAGGAGAAAGAAGAACTTCAGCAGAAATGACCTACAGAAGATCAACTCTACCACCAACCCTAACAACAAAAATATGACCTGCTTCAGATGCAACAAGAAGGGTCACTACAAGAATGAGTGCCCAAAGCTGAAGAACAACAAATCCAAGACAACCAAGAAGAAAGCACTCAAGGCAATGTGGGATGAATCATCTTTAGATGAATCATATGCCGAAGATCAGAAGTACCGAAGCTACCTCGCGCTGATGGCATGCGAATTAGAATTGGAAGGTGAATCGAAATACGGGTCCGAACCCAAATTGACCCACGAGTCCGTACTCATTTCTGAAGGTTTCGATGAGGTATACTTTAATTTAAGCAAAAAGTTTTTTAAAGTCATTGCATGCTTAAATAAAAAATTAACTGAATAAGAAAATCAAAACAAGATACTCCTTGAGGAAAATCAACATCTCAAGGAACAAATCAAAAATTCTAATCCAAATCAAGTTGTAAAACTTGAGGAGGAAAACTCAACATTAAAAATTGAAATTAACAAACTTAAAGGACTGTTAGAAAATTTTACAACTAGATCCAAAAACTTGGATTTAATCCTTAAAAATAAAAAAAAATTGTATATAACAAATCTGGGTTTGGATACAAGTCTAGTTCAATAAATAGATCATTCATATAACTAGTAACTCAAAATAACACACAAACTAAAGCTTGGGTTTCAAAAGCGTGCCTAACCACGCAAGTAGGAATTAACCAATACTATATATCCAAAAATAAAATATATTATGTAAAATCAAATAACCTAAATCAAAAATATAAAACTAAATCAACTAAACCAAAGACAAATTATAGAAAGAACTACAAAACCAACTTAACCCAAACTATCATCAAGTCTATTATAATTACAAAAGTAACCGCCATAAATCCAAAACCAAAACTTCAGAAATTCAGATCAATAATTCAGGGGGAGGCTCCAAACTAGTTGGCACCTCCAAAAATAATCTACCCGACAGGGTAATTAAGGATTAGATTAAAATGGGACAAAAGTTTAACTTGACCTCCGGTATTGGTGAAGTTTTGGATGATAGTAGGTTAGGGAAGCTTCGTCTATGCATGTCTAGGAAGATATGACTTTGACTTAGTGTATTTGACTTAGTGGAACTAACTAAGCTACCCCTTACAAATCCTAACTAGTTAGACCAATGTTTTGTACTAAGCTTAGTGGATGAGACTATTTGAAAAACTTTGAAGGTATGGTTACTCTAATGATGTGCAGGTGACTCACCATAGCCCAAAAGTTTATCCAAAGAATGTCTGTTTGTTGAATCCAAAGCTAAACCTGAATCTAACGCAAAGTTAAACCAAACTCTGAAATTGAACCTAACTCATCTTATAAAAATTATAGAATTCCCTGATTGAAAAAATAGATCGGATGAGATGACTAAGGACTTAAATTAAAATTAAAATTAAAATTAAGATTAAGATTAAAATTAAAATTGAAATTAAATTACATTAAATTAAAATAAGTTAAAATTAAAATTAACATTAACATTAACATTAACATTAACATTAACATTAAAATTTAAATTTAAATTAAAATTAAATTATCATTAACATTAAATTAAAATTAAAATTAAAATAAAAATAAAAATAAATTAAACTAAAACTAAAACTAAAATTAAAATTAAAATTAAAATTAAATTAAATTAAAATTAAATTAAAATTAAATTCAAATTAAATTTAAATTTAAATTAAATTAAACTTAATTTAAATTAAATTAAATTAAAATAAATTAAATTAAAATAAATTAAATTAAAATAAATTAAATTAAAATTAAAATTAAATTAACATTAACATTAAATTAAAATTAAATTAAGATTAAATTTAAAAAACTTAAATTAATAAACTTAAAATTAACTTAAAATTTAAATTAAATTAAAATTCAAATTAACTTAAAATTCAAATTAACTTAAAGTTAACTTGGCATTCAAATTAACTTAGAATTCAAACTAATTTAAAATTAACTTAACATTTAAATTAACTTAGAATTCAAGCTAACTTAAAATTAACTTAAAATTCAAATTAACTTAACATTAAAATTAAATTTAATCAACTTAAAATTCAAATTGTGTTAAAATTTAACTTTTAAATGAAATTAATTTAAATTAACTTAACTTAAATTAAAATTATTTTTTTTAATAAAAAAGTGAAAAGTTTGAGACCAGGGGTGGGCATCCCTAGTATTCGACTTCGGGTGCCTGAAACATGCTCCGGGTGCCCCGCCCCACCCGGACTGCCCTATAAAAGGGGCGGCAAGGGCACCCCCAAAGACTTACATCTCCACCTTTTTCTTTTATAAAGGCCTTCACCGAGCTTTAACGCAAAAGGAATAAAACTTTAAATTTTTTTCTTCCTCCTCCGGTTTTTATGCTGCTACGGAACAACCAAGGTCATTAATTCTATTATTTTCATTAACAATACCTCGGTAAATTTTCTTTCCCTTCCTATGTTTTTAATTTGTTTTATTTTAGTATTTTATGCTTAGTCTAGTTTTCTTTAATAAATTAGGAAACGTTCTAATCCGCGTGTTGGGCCTTCTACCGCTAATACTGACCCTAGGTTTCCTACTGAAGAACTTAGGATTAGGTTTGGTACTACTATCTACATGTCTATATGGACTATGTGTTTAGATAGATAGTTTTTTATGCGTTCATGCATTCCTGCTATAGAGGTCATTGACTACTACAACTTGTAGCATCTGGTTTACTGTACCAGTTCAGTTAACATAGGTTTATGTGCTGAACTGTACAACAACCTAGTTAGACTAGATGACCTTACATACATCACTTGGGTAGCTGGTACTGATATCACTCTATCCCCTACTATCATTTGGATCTTTTTAGGTTTACGTCCATCTGCATGCACTTTTCAGTGCTATCCCTATAGGGATCGATCATTTGGTGATCCTTACTCACACATTACACTTGACATGATCTACTTGTATTTTTTGGGGGGCGAGCGAGTACCCACAGTTACCCTATTTAAGTCGGTCTCCCTTAAAGTCCAGGACCATGCCCTTTATAGGGTCTTAGCCTCTTGTATTTTGCCATTGACCACTCATGACATCACGATGATGCGTCCCTTTCACTCATTTCTACTATATGCCTTCTGTCATAGACTAGATATAGATATTAGTTTACATATTTTTCATGCCATTCTTTACTCAGCTAGACTCATCACCAGCAGACGAGTTCACTAGACCTGTCAAACGGGCCAACCCATGGCGGGGCGGGTCAACCCGTGGCGGGCCAACCATTTGGCGGGGCGGGCGGGCCGACTCGTAAACTTGATGGGTTGGAAAATTTCCAACCCAACCCAATCTAAGGTGGGTTGCGGGTTTGGCAGACCAACCCGCGGGCCCATCAATTTTTTTTTTAAAAAAATTTAAAAATGTTTTATATTTTCAATGTTTTACTTCGCCAATATTTCATCGACCAAATATATCCATAAATATGTATTTTAAATATAAATGAACACAAACGAGTAGTTATGTGAGATGAAAAGTACTATTTTTATTTCAAAATTATAACAAAAAAAGATAATAAATTGGCAAAAAACTTAGCTTATATGTGTTTCTCAACCCGCGGGCCAACCCAAGCCCATCGCGGGCTGACCCGTACGGGTCGCGGGCATAGGCGGGTCGGCCTGTGGCGAGCTTGGGTTGATAAAATTCCGACCCAACCCGCTTAAATTATTTGGTGGGGCGGGCCAACCCGACGGGCCCAACCCAAATTGACAGCTCTAGAGTTCACATGCCCTACTGCCACATCTTGACTGCATACATTGCCTCTTTAGATATTGTTGTCACTAGAGGTGATGTTAGAGCCCTGACTGAGTTTGACATGGTAGGATCTAGGAATTTTTCTTTAAGTGGTATTCATACAGATGATGAGGGTGTCTTGTCCTGGAAGAGGGGGAGCCCAACATCAGCCTGACCTGGACGTCGAGCCACAACCAGATGTCGAGGGGGAGGAGGCAAGGGTGGATGAGTTCATGGATGCACTTTTTGCCGTTCCCCCTGCTCCAGCACCACCTCCAGATCGAGGACCACGTCCCGCCACGCACTCTAGCCGACCAAGTTACCGTCCTTGAGATAGCTATAACTAGTCTTCGGCAAGAGGTCTTTGATTTTCGATGGGACATGAAGCAGGAGATTTTCGATCTTGGATGAGACATGCAGTAGGATGTCTCTGATCTTTGACGGGACATATCTAGCTCTCGAGAGGATGACCGGACTCGTTACATTGAGGTCATAGAGATGTTACGCTCTTTCGATTCTGGACCACCCTCCTCATCATCACAGTAGATTATGTTACTATTATCTACGTGTATTTGGCCTTGACTGTTGTCCTTGTATATTGACTTATTTATGTTTCACTTCAGATATTGATTTGCCATATTATGATTAATAGACTAGGACTATTACTTTGAAAATTATTTTCAAAAATATTCTTTAAAATTCTAACGTAAAATTCTTTATTTATTTTTCTCAAAACTTCCCTTATTTTTAGAATTTTCAAAATTACTTTTACCCTTAGTCTAGATCAAACCCTTAGAAAGTATACTCCTATAGATATAGGACTTGAGCATCTCACCAACACACTAGGGTTACTTTGTTTGTGTATTGCTAAACTTAGAAAGGGTGAGTGCATAGGCAGATTGCCTGGACTTAAGATGCTGATATCAGTGCATCAATATAAGTCTGAGCGTTAAAAACCAAACTAATAGTAATCAGGTTAAGTTTTTCAGCTTAGTCAAACACTAACTCAATAAATTATCTTAAGATGACTAACCAAGTGAAAACTGCTATCTTCTTATAGTTAGTAAGTAACAAGTGGTTAGATAGTTAAGGACACTTTTTAGTTGTTTATTTTTGAAATAATGTCAGGTTTAGGGGGGGGGGATTAATAACTTTAAAGATTTTTTTAGAAAGAAAAATTTTTCTTTGAAAACTGCTTCATTTTTTTAACTACTAGCATTTTCAACGCTGTTAAGTTTTTTTTTTGCCCTTACAAATTTCAAAAGTGTTTTAAAAGATAGCTTTTAAAAATCAGTTTGACAACTATTTAAGTTTTTGAATGTTGCTTTAAAAGATAGTTTTAAAAACATCTTACTTCAGTTTTACTATTTTATTCATTTTTAAAAACATCCCTTGTATCTTTTTCAAAATTCCAATATTGAAAAAGTTTTTCAAATATTATCTTAAAAAACCTAACTATTTTCAAAATATTTCTTATTTTTATTTTGAAAAATTTTAAATTTTCTAAGCTTAAATTTATTTTTGCAAAAACTTTTTGTCACGCCCCAAGTAGTGCCTACCAGAAGAAATTATTGGTGCAAGTTGCATCAGAATCAAACCTGAGTGTTGATGTTGTCAAAGGTTCAAGTTAAGTCTTGTTATGATCTAACAAGTTGACTGAGTGTGCATGATGTTTACTCAACCAGAAAAGTCCTAGATGGAGGCTAGGCAGAGAAATCTTAGCAGATCATGGAACCCAGGTGCAAGTCTAAGCAGGTCAAGGGGACCCGACGCTTGGCGGTGTGATCGAGAGGTCTGGAGGACCGAAAATCAAAAGGAAAAGTCCTGGGGAGCCGATCAAGGCTGAGTGAAAAGTCCAAACTAGATCTGGAGGATCTAAGTTTGGCAGGTAGGTTGAGGTAAACAACTGGAGTAGCGACAGTGAGGTCGGGTTTTCGATGGGAACAACGTTAGGTCGCTGATCCAACTGAAAAAACTGGGAAGGTTTCAAAGTTGAGATCAAGATAGTTCTACTGTCTTACATTTTATTCCTGCTTTATATTATTGCTCTAACATCTATTTTGTAGGAAAGTTTTTTCGTAACACTATGCTGCAGGTTCGACTAGATCGGTCGACTGAACCAGTGGTTCGGTCGACCGAACAAAGCAAACTCAAAGCAGTAATTCAATTCAGAACAGATCAGACCAGAGTCCGGTCAAAGCATGATCGGTCGACCGAACAGTAAGATCGGTCGACCGAACCAGGGTGACTCAGCAAAGGACAGATCATCAGCAGAGATCAACAGGAAAGGAAAAAAGGATGATCAGTCGACCAAACCAGAGGACCGGTCGATCGATCCAATCAATATTAATGCTGCAATAAATAGAGATCTCGGTTGATTTCAACGAACAAGGAAAAAGCTTGTTTGGTCGACCGAAAGGCATGATCGGTCGACCGAACCATTGAAGGTCAGCTAATGCAGAATATCGAGCCAGTGTCGTACTCCAGCTGGAAGGGATCGGAGCTGGTTCGGTCGACCGAACAGAGGGATTGGTCGACCGAACATCCATCATACCTATAAATTGAGGCTCGAAGTCAGAGGCTGAACAGAACTTTCTGATCAACTCTTGTGCTCTTTTGCAAACTGCTCACGCTACACGTCATCATCAAGTTTGCAAGCGACTTCATCCAACAATGCCGACCGAGCTACGATTTACTACTTCTATTGTCGGTATATTTTTTTTAATACTGCACTTAATTTCTGTAAGATAGTAGGAGTGTTACTATCTTACATATTTGTGCTTGTACGATTCACTTCTTTCCGAGGATTTCGGAAAGAAGGATTATAGTGCTTTGCCCATCGGTGCGGTCAAGGACCACGGGCCTTTGAGTAGGAGTCGAGCTAGGCTCCGAATGAAGTAAATTCTATTGTCTCTCTTTATTTTCCACTGCTTAATTCTGACTTTAAAAGATAAAGAATAGTTTTAAAAAAAGATGCGATATTCACCCCCCCCTCTATCGCACTACTCGATCTATCAATTGGTATCAGAGCCTCGTTAGCTCTAAATCTCTTAACCGGTTTTCAAAGCATTTTAAAACTTTTTCTTTTTCTTTTCTTTCGAAGTGTTTTTTTATTTTTTTTGGCACTACTAATTCCAAGACGAAAGTCTTGGAAATTTTTTTATCTTGTAATTTTTTCTTGCAAGGATGTCGAACTCGTATCAAGAAGGGTACAGTACTGTCCGACCTCCACTATTCAAAGGAGAAAATTTCAGTTATTGGAAGAATAGGATGAATTGTTACTTGAAATCCGACATCGAGCTTTGGTTCACAGTTTTGAAAGGCTATACTCCCCCAACAAAGGACGGAACAACACTAGAACTAGACGAATGGACTCCCCAAATGATCAAGAAGGCACAACTGAACTACAAGGCGATCAACACCATTCAGTGCGGGTTCACAATGGAGGAGTACCGAGTTGGTCCCTATGACAACGTAAAAGAATTGTGGGACTCGCTAGTCAAGCTACATAAAGGAACCGACGACTCAAAGGTAAACAAACGAGATTTACTTTTAAACAATTTATTAAATATAAAAATATTTCTTGGAGAGACGACCTCGTAACTACACGCTCGACTGAAGGACATATTTAACGACCTCCACCTGATCTGACACAACCTGGAAAACCACGACACAATAAGGTATGCTCTGAATGCTCTTCCTAGGAATGCTTTGTAGGCATCAATTGTAGATGCGTACAAAGTTTTCAAAGATTTTTCAATTCTTAAGTTAGAAGAGTTATTTTACGAATTGGAATTACACGAACAGTCTAACATAAGTCATGTCGAGAAAGGTGTAGCGTTGTATACAGGTCCAAGCAAGGAGACAAAATCAAAAACCAATATCGAGTTTGAAGGCGAGACAGACTCTGACTCAACAAATGAAGAAGAGTTGGTGAACATGGTGCGAAGACTTTTGACAAAGAAGAAGTTCAGAAGAAATATCAAGAAGGCTCCACTCAACCAGACCCAAAACAAATCTGAAGTGATTTGTTACGGGTGCAACAAAAAAGGACATTTTAAAATCGATTGCCTAAACCGGAAGGAAGAAAAACCCAAATCGACAAGACGAAAGAAGGCTCTTCAAGTGACATGGGACGAGACTTCTTCTGACGAATCCGACGTGGAGCAAACGAAGCACTCGAGCCATCTTGCATTTATGGCAAGAAATGAAGATTCCGGCTCCGAGTCCGACGAAGAGTACGAATCCGAGATCGACATCGAGTTCAACAAAAGCAACGGATCAGAAGATCCAAATATGGTAACAATTTATTTCAAGTCTAATTTACTTAAAGTAGTTAAATGTTTATTTAAAAAATTATCGAAATCTGAAAAACAAAATAATTTGTTACTTAAGGAAATAGACCACCTTAAGCAACAAGTTAACTTGAGTGACTCGACTAACCAACTTCAAATCGAAACTTCAACTCAAGTTGAAAAGCTTGAGGAAGAAAATTCCGATTTGAAAGGTCAAGTCGAGCGACTCAAGAAAACATTGGAAAGATTTGAATTGGGTTCCAAGTGTCTAAATATGGTACTTGGATCGCAACGAGCCGTGTACAACAAATCAGGACTCGGTTACAAACCCAAACAAACAAACAAATCATACTTATCCTTAATCAGTCAAACTACTAGAAGGCAAGTCCAAGCATGGGTTCATACAAAACTTTTAACCAAACAAATTGAACCAAATCTATACTTGGTCCCTAAGAGTCAAATCCATTACTTAGATAGACCTTATCTAAGCTATGACTCAGGAGGAGCAAGTAGAAAAATAATACAACCAATTTGATTAACCAAACTCAGTACTTAGGATTAGGTTTATTTTCTGCTTAGAACAATTAGATGAAAAAGGTTTACCAAACCCTATAACATAACATCGGAATGGATTGGGATGATAGTACGTCAAGGAAACTCTGTCGAAGGCATGTCTAGGCTGAATATGGAATTCTACCTGGTGCACTATACTTAGTGGATCTGACCGAAGCTACTCTAGTCAAACATGGGCTAGTTGCACTAAAACTTAGTATTGAGTTTTTTTGGGCAGGAACAGTTTGGAAGTCTTCAGCAAGTGGTCCACCGTTGATACACAAGAAGGCCATATGCCTTGCCACTGAACTGAAAGCTTATCCTTAGGAAGCCTACTTGATTAACCCAAAGCTAAGTTTGAATCTAACATGGGTTCAATAATCTTTTTCAAAAATTCAAACTTAAAATTAATTTCAAACTAAACTAATTAAATAATTAAAACTTATTTAAAAACTTTTTCAACTTAATTAAATTAATTAAAAACTTTTTCAACTTAATTAAAACTTATTTTAAAAAAAAATTAAAAACTTTTTCAACTTAATTAAAATAAATTTAAAACTTTTTCAACTTAATTAAAACTTATTTTAAAAACTTTTTCAAGTTAATTAAAATAAATTAAAAACTTTTTCAACTTAATTAAAATTAATTAAAAACTTCTTCAACTTAATTAAAACTTATTTTAAAATAAATTAAAAACTTTTTCAACTTAATTAAAATAAATTAAAAACTTTTTTAATTAAAATAAATTTAAAACTTTTTCGACTTAATTAAAATTATTTTAAAATTAATTAAAAACTTCTTCAACTTAATTAAAACTTATTTTAAAATAAATTAAAAACTTTTTCAACTTAATTAAAATAAATTAAAAACTTTTTAAATTAAAATAAATTAAAAACTTTTTCAACTTAATTAAAAATTATTTTAAATAAATTTAAAACTTTTTCAACTTAATTAAAACTTTTATTTTTTTAACTTTATTTTAAAACTTAACTAAAAAACTTTTTAAAAATTATTTTAAAACTTAATTAAAAACTTTTTAAAAAATTATTTTTAAAACTTAATTAAAAACTTTTTTAAAAATTATTTTAAAACTTAATTAAAAATTATTTTTTAAACTTATTTAAAAAAACTTTTAAAAAATTATTTTAAAACTTAATTAAAAATTATTTTTTAAACTTAATTAAAAAACTTTATTAAAACTTATTTTAAAACTTAATTAAAAATTTTTTAAAACTTAATTAAAAACTTTTTAAAAAATTATTTTTAAAACTTAATTAAAAAACTTTTTAAAAATTATTTTAAAAACTTAATTAAAAATTATTTTTTTAAACTTTATTAAAACTTATTTTAAAACTTAATTAAAAAAACTTTTTTAAAAATTATTTGAAAACTTAATTAAAAATTATTTGTTAAACTTAATTAAAAATCTTTTTTAAAAATTATTTTTTAAACTTAATTAAAAATCTTTTTAAAAATTATTTTAAAATTTTAATTAAAAATTATTTTAAAACTTTATTATTTTAAATCTTCATTAAGAACGTTTTCAACTTGATTAAAATTCATTAAATATTTAATAACTTAATTAAAGGTATATTAATTCAAAATGTCAACCCCTAATTAAAGCGTTGAACCGGTCAAACGATTAAATTAATCAGTCGACCGATAAATTTTTTGGTCGACCGAACAATTTATGATCTACCTACTTCTCTGTGTTGGAAATCGAAAAGTCGTTAATCTTTACTTTATCGGTCGACCGATCTAGGTTTTCAGTCGACCGAACATCTACCACATTGCGTTAGATAACTTCGGATTTATTGTATCGGTCGATCGAACTGTTTATTGGTCGACCGATCAGTGTCTATATAACGACCAGAAGAGCTGAATCTCTTCATTCAACTTTTCTCTTCTTCATATAACTCTGCCGGTTTCTTTGTTTCTGCAATCACAGCCATGCCTCGGTACGAGTTTAAGTTTCCTTTCTTTCTTTTTCTTATCGCATTATTTACCTATTATCCTTTTTTTAGTGAAAAACTGCGTAAACTTGCTCAAAAGGAGGCTAGTTCCTCCAATCCCAGCCAAGACCCTAGGTTCTTCACAGAAGACTTACATCAATCCTTTTCAAACAAGACCTTTTTAGTTGTGGGTACTAGATGTCTTGATCTACCATTTTATCAAACTTATTGTCTTGAAATTGTCGACATTATTCAACATTACTCATTGGACAGTTTGGTTCTTTGTAGACATGCTTATAATCCCACACTCCGCACTGAATTTTACCATAATTTATGTGAGATTGATGCGTATCATTTTAAGACTAGAGTTGCATCAAGAGATATGTTATTTGATTTTGATGTATTCTCTCGCTTCCTCCGCATGCGTCCATCACATACTCGGATCTTTCCTTATCCATCATACCCTAAAGTCTTGCCCGAGCCATTTTCTTATCTCACTCTCGATCTTATGTATGCTAATTTCTTCCAAGGTTGTCGACCAAGGAAGATGTCATCCGCCCCACTAAAACCAAACGACAATGCACTATACAAAATGGTTGTCTCATGCATACATCCTTTGTCATCCAGAGACCAGGCAGTTCTACGTCTTGTTCACCTTTTTCTGATGTATGTCCTTAAGCATAAACTGGATATAGATCTTGCTTATTGGGTTTTTAAATCCATAATCTACTACTCTAGCTATAGTACCTCATTTAAGGTATACATGGTTCATTGTCATATTCTTACTGCTTTTATAACCTCCTTAGGTGTAGGAATTGGGCGTGGTGAGTTGATTGAGTTGTTCGATTTTGATCTCATAGGTATTCGACAAATGTCTTTGGCTGGGATTAAGGCTAGTTCTCAAGGTCTGATTTACAAGCATACTCATCCATACTATGCTCCACCTGTCGAGGAAGCGGTTGATGCTGAGGGCATCCCCATTGTTGTAGAGGAACCCTATATACCACCATTAGCTATTGAGTACTCCCAGACTCCAGTCTTTGATGCTGCTTAGGCGACTTCATCTACAGCCCCTGCTCCTCACTTTAGTGATCCATTCAGTCATCCCCGAGACGATATTTTTGGTCGTTTCAACTCTCTTCAGACGATGTTTCAGGATCAACTGATAGATTTTCGTCAGGATATTACTCGACGAGTAGAGACGTTGGAGGCACAACAGACTAGGATGCTTAGCTATTTTTGTGCTGCCCATGATCCTCCACCTCCTGACATCTGACTCTTTATATGTCTTTCTGGACTAGTGTGACTGATCAGACTTTTGTATTTGAACCTTGTCCTAAAATTTGTAGTTCTGGTTACTTATTTTTGTATACTTGTTAGATGTGTTTAATAGAATAGGTTTTATTTTGAAAATTATTACTTAGTTTATTTTTCAAAATTATTTTTGTAAAAATCTCCTTTCAAGATTTTTGTTTACAAAATTCTTTCAAAATATTTTATTTTCTGGAGTAGCCTAGGTCTTACCGTAGATTTGCATGTTCCTATAGTTTCTGGAGTAGCCTAGGCCTCACAAGTACAGTAGGATCCCTTGTTTGATAACTTAGAATGGGTGAGATGCTTAGGTCTTAGCTCTAGATTTCAGATGTTTATGTCAGTGCATCGCTATAAATCTGGGCTTTAAACAACATACATGAATCAATTTGGGTTAACTAGTTAGTAAAAATCTAGTTAGTACTAAATACTCAAATTGACCAACCTAAGTCAATAGCTACTATCTTGTGATAGTTAGCCTTGAACAAAGGTTGGACATTTCATCATTAGGACCTCTTTTCCTTAGTTTACCTAACCATGCTTGGACTTTTAGGATAAATATCAATTTTAGGGGGAGCTATTTTCAAAAAACTGTTTCATCTTTCTTGGATTCTTTTTGAAATTTTTTCTTTTTCTTTCGAAAATGTTCAAAATTATTTAGACTTTTAAAAA
Organism: Zingiber officinale; assembly: GCF_018446385.1. Taxonomy (NCBI): domain Eukaryota; kingdom Viridiplantae; phylum Streptophyta; class Magnoliopsida; order Zingiberales; family Zingiberaceae; genus Zingiber; species Zingiber officinale. Next base: position 90,541,172 of record NC_056002.1, on the reverse strand, counting down.
TTAGTTTTGAAAATTTGTTTTAAATTTTTACTTCATAAAAATTCAAAAGGGCTTTTGAAAATTCTTTCAAAATATAATTTTTTAGTAAATTTTTTCATATGTTTTAAGTGTTCAAAATTAATTTTACACTTAGCAAACTTGTTAAAACCTTTAAAAGTGTTCAAATGTTTAAAGACTTATGAAAATGTTCAAAATTACTTTTTGAAAATTCTTATATATTTTGAAAATTCGGTCTTATTTTTGAGTTTTTTAAATGTGTTCAAAAAGGTTTTTGAATATTATATCAAAGAAATTTTAGAAAACTTCAGTAAAACTTAAGTTTATATGCCTTGAAAATTTAATTTACAAACAAAAAGATTAACTATATTCTTTCTATACTTTGAGATCTTTTAGGCTTTCCTAATTCACACTTTCTTATACTTGGTTTTTATGTCTTCCCCTATTTTTGATGTGTGTCAAAGGGGGAGAGATAATGAATTCAGAGGGAGTTGTTTAACTCAGGAGGAGAAAAGTTAAATTATTTATTTATTTACTTGTTGCATATGTTTAAACTTAACTTTGAACCTTGGTTGCCAAACATCAAAAAGGGGAGATTATTGGTGCAAGTTGCACCAGAATCAAACCTGAGTGTTGATGTTGTCAAAGGTTCAAGTTAAGTCTTGTTATGATCTAACAAGTTGACTGAGTGTGCAGGATGTTTACTCAACCAGAAAAGTCCTAGCTGGAGGCTAGGCGGAGAAATCTTAGCAGATCATGGAATCCAGGTGCAAGTCCAAGCAGGTCAAGGGGACCCGACGCTTGGCGGTGTGATCGAGAGGTCTGGAGGACCGAAGATCAAAAGGAAAAGTCCTGGGGAGCCGATCAAGGCTGAGTGAAAAGTCCAAACTAGATCTGGAGGATCTAAGTTTGGCAGGTAGGTTAAGGTAAACAACTGGAGGAGCGACAGTGAGGTCGGGTTCCCGAAGGGAACAACCTTAGGTCGTTGATCTAACTGAAGAAACCGGGAAGGTTTCAAAGTTGAGATCAAGACAGTTCTACTGTCTTACATTTTATTCCTGCTTTATATTATTGCTCTAACATCTGTTTTGTAGGAAAGTTTTTTCGTAACACTGTGCTGCAGGTTCGACTGGATTGGTCGACTGAACTAGTGGTTCGGTCGACCGAACAAAGCAAACTCAAAGCAGTAATTCAGTTCAGAACATATCAGACCAGAGTCTGGTCAAAGCATGATCGGTCGACCGAACATTAAGATCAGTCGACTGAACCAGGGTGACTCAACAAAGGACAAATCATCAACAGGAAAGGAAAAAAGGCTGATCGGTCGATCGAACCAGAGGACAGGTCGACCGATCCAATCAATATTAATGCTGCAATAAATAGAGATCTTGGCTGATTTCAACGAACAAGGAAAAAGCTTGTTCGGTTGACCGAAAGGCATGATCGGTCGACCGAACCATTGAAGGTCAGTTAATGTAGAATATCGAGTCAGCGTCAGACTCTATCTGGAAGGGATCGGAGCTGGTTCGGTCGACCGAACAGAGGGATCGGTCAACCGAATAGAGGGATCGGTCAACCAAACATCCATCATACCTATAAATTGAGGCTCGAAGTCAGAGGCTGAACATAACTTTTTGATCAACTCTTGTGCTCTTCTGTAAACTTCTCACGCTACACGTCGTCATCAAGTTTGCAAGCGACTTCATCCAACAGTGCTGACCGAGCTACGATTTACTACTTCTATTGTCGGTATATATTTTTTTAGTACTGCACTTAATTTCAATAAGATAGTAGGAGTGTTACTATCTTACATATTTGTACTTGTACGATTCACTTCTTTCCTAGGATTTCGGAAAGAAGGATTATAGTGCTTTGCCCATCGGTGCGGTCAAGGACCGCCGGCCTTCGAGTAGGAGTCGAGCTAGGCTCCGAACGAAGTAAACGCTATTGTCTCTCTTTATTTTTCGCTCCTTAATTCTGACTTTAAAAGATAAAGAATAGTTTTAAAAAAAGACGCGATATTCACCCCCCCTCTATCGCACTATTCGATCTATCAAAAATTTCGGCAGCATCTCCCCTATACGGGTGACAATCTGAATCTTTACTACATCATCCATATACCTCGGCCCACACGGCCGGAACATACATAGAGCATATAAGCAATCACCATGTAGTTTAATAGTAACAACTAAACATAATCAGAGATAAGGAAATCATTGCAAAAATCCTACTCAACTACACCCATAAAACACAAATCCGATATCCTACTCAACTACACTCATAAAACACAAATCCGATATCCTATTCAACTACATCCATAAAATACAAAACTCCAGCATACATCCGAATGAAAACCCATCGTCAAACAACAAAATGTATAAGATCCAAATGTCAAGCTATAAGTCTGAAAAACATAGTCTAACACAATAAGTAAAACCCAAACTGTGTGAACTCGTCGCGACGTGCAGTGGTGGGGGACTAGCGACTGGAACCTCCTGAACAGCCTCAACCTGAAAATAGTAATAACGGGGTGTGAGTCCAACACTCAGCGAATACCTAGTTGACATGCATAGTAAATAATAACCAACAGTAATAAATATGCGTACAGTCTCCTAGATATAACAAATGGAAAGTGCAAACTGTAAGGTAAGGAGTAACTATACTAACCAGAATCTGGGTATAAGGATATCAAGGCCGTCAGACCCAGAGTATCATAAATCCTGTATGCATGTCAACATATGCATGCATCCATCCAATATGCAGCATATAAAGTGCAATCCTATATACATGTCAAACATATGCATCCATCCAATATGCAGCATATAAAGTGCAATCTTGTATGCATGTCAAACAATGCATCCATCCAATATGCAACATATAAAGTGCAGCAAACACAAGCAATAAATGTAAATAATGCATATGATGCCAAAAACATGTCCTGGTCACCTCTAACGCCAGTCAGCCATCTAACACACGATGGTGAGACCGAGTGGGTAGGGTTGTGACAACCATGCACTCTACCATCATTGCTCCTGAGCGACCGAGTGGACGGGATGCTATCAAAGTACACCTATCCTCCTACCCCAAATCATAAGTGGAGGAGCGCAATGCTCTCATCTCCCTGAGACAATCCAGCGGAGGGACCCCTGACGTGCTACCACGCTGCATCACGCTACCCATGAGTGGACCAGCGGAGCACTTACAGAGCCAGCACTACACCTTATCTGATATACCACTAACCCGTGAGTGGTGGTGTGTGCAGATCCATGTAACTGGCAATGAGCTCAAATAATAATAGAGCTGCCAACCGCTCAGCATGCAATCATGCAAGATGGTGCATGTCACTAAGCCGAAAAATATCCTGATCCTATCCCTCTCCATATAATGTGTACCAAAATATGTGGATCAAATAATATAATCTAGGTACACATGTTAAGTAGGGTATCTAACCAGTCCAGTATATCATAGAGCATGGCATGTCACTACCTCTATAACATAAATAATAAATAGGTAACAAACAATACATGCTCGGAAATAAATAGTGACATGCCGATGCAGATATAATCATAATTATTACTACTTGTTAAAATCTACTAAACATATCAACAAGACGTATCAAAATAGATAGGTCAAGGTACCCGCCTCTAAAGAAAGATCCAATCCAGTCCAAATCCGACGTCGAGATACTCGTCTCGCGTCAATGTCCTGTGTCACCAATAGATACATTTTTATTTAGCTACAACCCAATGAATAGCTAAATAAAATTAGGATAAAACCCTAATCATATAACATTAACCCTACCTAATTCAACATGTAAACCTAATCATCTAACAAAATCCAATACACATGATCTACAACTATGCAAATGTTAAATTCATAGACCACATAAATTACAAAATGTATCCAGAGCCCTACATCATACCTCAAGTTCATCCCCCCTTCCTCCTATTTTTTTCCACATAAAAAGGAATGTTACTATGGAAATGAGGTTACTGCTAGCTGCTGGAAAGAGTGGTTGTCGGACCCAAGAACAGCCCACAGCAAAACGTCCCTCTAAATTCAATCGGATCAAGAAGACAAGATCAAAATTCAACACAACAACCTATCACCAACTCAAGTTTAATTCGACCTCCTTACCACAGATCTGCGTCAACAATGCAAGGACCAATGGTGGCACAGATCCGTTGTCGCATGGAAGTAAGGGAGAAAGCACTGACTCAATTCGGTGGCGCCGGACCAAACTAGGGCTTGTAGGTGGCTCGACAGAACTTGGTGATCAGACACCAACGCTGAGGCGTGAGGTCGACAGAGGCTAGAGTCCGGAGCTAGGGCACCGACACTAAGTAGAGGGGATCGGGAGAGGAAAGAATGGCGTCAGCTGTGGCATGAGCTCGACGAAGGGGAAGAGAAAAAGGGAGAACTCGGGGTGCCGACGCAGAGAGAGGAAGAGAAGACTCAACTCCCTTTGCCGAGGGCTTTGTACACCGGGAGAAGAGGAAACGACACCGGCGTCGGGGGCACGTCGGTTGAGGAAGAGGGTAACGACGATGGGGAGGCACGGGTTCGGCGGGGTATCAGGGAAAGGCAACGGGGAAAAGGAAATAAAAGAAAAAAGAAAAAGAAAAAGAAAATAAAACTTTTCCCCATTTAAATGGGGTAGCCTAAATAGGCTTTCATGGGACCTTGTTTTTATCCCCGTAACCTAAGCCATACAAGCTCCGAAAAATTTCTAAAAATTCTGGAAAATTCCCTTATGATTATCCACCCTTTTTCGGTATTTTACATTCTCCTCCACTAATAAAACTTTAGTCCCCAAATTTTCGTTATCTACCACCAACAAGTACTAATAACAGATAGATAGTATAACTGTTGAACGGAAAATAACCCATATACCTTATGTGGGGGTATCGAGCTCGGATCGTATCCTCGAGCTCCCAGGTAGCCTCCTCATTTGAATGATGTTGTCATCCGACTTTAACCAGTCGGATAGTCTTATTCCGCAGCTGACGCTCCTTCTGTTCCAGAATCCGTATCGGAATCTCCTCATAGGTGGCGTCAGGCTGAAGGGAAACTTGTATATCAAACAACACATGAGCTGGGCCAGCTATGTATCTCCTCATCATATATACATGAAATACGTTGTGCACGCCTGCCAGAGCCTGTGGTAGCGCCAGGCGATAAGCTACTGCTCCAATCCTCTCCAAGATCTGGAGAGGTCCAATGTAGCATGGAGCTAGCTTACATCTGAGGCCAAATCTCTTCACCCCTTTTGTGGGTGAAACTCTCAGGAATACATGGTCGCCAGTAGAGAACTCCAGGGGTCTGCGTCTCCGATCAGCATAACTCTTCTGGCGATCCTGTGCCTTGGCCATCCTCCGTTTAATAGTACGGACCAACTCTGCCTCCTGCTGAGCTCTCTGAGGTCCTAACAGCTGGGCCTCTCCAACCTCCTCCCAGAGGGTGGGTGTCCAACAAGACCTACCATATAACGCTTCAAACAGTGCCATCTGGATAACCGAATGAAAGCTGTTGTTGTAGGCGAACTCTACCAATGGCAAATGGTCCTCCCAACTACCTCCGAAATCCAATACAAATGACCTCAGCAAGTCCTCTAGAGTCTGAATGGTCCGCTCTGACTGTCCATCTATCTGCGATGGAAAGCTGAACTGAAACAGAGCTGAGTGCCTAAGGCCTACTACAGACTCTGCTAGAATCGAGATGTGAACCAGGGGTCTCTATCCAAAATAATACTCAAAGGAATACCATGCAATCTGATGATCTCTCGGCAATACAGATCTGCCAATCGATCCAGGGAATCAGTCTTCTGGATCACTAAGAAGTGCGCGGATTTGGTTAATCGATCAACGACTACCCAAATCGCATCATAGCCTCGTCGTGTCCTAGGCAATCCCACCATAAAGTCCATAGTAATGTGATCCCATTTCCACTCAGGGATAGGAATCTGTTGAAGTAATCCGGCAGGTCTCTGGTGCTCCGCCTTCACCTGTTGATAGACAAGACATCTAGCTACAAATTTCGCGATGTCTTTCTTCATGCCGTTCCACCAATAGGAACACCTCAAATCTCGATACATACGGGTCTCGCCTGGATGGATAGCAAATCGGGAGCGATGAGCCTCCTGAAGTAGCTGCTGCAAGACTGGGTGAGACTGAGGTACACATAATTTACCTCAGAAATATATAATACCCTCCTCATCTCGTGTGAACTCGGTCTGCTGCCCGGAAGCCATCTGGTTGCCAATGAACTGTAAATGTTGATCACCGGCCTAGGCATCTCAGATCCTCGTCCTGATCGACGACTGAGCAACCATGGTAACAACATACCCTGCTATGTCCGTCCCTGTTCCTGAAGGCCCAACTCAGAAAAACCCTGAATCAAGTCCGTGACTCGGTAGCAAGCCAAAGTCCCTCTGGACTTCCTGCTGAGTGCATTGGCAACCACATTAGCTTTCCCCGGGTGGTAGCTAATAGTACAATCATAATCCTTCAGGAACTCCATCCATCTCCTCTATCAGAGATTAAGCTCCTTCTGGGTAAAAATATATTTTAGACTCTTCTGATTAGCGAGAATCTCAAAGGTAATACCGTACTGATGATATCGCCAAATCTTTAAAGCAAAGATGATAGTGGCTAGCTCCATATCATGTACAGGGTAGTTCTTCTTATGCTCCTTCAATTAACGAAACACATAGGAGACTACCCTGCCGTGCTGCATCAGAACAGCGCCCAAACCCTGAAGAGATGCGTCGGTATAAAGTACGAATCTGTTCTCTCTAGAAGGTAAAACCAAAACTAGAGCCGACACTAATCTCCGCTTCAACTCCTGAAAGCTAGTCTCGCAGGCCTCAGACCACATGAACTTCACGCCTTTCCTGGTCAGGCGTGTCAGCGGCATAACGATACCCTCGACGAACCATTTGTAATATCCAGCCATTCCCAAAAAACTGCGGATCTCCTGAATTGATTTCAGCTGCTCCCAGCTGGTGACAACCTCAATCTTCTGAGGGTTTACTGAAATACCTCGGCTAGACACCATGTGCCCCAGAAAATCAACTGAAGATAGCCAGAAAGCACACTTGCTGAACTTCGCATATAGCCGATGTCGTCAAAGAGTCTCCAAGACTCTGAGCCTATATCGTAGAAATGATCGATATCCCATCGTCTCTTATGCCAGTGAAATCCCACGAGGGTTGGCTCAGAGATTGAAAGGTAACCACCCTCTTCTGGCAATCAACCGTGGCATGATATGCTATTAGCCAATCCATACCAAGGATAACATTAAACTCGACCATTTCTAGTACTAACAAATCTACAGTGAGTATAATGTTACCAAAGTCCAACGGGTAACCTCTAACCTCCTGAGTGACATCTAAAGAATCACTAGACGGTAAGGAGTCGGTCAGATACTAAGGTCTATGATATCCTAAGGGCACTAGAGTCTCCTGCCCGAGCATGTCATATACCGCTGGTGCAAGGGGAACTATCCTCTGCTGATGATATGAAGATTGGGCTTTCGGCCATCCTCTCTGAGTCCCTGACTGACCGAACTAACCTCCCAGAACAAAAACCCCGGAGGTACATGTCAAGACTTCAACGAATAGTCTCGGCTCAAGTGCCCAGGCAGTTTACAAAAATAGCAAACTATTTGTCCCATGGTGCATGTAGAGGTGATGTGATCTCCGGATCCACATCGGTGCAGTAAGGGTCACCAGTGGACTGTTTCCGGTTCTGCTGAGCAGACCGGGAACATCCAGATAAAGATCGTCCTGACTTCTGGGGTTGGCCAGATGCCCCAGAAGTACCCTGACCCGAGTGAGTACGACCACTCTGCTGCTATCTGGTGGCCTGTGGCTGCTGGGTCTATCAGGAAATCTGATTTGTCTGCTTCCTCTTCTTATCAACATTCACTCTCTGCTGAGCTGACCCAATCATAAGAGCTCTATCCAGTGCCTCTGTGTATGATGAAATACCAAAACTGGCAATCTTCACCTGAAGATGCCCGTCCAGTCCCTGGACAAACTGGAGCATACGAGATCTGTCCTTGGCAACCAACTCAGGACAAAAGATGGCTAACCGATTAAATTTAGCATTATATTCCATAACTGAGCGATTATTCTGCCGAAGACTCAGAAAATCCTGCTGACGTATCATCTGATACGCCCGGGAAAATATTGACTCTCAAATGTCTCCCTAAATCTCGTCCAGGTAATATTCTGCTCGCCTATGATCGAGCGCTGAGTATCCCACCAGATTTCTGCCCCATCTTGAAGGTGGAAAGCAGCCAGTTCTGCCTTCTCCCACACGGCGCAAGCCATGTAAAAGAATGCCCGCTCCATAGTCTCTATCTAGGATTGGCCATACTCAGATCAGTCTCTCCTCGGAAGAGTGTGAATCGATTCTTCATCGACTTTGCCAATGCTGGGATCCGGGCTCGTGCAGCGACAATATCTGTGAGGTGGGTAGGGATCGATGCGGGAACTAGCAGAATCCCTGAAGTTGGTGCTACAGGTAGTACCGTTGGATAAATCGGGAGAGGTACTCCCGGTGCTGCCGCATAAGCCGGAGCATGTACCACTGGTGGTATTGCAGGGTTGATATGGGTGGTCATAGCTGGAGGTATGATAGGTGGTGGTATCGGAAATAGAGCAACCGGTACCGCTGGTGCGGGTGCTGGATACACGGTAGGTCCAGGTGGCGGTGGCGCCAGGTACGCCGTAGGCGGTACAGGTGTCGAGTTTGCCACAGGAGGTACCGTGTATAATGTATGGGTGGGTACCTCTAATGAAGCCATCGGAGTCTGAGAGCCCGACGCGCCCGCAGTACCATGCGGAGTCTGTCCCTGACTGGCAGGCTCGACTTCAGCATACGTCTCGGGCTACTCTGCTGCCAGGGACTCCAACGTCCTCTTGCGTGGTCGTCCTGTACCACGTCTCGACACGGGAGCATGTGGGCCTCGCCTCATATCTGTTCAATTATAACCCAAATATTACTACAAGTAACAAAAATTATAAAATTACCTTTTACCTAATTGCTGTTAGGAGATGTTCCATCGCTGTCCAGTCCCCCTTTTATGACCTTGTAACTCCGAACGAGAAAATCGACGACAATCCATACAAATCCAAAATATAATTCCGAAATATGAACATAACGGATAATTAGGCAGGATCGCAAGTGTTGAACCGGTTCCACTGTACAAAAATTTTATATAAGTGTCGAACCTTTCCTAAACAACCTATTGTGTTCTTTAGAAGTTAAATTAGGAATCGCATATGGAACTTAACATTATTTATTCTAAATTTAACTTATCTGTTTTTAATGGTTTAGACTTGAATCGCAAGTGGAACTTAACACTATTGATCCAAATCAACCTATGTTATAAATTCAATTAAATATTAATTTCTAAAATTGGCTTCCAGGACTGCATGGTGAGGCACATGACCTTCTTGGGCATGAGAGCATCCACCACCGCCTAGACAAAGCCTTTTAAGGAAAGATAATATTTAATTTCATTATATAACTCTAGGTTTAACCAAAAGAAACAATCGAATCACAAATTCGAAAAAAAAAACACAACTTCAAAACAAATCCAAAAAATTATATCTTTTCTTTGTATGCTAATAACCTCGAGATCTTCTGCCGTATTCCTCGCTTCGCCTTAGACATTGTGTGGGCAACGATCCTCCAAGATGAACACCACCCAAAGAACTTCTCCTCCTTCTCTAAGTTTTGGCCACCACCACCACCAAGGAGCAAAAGAGAGCAAAGGGAAAAGAGAGCAAGAGAGGGTCGACCACAATGAGGAACTCCACCAAGAGAATAAGAATTGATGTCATGAGGCCTCTCCTCCCCTTCTTTTATATTACTTGCCCAAGGCAAATAAGGAAAGATTTTATACAAAAATTAAAAATCTTCCTCTTGTTTTTCCTTTTTCCTTTTTATTTTTTCTTTTCTTTCCTCTTGATTGAATCAATCATCAAACATTGATTGGATGATGATTTAATTTTGGCCAACCCCTTGCTTGGGCACCAAGCAAGGGAGGCTAGCCACATCATCAAGGAGAGAAATTATTTTTTTTATAAAATTTTACAAAAGAAGAAATCTTCTTATAAAATTTTACAAGCTCTCTTTCCTATTGTGGATGTTAAAAAAGGAAAGTTTTAAAAATTAAAACCAAGTTTTAAAATTTAAAACTTCTATTCTAAAATTTTCTTTTTTAACATGGTTACAAAATAGAAAATTTTAATTTTAAAACTTCTCTTCCTTTTTTCTAAAAACCATGAGGATGGTTAAAAAAGGAAAGTTTTAAAACTTTGAAACTTTCTATTAAACCATATGACCTAATTCAAATAAGGAAAGTTTTAAATTTTAAAAGCTCTCTTTTAAAACTTGTAGTTTTCTACAAAGAGAAGATTTTAAAAATTCAAAACACCCCTCCTTATTTGACATATTATGGCCAGCCCCTCTTTGCTTGGACACCAAGCAAAGGGTCGGCCCCTTTGGCTTGGTCACCAAGCCATGGGCCGACCTCTTCTTGGACACCAAGAAGGGTTTTATATGGGTGGACTTGAGGCTTTAATGAGGCTACAACAGGGACCTAGAGGAGAAATTGGTTTTGACCTTTCGATGAGGTTGAGTATCCCGTGTTCACCCCGAACACACAACTCAAGTTCATCAATAATAACTCATTCCACTAGAGAGTTATTATTGCACTACCACACTAATCCCAAATTACATTATGGGCTCCTTCATATATGAGTGTGTTAGTCTCCCTGTGTTTAAGATAGCAAATGCCCACTAATTAAGTAAGTTACTAACAACTCACTTAATTAATATCTAGCTCCAAGAGTAGTACCACTCAACTTCATTGTCATGTTGGACTAAGTCCAACTGCAGGGTTTAACATGACAATTCTTATGAGCTCCTCTTGGGGGCATTCTCAACCTAGATAACTAGGACACAGATTCCTTCTATAATCAACAACACACACTATACGTAATATCATTTCCCAACTTATCGGGCCTATTGATTTATCGAGCTAAATCTCACCCTTTGATAAGTTAAAGAAATAAATACTAAATATATGTGCTTGTTATTATATTAGGATTAAGAGCACACACTTCCATAATAACTAAGGTCTAGTTCTTTTATTAAGTCAGTATAAAAAGAACTTACCTAAAATGGTCCTACTCAATACACTAAGAGTGTACTAGTGTAATTTATTAGTCAAGATAAACTAATATCTAATTACACTATGACTATTCCAATGGTTTGTTCCTTTCCATCTTAGTCGTGAACAACTGTTTATAATTTATAAAGAACTGATAACATAATCTTCTGTGTGTGACATACACACCATGTTATCTACAATATAAATTAATTGAACAACAACACTTAACAAATAAAATGTAGACATTTGACCAATGTGATCCTTTTATTTCATAAATAAATGTTTACAAAAGCTAGACTTTTAGTATACACTCTAACAATCTCCCACTTATACTAAAAGACTAAGTTGCCATATCTGCTGCCATACATCTGATTCCCATCCTATCATCTCCGCATGCCGATCAAAAGCTTTCGCCGGAAGGACCTTAGTGAAAGGATCTGCCACGCTATCTGCTGATGCAATCTTGGCGACGACAACTTCTCCTCGCTTGACGATGTCTCGTATCAGGTGGTACTTGCACTCTATATGTTTACTTGCCTTATGGGCTCATGGTTCCTTCGAGTTTGCAATTGCACCGCTATTATCACAATAAATTGTGATGATTTTGGGCAAACCAGGAATCACATCTAAGTCCATTAGGTAGTTCCTGAGCCATACAGCTTCTTTGGCTGCCTCAGAGGCTGCCACATACTCAGCTTCCATGGTTGAGTCTGAAACATATTTCTGCTTAACACTCAACCATGCAATGGCTCCACCTCCTAAAGTAAACACATAGCCTGATGTAGACTTATTGTTGTCCCTATCTGATTAGAAATCCGAATCCGTGTAACCCACAGGGTGCAAATCGCCTGCTTGGTAAACTAGCATATAATCTCTAGTCATTCTCAGGTATTTCAATATATGTTTTACAGCAGTCAAATGTCCTTGTCTAGGGTTACTCTGATATCTGCTAACCATGCCCACGATAAAACAGATATCAGGTCTCGTACACAGCATTGCATACATTAGGCTTCCCACAGCCGAAGCATAAGGAACTGCCTTCATGTCCTCTATCTCTTTTGATGTCTTCGGAGATATCTCTTTAGATAAAGCTACTCCATGCCTAAAAGGTAAGAAACTTTTCTTGGAGTTTTGCATGCTAAAACGAGCAAGGATTGTATCTATATATGAAGCTTGAGATAGGCACAACATCCTTTTCTTGTGATCCCTTATGACTTTGATCCCAAGAATGTGTGCACATTCTCCTAAGTCCTTCATATTAAATTATTTGGACAACCATACCCTTACGTCCGATAACACTTTGACATTGTTGCCAATTAACAAAATATCATCTACGTATAGTACAAGAAATACCACCACATTTCCGTTACACTTCTTGTATATACAAGACTCATCCGGACACTGAATAAATCCATATGACTAGATTAATTCATTAAACCGGATGTTCCAAGATCTTGAAGCTTGCTTCTGTCTATAAATGAACCAATTGAGCTTACACACTAGATGCTCTTTGCCCTTTTCATTAAACCCTTCTGGTTGCTTCATATGGATGTTTTCTTCAAGACTTCCGTTAAGGAAAGCTGTCTTGACATCCATTTGCCAAATCTCATAATCTATATGAGCAGTAATGGACAAGAGTATCCGGATAGACTTTAACATAGCTACCGGTGAAAAGGTCTCCTCATAGTCGATTCCCTCTTTCTGAGTGCACCCTTTCGCAACAAGCCTTGCCTTGAAGGTTTCTACCTTCCCGTCTGTCCCTCTTTTCCTTTTGTAGATCCACTTGCATCCAACGGCTTTTACACTATCTGGTGGTTCTACAAGCTCCCAGACCTTATTAGAATACATAGATTCTATTTCAGAATTCATTGCCTTTTGCCAAGATACCGCATCTTTATCTTGGAGTGCTTCTTCATATGTCCGGGGATCAAGTTCATGTTTACCCGGGATCAAATCTGAAGATTCTTCCAAAAACATGAATCTCTCAGGTTGCCTCATAACCCTCCCACTACGACGAGGCATTATCTGTAACTGTGCATCATCTGTGACACGTGTTGCAGTCTCTTGTGGTACTTCATCTTGTACTGTTGGTACTAAATTAGACTTGTCCTCTCTTATTTCTTCTAGAACAATTTCACTCATGGGCTTATGGTTCATTACATAATCTTCCTCTAAAAATCGAGCATTGGTACTAACAATGATCTTCTGTTTTTTAGGATTATAAAACAAACCACCTTTCATTCCCTTAGGATATCCCACAAATAGACAAACTTCTGTACGTGATTCTAACTTGTCAGTATATCCCTTCAGCACATGTGCTGGACTGTCCCATATTCGTATATGATTCAGACTAGGCTTACGCTCATTCCATAATTCCATGGGAGTAGAATGAACTGTTTTAGAAGGTACCATATTCAGAATGTACAGTACTGTTTCTAGAGCATATCCCCAAAACGAATTTGGTAATTCTGAATAACTCATCATCGATCTAACCATTACTATAAGAGTCCTATTCCTTCATTCTGCCACACCATTCTGTTGGGGTGTACCAGGTGCGGATAACTGGGATTGAATCTTGGCTTCTGATAAGTAATTCCTAAACTCTCCAAAGAGGTATTCGCCACCACGGTCAGACCGTAGTGTCTTGATACTTTTACCAAGATGTTTCTCCACATCAGCCCTATATTCTTTGAACTTATCAAAGCATTCAGACTTACGGTGCATCAAGTAAATGTATCCGTATCTTGAATAATCGTCTATAAAAGAGACAAAGTATTCATAATCACCTCTTGCCTGGATTGACATAGGACCACACAAATCAGAATGAACCAGTTCCAACACATCTTTGGCTCTATACCCCTTGGCCTTAAAAGGTCTTTTGGTCATTTTACCTTCCAAGCAAGATTCACAGGTTGAAAAATTTTCCAACTCTAATGAACCCAAGAGTACATCGGCTACAAGCCTTTGAATCCTACTTAAGTTAATATGACCAAGCCTTAGATGCCAAAGATATGCTTGGTTCATTTCCAAAGGTTCTTTTCTCTTATTATAGTTAGAAGATGTGTTATTAATTTCCATTTGTTGCTTTATGGGAGAAATTGGATTTAAAGTATACAAATTTCCAACCAATGTACCAGAACAGATAATAACCCTATTTCTCTTTATAATCACATTGTTACTAAAAGAAACAGAATATCCATCCAAATACAGTTGAGAAACCGAAATTAAATTCTTTTTGGAACTGGGTACATAAAGACAATTTCTTAAAATCAAACTTCTATTCCTATCAAAAGATAAGTAGACGTCTCCCACTTCAACAGCCGCCACCTTAGTAGCATTGCCCATGTAGACGGTTATCTCTTCTTCAAATAGTCGTCGAGTTTCTTGGAACCCCTGCAAAGAGTTGCAGACATGATCAGTGGCTCCCGTATCTACACACCAGATGCTGGTAGATAACACCGCTAAACATGTTTCAACTCCTAGAGAATGAGATATACCTTTATTGTTATGATTCCTATGAGGACAGTCCACTTTCCAATGTCCTGACTGCTTGCAGATGAAGCACTTGCCCTTCAGCTTCTTCATTCCAGCTTTTTGTCCTGTACCCTGAGGTTTATTCACATTCTTTGCTGAAAAGACCCGTTTCTTCTTCTTCTTGCCTTTCGACTTAGAAGTAGAACCATTTTCAGCATAGTGAATCTGAGAACTATGACGAAATATACCTTCTGCTGCCTGTAGTTCTGACAGAAGTTCCGCCAACGTATACTCCCTTTTATTTATGTTATAGTTCAGGCGAAACTGCTCAAAACTTCTAGGTAGCAATTGGAGAATTATATTTGTTGGTTAGTCTTAGCAAAATCGTACCGGTTCCACTATACAAAAATTTTTGTACAAGTGTCAAACCTTTCCTTAAATAACCTATTGTGTTCTTTAGAAGTTAAATTAGGAATCGTAGACGGAACTTAACATCATTGATTCCAAATTTAACTTATCTGTTCTTAATGGTTTAGATTTGAATCGCAAGCGAAACTTAACACTATTGATTCAAATCCACCTATGTTATTAATTCTATTAAATATTAATTTCCAAAATTAGCTTCCAGGACTGCATGGCGAGACACATGACCTTCTTGGATATGTGAGCAACCACCACCGCCTAGTCAAAGCCTTTTAAGGAAAGTTAATATTTAATTTTCTTAAATAACTCTAGGTTAACCAAAAAGAACAATCGAATCACAAATTCGAAAATAAAGAAAACACAAACTCGAAAAACTAATTTGAAATACTAGATCTAATGCCTCTTGTATTTGGAATTCTTACAAAGAAAAATAACTAGTATGATGCGGAAGAAAAATACTCGTTATACCTTCTCTTTGTATGCTAATGACCTTGAGATCTTCTACCATATTCCTCGCCTCGCCTTGGATGTCGTGTGGGTGATGATCCTCCAAGATGAACACCACCCAAGAGCTTTCTTCTTCCTCCTCTAATATTCGGCCACCACCACCACCAAGGAAAAGAGAGCAAGGGAAAAGAGAGAGAGAAGGGGTCGGCCACACCAAGATCTCCAAGCAAGATAATAAGAATTGTATCTCATGAGGCCTCCTCACCCCTTCTTTTATATTACTTGCCCAAGACAAATAAGGGAAGAATTTTTACAAAAATTAAAATCTTCCTCTTGTTTTTCCTTTTCCCTTTTTATTTTCCTTTTCTTTCCTCTTGATTAAATCAATCACCAAATCATTGGATGTTGATTTTAATTTTATTTCTATTTGGTCGGCCACCTTGCTTGGGCACCAAGCAAGGGTGGCTGCCCCCCTTAAGAGGAAGGAAATATATTTTTTTATGAAATTTTATATGAAGAAGGATTCTTATAAAATTTTACAAGCTCTCTTTCAATTTCCTAAAGTAGAAGTCAAAAAAGAAAAGTTTTAAAAATTAAAACCATGTTTTAAATTTAAAACTTCTCTTATAAAATTTCTTTTTTTAACATGGTGATAGAAAATTTAAATTTTAAAACTTCTCTTCCTTTTTTTCTTAAACCATGAGGATGGTTAAAAAAGTAAAGTTTTAAAACTTTTAAACTTTCTTTTAAAACATGTGACCTAATTCAAATAAGGAAAGTTTTATATTTTAAAATCTCTCTTTTAAAACTTGTAGTTTTCTACAAAAGAAAATATTTTAAAAATTCAAAACACCCCTCCTTGTTTGAATTATTGTGGACGGCCCCCTCTTGCTTGGGTACCAAAGAAGGGGGCGACCCCTTAAGAGGATAATGTGGTCGGCCCTTGTAACGACCCAAATTTCCTCATTTTGAGCCCCAAAAATAATTCAAAAATATTTAGAAATGCTATAGAAAAATACTAGAGATTTTTAAAAATTTTTAGAGTATTTTTATGCAATTTTTGGAGTTCGTTTGGTATTTTACCAAGGAGAATAAGTTTTAAAAATAAACAAAAAAAAAAAAAAGGTTGTAGAAGCTGGGTTTCGAACCCAGCACCCCGGACCCAAGCAAAACCAGCCCAACCAACCGAGCTTCACTCAATTTGTTAATCATATAAGGAGCGATATATATTTAAGTAGTAGTTAAGAACAGTAAAATAAATTGGAAATAAAAGTGCGCAGCTGAGGAATCGAAGCCGAGATCTCTGACTTGGTTAAAATCTGGCTAACCAAGTGTGCTACGGGCGGTTTTGTTTAAGAATAGATAGTAAAATTATTTAAAGAAGTGAACCGAATATTGGGTTATAAGAGAGAACTTAGGGATTAATTTTTCCTGTGACCTAAAATCCTGTTTCCTTCTTCCTCTTCTGCGTGTGCGACGGCGGGCTCGGGCGAAAACGAAGTCGAGAAGAGATTAAGGTTTTCTCTTCGGCGGCCGGCCAAAGGGGACTTCTCCACGAGCTCTTCTCGGATTCGAGCTCCTCTCGTCAAGAAGGAACAGTAGGCACGAGGAAGAGGGCGAGTTTGCGAGATCCTCCGCAAGCCCCAGAAGCATTGGAAGCTTTCTTCTCCGGCTGTAAGTCCAAGAAAAGCCTAAGGTGAGTTGCTACTCACCTGCAGTAGGATAGCTCCGAGGTTTTATTCCTTGTTTCTTTCTTTTTTCCCGAAAGCTTGGGACAGATTGTAGGTGCTCTGTGTTTTTGATCGGATTCTATGCTACTTAGTTTCATGTTTTGAGTTTTGATACAAGTTTTAAGCGAGTTCTTTCAATGGTAGCATTGGGGTTCTGCTGTACTAAACGGGTAGGTTGATTCAGAAAGAGGTTCAAGGGATGATTCTAAAAAAATATAATATGTTTGATAATGATGTATGCCGCAAGAAGCTTGTTTTGAGGTTGAAGCCGTGGGTCACAAATAGGGCTGTAAATGAACAAAGCGTTCGTGAACAATCTTGGTGTTCGGCTTGGTAAGAGCTTGTTTATGTTCGTTCAATATACATTAGATTAATTAAACAAACAAGCTTGAATAGCTCGTTAAGCTAAACAAACAAGCTTGAACACATATGTGTTCAGCTCGTTAACGTTCGTGAACAACGTTCGTGAATAATATTCGTGAACAATGTTCGTGAACAATGTTCACGAACAATATTTATTAATAAAATTCTTTTCAAGATGATAAATAAATAATAAAATAAAATACAATAAATAAATAAATTTAAATTATCAATCTTAATAACCAATCAAACAATTAAAAGTTTCAAACAATCAAACAAGCTTGAATTGAGAGCTTGATAACATCTAAATGAACCAAGCTCAAACCAAGCTCAAGCCAAGCTCGAACCAAGCTCAAGCCAAGCTTGAATTGAGAGCTTGATAACATCTAAACGAACCAAGCTCAAACCAAGCTCAAGCCAAGCTCGAACCAAGCTCAAGCTAAGCTTGAATTGAGAGCTTGATAACATCTAAACGAACCAAGCTCAAGCCAAGCTTCAAACAAGCTCAAGCTCATAAAAAATAAACCAAGCCAAGCTTGAACACTCATTTCAAAAGCTTGGTTCATTTTAAGCTCGTCTCGGCTCGGCTCGGTTATCTTATCAAACAAGTTTGAACACCCCAAAGCTCGGCTTGACTCGGCTTGTTTACAGCCCTAGTCACAAAAAGGGAACAAAGAAAGGAAATTTGTATAGGTTAGGTATGTAAGTTAGATCCTTCTGCCCTTATGTTAGCATTTCAGATTTAGATGTTTTTATTTCAAAGGTTATTTGGGATTAACCATTGGGTTGTTAACATGCAACATACTTACGGTTTTTTTTTTTTAATTCGGGCATTCACATGGATGCTTAAGATGGTTAAGACATGTCTAAACAACATCAAATTGATGAAGTGAGGTGAATGGCCACGTTTTAGTGTCTAAAGAGGGGTGTGTACAGGAAGATGTCCTACAATTAAAGAAGACAAGTTAATGAATTACCTATAACTATTATTTTAATTCCATCACGGGAAATTAATGAGAAAGATTGCATGTACCTTGCTAGATAGTAATTTCAGAAAGTTGTTGTCATAAGGTATTCTTATGAAGCTTGGATTGCTAGTCCCAGGGAGATCTACACTGCTATATTAAAGGCAAACATGTTAAGGTTGATAACTGGCACTCCATCTAGTGGCCTCTGCCTATATACTATCATGGAAATGTAGTCTCTACTTTTTAGTAATGATCTGATTAATACTGTCTACAGTTAGAATTATTTCTTGGATGTATGGTTATAGGCCAGTTGAAACACAGAAAAACAATTATAACTAGTATGGTCCACCATCTACCACAGTATATGTCGTGAGTGTAAAATGAAGATGAGAAGTTGAGGATTGTTTCTTTAAACTCATTGCAGTGGATCACAAAGGAAGAAAATAAAAGTACAAGCTTAGAACCAATAAAAACAAGATTTACATAGGTATGTAAATTCCAGAAAGTTTAGTTTGCTTTGGAGCTTGCTGAGCAGATTTCTGTTAAGTTTTAGTGCAGATTCTGTTAAGTTTTAGTATGCAGATTTTTATAAGTATAGTATGCAGATTTTTAATAAGTAGATTTTCATAAGTAATACTTGCAGATTATGATAAGTATTGTATGTGCAGATTTCTTTTGTATTCTATGCATGATTATGTGTTACATAGTTAGTTTCATTCATAGATGCATACGAAGGATACTCTAACAGTATTTTGGGTTTAAGAAAAAGTATAAGAAAGATAAAGAAAAGTATAAGAAAGATAAAGAAAAGTATAAGAAAGATAAAGAAAAGAAAGAAAAGGCCAAGGCCTTAAATAGATCCCAAAGTCAAGACTTTAGGGATTTTTGGCACACAAGGTGCCTATTAAAATGCCAAGGCATTTAAAGAAGAAGTAATTAAGATTATAAGTATTTTACTTTTAAGAAGAGGCTAGTACCCGACTTCCGAGGTTGTCGTTAAACAAATCCAGGTGTCCAATTCCGAGGTCTTGGCCCTGGTAGACCGAGGTCTGCTCTTTTAGGATTGGTGGCTCGCTACCCCAACCTATTAGGGAACGCGCATAAGATGGTACTACGCCTGGGCCCAAGAAGAAGTTGATTATTATTTTCAAGTATTAAAGTATAAATTTTAAACAAGTGAAATAAAAGAATAAGTTTAGAGTAAATGAAGTAAGTTTCACTTTGTTTTAAAGATCAGCAAGTTTAGCTTTCTTTTATGCTAGCAGCTTTTACATGTTCAGTTTCTTACATGTTATTTATTGGCTAGTTGATAAGCATGTTTAGCTTTATATGTTAGCTTTTTCAGTTAGTTGATTTCTTTGCTATTTATGAGCATGAGTAGCTTTACATGTTAGCATTCAATTTTAGCATGTTTCTTTTATTTATATACATGCATATCGAGTTTTTGTGAGTTAGATAGCGCTCACTAAGCATTTTGCTTATAGTCTGCATTTCTCCTACTGCAGATAAAAGATAAAGGAAGAGGAAAAGTATAAGAAGGAAGGCGACAAGGAGATGCTGTGACGGTGTGTGATGCCAGGACTATGGAGAGATCTTGGGACTTAGCTTAAAAATAATTATTAAGATTGCTTCCGTCGAATTGTTAAAAGAGTTTAGAACTTGTATATGATATTTTCATTGGAGTGTTTTTATCATGCATTGATAGAGTTATTTCTTTCAGTATTTTGATTCTTTTTCATATATATAAACTGCATGGTTGTCTAATATATGTTCCAGCCGCCTGTGGCTGATGTATACAGTGTTTGTATATCAGTTTAAGGTCACCGGTACAGGGGAGATTCTGTCGAAATTTTTCGGTAGAGTTTCCATGTGATTTTTAATCACACCGATTAAGTAGAGTTAGTAGATAAGTAACGGTCATCCTTAGAGAGTAGTAGTAGTAAGAAGGGTGGTCGTTACAACCCTTGCTTGGTCACCAAGCATTGGGCCGACCCCCTTCTTAGACACCAAGATGGGCTTATATTTGGATGGACTTGAGGCTTTAATGAGGCTACAATAGGGACCTAGAGGAGAAATTGGTTTTGGCCTTCCGATGAGCTCAAGTATCCCGTGTTTGCCCCGAACACACAACTCAAGTTCATCGATAATAACTCATTCCACTAGAGAGTTATTATCGCACTACCGCACCAATCCCAAATTACATTATGGGCTCCTTCTTATCATGAATGTGTTAGTCTCCCTGTGTTTAAGATAACGAATGCCCACTAATTAAGTAAGTTACTGACAACTTAATTAATATCTAGCTCCAAGAGTAGTACCACTCAACTTCATTGTCATGTCGGACTAAGTCTACCTGCAGGGTTTAACATGACAATCCTTATGAGCTCCTCTTGGGGACATTCTCAACCTAGATAACTAGTGCACAGTTTCCCTCTATAATCAACAACACACACTATAAGTAATATCATTTCCCAACTTATCGGGCCTATTGATTTATCGAGCTAAATCTCACCCTTTGATAAGTTAAAGAAATAAATACTAAATAAGTGTGCTTATTATTATATTAGGATTAAGAGCACACACTTCCATAATAACTAAGGTCTAGTTCTTTTACTAAGTCAATACAAAAAGAACTTACCTAAAATGGTCCTACTCAATACACTTGGAGTGTATTAGTGTAATTTATTAGTTAAGATAAACTAATACTTAATTACACTACGACTACTTCAACGATTTGTTCCTTTCCATCTTAGTCACGAACAATTATTTATAATTTATAAAGAACCGACAACATGATCTTCTGTGTGTGATATACCACACACCATGTTATCTACTATATAAATTAATTGAACAAATTACATTTAACAAATAAATGTAGATATTGACCACTGTGATTCTTTATTTCTAAATAAATATTTATACAAAAGTTAGGCTTTTAGTATAATACACTCTAACAATATCGACCTGGGTTTCCCCATCGATTTCACCTCCAAGGACTTGTATTTCGTTCAGATAAGCCATCATTTTGAGGATATGATCCCTTACCGGTGTCCCCTCCGACATGGTGGTTGTCATTAACTTTCTCATTGTCTCTTGCCTAGCAGTCCGACTCTGGTGCCCAAAGAGTTCTTTGAGATTGTTCATTATATCATAAGCAGTTGATAAATCTTGATGCTGATGTTGCAATACATTTGACATTGAAGCCAAAATGTAACACCGCGCCATCTCATCTGCTTTTACCCATTTCTTATGATACTCAATCTCCTCTGGGGTAGAATCACCATTAGGTGTATCTGGGCATACCTCTGACAGTACAAACTTATAGCTTTCAGCAGTTAGAATAATGTCCAGGTTTCTTTTCCAATCTATATAGTTTGGACCAGTAAGTTTATTCTCTTTCAGTATAATAGCCAATGGGTTGAAAGACATCCTAAGAATCACAAAATAAACTTTGGTCGGGACTCTAATTTAAAATAATATTGATTCTTCAAACAATACTATTTAAATTTACTAACACCTCAAAACACCGTGAATATTGCATGCCACGTTAGTGTGGATGTATACAAATTCAACATTTGTAAGAGGAGGGTGTAACCAATTAATTTTATTATCTCATCATCCTAACTTTATGACAAATAAAATTAGTAGTTGGTTTTCCTTTGGTCACACAAAACAATAGCAGTGACTCCGTTGGGAAGGATACTATTGAATGCGTCTAAGTGTATACCATTACTTGATACTTAGTCCATTAAATAGGATTGTGCTCCTTCAGTTGGAGAAGATCACACGCTCCTAAATAGTTTCCTATAACCATCCATAAAGGAAGTTTGATCTAGTGATCCGCAACAAACCCATCCGTTGTGGAGGGAGGCACTCAGAGCCAACACGCAAGCTTGTTGCATCACTTAGAAACCAGTAATGGAGATCGTGGAATTTATTTAAAAATCCCTCTCCCACTTAGTTATTTAAGGTAAGGAATTTTAACCTATGCTAGCATACATCACATGCATACACACACATCACAGTAAATAAAAACAATAAATATGGAAATTAATTTTCCAACTATTATGGCCTTTTCCATCACTAAGTGGGAGAGGGATTTTTAAGTATTGTGTGCTGCATAGGCTAGCAACATCCTAATGGATTCAAGTCTTGCTACTGGAGCATAGGTCTCGTCATAATCTAACCCTTCTACTTGACTGAATCCTTTAGCTACTAACCTAGCTTTGTTTCTAACTATTTCACCTTGATCGTTTAATTTGTTTCTAAAAACCCATTTAGTGTCAATTATGGATTTGTTAACTGGTTTCGACACTAATTCCCAGACCTGATTTCTTTCAAATTGGGCCAATTCTTCTTGCATTGCTAGAGTCCAATCTGGGTCAGGTAGGGCTTCTTCTATGGTTTTGGGTTTGATTTTTGAAATCAAGGCTATTTGGCTCTGGTTTCTATAAGATGATTTGGTCACCCAAAATTTGGTCAGATGGGTGATTTGTGCTTGTTCTAGTTGGTCGTATATCATTTCAGTTAGTGATTTATTCTTCAGATTCAATAGGTTCAGGTTGAATTTCGTCATCTTCTCTGTTTATTGGGTTAATATTTTCTGTATTTTCAGTTTCATTTATTGTGTTGGGTAACTTATTTTCTTCATCAAATACTATATTTATTGTTTCTTCTACTTTTAGGGTATTTTTGTTATACACTCTATATGCTCTACTAGTTGTTGAATATCCTAAAAATATTCCCGGGGTTGTTTTTGATGTAAATTTCCCTAAGTAGTCTTTAGTGTTCAAAATGAAGACTTTACACCCAAATACTTTTAAATAGTTTAAGTTGGGAATTTTATTATAATAAATTTCATAGGGTGTTTTATTTTGAAATTTGTTAATTAAAATCCTATTTTGAATGTAACATGCTGTACTAACTGCTAGGATGTTGCTAGCCTATGCAGCACACAATATTTACATATCCATTAGGATGTTGCTAGGTTAAATATTTGAAAAATATTTAAGTTAATTTTAAATTTTGAAAAATATTTAAGTAAATTTAAATTTAAAAAATATTTAAGTTAATTTTAATTTGAAAAATATTTAAGTTAATTTTAATTTGAAAAATATTTAAGTTAATTTTAAAATTTGAAAAATATTTAAGTAAATTTAAAGTTTGAAAAATATTTAAGTAAATTTAAATTTAAAAAATATTTAAGTTAATTTTAATAGTCATCTCACCCGATCTAAATTTTCAATCAGGGACTCCTATGATTTTTGTGAGATGAATGAGATTCAATTTTAGGAGTATGTTTAACTTTATGTTAGATTCAGGTTTAGCTTTGGGTTCAACAAGTAAGCATTCTTTGGATAAACTTCTGGGCTATGGTGAGTCACAAGGAACTCATTAAAGTAACCATGCCTTCGAGGTTTTCCAAATAGTCCTACCCATTGAACTTAATACTAAACCTTGGTCTAACTAGTTAGGATCCATTTAAGGGTAGCTTCGTTCAGTTCCACTTAGCCAAATGCACCAGGTCGAAGCCATATCTTCCTAGACATGCGATGCCCAAGCTTCCCTAACGTACTATCATCCAAAAACTTCACCAGCACCGTGGGTCAAGTTAAACCTAGCCTATTTTATCTAACTTAAATTACCCTGCCGGGTAGTCTACTCTTGTTTACCCATTTCGGGTAGATTAAGTTTGGTTACCCAGTCGGGTAGTTTAGTTGCGGGTGCCAGCTATTCTGGATCCTCTTTCTATTTTCAATTGAATTTCGAATGTTAAGTTTAATTTTGAATTTTGATTTAATTTATTTTTTTAATTTTAATTTCGAATTTTTAATTTGGAATTTTTTAATTGAGTTTTTAATTTTAATTTCAAATTTTTAATTGAATTTTTAATTTTAATTTAGAATTTTTTTAATGGAGTTTTTAATTTTAATTTCGAATTTTTAATTGAATTTTTTATTTTAATTTCGAATTTTTAATTGAATTTTTTTTTAATTGAATTTTTAATTTTAATTTTGAATTTTAATCGTTTTAGCTCCCTCTGGATCATATCCTCGATATGGTCTATCGATGTAATGTATTTGATCCTTGAGAACCCAATATTGTCCGAGTCCAACTTGATTGATCAGGTTGGACTTGGCAACCCATACTTGGACCATTTTTCTATTTGTTCTTTGTATGAGAGATAAATATGACTTATATTTCTTTTTAGATTTGTATCCTAGTCCAGTTCTATTGTAGATTGCCCTTTGTGTTCCAAGAATCAAGTCAAGATTCTTGGATCCCAAGGAAAATCGTTCTAAGGTTGTCTTCAAATCCTTGACTTGACTTTTCAGGTTAGAATTCTCTTCCTCAAGTTTTTGAACTTGAGTTGAGGTTCCAGTCTGAACTGGATCAGTCAAGGATTCGTTATTTGTTGTTTCTTTAAGGAGTGTTACCTCCTTTTGAAGCGACTTGATTCGAATTTTGGACTTAGCTACTTTATGTATTAAATAATTAATTAAGCTATATAAGCGATTTTTACTTACAAAGGGGTTTAGCCCTTCGGAAACAGATGCAGATCCGTGGCTTCTCTCAGACTCGGCTTCTGATTCGTCCTCGCTTCCAGATTCGTTGTTGTAGTCCCGGGCTGTCAACGCAAGAAAGTTCGTTTGCTCGAGTTCTTCATCGTCGGATTCCTCGGAAGAAGACTCATCCCATGTTGCTTCAATGCCTTCTTTCTCTTTGGTTTCTTTGGATCCTTCTGGTTCGGGCAGTTTGCCTTGATATGCCCTTTTTGATTGCACCCGTAGCAGGTCACTTCGAATTTGACCTTCGAGCTTGGTTGGGCTTCTTTGGACTGGATAGCTTTTCTGATATCCTTTTTGTTGAAGCCCTTCTTTTTGCAGAGTTTCTTTACCAGGTTGACTATATATTTCGGTTGTAAGCTCATCGTCGTCTTCCAAATCTGGTTCTTCTTCTGACTCAGGTTCGGTTTTGCGCTTCATCTTTGATTCGCGCATTCTTCCTGTTCCTGCAAAAAAAGCCAACCCTTTCTCGGTCGGATGTGCATTAGTCTGTTCATGAAGTTTGAATTCTGCAAAAAGTTCATCTAACTTAATAGTAGATAAATCCTTAGAAACCTTGTAGGCATCTACCATGGATGCCCACAAGGTGTTCCTCGGAAAGGCGCTTAAAGAAACCTTATGATGTCCCGGTTATCTACCTTCTGTCCAATTGCATGAAGACCATTGAGCAGATCTTGAATCCGGGCATGAAGTTGGGCAGCTGTCTCACCTTCCTGCAGTTTGATATTAAACAATTTATTGAAAATTAAGTCTCTCTTACTTACTTTGGTGTCGGACGTCCCCTCGTGAAGTTCAATGAGCTTATCCCACAGCTCCTTGGCACTGCTGAAAGGGCCGACGCGGTTGAGTTCTTCTTTTGATAGGCCACACTGGAGGGTGCAGGTCGCCTTGGCATTAGCTTCCACCTTCTTAATCAAAGATGCGTCCCAGTCCTCGTATGGTAGTGGTTTGCCGGCGCTATCAGTTGGTAGTTGGAATCCGGTTTTGACAATCATCCAGACTTCGAAATGAGTCTGGAGATATGCCTCCATCCGACCCTTCCAGTACCCGAAGTCGTCTCCGGTGAATAGCGGAGGGGGGGGGGCTGTACTGTAGCCTTCTTGAAGGGCCATTTTTAGATCAACTAAAAAAAATAAACAGTAAGAAAATCCCAGGACTTGGTCCTGGATTAGTAGTGCGGGAAGAAGAAAATAGAACACGAACTCGGGTGGTGTTGCACCAACCTCGAGCAGAAACCGATTCGAGAAAAGATTAAAATATAGCTATAAAGCTAAATTCTAATTGACTCCGAAAAATCTGAAAATACCACGAAAAATTATTTTGAATGGTGGTTGCACCGATTCAAAATGACCCCGCTTTGATACCAATTGATGGATCGAAAGTGCTAGAGGGGGGGGGGGGGTGAATAGCGCTCATGGCTATTTTTAGCGATTTAAAACACAGATTATAAGTGCAGCAGAAAGTAAATGAAAACACACAAGACACGAGCGTTTTACTTCGTTCGAAGCCTATCTCGACTCCTACTCGAAGGCCCGCGGTCCTTGACCGCTTTCGGTGGGCAACAACTATAAATTCGAACTATTACAAGCTAGAAGCAATTACAGTTAAGAGCAAATAAGAAACTTTTACTAACGAACAAGAAAGTAGAAGAGCGTTGGAGGTTCAGTTCGTTGTTGCAGCAGAGCGTTGTTGAAGCGTACGGAGCACACGAGAGCACAAGACTTCTGTTCGGAATTCGATATTCTGAGCTGCACCTCGAGGCCTCATTTTATAGCTCTGCAAGGTCTGATCCAGATCCCCAAGTCTCGGGATCAGATTTGACCCGAAGCGGATCGGTCGACCGATCCTCACGTTCGGTCGACCGATCAGATGATCTCCACCTCATCTGATCCGTCCATCCGTCGCTCCGCTTCGATCTGGTCAAACTTTATCCCTAGGATCGGTCAACCGATCCCAATGTTCGGTCGACCGATCAGTCTCCTCTGACCCGCACACCTCGGCTTGATCCAGTCGACACCTATCCCAAGGTTCGGTCGACCGATCCCGAGGTTCGATCGACCGATCCCGAGGTTCGATCGACCGATCCCTGGTCGAACCTTGCCCAACTTCTGGAGATCTGATCTGGTAGCTTGGAGGTTCAGTCGACTGATCCCAAGGTTCGGTCGACCGATCTTGGTCAGTACTAACCCTGCACAAAAGTATTAGTTTCCTGTAAAACAGAGTTAGAACACAAATGATAAACAAATGTATTGACAGCCTTCGGACTGTCCGGGTCTAACTTCGGGTTTCCGACCGGAAACCCTAGGTCGACCAGACGCCTACTGTTCCCTCTACGGGGAACGCGTCCTCACCTACTCCACTCAGGAGATTTACCTTATGCCAGTCCGGTCCTCCAGACTGACTGGACTTTCCGCCTAGGGTTACCACCGCCTAGGACCTAGGGTTACCGCCCCCTAGGGTTTTTCTCCACCTAGGGTTACCACCCCCTAGGACCTAAGGTTACCCCCCCTTAGGATTTTCCTCCACCTAGGGTTACCACCCCCTAAGACCTAAGGTTACCGCCCCTTAGGGTTTTGTAAAATACCGGAAAAATGACGAATAATGATAAGGGAATTTTCCAGAATTTTTAGAAAATTTTCAGGAATTTTTCGGAGACCGTATGGACGAGTTTACGGGGATAGAAACGGGGCCCGGGGAAAGCCTGTTTAGGTTACCCAATTTAAGTGAGGAAAAGTTTTATTTTTTCCTTTTTGGTTTTCTTTTTCTTTATTTTGTTTTCTCCTCCTCTTCTGTCGCCGTGTCCCCAAGCCTTCCCCCGCGCGCCTTCTCTTCCTCTCACGCGTGCCCTAACCGGCGCCGCAACCGCCGTTGCCTCCCTCTCCTCTGCCCGACGCCGACGACACCAGGGAACAGAGAGTCGGCGATTGAGCATCTCCTCCCTCCCTCTTCCTTTCTTCTTCTCTGTCTCTGCCACTGAGGTCGGGATGCGCCGCCGCCCCTCTCGGCCGAAAGCTACCTCCAAGCCGAAGCCCTAGCCGCGGTGAGGTCTGAGCCCTTCCCCCTACCGCCAGCGATGTCAAGCACCTCTGCGCAGTGCCGCCGACCTTCCTTTTTGCCCTAGCGCAGGTGGCCGTGAGCCCTAATTGTGGGCGTAGGGTTCTACCAAGCCCTCTTCTCCATTGGTTGATCTCTCACCGTGCCCTAGGTGTCAACCTCTTCTGATCTTTGTGTGCCAATGCCAAAGACGCCGCAACCCTCTTCTTCTCCCGAACTGATCTTCTGCCCTAGTATCGGCAACGAAGCCTTATTCCTCTATTCTTCTTGCTGCCACTGCCGAGTGAGCTTGCCATTGTGTTTTTGGCAGCCACCTCTGTGCCGACCATCAGATTTGCCACTGCCTCTGTGCCACTATTCCCTTCATGGGCTGATCTGCGGCCAAGCGAAAGAAGTCGCCAATCTAGCTTCAAGACCAGCGCTGGATCTCAATCTCGGTATGGTGTCAAGTTGCCGGCAGTTAGTATGGTGATGAGGCAACAAGGTGCTGATGTGGAAGGGTTGACCTGTTAGGCAACGACTCCACTATGGATCCAAGCATCACAGGTTGAGGATGATCCATAGCTTCGGCCACAAGTTCAGCAGCAAGATCTGTGGTTGTAAGTTGGCAGGAAAATACTTAGATTGGGGACTTTGATACGAGATGAGCATTTCGATGTTGGATTTGACTGATTGGACCTTCTTTTTGAGGCGGGTACCTCTTGACTTATCTTTTATGATATCGTCATTTGGATATGCATAGTACTTTATACCTTCAAGCAATGAACATGTTTGTCTTTGGTATGCCACTGTTTGATATCCATTAGCATGTTAGGTTTGTCGCTTGTTATGTATCCGTGCTTATATCTCGTGATTTGTTACCATGAGTATCTTATTGCCATGAGTACTTTATTACCATGAGTATCTTAGTTTCTAGAGTGACATACCATGTTTTACTGAGTTTAGGACTAGGTTCTGGATTTTTGTTTCTGGCATGTGTATCTAAATTATCTGATACTTAGGTTTTTATGCCATACCTGGCTCGTGTACCTCTATTTGTATATCATATATGATTCGTGTACCTAGACTTTGATTCTTTGATCTGTGTATATTGTTGGTACATATGTTATGGAAGGGGGATATGTTTAGGATCTAGGTTGTTATACCATAGCGGACCTGTATACCCTAGATCCGTGGATTTGACTCACTGATACTGTGGTACCCATATTATATATATATGGATATGGTTATGTTGATCAGTTTATGACTATGCTTAGTGTCATGCATCATGATTGCATGCTGCGCGATTGTCGGCTCCACTATGGTTGAGCACATCGCCAGTTACATGTACTGCACACACCACCACTCATGGATTAGTGGTATATCAGGCAGGTGTGTGGCGGTTCTGCTGTTTGGCTCCGTTGGTCAGGTGACTCAGCGTGGTAGCCGGCAGACAGTTCCGCTCTGTTTGGCTCCGCTGGCATTTAGTGTAGCAGCGTGGTAGCCGACAGACGGTGGACTCTGTTTGGCTCCGTTGGTCAGGTGACTCAGCGTGGTAGCCGGCAGAGATACCTTCCCGTCACCGTGTACCGGGAGATGAGAGCATTGAGCTCCCCCATTTATGATTCGAGGTACTTCGACAGCATCCCGTCCACTCGGTCACTTATCAGGAGCAGTGACGACAGAGTGCACGGTTGTCACAGCCCTACCCACTCGGTCTCGCCATTTGTGTGTGAGAGGACTGACTGGCGTCAGGGGTGACCAGGACGCATCATTAGTATCATATGCATTGATGTATTTATATTCTTGTGATTGTGTTTGCTGCATTTGGTTGTTGCATTTTGGTTGGATGCATACCTTTAACCTGCATACAGGATTATTGACACTTTCGGTTTGACGACCCTTTTGTCTGGATAGGAGTTCCTGGTGAGTACAGCTTCCTCAGTTACCTTTCAGTTTTATATATTCCCTATATATGATTAGGAAGCTGTATTCCATGTTTGTTGCTGTTAGATATATCTTACTACTCATGTCCATTGGTATTCGCTGAGTTGTTGAACTCACCCCCATTGACACTATCTTTTTCAGGTACCAGGTTATTTATGGTGTCGCTTGGAGCATCATGTCTGCTGGTCCCCACGTCACATCAGGAGACATATCTCCGCCTTTTTGTTATTTTATCTTGGTATATGAGATGTGTGTATTTGGCTTTGTGTGTTCCGGTTTTGTGTTCGGAGTGTTGTTTTGGTTGTCTGGTGTAAGCCTAGCCGGCTAGCAGTGTTTTATTTGATTTTGTATGAGCTTGTATTTTATGTTTATCCATTGTGTTGGTTTTGTTCTAGCCGTGTGGGCTGATGATATATATATAACTGCGTGGTTGTGTGTATATTCCAGCCGCCTGTGGCTGATGTATATTATGTCTGTAGAAATGCTTCAGATTGTCACCGGTACAGGGGAGGTGCTGCCGAAATTTCTTCGGACAGGGACTCCTCTGGGGCGTGACAGTTTTTCTCCTTCACCTAGGGTTACCACCCCCTAGGACCTAAGGTTACTGCCCCTTAGGATTTTCCACCTGCCTAACCGCAATTAGGACTTTCCTGCACACTTGTTTAAGCTCATTAGATAACAAAACAACTTAACTTGAACCCTTTGACATAATCAAACCACCGATTTGATCATCGGATGCTTCCCGCACCAACAATATACACTCTAACAAGGTACTCCCGATGCTGCTGCATAAGCCGGAGCATGTACCACTGGTGGTACTGCAGGGTCAATATGGGTGGTCACAGCTGGAGGTATGATAGGTGGTGGTACCGGAAATAGAGCAACCGATACCGTTGGTGCGGGTGTTGGATACATGGTAGGTCCAGGTGGCAGTGGCGCCAGGTACGCCGTAGGCGGTATAGGTGTCGGGTTTGCCACAGGAGGTACCGTGTATAATGTATGGGTGGGTACCTCTAATGAAGCCATCGGAGTCTGAGAGCTCGACACGCTCGTAGTACCATGCGGAGTCTACCCCTGACCGGCAGGCTCGACTCCAGCAGACATCTCAGGCGACTCTGCTGCCAGGGACTCCAATGTCCTCTTGCGTGGTCGTCCTGTACCATGTCTCGGCATGGGAGCACGTGCACCTCGCCTCATATCTATTCAATTATAACCCAAATATTACTACAAGTAACAAAAATTATAAAATTACCTTTTACCTAATTGCTGTCACGAGATGTTCCGTCGCTGTCCAGTCCCCCTTTTATGACCTTGTAACTCCGAACGAGAAAATCGACGGTAATCCATAAAAATCCAAAATAGAATTCCGAAACATGAATATAACAGAAATCTGTATAAATATGAAAATACCCAATTTGACTCGTAAAACCTGGCTCTGATACCAAAAATATTGTCACGCCCCAGGTAGTCCCTGCCAGAAGAAATTTTGGCAGCATCTCCCCTGTACGAGTGACAATCTGAATCTTTACTACATCATCCAGATACCTCGGCCCACATGGTCGGAACATACATAGAACATATAAGCAATCACTACGCAGTTTAATAGTAACAACTAAACATAAGCAGAGATAAGGAAATCATCACAAAAATCCTACTCAACTACACCCATAAAACACAAATCCGATATCATACTCAACTACACTCATAAAACACAAATCTGATATCCTATTCAACTACATCCATAAAACACAAAACATCAGCATACATCTGAATGAAAACCCATCGTCAAATAACAAAACGTACAAGATCCAAATGTCAAGCTATAAGTCTGAAAAACATAGTCTAACACAATAAGTAAAACCCAAACTGTGCGAACTCATCGTGACGCGTAGTGGTGGGGGATTAGCGACTGAAACCTCCTGAACAACCTCAACCTTAAAATAGTAATAACGGGCTGTGAGTCCAACACTCAACGAATACCTAGTTGACATGCATAGTAAATAATAACCAACAGTAATAAATATGCATACAGTCTCTTGGATATAACAAATGGAAAGTGCAAACTGTACGGTAAGGAGTAACTATACTAACCAGAATCTGGGTATAAGTATATCAAGGCCGTTAGACCCAGAGTATCATAAATCCTGTATGCATGTCAACATATGCATGCATCCATCCAATATGCAGCATATAAAGTGCAATCATGTATGCATGCCAAACAATGCATCCATCCAATATGCATCATATAAAGTGCAGCAAACACAAGCAATAAATGCAAATAATGCATATGATGCCAAAAACATATCCTAGTCACCCCTGACGCCAGTCAGCCATCTCACACACGATGGTGAGACCGAGTGGATAGAGTTGTGACAACCGTGCACTCTGCCATCACTGCTCCTGAGCAACTGAATGGATGGGATGCTGTCGGAGTACACCTATCCTCCTACCCTAAATCATAAGTGGGGGAGTGCAATGCTCTCATCTCCTTGAGACAATCCAGCGGAGGGACCCCTGACATGCTACCACGTTGCGTCATGCTACCCATGAGTGGACCAGCAGAGCACTGACAGAGCCAGCACTACACCCTATCTGATATACCACTAACCCGTGAGTGGTGGTGTGTGTAGATCCATGTAACCGGTGATGAGCTCAACAATAATGGAGCTGCCAACCGCTCAGCATGCAATCATGCAAGATGGTGCATGTCACTAAGCCGGAAAATATCCTAATCCTATCCCTCTCCATATAATGTGTACCAAAATATGTGGATCAAATAATATAATCTAGGTACACATGTCAAGTAGGGTATCTAACCAGTCCAGTATATCATAGAGCATGACATGCCACTACCTCTATAACATAAATAATAAACAGGTAACAAACAATACATGCTCGGAAATAAATAGTGACATGCCGATGCAGATATAATCATAATTATTACTACTTGTTAAAATCTACTAAACATATCAACAAGACGTATCAAAATAGATAGGTCAAGGTACCCACCTCTAAAGAAAGGTCCAATCCGATCCAAATCCGACGTCGAGATACTCGTCTCGCATTAAAGTCCTGTGTCACCAATAGATACATTTTTATTTAGCTACAACCCAATGAATAGCTAAATAAAATTAGGGTAAAACCCTAATCATATAACATTAACCCTACCTAATTCAACATGTAAACCTAATCATCTAACAAAATCCAATACACATGATCTACAACTAAGCAAATGCTAAATTCATAGACCACATAAATTACAAAATGTATCTAGATCCCTACATCATACCTCAAGTTCAGCCCCCCCTTCCTCCTATTTTTTTCCACACAAAAAGGAATGTTGCTGTAGAAATGAGGTTGCTGCTGGCTGCTGGAAAGAGTGGCCGCCGGACCCAAGAACAACCCACAGCAAAACCTCCCTCTAAATTCAATCCGATCAAGAAGACAAGATCAAAATTCAACACAACAACGTATCACCAACTCAAGTTTAATTCGACCTCCTTACCACATATCTGCGTCAACAGTGCAAGGACCAACAGTGGCACAGATCCGTTGTCGCATGGAAGCAAGGGAGAAGGCACCGACTCGATCCGGTGGCGCTGGACCAAACTAGGGCTTGTAGGTGGCTCGACAGAACTTGGTGATCAGCCAGCCTCGGCGTAGACTCAGCGGTGAGCTAGGGCACGAGTCGCTGTGAGGAAGGCCGAGAGAGAGGAGATCGGGGAATTAGGGCTCGACGAAGGGGAAGAGAAAAGGGGAGAACTCGAGGTGCCGACGTAGAGAGAGGAAGAGAAGACTTGGCTCCCTTGGCCGAGGGCTTTGTACACGGGGAGAAGAGGAAACGACACCGGTGTTGGCGGCGCTTCGGTTGAGGAAGAGGGTAACGGCGATGGGGAGGCACGGGTTCGGCGGGGTATCGGGGAAAGGCAACGGGGAAAAGGAAATAAAAGAAAAAAGAAAAAGAAAAAGAAAATAAAACATTTCCTCATTTAAATGGGGTGGCCTAAACAGGCTTTCCCGGGACCCCGTTTTTATCCCCGTAACCTAAGTCATACGAGCTCCAAAAAATTTCTAAAAATTTCAGAAAATTCCCTTATGGTTATCCGCCATTTTTCGATATTTTACACTTTTCTTTTGAAAACCTTATGGAAAAGTAGTGGATTTTGAAAATAATTTCAAATTTTCTAATAATTAAAGTTATCTTTACAAATATTTAGAATTATCAAATTTCTATACCTTTTGGAAATCTTATGTTTTGAAAACTTTTTAGATTTGGAAAACAATTCCACAATCAACTTATTTTTGGAAATCCTAACATAAAGTTTTTACTTTTGAAAATCACTTTATAAGATATCTTTAAAAAATTTTCTCAAGTTAATTAACTTATTTTATAAGTTAGTTCTCCAAGTAATCCTGAACATTTTCTATTATCAAGATTTTTTGATTAATTTACTTAGTAAATTTTTCCATGAATTGTCTATTTTTATTTTTTGATGAATGTCAAAGGGGGAGGGTTAGGTGGATTAAATTAGCAAAATACAAAACACAATATTAAAACAAGACTAACTTAAAAACTATGTCATTTTTGCATATTATTTTTTTCCTAACTTAACCCAGATTGACATTGCATCAAAAAGGGAGAGATTATTGGTGCAGGTTACACTAACAGTCTAACTCAGATTTTGATGAATGACAAAGTAAGTTAAGTTAGGTTTATTGTGATTTAACGAGTTAAGTGTGCAGGAGAAGTCCAGATAGGTCGATCGACTGACTGGATATCTGACATGAAGTCCAGCTAGGTCGACGGGCTGACCGGATATTTGGCACGAAGTCCAACTATGTCAACAGGACAATCGGATAGCTGGCTTGAAGTCCAGATAGGTCGATGAGCTGAACAGATATCTGACACGAAGTCCAGTTAGGTCAACGAACCACTAGATAGCTGACACGAAGACCAGACAGGTCGACGGGCTGACCGGATGTCTGACAAAGCGGTAAGTTAAGGTAAGTTACTGGAGGGGAGTGACTTGGTGAGGCCGCATTCCCCGTTTGAGGGAACAGTAGACGCCAATCCAACTTAGATTCATTTTGGAAATCTAAGTTGAGATCTTGACTAGATTCTTGTCTCGATGAGACAGAATCTAGTTACTACTCTACTTGTTATATATTGTGCTAACTTTGTTTTATAGGGTAGTATAATTTTTATTTACCTCAAACTAACTTTTTATTGCTGGAAAAGGTGGTCCGAGACCTGGAAGCGATCCGAGCGCCTAGAGTGGTCCGGGCGCCCGGAGTGGTCCGGGTGCTGGGAACTGGTCCAGACGACCAGAATGCCCAAGGCTTATCTGCTCGCCAGCTTAGAGCATGCTGATTGATTGGCTGGCATCATGGTCCAGATGCTTGGAAGGAATCCAGGCACTCGGAAGGGATCCAGGTGCCCGTAACTGCCTATTTAAGCAGCCTTCCACCAGGAGCATTGTACACAACTTTCTTCTATGACTGCCTTCTTGCGCGTTGCTTCAAAGAAGTTCCTGCGACTCCATGACGCGACTTCGACGGTTGAGTGATGCTACTCCGACGACCGAGCAATACAACTCCGACGATAGAGTGGTCCGACTCTAACAGCTAAAAGCACAGTCTTCCAGATCTCTAAGAAGTTGTTGGTATACTTGTTTATTTCTGCACTTAAATTATACATTTATTGTATTTCTCTCGTAAAAGATTTGCGAATTATTAGTGAATTACCCACTGAAAGCACTCTCACGTGCGGGCCTTGGAGTATGAGTCGACGAAGGCTCCGAACCAAGTAAAACTTGGTTTGTTAGCTTTGTTTTCGTTATTATCTTTCCGTTGCGTACTCGATTTAATTCTCTATTTTCGATGATCGCTATTCACCCCCCTCCCCTCCTCTATCATTCTTCATGATCCAATAGAAAGTAATTATGATGCGATGTTGATATATGAACTATGTATTTGCTTATTTTCTTATTCAATGAAGTGTTCATGCCATGTTCTATATGTGTTGTGCCTTCTATGTGTTTGATGAAATGTGAATGGTGTAAACATATAGATGTGTATTAATTGTTCACCTCATAGAGGAGATATTCTAGATTGTATGACCGGGGTAGTGACAAGGGTATCTCTTTAACCGGATCACATTAAAAGGGAGGACAATTCTCCACAAGGAAGCATCTAATTAGGCTTAATGAATTATTGTTGGTTGGTCCTAGGAAGATCATACCGGTTCCACTGTATAAAAATTTTGTACAAGTGTCGAACATTTCCTAAACAACCTATTGTGTTCTTTAGAAATTAAATTAGGAATCGCAAACGGAACTTAACATTATTGATTCTAAATTTAACTTATATGTTCTTAGTGGTTTAGATTAGGATCGCAAATGATGCTTAACATTATTGATCCAAATCCACCTATGTTATAAATTTAATTAAATATTAATTTCCAAAATTAGCTTTCAGGTTAAACATGGCGAGACACTAGGCCTTCTTGGATATGGGAGCAACCACCACTTCCTAGACAAAACCTTTTAAAGAAATTTAATATTTAATTTCCTTATATAACTCTAGGTTTAACCAAAAGGAACAATAAGATTACAAATTCGAAAAACAAAAAAAAAATAAAAACTCGAATCACAAATTTGAAACTCTAGAATCATATGCCCCTTGTGTTTGGAATTCATACAAAGAAAAATTAGTATGATGCCGAAAATAATTACTAGTTATACCTTCCTTTGTAAGCAAATAACCTCTTGATCTTCTACCGTATTCCTCTTCTAATCTCGGACATTGTGTGGGCAACGATCTTCCAAGACGAGAACCACCAAGCTCCTTCTTCTCCAATCTAGATTCGGTCACCACCAATTCTCCAAGAGAAGTAGAGGTCCGGCCACTACCACCAAGCTCCAAGGGATGCAAGAGCAAAGCCTCCTTTCTCTCATTCTTCTCCTAGCTAGAATCGGCCACCAACAAGTGCTCCAAGGGAAGGATAATCCGACCACTAAAGAAGAAGAGAAAAGGAAGGAATAGGGTCGGCCACACACCAAAGAAAAGAGGAGGAACTATAGAATAGATGTTCTCAAGTGAAGGCACCTCTACCCCCTCTTTTATATTCCTTGGTTTTGGAAAATAAGGAAATTTAATAGTCATTAAAATTCCCTTATATTCCTTGCCTTTGGTTATAAAGGAAAAATTAATTAAATTTTCCTTTTAACCATGCTATGGCCGGCCACATCCCCATGCTCCAAATAAGGAAAGTTTTAAACACAAAATTAAAACTTCCTTATTTGTTTCCGGAAATTTTAAAATTAAAATTTCTCTAATAATCTATCCCTTCATGGTTGGTTATAAAAGGAAATTAAAATCTTTCTTTTAAACATGTGGAAAGATATCTAATCTTTCTCTTAATCTTTTGTAGAAGACTATAAAAGGAAATATTTAATTTTAAAACTCTCTTTTTAAATCATGAACATGGTTACAAAAAGGAAAGTTTTATCAAAATTAAAATCTTCCTCTCAATCTACAAATAAGGAAAGATATCAAATATTTTCTTAATCTTTTGTAGAAGGAAAGATTTAAATTTTAAACTCTCTTTTAAAATCATGGAATCCACATAAGAAAAAATTTTAAAATAAAAAAATCCATTTATTTTTCATAGGGTCGGCCACACCATGCTTGGGCTCCAAGCATTGGCCGGCTCCTACTTGGCTCAATCTTTGGGTCTTGGCCGGCCCTAACTTGGACTCCAAGCTAGCTTGGCCGACCACCAAAGAGTGGGTAAGAAGGTGGGTATAATTCTCTATATACAAGAGGCTACGATAGGGACCGAGAGGAAAAATTGGTTTTGGTCTCCCGATGAAATTAAGCTTCCCGTGTTCACCCCGAACACCCAACTTATGCTATGTTTGGGAGGAAGTGAGAGAAGGGGAGAGAAGGGGAAACAAGGGGAAGGAAAATTTAAGCCTTGTTTGGGAGAAAGTGAGTTAGAAAAAGGAAGGGTAAGGAAAGGTAAGCTTTAACCTCCCTTACCCATCAAATGAAAGAATTTCTTACACCCCAATTTGGGGTGTAAGGAAAGGTAAAGAAAATTAAAAAAAATTATTTTCCAATTTTATCCCTCAATTATTATATTATTTATAAAATTCGTTGTTTTGATTTAGGTACCACGCTTGCACCGCCGACTCCAACATCCCACACTTCACGACACCGACGTTTCACCCCGAGGACAGGTAACCTTGTCTTTATCCTTTTTCTCCGTGTCTTTGTATTTTTCTTTTCATTCTTTCTTCTCCTTGTATTTTTCTTTACTTCGTTGTTTCTCCTTTTTCTTTACTTCGATGCAAACCATTACTTTATTTGAATAGTTCAACAAATAAAGAATGGAATGAGTGAGCGTTGATGCATCACAGAAACATATGAAAAGTGATTGACAAAGTTGATGCAACCAACTCCAATCAATACATCTGTGCATGATGTATTAATTTACTTTTTTAAAGTAAATAGATCAATACATTTGTACATCTGTGTATTGGAATAAAGTATATATTCCAATCAATACATCTGTGCATCTTTATTAATGGAATGTATTAACCTACTTAATCAATACAGCTGTGCTCCATCATTATTGACAAAGTTGATACAGCCAACTCCAATCAAGTTATTATTACCCTATAAATCTATATCAACTTGTATATAATTTCAAAGGCACTTAAGGATTTGATCAGTAGATGCAACAAAAGTTATGTTTCATGCACATAATTGAATTCAATTTGTTTACATAATTAAATTAATTTTTTTTACCTAGGTGATTTCATTTTCAATGTTCATTAGTGTTTTCTTTGTAATTTATTTTATTTTTCATTTATTTGATTATAGATGGGTGATCAAAATGGGAAATTTAATGATTTCATTAAGTTGCATCGTATGCATCAACTCGCAGTAGTACAAGTGGTTTGTTTGTTTGCAGCTTGGTATGTACAAAATAGGCACAAACAAAATATCAAAAATCCTCGTATTGTACCGTTAGAAGGGGAACACGTGTGAAATGAATTAATGGCAAAAGTGTTAACTAATGATCAATGCCGTAGTATAATTAGAATGAGTCCTTCTGCATTTGTGGAATTGTGTACTCTTTTAGTTAAAGAAGGTGGTTTACGACCTACAACAAGGATCACTGTGGAACAACAAGTAGCAAAATCACTCTATTTACTAGGTCACAATGTTACAAATCGTGGACTTGGCTTCTTTTTCTATCGATCAGGAGAAACAGTGAGTCGTCACAAGTTTCTTCAGAAATTTTCAATAGCAATCGATTCTATCCATTTTTTAAGGTGAAAATATTATTCTTATCTTTTGAGTACTAAAGATTCATGTCTATATATTCATAAGTATTAATAATTTAGACATGGTATATCAGGATTGTGTTGGAGCAATAGATGGAACACATATTCGAGTTAAAGTTTCTCCCTTTGATGCCCCAAAGTTTTGCGATAGAAAAGATTTTTCAACACAAAATGTTTTAGCAGCATGCGCATTTGATTTGAAATTCACTTATGTTTTAGCTGGGTGGGAAGGGACAGCATCTGACTCAAGAATAATAAAAAATGCTTTGACCAGAAAAGATTGTCTTAAATTCTAGAAGGTAAATTAAATGACATATGTTGTGATTAGACTTTCCTTACTTTTATAATTTAATAACACAATTTTTTTAGGAAAATACTATCTTGTTGATGCTGGATTCATGTTGAAAAGTAGTCTTATTACACCATATCGAGGAGAACGCTATCA
The DNA here is from genome assembly GCF_018446385.1 of Zingiber officinale. Lineage (NCBI taxonomy): Eukaryota > Viridiplantae > Streptophyta > Magnoliopsida > Zingiberales > Zingiberaceae > Zingiber > Zingiber officinale. The sequence goes on along the minus strand of NC_056002.1, from coordinate 90,501,239 downwards.
TTTGAAAGAATATAGTCGCAATCCACCACGAAATGCTCGAGAGTTATTTAATCTTCGACATTCTTCTTTGCGCAATGCAATTGAAAGAACTTTTGGAGTTGTTAAGAAGAGATTTGCTATTATAAGAAGTTCAACGGAGCCACATTATGGAATTGAAACTCAAAAAAAAAATTATTATCTGTTGTTGTATTTTACACAATTACTTGATTAATACTGATCCAGATGAGAGATTGTTTGCCGAGGTTGATGTTGAACTTAATAATAATAGTGAACATCAAGTGGAAAATCATAGTAATATAGATGACAGTGAAGATGCAAGAAAGGGAGAATTGCTTAGGGATTCCATAGCTGCAACTATGTGGTTAGATTATAATATGTGATATTTATGTTAATATGTTTATCTTGTGGTTTTGACAAATTCTCATGTAATTGGATGATTGTAAATATTGACATTTTAATTTATTATGTTACTTGATTTTATGTCAATGATTGTTTATGTGATTTTGTGTTTGATTGCTACTATATTTTTATTTTTAAGGATGTCGAAAAAGAAGGACTTGCAAAGTGCAAATACAAGCAAAACAAATAATCAGTGTGTCTGGACTAAAGTAATGGATGATGCTCTTATTAATGCATATTTAAACCAACATAATATAGGTAATAGAGTTGGTGGAACCTTTACTACACATGCATTTGAAAACATTGTGAATGAATTGAAAGCAAAATTTTCCGACAAACTTATCGATAAGGACAGGATTCAAAATCGCATGAAACATATTAAAAGATGCTGGTTTTCATGTTATGATATATTCAAGAATGGAATGAGTGGTTTTGGGTGGGATCCAATCACAGAATTCTTCATTGCTGAACCTGAAGTTTGGCAACAATTAATTGAGGTACGTTTCATAATATGCATTTGAAAACTATAATTGATTTTCTCTTGTAATACTATTTATGAATGAATATCTAATGCAATTATATTGTAACGTATAGATAAAACTAGCAGTTGCCGAATGGAAAAACAAGCCTATTCGAAATTATGAAAAATTATTTCAATTATATGGGAAAGATAGGGCTACAGGACAACATGCCGAAACTGCATCAGAAATGCGAAAGAGAAAAGCTATCATGGAAATGGAGAATAATGTTGGTGGACATAATTTTGAAACCATTGATGAAATTGAATTTATGATATCTCAACAGGAAATCCATTTGGACAATTCAAATGCAATTAATGAGGATGCTCAAATTCCATCTCTTAGTTTTGAACCAACTAAATCTCAAACTACCTCTTTTGTTGGTGCATCATCAAAGAATAAGAGTGCAAAGAAATTTAAAGTTGATAATGGCAGTATAACCAATGCAATTGACCATGTAGCTCAAGCCATTATGAGCTCAACACATGAAATAGTTAAGTCAAATGAACTTCCAATTTCTGAGCATGAAGTGTGGAGTTTGTTGATTCAATTAGGTGTTGAGCAACATATAATATCTACATGCTATTTGTATCTTGTTCAATGCCCGAAGATGTTGAGAGCTTTACTTGGATGTCCTTTCGAACATCGCAAAAACTTGTTATTTCAAATGTTGGATGGAGAGAATCTACGACATGATTAGTTTTTTGCTTGTTAGGTATTTGGATTATATATTTGGATGCTATGTATTATGAATTTGGATTATATGTACTTGGATGATCTTGGATGTTTGTTAGATTATTATTATTTAATGTAAGACTTGTTATTTGATGATTGGATATATTTTGTACTTATGGTGGATTGGTTTTATAAAAATAGGATATATTTTGTTTTTGTTTTATAAAATAAAAATAAGAATGGTTTTCATTATTATTTTTGTTGTAGATGTTTTTTTCATTTGAGGTATATGGAAATTCACAAAAGATATTTAATATGTAAAGTCTAGGTTCACCTTTGAATGCATAACCTATCTTATAACATCTGTAGATAGATTTATTTGTTAATCTTAACTTGATAATAACCTATCGTTTAAAAATTAATTTTCTATATTAAAAAATAACTATTTTAAACGATAATATAAAAATTTATTTTATTATTCAAAAAAGATCTAATTTATATTTATAAAATAAATATTAATATTATAAGAAATATCTAATTTAAAAAGTAAGGATATTTTTGTAATTTTATCTATTTAACCTTCATTCCCTTTCCTTTCCTCTCAAACAAAATAACATATGTTACGTTAATGAACTTTCCCTCCCACCCAATCAAGGGGAAGTTAAATACTTTACTTCCCCTCCCTTCCCCTTCCTTCCCCTTCCGTTAATGAACCTTCCCTCACCCCATCCAAACACAGTGTTAATTTCATCAATAACAATTCCTACCACTAAAGAATTATTATTGAACTACCGTACCAATTCGAAATTATATTTTGGGCTCCTTCTTATTATGAGTGTGTTAATCTCCCTGTGTTTAAGATGTCGAATGTCCACTAATTAATTGAGTTACTGACAACTCATTTTAATTAATATCTTAGTCCAAGAGTAGTACTACTCAACCTTATCGTCATGTCAGACTAAGTCCATCTGCAGGGTTTAACATGACAATCCTTATGAGCTCCTCTTGGGGACATTATCAACCTAGATTTCTAGGACACAATTTCCTTCTATAATCAACAACACACACTATAAGTAATATCATTTCCCAACTTATCGGACATTTTGATTTATCGAGCTAAATCTTACCCTTTGATAAGTCAAAGAAATAAATATTAAATATATGTGCTTGTTATTATATTAGGATTAAGAGCACACACTTCCATAATAACTAAGGTTTTGTTCTTTTATTAAGTTAATACAAAAGAACTTACCTTAAATGATCCTACTCAATACACTCAGAGTGTACTAGTGTAATTTATTAGTCAAGATAAACTAATACCTAATTACACTACGACTATTCCAACAGTTTGTTCCTTTCCATCTTAGTAATGAGCAACTGTTTATAATTTATAAAGAACTGATAACATGATCTTCTGTGTGTGACATCACACACCATGTTATCTATAATATAAATTAATTGACCAACTACACTTAACAAATAAATGAAGACATTTGATCAATGTGATTCTATTATTTCAAAAATAGATGTTTACAAAAGCTAGGCTTTTAGTATACACTTTAACAATTGCTCACTTATACTAAAAGACTAAGCTACCATATCTGTTGCCATATATCTGATTCCCATCCCCTCCACATGTCGATCAAAAGCTTTCGCTGGAAGGGCCTTAGTGAAAGGATCTGCCAGGTTATCCGCTGATGCAATCTTGGCGACGACAACTTCTCCTCGCTTGACGATGTCTCGTATCAGGTGGTACTTGCGCTCTATATGCTTACTCACTTTATGGGCTCATAGTTCCTTCGAGTTTGCAACTGCACCGCTATTATCACAATAGATTGTGATGATTTTGGGCAAACCAGAAATCACATCTAAGTCCATTAGGAAGTTCCTAAGCCATACAGCTTCTTTGGCTGCCTCAGAGGTTGCCACATACTCAGCTTCCATGGTTGAGTCTGAAACACATTTATGCTTAACACTCCTCCATGCAATGGCTCCACCTCCTAAAGTAAACACATAGCCTGATGTAGACTTACTATTGTCCCTATTTGATTGGAAATCTAAATTCGTGTAACCCACAGGAAGTAAATCATCTGCTTGGTATACTAGCATATAATCTCTAGTCCTTCTTAGGTACTTTAATATATGCTTTACTGCAGTCCAATGTCCTTGTTCAGGGTTACTTTGATATCTGCTAACCATGCCCACGGTAAAATAGATATCTGGTCTCATACACAGCATTGCATACATTAGGCTTCCTACAGCCGAAGCATAAGGAACTGCCTTCATGTCCACTATCTCCTTTGATGTTTTTGAAGACATCTCTTTAGATAAAGCTACTCCATGCCTAAAAGGTAAGAAACCTTTCTTAGAGTTTTGCATGCTAAAACGAGCAAGGATTGTATCTATATATGAAGCTTGAAATAGACACAACATCCTTTTCTTGCGATCCCTTATGACTTTGATCCCAAGAATGTGTGCACATTCTCCTAAGTCCTTCATATCAAATTGTTTGGACAACCATACCCTTACGTCTGATAATACTTTGACATTGTTGCCAATTAACAAAATATCATCTACGTATAGTACAAGAAATACCACCGCATTTCTGTTACACTTCTTGTATACACAAGACTCATTCGGACACTGAATAAATCCATATGACTGGATTACTTCATTAAACCGGATGTTCCAAGATCTTGAAGCTTGCTTTAATCCATAAATGGACCGATTGAGCTTGTACACCAGATGCTCTTTGCTTTTTTCAATGAACCCCTCTGGTTGCTTCATATGGATGTTTTCCTCAAGACTTCCATTAAGGAAAGCTGTCTTGATATCCATTTTCCAAACCTCATAATCCATATGAGCGACAATAGACAAGAGTAACCGGATAGAATTAGCATGGCTATCGACAAAAAAGTTTTCTCATAATCGATTCCCTCTTTCTGAGTATACCCTTTCGCAACAAGCCTTACTTTGAAGGTTTCTACCTTCCCGTCTGTCCCTGTTTTCCTTTTGTAGATCCACTTGCATCCAACGGCTTTTACAACATTTGGTGGTTCTACAAGCTCCCAGACCTTATTAGAATACATAGATTCTCTTTCAGAATTCATTGCCTTTTGCCAAGATACTGCATCTTTATCTTGGAGTGCTTCGTCATATGTCTGAGGATCAAGTTCATGTTTACCCGGGATCATATCTGAAGATTCTCCCAAAAACATGAATCTCTCAGGTTGCCTCACAATCCTCCCACTACGACGAGGCACTGCCTTTAACTGTGCATCATCTGTGACACCTGTTGCAGTCTCTTGTGGTACTTCATCTTGTACTGTTGGTACTAAAGTAGACATGTCCTCTCTTATTTCTTCTAGAACAATTTCACTCATGGGCTTATGGTTCATTACATAATCTTCCTCTAAAAATCGAGTATTGGTGATAACAATGATCTTCTGATTTTTAGGATTATAAAACAAACCACCTTTTATTCCCTTAGGATATCCCACAAACAGACAAACTTCTGTACGTGATTCCAACTTGTCAGTATCTCCCTTCAACACATGTGTTGGACTACCCCATATCTGGATATGATTCAGACTAGGCTTAGCCCATTCCACAACTCCATGGGAGTAGAAGGAACTATTTAAGAAGGTACCATATTCAGAATGTACACTGTTGTTTCGTGAGCATATTCTCAAAACGAATTTGGTAATTCTGAATAACTCATCATCGATCTAACCATTTCTACAAGAGTCCTATTCCTTCATTCTACCACACCATTCTGTTGGGGTGTACTAGGTGCAGACAATTGGGATTGGATCTCAGCTTCTGATAAGTAATTCCTAAACTCTCCAAAGAGGTATTCGCCACCACGGTCAGACCGTAGTGTCTTGATACTTTTACCAAGACGTTTCTCCACATCAGCCCTATATTCTTTGAACTTATCAAAGCATTCAGACTTGCGGTGCATCAAGTAAATGTATCCGTATCTTGAATAATCGTCTATAAAAGAGACAAAGTATTCATAACCACCTCTTGCCTGGATTGACATAGGACCACACAAATCAGAATGAACCAGTTCCAACACATCTTTGGCTCTATACCCCTTGGCCTTAAAAGGTCTTTTGATCATTTTATCTTCCAAGCAAGATTCACAGGTTGAAAAATTTTCCAACTCTAATGAACCCAAGAGTCCATCGGCTACAAGCCTTTGAATCCTACTTAAGTTAATATGACCAAGCCTAAGATGCCAAAGATATGTTTGGTTTATTTTCGAAGGTTCTTTTCTCTTATTAGAGTTAGAAGATGTATTATTAATTTCCATTTGTTGCTTTATGGGAGAAATTGGATTTAAAGTATACAAATTGTCAACCAATGCACTATAACAGATAATAACCCTATTTCTCTTTATAATCACATTGTTACTGAAAGAAACAGAATATCCATCCAAATACAGTTGAGAAACTGAAATTAAATTCTTTTTGGAATTGGATACATAAAGATAATTTCTTAAAATCAAACTTCTATTCCTATCAAAAGATAAGTAGACGTCTTCCACTTCAACAGCCGCCACCTTAGTAACATTGCCCATGTAGACGGTTATCTCTTCTTCAAATAGTCGTCGAGTTTCCTGGAACCCCTGCAAAGAGTTGCAGACATGATCAGTGGCTCCCGTATCTACACATCAGGTGCTGGTAGATAACACCGCTAAATATGTTTCAACTACTAGAGAATGAGATATACCTATATTGTTCTCTTTCCTACGAGGACAATCAACCTTCCAATGTCCAGCCTGCTTGCAGATGATGCACTTGCCCCTCGGTTTCTTCATTCCAGCTTTTGGTCTTGTATCTAGAGGTTTATTCACCTTCTTTGCTGAAACAACCCGTTTCTTCTTCTTCAGAGCCTTTCGACTTAGATGAAGAACCATTTTCAGCATAGTGAATCTAAGAATTTTGACGAAATAGTTCTTCTACTGCCTGAAGTTCTGTCAGTAGTTCCGCCAATGAATACATCCTTTTATTCATATTATAGTTCAGGAGGAAATGCTCAAAACTTCTGGGTAGCGTTTGGAAAATAATATCGATCTGGGTTTCCGCATCGATTTCACCTCCAAGGATTTGTATTTCATTCAAATAAGCCATCATCTTTAGGATATGAACTTTGAAGGGAGGACCTTCTGACATGGTGGTTGTCATTAACTTTCTCATAGCTTCTTGCCTAGCGGCCCGATCCTAGTGACTAAAGAGATCCTTGAGATTGTTTATTATATCATAAGTTGTTGGTAAATCCTGATGCTAATGTTGCAGCACATTTGACATTGAAGCCAAAATGTAACATCGCGTCATCTCATCTGCTTTTACCCATTTCCTATGATTCTCAATCTCCTCTTGAGTAGATTCGCCATTAGGCAAATTAGGGTACTCCTCTGACAGTACAAACTTATAGCCCTCCGTAGTTAGGACAATATTCAGGTTTCTTTTCCAATCAATATAGTTTGGACCAGTAAGTTTGTTCTCTTTCAGTATAATGGCCAGTGGGTTGAAAGTCATCATAAGAATCACAAAATAAATCTTGGTCAGGACTCTAAATTTAAAATAATATTGATTCCTCAAACAATACTATTTAAATTTACCAACACCTCAAAACACCGTGAATTTTGCATGCCACGTTAGTGTGGACGTATACAAATTCAACATTTGTAAGAGGAGGGTATTACCCATTAATTTTATTCTCTTGTCATCCTAACTTTATGACAAATAAAATTAATAGTTGATTTTCCTTTGGTCACACAAAACAATAGCAGTGACTCTGTTGGGGAGGATACTATTGAATGCGTCTAAGTGTATACCATTACTCGATACTTAGTCCATTAAATGAGATTGTGCCCCTTCAGTTAGAGAAGATCACACGCTCCTAAATAATTTCCTATAACCATCCATAAAGGAAGTTTGATCTAGTGATCCGCAACAAACCCATCCGTTGTGGAGGGAGGCACTCAGAGCCAACACGCAAGCTTGTTGCATCACTTACAAACTAGTAATGGAGATCGTGGAATTTATTTAAAAATCCCTCTCCCACTTAGTTATTTAAGGTGAGGAACTTTAACCTAGTTTGCACACATCACACACATTACACTAAACAAAAGCAATAAATATGGAAATTACTATTATGGTCTTTTCCCATCAGTGTCCTTCGCGTGCTGCCAGCCCTAGGGTTCATGCCGTTGGGTCCATCAAGCTTCCTTTTTCGCTGCACTTCTGGTCCTCCAATAGTACCACGCCTTGCAAGGATACGATCCGCGACAAAATAGAATTTTACATATATCGATCCTATATTCCACAAAGGAATGTATATGTAATCTAGATCAAAACAAAAATATAAAATCTTAATAACTAATATAGCTCCTGCTGTATTTAATATTACAATCATGCACAAACAATAAAATGCACTTGGCATGTCCAAGGGTCCAATCACACACAATATCTGTAAGCCATAATAGTTGGAGCCTGCAACCACAGAGTTAGCACATGCTACTATTATCCTACCTAAATTATGTATAACATGTGCATAATTAATTTTGAAAACCAAACACACAGAGGCAAACCCTAGCTTTGATACCAATTGTTGGTTGGTCCTAGGAAGATCGTACCGGTTCCACTGTACAAAAATTTTATACAAGTGTCGAATCTTTCCTAAACAACCTATTATGTTCTTTAGAAATTAAATTAGGAATCTCAAATGGAACTTAACATTATTGATTTAATATTTAACTTATCTGTTCTTAATGATTTAGATTAGGATCGCAAATAATGCTTAACATTATTAATTCAAATCCACCTATGTTATAAATTCAATTAAATATTAATTTCCAAAATTGGCTTCCAGGTTAAACATGGCGAGGTACTAGGCCTTCTTGGATATGGGAGCAACCACCACTTCCTAGATAAAGCCTTTTAAAGAAATTTAATAGTTAATTTCCTTATATAACTCTAGGTTTAACCAAAAGGAACAATGGAATCACAAATTCGAAAAATAAAAAAAAACACAAACTCGAATCACAAATTTGAAACTTTAGAATCATATGCCTCTTGTGTTTGGAATTCATACAAAGAAAAACTAGTATGATGCTGAAAACAATTACTAGTTATACCTTCCTTTGTAAGCAAATAACCTCTTGATCTTCTACCGTATTCCTCTTCTAATGTCGTACGTTGTGTGGGAAACGATCTTCCGAGAAGAGAACCACCAAGCTCCTTCTTCTCCAAGCTAGATTCGGTCACCACCAATTCTCCAAGAGAAGTAGAGGTCCGGCCACCACCACCAAGCTCCAAGGGATGCAAGAGCAAAGCCTCCTTTCTCTCCTTCTTCTCCTAGCTAGAATTGACCACCAACAAGTGCTCCAAGGGAAGGATAATCCGACCACTAAAGAAGAAGAGAAAATGAAGGAATAGGGGCGGCCACACACCAAAGGAAAGAGGAGGAACTATAGATAGATGTTCTCTAGTGAAGGCACCTCTACCCCCTCTTTTATATTCCTTGGTTTTAGAAAATAAGGAAATTTAATTATTATTAAAATTCCCTTATATTCCTTGCCTTTGGTTATAAAGGAAAAATTAATTAAATTTTCCTTTTAACCATGCTATGGTCGACCACATCCCCATGCTCCAAATAAAGAAAGTTTTAAACACAAAATTAAAACTTCCTTATTTGTTTCCAGAAATTTTAAAATTAAAATTTCTCTAATAATTTATCCCTTTATGGTTGGTTATAAAAGAAAATTAAAATATTTCTTTTAAACATGTGGTTGATTTCCAAAAAGAAAAGTTATCTCTAAAATTAAAATCTCCTTTCAATTTACAAATAAGGAAAGATATCTAATCTTTCTCTTAATATTTTGTAGAAGACTATAAAAGGAAATATTTAATTTTAAAACTCTCTTTTTAAATCATGAATATGGTTACAAAAAAGGAAAGTTTTATCAAAATTAAAATCTTCCTCTCAATCTACAAATAAGGAAAGATATCAAATCTTTTTTTAATCTTTTGTAGAAGGAAAGATTTAAATTTTAAACTCTCTTTTAAAATCATGGAATCCATATAAGAAAAAATTTTAAAATAAAAATCCTTTTATTTTTCATAGGGCCGGTCACATCATGCTTGGGCTCCAAGCATTGGCCGGCCCCTACTTGGCTCAATCTTTGAGTCTTGGCTGACCCTAGCTTGGGCTCCAAGCTAGCTTGGCTAGCCACTAAAGAGTGGGTAAGAAGGTGGGTATAGGTGAGTATAATTCTCTATATACAAGAGGCTATGATAGGGACCGAGAGGAGGAATTGGTTTTGGTCTCCCGATGAAATTAAGCTTCCCGTGTTCGCCTCAAACACCCAACTTAATTTCATCAATAACAATTCATACCACTAAAGAATTATTATTGAACTACCGCACCAATCCCAAATTACATTTTGGGCTCCTTCTTATTATGAGTGTGTTAATCTCCATGTGTTTAAGATGTCGAATGTCTACTAATTAATTGAGTTACTGACAACTCATTTTAATTAATATCTTAGTCTAAGAGTAGTACCACTCAACCTTATCGTCATGTCGGATTAAGTCCACCTGCAGGGTTTAACATGAAAATCCTTATGAGCTCCTCTTGGGGACATTATCAACCTAGATTTCTAGGACACAATTTCTTTCTATAATCAACAACACACACTATAAGTAATATCATTTCCCAACTTATCGGGCATTTTGATTTATCGAGCTAAATCTCACCCTTTGATAAGTTAAAAAAATAAATACTAAATATATGTGCTTGTTATTATATTAGGATTAAGAGCACACTTCCATAATAACTAAGGTCTTATTCTTTTATTAAGTCAATACAAAAAGAACTTATCTTAAATGGTCCTACTCAATACACTCAGAGTGTACTAGTGTAATTTATTAGTCAAGATAAACTAATACCTAATTACACTACGACTATTCCAACAGTTTGTTCCTTTCCATCTTAGTCGTGAGCAACTGCTTATAATTTATAAAAAACTGATAACATGATCTTCTGTGTGTGACACCACACCATGTTATCTACAATATAAATTAATTGAATAACTATACTTAACAAATAAATATAGACATTTGACCAATGTGATTCTATTATTTCAAAAATAGATGTTTACAAAAAGCTAGACTTTTAATATACACTCTAACAATTATCTCTAATCCTATGTTGATATGTGTCTTGTGCAATTTGTTGGTTCATTGCGGCCGGTAAGAGGGGGTGAATTGCCCTGCACAATATAAAACAGGCAAACACCTTTCTCAACTCGATCGGGCTTTAAAATAATTACACACTTTAAAAAAATATAAAGGAATAAAATAAGTACGAGACAAAGGAATTTTTTACTTGGTTGGAAATCAGAGGATTACTACTCTAAGGAAAGTAGGCTTAGTAGAAGAATATCTTTCCCGAACAAAATGTCAAAGGCGGAGAAGCCTTGTAAATGAAAATGAAGCTCGGGAATGGAAACTGAATAGCTATCGAAGTACAGAGTGTGTTGTTCTGAAAGGAGAAGACCAGAGCTCTATTTATAGCCCACTATTCGAAATTGACCATTGTTGACGTGGCACGGCCCGGGCGCTTGAAAGGGCTTCGGGTGCTTGGCACTACAAGAAAACAGGGCTTCAGAAACGGATTTTTAAAACGAAAATAAAATCTGTTTCAGATTTTTATAAATCAGAGACAGATTTGATACGGAATTATTAATCCTTTTCATTTTAGTAAATTATAATTTTTTTTTAAAAAAATAAGTCAGAATTTAAAACAAATTTGAAACAAAATTACGTATAAATTTTTATAAACAAAAATAAATACGAATTATAAACAGAATTTGAGACGGTATAATTTCTGTGAAAAATTTTGTTTATAAATTAATTAAAATTTAAAACAGAAATAAAATCTGTTTCAAATTTATATAAATCAGATAGACAGATTCTCTACAAAATCGTTAATTTATATAAATCAGCTGCGAGGTCGGTCGTGGCTACTAGAGGTTGACTGTTGTCGCTTCTCATGGCCGCAAGGTTCGCGACCGCTTCAATCGACCCCCTCATGCAACCGAGAGGTTGTGCACCCTACGGTCCCTGGATGTCGCCTACTGCTAATATGTGATAACTAGCATTTTGATGAATTATTTTCCCTTATATTTTACTGTTTTAATCCACTTATATGGTTAATTGTTGATTCTTATCATGTTTATTGAGTCTGATGCATATTATGAGTTTTGTTATAATCCTTGCTATTTTTATGGATTTCTACTTATAATTGTACATTTTTTTTTTGTAGGATTGAACTCAAGTTGGACCAAATTAAACCTAAAGACTTGAGTCAAGGAGAAGTCTAATATGGAGAAATATGAGCCATTGTATCAAATATGAAGCAAATTAATCAAAGGACTCCAATCTAATTAATTCTAGTCGTTCATCGAGATCTGGTTGATTTTGGTCAATCTGTGTAGATCTAGGATTCTCCGAGTCGTTCACTATGATCTAGCCATCTTGATCATTCAACTAGTTCTAGCTGATCCTGACCGTTCAATCAGATTTGATCTCATCCATTCACCTAGATCCGGGCCAATCCTGACCGTCCGATCAGATCTGGGAAAATAAGAGTGGATGAAGCACAATTTGTTCATCTATTCTCTGCTTCCTCACGCGATCGTTGCTGGGACGCCGCCCCTTCTCATCGAACTCCGCCTTCAATCGGTTGGCGAGGTCATCTACCACTCCACCTCTCGCCGATCGATCCTCTCCATCTCCCCCATCTACATCCCGTCACCCTCCTCCATCCCGGCCTCATCTTCTTACCGATGTGAACGCTGCCCAATGCCAACTCCACCACCACCGGCACACCAAGGAAAGGGTTTTCTCCCTCTGGTCATCACCCATCGTGCATCTCCTCCCTCTTCTCATCTTCCTTCCACAATAAGCCTTCAAGCTTCCAACAGCAGCTCCACCACATCTCTTCCATATCCGGTCTTCGATCTACGAGTTCTTGGACTTTCCTAGCTTCGTATTCCATCCGGACAGCTATCTTCTTCATCCATCTTCGATCCAGCAGCCTTCTCTTCTTCGCCAAGTCCGCAGCAATTCCCTTCACCACCGGACAACTTCATATGCACCTTACAGAAATTGGGTTGTTTCCTTTATCATGTTGGATGTGTGTTGATGTTTTTTATTGAATGCTTGTATCAAACTTGATCTTCCTTAATTAGATTGAATGCACTTGGTTTTAATTGTTTCATGCACACAACTTGTTTGACAAAATGTTCTAATCTTCTAATTCTTGCATGTCACGTGTTCGGTAAAATGTCTCTTTCAATAATTAGGTTCAATTTGACGCATCTTAGTTTGCTTAACTCTTGCTTTGTATTGATCTTTCAATTGCTAAGTTTTATGTCTTCATTTAAATTCAATTAGGTTAAGTTAGTGTCTTCATTTAAATGCAGTTAGTTTTATGTCTTCATTTCTATGTTTAGTGTTTATTGTATTTTAAGTTGTTACATATTGCTTCCTTATAGCCACAATATTATAACTAATTTGCAGATGAGAATGAGGTTATCTGGAGGCAATCAAGTTATCCAAGAATGACTCGTAATTATTTAATGAGGTAATTCTACTTTTCCGTATTTTATTTTGACTTATGTTTCACTCGTTAATACCATGCAGGATACCAAGAGCAAATGTTGCATTAGCCACAACAACCAAGAGCAAATGTTGCATTCAAAAGCATCTTTTAATCTTTTGGTTGGTACTATTTACTTACTATCTGCTATAGTCTTATTTATTAATATTACAGGATTATTTCTTAGCAATATTTATAGTTTGTGTGATATTGTGTTTGTGGATATTAAGATTTTTTAGTTTATGATTTAAATTAATTAATGTGCAATAAGAAGACAAGCGAGACTTTCCTATTGTCTTGTATTTGATTTTGTTATATGTACTTAGAGATTCTAAGTTTAAGATTTAAATTCAAAGAAAATCCTACTTAAGTATTTGTTCACACTGACCTAATTTTTATGGTTTTGCTATGCCTATTGTTTCAGAGCCAAAAGAGTCTTCATGACTTGTTGATTCTTTAGCATTGACAACTAACTATGTACTAATTAGTGGATGAACATTGATATTGACTATGACTTTTGTATCATTTCAATTTATTTGTATTAAAAATTTTGATATTGTAAGACTTACTCATTTCATGTTTTGATGTGCTAGATTATCTCAACAAAATTGGTTGGTTCGTTAATTTGTACAAGAGAAGCAATTTCTCTCATGAAGTTCGAAGACAAAGAGGGTTGTGATAGACAATGTAATATAAAAATTAGATTACTTATGGTAAGATTTAAAAATTTGTATAGTTGTTTATAGTTTGATTATTGGTCAAATTTGTTTGGATAATGTAAATATTTATTTATTTTACTGTTAATTGTATGATACATTTGGAATTAGAAATTATTTCTTTTTAATAATTTTAATTTATTTGAAATGAAGAATTTTTTAATATATTGATGAGAAATATAATAATATTTAGCGATAAATTTAAAATTATAAACGGATTTATAAATGAAATTGTAAATAGATTTATAAACAAGATTACTAACGAATTTAAAACAAAATTAGAGACAGAATTTACATTTAAAATTAATTTTATTTTGTTAACTTAAAAACAGATTTATAAACAACTTTTTTTATCCGTTTCTAAAATTAGAGACGGAATATTTCCGTCTCAAAATTAGCTACGGGGCTTTCACTAACGGATTTTTGAGACGAAATATTCTGTCTCAAACTTTCTTTAGAGACGGAAAAAGGACTTTCAGAGACAGATTTTTTCGTCTTTAAAGCCCTATTTTCTTGTAGTGTGGGTATGGATAAAAGTTCATCCGCGTCACAATGAGCGAAAGATAATATTTTATCTGGTCTGGGCGCCTTGGACAACTCTGGGCACCCAAACCGCCTTCACATAAGGGCGCCTTGCCAAGGCACCTTGGCTGGACAAAACCGGTCCGGGTGCCCGGACCATGGTCAACACTAAGTTGACTTACTATCCAGGCCATTCGCTCCGGCTTCGCTCACTTGGGTGATTTCGTCTATTCTGAATAGCACTCACCGGAACCCTTTTTCCAGCATTCTCAAGCAACCTTCTGCTCCGGCTTCTCATCCCTTGGAAATATCGTGTGCTTTCTTCTCATCTGCCAGTGTACTCTTCCGCAGCGCCTTGTCACTCGGACGTACTGAGCCCGTTGACTCTCTCTCTTCTCGCTAGCTGCGTTTTTTGCTTGACTTTTTGTGCTCCTAAGTTCCTATACACTTAGACACAAGGATCAGACCACAATAGGACCTAACTTGACTTGGTTGATCATATCAAAATTACCATAGTATACTTACATTCTCCTCCTTTTTGATGTGAACAAACTAAGTTAAGTTAGGGTAAAAAAAACAAATAACAGCAAGTACATAATTTGCAATTCATAATATTTAATGCAAAAAGAATGTACCGTCCCCCTAAACTTAATCTTAAATTCTCTTCATCACATTAAAAATAGGGGAAATGTTTGAAAAATAACTTGGAAATAAATCAAAATTAAGTTCTAAGGGAAAAATTGACTATCATTAAAAAAAAATTAAATGTAACTTTAAAATTGTTCTGATTTATAAAGTCGTTTGGAAGATATAATTTTTTAAAATTATTTTTAATTGATAAAAAATTTCAAAAAGTTTTAGATCGGTTAATTAGATATGTCCAAAACAATGATAAAATTTTCACAAAATTATGAAATTGATTTAAGCAGTAATGAATTATTTTCTACAATAAGTTGTATTTTCTAAAACAAATACTTAAAAATAGTTTTTAATCTCAAAAATCATGTAAAATTTTCTGAGAATGTAATAGAGTAAGTATTTTTATAAAAAAATGAATTTTGAAAAACTCAATCTTTGAGAATTTTTAATATTAAAAATTAGTATTTGGATAAATAATTCATAGAAAATTTAATAATGGTTAAAAAAATTAAAAATATTTTTTAGATAGAAAATATGATATAGTTCGATAGAACAATAAAGTTTACAAAAAATGGCACTGAAAAATATTTTTAAATTAAAGATTATTATTTTTGTTAAAAAATTTATAAAAATTACTAAAATGGTAAAAAAAATATTGAAATTTTTCCTAAAATTAATAAATGAAATCCTCTTTTTTGAAAAAATTAAGGGGGCGTTTGGTTCTCTCCTAGGAATCGGAATGGAAATGGGTATCATAGTATTATGGAATGGGAATGGGTATGAGCTTGGGTATCATTCTTAAAAATGATGTTTGGTTAGTTAAATATTTTCAATCGGAATGAACCTAAATTTCCTTTTTTACCCTTACAGGAAAATAAGAGAAAAAATTAGATGGGAGAGAAAGTTGAATGTGAGAGAAACATATGATGAGAGAGAAAGTGTGATGAGAGAGAAAGTGAAGAGAGAGAAAGTATGATCAAAGAAAATGAGGAGAGAGTGCAGATAGGAGAGATTAAGAAGAGAAAAAGTATGATGAGAGAGAAAGTGTGATGAGAGAGAAAGAGTGATGGGAAAAAATGAAGAGAGAGAAAGTATTATGAGAGAAAATGAAAGAGTGAGGAGAGAGAAAGTATGATGAGAGAGAAAGTGGGTTGAGAGAGAAAGAGTGATGGAAAAAATGAAGAGAGAGAAAGTATGATGAGAGAAAATGAGAGACTGAGGAGAGAGAAAATATGCTGAGAGAGAAAGAGTGATGGAAAAAATGAAGAGAGAGAAAGTATTATAAGAGAAAATGAAAAAGTGAGGAGAGAGAAAGTATGATGAGAGAGAAAGAATGATGGGAAAAATGAAGAGAGAGAAAGTGTGATGAGAGAAAATGCGAGACTAGGAGAGAGAAAATATGATGAGAGAGAAAGTGTGCTTAGAGAAAATAAAGAGAGAGTGTGTGATGAGAGAGAAAGTGTAATGAGAAAAAATGAGGAGAGAGAGTATGCTGAGAGAGATTGAGGAGAGAGAAAGTATGATGAGAGAGAAAGTACGATGAGAGAGAAAGTATGATGAAAAAATAAGTAGAAAGTGTGTAATGAGAGAGAAAGTGTGATAGAAGAGAATGAAGAGAGAGAAAATAAGGAAAGAGAGTATATGTTAGGATAGAATATAGAGAGAGAATGAGGAGAGAGAAAGTATCTTGAGAGAGAAAATGTGATGATAAAATAAGGAGAAAGAAAATATGATGAGAGAGAGTGTGTGAAATTAAAAAAAAATTGAGGAGAATGGGATTCATTGAAGGAAAGAGAGGATATTTTTGTCTAAAACTTAATTCATAATCTTATTCCAGCAAAACCCAAGGGAGGGGGTGGGTTTCATCCATACCCAAATTTTTGGGTTTCATTCCAAAATCTTGATTCCATTCCCATTAACCAAACACAAGGTTTGGGAATGAATCCATTCCCTCATTCCCAAACCCATAAACCAAACGCCACCTAATATCTAATAATTTCAAATAGAAATTATAAGAAAAAAAATTATTTAGATAATTCTAAGCAAACAACAAAAATTAAATTAATTTAAAAGTACGACATGCCTAAAAATTTAATTTAAACACGATTTTGAAACCCAATATCGGTTCTTTCCAATCGGATTTATCAAAAACTTCCTAGGGATGTATTTTAGTGATAATTTTCTAATTTAACCCTTATGATATCTAAAATATCAATTTAGTACATTATAATTTCTAACTTGTTGAACATGTGAGCATGCAAAATTCTTCAAATTTTTTATTTCTACGTTTAATTTTTCATTTCCAGTTTTTATCTTGTCAAAATCTTCTAATCGACAAGATATTACTAAGGTTAATTTTAACTCCTCATTTTCTTTTTAAATTTTCTATTTTCAATTTCTAATTTACAAAAAAATTTTGATAGCATTTTTATAAATTTAAATGACTTATCAGGAGGTAGAGATCGTACTTGACTTACCTTGTCGATCTCATTATCTGCTGCTCCCCTTGTAGAGTTGCTTTCTTCTAACGTTGCTCCCCCTTCATCGATGCTCTCGATGCTCATCTCCGATGAACTTGTTTCGTCGTCTTCTTGGTGACTTGCCATCAATACAAGTCCAGCGTGGGCTTCGATCTCCAACTTTGACAACATTTCATCCCACGTCGTCTTTAGATTTCTGTGCTTTGTCTAGGTCAGCTTTTGTCCTTTTCCTTATTCTTTAATTTTGGACAGTTATCTTTGACATACCCTTCTTTATTGAATTGATAGTATCTTACTTTTCTTCTCCTTTTCTTGACCTGCACTTGATTGAAATTATTGACTTTAATTTTTTTTTTGAACTTCCTTACCAGAAACGTTGTTTCGTCATTGTCAAGGGATGTCTCAAAATCTATTTCGTCCAATTTTACCTATAAGGCGATGTGTTATGCTTTGACTCATTCTTTAGATCTGCATATCTTGACTCATGAATTTCAAAAGTAGAGAACAATTCTTCTAAATTGCTTACCTCTAAGTCTCTAGAGATGAAATATGCATCTACTAGGGTAGCATATTCAGGAGTCCTAGGAAAAACGTTAAGTTCATACCTTAGCGAATCTTAGTTGGTTACATTTTCTCTGAGATTCGTGAGTCCGGTGATGAGTTCTTTGATTCTCAAGTGGAGGTGTGCGATGGTTTCACCTTCTTCTAATTGGAGGTTGCTGATTTAGTTCCGGAGTAGGTATCGTCTCACGAGTTTTGCCTCTGAGGTCCCTTCATGTAGTTCCAGAAATTTATCCTAGAGTTCTTTGGCTGACTCATAGGCTCCGATTCAGTTGACTTCTTGTGATAGTAAAATTCTCAATAGATGAAATTCTACCTTGCTGTTTGCCACGAAGTCAGCTTGCTCCTTTTTTGTCTATTGTTGTTCTTCTTTTTTGTTCCCTTGCTGATCTTTCGGTGCTACAAAACTAAACTTCATTATTATAAATAATTTGAAGTCAGTTTTGAAGAATACCTCTATCTTTTTTTTCCAAATCGTGAACTCCCCCTCGAACTTAGGCGGTTAGTCCTCTGAAGCGATTGGGCTCTTATACCACTTGTTGGTCCCTTGTGACCGGCAAAAGGGGGGTGAATTACCTTTTACACTATAAAACAAGCAAACACCATTCTCAACTCGTTCTGGCTTTAAAACAATTCCATAATTTAAATAAATATAAAGGAATAAAACAAGTACGAGACAAAGGAATTTTTTACTTGGTTGGCAATCAGTGGATTGCTACTCCAAGGAAAATAGGCTTAGTAGAAAAATCTCCTTCTCAAACAAAATGTCGGAGGAGAAGAAGCCTTGTACATGAAAATGAAGCCCGAGAATGAAAAATTGAATAACTATTGAAGTACAGAGTGTGTTGTTCTGAAAGGAGAAGACCAAGGTTCTATTTATAGCCCACTGGTTAAAACTGATCGTTGTTGACGTGGCACGGGTCGGGCACTTGGGTGTGGATAAAAGTTTATCCGCGTCGCAATAGCTATGCAATGGGTGAAAGATAATATTTTATCTGGTCTGGGCGTTCGGACCACCTTCGCAAAAGGGTGCCTTGCCAAGGTGCCTTGGTAGGAAAAAACCAGTCCGAGTGCCTAGAGTAGCTCCAAGCGTTGGGACTTCGGGCGCCTGGAATAGCTCTTGGCGCTCTGACCATGGTCAACACCAAGTTGACTTTTAATCCGGGTCTTTTGCTCCGACTCCACTCGCTTGGGTAATTTCGACCATTTGGAACAAGGCTCACTCAAACCCTATTTTAGGCCTTCTCAAGCAACCTTCCGTTTCAGTTTCTCATCCCTCAGAAATCCTATGCACTTCTTTCTCATCTGCCAGCGTACTCTTCCATAGCACCTCGTACCTCGGACGCATCGAGCCCGTTGACTCTCTTCCATGCCATCCTTCTCGTTAGCTATATGTTTTGCTCGACTTCTTGTGCTCCTAAGTTCCTGTACACTTAGATACAAGGATCATACCACAACATGATCTAACTTGATTTGGTTGATTACATCAAAACTATCATGGAGTACTTACATAATCTAGCTATTGTATGACCAGGGGGTGGGGTTAGGGGGGGGGGGGGGGGGGGGGGCTAGTGACAAGGGTATCCCTTTAACCGGACTTGCTAGGTTATCTCTTCTACTTAGTGGTATCAAATACTAATAGGGATAACACCCTGATATGACCGTCGCGAGATAGTATCGGTATTTAGTCAGACTTCTTACATATGTATAAGGATGAAGGTAAGAAGATGAACAATGCATAGGGACATTAACTAGCATCATAATAAAATTAATAAAATCGAACTCCTAGACTCATTCACATGTCACTCACTTACGCTTCCTCTCTCTCGACTCTCTTTTCATTCTCTACTCTCTCTCTTCCCTTCTCTTTCTCTTTCAAGCATTAGTGACTAAACAACTTTTGATAGTCTAGATAATTCACCGTGTAAAGTTAAGTAGTGCTTAATCAACAATCACTATGGGATCGATATTTTATTACTTGATAATAATCATGTACTTGTGGATTGTACACATCATTCACTCTTATTGATGTATAAAGGAGCTTAAGATTGTTTAATTCAAACAAGAAAAAGAAAGGGAAAAAACATGCTATATGGGAAGTAATAAAGGTATGCATATCTACTTATGATTAATTAACAAATATTATTAAATGTGTATATTAATCATTAACAATTTATTTTTAATATAGGGTCCTCGACAACCATATGCGAAATAGTATGATTTTTATTTGATGAGATTTCTGAGAGAAATTATTAAATAAAATGCTACCCGTGAAAAGGATTCACTATCCTCAATAGTAATATTTGACATCTTTTCAATCTTCTCAAATAATTATGCGTTTATCATTTTGCACTTATCATCTATTGATTAATTTTTTTACTAATATAATCTATATATCTGTTCACAAGTCATGAAAACAAAGTATTTTAAGGAAGAAATTGATGAAATGTGTTCCGAGTGGGTGGAATGCATACAAGATGATATTGTTGACTAGGTATGCAAAGTCATACAATATTATATTTATGACTAGCATAAAAGTGAATTCATTCACATACTTATCATTTTTTTTCTATTGATTGCATGTTGTATAATCATCATTCCATATTTTGTTTTCCTAATAATGTGATTCTTGTTTAGTATCTTAAATGTCGAATTTCCCAATAAAACATCATACTTGCTTGCACTTATCATCAATGATCAACTTATGTTTCAATAGACTATGATAATTTACAATTAAGGAGGGCTTGTTACTTCAAAAATACGATATTAATAATATGTTTATAAAAACAATTTGAAACATAAGTTTTCAAAATTAAAGATTTCAAAACTAAGTTTGAAAAATCTATTTTTCAACACCGACTAAGTTTGTAAAAATTTAAATTTGAAAATCGAAATTCAATCTCAAAGCAAAAAATTTTTTAGAAACGATACTATGTTTAAGGTGGAGAAAATAATTTTATTGCTAAGTGTTGATTTAATCCTCCCCCTAAACCTGACATCTAAAATAGTTGTCTAACCAATTAGGTACTTACTAACTATCAGAAGATAGTAGCTTTCACTTGGTTAGTCAAGTTAAGTTCATTGTAATCAGTTAGCGGTTGACTAAACTGAATAACTTAACTTGATTAATATATGTTTCGTATTTAACGCCCGGACTTATATCGATACACTTACATAAACATCTTAAGTTCAGACAATTGGCCTATACATCTCACTCCTTTCTATGTATGTCAATCACAAGCAAGGTAAACCTAGGGTGTTGGTGAGATGCTCAAATACTAGTCCTAGGGGAACATGATTTCTAAAGGGAATTTTCTAGTCTAAGGCTAAAATTGTTTTGAAATTCTACAAAATAGGAAAGTTTTGAAAAATAATTTTAACCTAGGATTTAAAACAATCATTTTTGAAAATAAGTTTTGAAAAATTTTAGTCTATCAAATTAAAGCAGAACCAATCAAATCTGAAGTGATAGTCAATAGATCAAGATGTACCACAAGATCTGTAATAGTGTCATAACAGAGTTATATAACAAACATAACTACTGAGATGATGAAGGAGGTGGTCCGAAACCTAGAGAACGAAGTAGTGCCAACAGCTCAGTATGTCGGGTCCTGTCATCCTCTCGTAGGTCTCGTCGCAGGTCAGAGATCTCCTGCCGCACATCCTGTCTAGATCGGAGACCTCCTGTCGCGCCTCTCGTCGTAAGTCGGAGACCTCTTGCCGTATGTCTCGGTGAAACTCAGAGGACTCCTGCTGGAGGCTCCACATAGCTCTCTCGAGTCCGGATACTCGATCGGCTAGAGTGCGAGGAGCGAGACGTGGGGCTCGAGCTGGTGCTGGGGGAGGAGCGGCCTCGTCAGGAAATAGTGCGAGAAAGAACTCATCCTGCTCTGCCTCCTCCTGCTAGGCATCTGGGTCAGGCTGGTGCTGTGCCCCCCCTCTGCCAAGTCATGATACCCTCACCATCTATATGAATACTAGCTAGGGAAAGGTTCCTAGCTCCTATAACGTCAAATTCGGTCATATAGCGGATGTCACCTTTGGTGATATCAATGCCCAAAGAGGACATATATGCTGTCAGAATGTGACAGTAGGTCATATGAACTCGCCCACTAGTCACGTATCCGGCCGAGTAGATAATGGTGGAAAAGATATGTAGGCTAATGTCAATATCTAACTTATGACACAGGACGTAGAGAAGAAAAGAGTGGAATGGACGCATCATCGCGATGTCGCGAGTGCTCAGTGGTAGAATGCAAAAGACTAAGACCCTATAAAGGGCGTAGTCCTGGACTCGAAGGGTAACTGACCTAAACTGGGTCACAGTGGGTACTCGCTCACCTCCAAAAAAATATGAATAAATCGTATCAAGAGTAATATGCGAGTAGGGATCTCCAAATGGTAGCTCCCTGGGAGGATAGCACTGAAAGGGATAGGTGGATGACCGTACATCCAAAAAGTCCCGGATGGTAGTAGGGGACAGCGTGATATCAGTGCCAGCTGCCCTAGTAGTGTAGGTGAGGTCGTCTACTTTCACTAGGTTGTTATAAAATTCGGCACACAAACTTATGTTTACTTGGCTAGTACATTCAACAAGGTTCGACAAGTTATAGTGGTTTATAGCCTCTATAGCTGGAACGCAAGAGCGTAAAAAGAACGCTCTATATATACATTTGGTCCTAATGGCCATGTAGATGGTCGACTCAAACTTAATCCTAAGCTCGTCAGTCGGAAACCTAGGGTCAACACTGGGAGTAGAGGGCCCAGCACCAGATTTAGAACGTTTCCTAAATTATGAAACAAAATTATACTAATTAAAGAAAACAAACATGCAACAAAATTCTAAAAATTTAAACAGAAGATAAGAATTTAACCGAGGAGCCATTGCCAAAATATTTTTTAGAACTGACGACCTCGGTTGATTCGCGACCGCGTATTAACTGTAGAACGAGGAAAATTTTAATTTTGAATGCTTTCATAGTAAAGCTTGGAAGAAGCTTGGATGAAAGCGAATGGAGGAGGTGCAAGTGGAGGGGGCGCCCCTGCCCCCTATATATAGGGGACTCCGGGCGCCCGGATCCGTCCCGGGCGCCCGAATCCGTCCTGGGCGCCCGGGGTCAAGTGGGGCGGGGCGGCCGGATCCCTTCCGGGCGCCCCGGGTTCGTACACCAAGGGCACCCACCCCTGGTTTTTGACTCCGGTTTTGATTATTTTTTTTGGATAAAAATTTTAAAGTTAGAAAAAATTTAAATTTAATTTTTAAGATGTTTGTTTTTTTAAGTAAAAAAATTTAGTTTAATTTTTAAAGTAATTTTTTATTTTTTTTAAAATTTAAGTTTTTAAAAAAAATTTAAGTTTTTAAAATAAATTTTTAAGTTTAAAAAAAAAATTAAGTTTTAATTTTTAAAATAAATTTTTAAGTTAAAAATAATTTAAGTTTTGATTTTTAAAATAAATTTTTAATTTAAAACAAAAAAATAAGTTTAATTTTTAAGTTAAAAAAAATTAAGTTTAATAATTAAAATAATTTTTAAGTTAAAAAATTTTAAATTTTAAAATAATTTTTAAGTTAAAAACAATTTAAGTTTAATTTTTAAAACAATTTTTAAATTAAAAAAGTTAAGTTTAATTTTTAAAATAATTTTTAAGTTGAAAATTTTAAGTTTAAGTTTTAAAATAATTTTTAAGTTAAAAACAATTTAGGGGGCGTTTGGTTCTCTCCTAGGAATCAGAATGGAAATGGGTATCATAGTATTATGGAATGAGAATGGGTATGAGCTTGGGTATCATTCTTAAAAATGATGTTTGGTTAGTTAAATATTTTCAATCGGAATGAACCTAAA
Organism: Zingiber officinale; assembly: GCF_018446385.1. Lineage (NCBI taxonomy): Eukaryota > Viridiplantae > Streptophyta > Magnoliopsida > Zingiberales > Zingiberaceae > Zingiber > Zingiber officinale. The sequence goes on along the minus strand of NC_056002.1, from coordinate 90,477,210 downwards.
TTTCCTTTTTTACCCTTACAGGAAAATAAGAGAAAAAATTAGATGGGAGAGAAAGTTGAATGTGAGAGAAACATGAGAGAGAAAGTGTGTTGAGAGAGAAAGTGAAGAGAGAGAAAGTATGATGAGAGAAAATGAAGAGAGAGCACATGATAGGAGAGATTGAGAAGAGAAAAAGTATGATGAGAGAGAAAGTGTGTTGAGAGAGAAAAGGTCATGAAAAAAATGAAGAGAGAAAGTATTATGAGAGAAATGAAATAGTGAGGAGAGAGAAAATATGGTGAGAGAGAAAGTATGATGAGAGAGGAGTGATGGAAAAAATAAAGAGAGAGAAAGTGTGATGAGAGAAAATGAGAGATTGAGGAGAGAGAAAATATGCTGAGAGAGAAAGTATTATAAGAGAAAATGAAAAAGTGAGGAGAGAGAAAGTATGATGAGAGAGAAAGAATGATGGGAAAAAATGAAGAGAGAGAAAGTGTGATGAGAGAAAATGCGAGACTAGGAGAGAGAAAATATGATGAGAGAGAAAGTGTGCTTAGAGAAAATAAAGAGAGAGTGTGTGATGAGAGAGAAAGTGTAATGAGAAAAAATGAGGAGAGAGAGTATGCTGAGAGAGATTGAGGAGAGAGAAAGTATGATGAGAGAGAAAGTACGATGAGAGAGAAAGTATGATGAAAAAATAAGTAGAAAGTGTGTAATGAGAGAGAAAGTGTGATAGAAGAGAATGAAGAGAGAGAAAATAAGGAAAGAAAGTATATGTTAGGATAGAATATAGAGAGAGAATGAGGAGAGAGAAAGTATCTTGAGAGAGAAAATGTGATGATAAAATAAGGAGAAAGAAAATATGATGAGAGAGAGTGTGTGAAATTAAAAAAAAATTGAGGAGAATGGGATTCATTGAAGGAAAGAGAGGGTATTTTTGTCTAAAACTTAATTCATAATCTTATTCCATCAAAACCCAAGGGAGGGGGTGGGTTTCATCCATACCCAAATTTTTGGGTTTCATTCCAAAATCTTGATTCCATTCCCATTAACCAAACACAAGGTTTGGGAATGAATTCATTCCCTCATTCCCAAACCCATAAACCAAACGCCACCTTAAGCTTAATTTTTTTAAAAAAAAATTAAATTAAAAGAGTTAAATTTAATTTTTAAGTTAAAAAATTTAACTTTAAGTTTTAAAATAATTTTTAAGTTAAAAAATTTAACTTTAAGTTTTAAAATAATTTTTAAGTTAAAAACAATTTAAGTTTAATTTTTAAAACTATTTTTAAGTTAAAAAAATGTTTAATTTTTAAAATAATTTTTAAGTTAAAAAAAATTAAGTTTAAATTTTAAAAATAATTTCTAAGTTAAAAGATTTAAGTTTAAGTTTTAAAATAATTTTTAAGTTAAAAACAATTTAAGTTTAATTTTTAAAAATAATTTTTAAGAGAAAAAAATTAAGTTTACTTTTTTTGTTTAAAATAATTTTTAAGTTAAAAATTTAAGTTAAAAATAATTTTTTAAGAAAAAAAAATTCAAGTTTTAAAATAAATTTTTAAGTTAAGAAGAATTTAAGTTTAATAAATATTTTTTTTAAAAAAAATTAAGTTAAAAAAAAGATTTACTATTAATTTTAATTTTAATTTAAATTAATTTAATTTTAATTTAAGTTTAATTTAATTTAATTTTAATTTTAATTTAATTTATTTTAATTTTAATTTGATTTTAATTTAATTTAATTTTAATTTAATTTTAATTTAATTTTAATTTTAATTTTAATTTAATTTTAGTTTAAATTTAATTTAATTTTAATTTTCTTTTAGTTTAATTTTAATTTAATTTAATTTTAATTTAATTTAATTTAATTTAAGTCCTTAGTTATCTCACCCGATCTATGTTTTCAATAAGGGAATTCTATAATTTTGTGAGATGAATTAGGTTCAATTTTAGGATTTCTTTTTAACTTGTGTTAGATTCAGGTTTAGCTTTGAGTTCAACAAATAGGCGTTCTCTGGATAAACTTCTGGGCTATGGTGGGTCACTTGGACATCATTAAAGTAACCATATCTTCGAGGTTTTCCAAATAGTCCTATCCACTGGACTTAGTACAAAACCTTGGTCTAACTGGTTAGGATCCATAAATGATAGTTTCGGTCAGTTCCACTTAGCCAAATGCACCAGGTCGAAGCCATATCTTCCTACACATGCATAGACTAAGCTTCCCTAACGTACTATCATCCAATATTTCACCAGTATCATTTTTCAAGTTAAAGTTGAACCCTTTTTAACTAAACCTAATTACCCTGTTGGGTAAGTTGGTTAGGGTTACCCTGCCGGGTAGGTTAGTTTTGGAACCGCCAGCTATTCTGGAGCCTCCCCTTGAATTAATGGCCATTAATTTAATTTTTAGTTCTTGGTTTATGTATATTTCTTTTATAATTATATTTTACTTGGTGATAGTTCAAATTTTGTTGAGTTCTAATATGTTTAGATTTTAAATTTTTTGGTTTAGGTTTGTGTTCTTATTTTTGATTTGGTTTATTTGACTTTACGTAATATATTTTATCTTTAGGGATATAATATTGGTTAGGTCCTATTTGCGTGGTTAACCACACTTTCGGAACCCAGGCTTTATTTGTTGATTTGTATTAGGTTACTAATGATTTAAAAGTTTTATTCGAGTTCAACTTATATCCGAGTCCGGTTTTATTATAACATGCTTTTTGATTATTTAGAATTAAGTCTAAATTTTTGGATCTGGTAGTAAATTTTTCTAACATATTTTTTAAATTATTAATTTCTAATTTTAATGATGAATTCTCCTCCTCAAGTGTTAGATCTTGAGTTGGTTTATTATTTACAACTTGCTCCTTGAGGATTTGATTTTCCTCGAGGAGCAATTTGTTTTCATTTTCTAATTTAACTAATTTATTATTTAAGCAAGAAATGATTTAAAAAAACTTTCGATTTAAGGTTAGGAATACCTCTTCGGAACCTTCAGAAACGAGTACGGACTCGTGGCTCGATTCGGGTTCGGACCTGTCTTCCGATTCGTCTTCCGACTCTGCTTCACGAGCCATCAGCGCGAGGTGGCTCTGGTGCTTCTGATCTTCTACTTCCGATTCTTTCGAGGAGGAGTCGTCCCACGTCGTTTTGAGGGCCTTCTTTTTGGTCGGCTTCAATTTGTCGATCTTCAATCTCGGGCACTCGTTCTTGTAGTGGCCATTCTTGTTGCATCCGAAGCACGTCACACTCCTCGAATCGGTTGGAGAATTAATCTTTTGAAGGTCCTTCTTGCTGAAGCTTCTTTTCCTCCTGGTGAACATCTTCCTTACCAGGTTCACCAGGTGTTCTTCATCTTCAGAGTTCTGGTCAGAATCTTCCTTAGGTTCAGACTTGTTCTTCTTTTCTTTTGAGGAACCTGCAAATAAAGCTACACCTTTCTCGACCCCGACGTTAGTTTGCTCATGCAGTTCTAATTTATAGAAAAGCTCATCTAGTTTTAATTTTGACAAATTTTTAGAGATCTTGTAGGCATCTACGATAGATGCCCACAAGCTGTTGCATGGAAAAGCGTTTAAGGCATACCTTATTAAGTCCCGGTTCTCCATTTGGTGTCCTATTGCATGGAATCCGTTGAGAATGTCTTTGATTCTTGCGTGGAGTTGGCTGGTCGTTTCTTCTTCCTGCATTTTTATGTTAAATATTCTATTTAGAAGTAAGTCTCGTTTCGTTACCTTAGCGTCGCTCGTTCCTTCGTGCAGCTCGATCAGTTTGTCCCACAGCTCCTTAGCGTTTTTATGTAGTCCGACCCAGTTCAGTTCTTCTCTAGTTAATCCGCACTGTAAGGTGTTGATTGCCTTGTTCTCTGTTGATGCCTTCTTTTTTACGTCTGTTGTCCATTCTTCAGGATCCTGCAGATTCCCCGAGCTATCTACTTGTATTTTGTAGGCTCTTGTGGCGCTCAGCCACTGGTCGAAATCTGTCTTGAGATATACTTCCATCCGCTTCTTCCAGTATGGAAAATCATCCCCGTTGAAAAGGGGAGGTCGCACTGTGTTGAAGCCCTTGATCTGCGACATTTTTAATCTGCACAAAAGAAAAACAAATAGAGAGGTTCCAAGATTTGGTCTTGGATTAGTAGTGCGGGAAGAATTAAATAAAAATAACTAAATTGGTGTTGCACCAATTTAGATGTAATTACTACGGAAGAAGATTTCCAAAAAGGTAATTATACCATTTTGGAATTTTACGAAAAGCTGAAATCTGAAAATAGAAGAAAAAATTTAAAAACAAATCACCCCCTTGTCTGATTAGTGGTTGCACCAAATCAGAGCGGTACCTGCTCGGATACCACTTGTTGGATCGTGATGTTTCGATAGAGGGGGGTGAATATCGATTATGAAAATTCTTTCAATCAGAGTTAAACGCAGCGGAAAAATTAAGCAATGCTAATACAAACCAATTTTACTTGGTTCGGAGTCTGTGTCGACTCCTACTCCAAGGTCAACACTCGTTGAGTGCTTTCGATGGGCAATCACTAGTAATTCAAAATTTATTACAAACTAAGTACATGTAACGACCCACCTCCTACTGACTAGGCTGCGAGGCCGATCGTTACGTAATGCTGTGCTAAATTACTATTGCGGAAATCTGGATTGATTAAAATTTTACTAAACTGATTACTGTAAAATCTGAACTTAATACTCTAGGTGTACCTAGGAGTTGTACACATGCTAGGGAAGATAATCTATGCCTCTCGGATGTCCTGCTAGCTGTAATCAGGCATTTCAATCGATCCATGAATCGATTGGGCTGTCGGATCGATCCAGTGATCGATCCAGCTTAATACTGGCACGGAGAAAGCTCTGGATCGGTCGGCTGACCGATCCACAACCCATCTCGCTTCTGTATGCGGCTGGATCGGTCTACCGACCGATCCAGGAGTACACTGATCGGTCGGTAGACCGATCCAGTGGCTCACTGATCGGTCGGCTGACCGATCAGTGAGCTTCTGCACTCACTGTTCGCATCTGGATCGGTCGGCTGACCGATCCATAAACTTTCTGTTCTCGACTGGATCGGTCAGCTAATCGATCCAGCGGAGATTGATCTGGGTTTCTGATTTCGAATCAGAACCCTGATTTCAGCACTAGTTCGTGCCAAAATCTCATATAAGAGTTCTAAAAGTAATTGAAATAAGTTCTAACATCTATTAACTAGCATTCCAACATAATTACTAACAACTTAAACAAATCTTCCATGGTTTAAACATTCTAAGGTCTGAAAGTGCATAAAGGTACTTGAGAAAAGAAACTAAGTTCTCAATTTGCTAAACTCCCTAAGGATCTTCATTCCAGGTTCCTGCCACACACACCATCACTGCATTGACCTCCAACTTCCTCTGCTAGTCCATCTTTCCTTTACCCTTATCTGCAGTATAAGGAAAAATAGTATCTGTAAGCTTTAAGCTTAGTAAGAAACCATCTACCTCACTAAAACATGCAACGATGCAAACATGTTTTTAAAGAATGCTATTTGAAAACATGCACTGAATTTGTTAAAGCATGGCATACTGGAGTTACATGGCATAAACACTGAAACATGGCATGCATAATAAAATCTAAGCATGGAGCTATCTCATGATATCAACTAGGAGAAAATAAGCTGAAACTATAACTGAAACTGAGCTAAAACTGAGCTAGTGCTGATCTTAAACTATAATCACATAACTAGATTATGAGTTTGAAAGCTATTATCGTAATAAGTGAAAATACATAATCATGTTGCTAGTGGGCCCGACAACTGTACTTTGCTGTGCGCGCATCCCTAACTAGACCCGGGTTTGCAAGTCCCGAATTTAGTAGGGTTACTAGGTTGTCTGAACCTAGGGACGACTGTGGGAGCCCAACCCAATGGATATCTAATCCAGTACAGTGCCACTGAAAATAAAATACTGAATATAGCTACTAGTTGCTTATTTTGCTGTTTCTAGGTTATCTGAACCTAGAGCTAGGTTATCTGAACCTAGAGGCGACTGTGGGAGCCCACCCATTGGACCGTAATCCCATGTAAGCTGAAACTAGACTAATATACTGATTTAAATGCTACTAATGCATTTAACTGAGCTGTTAAAAATATCTGAGGTGGTATTTAGCTACACTAATCATTTTGTCGAACACTTGGTGTGCCCCAACTCTCCCCTCTAATAGGGAGACCACCTCTAGGCACCCGACAACGTCTAGAGCCTCCAACTGAAGGAGAATAACGTGTCTGGCCCATCTAGAGGTGCTCAACTAGATCCCTAGTCTGCGAGGAGGGTTTAAACACACCCTGGGCGCCGAAAAATCTGCATATAGCTAAACTAAAGGCATGCAATCAAACGAAAGCTACTTATACTGCAGGTGAGGGGTTTCTTACCTCGTGTGCTAGATTTCTTACGGATCTAAGCGCTAGTTTTCCGGTGGAGAAGATCCCTTCGACGATCTTCTCGCGTCCACGCGTTCCTCTCGTGGAGGGGAGCGTCCTCGTGTCCTAGATGTCGCCGGGAGGAACCCTTAGGACCCTAGGGGTGGAACCCTAGGTGTTCTGATGGTTGGCGCCGAGAGAAGGAAGAGGGAAGGAGGGGCGGCGGTGAGGTTTTGAGGGAGAGGCAAAGTCACGATCCAAAGAAAATAATCCCTCACTTAATTAATTTCCTATTTATATTTAGGAATTAATTCCCCCAACTCTAATATAAATTTTATTGGTTCCCTTTCCTTTCAGCACGACCCTGCTGGGTTCAACTGGTTACTAACATTATCCGTAAACCGTAGGTCTCGGGTTCCATTCCCGCTTAGGCCGTTTTTGTTTTCTATTTATTTTTGCCACTTCCGTTACTCTAAAAATTCTGTAAAAATATCCTAAAATTCCAGAAAAATCATAGAATATTTCTAAAATAGTTTTGAGAATTTTCGGGCGTTACAATCCCCCATACCTTATAAAATGTTCGTCCTCGAACTTAGAATAATTCTGGGTACTTCTGTCTCATGCTGGCTTCTGTCTCCCATGTTGCCTCTCCTGCGGTGTGACTGTGCCAAATGACTTTGACTAATGGTACTTCCTTGTTCCACAATTTCTTAACTGCTCGGTCTATTATCTGAATAGGCCGACTGTCATAGCTGAGGTCTTCGCGGATCTATACCGACTGGGGCTCAATCACCTGAGTGGCATCTGGGGTATGCTTCTTCAGCATAGAGACATGAAATACATTGTGGACAGCTGACATTTCCTGGGGTAGCTCTAGCTCATATGCTACCTTGCCCACTCTTCTGCTGATAAGGTATGGTCCTACATATCGGGGACTTAGCTTGCCCTTCTTCCCAAAACGCATTACTCCCTTCATGGGAGCTACTATGAGGAACACTGAATCCCCAACTGAAAATTCTATGGGTCTGCGCCGTATATCAGCATAGATTTTCTGGCGGCTCTGAGCTGTCTCTATCCTCTGGCGGATCTGCTGTATAGCTGCTGTGGTATCTGCCACTAGGTCTGTCTGAAGTTCTAGTTCCTTCTGTTCACCACTCTCATACCAGCAGATTGGAGATCTACACCTCCGCCCATAGAGAGCCTCGTAAGGTGCCATACCGATAGTGGCCTGATAGCTATTGTTGTATGCAAATTCTGCTAGACTCAGATATTTGCACCAACTTCCCTTGAAATCTAGGGCACATGCTCGGAGCATATCTTCGAGTACCTGATTTACCCGCTCCGTCTGTCCATCTGTCTGAGGATGGAAAGCTGTGCTAAAGTTCAACTTTGTGCCCAAAGCTGACTGTACACACTCCCAGAAGTGTGATGTGAATCTGCTATCTCTGTCTGAAATAATGGTTCATGGGACTCCATGTAATCTAATGATCTCCTTGAGATACAACTGTGCTAGCTGTTCCATAGAGTAGGATATCCTGATAGCTAAGAAGTGGGCTGATTTGGTCAATCTGTCGACTATTACCCAGATGGTATCAAAACCATTCGTGGTTCTGGGTAATCCCACTATGAAATCCATAGAAATGTCTTCCCACTTCCATTCTGGGATCTGAATAGGCTGTAAAACTCCTCCTGGTCTCTGATGTTCTGCCTTGACCCTCTAACAGGTCAGACAGGTGCTAACATATCTAGCGATGTCTCTTTTCATCCCAGGCCACCAAAAACGTTTCTTCAAGTCCTGATACATTTTAGTGGAGCCAGGATGCATCGCATAGGGAGTCTTGTGAGCCTCATCTAAAATCTTTCTTCGTAGTTCCTCCTGATCTGGAACGCATAATCTGTCGCCAAAGTACAACACCCCGCTAGCAGACACTCTGAATTCTCCACTTTCTGATTCTGCTAATCCTTGCTTGATTTTCTGAATTTCAGGATCCTGCTCCTGAGCTGTCTGGAGATCACCAAGCAAGGTAGACTCTAATGTCATAGTAGAGAGCTGTCCGACTATGAGTTCGAGACCGAAATCTGAGATCTCCTTCTGTATGGGCAGTGACATGGCTGCTAGAGATAATAGGGTAGCGCTGGACTTTCTGCTGAGGGCGTCTGCTACCCTATTCGCTTTTCCTGGGTGGTAGAGGATATCTATGTCGTAGTCTTTGACCGGTTCTAGCCATCTGCGCTGTCGCATATTCATATCCTTCTGAGTGAAGAAGTACTTCAGACTCTGATGATCTGTATACACCCTGCACTGAGCTCCATACAAGTAATGTCTCCAAATCTTGAGAGCGAACACCACTGCTGCAAGCTCAAGGTCATGAGTAGGATAGTTCTTCTCATAATCCTTAAGTTGTCTGGAGGCATAGGCAATCACCTTGCCATCTTGCATCAGCACTGCTCCTAGTCCCAACTTCGAGGCATCACTATATATGTCAAAGCTATCTGCATTTTCTGGTAGAGTCAGAATAGGTGCACTGGTCAATCTTCCTTTCAGCTCGCTGAAACTGTTCTCACAGTCCTCTGTCCACTGAAATTTTCTGTTCTTTCTGGTAAGAGCTGTCAGTGGGGAGGCTATCCTGGAGAAGTCCTCTACGAATTTCCTGTAGTAACCTGCTAATCCCAGAAAGCTTCTGATCTCGCTGGCGTTCTTGGGTCTTTTCCAGTTGCTCACAGCTTCTATCTTACTGGGATCTACCATGATACCATCCGTCGAGATGATGTGACCCAGGAAGGACACCTGATCTAACCAAAATTCACATTTTGTGAACTTGGCGTACAGCTGATTCTGCTGAAGGGTTTGTAGTACTATTTTCAGGTGCTCTGCGTGTTCTTCCTGAGTTCCTGAGTAGATAAGAATGTCATCGATGAATACAATAACAAATTTATCTAGGTAATCCCTGAATACCCTGTTCATGAGGTCCATGAAAGTAGCTGGAGCATTTGTCACGCCAAAGGGCATGACTACTAACTCATAATGTCCGTATCTAGTCCTGAATGCTGTCTTGGGTATGTCCCCTTCTTTAACCTTCACCTGATGATAACCTGATCTGAGGTCTATTTTAGAGAACACTGCTGCTCCCTTTAGCTGATCAAACAGGTCATCTATTCTGGGAAGAGGATACCTGTTCTTGATTGTGACTTGGTTCAGTGTCTGTAGTCTATGCTCCCGTCTTTCTTCTTCATGAACAATACAGGTGCTCCCCATGGTGAGTGACTAGGACGGATGAAGCCCTTGTCAAGCAGCTCCTGTAGTTGCTCATGAAGTTCCTTCAGTTCTGCTGGAGCCATGCGGTAAGGTGCTTTGGAGATAGGATTTGTACAGGGAATGAACTCTATCTCAAATTCGATCTCCCTGTCTGGTGCTAGGCTTGGTAACTCTTCAGGGAAGGCTGGTAGTCACATCGACTGCACCTCTGCAAGTCGCTGGTCCTTATCCGACCGATGTCGACTACGTGTGCTAAGAACCCCGTACATCCTGAATCCATCAACCTCTGTGCCTTCATAGCTGAGAGAAACTTCTTGGCTTTTCTCCTAGGTTCTCCGACAAATTCGAACTGTGCTTCTGCTTCGGGTTGGAATATGACTCTCTATTTACGGCACTCGATGGAAGCACCGTATCTGATCAAGAAGTCCATTCCAAAAATGACATCGTAGTCAGTCATATTTAGCACGATCAGATCACAGAAGAGTTCTCTGTCTGCTATAATGACTGGCACTGCTCTGAGCCAGTGCGTGGATGCCATAATTTCTCCTAAAGGCAGTGTCGTCAGGAACTGACTACTGAGTACCTCTGGAGGTATTGCTAACTTCTCGGCAAATGCCCTGGATATATATGAATGGGTTGCCCCAGTATCGAATAAGACAGTTGCTATTTGCTGGAAAATATTAATCTGACCTGTAACAACTGTCGAGGCATTTGCTACGTCCTCTCTGGTGAGTGAGTAGATCCTCGCATTGGTCATAGCTGGAGGGGCTTCTAATCTGCCTTGGCTGATGTGTGGACCATCTAAAGCGGCCTGCATCTGATGTAACTGAGCTGGCTGGCCTCCGTACTGAATCGACTGTAGCTGAGGAAGACTGGTCTTGTTTGGGCACTGCTTAGCCATGTGCCCTTCTTGTCCACATTCAAAGCATCCTCGTGTGCCCTTACGACAAACTCTAGGATGGAATTTCCCACAAGTAGCACACTTTGGATAACTGGGATGCTTGCTGGCTGGTCCTCCTTTTGGGTAACTCCCTGGTTTGCGCTTGTTGCTGGAGTTCCCTTTCCAGTTAGAGCCATGGGAGCCAGTTAGAGCCATGGGAGCTGTGGCCCTGCTGTTTCTGAGTGCTTGAGCCTCCTTGACCTTTAGCTTCTGAGAGGACTTGCTTCTGCTGCCTGATGCTATTATGGTAATGCTCAGTGATTAGAGCACTGCTCACTAACTCTTCGGTGGTTTGTGGCCTATGAACGCCACCAGCCACGTTCATCGCTATTTCCGGCCTCAGCATCTTGAGCATCAACCGGATTCGTTCCCTTTCTGTGCTGACTAATTCTGGGCATAGACGAGCTAACCTGTTGAATTTCTTCACGGCTTCCTCAACTGATAGGTTGCCCTGACGAAACTCTGTGAACTCGTCGTAGTGGCGGTTCGTGACCCGCATGTGAAAGAATTCCTCAAAGAACTCCTTCTCGAAGTCAGCCCACAACATCTGGTTCACTGGGCGCTTCGCTATGATTCTCTCCCACCACATGCGTGCATCTCCTGTCAGACAGAAGGAGGCACACTTCACCTTCTCATGCTCTGGCCAGTCCAGAAGCTCCATCGTGCTCTCCAGTGTTTTGAACCAGGCTTGAGCATCCCATGGTTTGCTGGTGCCTGAGAAATTCTCTGACTTGACTCTCTGCCACTGGATCAGATAGACTTCTCTTCTTGCCTCTGCTGCTGGGGCTACCGGTGCTGTAGGTAGGACTGGTGGAACCTCTAAGACTACTGGCGTTGCTAGGTTTGGTTCCGGGGTGACTGTGGGAGTATTCTGCTGATTAGCCTTTAAGGTGGCTATTTCCTGTTGCTGTTCAGCTAGCTGCTGCTGTAACTGAGCCACTAGTGCTGTAAGGTCTGGGGGGGGCACTGAACTGCTTGCCTCATGCTGGGGCTCAGTGGTTGCTGCCCTTCTAGCTGGGCGTCCTCGTGCCATTTCTAAAGACATGAAGGACATACATGACTAACACAAGCATAATTGAGTAACTATTGTTATCATGTTAACTACTATCATAAACAAGCATGCTTCAGTTATATCTAAACATGAAAACAAGAAACATAAAGAAAGTGAGAGATGTTCTTACTTAGAAGCTGCAGGTACAATGCTGATGTGTGTGTAGGAAGTATGGAAACTGCTCTGATACCACTCTGCAACGACCCGCCTCCTACTGACTAGGCTGCGAGGCCGATCGTTACGTAATGCTGTGCTAAATTACTATTGCGGAAATCTGGATTGATTAAAATTTTACTAAACTGATTACTGTAAAATCTGAACTTAATACTCTAGGTGTACCTAGGAGTTGTACACATGCTAGGGAAGATAATCTATGCCTCTCGGATGTCCCGCTAGTAATCAGCATTTCAATCGATCCATGAATCGATTGGCGCCGGATCGATCGGTGATCGATCCTTATCTTGGCATGGAGAAGCTCGGATCGGTCGGTGACCGATCCACAACCCATCTCCGATATGCGGTGGATCGGTCTACATCGATCCGGTACACCGATCGGTCGGTAGACCGATCGATTAACTCCGATCGGTCGGTGACCGATCGGTGAGCTTCGCACCATCGGATCGGTCGGTGACCGATCCATAAACTGTTACGGTGGATCGGTCGGTGACCGCCGATCCAGCTAACCAACTCGATCGATCGCAGATCGATCCGGTTCGATTCGAATCAGAACCCTGATTTCAGCACTAGTTCATGCCAAAATCTCATATAAGAGTTCTAAAAGTAATTGAAATAAGTTCTAACATCTATTAACTAGCATTCCAACATAATTACTAACAACTTAAACAAATCTTCCATGGTTTAAACATTCTAAGGTCTGAAAGTGCATAAAGGTACTTGAGAAAAGAAACTAAGTTCTCAATTTGCTAAACTCCCTAAGGATCTTCATTCCAGGTTCCTGCCACACACACCATCACTGCATTGACCTCCAACTTCCTCTGCTAGTCCATCTTTCCTTTACCCTTATCTGCAGTATAAGGAAAAATAGTATCTGTAAGCTTTAAGCTTAGTAAGAAACCATCTACCTCACTAAAACATGCAACGATGCAAACATGTTTTTAAAGAATGCTATTTGAAAACATGCACTGAATTTGTTAAAGCATGGCATACTGGAGTTACATGGCATAAACACTGAAACATGGCATGCATAATAAAATCTAAGCATGGAGCTATCTCATGATATCAACTAGGAGAAAATAAGCTGAAACTATAACTGAAACTGAGCTAAAACTGAGCTAGTGCTGATCTTAAACTATAATCACATAACTAGATTATGAGTTTGAAAGCTATTATCGTAATAAGTGAAAATACATAATCATGTTGCTAGTGGGCCCGGCAACTGTACTTTGCTGTGCGCGCATCCCTAACTAGACCCGGGTTTGCAAGTCCCGAATTTAGTAGGGTTACTAGGTTGTCAGAACCTAGGGACGACTGTGGGAGCCCAACCCAATGGATATCTAATCCAGTACAGTGCCACTGAAAATAAAATACTGAATATAGCTAGTAGTTGCTTATTTTGCTGTTTCTAGGTTATCTGAACCTAGAGCTAGGTTATCTGAACTTAGAGGCGACTGTGGGAGCCCACCCATTGGACCGTAATCCCATGTAAGCTGAAACTAGACTAATATACTGATTTAAATGCTACTAATGCATTTAACTGAGCTGTTAAAAATATCTGAGGTGGTATTTAGCTACACTAATCATTTTGTCGAACACTTGGTGTGCCCCAACTCTCCCCTCTAATAGGGAGACCACCTCTAGGCACCCGACAACGTCTAGATCCTCCAACTGAAGGAGAATAACGTGTCTGGCCCATCTAGAGGTGCTCAACTAGATCCCTAGTCTGCGAGGAGGGTTTAAACACACCCTGGGCGCCGAAAAATCTGCATATAGCTAAACTAAAGGCATGCAATCAAACGAAAGCTACTTATACTGCAGGTGAGGGGTTTCTTACCTCGTGTGCTAGATTTCTTACGGATCTAAGCGCTAGTTTTCCGGTGGAGAAGATCCCTTCGACGATCTTCTCGCGTCCACGCGTTCCTCTCGCGGAGGGGAGCGTCCTCGTGTCCTAGATGTCGCCGGGAGGAACCCTTAGGACCCTAGGGGTGGAACCCTAGGTGTTCTGATGGTTGGCGCCGAGAGAAGGAAGAGGGAAGGAGGGGCGGCGGTGAGGGTTTGAGGGAGAGGCAAAGTCACGATCCAAAGAAAATAATCTCTCACTTAATTAATTTCCTATTTATATTTAGGAATTAATTCCCCTAACTCTAATATAAATTTTATTGGTTCCCTTTCCTTTCAGCACGACCCTGCTGGGTTCAACTGGTTACTAACATTATCCGTAAACCGTAGGTCTCGGGTTCCATTCCCGCTTAGGCCGTTTTTGTTTTCTATTTATTTTTGCCACTTCCGTTACTCTAAAAATTCTGTAAAAATATCCTAAAATTCTAGAAAAATCATAGAATATTTCTAAAATAGTTTTGAGAATTTTCGGGCGTTACAGTACAGAAAATGCTAATGAAAATAAAAGCAATGCCGACAAAGGAATAAATCGAAAAGGAAAAGTGCGTTGTCGGAGCTTCGTTAGCGTCGCAGGAGCGCAGAGCAGCAGAGCAGAGAGCAAGCAATAGAAGATCTTCTAGTCAGTTGTTGTTTTGAGCTCCACCCCTGATCCTCCTTTTATATGAGGCTCGGGGCGCCTCGGATCCCTTCCGGGCGCCCCGGTGAGACGTGGCAGGTCCAACCAGCGAGCTTCACGTGGCGACGACGCGAAAGGATAAAAATTACCTCCCGGGCACCCGGATCCCTTCCAGGCGCTCGGACCACCTTTCTCCAGAACAGGTCCTTCTCCTGCAAGACAAGGTTAGTCCGAGGCAAATATAATGAACTTCCTGCAAAACAAAGTGTTAGCACAGTTTATAAGTTTAACATAAAAAGTATGACTTAGATTCCATCTTTCCGAGACCGGAATGTAGTCACGATCTCGACTTAGATATCCGAAATGGATCTAAGCCGGATCGACGCCTAATGTTCCCTTCCCGGGAACGCGTCCTCACAGTCACTCTCTTCCAGTGACTTACCTTTACTCACCTGCCAGACATCTGGTCAGCCCTTCGACCCGTCTAGACTTCTCGCCAGCTATCCGGTCAGCCCGTTAACCTAGCTGGACTTCTCGCCAAGCGTCCGGTTAGCCCGTCGACCCGCTTGGACTTCTCACCAGCTATCCGGTCAGCCCGTCGACCTAGCTGGACTTCTCGCCAAGCGTCCGGTCAGCCCGTCGACCCGCTTGGACTTAGCCTGCACACTCGATCAAAGTGTTAGATAACGACAAACCTAACTTAACCTAATTTGTCATTCATCAAAACCTGAGTTAGACCGTTAGTGCTAACCGCACCAACAGTTAGTACCTTTTGAAGTGGTAATTTAATTTATTTCTTTTGAACTACCTTGTTTAGTTATAATTGATGGTTGTTTCTACTGTTGTGTAGAATATCTCCATCTATTGAAACTTTTGATGGCATTCAAAACTTTGATCGTGTGCAAGAACTTTTCAATGAGCTAGGGTCCTATGTGTGATCTTTTGTGGTTTGATCCTGACGATGGATGTGGTTGAGCCATATTGTAGTAAATAGATATAATTCTAAATTGAACTGAATGTATATACATTATAAATATTTTATTTTTGATTGGTTGTTTATATATATATATATATATATATATATATATATATATATATAGTAAATATATATCAATATATATTATATATATAATGGTATATAACCATTATATATAATGATATTGATATATTGTGTGATATATATATATAGTAAATAGACAACAATTTTTCTTATAAAGATAATGGTTTTTAACCATTAAAGATAATGATTTTGAAATATTGTGTGAAAAATTCAAAAACAAACGGTTTTTAACTATTGAAAAAAGTGATATAAGACAACGATTTTGAAATATTATGCGAAAAAATTTAAAGATAACAGTTTTAACCGTTGTTAAAGTATTTTTTAATCAAGATATATAATGGTTTTTAAACTGTTGTGAAAAGTAATTAAAAACAATGATTTTAAATTGTTGTCGATCCATCAACTAAGATCGATGTCTTTAAGAAAGACAACGATATTTAACTGGTTGTCAAAAGCATCAAAAGATAATAATTTTACACCGTTACGAAACTGTTGTCTTTGATATTAAAAGACAACAGTCTAAAATCGTTGTAAGACTGTTGTCTATCGTATTCAAAGACAACGGTTTAAAATTATTGTCGTCGTGGAGTACACTTTTGACAATACTGTCAACTACAATAGTTTTTAAAAAGCTACGGCAATGAATTTTATCCATTGCCTTTGACTGTTTTTAATGTAGTGATGCCACATGAAATAGAATTTCTTCATGAAGTTTTTAAAAATTTTGAACTGTCATATAAATTCAATGCACAGATATGTATGTAATTGAGTCCATCAAGAATATAAAAATTGATATTCAACTTAGGCAGTACCATAATAATCAAATTATTTGGGCACTACTGTTAGATATAACTATCAAAGTGCCAATTATGCTTCTTTCTACTACCAATAATAGGTAAAAGAAACTTAATTACTATCAAACTTGTGCATCATACCAGTGCAAGACAAACAAACAAGACAAATTAACACACTTATAGTGATTCAGAATCATTCAGAAGATTTGAAAAGACAGGAGTTCTCCAATTTGTCTTTCACTAGGAAAAAAAATTAAATGTATGATCAATAGTTCCATCTTGCATTAACCAAACACAGATCACCGTGGGAAACCTTCATGATGTTGGCATTAGATTCCTCATGATTACCAATAACTTGATTGTGATCGAAGAAAAGTTAATTGGTGTGAAGAAATAAATATCTAGGCAGTAAAATTATAATTACTCTAGTGAAGGATCGACAAACATTTATTCATTTATTCATTTATTTAAAAAAGAACACATCTGATACCTCGTGATAGTTAGAATACACAATCCAATAAGTTCGATCAAAGAAAAAATAATAATAAGAAGAAGAGCTTTAAAACACAGTCAATCAAAAATGAATCGAAATAACTGATCAGGAAGGAGGGATGACCTACGTGAAGAGCAGAGAACTGAGCCGGCGAATGATGGCGCAACTGATGCCGTTAGATTTCGAAGGGTGGACGTACACCACCAGCTCTACCTTCAGTCCATCCATCTGCACGCGCTACCCGATCAATCTCGCCGGTAGGCGGATTCCTTCTAAAACCCTACGGCTTCGTCGATGAGTTGATAAAAAAAACCCTCAACTCTTTTATTTATTAAAAAATATTAAAAACTGTGAAGTCGTTAATTTTTTGTACTTTTAAAAAACTCGAAGACGTTTCAAAAAAAAATAAAAATAATTTTTAATCGAGACCAAACTGTGCAATGCGATGCAATGACTGCGTCTGCATGCATGCCACAACACACCGTGACCGGCTACATCTACGTTTATCTCGATCGACGTGCAGTTGCAGTTAATGCAAAAGCCAGGCAATATACATGAACTATTCTATTACTCAAATATTCGTCATTCCTTCACACTCACAAGGACACTTGCAATGAAAATTTATAGTATAGATCCTTCGTTATAAATTTTACCCTTAATATATGGTGGGGTTTATAATTTTTTTTATAAATCGATCTCAAAATCTTGGGATCAAGTTTATAAAAAAAATTATATTCTTGACCACAGATGCATATTGCATGTCGAGCCAGAGGTCAAAATTTATGAGAGGAAGGAGTTTTTCATTGGTGGGATGAACTGGACCTCACCTATTTAACAGGTGGGGTACAATCCAACCATCTAATGAACATGTAAGGGTCCAGAATTGATCCAGGAATCCTGAACTAGAGGATCCCTACCCAGTGAGGTGGCGGAACATAAACTTCTTCAAGAGGTTTACGACTACGGATGCCCTAAATACAAGAATGGATTTGTCATAGCTTTCAGAAAACAATACTTAGTTGCAATGGAGTCGTGGATCTGATTAGGGTTGTAAATAAATCGAGTCGAGTCGAATTTTGAGATGTTCAAGTTTGTTTGATAAAGTAATCGAGCCGAGCTAGCCGAGCTTAAAATAAATCAAACTTCTAAAATGATTGTTCAAGTTTGGGTTGATTTATTTTTTATGAGTTTGAACTTGTTTGAAACTTGACTTGAGTTTAGTTCATTTAGATATCATCGAGCTCTCAATTCAAATTTTTTTTATTGTTTGAAACTTTTAATAGTTTGATTGGTTATTAAGTTTGATAATATAAACTTATTTATTTTATTATTTGTTGAGCATATTGAAAAGAGTTTTATTAATGAATATGATTCATAAACATTGTTTATGAACATTAACGAGCTAAACATATATGTGGTCAAACTTATTTGTTTAGTTTAACGAACTGTTCAAGTTTGTTTATTTAATTAATCTTGTGTATATTGAATGAATATAAACACTCTTACCAATCCAAACAATAAACTTATTCACGAACATTTGATTCATTTATAACCTTAGATCTGATCAGGTGTCGACCTTTGCAACTCGATGGAAAATTTTACATCATTTTTAGGATTAATTAAAGCTACGTACACATGTTTACAGGGTTAGAGAGATAAGATACAAAGATGAATTTGAGATTAAAACCTAGATTAAAATGTACTGATTCTACACATGAAAATCCAAGCAAAGGGTGTGATAGAATTAGCTTGAATTCTAACTAGTCAATGAATTTTGAAATCTAAGTTTCTTTTGCTTCTTAAGCTATTTGCATATATAAATATATGTAAACTTATGCATAACTCAAATTAATATTCTTCACGTCTTGTTACTAGCAAACTCTCTTTATAGTTTCATTATCACGCCATATTAATTTTGTGGATTGACAGTAATGTATATGCTGATGAAGTAACAAAATTTTATGAACTACACAAATGCTGAGGCAATAAAAAGACAAAGACAATAACACAATAAAAATAAAAACTAATTAAGAGCAGTAATTAGATCTTACCTAGCCTGCAGGTATATATTGATAGGCATGCCTTTTTTTTTTTTCTCTCTCTTTTGGCGTTGATACTGAGGCAGGTCAGGTGATGAAACTTCTTCCTAATTAACGAGCAAACCAAAATTTGATTTAAGCAAAGTAAGTCTCGATTGATCAGCAAATCATTAATGATATGGTAGATGTAAATTAAACAAATTATGCTTACAACTTCATAGAATATTGAAATTAATTATATATGAGTACATAAACAGGAATCATAAGCTGTTTAATAAATACTTATAGTACACATCCATCCATGTATTCTTTGGTCGCACGTAGAGATCTAAAGTTGAGGACTTTTATCCCTAATCATTGACGCCGCCGGCAACCGCAATCCCGCCGGAGTCGTCTCCTTAATGCCGGCTGATTCAGAACAGCAGTCCAAGTTGACTCCGAAGAGCCTGACTCGTTTCGCTCGGCCGCTGCCGCCAGCCACCTGTTCGTAGAAATGCCCGACAGAATTGATCCCCTGCACTTGCCCTGCCGGCGGCGGCAGCGGCGGCAGTCGTAAGTAGCTCCACGGGAGCGGCTGAAGGGGAGGGAAAGAGAAAGAGAAAGCTCTGATGAGCGGCCTGTAATTGTCGCAACAATTGACATAGCAATTAACATTATTCGTGCGCTTCTGGCGCCTGCAGTCGATGAAGAAGAGTTGGTGGTTGCGCGCGAAGGAGACGGTGTCTCCGGCGAGGAGGTTTTTGTCCTTGACGAAGCGGCTCCATCCTTTGGTGATGACGTAGCTCTGGCTGCTGCCCCAGTAGGAGTAGCGGAAGCGCCAGGCGCGGCCGGTACGAGCGTCCTCGAAGCTCAGCAACACCCCCTTAGTGGTCTCGGAACCAGCCGATGCCGGCGCCGGGAAATGCCTCTCTGCCTGCTGCTTTGGGATCACCAGCCGGTTAAGCTTCCCGACGTCGCTCGGCGTCACCACCTTCTCGAACATCAACTCCCTGCAGTTAGTATCGCTCTCCATGTTGAGAAATGGTTGAGGAATTGCAGAGAAGGGAGAGGAGATATGAAAAGAGAGGAGGAGGAAGAGCACAAGTTAAAGGTGTGAAAGGTACGTGAGAGAGGAGTGAGTGGAGGGGGGAAGGTAGTGGGCCGGGAGGGACCATGAATCATTCATGTCACTGAGCTAGCTTGCTAGCTAGCTCATGTGAGGGGCTACACGTAGTCGATCATCAACTACCTAGCTAACTTGACAACAGAATTAAGCTCCTCTATTTTGTTATATATGATCTTTTCTGAAATGAAATCGATGAAGATGGTGTACTAAGTACGTAATTTTGATATTGATTGAGTAGATTCCGGGTTGACAAAATAACTCTAAATGATCCTCTATGTCAAAAGGAACATAGCAACCAGGTCAGGGAGGGGGGTCCCGGTGCAGGCACTCAGTGCTTAAGTTAGTGAATGCTCCGGTGGAAGACAGTGAACGGTAGTAAATGAATAATGCATATAGTGTATCTGCGCCTATAGATGGAGACCCCCTTTTATAATATTACTGTTTGTCTTTGCATGAATCTTAAAGTGTTTTAAAAAAAGGTCAGACCATAAAGATATGCTTTGATACATTTCCTAAAATAGGCTCGCAATCTCTACATTTAACAGAGTAGAAGCTTCTAGTTGACAACTTGAATATGGAATATTCTTTGTCATTCGTGACACAAAACGTCAAAAAGTAATGTGAGATCATTAGGTTGAGGTACCCTTAATATGCTTAGCTAGTAAATCGACCGAATCTCCTCTGTAGTCCGATCGATTGTAGCTTGCAAGAGCAACCAAATTAGATTTGAGAAATATTGTCGGAGACTCATCTTTCGCTCAACCGCTTCGATAAGACAAAGTGTCCAGTTTGTCCGGTCAGATCATAGGTCCGATCGCCTAGATTACTTACCTGAAATAGCTAACCGTCCTTAAGTGATAAAGAGACTCGACTCTGAATAGTACTGACTTGGTTTGAGAGTTTTATTAATACTAAGGGACTCAATGTCCGACCGACATAAGAGTCTGGTCAGATAACCTCTTATCTTAGATGATCAACTGCATTGCCCCGAGTATTAGTCTCTTCTTGACTTTAATCGTTATATTAACTGGCCTTGTGGACTTTAATCCGAATCGGAGGACCATCTTGGCCGTATCATTATATTACTCATATAAAACCTCTCCAAATCTAATTTATTTACCATTGAATCAAATAACCATAAATAATATATATTATGATCGAAGTAACTGTTCTATGGATATAGAGGTTTAGTGTCGAAGGAAGTTGAATGATCTATATGAAAGGTTGACTGGTTCAACCCGGTCGGTCAGTCCAAATTGCAGAACGACACTGATCATGTGAGCTTGTCTGTGGGGACTTTATACATCCCTGCAGCCTAGCTCCTGTGAAAACCCTGACCTAATTAATGTGATTACTGCCATTGGCTAGCAGCTGACTGGCCAATTCACAGTGCACACATGCATGCTATCTATCCATCTCTGTAATCAGACCCAGCAAATTAGAAAGCATGTACAGTGACTTCGTGCAGGCATGCATGATGTATCTACAGTTTAACCGATAGAACTAAAACAGTGTTTATCAGCTCACAAATTATCCCCACTTTCTCTCCAAACTAGAGAATAAAAAGTACAGAGGCTTCCATCACTCCCCTCAACACTGGTCATGAGCTCACTGAACTGCTCTGCTCTGCTCTGCACTGCACTGCACTGGATGCACTGCATGGCAATGCATGCATGCAGATTAAAGATAGGGGACCCTCCCATGAAAGATATATATGCACTATCTCATACATATACACAACCTGATCAGTGTTACTTATCTCGATCCCCTCGACACAGCTGGCTAGCTAGCTTTCTCTATCTATAGAATATAGATTCAGTAATGAGTGAGCAGTGGAGCTTTAGTTTGATTAGCATGCAGGTCATGCAGTGTTGATGCATGCTGAAACAGCAAAGTTTGGCCCTTTCTCTCTATCATTAGTGATATATAATAATTGAGCCATATTGATGTAGCAGGGTAGGAATAAGCTAAGGAGAGGGTGGTGCCACTTGGATCGTCCCCAGCTAGCCTATATATATGCTGCAGATGCATGCGTGCCTTACCTGTTTAATATTTCATTGTTGATGATCTGTTTGATTGGTATGTGAATAAATCAGTGAGTTCGATTAGTGATCTGAAATATTTTAATTACTTTATATATGTCAAAAGAAAACAAAGAAGAAAACGTCAATATTTCTGTGGCTCTTTTCTTCTTTGGCCATGTCTTGCTGCACTATCCTTTCTTATGGTCAAGAAACAAACTGCACGTTGGGGAGCCTTCTTCACTGTTGGGTCGCTTTCTCATCCTCACTTTTTCTCTGCCACAATTCATATAAAGGGACAAAAAGGACGACCTAATAGGAGAGAGACGATTTCGACAAGGAAAAAAACAAGGTTTTTATTTATTTATTAATTGTTTTTTTATAAATAAATCATTTAAAAGTTACCTTTTTACCGTTTATTTCAAGAACATGGAACATGATACTGCATTAACTTAATTTGGAAGCGCAAGGCAAAAATTTGCTGGTCATACAATTAATGCTAGCTAGTTTGCTTCCAATTAATAATCGATGATGTCATGTAAAGGTTAGCTTTTATGTCCCTGTCTCCTTACCGTATATATTATTAAAGACATATAAATAAAAAAGGTTAGCACACAAATTTGAATAAGAAAGAAAGCTAAAATACAAAAATAACACACCATGTAGCATATACAAAAAAAAAAAAATAAAAAAATAGTTACAACCAATATTGAGTTTTGATTATTGATATAGTGGAATTCTACCGCCCCATATATTCCATGTGGTCCAAAATTGCATTGAGCTGTCAAAGTTAAGATGAGATAAACATTGAAACGTTTTTGACTATTTTTATTTTTTTTAAAAATGTGTGGATGTCCCGAATTATAATTGTGCTTACAATCATAATATACTCTCGATTTAACTAATATACTTAAATAATTTTTAAAATCATTAACTACTAGTAGCATTTAGGTATTGGTCATATCGTTCTAAAATTTATTTTTCAAAGAAAAAAATTCAACTAATGTGAAAATTAAATTGGAAGATTTTCGGGTTATACTGTCATTATCTCGCGCTTGCTCATTTGTCAATACCTTCCGCCTTATTCATCTCATTACCTGAAATTGTTAAAATCTATAAGTTAAGAGACTCAACATATTCAAATCATACTATGCATTAATTAGTTCCTATATTCATGTGCCCTAATGAGAAGCATGACTGACTAAATCTTTATTTATATTAAAGTATTTTCCTTGCATATACATACTAAAGCATGAATGTAAACATACTGTTTGCAAGGATATATACATGAATATGAACATAAAAGCATAGTCATGCATGCGCATGGACATATATAGACATCTACATAAACATATATATGAATGTGAACATGAACATAAGAGCATAGGCAAGAGCATGAACTTACATAACATAACATAAACATGAACATAAACTTTCATGGTTTGGCGCCCTTCCCGGGCGTGAGCCCCCAGATTATACCATTGTCCCATACCTGAAATTAACTGGTTTTTTAGGTAAGCTTCCCGAGCTTGCCCCGAACATATCTTACCCATCCCCTTGTTCCTACCATAATTGGTAGGGATCCGATCTTTGGAATGGACACCTCTATCATACATACTTTATCTGATTCTATAGAATAAGCTCCCGGGCTTGCTCGGGACATATCTCACCCATAGAGTGAGCTACTTGGGACAGGATCCTCGAATCAACACTTGAAGCTCCTTGGACAAAAGGTATCCGCATCCGAACCTTGGAACGGAAGTGATACACGGTACCTGGATCGTGGCTTGGTAATTTCCCTGAGGTGTAGGATTTCCCTAAATCAAAACTTGGGAAGCTTTTTGGCTTGCCGAGATATATCCTCCCTATACATACATAACTAATTCTATCGTAGGTTTCCTAAGCTTGTCTAGTTCATAACTTGATAAGCTCCCCGGGCTTGCCTATCACTTAACCTATAACATAACATGAACATAACATAATCATGTATATAAACTCAACCACGATCATTACATAAGCATGGTCATAAACATAAACATATTATCAACCCCTACAATCAGTAAGGGAAACTAACTTCCACTTAATCTAAAATTACAATTTGTCATATCCTAATTTAAGCATGCAAAATTTCTAACTTTAAAGAATCACTAATAGAAACCATCTACCTAAATGATAGTGCAATTTCATGATAAATAACCTATAAAAATAGTAATTAAATTGCCCCTTATAAAAATATGAAACATGCAATTGTTACATAGCTTACAAAGATCCCTAACTTCTAAGGAAAACTAATGGAAGAATTCTAGAAAATGGTAGTACAACGTCATGATACATAACCTCCCAAAATAGTAGCAAATCAACCCTTATAAAATTAAGAAACATACAATTGTTACATCCTAGTATGAGCATACAAAGATCCCTAATTTCCTAGCAAAACTAATGGAAAAATTCTACAAAATGATAGTGCAACATCATGATACATAACATAACGTAAAAAAAAAAAGGTAACAAACCAACCTTTATAAAAATCGGAAACATGAAATTGTTACATCCTAATATAACCATACAAAGATCCCTAACTTCCTAACAAAACTAATGGAAAATTTTTACAAAATGATAGTGCAACATCATGATACATAACTTCCAAAATAGTAATAAATCAACCTTTATAAAAATTGGAAACATGCAATTGTTATATCCTAATATAGGCATACAAAGATCCCTAACTTCCTAGCAAAATTAATGGAAAAATTATACAAAATGATAGTGCAACATCATGATACATAACCTCCAAAGTAGTAACAAATCAACCTTTATAAAAAATCAAAAACATGCAATTCTTACATCCTAATATCAGCATACAAAGATCCCTAACTTCCTAGCAAAACTAATGAAATATTCTACGAATAATAGTGCACATTATGATACATAACTTCCAAAAATAGTAACAAAACAACCCTTATAACAATTCAGAATTAATCTATAGCATACAAAGTTATCATGATAGGATGAAAGAAGACACATAAACAAACAACACCTAATCCGAAAATTAACATATGATGCCCAAGGTGATCATAATAGAAATAAAAATAACTTAAACATAACTATACTAAATTTGAAAATTTTACATATATTCAAGCACATCATGGTTAGTTTCGTGGCAACATAATCCCTAAGATCCGAACCTACACATAACACAAGTAAGCATAAACTTGGGTTCAATCTTTATGGTATCAAAATTTTTAGGACCCAAACCTAACTTAACCTCCAAAGGTATCAACAATAAGGAGCATTTCATCATATGGAAAACTAATAAAACCAAAACTAACAAACTCACAAGGTCTCAAAACATCAGGATTTCATGGCCTTCTAACACCCTCAAAATCGAACTACAAGGGAACTAAATATGCATGAATTTAAGGAATTAAAAAAACATAGTATGAGAAGAACATGACTTCAACTCCTTGCTACCGAGTCTCTTTTTCTTCTTCCCCTTATATATATAAAAAAAAGATAGATCCGCTACCTTTGCGACCCCCATAGTGCCGATCTCACGGATATGGAGGGAGGTTTATGTAGGTACACAAATCATAGGCGCATGACGAGATAAAACCTAGGTCGTCAGTTCCTGAGTTCTTCTTCCCCTTATAGCTTGGCTTGGCTGTGGTGGAGGGCTAGGGCCGACGGTGGTGAAGGCTAAGGGTTCGGCGAAAGTGCAAAAAGAATAGAAACAAAGTTTTTCTAAGGGTGCATATATATTGGTGGCGCTAAGTCTATCATAAAGAAAAATTTGAAATGTTCCTTATAAATCTTTATATTTATGTAAATCGTTCTTTCCATAATTATTTATTAAAAGATGATAAGTATTCGGATTTCTCTATAAAAATTCACAAATAAAAATCTTACCAAATCACAGATAAGCCTTTTTAAATTTATACTTAAATAAATTTACTAAATAACATATATATGTGCATGTTTTCTTTATATGCCTTATCCTTTTCCCAATTTAATTGGTAAAAGATAAATATGACATTCGGATTTGTATATATATATATATATATATATATATATATATATATATATATATATATATATATATATATATATATATATATATATATATACCTTAAATAATTTACAAAAACAAAGAAAACACCATATATCTATATAAACACATACATATATACCACATAAACTAAATTTTACACATACTAAGACATGCATAAATTTTTATTTATTAAATTCAGATGTATCTATTTATCTTTTATATATATTGATCCTGTCTGAAAACGTAACGCGACGAAGAGCTGAGGGCGACGAGCGAAGATTTTAGGGAGCATGTAGATGATGGTTCCGGGGAAGAGGAATCACAGCAGATTTGAGAAAACCAAAGCAGATCCCGAAGAAATATAACCAGAAAATACCTCCCAACGAAAAGAATAACACGTCGAAGCTAGATCGGAGAAACCCAAAGTCGATCTAGGGAAGACTCCGACGAATTAGAACCCCGTGACGAAGAAAACTCAACTCACGATTCCTGCGGATGCTACTGTCTCCTGCACACCACACAACCAATCAACCAGATGTCAGTGACCTAAGACCGGGGTGGGAATCCCTGGGTAGGTCCTCCAACGCTCAAGTTAGCTCTCCTCGTTTCAGGTGGGAAGAAGAAGAAGAAGTACAGTGAATTCAAATGGAACTTAGGGTTTCAGTGGTGGAGCTGTGCGTGAGCGTACCTAGCCAACGGAGAGGATTCCCACTTTTATACCACTTCATATAACCTCCGTAGTCATGAAGTAGACCCTGGTTTGTTAGAATTTGTTATGAGAAGACGTAAGCACCTGCAATAATAGTTTAAGGAATCTTTTTCGTACCCCAGATGTACCTTCTTTGTCGTCTAGCATATTTATAGAAGTTTCTAAAAGACGTTTCTCGTCAAACTGTCATATGATTGTATATTATTCATACATCACCTATATTCGGTTGTAACACTTCTTACTGGCTATGTTCATGGGATTTAATGAATGTGAGTGTTTTTATGCCCGTCTAGATTTTGCCAGGATTACATTACCGAGCGAGTTATGTATATGCTAGTCCGGGCTTATTCTACCGACCGCGTTAAGCCGAGTTCCTTATGGCGATTTAGGTTCGTATACTTGCTCGGTCGCTCGAGATTACATTATCGAGCAAGTTATTTAGATGCTCGTCCAGATTTATTCTACCGACTGCGGTAAGCCGAGTTCCTTATGGTGATTTAGGTTCGTATGCCTGCTCGGTCGCCCGAGATTACATTACTAAGCGAGTTATATGTATGCTCGTCCGGGTTTATTCTACCGACCGCCTTAAGCCCAGTTCCTTATGACGATTTAGGTTCGTACGCCTGCTCGGTCGCCCGAGATTATGTTACCGGATGAGTTATGTATATGCTCGTCCGGGTTTATTTTACCGACCGCGTTAAGCCGAGTTCCTTGTGGCGATTTAGGTTCGTATGCTTGCTCGGTCACCCGAGATTACATTACCGAGCGAGTTATGTATATGCTAGTCTGGGCTTATTCTACCGACCGTGTTAAGCCGAGTTCCTTATGGCGATTTAGGTTCGCATATCTGCTCGGTCGCTCAAGATTACATTACAGAGCGAGTTATGTATATGCTCATCCGAATTTATTCTACCGACCGCATTAAGTCGAGTTCCTTATGGCGATTTAGGTTCGTACGCCTGCTCGGTTGCCCGAAATTACATTACCGAGCGAGTTATGTGTATGCTCGTCCAGGTTTATTCTACCGACCGTGTTAAGCCGAGTTCCTTATAGTGATTTAGGTTCGTACGCCTGCTCGGTCGCCCAAGATTACATTACCGAGTGAGTTATGTATATGCTAGTCCGAGCTTATTCTATCGACCGCGTTAAGCTGAGTTCCTTGTGGAGATTTAGGTTCGTACGCCTACTCGGTCGCCCGAGATTACATTACCGAGTGAGTTATGTATATGCTCTTCCGGAATTATATTACTGTGCGAAATATGTTTGCATTGTGTTAGTTCTTGTGCGGGTTTTGCCCATCAAGTCCCGTTGGGCTTTATGACAAGCGATCGGTCTTTGCTAGACCGATTATAGAGATTGCTTAGGGATGTGTGTCTTTAAACTATTGGTTGCTACTCAGAATATCGTACCGGTTCCCCTGTACAAAAATTTTGTACAAGTCCTGAACCATTCCTAACAACCTATTATGTTCTTTAGAAATTAAATTTGGAATTACAAATAAAACTTAACATTATTGATTCCAAATTCAACTTATCTGTTCTTAGTGGTTTAGATTTGGATCGCAAACGATGCTTAACATTATTGATCCAAATCCACCCATGTTACAAATTCAATTAAATATTAATTTCAGAGATCGGCTTCCAGGTTAAACATTGCGAGGCACTAAACCTTCTTGGGTATGGGAGCATCCACCACTTCCTAGACAAAGTCTTTCAACAAAATTCAATATTTAATTTCCTTATAGTAACCCTAGGTTTAATAAAAAAGAATAATCGAATCACAAGTTCGAAAAACAAAAGAAACATAAAATCGAAAACATAAATTCAATAACCTAGATTCATTAGCCTCTTGTGTTTGGTATTTCAAGATATAAATAAAAGGATGAACTAGTTATGATGCAAAAACTAATAACTAGTTATACCTTTTATAGCTTATAGATCTCACGATCTTCTGCCGTATTCCTCTTCTTATCTCGGACATCGTGTGGGCGACGATCTACCAAGACAAGAATCCACCCAAGCCTCCTTCTTCTCCTTGTAAGTTTCGGCCAACAACAATCTCCTAGAGATGAAAAACTTTGGCCACCAACCAAGCTCCAAGGGATGCAAAGAAACAAATCCTCCTTTCTCTACTTCTTCTCCAAGCAAAATCCGGCCACCAAGAGTCTCCTAGAGAGTTGATGCCGCCGGCCAAAGAAGAAGAAAAGGAGGAGAGGATGAGGGCCGGCCACCACTAAGGAAGAGAGGAGAGGAAATAATAGATATATTGTTATGAGGTGAGGCACCTCTACCCTCTCTTTTATATTCCTTAGTCTTGACAAATAAGGAAAGTTTAATAAATAAAATTTTCTTATATTCCTTGCCAATGTTTAAGAAGGAAAATTTAATTAAAAATTTCCTTTTAAACCCTTAATGGCCGGCCATCTCATTGTCCTCCAAACAAGGAAAGTTTTAAACAAAAATTAAAACTTCCTAATTTGTTTCCTAATTTGTCCTCTTTAAAAATTTCCTTCATGGTTGGTTATAAAAGGAAACTTTTATAAATTAAAATCTCTCTATTAAAACATGTGGATGATTACAAAAATGAAAGTTTTCTCCAAAATTAAAATCTTCCTTTTAACTATAAATAAGGAAAGATATCAAACCTTTCTCTTAATCCTTTGTAGAAACTATAAAAGGAAAGATTTAATTTTTAAACTCTCTTTTAAATCATGGCTTCTACATAAGGAAAGATTTAAAAAAATAAAATCCCCTTTTATTTTATTGTGGCCGACCACCAACTTGGGCTCCAAGTTAGGGCCGACCACCACTTGGTCCATCCAAGGATTAATCTTGGCCGGCTCTTGCTTGGGCTCCAAGCTTGGCTTGGCCGACCACCTTAGGATGGGTAAGAAGGTGGGTACGGGTGGGTATAACACTTTATAATTAAGAGGCTACGACAGGGACCGAGAGGAGGAATTGGTTTTGGTCTCCCGATGAACTTGAGCTTCCCGTGTTCGCCCCAAACACCCAACTCGAGTTCATCGATAATAACTCATACCACTAAAGAGTTATTATTGAACTATCGCACCAATCCCATATTACTATATGAGCTCCTTCTTATCATGAGTGTGTTAGTCTCCCTGTGTTTAAGATATTGAATGCCCACTAATTAAATGAGTTACTGACAACTCACTTTAATTAATATCTAGCTCCAAGAGTAGTACCACTCAACCTTATCGTCATGTCGGACTAAGTCCACCTACAGGATTTACATGACAATCCTTATTAGCTCCTCTTGGGGACATCATCAACCTAGATTCCTAGGACACAGTTTCCTTCTATAATCAACAACACACACTATAAATAATATTATTTCCCAACTATTGATTTATCGAACTAAATCACACCCTTTGATAAATTAAAGAAATAAATATTAAGTATATGTACTTGTTATTATATTAGGATTAAGAGCACACACTTCTATAATAACAAATGTCTTGTTCTTTTATTTAGTCAGTATAAAAAAAAGCTACCTTAAATGGTCCTGCTCAATACACTCATAGTGTACTAGTGTAATTTTATAGTCAAGATAAACTAATACCAAATTACACTACGACTATTCCAATGGTTTGTTACTATCCATCTTAGTCGTGAGCTACTGTTTATAATTTATAAGGAACTGATAACATGATCTTCTGTGTGTGACATCACACACCATGTTATCTACAATATAAATTAATTGAACAACTACACTTAGCATATAAATGTAGACATTTGACCAATGTGATTCTTTTATTTCAAAAATAAATGTTTACAAAAAGCTAGGCTTTTAGTATACACTCTAACATAAACTCGACGGAATGTTGCTTGCCAAGTGCTCTTAGGTTTATTACCCCTTTATTATTTTAACTTGGCCGGTATTTTATGCTTGGTCATCCTTCTACTGCCGAGTGTATCAGCGCGGGCTACTCCTTTGTTCGTGAAAACTCGGCCTGGATTATACTATCGACCAAACCTACATTCTCGGTTGATATTTCCTACTCGATCAAGACTCGCTTGTTGGGTGTAGACGCGCCCATTAGTACTTCACCCACTTGGGTTTGTTCGATCTCACCTATCTATTTATATTATGTGCTCTGTTATTTTTATCCCTGCTTGTCTAAAGTGGACGATTGAGATTTGCTTACCGAGCGCGTTAGTCTCGACCGAACCTCCTTACTTCCTCTTTCTTCTCCTTATATCTCCTTTCACACTATTACACAGACTCCACCCTTATAACCCATATCACTAGCCTCTCTTTCAAGTCTAGTTGAAGGAGGTGTTCCCGACTGACTAGACCTGAGTGTGGCAGTGATTTCGTGACTCCTGCTACAATGCTCCAGTGACTCCTGACATCCTGATCCCATGACCCCCTACTACAATGGTCCTGTGATACTTCCAGCTATTTAAATAAGTGTGCGATCCTTCCTTCTACAACATCCAGCTTTTCTTTCTCTTGTTCTAATTTCTCCCTAAAGATCTTATTGGAAGTCATGGCTTCAGATCCTCCTCCTTGGGATCAATTGCTGTGTGAGAAGGAAAAATTTTTAAACGAGGCCATGCAAGTCCTGGATCTACATCGTTCACCCCAACAGGAACTGGAGGTGCGTCTGCTATCAACTCAGTCACAGGTCCAATCTGAAGTGGCTTTGGGGAATAAAGCCTATTCGAAGTTGAAGCAAAAAAACTGAGGAGCTAGATAATCTAAGAGCCCAACATACCTCAGAGATAGCCACTCTAAACAAAAAAACTCATGCAGATGGTTTACTAATATCTCAACAGCAATGAGCTTTAAATCGACAGAAGGTAAGGTAGATCTTTTACAAGTTGAGTTGGCTTAGATTAGGTCGGAGAGGACCTTTCAGTCACATGTTTGTGAGGGGGAACCTCATAAGCGCCAGAGGACAGGACCAACCTCTTCCCTCTGTCCGGGTTGCCACTCCACACACCTGCCCCCACTTAGGATGGGAATGTTGGTTAGTCCTAGGAAAATCATACCGGTTCCACTGTACAAAATTTTTTTGTACAAGTGTCGAACCTTTCCTTAAATATCCTATTGTGTTCTTTAGATGTTAAATTAGAAATCGCAGATGGAACTTAACATCATTGATTCCAAATTTAACTTATCTGTTCTTAATGGTTTAGTTTTGAATCGCAAGCGAAACTTAACACTATTGATTCAAATCCACCTATGTTATTAATTCCATTAAATATTAATTTCCAAAATTAGCTTCCAGAACTGCATGGCAAGACACATGACCTTCTTGGATATGGGAGCAACCACCACCGCCTAGACAAAGCCTTTTAAGGAAAGCTAATATTTAATTTCCTTAAATAACTCTAGGTTTAACCAAAAAGAATAATCGAATCACAAATTCGAAAAACAAAGAAAACACAAACTCGAAAACAAATTCGAAAACTAGATCTAATGCCTCTTGTGTTTGGAATTCATACAAAAGAAATACAACTAGTATGATGCGGAAATTAATTACTAATTATACCTTCCTTTGTATGCAACAACCTCTTAATCTTCTACCGTATTCCGCTTCTTATTCCGAACGTTGTGTGGGCAACGATCTACCGAGATGAGAACCACCCAAACCCTTCTTCTCCAAGCAAGTTTTGGCCACCACATAAACTCCAAGAGATGTGAGGTTCGACCACCACCAAGCTCCAAGGGATGCTAGAAATATTGCCTCCTTTACTCTCCTTCTTCTCCAAGCAAGATCCGGCCACCACAAGGACTCCAAGGATGAGATGAGGTTCGGCCACAAGATGGAGAAGAGAGAAAGAGGAGGGGCCGACCACACCCAAGGAGAAAAGAGAGGAGAAAAATAATAGAGTTGTTAGCCATTAAGGCACCTCTACCATCTCTTTTATAATCCTTGGTTTTGACAAATAAAGAAATTTTAATAAAAACTTCCTTAATTATTTTGCCATGAAAAAGAAAAAATTAATTAATTAAAATCAACTTTCTTTTTCCAAATTACTTGGCCGGCCACTTTCTCCCCCCAAAAAGGAAAGTTTTAATTAAAACAAGAATTAAAACTTCCAAATTTGTTTCCGAAAATTAAAAAATTTCTCCAATAATTTTTCCCTTCATGGTGATTTGTAAAAAGGAAATTTTATAAATTAAAATCTTTCTTTTAATCATGTGGATAATTTCCAAAAAGGAAAGTTATCTTTAAAAATTAAAATCTCTTTTCAATCTACAAATAAGGAAAGATATCAAATCTTTTCTTAATCTTTTGTAGAAACTAATAAAAGAGAATATTTAATTTTTAAACTCTCTTTTAAATCATGAACATGGTTAAAAAAGGAAAGTTTTCTCAAAATTAAAATATATCTTTCAAGCTACAAATAAGGAAAGATTTCAAATCTTTTCTTAATCTTTTGTAGAAAGTTATAAAAGGAAAGATTTAAATTTCAAACTCTCTTTTAAAACCATGATATCCACATAAGAAATAATTTTAATTAAATCCCTTTTTAATATGATGTGGCCGACCACCTAAGCTTGGGCTCCAAGCAATTGGCCGGCCACCTTAAGGCTCAACCTTTAGGCTTGGCCGACCCTAAGCTTGAGCTTCAAGCTTGGCTTGGCTGACCCCTATAGGTTGGGTAAGAAGGTGGGTATGTGGTGGGTATAAATCTCTATATACAAGAGGCTACGATAGGGACAGAGAGGAGGAACTGGTTTTGGTCTCCCGATGAAATTAAGCTTCCCGTGTTCGCCCCAAACACACAACTTAATTCCATCAATAATAATTCATTCCACTAAAGAATTATTATTAAACTACCGCACCAATCCCAAATTACATTTTGGGCTCCTTCTTATTATGAGTGTGTTAGTCTCCCTATGTTTAAGATGTCGAATGCCCACTAATTAAATGAGTTACTGACAACTCGCTTAATTAATATCTTAGTCCAAGAGTAGTACCACTCAACCTTATCGTCATGTCGGACTAAGTCCACCTGCAGGGTTTAACATGACAATCCTTATGAGCTCCTCTTGGGAACATTATTTACCTAGATCACTAGGACACAGTTTCCTTC
The DNA here is from genome assembly GCF_018446385.1 of Zingiber officinale. NCBI lineage: Eukaryota > Viridiplantae > Streptophyta > Magnoliopsida > Zingiberales > Zingiberaceae > Zingiber > Zingiber officinale. The sequence goes on along the minus strand of NC_056002.1, from coordinate 90,443,539 downwards.
TATAATCAACAACACGTACTATAAGTGATATCATTTCTCAACTTATCGGGCTTATTGATTTATCGAACTAAATCTCACCCATTGATAAATTAAAGAAATAAATATCAAATATATGTGCTTGTTATTATATTAGGATTAAGAGCACACACTTCTATAATAACTAAGGTCTAGTTCTTTTATCAAGTCAGTATAAAAAGAACTTACCTAAAATGGTCCTACTCAATACACTTAGAGTGTACTAGTGTAATTTATTAGTCAAGATAAACTAATACCTAATTACACTACGACTATTCCAATGGTTTGTTCCTTTCCATCTTAGTCGTGAGCAACTGTTTATAATTTATAAAGAATTGATAACATGATCTTCTGTGTGTGACACTACACACCATGTTATCTACAATATAAATTAATTGAACAACTACATTTATCATAAATATTGACATTTGACCAATGTGATTCTTATTTCTAGATAAATGTTTATACCAAAAGCTAGGCTTTTAGTATACATCCTAACAATCTCCCACTTATACTAAAAGACTAAGCTGCCATATCTGATGCCATACATCTGATTCCCAACCCTTCAACATGCCCATTAAAAGCTCTTGCCTTAAGGGCCTTAGTGAAAGGATCTTCCAGTTTATCACTTGATGCAATCTAAGTAGCAACAACTTCTCCTCGTTATATGATTTCTCGTATTGGGTAGTACTTGCGCTCTATTGTGTTTACTTGCCTTATGAGATTATGGTTTCTTCGAGTTTGTTACTGCACCAAATTATTTTGGGCAAACCAGAAATCATATCTAAGTCTATCTTGAAGTATCTGAGCCATACAGCTTCTATGGCTACCTCAGAGGCTGCCATATACTCAGCTTCTATGGTGGAGTCCGAAAAAGCACCTATGCTTATCACTCTTTCATAGTTATGACTTTACATCCTAAAGTAAATACAAAACCCCGAGCTTGACTTACTATTGTCCCTTCCTGATTGGATGTCAAAATCCATGCAACCCACAGGGAACAAATTATCTGCCTTGTAGCTAGCATATAATCTCTAGTGCCTCTAAGGTACTTCAATATATGTTTTACCGCAGACCAATGTCCTTGTCCAGAGTTACTTTGATATCTGCTAACCATGCCCACAACAAAACAGATATCCAGTCTCGTACACAGCATTGCATACATTAGACTTCCTACAGCCGAAGCATAAGGAACTGCCTTCATGTCCTTTATTTCCTTTGATGTCTTCTGAGACATCTCTTTAGATAAAACTACTCCATGCTGAAAAGGTAAGAAACCTTTCTTGGAGTTTTGCATGCTTAAAACGAACAAGGATTGTTTTGATATATGAAGCTTGGGATAAGTCAAATATATTCTTTTCTTGCGATCCTTTTGATCCCAAGAATATATGCATTCTCCCAAGTCCTTCATATCGAATTGTTTGAACAACCATACCCTTACTTCTGACAACACTTTGATATTGTTTCCAACTACCAAAAATGTTATCTACGTATAGTACAAGAAATACCACTACGTTTCCATCACACTTCTTGTATTACACAAGACTTATCAGGTCACTGAATAAATCCATATAACTGGATTACTTCATTAAACCGGATGTTCTAAGATCTTGAAGCTTTGCTACAGTCCACAGACTGATTAAGCTTTACACAAGATGCTCTTTGCTCTTTGCAATGAACCCTTCTGGTTGCTTTATATGGATGTTTTTCTTTAAGACTTCCATTAAGGAAAGCTGTCTTGACATCCACTTGCTAAATCTCATAGATAAAAGAATCCGGATAGACTTAAGCATGACTACCAGTAAAAAGTTTCCTTTTTCAACAAGCCTTGCTTACTTTCATGTCTATCCCTCTTTTTCTATTGTAGACTTATTTTCACCCAATGACTTTTACACCATTTGGTGATTTTATAAGCTCCCAGACTCTATTAGAATAATTCTGTATTCTTTGCAAAGATGCTGCATCTTTATCTTGGAGTGCTTTGTCATGTGTTCAGAGATTAGGTTCATGTCCACCAGGGATCGAGTCCAAAGACTCTCCCAAAACATGAATCTTTTAGGTCGCCTAACAACCCTCCCACTACGACGAGGCACTTTCTGTAATTGTGTATTATTTGTGATACGTGTTGCAGTTTCTTGTGGTATTTCATCTTGTACAGTTGGTACTAGATTAGACGTGTCCTTTTTCTTTTAAGAACAATTTTACTTATGGGCTTTGGTTCATTACATAGTCCTCTTAAAAATCGGGCATTGGTGCCAATAATGACCTTCCGATTTTAAGGACTATAAACCTCTTTTCATTTTTCTAGGATAACTCACAAACAAGTGAACTCCTGTCCAACTTATCAGTATCTCTCATGTGCTAGACCACTCAAATCCGAATATGCTTCAAACTAGGCTTACGCTCATTCTGCAATTCTATGGGAGTAGAGAGTTCTGACTTAGAAGGTACTATGTTCACTTCCGTTTCCAATGTATATCCTTAAAATGAATTTTGGTAATTTTCTGAATAACTCATCATCGATCTAATTATTCCATAAGAGCCTCATACCTTCTTTCTACTACACCATTCTGTTGGGGTGTACCAAGTGCAGTTAGTTGGGATTGAATCCCTACTTCTGATAAGTGACTCCTAAATTCTCCCAAGAGGTACTTGCTACTACGATCTTACCATAATGACTTGATACTTTTACTTTGACGTTTCTCCGTATCAGCCTTGTACTCTTTGAACTAATCAAAGCACTTAGTCTTGCGGCACATCAAGTAAATGTATCTATATCTCGAATAGTTGTCTATAAAATAGATGAAATATTTGATCCTACCTCTTGTCTGGATAGTCATAGGACCACACAAATCAGAATGAACCAATTTTAACATATCTTTGGCGCCTTACCCCTTAGAAGCTTCTTGGTTATTTTTCCTTCCAAGTAAGACTTGTAGATTGTAAAGATGAACTCAAAAGTTCATCAGCTACCAATGAATCCTACTCAAGTTAATATAACCTAGCCTTAGATGCCAAAGATATAATTGGTTCATTTCTGAATGTTGCTTTCTCTTAAAGTTAGAAGATGCGTTATTAATTTCCTTTTGTTGCATCGTGGGAGTTATTGGATTTATAAATTGTCAACCAACGTACCAGAACAGATATCTTTCCTATTTTCTTGATAACAACTTTGTTATCAAAATATACACAATATATATTCTTTAATAGTTTAGAAACTGAAAACTAGTTCTTTCTAAACTTGGTTCGTAAAGATAATTTCTTAAAATCTATATTTTATTCCTATCAGAGAATAAACTTCTCCCACTGCAACAGCTACTACTTTTGTAGCAATGCCCATGTGGTCGGTGATTTTCCCTTCATATAGTTATCGGGTTTCCTGGAACCTCTGCAATGAATTGCAGACATGATCAGTGGCTCCCGTATCTACGCACCAAGTACCGGTAGATAACACCACTAACCATGTATTAACTAATGAATGAAATACACCTATATTGTTCTTAGTTCTAAGAGGACAGTCTACCTTAATGTCCAAGTCCTATTTCCAATCAATATAATTGGGACTACTAAGTCTATTCTATAGTATAACAACTAGGGAATTGACAAACATTTTAAATCCTAAGAATCACAAAAATATTTGGTCAAGACCAATACCTTAAAATCCCTATGAATTTTGTATGTCACGATAGTGTGGACGTATACAAAATCAAAGAGGAGATTTTATCCATTAATTTTATTATCTTGTCATCCTAACTTTATGACAAATAAAATTAATAGTTGGTCTATCAAATATTTGGTAAAAAACGTTGAATTTGAAATAATATTGATTCCTCAAAAAAAATATCATTTAAATTCACCAACACCTCAAACACCGTGAATTTTGCATGCCACGATAGTGTGGATGTATACAAATTCAAACATTTGTAAGAGGAGGGTTTTACCCATTAATTATCTTGTCAATAAGTCTTTATGACAAATAAAATTACCTCAAACACCGTGAATTTTGTATGCCACGATAGTGTGGACGTATACAAAACCAAACATTTGTTAGAGGGGTTTTAATTTTATCATCTTGTCAACTTATCTTTTTGACAAATTAATAGTTGGTTTTCCTTTGGTCACACAAATAATAGCAGTGACTCCGATGGGGAGGATACTATTAGACGTGCCTAAGTGTATACCATTACTTGACACTAAGTCCATTAATAAGATTATGCCCCTTCTGATGGGGAAGATCACACGCTCTTAATTAATTTCCTATAGTCATCCTAAATGAAAGTTTGATCTAGTGATCCACAAACAAACTCATCCGATATGAAGGAAGGCACTCAGAGCCAACGCGCAAGTTTGTTTGCATCACTTACAAACCAGTAATAGAGACCGTGGAATTTATTAAAATAAATCCCTCTCCCACTTAGTTATTTAAAGTGAGGAATTTTAAGTTATCCTAGCATACATCACATGCATACATACACATCACAGTAAATAAAGGCAATAAATATGGAAATTATTTTCCAACTATTATGGCCTTTTTCTGTTACTTTCCTCCATGTGCTCCAACCCTAGCTGCTGCCATCTTTAGCCACCGCCATCGGGTTGAGTTGTCACATCCATCTTGCTTCTTATTCCGCTGCGCCTCTGGTGCTCTAAAAGTACCACGCCTTGCAAGAATCCGATCCGCGATAAAAATAGAATTTTACATATATCGATCCAATATTCCATAAGGGAATGTACATGTAATCAAGATCAAAAATAAAATTCTAAAATCCTAGGGCAAATACAGCTCCTGTGTATTAGTTACATACAATCATGCACACACAAAATAATGCCCTTGACATGTCGAAGGGTCCAATCACACACAACATCTATAAGTCATAATAGTTGGAGCCTGCAACACCAAAGTTAGCACATCCTACTATTATCTTTCCTAAATTATGTATGACACGTGCATAACCTAATTTGAAAACCAAACACACAGAGGCAAACCCTAGCTCTGATACCAATTGTTGGTTAGTCCTAGGAAAATCGTACCGGTTCCACTGTACAAAATTTTTTTGTACAAGTGTCGAACCTTTCCTTAAATAACCTATTATGTTCTTTAGAAGTTAAATTAGGAATCGCAGACGGAACTTAACATCATTGATTCCAAATTTAACCTATCTATTCTTAATGGTTTAGATTTGAATCGCAAGTGGAACTTAACACTATTGATTCAAATCCACGTATGTTATTAATTCCATTAAATATTAATTTCCAAAATTGGCTTCCAGGACTGAATGGCGAGGCACATGACCTTCTTGGATATGGGAGCAACCACCACCGCCTAGACAAAGCCTTTTAAGGAAAGCTAATATTTAATTTCCTTAAATAACTCTAGGTTTAACCAAAAAGAACAATCGAATCACAAATTCGAAAAATAAAGAAAACACAAACTTGAAAACAAATTCGAAAACTAGATCTAATGCCTCTTGTGTTTGGAATTCATACAAAAGAAATACAACTAGTATGATGCGGAAATTAATTACTAATTATACCTTCCTTTGTATGCAACGACCTCTTGATCTTCTACCGTATTCCTCTTCTTATCTCGGATGTTGTGTGGGCAACAATCTACTGAGATGAGAACCACCCAAACCCTTCTTCTCCAAGCAAGTTTCGGCCACCACATAAACTCCAAGAGATGTGAGGTTCGACCACCACCAAACTCCAAGGGATGCTAGAAATATTGTCTCCTTTTCTCTCCTTCTTCTCCAAGCAAGATCCGACTACCACAAGGACTCCAAGGATGAGATGAGGTTCGGCCACAAGATGGAGAAGAGAGAAAGAGGAGGGGCCGACCACACCCAAGGAGAAAAGAGAGGAGAAAAATAATAGAGTCGTTAGCCATTAAGGCATCTCTACCCCCTCTTTTATAATCCTTGGTTTTGGCAAATAAGGAAATTTTAATAAAAACTTCCTTAATTATTTTGCCATGAAAAAGAAAAAATTAATTAATTAAAATCAACTTTCTTTTTCCAAATTACTTGGCCGACCACTTTCTCCCCAAAATAAGGAAAGTTTTAATTAAAACAAAAATTAAAACTTCCTAATTTGTTTTCGAAAATTTAAAAATTTCTTCAATAATTTTTCCCTTCATGGTGATTTGTAAAAAGGAAATTTTATAAATTAAAATCTTTCTTTTAATCATGTGGATAATTTTCAAAAAGGAAAGTTATCTTTAAAAATTAAAATCTCTTTTCAATCTACAAATAAGGAAAGATATCAAATCTTTTCTTAATTTTTTGTAGAAACTAATAAAAGAGAATATTTAATTTTTAAACTCTCTTTTAAATCATGAATATGGTTAAAAAGGAAAGTTTTTTCAAAATTAAAATCTATCTTTCAATCTACAAATAAGAAAAGATTTCAAATCTTTTCTTAATCTTTTGTAGAAAGCTATAAAAGGAAAGATTTAAATTTCAAACTCTCTTTTAAAACCATGATATCCACATAAGAAATAATTTTAATAAAAATCCCTTTTTAATATGATGTGGCCGACCACCTAAGCTTGGACTCCAAGCAATTGGCCGGCCACCTTAAGGCTCAACCTTTAGGCTTGACCGACCCTAAGCTTGAGCTTCAAGCTTGGCTTGGCCAACCCCTATAGGTTGGGTAAGAATGTGGGTATGTGGTGGGTATAAATCTCTATATACAAGAGGCTACGATAGGGACCGAGAGGAGGAATTGGTTTTGGTCTCCCGATGAAATTAAGCTTCCCGTGTTCGCCCCGAACACACAACTTAATTCCATAAATAATCATTCATTCTACTAAAGAATTATTATTGAACTACCGCACCAATCCCAAATTACATTTTGGGCTCCTTCTTATTATGAATGTGTTAGTCTCCCTGTGTTTAAGATGTCGAATGCACACTAATTAAATGAGTTACTGACAACTCACTCAATTAATATCTTAGTCCAAGAGTAGTACCACTCAACCTTATCGTCATGTCGGACTAAGTCCACCTGCAGGGTTTAACATGACAATCCTTATGAGCTCCTCTTGGGGACATTATCAACCTAGATCACTAGGACACAGTTTCCTTCTATAATCAACAACACACACTATAAGTGATATCATTTCTCAACTTATCGAACTTATTGATTTATCGAACTAAATCTCACCCATTGATAAATTAAAGAAATAAATATCAAATATATGTGCTTGTTATTATATTAGGATTAAGAGCACACACTTCCATAGTAACTAAGGTCTAGTCCTTTTATCAAGTCAGTATAAAAAGAACTTATCTAAAATGGTCCTACTCAATACACTTAGAGTGTACTAGTGTAATTTATTAGTCAAGATAAACTAATACCTAATTACACTACGACTATTTCAATGGTTTGTTTCTTTCCATCTTAGTCGTGAGCAACTGTTTATAATTTATAAAGAACTGATAACATGATCTTCTGTGTGACACCACACACCATGTTATTTACAATATAAATTAATTGAATAACTACATTTATCATAAATGTAGACATTTGACCAATGTGATTCTTATTTCTTAATAAATATTTATACCAAAAGCTAGACTTTTAGTATACATCTTAACAGGGCAGAGCAGTCGGGTGGTTCTCATTAGATTCTGTTGGGTGACAAATTTTTATATCGGCAATAATAACGAGTGAAATTTGTTTTCATCCCAAAGAACATGATAATGAGTCGGCTTGTTGCTCCATGTTTTGCTTAGGTTGTTATTCCATCAAACTCCTTGTATTTGTTTATGGAAACTCGAAGGTTATGATTGTAAAATCACTGATAGTGATATCAAAAGCTTTTATTTATGTTTGAGGGATGTGTATAAAATTAGGTGATCCACTACTTTAAGAGTGATTAAACGGAGAATTTTAGGTACACTTCCGAGCGAGTATAAACTTAACTAGGTTTTTGGACTTATTTATCAAAATCGGTCGGAATTGCATTCGGTCAGACTATTTGAAGCCAAGCCTCACCATAATTTATCTATATTTTCTCCTTATTCTCTTTATTACGCTTAGAAAATTGAACACCTTTTTCCACCTTTCCTCGTTGTTGATTGGTTCTTCAACGAAAAGAGAATATTGGAGGCATACGGCTCTGCGACGATAACCCGAGCATGATTAAATCTGTTATGTCCATTGTAATGCTCGACCTTCTAACCCTTACCTGTCAGGACAGACGTTACCCTTTTCTATATATCTTAATTTTTTTTTTATCATTCTTACACATTATATATTGCTCGGTCCATAGATCTACTCTAACTTGTTTCGACTGATAGGACATGACCTGGAGCCAATCAGAGCTGCATGGTCGTGTGAATCCACACGACTATGTCCCCTTGGCCGAGAGGAAGAGGTGCACAGCTGTGTGAATCCACACGGTCGTGGCCCCTTGGCCGAGAGGAAGAGGTGCACGATCGTGTGAATCCACACGGTTGTGTCCCCTTGGCCGAGAAGGAGAGGTGCACGGCCGTGTGAATCCACACGACCGTGTCACCTTGGTCGAGAGTAGGAGGTAGGGGATCGTGTGAATCCACATGGCCGTGACACGGGCATTGTGGAGGTCGCACCCTGCTCTACAAAAGGGTTTGTTTTCCAATTTGGGGAGACCCTAGAGCTCCCCTCTTCGGCACTTTAATTACTGTCAAACTAACAACTTCATCCTAGACAATTAGTGATAGTATTTCATGTAGAGCGAAAAGAAGAAATTACTTTAACATCAAGTTCCCAACATGTTCCATAAAATAACAAGTTCCTGATCTCCTTCCACTGTTCCGTCACACACACACACACAAAACACTGCTCCTGCTGCCTCCTCCTATTCGAGCATTTCTTTTCTTTTATCTGCAGTATAAGGAAATGCAAATCTATAAGTGAATGCTTAGTAAGTACCTCTACTCACAAAATAAGCATTAAAATAGAAACATACTTTTTTAAAACTACTTGGGGAAAACACAAACAATGGAAACATGCTTTTCAAACTGCTTGGGGAAAACACAAACATGCACTTGATAGTTATTCACGCTAAAACGTATAATTCGAAAATATGTGCATGGCATGTATTTTTAAACAACTTTATCATGCAAAACATCAACTTAATAGCATGTTAGTAATGTAACGAAGACAAGAATTTTGCCATATTATGGAGTTTATCAATGCTGCACTTTATAACTCAAATTCTCATACTTAAGAATGGCTTCTACTAAGACAAACAATGCAGTTTAAAAAATTTATATTACATAACTAGTGAAAATAATAATAAACTTGCTTGGGCCCGACATTGTACTACTTTACGCGCATCCTTAATGAGATTCGAGGCAGCTAATCCCAACCTATTAAGGTACTACTAGGCGATCTAGGGGCCTAGGGGTGATCTAGGAGCCCACCCACGGACCTTGTGTCCAGTACATGTCATTTTAAAGTAAAATACTTTCTTTTAAATATCGCTTTCTTGTAGTTGCACTTATTTGTCATTTAAACAAACACCTTATGTGCGCTTAATCCCCTCACACTTATAGGGAGGCACTTTAGGGCACTTGAATACGCTTCTTAGCCCCAAAACTAAATGGGAAGCAATTCATGATACTCTAAACATGCCCTTAGTCCCAAAACTTTAGAGGACATCTTACATATCATATCATGCATCTTCTTTGACATGTAAAAAAACATATCATAACATGTGTCTTCTTAATCAGGCATAAAAGATATCACAACATGCATCATCGAAGCAACTTATACTGCAGGTGAGTAATACTTACATCTTCTTGCTATTTCTTACTATTATTGGGTGAATGAAAGACAATCCTCGCTTGTATGCCTTAATCTCCAAGACACCCTTCCCGTGCATCCTAATCCTTGTGAAATCTCTTCTCCTAGATTCTCCCCTTGAAGAACTTTGCACCTTGGAACCCTAGGGTTCTTGGCCGAAAACCAAAAAGAGGAAAAGAGGAGAAGGTTTCGGCTAGGGAGGAGAAGAGAGAATGAAAAGTTAGGTTTTCTTCTCTTCCCTTCCCTTTTTATACTAAGTGGAAGTTGAAGCATCTCTTCACACAAAATCAACATATAATGAATAGTTTCCAATTTCCAATGTGATGCTTTACCACCACCTAAGGAATACTTAAACCAACCTTAAATCAAGGGTCTAGGGTTCAAATCCCAGCCCGGGTCATTTATATATATATTTTTATTTCTTTTTGCTCTTTTGGAGGAAAGGAAATTTACGGGTGTTACAATCCCCATACCTTATAAAAAGTTCGTCCTCAAACTTAGAACAATTGTGGATATTTCCATCTCATATCATCCTCGCGTTCCCATGTTGCTTCTTCATACTGTTGACTTTGCCATAACACTTTAACTAACGGTATCTCTTTATTCCTCAGCTTCTTAACTTCTCGATTTATTATCTGTATAGGTCGACTTTCATAACTGAGATGCTCTTGAACTTGTACCGACTGTGACTCAATCAATTGGTTTACATCGGGAATATGCTTCTTCAGCATTGAGACATTGAATACATTATGGATGACCAATATCTCCTAAGGCAGTTCCAGCTCATAAGCTACCTTGCCAACCCTTTTAGTAATTAGGTATAGACCCACATAACGTGGACTCAACTTTCCTTTATTTCCAAACCTCATCACTCCTTTCATATGAGCTACTTTGAGAAACACTGAGTCCCCAACATCAAATTCCAGCGGTCTACGGCGCACATCTGCATAGCTCTTCTGCTGGCTTTGGGCAGTTTCTATTCTCTGGCGAATGTTCTGAATGACTTTGGTAGTGTCCTTGATAAGATCTGTCTGGAGTTCCATTTCTTTCTTTTCACCACCTTCATACCAACAGATAGGAGATCTACATCTCCTCCCATATAGAGCCTTGTAGGACGCCATTCCGATAGTAGCTTGATAGCTATTATTATATGCAAATTTTGCTAAGCATAGATATCAACACCAACTCCCTTTGAAATCTAAGGCACAAGCTCGTAGCATATCCTCCATAACTTGATTTACTCATTCAGTTTGCCCGTCAGTTTGAGGATGAAATGCAGTGCTAAACCGCAGCTTAATGCCAAGAGCTCTCTAAACACACTCCCAAAAGTGTGAAGTAAAGCGACCATATCTATCAGGAATTATGATTTTGGGAACTCCATGTAATCTGATAACCTCTTTAACATACATTTGCGCTAGCTGTTCAATAGAGTAGGATGTTCTGATAGCTAGGAAATAAGCAGACTTGGTCAATCTGTCCACTATTACCCAGATAGCATCGTAACCATTTGTGGTTCTGGGTAGTCCTACTATGAAGTCCATAGATATATCCTCCCACTTCCACTCTGGAATCTGGATAAGTTGCAGAACTCCACCCGGTCTCTGATGTTCTGCTTTAACCCGTTGGTATGCCAGGCAGGTACTGACATATCTTGCAATATTTCTTTTCATTCTAGACCATCAGAAGCATTCCTTTAAATCTTGGTACATCTTGGTGGTATTAGTTAGAGCCCTAGAGCCAATCATTTGATGATTGTTGTATGAACTCATTGTATCATATTCTTGTATATAAATAAAGGCATTTTGTTTTGGTTATTATACTTACTTGTATTGGTGCCAAATAACTAAGTATAATAGCGTCCTTGAGTAGAAGGTTCTTACCTATATCAATCGGTTAGTTGAACTGATAGTGAGATGATATAGGGAACACTACTCTTAATTATTCCTAGTCGAGTATTAATATTCAGGGACAATGTTAATGCGACGGGACTAGCATGTAGGTCAACTCGATGACTTGATCTCACAAGTCATGGATATAGAGATATCAAGTTGACACATGGGTATGCATTGGAGAATGTATACTGAATGACCCGCCATGGGAAAGTATCATGGATCATTATATGAGTGTCATATACTTTCTCATGTGGCTATTAGTATGACTACTAGTCCTTGGACCTGAAGTCACCATGGTTCTCTACATAAGGAGTTACGTACTTTGGTTTCGTCAAACGTCACCCGTAACTGGATGGATTATAAAGGCGATTACTGGGTATGTAACAAATTATGCGGAGGGATGTGAGTGATGTAGATGAGATCTATCCCTCCTATATGATGGGAGAGACATCGATATTCTTGATAGAGTGAGACCACTAAGTGCATGGCCATGCCCAAATGAGTCAATATAAGATATTGAGCTCATTTGATCGAGTGAGTCTACTTGGAGTTCGAGATTTAGATTGATTAGAGGGTGACACAGTCTATGCCTCATATTGATCAATCTAGATGTCTAGGATAGAAGGACAATGTTATATATTGTGAGGAGTCACAATTAGTAGTCACAAGGTGATGTTGGATCTCAACATTCTTGTAACTTGGGTAGTAATGATGTGTTGCTAGATACCGCTTATTACTTATGCTTCTAAATAGGTTTAGGAGCATTGCCAACGTTACAAGAACCTATAGGGTCATACACAAAGGGCAATTAGATGGAGATTAGGTTCATTTGATAAACCTAAAGGATTATGTTCATGTGATGAACCAAATTGGATTAAGAGTAATCCAAATTAGGCTAATTGAGTTGGACTAAATTTGGTTCATGTGTTAAGTGAGTCTAATTTGGACTTAGACTCATTTAATTAATTTAATTCAATGAATAGAGATTCATTAAATTAAAATTGACTTGAACCAATGGTTAGATTAGATAAACCAAGGGAGAGAAGTGGTCAGGTTTGACTTGACTTGAGAGGAAGATGAAGGGTCAAGTTTGACTTGACCATTTGCCACCTCATTGGTGAGTTGACATTAAGTGGCTAATGGTGATGTGCCACATCATCAAGGCTAGCACATGTGTGTGCCACCTCATGAGGGAGATCAAGAGTTTTTGACTCTTGAAATTCCATGGAGTATATAAACCTTTTCCAAAGGTGGTCGGCCACTTAAGTGGAGTTACAACCTTGAATTAATTTTTCATTCAAGTCATCTTCTTCCTCTCTAGTTTTCTTCTTGCTCTCCCTCTCCTCCATTACTGATCTCTAAGGTTGCTAGCACATCCTTAGAGGTTCTTCTCCATCTCTTGCTTGTGTGGATACACATAGAGAAGTGTCTACTTTGACACTTTTGAGATCCGGCGAACCGAGGACGAGCGGGATTGCGAAGGGCTTCGCATCAAGGGTAAATTCCTTCTCCTTGTTGATCTAGTTTAGAACTAGTGTAAGAAACTCGTACTCATAATGTTTTTTGAAATTTTAATCTTTGCACAAATCCGGTGGTTGGGGTTTCGGGGTTTCTGCAATGCAAAAAGCAGTTTTTGCGGCCCGAAAAACCCAACAGGTGGAACCAGGATCATAGCATAGGGTGTTCTATGGGTTTCATCTAGGATTTTCTGTCATAGTTCCTCTTGATTAGGGATACAAAGGTGATCACCATAATATAGTATCCTACTATCTGATACTCGGAACTCTCTATTTTCTCCTTCCTGTATTCCCTGCTTGATTTTCTGAATATTAGGATCTTCCTCCTGTCCTTTCTGTATATCTTCAAGCAGGGTTGACTCTAATGTCAAGGTGGAGAGTTGCCCAGTAACGATTTCAAGCCTAAAATTTACTATTTCTTTCTGTAGGGGATGAGCCATAGCAGATAAGAACAATAAAGCTACACAAAATTTCCTACTTAGTGCATCTGCCACTTTGTTCACCTTCCCTGGATGGTAGAGAATTTCACAGTCATAGTCTTTGACCAGTTCAAGCCATCTCCGCTGTCTCATGTTCAGGTCTTTTTGAGTGAAGAAATATTTCAGACTTTGGTGATCTGTGTAAATCTTGCACTAAACTCCGTACAAGTAATGCCTCCAGATTTTGAGAGCGAAGACTACTGCTGCTACCTCAAGGTCATGAGTTAGGTAGTTCTTCTCATAGTCCTTGAGTTGTCTCGAGGCATAGGCAATGACTTTGCCATTCTGCATCAGTACAGCTCCGAGCCCCACTTTAGAAGCATCACTATAAATATCAAAGCTTTCACTATTTTCTGGAAGAGTCAAGATTGGAGTACTAGTCGGTCTCCTTTTCAGCTCAGTGAAACTCCTCTCACAATCCTCTGTCCACTCAAATTTTCGGTTCTTTCTGGTAAGTACTATCAATGGGGAGGCGACCCTTGAGAAGTTCTCTACAAATTTTCTATAGTAGTATGCTAACCCAAGGAAACTCTTGATTTCACTAACATTCTTGGGCCTATTCCAGTTACTCACAGCTTCTATTTTTGTTGGGTCCACCATAACCCCATCTTTAGAAATAATATGACCTAGGAAGGACACTTGATCGAGCTAGAACTCACACTTTGAGAACTTTATGTACAACTGACTCTGCTGAAAAATCTGTAGTATTGTTCTCAAATGTTCAGCATGTTCTTCCTAAGTTCTGGAGTATATAAGGATATCATCTATGAAGACGATTACGAACTTGTCCAAATATGCTTTGAATACTTTGTTCATCAGATCCATAAACGTAGCAGGAGTGTTTGTCACTCCAAAAGGCATAACTACAAACTCGTAGTGCCCATACCTCGTTCGGAATGCCATCTTCGGTACATCATCCGCTTTCACTTTCACTTGATGATATCCGAACTACAAGTTTATCTTGGAAAAGACTGTGGTTCCCTTTAACTGATCAAATAGATCATCAATTCTCGACAGGGGATACCTATTTTTGATTGTTACTTTGTTCAGCGCTCGATAGTCCACACACATTCGCATGGACCCATCCTTCTTCTTTACAAACAACACCGGAGCTCCCTTTGGTAAGTGACTAGGGCAAATAAAACCCTTGTCAAGAAACACCTATAGTTGCCCCTGAAGTTCTTTCAATTCTGCCGGAGCCATGCGGTAGGATACCTTTGAGATTGGATGGGTACCAGGGATGAGTTCAATCTCAAATTCAATTTCCCTATCCGGAGCTAAGCCTGGCAACTCATCCGAAAGCACTTCTGGGTAGTCATATACGACTCTAACTTCCTCTAGCTTTTAGTCTTTTTCTTGCTGGGTATTAACCACATGAGCTAGAAACCCGACACATCCATCGAGTAATATTTTCTGAGCTTTTATGGCCGATAAGAATTTCTGGGTTCTCTTCTTTGATTCTCCGATGAACTCAAACTTAGATTCTGCCTCGGGTTAGAATAGGACTCTTCGCTTATAGCACTCGATGGAAGCACCATACTTGCTCAGGAAATCCATCCTAAAAATAACATCATAATTAGACATGTTCAGCATTATCAGATCATTGTACAGTTCTCTGTCTGAAATTTTGACTAGCACAACACGTAGCTAGTGCGTAGATGTCATTATCTCTCCCGAGGGTAGTGTCGTCAAGAATTGTCCGCTTAGGACCTCCGGGGGTATACATATTCTTTCAGCAAATATTGTAGAGACAAACGAATGGGTTACCCCAGTATCAAATAACACAGTTACATATAGACTAAAAATGCGTATCTGACCTGTGACAACAGTGGAGACGTTTGCTACCTCCTCTCTGGTAAGGGAGAAAACTCGAGCATTTTTAGAACTTGGTGGAGCCTCCAGTCTGCCTTGGCTAATATAAGGACCCTCCAACGCGGCCTGCATCTGGTGTAGCTGTGTCTGCTTGCCTCCACACTGAACAGGTTGTACGAGAGGTAGGTTGATCTTGGTCGGGCAATTCTTGGATATATGCCCCTCTTGACCACACGTATAACAGGCACTAGTGCCCTTGCGACAGATTCCAGGATGCATCTTTCCGCACGTGGTACATGTAGCATACTTAGATTGCTTGCTTACGGATCCTCCCATTTTATTGCTCCACTACTTTCTCTTGGAGCTCCCCTTCCAGGTTGAACCATGGCTCTAGGGTTTGTGAGTGCCAGAACTCCATTGACTTTTATTCTCAATTAGTACTGGCTTTTGCTGCTTAATACTATTCAGGTAATGTTCCGTGATCAGGGCACTACTAATCAGTTCTTCTGCAGTCTGCGGTCTATTAATTCTGCCAGCTACATTCACAACTATTTCTAGTCTCAATATCTTGTGTTAGAGTGTATACTAAAAGCCTAGCTTTTATAAATATTTATTTTTGAAATAAAAGAATGACATTGGTCAATATCTACATTTTATTTGTTAAATGTTGTTCAATTAATTTATATTGTAGATAACATGGTGTGTGGTGTCACACACAGAAGATTATGTTATTAGTTCTTTATAAATTATAAACAGTTGCTCACGACTAAGATGGAAAGGAATAAACCATTGGAATAGTCATAGTGTAATTAGGTATTAGTTTATCTTGACTAATGAATTACACTAGTACACTCTAAGTGTAATGAGTAGGACCATTTTAGGTAAGTTCTTTTTATACTGACTTAATAAAAGAACTAGACCTTAGTTATTATGGAAGTGTGTGCTCTTAATCCTAATATAACAACAAGCACATATATTTAGTATTTATTTCTTTAACTTATCAAAGGGTAAGATTTAGTTCGATAAATCAATAGGCTCGATAAGTTGGGAAATGATATTACTTATAGTGTGTGTTGTTGATTATAGAAGGAATCTGTGTCCTAATTATCTAGGTTGAGAATGCCCCCAAGAGGAGCTCATAAGGATTGTCATGTTAAACCCTGCAGGTGGACTTAGTCCGACATGACAAGGAAGTTGAGTGGTACTACTCTTGGAGCTAGATATTAATTAAGTGAGTTGTCAGTAACTTACTTAATTAGTGGACATTCATTATCTTAAACACAGGGAGACTAACACATTCATATATGAAGGAGCCCATAATGTAATTTGGGATTGGTGCGGTAGTGCAATAATAACTCTCTAGTGGAATGAGTTATTATTGATGAACTTGAGTTGTGTGTTCGGGGCGAACACGGGATACTCAAGCTCATCGGAAGGCTAAAACCAATTTCTCCTCTAGGTCCTTGTCGTAGCCTCATTAAAGCCTCAAGTCCACCCATCTAAAGCCCTTCTTGGTGTCCAAGAAGAGGCCGACCCATGGCTTGGTGACCAAGCCAAAGGGGCCGGCCAATCTCCTTCATAAAGGGGCCGACCCTTTGCTTGGTGTCCAAGCAAAGAAGGGCCGGCCATAATAAATTCAAATAGGAGGGGTGTTTTGAATTTTTAAAATCTTCTCTTTGTAGAAAACTACAAGTTTTAAAAGAGAGTTTTTAAAATATAAAACTTTCCTTATTTGAATTAGGCCACATGGTTTAAAAGAAAATTTAAAAGGTTTAAAACTTTCCTTTTTTAACCATCCTCATGGTTTTAAGAAAAAAGGAAAAGAAGTTTTAAATTTGAAAATTTCTAACCATGTTAAAAAAGAAAATTTTAGAAGAGAAGTTTTAAATTTTTAAAACATGGTTTTAATTTTTAAAAATTTCCTTTTTTAACATTCACTTTAGGAAGTTGAAAGAGAGCTTGTAAAAACTTTTATAAGAGTTTTTCTTTGCTTATAAAATTTTTTACAAAGAATATTTCTTTCCTTTTATTATGGCCGACCACCCTTGCTTGGTGCCCAAGCAAGGGGTCAGCCAATCAAGTTAATCAATACATGTTTGTTGATTAAATCAATCAAGAGGAAAGAAAAGGAAAAATAAAAAGGGAAAAGGAAAAATAAGAGGAAGATTTTAATTTTTGTAAAAAGTCTTTCCTTATTTGTCTTGGGCAAGTAATATAAAAGAAGGGGAGAGGAGGCCTTATGAGATAACAATTCTTATTCTCTTGTTGGTGATCCTCTTGTGGCCGACCCTCTCTCCCTCTCTTTTCCCTTTATTTTCTTTTGCTCCTTGGTGGTGGTGGTGGCCGAAACATAGAGAAGAAGGAGAAGCTCTTTGGGTGGTGTTCATCTTGGAGGTTCGTCGCCCACACGACGTCTAAGGCGAGGTGAGGAATACGGTAGAAGATTTTGAGGTCATTAGCATACAAAGAGAAGGTATAACTAGTAATTTTCTTCCGCATCATGCTAGTTATTTTTCTTTGTATGAATTCCAAACACAAGAGGCATTAGATTCTAATTTTTCGGATTTGTTTTGAAGTTGTGTTTTTTTTGTTTGTTTTTTGAATTTGTGATTCGATTGTTCCTTTTGGTTAAACCTAGAGTTATATAAGGAAATTAAATATTAGCTTTCCTTAAAAGACTTTGTCTATGCGGTAGTGGATGCTTCCATACCCAAGAAGGCCATGTGCCTCGCCATGCAGTCCTGGAAGCTAATTTTGGAAATTAATATTTAATTGAATTTATAACATAGGTTGATTTAGATCAATAGTGTTAAGTTCCTCTTGCAATCCAAATCTAAACCATTAAGAACAGATAAGTTAAATTTGGAATCAATAATGTTAAGTTCCGTTTGCGATTCCTAAATTAACTTCTAAAGAACACAATAGGTTGTTTAGGAAAGGTTCGACACTTGTACAAAATTTTTATACAGTGGAACCGGTACGATCTTCCTAGGACCAACCAACATCTTGAGCATTAGTCTTACCCTTTCTCATTCCGTGCTGACCAGCTCAGGGCATAGGCGAGCCAACCTATTAAATTTCTTCACAACTTCGTCAACTGATAAACTTCCTTGTCGGAATTCCGTGACCCGCATATGAAAGAACTCTTTGAAGAACTTAGTCTCAAAGTCAGACTAGGTCATTTGATTCACTATTCTTTTCGCCTTGACCTGTTCCCATCACATTCTTGCATCATGAGTGCTTATCTTTTCTATCTTTGGCCAGTCCAACAACTCCATTATACTCTCTAGGGTTTTGAACCATGCTTAAGCATCCCACTATTCGTTGGTGCCAGAGAAGTTCTCCGATTTCAGTTTTTGCCATTGGATAAGGTATGCTCGCTGGTTAGCAATCAGGGTGGCTATAACCTGCTGCTGTTCTGCCAATTGTCTCTGCAGCTGAGCTACTACTTCTAAAAGATTGGCCGATGGTACAGACTCATTTGTCTCTAGTTGAGGTTCATTAACTCTCGGTTGTCTAATCGACCGTCCTCTGACCATCTACATATTCATAATCAACCAATGAGACATACGTCAGTCCACCATCATTCTTACTTGCTGCCCTCAATACTTTCAAGTATAAGCATGATTAACCTTAACAAACAGTTCTTACTAATCATAATAGGAATAAAATGCATAAAAGTTGTGAGAAAGTACTTTTTTACTTGGAGGTTGTAGGATCAATGCTTGATGTGTGTGTGGCGGAAGGGTGGAATTTGCTTTGATACCAAACTGTAACGCTCGACCTTCTAACCCTTACCTATCAGGACAGACGTTACCCCTTTTTGTATATCTTAATTTTTTGTCATTCTTACACATATACTGCTCAGTCCATAGATCTACTCTAACTTATTTCGATTGATAGGACATGACCTGGAGCTAAGCAGAGCTGCATGACCATGTGAATCTACACGGCCGTGCCCCCTTAGCCGAGAGGAAGAGGTGTATGACCGTGTGAATCCACACGGCCGTGCCCCCTTGGCCGAGAGGAAGAGGTGCACGACCATGTGAATCCACACGACCATGTCCCTTTGGCCGAGAGGAAGAGGTGCATGGCCGTGTGAATCCACACGGTCGTGCCCCCTTGGCCGAGAGGAAGAGGTGCACGACTGTGTGAATCCACACAGTCGTGCCCCCTTGGCCGAGAAGGAGAGGTGCACGACCATGTGATTCCACACGAGTGTGTCGCCTTGGCCGAGAAGGAGAGGTGCACGACCGTGTGAATCCACACGACCGTGTCACCTTGGCCGAGAGTAGGAGGTAGGGGGCCATGTGAATCCACACGGCTGTGACACGGGCCGTGTGGAGGTTACACCCTGCTCTACAAAAGGATTTGTTTTCCCCTTTGGGGAGACCCTAGAGCTCCCTTCTTTGCCACTCTAATTACTGTCAAACTAACAACTTCATCCTAAACAATTAGTGATAATATTTCATGTAGAGCGAAAAGAAGAAATTACTTTAACATCAGGTTCCCAACATGTTCCGTAAAATAACAAGTTCCTGATCTCTTTCCATTGTTCCATCACACACACACACAAAACACTGCTCTTGTTGCCTCTTCCTACTCGAGCTTTCCTTTTCCTTTATCTGCAGTATAAGAAAATGCAAATCTATAAGTGAATGCTTAGTAAGTACCATCTACTCACAAAACAAGCATTAAAAGGGAAACATACTTTTTCAAAACTGCTTGGGGAAAACACAAACAATGGAAACATGCTTTTCAAACTTCTTGGGGAAACACAAATATGCACTTGATAGTAATTCACGCTAAAACGCATAATTTGGAAATATGTGCATGACATGTATTTTTAAACAGGTTTATCATGCAAAATATCAACTTAATATAGCATGTTAGTAATGTAATGAAAACAGGAATCTTGCCATATTATGGAGTTTATCAATGCTGTACTTCATAACTCAAATTCTCAAACTTAAGAATGACTTCTACTATGACAAAAAACGCAGTTTGAAAACTTTATATGACATAACTAGTGAAAATAATAATAAACTTGCTTGGGCCCGACATTATACTACTTTGCGCGCATCCTTAATGAGATTCGAGGTAGCTAATCCTGAACTTATTAAGGTACTACTAAGCGATCTAGGAGCCTAGGGGCAATCTAGGAGCCCACCCACGGACCTTGTGTCCAGTACATGCCATTTTAAAGTAAAATACTTTCTTTTAAATGTCGCTTTCTTGTACTTGTACTTATTTGTCATTTAAACAAACACCTTATGTGCGCTTAATCCCCTCACACTTATAGGGAAGCACTTTAGGGTACTTGAATACACTTCTTAGCCCCAAAACTAAATGGGGAGCAATTCAAGATACTCTAAACATGCTCTTAGTCCCAAAACTTTAGAGGGCATCTTACATATCATATCATGCATCTTTTTTGACATGTAAAAAAAACATATCATAACATGTGTCTTCTTAATCAGGCATAAAAGATATCACAACATGCATCATCGAAACAACTTATACTGCAGGTGAGTAATACTTACATCCTCTTGCTATTTCTTACTATTATTGGGTGAAGGAAAGACAATCCTCACTTGTACATCTTAATCTCCAAAACACCCTTCCCGTGCGTCCTAATTCTTGTGAAATCTCTTCTCCTAGATTCTTCCCTTGAAGAACTTAGCACCTTGGAACCCTAGGGTTCTTGGCCGAAAACCAAAAAGAGGAAAAGAGGAGAAGGTTTCGGCTAGGGAGGAGAAGAGAGAATGAAAAGTTAGGTTTTCTTCTCTTCCCTTCCCTTTTTATATTAAGTGGAAGTTGAAGCATCTCTTCACACAAAATCAACATATAATAATAGTTTCCTATTTCTAATGTGATGCTTTACCACCACCTAAGGGATACTTAAACTAATCTTAAATCAAGGGTCTAGGGTTCAAATCTCAGCCCGGGTTATATATATATATATATATTTATTTATTTATTTATTTCTTTTCTCTTCTTCTATTTCTTTTTGTTCTTTTGGAGGAAAGGAAATTTACGGGTGTTACATCCATCATAAATGTCCGTTCATGGATTCTTGACATGTGTTGCCTATTTCTTCTTCCTGACGTAATGGTTCACATGCTTTTTCAATAACGTCTTATCGCATTCTTCCCTTAGCAAATCAATGGCTTCTCTTGTGAGGGTTCTTCATATCCAATGCCCCTTATTATCTATAATATTATTTGGAAAACCCTAAACCCTTTATCTTCTCACCTTCTTCGTCTTCCCCCTCGCGCTTTTCGCTGGTGCTGTTGTTTAACGTTTTTTAGTTTCTACTGCCTTTTCTTCCTTCCTAACTTCCTCCTTTCGTTCATTTCTCCCAAGGCTCCAGTAAGTTATCTTTCTTGTGTTCTTGCGTTATTCTATAGCTGAAGAGTCTTTCTTCGCTTGGTATGCCCAAACTTCCTCCACCTTCTGCAAGGCTGATAGGGCTTCTATCCGCTTGGAGTATGAAATTTCTAAAGAATACCACATTGCGATTCCTATTTTTGACGCTCACCCTTATCTTCCCCCTGCCGGCTATATCACTTTTTTTCAAAGATCAAATGATAGCTGGCCTACGCTTTCCCATTCCTCTTTTTCTAGTAGAAATAAGCAAATACTTCGACATCCCTTTACAACAATTTGCTCCTAACGTATTCCACTATCTATGTGGTTTATACATAATATTTCATCTTTTTACATTCCCCCGACTCCTCAAAATTTCTTTATGTTTTCCTACCCCAAGAGGTCTGACCCTGGTGTCTTTTTGTTTCAATCAAGGCCTAAAATGACCTTCTTTGAAGAGATGCCTACTTCCATTAAGGGTTGAAAATCACGTTTTTTCTTTGTGAAATTTTCTACGCCTGTCTCTTGGTCTTCTTCTTGGCAATCCTCCTTTCCTTCTCCTCTGGACATAAAAGAATTGCATCGATACTCTTCCTTCATCACCTATTCAAAGAAACTATTGGGTTGTCACCTATTCATTCATAAATGGATACACAACGACCTTCTCTATCTGTTTGGTTTGAGCCTAGTCAAGATAGAGCTTCGCGGTTCTCTGGGTGAGTTATAATTTATCTATCAAAATTCCTTTTTACTAACTAAAATATCTTTTGTTTTGTGTAGTGAATGCTCTGTTTGAAGCCGCAGTTGATGAGCAACTATGCTTGGAAGAGGAGGCACTCCGTGCCAAAGAAAAAGAACTTTGTGATGCCTTAGGAGAACCTCCTTTGGTGGAAGTTCCCGCCCCCACAGGGGTTGCTTCCAGTTCTCATGAGGAAGCCCTCGAGGGATCTTTCCCTGACCTTCCTCCAATCATCGAGCTAACTTCTCCAGTAGGTTCGGAGAAATCCCCTGAGGAGGCCCCTAGTAAGAAGAGCCACAAATTGACTCTCGCCCCTTCCCCACAGCAGAGAATTGTATCCCTCCCTACCAATACTCCTCTTATGAATCTTACTCCTACTCTTGATCTTCCCCTCTGCACTCTATATCCTACTCTTGCTTCTTCTTCTTCCACGAAATTGCCTATTTGCAGTGATAGCTCCCCTCCTACTTTGTTTATGACGTTCTCTAAGCTAATGGCCTTACCCACCCAAGGGGAAAAAGGTCAGGACTCACCATTTTTAATTTTTTGTCCCCCTTCAATCCAAACTACTCTAACTTCCATGTCTTCCTCTACTCCTACTCTTCCTGTATTGTTTGGGGGGGGGGGGGGGGGGGGGGGGGGTCCTTCACTACAGCGTGGGAGGAAGTTCGCCAATTAATTGAGGGGCTCGACCTCTCTTAAATGACTGATAGCTTCTCTCTTGAGGAGACGAAGGTAAAATTGTTTATGTTTATACTTACCTTTCCTTAAGCATTTTCTTGATGACCCCTTGTTTCTGCAGCGCTGGATAAATAACATGAATATGGATCGTTTACTGCATAACTTAATCCGAGAGAATGGGGTATTGAGAAGACAAGTTTTGGAATTATCTTTTGCCCAGGCCACTGAGAAACTGGACAATCTCTCCTCTCAGTTACAAGAAACCCGTCAAGCATTACAGACTAAGACAGAGCAATTGAACCAATACAAGGTCGATCTTCCTTCAATCTCAATTTCGGTCAGCAACTACCCGTAATGATGAATTATCATCTAAGTTGGAAGAAACAGTTTCTAAAATCGATCAATTGTTCTCTTAATTGCAGTCACTGAGAGATGCTCATGCAGTGGAACTAGCAGACCAACTATCTACCTTGAACCTTAAAGAAGCTATTTTAAAAGCTTCTCAAGAAGAATTGGCAGATTATAAGGCCGGTGAGGATGCCCATTTTGAGCGGCGAAAAAAGGTATACCTTGAATCCCCCGTTTTCATCACTCTTATGCCGGACTCCTTCCTAAGAGCTCTCGTCTATGGGGCTGGTGATGGAGCCTTACAACTGAAAGAGTTAGGGATACTAATTTTTGATCCTCCAGCCAGCTTCCCGGATCGAAGAAGATTGGTGAAAAATCGACCTTCTAATCTGCTTCCCAAGTTGCTATAATCAAGAGTGAATCAGTGTTTTCTGTGTTGGGTGTTATCATTGTGGCTGTTTGTGATGAACTTACATCTCTCCCTTTCTAATGTTATATACTTCAACCCATTTTTTAATTAAGTGTTTCCTATATTCTTCCTGTTAGCTTTAGTTATTTGATTAGTCTATTCAGATAATGCGGTTACTTTATCAGTCTTTATGTGGGGGGGGGGGGGTGTTTATTCAATCTATCCTGGCTGAGCGGTCCGGCTCCTCTATATGCTTTAGTCCTCTTCTTCTTTGGCTCGACCGACTGATATAGATCGGACGCCCCTATTCATCTACCCTAATAGTGAATTGACTTAATATATCTACTCGGTTTAAAAAGACGAGCGAAATTTCTTTACGCTGGGTATTTCCTTGGTTTATAATGCCCGAGTGTGTTTGTCGATATTCGTGCTCCCTCCTTATTTGATAAGCTTGGTTAGTGAGATTTGACTGACCGGGTCTTACCAAGGATTCAAAATGATCCTTCATTTTAGGATTCCTCGCCTTTTTTAAACGTAATGCCCCTCTTGGGTGTTAGTTAGAGCCCTAGAGCCAATCATATGATGATTGTTGTATGGACTCGATGTATCATATTCATATATATATATAAATACATTTCTTTATGGTTATTATACTTACTTGTATTGGTGCCAAATAACTAAGTATAATAGCATCCCTGAGTAGAAGGTTCATATCTATATCAATCGATTGATTGAATCGATAGTGAGATGAAATAGAGAACACTACTCTTAATCATTCCTAGTCAAGTATTAATATTCAGGGACAATGTTAATGCGATGAGACTAGCATGTAGGTCAACTCGATGACTTGATCTCACAAGTCATGGATATAGAGATATCAAGTTGACACATGGGTATGCATTGAAGAATGTATACTAAATGATCCGCCATGAGAAAGTATCATGGATCGTTATATGAGTGTCATATACTTTCTCATGTGACTATTAGTATGACTATTAGCCCTTGGACCTGAAGTCACCATGGTTCCCTATATAAGGAGTTGCATACTTTAGTTTCGTCAAATGTCACCCGTAACTGGGTGGACTATAAAGGCGATTATTGGGTATGTAACCAATTATGTGGAGGGATGTGAATGATGTAGATGAGATCTATCCCTCCTATATGATGGGAGTGACATCATGATTCTTGATAGAGTGAGACCACTAAGTGCATGGTCATGCCCAAATGAGTCAATATGAGATATTGAGCTCATTTGATTAGAGTGAGTCTACTTGGAGTTCAAGATATAGATTGATTAGAGGATGACATGGTCTATGTCTCATTTGATCAATCTAGATGTCAATAATAGAAGGACATTGTCACATATTGTGAGAGTCACAATTAGTAGTCACAAAGGTGATGTTGGATCTCAACATTCTTGTAACTTGGGTAGTAATGATCTGTTGCTAGATACCACTCGTTACTTATGTTTCTAAATGATTTAGGAGCATTGCCAACGTTACAAGAACCTATAGGGTCACACACAAAGGGCAATTAGATGGAGATTAGGTTCATATGATGAACTAAGAGGATTAGGTTCATGTGATGAACCAAATTGGATTAAGAGTAATCCAAATTAGATTAATTGAGTTGTACTCAATTTGATTCATGTGTCAAATAAATCTAATTTAGACTTGGATTCATTGAGTCAATTTAATCCAATGAATATAAATTCATTAATTTAAATTGACTTAAATTGAATGGTTAGATTTGATCAACCATGGGAGATAAGAGGCCAAGTTTGACTTGACTTGAAAGGGAAGATGAAGGGTCAAGTTTGACTTGACTATATGCCACCTCATTGGTGACATGGCATGGGGCCTGCCAATGATGGTGTGCCACATCATCAAAGCTAGCTTATGTGTGTGCCACCTCATGAGGAAAATCAAGAGTCATGACTCTTGGTCTTCCATGAGCGGCTGACCACTTAAAGGGGATTAAGGGAGGAAATGTATTAAGAGTTAATTCTATTCAAGGCTTCTTCTTCCTTCTCTCTTCTCCCCTCTCCCTCTCCTCCATTGCCGTGACATCTAAGGGTGCTAACACACACTTAGTTTGTTTTCTCCATCTCTTGTTCGTGTGGATACTTTTAGAGGTGTGTACACTTGAACACACTTGAGATCCAAAGAATCTTGGACGAGTGGAATTTGCAAAGGGCTTCACTTCAAAGGTATACTCCTTAACATGTAGATCTAAAGTAGATCTAGAGTAGAAAAACTAAGTACATGAAAATTTTATCTTCGCACGGATCCAGTGGCTAAGAACTTCGGGGTTTCTACAACACAAAAAGCGGTTTTTGCGGCTCGAAAGTTCCAACATCGGGAATATCATTTCTTATGCTATCAATCTCGGTAATTGTGCAAGGGGTTTGAAAAAGGGGAAAAAGAGGTGAGTAGGGGTTTTATTTCATCATCTTCTTCTTTCTAGAGATTTTTCTCCTTCTTGTTCAATTCGCCATTCCTTCTACTAACCCCCTTTTTTCATAATGGCTTCTTCCTCTGCTCTGGAATGGTTCACCCATTGCTCTTTTGATCTTTCAGAACCAGAAGTGTATGAACTCCAAGTAAACTATGGCTTCCCCTCATATATGACTCTTCCTACTCCTGAGGATCACCCTCATCTTCCACCCTCAAGGAGCGTTGCTATCTTTTGGGAACAAGTTGTATCAGGGTTTCAATTTCCTCTCCACCCTTACCTTGTCGAGGTTAGCATATATTTCCATATACCGCTGAATCAATTCATCTCTTAATCTTTCTCTATTTTGGCTGGTTTTATTGCTATCTCTCGATTACTTAGCTTTCCCTTATCTCCTCGCTTGTTCCACCACTTTTTCGTCCCTCATCAGGTAGAAGATAGTCTCTTTAAGTTTCTGAGTCGTCCTAAAGCCATTCTGTTTAATAGAATCCCAGCTCAAGGAGAATGGAAGTATAAGTTTTTCTTTCTATGCCTTCCTTCTTCTCCTCCATATCCTATAACTTGGTAGTGGACTCTTCCTGTCCTCCCTAATCCCCAAGATGTGTCTGCCAACTTAACCTTTCAATCTTCTCTCTCAAAACTAAGGGGTGCTAAATTTAGTCTGTCGGTTTTAATCGCTGAAGGCTTGCTATTTGCCTTTGGGATAAAGTTCTGTTGATACAGAATTAGATGCCCCTTTTGGTGAGTGGAACACTTTTCTTGTTTATTACCCTTAAATTAGCCTTCCTTTAAACTTATGATCTTTTATTTTCTTCAGCTAACGCCATCCTCTCAGCTCTTATGTACAAGAATACAGCATTATCTAGATCATTTTTAACCAAGTTTGGGGAGGACTTATTAAAAGATCGTCGTCTCAATCCCATATCTTCTACTCTTGGATTGCTCCCTCCTAATGAAATGTCCGCAGAGAAGTTTGAATCCACTGAGGAGGACTGCCCCTTTATTGCCCGGCGTAGGAGAACAAAGGTTGACAAATCCACCTCTCTTGGGCTCACCATTCCCACAATTGAACAAATTCCTATTATCCCTTCTAAGGTTTCTTAGGAGAGAGGTAAGGAACCTATGCCTTATACTAGAATTTGTTATAATTTATCCCTTAACATGATGAGACCGGGCTTACTTATTTCTAATGTTCTTCCAGTTGTTCCTGTTTCTAAACTAGTGCCCATATCTTCTCAACTTCCATCATTTTTCTCTTCTTCTCCCACCGTTGTGAGAGCCAGGAGAACCCCGTGTAGGAGAACCTCTGGCCCTACCTCCCAAAATATTTCCACTGATTCAAACCCTGGCTTCTTACCCCTTGTTTTATCGTCTCCCATTCATGCCCCTGTTCATAATATTCCTACTACTTCCAGTGTTAGGACTTCACCCTCTATTCCGGAACCTTCGTCTACTTCTTCTGAGAGGCCTTCAACTTCTATCCCTCCCCGAGTTGTTTTTAGACAGGCCCAAGAACTACCTTCTATGTTGGGACAGCCAGACCCTATTCCTATCTCTTTTGGGCTTCTTCAATTGAGAAGCCCTTTAGCTGAGTCTTGGTTATAATGTCAATCTTCTATGAAAGGAAAAGGTATTTTTGATCGAGCGGACGATCACAACCGCCAAGCCGTTGCTGTGAGTATTTTGAATATGTCTTATTAGTTTTCTTAATTTTCTTAGGTCGTGGGCTTAAACAATAAATGTGTTGTTGTTACATTCAATTTTTTGCTTCAAGCCTACATATGGGTCATCTAGCTGTTGAACTAGAGCGAGAAAACAATACCTTGAAAGATCAGCTAAGGATCTTAAGGACAATTCCTTCTCCTCCTAGCAATGATATTATTCAGCTGAGAGAGAAATTGGGCTCTCATGCTCAACATATGACTCTCTTGGAGAAAGTTCTTCAAAACCATCAACAACTATTATAGGTTCGAGAAGGGGAAAAGAGGACCCTGGAATTACAGATAGAGAACCTGAACTCTAAATTGAACATGGAAACTGTTGGTTGCTACTCGGAATACCGTCCTAGTTCCCCCGTACAAAAATTTGTACAAGCATAGAACTATCCTAGCTACCCATGTGTTCTACTAAAGTTAAATTTGGATTACAAACAATGCTTAACATTATTAATCCAAATTTCCCTTTAGAAGTTAAATTTGGATTGGGAACGAAACTTAACATTCTTACTTCAAGTTCAACCGATGTAATCTTCCTAAGTTAAACCATATTACAGAAGTTATCAAATATCTATTTCTATGATCGGCTTCCAGGTTAAACATGACGAGGTACTAGGCCTTCTTGGGTATGAGATCATCCACCACTTCCTAAACAAAGCCTCACAGAAAAATTGGATATTTAATTTCTTACAGTAAACTAGGTTTAACTATAGAGACCTCAATAGAAACACATTATCGAAAAATAAAATCGATAACAAAAATGATAACTTAAAACCGATAACCTCTTGTGTTTGGTTTTACAAGATCTATACAAAAGGATGAACTATTCATGATGCAGAAACTAATAACTAATTATACCTTTCGTAGCTTATAGACCTCTTGATCGTCTATTGTATTCCTCTCCTTCTCTTGAACGCCGTGTGGGAGATGATCTTCCAAGAGGTAGTCCACCCAAGCTTCTTCCAAAGCTTTGAAGATTTGGCCACCAACTATCCTCCACGGGATGTTAGACAAGAGAGCTTCCTTCTCTTCTTCTTCTCCTTCAAGCAACCGGCCACCAAGAGATCACCACAAATTGATGCCGCTGGCCTCCAAGAGAGAAAACAAAAGGAGAGAAGAGAAAGAGCAAGGGCCGACCACCAAGGAAGAATAGAGAGGAATAGAAGATGTGTTATTGGGTGAGGCCCCCCTCCTTCTCATTTATATTCCTTAGTCTTGGCAAAAAAGGAAAGTTTTGTAACAAAAAATAAAACTTCCTTTCTTATCATTGCATGGCCAGCCACAAACTTGTTTCTAACAACCTATTGTGTTCTTTAGAAATTAAATTTGGAATCGAAAATAGAACTTAACAATATTGATTCCAAATTCAATTTATCTGTTCTTAGAGGTTTAGACTTGGATCGCAAATGATGCTTAACATTATTAATCCAAATCCACCTATGTTACAAATTTGATTAAATATATATTTCAAAGATCGACTTCTAGGTTAAACATGGCGAGACACTAGGCCTTCTTGGTTATGGGAGCATCCACCACTTCCTAGACAAAGCCTTTCAACGAAATTCAATATTTAATCTCCTTATAGTAATCCTATGTTTAACCATTAAGAACAATCGAATCACAAGATTGAAAAAACAAAAGAAACACAAACTCAAATTATAAATTCAAAAACCTAGAATCACTAGCCTCTTGTGTTTGGTATTTCAAGATCTAAACAAAAAGATGAACAAGTTATGATGCGGAAACTAATAACTAGTTATACCTTTTGTAGCTTATAAACCTCACGATCTTCTGCCGTATTCCTCTTCTTATCTCGGACATCGTGTGGGCGACGATCTACCGAGATGAGAATCCACCCAAGGTTCCTTCTTCTCCAAGCAAGTTTCGGCCACCACCAATCTTCAAGAGATGAAGAACTTTTGGCCACCAACCAAACTCCAAGGGATGCTAAGAAACAAAACCTCCTTTCTCTACTTCTTCTCCAAGCAAAGTCCGACCACCAACAAGCTCCTTGAGAGTTGATGCCACCGGCCACCAAAGAAAAAGAAAAGGAGGAGAGGAAGAAGATGAGGGCCGGCCACCACAAGAAAGAGAAGAGAGGAATACTAGATCATATATTGTTATGAGGTGAGACACATCTACCCTCTATTTTATATTCCTTGGTCTTGACAAATAAGGAAAGTTTTAATAAAAGCTTCCTTATTTCCCTTGCCAATGAAAGGAAAATTTAATTGATAAAAAATTTCCTTTTCTTCTATGGATGTGGCCGGCGATATCAATCCTCCAAGGAAGGAAAGTTTTAAATACAAAATTAAAACTTCCTAATTTGTTTCTAGAAATTTTAAAATAAAAATTTATCTTTTAAAAATTACCTTCATGGTTGGTTATAAAAGGAAACTTTTATAAATAAAAATCTCTTTATTAAAACATGTGGATGATTTACAAAAAAGAAAATTTTCTCTAAAATTAAAATCTTCCTTTTAACTACAAATAAGGAAAGATATCAAATCTTTCTCTTAATCTTTTGTAGAAAGCTATAAAACGAAAGATTTAATTTTAAAACTCTCTTTTAAAATCGTGAGGATGGTTAACAAAAAGGAAAGTTTTATAAAAATTAAAATCTTCCTTTTAACTATAAATAAGGAAAGATATCAAACATTTCTCTTAATCTTTTGTAGAAAACTATAAAAGGAAAGATTTAAATTTTAAACTCTCTTTTAAAACCATAGCTTCCACATAAGGAAATATTTTAAAAAATAAAATACTTTTAATTTATTGTGGCCGACCACCTAAGCTTGGGTTCAAGCTAGGCCGACCACACTTCAACCCATCCAAGCCATGTTTTGGCCGACCCTTGCTTGGGCTCCAATATTGGCTTGGCCGGCCACCTAAGGATGGGTAAGAAGGTGGGTATAGGTGGGTATAAGACTTTATAAATAAGAGGCTATGACAGGGACCGAGAGGAGGAATTGGTTTTGGTCTCCCGATGAACTTGAGCTTCCCGTGTTCACCCCGAACACCCAACTCAAGTTCATCAATAATATCTCATTCCACTAAAGAGTTATTATTGAACTACCGTACCAATCCCATATTACTATATGGGGTCCTTCTTATCATGAGTGTGTTAGTCTCCCTGTGTTTAAGATATAGAATGCCCACTAATTAAATGAGTTACTGACAACTCACTTAATTAATATCTAGCTCCAAGAGTAGTACCACTCATCTTCATTATCATGTCGGACTTAAGTCCACCTGTAGGGTTTACATGACAATTCTTATGAGCTCTTCTTGGGGACATCATCAACCTAGATTCCTAGGACACAGTTTTCTTCTATAATTGTTGGGTTTTTCGGGCCGTAAAAACCGCTTTTTGCGTTGTGGAAACCCCGAAACCCTGCCACCGGATCCGTGCGAAGAAATAAAATTTATATAAAACTTCGAGTACGAGTTTCTAACCTAGATCTACAATGGAGAAGAGCTTTACCCTTGATGCAATGCCTTTCGCTAATCTCGCTCGTCCAAGGCTCGCCGGATCTCGAGAATATCAAAGTAAATACTCCTCTATGTGTATCCACACAAGCAAGAGATGGAGAAACCAAACAAAAGGTGTGCTAGCACCTTTGAAAGGTTCGGCCAAGGTGGAGGAGAGGGAGAGAAGAGAGAGCTTGAGGAAGAAGATGAGAGTTACAATGAGCACACAAACACATTCAACACCCTTGAATGTGGCCAGCCACTAAAGGAGGAGTTTTATACTCCATGGGATATCAAGAGTCATAACTCTTGATCTCCCTCATGATGTGGCACACACATGTGCTAATCTTGATGATGTGGCACATCATCATTAGCCCACTTAATGCCAACTCACAAATGAGGTGGCAATGGTCAAGTCAAACTTGACCTTTCATCTTCCTCTCAAGTCAAGTCAAACTTGACCATTTCTCTCCCATGGTTGATCAAATCTAACCATTGGTTCAAGTCAATTTTTAATTTAATGAATCTCTCTTCATTGAATTAAATTGAGTCAATGAGTCTAAGTCTAAATTAGACTCATCTAACACATAAACCAAAAATGAGTCCAACTCAATTAGTCTAATTTGGATTACTCTTAATCCAATTTGGTTCATCACATGGACCTAATCCTTTAGGTTCATCAAATGAACCTAATCTCCATCTAATTGCCCTTTGTGTGTGACCCTATAGGTTCTTATAACATTTACAATGCTCCTAAACCCATTTAGAAGCATAAGTAATGAGCGGTATCTAGCAACACATCATTACTACCCAAGTTATAAGAATGTTGAGATCCAACATCACCTTGTGACTACTAATTGTGACTCTTCACAATATATGACAAGTGTCCTTCTATCCTTGACATCTAGATTGATCAATGTGAGGCATAGACCGTGCCATCCTCTAATCAATCTAAATCTTGAATCCCAAGTAGACTCACTTAATCAAATGAGCTCAACATCTCATATTGACTCATATGGGCATGGCCATACACTTAGTGGTCTCACTCTATCAAGAATATCGATGTCTCTCCCATCATATAGGAGGGATAGATCCCATCTACATCACTCACATCCCTCCGCATAATTTGTTATATACCCAGTAATCGCCTTTATAGTCCACCCAGTTACGGGTGACGTTTGACGAAGCCAAAGTATGAAACTCCTTATGTAGGGAACCATGGTGACTTCAGGTCCAAGGACTAATAGTCATACTAATAGCCACATGAGAAAGTATATGACACTCATATAACGATCCATGATACTTTCTCATGGCGGGTCACTCAGTATACATTCTCCAATGCATACCCATGTGTCAACTTGATATCTCCATATCCATGACTTGTGAGATCAAGTCATCGAGTTGACCTACATGCTAGTCTCGTCGCATTAACATTATCCTTGAATGCTAATACTTGACTAGGATTGATTAAGAGTAGTATTCCCTATATCATCTCACTATCGATTCAACTAACCGATTGATATAGGTAAGAACCTTCTACTTAAGGACGCTATTATACTTAGTTATTTGACACTAATACAAGTAAGCATAATAACCATAAACAAATGCCTTTATATATATATATAAGAATATAATACAACAAGTCCATACAACAATCATTAAATGATTGGCTCTAGGGCTCTAACTAACAATCTCCCACTTGCACTAGTGCCAATCAGTATAGGCTCTAAGGCCCAATGACCTAGTGTGGCCATCATGCTTTCTTTGTGCCAAAGCCTTGGTCAAGGGATCTGCGATGTTAGCCTCAGTGGGTACTCTGCAAATCTTCACATCTCCTCTATCGATGATCTCTCGAATGAGATGGAAGCGTCGTAGTATG
The DNA here is from genome assembly GCF_018446385.1 of Zingiber officinale. Lineage (NCBI taxonomy): Eukaryota > Viridiplantae > Streptophyta > Magnoliopsida > Zingiberales > Zingiberaceae > Zingiber > Zingiber officinale. The sequence goes on along the minus strand of NC_056002.1, from coordinate 90,409,967 downwards.
TGTTTGGTCCTCTCGTATGAGCGAGGTTCTTTGGCCTATGCTATTGCTCCATTGTTGTCACAATAGAGCTCTATGGGATCGGATATGCTAGGAACCACCCCAAGCTCAGTAATGAACTTGCGGATCCAAACTGCCTCCTTTGCTGCTTCTGATGCAACAATATACTCGGTCTCTATTGTAGAATCAGCTACTGTGTCCTGTTTCGAACTCTTCTAGCTCACAACACCACCATTTATACAAAACACGAACCCAGACTGCGATCGATAATCATCCTGGTCAGTTTGGAAGCTAGCATCACTGTAACCCTTTACAGATAGCTCGTCATCGCCTCCATATATCAAGAAATATTCTTTAGTTCTTCTCAAGTATTTAAGAATATTCTTGACTTCTATTCAGTGACTTTCACCTGGATCTAACTGGTATCTGCTCATCATGCTCAAAGCATATGAGACATCAGGACGAGTACATAGCATGGTGTACATGATAGATCCTATGGCTGAAGCATAAGGGATCTGATCCATGTGGTCTCTCTCCTCTCTAGAAGAGGGACCTTGAGTCTTCGGAAGACTCACACCATGTGACATCGGCAGAAATCCCTTCTTGGAGTTCTGCATGACAAACCGAAGTAGTACCTTGTCAATGTATGTACTCTGACTTAGGCCAAGCAATCTCTTAGATCTATCTCTATAGATCTGTATGCCTAGAATGCAGGATGCTTCACCTAAGTCCTTCATTGAGAAACAAGTCCCTAGCCAAGTCTTGACAGACTGTAGCAAAGGGATGTCTTTTCCAATGAGTAGTATGTCATCCACATACAATATAAGGAATACAACTGTGCTCCCAACAACCTTCTTGTAGACACAAGGTTCATCTTCATTCTTAATGAAACCAAATTATTTGATTGCATCATCAAATCAAAGATTCCAGCTCTGAGAAGCTTGCTTTAGTACATAAATGGACCTATGCAGCTTGCATACTTTGCCAGTATGCTGTGGATTTACAAAACCCTCAGGTTGTGTCATGTACACATCCTCGAGTATGTTTCCATTCAGAAACGTGGTTTTGACATCCATCTGCCAGATCTCATAATCGTGGTACGCTGCAATAGCAAGTGATCCGGCGGTAAGAATGGGGGACCCAATTCCTGAAGGGTCCCAGCCTGAGGACAGATGGAGGGATGACTAAGCGGGTAAGGGCCGCGTCGAGCGGTTGAGCGGGTCCGAGCGGAGCCAGATATAACCCAGCCATCGGCTTGGGTTTCCGACGCCAAGGCGGGTGTCTGCCCGGTTGGAACCGAAGGGCCGAGCGGGTGGTCCGTTCGGCCAGGATAAGGGCGAGGATACAAAGGTCAGCCGAACGGCCTATTCGTTCGGCTCGGGATATGGGATGTCAGCAAAGGCCTGCTTAATGATTATGCCGTACACAAGATTTCACGACAGAGGATCTAGCCGTCACATCATGGAGAGGTTGGTACAGTAGCGGTATGGCCTTATGGATGCCCTTCTGACAGACCCATACCTAGGCATGGTCGAAAGCAGGTGATTGCTTTGATTGGCGTGCCCAAGATCCTTCGAGAGGTCTATATAAGGTCTCCATTTCTTCACCGGAGGTACAGACGGGTCTTCTGTTTCTAAGCCACCTCTTTGTTATTCCTCGCCTGACTTGAGCGTCGGAGGGCCGTCGCCGGGACACCCCTCCCGGCTCGGTTTTGTTGCAGGTTCGCCGGAGCGCCGTCTGTGGGAACGCACCTGCATCTGAGCAGAGGCAATGGACGAGGCTGGAAGAATACATACCGTGGCACTCTCACAAGAAGAGTTGGACGCTCTGGTCGAGATAAGGGCCGCCAAACTTGTGGAGCAAAAACAGAAATCAGCAGCCGAATGACCGGAGCAACAAGCAACGTCTGCGTCAGGTGGCCGAGCGGAAGCACCTCCAGCCACTGTTGCATTCCATCGAGCCTTATTTCGTACCCCTGAAGTCGTACCAGCTCGAAGGGATAGAGGATCTTCTTCAGACGAGATGACAGAAAGGGGAAAGCTCCCGAGCGGACTCATCTCCGACGAGTACAATGGAATAACGGACCCGGATGATCATCCGGGTAAATTTGATAACACACCATGCTCCATCAATACACCGATGGAGTAAAGTGCCGAGTCTTTCTTACCACTCTCTCGGGATCGGCTCAGCGGTGGTTGCCGGACGGATCCATCACAAGCTTCAAGGACTTCCGAACGGCCTTCCTCCACCACTTCGCCAGCAGTCGGCGTTATCAAAAAACAAGCGTAAGTCTGTTCGCCATCAAGCAAGAGGCCCGGGAATCGCTTCGAGCTTACATCCAGCGATTCAACCAAGTGGCGATGGACATTCCAACGGCCACTTCGGAAACCATGATGAATGCCTTCACACAAGGCCTAGTGGATGGAGATTTCTTCCGATCGCTCATCCGAAAGCCGCCCCGGGATTATGATCACATGCTACATCGGGCCAACGAGTACATTAACGTGGAAGAAGCGCAAGGCCGAACGGAAACAGCACGCCGCTCATCAACCGCCGAGGGGACCAAGGGCCGAAGCAATCCGCTCCCCTCGTGTAAGGTCCCAAGTACAAGAAGTAGCTGCCGCTCGAAGCAAGCCAAAGAAGAAATGGACCCCTATGTTCTGCTCCTTCCACCGGACGGATACGCACAACACAAGGGATTGTCGAAGTCTTCCCTTCGTGGCTAATCCCGTTCCCAGGAAGGCCGAGCGACGGTCTCCTTCCATCGACAGGAGGCAAAGGACCCATGAAGCCGACCGGACTCGCACCGAGAGGCGACATCAACAGACGCCCGATCAGCATCGATCTCCAAGGCAGGAGAATCGCCGAGCGTCACGAGAACAGGAATAGAAGCAATACTTCCGAGGCGAGATCAACGTTATTCTTGGTGGGCCGACCGGAGGAGACTCCAACCGAGCGAGGAAGTCGCATGATCGGTTGTAGCCAAGAGCGGGCAAGTGGACCGAAATCACTTGGGCCCGGAGACTTAGAAGGAGTAGAAGTGCCCCACGACGCTCATTAAAGCGGTAATAGCAAATTACACTATTCATCGCATTTTTGACACAGGGAGCTCGGTCAACATTATATTCAAGAAGGCGTTCGATCACCAAATTGATCGAGCATGACGACGCCCGCCTACGGGTTCACTGTAACTATCATGATCCTGGCTACCTCCGGGAGAAGAGCCGCCAGAGGACCAGACAATAAATTTCGTGGTGGTCGACTCTCCCTCGTCCTACAACGCTCGGTGAATTCCGAGCGGTCGTCTCAACCTTCCACCAGAAGATGAAGTTCCCCGTCGAAGACAAGGTGGGAGAAGTACGAGAAGATCAGTTAGCGGCTCGGCGATGCTATATAGAAATGATCCGAGCAGAAGCCTGTTCTGCTCGGAAGGCGCCCCGGATCGAGGTACATGCCATAACCGAGAAACCTCCTGCTTTAATTTATGATGAAAAGGAGGAGGTTCAGATCCATCCGACCCGATCGGAGTCCACGACTTTTATCGCTTCTGATCTAGAGGAGGAGCAGAAGGAGGAGCTGATCCAATGCCTCCAACGAAATCATGATGTCTTCGTCTGGTCGACACATGAGTTGCCCGGAATTTCGCCGAGCATAGAATTGCAAACTCGAAGGAACCACGAGCTCATAAGGCAAGTAAACATATAGAGCGCAAGTACCACCTATACGCGAGGTGCAGTTCCCGAGCTGGCTGGCTAATGTAGTATTAGTCTCCAAGCCGGGCGGCAAGTGGAGAGTCTGCATCGACTTTCGGGACTTAAACAAAGCATGCCCCAAAGATTTTTATCCCCTGCCCCGGATAGATCAGCTGGTGGACTCTACGGCCGGCTGCGAGTTAATATGTATGCTCGACGCCTACCAAGGCTATCATCAAGTGCCGCTCGCCCGTGAAGATCAAGAAAAAGTTAGCTTCGTGACTGCCGACGGCACATATTGCTACAATGTGATGTCGTTCGGATTGAAGAATGCCGGGGCCACCTATCAACGCTTGATGAACAAAGTGTTCAGGGAGCAGATCGGGCGGAATCTAGAAGTCTATGTGGACGACATTCTTATCAAATCAGTCCGAGCGGCCGATCTCTTCAAGGACATGGAAGAAACCTTCCGAACGCTACGCAAATATGGAGTCAGGCTAAATCCCCAGAAGTGCCTGTTCGGAGCAAAAGGAGGGCGTTTCTTGGGGTACATAGTGACCGAACGGGGAATTGAAGCAAATCCCAGCAAAGTGAAAGCTCTACAAGACATGCCGCCTCCCAGAAATACAAGGGAGGTGGAGCGGTTGACCGGTCGGATAACTGCTTTGTCCAGATTCATCTCCAAAACCGCCGATCGGAGCCTACCATTCGGAGAATTGAAAACATATCTCAATTCTTTGCCTGTACTTGCCAAGCCGATCGGGGGTGAGTCACTTTATATTTATCTGTCGTCAACCGAGCATGCAGTAGGCTCAGCTTGTGAGGGCGAGCGAAGAGCAACCGGTGTATTTTCTGAGCCACATTTTAAAAGATGTCGAATCTCGTTACACCGGGCTCGAGAAGTTGGCCTTTGCTTTGGTTCTAGCCGCTCGGCGCCTTCGACCATATTTCTTGGCTCACACCATAGGCGTCCGGACGACTCATCAAATGGACGACAGAACTAAGTGAATTTGACATCCAATACCAGCCCCGCCCGGCGATCAAAGCGCAATCCTTGGCCGATTTTGTGCAAAGGCCAGAGCCGGAAGCTCTGTGGAGAATATATGTGGATGGGTCTTCCACTCGACTCGGAAGTGGGATTGGAATATTGCTGTTCTCGCCTCAGGAAGAAAAGATGCACTTATCCGTCCACCAACAATGAAGCAGAGTATGAGGCCCTCATAGCCGGATTGCAGGCAGCACGGCATGTGGGAGCCGGTCGGGTGACACTTTATTTAGATTCACAGTTGGCCACTCAGCAACTGTCGGGCACCTTTGAAATCAACAACGCTTAAACTCTACCGAGGCCTTTGAAAACTCAAAGCTAATTTCCGAGGTTCTTATTCAAGATTCCCAACGGAACCACCGGAATGAGTTGGCCAACTAGCAAGTTCTACTTGGCCGCGCATTATCCGACCAATTGAACAAGTATCTTTGGTGGCACATGTTGACCGGATGGAAGGCCTCATGTTTCCTGAACGATCGAGGACACCCATCATGGAGTTTTTACGCTCGGCACCACTCCGATCGGGATGAAGCCCCCCGCTCCGGAGAGGCGGTTGGTTCACACTCATCCGATCGCTCTACAAGAAGGCTTTCTCCTGTTGAAGTGTGTGAGCTCGGAAGACTCGGCACATCCTCCAAGAGGTACATCAAGGATCGTATGCGGAGGACATCCGGGCAGACGATCACTAGCCAAGAAGATTTTGCTAGCTGGATACTTTTGGCCGACCTTACAAATGGATGCCGCTCGGACAGTATCTACGTGCCTTTCATACCAGAAGTATCACAACTTCTCGCACCAACCGGCAGAGGAGATGAAGACATCAGCCGTTTCATGTCCTTTCGATCAATGGGGAATGAATATTGTGGGTCCATTCCCGATGGCGACCGCGGAAATTTTCTTGGTGGCGGTCGATTATTTTTCCAAGTGGGTGGAGGCCGAGCCACTAGCCAGAGATCACCGAGCGGATGGTCAAAAATTCATCCGCAACACATCATCGAGGTTCGATCCCTCCCGATTGGTTTCCGACTTGGGCATCGGCACCAGTGGAAGGTGCTAGAAGATTGGTGCAAAAGCTATGGCATTGAGCAACACTTCACGTCCGTGGCTTACCCCCAAAGCAACGGTCAAGCCGAAGTAGCCAACCGGGAAATTCTCCGTATTCTGCGCGCTCGGCTCGACCACGTGGGAGGAAGTTGGCCGGATGAAGTGCCAGGCGTTTTATGGGCCATCCGGACGACTCCTAAGGAAGCGACGGGCGTCACACCTTTTCATCTGGTGTACGGCGGCGAAGCAGTCATTCCGGTTGAAGTCGGCGTCGAGTCCGTCCGGGTCCAATTGTACGTGTTGGTTGCTACTCGGAAAGCCTAGAGGTTCCACTGTACAAAAATTTTGTACAAAGGTCTGAACCTTTTCCTAGCTACCATATGTTCTTTTAAATTAAATTTTGGATCGCCTGCGGAACTTAACACGTTTGATCCAAAACTTAATCTATTTGTTCTTTTAGGTTTTGACTTGGATCTCCTGCGGAACTTAACACGTTCGACCCAAGTCACCTTAAGTTATTAACTCCATTAAATAATTTACAATCGGTTCCCAGACGATGGCGTGGCGAGGCACATGGCCTTCTTGGATATGGGAGCAACCACCACCGACTAGACAAAACCTTTTATAGAAAGCTAATATTTAATTTCCTAAAATAACTTTAGGTTAACCGAAAGAACAATCAAATCACAAGGAAAAGAAAAACAAAGAACACAACATCGAAAACATATTCGAAATTCTAGAACCGTAAGCCTCTTGTATTTGGTATTATTTCAAAAACTAGTATGATGCGGAAAGAAAAATTACTAGTTATACCTTGTAGAAAACCTCTTGATCTTCTACCGTATTCCTCTTCTAACCTCGGACGTTGTGTGGGCAACGATCTTCCGAGATGAGAAACCACCACACCTTCTTCTTCTCCTAGCTAGGTTCGCCAACACAAAGAAGCTTCACCGGACGAAGAACAAAACCAACCAAGCTCAGGGATACAAGCTTTCTCTCCTTCTTCTTCTTCCAAGTAGTATCCGCCACACCACAAGAACTCCAAGCAAGAGATAAGTTTCGCCACCACACAAGAGGAAGAAAGGAAGAGGATGATGATGGCCGGCCATAATAAATTTCAAGGATGAAGAAATTGGCCACCAATGCTCCAAGGATGCTAGAGACGAGACTTGCCTTCTCTCCTTCTTCTCCTTCCTTGATCCGCCACAAATAAGAGCTCCACCAAGAAGATAGGTTTCGCCAACAAGAGGAGAGGAAGAAGAAAGGAGCACACCACCCAAGGAAAAGAGGGAGAAACATAATAGTGTTCACCATGAAGGCACCCCTACCTCTTCTTTTTATATTCCTTGGTTTGCAAATAAAGGAAATTTATTTATAATAAAATTTCCTTAACTTTGACAACAATTAATTAAGAAAAATTAAATAAATTTTCCTAATTAATTGTATGTGGTCAACCACCTCATCTAGAGCAAATAGGATAATTTTAATCAACAATTAAAACTTCCTATTTTGTCTTTGGAAATTTTAAAAAATAAAATTTCCTTTTAAAATCCTTCATGGTTGATAAAAGAAATTTCTATAATTTTAATTTTCAACATGTGAATAATTTTTCAAAGAGAAAAAATAAAATATCTTTCCAATCTACAAATAAGGAAAGAGATCTAATCTCTTTCTTTTAATCTATTGTAGATCTTTTAAAGAGAGATATTTTAATTTTAATTCTCTGTAATAAATTATATCTTCTACATAATAAAAATTAAAATTAAAATTCTTTTTAATTTAATGGGGGTCGGCCACCTAAGCTTGGGTTCAAGCTAGGGCCGGCCACCCATGAACCAAGGCTTGGCCGGCCCTAGCTTGAACCACAAGCTCGCTTGGCCGACCCCCTTCTCATGGGTATGAAGGTGGGTATAGGTGGGTATAGTACTCTATAAATAAGAGGCTACGATAGGGACCGAGAGGAGGAATTGGTTTTGGTCTCCCGATAAAATTAAGCATCCCGTGTTCGCCCCGAACACACAACTTAATTTTATCAATAATAATTCATTCCACTAGAGAACTATTATTGAACTACCGCACCAATCCCAAATTACATTTTGGGCTCCTTCTTATTATGAGTGTGTTAGTCTCCCTGTGTTTAAGATAACAAATGTCCACTAATTAAGTAAGTTACTGACAACTCACTTAATTAATATCTAGCTCCAAGAGTAGTACCACTCAACTTCATTGTCATGTCGGACTAAGTCCACCTGCAGGGTTTAACATGACAATCCTTATGAGCTCCTCTTGGGGACATTCTCAACCTAGATCACTAGGACACAGTTTCCTTCTATAATCAACAACACACACTATAAGTGATATCATTTCCCAACTTATCGAGCTTATTGATTCATCGAACTAAATCTCACCCATTGATAAATTAAAGAAATAAATATCAAATATATGTGCTTGTTATTATATTAGGATTAAGAGCACACACTTCCATAATAACTGAGGTCTTTGTTTCTTTATAAAGTCAGTATAAAAGAAACGACCTCTAATGGTCCTACTCAATACACTCTAAGTGTACTAGTGTAATTATATAGTTAAGATAAACTAATACCTAATTACACTACGACCTTCCAATGGTTTGTTCCTTTCCATTATGGTCGTGAGCTGCTGTTTATAATTTATAAGGTACCGATAACATGATCCTCTATGTGTGACACCACACACCATGTTATCTACAATATAAATTAATTGAACAACTACATTTATCATAAATGTAGACATTTGACCAATGTGATTCTTATTTCTAGATAAATGTTTATACCAAAAGCTAGGCTTTTAGCATACACTCTAACAGTACGATGAAGGCAACGCCGATCGGAGGAACATGGAGCTGGATTTGATTGATGAGGAGCGAGCCAAGGCATCCGTTCGGCTGATGGCATACCGTCAACGAATGAAGCAAAACTACAACCAGGTCGACGATCTTGTCTGGAAGAAAGTCAAACCGGTCGGCGACGCAAGCTTGAAGTCTGCAGGTGTCCTTCAAAATTATCGAAAGTCTACCGAATTATTTGGAGGATGAGGACGGTCGGCTAGATAGGCCGGAGCGAACCACCTCCACTTTAGCGTGGATGAAAGGTGTACCATCAGAATCATCCTGTACTTTTTTCGATCAATACCGGAAATGCGTAAATGAAGAACCAAGAGAACAAATATAAGGCATTGTCAAGAAACGAAGGCCCCGCGTTCGGTCGGAGGTAAATGGGTCGAGCCAAGCGCTCGAGGATCAAGACCCGTATCTTTCGGACGGAGGCAAATTATCCGAGCAAAATGCTCGACGAAGGACTTCGAGCCTCGCAGTAGGTTCTCCAAGTCGTGAAAGGGGCATATGGATTATCCGAGCCAAGCGCCTGAAGGCCTCCCTGAAGCATTGATTGAAGCAATGACCCGTGCCTGCCGCACAAAGACCGCCTCAAGCGAGATAAGTTATGAAGGCCAAGGTCGCCGACTGGTAAGGAGTCAAAGGCCGCCTAGCCCAGACGTTAAACCAGAGCCGCTACCGACCGCTATAACAATACCGACGAGCCCGCTAAAATCGAGAGTACCGACCGCTATAAATAATCACCGACGAGCTCCGTTAAAGATCGAGAGCGAGCCGCCTATAAACGTCAGGTAAGACCGACGAGCTCCGCTGTTAAAATCGAGAGCCGTCCGGCTATAAATAATCACACCAAGAGCTCCGCACCGAGAGTCGACCGCTATAACAATCATACCGACGAGCCCGCCGTAAAGATCGAGACGAGCCGACGCCTATAAACGTCCGAGCGGAAGACCGACGAGCTCCGCCGTAAAATCGAGAGCCGCCCGCTATAAATACCATGAGCTCCGCAAGATCGAGAGACGAGCCGCGCAAACATCCAGCGTAAGACCGACGAGCTCCGTCGTAATCGAGAGCCGCGCCGACCGCTATAAATAACCGCCGGTAAACCGTAGAGATCGAGCCGGCGCCTATAAACGCCCGAGCGTAAGACCGACGAGCTCCGTTGTAAAAATCGAGAGCGCCGACCGGCTATAAATAATCGCGCCGACGAGCTCCGCCGTTAAAGATCGATAGACGAGCCGACGCCTATAAACGCCCGAGCGGAAGACCGACGAGCCCTGCAAAAATCGAGAGTCGCGCCGATCGCGCACCGACGAGCTCGCCGTCGTAAAATCGAGCGCCGACCGCTATAATAATCGCGCCGACGAGCTCCGCTAAAGATCGAGACGAGCGCCTATAAACGCCCGATAAGACCGATGAGCTCCGCTGCAAAATCGAGAGCCACCGACCGGCTATAAATAATCCGACGAGGAAGATCGTCGAGACGGCAATCAAACGCACCGAAGTAAGACCGACGAGCCCGCCGTTAAAATCGAGAGCCGCGCCAACCGGCTATAAATAATCGCACCGACGAGCTCCGCTAAAGATCGAGACGAGCCGCGCTATAAACGTCCGAAAGCAAGACCGACGAGCTCCGCTGTAAAATCGAGCCGACCGGCTATAATAATCGCGCCGACGAGCCCGCGTTAAAGATCGAGACGAGCCGCCTATAAACGTCCGAAAGGTAAGACCGACGAGTTCCGCTGAAATCGAGAGCCGCGACCGACGGCTATAACCGCTACCGACGAGCTCGCTATTAAAAATCGAGAGCCGCCGACCGCTATAATATCCACGCCGACGAGCCCCGCCGTAAAAATCGAGAGCCGACCGCTATAATATCCGCTACCGACGAGGTCCGTCGTTAAAATCGAGAGCCGCTACCGACCGCTATAATAATCGCACCGACGAGCCCGTTAAAGATCGAGAGACGTGCCTATAAACGCTCGAGTAAGACCGACGAGCCCGTCGTTAAAATCGAGAGCCGCCGACCGCTATAATAACCGCATCGACGAGCTCCGCCGTTAAAGATCGAGAGACGAGCCGCCTATAAACGTCAGTAAGACCGACGAGCCCGCTGTTAAAATCGAGAGCCGCTACCGACCGCTATAATAACTACCGACGAGCTCCGCTGTTAAAGATCGAGATGAGCCTATAAACGCCCGAGCGTAAGACCGATGAGCTCAAAAATCGAGAGCCGCTACCGGGCTATAAATAACCTACCGACGAGCCCGCTATTAAAATCGAGAGCCGCGCCGACCGGCTATAAATATCCACGCCGACGAGCCCCTTCGTTAAAAATCGAGAGCCTCGCCGACCGGCTATAAATATCCGCGCCGACGAGCTCCGTCGTTAAAAATCGAGAGCCGCGCCGACCGGCTATAAATAACCGCGCCGTCGAGATCCGACGTTAAAGATCGAGAGTCAAACCCGCGACTGTGAGCTTACTGGACGAAACTAAGGACGCCGAATAACGAGCGTTCGCAAGTACTAAATTGATTAAGTCCGATCGGCCATCAGTTTGCCCATACTTCGCATTCACTGAATGCAAACAGCATAGCCAAGCGCTAAACGATTTCGAGGAAAACAAGTCAACTGATTAACCCGATCGGTCGTCTAGTGGGGAACACGTGGAGCTTAACTGATTCTACGAATAAGCACCAAACAGACAAAAAACGGCAATGAAGGGCAAGCAAAAATAGAGGCAAAAGAAGACAATTACGCCGATCGGCACATGCAAAAATTTTACATCAGCAGATGAAATACAGAAAGTACTGGGGAGAACTCGCTTCACTCCGGGTCTTCAAAATTAAAAAAGGCGTCCGGGATATCGTCAATCATAGCCACCAGATCTGAAGAGGGAATGCTCAGGTCAGCAGGAAGGTGCCCCCCCTTCTTCAAGTATGCCATGGTGACCTTGACCGCCTCGGCGAAAGTGGAGGAGATGTTGCCACCGAACTTTTCGCCGAACCGCTCCGAGCGGAGGTATTCTTGGCGCGCTGCTGCTAGGCGACTCGGCTCCCCTTCCTTGTACTTCCTGAAAGCCGCTCGGGAGGCAATTAGTGAATCTTGGAGGACTTTCTGGTCCACCTCCGCTTTAGTGCGCTCAGCAGAGCGCCCATCCCGTTCGGCAGCTAGTTGGACTTCCAGATTCTTAGAGTGCTGATCTAGGGCTCGGACTTCAACTTTCATCTTATCCAGATCAGCAATCGCCCGCTTCTTCCGGCTACTGGCGCGCTTCACGTCTGCGTCCCATTTCTTCACCAGGCCTTCAAGTCGAGCCACCTCTGTAGCCAGGTCGGCGGCCTTCTTCTGTTCGGCCTCGCGGGCTTGTTTCTCCCGCTCAGCCGATGGACCCCCCGAGACTTGGAGTTTTTCCATGAGGTCCTCCAGCTCGGCCAGCCGATGGCTGGTGGCGATTTGCTCCGCCCAATGCTGTGAGGAAAATAACAAAGTCAGGAATTGAACAGTAGCATGGCACAGGAAGAAAAACGAACCTACCTGAGTGGCTTGCTGCATATGGTTATCGCCGAGCTGCTTGGGCGTCATGAGGGCCACCCGAATCTGGGCGTCCTCGAAAAGTTTGGCGAGCGGACCCGTCAGGGTTATTTCATGAACGGGGCTTGATGGCCGATCGGCAAACAGTAAATATTCCTCCGATGGAAATCGAAGGGTAGTCTTGATGGTCGGGTGGCCGGCCGGCACTTCCTCAGCCGCAGTCGCCTGGCCCAAGGACTCCCCTATGGTTGAAGTCTCGCCCAACCGTCGTAAGCGACGACGAGTCAGTGGAGGAGAGCCAGAGGGCTGTGCGGTGGGCGAGGCCACGGGGGTCCCGACCGCAACGGCGCGACCAGATCGCGGCGACCTCGATCCGCCGTTCGCCTTCTTGGGGAGGTCGGGTCTCTTCGACGCTACCGAACTTCCTGTGGTGAATCCCACTGGGAACTCCTCTACCGGCAGAGAAACAGGGATCCGCCTCAACCTCTGTTGAAACGGATGGAGAAGCTGCTTTGTAGGCGGATCGCGCCCCTCTCCGTAGAGCCGCCACGTGGGATTAGACCCCACGCCGAAGTTCTTTTTGGTAGCCGCTCAATCTCCACGGCCAATTTCAGATGATCAAGAGCCTTGAGCGCCACATGACTTCACCGCAGAGAAAAATTAAAACTCGACAAAAAGGCTAAGTGAGTAAAGAGTCCTTACTACGCGGTGGGAAGACCGAACCGGGAGATAATCCAAAATGTACAACACCCTTGAGAAGCAATGGTCGATTTTGTACACTGACGACAAACTTTGCCCGTAGGTGGCTGATTGAATAGTTCGAATTGCTACTCGTGAGGACGGCACAAGCCATAACGGTCCGCCATTTAGTTGATGGCCGATCGAAGTCGTATATAGAAGAAAACCTTCCGTGTGTTGAGGTCGTATATTATCAAAAATTTGAGGCCTATCCTACTTTGAAAAAAAGGTGCCCAACTCGGATTGTTTAGAAGAAGAAGTGGAATATTTTGGGGTCAAGTGGAATACTATACAAGCTTAAAGAGCTTTAAAGAAATTCTCTAAAGGAAACAAGTTGGCCTGATGCTAGCGAGATAATTACAAACTTCCAAAATAAATGGATGGGTAGGAAATCTAAGGCCGCCTTGGAATTGGTCTAGAAAAGCAAATGGTACCGATCGGCGGTGGTATGGGCCGACGGTCGGCTCTATAACTATTTCATGGTCGTCCGGATCCCAGACGTCCGAACAAGACGCCGAGCGCCTCCTCGTCAAATTTATTTCCATACTCATATACCATGGACCGTGAACTCGGCGGGTTCGGATAAGAGCTCGCCATCTCAAGAGACAAAAGGATAGCAACGAAGAGAGGTGAAACGATTAGGAAAGACCGGTAAGCAAGGAAAGAAGGCTCACTAAGGAGAGTGCGAGAAGATCGCGGAGATGGTACGCCAAAATGGGAACTGATCGCGGAGGCAGCCAGAAGATTGTGGAGGACAAAGCACGAGCAAAGATGCGGCAGAGGAGGAGGACTAAGGCTTTATACGACCAAGTCGATTGGCCTCCACCGTCCGATCCAGTCACGAACAAGGACGCCATCGGACCGCCCATTTCAAAAAAGCGTGCCCCATCAGACGGATCATCACCGCGCGAGAAGAGCCACGTGGCGCTTGTCACCGAGCGCGCTAATTCGCGCGCACTGTCGACTTAATGAGAAGGATTTATGATTTTAGAAGATTTAGACAAGCAAACATCTCCTGAGCGCTAAGACATTCAAACGAAAAGCCGATTTGGCATATAAGGGCCGAACGCCAAGGGATATTATAAGCGGCAGGCGACGAGGCGACACCCGGCCGACATAGTTCGGCCACGACTCACCGCCTCCTTCGACTAGACTTAAGGGAGGCAAGTGATCCGGGTAAGAATGGGGACCCACTCAAGGGTCCTAGCTCGCGATGATGATGGAGGGTCGACTATGTAAGCAAGAGCGGGTCCGAGGCGAGATATAACCCACCATCGGCTTGCTTTCGACGCCAAGGCGGTGTCCGCCCGTTGAACGGGGCCGAGCGGGTGGTCCGCTCGCCGTGATAAGGGCGAGGATAGAGGCCTATTCGTTCGGCTCGGATATGGGATGTCGCCAGGCCCGCCTAATGATTATGCCGCATACAAGATTTCACGCTGCAGGATCTAGCCGTCACATCATGGAGAGGTTGGTACAGTAGCGGTATGACCTTATGGATGCCCTTCTGACAGACCCATACCTGGGCATGGTCAAAAGCAGGTGATTGCTTTGATTGGCGTGCCCAAGCTCCTTCGAGAGGTCTATATAAGGTCTCCATTTTTTCACCGGAGGTACAGACGGGTCTTCTGTTTCTAAGCCACCTCTTTGTTATTCCTCGCCTGACTTGAGCGTCGGAGGGCCGTCGCCGGGACACCCCTCCCGGCTCGATTTTGTTGCAGGTTCGCCGGAGCACTCGAGGATCCAGCAGGGAGCGCCACATCCCCAGCGTTCGTTGACCCCTGATTCGGACAGGATCAGCAAGCATGATCCGAATGGATTTAAACATCGCTACTGGAGAAAAGGTTTCATCATAGTCAATACCATGAATTTGCTTGAAACCTTTAGCTACCAAGCGACCCTTATAAATAAGTCCATCCATGTCAGTCTTTCTCTTAAAGACCCACTTACACCCAATGAGTTTGACCCCTTCAGGTGGATCAACCAAAGTCCATACTTGGTTAGTGTACATGGATTCCATATCGGATCTTATGACCTCTAGCCATTTCTCAGAATCTGGTCTCATCACAGCTACCTGATAGGAGGTAGGCTCATCCTCAATGAGCGCAACATCATTATGGTCAGACAAGAGAAATGAGTGTAACGCCCGAAAATTCTCAAAATAATTATTAGAAATATCCTAGTATTTTTCTGGAATTTTAGGATATTTTTACAAAATTTTTAGAGTAGCGAAAGTAGCAAAAATAAATAGAAAACGAAAATAGCCTACGCGGGAATTGAACACGAGACCTAGCGAACTCTATACCTTATGGTGGACTCTAGTAACCAAGTGAACCCAGCAGGGCCGTGCTGAAAGGAAAGGGAAACAATTTTATTTAAGTTAGAGTTGGGTGAATTAATTCCTAAATATAAATAGGGATTTAAGTGAGGAATTATTATTTTCTTAAACGAGGAAAAACCCTTCCCTCACACTAGTCACGCCGCCCTCTCCCTACCTCCCTCACCTCTCGGCGCCAACCCCAAGCAAGGCTAGGGTTTCCGTCCCAAGGGCAAGAGGAACACCTTCCGGCGATATCTCGGCCACGAGGTCGCTCCCTTCCGCGAGAGGAACGCATAGACGCGAGAAGGTCGTCGAAGAGATCTCTCCTCCGGAAAGCCTAGCGATTAGATTTGTAAGAAAATCCGAACAGGAGGTAAGAAACCCCTCACCTGCAGTATAAGTAGCTTCCGTATGATGTTTAGGCATTAGTTTAATTTTATGCAATTTTTGGCACACAGGGTGTGCATTAGCGCACACCGAGTGCTCGATTAAATGCGTAGCTCAGGTAAATGCCACCTTGGGCATTTTAATAGCCTAGATAAATGCAATAAAAGCATTTTACAGCTCATGTAGTCTTGCTATAACTTTTATGGGACTGGATGTCCAATGGGTGGGCTCCCTCAGTCGCCTCTAGGTTCAGACAACCTAGTTCTAGGTTTAGATAACCTAGTAAAAGCGAGACAAGAAATATTAGCTATGGTTAGTATTTTACTTTTAGCAATGGCACTGTACTGGATTAGATATCCATTGGGTTGGCTCCCATAGTCGTCCCTAGGTTCAGCTAACCAGTAACCCTACTAAATTCGGAACTTGTAAACCCGGGTCTAGTTAGGGATGCGCGCATAGCAAGTACAGTTGCCAGGCCCAAACAGCAGCATGATTATTATTTTAATCTACCTATGAATATAGTTTTCAAATATCACAAAGTAGTTATGTGAGTTCAGTACAGCTTAGCATCGGATTAGTATTAGCTTAATTCAGCTTTTGTATCAGTTTAGTTTCTGTTGATACGACATAATAGTTTATGATTAACTCTTATTGTCATGATCAGTTTCTTAGTCCTATGTGTTGTATGTCATGCCATGCTTAGCATTTTCAGTATGTTTTTCCAAATAGCATGTTTTAAAAACATAAATTGCATCGTGTGCATGTTTTAGTGAGGTAGATGGTTTCTTACTAAGCTCTCAAGCTTACAGATACTATTTTTCCTTATACTGCAGATAAAGGTAAAGGGAAGATGGATTAGCGGAGGCTGGAGGTCAATGCAATGATGAAGATGTGTGTGGATGGAACTTGGAACAAAGATCTTAGGGAATTGCAACGAGTTTTGTTTTGAACATTAGAATTGTTAGCATTTTATTATTCCGCACCTTAGTATGTAAATGCCATGAACTAGTAGATTATGCACTCTATCATGCTTAGAACATTGGTTATGTGATGTTAGAATGTTTCCCAGCCATTTTAGAACTCGTATGTGTGATTGAGGCACGAAACAGTGCTGAAATCAGACTTGTGGTACAAAATTAGAAACCCTAATCGATCGACCGATCGATTGGAGGCTTCTCAATCGATCAGCCGATCGATTGAGAAGTTCGTACCGTGAACAGTAAGCTCCTGGATCAATCAGCCGATCGATCTGGATGCTTTCTGTCATGAACAGAAAGCCCTGGGATCGATCACTGGATCGATTGGCCAGTCTGGATCGATCAGCCAATCGATCCAGAATATTGCCCGAGCACAGTAGCGTGCTAAATCGATCACTGGATCGATCCAACCTAAGTTCCGCATACAGTAGCATGCTGAGTCGATCACTGGATCGATTAGACCATTCCAATCGATTCGTGGATCGATTGGGAGGCTTGATAATAGCCGGGAGACCCTTAGTTCAGTTCCTTGACCATGGGGGATGTAAAATAGGTCATGAATAGTTAGATTACACCCCTTAGCACACATAGAATAAAGAAATGATAATAGCTTAGCCAAGTTTTTAATTAGTATAGCTTCCGCATCTAGATTTAGTGATGGTCATGAGTATAGTTTAGCACAGTATAATGTGACGGTCCGGCCTTATAGCTTAGTAGTAGAAGGCGGGTCATTACAGAGTGGTATCAAAGCAGTTTCTATACTTCCTACACACACATCAGCATTGAACCTGCAGTTTCCAAGTAAGAACATTTCTCACTTTATTTATGTTTCTTGTTTTTCATGTTTAGAGATAACTAAAGCATGGTTATTTATGATAGTATCTAACATGATAACAGTAGTTATGCAATTATGATAGTATCTAACAGCAACAGGAGATAGCCATCTTAAAGGCTAATCAGCAGAATACTCTCACAGTCACCCCGAAACCAAACTTAGCAACGCCAGTAGTCTTAGAGGTTCCACCAGTCCAGCCTACAACACCAGTAGCCCCAGCAACAGAGGCAAGAAGAGAACCCTATCTGATCCAGTGGCAGAGAGTCAAGCCAAAGAATTTCTCAGGCACTAGTGAACCATGGGATGTATAGGCCTGGTTCAAAACACTGGAGAGCACGATGGAGCTTCTGGACTGGCCAGAACATGAGAAGGTGAAGTGCGCCTCCTTCTGTCTGACAGGAGATGCACGTATGTGGTGGGAGAGAATTAGAGCGAAGCGCCCAGTAAACCAGATGACATGGCCTGACTTCGAGAAAGAATTCTTTGAGGAGTTCTTTCACATGTGGGTCACGAACCGTCACTACGACGAGTTCACTGAATTTCGCCAGGGCAACCTTTCAGTGGAGGAAGCTGTGAAGAAATTCAACAGATTGGCTTGCCTATGCCCTGAACTAGTCAGCATAGAAAAAGAACGAGTTCAGTTGATGCTCAAGATGCTGAGGCCGGAAATAGCGATGAACGTGGCTGACGGCATTCATAGGCCGCAAACCACCGAAGAACTAGTCAGCAGTGCTCTGACCACTGAGCACTACCAGAATAATATCAAGCAGTAGAAGCAAGTCCTCTCAGAGTCCAAAGGACAAGGAGGCTCAGGCACTCAGAAACACCAGGGTCACAGCTCCCACGGCTCTAACTGGAAAGGGAACTCTAACAACAAGTGCAAACCAGGGAGTTACCCAAAAGGAGGACCAGCTAGTAAACAACCCAGTTATCCCAAGTGTGCTACATATGGGAAATTCCATCCTGGAGTTTGTCGTAAGGGCACACGAGGATGCTTTGAGTGTGGACAGGAAGGGCATATGGCTAAGCAGTGCCCAAACAAGACAAGTCTTCCTCAACCACAGCCGATACAGTATGGAGGTCAGCCAACACAACTACATCAGATGCAGGCGGCTTTAGATGGTCCACACATCAGCCAGGGCAGACTAGAAGCCCTTCTGCTACGACCAATGCGAGGATCTACTCACTCACCAGAGAGGACGTAGCAAATGCCTTGACAGTTGTTTCAGGTCAGATTAGTATATTACAGCAAAGTACAACTGTCTTATTCGATACTGGGGCAACCCATTCATACATATCCAGGACATTTGCCGAGAAGTTAGCAATACCTCCAGAGGTACTCAGTAGTCAGTTTCTGACGATGTTACCTTCAGGAGAAATTATGGCATCCACGCACTGGCTCTGAGCAGTGCCAGTCATTATAGCAGACAGAGAACTCTTTTGTGATCTGATAGTGTTAGATATGACTGATTATGAGGTCATCTTTGGAATGGACTTCCTGATCAGATACGGTGCCTCTATAGAGTGCCGTAAACAGAAAGTCGTATTCCAACCTGAAGCAGAAGCACGGTTCGAGTTCCTCGGAGAACCCAAGAGAAAGGCCAAGAAGTTTCTCTCGGCTATGAAGGCACAGAGATTAATGGATTCAGGATGTACGGGATTTTTAGCACACATAGTCAGTACCAGTCAGGACAAGGACCAACAGTTAGTAGAGGTCCGAGTCGTATGTGACTACCCAGCATGCTTCCCTGAAGAGTTACCAGGCTTAGCACCAGACAGGGAGATTGAATTCGAGATAGAGCTCATTCCCGGTACCAATCCTATTTCCAAAGCGCCCTACCGCATGGCTCCAGCAGAACTGAAGGAACTTCATGAGCAACTACAGGAGCTGCTTGACAAGGGCTTCATACGCCCTAGTCACTCACCATGGGGAGCGCCTGTATTGTTCATGAAGAAGAAAGACGGGAGCATGCACCTGTGTATAGATTACCGAGCGCTGAACCAAGTCACAATCAAGAACAGGTATCCTCTTCCCAGAATAGATGACCTGTTCGATCTAAAATAGATCTCAGATCAAGTTATCATCAGGTGAAAGTTAAAGAAGGGGATATACCCAAGACAACATTCAGAACCAGATACGGACATTACGAGTTCGTAGTCATGCCCTTTGGTGTGACAAATGCTCCAGCTACTTTCATGGACCTTATGAACAGAGTATTCAGAGAATACTTAGATAAGTTCGTTATCGTATTCATCGATGACATCCTTATCTATTCAGGAACTCAGGAAGAACACGCAGAGCACCTGCAAATAGTATTGCAGACCCTCCAGCAGAACCAGTTGTACGCCAAGTTCATGAAATGTGAATTTTGGTTAGATCAGGTGTCCTTCCTGGGTCACATCATCTCAAAGGATGGTATCATGGTAGATCCCAGTAAGATAGAAGCTGTGAGTACCTGGAAAAGACCCAAGAACGCTAGTGAGATCAGAAGCTTTCTGGGATTAGCAGGTTATTACAGAAAATTTGTAGAGGACTTCTCCAGAATAGCCTCCCCACTAACAGCTCTCACCAGGAAGAACAGAAAATTTCAGTGGACAGAGGACTGTGAGAACAACTTCAGTGAGCTAAAGAGGATATTGACCAGTGCTCCCATTTTGACTCTACCAGAAAACACAGACAACTTTGACATTTATAGTGACACCTCTAAATTGGGACTAGGAGCAGTACTGATGCAAGATGGCAAGGTAATCGCCTACGCCTCCAGACAACTCAAAGACTATGAGAGGAACTATCCTACTCATGATCTTGAGCTTGCAGCAGTTGTGTTCGCTCTCAAAATTTGGAGACATTACTTGTATGGAGCTCTGTGTAGAGTGTATATAGATCATCAGAGTCTGAAGTATTTCTTCACTCAGAAGGATCTGAATATGCGACAGCGCAGATGGTTAGAGCTGGTCAAAGACTACGATATAGACATTCTCTACCACCCAGGGAAAGCCAATAAGGTAGCAGACGCACTTAGCAGGAAGTCCAGTGCTACCCTATTATCGCTAGCAGCCATGTCACCGCCCCTACAGAAAGAGATCATAGATTTCGGTCTCGAACTCATAGTTGGGCAGCTCTCTACTATGACATTAGAGTCTACCTTGCTTAGTGACATCCAGACAGATCAGGGACATGATCCTGAAATTCAGAAAATCAAGTAAGGGATAGCAGAATCAGAAAGTAGAGAATTCAGAGTGTCCGATAGTGGGGTATTATACTTCGGTGACAGACTCTGTGTTCCAGATTAGGAGGAACTAAAGAGGAAGATTTTAGATGAGGCTCACAAGACTCCCTATGCGATGCATCCTGGCTCCACCAAGATGTACCAGGACTTAAAGAAACATTTTTGGTGGTCTGGGATGAAAAGAGACATCGCGCGATATGTCAGCACCTGCCTAACCTGCCAGAGGGTTAAGGCAGAACATCAGAGACCAGGAGGAGTTCTGCAGCCTATCCAGATCCCAGAATGGAAGTGGGAGGATATTTCTATGGATTTCATAGTGGGACTACCCAGAACCACGAATGGTTTTGATACCATCTGGGTAGTAGTCGACAGGTTGACTAAATCAGCCCACTTCTTAGCTATCAGGATATCCTACTCCACGGAATAGCTAGCTCAGTTGTATCTCAAGGAGATTATCAGACTGCATGGAGTCCCATGAACCATCATTTCAGACAGAGACAGTAGGTTCACATCACACTTCTGGGAGTGTGTACAGTCAGCATTGGGCACTAAGTTAAAGTTTAGCACAACCTTCCATCCTCAGACAGATGGTCAAACAGAGCGAGTAAATCAGGTACTCGAAGATATACTCCGAGCATGTGCCCTAGATTTCAAAGGAAGTTGGTACAAATATCTGAGCTTAGCAGAATTTGCATACAACAACAGCTATTAGGCCACCATCGGCATGACACCTTATGAGGCTCTCTATAGACGGAGGTGTAGATCTCCAATCTGCTGGTATGAGAGTGGTGAACAGAAGGAACTAGAACTTCAGACAGATCTAGTAGCAGACACCACAACAGCTATACAGTAGATCCGCCAGAGGATAGAGCCGTCAGAAAAGCTATGCTGATACACGGCGCAGACCCTTAGAGTTTTCAGTTGGGGATTCAGTGTTCCTCAGAGTAGCTCCCATGAAGGGAGTAATGCGTTTTGGGAAGAAGGGCAAACTAAGTCCCAGATATGTGGGACCATACCTTATCACTAGAAGAGTTGGCAAGGTAGCATATGAGCTAGAGCTACCATAGGAGATGTCAGCCATCCATATGGTATTTCATGTCTCTATGCTGAAGAAGCATATCCCAGATGCCACCCAGATGATTGAGCCCCAGTCGGTACCAGTCCGCGAAGACCTCAGCTATGATAGTCGGCCTATTCAGATAACATTAGTAAAAGTCATTTAGGAAAATCACTCAGCAGAAGAGGCAACTTGGGAGACAGAAGCTAGTATGAGGCAGAAGTACCCAGAGTTATTATAAGTTTGAGGATAAACTTTTTATAAGGTATGGGGGATTGTAACGCCCAAAAATTCTCAAAATAATTATTAGAAATATCTTAGTATTTTTATGGAATTTTAGGATATTTTTACAGAATTTTTAGAGTAGCGGAAGTAGTAAAAATAAATAGAAAACAAAAATAGCCTACGCGGGAATTGAACCCGAGACCTAGCGAACTCTATACCTTATGGTGGACTCTAGTAACCAAGTGAACCCAGCAGGGCCATGCTGAAAGGAAAGGGAAACAATTTTATTTAAGTTAGAGTTGGGTGAATTAATTCCTAAATATAAATAGGGATTTAAGTGAGAAATTGTTATTTTCTTAAACGAGGAAAAACCCTTCCCTCACCCTAGTCACGCCGCCCTCTCCCTACCTCCCTCACCTCTCGGTGCCAACCCCAAGCAAGGCTAGGGTTTCTGTCCCAAGGGCAAGAGGAACACCTTCCGGCGATATCTCGGCCACGAGGACGCTCCCTTCCGCGAGAGGAACACATAGACGTGAGAAGATCGTCGAAGAGATCTCTCCTCCGGAAAGCCTAGCGATTAGATTTGTAAGAAAATCTGAACAGGAGGTAAGAAACCCCTCACCTGCAGTATAAGTAGCTTCCGTATGATGTTTAGGCATTAGTTTAATTTTATGCAGTTTTTGGCACACAGGGTGTGCATTAGCGCACACCGAGTGCTCGATTAAATGCGTAGCTCAGGTAAATGCCACCTTGGGCATTTTAATAGCCTAGATAAATGCAATAGAAGCATTTTACAGCTCATGTAGTCTTGCTACAGCTTTTATGGGACTAGATATCCAATGGGTGGGCTCCCTCAGTCGCCTCTAGGTTCAGACAACCTAGTTCTAGGTTTAGATAACCTAGTTCTAGGTTTAGATAACCTAGTAAAAGCAAGACAAGAAATATTAGCTATGTTTAGTATTTTACTTTTAGCAATGGCACTGTACTGGATTAGATATCCATTGGGTTGGGCTCCCATAGTCGTCCCTAGGTTCAGCTAACCTAGTAACCCAACTAAATTCGAGACTTGCAAACCCGGGTCTAGTTAGGGATGCGCGCATAGCAAGTACAGTTGCCGGGCTCAAACAGTAGCATGATTATTATTTTAATCTACCTATGAATATAGTTTTCAAACATCACAAAGTAGTTATGTGAGTTCAGTACAGCTTAGCATCGGATTAGTATTAGCTTAATTCAGCTTTTGTATCAGTTTAGTTTCTATTGATACGACATAATAGTTTATGATTAGCTCTTATTGTCATGATCAGTTTCTTAGTCCTATGTGTTGTATGCCATGCCATGCTTAGCATTTTCAGTATGTTTTTCCAAATAGCATGTTTTAAAAACATAAATTGCATCGTGTGCATGTTTTAGTGAGGTAGATGGTTTCTTACTAAGCTCTCAAGCTTACAGATACTATTTTTCCTTATACTGTAGATAAATGTAAAGGGAAGATGGATTAGCGGAGGCTGGAGGTCAATGCAATGATGAAGATGTGTGTGGATGGAACTTGGAACAAAGATCTTAGGGAATTGCAACGAGTTTTGTTTTGAACATTAGAATAGTTAGCATTTTATTATTCCGCACCTTAGTATGTTAAATGCCATGAACTAGTAGATTATGCACTCTATCATGCTTAGAACATTGGTTATATGATGTTAGAATATTTCCCAGTCATTTTAGAACTCGTATGTGTGAATGAGGCACGAAACAGTACTGAAATCAGACTTGTGGTACGAAATCAGAAACCCCAATCGATCGGTCGATCGATTGGAGGCTTCTCAATCGATCAGCCGATCGATTGAGAAGTTCGTACCGCGAACAGTAAGCTCCTGGATCGATCAGCCGATCGATCCGGATGCCTTCTGTCACGAACAGAAAGCCCTGGGATCGATCACTGGATCGATTGGCCAGTCTGGATTGATCAGCCGATCGATCCAGAATATTGCCCGAGCACAGTAGCGTGCTGAATCGATCACTGGATCGATCCAACCTAAGTTCCGCATACAGTAGCATGTTGAGTCGATCACTGGATCGATTAGACCATTCCAATCGATCCGTGGATCGATTGGGAGGCCTGATAACAGCCGGGTTACCCTTAGTTCAGTTCCTTGACCATGGGGGATGTAAAATAGGTCATGAATAGTTAGATTACACCCCTTAGCACACATAGAATAAAGAAATGATAATATCTTAGCCAAGTTTTTAATTAGTACAGCTTCCGCATCTAGATTTAGTGATGGTCATGGATATAGTTTAGCACAGCATAATGTGACGGTCCGACCTTATAGCTTAGTAGTAGAAGACGGGTCATTACAATGAGTATCTCTCAGGCTGACGACGTACCCTATTAGATCTGCGAAGAGGTAGGTCTACTTGAACTGGTTGTGGTTGTCAACTCCTTGTGGAACAACATCATCCACAACACTTTGTGGTTCGAGTTCAACTTCCATCGAGGCTTTAGTGCTATGGTCCACATCTTGAACTTCTTTAAGATCAAACGTATTCCTACTAGTCTTTCTAGAAACAAAGTCCCTTTCTAGAAATACCCCAGTCTTAGCCACAACTACCTTGTGTTGACTAGGAATATAGAAGTAATATCCCTTCATTTCCTTGAGATATCCAATGAAATAGCACTTGTCGGATTTGGGTCCCAGTTTGTCCGAGACTTGACATCTAACGTAAGCCTCACAACCCCAAATCCTCATAAAAGACACCTGGGCATCTCTCCCAGTCCATATCCTATATGATGTCTTTATTACTGCCTTGGATGGAACTCGGTTGAGTATGAAGGCTGCTGTGTCTAGAGCATAACGCCAAAAATACATGAGAAGATCTGTGTGACTCATCATAGATCGTACCATATCTAATAAGGTACGATTCCTCCTTTCGGATACATCATTCCATTGTGGTGTTCCAGGAGGAGTGAGTTGAGATAGAATCCCACACTCAGCTAGATAGTCACGAAACTCATGGCTAAGGTATTCACCACCTCGATCTGATCGAAGTATCTTAATACTCTTGCCAAGCTGGTTTTGTACTTCATTCTTGAATTCTTTGAACTTTTCAAAGGATTTTGACTTATGTGTCATCAGGTACACATAACCATATCTACTGAAATCATCAGTAAATGTAATGAAGTACCCTATAACCACCTCTAGCAGTGACATTGAAAGAGCCACATACATCACTATGTATAAGACCTAACAAGTCAGTCCCTCTCTCACTGTGTCCACTAAAGGGAGTCTTGGTCATCTTGCCTAGAAGGCATGACTCGCATGTCTTATATGATTCAAAATCAAATGAGTCCAGCAAACCATCTTTATGGAGCTGGGATATGACCTAAGCGACAGTGCCAGAGATAGATTTAGTTCATGTCATTTGACTTGAACCTCTTGGTACTTATGTTATAGATAGGGTTCTCAAGGTCTAGAATATAGAGTCTGTTCATCAGAGGTGCACTACAATAGAACATATCATTTAAATAAACTGAACAACATTTGTTCTTTATTATAAATGGAAAACCTTTCTTGTCCAAACAAGAAACTGAAATTATGTTCTTAGTTAAAGTAGGCACATAACAACATTCATCTAATTCTAATACAAGCCCAGAAGGTAGAGATAGATGATAAGTTCCTACAGCAACAGTAGCAACCCGTGCTCCATTGCCTACGTGTAGGTCCACCTCGCCCTTCGTCAATGCCTGCACATTAGTACAAATGTGAGAAGCACATCCGGTATCTAATACCCATGATGAAGAAATAGATAGATTGACTTCTATAATATATATACCTGAAGTGGAAGTCTCACTTCTCTTCTTCTTAAGATCTTACAGGTAGATTTTGCAGTTCCTCTTCCAGTGCCCGGTCTGACCGCAGTGGAAGCAGGTAGCATCCTTGGCAACCCCTCCTTTGGGTTTCAGTGCCTTAACTTTGCCCTTGGCTTGGGACTTTCCCTTGCCTTTAGGCTTGCCCTTGCCCTTGTGTTTCTGAACCATCAGAATAGAGTTGGGCTTAACCTTCTTAAGGTTGAGCTCAGCAGTTCTTAACATGCTAAGTAGCTCGGGCAATGACTTGTCAATTTCGTGGAAAGGATTGTAAGATCAGGTCAGTGGCCAGCTCTTGGCCAAGGGGAAATCCCAACCTCTGTACGTTTTCTATGTACCCAATCATCTTGAGTACATATGGGCCTACGGGAGTCCCATCTTGCATCTTTCACTGAAACAGTGCCTTGGAGATCTCGAATCTCTCGTGCCTCGCTTGTCCTTGATATAGTTGACGCAGATGTTCAACCATATCATAAGCACCCATCAACTAATGTTGCTTCTGAAGCTCAGAGTTCATGGTCGCGAGCATTAAACAGGACACATCTAATGCGTCATCTTGATGCTTCTTGTAAGCATCACGATCAGCTCGCGTGGTAGTGGCAGGAGGTGCCTCGGGAATGGGCTGCTCTAGGACGTATAGTTTTCGTTCCTGTGTGAGAACGATTCTCAGGTTCCTGTACCAGTCCAGGAAATTAGCTCCATTGAGCTTGTCCTTCTCAAGGACGAAACGCAGGGAGAAAGAGTTCGTATTTGACGTTATGGTTATCTACAACAGAAAAATGCAGAAAAATAAATATCATATTCTTTTAATAATCTAATTAGGCCTTTAATTAAATGATGCTCCCACTGAATTCTATAATTCAAGTGGGACAAGATCCACATCATATTACGCCTTGAGTTAGCTTTGGCTAAATCGACCAAGACTTAGTATGATCGGTAGGTAACTAATTACCAGTTACATCTCTATGCAACTCTTGTTTATAGGATCAAGATCCGCATTTATATTAAAACTCGAGTTAGCTTTGGCTAATATGCTCAAGAGTTAATATAAACGTGATTTTGACCTATCTACCAACCATTGGAAAATGCCTATAGTTAAACTCGATCCACTTGGTTAACTAGTTACTCAATCTAATTGAGTTGTACTCACCCATGCGTTGATAGGCGGGACCAAGATTGTTCCTCCGTACCCTACCAAGATAATATGTGTTGCTATGCTTTGGCAGATTCAACAACAACATAAAATCGAGGTAGTGATAGGTATCACGGCATGGTAGGCATTTTTGAGTTGACGCGATTGAGATCTAATCTAATCGACGATGTGTATCATATACTCAATTTAGATCTAATCTAATCGTGGAGGTGCATCATGTGCGTGACTTAGATCTAATCTAATCATTAAGGCACTAATTAATTACTAATCTAGCATGCATCACATATACACACACAAGCAATTAATTAATTTTGTGATTAGTCATGACCCTACTACGATCTTCTCAAGCCAATGAGAAGAGCTTTACCCTGGATGCGATGCCCTTCGCTAATCCCGCTCGTCCAAGGCTCGCCGGATCTCGAGAATATCAAAGTAAATACTCCTCTATGTGTATCCACACAAGCAAGAGATGGAGAAACCAAACAAAAGGTGTGCTAGCACCTTTGAAAGGTTCGGCCAAGGTGGAGGAGAGGGAGAGAAGAGAGAGCTTGAGGAAGAAGATGAGAGTTACAATGAGCACACAAACACATTCAACACCCTTGAATGTGGCCGGCCACTAAAGGAGGAGTTTTATACTCCATAGGATATCAAGAGTCATAACTCTTGATCTCCCTCATGATGTGGCACACACATGTGCTAATCTTGATGATGTGGCACATCATCATTAGCCCACTTAATGCCAACTCACAAATGAGGTGGCAATGGTCAAGTCAAACTTGACCTTTCATCTTCCTCTCAAGTCAAGTCAAACTTGACCATTTCTCTCCCATGGTTGATCAAATCTAACCATTGGTTCAAGTCAATTTTTAATTTAATGAATCTCTATTCATTGAATTAAATTGACTCAATGAGTCTAAGTCCAAATTAGACTAATCTAACACATGAACCAAAAATGAGTCCAACTCAATTAGCCTAATTTGGATTACTCTTAATCCAATTTGGTTCATCACATGGACCTAATCCTTTAGGTTCATCAAATGAACCTAATCTCCATCTAATTACCCTTTGTGTGTGACCCTATAGGTTCTTATAACATTTACAATGCTCCTAAACCCATTTAGAAGCATAAGTAATGAGCGGTATCTAGCAACACATCATTACTACCCAAGTTATAAGAATGTCGAGATCCAACATCACCTTGTGACTACTAATTGTGACTCTTCACAATATATGACAAGTGTCCTTCTATCCTTGACATCTAGATTGATCAATGTGAGGCATAGACCGTGCCATCCTCTAATCAATCTAAATCTTGAATCCCAAGTAGACTCACTTAATCAAATGAGCTCAACATCTCATATTGACTCATATGGGCATGGCCATACACTTAGTGGTCTCACTCTATCAAGAATATCAATGTCTCTCCCATCATATAGGAGGGATAGATCCCATCTACATCACTCACATCCCTCCGCATAATTTGTTACATACCCAGTAATCGCCTTTATAGTCCACCCAGTTACGGGTGACGTTTGACGAAGCCAAAGTATGTAACTCCTTATGTAGGGAACCATGGTGACTTCAGGTCCAAGGACTAATAGTCATACTAATAGCCACATGAGAAAGTACATGACACTCATATAATAATCCATGATACTTTCTCATGGCGGGTCATTCAGTATACATTCTCCAATGCATACCCATGTGTCAACTTGATATCTCCATATCCATGACTTGTGAGATCAAGTCATCGAGTTGACCTACATGCTAGTCTCGTCACATTAACATGTCCTTGAATGTTAATACTTGACTAGGAATGATTAAGAGTAGTGTTCCCTATATTATCTCATTATCGATTCAACTAACCGATTGATATAGGTAAAAACCTTCTACTCAAGGACGCTATTATACTTAGTTATTTGATACTAATACAAGTAAGCATAATAACCATAAACAAATGCCTTTATATATATATATAAGAATATGATACAATGAGTCCATACAATAATCATCAAATGATTGGCTCTAGGGCTCTAACTAACAATAATCAACAACACACACTATAAATAATATTATTTCCCAACTTATCGGGCCTATTGATTTATTGAACTAAATCACACCCTTTGATAAATTAAAGAAATAAATACTAAATATATGTGTTTGTTATTATATCGGGATTAAGAGCACACACTTCCATAATAACAAAGGTCTTGTTCTTTTATGCAGTCAGTATAAAAAGAACTTACCTTAAATGGTCCTGCTCAATATACTCAGAGTGAACTAGTGTAATTTTATAGTTCAGATAAACTAATACCAAATTACACTATGACTATTTCAATGGTTTGTTCCTATCCATCTTAGCCGTGAGCAACTTTTTATAATTTATAAGGAATTGATAACATGATCTTTTGTATGTGACATCACACACCATATTATTTACAATATAAATTAATTAAACAACTACACTTATCATATAAATATAGATATTTGACTAATGTGATTCTTTATTTCAAAATAAATGTTTACAAAAAGCTAGGCTTTTAGTATACACTCTAACAATCTCTCACTTATACTAAAAGACTATGCTGCCATATACCCTGCCATACATCTGATTCCCAACCCTTCAACATGGCCATCAAAAGCTCTTACCTTAAGGGCCTTAGTGAAAGGATCTCCTAGGTAATCATCTGATGCAATCTAGGGGCAACAACTTCTCCTCGTTATACGATGTCTCGTATTGGGTGGTACTTGCTCTCTATGTGTTTACTTGCCTTTTGGGCTCGTGGTTTCTTCGAGTTTGCTACTGCACCACTTATTATCACAATACATTGTAATAATTTTTGGACAAACCAGGAATCACATCTAAGTCCATCATGAAGTTTCTGAGCCATACAACTTCTATAGTTGCCTCAGATGCTACCACATACTCAGCTTCCATGGTGGAGTCCGAAAAGCATCTATGCTTATCACTCCTCCATTGTTATGGCTTTAACTCCTAAAGTAAACACAAAACCCCGAGGCCAACTTACTATTGTCCTTATCTGATTGGAAGTCAAAATCCATATAACTCGCAGGGATAAAATCATATTCTTGGTAAACCAGCATATAATCTCTAGTCCTTCTTAGGTACTTCAATATATGCTTTACGTGTTGGTTAGTCCTAGGAAAATGTACCGGTTCCACTGTACAAAAATTTTGTACAAGTCTCGAACCTTTCCTTAAATAACCTATTGTGTTCTTTAGAAGTTAAATTAGGAATCATAGACGGAACTTAACATCATTGATTCCAAATTTAACTTATCTGTTCTTAATGGTTTAGATTTGAATCGCAAGCGGAAATTAACACTATTGATTCAAATCCACCTATGTTATTAATTCGATTAAATATTAATTTCCAAAATTCACTTCCAGGACTACATGGCAAGGCACATGACATTCTTGGATATGAGAGCAACCACCACCGCCTAGACAAAGCCTTTTAAGAAAAGTTAATATTTAATTTCCTTAAATAACTCTAGGTTAACCAAAAAGAACAATCAAATCACAAATTCGAAAAAGAAGAAAACACAAACTAGAAAAACTAATTTGAAAAACTAGATCTAATGTCTCTTGTGTTTGGAATTCTTACAAAAAGAAATAACTAGCATGATGCGGAAAATAATTGCTAATTATACCTTCTCTTTATATGCTAATGACCTCCAAGATGTACACCACCCAAAAGCTTTCTTCTTCTTCCTCTAAAATCCGACCACCACCACCACCAAGGAGAAGAGAGCAAAAGGGAAAAGAGAAGGGGAGAGGGAGGGTCGGTCACCTTGAGAGAATCCACCAAGAGAATAAGAATTGTGTCTCATGAAGTCTCCTCACCCTTTCTTTTATAATACTTGCCCAAGGCAAATAAGGGAAGAATTTTTACAAAAATTAAAATCTTCCAAGAGTTTTTCCTTTTCCCTTTTATTTTTCCTTTTCTTTCCTCTTGATTGAATCAATCACCAAATTAGTTGGATGATGATTTTATTTTAATTTTATTTTGGCTGACCACCTTGCTTGGGCACCAAGCAAGGGTGGCCGACCCCTATAAGAGGAAAGGAATATTATTTTTTATAAAATTTTACAAGAAGAAAAACTCTTATAAAATTTTACAAGCTCTCTTTCCTAAAGTAGGAGTTAAAAAAGGAAAGTTCTAAAAATTAAAATCATGTTTTAAAATTTAAAACTTCTCTTATAAAATTTCCTTTTTTAACATGGTGATAGAAAATTTAAATTTTAAAACTTCACTTCCTTTTTTTTCTAAACCATGAGGATGGTTTCAAAAGAAAGTTTTAAAATCTTTTAAACTTTCTTTTAAAACATGTGACCTAATTCAAATAAGGAAAGTTTTTAAAATTAAAATCTCTCTTTTAAAACTTATAGTTTTCTACAAAGAGAAGATTTAAAAAATTTAAAACAACCTTCCTTATTTGAATATTGTGGCCGACCCCTTCATGCTTGGACACCAAGCAATAGGGCCATCCCCTATAGAAGAGGATGTGGCCGGCCCTTACTTAGTCACCAAGCATTGGACCGACCCCCTTCTTGGACACCAAGATGAGCTTATATTTGGATGGACTTGAGGCTTTAATGAGGCTACGCCAGGGACCTAGAGGAGAAATTGGTTTTGGCCTTCTGATGAGCTTGAGTATCCTGTGTTCACCCCGAACACACAACTCAAGTTCATCGATAATAACTCATTCCACTAGAGATTTATTATCGCACTACCGCACCAATCCCAAATTACATTGTGGGCTCCTTCTTATATCATGAGTGTGTTAGTCTCCCTGTGTTTAAGATTACGAATGTCCACTAATTAAGTTAAGTTACTGACAACTCACTTAATTAATATCTAGCTCCAAGAGTAGTACCACTCAACTTCATTATCATGTCGGATTAAGTCCATATATAGGGTTTAATATGACAATCCTTATGAGCTCCTCTTGGGGACATTCTCAACCTAAATAACTAGGACATAGATTCCTTCTATAATCAACAACACACACTATAAGTAATATCATTTCCCAACTTATCGGGCATATTGATTTATCGAGCTAAACCTCACCCTTTGATAAGTCAAAGAAATAAATATTAAATATATGTGCTTGTTATTATATTAGGATTAAGAACACACACTTCCATAATAACTAAGGTCTAGTTCTTTTACTAAGTCAGTACAAAAAGAACTTACCTAAATGATCCTACTTAATACATTTAGAGTGTACCAGTGTAATTTATTAATCAAGATAAACTAATACTTAGTTACACTACGACTATTCCGATGGTTTGTTCCTTTCCATCTTAATCGTGAGCAACTATTTATAATTTATAAAGAACTGACAACATGATCTTCTGAGTGTGACACCACATTCCATGTTATCTACTATATAAATTATTTGAACAATTACATTTAACAAATAAATGTAGATATTGACCAATGTGATCCTTTTATTTCAAAAATAAATATTTACAAAAGCTAGGCTTTTAGTATACACTCCAACATTACGGCAGTCCAATGCCCCTGTCCTAGATTACTTTGATATCTGCTAGTCATGCCCACGGCAAAACAGATATCCGGTCTCGTGCACAACATAGCATACATTAGGCTTCCTACAGCTGAAGCATAAGGAACTGCCTTCATCTCTTCTATCTCTTTTGATGTCTTCGGAGACATCTCTTTAGATAAGGATACTCCATGCCTAAAGGGTAGAAAACCTTTCTTGGAATCTTGCATGCTAAAATGAGCTACGATTGTATCAATATATAAAGCTTGGGATAAACACAACATTCTTTTCTTGCAATCTCTTATTACTTTGATCCCGAGAATATGTGTACATTCTCCCAAATCCTTCATATTGAATTGCTTGGACAACCATACCCTTACTTTTGACAACACTTTCATATTGTTTCCAACTAACAAAATGTCATCTACGTATAGTACAAGAAATACCACCACGTTTCCATCACACTTCTTGTATACACAAGACTCATCTGGACACTGAATAAATCCATATGATTGGATTACTTAATTAAACCGGATGTTCCAAGATCTTGAAGCTTGCTTCAGTCCATAAATCGACCGATTGAGCTTACACACTAGATGCTCTTTGCCTTTTTCAATAAATCCCTCTGGTTGCTTCATATGGATATTTTCTTTAAGAATTCCGTTAAGGAAAGCTGTCTTGACATCCATTTTCCAAACCTCATAATCCATATGAGCGGCAATGGATAAGAGTATCCGGATAGACTTAAGCATGGCCACCGGTGAAAAAGTTTCCTCATAATCGATTCTCTCTTTCTGAGTGTACCCTTTCGCAACAAGCTTTGCTTTGAAGGTTTCCACCTTCCCATCTGTCTCTCTTTTCCTTTTGTAGATCCACTTACATCCAACAGCTTTTACACTATTTGGTGATTCTACAAGCTCCCAGACCTTATTAGAATACATAGATTCTATTTCAGAATTCATCGCTCTTTGCCAAGATATTGCATTTATATCTTGGAGTGCTTCGTCATATGTTCGGGGATCAAGTTCATGTTTATCTGGGACAAAGTCCGACGACTCTCCCAAAAACATGAATCTTTCAAGTTGCCTAACAACCCTCCCACTACGACGAGGCACTGTCTGTTGTTGTGTATCATTTGTGATACGTGTTGCAGTTTCTTGTGATATTTCATCTTGCACTATTGGTACTAAAGTAGGCGTGTCCTCTCATATTTTTTTTAGAACAATTTCACTCATGGACTTATGATTCATTACATAATCTTCCTCTAAAAATCAAGCATTGGTGCTAACAATAATCTTCTGATTTTTAGGATTATAAAACAAACCACCTTTCGTTCCCTTAGGATATCCTACAAACAGATAAACTTCTGTACGTGATTCCAACTTGTCAGTATCTCCCTTCAGCACATGTGTTGGACTATCCCATATCCGAATATGACTCAGACTAGGCTTATGCCCATTCCATAATTCTATGGGAGTAAAGGGTACTGATTTAGAAGGTACCATATTGAGAATGTACACTACTGTTTCTAGAGCATATCCCCAAAATGAATTTGGTAATTCTGAATAACTCATCATCGATCTAACCATTTTCATAAGAGTCCTATTTCTTCGTTCTGCCACACCATTCTGTTGGGGTATACCAGGTGCAGACAATTGGGATTGAATCCTAGCCTCTGATAAGTAATTCCTAAACTCTCCAAAGAGGTATTCACTACCACGATCAGACCGTAGTGTCTTGATACTTTTACCATGATGTTTTTCCACATCAACCTTGTATTCTTTGAACTTACGAAAGCATTCAGACTTGCGGCGCATCAGGTAAATGTATCCATATCTTGAATAGTCATCTATAAAAGAGACAAAATATTTGAAACCACCTCTTGCCTAGATAGACATAGGACCACACAAATCAGAATGAACCAGTTCCAACACATCTTTGGCTCTATACCCCTTGGCTTTAAAAGGTCTCTTGGTCATTTTTCCTTCCAAGCAAGATTCGCAAGTTGGAAAGTTTTCTAACACTAATGAACCCAAGAGTCCTTTGAATCCTACTCAAGTTAATATAACCAAGCCTTAGATGCCAAAGATATATTTGGTTCATTTTTGAAGGTTCCTTTCTCTTATTAGAATTAGAAGATGTGCTATTAATTTCCATTTGTTGTTTTATGGGAGTTATTGGATTTAGATTATACAAATTGCTAACCAACGTACCAGAATAAATAACTTCCCTATTTTTCTTGATAACACCTTTGCTATCAAAATAGACACAATATCCATTCTTATATTATTTAGAAACTGAAATCAAGTTCTTTCTAAAACTTGGTACGTAAAGATAATTTCTTAAAACCAATATTTTATTCCGATAAACATCTCCCACTCCAATAGCTGCTACTTCTGTAGCATTGCCCATGTAAACAGTGATTTCTCCTTCGTGTAGTTGTGGGGTTTCTTGGAACCCTTGCAAAGATTTACAGACATGATCAGTGGTTCTCATATCTACATGCTAGGTTCCGGTAGATAACACCACTAAACATGTTCCAACTACTAGAGAAAAAGATATACCTATATTGTTCTCTTCCTACGAGGACAGTCCGCCTACAAATGTCTAGACTACTTACAAATGAAGCACTTGCCTTTCGGCTTCTTCATTCCTGCTTTTAGTCCAGTACCTAGAGATCATACAGTCTTGCCTGTCAGCCCGATTCTAGTATCCGAAGAGTTTCCTTGAGATTGTACATCATGTCATGGCCATTAGGCATGGTCTGATGCTGATGTTGCAGCACATTTGATATAAAATCCAAATGTAACTCCACACCATCTCATCTGCCTCGATCCATTTTCTATGATACTCAATCTCCTCTTCACTAGAATCACTATTAGACACATTAGGGTAGACCTCTAACAGTACAAACTTATAGTCTTCAGCAGTTAGGACAATATCCAGGTTTCTTTTCCAATCTATGTAGTTGGGACTAGTAAGTTTGTTCTCTTTCAGTATAATAGCCAGTGGGTTGAAAGTCATCCTAAGAATCATAAAATAAGTTTTGGTTAAGACTCTAAATTTAGAATAATATTGATTCATCAAACAATATTATTTAAATTTACCAACACCTCAAAACACCGTGTATTTTGCATGACACATTAGTGTGGACGTATATAAAATCAAACATTTGTAAGAGGAGGGTTTTACCCATTAATTTTATTATCTTGTCATCCTAACTTTATGACAAATAAAATTAACAGTTGGTATTCCTTTGACCACACAAATAATTGTAGTGACTCAGTTGGGGAGGATACTATTAAATGTGCCTAAGTGTATACCATTACTTGATACTTAGTGCATTAAATAGAATTGTGTCCCTTCAGTTAGAGAAGATCACACACTCCTAAATAATTTCCTATAACCATCCATAAAGGAAGTTTGATCTAGTGATCTGCAAACAAACGCATCAGTTGTGGAGGGAGGCACTTAGAGCCAACACACAAGTTTGTTGCATCACTTACAAACTAGTAATGGAGACCGTGGAATTTATTTACTAATCCCTCTCCCACTTAGTTATTTAAGGTGAGGAATTTTAACATGCACACACACATCACAACAAATAAAGCAATAAATATGGAAAAATTATTTTTCAACTATTATGGCCTTTTCCATCACTGTCCTCCGTGTGATGCCAACCCTAGTTGCTACCATCTTTAGCTACCACAATCGGGTCTAGTCACCACATCTATCTTGCTTCTTTTTCCACTGTGCCTCTGGTCAACAAATCGTACCACGCCTCGTAAGGATACAATCCGCGACAAAAATAAAATTTTACATATATCGATCCTATATTCCATAAAGGAATGTATATGTAATCTAGATCGAAACAAAAATGTAAAATCCTAAAACTAATACAGCTCCTGCTGTATTTAATACATACAATCATGCACACAAATAAAATACCCTAGACATGTCCAAGGGTCCAATCACACACAATCTTTATAAGCCATAATAGTTGGAGCCTGCAACCACAGAGTTAGCATATCCTACTATTATCCTGCCTAAATTATGTATGACATGTGCATAATTAAACTAAAAACCAAACACACAGAGGCAAACCCTAGCTATGATACCAATTGTTGGTTACTACTCGGAATATCGTACTGGTTCTCCTGCACAAAAATTTTGTACAAGTCTTGAACCATTCCTAACAACCTATTGTGTTCTTTAGAAATTAAATTTGGAATCACAAACAGAACTTAACATTATTGATCCCAAATTCAATTTATCTGTTCTTAGAGGTTTAGACTTGGATCGCAAACGATGCTTAATATTATTAATCCAAATTCACCCATGTTACAAATTTGATTAAATATTTATTTCAGAGATCGACTTCTAGGTTAAACATGGCGAGACACTAGGCCTTCTTGGTTATGGTAGCATCCATCACTTCCTAGACCAAGCCTTTCAATGAAATTCAATATTTAATCTCCTTATAGTAACCCTAGTTTTAACCATTAAGAACAATCGAATCACAAGATCGAAAAAACAAAAGAAAGACAAATATGAATCATAAATTCGAAAACCTAGAATCACTAGCCTCTTGTGTTTGGTATTTCAAGATCTAAACAAAAAAGATGAACTAGTTATGATGCGGAAACTAATAACTAGTTATACCTTTTACAGCTTATAGACCTCACGATCTTCTGCCATATTCCTCTTCTTATCTCGGATGGCGTATGGGCGATGATCTACCGAGACGAGAATCCACCCAAGGTTCCTTCTTCTCCAAGCAAGTTTCGGCCACCACCAATCTTCAAGTGATGAAGAACTTTTGGCCACCAACCAAGCTCCAAGGGATGCTAAGAAACAAAGCCTCCTTTCTCTACTTCTTCTCCAAGCAAAGTTCGGCCACCAACAAGCTCCTTGAGAGTTGATGCCGTCGGCCACCAAAGAAGAAGAAAAGGAGAGGAAGAAGATGAGGGTCGGCCACCACAAGGAAGAGAAGAGAGGAATACTAGATCATATATTGTTATGAGGTGAGACACCTCTACCCTTTCTTTTATATTCCTTGGTCTTGGTAAATAAGGAAAGTTTTAATAAAAACTTCCTTATTTCCCTTGCCAATGAAAGGAAAATTTAATTGATAAAAAATTTCCTTTTCTTCTATAGATGTGGCCGACCATATTAAATCCTCCAAGGAAAGAAAGTTTTAAACACAAAATTAAAACTTCCTAATTTGTTTCCAGAAATTTTAAAATAAAAACTTCTCTTTTAAAAATTTCCTTCATGGTTGGTTATAAAAGGAAACTTTTATAAATAAAAATCTCTCTATTAAAACATGTGGATGATTTATAAAAAGGAAAATTTTCTCTAAAATTAAAATCTTCCTTTTAACTACAAATAAGGAAAGATATCAAATCTTTCTCTTAATGTTTTGTGGAAAGCTATAAAATGAAATATTTAATTTTAAAACTCTCTTTTAAAATCATGAAGATGGTTACAAAAAAGGAAAGTTTTATCAAAAATTAAAATCTTCCTTTTAACTACAAATAAAGAAAGATATCAAACCTTTCTCTTAATCTTTTGTAGAAAACTATAAAAGGAAAGATTTAAATTTTAAACTCTCTTTTAAAACCATGCTTCCACATAAGGAAATATTTTAAAAAATAAAATCCTTTTAATTTATTATGACCGACCACCTAAGCTTGGGTTCAAGCTAGGCCGGCCACACTTCAACCCATCCAAGCCATGTCTTGGCCGACCCTTGCTTGGGCTCCAATCTTGGCTTGGCCGGCCACCTAAGGATGGGTAAGAAGGTGGATATAGTTTGGTATAAGACTTTATAAATAAGAGGCTACGACAGGGACCGAGAGGAGGAATTGGTTTTGGTCTCCCGATGAACTTGAGCTTCTCGTGTTCACCCCGAACACCTAACTCGAGTTCATCAATAATATTTCATTCCACTAAAGAGTTATTATTGAACTACCGCACCAATCCCATATTACTATATGAGCTCCTTCTTATCATGAGTGTGTTAGTCTCCCTGTGTTTAAGATATAGAATGTTCACTAATTAAATGAGTTACTGATAACTCACTTAATTAATATCTAGCTCCAAGAGTAGTACCACTCATCTTCATTATCATGTTGGACTTAAGTCCACCTGTTGGGTTTACATGACAATCCTTATGAGCTCCTCTTGGGGACACCATCAACCTAGATTCCTAGGACACAGTTTCCTTCTATAATCAACAACACACACTATAAATAATATTATTTCCCAACTTATCGGGTCTATTGATTTATCGAACTAAATCGCACCCTTTGATAAATTAAAGAAATAAATACTAAATATATGTGCTTGTTATTATATCAGGATTAAGAGCACACACTTCCATAATAACAAAGTCTTATTCTTTTATGCAGTCAGTATAAAAAGAACTTACCTTAAATGGTCCTGCTCAATACACTCAGAGTGTACTAGTGTAATTTTAAAGTCAAGATAAACTAATACCAAATTACACTACGAACTATTCCAATGGTTTGTTCCTATCCATCTTAGTCGTGAGCAACTGTTTATAATTTATAAGAAATTGATAACATGATCTTCTGTGTGTGACATCACACACCATGTTATCTACAATATAAATTAATTAAACAACTATATTTAGTGTATAATATAGATATTTGACCAATGTGATTATTTATTTCAAAATAAATGTTTACAAAAAGCTAGGCTTTTAGAATACACTCTAACAGTATTTGTTAGGGTCGATTTGTGGCTAGAGGGGGGGGGGGGTGAATAGCTCGTCGTGCTTCATTTGCTTGCTTCATGATGATGATATGCAATGGAATGAACTTGAGGCAACACTTACAATGCTAACATGAAGGATTTACTTTGTATCCACCTCAAGAAGAGGTGACTAATACAAGGATCCACACAGACCACTCTCTCCACTAATAAAAACACTCATTCTCCGTAACTACCGAAGGTGAAGAAGCCTTGTAAAAACTCTCAATACAACAAGAAGAAATGAAGAAACAAATACAATAAAAATCTTATAAGATTTTACACAAATTAAACCCTAGCTAGCTTCTTCTTCTTGTGTGGAATGCCTCTTGAACTTGGATATGCAGCAACACTTTGCTCCAAGAAGCTTCAAGAAATGGTGAGAACATGTGAGAATCATAAGAGAGGAGAGCTAGGAGAGGTCCCGAGTCGCTGTGAGGAAGATGACTTTAAACTCAATGCTTCCTTCACAACAGTCACATCCCAATCGATTGACCAATCGATTGGGAAGGCTTGAATCGATTGGTTAATCGATTCAAAGTGCCATTTGTGCTCTACTGGAAACTACTTGAATAGATCAACCGATGATTCATGCTTTCTCATGATCGCATGAGAAAACCATCCCCTGATCGATTGAGTAGCATTTTGTGCTTGCGATTTTGCTTCCCAATCGATTGATTGATCGATTGGGCTAGCCTTCAATCACATCCCACCTTTAATCGATCGGTTGATAGATTGGATCACAAGTCAATCGATCGATTGACCTTCCTTTAACTTGCTTGACTCAAGTCCAAGGTTCCTAAATCCAACATCCCGTTAACCGTGACCTGTTGGGACTTCTTCATGCCTAGCATCCAGTCAACCTTGACCTGTTGAGACTTCTCACCAAGTGTTCGGTCAACCCTTTGACCCACTTAGATTTTTCTCCTCGTGCCAAGTGTCCGGTCAACCTTGACCCATTTGGACTTACTGTCTTGTGCTAAGTGTCCGATCCTCCATGACCCACTTGGACTTCCTTCCACTAGATGTCCAGTCACTCTTGACTTATCTGGATTTCCTTGTGTCAAGTATCCAGTCACTCCTTTGACCTACTTGGACTTTCCAACACCAAGTGTCCGGTTAACCTTGACCCACTTGGATTTCCACGTGCTTGACTTCAGTCACTAGGTCTTTGCATCTGCCTGGCTTCACTCACTAGGATTTTCCATCTGCTTGGCTTCATTCACTAGAACTTTCCATCTGCTTGGCTTCACGCACCAGGACTTTCCCACTGCCTAGCTTCACTCACCAGGACTTTTCCACTGCTTAACTTCACTCACCAGGACTTCACACTACATGGCTTCACGCACCAGGACTTTCACCTAGCTTCATTCACTAGGATTTTCCCATTGCCTGGCTTCACTCACCGGGACTTTCACCTACCTAGCTTCACTCACTAGGTCTTTCACCTGACTTCACTCACCAGGATTTTCTAATTGTTTAGCTTAACTCACTAGGTCT
This sequence comes from Zingiber officinale, assembly GCF_018446385.1. Taxonomy (NCBI): domain Eukaryota; kingdom Viridiplantae; phylum Streptophyta; class Magnoliopsida; order Zingiberales; family Zingiberaceae; genus Zingiber; species Zingiber officinale. The sequence continues at coordinate 90,369,188 of NC_056002.1, read as the reverse complement.
TTCACCTGCCTAACCTCTAGTTAAGACTTTCCCAATCAAGTATCCGGTCAAACCTTTGACCTACTTGGCTATTCTTTACATCTAACTGGTCAAACCTTGACCAGAGGGGAATTGTACCAACAATCTCTTCAAATGGATGATTGCTCATGCAATCTCCATATATTGTCAAATATCGAAATCCAAATATCAAGACTCAAGCTTGAGCCAACTTAAGCTTAGTCAACCTGGTCAACTTGACCTAGGGGATATTGCATCAACAATCTCTCCTTTTTTTATGTTTGACAATACCTTTAAGTTAAGTTACACCCATAGCCTCAATTTCTTCTTCATACCAAATCATGAACGAGGGTTTCCTTTATTCTCCCCCTTTCTTAGAGGGTAAACTCCCTCTTTAGGTAATGAAGGCCTAACTTAAACCTTACATTCTCCCCCTTTGGCACACATAAAAAATTCTCCCCATGAAGAGTTACTCATACATTGTTTACAACTTCACTCGTTGCCCACAACACCACAATAAAAATCTCATACCCTTCATTGTGTTCAATGCTTAACCTTGAGCATTTACCATTTCACAATGCTCATCCTAGAGTATTCATCATTCCAAAAATGAAGGTCCCAATGCTCACCCTTGAGCATTGATCCACTTCATAATGCTTATATTAGAGCATTCAAACTCAACAATGAATATATCCACTCTCCATTATTTTTCAATGTTCAACCTTGAGCATTTACTCTAACGAAGGTTAACCACCTTCCATGGTGTTTGAAAAAAAAGTTTTCATTTCCTTAAAGAGTAACTCCTCCTAAAGACATGCTCCAAACCTCTGTCATTACACCAATAATGATTTGAAATCCCTAAACCTTTAGAAAATCCAAAAACTTGAAGTTTTGAGGTTTAAGAGATTCAATATTGAAACCAACTTCATCCTAAACTTCAATCTAGTGTTCCTTAACCAATTCTCCTTGTTTTCATCATGAAAACTATCCATAAATGTATATAAATATATTCCAAGGGGCTAAGAGTGGTTAAAGGGACTAAAAATGGCTTAAAGCACTGAAATCAAGCTTTGTAAGCCAAAATCAGCCTTTTCAATCGATTGGGTTGGGACTTAATCGATTGAACTTGTTTCAATTGATCGCCCGATCGATTCCACAAGCTTCTATTCACGGGAAACCTGTGCAAATCGATTGCCCGATCGATTCAACATCGGTGAATCGATCGGCTGATCGATTCCACTAGCCTCTGCTCGTAGAAAACCTTATCTCAATCGATCGCTCGATCGATTGAGACACTCCAATTGATCGACTGATCGATTGGAGCTCTGATTTCCTAAAATTCAATTTCAGTGAAATTTAGAAATGACTTAAAAATTCTACAAAATTTTAAAAATCATGAAACTTCTTATAGACATTATTTAGGGTATATACTATCATGGGAAAAAAAGTTTTCTAGAAAAATACATCTTATTTTCAAAGATTGACATAATCTTGAAAACTTCAATGTTTTCTTCTAGTTTGTGTCTAACTTTTCAATGATGATTATCATCAAAAGATAGTCTTCATCAAGGTTTTCCAAAGTATATTTAAAATGATTTTCAAAACTAATTTCCAATCATGTTCTTTAGGCTCAGTGTACATGACTTTTACATTAGCTTTCCCAATGATTGGAGTACACTTAACTATGTGTTTTGATGAAGTTAAAACTTAATAAGATACACTAGATCAACATCTTGAGTCTTGTTTATCATTCTAGCATCTCACTTGTATTTAATGTGTACTAAAATACATACAAGTCACCTTATAGTCTTTGTGAGATGTAGATTTTGGTTTTGTCCTAAACTAGGGATCATACATATCTATCTAGGCATTTTAAGAATTATGAACATCCACTCAGGATATCACTTGTTAATAAATGTCATTGTCCTTAATTACAAGGAAATTAAAATAATGCACGATGATTTATGGTATACATCAAAATAAGTGATTTTTAAAAGAAAACATGCTATAGCTATATGATATATGTATGACATGATATGGTATTTTTGTTTGTTTTTATAATAAGCATGAATGCAAAGTATGATGTCATGGCATATGATGGGCAAACAATCATGGAAATTTGCATAAATAAAATCTACCTAGATAATCTATCTAAGCATCCTTAATCCTGAGCTAAACTAAAGATGATCCTAGATTGCCCTCATTTTCTCAAGAAAATGTCAAAACCCAACTTGGCATTTCTTTTGCCTTTCTTAGTTGTGCCAATTAAAATTAAGTCTAATTCCTCAAATTTTTGCACCTTTTACTCTTCCAAAGAGTAATCAATTAATCATTTTCATTTTCAAAGGTTAACAAAAACCTTAAAAATACCTCCAAGTGTCAACTTTATCAAGGTTGGGTTAACCACCCTGCCCATTTAGAGTTGATACTCTCTAAACCCATCTAGGGGTGTAGAAAATATGCTTCTCAAAACTCAAAATCTATTGGTGCTCCTTGGATGCTCTAGGTACTCGTTAGAGATAAATTCCCTAGATACATTCCTAATGACCTTTCTAGGCTTCTTAGAAGCCTTGGTCACTTCCTCTAGGTCAACTCTAGCGATAACTTCCCTTGTAACCTTCTTGGTGACTTTCTTTGACTTCTTAGAAATCTTAGTCACATTGGTCTTGGCAAAAATACTTCTAGGCATAGCTTCCCTTGTATCTTTGACTTGACCCCTATACCTAGGGTTTCCATAACTATATAGAATCCTATGGTATGAAGCCACATCCTTCTTAGCCTTAGGTTTGTATCCCAAACCTCTATGGCCATAGGATGACTCTTGTTTATCTAAACTAGGTTTTGCTCATTTTGACCCTTAAAAATATTTTTCATTTTCTTTAGGGTCTTTTCTAATTTATCAAGCCTTGACCTTAAGGCTTGGTTTTCCAACCTTAAATCCTTAGATCTTAGTTTTTCTTGATTCCTATAAATATTTTTGTTTTTAGGCCTATATCTAAAATCCTTAGAGTTATTGCCTACTTTGTTATCTATTTTTCTAGCCTTAGATTGAGTGGTTTTAGCATGATAAGCTACATAATTTTTCTTAATTCTATCATGGTTCCTATTTTCATGATAAATAGCATTAAAATGATATAAGCTATTCCTAGCATACTTTTGATCATTACTTAAAGGAATAGGCTCAACAAATGATACCTTGGGTTTGCTCTTGAGAACTCCCCTTGACTTGAGCTTCCTCCTTTGACTTTGGCCGATTTCTTCCCCTTAGGACATTGACTTTGATAATGTCCTTTTGATAGCACGAGAAACACACAATGTGTTCCTTGCCCTTCTTTGTCACGGGGCCGACCTCCTTAGGCTTCTCCTTAGCCTTTGGTGCCACTTGACCTTTTTTCTTAGTCAACTTAGGTCACTTGCTTTGTAATGCCCTCTTTCCCTACACTCAAAGCAAATGATATGTTTTTTATTATTAACAATTAAAATTATTATACCTTTGCTTGTAGGGGTGGCATATGATCCTCCACTTGATTTCTTGACTTGTGGAGGTGGCACCATCTTCTTCTTCTTCATTTGACCCGGAGATGGAAGCCTCTTCTTGCTCCGGTGTCAATGAATGACTCTCCCCCTCAATCCTAGAGGTGGAGGCCTCCTCATCTTCATCCTCTTGCACATGAAACAAAGAGTATGCTCTCTCTTTTCTCTTTTGGTTGCACTCCTTTGAGGATGAAGCTTCTTAGACTTCTTCTTCGAAAGTTGAACATCTCTTAACTTCGGAGTCCTCTTCCTCTTGGTCTTGCTCCAATGAGTCACCCTCTTTGGATTTCTCTTGGTTTTGTGCAGTGGAGAGTTCTTCATAAAGCTTGGCCAATTTGCTCCATAGTTCATTTACATCCTTGTATTCTCCAATTTTGCAAATGATTGTGCTTGGCAATAGACTAACCAATAATTTAGTTATCTTGTCATTCACCTCGCACTTTTGAATTTACTCCTTGCTCCATTTTCGTTTCTTGAGAATTTTGTCTTTTGAATTCATTGGAGCTTCAAAGCCTTCCATGAGAGCAAACCATTGCTCTATGTCTATCATAAGAAAATTTTTGATCCTTGATTTCCAAGAATCGAAGCTCATTGATGTGAATGGTGGAGGCACCCTTGTGTCAAATCTGAGTCTATCTCGGAATTCCATCTTGAAGTTGAGCCTTTGATGAAGTCTTTAACTTGTACGAATTTGCTTTAACTTCTTCTCCCTCTATCTTGTTGCCCTTTCTGGCGATGATTTTGGTGAAGAGCGACCTTACTCTGATACCACTTGTTAGGGTCGATTTGTAGCTAGAGAGAGGGGGGGTGAATAGCTCGTTGTGCTTCCTTTGCTTGCTTCGTGATGATGATATACAACAGAATGAATTTGAGGCAACACTTACAATGCTAACACGAAGGATTTACTTGGTATCCACCTCAAGAAGAGGTGACTAATCCAAGGATCCACACACACCACTCTCTCCACTAATAAAAACACTCCTCGGTAACTACCGAAGGTGGAGAAGCCTTGTAGAAACTCTCAATACAACAAGAAGAAACGAAGAAGCAAATACAAAGAAAATCTTACAAGATTTTACACAAATAAAACCCTAGATAACTTCTTCTTATGTGGAATGCCTCTTGACCTTGGAAGTGCAGCAACACATTGCTCCAAGAAGCTTCAAGAACTGGTGAGAACCTGTGAGAATCGTAAGAGAGGAGAGCTAGGAGAGGTCCTGAGTCGCTACGAGGAAGACGACTTTAAACTCAACGCTTCCTTCACAACGGTCACATCCCAATCGATTGACCAATCGATTGGGGAGGATTGAATCGATCGACTGATTGATTCAGAGTGCCTCTGCGCTCTGCTGGAAACTGCTTGAATCGATTGATTGATCGATTCAGGCTTTCTCGCGATCATTCGAGAAAACCAGCCCCTAATCGATAGGTTGATCGATTGGGTAGCATTTTGTACTCACGATTTTACTTCCCAATCGATCGATTGGGCTAGCCTTCAATCGCAACCCACCTTTAATCGATCGACTGATCGATTGAATCATAGTTCAATCGATCGGTTGATCGATTGACTTTCCTTTAACATGCTTAACTCAAGTCCAAGGTTCCCAAATCCAACATCCGGCCAACCGTGACCTGTTGGGACTTCTTCATGCCTAACATCTGGTTAACTTTGACTTGTTGGGACTTCTTCATCAAGTGTCCGATCAACCCTTTGACCCACTTGGACTTTTCTCCTCATGCTAAGTGTTCAATCAACCTTGACCCACTTAGACTTACCATCTCTTGCCAAGTGTCTGGTCCTTCATGACCCACCTAGACTTCTTTCCACCAGATGTCCTATCACCCTTGACCCATCTGGATTTTCTTGTGCCAAATATCCGGTCACTCCTTTGACTTACTTGGACTTTCCAACACCAGGTGTCCGATCAACCTTGACCCACCTGTATTTCTACGTGAATGGCTTTACTCACCAGGTCTTTACATCTGCATAGCTTCACTCACTAGGACTTTTTATCTACCTGGCTTCACTCACCAAGACTTTCCATCTGCCTGGCTTCACTCACCAGAACTTTCTCACTACCTGGCTTCACTCACCAGGACTTTCCCACTGCCCGGCTTCACTTACCGAGACTTTCACATTGCCTGGCTTCACTCACCGGAACTTTCACCTAGCTTCACTCACTAGGATTTTCCCACTGCCTGGCTTCACTCACCAAGACTTTCACCTGCCTAGCTTCACTCACTAGGTCTTTCACCTACCTTCACTCACTAGGATTTTTCAACTGTCTAGCTTCACTCACTAGGTCTTTCACCTGCCTAACCTCTAGTTAGGACTTTCCTAGTCAAGTATCTGATAAAACCTTTGACATACTTGACTCTTCTTCACATCTAACTGGTCAAACCTTGACCAGAGGGGAATTACACCAACAATCTCCTCAAATAGATGATTGCTCTTGCAATCTCCATATATTGTCAAACATTGAAATACAAACATTAAAACTCAAACTTGAGCCAACTCAAGCTTAGTCAACCTGACCTAGGGGATATTGCACCAACAGTATCGAGGTCCAAGAGGCAATAACTGATTGTATATGGGCCAGGAGAGCTTCTTGACTCGCGTCTCATTCGGACCTCCTCTAATCTTCCTCAGCTCTCCTTTGATCCTCAACGACTCTCCTTTGCTCATCAGCATCACTCCTTTACTCCTTAGCAACCATCCACTGATCTATATGAGCCATTTTATGATCTATTGAGTTCAGTTGAGTGCGTAGTTCTTAATTTTAGCATATTAAAGACAGCACCTCAATAGAAGAAGAAGAACTAGCATAACCCCTAGAAGTCCTCAAATGATCAAATATACCTTGGCATAGGAGCCAAGGACATAGAGAGTGGAGTTTTTTTTTTAACTTTCCATCGATAATATCATAATATATCTCATTTATCGCCTTGATAGATAGAGGCTGTGACTCCCCTCCTTTGTTGGTGGCTGAGATGTCTGAGCCACTCTATTGTCATTTGCTCATGTCTTGAAAATATAATATGATTAATATTCAATTTGATCATAATTACTAAAGTTAATTAATAAAAATAATTAAATGTAATAAAGTTAATAATCTTATGTGTATGGCCTGAGATCGATGATCGACAATGTGATATCCTTCTTCTTATTGGTCTTGAGAAAGACCTCCATATAAGTTGCTGTCGGGCTAGATTATGTTTCTACATATACAAATAGTTTGGGATAAAATTATATGAATTTGGTAATAAATATAAGTTTTTCTTATATAACTTTAAATTAAACTCACCAGATTCATGACATGTTCAACAATAGTTTTGGATCTTGACCTATTCCGAGCGGTTCTGGTGCTCGGATCACCTAGCTCTATATTTCTATTCACTTGAGCCTTTTCAGCATTTTTCTATCATCATTCTATAGCCTAGGTTGCTGTCCATGCACCCCATATCTTGTCTGAAACATATGCCGACCTCGTGTCCTTTCACATATAGTAAAGAAGGTCTCTGTAGAGTTTTGTATAATAACTATTCTAAGTATCTTTAAATTGGTCCTCGCGCCCTCCCTCCTATATATACTTTTTTCTATAATTATAAGTTGAAAATTTACTATATTAAATGATAAATATATTATAGAATACCAAATATATTAAATATATTTATCATAAATTTATTATAATAAAAACTCTATGTCTCCTGGTCTATATGCCTCAATGTAGTATCAGAAATGTAGACTCTTTCTTTAAATTTTCCTATGATATAGGTGACAACTCTGTGACCATCAGGAGTAAACCTACATGAAAAAACTATAAGGTATGAGAAATATGTTATAAATAAAGTCATATATGAACTTGAATTATTAATAACAAAAAATACTTATTGAGTCTCCAACAACTCTAAGCACCTTGTAGCCACAGGGTATTACTGTCTGCTACTCTGCCATAATAATGTCTGCAAAATAATATTACAACACATCATAATAAAATTTACTAATATGATAATATAAATATAAAATAAAATGGAAGCATAACTTACTTGATAAATAATAATAATCTGACTAATCAATATTAATAATTTCAAAATCCTCATTGCTAAACTTTGTTAGTTCAATAAGATCCTCACTACTAGAGATCTCTCCATCATCTATCTTATTGTAAGTGACAATAATATCTATAAGTAATTGAGATATGGATTAGAGTTGTGAATCAACTGAATGTCTCTCCACTTCATCATACTAAAATGCATCATGATTTTGAGTGATGATGGTGTTCGACATTTCTATGGTCGAATAAGACTTCATTCAACAAATAGGCAACCATTCACTAGATCTTCTTGTCTTTGTAGGGTATTCAAGATAGAAAAATTAATCCTCTTGTACCCGAAATAAAAGGTTCAAAATTGTTGAAACTTTTATTTGCATTAACCTCAACTCAATTATAGTTTGGTCATATTTTGGTACCTATTCTTAGGGTCAGATCATACCATGAATATTTGAACAACACACACCTTTTTATACAATATTCAACCTCTATGATTTTGTTAAGTCTGCCATAGTAATCAAACTTAATATTACTATTGTTCATCGATCCTTTGATGCAAACACTAGAATTATAGGTTAATCTTTGCAAATCTCGTTGTGCTATGTGAAATTTGAGGTCATTAACATAGTAATTAGAGTACACTATTATTTTATGGAGAGGTCCTAATGCAAGATTTATTATCCTATCATCTTGTACATTTGATATTCTACGGTCTTTCACCTATAAAAATAGTAATGATATAACTTAAGAAACTTCTTAATACACATGAACTAAAAAATTTCATTAATTCTCTAACTTACATATATTTGAAACCATAATTCAAATTTGACCTCTAACTCTGCAGCTATCTCACTTGCATCCATTGATAAATTTTATAGATATAGATGTTGTTTGTATAAGCTAGAAAAAAAAAGTAATTTTAAGACAATTGGGATATCAAGCAAACAAATTAAATGGGGGATAAATGTTTGATTAGAGAAGTTAATTTACTTTATATATAGTTTGACCTCATCACGGTTTAAGAGTATGTATGTTCTTGCAGTATGATATTCTTCTTGAGTTAACCATTTAGAAATAGATGTACCTATTGCCTTATCAGGAAACATGAAAAAGAAAGCATCGATAGGTCTATTGGCTGAGCATCATCAAAATTTCTAGGACACTTGCGATGCTTAGTTTTTTACATTATCAGTAAAATAATAGGAGCAGAAAGAAGATGTTTCTTCAACTAGATAAGTATTACATATTGACCCTTCAACTCTTGCTTTGTTATGAACATTATTCTTAAAAACTATTCGAATGGATACTTCTATCTGTACTACACAAGATAAGCTATTTATGCCTTGTATAGTAAATGTACTGTAGATATTTCATTTAATAAAAAAACTAGGTAGAGACATATGCTCCAGCTTACATAGTATGAAAGGAGTGTTTGTTTCTAGCTGAAGCATATTGACTGTCATAATATACTTTATTGTCAAATCTCTGAAATATAGACACAATTCCATAAGTGCTTGCCAAACATTATTGGGAAGTAAATCATGAAAAACTATTGGAATAAGTCTTTACATAAACACATGACAGTTATGACTATTCATTCCAAACATCTTTAACTTATTCATATCCATACATCGAGCCATATTCGATGTATACCCATTTGGGAATTTGATTTCTTTCAACCAACTACATAAAGTTTGTTTATCATCTTTGTCCAATGTATAATAAGCCTTTGAAAATTTATTAGTTATTTTATTTTGATGCAACTCTAATCTGTTGACTAGTTCTTTTAATTTCTCACGTGATTTTATAGTGTCTTTAGTTCTTCCAGGCACATTCATCACAATTTTGAAGATTTATTAAATAATTTTTTTTTCAACATGCATCGCATCAAGTATATCGAATGAGTAGATATTTTCAATATGACATCTCCAAAAAAATGCTCCTTTTCTTCTAACCATACTTGCACATCCTAACAATATATTTATTTATCTCATCAGAACCAGATTGAGATACTAGTAAAAATCTATAACTTTCTATTTATTCAATGATTTATTCACCTGAAGCATAGACTGCTAAAGGAAGTTTTCTAACTACAAGATTATTCAAGAAATTTTTTTATTTTGTATGAAAGGGTGATCAACTGGTAAAAATTTACGATGATTATCAAACCAAGATACCTTCCCACTATAAGGTAATGAAAATACACTATACTCTGTCATACAGTGTGAGTATGCTAATTTACCAGTTGTGCTCCATCTCGATAACATTGAGTTTACTGAAAAATCATTGATCGTCCATAATAATGCATTATGCAATATAAAATTAGTTTTACTTGCAACATCATATGCCACCGACCCTACATTCCATAATTCATTCAACTCAACAATTAGAGGTTGTAAGAAAATATCTATATTGTCTTTGGGATTGGTTGTACCAGGAATAAGTATAGTAAGAAACATAAATTCATCTTTCATGTACATCCATGATGGTAAATTATATAATGTTAATATAATTGACCTAGACAAATATTATTATCTCATCTGACCAAATGGCTGAAATCCATCCATGGAAAGCCCCAATCTCACATTACGTGGTTTTATTACAAAGTAGAAAAATACAGTATCAACATGTTTCCATGAAGGGGAATCACAAGGATGACACATTATACCTCCTTCGTGCTCATGCTCATGATGCTATATTATGTGGCAAGCTGTAGCGGCAAATGCATATAAACGTTAAAATCTAGCGGTTAATAGAAAGTAATACATCACTTTTCAAGCAATATTTTCTTCTTCTTCTTTTGTATATGAGTATGATGCTTATAACGAGGATGAGTACAAGTTCTGCATTCAATTAGTTTGTTGTCTTCATTTTAAAATATCATACAGTTGTTTATACAACAATCAATCTTTTCTACATGCAAATATAAAACTCTAACCAATTTCTTTGTATTGTAGAAGCTATCAGTCATTATGTTATCAATAGGGAACAATCTGACATCAATTATAATTGTTGATATTCAAGTGTTAGTATTTTATTTAGGTGTTTATATTTCATTTATATTGGAGTAATCAATTGCATTCATCGCATCGTGAATCATTGATTGTATTGCAATATCATTAGTTGATGATTCCTTAACAATAGTTGTGCTAGATGATGAACCACCAGGAGACCCAATTGGTTCATACAAATAACGCTCTCCGTGATAGTATTAATTGTAGTAGTTTGGTACAAAATCATTACATATATATACTTTCACGGTACCCTCATCACGAAAGGCTCTATTTCTACATTTGCAATGATTATATATACACCATAACTCGGCACCATTCATACATTCTGGATGACTCTTAGTAAAGTTCATAAACTGTTAACTTTAGTAATAAAATCATCTCTAATAAATCTATTTTCTAATCGATTATATATCTAAACTTTATTTATATACATTACTACCTAATGAGAATATAATTTCATTATATTTGTTATAAAGTATATGAGCTGCTAAAACTAATAAATTAAGAATTAAAAATATAATTTATTTTCCCACATATTAAACTTGTAGTATGTATCAACCTAAATCACAAAAAAAAAAAATCTAGATCTCAGATTAGACAAATAACAAACTATACTATCTTTTATATTCTAACCAAAGATAATTAACTCTAAAATTAACATATATGTAAATATACCAATACTAAAATAACAAAATAACTATATCATGTTATAGTTCAAAATACTAACTTAACCTACATCTAAATTCAACAATGTAAAATAGCATATAGGTACTGTTTCATAAATTATAATTGAAGATGATTAGTCCAGCTGGAGAAGAGCAGCAAATGTAGTATACTATAAAATAAAAAAAAATAACTAAAATTAATCATAAGAAATTACAACAAAGGAGCAGCTGAGCTTCAGCAGACTGGCTTGTAGTTGCGAGCTGGAGATAGGGAGAGCTCGTAACAGCTAGTTGGTGGTCGGCCAAGTTAACGACAGGACCAAGCTGGTGGTGGCAGTCCCACTGTTGGCCAAGTTGGCAGTTGGCCAAGCTGTCGGCCTTGAGCTGGCGGTCGACCAAGCTGTTGGCTGCATGCTAGAGGTCGCTCACACTGCCAGTTGTGAACAAGCTGCTAGCTGTAGCCAAGCTCCAATCGACTAAGCTACGATCGGCTAAGCTATCGGCCACGAGCTGGCGATTAGCTAAGTCGCTGAACATGTTATGGAGGCTGGCCAAGCTATCGATCGCATCTTGGCGGTCTGCCACACTACCAACCATAGCCAAGCTGCCAACTGCTGCCAACATCTGGTGGCCGCCCAAGCTATGGCTGATAGTGAGTTGGCGACCGGCCAAGCCGCCGGCTGTGTGCTGGCGGCCACAGCAGCGTTCTGGCGATCGCAGCTGCGTGATAGTGGCTAGCAAAGTCGCCAGCTATGTGTTGGCGGATTCAGGAAGAGGGAGAGATGGCGAAGAGAGCTTACCTGTCACCGGAGCAGCTCAATTCGGGAAGAAGAAGTCACACACGTGAGAAAAATCGAGGTTGTGCCCTAATTTTTCAACCCGGCCTAATCTACGGAATTGAGATTCCATTGGGAATTTTCGATGGAATAACATTTCCGTCGGTAGCTCGGGGTAGGGCATCCCGACGAAATCACAAATTCTGTCGGTAAATCGGGTTGGATATTAGGGTTTGGTGGTGTGTACTCTACCCTTCCCGATGGAATTTTATTCCATTGGGGGTTTTCGATGAAATCTCATTTCTGTCGGTATATTCGTTAGTATTCTCATATATTCTTGTAGTGTAGATCCATACCCTACGTTAGCCAGTTGAAAATATATGAGGGGCATGTGGATAAGGTGGTAGTATAACCATCTTATCGATGAGACAGTTTTTTCTAAGTTATATAGATAAAAATCATGAATATTCTGAAACACATGACACTGAATGAATAAAGATAAAAGTGATATTTTTATTTGTCCAGAACAATGATATAATTAGTGATATTTTTACTTCTAATTTGTCGATGCATATAGTTTTAAGATGAAAATGATAAGTCATTAATTATGCACAAAAATTATATTTTGTTAAATTATAATTTTATACAATCACATTTGAGCCCGAACGAATTAATTGACGCTTAGGGAGATAGAAGTATTTGTTAACAAAAAAAATAGAGAGCTATAAATATTTTTATATCCAAGATTTAAATATATTATATTTCGAAGTTAAAATAACTAAAATTTTTTAGGTCGAAGCGAACCTATCAGATCTTCCTCGCGCCTAAGCGGATCAACGGGCCATTCGTTCGTCGCCGAAACAGAATCGCGAAACCTCCGCCCGGAAGCCGTCAACAACCCCGACGCGGCCCCACACACCAACCGAGATTTGAACAGGTAGCCTAGCCTGAATTTCAATTGACTCCCCTTTAATTTTGGAATCTATTCAACCCTATACAATTTGCATTGTACTACTAGACTTTTAATAATCTGCTAAGAAGTAATCAAGATAACTATATAAAAAAATATGGCATCATTTTATTTTTTAGATATCCCAAAAATTCTTGTGTGGTGTATTTGATTTTAAGGTGGCTCTGAAAAGAACGTTTCGTTCGAATTGTACGTTGTACGGAAACAATTTATTTATTAAAATAGAAGGGGGTAGAATTATCTCACGCAGCATTCATTATCCATCCGATCGATTTGCATATAAAGAGGAGCCGTTTCGGTGCAGCTTCCGCCGTCGATCTCGAGCAGCCGAAGGGGCTCGATTGGGTGTCTTCTCTCCGGACCTTGTTATTCGAAACGAGGCAAAAATGCTGCGAGTGGCGGTGATGGCGGCGGTGCTGAAGGAGATCACGTTGGTGACAGCCGCCTTGTTGGAGGAGGCCTTGCTCCGAGGCCCTGTACCGCGACGGGTCAGCATCCTCATCCTCCGCTGCCTGCCCTTCACCGCCCCTCCGCCGCGGCCGCACTACGCCACAGGATTCCGCGCCTCCCACGGCACTGCCATCGCCGCCGCTCGGTGATCCCGTCTCTTTTCGCCTGGAAGAACGCATAAAGCTGAGCCTTTTATCGTTTATCTGTGAAGATTCTGCCATCGCATTCCAGTTTTTTCTTCGAAATCGCCTTGTTTCTCTAATTCTGAACAAAAAAAAAGTTTCACTTTTGAGTGATCACTTCGATCCAGTCTCTTTTAACTCTCTTTCTGTCGAATCTTTTCCTCGAACAAAATTGAAAAGTGGCGTGTTCCAGTCAAATATCATGGATGAACAAGTCATCAGTGAGATTAAGGTCCTGAAATATACTCTAAAAGAGGGTTCGACTGTAGCCAAGATCCCGACAGACCACTCTGATCTTTAAATTAAGATTTACTTGATGTAATATGCAGGAAAAAGAAGAGAATAAAGGCAACAAGTGAATCTCCAATGCACAACAAAGAAATAAAGTAAAACACATGAGATGAAATTTATGAGAGAAGAAGTTTTTTTGCAGGAATTTATGAGAGAAGCATCTACATGAATGTATCTCTGAAGTGTACGTAGTTCTTAAGGAATTCCATGAGCAAGTGAATCTCCAATGCACAACAATGTCTCGTGTAAACAAACAACTCCTGAAAGAGATTTCTAATTTCTTCATTTTCCATGTTCTTGTGCTAGATTCAGTAATTTTTCTTTCTTTCTAGCTAGACACAACTTGTTTTTTATATTTTTGGGTACCTATAGCTGCCTTATATTTCATATGGCTCTACACTAAATTGGATGATGACTTGAGTTTAACTTAAATTATGCGCATACAATAATAATGTTTCCATAATCATTTTTCTTGGAGAATGATGATATGTATATCTACTTTTGAAACAGCACGATACTCATTCTAGATATATCAGAAGAATTATAAGTGGACCAAAGACAATTAGATTCATTTTTTCAGATGCCACCTCATCCAGATCAACTGATGTAGTAGTGCGTGAAAAGCTTTAATCCACCAAGCAACAGCTAGTAGACTCAAAAGAAGAGTCGACAAACACCTGAGTTCAGTTAGCAAGTATCCAAGATGAGTTGGCATTAATGAAATCAATACAAGATTTGTTTGAACAAATTTCAAACCGGTTGGCACCTAGAGCATTACAATCATTGATCCATGATTCATCTTCAGTTCCACCTCCTCATCCTTGATCATAGACTTTGATGTTGTAAGTACTTTTGTTAGAATTGTGAATTTGGATGTTAACTTGATGTTGTGAACTTTATTTGTTGCACTATTTGTTGTTAGAACTATGTTTCTTATTGTTATGCTACTTGATGTTGTAAACTTGTTACTTATTTTTAGAGTTGTATGAGTTTTGGTGAATGTTTTGTGATTGCTGTGAACTTGATGATGTTGAAGTATGAGTTGTTTGAGATGTTGGAGATGTGAATGTTTGTGATTGTTGTGAACTTCATGATGTTGAAATGAGTTGTTTGAGATGTTGTGTATTTGTTTATGAGTTTGTAAATTTGTATATAGGATATAAATAAAAATAAAGAAAATTATTTAAAAAAAGGGAGTTAGTGATGAATTCAGTGAATTCGTCGCTAACCCCCGTTTGATTAGCGACGAATCTATCGTTTGATTAGCAATGAATTCACCTAATCTCGTCGCTAACCCATCCAATGTTATCGAAACATATCAAAACATTTTGTTGATCAACGATGGGGTTAGCGACGAATGTTTGTGTGGTTAGCGACGAAATAGTTGTGGTTCGTCATTAACCACAGTGATGGTTAGTGACGAATTTTAAAAAATTCGTTGCTATTTGAGGAGTGGTTTAACAATGATTTTGACAGATTTAGCGATGTTTTTGTTTTGTCGTTAAACTTAGCAGCAAAATATTTATTTTCATCGCTAAATTAAGTTTACAACAAGCTTACTATGATGATATTGACGACGAACACTTTTTGTCGCTATATAATGTTAGCAACAACAAAATAGGTGTTAGAGACGAATAAATTCGTCGCTAAATATTTGATTTTTTTAGTGTGTATGTGCATACCTTTTTGAGAGCAAACAACCTTTATAGAATTTGAAGTTGCGCGTTCACGTTCTCCATGTGTTCTGAGATTTCCACTTACGTTATCCATGTTTCATGGAATAAATGATTGTATTTTCCCACGTTCTCCAAAGAAAACGGTTATGTTGTCCGTATCTTCCATGAACAATGGCTCCATGCCTTGCATGTGAAGTCGACGATTGCATTGATTTGGGACAACACAGAGTTGGGGATGATCCTTATTCGGGAATGACATGGAGCTGAGGATTATCCGAGTCGGGAACAACATGGAAACGGGACAATCTGAAGTCAGGAATGACATGGAACCGGGACGATCCAGACTTCGGAATGGCATGGAGCCGGGGACCGTCCGAAGTCGGGAACAACCTGGAGTCGGGGAGCTACCTTCTGCTGACTTGAGACCACCATCTCAGCAAGACTATTGACTTTCTCTTAGTTACATGCCCCCCTCCAATTACCTCCCATATCAATTGTATATGTTAGAACTTTCGAGTCCCAAAAATCGCTTTTTGCGTTGCGGAAACCCCGAAGTTCTTAGCCACTGGATCCGTGCGAAGATAAAATTTTTTGTGTACTTAGTTTTCTACTCTAGATCTACTTTAGATCTACATGACAAGGGATATACCTTTGAAGCGAAGCCCTTCGCAAATCCCGCTCGTCCAAGGTTCTTCGGATCTCAAGTGTGTTCAAGTGGACACACCTCTAGAAGTATCCACACGAATAAGAGATGGAGAGAGCAACTAAGAGTGTGCTAGCACCCTTAGAAGTCACGGCAAGGATGAGAGGGGGAGAAGAGAGGAAGAGAGGAGGAAGAAGAAGGAATCAATTAGCACTCAATTGCACTTATTCCCTCCTCTTAAGTGGTCGGCCACTTCAATGTGAGTTTGTAACCTCCATGGAATATCAAGAGTCAAGGCTTTTGGTTTTCCTCATGAGGTGACATACCATGAAGTTGCCTTGATGATGTGGCACATCATCATTGGCCGGCGTATGCCAAGTCACAATGACATGGCATTTGGTCAAGTCAAGGTCAAGTCAAACTTGACTCTTCATCTTCCCTCTCATGTCAAGTCAAACTTGACTCTTCATCTTCCCTCTCATGTCAAGTAAAACTTGACTTAAATTCCCCATGGTTGATCAAATCTAACCATTTGATTCAAACCAATTTAATTTAATGAATCTATATTCATTGAATTAAATTGACTCAATGAATCCAAGTCTAAATTAGACTCATTTGACATATGAATCAAATTGAGTCCAACTCAATTAGTTTATTTTGGATTACTTTTAATCCAATTTGGTTCATCATATGAACCTAATCCTCTAGGTTCATCAAATGAACCTAATCTCCTAATTGCCCTTTGTGTGTGACCCTATAGGTTCTTGTAACGTTGGCAATGCTCCTAAACCCATTTAGAAGCATAAGTAATGAGCGGTATCTAGCAACACATCATTACTACCCAAGTTACAAGAATGTTGAGATCCAACATCACCTTGTGACTACTAATTGTGACCCTCACAATATTGTTGGTGTAACCTTAGGTCAAGGTTGACCTGGTTGACCCGACTCGAGTTGACCTGACTCGAGTTGTATTTTGATGTTTGACGAGAACAGAAGAGTTGTATTTTGATGGGAGATTGTTGGTGCAACCTTAGGTCAAGGTTGACCTGGTTGACCAGACTCGAGTTGACTTGACTCAAGTTGTGTTTTGATGTTTGACGAGTTATGTTTGACAATGTTTGATTATGAACAGAAAAGTTGTATCTTGATGTTTTACAAGGATACAAGCTTGGGAGATTGTGGGTGCAACCCGTGGTCAAGGTTGACCTGGTTGACCCGAGGTGAGTTGACCTGACTCGGAAAAGTCCAAGTAGGGAGCTTGGCATGGGAAAAGTCCAAGCAGGGAGTTTGGCATGGTGAAAAGTCCAAGCAGGGAGCTTGGCACGGGAAAAGTCCAAGTATGGAGACTTGGCACGGAGAAGTCCAAGTATGGAAGCTTGGCACATGGGAAGTCGGAGAGGGCTCGGTAGCTCGTTCTCCGGACTGTGGTCAGAGAGGGCTCGGGAGCTCATTCTCTGGACCGGATGGAAGTCGGAGAGGGCTCGGTAGCTCGTTCCTCGAACTGTGGTCAGAGAGGGCTCAGTAGCTTGTTCTCTGGACCGGATGTGGAAAGTCCTAGTGAGTGAAGTCAGGCAGACGGATAAGTCCTGGTGAGTGAAGCCAGGCAGTGGGAAAGTCCTGGTGAGTGAAGCCAGGCAGTGGGAAAGTCCTGGTGAGTGAAGCCAGGCAGTTGTGAAAACCCTAGTGAGTGAAGCTAGGTGAAAGTCCTGGTGAGTGAAGTCAGGCAGTGGGAAAGTCCTGGTGAGTGAAGCCAGGCAGTTGGAAAGTCCTGGTGAGTGAAGCCGGGCAGATTGGAAATCCTGGTGAGTGAAGCCAGGTGAAAACCCTAGTGAGTGAAGCTAGGTGAAAGTCCTGGTGAGTGAAGCCGGGCAAGGAAAAATCCAGATGGATCAAGGGTGATCGGACATCTGGTGTTGAGAAGGTCAAGTAGGTCAAGGGAGTGACCGGATACTTGACACGAAGAGAAAAGTCCAAGTGGGTCAAAGGGATTGACCGGACACTTGGTGGGGAGTCTTAGCAGGTCAAGGGAGTGACCGGATGCTAAGCATGATGTACCAACAGGTCAAGGTTGACCGGATGTTGGTGTGGGAGACTTGGGACTTGGTATTGGGAAAAACCAAGCTCTGGATCGATCTGGGGACCGATCCAGTGATACGGCTGATCGGTCTGGTGACCGATCAGTAACCAAACAGAATGCTTCTGTGGATTATCTGATCAGTCTGAAGACCAATCAGGAAGCAAACAGAAGAGAAGAAGGAGAAAGGCTGATCGGTCCAGGGACCGATCAGACTCCTTCTGGACCGATCAGGACATAGCCTGATCAGTCTAGGCTTAGCCTGATTGGTCCCCAAGACCGATCAGAACACTCCTGGACCGATCAAGAGTGTGCCTGATCGGTCCAGGCCCTAGCCGTTGCGACACAACGGCTAGTTTATGTGTCTTCTTCTTCGCAGGTTATATATCGAGATCGAGGGCCTCTACAGGAACAATTCTTGCTCTTCCTCCTTATTGCGATTTGAGCTTTGCTGAGCTCTCGGTTTGCTGAAGCTTCGCGTGAGCTTCGTGCTAGTTTCCTAGCTGCTGGAGCCGTGAAGCTGCTGCTTCATCAATGGACTCCGACGAGAAGGCAAGCAAGTGTGTTTACAATTTCTATTGTTCTTGTTTGTTTCCTCTATTGTTGTACTCCTCTGTTTTGCTGTTGCAAAGACTTTGTGGTGAGGTTTCTCCACCCAGAAGGAGTTCATATTAGCCGGTTATCCGGGGTTTCATCCATCGACGGATTGATAGGCTTCGTCCACCTTACGGACACGCCGAGGAGTAGGAGTTTCATCTCCGAACCTCGTTACATCGCTGCGTCTAAGGTTTGATCTTCTCGTTCTCGTTTCTATTATTGTATTTCCGCTGCGCTAACTTGATTTGTAGAAAGAAACGCGAATTTGGAGTCGGCTATTCACACCCCCCCTCTCTAGCCGCGACCATCGATCCTAACAAGTGGTATCAGAGCGAGGTCGCTCTTCGTTGGATCAACACCCGGGGGAGCACGAGCTAGAGAATGGAGTTATTTGGAGAAGACGTCACAATTCCACCTTTCTACGATCGCGACGACTTCGCGTTTTGGAAGGTAAGAATGAAGTACTTTCTTTTGACTAACCTTGAAAATTGGAGTTGTGTTCAATTAGGTTTTAAGCCTCCGATGGACAAGAAAGGAGAAACCCTAGAGAAGAAGGAGTGGACCAAGGAACAAGTCCACCAATCCCTAGTCAATGATGAGGTATTGAAAATTTTTGAATTTTCTTTACCTAATGATGTTTTGTGTAGGATAGGTGGATATAACGATGCCAAGGAGTTGTGGAACAACTTGGCAAAGTTCCATGAGGAGAACTCCACTTCAAGTCATGAAGAGGAGCCAAGTGAGCCAAGTAGCTCACTTCATGGAGGAATGGATTTAGAAGTTGAGGGCCACTCAACATCTAAAGAAGAAGAGGAGGAGAGTTCTTCTTCAAGTTCGGAGCAAGAAGAAGAAGCTTCTACCTCCGGAAGGGATGAAGGAGAGAGCGTTCATCCATCCTCAACTCTAGGTAACTCAAGCCATTTAGTTTCTAGCAAATTACACATAATATGCTTTGAGTGTAGGGAATTTGGACATTACAAGAATAAATGTCCAAAGAGGGTTAGAAAGACTCCACCGGCGCCAAAGGTCAAGGAAGCCGGAGTCCCAACACGCAAGGGCAAGGAGCACGTGGTGTGCTTCCAATGCAAGCGAAGGGGACACTATAGGAGTCAATGTTCGAGGGGGAGGCAACCTCACAAGGACAAAAGACCGAGCACGTCAATAGGGGGAGCGAAGGCAAACCCTAAGGTAACATTTAAGTCTCACTCTTGCAATAAGACACATGCTAGTAGTTTTGTTGCAATTGTTAATAATGATAAGCATGCTAACTTTAGGAACCAATATATGTGCTTAGGTGCTAAACATGTTAGCCTAGGTAAGGACAACACTAGAAATGTCAATCCTAGGATTAACTCATCTAAGGTTAGGGAGAACCTAGGTAGAAATCCCAAATCAACTAGACACATGCCTAGGAATACCTTAAAGAAAAAGGATAAATTAAAGCTTGAGGTATTAGAGAAAGAAAATCTAGTCTTGAGGTCAAGACTTGACTCTCTAGAAAAGGCTCTTAAGGATTTGACTCTAGGGTCTAGGGGTCAAAAACCCAAGTCCAAGGACAAGAAAGGTTTGGGTCACAAACCTAAGTCCCAAGTGGTCAAGCCCACTTATCACAATGTTCCATTAGATTATGGAACAAAATCTAGGGCAAGGAAGACCATCACCAAGGTCACAAGGGGAGTCACCCCTAGAGTGGATCTTGATGAGTCCCAAATGACCAAGGCTTTAAAGCCTAGGAGGGTCATTAGGAGGGTTGCTAGGGAAGTCATCCCTAGTGAATATTTAGTGAACCCAATGAGCTCAAATAGGGTTTGGGTTCCTAGGAGCGTGATTTCATCACGCTAGATGGGTTAGGGTGTGCCAACCTTACTTGAATAGGTAGTTAACCTAATCATGGCAAAAGGTGACACTTTAGAAATTCTCAAGGTGTAATCAAGCCTTGAAAATGAAATGAAAAGTTATTCCTAAGGTGATTAGGATGTGCCAATCATATTTGAGGAGTTGTCTAGAGTCAATCTAATTGGCACATAGTGATCTAAAAATCTTTGGTATAAGATGCTAGGTCTATTATACTTAGGAATATAGAACCTATGGCAAAATGATCAAAATTATCAAAAATGGCAACTAAGGCTAGAATTAGGTATTTTCTATACCTTTATATATTATTTGCCATGTATTCTTTGCCATATGTCATGACATCATATTTATTTTATGATAATTTAAAATGTCATGATAATGCTTAGGTTAGTTAAATGTCATGCTTTATTTAAGTTTCATACTTTATGCCATGACATCATGACATTGGCACATGTTTCCATTTATGATACAATTATATGCCATGTCATCATCTTGTGCATTAATGATCAATTAACTTGAATTTGATATGGAAATCAAATTGTTGTTTAGAAAAATACATGAGAACTTAGAATAAGCTAACCTAAATCTATATCTCACATCAAAATTGACTTGGATGTGTTTGATACACCTTAGATGTATGTGAGATATTAGGATGATGAGTTAGGATCAAGGTGCATAGTTCTTGTACCTAGATGAGCCTAATTCTAATTGGAGGATCATAGGGAAAGCTTGTGTACAAGTCATGTACATTTAGCCCTAAGATTGTGGTCCTAAATTAAATGGTTTAAAATCATTTCAAAGTTGATTTGAAAAACCTTGATGAAGCTTTTCTAGTGATAGCATTCATCATTGAACAAGGTGATACAAAGATGAGTTAACTTTGAGCTATTTCAAAGACTTGTGAACTTTGTATCAAGATTAAAAAATGGAAGCTATTTTCATAGAAAACTATTTTTCCTTGATAGTATATGTTATGAGGAATGTATCCTCAAAGTTTTATAATTTCTGAAATTTTCTAGAATTTTGTAGGGGTTTCTAAATTTCGGAAGGAAATTCAGAAACTGATATCAGAGGTTGTGGACCGATCAAAAGGGAGTCTGATCGGTCCAGGCAGTTGTGGATCAGTCACTGTGACCGATCCAGGGAAGACCTGATCGGTCTGGTGACCGATCAGGGCGTGCCAGTTTAGACCGTGCTGTCTGAAATTTCTGAAATTTCAGCAATGAAGTTGGTGTTTTGGATTTCTAAAGGGTTGAAACTCTCCAAGACATTGTTGGTGCAATGGTCAAGGGGGAGTTGACCTTTAGGGGGAGTTTTACCTATTAGTTAAGAGGGAGTTGACTTTTAGGGGGAGTTTTTACTCCTAAAAGACTTAAGTGATATGGGATTATCACTAAGTTAATTGTTGACTCTAGTGTCAAGGGGGAAATTAAGGGTTTCAATGAAAGGTATGGGACTTTCATTAGGAAGAAACTCTTGACCTTGATTCACTCTTTTTTATGTGTGTCAAAAAGGGGGAGAATGTCTCATTGGAGTTTGAGCAGAATGGAGAATGTCTAGAGAATGTTCAGGGAAGAACATTGGAAAACCCAAGTTAGGTTATCGGGTTAACCTAACTTGATTATGAGTTTTGTCAAACATCAAAAAGGAAGAGATTGTTGGTGCAACCTTAGGTCAAGGTTGACCTGGTTGACCCGACTCGAGTTGACCTGACTCGAGTTGTATTTTGATGTTTGACGAGGACAGAAGAGTTGTATTTTGATGGGAGATTGTTGGTGCAACCTTAGGTCAAGGTTGACCTGGTTGACCAGACTCGAGTTGACTTGACTCAAGTTGTGTTTTGATGTTTGACGAGTTATGTTTGACAATGTTTGATTATGAACAGAAAAGTTGTATCTTGATGTTTTACAAGGATACAAGCTTGGGAGATTGTGGGTGTAACCCGTGGTCAAGGTTGACCTGGTTGACCCGAGGTGAGTTGACCTGACTCGGAAAAGTCCAAGCAGGGAGCTTGGCATGGGAAAAGTCCAAGCAGGGAGTTTGGCATGGTGAAAAGTCCAAGCAAGGAGTTTGGCATGGTGAAAAGTCCAAGCAGGGAGCTTGGCACGAGAAAAGTCCAAGTATGGAGACTTGGCACGGAGAAGTCCAAGTATGGAAGCTTGGCACATGGGAAGTCGGAGAGGGCTCGGTAGCTCGTTCTCAGGACTGTGGTCAGAGAGGGCTCGGGAACTCGTTCTCTGGACCGGATGGAAGTCGGAGAGGGCTCGGTAGCTCGTTCCCCAAACTGTGGTCAAAGAGGGCTCGGTAGCTTATTCTCTGGACCGGATGTGGAAAGTCCTGGTGAGTGAAGTCAGGCAGACGGATAAGTCCTGGTGAGTGAAGCCAGGTAGTGGGAAAGTCCTGGTGAGTGAAGCCAGGCAGTGGGAAAGTCCTGGTGAGTGAAGCCAGGCAGTGGGAAAGTCCTGGTGAGTGAAGCCAGGCAGTTGGAAAGTCCTGGTGAGTGAAGCCGGACAGATTGGAAATCCTGGTGAGTGAAGCCAGGTGAAAATCCTAGTGAGTGAAGCTAGGTGAAAGTCCTGGTGAGTGAAACCGGGCAAGGGAAAATCCAGATGGATCAAGGGTGATCGGACATCTGGTGTTGAGAAGGTCAAGTAGGTCAAGGGAGTGACCGGATACTTGACACGAAGAGAAAAGTCCAAGTGGGTCAAAGGGATTGACCGGACACTTGGTGGGGAGTCTTAGCAGGTCAAGGGAGTGACCGGATGCTAAGCATAATGTACCAACAGGTCAAGGTTGACCGGATGTTGGTGTGGGAGACTTGGGACTTGGTATTGGGAAAAACCAAGCTCTGGATCTGGGGACCGATCCGGTGATACTGTGATCGATGCGTGACCGATCAAGAACAACAAATGCTTACGTGGATTATCTAATCGGTGCAAGACCGATCAGAAGCAAACGTAAGAGAAGAAGAGAAAGGTCGATCGGTCCGTGGACCGATCAGACTCCTCACCGAGAGTGGACATACTCTCGGTCCAAGCTAGCCTGATCGGTCCCCAAGACCGATCGAACACTCTGGACCGATCGAGTGTGCGATCGGTCAGCCAGCCGCTGCAACACAGCAGCTAGTTTATGTCTTCTTCTTCGCAGTTATATATCGAGATCGAGGGCCTCTACAGGAACAATTCTTGCTCTTCCTCCCATGTGATTTGAGCTTTCGAGCTCTCGGTTTCAAGCTTCGTGTGAGCTTCGGTCGGTTTTCTATTGGAGCCGTGAAGCTGCTTCATCAACGGACTCACGAGAAGGCAAGCAAGTGTGTTTACAATTTCTATTGTTCTTGTTTGTTTCCTCTATTGTTGTACTCCTCTGTTTTGCTGTTGCAAAGACTTTGTGGTGAGGTTTCTCCACCCAGAAGGAGTTCATATTAGCTGGTTATCCGGAGTTTCATCCACCGACGGATTGATAGACTTCGTCCACCTTACGGACACGCCGAGGAGTAGAAGTTTCATCTCCGAACCTCGTTACATCGCTGCGTCTAAGGTTTGATCTTCTCGTTCTCGTTTCTATTATTGTATTTCCGCTGCGCTAACTTGATTTGTAGAAAGAAACGCGAATTTGGGGTCGACTATTCACACCCCCCTCTCTAGCCGCGACCATCGATCCTAACAAATATATGATAATGTCCTTCTATCCTTGACATCTAGATTGATCAAATGAGGCATAGACCGTGGCATCCTCTAATCAATCTATATCTTGAACTCCAAGTAGACTCACTCTAATCAAATGAGCTCAATATCTCATATTGACTCATTTGGGCATGACCATGCACTTAGTGGTCTCACTCTATCAAGAATCATGATGTCACTCCCGTCATATAGGAGGGATAGATCTCATCTACACTCGCATCCCTCCGCATAAATTGTTACATACCTAGTAATCGCCTTTATAGTCCACCCAGTTACGGGTGACGTTTGACGAAGCTAAAGTATGTAACTCCTTATGTAGGGAACCATGGTGACTTCAGGTCCAAGGGCTAATAGTCATACTAATAGTCACATGAGAAAGTATATGACACTCATATAATGATCCATGATACTTTCTCATGACGGGTCATTCAGCATACATTCTCCAATGCATACCCATGTGTCAACTTGATATCTCTATATCCATGACTTGTGAGATCAAATCATCGAGTTGACCTACATGCTAGTCTCGTTGCATTAACATTGTCCCTGAATGTTAATACTTGATTAGGAATGATTAAGAGTAGTGTTCTCTATATCATCTCACTATCGATTCAACCAATCGATTGATATAGATAAGAATCTTCTACTCAAGGACGCTATTATACTTAGTTATTTGACACCAATACAAGTAAGTATAATAAGCATAAAGAAATGCCTTTATAAATATATAGGAATATGATACATCGAGTCCATACAACAATCATCATATGATTGGCTCTAGAGCTCTAACTAACAATCTCTCACTAGCACTAGTGCCAATCGGTGTAGGGTCTAATACCCAATGACCTAGTGTGACTATCATGCTTTCTATGTGCCAAAGCCTTGGTCAAGGGATCAGCGACGTTAGCCTCTGTGGGTACTCTGCAAATCTTCACATCTCCTCTATCGATGATCTCTCGAATGAGATGGAAGCGTCGTAGTATGTGTTTGGTCCGCTGGTGTGAGCGAGGTTCCTTAGCCTGTGCAATTGCTCCATTGTTGTTACAATAGAGCTCTATAGGATCGGCTATGCTAGGAATTACCCCAAGCTCAGTAATGAGCTTGGGGATCCAAACTACCTCCTTTGCTGCCTCTGATGCAACAATATACTCGACCTTTGTTGTAGAATCAGTAACTGTGTCCTGTTTCAAACTCTTCCATCTCACATCACCACCATTCAAGCAAAACACGAACCCAGACTGCGATCTATAGTCATCTTGGTCAATTTGGAAGCTGACATCACTGTAACCCTTTATAGCTAGCTCATCATCGCCTCCATATATCAAAAAATATTTTTTAGTCCTTCTCAAGTACTTAAGAATATTCTTGACCGCTATCCAGTGACACTCACCTGGATCTAACTAGTATCTGCTCGTCATACTCAAAGTATACGAGACATTAGGACGATTACATAACATGGCGTACATGATAGATCCTATGCCTGAAGCATAAGGGATCTTATCCATGTGATTCTCCTCTCTAGAAGAGGGACTTTGAGTTTTCGAAAGACTCACACCATGTGACATCGGCAGAAAACCTTTCTTGGAATTCTACATGGAAAACCATAGTAATACCTTGTCAATGTATGTACTCTGACTTAGGCCAAGCAATCTCTTAGATCTATCTCTATAGATCTTTATGCTTAGAATACAAGCTGCTTCACCTAAGTCCTTCATTGAGAAAGAATTCCCCAACTAAGTCTTTTCAGACTGCAGCAAAGGGATGTCATTCCCAATGAGTAGTATGTCATCCACATATAATACAAGGAAGACAATTGTGTTCTCAACAACCTTCTTGTAGACACAGGGTTCATCTTCATTTTTGATGAAACCAAACTGTTTGATTGCATCATCGAATCGAAGATTCTAGCTCCGAGAAGCTTGCTTTAGTCCATAAATGGACTTATGCAGCTTGCATACTCTGCCAGTATACTGTGGATCTACAAAACCCTCAAGTTGTGTCATGCACACATCCTCGAGTAAGTTTCCATTCAGAAACGCGGTTTTGACATCCATCTTCTAGATCTCATAATCGTGGTATGCTGCAATAGCAAGCATGATCTGAATGGACTTAAACATCGCTACTGGAGAAAAAGTTTCATCATAGTCAATACCATGATTTGCTTGAAACCTTTAGCTACCAAACGACCCTATAGATAAGTCCATCCATGTCAGTTTTTCTCTTAAAGACCCACTTACACCTAATGGGTTTGACCCCTTCAGGTGGATCAACCAAAGTCCATACTTGGTTGGTGTACATGGATTCCATCTCGGATCTCATGGCCTCTAGTCATTTCTCAGAATCTGGTCTCATCACAGCTTCCTGATAGGAGGTAGGCTCATTCTCAACGAGCATAACATCATCCTGGTCAGACAAGAGAAATGAGTATCTCTCAAGCTGACGACATACCCTATCAGACCTGCGAAGAGGTAAGTCTACTTGAACTGGTTGTTGTTCCTCAACTTCTTGTGGACCAATCTCATCATCCACAACTCTTTGTGGCTCCAGTTCAACTTCCATCAAGGCTTTAGTGCTATGGTCCATATCTTGAACTTCTTCAAGATCGAACGTACTCCCACTAGTTTTTCTAGAAACAAAGTCTCTTACTAGAAATACTCCAGTCTTAGCTACAAGTACTTTGTGTTGACTGGGAATATAGAAGTAATATCCCTTCATTTCCTTGGGATATCCTATAAAATAACACTTATCATATTTGGGTCCTAGTTTGTCCAAGACTTGACGTCGAACGTAAGCCTCACAACCCCAAATCCTCATAAAAGACACCTGGGCATCTCTCCGAGTCCATATCCTATATAGTCTCTTTATCACAACCTTGGATGGAACACGGTTAAGTATGAAGGTTGCTATGTCTAGAGCATAGTCCCAAAGAGATATAAGAAGATCTGTGTGACTCATCATAGATCGCACCATATCTAATAGGGTACGATTCCTCTTTTCGGATACACCATTCCATTGTGGTGTTCTAGGAGGAGTGAGTTGGGATAGAATCCCACACTCAGCTAGATAGTCACGAAACTCATGGCTAAGGTATTCACCACCTCGATCTGATCAAACTATCTTAATACTTTTGCCAAGTTGGTTTTGTACTTCATTCTTGAATGCTTTGAACTTTTCAAAGGATTCTGACTTATGTGTCATCAAATACACATAACCATATCTACTGAAGTCATCAGTAAATGTAATGAAGTACCTATAACCACCTCTGGCAGCGACATTGAAAGGTCCACATACATCACTATGTATAAGTCCTAACAAGTCAATCGCTCTTACGCTGTGTCCACTAAAGGGAGTCTTGGTCATCTTGCCTAGTAGGCATGACTCGCATGTCTCATATGATTCAAAATCAAACGAGTCCTGCAAACCATCTTTATGGAGCTGGGATAAGCGTTTGTCATTTATATGACCTAAGCGACAATGCCAGAGATAGGTTTGGTTCATTTCATTTGACTTGAACCTTTTGGTACTTATGTTATAGATGGGGTTCTCTAAGTCTAGAATATAGAGTCTGTTCATCAGAGGTGCACTACAATAGAACATATCATTTAAATAGACAGAACAACATTTGTTCTTTATTATAAACGAAAATCCTTTCTTGTCCAAACAAGAGATTGAAATGATGTTCTTAGTAAAAGCAGGCACATAACAACATTCATCTAATTCTAGTACAAGCTCAGAGGGCAGAGATAGATAGTAAGTTCCTACAGCAACAGCAGCAACCCGTGCTCCATTGCCTACTCGTAGGTCCATCTCGCCCTTCGTCAATGCCCTGTTATTTCTCAGCGCCTGCACATTATACAAATGTAAGAAGCACATCCGATATCCAATACCCATGATGCAGAAATAGATAGATTGACTTCTATAACATATATACCTGAAGTAGAAGTATCACTTCTCTTCTTCTTGAGATCTTCCAGATATACTTTGCAGTTCCTCTTCCAGTGCCGGGTCTGACCGCAGTGGAAGCAGGTAGCATCCTTGGCAATCCCTCCTTTGGGTTTCAATGCCTTGCCTTTTCCCTTGGCTTAGGACTTTCCCTTACCTTTAGGCTTGCCCTTGTCTTTATGCCTTTGCACCATCAAAATGGAGTTGGGCTTAACCTTCTTAAGGTTGACCTCAGTAGTTCTCAACATGCTTAGCAGCTCGGGCAGTGACTTATCAATTTTGTTCATATTATAATTCATGACAAATTGACTGTAGCTCTCTGTCAAGGATTGCAAGATTAAGTCGGTGGCCAGCTCTTGGCCAAGTGGGAATCCCAACCTCTGTAGGTTTTCTATGTACCCAATTATCTTGAGTACATATGATCCTACGGGAGTCTCATCTTGCATCTTTCACTGAAACAGTGCCTTAGAGATCTCGAATCTCTCGTGCCTTGCTTGTCCTTGATATAGTTGACGAAGATGTTCAACCATATCATAAGCACCCATCAATTCATATTGCTTCTGAAGCTCAGAGTTCATGGTCGCGAGCATGAGGCATGACGCATCTAATGCATCATCTTGATGCTTCTTATAAGCATCTCGGTCAGCTCGCGTGGTAGTGGCAGGAGGTGCCTCCGAAATGGGCTGCTCCAGGACGTACAGTTTTCGTTCTTATGTGAGAACGATTCTCATATTTCTGTACCAGTCCAAGAAATTAGCTCCATTGAGCTTGTCCTTGTCAAGGACAGAACGCAGGGAGAAGGAGTTCGTGTTTGTCGACATGGCAATCTACAACAGAAAAATATAGAAAATAATTATCATATTCCACTAATCATTTAATTAGGCATTTAATTAAATGATACTCCCACTGAATTATAGGGCCTTAGTAGGAATCAAATCATGGATGTAGTCAAACCACACTACTAGATTCATACCGATTAGCTATAACTCTCGTGGGACAAGATCCACATCATACTACGCCTTGAGTTAGCTTTGGCTAAATCACCCAAGACCTAGTATGATCAGTAGATAACTAATTATCAATTACATCTCTATGCAACTCTTGTTTATAGGATCAAAATACTCATTTATAAAAAACCTTGAGTTAGCTTTGGCGAAATCGCTCAAGATTTAGTATAAATGTGATTTTATCCTATTTTCCAACCGTTGGAAAAATGCCTATAGTTATACTCGATCCAATTGAGTTAACTAGTTATACTTAATCCAATTAAGTTTGTACTCACCCAAGTTTTGATAGGCAGGACCAAGATTGTCTCTTCGCACCCTACCAAGATAATATGCGTTGCTCTGCTTTGGCAGATTCAACAACAACAAATGATCGAGGTAGTGATGGGTATCAAAACTTGGTAGGCATATCAAGTTGAGTTGATTAAGATCTAATCTAATCGTGGATTTGTATCTTATACGCATTAAGGCACTAATTATCCTACACTAACATGCATCACATACACAAAAGAAATTAATTAAATTTTGATTAGGTCATGGTCCTACTACTATCTTTTCAAGCCAATGAGAAGATCGGATGGTCAACCTAAGGTCAACAGCTTCTTCAAGCTCCTCCCTTTGACCACCATGTGTTGTTCGCACCCTCCTCGTCGTTCCTTCTCGAGTGGACCTCCCACCGCTCCATTTTGTACATTACAAATATGAAACTCGAGTTACATTTGAGTCTAAAAATTTATTTACAATAGGAATAAAATGAGGGAGGCACGACACGCAGGTCGCATAAGATATACAAGACGCACATCACACAAAATGGCATGCAGGCCATATTATGAATTACAACACAAATTGTCTAATCAAATTGGGGTTTTTTGGGCCATGACCATCACAAAATCATACATAATTCTAAATTATGTATTTTACATAAATTTCTGTAATTTTACTACTGTTTTTACAATTTTATGAGTTAAAATTTCCCGGCGGTCCCGTTTAGCGATTTTCGGGCGCGATCGCGGGACAATGCCCCTTGCGGGGTTAGGGGCAGCACCCCTTCTCATGAAATAAGTCTCACGAGTGTCCTACTACAATCTTACAGTGCCTTAAGCCACTGTCCCAAAACAATTTGGGCGGGACCTTGCCGTTTCGGAAAGTTTTTCTCGGTAGTCAAAGCCTATAAGTGTCCTAGCACTTGCTGCTTCGCCTCTACGAGAAAAATACCCATAAAATCTATAAAAATAGTAAAGTTACAGAAACTTACAGATCTGAATTTTTGTCATAAAAACAAAAACAAAACAAGTACACGCTTCGCACGTGGCTCTGATACCACTGTTAGAACTTTCGAACTACAAAAATCGCTTTTTGTGTTGCGGGAACCCCGAAGTTCTTAGCCACTGGATCCGTGTGAAGATAAAATTTTTTGTGTACTTAGTTTTCTACTCTAGATCTAC
Organism: Zingiber officinale; assembly: GCF_018446385.1. Lineage (NCBI taxonomy): Eukaryota > Viridiplantae > Streptophyta > Magnoliopsida > Zingiberales > Zingiberaceae > Zingiber > Zingiber officinale. The sequence goes on along the minus strand of NC_056002.1, from coordinate 90,338,336 downwards.
TTTAGATCTACATGACAAGGCATATACCTTTGAAGCGAAGCCTTTCGCAAATCCCGCTCGTCCAAAGTTCTTCGGATCTTAAGTGTGTTCAAGTAGGCACACCTCTAGAAGTATCCACACAAACAAGAGATGGAGAGAGCAACTAAGAGTGTGCTAGCACCCTTAGAAGTCATGGCAAGGATGAGAGGGGGAGAAGAGAGGAAGAGAGGAGGAAGAAGAAGGAATCAATTAGCACTCAATTGCACATATTCCCTCCTCTTAAGTGGTCGGCCACTTCAATGTGAGTTTGTAACCTCCATGAAATATCAAGAGTCAAGGCTCTTGGTTTCCCTCATGAGATGGCATAACATGAAGTTACCTTGATGATGTGGCACATCATCATTGGCCGGCGTATGCCAAGTCACAATGACATGGCATTTGGTCAAGTCAAGGTCAAGTCAAACTTAACTCTTCATCTTCCCTCTCATGTCAAGTCAAACTTGACTTAAATTCCCCATGGTTGATCAAATCTAACCATTTAATTCAAACCAATTTAATTTAATGAATCTATATTCATTGAATTAAATTGACTCAATGAATCCAAGTCTAAATTAGACTCATTTGACACATGAATCAAATTGAGTCCAACTCAATTAGTTTATTTTGGATTACTTTTAATCCAATTTGGTTCATCATATGAACCTAATCCTCTAGGTTCATCAAATGAACTTAATCTCCATCTAATTGCCCTTTGTGTGTGACCCTATAGGTTCTTGTAACGTTGGCAATGCTCCTAAACCTATTTAGAAGCATAAGTAATGAGCGGTATCTAGCAACACATCATTACTACCCAAGTTACAAGAATGTTGAGATCCAACATCACCTTGTGACTACTAATTGTGACCCTCACAATATATGATAATGTCCTTCTATCCTTGATATCTAGATTGATCAAATGAGGCATAGACCGTGTCATCCTCTAATCAATCTATATCTTGAACTCCAAGTAGACTCACTCTAATCAAATGAGCTCAATATCTCATATTGACTCATTTGGGCATGGCTATGCACTTAGTGGTCTCACTCTATCAAGAATCATGATGTCACTCCCGTCATATAGGAGGGATGGATCCCATCTACATCACTCACATCCCTCCGCATAAATTATTACATACCCAGTAATCACCTTTATAGTCCACCCAGTTACGGGTGACGTTTGACGAAGCCAAAGTATGCAACTCCTTATGTAGGGAACCATGGTGACTTCAGGTCTAAGGACTAATAGTCATACTAATAGTCACATTAGAAAGTATATGACACTCATATAACAATCCATGATACTTTCTCATAGCGGGTCATTCAGTATACATTCTCCAATGCATATTGTGATACACACTTACCTAATGCTATATATTTGGCTTCAGTAGTAGATAAAGCAACACAATATTATTTTCTACTAAGCAACTGATAAGTGATGGTCCAAGTAGTTGACAACCACCACTTATACTTTTTCTATCTAGTTTACATCCGGCATAATCTGAGTCAAAAAATCCTATGAGTTCAAAATTTATTGTTCTAGGGTACCACATTCTTATATTAGATGTACGTTTAGATATCTAAAGATCCTTTTAACATTAGTTAGGTGAGATTCCTTAGCACAAGTTTGGTTTCTAGTACACATACTAACTATAAATAGAATATCATGTTAGCTTACAGTTACGTATAATAGACTGCCTATAATACTTCTATAATATTTTAGATCTACTGGTTTTCTATTAAGATCACTATCTAAAGTTATATTAGTTATCATTGGTATTTTTATTTCCTTAAATATTTTTCATTCCAAATTTTTAAAGCAATTCTTTTGTGTATTTTTATTAATAAACATAATTTTCTTCATTTGTTTATTTAATTTGTAAACCTAAGAAAAATATTAATTTACTTACTAAGCTCATTTCAAATTCTTGTTCCATTAAGGTTATAAATTCTTATAAAAATTCTAAATGTGTTGTTCCAAAAATTATATTATCTACATATACTTGGGTCATAAAATGTCTAACCTAAGATTTTTTTACAAATAGGGTTGAGTCAACTCGATCTTGATTGAATCCTTTAGAAATTAGATAAGTAGATAATCTTTCATACCAGGCCCTGGTGTTTGTTTTAGATCGTATAATACTTTCTTTAGTTTAAAAACATGGTCAAAATTATTTATATTTTCAAATCTATGTGGTTGACCTATATAGAATTCTTCCTTGATTAGTCCATTCAAGAAAGTTGATTTGACATCCATTTGATAGAGTTTGAATCCTTTATGAGCTATATAACTTAGTAGCATTCTAATAGATTCAAGTCTAGTTATTGGGCCATAGGTTTTATCATAGTCAAGTCTCTCTATTTGACTAAATCTTTTAGCTACTAATCTTGTCTTATTTCTTACAATTTCACCCTTTTTATTCAGTTTATTTTTAAATACCCATTTTTTTCTATGAATTTTTTATTTTTGGATAAAGGTACTAACTCTCAAACCTTATTTCTTTCAAATTAAGCCAATTCTTCTTACATGGCTATAATCTAATCTGGGTCAAGTAGAAATTCTTCTACTATTTTTGGTTTAAATTTAGAGATCAATGCAGTTTGACTTAGATTTCTAAAGGCTGACCTAGTTTGAACCCTTTAGTATGGGACACCTAGTATTTTGTCAATTGGATGGTATGAACTAACTCATATAATTCTTAAATCAATTTATGCTTGTTGATTTTCATGTGGTTGTTCTTGCTCATTTTCTTGTTCTTCTATTTGGTTTACATTTTCACTAACTCCCCTTTGATCAGTGCTAGCCCTAACAAAGTCAATTGGTTGATATTGAGTTTGATTTAGGTTAGGCTCTCTAGAGTTAGTGTTTTCATCAAAATTTACATTTGTTGTTTCTTCAATTCTTAGTGTGCTTTTATTGTAAACTTTGTAACCTCTACTATTTAGGGAGCATCATATAAAAATTCCATTTTTCACTTTTGAGGTGAATTTTTCTAAGTGTTCTCTTGTATTTAATATAAAACGAATAACCAAATACTTTAAAATATTTAATATTAGGTATTTTATTATAGTAAATTCCAAAAGAAGTTTTATTATGTTTTTTATTTATTATTATTCTATTTTGTACATAGCAGACTGTACTAATAGATTCTACCTAAAAGTATTTAGATAGTTGTTATTCATTAAGCATTGTCCTAGTGGATTCTTGTAGAGTTATATTTTTCTTTCTACTATTCCATTTTTTTGAGGTGTTTTAGGACATGAGAATTTATGGTGATAACTATTTTCTAAGCAAAATTTGTTGAATCTATGATTTTTAAATTCACCACTATTATCTCTCCAAATCTTTTGATTTTAAAGTTTTTTTTTTCCATTTTCTATTTATTTAATAAAAATTTCAAAATGTTCATCTTTGTTTTATAAAAATTTTACTTAGGTAAATTTTGAATAATCATCGATTATTACTAAACAGTATAAACTTCCATTTATTGATTTAATTCCATATGATTCAAATAAGTCTAGTGCAATAATTCAAGTATTGAATTGGTTTGAACTTGATTGGTTGGCTAATGAGTTGATTTAGTTTATTTTTCTTGTTGGCAAACATTACAAATTGTTGAGTTTAAATTAGGTAATTTTGATAATCCTCTAACTAGGCTATTTAATTTAGTGAGGTTTCTAAAGTGGGTATGAGACAATCTTCTATGCCATAATCATGTTTCTTCTTTTTATGTCAAGTGACATTTAAGTGAGGAGCTGACTAGGTTGATGATATAGATGTTATTTTGCCTAAATCCTTTAAGTTTTATTTTAGGGTTGTTTGTGTGTTTAATTAAACATTCAGATGATAAAAACCTAACCATATAACCAGAATCACACAATTAACTAATGCTAAGTAAATTGAACTTAAAATTTTCAACTAGTAATATTTTACGAATAATGAAATCAAATTCAAGTTCAATATTATCTATTCCAATTATCTTAAGTTTGTCATTACTTCCAAAGGCAACTATTCATAGGCTCTTAGGTTTTAGTTTTATGAATTAGGTGTGATCCCCAGTCATATATTTGGAACAACTATTATTACCCACTTAGATTCCTACAAAAAGTAAGAGTTATTAATTAACTTTGAAAACATTGATTAAGTTTAAGTTTGTTTAGGTTTAAGTTTTAATTAAGTTTAAGTTTTAACTTAGGTTTTAATTTAACTTTTAATTTAGGTTTTTAATTTAATTTAAAATTAAGTTTTTTAATTGAAATTTTAATTTAAAGTTTTAATTGAAATTTTAATAAATGTTTTAATTTTAGTTTTTCTTATTCATCTCACCTAGTCTAATTTTTCAACCACCGTAATCTTATAATTTTATGAAATGAGTTAGTTAAAATTTTATTTTGAAGATAGTTTGACCTTGTGTTAAATTTAGGTTTAACCATTTGTCAGTTAAATGTACATTTCAAAAATTAGTTTCCAAGCTATGGTGAGGTACATTGACCTTCTTGGGTATCAGAGCAATGACAACTTTTAGACAAAGTCTTTTTAAGAAATTAGAAATTTAATCTTCCTATTGATAATCGTTGGTCTAACTAGTCTATATAGTGTGACGAGATAGCTTTGGTTAGTTCCACTTAACTAGTTAGACTAAGTAGGGTATGCCTTACCATACTTGATTCCCTAGACCAAGTTTTTCTAATTTACTATCATGCCGCCCCACCCTGGTACTAAGTTAGATAAGAGTGAAATTAGTTTTTTTTAGTCTAGTCCTAATTACCTAGATGGGTAGACTATGTTTTTGAGGTGCTAACTAATTTGGTGTCTTCCCCTGAATCATACATTCCATGTTTATTTTTATATAATAAATTTTTTTTTGGGGTATATAAAATTATTTTTGCCCTACTTGCTTTATTAGGTAAGCTTTCAGAATCTAACCTTTGATTTGTTTTTTGTTTTGATTAATTAGTGAAATAAATAATCTATTTTTTAAGTAGGATTTGTATCCAAGTCTGGACTTGTAATAAACAACTCTTTGAAATCCAAGTATTTGTTGGGATATGCCCGATGTGGGTGTGTGCTAGAACATATTTCGTAAACATGCGCAGTAGAAAATAAAACAATAATAATTCCTAATTATTACATCACACACACCATACGCATACAAAGATACAACATGTCAAATATGATCGCATAATTGAAATTTTATGAGAAGTAAATTTACGCTAGGTATACCTTATGAATGACCCATAATGAGAAGGGCATCAGCCGTAATGATGTTGTCAAATCTCGCCTCTATTTGTATTCACGCCGAGCTCCTCAAGACATCTCCTTGAGTACAAGCCTCTCCTTTGGAAGTTACTAGCCACGAGCGAAAAATAGGGATAAAAAGGAAGAAAAAGAGCACACAAGGGAGAGTTTTTCTCCCTTGTGGTGGTCACGGTAGCAAGAGGGAGAGCCCTCTTGTTGGTAGTGGGAGAGAGAGGAGAGGGAGAGGAGGATTGGATTTTCCAAAAGCCAACCAACTAAATAATGAATTTTTTTTATCTAATTCTCTCCCAATTATATCTGTATATAGTCCTCTTTAATGAGTTGGATTAGAAAGCCCAAATCTAACCCATTATCCCTTAACTAAAAACTAGCCCATTAACCTCTTGGTTTGGTTCACAACTAATCCAAGTTGGTTCATAACTAATTTATGATTAAACCAAATATGGTTCAACTCTACCATAAGAGATGTAGCCAATCCGTGCTTCCATTATGACAAATATTTTCATATTTATCTTATGTACAGTCCAACTAAATATTTATCTCTTGATCTAAGAATCCTATTCTTTAACTTGTTTTACATCTTTTAGAGACTCATTAGTGCGTGTGACCTAATAGGTTCCTGATTTATCTTGGCCATCTATAATTAATTACTTAATTATAGAATGATCATGAGTGTCACCTAGTAGTACATCATGATCTCCAATTAGCCAAAAAATTATAGTTGATTTTAGAACTAATTTTAAATCCTTCAGCAACTACAGTGAGTCATGTCATAAGTGAAGAAGAGGGATAAAGAGGAAGAAAAAGAGAAGCACACAAGGGAGAGTTTTTCTCCCTTGTGGTGGTCACGACAATAAGAGGGAGAACCCTCTTGTTGGCTGCGGGAGAGAGAGGAAAGGGAGAGGAGGATTGGGTTTTCCAAAAGCCAACCAACGAAATAATAAAACCTTTTTTTTTATCTAATTATATCTATATATAGTCCTTTTTAATGAGTTGGATTAGAAAGCACAAATCCAACCCATTATCTCTTAACCAAAAATTAGTCCATTAACCTCTTAGTTTGATTCACAACTAAACCAAGTTAGTTCATGATGAATTCATAATTAAACCAAATATGGTTCAATTCTACCATAAGAGATGTAGCCCATCCATTCTTCCATTATGATAAATATTTCTATATTTGTTTTATGTATGATCCAACCAAACATTTATCTCTTGATCTAAGAATCCTATTCTTTAACTTGTTTACGTCTTTTAGAGACTCGTTAGTGCGTGTGACCCAATAAGCTCTCGGTTTATCTTGGCAGTCTATAATTAACTACTTAATTATAGAATGATCATGAGTGGAACCTAGTAGTATATCATGATATCCAATTAGCCGAAAAATCATAGTTGATCTTAGAACTAATTCTAAACCCTTCATCAGCTATAGTAAGTCGTGCCTTGTTCCTTTCACTCATCTTATACCCACTTGGTTCAGGACATGGTTTATGTGTTTGCCCCTACTAGACTGACTATGCCACACCTAACTGAAGTAATACTTCCTCGTTCTACGGATTCAAATTACTTGTACATGTGTACAAGAGTCTAGTACTCTTAACATGTGATACTTTGGCCAAAGACTTTGAGTAATAATTCTAATGAGTGGCTATATGGTATACGCCTCCTCATAAGGAGTGGTGAATCTTCTGTGGGCTATCCAAACATCTTCAGGCATTTCGACTTATACCCAATTATCCCAGATCCACACCTCAATGAGGTGCTTACTTAAGATGTCAAAGTATGAGTCTTCATGACCAAGATGACTTGTATACTTCAAGTCGAAGGAAACTTGCACTCGAGCTATAGTAATAACTTCATAGACATATCCATATATATAGATAACCATATGAAGTTTTACAGCGAGTCACTCCAATGAACTAGTTACCATAACTAACATTAACGTTTAACTCTCGACATCCCAATGTCTCTAGCCAGTGAGAAAATAGTTACTTGGCGAATCAAGGAGTATAACTCGTGCTAGTTTTACAAAATTGATGATGTCCAAATGCACCAATTTGACAACTAGGGAGATTCTAATACATTCATAATTACACATGTAGAGATAATCACTAGTTGTGATCCAATCATAATTTCTCTCATGTGATGAATTGTATTGCAGACATTCAATAAATGAGTTTAAGACAATCAAACATATAATATGCACTCAAATAGTGAATCTATATTTAGTAAAAATCATAAAGCAATTATCTTAGGACATCCCTCAAAATCTAACACTCCCACTTGGCCTAGTGTCAATCTCCACGGTGTCCTAAACCGTAAGCATGGACGTGACTCTCAAACTTACTTTGTGGTTGAGTCTTTGTCAAAGGATCCGCTAGGTTCCTTTCAGTGGAAATTTTCTTGAGTTGTATTTCTTTCCTACTAACGATCTCCCTTTAATATGAATATGAATCTAGAGTGGGACTTGAAATCATCCTTGTCCATTTAGAAACTAACATCCATATATCCACGTATGATCAAATCACCATTTTCATAAACTAAGAACATATCCTTAGCTCTTCTTAAGTACTTAAGGATTGTCTTGACAGCCACCCAATGATCCAATCCTGGATCTGTTTGGTATATGCTCGTAACACTCAGAGCAGACCATACATCGGACCTTGTACATAACATACATGATAGATCTTATTGTGGACGCATAAGGTATCTTATCCATGCAAATCCTCTCATCGTTTGTGCACGGGCACATAGACTTCAAAAGGTGAATTTCATGCCTCATAAGTATGAAACCTTTCCTGGATTCAGACATGCTAAACTGTTTTAGTATTCTGTCTATATATGTTGACTGTGAAAGACCAATCAACCTTTTCGATCAATCTCTATATATTTTTATCCCTAGGATGTAAGTTGCTTCTTCCATATCTTTCATGGAGAATGTTTTGGACAACCAAACTTTAACTAACTATAAAACTAGCACATCGTTTCCTATGAGCAATATGTCATCAATATATAATATCAAGAATACAACCACACTTCCACTAATCTTTTGATACACACAAGGATCATTTGGATTTTGTGAGAAATTAAATTCTTTAATTGCCTCATTAAAATAGATATTCAAACTTCTGGTTGCTTACTTTAGTCCATAAATGGACCGTTGAAGCTTGCATACTTTATTTTTGTTAACAGATGTGAAACCTTTGGGTTGTGTCATATACACGTCCTCGAGCACATTTCCATTAAGGAAAGTTATTTTCACATCTATTTGTCATATCTCATAATCATGATGAGCTGATATGGCCAGAAGTATCCGAATGGATTTAAGCATGACTACAGGTGAAAAAGTTTCATCATAGTCAATGTCTTGCCTTCGACGATAGCCTTTCGCTACCAACCTTGCTTAGTAGATAATTACATTATCATTCATGTCGATTTTCTTATTGAAAATCCACTTGCACCCTATAGGCGTAATGCCTTCACGTGGGTCCACCAAATTCCAAACTTGGTTTTAGTACATGGAATCAATTTCTGACTTCATGGTTGTAAGCCACTTGCCCTTTTATGAACTATTCAGATCCTCTTTGTAATCAGCAGGTTCCTCATTCTTAATGAGTAATACATCATTTGATTCTCTTACAAGAGATCCATATCTCTCAGGAATATTGTGTGTCCTACCTGATCTACGAGGAGGTTATGTCATAATTGGTTGTGGTTCTTGACTAGGCATCTTGTTAGTGTTTATTGGAGTCTCTTTAACTTCATCAAGTTTAACCATACTTCCACTTGCTTCCTATAAGAGAAATTCTTTCTCTAAGAAGGTAACATGCCTTGAAACAAACACCTTTTATTCCAACAGGTAATATAATTGGTAACTCTTAATTTTCTTAGGGTATCTAATAAATAAACACTTATCAGACTTAGCATCTAACTTGTCTGATATAGTCCTCTTCACATAAGTAGGGCATCCCCATATCTTCAAATAAGATATGAGGGGTTTCTTACTAGTCCATACCTCATATGGAGTAGTTAAGATTACCTTCGTCGGGACTCTGTTTAGCAAGTAAATAGCTGTCATGAGTGCATAATCCCAAAAGATTTTGGAAAAATTTACATGATCCATCATTGACCTAACCATGTCTAACAAGGTTCGGTTATGCCTTTTCGATACACCATTATATTGTGGCATATATGACGGAGTCCATTGAGACAATATACCATTGCCCCTTAGATAATTTTGAATCTCTTGGCTTAAATATTCATCATCTTGATTGGATCGAAGTATCTTGATATTTTTACCAAGTTGTTTCTCTACTTCATTTCTAAATTCTCTAAACTTTTCAAAGGCTTCAGACTTGTGTTTCATTAACTACACATACCTATAATGAGAGTGATCATCAATGAAAGTAATGAAGTAGTTATAACCTCCTAGTGCATGAGTTGACACTGGTCCATATATATCGGTATGTACGAGCCCAAGTAACTCATCAACTCATTCACCCTTTCCAGAAAAAGGTAACTTTGTCATCTTACCTTTTAAACATAAATCACATGTATCAAATGTATCTAATTCAAATGATTTGAGAACTGCAATCTTTTGCAATTCAGACATACATTTCTTGCTTATATGACCAAGGTGGCAATGCCACGAGTAAGAGGTTAATTGATTATCTAATCAGGCATGTTTATTGCTCTTATTGATATTGAATACGTCACTAGATGTATCTAACGCATAGATATCATTGTATAAAGTTCCAGTTCCATCAAGAACACCATTCAACGTTATATAACAATAATTGTTACTAAAAGTCAAATGAATACCTTTTCTATTTAAGTACGAAAATAGAAACAATGTTATTTATTAATGGTGGAATAAAATAACAAATATCTAGTTCTAAGACAAGTCCACTAGGAAGCTGTAACAAGTATGTTCTAATAGCAATTGTAACAACCTTTACTCCATTCCCAACTCGCAAACTTGTTTCTCTCTTGATGAGTCTTTTGTTATCCTTAGCCCCTATATGCCATTACATATATATGAGCCACACCTAGTATCCAATATCCATGTGTCTGAGGAAATAGTATGATAATCAATAACGAAAATACCTGAAGAGGATGGGGCATCAGATGCCTTATTCTTCTTCACAGGCTCAAGATAGATCTTGCAGTTTCTTTGTTAGTGTCCCATCTTGCCATAATGATGGCATGAGCATTTTTGTGTCAGTTATACTATCTTGGCCTTTTTGCTCTTCCCCTTATCCTGATGTTTTGGTTTCCTCTTAGAAACTTTCTTGGAGGAGTCTACTAATATCATAATTTTCTGTTCACCTTTAACAAAAGGCTCTATTGTCTTGAGCATATTAATCATCTCAAAAATGGTTGATTCTAAATTGTTCATCCAATAGTTCATCACAAATTATGAATGAATTTTCAGTAAACTATGTAGAATTAAGTCAATACTTAACTCATGATCCATTGTAAAATCGAGTGATGCTAAACACTCTATGTAGTCGTTCATCTTTAGTACATATTGTACTATTGATGAACCCTCTTGCATCTTTGAGCAAAAGAGAAACTTAGAGACATTGAACCTTTCAGATCTAGCTTGCTCATCAAATAGTTCATGAAGATGATAGACAATATCATAAGCATTCAAATGCACATGTTGTTTCTGTAGTTCAGAAGTCATAGAAGCTAGCATGATACAACTTGCAAGTATAGAATCATCCTTATGTTTCTGAAGGTCAACAATTGATCTGTAGTTACATCAGCATCAAGACTTGTGGGAAGAGGCTGATCAAGGACATAAGCTAGTTTCCCAGCTTTGAGAACAATTCTCAAATTTTTAAACCAACCCAAGAAGTTTGGGTCAGTCAGTTTATTCGAGTCTAAAATTGAACGTAGATTAACAGAAGTCACAATTAAATAATTAACCTAGAAATACTAAAATGAGATTGCATGAGAGACATGATATTATTTATGTAAATAATTTACATAAAACATACTTATTTATCAAATTCAAATACCCTTATTTTTGAATTCGGGAGATGATAGATTTTCTCCAAGTGGGTTGATATTCACTACAGATAAGAATAACCTTGACTTTGGCCAACAAGCCATTCTTAAATATAGCGGTAAGTAACAAGTTTACCGATTGTATATCACTTATATGCAACTATCACATTATGCTAGCAACTGATTGATCTTCGTATAAACATCAGATTGTTAACACATTAACAAGTATACATCAGATGCATATCACCCAATTTCACCTCTATCCACATTGATCATGGTTTTGACACAATAAATCAATGCTTCAAGTTTAAACCGACCTATTAATCATGAGATTGCATCTCTATGGTTTGAACATATTTAATTTCAAGTTTGAGCTTGACTTTGGCTAACAACTCAAACAAGAACTTAAACTCTGGTTCTTACCATATTAACGGAAGGTGTAGGTTTTAATATTGTGTAAGGGATTTGGTCTCATCTACACCATGCAAATATTCTATCTACATGACATGACACGTTGTACGCATGACATAAATGATGACATGACACATCATACACATGACATAGCATGACACATCACACATATGGTAAGATCTAATCATGTCATAATTAATGCATCTATATGACATAGAATATGGTATGAACATGACATATCTTTACATATGTTATAATTTTATTTTAGAAATAAAAATATATTATAAATTTGATTTTAATAAATCAAGATTTATCTAATCAAATTAGAAAACTAGTTTACAAATTTAATTAACATATTTCATTTAGAATCTTTTTATCAATCAATAATCTTTAATATTTTAGAAATAAATTTCAAAAATTTCCTAACAATTTAGGAAATAAATAATTAATATTTCTTAATTTATTATAGAATAATTCAAATCTAGATTGTTTATGATTTTTCAAATCTTTCCAAATTTGGTATTTCCTAACAATTTTGGAAACTTTCCAAAACTGAAATATTTTAATAAATCTGAAAATTCTAGAAAAGATTAATTCTATAATTTAATTTATAATATCTCAGATTTGGATTTTTTTTTTAAAAAAAAAAATAGAATATTTCCATATTTAGTATTACCTAACAAATTAGAAATATTCTAAAAATAAAATATTTCTTAAAATTTAAAAAAAATCTAAAAATGATAATTTCTAAATTAATAGAATATTTATAAATTTAATTTTCTAAAATTATATCATAAACTTTCTAAAAATAGAATTTCCTAACAATTTAGAAAACTTCAAAAAATAGAAAAAGTCTTAATAATTTTAGAAAAATTCTAAAATTAATTGCAACACTAATTACGAATCGTAAAATAATTTTTCAAACATGTCGAAGCACGATCAGACTCTGATACCACTATTGGGATATGCCCAATGCGGGTGTATGCTAGAACATGTTTTGTAAACATGTACAGTGGAAAATAAATAATAATAATTTCTATTATTACATCACACACACCATACGCATACAAGGATACAACATGCCAAAAATGATCGCATAATTAAAATTTATTGGAAGTAAATTTATGCTAGGTATTGTTGGACCGTTGCAGCCGACCAGAAGAGGGGTTGAATAGCCTAAAAATAAAAAGAAACCCTTCTCAAACTCTTAAACTAACACTTGCATAAATAATTAACTAAACAAACAAAAAGACGAGGCTCACAAGATTTGACTTGGTTACAATCGGAGAGGTTGTTAATCCAAGGAAAGTGATCGTACTAAGAACTCATTCAGGTGGAGAAGCCTCTTACAACGATGAAGCGCAGAAAATAGAAGCTTAACTACAGAGAAAGCGTACAAGTGTAGAAAGAATGAATTGCTTGAGTTGTTGAAAAAGCTTCTGGACCAAGGCTATATTTATAGCTTTGGTCGGGGTGCCCTTGGGGGGACAAATTTTATCCCCCAACGTTCAGATCGAGTCAAAACTCGATCTGTTCAAAAAGTTAACTCCGGGCGCCCGGAAGGGTTCTGGGCGCCCAAGAGGGCTCCGGGCGCCCCAGACTGTTCCGGGCGCCCCAGAGGGAAAAGTCAACCCCATTGACTTTTCCAGCTTGGGTCTTCTGCTCCAGCTCTGTTCGCCTCAGACCGAGTCTTCCACTCGCTTGGGTGATCTCTGTCATCCGGAATAAGGCTCACCCAAACCCAACTTCCGATCTTCTCGAGCAGACTTCCGCTCCAGCTTCTTGTCCCTTAGAATCGCCGTGTGCTTCCTTCTCGTCCGCCATCATACTCATCCGCAGTCTTCGTCCCTCGATCATACCTCATGCCGACCTTCTCGCTAGCTGCGTCTCTTGCTCCTCGAGCAATCTTCTGCTTCGGCTTCTCGTCCCTCGAAACCATCGCACGCTTCTGTAACGACCCGCCTCCTACTAACTAACTTGCGAGGTCGGACCGTCAAATTATACTGTGTTAAACTATAAGGTGCGGAAAACTATACTGATTAAAATCTTACTCTGCTAATGACTATTACAGTCTGTAAGATTAGGTTCAAAGACCTTTTCATTTATGTCCCTATGCTAAAGAAGGGAATTTGACTTCCTATTTGGTCAAAAACCAAATTTTGGCACTTCTAGCTGAAATCAGACATTCCAATCGATCGGCTGATCGATTGGAGTTGTCTGATCGATCCAATGATCGATTCAACTCGTTACTGTGCACGGGGTCAATACTGGATCGATCGGCTAATCGATCCAATCTGTTCAATCGATCCAGAGATCGATTCAGAAGCTCTCTGTTCGCGGGAATTAAATTCCCGATCGATCGGTTGATCGATCCATGGCCGATCGATCAGCTGATCGACCCATCAGCTCTCTGTACGCGACAGATCGCGTTTCAATCGATCGGCTGATTGATCGAGGATTCCTCAATCGATTGGCCGATCGATTGGGGTTCTGATTTCAGCAGAACTCACCCGAACTCCTTCAGAACTTTCAGAAATCACTACACTATGAAATAATACTACTAGACATGACTTTATACATGTTTTACTATCTATCAGCAAGTCAACTAATTCATAGAGTCCCAATTCATGATACTTAATAATCTAGAAGTGCATAAAATAACCAAAACTGAAACGCTAAGTTCTTAAATCTTCTAATTCCCCCAAAGATCTTTATTCCAAGTTCCTGCCCACACACATCTTCATCGCATTGCCTCCAGCCTCCGCTATTCCATCTTTCCTTTACCTTTATCTGCAGTATAAGGAAAAATGCATCTGTAAGCTTGGGAGCTTAGTAAGAAACCATCTATCTCACAAAAACATGCACACGATGAAAACATGCTTTTTAAAGAATGCTATTTAAAACATATGCTGAACATGGTAAAGCATGGCATACTAAAATTACTAACATGGATACTAAAACATGCCATCAAAACTAATCATGGAATATCATTAAGAAAGAGCTAAACTGGAACATGAACTGAGCTGAACTGAACTAAGCTAATACTGAATTTAAATCATGTTCATATAACTGATTGTGAGTTGTGGAAAGCTATTTATCATAAATAGATGAAAATACTAATCATGCTGCTGATGGGTCCGGCAACTGTACTTGTTATGCGCGCATCTCTAACTACACCCGAGATAGCAAATCTCGAATCTAATAGGGTTTACTAGGTTATCTAAACCTAGGGACGACTACGGGAGCCCAACCCAAGGACATCTAGTCCAGTACAGTGCCACTGATAAAAGTAAAATACTGGATCATAAGCTTATTAATTTATCTTGCTTTTACTATAGGTTATCTGAACCTAGAGCTAGGTTAT
Organism: Zingiber officinale; assembly: GCF_018446385.1. NCBI lineage: Eukaryota > Viridiplantae > Streptophyta > Magnoliopsida > Zingiberales > Zingiberaceae > Zingiber > Zingiber officinale. The sequence goes on along the minus strand of NC_056002.1, from coordinate 90,323,271 downwards.
CTGAACCTAGAGGTGACTATGTGAGCCCACCCATTGGACCGTAGTCCCATATAAGTTGAAGCAAGACTAGATATGCTATTTTAATTGCTTCTACTACATTTACTGAGCTATTAAAATGCCTACTGTAGCATTTTACTGAGCTAAACATTTTATCAAACACTTGGTGTGCACTAGGGCACGCCCTACGTACTGAACATCTGCATACGACTAAACTAATGCATAAAAACATACGAATAGCTACTTATACTGCAAGTGAGGGGTTTCTTACTTCCTGCGCTAATTTTCCTTACAATCCAATCGCTAGGCTTTTCCGAAGAAGAGATCTCCTCGACGATCTTCTTGCGTCTATGCTTTCTTCTCGCGGAGAGGAGCGTCCTCGTGCCGGGGTCGTCACCGGAGGGTGCTCCTACGACCTTAGGGAGGAAACCCTAGGTCTTCTTGAGCTTGGGCGTCGAGAGGTTTTGGAGAGGGAAGGGTCGGCGGTGAGGGTTTGAGGGAGAAGAGATTTGTCGTTTGGAAAATAACAATCCCCACTTAAGTTCCTTATTTATATTAAGTGATAATTTTACCCCAACTCCATCATAAATATAATTGTTCCTCTCTTCTTTCAGCACACCCCTGCTGGGGCCTCCTGGTTACTAAGTCACCCTATAAGGCATAGAGTTCGCTAGGACTCGGGTTCAATTCCCGCTTAGGCTATTTCACGTTTTTATTTGTTTTTTTTTTTTTGCTACTTCGGCTATTCTAAAAATTCCATAAAAATATTCTAAAATTCTAGAAAAATAATATAATATTTCTAAAATTACTTTGAGGATTTTCGGGCATTACAATCCCCCATACCTTATAAAAAGTTCATCCTCGAACTTAGAATAACTCTGGATACTTCTGTCTCATACTAGCTTCTGTCTCCCAAGTTGCCTCTTCTGTTGTGTGATTTTGCCATATGACTTTTACTAATGGTACCTCTTTATTCTGCAATTTCTTAACTGCTCAGTCTATTATCTAAATAGGCTGACTGTCATAGCTGAGGTCTTCGCGGACTTGTACCGACTGGGGCTCAATCACCTAGGTGGCATCTGGGATATGCTTCTTTAGCATAGAGACATGAAATACGTTGTGGATAGCTGACATCTCCTGGGTAGCTCTAGCTCATATGCTACCTTGCCAACTCTTCTGATGATAAGGTATGGTCCCACATATCTGGGACTTAATTTGCCCTTCTTCCCAAAACGCATCACTCCCTTCATGGGAGCTACTCTGAGGAACATTGAATCCCCAACTGAAAACTCTAAGGGTCGACGCCGCGTATCAGCATAGCTTTTCTAGCGGCTCTAAGCTGTCTCTATCCTCTGGCGGATCTGTTGTATAGCTGCTGTGGTATCTGCTACCAAGTCTGTCTGAAGTTCCAGCTCTTTCTGTTCACCACTCTCATACCAACAGATTGGAGATCTACACCTCCGCCCATAGAGAGCCTCGTAAGGTGCCATACCGATAGTGGTCTGATAGCTATTGTTGTATGCAAATTCTGCTAAACACAGATATTTGCACCAACTTTCCTTGAAGTCTAGGGCACATGCTCGGAGTATATCATCAAGTACCTGATTCACTCGCTCTGTCTGACCATCTGTTTGAGGATGGAAGGTTGTGCTAAACTTTAACCTAGTGCCCAATGCTGACTGTACACACTCCCAGAAGTGTGACGTGAACCTACTATCTCTGTCCGAAATGATGGTCTATGGAACTCCATGCAATCTGACAATCTCCTTGAGATACAACTGAGCTAGCTGCTCTATGGAGTAGGATATCCGGATAGCTAAGAAGTGGGTTGGCTTAGTCAATCTGTCGACTATTACCCAGATCACAACGAAACCATTCGTGGTTCTGGGTAGTCCCACTATGAAATCCATAGAAATATCCTCCCACTTCCACTCTGGAATCTGGATAGGCTACAGAACTCCTCCTGGTCTCTGGTGTTCTGCCTTGACCCTCTGACAGGTCAGACAGATACTGACATATCTAGCGATGTCTCTTTTCATCCCAGGCCACCAAAAACGTTTCTTCAGGTCTTGATACATCTTGGTAGAACCAGGATGCATTGCATTAGGAGTCCTGTGAGCCTCGTCTAGGATTTTCCTTCGTAATTCCTCCTGATCTGGAACGCATAGTCTGTCACCAACATATAGTACCCCACTATCTGATACTCTGAACTCTCCACTTTCTGATTCTGCTAACCCTTGCTTGATTTTAAGAATTTCAGGGTCCTGATCCTGAGCTGTCTGGATATCACCAAGCAGGGTAGAGGCTAATGTCATAGCAGAGAGTTGTCCAACTATAAGTTCGAGACTGAAATCTGTGTTCTCCTTCTGTAGGGGCGGTGACATGGCTGCTAGGAATAGTAAGGTAGCACTGGACTTCCTGCTAAGTGCGTCTGCCACCTTATTAGCTTTTCCTGGATGGTAGAGGATGTCTATGTCATAGTCTTTGACCAGCTCAAGCCATCTGTGCTGTCGCATATTCAGATCCTTCTGAGTGAAGAAGTACTTCAAACTCTGATGATCTGTATACACTCTGCACTGAGCTCCGTACAAGTAATGTCTCCAAATTTTGAGGGCGAAGACAACTGCTGCAAGCTCAAGGTCATGCGTAGGGTAGTTCCTCTTATAGTCCTTGAATTGTCTAGAGGCGTAGGCGATTACCTTGCTATTTTGCATCAGTACCACTCCTAGTCCCAACTTAGAGGCATCACTATAAATATCAAAGTTGTCTATGTTTTCAGGCAGAGTCAGAATAGGAGCACTGGTCAATCTTCTTTTTAGCTCCATGAAACTGTTCTCTCACAGTCCTCTGTCCACTGAAATTTTCTGTTCTTCCTGGTGAGAGCTGTCAGTGGAGAGGCTATCCTGGAGAAATCCTCTACGAACTTTCTGTAATAACCTGCTAGTCCCAAAAAGCTTCTGATTTCACTGGCATTCTTATGTCTCTTCCAGTTACTCACAGCTTCTATCTTACTGGGGTCTACCATGATACCATCTTTAGAGATGATGTGACCCAGAAAGGATATCTGATCGAGCCAAAATTCACATTTCGTAAACTTGACGTATAGCTGGTTTTGCTGAAGGATCTGTAGTACTATTTTCAGGTGCTCTGCGTGTTCTTCCTGAGTTCCTGAATAGATAAGAATATCATCGATGAACACAATAACAAACTTGTCTAAGTATTCTCTGAATACTCTGTTTATAAGGTCCATAAAGGTAGCTGGAGCATTTGTCACGCCAAAGGGCATGACTACGAACTCATAATGTCCGTATCTGGTCCTGAAAGCCGTCTTGGGTATATCACCTTCTTTAACTCTAACCTGGTGATATCCTGACCGGAGGTCTATTTTAGAGAACACTGCTGCTCCCTTTAGCTGATCAAACAGGTCATCTATTCTGGGAAGAGGATACCTGTTCTTAATAGTGACTTGGTTCAGTGCTCTGTAATCTATGCACAGGCGCATGCTCCCGTCCTTCTTCTTCACGAACAATACAGGCGCTCCCCATGGTGAGTGACTACAGCGTATGAAGCCCTTGTCGAGCAGCTCCTGTAGTTGCTCCTGAAGTTCCTTCAGTTCTGCTGGAGCCATGCGGTAGGGTGCTTTGGAGATGGGATTTGTACCGGGGACGAGTTCTATCTCAAATTCAATCTCCCTGTCTGGTGCTAGGCCTGGTAACTCCTCAGGGAAGACTGCTGGGTAGTCACATACAACTCGGACCTCCTCTAGCTTTTGGTCCTTGTCCTGACTGGTATTGACTACATGTGCTAAGAATCCCGTACATCCTGAATCAAGTAGTTTCTGTGCTTTTAGAGCTGAGAGAAACTTCTTGGCCTTCCTCTTTGGTTCTCCGATGTACCCAAATTGCACTCCTGCTTCGGGTTGGAATATAACTTTCTGTTTACGGCACTCTATGGAGGTACCGTACTTGATCAGAAAGTCCATTCCCAAGATGACATCATAGTCAGCCATATCTAACACTATCAGATCACCAAAAAGCTCTTTGTCTACTATAATGACTGGCACTGCTCGAAGCCAGTGCGTAGATGCCATGATTTCTCCTGAAGGTAGTGTCGTCAAAAATTGACCACTGAGTACCTCTGGAGATATTGCCAGCTTTTCGACAAATGCCCTGGATATATAAGAATGGGTTGCCCCAGTATCGAATAAGACAGTTGCACTTTGCTGTAAAATACTAATCTGACCTGTAACAACTGTCGAGGCATTCGCTACATCTTCTCTGGTGAGTGAGTAGATCCTCGCATTCGTTGTAACTGAGGGGGCTTCTAGTCTGCCTTGACTGATGTGTGGACCATCTATAGCAGCCTGCATCTGATGTAACTGGGCTGGTTTGTCTCCGTACTGAATCGGCTGTGGTGGAGGAAGACTGGTCATGTTCGGGTATTGCTTAGCCATATGCCCTTCTTGGCCATATTCAAAGCATCCTCGCGTGCCCTTGCGACAAACTCCTGGGTGGAATTTCCCACAAGTAGCACACTTGGGATAACTAGGCTGTTTACTAGCTGGTCCGCTTTTTGGTTACGCCTTTTGGGTAACTCCCTGGTTTGCATTTATGGCTGGAGTTCCCTTTCCAGTTAGAGCTGTGGCCCTGGTGTTTCTGAGTATCTGAGCCTCCTTGGCCCTTAAACTCTGAAACAACTTGCTTCTATTGTTTGATGCTGTTCTGATAATGCTCGATGGTTAGAGCACTACTTACTAGTTCTTTAGTAGTTTGCGGCCTATGAACACCGCTGGCCACATTCATTGCTATTTTCGGCCTTAACATTTTAAGCATCAACCGGACCCGTTCTCTTTCAATGCTGACTAATTCGGGGCATAGACGAGCCAACCTATTGAATTTCTTCACGGCCTCCTTAACTGAAAGGTTGCCCTGACGAAATTCAGTGAACTCGTCATAGTGGCGGTTTGTGACCCGCATGTGAAAGAACTCTTCAAAGAATTCTCTCTCTAAGTTGGCCCACATCATCTGGTTCACTGGGCGCTTCACTTTAATTCTCTCCCACCACATACGTGCATCTCCTGTCAGGAAGAAGGAGGTGCACTTCACCTTTTCATACTCTGGCCAGTCCAAAAGCTCCATCGTACTTTCCAGTGTTTTGAACCAGGCTTGGGCATCCCATGGTTCGCTAGTGCCTGAGAAATTCTTTGGCTTGATTTTCTGCCACTGGATCAGATAAGCTTCTCTCCTTGCCCCTGCTACTGGTGCTGCAGGTTGGACTGGTGGAACCTCTATCACTACTGGGGTTGCTAGGTTAGGTTCTGGAGTGACAGTGGGCGTGTTCTGCTGATTAGCCCTTAGGGTGGCTATCTCCTGTTGTTGTTCAGCTAGTTGTTTCTGTAACTGGGCCACTACTGCTGCAAGGTCTGGGGGAGGCACTGAGCTGCCTGCCTCATGCTGGGGCTCAGTAGCTGGTGTCTTTCTAGCTGGGCGTCCTCATACCATTTTCTAGAGAAATAGAGGACATACATGACTAATACAATCATGTTTACATAACTACTATTATCTGGTTAGATGCTATCATATATAAACTAAACATGCTTTAGTTATCTATAAACATGAAAGCAAGCAACATAATTAAAGTGAGGGATATTCTTACTTGGAAGCTGCAGGTTCAATGTTGATGTGTGTGTGAGGAAGTATGGAACTTGCTCTGATACCACTCTGTAACGACCCGCCTCCTACTGACTAAGCTGCGAGGCCGGACCGTCACATTATGCTGTGCTAAACTATAAGGTGCGGAAAACTATACTGATTAAAATCTTACTCTGCTAATGACTATTACAGTCTGTAAGATTAGGTTCAAAGACCTTTTCATTTATGTCCCTATGCTAAAGAAGGGAATTTGACTTCCTATTTGGTCAAAACCCGAATTTTGGCATTTCTAGCTGAAATCAGACATTCCAATCGATCGGTTGATCGATTGGAGTTGTCTGATTGATCCAATGATCGATTTAACTCATTACTATGCACGGGGTCAATACTGGATCGATCGGCTGATCGATCCAATCTGTTCAATCGATCCAGAGATCGATTCAGAAGCTCTCTGTTCGTGGGAATTAAATTCTCGATCGATCGGTTGATCGATCCATGGCCGATCGATCAGCTGATCGACCCATCAGCTCTCTGTACACGATAGATCGTGTTTCAATCGATCGGCTGATCGATCGAGGATTCCTCAATCGATCAGCTGATCGATTCAATAGCATTCTGTGCACGGGGAATTTCTCCCAATCGACCAGCTGATCGATTGAGGATTTCTCAATCGATTGGTTGATCGATTGGGGTTCTGATTTCAATAGAACTCACCTGAACTCCTTCAGAACTTTCAGAAATCACTACACTATGAAATAATACTACTAGACATGACTTTATACATGTTTTACTATCTATCATCAAGTCAACTAATAGTCTAAGCATGACATAATTCATAGAGTCCCAATTCATGATACTTAATAATCTAGAAGTGCAGAAAATAACCAAAACTGAAACACTAAGTTCTTAAATCTGCTAATTCCCCCAAAGATCTTTATTCCAAGTTCCTGCCCACACACATCTTCATCGCATTGCCTCCAGCCTCCGCTATTCCATCTTTCCTTTACCTTTATCTCAGTATAAGGAAAAATACATCTGTAAGCTTGGGAGCTTAGTAAGAAACCATCTATCTCACAAAAACATGCACACGATGAAAACATGCTTTTTAAAGAATGTTATTTAAAACATATGCTGAACATGGTAAAGCATGGCATACTGAAATTACTAACATGGATACTAAAACATGCCATCAAAACTAATCATGGAATATCATTAAGAAAGAGCTAAACTAGAACATGAACTGAGCTGAACTGAACTAAGCTAATACTGAATTTAAATCATGTTCATATAACTGATTGTGAGTTTTGGAAAGCTATTTATCATAAATAGATGAAAATACTAATCATGCTGCTGATGGGCCCGACAACTGTACTTGCTATGCGCGCATCCCTAACTAGACCCGAGGTAGCAAATCCCAAATCTAGGGTTTACTAGGTTATCTAAACCTAGGGACGACTACGGGAGCCCAACCCAAGGACATCTAGTCCAGTATAGTGCCACTGATAAAAGTAAAATACTGGATCATAAGATAATTAATTTATCTTGCTTTTACTAGATTATCTGAACCTAGAGCTAGGTTATCTGAACCTAGAGGCGACTATGGGAGCCCACCCATTGGACCGTAGTCCCATATAAGTTGAAGCAAGACTAGATATGCTATTTTAATTGCTTCTACTACATTTACTGAGCTAAATATTTTATCAAACACTTGGTGTGCACTAGGACACGCCCTACGTACTGAACATCTGCATACGACTAAACTAATGCATAAAAACATACGAATAGCTACTTGTACTGCAAGTGAGGGGTTTCTTACTTCCTGCGCTAATTTTCCTTACAATCCAATCGCTAGGCTTTTCCGAAGAAGAGATCTCCTCGACGATCTTCTTGCGTCTATGCTTTCTTCTCGCAGAGAGGAGCGTCCTCGTGCCGGAGTCGTCGCCGGAGGGTGCTCCTACGACCTTAGGGAGGAAACCCTAGGTCTTCTTGAGCTTGGGCGCCGAGAGGTTTTGGAGAGGGAGGGGTCGGCGGTGAGGGTTTGAGGGAGAAGATATTTGTCGTTTGGAAAATAACAATCCCCACCTAAGTACCTTATTTATATTAAGTGATAATTTCACCCAACTCCATCATAAATATAATTGTTCCTCTCTTCTTTCAGCACACCCCTGCTGGGGCCTCCTGGTTACTAAGTCACCCTATAAGGTATAGAGTTCGCTAGGTCTCGGGTTCAATTCCCGCTTAGGCTATTTCACGTTTTTATTTTTTTTTTTTTTTGCTACTTCAGCTATTCTAAAAATTCCATAAAAATATTCTAAAATTCCAGAAAAATAATAGAATATTTCTAAAATTACTTTGAGAATTTTCGGGCGTTACGGCTTCCTTCTCGTCTGTTGGTGTACTCTTCCACAATGCCTCGTCCCTCGGACGCACCGCGTGTCGTTCTTCTCGCTAGCTGTGTCTTCCGTTCGACTACTTGTGCTCCTAAGTTCCTGCACACTTAGACACAAGGTTAAAAACACATAGGACCTAACTTAACTTGTTGATCACACCAAAACAACCTTGGGGTTCCAACAATCTCCCCCTTTTTGATGTAAGCAACCCAAGTTAAGGTAAGGTAAAATAGACATAAAAAAATAACCTAACTAATTTTGCAATAAAGTGCAAAAAGATAAAAATTTTAAATTATGGTCTACCTCCCCCTAGACTTATACTTTTCTTTCTCCCCCTTTGATCACAAAAAATGGGGTTCCTAAAAAAACCTAAGGGTAAAAAAATTTCAAACTTTCTTAACAAAAAATTCTAAGTTGAATAAATTCTAAGTTAAATAATTTGCAACAATTTTCAGCAACAATATTCTAAGTTTTAAAAATTTCTAAGTAAAACTTTAGGTAAGAAAATTTTCTAAGGAAAAACTCTAAGAGAAAAAAAAATTCTAAGGTTTAAAAAAAACTTTTAACTTTTATGTAAAAGTTTTATGCAAAAAAAAAATTCTTACTTAAGAAGTTTTGCAAAAAATTTTTAAAAATTTTTCTAAGTAAATATTTTAAGCAGAAATTTCTAATTTCAGAAAAAATTTTATGCAAAAAAAAATGTTTAAAAAACTTTTTAAAGCATTATTAAATTTTAATCTTAATTCTTTTATCAGAAAGTTAATTAAACATTTTATTTTAATATTTTGGCTTCCAGGTCATGGCGAGGCACTAGGCCTTCTTGATTATTGGAGCAACAACCACTTCCTTAGACAAAGCCTAATAAAGAAATTTTAATGTCTAATTTTTTTGCTGAAAGCTCTAAATTCGATTAAAGATTTAAATTAAATAAGACTTAGGAACCCAATATAGGTTCCAGCCTACTGGATTAACTAGAAATTTCTTAGGAACATATTTTCTTGAAATATTCCTAATTTTTCCCTGGTGATATCTATAATACCAATTTAAATTATTAAACTTTCTAAAATTTGTATTAGATAGGCATGCACGACTTTTCAAGTTATCTACTTGAATTTTCAGATTTTCATTTTTTGATTTCAATTTCTCATTTTCTAATTTAACTTTATCTAGTTCTTCTAAAGGGCAAGATTTAGCTAATATTATTTTTAAATTCTTAATTTCTTTTTCTAACTTGCAGCAGTCTTTAGTTAGCAACTTAACAAACTTAAAAAAGTTTATCGGGAGGAAGAGATCGTACCTCACTTACCTTGTCGATCTGTTGTCCGTGTCTCCCCCTGAACTACTGCTTTCTTCTGACGTAGCTCCCTGATAACTATGATTTTGGCTATATTATCTTGATTCATAATGCATGTTTTTTAATAATATTTTCATAGCCTAAATTCATATTTACTCTATATTTCATAATTTCATTTTATCTTGGACTTAATTGTAAATTAGCCAATAATCATGGTATTTGATGCTAATATTTGTTTATTATTTTATAGGCATCAAAAGGGCCATGGACCCGATCAAATCAGACCACACTTGGGCTCGAATTAAGGGCTAATCAAGTCGATCAAGCCTTGGAGTGTTTTGGACCGTCCATTGAAGATCAGAGAGATCTGAGCCAGCCGTCAAGGATCTAGTCCATCAGAGCTACGAGGAAGCACATCACAGCCATAGATGAAGATCCAAGGGTTTTGATCCAGATCTGAGTTGATCCAGCCGTTGATCAAGCCAGAAACAATCTGGACCGTTCGATCAGATGAGAGTTGTTTAAATAGCGAGAAGCTACAGTGAAGAAGACGAGCTTGGTTCCCGATTTTGTACTACAGTGCCTTCGTCTTCTCTGCGAGACGCTGACGCTCCCATTCCCACTTCCAGATCCGCGAGCTAGAGTTCTTCAACACCGGCGATCACTGTGATGACGGTGTTCATCGTACATGATCAGATCGTGAACGAGGGTGTTTCCCAGTTCGTGAGTTCAACGCTGGTTCACAGTTCGTGATCCAGGCTGAGGGTGTTTCCCAAGTGTTACGATCTTCGTTAGCCACTGGAGCTCGAAGGGCGTTTCCCAGAAGCTCCAGATTTCATTCCATATTCATTCCATCTGTTGCATTCGCACCGATCTGATCAATTGGCCGAGTGATGCAGAATTCCAGAGTCGAGCTCCTGTTCTTCGTGCGATGTGTGTGCAGCCGATTCGTGAACCCGAAGGGCGGTTCCCAGAGGCACTGAATGAGAAGATGCATTAGCTGGAAGCTCTGTTCTTCGTTGGTGGTTACCCGAAGGGTGTTTCTCAGAGGTGACTCAGTTTTATAGCAGATTGGAGGAGTTTTTGCTGTGGATTTGGTTTGTGGAATGCTAGGGTTTAGTTTTCTTTTTTTATCTTTGAATTATGCTTGAACTTGCACAGATCTGATGATCTGATTACCTAGTTTTGCAATTCAGATTTTGTTTCAGTTTTTATACTTGTTTTCTTTGATTGTTTGCAATTCAAACCAAGTTTAGCTACTAACCTAGTACAGTCATGTTTTGTGCAATTCCTTTAGATGTAAGTCTTTAATTCACATCTTTGTTCTATGCATCAGATTTGTTGTAACTGTGATGAAGTTTAAATGAGAATGTTTCATTAGAGATTTTCCTTGTATACCTCTATTAAACATTGTTGAATGAAGTTGAGATTAAAGATTTGTTGGTTTAGATTGATTGTTCAAGATGATTACAAGTATAAATTGGATGCTTCATCTGTTCAATATTATTGTGTTAAAGCTTTTGAGATTGATTGTTGATTGTAATTGAGAATAAAAGATATGGTGATTGAGTTTAGGTTGGAACTTGATTGTGATGGAGATAAAATGCTAGGCTCGGTTATTGAAATTGTGATGAGATTTTGAATATAATGGTTGTTGTATTGTGAATTGTAGAGATAGGGATTAAATCATTTGGATCAATGATGCATTAGAGGTATAATTCAATGTAAGAATTTAATTTGAATTGAATTCTAGAATACTCACACACTTATTAGTTATCCTTGGAAAAATATGACTTGGGACTCCTTACTACAACATTTGTTTTAATTTTAATGAGTTTCAATTTTAATTAATTTGGAGCGCCTTGTGACATACAAAAAGGCTAACACCAAATTTTGGCGTCGTTGCCAGGGAGCAACTAACTAGTAGTGTGTGTTTAATTTTAGATTGTGCATTGATTGATTTTATTTGTTAGCATGTTGATTGATTTGATTGCTTAATTCTTTTTGTATTTTTATGTTGGTTTGTTCTTGAATTTGTAAGTGCTTTTATTGTTCATGTTTTTATATGTTTGAAGTTTTATGCTCTTGAGTCTTCTAATCTTGATTTTTAGTGTTGTAGTGAAGAACAGGAGATTTCTTTAGCATGGATCCATATTTTCAGAATTTTGGAGGTGGAATGGAAAATCAGTGTTTTTAGCCTGAGTATCAATATTACCCATACATGGATCAACAAAATAGGTATGAATCATTTTCAAATGGTTTTAATGCTAATTGGGTGGATAATTTATGTTTCAGGTATGAAAATGCACAAGGACAATTTATTGAGTCATATTCAGCTTACTAGAGTTCATATGGGTTTCAAGAAGTTTCAACATTTTCTATGCCCCAACCTTTTCAACAAAACGATCCTCAGATGGATCAGTCAACATGAAAACTCAGAGAGATTATGCAACAAATGAATGAACATTAAGAGCAACAATTTTCAAGGATACAGAACATACAGATTCAGTTAGATCTAATTGCATCATCTATCAATCAGCTGCAAGCACAAAACTTCAGTGGAGAGATGGAAAGTAGCGATTCTGTCAGGCCTGACCTTACTCCTATCACTTCACATGATTTTTCTAGTAATTTTTGTGATAATGATGTAATTATGCAAATTTCTGATCCTAATGATTTTGTTGTTGAAGATGTTGATAGTGATTCAGGTTCTGAACATGTTTTTGAAGATGATTTAAGTGTAGGGGAATGCTTACTAGAAGCATTACCTCAAGGATCACCTGATGATGATGATGAAGAGACTGTAGGGACTTGTGATATGGAGCCAAGCACCCAAGAATAACTACATGAGGTTGTGCATTCAGCAGAACCAGAGATTGAGCCATATCTTGATGAAAAAGAGGTAACAATCACCACTCCAGGTACCTATCAAAATGACAAGGTGAGTCTTTCTTGTGATTTATCAGAAAATTCAATAGAGGTACCATTTGTTGATTTTATTAGTTGTAATTTATTTCTTGACAAATCTTCTATCAAAACTAATATTCTCCTATTTTCTGCTTATCCCACACGCGTGTGGGAGGAGTTTACCTTTATTGATTGTGTAGGAGAATTTAAGCTTCCAGAGTGGATGCTTACACTGAACCGCCTTAGACCTCCAGAAAGAATTTTGAAAGGAAAAATGATGAATAAAAAGGATATGATTGGAATCACAATTCCTCCACTTCTGGGTTGGATTCTTCTTCTAAATCTTCTTCAACCACCGGGAATGAAAGGGGAGTTGGTTCCAATGTTGCTTTCTTTTGCATTTCAATTCATGCTTTGTTAATAAATTCCTTTTATACATTTCTTTAGTTTTATACTTAGCAATTGCATTTTACTTCCACACTTTGCTTTCATACTTTATATTTTGTTTAGTACATAGCATGTCGTTTGACTAAAAGTCTTCATGGTAATTTCTTAAGTAATGCTTTTAAGATGGTAAAAGTTTTTTAAAATTTGATCATCAAATTAGGTCATGTGACATGATTGGATGTTTTTCTTGCATGATATTAGTTAATTTGGTGGTGGATTCCAATTTGATCAATTGAGCTTGATTGCATAAAAAATACCTAGAGAGGACCACTTCAAACCTAAACTCTATTATTTTCTTTGTGTGACATGCACTCATAGCAATTGAACTCTAGAACTTGCTTAATTCCTTTTTAAAGTCACAATAGTATATGTCTGCATGGAAATTAAGGATTGTTTTCATTCTTGATCCCACATAAATTCCAATTCCTTTCTTCACAATTTTCTTAAACATTTTCATCTAGCATTCTAATTCTTGATCATCTTTGCTTTCCATTCTTTTGAGAGTTAGGTTGAATACTTGATGAGTTAGATTTTGCAAGATGACAAAGGATTAAGTGTGAGGGAGGGGTATAGTGATTTTGAATATTTGGATTCATTTGTTAAAGCTCGGGATTCAAATTCAAGCTAATGATGGAGTTTTGGAAAGATGCAATGGAGTTAAATGCTTAAGGGTTTTATGGTTGGAGTGCTACTATTCTGAAAAAAAAAAGAGGAAAAAAATTCTGAAAATGCTTTTATGAATGGAGTGCTCTTAAGATTTTATGTTAAATGTATCCATATCTTGAGTTTTATCATGTCAAGAGTAAGCTCCAATTGTTTTAAAGTGTAAAAATTGATACTATGTTGATACATTCGAAATTGTAAGAGACGTATGTGAGAAGAAGGTTTTGAAGATGCTGAAATTTTAACTTTCTGTGGGAGTTGTTGATTAGGAGTTTTGCTATTGCCTTTGAAGAATGGGGTCATTAGTAATCTTCAACTGAAATAGGAGAGTTGAAGCAAGGATAATTCAATCCTATACTAAGAGCAGTGCATTTTGCTGTTGGTTTTCACTAAGATTTGAACTTGTTTTGAGTACAAGAATTTTGACAAACAGCATTTAAGTTTGATACTTAACTCAGAAATTCAGTTCACAGATTTGCACAAAATGTTGTTCAATGGTTTCAGCAGCTTGGAATGTACAGAATTTCAATTTTCCTTTTCTAACCAGCAAATGAGTTGAAAGGGATCAATACTTGAATCAATCAAAATCTTGAAAATCTGAAAATTACAACTGAATTGAAATGCTGGAGATGGAATTTAGAAGCAGTAGAAGAATTTCAGAAACAGAAATGAATAGAATGCAGAATGAATCAGTGCAATTCAGTGGCTGTGTAATCCAGAAAGTTCATGCATGTTTCTGATTTCTACAATTGTCAACTAAGATGCAGAGAAATTGCTAGTGATGTGAAGATGTTTGTGCCAAGCTTTCTTTTGCAAACTTAAGGGCAGTAAACAGCAGAGTTGTAGGATTGAAAAGTTGAAAAAAAAATTCAGAATTAAAACATGGCTGGATGAGGACATTATTGTTGTGCAGATTTTGCATGGAAGTGAGGAACATAAGTGATTTTGGAAATTGAGTACTGCCTTGATAAGCTATGCATGAAAATTCTGTGCACTAAGGAATGCAGAAAAGCAAACCTGCATTTCTGAATTTTTTGCAATGGCAGAATCAGTGAATTCCTGCATTTCATATCTAGTTTGATCCTGTCTGCGCACTGAGTTGATGGAAACTGAGGACGTGGCGCTCGCTGCTGCTCCCCGGTGATCTTTGCAACGTCGTAGCCTCCGATGAACCTGCAACAAAGTCGGGCTGGGAAGGGGTTCCCGGCGACGACCCTCCGACGCTCAAATCAGGCGACTGCAAGACGAGGCAGAATAGACATTGTGGCTACAGTAGACAAGGAGAAAAAAATCATACCTCCGTCGAAGTCCGAGGGTCTTTATATAGGACCCCGGAGAGGCGCGTGCATGCTGCCCGAGGTGTGCACGTTCCTCAAAGCATACCTTGGGATGGCTGTGTCAGAAAAAGCATGCCTGACGCCATGCCGCAATTGTCCGAACATATCTCTGTCATGTCAGCGGAACTTCCTCCGTACGATACTTGGTACTGCCCGGTCGCCGACCATGTTGCTTGTCGGCGGCAGACGTCTCGAAAATGATATCACTAGTTGCCCCTTTTGTCCTCTTCTAAGCCCCTTGTCTTTAACCGGGCTGGTCGGGCTAATCTCTCAGTCGCTCGGGCACCTGGGTATACTTGTATCTCGGACCGGGTGAGCCGGTCGATCGGTCGTATACTCGGATGGGGCACCGGCTAGTTGTTCTGCCGTTCGGCATAGTGACCCATGTACTCGGCATAGCGGTTCCCTTATAAAGGAACTTGTGAGCGCCGGAAGCTCGACCCAAGGTCGAGCTATCTTCGTGCCGGCCCGGGGTCTGCCCAGGCCGGTCGGCCAAGGGATTCCTCCCTGCTCGGCTGATCCTTTGACTCCCTTCCAGCTCGGCCGGACCTTTGACTCCCTTCCAGCTCAGCTGAACCTTTGACTCTCCCGTGCCATTAACCCCTTCCTCTGTGGGCCCCCGTTGCTTACCACCGGATCACTTACCCTAACCTTGTGATGATTTAACGTCTTCAATATTTCTTAAGGAAGCCTAGTCGGTCATTCCTTCAAGCCCCCAATTGACAGCCACCTGAGCTGAATAAGAATGTCTGCCCGGCAATCACCACATTGTTTAAACCGTGTCTGTCTTTCGGGCGATATTTGGTCTGCATTGTATTCATAAAATTGAATGAAGTACATAAATTGCAAACATACTTATTATCTTTTTGCTGGGCCGGGTGAAGGGGACTTTGCTTAAAGTAAACTCAATTTATTCCCTTGGGCGTGCTAAGCTTCACGTGATTGAGTGATTAGAATATACTGAGGAGGAATTAATCCTCTCGTTCAGGGATATGTATATTCCTCGAGCGATATAAACTTGTTAAGTTCGGTAGGGTTGTAAATGATTTGCACTCTATGGACGTTCGAGAACTCTTCCTTCTGCGCCCTGGAGATAATATGAGCCTAATGCAAGTTTCTCTACCACCTTGTATGGTCCTCCCTATTGTGGTGCCAATTTGTTAACATCCCCAGCGGGCTTGGCACGTTTCCATACTAGATCTCCCACTTGAAAGAATCTCATGATGACCCTCCTGTTGTAATTTTGCCTCATTTATTGTCGGTATGATGTAAGACGAGTTGCAGCTTTATCTCGAATTTTTTCTATTAGATCTAGCTCCATAAATTGCCTCCTCGCATTGTCATCGTCATATAGTTGTCTTCTATCGGATTCTACTCCCACCTCGATAGGAATTATAGCTTCTCCTCCATAAACCAATTGGAAAGGCGTGATCCCTATAGCTTCTCAGGGTGTAGTACGATATGCCCAAAGAACACTAGGCAACTCATCTACCTAGCTGCCACCAACATGATCCAGTTTGATTTTTAGGCCTCTTATAATCTCTCTGTTGGTTACTTCTGCTTGACCATTACTCTATGGATATGCCAAAAAGGTGAATGCTTGAGTAATACCATAACTTTTACACCAGTTTAAGATTCTATCTCCTTGAAACTGCCTTCCATTATTAGAAATTAGTTTATGAGGAATACTGAATCTGCAGACAATATTTTTCCACAAGAATTTGATAACTGCATCCTCAGTAATTCGAGCTAGTGGTTCTGCTTCTACCCATTTAGAGAAATAGTCCACTACTACTAATAAAAATCTTCTCTGTGTAACTGCCATAGGAAATTGACCAACTATATCCATGCCCCATTGGTCAAAGGGGCAGGAAACTACAGAAGTTCTTAATAATTATGTAGGATGATGTGAAATATTCTGATGTTTCTGACAAGAAATACAAGTTCTTACAAATTTGGCAGCATCTTCATGTAGAGTAGGCCAAAAATATCCTGCTAGTAAAATTTTGCGGGCTAAGGATCTTCCCCCTATGTGACTGCCACATGAGCCCTTATGAACCTCTTGCAAGATAAACTGTATATCTTCTGTTCTAATAAATTTAAGTAAAGTTCTAGAGAAAGCCCTTTTATATAACTGCTCTCCTATCATAGTGTATTGGGAAACTCTCTTCTTAAATATCCTTGCTTGTTCTGCATCAATTGGAAGAATATCCTGCTGTAAATATAATATGATTTGTGCTCTCCAATCACCTTGTATCTCTATATCAGCTTATCTTTTAATACAAGATACTAACAATGTATGCTCAACTGGCCGATCCAAGCTCCATGGTGTTATAGCAGAGACCAACTTAGCTAATTCATCCGCTACTTGATTCTCAGACTGAGGAATTTTTTGTATATTTACTTCTTGAAACTGTGCCTTCAATTAATCAAATGCCTCAGCATATAACCTGAGTCTATCATTATTAATTTCAAAATTACCTGATAACTGTTGGGCTGCTAACTGAGAGTCAGAATAGATATAAACCCGGGATGCTCCCACATGCCAAGAGGCTTGTAACCCTGCTATTAGTGCTTCATATTCTGCTTCATTATTAGTGGCCCTATAATTCAGCCTGACAGAAAGTTGAAGCTTATCTTCCCTTGGAGATGTAAGGAGAATACCAATTCCACTACCTTGTCTGGTTGAAGATCCATCCACATATACTTTCCAAGTACTCTCTTCTTTAAGACCTTGAAGCTCTATGATGAAATCTGCCAGAGTTTGTGCTTTGATGGTCGAGTGAGGTTGGTACTATATATCATACTCACTAAGTTCAGTTGTTCATTTGATCAACCAACCAGATGCCTCTAGGTTAAGCAACACCCGCCCGAGAGTACTGTTGGTTAAGACAATAATTGCATGTGCTAAAAAATATGGACGCAACATTCGGGCAGTTAACACTAATGCATAGGCCAATTTTTCGAGTGTAGTATATCGACACTCGGCTCCCTTTAATAAATGACTAGAGAAATATACAGGTTGTTGCTCTTTCCCTTCTTGTCTAACTAACACAGAACCTATAGCATTTTCATTGGCTGACAAATACACCCATAGGGTTTCTCCTACTATAGGCTTAGCCAACACAGGAAGGGTGGACAAGTAGTCTTTGAATTCCTGGAAGGCTTTGTCACATTCTTCATCCCACTGAAATTTGTTAGTCTTCCGGAGTATTTTGAAGAAATAGAAGCTACGATCGGCCGACCTTGAAATGAATCTAGACAAGGCGGTGATCCGACCGATGAGTCTTTGAGCTTCCCTCATATTGCGTGGTGGCTCCATGTTTTGAAGTGCTTTGACTTTGCTTGGGTTGGCCTCTATTCCCCGCTCGAATACCATATAACCCAGGAACTTTCCACCTTTTGCTCCAAACAGACATTTTCCCTGGTTCAACTTGAGGTCATACTACCTTAATGTTTTGCAAGTTTCTTCTACATCCCTGCAGAGATCAGTAGCCTGAAGAGACTTAATTAAGATATCATCAACATATACTTCCATATTTCTTCCAATCTGTTTCCGGAAGACCTTATTCATAAGTCTTTGATAAGTCGCTCCTGCATTTTTTAGTCCAAACAACATAACATTATAACAATAAGTACCTTCAAATGTTATAAAACTAATCTTCTCTTGATCCTCCTTAGCGAGAGGGACCTGATGATAGCCCTGAGAGGCATCCAACATAGAAATATATTCACATCCAGCCGTAGAATCCACTAATTAATCGATCCGGGGCAATGGGTAATAATCCTTTGGACAGGCCTTGTTAAGATCACGGAAATCAATACATACCCTCTATTTGTTTCCCGGTTTAGAGACCAGGACAACATTAGCCAACCAGCTGGGGAATTGCACCTCCCTGATGTAGCTGGCTTCCATCAGTTTAGTCACTTCTTCCTTGATGATTTGATTTTGCTCTACACTGAAATTCCTCTTTCTTTACATGATAGGCCGAGCATTTGGGAAGACATGTAAAGAATGCTCCATTACTGAAGGAGAAATACCCGTAACTTCTTTGGTCATCCAAGCAAAGATATCATTATTTTTCTTCAAGCATTGAACCAGCTCTATTTTCAGGGTAGGATCAAGGTCGGATGCTAGATAGGTGATGTCTTTAGGTCAACCGGTCTGTATCTGGACCTCTTTCTTCTACTCATAAACCAGGACAGGTGACTTCTCTTGTATGGTACTGACCTCCATTCTTTGCATTTTCCGGGTGGCATTGGCTTTAGTTCTGATGATCTCCACATAATACTTATGGGTCGTCTTCTGATCACCACGTATTTCCCCAACTTGGTCATCAACAGGAAATTTAATCTTCTGACAAAAAGTAGAAATTACCGCCCCAAACTCATTTATGGTCGGTCTACCCAGTATCACATTATAGGCGGATGGAGCATCCACCACCATGAAGTGAGATCTTCTTGTCCTCATTAGGGGCTCTTCCCCTAAAGATATGGCCAACTTTATTTGACCGAACGGTTGTACCTCATTACCGGTGAACCTATATAGAAGAGTCACCATCTGTTGAAGTTCACTTGGGTCAATCTGCAGTTGATCAAAAGTTTTTTTAAAAATAATATTTACAGAACTACTAGTGTCTATAAAGGTACGGGAAATAGTGTAATTGGCTATCACAGCCTTAATTATTAATACATCATCATGGGGTATTTCTACCCCTTCAAGATCTTTGGGCCTAAAACTAATTTCTGGCACTGCTGCTCTTTCCATGCTACACCCTACAGCATGGATCTCAAGTCTTCGTGTGTGTGCCTTTCTGGCCCTGTTGGAATCTCCATCAGTGGGCCCGCCCGCGATTATATTAATGCTGCCTCGGGCGACATTGCTCCTATTTTCTTCCTACCGGGCTATCATGTCCTCAGGCTGAGTTTTCTCAGCCACCTGAGTTGTACCGGCCGGGGTTGGTAATACACCTTGTTGAGGCTCGACCGGGCGATATTCTAATTTGAGTGGACTCTGCTGCCTGGGATATTGTTGTTGATAGTAGTTTTGCCTCTGATAGTGATCTCTATTTGCTTTCTTATTTTTCAAAACAAAACAGTCTTCTGTATGATGACTGCTGGTCTTGTGATAAGTACATCATCTTCTTGGTGCTTCTTGCTGCATCTCCACATGTTGTACTGCTTGTGGGCGATATTCTGGATGATGATGGGGTGGAGGGATTACTCGAGGTCCCCTTGGTAGAGGAACTGGAGCAGGAGCCCTCTCCTTAACAAGAGCAGGAGAAGAAGTAATTTCTTCTTTTCTGTGTGCAGCCTGAGCTTCTTCGACATTAATAAATTCAGTAGCGCGTTCAATTAATGAGTCAAAATTTGTAGGAGGATTTCTCACCAAATCTTTAAAGAAATCATTATCATTCAAGCCCTGAGAGAAAGCACTTACCAGTATCTCAGTAGTAGCATTGGGTACATGAATAGCTACCTGATTGAATCTCTTGATGTAGGCTCTGATGACCTCTTTAGATCCTTGTTTAATTGAGAATAGGCTCCAGGGAATTTTATGATAACTCTTGTTGCTGGAAAAATAGTGTACAAAAACCTTCTTGAAATCTTTAAACCATCGGATAGAATTTTCAGACAATCTTTTGAACCAGCGTTAAGAAGCTCCTTCGAGTGTGGTAAAGAACATCCGACACTTTACTCCATCAGAAAATTATTGTAATAATGCTACATTCTCAAATTTTAATAAATGATCCTCTGAATCTGTGGTTCCAGTGTATTTGTCGATCTGAAGATTTTGTTATCGCTTAGGAAGCAGATCATCCAATATACCTTGAGAAAATGGAGAAATAATTCTTTCTGGTGAGATATCACTGGCATCGTCATTTTAGCTTTGTGCTTCTCCTTGTCCGGTGCCTCGCCAGAGGATTCTTGAAATGTAGGCCTTCGTCCTCCCTACTCGACAGGAGTACGAAGAAAGGCTCGAGGGTGTCTAGTCGGAGAAGCAGTGGCCGGAGTAATATATACACGATCTTCTTCTTCCAACTCTCTTTCCTTTCGTCGATCAGTAGTTGAGACCGCCGGATTATGAGCTACTGGCAGAGTAGCTCCAGTATGAGCTTGTTGTTGTTGTTGTTGTAGAGCCTTTTGGACATGAGTGTTAATAAGTAAATCCAGATCTTCATGATTAATGGTGAGTAGGTTTGTTTTTCCAGCGTCTTCCATCTTGTAATCTCAGACTCAGGTAAAATTTTCCACAGACGACGTCAAATTTGATCCTATCTGAGAAACTTAACAAAACGAAAAGCTGGGGAGAGAACCTAATGTTGATGAAAAAGAATACCTAAGGACTTCCGATCAGAGAAAACCAAAACAAATCTGGAAGAAGAAAGCCACAGAATACCTCCTTATGTAAAGACCCAAGGGCGGAAGGAAGAATCCCCCGAATACCAAGACCTTGAGTTTCAACGACCTCCTGCGCACAAGAGACCAGCCAATACTATCGTCAGCGACCTAAGACCGGGGTGGGAATCCCTGGCTAGGCCCTCCAACGCTCAAGTTAGTGATTTCTCTTGGTGAGGAAGAAAGAAGAGGGAAGAAGATGAACAATAACTCTCAATTAGGGTTTGCAATAGATGACTATGTGTGTTGTGAGCGTGAGTATACCTGGCCAATGGAGAAGATTCCCCTTTTTATACCACTTCACCTAACCTCCATAGTCATAAAGTGGACCCTGGTTTATTAGAGTTTGTTATGAGATGACATAAGCCATGTACTTGTAGAAAATAGTTTTTAAGGAATCATTCTGGTACCTCAGATGTACCCTCTTTGTCGCTTAGTACCTGCAGAAGAGTCTGGAAACATCCTTCCTGCCAAATTAATTAACCTGTTATACAATCACATGTTATAGATATTTTCATAAGATATTTATGAATATTCCCGAAATATTTATTCTCGCCCTGTCTCATAAGTTATGTTAAGGTATATTTATTGTCTATGCCTGTTTACCCTATTTTTACTATGTTATAGACAGCCCGATATTATACTATGATTTGTATCGGACGGACTTGAACCTACGTTATGTCTGGGCGGGTTATTATTAATATTCAACATATGTCCTATTCGTCCAATAATATACTATAAATTCTGTAAGGCTTTGGTTCCTTATATACCCAAGCGATC
Organism: Zingiber officinale; assembly: GCF_018446385.1. Classification (NCBI taxonomy): domain Eukaryota; kingdom Viridiplantae; phylum Streptophyta; class Magnoliopsida; order Zingiberales; family Zingiberaceae; genus Zingiber; species Zingiber officinale. The sequence goes on along the minus strand of NC_056002.1, from coordinate 90,301,406 downwards.
ATATACATCCGACCCATACTAGTCTATATCTAGATGTACTAATTCAGACAATCCCGACCATTTATCTTAAAGTGCAAACCCGACCGACATTGACCAATCTTTCTTAAGGTATTATCCTGGCCAATATTCATGCTTGCTTAATTCTGCTATCTCCTTTCTCCTTCCCACCGGGGACCTACTAAACTTAACCCATATCAACAAATATTACTACAAATATTCATTGTTATGAAAATAAATATATATTAGTAGTAGTATTTTGTGTAAAAAATAAAGATAATAATTCTTTATATTGAAATGAGTATTGTAATAATTGATATGTTGAATTTCAACATGTTGGTACATCACGCAGAAATTTCTTAGGTCTTATTCCATTAGTTTTAAAAAACTTACTCTATTGTTTCATTATAGATGGATGCAACCATAAATAAAAAATTATTGTTCTAATTGGTTTAATATAATTTTTTAAAATTTTTAATCCATCTTGAACACATAAATTTAAAACATGACATACATAACGAATGTGAAAAAATAAACCACCAATAATAGGTTGACAAATAAATTTTAGTTCTACTATATAAGCGGTATTGGAACTAGCATTATCTAATGATATTGAAAAAAATTTGTGAGTTAATCCATATTCTTCTAAAATTAAATATAATAATTATGTGATGTTATAAACAGTATGTGATTTATTAAAAACTCTATAAGCTAATAATCTTTTTTTTGGAGATTCTAAGAGTTATTGATCCAACGGCAAGTTACACTCATATACGAATGTATTTGCCAATGATCACTCCACATATCAGAACATAAAGAAATTTTATTATTTAATTTACTAAATTCGTCAATTAAATTCTTTTTTTTCCCTTATTTTACTAATATTTTTTAATTGTAAGAGTAAGTGTAGTCCTAGGAACACATTTAGCACATTGATTAAGAGATTCTTTATAAAAATCTTCAAATGTGCATTTATATCTAAAACTAAAAGAAAGATATTATTATTATCAAAATATAAAATAAATCGAAATCAGTACTTCCACTAGTTGAAGAAAATCTAGATAATTATGTTTGAGAACAGTTGAGTCCATATTCCGTCGAGTACTTCGTTTCTATGTATCATTTCAACAACCTATAATCACCGTCAGCTTGGAATTTGTAGGAAATATTGTCGTGCTTACATTTTGCATGTAATTCTACCAACGAAAAGTGACTTTCTCAAAATATTTAGTGAAAATAGAATATTTTAGAGGAGAAATTTCTCGAACCTTAGAAGTAATTGTATCAATATTTCCTTGTGTTTTGGGTGTCAGAATCGTAAGGTATTTGGTCTCATTATCAGTGGATTGTATGTTGGGTCATCATACGAATTCACTATTTTCTTTCCCCTTCGAGAACAAGATGAAGAACCTCCACGACCTCCTTGCATTGTAGTTGAAAATTTGAAATGAAAGTGTATAGAAATGGAGACTTGGAGTCAAAAATATGTAGAGAATGCGAAATTGAAAATGATAGTAGAGAAGATGTGTGAAAATGATGAAATGAACTCCCTATTTATATAGTTTGGATAGTAACGAACACTAAATCATAGTCGTTAATCAAAAATGGTCAAATGATCTTAACCATTGAAAAAATATCCAAAAAAAAAAAAACCCCACCCCCTCAATGGCTATAAACTGCTGATTAACTGGCAATTCCAATGGCTACCGACCAACTATTTAAAACAAAAAACAAAAAAAATAAAAAAACTGACAGGCCGAACCGGTGGTTAATCGGCGGTCCATTTTGGGGGTATGGAATCAAAATCGGCTCGGCATCCTACCGGGCAGGTACTGGTTTGACCTGGTGACCATAATCAATGGGCGACCAACTAGTTGACCTGATCAATCGGCGACCATTTAGCGACTTCTCATGTCGTCGACCGCCGACCCTTATAGCCGTGTCGTTACTCACTAGGACTTTCCACCCCTGGCCAGTGGATTTTTTCCTCCCCCAGGATTCGAACTCTAAACCTCCAGGCTTAAGTATTAGAGTTTATGAATCCTGGTAACCAAGTGAGATCATCTCACTTGGTTTCCAGGATTCATAAACTCTAATACTTAAGCCTGGAGGTTTAGTGTTCGAATCCTGGGGGAGGCAAAAGTCCACTGGCCAGGGGTGGAAAGTCCTAGTGAGTAACGGCACGACCATAAGGGTCGGCGGTCAACGACATGAGAAGTCGCCAAATGGGCCGCCGGTTGGGCCACCCAAGGGGCTAGTTGACGACATAGAGGTCGCCAAATGGGCCGCCCAAAGGGCCCAAAAGGCCGGGTCGTTACAATAAAAAGGCGCCTTTTTATTGTAACGACCCGACCCATTTGGCGACCCTCGGGTCATCGACCGTCGACCGTCGGCCGTGTCGTTACTCACTAGGACTTTCCACCCCTGGTTAGTGGATTTTTTGCCTCCCCCAGGATTCAAACTCTAGACCTCCAGGCTTAAGTACTAGAGTTTATGAATCCTAGTAACCAAGTGAGATTATCTCACTTGGTTACCAGGATTCATAAACTCTAATACTTAAGTCTGGAGGTTTAGAGTTCGAATCCTGGGGGAGGTAAAAATCCACTGGCCAGGGGTGGAAAGTCCTAGTGAGTAATAGCACGGCCATAAGGGTCGATGGTCAACGACATGAGAAGTCGCCAAATGGGCCGCCCAAAGGGCCTAAAGGGTCAGGTCGTTACAATAAAAAGGCGTCTTTTTATTGTAACGACCCGACCCTCTTGGCCCATTTGGCGGCCCATTTGGCGACCTCTCATGTCGTCGACCGTCGGCCCTTATGTCGTCGGCCCATTTGGTGACCTCTAATGTCGTCGACCGACCTCACTTGGTTACCAGGATTCATAAACTCTAATACTTAAGCCTGGAGGTTTAGAGTTCGAATCCTGGGGGAGGCAAAAATCCACTGACCAGGGGTGGAAAGTCCTAGTGAGTAACGACACGGCCAAGGGTCGTCGGTCGACGATATTAGCGGTCGCCAAATGGGCCGACGACATAAGGGCCGACGGTCGACGACATGAGAGATCGCCAAATGGGCCACCAAATGGGCCAAGAGGGTCGAGTCGTTACAGCTGGACCCAACCCAGGGTTAGGTCTAGGTTCTCCTTGCTTGTTGCCGTGAGTTTCTAGTCACTGAAGTTTTATTGCCTCCCTGTATGCTAGTCGTGCATTGTTGGAACTCCTGCTGCAGCACCCCCTTCCTCCAGTGGTCAAGTGTTGACCACAAAAGTCCTTGTTGCCAAAGCAATGACATCAAGTGCCAAACAACAACAATAGTTATTGTTATTCACCTTGCTCATGCCATCGGGTTGAGAACACTGTTGGGCATCGAAGCAAGTGGGTAACCTCAACATTTGGTATTGTCTTGGTTGTGTATGCTCTCGAATACCAAAATGTGTGAGGGATCCTCTCTTGGATCAACTTGTTTCCGATCATCGGCTAGTACTAAAGACAGAGACCGAAGATGTGACTTGTGGCTTTGGAAGTCATCTTAATGAGAGTTTGGCATGGATACGAATAGAGGTGAGGCTTGATAGCGTTGCTCAGTTGATCCCATTCCACTCCAAAATAATTAGCGGGTTTAATTTTTTTTGTAAAATTTTAATTTACGATAAAGATTGCATGAGATGTATCCTTATATGTGTGTGGTGTGTATTGTAATAAAGTAGTTTATTATAAATTTTTATTTTTCACTATGTATGTTTATGAAACATATTTTTGTAAGTACCTTGGGTGAGTTTTGATGTGATCAACCAGGTTAAGTTAGGCTTTATGTTTTTGATGCATTATATCTAAGTGTGCAAGGACTTAGGAACACAAGAAGTAGAGTATAAGATGCAGTGGACGAGAAGGATAGCATAGGAAGTGAGTCGATATACTTAATACATCTGAGGGATGAGAAGTTGTGGAAGAGTACACCGGTGGAGTGAGAACGGCAGGCGTGGAGACTGGTCAAGGAGAGAAGGCTGGAGTTAGATTCAAGTGAGCTCAACTTTGGATGGTCAGAGAATCACCCAAGCGACCAGAGCAATAGCTGGATAAAGTCAACTCTATGTTGACTTTGTCTAGATACCTGCCCAAGTCCAAGCATCCAGACCTGGTCCAAGTACCTAGACTAGCTTGGTACCAAATAGGGGCCTCCTCTTTGAGACGTTGCTACAGATAACTATTTGAGTCCACATCAGCAACACTCCAGGTGTCTGAACCGATCTAGACGCCCGGGTGAGAATAAAATTTTATCCTAAAGTTGTTGAAGAGTTGTTGCAAAGAAGATATAATGCACCACTGGGGACACCCAGACCCACTCCAGGTGCCCGGAGATGCCACATCAGCCAACGAACATTTTTGACTAGCAAGATATAAATAGAGCTCTAGTCCTCTTAAGATAATACTCAAAAATGAAATACTTGCTTTTATTGTTTACTTCTTTCTATTTTTTATACTTAATTGTTGTAAGAGGCTACTTCGCTAGAAGAAAATTTTCTTTGAAAGTCTTGGACTAATAACCTCCCCAGTTGTAACCAAGTAAATCATGCCTCTTCTTTTCTATTATAATAATTAATTTTTATTCAACTAACCTATGCTGTCTTTGCTAACTTTGAAAAGTAAAATAAAGTTTTTAATTATTATTTCAGGGAAATTCACCCCCTCTTATCAATGGCATCGGGACCAACAATTGGTATCAGAGCCTAGACCGCTCTAGAAAGACTAACCACCATCTAAAGTAAGAAGACAATAATCAGATCCAATATTCACCCACCTAAGTTCAAAAAAGAATTTGTGCTTTGGAAGAGCAAAATGGAAGTATACTTTAAAACTGATTTTGATATATTTCTAATGTTAAAAATAGTTTTGTGGTACCCAAAAAATCAACATGGAGTAGAGAAGGAAGATTATCTTTAGAACAAGAAGGAGTAGGCCGATTTTGTAGCCAACGACAAAGCAGAATTCCATTTGCTTACCATACTTTCTGTTGGTGCAATTTGCACTAACAGTATAACTCAGGTTTTGATAAATGACAAGTGAATTAAGTTAGGTGTTTTGTGATCTAATTGTGTTACCAAGTGTGCAGGAATTGATGAGTCAGAAGGACCGGACACCTGACTGAAATCTAGCTAGGTCCACGAGATCGGATAGCTAGTGTGAAGTCCATATAGGTCAACGGGTCGATCGGATATCTAACAGAAAGTCCGATTGGGTCTGCGGGATCGGACAACTGGCAAAAGTTTAGTTGGGTCTGCAGATCGGACAACTAGTATGAAGACTTGGTGGGTCAAGAGGCTAGTCAACCAACAGTAAATTGATAAGTAAAGATAAGTCACTGGAGGAGAGTGACTAAGTGAAAATGCATCCCGGTTGAGGGACAGTAGGCATCAGTCCAGATTAGGTCCATTTTGGATTACTAATATGAGACATTGACTAGTTCTTGATCCTAGGAGGACAGGAGCTAATTACTACTACTTATTATCATTGTGCTAATCTTGTTTTGCAGGTTAGATGTTTTTGTTTTGGACTAACACAACTTGCAGGGCAAAATGAGCAAAAAGCCTTCGGATGAATGGTACCTGAAGGCGCCTTCAAGCCATGGAAGGTACCTTCGCATTGTTCATGGAAGGTGCCTTCAATGGCTTGAAGGTGCCTTCCAAGGGATAAAATTTGAACATCGTCACAGATAAGGTGCAACGAAGTTGGGATCAGATTTCTCATGTCGAAGGCGCCTTTCATGGCCTTTATAAGCTAGTCTCGACTAAGCTTCTCAACACAACTGACATACGAGCTACTGCACATCCATTTGAGGTTCCAACCGCTCCAACTCTCTATTTTAACTCTGTTGCAAAGTTGTTACGCCCGACAACTGCTCCAGGGACTTTTGATTGTGGCCGATAAACCGACACCGACATACGAGCGCTTTCACTTCGATGGGAACAAAGTTACTTTTTGTATTTAATTACTAAAAAAGGGAAGTGTAGTTTGTTACACTTGTCCTATATTCTTTATGTTTGATTCCCTCTTCCGGAGGTACCAAAAGAGGTATTTTAGTGGATTACCCATCGATAGATCCGCGGGACCTGGGTCTTGGAGTAGGAGTCATCAAAGGCTCCGAACCAAGTAAAATCGACCATGTTTTCTGGTGTTCTTTTTCTTACTTAATTTCTGCTACGTACTTATCTTTTAAAATCCAAAAGAACGAGATTTTCAAAATCACATGATTCACCCACCCCCCCCCCTCTCACGTGTGACTCGATTAAACAAGTGGTATCAGAGCAGGTTCTGCTCTGAATTGGTGCAACCACCAATCAAGCCAGGGGGAATTCTTTTATTTTCTTTTCGAATTTTAGTTTTTCATATTCAATTTGAATTGGTAGAACTTACCCTTTCAAATAACGATTTCTTGTTTGGTTATTAACTCGAAGTTGGTGCAACATCACTCAAGTTCTTCAAAATTTCTTATTCTTCTTCTCAAACTCTATCAATCTAAGACCAAGTCTTGGTACCTTTCTTTAATTTTCTATCTACAGCTCTAAATGGCCCAAAATGAAGGGTACAACACCGTTCATCTCCCACTCTTCAATGGGGATGATTTTCCATACTGGAAGAAGTGGATGGAGGTGTACCTGAAAACTTACTTTGACCAATGGTTCAGCATTACCAAAGGGTACAAGGCGCCAATTGACAATGTCAAAATTCCAATGGACCTAGAAAATTAGAATCTGGAAATGAAGAAGAAGGCCCAGATTGACTTCAAGGCCCTCAACACAATCTAGTGCGGGTTAACAAAGGAGGAGCTGAACCGTGTCAACCCACACGAAAACACCAAAGAGCTATGAGACAAACTCATAGAACTACACGAGGGAACCAACGACGCAAAGGTAATGAAAAGAGATCTATATTTAAATAAATTATTTAATATAAAAATATAGGAAGGCGAGACTACCGGTCAGCTACATGCGAGGATAAAGGGCATCCTCAATGGACTTCACATGATTGGCCACGAGATGGAGAACTGTAATCTTATAAGGTATGCTCAAATGCATTTCCTCGAAATACACTATAGGCATCCATCGTGGATGCCTATAGGATTTTAAGGAACATATCCAAGTTAAAGTTAGATGAATTTTTTTATGAATTGGAGCTACACGAATAGACTAACGCCAAACCCGAGAAAGGTGTTGCTTTTATTGTAGGAACATCGAAAGAAAAGTCCAGATCCAAACTAAAACCTGAAGTTGAGTCTGACCAGGACTCAGACGATGAAAAATACCTTGTGAACCTGGTAAGGAAGATGTTCAATAGGAGAAAGAAGAACTTCACCAAAAAAGATCTGCAGAAGCTCAACTCCACTTCTAACTCCAACAACAAGTCAAATATCACATGCTTTGGATGTAATAAGAAGGGACACTACAAGATTGACTACCCGAATCTCAAACGGAAGAAAGTCCTCAAGGCAACTTAGGATGAATTATCTACAGAGGAATCAAACAACAATGAACTAAGGCATACCAACTATCTCACACTGATGGCTTACGAACCAGACTCAGAAAAATGAATCAAAAAATGGGTCCGAACCCGAATCAAGCCATGAGTCCACACTCATTTTCGAAGGTTCCGATGAGGTATAGTCTGATCTTAGCAAGATATTTTTTTTAGAATCATTGCTTGCTTAGATAAAAATTTAACTATGTCTAAAAATAAAATAAACAAACTAAATCTACAAAATATAATACTTAAATATCAACAAAATTCAAACTCAACATTTAAGCCAATTCAACCTAAAATCCTGACTCAAGTTGCAAAACTTGAGGAGGATAATTCCATATTGAAAGACGAAATACTTGAACTAAAAGAACTACTAGAAAAATTTACAACTAGATCCAAATACCTTGATATGATACTTGGATCACAAAGAGCTGTATGCAATAAATCCAAACTCAGATACAAGTCCAGCTCGTCTAACAAAACATTCATATCACTAATAAGTGAAAATAAGAAACTAACTAAAGCCTAGGTTCTGAAAGCGTGTCTAAAAACACAAGTAGGACTCAATCAATTTTATGTACCTAAAAATGAAATCCATTATCTAAGGCCAAATCCAACTGAACCTACAAATTCAAACCTAAACCTAAAATATAATTCAAAACCAAATCAAAATAAACCTTCAAAGCTAAATTCCAAAATAAAAAATAAAATAAAATAAAATAAATCAAATAACTACAAAACTAACTCAAATTACCATCAAGTCTACTATAATTATAAAAGTAATCAACATAAACTCAAAACCTAAACTGAAAAAAAATCAATAATTTAAGGAGAGACTCCAAATTAGTTGGCATCTCCAAAATCAATAACTTACCCGGATGGATAATTAGGACTAGTCTAAATAGGGACAACAGTTTAACTTGATCAACGATACTAGTGAAGTTTTGGATGATAGTAGGTTAGGGAAACTTTGTCTATGCATGTCTAAGAAGATATGGCTTCGACCTGGTGCATTTGGTTGAGTGAAATTAATTAAAGTTATCCCTTACTAATCCTAATCTGTTAGATTAAATTTTGTTATTAAGTTCAGTGGATAGGACTATTTAAAAAATTTTAAATGCATGATTACTCTAATGATGTCCAGATGACTCACCATAACCCAGAAGTTTATCCAAAAAATACCTACTTGTTGAACCCAAAGCTAAACTTGAATCAAACATAAAGTTAAACTCAACCCTAAAATTAAACTTAACTCATCTCACAAAATTATAGGATTCCCTGATTGAAAACATAGATTGGGGGAGATGATTAAAGATTTGAAATTAAATTAAAATAAAATAAATTAATTAAATAAATTAAATTAAAATAAACTAAAATAAATTAAATTAAAATAAAATAAATTAAATTAAATTAATTAAATTAAAAATAAACTAAATTAAATTAAAACTAAATTAAGCTAAAATAAATTAAAATAAATTAAATTAAAATAAAGTAAATTAAATTAAAATTAAAAATCCAACCTCAATTAAAAAAAAAATGTGAATTAACAATAACATCCAACTTTTGTAGGAAACCAAGTGAATATTGGACAGTGGTTGTTCCAGACATATGATTGGAGATTACGCAAAATTCACTCAACTCACGTACAAAAGCTTAGGAACGGTTACCTTTAGAAATAATGACAAACTTATGGTAATTGAAATAGGTAATAGCGAACTCAAAATTGACTTTATTGTTAAAAAAGTGTTACTTGTTGATAAGTTTAAATATAATTTGCTTAGCATTAACTAATTGTGATTCAGGATATAAGGTTAGGTTTTTATCTTCTAAATGCTCTATTAATCATATAGATAACCCTAGCATAAACTTAAAAGGGTTTAGGAAGGACAATATCTATGCAATCAATCTAACTATTTCCTCACTTAAGTGTCATTTAACACAAAATGAAGAAACCTGGTTATGGCATAGAAGAATGTCCCACACCAACTTTAGAAATCTAACAAAATTAAATGGATTAGTTAGAGGATTATCAAAATTACCTAACTTAGATTCAACAATCTGTAATGCTTGTCAACAAGGGAAACAAACCAAATCAACCCATAAATTAACTAATCAAACTCAAACTAATTCAATACTAGAATTATTGCACCTGGACCTATTTGACTCCCATGGAATCAAATCCATAAATGGGAGCCTCTACTGCCTAGTAATAATAGATGATTACTCGATATTTACCTGGGTAAAATTCTTTAAAAAAATAAAGATGAAACTTTTGAAGTGTTCAGTAATTTTTACAAACAAACTGAAAATGAAAAAGACCAAAGAATTAAACGAATTAGAAGTGATAACGGAGGTGAATTTAAGAATCACAACTTTATTCTCTTTTGCCTTGAAAATGGTTATCATCACGAATTTTTATGCCCTAAAACACCCCAACAAAATTAAGTAGTAGAAAGAAAGAATCGAACCTTACTTAAAGCCTCTAGGACAATGCTAAATGAATATCAACTTTCAAAATATTCTTGGACAGAAGTAGTTAGCATAGCCTACTTTATATAAAATAGAACCACAATAAATAAAACTTATAATAAGACCTCATTTGAACTCTATTATAATAACAAACCCAATATTAAATACTTTAAAGTGTTTGGATGCCCACCTTAAATACTGAACACAAGAGAATATTTAGGAAAATTTACCTCCAAAGTAGAAAATGGAATCTTTGTAGGATACTCATTAAATAGTAGAGGTTATAGAGTATATAATAAAAAAACACTAAGAATTGAAGAACCCACAAATGTAAAGTTTAAAGAATCTACCTTAAACTTAGAACAAACTCAGATTCAACCAATTGATTTTATAAGAGGTAGCACAAGTCAAGGGGGAGCAAGTGAAAAACTAAGTCAAGAATATGAAGAAGAACATCAACCACAAGAAAATGAACCAACTAGAACAATAAGGGTTAACCCAAACCATTCACTTGGACAAATAATTGGTGACCCAAACCTAAGAGTTCAAACTAGATCAACCTTTAGAAATCTAAGCCATATAGTTTTAATCTCTAACATTGAACCCAAAACAATAGAAGAATCATTAAGTAATCCAGATTGGATCTTAGCTATGCAAGAAGAATTGGTCTAATATGAAAGAAATGAAGTATGAGATCTAGTTCCACTACCAGAACATAAAAAAACTAATAGAAACAAAATGGATTTTTAGAAACAAACTAAATGAAAAGGGGGAAGTTATTAGAAATAAAGCCAGATTAGTAGCAAAAGGCTTTAGTCAGGTTGAGAGACTTAACTATGATGAAACCTATGTCCTAGTTTCCAAACTTGAATCAATTAGAATGTTATTAAACTTTGCAGCTCATAAATGTGTAAAATTGTATCAAATAGATATTAAATCAGCCTTTCTAAATGGACTGATTAAGGGAGAGGTATATGTAGGTCAACCTACAGCATTTGAAAACCTAGAATACCCTAAGTATGTGTTTAAAATAAAAAAAATCCCTTTATGGCCTAAAACAAGCTCCTTGAGTGTGGTATGAAAGGTTAACCATATACTTAACCTTAAAAGGCTTCAAACAAGATCAAGTAGACCCAACCCTATTTGTTAAAACAGTCAATCAAGATTTCTTTATAGCTCAAATCTATGTAGATGATATCATATTTGGGTCAACTAATTCAAAACTCCTACAAGAATTCATAACATTAATAGAACAAGAATTCGAAATGAGTCTAGTAGGACAACTAACATTTTTCCTAGGTCTACAGATCAAAGAAACAAATGAAGGAACTTATGTTTATCAACAAAAATATACACTTGAATTTCTTAAGAAATTTGGTGTGGAAAACTCAAAAGAATTTAAAACTCCAATGGCTACTAATATAACCCTAGACAGTGATCCAAATGGAAAATCTATAGATCTCAAATATTATAGAAGTGCCATAGAAAGCCTACTTTACCTAACTGTCAGTCGACTTGACATTCTATTTGTAGTTAGCATGTGTGCAAAATACCAAACATGTGCTAAGGAGTCACACTTGGCCAATGTTAAAAGAATCTTTAGATACTAAAAAGGAATGCCCAACATAGGTATGTGATACTCTAGAACGACCAATTTTGAACTCATAGGATTCTCTTGCAAAATACAGTGCCCAAATAATAATTAAATAATAATGTTATTTGAGAAATAGTCTTATTGGGTTTTTTCAAAAATTTTAGAAATTTTCTGGGAAATTTTCGGAGCTCGTATGGCATATTTCGAGGGGATGCACTTATAGGCTCGAGAAAAGGATGTTAGGAATACCCGGAAGTGGGAGTTGATTAAGGAATCAACTTAGGGTTTAATTGCACTAAACCTAAGTATTTTTTATAAAAGCTCCTCCAACCCTAATTTGCCTACCCGACACCTCCTCCCCCTCTTCATCGTCGACCTTTACCGAGACCTCACCACGCGACACCGCCGAACTCCTTTCTTCACCGCCGACCTCTCCTCCTCCGCTGAACTCCTTCCTTCCCTCTCCCTCTCCCTCTCGCGAGTTCCCGTGCCCTAGCTCTCACACTGCCGATGTAACGCCCCGGCCCCGCGACACCGCCGAACTCCTTTCTTCACCGCCGACCTCTCCTCCTCCGCTGAACTCCTTCCTTCCCTCTCCCTCTCCCTCTCGCGAGTTCCCGTGCCCTAGCTCTCACACTGCCGATGTAACGCCCCGGCCCGGGCGGGCCCCACCCGGACCGAACCAGGAACGACACCAGAATTACCTATCGGTTTTGATGACTAACTCCACAGACCACCGGAGGTCCTTTCAGCGTACTTTGTCCTCACTCGCACGCACCCTGGAAAACTTCCCAGGAGGTCACCCATCCTCAGATTTCTCCAAGCCAAGCACGCTTAACTTTGGAGTTCTTAAGTTTGGGCTTCCGAAAAGGAATGTGCACTTTGGTGATATGGATAGTACCATCTAACCTTTTAAGTCATATTTAACCAGAATCTCAGAACCGGGGTATTACAATCACCCCCACTTAAAGACACAACGTCCTCGTTGTGTAATCACAAATCACACCACAAACAAATCCCAGAAAATCCCTCGCTAGGTGGTGCCCTGGGTGCTCCTACCACAGGCGCACTCACGGTCGCAAGGTCGCTCTGATACCATCTGTAACGCCCCGGCCCGGGCGGACCCCACCCGGACCGAACCAGGAACGACACCAGAATTACCTATCGGTTTTGATGACTAACTCCACAGACCACCGGAGGTTCTTTCAGCGTACTTTGTCCTCACTCGCACGCACCCTGGAAAACTTCCCAGGAGGTCACCCATCCTCAGATTTCTCCAAGCCAAGCACGCTTAACTTTGGAGTTCTTAAGTTTGGGCTTCCGAAAAGGAAGGTGCACCTTGGTGATATGGATAGTACCATCTAACCTTTTAAGTCATATTTAACCAGAATCTCAGAACCGGGGTATTACAGCCGACATCCCTCCTTCCTGAGTCTTGCGTTTGCCCTCACCAAACTGCCGCCTCTGTCCACAGCACGAGATCGCGCCAGCGTTGCTCATCCCAGTGTCGACCGAGCTGTAGGGATCTAGCACACTAAACATGCTTAAGCACAGAAGAAAATTAACTAGATCCTCTCCAGAAGATCCATGCGAAGAAGAAAACAATTATATACTAAGTTTTACATGAGAAGTATACCTTTGTTGCGTGCCCTTCGTAATCTCGACAACTTTTTCTTTGGATCTAGATCTAAGCATGATCAAGCGTTCGCGCCTCTACGGTATCCACACGAACACATCCTTCGTTCGGCACACGAACGAAGCCTTCGGAAAAGAACCATTTCTTGTGCTAGCAAGAAAAATGGTTCGGCCAAACTTGAAGATTCGGCCAAGGAGGAAGGAGGAGGAAGGAGGAGGAAGAAGAGGGAGATCAAGAGTCACTTTTCACATCTAATGAAAAAGTAAATCCAAAAACCTATTTATATTCATCCCATGAATACCAAGGGTTTTTGTCTCTTTGTATTCCTCTTAATGGGTTGGATTTATTATATTCGATTAACCATTAATCCAATAACCCAATAAGTCTAACCCATTGAGTCTAACCTATTAATCCAATGTGTTTAATTCAGATTGGACTCAATCCAATAAGTGGATTCATTTGAGTCTAATTCAATGAGTAACCCAAAAGGCTTAATCATCTCATGATTGGCTCTTAGGGCTAATTACTAACAATCTCCAACTAGCACTAGTGCCAATCACCACTAAGATGATACCAACACTTTGGATTTACCCATTATTCTTAATATCCTTAGTATTTTAGTCAAACTAAAATACCCATCTCCAAACTAATATGTTCTTTGTGTGTGACCCAATAGGCTCTCATAACGTTGGCAATGTATCCAAATCAACATTTGAGATACATAAACAATGAGTGGCATCTAGCAATGCATCATTGTAGGACCGTTGCGGTCGGCTAGAAGGGGGGTTGGATAGCCTGCAAATTCAAAAACAAAACCAACCATTCTCGAACTCTTAAACTAACACTTGCATAAAATAAAAGCAATAAATAAAATCAGAAAAGTAAAAGGCACACAAGATTTGTTTGGTTACAACCGAGGAGGTTGTTAATCCAATAAAGCGTAGCACTAGTTTCTGCTTCAGGCGGAGAAGCCTTTTACAGCAATGAAGCGCACAACAGAAGCTAAACTACTGAAAAGCATACAAGTGTAGAAAGAATGCTTGAGTTCTGAATTCATTTGAAGCTTCTGGACTAAGGCTATATTTATAGCCTTGGTTGGGGCGCTTAGAAGGGTTCCGAGCGTCCTAGAGGGAATAAAACTTTATCCCCAACGTTCAAATCGAGTCAAACCTTGATCTGGTCAAAAACCAGACTCCGGGCGCCCGGAATGGTTCCGGCCGCACGGATGGTTCGGGAGCCCGGAATGCATCCGGGCACCGGGACCATTAAAGTCAACATTGTTGACTTTTTTGTCCGGGCTTTCGGCTCCGGTTCAGCTTGTCTTTGGTCCGGGTCTTCTACTCCAGATCTGCTCGTTTGGGTGATCTCTGCCATCCGGAATAGAGCTCACCCGAACCCAACTTTTAGTCTTCTTGAGCGAGCTTCCCTCCGGCTTCTCGTCCCTCGAAATCGCCGCTTGTTTTCTTCTCGCCCGCCGGCATACTCATCCACAGTCTTCGTCCCTCAGACGCATCGCGTGTCGTCCTTCTCACTAGCTGCGTCTCTTGCTCCCCGAGCAATCTTCCGCTCCAGCTTTCGTCCCTCAGAACCACCACACGCTTCCTTCTCGTCCGTCGGTGTACTCTTCCACAGCACCTCGTCCCTCGGACATACCGCGTGCCATCCTTCTCGCTAGCTGCGTCTTCCGCTCGAGTACCTGTGCTCCTAATGTGACGCCCCGGGAAAGTCTCTGTCCGAAGAAATTTCGGCAGCACCTCCCCTGTACGGGTGAAAATCTGAAGCATTTCTACAAACACAATATACATCAGTCACATGCGGCTGGAATATATACACAACCACGCAGTTAATAATCTCAGCCTACACGGCTGGACAAATATAACAACAACCACGCAATTATATATATTTTTATCAGCCCACTCGGCTGTAATCAAAACCAACACAGCGGAAAAACATAAAGACAAGCTCATACAAAACAAAATAAAACACTGCTAGCCGGCTAGGCTTACACCACACAACAACATAACACTCCGGAAACAAAACCGGAACACAAAGCCAAATACACACATTCATCTACCAAAATACAAATAAACAAAAACGGAGACAGGTCTTCTGATGTGACGTGGGGACCGGCAGGTTGGATACTCCAAGCGACTCCATAACGACCTGGTACCTGAAAAGATAGTGTCCACGGGGGGTGAGTTCAAGAACTCAGCGAATACCAATAGACATGCCTAGTAAGATATATCTAACAGCAATAAACATGGAACACAGCTTCCTAATCATATATAGGAAAAATACAAAACTGAAAGGTAACTGAGGAAGTTGTACTCACCAGGAACTCCTATCCAGAACAAAAGGGTCGTCAAACCGAGAGTGTCACAAATCCTGTATGCATGTCAAACATATGCATCCAACCAAATGCAGCAAATAAATGCAACAAGCACAAGCAATAAATGCATCAATGCGTATGATGCCAATGACATGGTCACCCCTGACGCCAGTCAGCCATCTCACACACAATGGTGAGACCGAGTGGGTAGGGTTGTGACAACCGTGCACTCTAACGTCACTACTCCTGATAAGTGACCGAGTAGACAGGATGCTGTCGTAGTACACACATACTCCTACCCCAAATCATAAATGGGGGAGCGCAATGCTCTCATCTCCCGGTACACCATGACGGGGAGGGATCCCTGACGTGCTACCACGCTGCGTCACACTACCCATGAGCGGACCAACGGAGCACCGAACAGAGCAAAACTGACGTGCTACCACGCTGCGTCACGCTACCCATGAGCGGACCAACGGAGCACCGAATAGTGATGAAACTGGCAATATGCTCTACAATAATAGAGCAGCATATCACGCAGCATGCAATCATGCAAATGGTGCATGACACTAAGCATGACAATATCCTGAACCAAATCCATATATATATAAAAATGTGTACCCTAGTACCAGTAAGTCAAATCCACATATCTAGGGTATACAGGTCCTCTATGGTATAACAACCTAGGTTCTGAACATATCCACCTCCATAAAATAAGTACCAACAATATACATGGATCAAAGCAAAGGGTCTAGGTACACAGATCAGATATGATATAAAAATATAGGTACACAAGCCAGATAATAAAAAATCCAGAATCTAGTCCTAAACTCAATAAAGCATGGTATGTCACTTACTCTAGGAACTAAGGTACTCATGGCAATAATCACGAGGTATAAACATGGATACATAACAAGCGAAAAAACAGAACATGCTATGGGTATCAAACCGTGAAATACCAAAGGCAAACATGATCATTACTTGTAGCTATAAAATACTATGCATATCCAATTGACAATATCATAAAAGATAAGTCAAGAGGTACCCGCCTCCGATATAGATCGAATCGAACCACTCCGATGTCGAGACGCCCATCTCGAATCACAGTCCTCAATATATAGCCATGCTTTTGCTGCTGGAACAAGAAAATGCTGTAGGGTTTGCTACCGAAACCATGAACTCCCCACAGTACACAATTCCTGCTGAAATCCTTCCCACTGATCAGACCAAGTTGAATTCAATAAGTGGGATCACAAATCATGCAACAACCTAATCTTACCACACTGATATCAACCGGATCAAAGATGGATATCATGGAAACAACCAGGCATTCAGTGCTATTGTAGCCAGAATCCTGTGGCCAAATCCCAATTCTGTGCTGACAGTTTTTCCCCTTTACCAGAGACCAAATAGAAGGTGTTGCAGCCACTTCCCTGCTTGGATCCGCAAGCTAGAGAGTCAACACAAGAGATTCACATATCAAAGGAGGATCATTGATCCACTGCAAAGTTCGTGGCTGCTGGACTCAGGTGGCTGAAATGAATGGCTGTCGAATTCCAAAAACACCACAACACTTAATTCTCCTGGCTCAACTTGACCTAAACCGCAACAAGAAAGGAAATCCAAGATTTGATTAGAAGAACCAGCAAAGGAAGAATTAACCCGTCACTTCCCTCCTAGTCCAGGACCGGATCCTCACCTCTATGTCTTGAGCCCCAATCAGCGCCTTCGATCTAGGGCATGCTG
This sequence comes from Zingiber officinale, assembly GCF_018446385.1. Taxonomy (NCBI): domain Eukaryota; kingdom Viridiplantae; phylum Streptophyta; class Magnoliopsida; order Zingiberales; family Zingiberaceae; genus Zingiber; species Zingiber officinale. Next base: position 90,284,123 of record NC_056002.1, on the reverse strand, counting down.
TAAGGTCGGCAAATGCAGAGAAGCGGTGCCAAGCAGTGTCAGCGCTGCTCCCTTCGGCCGCAAGTGGTGGCGTCGTCCAGTGCGACATCGGAAAGGAAGAGAAGGAGAGGTCGGCTCTAGGACTGAGGAGAAGCGACACCCGGTGTCGGCAGCACTGGTCAGATCTGGTGGCCGGCGGAGGTGGATCAAGGGTTGGCGTCGCGTCAGCCAGAGGAGAGGAAATCGGAGTAGAAGCTCTAGGGCAGAGATCGGGAAGAAGACAGGATGAAGAAAGGATCGCGTCGCCGGTTTTGGAGAAGAAAACCATCGGGCACGGGTAAGGGCACGGCGTCGGGGAGAAAGAAACGGAGGAAATAAAATGAGAAAAGAAAATATATAAATAAAAATCAACTTTTCCTCACTAAAACAGGGTAGCCTAAACAGACTTTTCCGGGGCCCACTTTTATCCCCGAAAACTCGTCCATACGAGCTCCCAAAAATTCCCAAAAAAATCTCCAAAAAAATTCCCTTATCATTATTCCCCATTTTTTCCGGTATTTTACATTCTCCTCCACTAATGAAAAATTTGGTCCCCAAATTTCGTTATCTACCATCAGCAATTACTAACAACAGGTAAAAAGTATAAAATGTTGAACGGTAAATTAAATCACATACCTCAAGTGAAAAGATGGGGGTATCGAGCTCGGCTAGTATCCTCGAGCTCCCAAGTAGCCTCCTCATCGGAATAATGATGTCATCCGACTTTAACCAACCTGGCAGCCTTGTTCCGCATCTGACGCTCTTTCCGGTCCAGAATCCGTACCGGAACCTCCTCATAAGTGACGTCAGGCAAAAAGGGAAACTGAGATATCTGTCAGCACATGTGTCGAGTCAGGTATATATCTCCTCTGCATAGATACATGGCATACGTCGTGAACGCCTGCCAGGGGCGGTGGTAGTGCTAGCCGATAGGCTATTGCTCCAATCCTCTCCAGGATCCAGAAATGGCCAATGTATCGTGGAGCTAGCTTACCTCTGAGGCCAAATCTCTTCACCCCTTTCATGGGTGAAACTTGCAGAAATATATAGTCGCCTGCAGAGAACTCTAAGAGTCTCCGACTCCGGTCTGCATAACTCTTCTGGCGGTCCAGCGTCTCTGACATCCTCAAGCTGAGCTGATAGTACGGACCAACTCTGTCTCAAGCTGAGCTCTATGAGGTCCCAATAACTGGGCCTCCCCAACCTCATCCCAGAGGGTGGGTGTCCGACAAGGCCTACCATACAACGCTTCAAATGGTGCCATCTGGATAGCTAAATGCAAACCGTTGTTGTAGATGAACTCTTTACCAATGGCAAATGGTCCTCCCAACTGCCTCCAAAATCCAATACACAAGACCTCAGCAAGTCCTCCAGAGTCTGAATGATCTGCTCTAACTGTCCATCTGTCTGCGGATGGAAAGTTGTACCGAAACAGAGATGCATTCCCAAAGCTTGCTGCATACTCTGTCAAAAACGAGACGTGAACAGGGGTTTCTATCCGAAATAATAGTCAATGGGATATCACGTGATCTAATGATCTCCCGGGAAAATAGATCTACCAATCGATCCAGGAAATCAGTCTTCCGGATCGCTAAGAAATGCGCGGATTTGATTAATCGATCAACGATTACCCAAATCGCGTCATAGCCCCGTCGTGTCCTAGGTAAACCCACCACAAAGTCCATGGTAATGGGTTCCCATTTACACTCAAGAGTAGGAATCCGCTGAAGTAATCTGGCAGGTCTCTGGTGCTTAGCCTTCACCTGCTGACAGACAAGACATCTAGCTACGAATTTTGTGATGTCTTTCTTCATATCGTTCCACCAGTAGGAATGCCTCAAATCTCGATACATGCGGATCTCGCCTGGATGGATCGTAAATCAAGAGTGATGAGACTCCTGAAGTAGCTCCTGTAAGACCGGGTGAGCCTGAGGTACGCATAATCTACCTCGAAAGTATACAATACCCTCCTCGTCTCATGTGAACTCGGTATGCTGCCCGGAAGCTACTTGGCTGCCAATAAACTGCAAATGTTGATCACCAGCCTGGGTCTCTCAGATCCTCGTCCCTCTGGACTTCCTGTCGTGTGCATCGGCAACCACATTAGCTTTTCCCCGGGTGATAGCTAAAGGTCCAGACATAATCCTTCAGGAACTTCATCCATCTCCTCTGTCGGAGATTAAGTTCCTTCTAAGTAAACAGATATTTGAGACTCTTATGGTCAGTGAGAATCTCAAATGTAACGCCATATAAATAATGTCGCCAAATCTTCAAGGCAAAAATAATGGCGACTAGCTCCAGATCATGTACAGGGTAGTTCTTCTCATGCTCCTTCAACTGACGAGAAGCATAGGAGACTACTCTATCGTGCTGCATCAGAACTGCGCTCAAACCCTGAATAGATGCGTCGGTGTAGAGGACATATCCGTCCTCTCCAGAAGGTAAAACCAAAGTCGAAGCAGACACTAATCTCCGCTTCTGGAAGCTGGTCTCGCAATCCTCAGTCCAAGTGAACTTCACGCCCTTCCTGGTCAGGCGTGTAAGTGGCATAGCAGTCCGAGAGAAACCCTCAACGTATCTCCGGAAATATCGAGCCAAACAAAGGAAGTTGCGAGCCTCTTCTATAGACTCCGTCTACTCCCAACGGTAACAACCTCTATCTCCTGTGGAACCACGGTATACTCCTACTGGTGACCGTGTGTCTCAAACATCTCACAGAAGACAACCAAAATACGCACTACTGATCTTCACATCTAAACATTTCCATCGAAACATCTCTAGAACTATGCAAAGATGATGTGTGTGACTCACCGCGGATCCGAAATAGATCACAACATCGTCAACAAAGACAATGGAAACCGATCTAAACATCCTGGGAATACCAAAATCATCAAGTCTCTGAAAACATCTAAGGCTTCCCAAGCCCTAACGGTAAAATCAAGACACATAATGTCCGTATCACAGACATTCCTAACCATAAGATCCCTGACAATAAATCTAAAATATAATCACCAACAATACAAATCACCAAAGAATAGATCCACCAGTGTGAGAGCAATGCTCTATCACACGAAATACCACATATGTGGGAGCAACGCTCTACCACAAGAAATCCTCTATATGTGGAATAATCTGAAATATGTATCTGCAAAAAAATATGGGAGCAATGCTCCTCTACAAGCAATCCGCAATATGTGGGAGTAACGCTCCACCACAGACAATCCATAACATGTGTGGGAGCAACGCTCCACCACAACCAATACATAAGTGCCCAAGGCACCTAACTATCCAGCTAGAGACTACACGAGATCTCTCTACCACAGATCACTGTGGGTAGCCTAGGGTATAACAACCCAATAAGCAAATCAAATCCATAGTCAACTCTATCATCATCCTAGTGGGTCGGTCACCCACTAATAGGAGAATTAGTTGACAGGGTAATACAACCAATAACATAATGTAGACACTCAACATTCTACATTCAACATAGGTAGAATCATCATGATGCTACCAACCATACACTTGGCACACGTGCACACACAACATATGTATGATCGACATAATCCTCCAATTAGTACACACCAAACATACTCACAACAAAGGTATAAACCATCATGATACCTCCAACAATGCATACCGAACCCGTGTGCACATATTAATATAGGTATAATCGACAATACACCTCAAACAACACCCACATGACCTATATATACACCTATGTCAAGAGTATAGTCAACGTAATACTTCCAACCAATCATAATCGACACGAGTGTACGCACATAACAAATATAATGAACAAGATACCTCGAATATTACACCGAACACATCTGCATATATCACAACTCAGATTAAATCGATAAGATACCTCCAATAAAACACTCAGACCACTCGGGTATAATCTACTAGAATCCCATAACAATCATAATTGGAAAAGTATACACCCACTACATGCAATTAAATCGTCCATCATAACACTCTTACAACCCGTAATAATCATATATACACACCACATAGATATGCAGAATCAGCATATTTAATCCAATCAACCTGATATTCCCTATACTACCTTCTAAGTTATCCAACTAGGTACATACAGTCAAAAAATTAACGTACCCATGGAATAGGATACATCGATCCTCTATAGACTGACCCAATTCGACAATGATACACAGTCAATTCAGTCTTTTCCACGTCAGTACAAAACATGTACTCAAATGTGCTCTAGATACCAAACTAAGCACAAATAACCCAAAGATTCAAACCTCTAAAATTAGAGTATGGCAATCCTCTACTGATCGGACCAATAAAGCTAAATCGGTCATCTACTAACTAATCAAGAATACCTTAATCCTCCATAAGCTACTAAGGTATATCAATCTACGGCTACCCAAGTCGACAAGCGTAAATCAGTCTTCCACTGACCAATCTAACAAGAGTAAATCAGTTATCTACTGATATAATTAATTAAGATAAAATGGTAAACTACTAGCTAGGTCAATATGAAGATATAGATACTATCCACTACCCATCTAATACTAGCAGAGGCTGGTATGTGCCTCAATCTGCTAATCAACTAGTAGTAACAGAAGCTAAAACTACTGGTGATATGATATGAAAAATTACCGGAGACTATAATCCATGATCTCTATTAAGGTCTACCATAATCAGTGGTTTACCTAACACATAAAATATATGCTATATCAACTAGACAGGTACTAATAAAGAATACTAATACATGTCATAAACTGTAATAGTGAACAGGGCATATACTAACCAAAAAGGTAGGATAACATATACCAACATACCTCCTATAGCTTGGAGATGTCCTGCCGCTGTCAGGTCCCAAAACCCGAAAAGACACATCAAGAAAACTAAAACACAAAATCCAAAACATGGAATATAAAACCCGTACCGTGCTCTGATACCAAATAAATTGGTATCAGATAAATCTCAAAAATCCAGAACACATAGCAAGTATCGTATACCTGCTCTGATACCACTACATTGTCACGCCCCGGGAAAGTCCCTGTTCGAAGAAATTTCGGCAGCACCTCTCCTGTACGAGTGACAATCTGAAGCATTTCTATAGCCACAATATACATCAGCCACATGCGGCTGGAATATATATACACAACCACGCAGTTAATAATCTCAGCCTACACGGCTGGGCAAATATAACAACAACCACGCAGTTATATATATTTTTATCAGCCCACTCGACTGTAATCAAAACCAACACAGCGGAAAAACATAAAGACAAGCTCATACAAAATAAAATAAAACACTGCTAGCCGGCTAGGCTTACACCACACAACAACATAACACTCCGGAAACAAAACCGGAACATAAAGCCAAATACACACATTCATCTACCAAAATACATATAAACAAAAACAGAGACAGGTCTTCTGATGTGATGTGGGGACCGGCAGGTAGGATACTCCAAGCGACTCCATAAACAACCTGATACCTGAAAAAATAGTGTCCACGGGGGGTGAGTTCAACAACTCAGCGAATACCAATAGACATGCCTGCTAAGATATATCTAACAGCAATAAACATAGAATATAGCTTCCTAATCATATATAGGAAAAATGCAAAACTGAAGGTAACTGAGGAAGTTGTACTCACCAGGAACTCCTATCCAGAACAAAAGGGTCGTCAAACCGAGAGTGTCACAAATCCTGTATGCATGTCAAACATATGCATCCAACCAAATGCAGCAAATAAATGCAGCAAGCACAAGCAATAAATGCATCAATGCGTATGATGCCAATGACATGGTCACCCCTGACGCTAGTCAGCCATCTCACACACAATGGTGAGACCAAGTGGGTAGGGCTGTGACAACCGTGCACTCTAACGTCACTACTCCTGATGAGTGACCGAGTGGATGGGATGCTGTCGGAGTACACACATACTTCTACCCCAAATCATAAATGGGGGAGCGCAATGCTCTCATCTTCCGGTACACCATGACGGGGAGGGATCCCTGACGTGCTACCACGCTGCATCACACTACCCATGAGCGGACCAACGGAGCACCGAACAGAGTAAAACTAACATGATACCACGCTGCGTCACGCTACCCATGAGCGGACCAACGGAGCACCGAACAGTGATGAAACTGGCGATATGCTCTACAATAATGGAGCAGTCTATCACGCAGCATGCAATCATGTGGATGGCGCATAACACTAAACATGACAATATCCTGAACCAAATCTATATATATATAAAAATGTGTACCCTAGTACCAGTAAGTCAAATCCACAAGTCTAGGGTATACAGGTCCTCTATGGTATAACAACCTAGGCTCTGAACATATCCACCTCCATAAAATATGTACCAACAATATACATGGATTAAAGCAAAAGGGTCTAGGTACACAGATCAGATATGATATAAAAATATAGGTACACAAGCCAGATAATAAAAGATCCGGAATCTAGTCCTAAACTCAATAAAGCATGATATGTCACTTACTCTAGGAACTAAGGTACTCATGCCAATAATCACGAGGTATAAACATGGATACATAACAAGCGATAAAATAGAACATGCTATGGGTATCAAACTGTGACATACCAAAGGCAAACATGATCATTGCTTGTAGCTATAAAATACTATGCATATCCAATTGACAATATCATAAAAGATAAGTCAAGAGGTACCCGCCTCCGATATAGATCGAATCGAACCACTCCGATGTTGAGACGCCCATCTCGAATCACAGTCCTCAATATACAGCCATGCTTTTGCTGCTGGAACAAGAAAATGCTGTAGGGTTTGCTACCGAAACCATGAACTCCCCACAGTACACAATTCCTGCTGAAATCCTTCCCACTGATCAGACCAAGTTGAATTCAATAAGTGGGATCACAAATCATACAACAACCTAATCTTACCTCACTGGACCACACTGATATCAACCGGATCAAAGATGGATATCATGGAAACAACCAGGCATTCAGTACTATGGTAGCCAGAATCCTGTGTCCAAATCTTAATTTTGTGCTGGCAGCTTTTCCCCTTTACCAGAGACCAAATAGAAGGTGCTACAGCCACTTCCCTGCTTGGATCCGCAAGCTAGAGAGTCAACACAAGAAATTCACAAATCAGAGGAGGATCATTGATCCATTGCAAAGTTTGTGGCTGCTGGACTCAGGTGGCTGAAATGAATGGCTGTCGAATTCCAAAAACACCACAACACTTAATTCTCCTGGCTCAACTTGACCTAAACCGCAATAAGAAAGGAAATCCAAGATCTGATTAGAAGAACCAGCAAAGGAAGAATTAACCTATCACTTCCCTCCTAGTCCAGGACCGGATCCTCACCTCTATGTCCTGAGCCCCAATCGGTGCCGACGATCTTGGGCATGCTGTAAGGTTGGCTGGAAGGTGGCGCCAAGTAGTCGGCGTTGGCCCAGTGGTGGTGGCGTCGTCCGGTGCGACATCGGAAAGGAAGAGAAGGAGAGGTCATCTCTAGGACTGAGGAGAAGCGGCACCCGGCGTCGGCAGCACTGGTCGGATCTGGTGGCCGACGGAGGTGGATCAAGGGTTGGTGTCGCGTCAGCCAGAGGAGAGGAAATCGAAGTAGAAGCTCTAGGGCAGAGATCAGGAAGAAGACAGGATGAAGAAAGGATCGCATCGCTGGTTTTGGAGAAGAAAACCGTCGGGCACAGGTAAGGGCACGGCGTCGAGGAGAAAGAAACGAAGGAAATAAAATGAGAAAAGAAAATATATAAATAAAAATCAAATTTTCCTCACTAAAACAGGGTAGCCTAAACAGGCTTTTCTGGGGCCCACTTTTATCCCCGAAAACTCGTCCATACGAGCTCCCAAAAATTCCCAAAAAAATCTTCAAAAATTCTGGAAAATTCCCTTATCATTATTCCCCATTTTTTCCAGTATTTTACACCTAAGCTCTGCACACTTAGACACAAGGTTAGAAAAGCACAGGACCTAACTTAACTTGTTGATCACACCAAAACAACCTTGGGGTTCCAACAATCTCCCCCTTTTTGGTGTGAGCAACCCAAGTTAAGCTAGGGAAAAAATAGACATAAAATAAACTTAACTAAATTTGCAATTTAAGTGCAAAAATAAAACAAGTGTTAAATTTTAGTCTACCTACCCCTAGACTTATACTAATCCTTCTCCCCCTTTTTTCACAAAAAAATGGGGTTTCAAGAAAAAATCTAAGGGTTAAAGATTTAGAAAATTTTGAGATCCTTAAAAAGATGCAATAATTTTTACATAAACAGTCTCTAAAAAATTTTAAGTAAAATTTTAATGAAATTTTCTAAGTGAAATTATAAGAAAGAATTCTAACTTAGACGGTTTTGCAAAAAAAAAATATTTTTGAAAAGAGATTTTCTAACTTAAATCTTTGAAAAATTTTCTAAGTAATTAAATTTCTAAGTTAATTTAACATAAAAGTATTTTTCCAAGTATAAAAATATTTCAATATTTTGGCTTCCAGGTCGTGGCGAGGCACTAGGCGTTCTTGGTTATTGGAGCAATAACCACTTCCTTAGACAAAGCCTCATAGAGAAATTCATTGTTTAATTTTCTCACTGGAAAGCGCTAATTTTAATTTTAAAATTTAGACTAAGCAAGATTTAGGAACCCAATAAAGGTTCCAGCCTACTGGATTAACTAAAAAGTTTTTAGGGACATATTCTCTTGAAATGTTCCTAATTTGTCCTGGGCGATATCTATAATACCAATTCAAATTTTTAAATTTTCTAAAATTAGATGAGCATGCATAGTTTTTCAAGTTGTCTATTTGATTTTTCAAATTTTGATTTTCTAATTGTAATTTTTCATTTTCCAATTTTGATTTATCTAATTCTTCTAAAGGGCAGAATTTAGTTAAAATTATTTTTAAATTCTTTATTTCTTTTTCTAATTTACAGCAGTCTTTAGTTAATAACTTAACAAACTTAAAAAGTTTATCGGGAGGAAGAGAACGTACCTGACTTACCTTGTCGAGTTCATTGTCCGTGTCTCCCCCTGACCTACTACTTTCTTCTAACAAAGCTCCCCCTTCATCGATGCTCTCGATGCTCATCTCGGAAGAGCCTGAATCGCAGTCACCGTCTTGATAACTCGCCATCAGTGCGAGTCCGGAGAATGCTTCGACTTCTGATTCGGACGACGTATCATCCCACGTCGCCTTTAGGGCCTTTCTCTTTTGGATAGGCTTCTTACCCTTCTCCTTGTCCTTGTTTTTCAGCTTGGGGCAGTTGTCCTTGACGTGCCCTTCTTCGTCACAGTGGTAGCAGTGGATCGTTCTTTTCTTCTTTCCCTGCGGATGGTTAGTAGATCTGGATTTACAAAGTTTCTTGAATCTTCTTACCATCATTACCATTTCCTCGTCGTCAAGAGAGGATTCCGACTCTGGTTTGTCTCTCGAAGCTTTGAGGGCAACGTTGTTCTTGGGCTCCTTCATTCTTGCACATCTTGACTCATACACTTCAAATGTTGAAAAGAATTCTTCTAATGAAATCTTTTCTAAATCTTTAGAAATGTAAAATGCATCTACTAATGATGCCCATTTGGTATTTCTAGAAAGAAAATTAAAGCGTACCTTAGTGAATCTCGGTTACTTACCTTTTCTCCAAGATTCGAAAGTCTGGTAATAATTTCTTTTAGTCTCGAGTACAGATGCGCGACTGTCTCATCTTCCCCAAGTTGCAGGCTAGTGAGTTGATTGCGAAGTAGATCTCTTCTGGCGAGCTTGGCTTCGGACATCCCTTCGTGCAGCTCAAGGAACTTCTCCCAAAGTTCCTTTGCCGAGTCGTAGTGCCCGATCCTGTTAACTTCTTGAGGTGGAAGAACGCTTTGCAGATGGTATTCTGCTTTTTCGTTCGTCACATATTCAGCCTGCTCCTTTTTTGTCCATTGACATTTTTTCTTACCTTCTGGAGCTACAAAGCTAGATTCCATTGTGAAAACTAATTTGAAATCTGTTGTAAAAAATACCTGCATTAATTTTTTCCAGGTGGCGAAGTCCCCTTCGTATTTCGGCGGGTGGATGCTTGGTCTGGCCATCTCGTTGCTTCGTTCAGTGGTTAGTCCTCCTGAAGCGTCTCGGCTCTGATACCACTTGTAGGACCATTACGGTCGGCTAGAAGGGGGGTTGGATAGCCTGCAAATTTAAAAAACAAAACTAACCCTTCTCGAACTCTTTAACTAACACTTGCATAAAATAAAAACAATAAATAAAATCAGAAAAGTAAAAGGCACACGGGATTTACTTGGTTACAACCGGGGAGGTTGTTAATCTAAGAAAGTGTAGCACTAGTGTCTCCTTCAGGCGGAGAAGCCTTTTATAGCAATGAAGCGCACAACAGAAGCTAAACTACAGAAAAGCATACAAGTGTAGAAAGAATGCTTGAGTTCTGAATTCATTTGAAGCTTCTGGACCAAGGCTATATTTATAGCCTTGGTCGGGGCGCCTAGAAGGGTTCCGGGCGCCCTAGGAGGGATAAAATTTTATCCCCAACGTTCAAATCGAGTCAAATCTTGATCTGGTCAAAAACCAGACTCCGGGCGCCCGGAAAGGTTCCGGGCACCCGGACCATTAAAGTCAACATTGTTGACTTTTTGGTCCGGACTCTCGGCTCCAGTTTAGCTCGTCTTTGGTCCGGGTCTTCTACTTCGGATCCACTCGTTTGGGTGATCTCTGCTATCCAGAATAAGGCTCACCCGAACCCAACTTCCGGTCTTCTTGAGCGGGCTTCCCTCCGGCTTCTCGTCCCTCGGAATCACCGCATGTTTCCTTCTCGTCCGCCGGCGTACTCATCCGCAGTCTTCGTCCCTCGGACGTACTGCGTACCGTCCTTCTCGCTAGCTATGTGTCTTGCTCCCCAAGCAATCTTCCGCTCCGGCTTTCGTCCCTCAGAACCACCACACGATTCCTTCTCATCCGCCGGTGTACTCTTGCGTAGTACCTCATCCCTTGGACACACCGCATGCCGTCCTTCTCACTAGTTGCGTCTTCCGCTCGAGTACCTGTGCTCCTAAGCTCCTGCACACTTAGACACAAGGTTAGAAACACACAGGACCTAACTTAACTTGTTGATCACACCAAAAAAACCTTGGGGTTCCAACAATCATTGCTACCCAAGTGATGAGAAAGTCGAGATCCGACCTAACCTGTCCATGCCTATTATCTTATATGACTTGGTCCTTCTATCCTTGATATCTAGATTAATCAATGAGACATCGATCATGTCATCCTCTTATCAATCTTTGTGCTTCTTGATCTCTAAGTAGACACACTAAATAAATAAGCTCAATATCTCATATTGACTCATCTGAGTATGGTCATACATTCTTGTGTCCTACTAATCAAGGGGCCCACAGATATCGCTTCTGTCATATGGAAGAGATAGATCCCATCACATCACTTACATCCCTCCGTATAATTTATTGCATACCCAGTGATCGACTTTATAGTCCACCCTGTTATAGGTGACGTTTGACGATACCAAAGTACACAACTCCTTATGTAGGGAACTATAGTGATTTCATGTCTAAGGATTATTCATACCAATAGCCACATGAGAATGTTTATGACACTCATATAATGATCCATGAAACATCTCATGGTGGGTCAATTCAACACATATTCTCTAATATATACCCATGTGTCAATCTGATATCTCATATTCATGACTTGTGAGATTAAGTCATCCGTTGACCTAAATGCTAGTCTTAACGCATTAATATTGTCCTTGTATATTAATGCTTGACTAGGAATTGTTTAGAGTAGTGTTCTCTACAATATCTCACTATCAATTCAACCAATTGATTTATTGTAGATTAGAATCTTCTACTCTAGGACATTATTATACTTATTCATTTGACACTGAATTGAAGTAAATATAATAACCATAACCTTTGCCTTCTTATAAAATAATGAAATATGATACAAAATGTCCTAAGTCAATCAACTCTTGATTGCCTCTTAGGGCTTACACTAATAATCTCCTTATTTCACTAGTGTCAATCACTGAAATATCTAATATCCATTAACCTAGTGTGACCATCATGCTTCCTCGGTGCCAAAGCCTTGGTCAAAGGATCTGTAATGTTAGCATTGTTTGGTTCTCTGCATATCCTCATATCTCATATATCGATGATCCCTAGAATGAGATGGAATTGTTGTAGTATCCAATACCCAAGACCACCATTAAGTAAAATGCATGCCCTAACTGTGATCTAGAATAGTCCTTGTCAATTTACAGCAAACTCTTCATCGCCTCCAAAGATCAAGAAATAATCTTGAGTGCTTCTCAAGTACTTAAGAATATTCTTGACTATTGTCCAGTGATCTTCACCTAGATCTGACTGGTATCTACTCGTCATGCTCAACGTATACGAGACATCTAGGCGAGTACAAAACATGGCGTACATGATAGACCCTATAGCAGATGCATAAGGAATCTGATCCATGCGGTCCCTTTCTTCCTTAGAAGAAGGACAATGAGTCTTTGAAAGACTCACACCATGTGACATAGACAAGAATCCCTTCTTGGAATTCTCCATAGCAAATCGTTTAAGCACCTTGTTAATGTACATACTCTAGCTTAGGTCAAGCAATCTTTTAGATCTATCTCTATAGATCTTAAGGCTTAAAATATAGGCTTCTTCACCTAAGTCTTTCATTGAAAAAAAATTCTCAAGCCAAGTCTTCACTGAATGAAGAGTAGGGATATCATTTTTAATGAGAAGTATGTCATCTACATACAATATGAGAAAGGTGACTGTGCTCCCACTAGCCTTCTTGTAGACACAAGGTTCATCTTCATTCTTAATGAAACCAAATGTTTTGATCGCATCATCGAATCGAAGATTCCAGCTTCTAGAAGCTTGCTTTAATCCATAAATGGATCATTGCAACTTACATACCTTTCCAGCATGCTCTGGATCAACAAAACCCTCAGGTTGTGTCATGTACACATCTTCAAGTAGATTTTCATTAAGAAATGTGGTTTTAACATCCATCTGCCATATCTCATAATCATAGTAAGCTGCAATAGCAAGTAAAATCCAAATGGACTTAAGTATCTCAACTGGTGAAAAAGTTTCATCATAGTCTATACCATGAATTTGTTTGAAACCTTTAGCTACAAATCTACCTTTATAGGTATGCATATTTCCATCCATGTCAGTCTTCACCTTCAAAACCCACTTACACCCAATGGGTTTGATCCCTTCAAGTGGATCAACCAAAGTTCATACTTGGTTAGTGTACATGGATTCCATTTCGGATCTCATGGCCTCTAGCCATTTCTCAAAATCTGGGCACTGTACAGCTTCCTGATAAGATGTAGGCTCATTGAGACCAACTAGCACTACATCACCATTGCCAGATAAAAGAAAAGAATATCTCTCAGGTTGACGATGGGTCCTATCAGATCTATGTAGAGCTTGTGCTACTTGAACAGGTTGTTGTTCCACAACTTCTTGTGGTGTAACAAAATCCTAATCCACAACATCTTGTGGTACCTGTTCAATTTCTGTCAAGGCATCGATGCTAGTTTGTGTATCTTGAATTTCTTCAAAATCAATTTCACTCCCACTAGTTTTTCTAGAAATAAACTCCCTTTCTAGAAAGACATCATTTCTGGCAATAAATACTTTGCCTTGAGTAGTATTATAGAAGTAATATCCCTTTATTTCCTTGGGATATCTAATAAAATATCACTTGTCTGATTTGGGTCCTAGTTTATCTGAGACTTGTCGTCGAATGTAAGCCTCACAAACCCAAATCTTCTTAAAAGATATCTTGGGACTCTTCCCTATCCATATCGTATATGGTGTCTTTATGACGGCCTTGGATGGAACTCAGTTAAGTGTGAAAGCGGCTGTCTCTAGAGTATGTCCCCAATGTTGGGATGTATACTATAAGCCTAGCTTTTGTATGAACATCTATTTTGAAATATTTTGAAATGAGAATCACTGTGGTCAAATGTTTATATATATATATATATATATATATATATATATATATATATATATATATATATATATGTCAATGTAGTTCTCCATTTAATTTATATTGTAGATAACATGGTGTGTGGTGCCACATAGAAGATCATGTTATCAATTCCTTATAAATTATAAATAGTAGCTTACGACTAAGATGGATTGGGATAAACTATTGGAACGGTCGTAGTGTAATTTGGTATTAGTCTGTCTTGACAATAAAATTACACTAGTACACTATGTGTGTATTGAGCAGGACTGTTTGAGGTTGTTCGATTTGTGTTGACTATATAAAAGAACAGAACCTCTATTATTATGGATGTGCGTCCTCTTAATCCCTATATAATAACAAGCATGTATACTTAGTATTTATTTCTTTAACTTATCAATGGGTGAGATTTATTCGTTAAATCAATAGGCCCAATGAGTTGGGGAATAGTACTATTTATATGGTGTGTTGTTGATTATAGAAGGAATCTGTGTCCTAATTATTTAGGTTGATGATGTCCCCATGAGGAGCTCATAAGGATTATCATATAAACCCTGCAGGTGGACTTAGTCCGACATGATAATAAAGTTGAGTGGTACTACTCTTGGAATCATATGTTAATTAATTGAGTTGTCAGTAACTCATTTAATTAATGGACATATGATATCTTAAACACAGGGAGATTAATGCACTCATGATAAGAAGGAGCTCATATTGTAATATGGGATTGGTGCGGTAGTTCAATAATAACCCTTTAATGGTCTGAGTTATTATTGATGGACTTGAGTTGGGTGTTTGGGCTGAACACACGAAGCCAAGCCCATCAGGAGTTCTAAACCAATTCCTCCTCTAGGTCCCTGTAGTAGCCTCTATATAAAGTCTCGCATCCACCCATCCAGTTTGGTTTTGTTTTTGATTTTCTCTTCCTTACCTAGGGTCGGTGGCAAGGCTTATAAAAGGGAGTAAGTGGCACCCCCTAAAACCTAATTTCCCCACAAGCTTCTCCTCCTTTGCTAGGGTCGGTGCCGCTTGTTCTCTTTGTTAGGGCCGACGCCGCCCCTCCTCCTTGCTAAGGGCCGGCGCTCCCTCCTCCTTGCTAAGGGTTAGCGGCCCCTCCTCCTTGGTGGGCAGTGGCTTGGAGAAGAGGAAGAAGACAAGAAGGAAGAAGTGTAGGGTCTTTTGGGCCGTAAAAATCACTTTTTGCGTTGCGGAAACCCCGAAATCTCATGCCACCGGATCCGTGCGAATATTAAATTTTTCATGTACATGTTTTCTAATCCTAGATCTACTTTAGATCTACATGTTTAGGAGTTTATACCTTTGATGTGAAGCCCTTCGCTTATCCCGCTCGTCCAAGAAGATGTCGGATCTCAAGGGTATCAAGTGAACACCCCTCTATGTGTATCCACACGAACAATTAGATGGAGAGGAAACCTTAGAGTGTGCTAGCACTCTTTGAGGGTTTCGGCCAAGGAGGAGGAGAGGGAGAGAAGAAGAAGCAAGGAGGAATAATAATGATCAATTATCAAAATAAGAGTAAAAAATGGCTTAAGTATTTTCATCTAATGAAAATACTTAATGCTCATTAACACCATTAATAAGTCTTATTAATGAGCTTTAATGAATATTTAATGAATATTCATTTTTCATTAAATGACCATTTTAAAACTCATTCGAAATTTTTATCTAAAATTCAAATTGAATTCCATTTATCATTGAATTCAAAATTCAATGAATATCATCATTAAGCCTCACTTGAGTCTAACTCAAGTCTAGCCTCACTTGAGTCTAACTCAAGTCTAACTCAATCAAATCTTACTCAATTATTCTAATTTAGATTACTCTTAATCCAATTCGGTTCATCACATGAACCTAATCCTCTTGGTTCATCATATGAACCGAATCTCCATCTAATTGTCCTTTGTGTGTAACCCTATAGGTTCTTGTAATGTTAGCAATGCTCCTAAACTCATTTAGAAGCATAAGTAATGAGCGGTATCTAGCAACACATCATTACTACCCAAGTTACAAGAATGTTGAGATCCAACATCACCTTGTGATTACTAATTGTGACTCTTCACAATATATGACAATGTCCTTCTATCCTTGACATCTAGATTGATCAATGTGAGGCATAGACCGTGTCATCCTCTAATCAATCTAAATCTTGAACTCCAAGTAGACTCACTCTAATCAAATGAGCTCAATATCTTATATTGACTCATTTGGGCATGGTCATGCACTTAGTGGTCTCACTCTATCAAGAATAATGATGTCACTCCCGTCATATAGGAGGGGCAGATCCCATCTACATCACTCACATCCCTCCGTATAATTTGTTACATACCCAGTAATCGCCTTTATAGTCCACCCAGTTATGGGTGACGTTTGACGAAGCCAAAGTATGCAACTCCTTATGTAGGGAACCATGGTGACTTCAGGTCCAAAGACTAGTAGTCATACTAATAGCCACATGAGAAAGTATATGGCACTCATATAACGATCCATGATACTTTCTCATGGCGGGTCATTCAGTATACATTCTCCAATGCATACCCATGTATCAACTTGATATCTCTATATCCATGACTTGTGAGATCAAGTCATCGAGTTGACCTACATGCTAGTCTCATTGCATTAACATTGTCCCTAAATGTTAATACTTGACTAGGAATGATTAAGAGTAGCGTTCCCTATATCATCTCACTATCGATTCAACCAATCGATTGATAAAGGTAAGAACCTTCTACTCAAGGACGCTATTATACTTAGTTATTTGGCACCAATACAAGTAAGTATAATAACCAAAACAAAAGCCTTTATATATATAGGAATATGATATAATGAGTCCATACAATAATCATCATATGATTGGCTCTAGGGCTCTAACTAACAAGAAGAGGAGAAGGTGCCCCATCCTAGCTATTCTCTTGGTGGTCGGCAGTTTTGAAACAACGAAGGGAAGGGCGTTAGTTATCATGGTAGATCGTCACCCACACGATGTCCAAGAAGAGAAAAGGAATACAACAGAAGATCAAGAGGTCTTTAGCTACAAAGGAAAAGATACAACTAGTTCTTTTATTCCACTGTGTAATTAGTTTAGTTTTCTTTGTATCGAGTTTGAATACCAGCATAATGTTGATGTGGAAAGCATCCAACGATCGAACCTATGTTTTGATTATGTCAAAGGGATCAAAGTTAAGGTGTTTTATTTTCTGATGTGTTGAATGAGCTTTGCAGGAAAGTCCTAAGTATACTTAGGCAAAAGTCCTAGCTGGGGTTAGGCAAGTGGAAAACCCTATGGGTCATAACCCTAGGTCATAGGGGGTGGTAACCCTATGCAGAAAGCCTTGGCGAGTCAGAGATTCGGGCAAAAATCCTAGGGGGTGATAACCCCAGGTTAAAATCCTTGTGTCGCGAACCGGCTAGAAGTCTGGACGAGTCATGGACCGGATGTCCAGCATGAAGACTGGAAGCATCGAGCGCCAAGCAAAAGTCCAGTCGGTCTAGAGGACCAAACTGGCAAAAGGTAAAACTCTCCTGAGTGGAGTAGGTGAGGATATGTTCCCCGGAAGAGGGAACAGTAGGCGTCGGTTCGACCTAGGGTTTCCGGTCAAAAATCTGAAGTCAGAATCGGACAGCCCGGATGCTGTCAAACATTTCACTTATCATGTTTATATCTGTTACAACTTTGTCTTGCAGGGTATGTTGTTGTTTTGGGACTAATGTGTCTTGCATGTACAAAAGGAACAAGCTAAGCCTCGGATGAACAGTGTCTGAGGTGCCTCCATGGAGCTTGGAGGCGCCTCAAGTGCAAAACAGAAGTTGGCTATGAAGAGGAGCTGGAGGCGCCTTGGAGCGGAGGCGCCTTGGAGCGGAGGCGCCTTGGACTGGCCATGGAGGCGCCTCAAGTAGGATAAGCGACGAAGGTTTCTACGCTGATCCATGTGGCTGACTCGGGAGGCTTGGAGCCGCCTTGGATGAGGTTTTAGGCACCTCCAGCAGTGAATAAAAGCAGGTCTCGAGACAGTAGCAAGAGAATCAATTCTAAAGCTATCTTTCATCAACGCGCTGCTAACAAGACGACTCAGGAGTGCTGTTTCAAGTCACCGACAACCCGAAGCTTCATTTCCCTAATCTTGTTGTCGGTATTGTTTTAATTTGAGTTGTAACTGTTATACTTGTACACTTTCTCGATATTATAGTTGTTACCCACCGAAAGCGATCAACGATCGCAGGCCTTGAAGTAGGAGTCGCCCTAGGCTCCAAACCAAGTAAACCCTTGGTGTCTCTATGTGTTTGTGCTTATTTCGTTTATCATTTCCACTGCTTTAACTCGAACGTTTTCCGAATACGAAACAAGTGAAAGCCACGAGCGCTATTCACCCCCCCCCCCTCTAGTGCATCTCGATCCAACAATTGGTATCAGAGCGGGGTTGCTCTAAATTGCTACAACTACCATTCGAGCATTTTTTTCGTTGCTTTCTCGTTCATTTAGGGTAAAAATAAAACCTTACGCCTTTTGTTTTTTTCCCTCCAGAACTGTTTTCGAAAATTTCATTTTCATCTCTTCACTACTTATTAGTGTTGATAAAATATCACATTTAGTAAAATTTGAAATAATATTTTTTAATAATATTTTATTATTTTATTATTTTTTCTCAAAATTCGTGAATTTCCATTTCTATCTTTTTCCCGCACTACTAATCCAGGATTAAGTCCTGGGACATTCTTTTCCATTATTTTTCTTTGTGTGTGAGATTATGCTTTCATGGCTCTCCAAGAAGGCTACAGTACAGCCCGACCCCCGCTTTTCACCGAAGACGATTTTGGCTATTGGAAGAACCGGATGGAATACCATCTCAAGACGGAAGTCGAGATGTGGATCATTATCTAGACTAGTCTCTAGCTTCCATGTGACGGCACCGAAGAACTGGTTTCATGCATCAACTGGGACACCAGCATAAAGAAAAAGGTTGAAGTCAATGCCAAAGCAACCTTCATGCTACAATGTGGGCTAACAAAGGAGGAACTCAACCGCGTCGGCCCTTTTTCCAGCAGCGCTAAGGAGTTGTGGGAGAAGCTGATCGAACTTCATAAAGGAGCGTCCGACACCAAGGTAAGTAAAAGGGACTTAATAGTTAATAAGTTATATAATATTAAATTGCAGGAAGGTGAGACAGCTACCCAACTCCACACCCGGATACAAGATCTACTCAACAGGCTTCATGTGATAGGGCAGAAGGTAGATAACCGGGACATCATCAGGTATTCCTTAAACGCCTTTCCGAGGAATACCTTGTGGGCATCCATGGTAGGATGCCCACAAGGTTTCTAAGGACCTTTCTTCTATTAAATTAGATGAGTTGTTTGCTGAGTTTGAACTACATGAGCAAATTAATGCACGCCCGGTCGAGAAAGGGTTGACTTTGGTTGCAGGTACAGGCAGAACCCAGGAAACTAAAACAAAGCGCAAAATCAAACCTGAGCCCAAAGACGAATCGGAGGATGACAACGAGATTGTTTCTGAGCTATTAAGGCTCGTACGAAAGATCTGCAGAAATAAAAAGGTGACTCAAACGAACATGAAGGACAAGTCTGGAGTCACCTGCTACGGCTGTAACCAGAAGGGGCACTACAAGCCGGATTGTCCAAACAAAAAGCAACGAAGAAAGAAGGCATTGAAGGCAACTTGGTACGAGTCATCAAAAGAATCCGAGACTTACGAAGAAGAACCGACAAGCTTCCTCGCGTTACCAGTGCAAGCCAACATTATCGAAACCGAGTCCGAGCTTGAGTCTGAAACCGAGAGCGAGTCAGAAACTGAGTCCGAGCGAAGCCACGGATCTGCATCTATTTCCGAAGGACCGAACCCCATTGTAAGTTCTCTACTCACTAAAACTCAGTTAGAAGATTTAAAGAATTTAGTTCCTTACTTGTTAAAAAAGTTGGCTAAATCCAACGTCCAGGTCGAGTCACTCCAAAAGGAGGTAACAGCCTTAAGGAAACGACTGACTCGAGTTCTTTAACTGAGCCAGTTCAAATTAGATGTTCAACTCAAGTCCAACAACTTGAGGAAGAAAATTCTAATTTGAAAACTCAAATTAAAGAACTCAAGGACATGTTGGAACGGTTCACCCTGGCTTGATCTGATTCTTGGAAAACAGTGAGTTGTTTTCAACAAATTCGGACTTGGATTTAAAACCAAAAGAAAATACAAAGCATATCTATCCTTAGTTAATAGAAAAAATAGAAACATAGTCCAAGCATGGGTCCCCAAGTCGAACTTGGTTAATCAAGTTGGACTTGGATTATATTGGGTTCCCAAGGACTAGATCTACTACCTTGATAGACCATATCAAGGCTATGATCCAGGGGGAGCCAATAAAAAGACCATCTTTACCAATAGATAGAATTGTTTGATGCTTGATTTTTTTTACATGTTTAGATTCAGGATAGTTTAAGGACGTAGGCGTAATTTACACTTGTCCAGTTAAACCTAGGGGTTTCAAAAAGAAAAATTAAATATATAATTTCTTTAAGCGGCTCTATCTATGAAGTGGTGGATGATCTCATACCCAAGAAGGTCGAGTGTCTTGCCACGACCTGGGAACCAATCTTAGAAATGTGTATTTAATTGACTAGTTGAAAAACCTAAGTTTAAATCAAATGTAAATTAATCCTTAGAAATAATCTAAATTCAAGATAATCATCTCACAAAATTACTTAAGATTACCTAGTTGATAACTTAGAATTGGGTGAGATGGATCTAGGTTGAGTCAACAGTATTAATCTTCAAATAAATTCAAGTTAAATAAATAAATTCAATTAAATCAAACGAATCAACTTAATTAATTAAAAAAATCATTTTAAAATCATTTGAAAATCATTTTAAAAAACCTTTTAAAATTTATTTTGAAAATGATTTAAAAATCTATTAAAAATCTTTTAAAAACTCTTTTTAAAAAACCTTTTAAAAATCATTTTGAAAATTATTTTGAAAATCTTTTAAAAATATATTAAAAATCTTTTAAAAACTCTTTTAAAAAAACCGCTTAAAAATCATTTTAAAAATTAGTTTGAAAATCTTTTAAAAATCTATTAAAAATCTTTTAAAAACTATTTTAAAAATATTTTAAAAACCTTTTAAAAATTATTATGAAAATCTTTTAAAAATCTTTTAAAAACTCTTTTAAAAACCCTTTTTAAAAATTATTTTGAAAACCTTTTAAAAATCATTTTAAAAAATCTTTTAAAAAATCTATTAAAAATCTTTTAAAAAATCTTTTAAAAATTATTTTGACAATATTTTAAAAATCATTTTAAAAAATCTTTTTAAAATCTATTAAAAATCTTTTAAAAACTCTTTTAAAAATTATTTTGAAAATCTATTATAAACTCTTTTAAAAACCCCTTTTAAAAATTATTTTGAAAATCTTTTAAAAATCTATTAAAAATCTTTTAAAAACTCTTAAACAAAATCTATTGAAAAATGATTTTGCTAAATAGTTTTCAAAAATTTTCTAAATAGTTTCAAAAGAATTTAGCTAAGTGTTTTCAAAGTAATTTTTTGAAGAAGCTAAGTTTTTGTTGAAAGCACTAAGTCTTTTCAGCACTTTCAAAATTAGCTAAGTGTTTTTCAAACACTTTAAATAACTCTTAAACATTTTTTTTTTGTTCAAGTTTAGCTACTCTTCGGGGGAGCTCAAAATTACCTAGGATATATTGTCATTCTCCCTAATTAACATCTTTTTTATTTATGTCAAAGGGGGAGAGAGGTCAAAGTTAAGGGGAAATTAAGGGGGAATGTAAGGAATTATTTTCTTTGCATTTCTTCTATTCTTAAAATTCTTTATTTTACTGTCATAATTTTACTTAACTTTGAACCGTGTTGCCATAATCAAAAAGGGGGAGATTGTTGATAATCAAAAAGGGGGAGATTGTTGATGCGGGAAGCATCCGACGATCGAACCTATGTTTTGATTATGTCAAAGGGATCAAAGTTAAGGTGTTTTGTTTTATGATGTGTTGAATGAGCTTTGCAGGAAAAGTCCTAAGTATACGTAGGCAAAAGTCCTAACTGCGATTAGGCAAGTGGAAAACCCTAGGGCGCAGTAACCCTAGGTCATAGGGGGTGGTAACCCTATGCGGAAAGCCTTGACGGGTCAGAGCTTCGGGCAAAAATCCTACGGGGTGGTAACCCCAGGTTAAAATCTTGGTGTCGTGAACCAGGTAGAACTCTGAATGGGTCGTGGACCGGACGTCCAGCATGAAGACCGGAAGCATCGAGCGCCGAGCAAAAATCCAGTCGGTCTGGAGGACCAAACTGGCAAAAGGTAAAACTCTCCTGAGTGGAGTAGGTAAGGACGCGTTCCCCGAAAGAGGGAACAATAGGCGTCAGTTCGACCTAGGGTTTCCGGTCGAAAATTTGAAGTCAGAATCGGATAGCACGGATGCTGTCAAACATTTCACTTATCATGTTTATATCTGTTTTAACTTTGTCTTGCAGGGTATGTTGTTGTTTTCGGACTAACGTGTCTTGTTGGTACAAAAGGAACAAGCTAAGTCTCGAATGAACAGTGCCCGAGGCGCCTCCATGGAGCTTGGAGGTGCCTCGGGTGCAAATCAGAAGTTGCCTGCGAAGAGGAGCCGGAGGCGCCTCGGATGGAGCTGGAGGCACCTTGGAGCGGAGGTGCCTTGGACTGTCCATGGAGGCTCCTCAAGCAGGATAAGCGACGAAGGTTTCTATGCTGATCCACGCGGTTGACTCGGGAGGCTTAAAGGCGCCTTGGATGAGGTTTGAGGCACCTCCAGCAGTGAATAAAAGCAGATCTCGAGGCAACAACAAGAGAATCAATTCTAAATCTATCTTTCATCAACGCACTGCTAACAAGATGACCCGAGAGTGTTGTTTCAAGTCACCGACAACCCGGAGCTTCATTTTCCTAATCTTGTTGTTGGTATTGTTTTAATTTGAGCTATAACTGTTATACTTGTACACTTTCTCGATATTATAGTTGTTGCCCATCGAAAGCGATCAACGATCACAGGCCTTGGAGTAGGAGCCGCCCTAAGCTCTGAACCAAGTAACCCTTGGTGTTTCTCTGTGTTTGTGCTTATTTCGTTTATCATTTCCGCTACTTTAACTCAAACATTTTTCGAATACGAAACAAGTGAAAGCCACAAGCGCTATTCACCCCCCCCCCCTCTAGCGCATCTCGATCCAACACATAAGAGGCCAGTGATCTTGTACTTCGATCAAGGTGTGCTTTGATCCATCAAGAGCTTGCTTGATTGATCAAACACATGTATGATCAAACATGTGAGTTGATAGGAAAAGTTCTGTACTTGTATAATTTTTTGTACTAGGAAATTGAAACAGAACGGAATTCCAACGCATTCACCCAGAAGGAAGTAGAAAGATCTGTATGACTCATCATTAATCGTACAATATCTAATAAAGTACGATTTCTTCTTTCTGATACACCATTCCATTGTGGTGTTCCAGGTGGAGTGAGTTGAGATATGATCCCACACTCAACGAGATGGTCATGAAACTCTTGGCTAAGGTATTCCCCACCTCGATCTGATCAAAGCATCTTAATACTCTTACCAAGTTGGTTTTGTACTTCATTCTTGAATTCTTTGAACTTTTCAAAGGATTCTGACTTGTGTTTCATTAGATACACATAGCCGTACTGAAATCATCAGTGAAGGTAATGAAGTAGTAATAGCCTCATCTAGTTGCTATTCTGGAAGGGCCACATACATCAGTATATATGAGTCCTAATAGATCATTAGCCCTTTTGCTGCGTCCAATAAATAGAGTCTTTGTCATCTCGCCTTGAAGATAAGATTCATATATCTCATATGATTCAAAATCAAATGAGTCCAAAAGTCCATCCTTATGGAGTTGGGATATGTAACTTTCAATTTTGTGAACTAAACGATAATGCTAGAGATATGTTTGATTCAAATCATTAGACTTAAACCATTTGGTATTTATATTATTGATTGGGTTATCATAGTCTAGAACATAGAGTCCATTCACAAGATGTGCACTATAATAGAACATTTCATTGAAATAAACAGAACAACATTTGTCCTTTATTACAAATGAAAAACCTTTCTTGTCCAAACAAGAAACAGAGATAATGTTCTTAGTCAAGGTAGGCACATAACAGCACTCTTCAAGTTCTAAAACAAGCTCAGTGGGCAAAGATAAGGAATATGTTCCTACAGCTATAGCAGCAACTCTTACGTCATTGCCTACTCGTAGGTTCACTTTGCCCTTTGTCAATGATCTACTATTTCTCAGCCCCTTCACTTTAGTACAAATATGAGATGCACATCCGGTATCTAATACCCATAAAGAAGAAATAGATAGGTTGACTTCTATAACACATATACCTGAGGCAGAAGTCTCACTTCTCTTCCTTTTTCAGTTCCTCTAGGTACAACTTGTAGTTTCTCTTCCAATGTCCGATCTCATCACAGTGGAAGTAGGTTCTTTCCTTAACAACCCCACCTTTGGGTTTCAATGCATGAGTCTTGCCCTTTCCTTTAACTTGGGTCTTACCCTTACCTTTAGGCTTCCACTTGCTTTTGCCCTTAGACACCATTAAAATGTTACAAGACTTTGCCTTCTTAAGGTTGAGTTCAGCAGTTCTCAACATGCTCAACATCTTAGGCAAAGGTTTGTCAATTTCATTCATGTTATAGCTCATGACAAATTGACTATAGCTATCGGGCAATGACTGCAAGATAAGATCAGTGGCCAATTCTTGGCCTAATGAAAAACCCAATCGCTGTAAGTTTTTCTACATACCCAATCATTTTGAGTACATATGGTCCTACAAGACTTCCTTCTTGCATTCTGCATTGAAACAGTGCTTTAGAGATCTCAAATCTCTCATGCCTTGCTTATCCTTGATATAGTTGTCTAAGATATTCAACCATATTATAAGCATCCATGTTCTCATGTTGCTCCTGAAACTCAAAGTTCATGGTGGCGAGCATAAGGCATGATATATCTAATGCATCATCTTGATGCTTCTTGTAAGCATCCCTACCAGCTCTAGTGACAGTAGCAGGGGGTACTTCAGGAATAGGCTCTTCTAGGACGTACAATTTTCTTTCTTTCTTGAGAACTATTCTCATATTTCTATACCAGTCCAGGAAATTAGCTCTATTGAGCTTGTTCTTATCAAGAACAGATCACAGAGATAGTCTTCTACGTACTAGACAACATAGTGATCTACAATAATAAAATGTAGAAATAGGTATCATACTCAGATCATTTAATTAGGTCTTTAATTAAATGATTCTCCCACTGAATTCTAAAGCTTGGTAGGAGCAAGTAACTACTAGCTCTAAACCTAAAAGCAAAGGCATTCAAGTGGAACAAGATCCACATTATACCTTATCTTGAGTTAGCTTTGGCTAATTGCCCAAGACTTGTATAAATTAGGTAGTCAATGTGTACCAATTTGACAAGATCCATATTATACCTTATCTTGAGTTAGCTTTGGCTAATCGCCCAAGACTTAGTACAACTTAGGTAGACAACGTTTACCAATTACATCCTATGTAACTCTTGTATCTATAGATGAACAAGACTATTTGTTCATTTACCCATCTCATGAAATCTACATTATAACTCATCTTGAGTTAGCTTTAGCTAATCTACATTATAATTTCAATTTCATCATATGGGATATGCCTCTAAGTTCTCAACTTAGTTAAGTCACACCCAAAGTCCAATAGTCGAACATCACAATTATCCTGTCGCACTCTACCAAGATAAAATGAGTCACTTTGCTTTAGCAAACCTGACTACAAATGATCGAGGTAGTAGTGAGTACCAAACTTTGGTAGGCATATGAAAAAGGATCTAATTACGATAGCTACACATGCATCACATACATTTATGGCATACATCAACATATATGCTAATTTAAATGTGACATGGTTATGGCCCTATCACTAAGATCTTCTCAAGCCAATGAGAAGATCGAAAGGTCAACCTAGGTCCAAGCATCTTCTCCAAGTGTTTCCTTGGTCATCGTGTGTTGTTGTCCTTCTCCCTTTTTCACCGTCGTCCAGTAGACTAATTTCTCTCTAATTTGTACATTACAAAATCTAAAGAAATCTTGAGTTACATTCGAGGGTAGTCTAAATTTACAACAAGAATGAAAAAGAAGAGGCACGACACGCAGGCCGTATAATGAATTACAACATACACACACATCCAATCACATTGGGGTTAATGGCCATATCCATGCACCATGTCATATAACATTCATAATATTTTATGACATAAAATTTACTATGATTTCAATAACAAATTATGAGCTGCAACACCACGGTTAGCGGGCGGGGTCAAGGGGCAGCGCCCCTTGCGGGGGGTTTCAGGAGGTAGCGCCCCTGAAGCAAAATTTATTTTGCATACTCAATTTATGAGTTGCTACTATATTCGAGACCCTACTACCCACAAAACCTATCTGTTCACAATAGTATTTTGGCCAAGACCATTTTGACCAAAACCTAGTTTGGCCGAAACCTTGGATAGCTGAGACATAGTTTGGCCGAAACCTAGTTTGGTCGAACCCTTGTTGTTGACAACATCTTTGGCTGAAACCTAGTTTGGCCGAAACTCTCTTTGTCCAAAACCTTATTTGGTCGAGACCCATACTCATGTAGATCATAGTAGGCATCTCATGTTTGGTTCTTCGGGCCGCGAAAACCGCTTTTCGCGTCGCGGAAACCCCGAATCACCCAAGGCCAACGAATCCGTGCAAGGAAAACCCGAACGAAAATACGAGTACGAGTTTCAAAGACTCTAGATCTACACTAGATGAGAGTTATACCTTCGAAGCGTGCCCTTTCGCGTTCCCGCTCGTCCAAGGAATTGATGGATCTCTAGAGTATCAAAATAGATACTCCTCTAGAAGTATCCACACGAATACGTAGGTGGAGAAAACACACAAAAAGGTGTGCTAGCACCTTGTGTGGTCACGGCAAGAGGAGGAGAGGGAGAGAGCTCTCTTGAGGAAGAAGAAGAAGGAATAATACCTTGAATAAAATCAAATTTCATTCACCACTTTTGTGTGGTCGGCCACTCCATGGAGTGTAACTCCCATTCCACATTAATCACAATTAATGTGAAGCCATTAAGAGGTGTTTTGTTACTCCTATGATGTGGCACATCATGAAGATGTGGACCATTACCATTGGTCCACATCTTGCCACTTCACAATGATGTGGCAAATGAGTAACCTCCACTCATTTAATGTGGCCAACTCACATTAAATGCAATGGAGGCTTGTAACCTCCATGAGGTGGCAAAGCAAGATGATGTGGAGCAACACTATTGGTCCACATCTTGCCACCTCACTCATGATGTGGCAAAGAGTCAAGTCAAACTTGACTCTTCCTCTTCCTCTCTAGTCAAGTCAAACTTGACTCAATCTCTCTCATGGTTGATCTAATCTAACCATTTGATTCAAGCCAACTTAATATAATGAATCTAATTCATTAAATTAAATTGATCTAATGAGTCATAATCTAAATTAGACTCATTAAATACATAAATCAACTTGAGTCTAACTCAATTAGCCCAATTTGGATTACTCTTAATCCAATTTGATTCATCAAATGAATCTAATCCTCTTGGTTTATCGTATGAACCAAATCTCCATCTACTTGTCCTTAGTGTGTGACCCTATAGGTTCTTGTAACGTTGGCAATGCCCCTAAACTCATTTAGGAGCATAAGTAATGAGCGGTATCTAGCAACACATCATTACTACCCAAGTTACAAGAATGTTGAGATCCAACATCACCTTGTGACTACTAATTGTGACTCCTCACAATATGTGACATTGTCCTTCTATCCTAGACATCTAGATTGATCAATGTGACGCATAAACCGTGTCATCCTCTAATCAATCTAAATCTTGAACTCCAAGTAGACTCACTCGATCAAATGAGCTCAACATCTCATGTTGACTCACTTGGGCATGGCCATGCACTTCGTGGTCTAACTCTATCAAGAATACCGATGTCGCTCCCGTCATATGGGAGGGATAGATCCCATCTACATCACTCACATCCCTCTGCATAATTCATTACATACCCAGTAATCGCCTTTATAGTCCACCCTGTTACGGGTGACGTTTGACGAAACCAAAGTACATAACTCCTTATGTAAGGAACCATGGTGACTTCAGGTCTAAGGACCAATAGTCATACTAATAGTCACATGAGAAAGTATATGACACTCATATAACGATCCATGATACTTTCTCATGGCAGGTCATTCAGTATACATTCTCTAATGCATACCCATGTGTCAGCTTGATATCTCTATATCCATGACTTGTGAGATCAAGTCATCGAGCTGACCTACATGCTAGTCTTATTGTATTAACATTGTCCCTGAATGTTAATACTCGACTAGGAATGATTTAGAGTAGTGTTCCCTATATCATCTCACTATTGATTCAACCAATCGATTGATATAGGTAAGAACGCTCTACTCAGGGACGTTATTATACTTAGTTTATTTGGCACTAATACAAGTAAGTATAATAACCAAAATCAAATGCCTTTATTAATATACAAGAATATGATACAATGAGTCCATACAATCATCAAATGATTGGCTCTAGGGCTCTAACTAACAATCTCCCACTAGCACTAGTGCCAATCAGTATAGGCTCTAAGGCCTAATGACCTAGTGTGACCATCATGCTTTCTCTGTGCCAAAGCCTTGGTCAAGGGATCTGCGATGTTAGCTTCTATAGATACTCTGCAAATCTTCACATCTCCTCTATCGATAATCTCTCGAATGAGATGGAAACGTTGTAGAACTGCTGTGAACTCTGCCAGCTCATAGCACTACCATTCAAGCAAAACACGAACCTCGACTGTGATCTTTAATCATCCTGATCGGTCTGGAAGCTAGCATCACTGTAACCCTTTACAGCTAGCTTATCATTGCCTCCATATATCAAGAAATATTCTTTAGTCCTTCTTAAGTACTTAAGAATATTTTTGACCGCTATCCAGTGACTTTCACCTAGATCTGACTGGTATCTGCTCGTCATGCTCAAAGCATACGAGACATCAGGTCGAGTACATAGCATGGCGTACATGATCGATCCTATGGCTGAGGCATAAGGGATATGATCCATGCGGTCTCTCTCCTCTCTAGAAGAGGAACCTTGAGTCTTCGAAAGACTCACGCCATGTGACATCGGCAGAAATCCCTTCTTGGAGTTCTGCATGGCAAACCGTAGGAGTACCTCGTCAATGTATGTACTCTGACTTAGGCCAAGCAATCTCTTAGATCTATCTCTATAGATCTGTATCCCAAGAATGCGGGATGTCTCACCTAAGTCCTTCATTGAGAAGCAACTCCCTAGCCAGGTCTTGACATACTGAAGCATAAGGATGTCCTTCCCAATGAGTAGTATGTCATCCACATACAATATGAGGAAGACAACTATATTTTCTACAACCTTCTTGTAGACACAAGGCTCATCTTCGTTCTTGATGAAACTAAACTGTTTGATCGTATCATCGAATCGAAGATTCCAGCTCCGAGAATGGCCTCTAGCCATTTCTCGGAATCTGGTCTCATCACAGCTTCCTGATAGGTGGTGGGCTCATCCTCTATGAGCACAATGTCATCATGGTCAGACAAGAGAAATGAGTATCCCTCAGGCTGACGACGTACCCTATCAGACCTGCGAAGAGGTATGTCTACTTGAACTGGTTGTTGTTCCTCAACTCTTTGTGGAACAACATCATTCACAACACTTTGTGGTTCCAGTTCAATTTCCATCGAGGCATTAGTGCTATTGTTCGCATCTTGAACTTCTTCAAGATCGAACGCGCTCCCACTAGTCTTTCTAGAAACAAAGTCCCTTTCTAGAAAGACCCCAGTCTTTGCCACAACTACCTTGTGCTGACTGGGAATGTAGAAGTAATATCCCTTAGTTTCCTTGGGATATCCAATGAAATAGCACTTGTCGGATTTGGGTCCTAATTTGTCTAAGACTTGACGTCGTGCGTAAGCTTCACAGCCCCAAATCCTCATGAAAGACACCTGGGCATCTCTCCCAGTCCATATCCTATATGGTGTCTTTATCACGGCCTTGGATGGAACTCGGTTGAGAATGAAAGCTGTCGTGTCTAGAGCATAGCCCCAAAGGTATGTCGGAAGATCTGTGTGACTCATCATAGATCGTACCATATCTAATAGGGTACGATTCCTCCTTTCAGATACACCATTCCACTGTGGTGTTCCAGGAGGAGTGAGTTGGGATAGAATCCCACACTCAGCTAGGTAGTCACGAAACTCATGGCTAAGGTATTCTCCACCTCGATCTGATCGAAGTATCTTAATACTCTTGTCAAGCTGGTTCTGTACTTCATTCTTGAATTCTTTGAACTTTTCAAAGGATTCGGACTTATGTGTCATCACGTACACATAATCGTATCTACTGAAGTCATCAGTAAATGTGATGAAGTACCTATAACCGCCTCTAGCAGCGATATTGAAAAGGCCACATACATCACTATGTATGAGTCCTAACAAATCAGTCGCTCTCTCGCTGTGCCCACTAAAGGGAGTCTTGGTCATCTTGCCTCGTAGGCATGACTCGCATATCTCATATGATTCAAAATCAAATGAGTCCAGCAAACCATCCTTATGGAGCTGGGATAAACGCTTGTCATTTATATGACCTAAGCGACAGTGCCAGAGATAGGTGTGGTTCATATCGTTCAATTTGAACCTCTTGGTACTAACATTATAGATAGGGCTCTCTAGATCTAGAATATAGAGTCCGTTTATCAGAGGTGCACTACAATAGAACATATCTTTTAAATAAACAGAACAACATTTGTCTTTTATTAAAAAGTAACCTTTCTTGTCCAAACAAGAAACTGAAACTATGTTCTTAATAAGAGCAGGCACATAATAACAATCGTCTAAATCTAGTACAAGCCCAAAGGGCAGAGATAGATGGTAAGTCCCTACAGCAACAGCAGCAACCCGTGCTCCATTGCCTACTCGTAGGTTCACCTCGCCCTTTGTCAATGCTCTGCTATTTCTCAGCGCCTGCACATCAGTACAAATGTGAGAAGCACATCCAGTATCTAATACCCATGATGTAGAAATAGATAGATTGACTTCTATAACATATATACCTGAAGTGGAAGTCTCACTTCGCTTCTTCTTTAGATCCTCCAAGTATACCTTGCAGTTCCTCTTCCAGTGCCCGGTCTGACCGCAGTGGAAGCAGGTAGCATCCTTGGCAACCCCTCCTTTAGGCTTCAGTGCCTTGCCTTTGCCCTTGGTTTGGGACTTTCCCTTACCTTTGGGCTTTCCCTTGCCCTTGTGCTTCTGGACCATCAGAATGGGCTTAACCTTCTTAAGGTTAATCTCAGCAGTTCGTAACATACTAAGTAGCTCGGGCAGTGGCTTGTCAATCTCGTTCATGTTATAGTTGAGAACGAATTGACTATAGCTATCCGGCAAGGACTGCAATATCAAGTCAGTGGCCAGCTCTTGGCCAAGTGGGAATCCCAGTCTTTGTAGGTTCTCTATGTACCCAATCATCTTGAGTACATAAGGACCTACAGGAGCCCTGTCTGACATCTTGCACTGAAACAGTGCCTTCGAGATCTCAAATCTCTCATGCCTCGCTTGTCCCTGATATAGTTGGCGAAGATGCTCAACCATATCATAAGCGCCCATCAACTCATGTTGCTTCTGAAGCTCTGAGTTCATGGTCGCGAGCATTAGACAGGACACATCTAA
Organism: Zingiber officinale; assembly: GCF_018446385.1. Classification (NCBI taxonomy): domain Eukaryota; kingdom Viridiplantae; phylum Streptophyta; class Magnoliopsida; order Zingiberales; family Zingiberaceae; genus Zingiber; species Zingiber officinale. Next base: position 90,252,280 of record NC_056002.1, on the reverse strand, counting down.
TGCGTCATCTTGATGCTTCTTATGAGCATCTTTGTCGGCTCGCGGGGCATTGGCAGGAGGAGCCTCCAGAATGGGCTGCTTCAGAACGTACAGTTTACGTTCTTGGGTGAGAACTATTCTCAAGTTCCTGTACCAGTCCAGGAAATTCGCTCCGTTGAGCTTGTCCTTCTCAAGGACAGATCGCAGGGAGAAGGAATTCGTGTTCGACGTCATAGTTATCTACAATAGAAAAATTTGCAGAAATAAATATCATATTCTTTTAAAATCATTTAATTAGGCCTTTAATTAAATGATGCTCCCACTGAGTTCTATAATTCTTGTGGGACAAGATCCACATCATACTAATCCTTGAGTTAGCTTTGGCTAATACGCCCAAGGCTTAGCATGATCGGTAGGTAACGATTACCAATTACATCTCTATGCAACTCTTGTTTATAGAATCAACATCCGCATTTATATTAAAAATCGAGTTAGCTTTGGCTAATACGCCCGAGAGTTAATATAGATGTGATTTTGACCTATCTTTCCAACTATTGGAAGAATGCCTATAGTTGACTCGATCCAACCGAGTAACTAGGAATACTCAATCTAATTGAGTTTGTATTCACCCATGCGTTGATAGGCGGGACCAAGATTGTCCCTCCGTACCCTACCAAGATAATATGTATTGCTCTGCTTTGGCAGATTCAACAATACATGTGATCGAGGTAGTGATAGGTATCACGACACGGTTAGGCATTAGAGTTGAGTCGATTGAGATCTAATCTAATCGAAAAAGGATGCATCTTGTGCACGACTTAGATCTAATCTAATCGCAAGGGTGCATCATGTGCACGACTTAGATCTAATCTAATCGTAAGTCACTAATTAATTAATTACTTATTAAACATGCATCATATACATAAATAATTAACTAATTAATCTATTTGTGATTTAGTCATGGCCCTACTACGATCTTCTCAAGCCAATGAGAAGATCGAATGGTCAACCTAGGGTCAACAGCTTCTCCAAGCTCCTCCCTTTGACCACCTTGTGTTGCTCGTGCCCGCCTCGGAACTCCGTCTCGTGTGGACCCTCGACCGCTCCAATTTGTACATTACAATTTGAAACTCGAGTTACATTCGAGTCTAAATCTAATTTACAACCAGAATATATGAGAAAGGCACGATGCGCAGGTCGCGAAAAAAAAAAAAACATACAACACGCGCAAACACATAACGGCACGCAGGCCGTATTATAAATTACAACACAATCCAATCATATTGGGTTTTTGGGCCATGACTATCACAAAATTAATATATAATCAAAATTATATATTTTTCATAATTTTTTGTAATTTTAAAATTAATTTTTACAATTTTTACGAGTAAAATTTTCCGGCGGACCCGTTTAGCGGTTTCGGGCGCAATCGCGGAACGGATCCCCTTGCGGGGCCAGGGGCAGTGCCCCTACCCGCGATCTAACCATCGCGAGGGTTTCTTTGCGATCCAATAGCGCCTAAACCCACTGTCCCAAAACGATTTGGGCCGAGACATTGCCGTTTCGGAAAAATCTTCCCGGCGGGTTCGTTTTAGCGATTTTGGGTGCAATCGCGGAGCAAATCCCCTTGCGGGGTTAGGGGCAGTACCCCTACCCGCGATCTAACCATCGCGAGTTGCTCCTAAGTGATCTAATGGCACCCAAGCCCGCTGTCCCCAAAATTTTTTAGGCGAAACGAAGCCGTTTTGGAAAAATCTTTCCGGTAGCCGAAGCCTACAAGTGCCGAGACACTTGTGCTTCGCTTCTACGGAAAAATTACCCATAAAAACTCAAAAATCATAATTTTACAGAAAATTACAGAAACTTTAGTTTTCATAAAACCAAAAATTAAACTCGTACAAGCCTTGCACGTGGCTCTGATACCACTGTTGGGTTCTTCGGGCCGCGAAAATCGCTTTTCGCGTCGCGAAAACCCCGAATCACCCAAGGCCAACGGATCCGTGAAAGGAAAACCCGAACGAAAATACGAGTACGAGTTTCAAAGACTCTAGATCTACACTAGATGAGAATTATACCTTCGAAGCGTGCCCTTTCGCATTCCCGCTCGTCCAAGGAATTGCTGGATCTCTAGAGTATCAAAATAGATACTCCTCTAGAAGTATCCACACGAACACGTAGGTGGAGAAAACACACAAAAAGGTGTGCTAGCACCTTGTGTGGTCACGGCAAGAGGAGGAGAGGGAGAGAGCTCTCTTGAGGAAGAAGAAGAAGGAATAATACCTTGAATAAAATCAAATTTCATTCACCACTTTTGTGTGGCCGGCCACTCCATGGAGTGTAACTCCCATTCCACATTAATCACAATTAATGTGAAGCCATTAAGAGGTGTTTTGTAACTCCTATGATGTGGCACATCATGAAGATGTGGACCATTACCATTGGTCCACATCTTGCCACTTCACAATGATGTGGCAAATGAGTAACCTCCACTCATTTAATGTGGCCAACTCACATTAAATGCAATGGAGGCTTGTAACCTCCATGAGGTGGCAAAGCAAGATGATGTGGAGCAACACTATTGGTCCACATCTTGCCACCTCACTCATGATGTGGCAAAGAGTCAAGTCAAACTTGACTCTTCCTCTTCCTCTCTAGTCAAGTCAAACTTGACTCAATCTCTCTCATGGTTGATCTAATCTAACCATTTGATTCAAGCCAACTTAATATAATGAATCTAATTCATTAAATTAAATTGATCTAATGAGTCATAATCTAAATTAGACTCATTAAATACATAAATCAACTTGAGTCTAACTCAATTAGCCCAATTTGGATTACTCTTAATCCAATTTGATTCATCAAATGAATATAATCCTCTTGGTTCATCGTATGAACCAAATCTCCATCTACTTGTCCTTAGTGTGTGACCCTATAGGTTCTTGTAACGTTGGCAATGCCCCTAAAATCATTTAGGAGCATAAGTAATGAGCGGTATCTAGCAACACATCATTACTACCCAAGTTACAAGAATGTTGAGATCCAACATCACCTTGTGACTACTAATTGTGACTCCTCACAATATGTGACATTGTCCTTCTATCCTAGACATCTAGATTGATCAATGTGAGGTATAGACCGTGTCATCCTCTAATCAATCTAAATCTTGAACTCCAAGTAGACTCACTCGATCAAATGAGCTCAACATCTCATGTTGACTCACTTGGGCATGGCCATGCACTTCGTGGTCTAACTCTATCAAGAATACCGATGTCGCTCCCGTCATATGGGAGGGATAGATCCCATCTACATCACTCACATCCCTCTGCATAATTCATTACATACCCAGTAATCGCCTTTATAGTCCACCCTGTTACGGGTGACGTTTGACGAAACCAAAGTACATAATTCCTTATGTAGGGAACCATGGTGACTTCAGGTCTAAGGACCAATAGTCATACTAATAGTCACATGAGAAAGTATATGATACTCATATAACGATCCATGATACTTTCTCATGGCGGGTCATTCAGTATACATTCTCTAATGCATACCCATGTGTCAGCTTGATATCTCTATATCCATGACTTGTGAGATCAAGTCATCGAGCTGACCTACATGCTAGTCTTATTGTATTTAACATTGTCCCTGAATGTTAATACTCGACTAGGAATGATTTAGAGTAGTGTTCCCTATATCATCTCACTATCGATTCAACCAATCGATTGATATAGGTAAGAACACTCTACTCAGGGGCGTTATTATACTTAGTTTATTTGGCACTAATACAAGTAAGTATAATAACCAAAATCAAATGCCTTTATTAATATACAAGAATATGATACAATGAGTCCATACAATCATCAAATGATTGGCTCTAGGGCTCTAACTAACATCTCATGCAAGTTTTATATCACATATAAAATTCTAACAACCTAGTATATGTCTTCGCAAGTGGCTCTGATACCACTGTAGGGATCTGGCGTACTAAACATGCTTAAGCGGAGTGAAAAATTAACTAGATCCTCTCCAGAAGATCCATGTAAAGGATAAAACAATCATATGCTAAGTTCTACATGAAAGGTATACCTTTGTTGTGTGCCCTTCGCAATCCCGACAATAACTTTTTCTTTGGATCCAGATCTCAGCGTGATCAAGCGTTCGTGCCTCTACTGTATCCACACGAATGCATCCTTCGTTCGTCACATGAATGAAGCCTTCGAAGAAGAACCATCTTCTTGTGCTAGCAAGAAAAATGGTTCGGCCAAACTTGAAGATTCGGCCAAGGAGGAAGGAGGAGGAAGAAGAGGGAGATCAAGAGTCACTTTTCTCATCTAATGAAAAAATAAATCCAAAAACCTATTTATATTCATCCCATGAATACCAAGGATTTTTGTCTCTTTGCATTCCTCTTAATGGGTTGGATTTATTATATTGGATTAACCATTAATCCAATAACCCAATAAGTCTAACCCATTAATCCAATGTGTCTAATTTAGATTGGACTCAATCCAATGAGTGGGTTCATTTGAATCTAACTCAATGAGTAACCCAAAAGGCCTAATCATCTCATGATTGGCTCTTAGGGCTAATTAATAACACGAGCCTTCTTCTCTCTTCTCCTCGCGAGTTCCCGCAACCACATCCGGCGATCTCTCCCTTACGGGAGCAGCACAGTTAGCGATCTTTCTTCCTCTCATGAGCACCACAGACCATAGCCAGCGATCTCATCTCTCTCGAGCCATAGCCGCCGATCCTCTTCTCTCCGAGTCGTGCCCTACCTGATCTAGTAAGTAGTTTCCCTTGTAGTTATGGATTGGGTGATTTCGGTAGGTTTGTAGCAAGTTTGGCTGCCATCTATGCTTCGGCATAGGATTCATTCGATTGTAGTTTCGATTTTAGAAATGTTATTGTTTTCTTTTGGTGGATTGCTTTGCCCCTTACTTGGCTCTGATTCGTCAGAATAGATTTGGGAAGTTGGCTAATTGATTACATTTTCCTCTCATTGTCTCCCGGAGGATTTCTATTGGTTGATCGGTGATGGATGGAAGGGTTCGAATTTGATGAAATTCCTATTTTCCCAAGCTGGTTGTGATGTAGGGGATAGATTTAGGAGGTTATAAATGGTTTCAATATTGTTCCTATACCTGTGAAAGCTCGGTTTTATTTTTAGTGCAGATTTAAGTGGGATGTTCTTTGTTTTTGGTTTGGTTTCTGTCTTGGTGGCGGTTTCAGTTTCTTTTTCGACTAGATTTTTGGGTGTGGTACAGGACTCCGGGTTCTGTTCTATGAAGGTTCTGGGTCTTGATAACTGATGTAGATAGTGATGCTAGGATTGGGTTAGATATGGTTTGAGAATTGGTATTAGCTATTTGATTCATATGAAGATAGCTAATTTGTGTACGCTAATGTAGGACTTTGATTTGAGATGGGCATTTCGACGTAGGATTTCTGGTCATGATCTTCTTTTAAGACGGGTACTTCTTGCTTTATTTCTTTTAGTACTTTGACCTTGGTGCATGAGCTATTTTTGGATAAAAACTGCTTTACCTTGACTTCACTCTTATTTTTCTTGTGTTTGATACTTCCACTCAAACCTTTGTGTTATTCATTTATATATCCATACAGTCTCTTGTTGTCATCTATGATATTTAGCAAATATTAGATACCAACCTTGTATGCTTTGATTGTTGTTTATTTATGTATCGTATTGAGCATGTTGGCTTCATGTAGCATACCTGATTCCTGTTTACATGTATATGATGATTGTTATATTTTGCACATCATATCATTGCATACATGTTAACGATAAATTCTCCTTTGCGGTCGAAAGAGTCGTTAACCAGGGCCGCTCGCTCGGCCACTCGAGAGAGTGGTAGCTGGAGCATGTCGCTTGTCCTATCGTGCCCCACTCGGCCACTCATGGGTAGTGGTAGCTGGAGTCACGAGCAGCAGGGACCCCCTTTACTGTGTAGCTAGTTAGCTACTCAGCACCTGTCCACTCGGTCACTCGAGAGTAGTGGCAGCCTTTGAGTGGTACAGTTATCATCGATCCGACCTCTCAACCATACAGGGGTCGTGGTGCAGAGAGGTGGGAGGGGTGACCATCCGTGCATACGCTGTTATTATTATATCTGCTAATACTGTTGCTTACTTATACTGCTGTTACTAGTTTATGATATTGTTGCTTACTTATATTGTTGTTGCTAATTTATGCTACTGTTGCTTACTTATGTTGATATATTTACATAGGTTGAGATTTATACCTGTGATATGTGTTTAGACCCTGGCTTACTTATTGTTAAAATGTCTTTACCTCATATGATACCTTCGTAGTGATGAACAGTTTAGTAGTCGATTGGTATTACTCCTGATCTTCTTTTACCTAGCCTAGGATATGGTTTCAGGTATGATCATGTATATTACGATTTTATTTTAGTATCTTCTATTCCTTTATGAGACTGTATACTGTTGGCTCACTCTGTATTTGTATATTATGTTCATACAATATCTTTCTTTTACCCGCTGAGTTCCAATACTCACCACCCCTACAAATTGGTTTTTTTTTCGCCAGGTAGCAGGTAGATGAATCAAGGATGCTTGGAGAGTCCTAGCTGTCAGTCCCACTACACTCTCGAGGACGGATTTCTTTTCAGTCTTGTTTCTGTTCGGTGGTATATTCGTTTTGTGCATTTTACTTTCCAATAAGTTGATGTGGATTTTGGAGTCTAGTGTGGTGGTTGCAAATATTTTAGTTAGTAATTTTGTTGGTTTTGCATTTGTATTATTTTGTGATTTTTTTCGCTTTATTTACTTCCAGTCGTGTGTGATGTTATAAACTGCGTGGTTGTGTTTATTCATTTTTGTTCTGCCGGGTAGGCAGAGTATATTAACTGCGTTGTTGTTTCCATTTTTGTTCAGCTGGGTAGGCTGAGTATATTAATTAACTACGTGGTTGTTTCCCTTTTTGTTCCAGCTGTGTAGGTTGATGGTTATATGGATGTATTATGTATATTTATTGCTCAATTGTCACTGATATAGGGGAGATGCTGCCAAAATGTTTCAGTAGGGACTCCTCCGGGGCGTGACAATTTATTTGGTATCAGAGCATGGTTCGAGTCAAATGATGAGTTTTGGTGTTTTTAAGATTTCGATCTTGTTTTGATTTATGATTATTTTTCGAGTTAATCTGATACCAATTTAGTGGTATCAGAGCATGGTTCAAGTCAAATGTTGGGTTTTGTGTTTTGGGGATTTCGATCTTGTTTTGATTTATAATTTTTCGAGTAAATCTGGTACCAATTTAGTGGTATCAAAGAAAGTTTTATGATGCCTATTTTCTTGTATTTTGGATTTCGTGTTTTGATTTTTCTCAATGCGACTTTTCGAGTTTTAGGACCAAGCAGCGGCAAGAATCTCCAAGCTATAGGAGGTATGTGGTATACTGTTATCATACACTTATGTTGTTACTTGACTAGTTGTTTATCGGTCAATAGGAGGTCGACTTACTTTATTTCATGAAAATTCTGACCTTTGGGTTATTTGTGTTTGGTAGGATAACCTAGAAGGTATATTTAGATAAATGACCCCTCACTGATATGGAAAAGTATAGAGTTAGCTGCTTAACACATATGGCAGTTAGCTATTTGTTGACAGTGCTCTCTACCTTTGTGTGCATTACTCGTCACTAGAGGGTACTGAACCTCAAGTGGAGCAATCGTAGTATGATGTAGTACAAGACAATGGTTAGTCGATTTAACTATCATTGTCTCCACAAGTAGCTCAAGACCTTGATCACATGATCATTTATTAAAGGCCTTGAAGTCTATATCTCAAATCAAAGTGTTCGATATTTTTATCGACAGTTATCAGAGGACATCTTACGGGTATGATTATGAGATGCGTGGTGATATTCTCTGATGGGTAGACTTTTAGTCAGGAGGTTGAGTGACCATTTGAACTTTGGATTGTAATTTTTGTACTGTAGATACTTGAGTATTTGGAAGGATGAGAATATGATTGGTTGTCTCACTGAAGATTTATGATAATAACCTTCCCCACTAGATATTGTCTCTGTAATGGTACGACATGGGCGTGCAATGTTGAACCATGGTGGGTATATCTAAGTTTATTGATAGTGGGTGTTGAAGGTTGGAGGCTTCCCTTTTTCTCTATCATTGTTTGGGAGGCTAGCAGGTTTGATTGATGATGTCGATAGTTTGAGCGCTTTATATAGATGTTGGAGGATCTACTGATAGTAAATTATAGATTTTTGAGGTAGTTGACTTACCCACGATTGGCTAGATAGTAGTGGGGGAGTAGCAGAAGCAGGGTGAGCTCATCACCCACAGAGTCATCTTTTATGGTTGGAGATTGGTTATGATGCTAGGATAGAGTAGTTGATGAGGATCTTTGAGTTTAGTAAATTTGGGGACCAAAATTTTTTATTAGTGAGGGAGAATGTAAAATATGGTGCTCAAATAATAATTAAATAATAAGGTTATTTGAGAAATAGTCTTATTGGATTTTTTGAAATTTTTAGAAATTTTTTGAGAATTTTTCGGAGCTCGTATGACATATTTCGAGGGGATCTCACTTATAGGCTCGAGAAAAGGCTGTTAGGAATATCCGGAAGTGGGAGTTGATTAAGGAATCAACTTAGGGTTTAATTGCACTAAACCTAAGTATTTTTTTATAAAAGCTCCTCCAACCCTAATTTGCCTACCCGACACCTCCTCCCCCTCTTCATCGCCGACCTTTACCGAGCCCTCACCACGCGATACCACCGAATTCCTTTCTTCACCGTCGGCCTCTCTCCTCCTCCGCCAAACTCCTTCCTCCCTCTCCCTCTTGCGAGTTCCTGTGCCCTAGCTCTCACACCACCAACCTCCCTCCTTCCCGAGTCTTGCATTTCCCCTCACCAAACCGCCGCCTCTGTCTACAGCATAGGATCACACCAACGTTGCGCATCTCAGCATCGACTGAGCCTTCTTCCCTCTTCTCCTCGCGAGTTCTCGCAACCACATCCGGCGATCTCTCCCTCATGGGAGCAGCACAGCCGGCGATCTTTCTTCCTCACACGAGTACCATAGACCACAACCGATGATCTCATCTCTCTCGAGCCACAGCCGCTGATCCTCTTCTCTCCAAGTCGTGCCCTACCTGATCTAGTAAGTAGTTTCCCTTGTAGTTATGGATTGGGTGATTTAGGTAGGATAGTAGCAAGTTTGGCTGTCATCTATGCTTCGGCGTAGGATTCGTTCGATTGTGGTTTCGGTTTTAGAAATGTTATTGCTTTCTTTTAGTGGATTGCTTTGCCCCTTGCTTGGCTCTAATTATTCAGAATGGATTTGGGAAGTTGGTTAATTGATTACGTTTTCCTCTCATTACCTCCCGGAGGATTTCTATTGGTTGATCGGTTATAGATGGAAGGGTTCGAATTTGATGAAATTCCTATTTTCCCAAGATGGTTGTGATGTAGGGGATAGATTTAGGAGGTTATAAATGGTTTCAATATTATTCCTATACTTGTGAAAGCTCGGTTTTGTTTTTAGTGTAGATTTAAGTGGGATGTTCTATGTTTTTGGTTTGGTTTCTGCCTTGGTGGCGGTTTCAATTTCTTTTTCGACTAGATTTTTGGGTGTGGTACAGGACTCCGGGTTCTGTTCTGTGAAGGTTCCGGGTCTTGATAACTGATGTAGATAGTGATGCTAGGATTGGGTTAGATATGGTTTGAGAATAGGTATTAGTTATTTGATTCATATAAAGATAGCTAATTTGTGTACGCTGATGCAGAACTTTGATTCGAGACGGGCATCTCGACGTAGGATTTCTGGTCACGATCTTCTTTTAAGGTGGGTACTTCTTGCTTTATTTCTTTTAATACTTTGACCTTAGTGCTCCACTCATATTTTTCTTGTGCTTGATACTTCCACTCAAACCTTTGTGTTATTCGTTTCTATATCCATATAGTCTCTTGTTGTCATCTATGATATTTAACAAATACTAGATACCAACCTTATATGCTTTGATTGTTGTTTATTTATGTACCATATTGAGCATGTTAGCTCCATTTAGCATACCTGATTCTTGTTTACATATATATGATGACTATTGTATTTTGCACATCATATCATTGCATACATGTTAACGACAAATTCTCCCTTGTAGTCGAGAGAGTCGTTAACCAGGGTCGCACGCTCGGCCACTCGAGAGAGTGGTAGCTGGAGCATGCCGCTTGTCCTGTTGTGTCCCACTCAGCCACTCATGGGTAGTGGTAGCTGGAGTTGCGAGCAGCAGGGACCCCCTTCGCTGTGTAGCTAGTTAGCTACTCAGCACCTGTCCACTCGGTCACTCGAGAGTAGTGGCGGCCTTTGAGTGGTACAGTTATCATCGATCTGACCTCTCAACCATACAGGGGTCGTGGTGCAAAGAGGTGGGCGGGGTGACCATCTGTGCATACGCTGTTATTATTATATCTGCTGATATTGTTGCTTACTTATACTGTTGTTGCTAGTTTATGATATTGTTGCTTACTTATGTTGTTGTTGCTAGTTTATGCTACTGTTGCTTACTTATGCTGATATGTTTACATAGGTTGAGCTTTATACCTGTGATATGTGTTTAGACCCTGGCTTACTTATTGTTAAAATGTCTTTACCTCATATGATACCTTCGTAGTGATGAACAGTTTAGTAGTCGATTGGTATTACTCCTGATCTTCTATTACCTAGCCTAGGATATGGTTTCATGTATGATCATGTATATTACGATTTTATTTTAGTATCTGCTATTCCTTTATGAGACTGTATACTGTTGGCTCACTCTGTATTTGTATATTATGTTCATACAGTATCTTTCTTTTACCCGCTGAGTTCCAATACTCACTACCCCCACAAATTGATTTTTCTTTTGCCAGGTAGCAGGTAGATGAATCAAGGATGATTGGAGAGTCCTTGCTGCCAGTCCCACTACATTCTCGAGGGTGGATTTCTTTTCAATCTTGTTTCTGTTCGGTGGTATATTGGTTTTGCGCATTTTGCTTTCCAATAAGTTGATGCGGATTTTGGAGTCTAGTGTGATGGTTGCAGGTATTTTAGTTAGTGACTTTATTGGTTTTGCATTCATATTATTTTGTGATTTTTTCGCTATGTTTACTTCCTGTCGTGTAGGCTGTTATAAACTACGTGGTTGTGTTTGTTCATTTTTGTCCAACCGAGTACGCTGAGTATATTAACTGCGTGGTTGTTTCCATTTTTGTCCAGCTGGGTAGGATGAGTATATTAACTGCGTGGTTGTTTCCATTTTTGTTCTAGTCGTGTAGGCTGATGGTTATATGGATGTATTATGTGTATATATTACTTCAGATTATCACCGGTACAGGAGAGATACTGCCAAAATTTTTTGGTAGGGACTCATCCGGGGCGTGACATATCTGACTCAGATTATGCCGGCTGTAAATTAGATAAAAAAAGTACAAGCGATAGTTGTCAACTACTTAGACCATCACTTATCAGTTGATTTAGTCGAAAGCAACACTGTGTCGCTTTATCTACTACTGAGGCAGAATATATAGCAATAGGTGAATGTGTAGCACAACTATTATGGATGATGTACACCCTAAAAGATTTCAATCTAAAACTTAAAAATATAAAATTTCTAATTGACAATATTAGTTCAATCAACTTAACAAAAAAATTCATTGCATCATTCAAGAACTTAATATATTGAAATTAAACATCACTTTATTAGGGATCATGTAACTAAAAGTGACATTGAACTCAATTATATTAACTCAAACTTAGCTGACATATTTACCAAACCCCTCCCTAATGTTGGAGTGTATACTGAAAGCCTAAGCTTTTGTAAACATTTATGTTAAATAAAGAATCACATTTGATCAATTTATCTACATTTGTTTGTAGTTGTTCAATTAATTTATATTGTAGATAACATAGTATGTGGTGTCACATATAGAAGATGATGTTATCAGTACCTTATAAATTATAAACAGTAGCTCACGACCAAAATGGAAAGGAACAAACCATTGGAAGGTCGTAGTGTAATTAGGAATTAGTTTATCTTGACTATATAATTATACTAGTACACTTAGAGTGTATTGAGTAGGACCATTTGAGGTCGTTTCTTTTATACTGATTTTATAAAGAAACAAAGACCTCGGTTATTATGGAAGTGTGTGCTCTTAATCCTAATATAATAACAAGCACATATATTTGATATTTATTTCTTTAATTTATCAATGGGTGAGATTTAGTTTGATGAATCAATAAGCCTGATAAGTTGGGAAATGGTATCACTTATAGTGTGTGTTGTTGATTATAGAAGGAAACTGTGTCCTAGAGATACTAGGTTGATAATGTCCTCAAGAGGAGCTCATAAGGATTGTCATGTTAAACCCTGCAGGTGGACTTAGTCCGACATGATGATAAGGTTGAGTGGTACTACTCTTGGACTAAGATATTAGTTAAATGAGTTGTCAGTAACTCACTTAATTAGTGGACATTCGATATCTTAAACACAGGGAGACTAACACACTCATAATAAGAAGGAGCCCAAAAATGTAATTTGGGATTGGTGCGGTAGTTCAATAATAGTTCTCTAGTGGAATGAATTATTATTGATAAAATTAAGTTGTGTGTTCGGGGCGAACACGGGATGCTTAATTTTATCGGGAGACCAAAACCAATTCCTCCTCTCGGTCCCTATCGTAGCCTCTTATTTATAGAGTACTATACCCACCTATACCCACCTTCTATACTCACCAATAGGGGGTCGGCCAAGCTAGCTTGGGAGCCAAGCTAGGGCCGGCCTAGGTATAAATTGGGGTGGCCGGCCCTAGCTTGAACCCAAGCGAGAGGGGCCGGCCATATTAAATTAAAAGGGATTTTAATTTTAATTTTTATGTGGAAGATATAATTTATTAAAGAGAATTAAAATTAAAATATCTCTCTTGTAAAAAGATCTACAAAAGATTAAAGAAAGAGATTAAATCTCTTTCCTTATTTGTAGATTGGTGAGATATTTTATTTTCTCTTTAAAAATTATTCACATGTTGTAAAATTAAAATTATAGAAATTTCCTTTTATCAACCATGAAGAGATTTTTAAAGAGAAATTTTAATTTTAAAAATTTCCGGAAACAAATTAGGAAGTTTTAATTGTTGATTAAAACTTGTCTAATTTATCTCTTTTAATGTGGTCGGCCATTAGAGATTAAATTGGGAAATTTTATTTTATTTTTCTCAATTAAATCATGTCAAGGAAATTAAGGAAATTTTATTGTAATTAAATTTCCTAATTTGCCTAGGCCAAGGAATATAAAAGAAGGGGTGAGGGTGCCTTCACAAGAAACAACCTCTATTATTTCTCTCCCTCTTTTATTCCTTGGTGTGGCCGGCCATCCTCTTCCTCTCTTCCTCTTTGTGGTGGCCGAAACTCTCAAAGGCTTGGAGCTCTTGTGGTGGTCGGATACTACTTGAAGAAGAAGAAGAAGAAGGAGAGAAAGCTAGGATCTCTTGGAGCTTGGTTGGTGTTTTGTTCTTCATCCTTGGTGAAGCTTTTTGTGGCCGAACCTAGCTAGGAGGAGAATAAGGTGGTTGGTGGTTTCTCATCTCGGAAGATTGTTGCCCACACAACGTCCGAGGTTAGAAGAGGAATACGGTAGAAGATCAAGAGGTCTTTCTAAAAGGTATAACTAGTAGTTTTTCCTTTTCCGCATCATACTAGTTATTTATGGAAATAATACCAAATACAAGAGGCTTACGATTCTAGTATTTCGAATATGTTTTTCGATGTTGTGTTCTTTTGTTTTATTTTTCCTTGTGATTTGATTGTTCTTTTCGGTTAACCTAAAGTTATTTTAGGAAATTAAATATTAGCTTTCTATAAAAGGTTTTGTCTAGTCGGTAGTGGTTGCTCTCATATCCAAGAAGGTCATGTGCCTCGCCACGTCAGTACTGGGAACCAATTATGGAAATTAATATTTAATGGAATTAATAACTTAAGGTGATTTGGGTCGAACGTGTTAAGTTCCGCAGGAGACCCAAGTCAAAACCTAAAAGAACGAATAGATTAAGTTTTGGATCAAACGTGTTAAGTTCCGCAGGCGATCCAAAATTTAATTTAAAAGAACACATGGTAGCTAGGAAAAGGTTCAGACCTTTGTACAAAATTTTTGTACAGTGGAACCTCTAGGTTTTCCGAGTAGCAACCAACACCTAAAAATGAATTTAGCAATTTACGTTGACAATTAGGGATATGCTTCATAGAATAGGCTTGCTACTTTTCAAATAATTTCTTAAAATAGTTTACAACTTCTAGGAAAATTTCTTACTTATATTTTAAAATTCTCATTTCCTTAGACTTTCAAAATTGATTTTTTCCTTAGCCTAGGTCAAATCTATAGAAAACATGATCTTATAGATCTAGAACTTGAGCATCTCACAAACACACTAGGTTTACTTTGATTGTGTATTTACCAACTTAGAACGGTGTGAGATGTGTAGGCCCCTTACCTGGACTTAAGATACCTATATCAATGCATCAACACAAGTTTGGGCATAAAATACCAAACAGTACAGTGATCAAGTTAAGTAATCCAATTTTAGTCAAACACTAACTGGATACTAATACTTAACTTAACTAACCAAGTGAACACTGTTATCTTCTAATAGTTAGTTAGTAACTAATGGTTAGACATTAAAGACAATTTATAAATATCTACTATTTTTAAATCATATCAGGATCAAGGGGAGGATATTTGAATAATAATTTTATCTATCAAAAATTCCACTTTGTTATAGTTTCAAACTTAATTGTTTACTTGGAACCCTTCTTTTTGTCTAACAATCCATTCTAAAAATTTCTATGTTCAAGACTCTTGTTTAAGTTTTTTGATAATCTTTCTGAGAAAATTTTTTTTCAAACATTTTACATAGAAATCATTGAAAAAGAATTTTAGAATATTTTGAAAAATTATTTTTGTTTGGGAAACGTTTACCTAAAAATTTATGAAAATATTTTTTTACTTTGAATTTTGGAATTACTTTGAAAATATTTCTTCGATAAATCTTTCATTAAAAGTACTTTGAAAGTTTGTCTTAAAACGTTATTTCATTAAAAGTACTTTGTAATTTTTTTTGAAAATTCTTCTTTAAAATTACTTTGAAAATTTTAGAAAATTTTTCTTTGAAACTCCCTTTGCAAAATGGTTTTTTTTTTTTTGTATTTTAATGCTCAAAAATTATTTGCAAGTATGTACAACTTATTTTTGGATATTTTAAAGTTCAAAATTCTTAATAAGGAATTATGAAAAGATTTCGAAATTCTTTTTTAAAACACTTTGAAATTCCTTATTTTGAAAGCTTAATTCAAAAATATTTTTTGGAAATATATTTTGCAGAGCACTTACTAAACCACTTTTATGCTATTTTTTTACAAGACTTTAATTTGAAAGTTTCTTAAAAGCTATTTAAACTTTAGAGTTAATTTGGTATATATTAGCTTTTAAAACTTAGTATAAGCCTTCTAGCTAGACTTTCCTTACACGAATTACAATATTTTATACAAGTGTTGTGAAAATTATTTTAACATACGTTGAAAAATATTTTTTGGAAAGTTCTTTTGAAAAGGATTATAAAATTCTCTAGCTCCTTCCACCAATAATCCTGAAGGTCTCTTATTGTCAAAATTTTATTACTTTCCCTAATTGCTTTTCTTAACATATTTATTTGTTCACTCATTTATCTACTTATTTTTTTTTTATGAATGTCAAAGGGAGAGGGTTAGAGTTTAAGTTAGAAAACAAAAGAAGAAAATTAGTATAACTTAAACTCTAGAAATGATCAAGAGAACAAAACTAATATTTTTATTATTGTTTCTCATAAAATCATTTTTTGTTGCTTATTTGTCATATTTTTTTTCTAACTTAACCCAGGTTGTCATTGCATAAAAAAGGAAAAGATTATTGGTGCAGTTTACTCTAACAGTCTAACTTAGATTTTGATGAATGACAAGTGAGTTAAGTTAGGTGTTTTATGATCTAATTATGTTACCAAGTGTGTAGGAATTTACGAGTTTGAAGGATCGGACACCAGGATAAAATTCAGCTAGGTCTGTGGGATCGAATAGCTGGTGCGAAGTCTAGATAGGTCAACGCGTCGATCGCATATCTGGCAGAAAGTCCGACTGGGTCCGTGGGACCAGACAACGGCAGAAGTTCAATTGGGTCTGTAGACCGGACAACTAGCATGAAGACCTGGTGGGTCAAGAGGCTAGTCAACCAATAGCAAATTAATAAGTAAAGGTAAGTCACTGGAGGAGAGTGACTAAGTGAGGATGCGTTCCAGTTCAAGGACAGTAGGCGTCAATCCAAATTAGGTCCATTTTGGATTTCTAATCTAAGATCTTGACTAGCTCCTAGCCTTGGAAGGATAGGAGCTAATTACTACTACTTATTATTGTTGGATCGAAAGCGCTAGAGGGGGGTGAATAGCGCTCGTGGATTTCACAATTTTGGTATTCGTAAGTAGTTCGAGTTAAAGCAGTGGAAATGATAAACGAAATAAACACACATAAAGGACACTAAGGTTTTACTTGATTCGGAGCCTAGGGTAACTCCTACTCCAAGTCCCACGATCGTAGATCGCTTTCGGTGGGCAATCACTATCAATTCGAAAAATCTTTTTACAATTATGTAATACAAGTATTGAATAATCAACTTATACTGATAGTACAAAAAGATGTAGAAGCGAGTTGTTGTCCGTCGGAGTGTCGAGATGCTTCAGAGCAGTGCACAGCTTTGGAAGATCACTTGAGTTCTGGTTCGAGAGTTGCTCTAAAGCTTCAGCTCGAAGCCCCTTTTATAGATTTTATGGATCTGATCCAGATCCTCGAAGTTCGGGATTATCTTTCACCTGATGCAGATCGGTCAACTGATCCCTGCGTTCAGTTGACCGATCAGGCGATCTCCTCCTATTCGATCCGCCTAATCCTCTCACTCCGCTTCGATCTGGTCAATTCTTATCCCAGGTTCGATCAACTGATCTCGTCGTTCGGTCGACCGATCTACTTCTCTGACTCGATCAACCTGGCCTAATCCAATCGTTGTTGATCCTTGGTTCGGTCGACTGATCCCAAGGTTCGGTCGACCGATCCTCTGGTCGAGCCTGGTCCAATCTCTGGGATTCTGATCTGTTGGCTTGGGAGTTCGGTCAACCGATCCCAAGGTTCGGTCAACCGATCCTGGTCAGTTCTAGCCCTGCACAAAACTGTTAATTTCCTGCAAAACAGAGTTAGAACAAAATAGAATATATAAGAAGCTCAAGTTTGACAATCTTCGGACTGTCCGGTTCTGACTTCAGATTTCTGACCGGAAATCCTAGGTCGAACCGACGCCTACTGTTCCCTCTTCCAGGGAACGCGCCCTCACCTACTCCTCTCAGGAGAAGTAACCTTTTGCCAGTTCAGTCCTCCAGACCGACTGGACTTTTGCTCAACGTCCGATGTTTCGGTCTTCATGCTGGACGTCTGGTCCACGACTCGTCCAGACTTCAACCTGGTTCGCGACACCAGGATTTCAACCTAGGGTTACCTCCCCCTAGGATTTTGCCCGAAGCTCCGACTCGCTAAGACTTTTCGTCTAGGGTTGCCACCCCCTAGGACCTAGGGTTACCACCCCCTAGGGTTTTTCCTTTGCCTAACCGCAGCTAGGATTTTTGCTTAAGTGACCTTAGGACTTACCTGCAATCTCAATCAACATATCAGATAGCAAAACAACTTAACTTTGAATCCTTTAACATTATCAAAACTCGAGTTCGATCATCGAATGCTTCCCGCACCAACAACTATCACTGTGTTAATCTTGTTTTGCAAGTTAGATATTTTAGTTTTGGAATAACACAACTTGTAGGGCAAAAGAAGCAAAAAGTCTTCGGATGAATAGTACCCGAAGGCGCCTTCAAGCAGTAGATGGCGCCTTCGCACTATTTATGGAAAGCGCCTTCAATGGCTTGAAGGCGCCTTACAAGGGATAAAATTTAGACATCGTCACAGATAAGATGCATCAAAGTTGTGATCAGATTTCTCACGTTGAAGGCACCTTCAATGTCTACGGAAGGTGCCTTCCATGGCCTTTATAAGCCAGTCTCGACTAAGCTTCTCAACACAATAGATATATGAGCTACTGTGCGTCCATTTGAGGTTCCACCCGCTCTAAGTCCCTATTGTGACTCTACTGTGAAGCTGCTACACCTGACAACTGCTTCGAGAACTTCTGATCACGGTCGGTAGACTGACAATGACACACGAGCGCTTTCACTTTGATCCCTACGTGTCGGTAATGAAGTTACTTTTTTGTATTTAATTACTGAAAAAGGGAAGTGTAGTTTATTACACTTGTCCTATATTCTTTGTACTTGATTCTCTTTTCCGGAGGTATCGGAAGAGGTATTTTAGTGGACTACCCATTGATAGGTCCACGTGACCTGGGTCTTGGAGTAGGAGTCACTGAAAGCTCCGAACCAAGTAAAACCGACCGTATTTTCTGATGTTCTTTTTCTTACTTAATTTCTGCTGCGTACTTATCTTTTAAAATCCAAAAAGAATGAGATCTTCAAAACTACGTGACCCCCCCCCCCCCCCCCCCCCGTCTCACGTGCGACTCAATCTAACACTATCGACCCAAGAAGTCAACTAGATTGGAACCTATGACTCAGCAAAAAAACTTTAGGAGAAGTTCCTAGAATTACATGAAGGTATCTTGGAAGCTAAGCTAGCAAGATGGGGCATCCTCCAAAATTAGCTAACAAACCTCCGGATGAACAAGGGAGAGAAGGTGTCTCAACTCCATACGAAGATCAAAGAACTGATCACCTAGCTCAACAACCTTTGAGAATCAGTAACGAATCATGACTCAATCCGGTACGTACTCAACTCCTTTCCGAGAATACAAGAGTGGTCAACCTTAGTAGATGCATGCTACATCTCTAAGGAGTTGGAGGCATGTATCCTAGAAGAATTATTCTTGACTTTCAAATTACACGAGTCTCAATGTGTAGGAGTTACAAAAGAAACATAGTTAAGTCAGAACCTAGACTTGCAAGGCAAGAAGGATGAATCGAACTTTGACACATCACTTGATGAAGATGAAGCAACTTTTATGGTAAGGAAGTTTCCAAAAAATTATGTCTAATAACTTTGGTAAGAAACAAGCAACAAAGCTTCTTCGAGGCAAAAGTAAAATCAGATGCTACAATTGCAATGAAAGTCATGTAAAAGATAACTTTTCAAAACTGAAGAAATATAAATTAGAAGGATAAAGGGTCAAATAAAAACGAAACACAAGAACCTCAGAGCAATGTGGGAGGAGTCATCATTCGAGACCGAGATGGAAGCGTATGCTGGACTAACACTGTTGGGGTTAGGAAGGTGAGAAGGTGCCCCTTCCCCTTCCTCTTCCAATCTAATCACCTTCCTCCATAAATGAAGGAAGGGGAAGAGACCTTCTACACCTATATAAGTTTGTCCAAGCAATCTAAAGGAATGAGGAGCACAAGAGAGAAAGGAAGAGGGGGCTTGCTGTGTGCGAGTTTTGTGCGAAGTCAAAGAGAATGGGTTCGTCCCATATGAAAGGTCTCTGTGCAAGGTTCATCCATGTGCATAAGATTGAAAGAGGCATGAAGAACATTCAAGATTGGTTTGTCTAATCTTGAAAGAGAGATTTTGTTTGTGAACCATGAAGAGATTTTTCGATTTGTTCGTAATCACTCTTCAAACAGCAAATCCGAAGATTATATTCTAACACCGATTGCAAATCTGTGGGAGATCACTGTGAGTTTTTACAGATTTCATATTTCTGTATTTTTCATGCTTAGAACTATCAACAATACTATCAGAGTGATGCTTAAGCATGAATCACTTCTCTTCGTTGAAATGAAAATCTCTCTGACACCATCGCTAGGCAAGATCGTGATTGGGTTGCGATCTGCCATAGTTGTCGAGCCCCGAGAGGTTGCTGGCTATTGGCTTCCATGGCCGGAGTGTGCCAGTGACCATGTCGGGAGGCTGACAATTGAAGGTAATGGCAATCACGTTCATCACGGCAGAAGAAGAGAGTGTCACGATTGCGACAGAGAAGAGAAGAAGAAGTGTAATCGATTAAACGAATCGATTAAAATAGATCTTAATCGACTTGAAATCTATGTAATCGATTAAACTGACGAAGCACAGTAAAATCATGTAGTCGATTAATGTAATCAATTAAAGCACAGCTATAATCGATTAAAAGATTTTAATCGATCAAAGTAATCGATTAAAAGAGGATGAATAATATTTGTTATTGTTCATCCGTCAAAATACTATTGTGTGTTGAGAAAATTTTGATTTTATTAAAAAAAAAAGGAAAAGATCAAATTCTTCTCAAACCATGTAAAGATTAAAATTAAATTAAATTAAATATATTTATTAATTAATTAAATGCATATAGAAATATATTATTAATTAATAAATACATATTTGATTAAATTTAGGGTTCAATTAATTAAAAATTGAACTAGATCAACTTGTCCAATCAAACCCAGGTCTGTTTTTAAATCATTAGTTGATTTAAGCAGACCAGTTTGACTTAATGATACCTAGATCTAATTCAAATCATTTGTTGGTTTAACCAGTTCAGTTTATTATTGAATTAATTAGGATAATTTTTAATTACGTAACTTGGGATGATCGAATATGACCAGATTAGTTCTATTGTGTCAGATTTGATCAAAAAAATTAGATTTGTTTTAATAGGTTAGACTTAATCCAATAGACATTGGTTTGATCAAATGGACGTGAGTTTGATCAATAAGATTGAAATTGACTTAAATGGGCTTAAATTAACAGAACATAAGTAAGAAATCCCAGTCCAATTAGATTAGTTCTAATGAGGGCATTGGACAGAGCTCAAGATCTGGATTCCCAATCAACTGATCAAATGAATCAGTCGATTTAGACTCCTAAAAATCAAGAAGATTTATTTTTCTTGATTAATAATGTTGGTTCTATGCCTATATAAATTAAATTAAGCCGATTTTGTACTGGTTAGTTGGTTTTGTACTAACTTATTTAATTTAAATTTAAAGATGGCACGGATGATTACCAGTCCTGGAAACTCGAATAAGAAGAGTTTCCAATCCTGGATAATTACAAGATCTGGGCATTGATTTATTCACTGCCGGAGAATCCTAAGGTGGTAGCACACCAGATATGGAGGCTCTCTGAAGGGAGAACCTAATATACATAGTTGTGTGTGGAGCTACTTCACCATGAGTTCCTAGAGAAAGATCTTGAAGAATTTGAGAAGGATCCAAAGGAGGATCCTCAAGAATCTAAAGAGGATTCTGAAGAAGTTTCAATGATAGATCAAATTGAAAATCTTGAAGTTGGTCTATCTGAGTTTGCCTCAAACAAGTCTAGGTTGAAGGGGATTATGTTGACCACTGCACTAGTGTCTGTCCTAGCGGGAGTAGTGTCAGCCTATCTAGTTTGTAAGAGTTCTATTATTGTTACTGTCATTATGTATGAACAGTATTAGTCCATTTAGTTCATGTCCGCTTGTTATATGTTAACATATGCGGCATGTTTATATGAATGATATGTTCATTCATATGTTGATTACTCTACATGATATATGAAAAATGATTAGTTCATTTAATTAAATCATGATAGAATGATGATTAGTTCATTTGTTAGGATGTATGTAATACTATTAATCAATGTTGATTTGATTGGACCATACAAATGATGAGTGGAAACATAGTTATCACTTGATTTTGTAAACCAACCCAAATTAATATTGAGTCAATCATAAATTGCATACATATGAATTACACTAAACACTAAATAATATGTTTATTTATGTTAGATCATGACAAATAAGAACATCATAGCTAAACTCAATAATAGAGAGAAATTATATAAGGATAACTGCAAAATCTAGAAACTCAAGATATAATATGTTCTTGAGGAAAAAAAGTTCTTGAGGCTATAAAATAGGTTATGGAAGGCCTGTAGATTCCACTACACAAAATAGACGAGATCTTAATGCCTATAAGGCAGGGAAGAAGAAGGACTCCACTTCTAAGGGAATATTGATTAGTTCAATAGTGGATGACCTAGTTTTTGAATATGAGTCATATCTTACAGCTCAAGTAGTCTGGATAACCCTTAAGGAGAAATATAGTGGAGGAAGTCTGAGCAAGCTTCGATAACTAACGATTAAGCTTAACAGTTACATTAAGCATCCGAATCTTTCAATAGTGCAACACCTCAGGGAGATGTCGAATATGATTCAAGAGCTTAAAACTACTGGTCATGAGTTGACTGATGAACAACAAGTTCAAGCAATTATTCATTCCCTTCCAGACTCTTGGGAGACAATGAAGCAGACCCTAACTCATAGTGAGAGTATTAAGACTTTCATTAACTATTCACGCCATGTAGAATTGGAGGCGGAGAGAGTTGAATCCGCAAGGATTTCTAGACTAGCCTATGTGGCTATTGGTTCTGATGGATCATTTGGATCCAAGAAAAAGAAATGGTTCAAGAAGGGGAAGGGAAAGAAGAAAGAAGTTGCTGGTGTGGGACAAAACCCAATCAAGAAGAAAGGAAAGAAGACCGGATTGAAACAATGCAAGTGTGTCTTCTTTTCTTGAGCATTTTTGTTGCTAGTTCAGTGTGGTTAGTTGATTCTTATCCTTTGTGGATTATAGATTTGGAAGCAACCAACCATGTAGTCGAGAGTGAGTTACATTTGTAGTAGAATACCAACAGGTATCATCTAGCAACAAATGGATCTATGCAGGAAACAATGCAAGAGTTGAAGTCAAAGGAGTTGGCACTTGCAAGCTCAACCTACATGGTGATCATACCTTGTTTCTACATAATGTCCTATATGCTCCTGAGATTCGATGAAATCTGGTTTCCGTCACTTGTCTTCTTGATTAAGGTTATTGTGTAAATTTTTATAGCCATTGTATAAAACTTTAAATTAACTTTGTGTTAATTGGGTATGGTTATGTAGCAAATGGTTTTATGGTTCTTGATATAGAACCAAATAATAATGATGGTTGTTTTTCAAACATTGCTCTTACTAGTAATGCTGATGTTAATGATGAAATTTGGCATGCTAGACTAGGACATGTTGTACAAGAATGAATGAATAGATTAGCTAAGGAGGGCCTTTAAGACACTCATGCTAAGATAACTTGTCTATATGTGACCATTGTCTTGCTGGAAAGGCAACTAGGAAACCATTTGGTAAGGGTATTAGGGTTGAATCACCATTTTAATTAATTCATTTAGATATTTGTGGTCCAATGAATGTGAAGGCTAGAAATGGGAGTTCTTATTTCATTACATTTATTGATGACTTCACTCATTTTGGTCATATGTATTTTGATTTCTCATAAAAATGAAGCATTAGATTGCTTCATTCGTTACTTGAACGAAGTTGAGAATCAAACAGAATGTAAAGTTAAGACATTATGCACTGACCGTGGAGGGAAATATTTGTCTGATATGTTCAAGACAATATGTAATGATAGAGGGATTATTAGACAACTAACAATCCCAAGAACTCCATGGCAAAACGAGATTGCTGAAAGAAGAAATAGAACTCTTCTAGATATGGTTAGGTCTATGATGGTGTAAAGTAATTTGCTGAGATGCATTATTAGTTGCGGCCTATATACTTAACAAAGTGCCTTCAAAGTCAATTCCATCTACCTCATATGAACGTTGGACAGGTAGAAAATCAAATTTAAGTAATCTGAGACCCTGGGGGTCAACTGCTTATGTTCATGATAGTTCTCACAAGTATAGAAACTGGGACCTAGTGGTAAGAAATGTATCTTTATTAGATATCATAAGACCTCCAAAGGTTATGTCTTCATAGGTGAGCAACTAGATGGAACCATCTCCGAAATAGATTCGAGAGATGTAATTTTTCTTGAAACCGAGTTCCCAACCAGAGGTGATGTTGATAAAAGTATTCCTCTTTGAGGGGATGAGATATTATCAATAAGAGAGATGTCAAAAGAGATGCCTAAGTCTAGTCAACCCACTGGGAGTGATTTACCAAGTCATAAGTTGACTTCTCAACAACCCAACTTATGAAGAAATGGTTTGATATTGATAATAAGGCATTAATAATACTCTCAGTTATGAACCTCAAACGGTAGAGGAAGCATTAAGATTCTCCGTTAGAGAAAAAAAGGGGTAAGTTGCAATAGATGAGGAAATGGATTCAATGAGAAAGAATCAAGTTTGGGATTTAGTCGATCTTTCTCTGGGCCGAAGGGCTATTGGGAATAAGTTGATTCTCAAAATCAAGAGGAAAGCGAATGGATCGATTAATCAATATAAAGTTCGACTAGTTGCAAAAGGATATATCCAAATAGAGGGTATTATTTTTGAAGAGAAGCTAAGTACATCTTAGGAGTGAAGATTATGTAAGATCGATCAAAAAGTCTTTTGAGTTTATCTCAAGAGGCTTATATCACTAAGATGCTACAATACTTAATTGCAACATTATATCTCAAGACTCCTAAAGAGATAGCTAAAATAAAATAAAAAAAAAAACATATGTCAGTGTTATTGGTAGTTTGATGTGCACTATGTTGTGTACCTATCTTGATATAAGTTATGATGTTGGCTTAGTTAGTCATTTCCAGTTAAACCCAAGGTCGAGACATTGTAAAGTGATGAAGAGGATATTAAAATACCTCAGAAGGACAACAAATTATGTATCTATTTTCAAGGATCTAAGATGAGCCTGAGTGGCTACACAAATGCAGATTAGATAAGAGACCTTGATGACAGAAAATTCACATCTGGCTATACCTTCTTGCTAAATGGTAGCGCCATCTCATGGAATAGCAAGAAGCAGGTTTATATAGCTGTGTTGACAATGGAAGATGTGTGGCTTGGCTTGTGTAGCCTTGTCGACAATAGAAGCTATATGGTTAGGCTTGTGTAGCCTTATCGACAATGGAAGCTGTGTGGCTTACGCATTAGTTGTGCAACAATCTGTCTGGTTGAAAAGGTTCCTGAAGCATTTGAAGATTGTTGAGGACAGTGGGAATCCTGTTATAGTGTACTATAACGGTCAAGCTGAGGATCTCAAATATCACAACAAAGACAAGCATATAGAATTAAGTATAATTTTGTAAGGGATATTGTGATTAAGAAAATAATAATTCTTGAGTATATCCCTACACGTACTATGCTTACAAATCATTTACTAAGCCATTGACTAAAGAGTCATTTCAAAGAATGGGAAGTCTTTGTGACTTCGTAAAATGTAACATGTTGTAAAATGTCATAATCTATTCAGTGTATAAGCTATTACATTTTGGATTAAAGTCTCGATAAGTATGTTGGCAGGTTGAGATTAGTCCACTCACATGGACATTCATCTCTATTTGTTAAGTATAAATAGAGGTAAGGTCGCTACTTATGGGACAACTTATGTAGCTATGAATAGAGGCATACCTATAAGCTAAGGTCGCCTTGATAATTGTATCAAGCTGAGATCATTTATGTAATGATTGAAATAAATGAACCCACCATTTACTAAACCTGTTGAAAGCCAGATTGGAATTCATATGTTGAATTCAGGATTAGATATTAGGTATGTCTAGATCGAAGTCTATACAATGTTAAAATCTTAGAAAAACATGCACTCTTTTTAGTAAAGAGAATAACATCGTAGCGTGTGATTCATACCACATGTGCTATGGCGACAATAAGGGTAGTAGAAAAATGAATCCTTGCTTCTCTACTATGCAAGACCTTTGACATTATAAGTTAATCTCAGTTTTTACCCTTAGTGACTATTTAGCTGTTTACTTAAAGTTTTAATCAGTGTCTACTACTTTAGCATATATCCTATGACTATGGATGATTCAGTCTATGAAACAGAATTAGGAAAGCGACTGATTGAAATGAATAAATTCTAGCTAAAAAGGAAGATTAAATAGATTTACATCTTTTGATGTTATTCACTGGTCGATCCATTTCTGTTATGTATAGAAATAAATGTGAATATTGAATATGGAATATGCTCTTGGCATAATGGTCATTATAAGGGATTAGAGATGTTCATATTGATGTAAATGAAGATTATTTAATCTGGATAAATAGCAAGACATGGAAATCTCCAAGATAATGGTTG
The DNA here is from genome assembly GCF_018446385.1 of Zingiber officinale. Lineage (NCBI taxonomy): Eukaryota > Viridiplantae > Streptophyta > Magnoliopsida > Zingiberales > Zingiberaceae > Zingiber > Zingiber officinale. The sequence continues at coordinate 90,226,072 of NC_056002.1, read as the reverse complement.
TGTGCCACTAGGAGATTGGATGTTTCCTGGATAAAAGCTATGTGCCACCAGGACAGAGAGGCTATGTGTCATTATGAGGATGTCTCTAATTCATTGCTCAAAGAGCGGCTATGTAAGGTGTAACAATCTTCTTAGCATCTATCACTCAATGTGCTTATTGTCGTACGAACCATTTTCCCTAAAGTATGAATTAGATGTTTTTATTCGGTCTTTGTGACTAACTAGTTCTAATTTGGCCTTTGTGACCAATTAGTGTTTTGCTCTGGTCTTTGTGACTAGTTGACCTTTATGGATTGACTTGGATGAGTGGGAGATGTTGGAGTTAGAAAGGTGAGAAGGTGTCCCTTCCTCTTCCAATCCAATCACCTCCCTCTATAAATGAAGGAAGGGGAAGAGACCTTCTACACCTATATAAGGTCGTCCAAGCAATCTAAAGGAATGAGGAGCATAAGAGAGAAAGGAAGAGGGGGCTTGCTGGGTGCGAGTTTTGTACAAAGTCAAAGAGAATGGGTTCGTCCCATACGAAATGTCTCTGTGCAAGGTTTGTCCATGTGCACAAGATTGAAAGAGGCATGAAGAACATTCAAGATTGGTTTTTCTAATCTCGAAAGAGGAATTTGGTTTGTGAACCATGAAGATATTTTCAATTTGTTCATGATTGCTCTTCCGACAACAAGTCCGAAGATTATATTTTGTCGCTGATTGCAGATTTACGGGAGATCATTGTGAGTTTTTATATATTTCATATTTCTGTATTTTTCATGCTTAGAACTATCAACAAACACTAATAGAGAATCACCAGAAAGATGATGAAAGTGCCTTAAAGATGAGCATTGACAAAGGGGGAGACACTTCAGAAGAAAGCAGTGATGAAAGGAGAGCGTCGAATAACGAGACTGACTCGATAAGTAAGGTATGTTCTCTACCTTCCGATAAATTGTATAAATTTATCAAAATACTTTGTAGAAGTTCATGTAAACTAGAAACTAAAAATGAACAATTAAGAAAGGAGAATTTAGAATTAAGAGTTACCTTAGTAAAATCATGCCTATTAGAAGATTTCGATAAATTGAAGATTGAAAATGAAAAGTTGAAGGATCAAATAGAAAAATTAAATCATTCATCTTCAAATGTTCAATATTTTAGAAATTCATAAAGGCTTAACTGTTATTTTAGATTTCATGAAGCCAAATTAGAAAAGTGACACGAAAATACATTCCAAGAAAATATCTTATTAATCCAGTAAGTAAAAACTTGTTTTGGGTTCGTAAATCATACTTAGATTAAATAAATTTTTTTCCATGTTTTAGTTTTAATTTGCTTTAATTCTATTTACATAATTAATTAGTTCATATAGTTGGTGTTCATATTTTTTTATTGAAATTTTTTCCTGTGTTACACAAATGAATAATCTGTTAGTATAAAATTTTTTGAGATTTTTCAACAATTATATAATTTTTTATTAAAATATAATTTGAAATTTAAATTTTGAAATTTTTTGGAGATGAATTTTGAAAAACCTGATTTTTTTAGATAATTATCGTTGTATTTTGAATATTAAAAAAAATCAGTTAGCTTTTTTAGGATTATAAAATTATTTTTAAATATTTATTTTTAAAAATAATTTTCTCTATTTTAAAATATTTTCTACAGTTTAACTAAAAATATTCTATACTTGAAATTTTTATCATGGTCTCAAATTATTATGATTATTTTTTACAACAATTTTCAAGATTTGTTGACAGTTTAAAATAATTTTTGAATTATTTTTTGACAAATTTAGTTTTTAATTTTTAGAAATTCAAATATTCAAAAAATAATTTTTGAAAAATGTCTCAAAGTTGCTAATTGTTTTAATCACTTTTAGAAAAAAATTTAGTTTTTTTATATATGCCCCTATTTTTTTTATGTAATTAAAGTGGGAGAAATTAGAAATTAAGTTTAGGAGGAGTATAAATTTTTTTTATTGCCAAATTATTGTACTTGCAATAATCACTTATTTTATTGTTTGTTATTATCCTAACTTAATTTAGGTTGATGCACATCAAAAAGGGAGAGATTGTAATACCCTAGTTGAGTTTTAATATGATCAACTAGGTTAAGTTAGACTCTGTATTTTTGATGTCTTGTGTCTAAGTGTGTAGGGACTTAGGTACACAAGAAATCGAGGGGAAGATGCAACGGATGAGAAGGATGACATGGGAAATGAGTTGACGGGCTCAGTACATCCGAGAGACAAGAAGCTGTAGAAGAGTACACTGATGGAGCGAGAAGGATGAGAAGTCGGAGCGGAAGACTGCTTGAGGAGAAAAGGCCAAAGTTGGGTTCGAGTGAGTTCAACTCTCGATGGCCAAAGAATCAGCCAAGTGATTGGAGTAGCTGTTGGAAAAAGTCAACTCTATGTTGACTTTGTCCAAGAGCTTGGACCAGCTTGGTACCAAATAGAAGCCTCCTCTTTAAGATGTTGCTATGGATAATTGTTGGAGTCCACATCAGCAACACTCCAAGCGCCTAGATCGATCCAGATGTCTGGGCGAGGATAAAATTTTATCCTGAAACCATTGAAGAGTCGTTGTGAAGAAGATAGAATGCACTGCTGGGGGTACCCGGAGATGCCACATCAGCCAATAGACATTTTTTACTAGCAGACTATAAATAGAGCATTGATCCTCTTTATTTTGAGACAATACTCAAAAAAGAAACATTTGCTTCTATTTTTACTTCTTTCTATTTTCTATACTTAAATTATTGTAAGAGGCTACTCCGTTAAAAGGAGATTTTTAGTGGAGCTATCAAAAAGTCTTGGATTAACAACCTCCCTAGTTGTAACCAAGTAAATCCAGCCTCTTCTTTTCTTTTATGTTAATTAATTTTTGTTTAACTAACCTGTGTTGTCTTTGTTGTAGGTTTATATAGGTCGGTTAGAGGGGGTGAATAGGCCTGAAAAATAAGTTACCAAATCTCTTACTTTTGCTTATGAAGGATAGTCAAATTAAGTAAGCACAAATAATTAGCACAAAAAGCAATAACAGAAATAAAGTAAGAGGACAGAAGGATTTACTTAGTTATAACCTTGGTGGTTGTTAATTAAAAATAGTTTAAAACTCCATTAAGAAAAAACTCCTTTGTGCAGGTGGAGTAGCCTCTTACAGACTTTGAACTCTTAAAAAAAGCTAGGAAAATGAATACATAAGTTATTGTTTAATTCCTAACTCCAGAGGACTCTTTATAACCTCTGGAAAAATGTTATTGTTACTTGGAGGCGCCTCCAAGGTCATCCAAGGCACCTCCAACATGGATAAAGTTTTATCCACATTCCAATGGTCAACCAATGACTTTGACTATTTTGAGGCACCTTTAAAGCCATTGGAGGTGCCTCCACGCCTCTATTTGAGGCACATTCGATCTTTCTCGAGGCGCCTTCGCGCCTTTCCATCTGAGGCACCTCAACAGCTTTGAGGTGCCTTTAGCTCTAACTGAACAACTCCACTAGCAGCACCCGAGCCACCCTCAATTACAAGGGAGGCACCTTGGGTCTTCAATTTTTTTTTTTTGATAAAATGGTAAATATATATTATCAAAATGCACAATCATACAAAATGATCATGGAGCCCCTTATGTAATGTCTGACGAACTGTCAGATCTGGAAGGGGACCTATGATCATGTACATGTGATCACTTATGTGCCAACTTCTATACACTCTGCTATGCATGTTGGCTGCGTGCTCACCCTCAGATCCACCTATTGAGCTGAGGTACCAATCAGTATTGCCCATGATCTGTGTCCATGCTGCTCATGCCTCGCCATCCTGATATGTGTCCATACTCCTCATGTCTCATCCTCACTGTTTATACTCTGTCATGTGCTACTATCTTGTGCTTAGGAGCCATTAGTAGCTCCAAGTGATCTCTGTTAGTCTCTCCCAACCCATGGGACTCAGGTCGCCATTGCCACCTCTAAACCACATGAAGTCATTTTGAGCAAGTGACCAGCTATCAATGAATTTGATATGCCTTTACTGTGAGCCATTTGCTGCAAGCTAGGTAGACCTTTTTTGTGGGCCTACGCACCCTCATGGGCTTTTTGGCAAAGCCCCAGCTATAAATGGATTTGATGCTGTCCTCACCGTGAGCTGTTTGTTGTGGACTAGATAGGCCTTTATGGTGGACATATTTACCCTCTTGGACTTCTTGGCAAAGCCCCAGTCGTAAACGGATTTGATGTGTCTTTACTGCTAGTTATTTGCTACGGACTAGATAGATCATTCGTAGGTGGATCTAGTCACATGTACATCACTCTCATCCCCTATATGCCTCGGGTCTTCAAGATCAACCACTAAGTTGATCTTCTTGAATCCTATTCACTTGGGTGATGCTATGGTCATCCAGAATTTAGCTCACCCAAATCCAACTCTGACCTTCTCCTCGAGCATGTTTCCTCCCTGGCTTCTCGTCCCTTGGATAGGCCTTGTGTCTCCTTCTCGTCTACCGGTGTACTCTTCTACAGCTTCTCGTCCCTCGGATGCATCGAATCCGTCGACTACCTTCTTGTGTCATTCTTCTCGTCCACTACATCTTCTGATTGACTTCTTGTATTTCTAAGTTCCTACACACTTAGACACAATGCATCAAAACACAACAAAACCTAATTTGACTTGGTTGATGTTCCGGATATGAATGTGGCATGGGAGGAATTAATGGGAGGTCAAAGGGCATTTGGGTAATTGGGGATGTTGAGGGTTTTGGGGATAAGGAGGCAGCCGGTTCGTGAGAAAAAGAGAGGAGGCTCCTGGGTTCTTCGGCGGCCGCCGGGAAGAAGCAGAGGGGGGGAGGGGCTTTTGGTGGACGGGCGCCGCCAAAGGAAAGGGGGTTCGGGCATTTTGTGGATTTCCGCCGCTGGCCACGAGGAAGCTTTTCTCCTTCCCAAGCTCCCCGCCGGAGCCGACGAAGTCGCCGGCGCTCCCTGCTTCCTCTTCTCTACCCCTTTTCCCCAGCAGCTTCACCCCTGCGCGGCCATCAGTAGGGAGGGGGAAGCTCGTCTCTCTTCCTCTCCCAGTCGACGTCCACCACAGCAGCTGGTGGCTGTCGCTGTGACCGATCATCAGGACGATCTTCGTCATCGTCTACCACCACGAGGCGGGCTCCGCCACCTCCAGCAGGTGGTGTCACCGCCGCCGGCAGTCGCTGCCACCCCTTCCGACGGCCCCCACAGTTAGCTCCGGCGTCCTGACAGCTCGCATCGACGGCTGTGCATTTGAGATACGGCCCTTTGCGGCGTTTCTATGCATCCCTTGTGTTTTCCGGCCATCGAGCCGTGATGTTCTGTTCTTTGTATTACTGCTATGATGATACGGCCTGCGTACCGCTTATCGGCCTATGAGCCATTGTGTATCGCCACCATCAGATTCGGCTTATCAGCGGGTCCCCACCCATCCCATTGTTGGGGTCACGACGACTCGGTCAGCACCATGACCAGCTCATCCATCCATCCGAGGGCGCCCCCCTGGGCCAGGGTACGTTCTCGTACCTTCTTTGCATTTATTTAAATATTCTATTATTATCCGGATATTTATGCATTTGTGGGATTCGCCTCGAGCACCGAGGTACCAGAGACCGGGGGAACCCGGTCGCTGGATACAGGTACAGTTGATCGGAGGAGGACTTCTGACGATTTGGTCAACATAGAGGACAGCTCATCGACCGGGTCATGGGGATGCGGTCAACCTTCCAGACACGTCATACCGGCAGGTTCGTTTTCTCAGCTTCCAGACAGGAACAAAATGGCGCCGTCTGTGGGAACGCGCCTGATCTGGAACGTGAAGATGAACGACGCCGGATAGTTCTGCCATCCTCATGACCACGGTCCCCGAGCCGTTCGGCCATGAGGTTTATATCCGAGCCACAGGCTCGATGACGAAGGCCCCCGAGCCGATCGGCCGGGAGGTTTATATCCGAGCTACAGGCTCGAAGTCGAAGGCCCCCGAGCCGATCGGCCGGGAGGTTTATATCCGAGCCAGGGGCTCGAAAACGAAGGCCCCCGAGCCGTTCGGCCGGGAGGTTTATATCCGAGCCAGGGGCTCGAACCCGAAGGCCTGAGCCGCTCGGCCAGGTACATTATAGTTGAGTACTACCTCAGGGAGCGAAGGCCTGAGCCGCTCGGCCAGGTACATTATAGCTGAGTACTACCTCAGGGAGCGAAGGCCTGAACCGCTCGGCCCGGTACATTATAGCTGAGTACTACCTCAGGGAGCGAAGGCCTGAGCCGCTCGGCCAGGTACATTATAGCTGAGTACTCTACCTCAGGGAGCGAAGGCCTGAGCCGCTCGGCCAGGTACATTTTAGCCGAGACTACCTCGGGGAGGATTATATACGAGCCAAGCGCTCGATGTGAAGGCCCGAGCCGGTCGGCCGGGTATATGGTTTTCCGAGCCAAGCACTCGACGACGAAGGCCCGAGCCGTTCGGCCGGGTGTGTAGTCTCACTTGGAGACCGACGAGCACCGTCGTTAAAAATCGAGAGTCGGGCCGGCGACTATAAACCTCCCGGGCGACCGACCAAGAATCGGGACGCAGTCGGGCCGGCGACTATAAACCTCCCGGGCGACCGACCAAGAGTCGGGACGCAGTCGGGCCGGCGACTATAAACCTCCCGAGTTGAAGACCTCTGCACGGACCAGCATATCATATATTCTCTCCCCTGTTCGGGGTCGAGTTATCACTGAAGGCCCCCGAGCCGTTCGGCCGGGAGGTTTATATCCGAGCCACAGGCTCGAAGACGAAGGCCCCCGAGCCGTTCGGCCGGGAGGTTTATATCCGAGCCACAAGCTCGATGGCGAAGACCCCCGAGCCGAGCAGCCGGGAGGATTATATACGAGCCAGGGGCTCGATGGCGAAGACCCCCGAGCCGAGCAGCCGGGAGGATTATATACGAGCCCGTAGCTGCTACGGGCTCGATGGCGAAGACCCCCGAGCCGAGCAGCCGGGAGGATTATATACGAGCCAGGGGCTCGATGGCGAAGACCCCCGAGCCGAGCAGCCGGGAGGATTATATATGAGCCAGGGGCTCGATGGCGAAGACCCCCGAGCCGATCGGCCGGGAGGATTATATTCAAGTGATCATCACCGGTTTCGGACCAGTTCAGCGGACTAGCACATCATATATCTATCTCCCCCGTTCGGGGTCGAGCAATCGTCGCGGCCAGGTATCTATTCTTCCGGGCGACATCATTCCGGTCGCACGCGCGGTATCGTCCGCCCGGCATTTATCCGACCGATCGACGTCACCACGGTCGCACGCGCGGCATCGTCCGCCCGGCATCTATCTGACCGATCGACGTCTCCACGGTCGCACGCGGTCGCATCTATACATCCGATCGGCAGCATTACGATCGTTCGCATGACAGCATTCGTCCGGCATTTATCCATCCGATCGGCATCATTCCGATCGCTCATTCAGCACGTCAGGCCAGCATTTCATGATCGACTGATCGTCATCTTCTCTGTCGCTCGTTCGGCGTTGTCCGCTCGCCGTCTACTCGATCGACATCTTTCCGATCATCCGCTCGGCCACACCGCTTGATCTAGGTTGCACGCCCGACCTCATGCCAGTCTACTCAGCGTCCCACGTGCCGCTCGGTCGGCTGTCAGTTTACATATCGAGCACTCAGCGTGTTGTCGTTCGCTCAACATCTTCCGCTCAGCGTCTATCCACCCGATCGGCATCACTTCGATCGTCCGGTCGGTATCTTCGTGGCTGCGTACTAGGCATTGGTCCGGTTACAGATTTAATCCGCTCGGCACGTTTATCATCTCATGCGACACTATTAATATAGAGACCGCTCGAGTGACATTATATTATCGGTTCAGCGATTCGGCTTTGACATCGAGAGCGGTTCAGCCCTTTGCGATAGACTTGTCCAGTCAGTCGGACTCACGCCTCCTTCGACTAGACTTGAAGGGGAGGCTTGTGTTCCGGATATGAATGTGGCATGGGAGGAATTAATGGGAGGTCAAAGGGCATTTGGGTAATTGGGGATGTTGAGGGTTTTGGGGATAAGGAGGCAGCCGGTTCGTGAGAAAAAGAGAGGAGGCTCCTGGGTTCTTCGGCGGCCGCCGGGAAGAAGCAGAGGGGGGGAGGGGCTTTTGGTGGACGGGCGCCGCCAAAGGAAAGGGGGTTCGGGCATTTTGTGGATTTCCGCCGCTAGCCACGAGGAAGCTTTTCTCCTTCCCAAGCTCCCCGCCGGAGCCGACGAAGTCGCCGGCGCTCCCTGCTTCCTCTTCTCTACCCCTTTTCCCCGGCAGCTTCACCCCTGCGCGGCCATCAGCAGGGAGGGGGAAGCTTGTCTCTCTTCCTCTCCCAGTCGACGTCCACCACAGCAGCTGGTGGCTGTCGCTGTGACCGATCATCAGGACGGTCTTCGTCATCGTCTACCACCACGAGGCGGGCTCCGCCACCTCCAGCAGGTGGTGTCACCGCCGCCGGCAGTCGCTGCCACCCCTTCCGACGGCCCCCACAGTTAGCTCCGGCGTCCTGACAGCTCGCATCGACGGCTGTGCATTTGAGATATGGCCCTTTGCGGCGTTTCTATGCATCCCTTGTGTTTTCCGGCCATCGAGCCGTGATGTTCTGTTCTTTGTATTACTGCTATGATGATACGGCCTGCGTGCCGCTTATCGGCCTATGAGCCATTGTGTATCGCCACCATCAGATTCGGCTTATCAGCGGGTCCCCACCCATCCCATTGTTGGGGTCACGACGACTCGGTCAGCACCATGACCAGTTCATCCATCCATCCGAGGGCGCCCCCCTGGGCCAGGGTACGTTCTCGTACCTTCTTTGCATTTATTTAAATATTCTATTATTATCCGGATATTTATGCGTTTGTGGGATTCGCCTCGAGCACCGAGGTACCAGAGACCGGGGGAACCCGGTCGCTGGATACAGGTACAGTTGACCGGAGGAGGACTTCTGACGATCTGGTCAACATAGAGGACAGCTCATCGACCGGGTCATGGGGATGCGGTCAACCTTCCAGACACGTCATACCGGCAGGTTCGTTTTCTCAGCTTCCAGACAAGAACAGTTGACTATATCAAAATCAACCTGGGGTACTTACAATCTCTCCCTTTTTGATGTGCATCAACCCAAGTTAAGTTAGGGTAATAACAAACAATAAATTAAGTGAAAGTATTTTAAGAAATATTGTAATTAAGTACAAGTAAAATATTACAATTAATTAACTCCCCCTTAACCCCTTAATTTCTCTATCCTTTGATCACATCAAAAAAATTGAGGTAAATAGAGAAAAATATGTTAATTTTCCTAAGGGTTATTGAAATAGTGATCAAGATAAAAAAATTTACAAGAATTATTTTTCAAATATCTGAATTTCTGAAAACTAAAAACTAGATTTGTCATAAAATAATTTAAAAGTTATTTTAAAGTGTAAAAACAAACCTTGACAATTTTTATCAAATATAAGCATAAAACTTTGTGAACATGATAAAAATTTCAAGTATATAACATTTTGTTTTTTAACCTTAAAAAAATATTTTAAATAAATAAGATTGCTTTCAAATCTAAATATTTAAAAATAGTTTTTGAATCCTAAAAATCTAGATATTTTTTTTAGATATTCAAAATACAACAAAAATTATCCGAAAAAACAGATTTTTAAAAAATCCTTCTCCTAAAAATTTTTAACTTTAAATCATATTTTTGATAAAAAATTTATAAAAATTATATAATCATCAAAAAATCCCATAAATTTTTATACTCGTATATGGTTCATTTGTGAAATACAGAAGAAAATTTCAACAAAAAATATAAATATATCTTAACAAGAAATAACTTGATTAATACATAAACATTCATTTTAGAAAATACATTAAAAAATTGATTTTGACCTCTAAATATTTTCTTAATTTTTTGTAAAATAAAATATTTATCTATATAAAAATTAGATTTTTGAAAATTTAATTTTTGAGAATTTTTAATATTCAAAATTAGTTTTTTAGAAATTAATTTATGAAAAATTATTTATCAATCAAAAAATTTTGAAAATATTTCTACTAATAGAAAACCTATAGTTACATCACAATAATAATTTTGAAAATAAAATTCGAATAGTAAGTTTGTATAAAAAATAACATATCAATTAAGTCAAATAAAAACTCTAATCTAGTAAATTTATAATTAATTTGAAGGAGATCTAGATTAGGCATGCTTTTGGAACCTAGCATAGATTTCTGCTTACTGGATTAATTAGGAATTTCCTTAGAATTATATTTCTTAGTACTTTTTTGATTTGACCCCTATGGTTTTATAAATATTAGTTAAGCCTACTATGATTTCTAATATTTGAATTTTGAAAAGAACTTGAATTTAAGCATACATTATTCTTTTTCAGTAATTCTATTTGTTTTTTTAATTTTTCATTTTCATTTTGACTTTATCATATTCTTCTAATGGACATGCCTTAGCTAAAATTATTTTCAAATTCATATTTTTCATTTTTCAAATTTATATTCTTAGATTTAAGTTTACATAAAGACTTGAACATTGATTTTATACCAGAATATAACTAATCAGGAGGTAGAAGACATACCTCACTTGCCGGATCTAATTTGAAGTCAGATTCTTCTTCTTCACTGCTGCTTTCTTTAGATGTAGCTCCCCCTTCATTGATGCATTCCTCTTGATGACTTGCCATTAGAGTTAATCCGACATACTCCTCTAGTTTAGACTCTGATGACTCTGATGACTCTTTGTTCTTCTCCTTCTTTTTTAACTTTAGACAGTCATCTTTGATGTGCCCTTCTTCATCACAATTGTATCATCTAATCTTTCTTTTACCTTTTGGATTTTTCTTGGACTACAACTCATTAAATTTGTTATATCTAAAAAACTTTTTGAATTTCCTTACCATATATACTTCTTGATCCGTGTTGAGTGAGGAGTCTGCTTCTTGCTCAATCTTCTTAGCTTTGAAAGTTAGGTTTTGAGTTGGCTCCTTTTCTTTTGTAATTTTTACACATCGAGACTCGTGTAATTCGAAATTCTAAAATAATTATTCTAGGATACTTACCTCTAAGTTCTTAGAGATGTAGTATGCATCTACTAAGGATGATCATTCTTGTGTTCTCAAAAAGGCGTTGAGTGCGTATTAGATTGAGTCCTGATTTGTTATCGATTCTCCCAGGTTGTTGAGTTGGGTGATCAGTTCCTTGATCTTTGCATGGAGTTGAGTCACCTTCTCTCCCTTGTTCATCCGGAGGTTTGTTAGCTAATTTCCGAAGATATCCCATCTCGCTAGCTTGGCCTCCAAGGTGCCTTCATGGAGCTCCAGGAATTTCTCTCAAAGATCTTTGGTCAAGTTGTAGGCGCCAATTCGGTTGACTTCTTGCTATGACAGTACAGTTAGCAGATGGAATTCAGCTTTGTCGTTGGCCACAAAGTCGGCTTGCTGCTTTTTATTCCATAGGTGTTCCTCTTTTTGTTCTCCGTTTTCATCCCTAGGTACTTAAAAATCATTTTTTAATGTTAGAAATATATCAAAATCAGTTTTCAAGTATACCTCCATTTTTCTCTTCCAAAGCGCAAATTCTCCTTCGAACTTCGGTGGATGAATCCTTGAACTGGTCATCGTCTTGTTATTTCAGTCGACGGTTAATTCTTCTAAGGTGGTTGAGCTCTGATACCAATTGTAGGTCCATGTAGGTCGGCTAGAGGGGATGAATAACCCTGAAAAATAAGCTACCAAATATCTTGCTTTTACTTGGCAAGGATAGTCAAATTAAGTAAGCACAAATAATTAACATAAAAAGCAATAACAGAAATAAAATAAGACGATAAAAGGATTTACTTAGTTACAACCTAGGTGGTTGTTAATCTAAGATAGTTGAAAACTCCACTAAGAAAAATCTCCTTTATGCAGGCGAAGTAGCCTCTTACTGACTTTGAATGCTCAGAAAAAGCTAGGAAAATGAATACAAAGTTATTGTTTAATTTTTAACTCCAGAGAGCTTTTTATAGCCTTTGGAAAAATGTTACCATTACTTGGAGGTACTTCCAAGGTCATCCAAGGCACCTCCAATGTAGATAAAGTTTTATCCATGTTCCAATGGTCAGCCAACGACTCTGACAGTTTGGAGGTGCCTTCAATGCCATTAGAGGCGCCTCTGCGCCTCTGCGCCTCTGTTTGAGGCACCTCTGAGCTTTCTTGAGGTACTTTCATGCCTTTCCATCTGAGGTGCCTTAGACAACTTTGGGGTACCTTCGGCTCTGACTAAACGACTCCACTAGCAGCACCCGAGGTGCCTTCAATTATAAGGGAGGCACCTCGGGTCTTCGAGATCAACCTCCAAGTTGATCTTCTTCGATCCCGCTCACTTGGGAGATGCTTCGGTCATCAGAAGTTGAGCTCACCCAAACCCAACTCTAACTTTCTCCTTGAGCAAGTTTCCTCCCCAGCTTCTCGTCCCTTGAATACGTCATGTACGTCCTTCTTGTACACTGATATATTCTTCCGCAACTTCTCATCCCTCGTATGCACTGAGTCTGTCGACTCCCTTCCCGTGTCATCCTTCTTGTCCGCTGCATCTTCTGCTCAATTTCTTGTATTCCTAAGTTCTTGCACACTTAGACACAATGCATCAAAATACAACATGATATATCTAGCTTGACTTGGTTGATCACATTAAAACTAACCCGGGGTACTTACATTTGCTAACTTCAAGAAGTAAAAGAAAGTTTTTAACTCTTATTTTAGGGCAATTTACTCCCTCTTGCCGGCCGCACTGGGACCAACAGTTTTAGCACATATCCATGTGAAGCTATCCAACAAACCTTAAGCGCTCAGATTGCTTTCAGGTGCCTGAAAAGTGCCACATAAGCAACAATCATATTCAACCAATAGAGGCCTTGTCTTCTAAATTCAATACACACACTGTATTTTATTTTCCTAATTCATGTTTAGAAGCTTGTGTACTCAACTATTGTAAGGGGTTACTCCATCTTTGACCTTCGTCAAAGGAGTCACTTAGTGTACATTTTAAACATCTTGGATTAACAACCACCAAGTTGTAATCAAGTAAACTTCGAGTCTCTTACTTTCATTTTATGTAATTTGTTTACGTTTAATTTGTGTGTCCTTGCTAAGTAAGTAGTAAGATAAGTTGAAATTTTTATTTGCAGACTATTCACCCTCTCTAGACGATCCAGTGATCCTAACATTGGCTTCTTCCCATATTTTAATCTGATTAACTTTTATCTCTCCATAAATATTGGACATCCTAAGATCCCAACAATGCTCCATTCCGATAACATATTATAAGCCGAAAAGTCATTTATGGTCCAAAGAAGAGTAGATTGCATTACAAACATCTAATTAGTATGAATAGAAAACCTTCATCTCATAGTTGTCTCAGCTCCGCAATCAGTTATTATTTATAAACATCTACTAACTTTTTTCATATTTTGTGGACTAGGCACAACCAAAATTGAAAACATATATAGTGTTTTCATGCACATACCAAGTGAAAATTATACGGAGTTAAGATAACTCGTCAATAAGAATAAGATCTTCCAAATTTACCAAATAGAGTAAATCCATCAACACAAAGACCTAACCTAATGTTTTAAGTCTCCTTCATAAATTCAAAATATGCTCTATCAAAAGATTTCCACGCCTCTACATTGCATCTGATGGATGATACATTAATTCCTCTTCTGTTTCATGATTTGCATACCAAGTCATGTGTTCTGCAGTAGCCTTTGATTCATAAAGCCTGGGGACGAGTTGGCGGAGGCGTTGGAGGCGAGCGAATTGTCTTATACCACCATCAATGCTTTTCACTAAAAATATTTTTTACACAAGTTTTTTATACTATATAAATTATTCGACATTATGTGATTATACGACAATACATCTCTAATAACTTAAACAAAATCATTAAAATAATTTTCAGACACATTATGCTCTACCTTGGCATTTAACAATACTACAGTTAAAGATAATTTTGTGCTACTGCCACAACCAGCCTACACAAGCTCATATGTAGCACTCAACACTTCCTGAAATTAGATATATGGTTCATTATTCATATTTTCATCAACAACGGGTGGTGTTAGCTCCTCCAACCTTGATGTATAACTAGTAAACATTTATTCAAATATTGGAGGAAAACCAGAACTTACAGCGCTTAGTTTTAGAAAAAAATCTGACATGATGCATCAATTACTATCATCTAATATGGATTTAATTGATCATAATAACTCTGATCCCCACTAATTGAGATTTGTATGTTTTGTCCATATTCTTTATATGTGAATGACATTGCTTACCATGAGTAAATCAAATTATAACAAGGTAATAACCAAATCCTTTTCCTTTAAAAATTTTCTATTATGACATTTTTTGCACGAACACCTTAAATTATTCTCATCCATAAACTTAACTTACTCAAAGTAAAATCCAAAAATTATTTCAATCCAATAATAAACTCATCAGTTAAAACTAACATTCAAATAAGATTTTTTTATACATCTAACTCCTTTCTTTCTCCATTTTTCCTATTTTCAAATTTAAAATTATTAGAATATTAACTCTCATCTACTACAAATAAAAGCTAGTATATACTTCATTAACAATAGTACAATAATTAATTACTACTAAATTGGTATATCAATAATTATTATAAAGTAACCTAGATAAATAACATCGATTATCAATAAATAATTATTGTTTTAGATATACCTAAAATTGGCCCTGAGACGGGTTGACAAGGACGCTGGGGACGAACATATTTGTCTTTTTGCCACCATGTACAAACAATATTACAAGTCAACAAACACTAAGAATTGCATTAACTAAGTAACAAACATGTAAGAAACATTTAATAGAACACCTAACTAGCAACATTCAATCAAAACCAAATGCATAACATTATAAGTATTGAACATTGAATCTATTACAAGCATTCAACAAGAATTAATACAAACAATCAACACATCAAGTAGACAATCAACACATCACACAAATGAACCAATCCAGATTTAATCAACTTAAAGTAGTGTTTGGGAACATTCATCAAACATTTCACATGAACCATTCAATTCAAATTAAATCGGTGACATCTTAAATATGGAAGATGAGTCATGCACCATTCAATTCAAATTAAATCGATGACATCTTAGACATGGAAGATGAGTCTAGTACAATCAATCAACGGTGAATTCACACAAGCAATCAAACAATCAAATCACACATCAAGGAAATCAACCAAGCTTGAGGATGATGTACGATTGGAGTTTGGAGAAGATGAAGATGTTGTTGTCCAGATCTATAGAAGATCGGATGTTGTGGCTACTTTTCGGCGAGGGGAAAGCATATGTCAGCTGCGCTCGTGCTAAGAAGCAAGGCCAGTTGTGCTCGTGGCTGATTGCAAGCGATGTGCTAGGAGGGAAGGGATAGGGGAGGGAGAAAGGATCGAAGATTATCGACTGTGCTCGGAGTGCTTCACGAGTTGGAGAGAACCAACACAGGAGAGTGTGCGGTGCGAGCGTAGATTCTTCGTGAGGTTGAAAATTTAGGGTCAAGAGCCAAGGCTTTAGATTCCTAAATTTAGCGAAAAATCTAGGATTTGTTGCTAAATTAATTACAAATAATGTATTCGTCGTTGATTCATCAACGAATACCTAGATTCATCGCTGAATCAGTGAGTGATGAATCCAGGTATTCGTCGCTCATTGATTCAATGCCGAATAAATTATTCATCGTTGATTTAGAAATGAATAATATATTCATCACTAAATCTAATATTCCAATCCAAAATTTAGCTTAAATTTAGCGACAAATTGTAAATTCGTCACAAATTTAGCGATGAAATCTGATCTTGTCACAAATTTAGTGACGAATATACAATTCATCGCTAAATTTCTAAATGAATCCGTGATTTGTCACAAAATTAGTCACTAATTTACCACTAATATAGAATTCGGCGTAATTTAACAACAAATTCAATTTTAGTTATAAATTAGTAATGAAATTTGCGACAAATATTCTTGTTACAAATTATACGATGAAATTTTTTGTGTTGTTAATTTCGTTGTTGTTTTACAATGAAAGAGTTTTTTTCTACCTATATTTGTTATTAATTTGTGATGAATTAATTTCGTCGCTAAAATTCATCAAAAATCAGGATTTTTTTTAAATGTATAGGCGATGTCAGCAATTGAGCTAAGCTAGGTAAATGGTATTGGGATTTGAGATTAAACCGGAAGCGGTGTCGTTGACTGAGGTGAGACATATGTGATGTCAGCGACTAAGGTGAGACATATGTGATGTCAACGATGAGACCAAGTCAGGTAGATGGTGTCGTGATCTGAAAGTGAACTAGATGGTGTTGGGGTCGGGAAGTAGGGGTGTAATCGAGCCGAGTCGAACCAAACTCTTAGATGTTTGAGTTTGACTCGTTTATAATCGAGTCGAGCTCGAACTTTATTTAACGAATATATTCATGGCTCATGTGTTCATTCGAGCTTTTATCGAGCCTAAACGAGCTTAATAAATATAAATTATAAATTTAAATATTCATTAAAACTAAATTATATATTTTAAAAAAATTATAATATTCTTGTTAAAATTTATAATTTTATTCTAATAAATAAATTTAATATATTTGTCCATGTTTTTCATAAGTGTAAAATCTATAAATTTAATATCAAAACTATTATTTTTTTGTATTTAAAAGTTAATTTATGAGCTTAACGAATATGTTCACAAGCTAACGAGTCGAATATTGTGAAGCTTGAGCTTGATTTGTTTATCTTAACGAGCCTTATTAAACGAGCTCAAACGAGCTTTTATGGAATCGAGTTTCGAATAGCTCATGAGCACCTTGGCTCATTTACACCCCTATCGGGAACTGAGTCATGGAGGATGTCTAGATCTGAAGCTGGGACTATGTTTGAGTTGGAAGTCAAGAGAGGAGTGAGATCAATGACTGAGACCGAGACGGGTGTCAGGATCAGGAGTTGAGATAGGAGTCACCGTTAATGACTTGTACTTAACCAAATTTGAATATCTAGAATGAATGTACCGTGCCAGTTTAATCATATCCAAATTTAATCTGAGCAAAGTCTAATTTTTTTAGGGTCATATTTGATCCATCTTGATTTTAACTTATAGATCAACATAATTTTTTACCACACAAGATACATGGAGTTATAGGAAACCACCCATCAAGGAGCACAGATCTCCTGTACCACTTTTTTGTAGCCTAGGGGATGTGTCACTCGCATTTGCGGTCGGATCACGGGTGTGATCCGGTCGTAAATGGTTGCGATCCCTTCCTGGGTTCATCATCCCCACCAGGTTATAGTTTTGTTCGGAGCGGACGACCGGAGGCCATCCGAAAGCCTCCAGTGGTGGATAAGTAGTCAGGTTACTGGGCGCCGAGTAAGGATGTCCTCCAAGCGGCCTCTGGTCGCCCGCTCCGAACAAAAACTATAATCTAGTGGGGACGGTGAACCCAGGAAGAGATCGCAACCATTTACGATCGGATCATAACCATGATCTGACAACAAATGCGAGTGGTATATCCTTTGGACCATAAAAAATGGTCCAGAAGATCCTGTCCCCATCAAGGTGGAAGAATACGTGGGAAAGATTTATAACAGGGATACTTCGGTATTTTTTGAATTTTTAAATACATAATATATTATACTATATAATTATAAAATATCTATAAATGTTAAAAATAATAGAAATTTAGTTCACTGAAATAATATTTTAATTAAGTTATACGGATAATAATATTTTTAGTTAAACTTTAAAAAAAAACTCAATGAAGCTTTTAATATAAATAAATTAGAATACAGTCAATTATTTGGATTTTTTTGAAGCTCTCAAGGGATTTTATAAAAGAACATAAAGTGCTGGGGTTTAAAATGAAATTTTACACCGGCAATGCCGGCCATTTTGATTTCGCAGGCCGCGGAGAATAAAACGGAAATAGCAATCGCCCAAAAAAGATTATTAAGTTGGATCTTTTCGAAATCTCTTGTTTCCTCTCCTTGATTTCAGATCCCAAGCTCTCTTTATCTATCTCCTTCAGATCCTCCCTGCTTTCAATCTCTTTGAAGGATCGCCATGGCCCCGGTCTCGGCGCTCGCCAAGTACAAGCTGGTGTTCCTGGGCGATCAGTCGGTGGGGAAGACTAGCATCATCACCCGATTCATGTACGACAAGTTCGACAACACCTACCAGGTCGATTTCTATTATCCTAGATTCTATTTTATACCGGGATCCAGATCAGACTTTCATATGCTTGTTTTCTGCAATATTGTCGACGATCCTGTGACTGCTGGGAGGCTTCGTTAGGGTTTTCATTCTAGCAAATGCTGCTCCTATATTTGTCCATCGCATAGTATGCTTCATCTACGAGATCTGTCGTGATCTAGATGGTTACGAGACGGAGGATGTGACTCTTGAATTTTATGATCTATTCAAATAAATCCTTTTAACTTTATTTCCTTTGTTAAAGATAAGTTTTAGACCTTTTCGTTTTCTAAGATAAATTTTAGATAAGTTAGATCTTTTCTCTTGAAAATATATTTTTATTTTATTTTTATTTTGGAAAGGTAATTTAGGTGCCTATTTAATGAAACATTATATAATTTTGGAATACAAGTAAGTTTTTTTTGGTTAATCAATTTCACTTGATTATTAGAGGTTCATCCCCTCGAGGTGATCACCTTATCCTCCTTTTCATTTTCTTTCCTTCGATTTTTCCACGCATAGGTCTCGGGTTCCTATCAACTTGGTATCAAAGCGAGGTTCACTTCATCATCGCCCTATAGTATCAAGCATCAACTTCTTCAACACCTCTAGCTGCATCCACCAACAAGTGCATAGTCTTAACCCAACTTCAAGAGAAGAAAACCCATGACTATTGGAGGATTCAACCTGACGCCAAATGGGCTCTGGAATTTGAAGCTAAGCATGAGACAAGAATGGATAAATTCAAAAAAACTGTAGCATTGTTAGTCACAATAGTACAAGAATTGAAGGATCGTTTAGAGGTGGATTCTAGCTCAAGCATACTAATCAAAAGGGGAACAAATCAACAGTCTCGACAATGACAATATGACCATAGAGTGAACTCAAATGAAGATCGAGAGTACAACCTTCCACATATGAAGGTGGAATTTCTTCGTTGGGAGAACAACGATTCGATTGGATGGATTTAAGGGTTGAAAAATATTTTCACTTCCACAGCACATCGGACTATGCAAAGGTAGAACTAGCATCTATAAACCTCGAAGACAATGCCATCTAATGGTATGACTAGTTTGATGCATGCCATGGACCTCCAACATGGGAGGATTTCAAAGAAGAACTCCTCAATCGATTTGGTCCCTCTGGTTATGAGAATGTTTGATGGAGAATTGGCTAAAATTCAACAGACTACAGCCGTACTAGTGTACCAAGGATGATTCGAGCGATTCTCTAATCAAACTCGTGATTGGTCAAAAAAGCAATTACTAGGCACTTTTATTGACTTCACCTTGCTATACGTCAAGAAGTAAAAATGAATCAACCCCGCACCATGAAGGTTGTCTTATCCTTTGCACGACTACAAGAAGAGAAGATCAATGAGGAAGGAAGAAGAAATAACAAGGTAATTCGTGAAAACAGATTGCATTATTTAACACCCCATAGATTGACAAAAGAAGAGATCAAGGAAAGAATGACAAAGGGATTATGCTAGCATTGCGGAAAAAAATGGCGCTGTGGTCATTAATGCAAGCAAAAGAGGATACTGATGATTGAACCAATAGAGAACTCTAATGTAGAAGATGATTTCGATGAAGGTGAAACACAATATAATATCAATGAAATGCAAGATTACTCTATGGCAATATCAGTTCATGCTTTAGAAGGACTACAAACTCCGCAAACGATGAAGGTAAAGGGATTCATTAAAAAACTAGTGATGATACTTATAGATTCAGGAAACACCAACAATTTTCTAAACTCAACCTTGGCAAGAAGGCTTAAACAAAAAATAGAGCAAGCATCTACATTTGATGTTAAGGTGGCGGATGAACGATTACTTACAAGTCCAGGAAAGTGCGATAGTATTAAAATTTTCTTACCAAATTATGAATTAATCACAGATCTCTTTCTTCTACCCCTAGATGGATGTGATGTTGTGTTTGGAGCACAATGGTTGAGAACATTAGGAGACATAATATGGAATTTCTCTCAACTAACAATTGCTTCCAAGATTAAGGAAAAGAAGTTTGCATCAGAGGCAAGAAACAAGATACTATCACATCAATTAGTAGTTATCAGGCAGAGCGATTATTAAAGAAAGATTGCTCCATTTTTCTCATGCAACTCTTCATCAAAAAGGATCCTAAAGGTACATCACATACCCCCCAAGAATTAGAGGCACTTCTTTCAAAATTTTCTATAATATTTGCTAAGCCAAAGGGTCTTCCTCCATCATGTTCACATGATCATCGTATACCTCTAATATTGGGAGTGCGCCAGCAAATGTTAGGTCGTATCACTACCCTTATATACAGAAGGAGGAAATTGAGAAGATTATACAAGAGATGCTTCAAGCTGGTATTGTTCGCCCAAATGTAAGTCCATATTCTTCTTCAGTATTGCTTGTGCGAAAGAAAGACGGAAGTTGGCGAATGTGTGTAGATTATCGAGCACTTGAAAGATAAGTACCCCATCCCTATCATTGATGAATTACTTGATGAATTCGGAGGTTTCTCATGCTTCTCAAAGTTGAATCTTCGCTCAGGCTTTCATCAATTAAGAATCCATCAGCCAGACATTCCAAAAACAGCCTTTCGGACTCATGATGGTCATTATGAATTTTTAGTCATGCCTTTCGGTTTAACTAATGCACATTCTACATTCCAAAGTTTGATGAACGATATCTTCAGGCCTTACCTCCATAAGTTTGTTTTGATTTTCTTTGATGTTATCCTTGTTTATAATTCATCGTTCGAAGATCATTTGCATCACCTTTATAATGTACTCACTCTTTTGCGAGAGCATTCTCTTTTTGTGAAAAGATCTAAGTGCAGCTTTGGGACAACTAAGGTGGAATACCTTGGTCATATTGTAAGCCAAAAAGGAGTAGCTACTGATCCCTCAAAGGTGCTAATTATGAAGGAGTGGCCCACCCCAAAGAATGTCAAGGCATTATGTGGTTTTCTGGGTCTCACAGGTTATTATTGTAAATTTGTAAAAAAAATTATGGAAAGATTAGTGCTCCCATAACAACTTTATTAAAGAAAGATGCATTTAGACGGTGTCCTGAAGTAGAAAAAGCATTCCAGAATTTAAAGGAGGCTATGATAACAACACCAGTTCTTGCACTACTTAATTTCAATAAGCAATTTGTCATTGAAGCCGATGCATCTGGAGTTGGAATCGGAGTAGTACTTATGCAAGAATGACAACCATTAGCTTTTACTAGCAAGGCACTATCTCCTCTATATCAATAGATGTCTATTTATGACAAAGAAATGTTGGCTATCATACATGCCGTTACAAAATGGAGACCCTATCTTCTTGGCCGACGTTTTCAAATACGAACTGACCATAAGAGTCTGCAGTTCATCTTGGATCAACGTATCTCAAATATAGATCAACAAAAATGGATCAAGAGACTCTTTTGATATGATTATGAAATTGTTTATGAGAAGGGAACAAAAAATACAGTAGCTGATGCTTTATCTCGCCTTCCTAACCAAATAGAATTCACTGCTATATCTTTAGTGACTTGTAAAAACTTGGACAACATAAAAAGAGAGCTAAAGGAAAATTCAGCGACACAGGCTCTCATCCAAAACATATTACAAAATTCATTGCTAAAACCCCACTATTCTTGGAATGGAGAAATTTTATGATATAAAAATAGAATCTTCCTTCCAACAAACTCAGTTGAAAAAGGAGTAATATTGGAGGAATTTCATTCTTCACTAATTGCAGGGCATTCTGGCTTCCTACGCACGTATAAATTGATTTCAAGAGCTTTTTATTGAAAAGGAATGAAAAAAGACACCAAAAACTTTGTTGCTGAATGTGATGTATGTCAAAAAAACAAAGGAGAAAACGTAGCAAGACCAGGTCTTCTTCAACCCCTTCCCATACCTGAACAAATATGGACCGACATTTCCATGGATTTCATAGATGGGTTACTCACTTCACAAGGACAAACCACTATCATGGTGGTCGTTGATCGTCTCACAAAATATGCCCATTTTTGTTCATTATCACATCCTTATACAGCTGCCCGTGTTGTTCAAGCATTTTTTTGACCATATAATCAAACTACATGGGCTACCAAGATCTATTGTCACTAATAGGGTTCCGGTATTCACAAGTATTTCAGAGAACTATTCCAACTTCTACATTAAACTTTTATGAACGATATCTTACCACAGTTAGATGGACAAACAGAGGTGGTTAATCGATGTTTAGAGAATTATTTACGTTGCTTAACTGGTGATAGACCCAAGGAGTGGGTTCATTGGCTTTCATGGGCGGAATGGTGGTACAATATGACCTACCACTCAGTTACGAAGATTACCTCATTTGAGGTTGTTTATGGATGTGTACCACCCTCAGTTAGCTGATACACACGTGGATTAACAAATGTGCATCAAGTCGACCAAAACCTACGCACAAAGGACCAAATATTGCAACTTTTGAAAACCAACTTATGCAATGCACAAGCAAGAATGAAGCAACTGGCCGACAAACATCGTTCGGAAAGAGAATTTGCAATAGGAGATTGGGTTTTTCTAAGACTTCAACAATACAAACAAGCTTTAATTCGTCTTTCAACCTCTATAAAGTTATCACCGAAATTTTATGACCCTTATAAAGTGATAAAGTGTATTGGACTGGTTGCTTATCACTTGGAGCTTCCATAAGGTTCTAAAATACACCTTGTATTTCATGTGTCTTGTCTAAAAAAGAAATTAGGCTACAAATTTACTCCTCAACAACACCTTCCTAAATTGAATCCAGATGGTGAAGTTAAGTTTCAACGTTATGCTATTTTAGAAAGGAGACTTGTAAAGAATATGTTGGGTTTTTCGGGCGGCGAAAATCGCTTTTTCGCGTCGCGGAAACCCCGAAACCCCCATGCCACCGGATCCGTGCGAAGTAAAATAAAACAAAATTTACGAGTACGAGTTTCTTACATCTGGATCTACATTAGGAGAAGATCTTTACCCTTGGTGCGAAGCCCTTCGCGTATCCCGCTCTTCCAAGTGATGTCGGATCTCGAGGTTGTCAAGAGTACAACCCTCTAGAAGTATCCACACGAATAAATAGGTGGAGAAACCTAACACAAAGGTGTGCTAGCACCTTGGTAAGGTTCGGCCAAGAGAGGAGAGGGAGAAAGGTTGAGAGCTTGAGGAAGAAGATGATGGAATGAATATACCTTGAATCAAAAATGAATTCCATTCACTCACAAAAGTGGTCGGCCACCAAAGGAATTGTAACCTCCATTCATATTTAATGTGGTCATTAAAGAGGGGATTTGTAACCTCCATTAGGTGGCACACACATGTGCTAACTATGATGATGTGGTACATCATCATTGGCCACTTAATGCCAACTCAAAAATGAGGTGGCAAATGGTCAAGTCAAACTTGACCTTTCATCTTCCTTCTCAAGTCAAGTCAAACTTGACCAAATCTCTCTCATGGTTGATCTAATCTAACCATTTGATTCAAACCAATTTAATATAATGAATCTAATTCATTTAATTAAATTGATTCAATGAGTCATAATCTAAATTAGACTCATTGAACACATGAATCAACTTGAGTCCAACTCAATTAGCCCAATTAGGATTACTCTTAATCCAATTTGATTCATCACATGAATCTAATCCTCTTGGTTCATCATATGAACCTAATCTCCATCTAATTATCCTTTGTGTGTGACCCTATAGGTTCTTATAACGTTGGCAATGCTCCTAAACCCATTTAGAAGCATAAGTAATGAGCGGTATCTAGCAACACATCATTATTACCCAAGTTATAAGAATGTTGAGATCCAATATCATCTTGTGACTACTAATTGTGACTCCTCACAATATATGACATGCTTCTTACATCCTGACATCTAGATTGATCGATGTGAGGACATAATCCTCTAATCAATCTAAATCTTGAACTCAGTAGACTCCTAAATCAAATGAGCTCGATATCTCATATTGACTCATTTGGGCATGGTCGTGCACTTCGTGGTCTCACTCTATCAAGAATATCGATGTCGCTCCCCTCATATGGGAGGGATAGATCTCATCTACATCACCACATCCCTCTGCATAATTCGTTACATACAGTAATCGCCTTTATAGTCCACCCGATTCGGGTGGCGTTCGAGGCCAAAGCATCGTAACTCCTTATGTAGGGATCCACGTGGTGACTTCGGTCCAAGGACTAGTAGTCATACTAATAGCCACGTGAGAAAGTATATGACACTCATATAACGATCCGTGATACTTTCTCGTGGCGGGTCATTCAAGATATATTCTCCAATGCATACCCATGTGTCAACTTGATATCTCTATATCCATGACTTGTGAGATCAAGTCATCGAGTTGACCTACATGCTAGTCTCGTCGCATTAACATTGTCCCTGAATATTAATACTCGACTAGGAATGATTAAGAGTAGTGTTCCCTATATCATCTCACTATCGGTTCAACTAACCGATTGATATAGGTAAGAATCTTCTACTCAAGGACACTATTATACTTAGTTATTTGACACCAATACAAGTAAGTATAATAACCAAAACAAATGCCTTTATTTATATAAGAATATGATACAACAAGTCCATAATACAATCAACAAATGATTGACTCTAGGGCTCTAACTAACAATCTCCCACTAGTACTAGTGTCAATCAGTGTAGGCTCTAAGCCCCAATGACCTAGTGTGACCATCATGCTTCCTTTGTGTTAAAGTCTTGGTCAAGGGATCTGCGATGTTAGCCTCTGTAGGTACTCTACAAATCTTCACATCTCCTCTCTCGATAATCTCTCGAATGAGATGGAAGCGCCGTAGTATGTGTTTGGTCCGCTGGTGTGAGCGAGGTTCATTCGCTGTCTTTATAGCTCCATTGTTGTCACGATAGAGCTCAATAGGGTCGAATGCTAGGAACCACCCCAGTTCGATGAACTTGCGGATCATCGCCTCCTTTCACGCCTCTCGACGTGCAAAGAATGAATTGTAGAATCACTCATCGTGTCTTGCTTGAACTCTTCCCATAGCACCACCATTTACGCAAAACACGAACCGACTCGATCGATAATCGTCTAGTCGGTCTGAAATTAGATCATCAGTAACCCTTCTAGCTCTCATTATCGCTTCCGTATATCAAGAAATATTCTTTAGTTCTTTTCAAGTACTTAAGAATATTCTTGACTGCTATCCAGTGACTTTACCGATTGGTATCTCGTCATGCTCAAAGCATCGAGACATCAGTCGAGTACGTAGTATGGCGTCGTGATAGATCTATGGTCCGAGGCGTAAAGGGATTGATCCATACGTCTCTCTCCTCTGAAGAGGGACCTTGAGTCTTGAAAGACTCGCCATCGTATAACGTAAATCCCTTCTTGGAGTTTCGTGGCAAACCGAGGGAGCCTTGTCGATATATGTTCGACTTGAGCCAAACATCCTTTAGATCTATCTCATAGATCCGTACGCCTGAACGGGATGCTTCACCTAAGTCCTTCGTTGAGAAACAAGTCCCTAGCAAGTCTTGGCGGAGTAGCAAAGGGATGTCTTTCCCAATGAGTAGTATGTCATCCACATATAATATGAGAAAACAACTATGTCCCTACTGACCTTCAGACACACTGAGGTTCGTCTTCGTTCTTGATGAAATCAAACTGTTTGAGTGTATCATCTAATCGAAGATTCTAGCTCGAGAAGCTTGCTTTAGTCCATAAATGGACTACGACTGCGTACTCTGCTAGTATCTTGTGGATCTACAAAACTCTCGGGTTGTCAGGTCACGCATCCTCGGCGGTTTCATTCGAAGCGGTTTTGACATCCATCCGTATCTCATAGTCACGGTATCTTTAATAGCAACGTGATCCGAATGGATTTAAACATCGCATCGGAGAAAGGTTTCATCATAGTCAATACCATGAATCTGCTTAAAACCTTTAGCTACCAAGCGATCCTTATAGATAAGTCCATCCGTCGGT
The DNA here is from genome assembly GCF_018446385.1 of Zingiber officinale. Lineage (NCBI taxonomy): Eukaryota > Viridiplantae > Streptophyta > Magnoliopsida > Zingiberales > Zingiberaceae > Zingiber > Zingiber officinale. The sequence continues at coordinate 90,199,799 of NC_056002.1, read as the reverse complement.
CTTTCTCTTAAAGACCCACTTACACCCATGGGTTTTACCTTCAGGTGGATCAACCAAAGTCATACTTGGTTGGTGTACGTGGATTCCATTTCGGATCTTATGACCTCTAGCCATTTCTCGAAATCGGTCTCATCACAACGATAGGTGGTAGGCTCATCCTCTGTGAGCACAACGTCATCGTGGTCGACAAGAGAAATGGTATCTCTCGGTGACGGCACCTATCGCACAAGAGGTATGTCACTTGAACCGGTTGTTGCTCCTCAACTCTTTGTGGAATAACATCATCCACAACATTTGTGGTTCGATCAACTTCCATGAGGCTTGGTGAACTCTTCAAGATCGAGCGTATCTCCCCTAGTCTTTTTAAAGCAAAGTCCTTCTAGAAGACCCGATCTTGCCACAACTACCTTGTCAGGCCGGAATGAGAAGTAATATCCTTAGTTTCCTTGGGATATCGATAAAGTAGCTGTCGGTTTGGGTCCAACTGTTCGAGACTTGGCGTCGAGCGTAAGCCCCGATCCCAAATCCTCGAAAGACACTGGCGCATCTCTCACATCCATATCCTATGGTGTCTTTATCACGGCCTTGGATGGAACTCGGTTGAGTATAAAGGCTGCAGTGTATAGAGCATAGCCCCAAAGGAATGTCGGAAGATCTGTGACTCATCATAGATCGTACCATATCTAATAGGTACGATTCCTCCTTTCGATACACTATTTCACTGTGGTGTTCCGGGAGGAGTGAGTTGAGATAGAATCCCACACTCGGCTAGATAGTCACGAAACTCACGGCTAAGGTATTCCCCACCTCGATCGGATCGACGTATCTTAATACTCTTGCCAATCTGTACTTCATTCTTGAATTTTTGAACTTTCAAAGGATTCCGACTTATACGTCATCAAGCATAACCATATCTAGAAGTCATCAAGAAATGTGATGAAGTACTATAACCGCCTCTAGCAATGACATTGAAGGACCACATACATCACTATGTATAAGTCCTAACAAATCGATCGCTCTTTCACTGTAAAGGGAGTCTTGGTCGTCTTGCCTAGTAGGCATGACTCGCACGTCTCATAAGATTCAAAACAAATGAGTCCAAAGAACCATCTTTATGGGTGGAATAAGCTGTCGTTTATATGACTGGCAAGCGATGCGAGAGATAGGTTTGGTTCGTATCGTTTGACTTGAACCTCTTGGTATTTATGTTATAGATAGGGCTTTCAAGGTCAGAATGTAGAGTCCGCTCATGAGGCGCAATAGAGCATATCTTTTAAATAAAGTAACAATATTTGTCCTTTATTATAAAGAGAAACCTTTTTCGAACAAGAAACTGAAATTATGTTCTTAGTTAAAGCACATAACAACAATCATCCAACTCTAGTACAAGCCCAAAGGGCGAGATAAAATAAGTCCCTACAAAGACAGGTGTGACCCGTGCTCCGCTGCCAGAGGTCCACCTCGCCCGCGATGCCTTCGCTATTTCTCGTTAGTACAAATGTGAGAAGCGCATCCGATATCTAATACCCATGATGAAGAAATAGATAGATTGACTTATAACATATATACCGGAAGTGGAACTTCGCTTCTTCTTAAGATCTTCAGGTACACCTTTCCAACGATGCGGTCGCGGTGGAAGTAGGTAGCATCCTATGGCGACCCCTCCTTTAGGGCTTCGGCTCTTGCCTTTCCCTTGGCTCGACTTTCCTTGCCTGGGCTTGCCTTGCCTTGTGTTTCGAACCGTGAGAGTGGGGCTTAACCTTCTTAAGGTTCATCTCAGCAGTTCTTAACATGCTAAGCAACTTAGGCAGTGGCAATTTCTTTCGTGTTATAGTTTAGAACGAATTGATTATAGCTATCCCGAGGATTGCAAGATCGGATCAGCGACTCTTGGCGGCGGAATCCCAACCTCGTGGGTTTTCTATGATCATTTGAGTACATACGGGCCTCATGAGCCCCATCGACATCTTGCATGAAATAGTGCCCTTGAGATCTCAAATCTCTCGTGCACGCTTGTCCTTGATATAGTTGACGAAGATGTTCAACCATATCATAGCGCCCATTAACTCGTGTTGCTTCTTAAGCTCGGAGTTCATGGCGCATTAGATAGGACACATCTAATGCGTCGTCTTGATGCTTCTTAAGCATCTCGGTCACCGCGTGGCGATGGCGGAGGAGCCTCCGGAATGGGCCGCCCAAGACGTGATTACGTTCTTGGGTGAGAACTATTCTCGGATTCTGTACCAGTCCGGAAATTTGCTCCGTTGAGCTTGGACGGAACGCAGAGAGAAGGTGTTCGTGTTTGACGTCATGGTTATCTACAATGTAAAAATGAAAATAAATAATCATCATATTCTAGTAATCATTTAATTAGGCCTTTAACTAAATGATGCTCCCACTGAATTCTATAATTCATGTGGGACAAGATCCACATCATACTAACCCTTGAGTTAGCTTTGGCTAATACGCCCAAGATTTAGTATGATCGGTAGGTAACGATTTACCAATTACATCTCTATGCAACTCTTGTTTATAGGATCATTATCCGCAGTTATATTAAAACTTGAGTTAGCTTTGGCTAATACGCCCAAGAATTAATATAAATATGATTTATGTCCTATCTTTCCAACCGTTGGAAGAATGCCTACAGTTAAACTCGATTTAACTAGTTGTACTCAATCAAATTGAGTCTCTACTCACCCATGCGTTGATAGGTGGGAGCAAGATTGTCCCTCCGTATCCTACCAAGATAATATGTGTTGCTCTGCTTTGGCAGATTTAACAACATATGTGATCGAGGTAGTGATAGGTATCACGGCATGGTAGGCATTTGAGTTGACGCGATTGAAATCTAATCTAATCGTAGGGTGCACCTTGTACACGATTTAGATCTAATCTAATCGTTAAGGCGCTAATTAACTACTTTACTAGCATGTATCAAATACACACACACAAGCAATTAATTATACTATTTGTGATTAGTCATGGCCCTACTACGATCTTCTCAAGCCAATGAGAAGATCGGATGGTCAATCTAGGGTCAACAGCTTCTCCAAGCTCCTCCCTTTGACCACCTTGTGTTGCCCGCGCCCTCCTCGTAACTCCGTCTCGAGTGGACCTTCCACGGTTCCAATTTTGTACATTACAGTTTTGAAACTCGAGTTACATTCGAGTCTAAACTAATTTACAACAAGAATAAATGGAGAAAAGGCACGACGCGCAGGTCGCGTATCAAGTATACAGCACACACAATCACATGACAGCACGCAAGCCGTATTATGAATTACAACACAAATATACCAATCAAATTGGGTCTTTTTGGGTCATGACCATCACAAATTATACATAATTCTAAATTATGTAATTTCCATAATTTTCTGTAATTTTAATACTAATTTTTACAATTTTTATGAGAAAACATTCCCGGCGGTCCCGATTAGCGGTTTTCGGGCGCAATCGCGGAACGAATCCCCTTGCGGGGCCAGGGGCAGCGCCCCTACCCGCGATATAACCATCGCGAGTGTCCCTAAGCGATTATACAACACCTTAGTCCGCTGTCCCAAAAAGACTTGGGGCGAAACCTTGCCGTTTTGGAAAAATCTTCTCGGTAGTCGAAGCCTACAAGTGTCTAAACACTTGTGCTTCGCTTCTACGAGAAAAATACTCATAAAAACCTAAATTTACAGAAAGTTACAGAACCTACATTTTTCATAAAAATGCAAACTAAACTCGTACAAGACTTCGCACATGGCTCTGATACCATTGTTGGGTTTTTTGGGCCGCGAAAATCGCTTTTTCGTGTCGCGGAAACCCTGAAACCTCCATGCCACCGGATCCGTGCGAAGTAAAATAAAACAAAATTTACGAGTACGAGTTTCTTACATCTAGATCTACATTAGGAGAAGATCTTTACCCTTGGTGCGAAGCCCTTCGCGTATCCCGCTCTTCCAAGTGATGCTGGATCTCGAGGTTGTCAAGAGTACAACCCTCTAGAAGTATCCACACGAACAAATAGGTGGAGAAACCTAACACAAAGGTGTGCTAGCACCTTGGTAAGGTTCGACCAAGAGAGGAGAGGGAGAAAGGTTGAGAGCTTGAGGAAGAAGATATGGAATGAATATACCTTGAATCAAAAATGAATTCCATTCACTCACAAAAGTGGCCGGCCACCAAAAGAATTGTAACCTCCATTCATATTTAATGTGGCCATTAAAGAGGGGATTTGTAACCTCCATTAGGTGGGACACACATGTGCTAACTATGATGATGTGGCACATCATCATGACCTTTAATCTTCCTACTCAAGTCAAGTCAAACTTGACCAAATCTCTCTCATGGTTGATCTAATCTAACCATTTGATTCAAACCAATTTAATATAATGAATCTAATTCATTTAATTAAATTGATTCAATGAGTCATAATCTAAATTAGACTCATTGAACACATGAATCAACTTGAGTCCAACTCAATTAGCCCAATTAGGATTACTCTTAATCCAATTTGATTCATCACATGAATCTAATCCTCTTGGTTCACCATATGAACCTAATCTCCATCTAATTATCCTTTGTGTGTGACCCTATAGGTTTTTATAACGTTGGCAATGCTCCTAAACCCATTTAGAAGCATAAGTAATGAGCGGTATCTAGCAACACATCATTATTACCCAAGTTATAAGAATGTTGAGATCCAACATCATCTTGTGACTACTAATTGTGACTCCTCACAATATATGACATTGTCCTTCTATCTTAGACATCTAGATTGATCAATGTGAGACATAGACCGTGTCATCCTCTAATCAATCTAAATCTTGAACTCCAAGTAGACTCACTAAATCAAATGAGCTCAATATCTCATATTGACTCATTTGGGCATGGTCATGCATTTCGTGGTCTCACTCTATCAAGAATATCGATATCGCTCCCATCATATAGGAGGGATAGATCTCATCTGCATCACTCATATCCCTCTGCATAATTCGTTACATACCTAGTAATCGCCTTTATAGTCCACCCAGTTACGGGTGATGTTTGACGAAGCCAAAGTACGTAACTTCTTATGTAGGGATCCATGGTGACTTCAGGTCCAAGGACTAGTAGTCATACTAATAGCCACATGAGAAAGTATATGACACTCATATAACGATCCATGATACTTTCTCATGGCGGGTCATTCAGTATACATTCTCCAATGCATACCCATGTGTCAACTTGATATCTCTATATCCATGACTTGTTAGATCAAGTCATCGAGTTGACCTACATGCTAGTCTCGTCGCATTAACATTGTCCCTGAATGTTAATACTCGACTAGGAATGATTAAGAGTAGTGTTCCCTATATCATCTCACTATTGGTTCAACTAACCGATTGATATAGGTAAGAATCTTCTACTCAAGGACGCTATTATACTTAGTTATTTGGCACCAATACAAGTATAATAACCAAAACAAATGCCTTTATTTATATAAGAATATGATACAACAAGTCCATAATACAATCATCAAATGATTGGCTCTAAGGCTCTAACTAACAGAATAACAATCAAGTGACGGTTGAACTATTAATTTAGTGGGATAACTTATCTATCGATGATGCAACATGAGAGTAGTATGATATAATTCAAAAAAAAATTTCAGAGTTTATTGCTAAACAACCTTGAGGACAAGGTTGTTTTGAAGGGCGGTGGAATGATAGGATTCTTTAATGGATCTATTCAAATAAATCCTTTAACTTTATTTCCTTTTCTAAAGATAAGTTTTGGACCTTTTTCCTTTTCTAAGATGAGTTTTAGATAAGTTAGACCTTTTCTTTTGAAAATGTATTTTTATTTTATTTTTCTTTTATACCTTTTCTTTTGAAAAGGTAGTTTAGGTGCCTATTTAAAGAGACGTTATGTAATTTTGGAAGAGAAGTAATTTTCTTTTTGGTTAATCAATTTCACTTGTTGTTGGAGGCCAATCCCCTCGAAGTGATCACCCCATTCTCCTTTTCATTTTCTTTCCTTCAATTTTTCCACGCACTAGGCCCCGGGTTCCTATCACGTACTAGGAATCTAATTATAATGCAGATTGATAGATTTCGGTGATATGATGGTTTTAGCAAGAACATAATGGAATACAATTCTGGTTAGTTGACGTATCATTGATCGCAATCAGTTCCATCAAAACCGTACCTTTTTCCTATCAATGATTACAAAGTTAGAAATTGAAAAAAAAAAATATGGGAAAAGAGTGCAATATTGTAATAAATCGTTAGAGAGCTGAATTTAATTTTGAATTATTGATAACAGAATACATTGTCTTCTTGTTTCTGAGATGTTTAATGTTTGTCTCTATTACATATTGTTACCTACTGAATGTGCAATAAAGAAGATAATTTAACAAGCACTTTTCAAAACAACAAACATAAATGGAAAATAACTAACTAAATGTGAATCTTCTATTGAATTATATGCTCACATATTGGTGGGAAAGAATTATAATAATGGTAATACATCGAGAGTTTATTCCACTTTTCATTGCCATCTAGCTTCACAGATACATTCACACACACACACATGTGCAAATACTCCCCCACATTAGCTTGGTAAAAGAGCCTGTCTCCAAACATGAAGGCTAGCAGAACATTGCATTTTGTAGCGATGATACTTGTTTGTGCTATTTGAAGAAGTCAATTACCCAACAAAGGCATTTCTAATTCTTGAAATTCTCTTGACTGATTGTAAGATGGAATTAGTCTCCTTTATCTAGAGGAAATGATCTACCATCTAAATTATGCCAAGCCCAGTTAAATGTAGCATCTGTACTCTCCTTTTGATTTTTGATCTGACAGCTTGATGTTAACATGATCAATAGGCTACGATTGGTATAGATTTTCTCTCAAAGACTATGTACCTTGAAGACCGAACTGTCAGACTACAACTTTGGTATGGTTATTGCATCTGCTCTGCTACACTTGAATTTTATGAAAGTTATCTCCATTTATGGTAATGGTTGACACATAATGTTAGATAAATTTTTGGTTTCAATTATAATTCTTCTTCTTGATATGGTGAATTCTAATGTAGGTATGATCGGAACACAAAATTTCACCTGGTCAAAATGAAAATTAATAATAAAACTAAAGCTGGCATTTGAGTGGCCATTGGCATCTGGCATTTAATTTAGTCTTTGAAATTCTTAGCAGAGATGAATGATATTCGGGTATATATGGACTCGCTAGAAAGATCAGCCAATATAATGTTCAGATACTTGAGTCCTTGCTACATTTATTATATGGAGTATCGCAGTTATGATGATGCTTGACACCTAGCAATGAGTATAGTATCTTGGGGATTTTGATACTGACATCATGAGCTGTTTATCATCCATTATATAGAGCATATTTATTGTGATATTGAAGAGCATTGATGACTATTAAGACGATTTTCTTATTAATTTTTGAGATTGCAAACTCTGTTTCTGTCAATCTTTCAGAGTATTCTATTATGGGGAACTCCATTTAATTAACCAGATGATGTGATCCATCAGTGTTTTGTAACTCTATGGGTCAATCTATAGCCTGCACTTTTCTTAGAAACATCTTCTTATCGCTGAATGTTCTGAGAGTTCATGTCATATTTGTCTAATCATTAGCAGCATGGATATCCATTACATTACCTTATATTTTTCTGATATTCTATTTTGGTAAATTAAATGAACACTAGGGAGCATTAACTAACATAAACCTATCTGTCATATAAACTCGAGATGGGAATTTGAAATTGTTGATGCCAAATAAATTCTGCTACCTCTTGAAGGGTTGAAACTGCTCCGAGGCCATTTGTTACTAACTGGCACTAAAGAGAAATTATGATAGGATCAGTCCCAATAAGGTAGATGCCTTAATCTGTCATCTTGAATTGCCCTCTGCTTAGTATTCGAATATCACCACACCCACCAAACCACGTGCTAAATCTTTGTTTCCCATGGTAGATTCTATAAACCGACATTTTTTGCAATTGAGAACAAGCTCATCTAACACAAGAAGACACAATAGAAATGACATAATAATGGAACACAAGTGATCTAACATGATTCAACAAAAGTACATTGTTCAAATAGAATCTAAGTGTATACAATATTAAAGCAAAATCACTATACTTTGATACTTAGACAAGCTGTGCTCATACTATCTACACTAAAGCTCTCGCCTTACTTTCCTTGTTTCAACTCCAATGGAACAATAGAAACAAAACGTCACCTAAAACACTCCCTAGATTCCAAAAACTCTACTCGAGAAGAAAACTCCTCTCTACAAGTTCTTGTTCTCCAAGATTCATTACACGTGCATTAATGTGTTGTTTGAACTTTAGTATGCAATTGGGGTAAAAAAAAAATCATAGTACCGAAGTTACAACTCATCACATGCTTTGTGTAGGTCATGCATGCTGTGCACAGGTGTCATACTCATTTGGGCACATGATGTTCTGCTCAATACTGAGAAATACCATACCAAGCAATTCTCAGTAGAAATCATATTAAGTGGAAATCTCCTTGAATGTCTTTGGACGGTCTACTTGCACGATTTGTTCTTAGACATAACACAGTTCATGTTTTTTTTTATTCCTCTAAATATTTATTCTTTTGAAAGAAACATTGGCTAGTAGCTTCAATATCCAAAATGTTCTCTTTTAAAGTTTTTCTGAATCTCAATCATCTCTAGGGACATTGTTGGACAAGAGAGATTTAGGAGCCTCATCCCAAGTTATATTCGTGACTCATCAGTTGCAGTGATTGCTTATGATGTTGCAAGTATGCTTCCTTGGTAAATCTTGTGCTGTATTTAACAATAATTATCCAAAGGGCTCAATCCCTGAGTGTTTTCTTCTTCTTCTTCTTCTTTTTTTTTAATTTTTTTTCCTTTTTCTCTCTTGACTTTCTTCTGCTTCTTGTAACTTTGATTGTTTCACTCAATATTAATGTATGATAAATGTAGGTAAACATTTAGTTTTATATCCTCTATTTGATATAGAAAACTTATTAGCTGCTTTGTATTTGATGTAGATCGTCAGTCTTTCTTAAATACTTTAAAATGGATTGAAGAGGTTCGAACGGAGAGGGGAAGCGATGTTATTATTGTCCTTGTTGGGAACAAAACTGACTTGGTCGACAAGAGGTGATTTATATCTCTTATTTAATTTGGTTTACTTCGAAACTCTGCTATTCTTAGGTAACAGGCTTACCAAAAAATAAGTGTTATCATTGCTACTTTGATGGTTATCTATATCTTCATGTATCACTATGTTCCATACTTTGGGCCTGTTCAAAATGAACCTGAGAATTTTTTGTAAGAAAACAACAAATTCTTGCATATGTAATTGAGATTGTGAAAGTTGGTGAAGTTCATATAGAGAAAGTAAGGGTGCGTTTGGTTTGCACATTTTTCATTTTCATTTTTTGAAAAATGCGCATTTCTGAAAAATGATGTTTGGTTTGTATTTTCCATGTCTGTTTTCTAAAAAAATAGATAGCATGTTTTGGAAAAATGGAGAATGACGAAAAGTCATTTTCTATTTTTTAGAAAACACGCGTTTTTCAGAAAATGAAAATGAAACATGCTTAAACCAAACGCACCCTAAGCCTACCAATGGTTAGAAAAGAACTTGATTTTTTTTCCCCTCATTTTCAATTGACAAATTTTTATCTTATTCATTTAATTGGTCAATTGCTCAAATAGCATGTAATTATGTTCTATTACTTGAGTTTATAGATCACTATAACCTATATTGAAAGTGTATCCCTCATAGAGTGACTAGTCATTTTAGGATGAAATGAGTTTTATTCATTAGTCCCACATGGACGAGTGTCAGTTGTCCATTATACCTATATATTACAAGTGTGTTGCCCTCTCAAGTGAATAAGCTCTGCTTGAATTCAGCACTAATGCTGCAAAGTGGTCACTAACAAGTCATAAAAAATACCATCAGTCACTATAAATGAGCTGCTTTCTTATCATCTCATGTCAGCTTCTTTTTCCAAGTCTGTCCTTGAGGATGGGAACTTACTCATTGCATTGTTCTTTTTATTGTTATTAATAGGCAAGTCTCCATAGAAGAAGGAGAAGGTAAAGCGCAAGAGCTCGGTGTCATGTTTATCGAAACAAGCGCAAAAGCTGGCTTCAATATAAAGGTAGCTATCATACCATGACAAGAACCTAGTATGCTTCAAAATTACTTCATGTTTATGCTTTTCAAATTACCAATGGATATATATGCCTGATCACAGCTGAAACTGACAAATACTTGTACTGCAAACATCTCCTTTAGGTGCACCAATGACTTGGGCCAAAGATCCTTAAACTAATGATGTTATACTTGTTAGACAGATGCACTGAAAGCAAACATACGTCATCTTTACGTGCCTAATTATGTTCTAGTCCTGACAAAATGCTTAACATGGCATGCTAGTTTAGTCTCACAAGGCTAGCAAGGGAAGTTAGCTAATGAATAGGATTTATATGGACTTAATAGATACCCTATTGTTAACTCGGGCTTCAATATTTTATTCTCATGGTTGAGAATAAGTTTGTGGATCAATGCTTCCATCAAATCCAATGGCTTTCTTATTTATTTATCTGAAAGTGAAAAAAATTACCACCATATTTCAGATTTTCAAGGACTGCGGTTACTAATTACTTCCTCAATCTTTTCAGGCTCTCTTTCGGAAGATTGCAGCTGCCTTGCCAGGGATGGAAAATCTTTCTTCAGAAAAGCAGGATGACATGGTCGATGTTAATTTGAGAGCAACCAACGCACATTCGTACCAGTCACAGTCACAATCTGGAGGCTGTAGTTGTTAATTTCATCCTTCACAATTTTTTGTTGTACCTTATTGCATTAGTCAACTGAAGAAGCCATGGTTCTTGAGGCGAGGGTTGTTATTCTCTCAACAAGATCAGATTATTTCCGGTTGTAAAGGTTTATTATGCATCTTATTCTGTTGCTGGCATTAATTGATAGCATATATTTTATTGGGATTTAGTAGATGTAATTGAGTTTTTTTGTTTGGTAAGATAATTGTTAGTGGAATATCATGGTTATTAATTTTAAAGCTGGATTGTTCATTGGAACGAAATTAACGTGCATACTCTATTTACGGAAAATTTCGCAGAAGCAGTACATTTATATTGAACAACAAGTGCATTTGATGTTGATTAACAGATATCTCTAACTTAAAAGAGCATTACATTTGAAAAATGGTGCATTTGAGACTGACATCGAAGAACGAGTGCATTGACTTCTCTCCACTGAGAGTTCCATGTGCGAGGTTTCGACATTTGAAACCATTTGTTTTTTTTGTTTTTTTAACGATTTTTCATATTTCATTAAAATAAAAATTATTATTTAATTTTCAATATTCGTTTTACAAAATTCTATTTATTAGTAGAGAGAGGGGTACAGATGATATACATCAAACATAGAAGCGGTCTTCTTGATAATATCAAGCAATCAATCAAGTCTCGTTTTTACACTTTCTCTCACTCTGAGTTATTATTGTTTTAAATAAATATAAATAAAAAAAGATGAATTGATTTTTTATAATCAAAATACTTTTCAAATATTTTAGACATTTATCTTTTTCTTTGTCATCAAATGAGTGAACGACATCTTAGTAATATTTTCAGGACGGTTCTATGCACATCATGGGGATATTTTATTCTTATTTATACGAGGAGATCAGACACCAAATATCTACGTGGGTATCCTTCAACGGACCTGATGTTAAATTCAAGTAGTCAAATTAGTACAATAAATTTAAAAATTATTTTTTTTAATTGCTTTTAAAAATTATTTTTTTAATTGCTTTTAAAAAATATTCTTGGCATCCCTAATTGGTGACCGAGCCATACGAAAAAATTTTATTAAGACCATGCAACTTTGTCGGATCCGGTGACGACGGCTGCAACGAAATCGACAAAGTATTTTTATTCGTCGCTTCTCAAACACCCTTCTCTCTATATAGTTTGAGATGATGAGTTTTTTCTAGGATTTAATTGGAGATGTGATAAGTTTAAATTTGGTTAGTAAAGATTTAATTAGGAGCCAGAGGATTTGGTAGATACAGATCGTTATTTCCTCCTTTTTATTCATGGTGATCAAATCTTAAAGGAGGAGCACAAGATACCTCAGGAGACAATCATGTTTAAGGAAACCTCATAGAAAATCATCTTGTGTGGAAGCACTGGAGATGACGCGTTGGATAAATGACTCTGTTATTTAAAAGAAGACTTTAGAGAAATGACGTGCTGGACAGATGAGGTGGAGAAGAAATTGACACCTAGGACTCTTCTGGGGCATTATGACCGACCATATCCTGAGAGTTGCTTTAGTATTGCAAAATAGGAAACTATGCCCTATAAACCCGACCAACCCTTGGGTCGACTAAGCATATGTTGAGAGATAGGGAGCTATATCCTATAAACTCGATTGGCGCTTAAGTTAACCGACCATATGCTGAAAATAGGAAACTATGCCTTGTAAAGCTGACTAGCCCTTGGGCTGACCAGACATATGCTGAGAGATAAAGAGCTATGTCCTGTAAATCCGATCGATGCTTGGGTCGACCGGTCATATGTTGAGAGATATGGAGCTATGTTTTGTAAACCTGACTGATGCTTAGGCTAACCAATCATATGATGAGAGATAGGGAGTTATGCCCTGTAAACCTGACCGACCATTGGAGCCGATCAGATTTATTCTATGTGTCTTGACATTGAGGTGTGGAACGTTGTGGCCTTTAAGTCTGGGTGACTCTAAAGATGATAGCGTTGAAGAGTGAGGAGCGGATTCTTGATGAGAGTGACTTGGTCATTTGCTTATATTCATGATTGTCACCCCACCTTGACTTTGATTGTCACCTCATCTTGATTTTAACTTCCACCTCACTATTGGATTGACTCGTAACATATCATATCATGAATGAACAACGAACAATTCAGTCAAAGCAAGATCACAAAAATCTATGAATTATCAATTTTCTAGTTCCAAGTAGAAATGCAGTCCCAATGCGGATTTTGAAAGCTTAATGCAAGCCACAGAAAGTGGCATACTGCAGCTTAAATTGAAGTTTGATTAGTTTTCAAGATCCTATTTTTTCAATTTTGTTTTATTTTTTATTTTTTTCAAAATCTCTAATGCAAGTTAATAAACACTGTCAGGAACAGCATCAACATCAAGGATTAAAAGATGGCAATGGTGGTTCTTGGTGGCCCTCAACATCTTCTTCCTTCTCGCCGGCCAAACTGTGGCAACTCTTCTTGGGAGATTCTACTATGACCAAAGGAGGCAATAGCAACTCTTTGTTCAAACTGCATGCTTTCCTATCCTCCTCATTCCCTTACTTCTTTTGCCTTCTAAACAACCTCCTTCAGCAATTGTAGCCACAACTCCTCTTTACATCAAGATTGCTTTCATATACCTTGCTTTCATTCCCTTACTTCTTACCAGAGGACTCTTATTGATGGGGGCGGAGACGGAAGTGGGAAGACACATCTCTATTTGAACATTTACGACATCTCGCCGGTAAATAAGTACTTATATTATTTGGGCCTCGGCATCTTCCATTCCGGGATTGAAGGTCTGTCTTCAATGGCTCAGTGTTCGATTTAACTCGATTCGATATTCCATGTCGACTATCTGTCTCGTAATCATTGCAAGAGTTGATTGGTTTCCCTTTTCTCGTACAAATTGCATTTGTGATGAATTCGAAGAAGTTGCAATTCATTGACATGATGTTTCTTGCGAAAGTTTAAAGCGAATGCTACTCTAAACTTTCCATTTTTTTAGGTTCAACTTCTTCATAGAACATCACTAATTTGCTTTTCTATCACCGTGTAAACTGAGAATTTGTGAGACTCAGTTTTAATCCATGGAAACTAAATGTACATCATATCTTATTCTATTAGTTGGGGGAAAAAATGTGCATTGTTTTGCTATGATTAACCTGTATGCCTAAGTGGGTTTGTATTGCTCATAGTGAATAGTGTATGTACCTACAAATGTGATTTAAAACAACTACTCTTGCAAATTCTTGGCAAATTCACACAAATATAAGTAATGGAATACAAGTAAACACAAATGTAAGCTTATCACAATCTCTAACATGTTTTTTTATGTGGTTCGGCAGCTCCCAAGGCTCCAACTCCATGGCTATGATATGTCGGTGGATCACTCACAGAAAACAATTATTTTTCCTCTTCTTGATCAACTATCGGAAGTGGAGAAATCTTTTACAAGTATAAGCATTACAATGAACTACAAAAGAAAGTTTCAAGTTAATAGTAGCTCACTTTTCAGGTTCAATTATTGACTCAAGATACTTAGCAGGACCAAGTTAATAGTAGCTTACTTTTCCTTATAAAGCTTTATTATTAGTTCACAACTCAGAATGTGGAGGGTTAAACTGGGGCTCAGAATTTAAGCATAACTTGGAATTTTTTGCTCACTTCCCATTCATGTGCATGAAAATGATCTAATTTCTAATAGTCTTTGGATTTTATTATCGTCCCCATCATCAAACAATGTTAGTACTTAGTGCAACATATTATACCTCTTGTGCATTTCCTTCTTTTAGTTTGAAACCATAGCTCATAGTTTGATAATTCTACTGTTATTTCTCAGTGAAGCCCATGGCATGGAATATGGATTCGGAGCACATGAGTTCTCGATGAGCGGGGTATTTGAAGTAGAACCAAAAAGCTATCCTGGATTTATCTTCGGACGATCTGTGTGGCTGGGCACCACAAATATGTGTCGCTCAGAATTTTGCTTATTTATTGAAGATATTTCTGAGAAATACTATGGAGACACCTACCATTTGATGGACAAGAACTGCAACCATTTCATAGGTGAGGTAAGTGTTGGAACCTTAAGGTTATTTTGGTGTGATCAATAAGTTAAGTTAGGTTCTGTGATTTTTAACCTTGTGTCTAAGTGTGCAGGAGCTTAAGAGCACAGGGAGTTGAGCAAAAGATGCAGCTAACGAGAAGGACGGCACGGGAGAGAGCCGACGAACTCGGTGCATCCGAGAGGCGAGGTACTGCAAAAGAGTACGCGGGCGGACGAGAAGGAGGAGCGCGGCATTTCCGAAGGGCGAGAAGCCGGAACGGAAGGTTGCTCCAGAAGGCCGAAATTGGGTTTAGGTGAATCTTATTTCGGATGGTCGGAATCACCCAAACGAGCGGAGCCGGAGCAGAAGACCCGAACCCAGGCAAGCTGAACCGGAGCAGAGGTCCCTGACCAAAAAAGTCAACTGGAGTAGACCTTGGGTTTTGAGCGCCCGGAACCCTTCCGGGCGCTCGGACCGAGTTTTTATCCAGATCATGATTAAACTGTGATCCGTGCATTGGGGATAAAGTTTATCCCTTCAGGGCGCCCGGAACCCTTCGGGGCGCCCCAACCAAGGCTATAAATACAGTCTTGGTCCAGAAGCTTTTCAATCAACTCAAGCAATTTATTTCCAACACTTGTATGTTTCCTTTCTAGATTAGCTTCTTTGTTTTTGCACTTCACTGCTGTAAGAGGCTTCTCCGCCTGAAGGAGTATTTAGTGCTACACTTTCCTTGAACTAACAACCTTCCCGGCTGTAACCAAGTAAAAATCCTCTTGCCTCTTCTTTCTGTTTTGTTTAGTTAATTAATTTATTTTATGCAAGTGTTATTCTGTTGAAAGTTTGAGAAGGGTTGTTTTTATTTTTTTTTCAGGCTATTCAACCCCCCTTCTAACCGGCCCCAGCGGTCCAACAAGTGGTATCAGAGCAAGGAGGCCTCAGGAGGACTAATCGCCGACTGAAGCAACGGGATGGCCGGACCGAACATATACCCGCTGAAGTTCGAAGGGGAATTGCTACTTGGGAAAAAACGAATGCAGGTATTTTTTAAAACCGATTTTGATTTAATGTTAATTATGGAATCCGATTTTACAGCACCAGAAGGTAAGGAGAAATACCACTGGACGAAAAGGGAGCAGGCCGACTACGTGGCAAACGACAAAGCAGAGTACCATCTGCTAAGTGTTCTTCCGTCACAAGAAGTCAACTGAATCGGCAACTACGACTCCGCAAAGGTATTTTAGGAGAAGTTCCTTGAGCTACACGAAAGAACGTCCAAAGTCAAGCTCACAAGAGGGATCTACTTCGCAACCAACTTACCAACATGCAACTTAGAGAAGACGAAACAATTGCGCATCTACACTCGAAGATTAAGGAAATCATCACCGGGCTTTCAAATCTCGGAGAGATGGTAAGTAACCGAGATTCGCTAAGGTACGCACTAAATTCTTTTCTTAGAAATTCAAAATGGGCATCACTAGTAGATGTCTTTTATATTTCAAAAGACTTAGAAAAAATTACATTAGAAGAATTATTTTCTACATTTGAAGTGCATGAATCAAGATGTGCAGGTACGAAGGAACCCAAGCACAACGTCGCCTTCAAAGCATCGAGAGACGAACCTGAGTCAAAGTCTTCTCTCGACGACGAAGAAATGGTTATGATGGTAAGACATTTCAAGAAATTATGTAAGTCTAGAACTACTAACCATCCGCAGGGTAGAAAGAAAAGGACGATCCGCTGCTACCACTACAACGAAGAAGGGCACGTCAAGGACAACTGGCCCAAGCTAAGGAACAAGGACAAGGACAAAGGTAAGAAGTCTATCCAAAAGCGCAAGGTCTTAAAGGCAACATGAGACGATACGTCATCCGAATCAGAAGTCGAGGCCTTCTCCAGACTTGCATTAATGGCAAGTCATCAAGATGACGACTACGATTCAAGCTCTTCCGAAATGAGTATCGAGAGCATCGATGAAGGGGGAGCTACCTCGGAAGAAAGCAGCAGTTCAAGGGGAGACACAGAGAACGAGATCAACAAGGTAAGTGAGGTACGATCTCTTCCTCTCGATAAACTCTTTAAGTTTGTTAAATTGTTAACTAAAGACTGCTATAAGTTAGAAAAGGAAATTAAAAATTTTAAAGTAATCTAGCTAAGTCTTGCCCATTAGAAGAGTTAGACAAATTAAAATTAAAAAATAATAATTTGAAAATGCAAATAGATAGTCTAAAAAATCATGCATATTCAAATAAAATATTTTTTAGAAAATACAACAATTTAAATTGATATTTTCGATATCATAAGGGACAAATTAGAAATATTTCAAAGAAATACGTCCCTAAGAAATTTCTCGTTAATCCAGTAGGCTGGAACCTATATTGAGTTCCTAAGTCTTGCTTAATCTAAATTTTTAAATCAGATTTAGCGCATTCAGCGAGAAAATTAAACAATTAATTTCTTTATGAGGCTTTGTCTAAGAAAGTGGTTGTTGCTCCAATAATCAAGAAGGCCTAGTACCTCGCTACTGCCTAGAAGCCAAAATATTGAAAGAAAAATGTTTAATTAATTTTCTGATAAAAGCATTAAGGTTGAAATTAAATGTTTTAAAAAGTTTTTCAAAATTAAATGCTTTAAAAAGTTTTTCAAATTTTTTTGAAAATTTATCAAAAATGTTTTTATGCTTAAATTTTTCTTACTTAGAAAAATTCTTAAAAATATTTTTGCCTAAGTTAAAATTTCTTCTGAAATAGGAAATTTCTGCTTAAATTTTTTTTACTTAGAAAAATTTTTAAAAATATTTAACTTAGAACAATTTCTAATTTTTTAAATTTCTTTTTACTCAGAAAATTCTCTTATCTAAAGTTTTACTTAGAAAATTTTCTCACTTAGAGTTTTTACTTAGAAAATTTTCTTACTTAAAATTTTACTTAGAAATTTTTTACTTAGAGATTCTTTCTGTGAAAATTATTACAAAATCTTTCAAAGTTTTTTTAAAATTTTTATCCTTAGAGTTTTCTTGGAACCCTAATTTTTTATGTGATCAAAGGGAGAGAAGGAAAAGTATAAGTCTAGGGGAAGGTAAACCAATTTTTTTTTATCTTTTTGCACTTTATTGCAATAGTTGTTATTTCATTTTTATGTCTATTTACCCTAACTTAACTTGAGTTGCTCACATAAAAAAGGGAGAGATTGTTGGAACCCCAAGGTTGTTTTGGTGTGATCAACAAGTTAAGTTAGGTCATGTGGTTTTGAACCTTGTATCTAAGTGTGCAAGATCTTAGGAGCACAGGGAGTTGAGCAAAAGACGCAGCTAGCGAGAAGGACGGTACGGGAGAGAGCCGATGGGCTCGATGTGTCCAGGGATGAGGTGCTGCGGAAGAGTACGCGGGCGGACAAGAAAGAGGCGCGTGGTGTTTCTGAGGGATGAGAAGCCAGAGCGGAAGGTTGCTCGAGAAGACCGAAATTAGGTTTAGGTGAATCTTATTTCGGATGGTCGGAATCACTCAAACGAGCCGAGCCGGAGCAGAAGACCCGGACCGAGGTGAGCTGAACCGGAGCAAAGGTCCCGGATCAAAAAAGTCAACCAAAGTTGACTTTGGGTTCCGGGCACCTGGATCCATTCCGAGTGCCCGGACCGAGTCTTTATCCAGATCGCGGTCAAACCGCGATTTGTGCGTTGGTGTAAAATACCGGAAATAGGCGAATATTAATTAGGAAATTTTCCGAAATTTTTGAAAATTTTCTGGGAATTTTTCGGAGCTCGTATGGACGAGTTAACGGGGATAAAAACGGGGGCCCATGAAAGCCTGTTTAGGCTACCCATTTAAACGAGGGAATGTTTATTTTCTAAATTTCTTTTTTCTTATCTTTTATTTTTCTTTTCGTTACTCCTTCGTTTCCCTTCCCGGCAGAACCACGCGCCCGGGGTTTTGCCCTAACCGGCGTCGCAACTAATTCTTTCCTTCCCTTTGCGATTTAAGCCGTGGCCGACTCTCTTCTCACAATCCTCAAATTCTTCCCCGACGCTGATCCTCCTCAGCCCTAGCACCGGTTGCCAACACTGTGCCTTGCCGATGGTGTTGTTGTTCGCCGGGGTCCAGCCACCAAACCTTCCTCCGATCACCGAGCAGAGCCCCTTCCCTCTACCCTAGCGCCGTCCGCCTACCCCTCATCATTGCCCGACGACGCCACATCACCCTGCCGCACATCGCCGGCAGTAGCCTGCCCTTTTGCCCTAGCGGACGACCGCCTCTTTTGCTGCAATTTGGCAGCATTCTAGCCGAGCTCTAGTTCTCCTTTGGTTGCCATTGCCGACTGCGAGTTTGCTTCTCCCCTTTGTTCTCAGCGTCACTCCACCTGATGCTATGCTGCTGTTGCCGGGAGTATTCGACTGTTGGTTACAAAATGGTAAAGGAGTTGCTTGATTCTATACGGTTAACTGGAATTCAGCATCGATCTTGGGATCTTGTTTGATCGAAGAGCAAGCATGTGGGAGGATTTGTTGTGGTTTCAGCCATGAGTTTCTAGCAGCATACAGTTGCAGCTTTTCAATTGTGGATCAACAGTAATTCATCTGTTGAGGTGAGTTTTATACTGAGAATTAGGGTTAAATTGGGTCAGTTACTATGATTGGTTATGCTTATTTCAAGTCCAAATTTGAATGAATTAGTTTAAGTTGATTGAGGAGTTAGATGATCCAATTAGGGTTTATAATTGGATCTGGATTTATTATAGCTTCTCGAGGATTGATTTAGCTAATTTATTTATATGTAATTAGCTAAATCTGGATACCATGTATCACAGGACTTTGACACGAGACGAGCATTTCGACGTCGGATTTAGACTGGATTTGGAACTTCCTATTGGAGGCGGGTACCTCTTGACTTATCTTTTATGATATTATCTTTGGATATGCATAGTATTTTATAACTACAAGCAATGAACATGTTTGTCTTTGGTATGTCACTGTTTGATATCCATAGCATGTTAGGTTTATCGCCTGTGACGTATCCGTGCTTATATCATGTGATTTATTGCCATGAGTACTGTATTACCATAAGTATCTTAGTTTCCATAATAAGTGACATACCATGTTTTACTGAGGTTAGGACTAGGTTCTGGATTTTTGGTTTCAGTCATGTGTATCTAGATTATCTGATACCTAGGTTTTTATACCATACCTGACTTGTGTACCTCTATTTGTATATCATATATGGTTCGTGTACCTAGACCTTGATTCTTGATATGTGCATATTGTTGGTACATATGTTATGGAAGGAGATATATTTAGGATCTAGGTTGCTATACCATAGAGGACCTGTATGCCCTAGATCCATGGATTGACCTACTGATACTGTAGTACCCATTTTGTATATATATGGATATGGTTATGTTGATCAGTTTTTGTTATGTATAGTGACATGCATCATGATTGCAGATTGTCGGCTCCACTATGGTTGCGCCCATCGTCGGTTACATGTACTGCACACACCCCCACTCATGGTTTAGTGGTATATCAGGCTGGTGTGTGGCGGTTCACTGTTTGGCTCCGTTGGTCATATGACCCAACATCGATTCGCTCCACTGCATTTAGTGTAGCAGAGTAGCCGCAGACGGTGGACTCGCTTGGCCCGCTGGTCGTGTGACTGCTGTAGCCGAGAGATACCTCCCGTCATCGTGTACCGGAGTTGAGAGCATGAGCCCCCATTTATGATTTGGGGTCACAGGACAGGAGTATCCGACAGATCCCGTCCACTTGGTCACTCATCGGGAGCAGGACGACAGAGTGCACGGTTGTCACAACCCTACCCACTCGGTCTCACCATTTGAGTGTGAGATGATCGACCGGCGGGTGACCAGACGCATCATTAGCATCATATGCATTGATGCATTTATATTCTTATGATTGTGTTTGCTGCATTTGGTTGCTGCATTTTGGTTGGATGCATACTTTTGACTTGCATACAGGATTATTGACACTTTCGGTTTGACGACCCTTTTGTCTGGATAGGAGTTCCTGGTGAGTACAGCTTCCTCAGTTACCTTTCAGTTTTGCATATTCCCTATATATGATCAGGAAGCTGTATTCCATGTTTGTTGCTGTTAGATATATCTTACTACTCATGTCCATTGGTATTCGCTGAGTTGTTGAACTCACCCCCGTTGACACTATCTTTTTCAGGTACCAGGTTATTTATGGTGTCGCTTGGAGCATCCTGTCTGCTGGTCCCCACGTCACATCAGAAGACTTATCGGTTTCACGTATGTTTTGCTTGTTTTATGTATCAGTTTGTTTAGCTATGTACTCTGGTTTTATTTTTGGAGGGTTGATGTTGTTATGTGGTGTTTTGTATTTGTTATTGGTTGTGTAAGCCTAGCCGGCTAGCAGTTTTGTGTTTTGGTTTTGGTACAGCCGAGTGGGCTGCTTTATTTTTAACTGCGTGGTTGAGTCAGCCAGAGGCTGAATTTGATATTAACTACGTGGTGTTTGTTTTCTTTTATTGTTATTATTCCAGTCGCATGTGGCTGAGGTATATAGTGCTTGTAGAAAAATTTCAGATTGTCCGCCGTACAGGGGAGATGCTGCCGAAATTTCTTCGGACAGAGACTCCCTCGGGGCGTGACAATTTAGTGGTATCAGAGCAGGTATACGATACTTGCTATGTGTTCTGGATTTTCGAGATTTATCTGATATCAATTTATTTGGTATCAGAGATCGACTTACGAGTCTTATTTCCGGTGTTTCGGATTTCGTGTTTTGGTCTTCTCGATGTGATTTTTTTCGGGATTTAGGACCTGGCAGCAGCGGGACATCTCCAAGCTATAGGAGATATGTTAGTATATACTGTTATCCTACCTTTCTGTTAGTTTATGCCCTGTTCATTATTACAGTATGACATGGATTATCACTCTTTACTAGTACCTGTCTTGTTGAGATAGTAGATATTTTATGTATTAGGTAAAACCCTGATGATGATCGACCTTGATAGAGATTAAGGGTTACAGTTTCTGGTGATTTATCATATCATACACTAGTAGTTTTTAGCTTATGTTATTACTAGTTGGTTAGCAGATTGAGGCACATACCAGCCTCTGCTTTTAATAGCTGGGTAGTGGATAGTATTTATATCTTTATGTTGACCTAGCCAGTAGTATACCATGTTATCTTAGTTAATTTCATTAGTAGATAATTGATCTACTCTTGTGAGATCGGTCAGTAGAAGTTTGATTTACCATAGTTGCTTGAAGGGGATTAATGTAATCTTGATCAGTTGGTAGATGGCCGATTTAGTTTTGTTGGACCGATCAGTAGAGGACCATCATACCCTATTTTTATGGAAATGTTGATCTTTGGGTTGTTTGTGCTTAGTTTGGTATCAGAGCACATTTGAGTACATGTTTTGTACTGACGTGGAAAAGACTGAGTTGATCGTATATCATTGTCGATTTTGGTCAGTCTTTAGAGGATTGATTTATCCTATTCCGTGGGTACCTTAAATTTAGACTGTTTGTATCTTGTAGGATAACTTAGAAGGTGGCGTAGGGTTTGTGTGATAGATTGGATTAAATATGCTGATTATGCATATCTATGAAGTGTATATATGATTGTTATGAGTTGAAGGAATTCTATGATGGATAGTTCATTTGCAGATAGTGTGGGTATTCCCATCTTGATGTGGTTATTGTAGGTTCCTTGTGGATTATAGCTATTTAGTTAGCTGTACGTGCCTGATTGACATGTTGGAGGTATCTTATCTATTTAAATCTGTGTCGTGGTATGTGTACATGGGTGTGAGTGTCATGTTGGAAGTATTTTGTCTATTACATCGGTGTTGTGATATGTACATATGTTTTTGGTGTGGTATCTGAGGTATCTTGTTGATTATGTGTGATTTGTGAGTGCACCTGGGTTTAGTATGCCTTATTGGAAGTATATGTTGATTATACTCTTGGCATATGTGTATATTTGTCATGTGAGTGTTGTTTGAGGGTATTGTTGATTTTACCTACGATGATATGTGCACACGGGTTCGGTGTACATTGTTGGAGGTATCACAGTGATTTATACCTATGATGTGAGTATTTTTGGTGTGTACTAATTGGAGGATTATGACGATCATACATATGTTGTGTGTGCACGTGTGTCAGGTGTATGGTATTAAATGTCTACATTATGATATTGGTTGTTTTACCCTGTCAACTAATTCTTTCATTAGTGGGTGACCGACCCACTAGGAGGATGATAGAGTTGACTATGGATTTGATTTGCTTACTGGGTGATTATACCCTAGGCTACCCACAGTGATCTGTGGTAGAGAGATCTTGTGCAGTCTCTAGCTAGATAGTTAGGTGCCTTGGACACTTATGAATTGTTTATGATGGAGCGTTGCTCCCACAGGTTATGGATCGTTTGTGGTGGAGTGTAACTCCCACATATTATTGTTTGTTTGTGGTGAAGCGTTGCTCCCACATATTACGGATTGTTTGTGGTAGAGCGTTGCTCCCACATATGTGGTATTTCGTGTGATAGAGCATTGCTCTCACACTGGAGGTTCTGTTCTTTGGTGATTATATATCATTGGTGATTAGATCTGTTTATTGTTGAGGATCTTATGGTTAGGAATGTCTGTGATACGGACATTATGTGTCTTGGTTTTACCATTAGTTCTTGCGGTGCCCTAGATGTTATCATGGATTCGATGATTTGGGTATCCCTAGAATGTTTGGATCGGTTTCCATTTTCTTTGTTGACGATGTTGTGATTTATTACGGATCTGAGGTGAGTCACGTACACTACCTTTGCTTAGATCTAGAGATGTTTCGACGAGAACATCTATATGTGATGATCAGTAGTGCTTATTTGGATTGTCTTATGTGATGATGATTAGGACACACGGTCACCAGCAGGAGTATACCGTGGTTCCACAGGAGATCGAGGTTGTTACCGTTGGGAGTAGACGGAGTCGATATAAGAGGCTCGCAACTTCCTTTGTTTGGCTTGATATTTCCGGAGATACGTTGAGGGTTTCTCACGGATTGCTATGCTACTTACGCCTGATCGGGAAAGGCGTGAAGTTCACTTGGACTGAGGTTTGCAAGACCACCTTTAGGAGCTGAAGCGGAGTTTAGTGTCGGCTCCGATTTTGGTTTACCTTCGGAGAGGATGAATTCGTGCTCTATACCGACGCATCTCTACTGGGTTTGGACGCTGTTTTGATGCAGCACGATAGAGTAGTCTCCTATGCTTCTCGTCGGTTGAAGAAGCATGAGAAGAACTACCCTGTACATGGTCTGGAGCTAGTCGCCATTATTTTTGCCATGAAGATTTAGCGACATTATTTATATGACGTCACATTTGAGATTCTCACTGACCCTAAGAGTCTCAAATATCTGTTTTACTTAGAAGGAACCTAATCTCCGACAGAGGAGATGGATGGAGTTCCTGAAGGATTTTGATTGTACCATTAGCTATCACCTAGGAAAAGCTAATGTGGTTGTTGACGCGCTTAGCTGGAAGTCTAGAGTGACTTTAGCTTGCCACCGAGTTGTGGTCACAGACTGGTTACCATGGTTGTTCAGTCGTCGATCAGGACGAGGATCCGAGAGCCCTAGGCTGTATTTGCGGGTTATTTGTAGCCAGATAGCTTCCGGGTAGCAGACCGAGTTCACACGAGATGAGGAGGGTATTATATACTTCCGAGGTAGATTATGCGTACCTCAGTCTCATCCGGTCTTATAAGAGTTACTTTCGGAGGCTCATCGCTCATGATTTGCTGTCCACCCAGGCGGTACCCGCGTGTACCAAGATTTGAGGTGTTTCTATTGGTGGAACGACATGAAGGAAGACATCGCAGATTTTGTAGCTAGATGTCTCGTCTGTCAGCAAGTGAAGGCCGAGCATCAGAGATCTACCGGCTTACTTCAACAGATTTCTATTCCTGAGTGGAAATGAGAACACATTACTATGGACTTTGTGGTGGGTTTGCCGAGGACACGACGAGGTTATGACGCGATTTGGATAATCGTTGATCGATTAACCAAATCCGCGCACTCGTTAGCGATCCGGAAGACTGATTTCCTGGATCGATTGGTAGATCTGTTTTACCGGGAGATCATCAGATCACGTGATGTTCCATTGACTATTATTTCGGATAGAGGCCTTCGGTTCACGTCTCATTTCTGGCAGAGTCTACAGCAGCCTTTAGGCACTGAGCTCTGTTACAGTACAGTTTTCCATCCGCAGACAGATGGACAGTCAGAGCGGACCTTTCAGACTCTAGAGGATTTGTTGAGATTGTGTGTGTTGGATTTTGGAGGCAGTGGGGAGGACCATCTGCCATTTGTAGAGTTCGCCTACAATGACAGCTTTCTTTTGGCTATCCGGATGACGTTGTTTGAAGCGTTATATAGTAGGCCTTGTTTGGACAACCATCCTCTGGGATGAGGTTGGGGAGGCCCAGTTGTTGGGACCTCAGAGAGCTCAGTATGAGGCGTAGTTGGTCCGTATTATCAGACGGAGGATGTTAGAGGCGCAGGATCGCCAGAAGTGTTATGCTGATCAGAGACGCAGACCCCTAGCGTTCTCTATTGGCGACCATGTATTTCTGCGAGTTCCACCCACGAAAGGGGTGAAGAGATTTGACCTCAGAGGTAAGCCAGCTCCGCGATACATTGGTCCTTTTCAGATCTTGGAGAGGATTGGAGCGATAGCTTACTGGTTAGCACTACCACCATTCTTGGTAGACGTGTACGATGTGTTCTACGTGTCTAAGTTAAGCAGATACCTACTCGACCCGACATATGTGCTGGCAGATACCCAGTTCCAGTTCAGCCTGACATTACACATGAGGAGGTTCCGGTGCGGATTCTTGATCGGAAAGAGCGTCAGTTGCGGAATAAGACTATCCGGCTGGTTAAAGTCGGATGGCAGCATCACTCGGATGAGGAGGCTACTTGGGAACTCGAGGATACTATCCGAGCTCGATATCCCCACCTTTTCACATGAGATATGTGATTTTATTTATCGTTCAGCATTTATGCTTTATCTGTTGTTGGTACTTGCTGATGGTAGATAACAAAATTTGGGGACCAAATTTTTATTAGTGGGGGAGAAAATAAAATACCGGAAATAGGCGAATATTAATAAGGGAATTTTCCGAAATTTTTGGAAATTTTCTAGGAATTTTTCGGAGCTCGTATGGATGAGTTAACGGGGATAAAAACGGGGGCCCATGAAAGCCTGTTTAGGCTACCCATTTAAACGAGGGAATGTTTATTTTCTAAATTTCTTTTTTCTTATCTTTTATTTTTCTTTTCGTTACTCCTTCGTTTCCCTTCCCCGCAGAACCACGCGCCCGGGGTTTTGCCCTAACCGGCGCCGTAACTAATTCTTTCCTTCCCTTTGCGATTTAAGCCGTGGCTGACTCTCTTCTCACAATCCTCAAATTCTTCCCCGACGCTGATGCTTTCTCCTCAGCACTCGAGCTGCCGACACTGTGCCTTGCCGATGGTGTTGTTGTTTGCCGGGGGTCCCAGCCACCAAACCTTCCTCCGATCACCGAGCAGAGCCCCTTCCCTCTACCCTAGCGCCGTCCGCCTACCCCTCATCATTGCCCGACGACGCCACATCGCCCTGCCGCACATCGCCGGCAGTAGCCTGCCCTTTTGCCCTAGCGGACGACCGCCTCTTTTGCTGCAATTTGGCAGCATTCTAGCCGAGCTCTAGTTCTCCTTTGGTTGCCATTGCCGACTGCGAGTTTGCTTCTCCCCTTTGTTCTCAGCGTCACTCCACCTGATGCTATGCTGCTGTTGCCGGGAGTATTCGACTGTTGGTTACAAAATGGTAAAGGAGTTGCTTGATTCTATACGGTTAACTGGAATTCAGCGTCGAGGGATCTTGGGTCATCACCAGCGATTGTAGAAGAGCAAGCATGTGGGAGGATTTGTTGTGGTTTCAGCCATGAGTTTCTAGCAGCATACAGTTGCAGCTTTTCAATTGTGGATCAACAGCAATTCATCTGTTGAGGTGAGTTTTATACTGAGAATTAGGGTTAAATTGGGTCAGTTACTATGATTGGTTATGCTTATTTCAAGTCCAAATTTGAATGAATTAGTTTAAGTTGATTGAGGAGTTAGATGATCCAATTAGGGTTTATAATTGGATCTGGATTTATTATAGCTTCTCGAGGATTGATTTAGCTAATTTATTTATATATAATTAGCTAAATCTGGATACCATGTATCACAGGACTTTGACACGAGACGAGCATTTCGACGTCGGATTTGGACTGGATTTGGAACTTCCTATTGGAGGCGGGTACCTCTTGACTTATCTTTTATGATATTATCTTTGGATATGCATAGTATTTTATAACTACAAGCAATGAACATGTTTGTCTTTGGTATGTCACTGTTTGATATCCATAGCATGTTAGGTTTATCGCCTGTGACGTATCCGTGCTTATATCATGTGATTTATTGCCATGAGTACTGTATTATCATAAGTATCTTAGTTTCCAGAATAAGTGACATACCATGTTTTACTGAGGTTAGGACTAGGTTCTGGATTTTTGGTTTCAGTTATGTGTATCTAGATTATCTGATACCTAGGTTTTTATACCATACCTGACTTGTGTACCTCTATTTGTATATCATATATGGTTCGTGTACCTAGACCTTGATTCTTGATATGTGCATATTGTTGGTACATATGTTATGGAAGGAGATATGTTTAGGATCTAGGTTGCTATACCATAGAGGACCTGTATGCCCTAGATCCGTGGATTGACCTACTGATACTGTAGTACCCATTTTGTATATATATGGATATGGTTATGTTGATCAGTTTTTGTTATGTATAGTGACATGCATCATGATTGCATGCTGTGCGATTGTCGGCTCCACTATGGTTGAGCCCATCGTCAGTTACATGTACTGCACACACCCCCACTCATGGTTTAGTGGTATATCAGGTGGCAGGGTTCCGCTCTGTTTAGCTCCGTTGGTCATATGACCCAGCGTGGTAGCCGGCAGTCTGTTTAGCTCCGCTGGCATTTAGTGTAGCAACGTAGTAGCCGGCAGACGGTGGACTCTGCTTGGCTCCGTTGGTCAGGTGATGGTAGCCGGCAGAGATACCTCTCCGTCATCGTGTACCGGAGTTGAGAGCATCGAGCTCCCCATTTATGATTTGGGGTCACAGGACAGAGTACTCCGACAACATCCCGTCCACTCGGTCACTCATCAGGAGTAGTGACGACAGAGTGCACGGTTGTCACAGCCCTACCCACCCGGTCTCACCATTTGTGTGGGAGATGACTTACTGGCGTCAGGGGTGACCAGGACGCATCATTAGCATCATATGCATTGATGCATTTATATTCTTATGATTGTGTTTGCTGCATTTGGTTGCTGCATTTTGGTTGGATGCATACTTTTGACCTGCATACAGGATTATTGACACTTTCGGTTTGACGACCCTTTTGTCTGGATAGGAGTTCCTGGTGAGTACAACTTCCTCAGTTACCTTTCAGTTTTGCATATTCCCTATATATGATTAGGAAGTTGTATTCCATGTTTGTTGCTGTTAGATATATCTTACTACTCATGTCCATTGGTATTCGCTGAGTTGTTGAACTCACTCCCGTTGACACTATCTTTTTCAGGTACCAGGTTATTTATGGTGTCGCTTGGAGCATCCTGTCTGCTGGTCCCCACATCACATCAGAAGACTTATCGGTTTCACGTATGTTTTGCTTGTTTTTATGTATCAGTTTGTTTAGCTATGTACTCTGGTTTTATTTTTGGAGGGTTGATGTTGTTATGTGGTGTTTTGTATTTGTTATTGGTTGTGTAAGCCTAGCCGGCTAGCAGTTTTGTGTTTTGGTTTTGGTACAGCCGAGAACTGCGTGGTTGTGTCAGCCAGAGGCTGAATTTGATATTAACTGCGTGGTGTTTGTTTTCTTTTATTGTTATTATTCCAGCCGCATGTGGCTGAGGTATATAGTGCTTGTAGAAAAGTTTCAGATTGTCCGCCGTACAGGGGAGATGCTGCCGAAATTTCTTCGGACAGAGACTCCCTCGGGGCGTGACAGTTGGGGATAAAGTTTTATCCCCCTCAAGGCGCTCGGAATCCTTCGGGGCACCCCGACCAAGGCTATAAATACAATCTTGGTCCAGAAGCTTTTCAATCAACTCAAGCAATTTATTTCCAACACTTGTACGCTTCCTTTCTAAATTAGCTTATTTATTTTTGCGCTTCACTGCTGTAAGAGGCTTCTCCACCTGAAGGAGTATTTGGTGTTACACTTTCCTTGGATTAACAACCTCCTCGGTTGTAACCAAGTAAAAATCCTCTTGCCTCTTCTTTCTGTTCTGTTTAGTTAATTTATTTTATGCAAGTGTTATTCTGTTGAAAGTTCGAGAAGGGTTGTTTTTATTTTTTTTTTCAGGCTATTCAACCCCTTTCTAGCCGATCCCAGCGATCCAACAGTAAACATGCTATTGATAGGGAAGCCAATTCCAGGATGGGTGAATCGACTCGCTAAAATTGGTAAACATCCTTGTTGGTTGGTCCTAGGAAGATCGTACCGGTTCCACTGTATAAAAATTTTATACAAGCGTCAAACTTTTCCTAACAACCTATTGTGTTCTTTAGAAATTAAATTAGGAATCGCAAACGGAACTTAACATTATTGATTCCAAATTTAACTTATTTGTTCTTAATAGTTTAGACTTGGATCGCAAACGATGCTTAACATTATTGATCCAAATTCACCTATGTTAAAAATTTAATTAAATATTAATTTCAAAAATTAGCTTCCAGGTTAAACATGGTGAGACACTAGGCCTTCTTGGATATGGGAGCAACCACCACTTCCTAGACAAAGTCTTTCAATGAAATCTAATATTTAATCTCCTTATATAACTCTAGGTTTAACCAAAAAGAACAATTGAATCACAAGATCGAAAAACAAAGAAACATAAACTCGAAACAAATCCGAATATCTAGAATCTCTAGCCTCTTGTGTTTGGAATTCATACAAAGAAGAACTAGTATGATGCGAAAAATAATTACTAGTTATACCTTTCTTTGTAAGCAATAACCTCTTGATCTTCTGCCATGATCATGTCTGAGAAGCTTTACAAAACGGAGAGTTGGGAGAAAAAACCTACTGCTGGTAAAAAATAATACCTATGGAACGTCGATCCGAGAAACCCAAAGCAGATCCAAGAAGATGAAACCCCGGAGTGTCCTTCCGATGCAAAGTACCAATGGCAATAAAGAGATCCGATCGAAGAAAACCCAGATCCGGAGCTTTCAAGGCTTCCTGCACACAAGAGACCAACCAACACTATTGTCAATGACCTAAGACTGGGGTGGAAATCCCTGGCTAGGCCCTCCGACGCTCAAGTCAGTGATCTCTCTTGATGTGGAAGAAGGAAGAAGGAAGAAGGAAGAAAGAAGAAGAAGATGAACAGTAGTTGAAAAACTAGGGTTATGAATGTGCCTAATGATGTGAACTTACCTGGCCAACGGAGAGGATTCCCCTTTTTATACCACTTCATATAACCTCCGTAGTTATGAAGTGGACCCCGGTTTGTTAGAGTTTGTTATAAGATGACGTAAACTACGTACTTGTTGTAAATGACTTTTAAGGAATCTTTTTTATACCACAGATGTACCTTCTTTGTCGTCTAATACCTGTAAAATAGTCTAAAAAGACATTTCCCGCCAAATATATAACACCTGTTATACAATCACATACTGCAAATATCTTCATTAACTACTTTATTTGAAATATTTACTTCTATCCTGTTTCACAAATCCTTTTAAAGTGTTTCTATCGTTCCTACTCACCTCTCCTATTTTTGCTATATCATAAATAACTTAATATAATAGTGTTCCTTGTATCGGTCGAAACTGAACTTAACTAGGTTTGGTCAATTATTATTACCTCTCATGAGGCTCCTTAGGCAATGTCTGCCCGTGCCCCTCTAGTTTTATTATTCCAGCTAACGCTGGGCTATATTTTATCAAGTATGTAATCTTGATTAATATTGGTATATCTTTTCAAGGTATTATTCAGCCCGACCGATATTGATCTTCCTCCCTGATCGATACTGGTCTGCTTACTTGGAAGTATATCCCGGCCGATGTTGGCCCTCCTTCTTGAAGGCATATCTCGATCGATATTGGCCTGCTCACTTGGAAGTATATCCCCGCCGATATTGGCCTTCTTCTTTTGAGGTATATCCCGGCTGATATTAGCCTACCTCCTTAGAGATATATCTTTATCGATATTGGCCTGCCTCCCTGGAGGTATATCCCGGCCGATATTGGCCTGCCTCCCTGGAGGTATATCCCGGCCGATATTGGCCTACCTCCTTGGAGGTATGTATCGGTCGATATTGACCTTCCTCTTTTGAGGTATATCCCGGCTGATATTAGCCTACCTCCTTGGAGATATATCTTGATCGATATGGGTCTGCCTCCTTGGAGGTATATCCCGCTCGATATTGGCATGCCTCCCTTGAGGTATATCCCGACCGATATTGGCCTACCTCCTTGGAGGTATGTACCGGTCGATATTGGCCTGCTTTCTTAGAGGTATATACCGACCGATATTGGCCTTTCTCTCTGGAGGTATATCCTGATCGATATTGGCCTACCTCCTTTGAGATATATCCCGATTGATATTGATCTATCTTCTCAACTAGGCTATCTCTTTTCCCTTCCTCAACAGGGATCCATGAAACCTAACTCATATCACTAGCCTTTCCTTTAAGTCTAGTCGAAGGAGGTGTAGCCGACTGACTAGACACAAGTCTGATTTTGTTTTTTCTTTACCCATGACCCTGCCATGGGTGCTGAAGTGACCTTACAAATTTTTTGTACAACTATCTTGTGAACCTGAGTACAGTAATCTCGTGAACCTTAGTACAGTGATTCCTTAGATCCTTTGATCCTTTAAATAGGGCTACCACCCTTTCTTCGTTCATCACCTATCTCAGTCCTTTTTCCTCCTCGCCAACTTTTCCTACTAAGAGTATAGCCTTAGATCCCCCTCTTCGGGGGTTACTCTTGTTGGACAAGGCGAGATCTATACATGAGTTTATTCAAGTTTTTACTTTAGCTAACTCCATGGTTCGAGAAACCATCCTAAAAAACGGCGTTTCTCGAGGTTTAGATTCTCCAACCGAAGGCTCAGCTGCTCTGGAGACTCAACGAGCTTCAGAGGAATTCTCCTTACTTACGGAGGACCAACTCAATAGCCCAGGGATGTTGCTACAAACGCGTAGCCCATGTTACCCTCGGGCTAGGATTAGTTGCTATGGAAGCAGAAATCTAGGGCTCGAACGGGAGAGAGGCTCTTTCAGTCACCTTTGCACCATGGCCTAAATAGCTCTGTCCCCTTCCCCTTGCACTTGATACCACCCTGCTTCATAGTTTTCTTCATCCTGGGCAAAATATTGCCACTTCTGTCGCCCGAGCAAGCTTCCTTCGTGTCTGGTAAAATATTTCCACTTCTGCTCCATGGCAAGTTTGACTCAGGTGGGAGTGAAATTTTCTAAGCATCCCGAGAGCTTATGTTTGTCACTTTTGTTGACTTTTCAAGATTTAATGTTTTGAGTGGGAAATGTAATGTTTGGTCAAATTCTAAATGTAAATTCAAACAATCTTTTGTGTTGAATCGGGTAACTTTATTGAATCCTTCTAATTTATAATAATAGACGTGATGTTTTGCCCAATATCCACTTGTATATCATAAACATTGTCATTTCAACAAGTATTCTCTTGTTTATCATAGTCGAGGTTATCTGGACCGATGTTATACTTACCTATTATAGCTGACGTTATACCGACCGATATTCGCTTGTTTATCATAAACAAGGTTGTCTCGATCGATATTATACTTATCTATTATAACTAAGGTTATGCCAACCAATATTATAATTAAAATTATTTCGATCAATGCTAAATATGTTTTATAATGACATTAGTTGGGATCGTGCTTTATGCCCAGATAACTTTCCTTATTTTTTCTTGTCCTTAATCTGGATTTAGTCAAACTCAATCCCTCTTCTTTTATTATGCCTAGTAAACCACGTCTTCTCTTTAGAATTTCCTTGCTTGTGATTGGCTTTTTACTGGTAAGAGAATATAGGAGACGCATGACGAGGTGTTACCAATCCCAGCATGATTTGATTTGTCGTGTCCAACATAAATGCTCCTTTATGATTATGTAACACATATCTTCTCTCTCTGTCACGTCACATGAACGTCTGCCCTCTTTCTATAATCCTCAACGTCTATTGAGAAAAAAGTGTTCTGATCTAATGACGGTTGTGTATCTTCTAAACCCTAAACCCTTTGTCTTCTTATCAACTTTGTCCCTTCCTTTCTTGCTTTAGCGTTCTTTTCTCGCTGTAGTCTTTGATCAAACCTCACGCTCATCGCTTTCCGGCGATCTTCTTTGTTGCTTCCAGTAAGTAACCTGCTGTTCCCCCAACCTTTACTTCTGTCTATGGCTGAGGAAACGATTGCTCCTTGGTATGTCCAAATGTCTTCCTCCTTTGATAAAAATGCTAGGCTCGCCATCCGCCGCCAATATGAAATCCCCAAGGAATATAGTATCTTAATCCTGAAACCAGATGATAATTCTCATCGTCCCCCCCGTTAATTGCGTGACTTTTTTCAAGGACCAATTGATAGGGGGGTTTAAGGTTTCCCATTCCTCCTTTCCTAATCGAAGTGAGTCAATATTTTGATATTCCTTTGCAGCAATTTGCCCCTAACTCCCTTTGTTATCTGTGCGGAACCTACATGCTATTTCGTTTATTAGATATCCCTCCTACTCCTCAAAATTTCTTCATGTTTTCTTACCCCAAGTGTTCGGAACCTGGTGTTTTCCTATTCCAATCCCGGACTAAAATGGTCCTTTTTGAGGATATGTCCTCGTCTCTTAAAACTTGGAAATCTTGTTTCTTCTTCATAAAGTTTGCAGGACCCATTCCTTGGTCTCATGGATGGAGATCCTCCTTACCTCCTTTATCCGACGTCAGGGAGTTTCATCTTCATCCTTCTTTTTCTATTTATTGTGAAAAGTTGTTATGTCGTTAGCTTTCTATCCCTAAGTGGCTGAGAGTCGATCTTCTATACTTATTTGGTCTAGGCCCTGTCAAGCCTACTACACAAGGCTCTTTAGGTAAAATTCTGCTTCCTTCTTATTGATTTTAACTAACTAAAACATTTTTTCTTTCTATGTAGTGGAGAATTTTTACTGCTTTAATCGATGAAGAACTGTGTTTGGAAGAGGACGCCATTCGTGCGAAGGAACAAGAGCTTCTTGCTGACATTGCTTTGGCACCTTCGGTTGAAGATCCGATTCCTCTGGTTGAGGCATCCAGCTCTCAAGTGGTTCCGGAGGCTCTTGAGGGTCCTCCCGCAGAAATTCTTGTTGTTTCTTTGCCAACTATTCCTTCACCAGTAGCTGCTGCTCCCTCATCAGCCGCCCCCCTTCCTATCATTGAACTCACGTCTCTTGGGAGCTCCGGTAAATCGATAGCTGAAGTTGCTACCGGCAAACGCCCAGGGCGCAAACTTACTAGGACTCCTCCTCCCAAAAGGAGACTTATCCTTCCCACCGATGAACTTGTCTCAGAAGGTTTTGTTCCTGCCGACCTTCCTTCTGATGAACCCACTTTGGCTGAGCTTTATCCTTCTCTCATCTTCCCTGCCTCACCTTCTTCCAGCACCAGTGCCCCTGGTGATGTTTCTTTCACCTTTCCATTGTCTATTCCAGAATCCGAATCCTTACCTTCCTCACCCTCTTCTTATTTAGTTTTTGCTTCTCCTTCTATTCCTACTTCATCTTTCTTCGCGGGTTCTTCTGCCATTCCCGTCATCCTCATATTGCTAGGAGGTTCCTTTGCTAATGCTTGAGAGAAAGTTCATCCTATTTTTGAAAAACTTACCACTCCCGAAACAATTGATCGTTTTTCTCATAGTGAGAATCAGGTATGTTTGTTAGCGTCTACTTATTATTCATCAGTGACTATGTCATAACCCTTTATTATATTTCTAGCGATGGATAGAAAATATGGGCTTGTCTCGGCTAATGCACAATTTATACAACGAGAACAAGAAGTTGAGATCCGAGAACGACAAGCTGAAACAGCAAGTTATTAAGTTATCTTCTGCCACATTTTTTGCTGCCTCTAAGAAACAATTGAAGTTCAAATTGAGAGTCTCCAGTCGCAGTTCAACTCAACTACGGATCTTAACAAAGAATTAACTTCCAATTTGGAAAAACGGACGGCTGAGCTCGGCAAGTTAAAGGCTGATTATGAGTCGACATTGACTGAAAAACTTAAGGCCTTGCAGCTGAAGGATGACGAAATAACTTCCTTGAATACTTCCCTAAATTTAGTTAAAATTGAGGTTTCCACCAAAGAAGCAAAAC
Source organism: Zingiber officinale (assembly GCF_018446385.1). NCBI lineage: Eukaryota > Viridiplantae > Streptophyta > Magnoliopsida > Zingiberales > Zingiberaceae > Zingiber > Zingiber officinale. The sequence goes on along the minus strand of NC_056002.1, from coordinate 90,164,465 downwards.
TGAAAACTTCCCAGACGACTTTGGTCGTCTACAAGGCTAATGAAGACACTCGCTTCAAGGATAGGGCCACTATCATGATTAAATCTACTGAGTTCAACAGGCTGATTGTGAAGTCGATCCTAGCAGCCTTCACTGCTGGAGCTGAAGGGGCGGTTCAACAATTGCGAGAGGAAGACTTCTTATCTCGCGATCCCCCTCCCAACTTCCTGAATCGTCGCAAACTTCTCGATAACAGGCCTCCTGATCTATTTCCCCAGCTGACCATAGAATGATTTTCTTACTTGAATCCAAATCCTTGTAAGGTGGACTAGGATTTTGTGATGACAGCCTAGTAAATTTATGTAAAGTTGCACTTCCCCCTTCATTGTTAAACCTGTTCCTCCTCATGGTGATTGTTCGTTTTGTTTAAGTATGTTGAATGTTACCTGGTCGGCCGCCATAAAACTTCGCTCAACACATTATAATGTCCTTTATTTCGACCAATCCGTTATGACCGGTCGATGCATACTAGTATTGACAAGTATTGCCCGGTGTTTTGTAGTTAATTCAATCCCGTTCGATTTAGTGCAGCTTATCGTAATACTCTTAATATCAGTCGATTTATTATACTCGATTAATTTATACTTGTATTTATGAATGTCATCTAATGTACTATACTTAACCAAATTGTATATGGTTTATCACGATGGATGTTACCTGACTTACCATTATAAACCTCTGATCCGCATATTAAAATAGTATTTATCTCGGTCGGTCTATTGTGACCGACCGATTCATACTTATATCTATGAGTCCCATCCGATAGTTTCTAATCGAGTCTCATTTGCTGTGCTAATTTCGACATCCATTGGTTTACTATACTTGGTCAATATATTCTTATGCGGGAATATATCAACTAATGCCTCATACTCAACTTTCGCCTGATCTATTATGCTCATCCGGGTTTATTATTTTATTAAACAGATAATCTGATCTTGTAGCACTTGACCGATTTTCCCCGTATTTGTTTGATTCTCTTAAGAATCAAGCCCATATCGAGAGAAACTTGGTCACGTTTTCCGAGGAAGATTGCCCAACTTAACATCTTTTTCTTGGGATTTATCCTTCTTTTTTAATTCGATTTTATCCTATTTATGACTATTATGATTCCGAGTACTTTTCCTTTTTCTACTCCTGCTGCTGTCTTTATTTGGGGGTTTTGGCATAGGATCGAAAGGAAAAACAAGGGTTTAAGAAGTTATCTTCCGCTTCCTGACTTTCTTCTTGTCTTCCTCGATTCATCTTCCTTCTATTGTTCCACCATGGCTACTTCCCCTCCTGCATGGTTTCTTTCGTGTGCTTCTGACCTCACAGAGACAGAGGAAGTGGATTTAAAGGCGAGTTATGGTTTTCCTTCTTATATAGTTCGCCCTACTCCACTGGATAGTCCACATCTTCCTTCTTTAGGGTGTATATCTATCTTCCGGGACCAAGTCCTACAAGGTTTTCGATTCCCTCTTCACCCCTTTTTTCCTGATGTTAGCATCTACTTTAACATTCCTCTTAATCAGTTTGTCCCTCAGTCTTTTTCTATCCTTATGGACTTTGTTGGGGTGTCTAAACTGCTAGATTTTTCTTTATCCCCTCGTCTTTTTCACCACTTCTTCGTTCCTCGTCAAGTAGATATTGGTGTTTTCAAATTTCAATCTCGTCCTAAGGCCATTTTGTTCAACCGAATCCCCCCTCAAGGGGAATGACGTCACAAATTTTTTCGTATGCGTCTCCCTTCTCCTCCTCCTTTTCCTATCCAATAGATATACGATTTACCTCCAGTTCCTAGTACCAGTAATCTCCTCAACGACCCCTCTGTTGCTTTTGCTTTATCTAAACTAAAATGGGGCAAAATTTAGCTTGCCGCATTTGATTGTGGAGGGTTTAATGTTCCCTTTTGGGATAAGTAACATTGACACTCCCTTGGATGACTCTTTCGGTATGTATAAACATTTCGTGCTACATTTACTGATTGGTATATCTCCTTTATAATGGTGCTTAATTCTTGCATTTCAGCTGATGCTCTTCTTCCGGCTTTCATGTACAAGAACACTACTATGACTAAGTCTTTTGTGAATAATCTCGGAGAAGAATGGCTGCGAACTCGCCGAGCTAATCCTAATTCCTCTACCTTGGGCCTGCTGTCTAAAGAAGAGCAACAAGCAGAAGTTGATGCAGTCATGGAAGAGGAAGAAGAACAACCTTTCATTGCCTTAGTAAAAAAACCAAGGCTTACTGAGGATGTTCCTTTCAGCCTTGATACTTTTGTGCAAGCTCCTCTCGTTCCAGTGCCTATTTCTCTTGATAGAGGTAAGGCACCAATGTCCCCTACCCATATTATCTCCAATCCTACTCTTAGGATGATGAGACCTGCTCTACTCATCCCCTCTTTTTCTGCTATTGTTTCAGCTTCTTCTTCTGCTTCTGAGATGACCATTATCCCTTCTATGTCTTCTCAACCTCTTGCATTGGCCTTGCCTCCTTTGGCTTCTGGGCCACAAGCAAAACGAACAACTTGCTGGAGATCTTCTCCCAGTACAGGGCCCTCAGCAATTCGTGTTTCGACAATTGAGTCAGCACCCCTTGCATTACCACATTCCATCCTATCTAGTTCTTCTTCTGCTGCTCTTGTTTCTACTACTTCTTTCCCTTCTATTGCGTCTTCTTCCTCCCTACCTCCTTCTTCCTTAGTTCCCCCGCCTTTATTCAAACAAGCTGTGGGTCTACCTTCTCAGATGGGACAGACCTCTGATCCTCCTAGTTATGGCTCCCTACAACTACAAGACCTATTAACTGAATCTTGGCTACATGGCCAAGAACAACTAAGGGGCATTAGTCTTTCAAATCGGGCCGACCACCACAGTCGTCAAGCGGTCGCTGTAAGTATTCTTAGTTATATGTTGTTAACTTCTTATCACTATTTTTAACTGTATCATTATTTTGTTTAGTTCCTTGCCTCAAGTTTTCACATAGACCAGCTACTTATGGCTCGGGACCGGGAGAACAATAAGCTAAAAGCTCAAATAGAGACATTGAAAGCTACTCTACCTCCTTCTCATGATGACCTGACTCAGTTGCAAGAGAAAGTAGTCTTGCAAGATCAACAACTAAGGGTATTGAGGCAGGAATTACAGGAATTGCAACAATTATTGAAAGACAAAGAGCTTTAAAGGAAAACTTTGGAATAACAGGTGGACCGATTACACTCTGGTGTTCGACTAGAAATTGTCTCTCAGACGCTTCTCATAAAAGCTTTGTTTTATGAGAAAGTAGAGAGGCTTCATAATGTCTGTCTTTCTGAACAAGCTCAAGACCTAACCTCTCATGATTTTGCTATCCTACAGGAACAAGAGCAAAGAAAGGCTCAAGATGCCGAGCTATCATTGCTCCAAAGGAACTGGAACAACTTAAATTGGAGCAGGATACTTTAAAAGATCAAAACACTAAACTACAAGCTGATTTTCAGAGTTATAAGGAGCAGGAGAAGAACCGATGGGAAGAGTGGCGCCTAGCTTATCTAAAGTCTCCAACATTTGTTAAAGAATATGTTCGTCGGATGGTAGGAGCTGTAAATCATTCTGTGTCGGGAATTCTTCAACAACTGAGAGAGGGTGGTTATCTACCTAGGGAACCCCCTTCTTCATTCATAAGCCGTCGCAAACTCAACAAAGAACTACCCGAAGTTTTAACGGGTCATTTTAAGTAATCATGGCTATGTATTCAAAAAGATTGGCAATAAAAGAACTTGCAATGAAAAGACTCGTAATGAAAGGAATGTAACTGAAAACTTTGTAATTGAGTGATTGCAATATAGGGGAAAGTTTTGATACTTACTTGCTTCTTTTTCCAGTTTGTGTTAGCTTGAGATTGCTCCCTTTGAAATGCTTCCGGATATTGAGTATAAGTGCTATTTTACTCAAGAATTCCTTGCTTAATTTTTGAAATTAAATCTTGTTTTAATAAACTCCTTTGCCGATGATATCTTCCATGACCATATAACTTTGAGCAGTAAAATTTTCCATAATTCTCCCTGCGTTTCACTCAGGTAGGCATGTGCCAAGTATGCTTCATACTTCAAAAGAACGAATAATCCCGAGCGATTTCATATAAGAAACTTTATGGGACTCCTGAGCTCTGAGCTGGGTATAATACTCCGGGCGATTTTAAATAAAAAGCTCCATGTAAACGGGCCTCCAGATAGAAAATGTAACGTATGTATATATGTACAGAATCCCCCTTGAACCTTGGCTTTTGATTCAGCGTGGAATGTCAAATGATTTTTGTGAAGAAATCTGTATAACTTTGTATTTACCTCGACGATATGATCCCGATCGATTATGTTTTTGTGACAGTTTGAAGTCTTCGGTTCCTCCCATGAAGACCCGTCCGAGTTACTTCATGAGATTTCTCGATCGACTATATTCTGTGATAGTTTAAAGTCTCCGGTTCCTTCCCTGAAGACCCGTCCGAGTTACTTCATGAGATTTCCCGATCGACTATGTTCTGTGATAGTTTAAAGCCTTCGGTTCCTCCCATGAAGGCCCGTCCGAGTTACTTCATGAGATTTCCCGATCGATTATGTTCTGTGATAGTTTAAAGTCTCCGGTTCCTCCCATGAAGACCCGTCCGAATGAGATTTCCCGATTGACCATGTTCTGTTATAGTTTAAAGTCTCCGGTTCCTCCCATGAAGACCCGTCCAAGTTACTTCATGAGATTTCCCGATCGACTATGTTCTGTGATAGTTTAAAGTCTCCGGTTCCTCCCATGAAGACCCGTCCGAGTTACTTCATGAGATTTCCCGATCGACTATGTTCTGTGATAGTTTAAAGTCTCTAGTTCCTCCCATGAAGACCCGTCCGAGTTACTTCACGAGATTTCCCGATCGACTATGTTCTATGATAGTTTAAAGTCTCCGGTTCCTCCCATGAAGACCAGTCCGAGTTACTTCACGAGATTTCCTGATCGATTATGTTCTGTGATGGTTTAAAGTCTCCGGTTCCTCCCATAAAGACCCGTCCGAGTTACTTCATGAGATTTCCCGATCGACTATGTTTTGTGATAGTTTAAAGTCTCCGGTTCCTCCCATGAAGACCCATCCGAGTTACTTCATGAGATTTCTCGATCGACCATGTTCTATGATAGTTTAAAGTCTCCAGTTCCTCCCATGAAGACCCGTCCGAGTTACTTCATGAGATTTCCCGATCGACTATGTTCTGTGATAGTTTAAAGTCTCTAGTTCCTCCCATGAAGACCCATTCGAGTTACTTCACGAGATTTCCCGATCGACTATGTTCTGTGATAGTTTAAAGTCTCCGGTTCCTCCCATGAAGACCAGTCCGAGTTACTTCACGAGATTTCCCTATCGATTATGTTCTGTGATGGTTTAAAGTCTTCGGTTCCTCCCATAAAGACCCCGTCTAAGTTACTTCACGAGATTTCCCGATCGACTATGTTCTGTGATGGTTTAAAGTCTCCGGTTCTTTCCATGAAGACCCGTCCGAGTTACTTCACGAGATTTCCCGATCGACTATGTTCTGTGATGGTTTAAAGTCTCCGATTTCTCTTATGAAGATCCGTCCGAGTTACTTCATGAGATTTCCCGATTGACTATGTTCTGTGATGGTTTAAAGTCTCCGGTTCCTCCTATGAAGACCCATTCGAGTTACTTCATGAGATTTCTCGATCGACTATGTTCTGTGATGGTTTAAAGTCTCCGGTTTCTCCCATGAAGACTCGTCCGAGTTACTTCATGAGATTTCCCGATCGACTATGTTCTGTGATGGTTTAAAGTATCTGGTTCCTCCTATGAAGACCCGTCCGAGTTACTTCATGAGATTTCTTGATCGACTATGTTCTGTGATGATTTAAAGTCTCTGGTTTCTCCCATGAAGACCCGTCTAAGTTACTTCATAAGATTTCCCGATCGACTATGTTCTGTGATGGTTTAAAGTCTCTGATTTCTCCCATGAAGACCCGTCCAAGTTACTTCATAAGATTTCCCGATCGACTATGTTCTGTGATGGTTTAAAGTCTCCGGTTCCTCCCATTAAGACCCGCCCGAGTTACTTCATAAGATTTCCCAATCGACTATGTTCTAATGAAAAACTATAATGCTTGTACTGACCTCGTAGTGGTTTACTGCTTCTGAGTTTTTCTTAAGGAAATTGGATAGATCCCTCCTTAGGGTCCCCAATTGTTGACCGCTTGAATGGATTATAAAAGTTCGGTCAATGATTGTCAAACTGTTTGAGCCGCATTTATTTCTCGAGTGACGTTTGTCTTGCATTGTATCTACTGAAAGAAATAGAGTGCATACACTATAAGCATACTCATCTTTAGTTCGCTGGGAACTTGCTTTAACTAATTTGGATTTGTTCTTCCAGATATACTCTTGAATAATGTGATCTTGTTAGGTTCGATAAAGTTGTAAGTGATTTGCACTCCAGGGATGCTCGAGAATTCTTCCTTCAGTATCCTGAAGATAATATGAACCCGATGCGAGTTTCTCTATCACTTTTAAAAACCATATGGATGGTTAAAAAAGGAAAGTTTTAAAACTTTTAAAATTTTCTTTTAAACCATGTGGCCTAATTCAAATAAGAAAAGTTTTATAATTTTATAATCTCTCTTTTAAAACTTGTAGATATCTACAAAGAGAAGATTTTAAAAATTCAAAACACCCCTCATACTTTGAATTATGTGGCCGGCCCCCTTCTTGCTTGGGCACCAAGCAAGAGGCCGACCCCTTTGAGGAGGAAGTGGCTGACCCCATGGCTTGGTCACCAAGCCATGGGTCGGCCCCCTCTTGGACACCAAGATGGACTTTTCATGAGTGGATATGAGGCATTAATAAGGCTATGACAGGGACCTAGAGGAAAAATTAGTTTTGGCCTCCCGACGAGCTCGAGTATCTCGTGTTCGCCCCAAACACACAACTCAAGTTCATCAATAATAGCTCATTCCACTAGACAGTTATTATTGCACTACCGCACCAATCCCAAATTACATTATGGGCTCCTCCTGTGTTTAAGATGTCGGATACCACTAATTAATTGAGTTACTGACAACTCACTTTAATTAATATCTTAGTCCAAGAGTAGTACCACTCAACCTTATTGTCGTGTCGGACTAAGTCCACCTGCAGGGTTTAACATGACAATCCTTATGAGTTTCTCTTAGGGACATTATCAATCTAGATTACTAAAATACAGTTTCCTTCTATAATCAACAATACACACTATAAGTAATATCATTTCCCAACTTATCGGGTCTATTGATTTATCGAGCTAAATTTCACCCTTTGATAAGTCAAAGAAATAAATACTAAATATATGTGTTTGTTATTATATTAGGATTAAGAGCACACACTTCCATAATAACTAAGGTCTTGTTCTTTTATTAAGTCAGCATAAAAAGAACTTACTTTAAATGATTCTGCTCAATACACTCAGAGTATACTAGTGTAATTTTATAGTTAAGATAAACTAATACAAAATTACACTACGATTATTCCAATGAGTTGTTCCTTTTCATTTTAGTCATGAGCTACTATTTATAATTTATAAGGAATTGATAACATGATCTTTTGCATGTGACACCACACATCATGTTATCTACAATATAAATTAATTGAACAACTACACTTAGTATATAAATATAGTCATTTGATCAATATAATTCTTATTTCTAAATAAATGTTTATACAAAAAGTTAGACTTTTAGTATACACTCTAACAACCCAATCCAAAATATCTCTAATTTAAAGATTTTGACATATTAACTAATGTGGAGATTGCGAAGTTTAGGATCATGCTGCAGCTGTATTTTTCCTGAAAACATTCGGATTGAAGCAGCCGGAGAGTTACCACCTAGTCCATCTTCTTCTGGTGAGTTTCACTTTCTTTTGTTGCTCTGAAAGATTAACAAAGTCAATCTACTTCTGTCAATGTTTTCAAAACAGCACTGTAGGTAATCCTTGATTCAGTAGCAAAACTGGACCGGTTGAATTAACAAATAAATCATGATTCAATCGGAACTGTAAGTTTGCCTTTTATATTTAGTTTGCATGAATTAGCATAGAAATCAGGATTCAGCCAGCAACCTTTTGAACTGTTGGTTCACCTGCTGGTCCAGTTTCAAAATGGATCAACCAACTCGCTGTGATCTTATCGTACTTGTAAATTTGGATAGGACCGCCGGTTGACCCAAGAAACTAGAATCAGATGCTGTTGCTTGGGTTAGTTTGTGGACCAAAAATTGGTTGACCAACCGATTTTCCCTAAAATGTAAGAATTGGCTAGTTTTAAGAAAAACCGTTCCATTTTGTTATATAGCTTAAAGATTAAAATTCCTCATTCACAATTTTCATAATTAAATTTCTAATGGAAAAGTCTTTTTCATATTTTAAGCATTCTCCGTTTCAAGTGTAATTGCATTCTGGTCATTTTAGTTTCTTTCTCAGTACTTATTCTTGTGTCCTAGCAATTTTTTTTCCATATTGGTTTATGTTTTAATTATGATTTGCCTATTAATCTAGGCTGGTGTAACAAATTAACCCGTCCGGGTTGATGCCTGGATCTATTTGCAATGTAAACAAGTGAACCACTAATTTGACGGTTGATTATAACCCTTTGGACATTTTGACGGTTGATTATAACCCTTTATCACCTCTAACCTAGGATGGACTGTTAATAAAGGCGAGTGTAGCGGTAGGCCGCGTCCCCTTTCCTTCTCTCTTGCACAGCGATCTTTCTCGATTAGGGTTTATCGACTTCCGTCGATCTGCTTACGCGATATCGGAGATGAACGACGGGAGCAAGAGCACCGCCAGAGCCTCCTTCGGCACGCCAACCTTCTCCGGCTGTCAATCGGTCTCCACCAGCAGCAGCGTGGGCTCGCCCTCCAGCCGGATCGAGCCAATGGCGACCACGCCCGCCAGCGAGAACACCTTGGTCAGGCTGAATCACCTCGAAATCCACAGGGACGATGTGGGAACGCCAGAAGTAGCCGTGGGGTGAGGGGTCGTTTCCAAATTAAGTCTCTTTTTTATTTTTCTCGCTCCGAGCTACTTTCTCCGATGAGTGATTTGGTTGGGTTCTTGGTCTAGACAAGTAATTCTCGGTGTCAGCGCATGAGTTATTCGGGGTGCGGATATTGGTGCAGAATGGATTTTTGGTCGGGTGCAAACTGGAATTTTGATTAATGCCTCAGTAATGAGATTCCATATGGGATTTTTTTTTTCCTGGATGACTGAAAATCTGAAATTGCAATAACTTATGGCATCCACATTGTTGAAAACAAAGACTCTTCATTTATTTTGTTACTGCAGAAGGTTTTATTCGGGAAATTTCAGGATATTGAGGATTTTCTGAATCATTGTTCTAAGAAAAATTATATTGGTAGAATGTTGGAACCTCTATAAATTACTGTGAAAACTGTTGCTGTTACAGGCTTGATTACTGATTTTTTGATGCATACTGAAGTAGACTATGCCCTTGCCAATTTAATCTCGAATCAGTTTGTTGCAATTTTCTCCTCAATTTGTAGATCTTTTCAGTTGTACTGCCATCTTGTTGAGATTTTTTTTTATTCTTTGAAGCATGCTATTTTCTCCTCACTTTTTTTGGGTTCATTGAGATAATTGATCATATTTACTTGTCTAAAATATAACATGAGTTTATTGGCTAAAATGTGTCAATCATATTTCCTTTCACAATATATACTAACATTTGTGTCTGGTGATGATGGTGCTATTTGGCATGATTTTTCAAGGAACATTCAGTGGCTATAAATTTATATCAATTATATGTATGACACACACACAAATTGGTTATTTATGCTATATTGGCCAACACATTCATTTATAATGGACATAATCCATGGCCTTTGTGCAAAGTTTTAAATTATAATCCTTACTAAAATATGTATCTAACCTCTAAAAGACTTGCTTCAAGATTGCATCATATCGTTTGGTATATACATCCTCTGATCTTGTTTATGCTTCAAACATGTTATAAGAATGATCATATTCATTCGTGCTCATGGATTGACAATGGCCGTGGGATAATATGATGTTTTGTTGGTGTCTTGGTCATACTTCGGGAAGATTGTTTCCTGCTAATATGCTTGTCATGAATACATAATACTTATAAGATAGTTCATGATTATTCTTTGTTAAGGTAATGAGTGGGATAGTAACATGTTTTATGCAGTGCTAAAAAGAAAAAAAGTGGTGCTCGAGCAGTTTCAGGTGATAAAAGTGGAAGGGGACTCCAACAATTCAGCATGAAAGGTTATTTAAATCTGTTGTCACTAATGCTGTATTCAAGAATGTGTTGCTCGTGCAATGAAAAAGTATTTACAATATGTTTCTGCATATCATGTAATCTTTTGAATTTATTTGAAATTTTGTTCTTTGGTTTATGTCATGTCCAAACTGTTCAGTTTGTGAGAAAGTTGAAAGCAAGGGACGTACTACTTACAATGAGGTTAGCTTTCCTTTGGACTTATTAGGATTGATTATTTGCTGGAAAATATGCTTGCATGCTTTTTCTTTATTTCTTTCTGCTTGCAGTTTGATATTCCTGGTGAATCTATGTGTTAATTGTGTCTATCACTAGATCATCTTTCTGTCACATTTTCACCTAACTACATGAACGAACCAATCAGTCACCAGAAAATAGTATTATTGCTGATCTAAGATGTCAAGTAATTCTGTCTTCTACACAAATGTGTTCTGTTTCATTCTTTCATGGCCATAATGAGAAGAGATGGATTTTTGGACTCGAATCCAGTTGTATTTATCATATTCTAGAATCTTGGACATTAACTTTATCAGCAAATGTACATCTGCTAACTGAACTTTCACTGCTAGGCTTTCCTGCTTACAAAAAATGGAGGTTTAACCTTGTCTTGGACAATCCTTTGGTGTCCATAAGTATTAATGTTGGCTATATTTCTTACATGGTAAAAACAAATATTTTAATTAATTCAAACAGAGAAATACACTCAGTATGAAAATATTTGAGGCTTATGATTGCTTCCTATGAGTAAAAAGGTGACACTACTAGTATGAAAATTCTTTTTGTCACCACGTCATGGTTTCTCTAACAGGTGTAATTCCATCTGCCGGACCTATTTCCTTTCTTTAAATTTTATTTGGTACAATCTGTAGGTGCACTATAGTTGTTCATTGCTGCCTGTATCAACTTTGGTATTTTCCATAGCTTTAGTGATATAATTGCACGTGAATCTTTCCATCACTTATATCATTTCCATTCTTTAACAAATACTAATCCTATGAGTCAAAGATTAAATCTTATGAGAGTTGTTCTATTTGACATATTGATGCATTCATATATCTTAGTGAGATTTCATAGCAGTTGTTTGTTGTTCTAAATTTCTGTCTCTGCTTTTAAAACTTTATGGCGAGTTGAGGTATATTTACCTAAGTTCTACTCTGGAAACTCATACTTTTTATTTTACTTTTTCAGGTTGCAGATGAACTTGTTACAGAGTTTGCAGATCCCAACAATAATCCAGGATCTCAAGATCAGCTAAGTGAAAATGGCCTGACCTTCCAAAGATTATGCTCATTTAATCCAGGTTGTACATCTTCCATCACCAGACATATTCTGACAATAAATATTCCCTATTGTCTCATTATTGCGGAGGTTATAAGAAGCAGCATAAAAGAAAATCCTCTCCGTTGGACAGGTACGCAAAAAAGTCCTCACGCTTTACATTGCGTGCATGTATCTATTGTTCATTTTCTTCTCCACTTTTCTCTCGGCCACCGTACTGATTTGAGTGTCTGAGGGCATGTGCCAGGAACCCCCTCCCTGGTTCTAGCTCTAACGTTTCGTTTACTCTCTTTGTGGTGTGCGCAGGAAGGAGTGCCCTAGAGGAGTGCTAGGTGTCAATTTCTTCTCCACCCGAGAGTCTTCTTCCAGTCAACAACAAAGTCATCTGTCCAGCGTGTCATCTCTCCAGAGTCTTCTTCTAGTCAACAACAGAGTCATCTGTCCAGCGCGTAATCTTCACTGTTTTTTAGACAAGATCATTTTCTATGATGTTTTCTTAAACATGATTGTTTCCTAATGTATCTTGCGCTTCTCCTTTGAGATTTGATCACCTTGAATAAAAGGAGGAAATGACGATCTGTATCTACCAAATCCTCCGGCTCCTAATTAAACCCTAAAAAGCACATCTTTACCAGCCAAATTTAAACTTGTCGCATCTCCAATTAAATCCTAGAAAAAATTCATCTTTACGACGAGATAAGAAAAGTAACTAGCTCTGCATGGAGATCGAAAAACTAGGTATACATTTTGGAGCGAATTAACAAAATACATTGGTGATTAGAGGAGAATTAGACAAAATAATTGTTTGTCTTGGTGTGAGAACGATTATTCTCTTAATTCTCCTCTAATCGCCAATGTATTTTGTTAATTCGCTCCAAAATGTACACCTACTTTTTCGATCTTAATGCAGAGGCAGTTACTTTTCTGATCTCGTTGTAAAGATGAGTTTTTTCTAGGATTTAATTGGAGATGCGACAAGTTTAAATTTGGCGGGTAAAGATGTGCTTTTTAGGGTTTAATTAGGAGCCGGAGGATTTGGTAGATACAGATCGTCATTTCCTCCTTTTATTCAAGAAGGAGGAGCGCAAGATACCTTAGGAAACAATCATGTTTAAGGAAACCTCATAGAAAATGATCTTGTCTGAAAGTAGTGGAGATGACGCGCTGGACAGATGACTCTGTTGTTGACTAGAAGAAGACTCTAGAGAGATGACACGCTGGATAGATGACTTTGTTGTTGATCGGAAGAAGACTCTCGGGTGGAGAAGAAATTGACACCTAGCACTCCTTCCTGCGTACACCACAAAGAGAGTAAAGGAAATGTTAGAGCTAGAACCAGAGAGGGGGCTAGAACCAGAGAGGGGGTCCCTAGCATAGGCCCTCCGACACTCAAATCAGTACGGTCGTTGAGAGAAAAGTGAAGAAGAAAATGAACAGTAGATGCGTGCACGCAATGTAAAACGTGAGGACTTTTTTGCGTACCTGGCCAACGAAGAGAATTTTCTTTTATGCTGCCTCTTATAACCTCCGCAATAATGAGACAGTAGGAAATATTTATTGTCAGAATATGTTTGGTGATGGAAGATGTGCAACTATCCTTCGAGGAATTTTCTGTTACCAGTATATGAATCACTTCTTATAACTTTTGCCATTAATGAGGCAATTGAGAGAATATGTTGTCAGAATGTCGGGTGATGGAAGATGTATAGCTACCTTTGAGGAAGGTTCTATCACACGTATATGTTATAGCAACAGAATATTTTGTTATTCTCTAACGGGTTGTTACGATTCCTTAACAATGATATCTTCGGGAGGCAGTCCGGCCGACCTAATAGCCGACCAGCTATATGATGAGAGATTGACAATAGAAATGGGAACCTAAGTCCCTTAAGTACGAATGACTCTTAGACCGACCAGATTTGTATTGAGAGTTGCCTCATACATTTGCCTTATATAAAAGTGGGGGAGTTGAGCCTCGTAAACCTGATTGGCGTTGTAACTGACCATATGTCGAGAGTTGCTTTAGTGTTGCAAAATAGGGAATTATGCCATGTAAACCCGATTAGCCCTTGGGCCGACCGAGCATATGCTGAGAGATAGGGAGCTATGGCCTGTAAACCCGATTGACGCTTGGGTCGACCAACCATATGCTGAGAGTTACCTCAGTGCTGCAAGATAGGGAATTATGCAAACCCGACCAACCCTTGGGCCGATCGAGCATATGCTGAGAGATAGGCAGCTATGCCTTGTAAACCTGATTGGCACTTGGGTCGACAGACCATATGTTGAGAGTTACCTTAGTGCTGCAAGATAGGGAATTATGCCCTGTAAACCCAACTAGCCCTTGGGTCGACCAGACATATGCTGAGAGATAGAGAGCTATGCCTTGTAAGCTCGATTGATGCTTGGACCGACCGACCATATGCTGAGAGATAGAGAGCTATTCCTTGTAAACTCGACAGACGCTTGGGTCGATCGACCATATTATGAGAGATAGGGAGCTATGCCCTGTAAACCCGACCGACCGTTGGGGCTGATTGGATTTATTCTATGTGTCTTGGCGTCGAGGTGTGGAACGTTGTGGCCCTTAAGTTCGGCCGACGCTAAAGCTGACTGGCTCCGTACTAAATACCTCAGCGTTAAAGAGTGAGGAGTTGAGTCTTGATGAGAGTAACTTGGCCATCTGCTTATACTCATTGATTATCACGTTACCTTGAGTTTAACTTCCACATCACAAAAATCTATGAATTATCAATTTTCTAGTTCCAAGTAGAAATGCAGTCCCAATGCGGATTTTGAAGGCTTAATGCAAGCCACACAAAGTGACATACTGCTGGCTTAAATTGAAGTTTGATTAGTTTTCAAGATCCTATTTTTTTAAATTTTGTTTTATTTTTTATTTTTTTCAAAATCTCTAATGCAAGTTGATAAACACTGTCAGGAACAACATCAACATCAAGGATTAAAAGCTGGCAATGGTGGTTCTTGGTGGCCCTCAATATCTTCTTCCTTCTCGCCGGCCAGACCGTGGCAACTCTTCTTGGGAGATTCTACTATGACCAAGGAGGCAATAGCAAGTGGATGGCAACTCTTGTTCAAACTGCATGCTTTCCTATCCTCTTCATTCCCTTACTTCTTTTACCTTCTAAACAACCTCCTCCAGCAATTGTAGCCACAACTCCTCTTTACATCAAGATTGCTTTCATATACCTTGCTTTGGGCGGTTTAATAGCCGCCGATAACTTAATGTATTCGTATGGTCTTCTATACGTTCCGGTTTCGACTTACTCCCTCATTTGTGCCACTCAACTAGCCTTCAATGCCATCTTTTCCTACTATCTGAATAACCAGAAGTTTACTGCTTCTATACTCAACTCTGTTGTTCTGCTGACACTCTCTGCGGCCTTACTCGGTGTCAATGAGGATTCGGAGAGCTCTGAAGAGGTTTTGAAGGGGAAGTATACTCTCGGATTCATATTGACATTAGGAGCCTCAGCTACCTACTCGCTCATCCTCTCCTTGATGCAGCTTTCATTTCAAAAGGTTATCCGAAAGGAGACTTTCACAGTTGTATTGGAAATGCAGATCTATACTGCTCTTGTGGCGAGTTGTGTTGCGGTGGCTGGGTTATTCGCGAGTGGGGAGTGGAAGAGTTTGAAGGGTGAGATGGAGGGATTTAAAAAGGGGAAATTGGCATATGTTATGACTCTGGTTTGGATTGGTCTCTCCTGGCAGTTGGCATCGGTCGGCGTCGTGGGGCTCATCTTTGTCGTGTCGTCTCTCTTCTCGAATGTGATAAGCACCCTGGCGCTGCCTACCGTGCCTATATTTGCTGTCATCTTCTTTGATGACAAGATGAATGGGATCAAGATTGTGGCAATGCTTCTTGCCATTTGGGGTTTTGTTTCTTACCTTTATCAGGAATGCCTTGATGACTACAGAGCTAAGAAGGCTTCAGATCATGCTGCTGACCATCTCTCTGGTTACGACCCAGCCACGATGGAAGCTCAAGTATACTCTGATTATTTTGATACTTGTTAGTATCTTTGACAATGAATCTTCTTTATGCATTTGTAAACATAAAATAGTTTTTTATTTTTTATTTGCGTGCTAGTCATTTCTAGTCCAAAATTCCCATCCTTTTTGGTGATTATAAATCTTCTGTAATAATTGAAAGTTTTCCTTCCCGAATTAGCAAACTGATCTATTTCTATCAAATAAAATATTATGTGTTGCACTGGGATCACTTGTTCCTACCATCAGAATATTTTTTATCTGCTGCATTCCGTTCTTCAATCGCCCAAAAAAAATCCACTGAACATTAATCTGTACAGTGTCATAAAGCCAACATGCTACTTTGTGATACGAATGTAGTGAATAGAAGCATCAAAAATAAGATAGTACAGTTGTTCCATTCTTTTAACAAAATTAATATATAAACATCACGATGCTACAAAGCTAACATTTCTGGATCATCTGTAGTAGTTGATGCTGCTACACTCTTGGAGTTCCTCCATGCTCACAGCACAGCTTAATGGTTCATGCTTTAGCACAACTCATCCATCATGGCTTATGAAGTTTAAAACCAAACACCCTCGGAATGCAGCGGTGTGAAGGTTTTTGAGGCTTCAGGTGCCCGTATGTCATCAAAAACAGGTGAGGGAATGTTGCTCCAAAGTAATCTCCATCAATATCTAAGCAAGGTAAGTGAAGTTCACGTAAATTAATTGTTCTATTATATACCATTAATGCAAAGCTGTTGGTTGTGAAATTTTATCCCAAGATGAACCTAAGCAGTCATACTGAAGATGGGGAAAGGATACTGCCATGGAACTTTGATCTTGGATAGTATACATCTTCACATTTGGGACAATAAATCTTAACAGTGCCTGAACGAGGAATATCCGATGGTCCAACAGGAAGACAAGGCTGCCCACAACAGTAAACTCGAGGGCATCTTCCAAATTCATAGTTCTTGAATTTTTCTAGCTACACAAATAGTCACTAAAGATGGTCAACATGATCAATCACTTGAGAAAATTGAAAATTTTGAGAAAATCCAGGGTTTTATCATTGCAGCCATTCCTTTACTAGTTAATATATATCGAACATGGATCAGGCCATAGAGCATCTCTGCTGCTGATTCAGCCAACTCATGTTGTTCTTCAGTGAACATGTCTCCTGTTCAGATTGAACCCCAGGGACAGATCACACATTTTATCACACAATATGTATAGAGAAGCTTATATGAAATGAAACCATACATGACATGTCAAGCTCAAGCATCCAATCTGTGCATGCTAAGTGAAACTAGAGTTTTGGTTTCATTATCACATATTCATATGCTATTTACCTCATCATTACTAAGTTAATTTGTCCATTTCCAAGTCTAAGTTTCTATCTGTTAGATTAGTTGTTGTATAATTTTCTAAATGCATGGGTTGTATTCCTATATGATATACAACGAAATATCCAAATTCTCAACTATTTGCAGACCAAAGCGAATTATTCAAGTATTTATTCTGTGGATCTCTTCTATTTGCAAGTAATGGAAGAATACAATCAAGTCTTATCCCACTAGGTGGGATCGGCAAGTAATGGAAGAATATTGAACAAAAAAGAAATATACCGATAAGATCTGAGAACTTCAAGGGAAAGGATGCTGGCTTGATAGACTAAATTTTTTAAACCATAGTTGACACTGACAGTTATAGAGGACAAGTCATTAGTTTCTATGTGTGCATGCCATTAGTTTCTTATCCTATTTCCTAAATCACTACATTATTTTGCTAATTTAATGTTCAACTTTGCTCTCTTTTCAAAGGATTTAAGTCAGGTCTCTTTCAGAATGACTATTTGAATAACACCTAAATTTGATGAAATCACTGATGGTTGTCTCCCTCATTAGCCAAATTTCACGATCTACTCTGGCTACAATTGGTACAACTAATTTCCACTAAGTTTGTACATGGTTGAGCTTGCAAAGACAGGTATTTGTGTAGCAGTATACAATTCCCTCAAAGCAGACCAATTGATGGCATCATTTATTCAAGTGAACTACCTATCATCATCATCATCATCATCATCATCATCATCATCATCATCATCAAAACCAGAGTTCCTTTACTCCAGAAGTCAATCAACCATGTGTTTGCAAACCTGGAAACCAAAATAAACAATTGAGCACATAAAGGGTAACTAAATAATGTATGACTATATTTAGAGCATGCATATATGAAAAAATGGTCCCAAAGACTACTTATTAGCTATTCAAAGGTTTAGATAGCTAGGATAGTTAGCCAAGGATTGCATAAACACATTAGTCAAGCTTACCATGAGAAGATTCAACGTCCAAGATCAGATCAAGAGCATAGTCATAGTAAGGAACTTGACTACTTAGTCCACATAAGTTGAAATCATCTTGAATATATTCATCATCAACTTCACAGAAAAAATCGTTCCCTCTTAGGTTAGAGAACCATGAAATCCAAGATGTATCTTCTCCATCAGAACCACTGACATCAGATTCTTCCCTATCTGTTTCTAACTCTTCTGGGACACCAGATACAAAATACAAAGTTATGAAAAATATGGCTAAGAAACATGAAAAATAACTAGAGACTACAAAAGTGAACTACCAGTATGTCCAAAAACGGCTTATCGATCCTAGCTAAATGGCAGAACAAAATTTGTAGGATTGCTAATCTCTCAAAATAAGGTTCTATATGCCACAATTATGCTTCCCAAGGAGGTATGCTTGTGCAATTGTGGAACAATGCCTGATGACAGGCTTATCCACCTGAAATGAACCTGATAGGTTCACTGGAATGAGATTTCTTAATTATTTTTCTGTTTTTTCTAGGAAAAGAGGATGCCATTGCATGTGCAAATGATTTCGGTGCTACAAGCTAATACATGCATTTGATTGAATAACAAATTTAGTAGTATACACAAATGTGAGAACCTAACCAAATAAGCAGAGACCGAGCACATAATTAAAAGAGATATTCGCAGATACCACAATACAATTCCAAATGTAGGAACTTTACCGTCGGAGGTCTTGTGCTTGGTTAAGGACCGTTGCTCCGGATGGTTTCCGGAGGCGGACGAGGGCACCGTGAGCCTGTCCCTGTCCTTGCCAATCATGCCCCTGGACGTCGACGGCGAGGACTTCTCCAAGTGCTTGTCGAGGGCATCATTGATCCTCTTCCAATCCAAGTGCCCAGTCTCCAGCTTCGACCCGTTCCCTCCCCTGTACATATCTCACCCTCGTCCAGTCTCCAGTTTCAGAATGACTATTTGAATAACACCTAAATTTTAAACATTTTATGATTTACAATATCTAAGAGCCGCTCAATTGGATATTTAATTATTTTTAACTTGAAAGTAGTAGGACGATTGTACAATTCGAATCTCCGGGAAACAATCTCTCCAATGTGATTTAACGTGATTAACCACTCAGTTACTGTAATTTAACTCCCTTTTAAATATCTTAGAAGGAAAATAAAGAACATCTGAGATGACATCATTCATCTTTGGCCACAACATGGCTGTATCGATGTGATTATATTTAATATGGATAGTTATATATAACGAAACATAATACAAAATAAGATCTTCACATATTTCGAAGGCAAATTAAGACTACACAGACAAACATTGAATAATTAATTACACATTTGGCAGTGTGACACTGATCAAGAGTCGAGTTTCGGATTCAGGTATCATGATCACCACGAGCCCGTCATCATTCCCATCGAAGATAATCTGACTCGACACGTGCACAGGCTTATTACCCGGAGCCAGACTCAATTCCTCCATTCCAAACTGGTCCCACCAAGCCACGTCACATTCCACGTCGTCGGACTGCACTGTCGTCGTCGAGCTTGAGTTCGCCAGCGTCTTGACCGTCAAGTCGCCGACCTGGTGACTGACGATGAGCACGAACTCCGAAACAGGCCTCGCCTTGAGCCTAGCGGTAGCCTCTCGGAGGCAAGCGATTGCCATTGCGTCGTACGACTGCGAACTGTCTCGCTGACGAACCTCGAACAACATGGTGGCGTAAGGGTTGGAGGAGGAAGGATGGCGGTTAGTGTCTGAGAGTGCGAGTTCAATCGACCTGAGACGGTTGGGGCGGTCGGGTCGTTGGAAGTAGCTCAAGTGGAACATGGAGGATTTGAGGAGGGTTGCCGGTGTCAGCATTTGGGTGTGGATTTCAGCCCATGACACGAGGAATTTAATGAGGAAGAAGGGGTCAGCCAAGAGGAGACTGCAACTCACACCGATGGAGTAGCCATCTCCTTCGAATTGGGTCACCTGCCACGTTTGATCGATAATTTCAATTTTTTTTTCTTCTTTTCTTTTCTGTGCTAAATAAATAAATAAATACATTTACCTGAATATAAAAAAGCGCGGAAAAATCTGGGCGGTCCATGTTTACGTCGTCCCAGTAGGCCAAATGGGCCTGCACTTCATGGGCCTCCTTTGACCCAATGACGTCGGCCATGGTCACCTCCGCCGTCGCGTGCACCAGCCGCACTCCGGCGTCGTTGAACTTGACCTCCCACCGGCCACCTCCGGCCGATTCTGCCTCCTTCTTCCGGAGCCGGCCGGATAGAACCGGGCGCTCCGGAAGCGCCGCGCTCAGAGACTCCTTCACCCGCGCCGCCACCGTCAACGGGGACTCTTCCGTCCCTGCCGGGTTGTAGTACATCACCACTTGGAATCGGGTCTGCGCTATCACTGCGACGGTGGCGGGGGGAACGGACATGAAGACGGACCGGGCTTGGTCGGGCGGCGTCACCTTCCCCGGTGGCGCCGTCTGGATGGCGTCGATGTGGAGCCTCTTTGCCATTTTTGGGGAAAATGGCGGGGAGACGTTGGGGGAAAGACTTCGGCCACTTCCTCTCTTTAAAGGCTCGTTCGGATTAGGTGACGTAGTTGCCCGATTAATTAACACCAGTCAATATTAAAGTGATTTTAATTAAATTTAAACAATTTTAATAAAAATAAAATAATATTTTAAAATATTAGTATTATTCGGAATCACTTAAAAAAATTATAATTAATCTTATTTTTAATGTCCTTTTTTTTCTTTTAAGATAAAATAAAATCTATTATTTTTATTATTATTTTCAAACTTCTTATAATATTTTTTCTCATAAAATATTCTGCTATTTTCTTTTATAAGACACATGAAACGTATGATCTTTATCGTTTAACATTATTTATTATTATTATTATTATTATTATTATTATCATCACGAAATACATATTTATTTTTTTTAAAAAAACATTAAATTGTGCGGCTGCTCGTAAGTCGTTGGATGCTTTAAATGGAATTAGTTGAGCAATTTGGGCGACGAGCAAATTAATCCGCCGCGATGCAAACATTTGGAACAATAATAAAGAAGGCAGTTGGGCAAACTCGCAACCACTTGGCGTTGGGAAAATTAAAGACGTGCCTATTTAAGACATAATTGGGTTGGATGAGCTAATTATATCCACCTCAACCAAAAAAATCGGTTTGGAGTTAAATTGGACCATCGAATATTAATTAATCAATTATTTATTATTTATGACATACAATAAGCATGGTTCCGTTCAGGCATTTATTCAAACGGTTGGTGACCATGTAAGAGAAACATCAACAGTGTTTTCTGACTTCTGAGTGCCTTATGCTTGGGCAGAGACGCTAGTTAGAAGGACAATGTATTGTAATAAACTTGTCTCCCTTTTTTTTTTTTTTTTTTTTTTTCTCTATTTTTTTATATATTTATATAGCAGAATAAGATTAACACACGCACATATCTTATATATATATAGTTAAGAACTACATTACATTACATGGACACATTATATATCGATCGACCATAGACCTACACAGACCTCCTAGAAAAGCCATTTTATCCATTTATTTTACTTTATTATTATTTTGCTAATTTATTTTTTTTTAATTTTTTTGTCCAAATGAATCACTAGTGGCCGGTGGTTTGGTCCTTGAACTCCCTCACCCTGCCCGTGACCCGCCGACGCGCCTCCTCCAGCTGGTCCGCCCCCGGCGGCTGCTTCCCGGTCAGATACTTGTACATCCACGACAGCACCGAAAGCGCCGCCATCCCGAGCCCGCCGGAGGTCAGGAACCCGGCCGCCACCAGCGCCGCCGCGATAGCCGCCGGCACCAGCACCGGACTGAAGATGACCAGCAGCGGCGTGGCCACCGCCAGCCCGATCACTGTAGCCGCCAGCGTCAGCCCCGACAGCACCAGCATTGAGCCGCCCGCCGTGGCCGCCGCCACAGCCTTCACCGCCGCGTGCGACGGCGGCTGCTGCTGGTGCTGATCGCGTCCGTACTGCATGTCGGCCATCGGTATTTCTTCGATCGTGAAAAAATAGATTTGGTGATATATTTGCCTTGAATTTATTTACGTGATATTTATAGGTGGATTCGGGGGGCGAAGGGCGACGCGTGGCTAGAGGAACGGCAGCGAGTTGGTGCTGCATGGCGAGCAGGAGCCACGCGTGGCTTATGCGGACGACTCCGCCGGCGATACGAGCGAGGCGAAGGATTTGATACTAATTAACTGGCTGTTAGCCGTGTTAATAGAATTATCAAACGGCTGTTAATCTCGTCATCAATTTGTAATGAAATATGGCTGTGCCGATCGATCCAACTCAATTTGTAACCGCTTTTTAATTTATATGGGAAAAACTTAGGATATTTTTGATTTAAAAAAAGTCATAGGGGCATAGTTAGGTAAATATCAAATACGAAGGCTGCTTCTGTAAAATGCTCAAAGCTCACATTCTCGCTTCAATTTCCACGTGGCAACTGCATCGGCAAGTTTTCATGTCGCGGTCAAAATGGAACAAAATGTCGGGCCTCTACTCTCTTTTCCCTTTCTTCGATCGGCGAAGAAGCCGGCGGCGCGAGTTCTCCATCGCGCCAGCCACCCCTTCCCGACGGTCGAGTCGAGTCTCCCGGCTTCGCACCTCTTCGGAGATTGATCCGATCGATGCCTCTTGCCTCGCCGGGATTCCTGAATCACGAAGTGCTGGCAATGCTTATGCGAAACTAGGGCAGATCGGGCTCTTCCGCTCTTCGTTCGCCGGTCCCGTCTAATATGCCCTCCGTCATCGCAAAGTCCTCTTACCAGAGGACTCTTATTGATGGGGACGGAGACGGGAGCGGAGACGGAAGTGGGAAGACACATCTCTATTTGAACATTTACGACATCTCGCCGGTAAATAAGTACTTATATTATTTGGGCCTCGGCATCTTCCATTCCGGGATTGAAGGTCTGTCTTCAATGGCTCAGTGTTCGATTTAACTCGATTCGATATTCCATGTTGACTATCTGTCTCGTAATCATTGCAAGAGTTGATTGGTTTCTCTTTTCTCGTACCAATTGCATTTGTGATGAATTCGAAGAAGTTGCAATTCATTTACATGATGTTTCTTGTGAAAGTTTAAAGCGAGTGCTACTCTAAACTTTTCATTTTTTTAGGTTAACTTCTTCATAGAACATCACTAATTTGCTTTTCTATCACCGTTTAAACTGAGAATTTGTGAGATTTAGTTTTAATCCATGGAAACTAAATGTACATCATATCTAACTTCAATTAGTTGGGGAAAAATTGTGCATTGTTTTGCTATGATTAACCCGTATGCCTTGCTGTGAATAAACTTTTCCTGCTGGAAATTGTTGCCTAAGTGGGTTTGTATTGCTCATAGTGAATATCCAAGGTGATTTCTGTTGGGATCATGAGGATGAGATGATCAAACGCTAGGGCGGTGGTGAATAGTGTATGTACCTACAAATGCGGTTTAAAACAACTACTCTTGCAAATTCTTGGCAAATTCACACATATTAGCAATGGAATAAACATAAGCACAAATGTAAGCTAACCACAATCTCTAACATGTTTTTTTATGTGGTTCGGCAGCTCCCAAGGCTCCAACTCCATGGCTATGATATGTCGGTGGATCACTCACGGAAAACTATTATTTTTCTTCTTCTTGGTCAACTATCGGAAGTGGAGAAATCTTTTACAAGTATAAGCATTACAATGAACTACAAAAGAAAGTTCCAAGTTAATAGTAGCTCACTTTTCAGGTTCAATTATTGACTCAAGATACTTAGCAGGACCAAGTTAATAGTAGCTTACTTTTCCTTATAAAGCTTTATTATTAGTTCACAACTCAGAATGTGGAGGGTTAAACTGGGGCTCAGAATTTAAGCATAACTTGGAATTTTTTGCTCACTTCCCATTCATGTGCATGAAAATGATCTAATTTCTAATAGTCTTTGGATTTTATCATCGTCCCCATCATCAAACAATGTTAGTACTTAGTGCAACATATTATACCTCTTGTGCACTTCGTTCTTTTAGTTTGAATCCATAGCTCATAGTTTGATAATTCTACTGTTATTTCTCTGTGAAGCCCATGGTATGGAATATGGATTTGGAGCACATGAGTTCTCGATGAGCGGGGTATTTGAAGTAGAGCCAAAAAGCTGTCCTGGATTTATCTTCAGACGATCTGTGTGGCTGGGCACCACAAATATGTGTCGCTCAGAATTTCGCTTATTTATCGAAGATATTTCTGAGAAATACTATGGAGACACCTACCATTTGATGGACAAGAACTGCAACCATTTTACAGATGAGGTAAGCATGCTGCTGATAGGGAAGCCAATTCCAGGATGGGTGAATCGACTCGCTAAAATTGGTAAACATCCCGATCCAAAATATCTCCAATTCAAAGATTTTCACATATTAACTAATGTGGAGATTGCGAAGTTTAGGATCATTCTGCAGCTGTATTTTTCCTGAAAACGTCCGGATTGAAGCAGCCGGAGAGTTACCACCTCGTCCATCTTCTTCTGGTGAGTTTCACTTTCTTTTGTTGCTCTGAAAGATTAACAAAGTCAATCTACTTCTGTCAATGTTTTCAAAACAGCATTGTTAATTAGGTAATCCTTGAATCAGTAGCAAAACTGGACCGGATGAATTAACATAGAAATCATGATTCAATCGGAACTGTAAGTTTGCCTTTTATATTTAGTTTGCATGAATTAGCATAGAAATCAGGATTCAACCAGCAACCTTTTAAACTACTGGTTCACCTGCTGGTCCAGTTTCAAAATAGATCAACCGACTCGCTGTGATCTTATCATACTTATAAATTTGGATTGGACCGCCCCAAGAAACTAGAATCAGATACTGCTGCTTGGGTTAGTTCGTGGACCAAAAACTAGATCGACCAACCGATTTTCCCTAAAATGTAAGAATTGGCTAGTTTTAAGAAAATCCGTTCCATTTTGTTATATAGCTTAAAGATTAAAATTCCTCATTCACAATTTTCATAATTAAATTTCGAATAGAAAAGTCTTTTTCATATTTTAACCATGCTCCGTTTCAAGTGTAATTGCATTCTGGTCATTTTAGTTTCTTTCGCAGTACTTATTCTTGTGTCCTAGCACTATGTTTTTTTTTCCATATTGGTTTATGTTTTAATTATGATTTGCCTATTAATCTAGGCCGGTGTGACAAATTAGCCCGTCCGGGTTGATGCCTGGATCTATTTGCAATGTAAACAAGTGAACCACTAATTTGACCAGTGAATTGGCGGGCTAGAACTTGTCGGTCTGGTCTTATAACCATGGATCTCGTCACTAATTTATATCTGAAAATTTTGTATTTGCAGATGGGTCGGACATATTTGATTTGTCATGCCTACAAGGATTGGCTGAAGAGTCAGACCGCCAATGTTTGATGAAACCAAACGATGGCTTTGTGCATGCAAATGATAAGCCACCAAAGGATCACTAGACAAGACATTTATTGAATTTGCGATTGCTAAACATGTCGGCTCATTATTCTTGTTCATTGTAAATGGTTGCCTTCTCGATACGTGAACAATAATTATTGTCATGCATGGCTTCTTTAACTGTGTTCTTTCCGTGCGTTTGATCTCTGATCATTGTTTACTTTCACAAGTTCAAAGAGAAGTATTGGCCAGAGACATCCCTATGTTCAAGCTAAAATCATGATGGAAAAAATTGTTTATGTAGAATATCAAACAAGTGTTTTAGCAAGAGTTGATTTGTACTCTCTAAGTCTTTCCATGGAAGTATTTTTATTTTCACGGTTCTCTAGTAAAGTAACGAGAACTTGGAAGTTCAAACATGGCCATTTTAGAAAAAGAGAAAAGTTTGGAGGCAAAATGATTTATGTATTTTTATGTGTCTCGATTTCTATCTAAATCTCTGTTTCCAAATATCATACTTAGTTCCCTCAGGATTAATTTTTGTCAGAAAAAATTTCAACCCGCTCTTTGGACATTTGACGGTTGATTATAACCCTTTATCACCTCTAACCTAGGATGGACTGTTAATAATTGCCTTTGCTACATGATACCCACTCCCCTCAATTCCACCGCGTGTCATTCAATTCCTATAAAGGCGAGTGCAGCGGTAGCATAACCTTCGGTGAGAGTCGCCCCCTTTTCATAAGCAGCCTTCGACCCGCCCATGACCAAGCAAGCAACCGCGTCCCCTTTCCTTCTCTCTTGCACTGCGATCTTTCTCGATTAGGGTTTATCTACTTCCGTCGATCTGCTTACGCGATATCGGAGATGAACGACGGGAGCAAGAGCACCGCCAGAGCCTCCTTCGGCACGCCAGCCTTCTCCGGCGGTCAATCGGCCTCCACCAGCAGCAGCGTGGGCTCGCCCTCCAGCCGGATCGAGCCAGTGGCGACCACGCCCGCCAGCGAGAACACCTTGGTCAGGCTGAATCACCTCGAAATCCAGAGGGACGACGTGGGAACGCCAGAAGTAGCCGTGGGGTGAGGGGTCGTTCCCAAATTTAGTCTCTTTTTTATTTTTCTCGCTCCGAGCTACTTTCTCCGATGAATGATTTGGTTGGGTTCTTGGTCTAGACAAGTACTTCTCGGTGTCAGCGCATGAGTTATTCGGGGTGCGGATATTGGTGCAGGATGGATTTTTGGTCGGGTGCAAACTGGAATTTTGATTAATGCGTCAGTAATGAGATTCGATATAGTATTTTTTTTTCCTGGATGACTAAAAATCTGAAATTGCAATAACTTATGGCATCCACATTGTTGAAAACAAAGACTCTTCATTTATTTTGTTACTGCAGAAGGTTTTATTCGGGAAATTTCAGGATATTGAGGATTTTCTGAATCATTGTTCTAAGAAAAATTATATTGGTAGAATGTTGGAACCTCTATAAATTACTGTGAAAACTGTTGCTGTTACAGGCTTGATTACTGATTTTTTGATGCATACTGAAGTAGACTATGCCCTTGCCAATTTAATCTCGAATCAGTTTGTTGCAATTTTCTCCTCAATTTGTGGATCTTTTCAGTTGTACTGCCATCTTGTTGAGATTTTTTTTTTTTATTCTTTGAAGCATGCTATTTTCTCCTCACTTTTTTTGGGTTCATTGAGATAATTGATCATATTTACTTTTCTAAAATATAACATGAGTTTATTGGCTAAAATGTGTCAATCATATTTCCTTTCACAATATATACTAACATTTGTGTCTGGTAATGATGGTGCTATTTGGCATGATTTTTCAAGGAACATTCAGTGGCTATCAATTTATATCAATTATATGTATGACACACACAGAAATTCGTTATTTATGCGCTATTGGCCAACACATTCATTTATAATGGGCATAATCCATGGCCTTTGTGCAAAGTTTTAAATTATAATCCTTACTAAAATATGTATCTAACCTCTAAAAGACTTGCTTCAAGATTGCATCATATCGTTTGGCATATACATCCTCTGATCTTGTTTATGCTTCAAACATGTTATAAGAATGATCATATTCATTCGTGCTCATGGATTGACAATGGCCGTGGGATAATATGATGTTTTGTTGGTGTCTTGGTCATACTTCGGGAAGATTGTTTCCTGCTAATATGCTTGCCATGAATACATAATACTTATAAGATAGTTCATGATTATTCTTTATTAAGGTAATGAGTGGGATAGTAACATGTTTTATTCAGCACTAAAAAGAAAAAAAGGGGTGCTCGAGCAGTTTCAGGTGATAAAAGTGGAAGGGGACTCCGACAATTCAGCATGAAAGGTGATTTAAATCTGTTGTCACTATGCTGTATTCAAGGATGTGCTGCTAGTGCAATGAAAAAGTACTTACAATATGTTTCTGCATATCATGTAATCTTTTGAATTTATTTGAAATTTTGTTCTTTGGTTTTATGTCATGTCCAAACTGTTCAGTTTGTGAGAAAGTTGAAAGCAAGGGACGTACTACTTACAATGAGGTTAGCTTTCCTTTGGACTTATTAGGATTGATTATTTGCTGGAAAATATGCTTGCATGCTTTTTCTTTATCTCTTTCTACTTGCAATTTGATATTCCTGGTGAATCTATGTGTTAATTGTGTCTATCACTAGATCATCTTTCTGTCACATTTTTACCTAACTACATGAACGAACCAATCAGTCACCAGAAAATATTATTATTGCTGATCTAAGATGTCAAGTAGTTCTGTCTTCTACACAAATGTGTTCTGTTTCATTCTTTCATGGCAATAATGAGAAGAGATGGATTTTTGGACTCGAATCCAGTTGTATTTATCATATTCTAGAATCTTGGACATTAACTTTATCAGCAAATGTACATCTGCTAACTGAACTTTCACTGCTAGGCTTTCCTGCTTACAGAAAATGGAGGTTTAACTTTGTCTTGGACAATCCTTTGGTGTCCATAAGTATTAATGTTGGCTATATTTCTTATATGGTAAAAACAAATACTTTAATTAATTCAAACAGCGAAATACACTGTCAGTATGAAAATATTTGAGGCTTATGATTGCTTCCTATGAGTAAAAAGGTGACACTACTAGTATGAAAATTCTTTTTGTCACCACGTCATGGTTTCTCTAACAGGTATTTCCATCTGCCGGACCTATTTCCTTTCTTTAAATTTTATTTGGTACAATCTGTAGGTGCACTATAGTTGTTCATTGCTGCCTGTATCAACTTTGGTATTTTCCATAGCTTTAGTGATATAATTGCACGTGAATCTTTCCGTCACCTATATCACTTCCATTCTTTAACAAATGCTAATCCTATGAGTCAAAGATTAAATCATATGAGTTGTTCTATTTGACATATTGATGCATTCATATATCTTAGTGAGATTTCATAGCAGTTGTTTGTTGTTCTAAATATCTGTCTCTGCTTTTAAAACTGTATGGCGAGTTGAGGTATATTTACCTAAATTATACTCTGGAAACTCAGACTTTTTATTTTACTTTTTCAGGTTGCAGATGAACTTGTTACAGAGTTTGCAGATCCCAACAATAATCCAGGATCTCAAGATCAGGTGACTGAAAATGGCCTGACCTTCCAAAGATTATGCTCATTGAATCTGGTTTGATATTTTAAAGTGCATTAGTTGACGTGTTTTATTGAAGCAGCAACAGTATGATGAAAAGAACATAAGGCGAAGGGTGTATGATGCACTGAATGTTCTCATGGCTATGGATATTATCTCTAAAGATAAAAAGGAGATACAATGGAAAGGTTTACCACGAACTAGTTTAAATGACATTGAAGAATTAAAGGTCTACTCTTGTCTGACACCTTGATATGTTATTTTCATCAAATTACTGAGCTTTTCAGCATAGCTAGTCTTATAATATGGCTTGAATTTACTAATCTATAATTTCATGTTTTCCTACAGACAGAGCGAATTGGATTGAGGAATAGGATTGAAAAGAAAACTGCATATTTGCAAGAATTGCAAGATCAAGTAAGATAGCCAGCACAAATTGTAAATGGAGCTACCTTATGTTTATGTTACTTGATATTCAATATTCGGTCACTTACAAGCTTGTACCTTAGATTCCATTTTTCATTAACTAATCTGAGTAGTGATTAGAGGTCCTAGTACCTCAAGGCAGAATAAATTGCTTAATTGCGAAAGTAAGAAGTGATTGCTACTTATAGTTTGTAGTATCCTGTGATCTCTAATAAGTTGGTGTTGAATTGAAAGAAAAATGACGAGAAATTAGATTTTTTTTCCTTTTCTAATTTATATACCTTTGTAGCTGACTTTATATATATGACTGGTTGGGTTTATGGCAATGCCATCGACTGGGTGGGCTAAAGTTCTCCAGTTATTTCTACATAAGATGATTTGATCAGCAGCATAAAGCTATCCTATTTAGCAACATATTATTTCCCAAATTGTCATGCTTGAATTGGTATTTGATATTCATCTCTTGAGCATAGCTATTGTTTCACTTTCCCCCCCTTTTCTTACCAGTATTTAGGTCTCCAAAACTTGGTGCAAAGGAATGAGCAGTTGTATGGATCAGGAAATCTCCCATCTGGTGGTGTTGCTCTACCTTTTATCTTAGTTCAGGTACAAACTTGCCTTCTTTGCTTTTCTTGCAGTTTCTTTTCTGGAAATTTTGAATGGTTATTGCAACTTCAGTTCATTAGCAGGACCGAGCCAAAGTAAATGACCAATTGTTTTTCGATAAATGTCTAATGGTAATTACTTAAACAATTTTTTACTATTGTTGAATCCTTGATTTAAGGGCAAATGGGTTAGATAATGGGTTTCAGAGTGTTTCCATAGTCCAATCGGTGCACGAAACTCCTGCCAATGTGAGTCTCGGAAAGAGTCGGGCCACATTAGATCTATTGTACACAACCTTATCCTGCATCGTAAGAGCCTGTTTCCGTTCATGTTCTCAAGGTCACACGACAACAACTTTACCGTTGTACCAAGACTCTTCTTAAGAGTGCTTCCATACTAGCAGAAGAAAATCATCTTAGCTGATTTTTCAATCGACTAACCTTAGTTGATGCATAACTGAGTTTGAGACTTGGGGCAGTTGGTATCTGCATGAGTATTTGCTCTAATAGGCCTTGAGGTCAATTCTCAGCGGGTGTAAAATGCTTCGTTGGGTGTCTGACCTCCCCCATGCGAAAGATCGTTGTGCTAGGAAAAAATATTCCCCATGATTTATCTACCTATATTTTGCCGTGGGTCGAGTGATACTAGACCGTTTGGGGTAAGCGATATCACTTTTTGCTCCAATAACTGAGTTTGAGACATTATAGTTTGCTATCTGACCTAATATAGGCATTCTTTTGTTGGTTAGGAAAGGGTCCATGTGGCCAACACAAACAGACGAAAACTACAGCTTTCCTGAATTTGTTTTAAGCCCAAATCTAAGTCCCTGTTGGCCATGGATGAATCTTGATACCGTTGATTGCTTGTTTCATTCTATTCTGTACTATTCCTTACAAGTTACAGGTAATAATAGGGGACGATAATGTCTGCTGCATAGGATATTTGGCTTGGTCAGTGTCTTGCAAATTTTGACAAGGAAATGGTTCATTGGCCTATCACTCTGAAGGAAAACTATCTTTTAACTGAATAACGACATAAGCAGAGGAATTGTATTATACACTTGACACCATTTCTTCATATTGGCTTGGAAATTGGTAGGTGTTGGTTAGAACTATCTTAAGTGACTTCAACCAATTTTTTTTCCCTTTCTTGCAATCTCCTTCCTCGATGCAAAGTACAGGGCACAATTCTTGCATATCTATGGTTTACTTACAAACTAGTTTAATAAAAGCAAATTTGAAGCAGTTTAGTAGGTGGCTGGCGATAGGGTGATCAAGCCACTAATTACAGTGCTCAGCTTATAAATCTCTCTCTGTCTAACAATGCACTAATTTAGTTGATGCCTGAAGCAAAACTTTCAGGATTCAACTTCTTATGCATGAACATACTGAACATCTAACACATTGAATATGTATATTGTTTTTTTGTTTTTTTACTTATTGACACTTTCCTTAAAAAGCTTGGATGTAAAAAAGCAAACACGGGCATGCAAACAACTTAACTCAGAATTGCTAATGCAATTTAAGCTTATGCCCAACTAATCTTTCATTTGCATTGATGGCTGACAGACTCGTCCTCATGCCACAGTTGAGGTGGAAATTTCAGAAGACATGCAACTGGTGCATTTTGACTTTAACAGGTAATTTTGTTGGTTTTTGTTACTTCTCCTCGACACTGTTTATACTATAAACAAATGTCTTATTGTATTTTTTTCTTAGCAGAGCACTTCAAATTTTTATTCTCGACATGAGCCCTATTCTCTTACTATTTCCTCTAAACGTTTTTTTATGCTCAGCTTTGTTACCAAGGACTACTCAAGTCTATACTTTACCTCCATAGTTTTGACTTGAGAAGAAATGCGATGTTAATGTTATGTTTAGACTAGATTAAGGCAGGAGACTATGGTGACCGAAAATTAATTTGGGTTCATGTCCGGAAGGTCGACAATAAAAGCTATATATCTTTTTAGATAATTAATTGAAAAATATCGGGAGTAAAAACAAGATCTATACATGATATTCATTGACTTAGGAAAAGTTTATGATAGAGTCCCAAGATATTTAGATAATTTTATAAATGAAAGGTGTTAGCGTAACATATAGTAAAAACAAGATCTACACATGACGAACTTGGTGCATGTTGTTTGTAGATGATATTGTTTTAGTAGATGAAACACGCGAAGGAGTAAATGCTAAACTAAAATTTTGACGAAAAATACTAAAAGGGAAAGGTTTAGGCTTAGTAGAATAAAGCCAGAATATATGGAATTTAAGCTTAGTAATATTAGATATAATGAGATAATTGTTAAAATAGGAGATGGCGAGTTGCTTGGAATCGAGAACTTTAGATATGTAGGATCATTTTGACAAAATGACAGAATGATTGAGAGAGATGTTTTACATAAAATACAAGTAGGATGATTGAAATGGAGGAGAGCGTCGGGTGTTTTATGTGACCTAAAGTACCTCTAAAACTTAAAAGAAAATTCTATAAAGTCATAGTTAGACTTGCTATATTTTATGGAGCTGAATATTGGGTTATGATTCAAGCACATGAGCAGAATATGAGAGTTGTAGAGATGAGAATATTAAGATGGATGCGTGGACATATAAGAATAGACTGAATGAGAAATGAGAACATTAGAGAGAAAGTCGGAGTTGCATCTATTAAGAGAAAACTCTGAGAGACACATTTAAGATGGTGCAGACATGTACTTAGCTGATTAATAAATATTCCAGTTAGGTAATATGAAACTCTGACAAACACGCATATTAAACGAATAAGAGGAAGATAAACAAAAATACTTGGTTAGTAACAATAAAATAAGATAAAATTTATTTAAGTATAGATCAAATGTATTATAAAATAGACTTGATATAGTAGGCGATAGACCTCATATAGCTGACCCCCACCTAGTAGGATAAGGTTTGGTTGTTATTGTTGTAATGTTATGTTTAAACTCTATTGTTTTCCCCTTTTGATAGTTCCTTTCACCAGCAATGTAGGTCATTCATCAGGAGTACTAGCTTTCTCTTTTTAAGGAGAGGGGAAGGTCGAAGGCCATGATTCCTATTACATATATAATACATATATAAGAGCAACTCCATTTGGCGAAGGCAAATTTAAAAATTAGAATCTTACCACCAAGTCATGCAATTCATGAAGAAACCCTTTCTATTTCTAGTAGAAAAAGGTTAAGGGTTACCTTGCAATGTCAGGATTAACTTGGACCAAATGGCATTTTGTTATTCAATTAAACTTTTTTTTTTGCAGATACAATTACGTACATAGATGACATTCCAACTTATCTTTGTGATTTGACATGAATTCCGCACGATCGATTTCAAAACTTTGACGATTGGCATATGTCCTACATTCACTCCACTGATTTAGTGTTTGTGATTATCAACTGCAGTACCCCATTCGAACTCCATGATCATTCATATGTCATTAAAGCAATGGGATTATGCGAAGGAGAGAAAGAAGATGACGCTCTGCCACGTCCTAATGGAGGCAATTGCTCCAGCATGATGGGCATGCCCCAGGATCATACATCACAACCTTCTCAACCCAGTTCAATGGGTAGACAAATAATTTCTCCCCCTAAACCTGGAATTTTAAAGTCACGCGTGAAGAATGAACATTAATTTCTATTGTTGTCTTGAAACTCTGTTTATGTCCACCATTCGATTCTTTTCTTCATTCAGGATGTGCATATAAATTAGTTTGTAACAGTCTGACGGGTTTAGGGTTTTTGATAACAGCATCAGTGGTCTTCCGGTTTGTTGAGTAATTACTGAGTTCATAGATCATATTACTGTAATGCAATTGTGTGCGATTTTTTTTTTCTCTGGTCCTCCTCGTGTAATAGTTGGGCCTGGGGTAGAGTTCTATAGGAAGTCATGCACGTGTTCATAAACAACAATTTTTTTTTATGTATTGGATATCTTCTTTTGCTTATTTGACTGCTAGCATGCTATTTATGTGTGGCTTATGGAAGTTTTGGAATTGGAACTCAAAATCTGATTTTATCGAAGGAAATTTTCCTATTTTGATTGGGCTCAGATCACTGCGATGATAGGTGTGCAATGCTATAAGCATTTGACATTGTCTCAAACCAACTCAACTCGGGCACATAGGTTACAAGCACACTGCATAAATAGTCGACTTGATAAAATGAAGTAGAGATACGCCTCACAAATAAAGAAAGATACAATAAATATGGCTTGATAATTTGATAGAAATGATGATAAGATAATTACTAATGCATTTCCCTTGCACCTCAGCGACGAGAAAGTGCCATGTTACATGTTCACTCAACGTGACTTGGGACATGTCTTGGGTATGCACAAAAGTTACCTACGCCTAAACAAGTACTGATGCACCAAAGAATCTCTCGCTAGTAGAACTTATGGCTGGCTCCCTTCCTTTTAATGTCATCTTCATTGTTCCTATGCAATGGAGTAGGCTCCAATCACCTCAACAATGGGCGCGCGCGCTAATAGAACTAATGGCAGATTCCTTTCCTCTCAATTTAGTTAATTGTCCGTACCTATACAATGGAGTAGGCTCGAATCACCTCAACAATGGGTGCGCGGCACAACGGACACTTACTGTTGCCTCGAACTAACTCGTGTGCACACCGGTTGCAAGTGCACATGTGCCCACATCTGGATGCAACAGGAAATAATGGTGCATGAGAATTGAACTGGAAATTGATACCAAAGATTCGAAGTAGAAAACAAAAATTTGAAACCTGTAGATGAGAGAATCAATTTGCTTATCACAACAGACGCAACAAGTCCCCTTTCTGACGTGATTCCAGTTTCTTCCATCCAGTAATAAATGCTGCTGGCTCTCGCCTGAGTGAAAAATGGACTGGACATTAGACATGCCAGCAAAATGTATATCAAACTGAAATTATGACAAATAGTTTAAAAGGATCTGTTGTTATTTTGATGCATAGTTAAATGAGGTGAGGATGAGAGAAAGAAGGTGGTAGATCCTTCGACATCAAATCTTTTTGATCACTCAGCTCTCTGTTCTCTCTGATTCTTGACTTCGATACGACAACCAAAACAACTCACAAAGCACACTGAAGCTGCATCGTGGTAAAAATGCTTACAAAATTGAACTTCCCGGATGATATGATGTTTCAGCTAATGAATCTTATGCTTTATCATGGAGAAGATGAAGATGAAAACTCAAGGATGAGAATGAAGATTTGAACCATGGAGTTTAATTATATAAGAAATGAACGTAGGGATTAAGAAACTAAAAGGAAGTTGCTGACCATGTTCTCCAACAGAACGGTTTAGAACTGCTGAAACCTCTTGCCTAACTGCACGCTGCAACTCTAACTGCATGTCCATGCACGTCTCCAGCATATTCTGCATATGACCCATCACTTGCTGAAGCTTCCCCATGTCAGTCCTTAAACTGTTGATCATATCCCATTCCTGCACCAATAAGAGCAAATCAGGTTGAGATGAGATTTTAAGGTCACAGAAAGAAAGCATCAGCAAATTGCACTGAAAATAGAGACATGATGTAGTAATAAAAGCTTGACGTAAGCACTAAACAAGACTGAGGAGAATATAGCTTACGACTTCTGAACGACGGATGCTCTGACGACTCCAACTATGATGAACTTCTGCATGCCATAATGGGGGTGGAGGTGGAGTTGGTGGCCGTGGTGCTGGTGGAGCACGCAGTTGCCTAACAGAATCTTGCTGGCTTTGAACCACGTCTGTTTGGTGTCTCTGATCTTGCTCTAGTAACTCATGGTTAGGCATTCCTTCCATGTCCCATTGAAATGGTCCACGTCCCTGCCTTTCGATATATGATTGTACCAAATGGTCTAGACTTTCACGAAATGCACTGTGAAGAAGATTAGACACACTCCTCCTATAGGATGAATGAAAAGGAAATCAAAGAAAGGAAGATCCTTAGGTGAAGATGCACATCCTAATACGAATGAATACCTGCTTAAGAGTTCCTGAAGTTCCAAATTGTACACACTATCATCTTCAGATGAGATAAATCGATTTGTTATATCAGGATATGAATGTGGACTGCTAAAAGGGTCCGATGATCTATCTTGCCAGTTTGTTTCAGTTACTTGAGGATTGTTGTCATGCCAATTCTCACGTGCTTCCAGAAGATGATCACCTGATCCATCATCTTCAGGTGTCTCAGGAAGCCACTCTTGGTCTAAATTTTCCTGCCAGTCCCTATCAGGTTCATCAGCATGGACATTTTGCTGTGCACTAAACTCGACTTCAACAGCCTGTTGCTGATCAGTTTGCTCGGGTTCTGTTTCACCTTGTAGCTGTTCATCTTCCTGAATTACAGAATCTGTCCAGTGTAAGTCACTGTTTTGCATGCCACTCTCCATTGGTATTTCTGAATCCAGCTCTGCTGTTTGATGGATTTCAACAGGAATACTTCTTGCTTGGAATTGATCAAGTATCTCATCTGATTGAGCCAATGCAGTTGATAGAGTAGTTCCATTTCTGTTTCCATCAACAGATTGGCTGTGCGATTCAGGTGTTATGGTAAGATCATCTTGAGAGTGAAATTCTTCCCTGAAAATAGTAGTTACCATATTTTTTAAGGCTGACGACAACCATCTAATTTTGTGAACGTGTACAAGAACAGTAGAATAATAATGATATTTTTTTTCTACTAATAAACAGGCAGTAAACCAACAAATGAGCAAGAAAATGCAAATAAGTTATAACGATTGTTATAGTTAAGGATATATAGCAACATGATTGGTGTATTTAAATTCTAATAACATGACACATGCAAATCAGGACAGACAATTCTTTTTTGACATGCTAAAAAAAATATTTTGTTTCCATAAAAGCACTCTATCGGAGTTGTTAGATAAAAAAATAAGGTACTATAACCTAGTCTTATGCTCATTAGATATAATTACTCATGTTTACATTTTTTCATGTTTACATTTATGAAAGATAGTAAAATACAATGTTCCCTTTCCTAAACTCTACAAAAGTATACTTATTCTGTTAGAATGTGATTCCTGATTCTCATCAAACATAAAAATTGGATTCCACTCAATTTCTATTGATGAGGTTAAGTATTTTGTGACCAATATCCACAACTTCTTCACAACAAAGAAGACAAATTTATGATTAATTTCTTGTCTACATGATTAGGAATGTTATTGTTAGAATTTACAAGGAGTTCGTCACTGATATGGAAGATGCAACTTTAAGTGTAACAAGTTTGCTAATAGTTCAACACAAGGACAATCATGCATCAGTTAAATAGTTCTCAGTACCACTATTTGGATACCGCTAAAGATCCCAGAAAATCCTTCTAGCCAGTCAGTGTAAATCTGATCTAAGGTTACCTACTTTTAAAACCAGTAGAGTTGTAGTTAGTTTTATATCATTTTTAGACAGTCTGAAGTTTAGATAATTGTTTTAGCACAAGCAAATGCTCCAAAATTAGTCCAACAAATTCTTGAATTTGTACAAGACAATTATGGCCAACAGGAAATCATACCTGATGCTAGATACAGTCTGATGTTGTCTAAGGTGGATTCTTTCAGTAGCAGCATCTGAATGAAGTTGCCCGTCCTCAATGGTATCACCTATTCTCAGGAAGCTACCTTGGAGCACAGACTGGAAGATGGTTATCATTTAGTTTCGATCACAGTGAAAGAAACAAACGAAGTCAAAGAAATCAACATAAAGAATTCAAGTAACACATCTTCAACTGGAGATTTGAAATACAAGATCTGAGTTTGATACTGTCGATTTATTTACACTAGATGACGTACATGAGTATGATGTAATAAGAATGCCCTATAAACTTCTT
This sequence comes from Zingiber officinale, assembly GCF_018446385.1. Taxonomy (NCBI): domain Eukaryota; kingdom Viridiplantae; phylum Streptophyta; class Magnoliopsida; order Zingiberales; family Zingiberaceae; genus Zingiber; species Zingiber officinale. The sequence goes on along the minus strand of NC_056002.1, from coordinate 90,126,561 downwards.
GTTAAACTCAAGTAATATCAATTCAAAATTGCATCTATGGTAGATAAACTGAAGAGTTTGCTAAATTACAGGGAATATCATAATCCAACTTCCAGCTGAATAGCGTCAATTATGATACTAGCAGTCACTGATCCTCTACTCTTTTTCTATGCCTCTGTATTCATGTGTCGCGCACCTGATACACAGAGTCAAACACCTACAACTCAATTGATCATGTGTAACAGGGCATTTATTCAGAGTGCTAATATCCATATACTCGTATCCAGTTGAGTGACATAACTTGTAAACGATAACACTAGTACACAAATCCCAGTTAGACAAGTTAAGGAAACTCTGCTAAGTTTCAACCCTTACAGAGAAAAAGTTAAACAACTATAGTCTATAGGTTCCACCACCAACTTGTTAGCTCAAGCAATTAGGCATGCAGATGTAATACCCCATGTTAAGGGAAGCATCCTCCATGTAGACCTAAAAAAACTATTGCTTCCAAATCTGACACCAATTTATGCAACAAGATTTTTTTGAACAGAATAAATTCAACACAGAATTGAGTGGCTCTGCAAGGTTTACTACAACATGTTATCTAAAGTAGGATCAGGATCTGTTAACCATGAAGGAACATAACTAGAATCAGCAAATAATTGGAAGAATGATTATGAAGGACTATTTGCTGGGTGTATCCAACATATCCAAAAAAAGAGAGACAAACTGAGAAATGAAAGATGATGAACAACGATTGAAGGGCAATACTTTGAAAGTTAGATAACGAGACCGTGAACAAACTCACCTGTATCTGATTGCGATTGGAGAACTGTGAAACGGGCTGGCGTTCTGACAAGACCTGAAGCTCACTTTCCCTCTCCCTGACATTCCTCATGATCAGATCATGGCGAGCCTGCCTTCCTCGGATACTCAGCAAGTTCCTTCGCGTGGGTTCGGCTCGACGACCTTCATGGTTTGTTACTAAATAGTCCCTCTCCCACTCCTCCCTCCTAATAGCCGAAGTGTCCCTGTGCTGGCTTAGAGTCTGCATCCACTCCCTCACCAGCCTTACCCTCTCACGCTCCCTCTCATCGAGCCATTCGCTCGTTGGACTGCCACTACCACTCCGTGGCAAAATTTGTGAAGCAGTGTCTGCCATGGCAATGTCGGTCATCCAACCATTAACAATCCGCCTCTCCCTCTCCCTCTCCCTCTCTCGAACTCCGCCATTGTCAGGAGACTGCTGTCTGCTCGAAACCCTGTCGCCAGCATTGTCAACCTCGACATGGTGATGATTATTATCAGTGGAGATGGGGGGTGGCGCAGGTCTTCTCCTCTCCCTGGCCACCGACTCGCCCTCGAGCTCGCGCCACCTCTGGAGAACAGAGGGCGCCCGGGCAGCCACGGGGCGCTCGACCGAGGACTGCGCCCGCCGCGTCTCGCGGAGGAAGGAGGCGTCGAGCATCGACACGGCGTGGAGGCGCGCGAGCGCCATCAGCTCTGATTCCCGGTTCCTCCTCTCGATGTTGGTGATGATCATCTCCTCCGCCTGCCTAGCAGCCCACTGGCTCAAAATCCGATTGTGGCGGCGCGCGGCGGCCGATGACTCGGCTAGGTCATCACCCTCGAGGTCGGATCGCCGACGGCGGCGGGCACTCTGATCGAGGCCTTCGCTTCCTCCGGCACCAGCTGCCTCGTCGGTCTCCTCGCTTGCACAAGCATCGCCGCGGAGGGGGCGGGGGAGCAGCTCCTCCAGTCTCCGACGGAACTCGCGTTCCGACTCCTTGTTCCGGAAATCGGCCATTTGTATCCGAAGAAACAAAGCTCGAATCACACAATCCTCAGACCTCCATACGGACCCCCATGATGATCAATATATAGAAGTGAAATCATGTCAAAGAAGCCATTTTTAGGTCCTTCACTTCAAGAGGTGAAAGAGAGAGAGAAGAGCGGAAGAAGAGGAAGAGACAATCCCTAGAATACGGAAGAGGGAAGAGAGGAACGGGAGAGGAGGAAAAGAAGCGGAGCCTCCGCTCATGTAGTTCTTCTACTTCTAGGAAGAGAACAACACAAATGTGGAGGGAGATCGCGTGATCGGTTCACAAACCGTTATATATATATATATATATATATATATATATATATATATTGGGCGACGTTTTGTGCGCGATCGTGAGTGACGCGTAGACGTGGTGTTACCAGCTCGGTTTCCCTACAAATAAAATATTCCTTTTATTCTCTCTCCCCTTCGGGCCTCTGTTTAAAACTTCAGCAACAGAAATGACCCAAATTAAAATCTCCCTCCCCGCTCTCTCTCTCCCATTCGCAACCTCCGTCTCCGTCGTCCAGCCAACTTCGCGGGTAAAAACTGGGAAAGTTTAATATTAAATTTTCCTCGCTGCTCTCTCTGTCACGCCCCAGGTAGTCCCTACCAGAAGAAATTTTGGCAGCATCTCTCCTGTAAGAGTGACACTATGAAACTTCCAACAATGCTCTCAGGGCCACATATACCTCGATCAACACAGCCGGAACAATAACAATATATATAAAGCAAGCACCCACGTAGTTTAATAGTAAAGAAAATAAACATAAGCAACGATAAGGAAAACATCTCAAATATCCTACTCCACTACACTCATAAAACTCAAATCATATTCCTACTCAACTACACCCATAAAATTCAAATCATATTCCTACTCAACTACACCCATAAAACTAAAATCACAATGACGCAAATAAAATCAACTCACCTCTTCTGCTGTCCAGGTAGGCATGTAGCAGAACATATCCAAATAAAACCCAACGATAATAAAGGATCATATAAGATCCAAGTGCCAAAACCAAAACAAGTTTAAATAGTATAATAAGAAAAAAAAAACCAAAAGACCAAACAAACATCCTTGCGATCTACAGGGAGACTAGCGACTGGAGATCTCCGGACAACCTCAACCTGAAATAGTAATATCAACGGGGTGCGTCAACTCCTCAGCGGGTAACTACTGACATGCATAGTAAGAAATAACTAATAGCAATAATTATGCGTACAGTCTCCTGATATAGGAATGATAAATGCAAACTGAAATAAACAGGAGAAAAACTGTACTAACCAGGACTGGTATAGAGATAACAAGGTCATCAGACCGAGAGTATCATAAATCCTGTATGCATGTCAAATATATGTATCCACCAAATATGCAACAAATAAGTACAGCAAACACAAGCAATAAATGCATCAATGCGTATGATGCCAATGACATGTCCTGGTCACCCCTACTGCCAGTCAGCCATCTCACACACGATGGTGAGACCGAGTGGGTAAAGCTGTGACAACCGTGCAATCTGCCATCACTGCTCCTGAGTGATTAAGTGGACGGGATGTTGTCGGAGTACACCTATCCTCCTTACCTCAAATTATAAGTGGGGGAGCTCAATGCTTTCATCTCCCTGAGTCAGTCCAGAGGAGGGATCCCTGTCCTACTACCACGCTGCATCACACTACCCATGAGTGGACCAGCGGAGCTCTTGACAGAGCAACCTACTGCAACACACCCTGCCTGATAAAAACCACAAACCCATGAGTGGTTGTGTGCGCAGATCCATGTAACTGGCGATGTGCTCAATAATAATGGAGCCAACAATCACACAACATGCAATCATGCGAGATGATGCATGACACTAAGCATGAAAATATCCTGATCCTATCAATCTCTACCAAAATATGTATTATAGGACAAATGGATCAAATCAATGGTTTAGGTACATAGATCAGATATGATATAAAAACCTAGGTCCTGAACATAATAAGGCATGATATGTCATTTCCTTAAGGTCATATATAATCAAAGGAACATGAATACAATAGCAGGAAATAAATACAGCATGCTCAGGTAATAGATAATGACATACTAATGCAGAAATGAACATAAATATTACTACTTGTTAAATATTACTAAACATATCAACATGACATATTAAAATAGATAAGTCAAGGTACCCGCCTTCAATAGAAAGGTCTAATCCGGTCCAAATCCGACGTTGAGATGCTCGTCTCGCGTCAAAGTCCTGTGTTATCAAACATAATGTATTTAGCTATATAGCTAAATAAAAATCTCCAAACCTATTCAATAATCTTATCCTTTATATTTTAAAATCCTTAAATTAAACATAACTATTTCACCTTCCAATTAAGATTTGCAACTAGCCTTATCAACCTAAACTTAATTAAATTCAAGTACAATTTATTCTTAACATTTCCTAGTTCAAATCCTATGTACGCTACTACAAATGAAACAATTCCTCTATTTCTTATCTTACCTCAACACTAAACCTCTCCGGTTGATCACAACAGATATGGCAGCCGCGGGAATCTGCTAGCCGGAGGTACCCGCTGCGGGAATCTGTTGCCGGAAACTATGAGTAGCTGCTACGGAGAACACACAGTGATTGTACCACAGCGATTAGCCCATCAATTCAGCATAAGATAAAAATCCAAATACCCAATAAGCCTTACCTACTCGATACCCCTTGTTTCCTCTTTGCCGGCGGCTGGTGGCGAAGAAGGAAGACCCGATGGTGAGGTCTAGGGCACGGGTGAAGCAACTAGGGCTTGGATCTTTGCCTCTGGTTGAAGGCCAACTTGTGCAGGGGTGGCGGTGGACCAAGTCTAGGGCACAGCGTGATGCTGTTTGGAGCGAGGAGATGAATGGGTCTGAGCAACAACTGCCGAACTGAACTCAGCAATCGGAAGAGGGGATGCTCAGCAAGACGGAAGAAAGGGGCTGCTGGAAAACAGATCACGCGATGTCGGCACACAAGGGCGAGCAGCGTGTCCTGATCTTAGCGGTGGAGACAACGTCAGTGGTTTAGGGCTCGACGAGTATGGACCCAATATAGGGCACGCTAGAGAGATTTGGTGGTCGGCACTGCTCCGTTCGATGGTGACGAACTGTGGCTAGGGCACAGTAAGAAGAAGAAGCGAGACCCTTGGTTGAGGGGTTTTGTACGTAGGGAGGCAAGGAACCGTCACATGCGGTTAGGGCAAGGATCAGTGTGAGAGGAGGCTCGGCGCGAGGAGGTTATGGTACGGGTTCGGCGGGGGAGAAAAGAGAGAAAAACAAAAGAAAAATAAAAAGAAAATCAACATTTCCTCGTTTAAATGGGGTAGCATAAACATGCTTTCCCGGGGCCCAATATTTGATCCCCTTAAACTCGTCATACGAGGTTCGAAAAATTCTCGGAAAATTTCTAAAAATTTCAGAAGATTCCCTTATGGTTATTTGCCCTTTTTCGGTATTTTACACTCTCTCTCCCTCGCTCGCTCCCTCCTTCAACATCCTCCGTCGTCCCTCGTCCCTCGCGCTCCTGGCGGGAAAGTTTCTCTGGCGTCTTCAATCGCACAGCTGCTGTGTTAATCCACACCGTTATTGCCTACAAAAATTGGTAAAGGCGCTAGCTGAAATAATTGTATAAAGATGCACTGCGCTTTTGCTTCACTTCTAAACGTTGCATTAACTACTTCGCAGGAAACTGCCCTTGTCGCATCTGATTTGGATTGGTCATCATAGAAGGTCCGAAGGATTTATGCAACAATCGCCTACATTCACTTGGACTTTCCTTTGCTGCTACATGGTGCAGCAGCTACATGGAGAGGTAGCTGCTACAACGTGTAGCAGTTAACTATTTTCTAGTAGAAATTAACCTAGTAGCCATAGTTTTCATATTGTGTATATCAACTTGATTAAAAATTATTTTCCCAGTCTTACAGTGCCATGCTTTGCTTTGCTGCTACAGATTGATTATAGCTATATATATATATATATATATATATATTTGCTTTAAAATTCTTTAAAATTATTTATGCTGCTGCAACGCCCTTGGTTTGCTTTGCTGGTACACGTTGAAGCAGCTACCTCGACTAATAACTTGCTACACCTGTTTGTAGTTGTATATCATCTTGCTTAAAAAATGATAAAAAGTTATTTGCGATGCTGCAGTGCCTTTGATTTGGTTTGCTGTCACGCGTTGTAACAGCTAATTCGATTAATAATTGCTACACATTATAGTAGTTACCTCTACATGTAGTTGCCACAACTTATTGCAGCTAAATCGGTAAGTCCTTTTTTTAGTAGCCGTATTTTTGTAAAAAGATTAACCCTCAAAATATTTAATTATCGTCTCCCTGTTTAAACTTGCTAAAAAAATGATTATAAATAATTTCCGCTGTTGCAACGCCTTTGTTTTGGTTTGCTGTGATGCATTGTAGCAGCTACTTCGACTAATAACTGCTACATCTTGTGGCAGCTACCTCAACATATAGCTGTTAAAACCTGTGGCAGCTAAATTCGTAAGTCCTCTTTTTAGTAGCCATATTTTTGTTCAAAGATTATCAACTTGCAAATAAAATGATTTAAAATAATTTCCGCTACTGTAGCACGTTTTGTTTGCTTTGATGCTACACGTTGAGGAAGCTACTTCGACTAATAACTACTACAACTTATAGCAGCTACCTCTACATGTAGCTGCAACAAGCTGTGGCAGCTAAATCCGTAAGTCCTTTTTTTAGTAGCCATATTTTTGTACAAAGATTATCAACTTGCAAAAAAAAAATATTTAAAATTATTTCTGCTGTCTGAGCGCCTTCGGTTTGCTTTGCTGCTACACATTGAAGAAGCTACTTCGACTAATGACTGCTATACCTTGTAGCAGCTACCTCTACATGTAGCTGCAACAACCTGTGGCAGCTAACTCGGGAGGTTAGCTGCTACAACGATCTAACAACTCTTTCTTTGTTTACGCTCTAACAAGATGTTATTATGTATTTTCAACCAATAATAGTTCATAGCAATATCTAGTTTTTACTAAGATAAATTAAATGAGGTTCTACACATGGTAGAAGTAACTGCAGCACGTTGAAAAAGTTAGTCTTCAGAAGCTGCTATACGTTGTAGCAGTGTGACTGTCCAAATAACCTTTTCTACCTAAATACCTTTTTTCAATTATTGTGCTAATATATACTATGCAATTACATTTTTACCCTCATAGGCCAAAGTTTTAACCCCTAAACTCGCCGTGTGACAAATATTTCAAAGGAATTTCTTTGATAGTACATCGGTGTCCCACGGAGTGTTCATCAGTCAACCTCACCGCGACGACTTGTTTCTCATCCAAAGCTTCGCCTCCATCGTGAGTATTGTCTTAGGGTTTATCATTCAAAGCTTCGCCTACTTTGATAGTTTGAATTTTTAGGGTTTTGATCCGTCTCCTAGCTACTACAATGGGATTTAATGTTTTTAGGTCACTATTCAATGAGGGTTTACTTTGAGGGAACCAAGAGGTTAAAAAAAAATGTTTATCTTTGTTGTCGCATCTCCTGTCGTTGAACTGCTACAAAATGATAGAACGTGGTTAAACCCTACAGTGTCGATTGGCTTCTCACTATTGTAGTAACTACTTGACACTAACTGCTACAACGTGTAGAGTATTCATGTTTAAAAATAAGTCACAATGAACTACATAGGAGAAATTATAGACATTGTAATGTATTAGATTATGGTTTAAAAATAAGAGTGTCAGGTATCATAGTATGGGTGAAAATCAATTGCATTGCAGTGAGTGCAACTGAGTATCATTAAGATCTTATGTATTTTTTGGTATACAGAACTAAATGGTGAGCCAAAGAACTGCTGCTTCCCGTGCATATCGCAAGAAAGTGCATTGTAAAAGTAACTACCCTCACTTCAAGGGGTTTATATCATCACTCCATATAACCAACTGGTAGATGGAGATGATCAATGGAAGCCCATTTGCTTGGGCAGTAGTCATGCCTGAAATTGTAAATATTCGAAGCCTAATCCAAAATATGTTTGACAATTGGGACGTTCAAGCCAGATGCTTCATCTTTCAAAATAAGGAGATTAGTTTCACTAGGAAAGACGTTTCATTGATTCTTGGACTCCGAGACCAAGGCGCTGAAGTTAATTTACAACAGCATGCAACCCCCACCCCACTATTTCTTCAACACTTCCATAATGTGGAGTGTATACAAAAGGAGCTAGAGAACAAGATGGTCACCCTAGGCAAATAACCTCCAATTGTTGAATCTGATACTCTCTTTTGCCAATTATTAATATTATATTTCTTTGTTACTATTTTATTTACTACTACTAGCAGTATATCTAGATTACCAGTACAATCACTAATATATTGCGTAGATGATTTTGCCAATTTAGGTATGTATAATTGGTGTAAGGTTGTATATGACTATATCAGCCCATAGTTGGGGGTCATTGGTCCGATGCTTTCACAGAGGCCAAAACCAAGGGGCCTTGCCGGAAATCAAGCTCCCATGCTCAGAGGGTTCACATATCTCCTTGTCATAAGTCCCTAAATATAATGATAGTCTCATAAGATTTATGCAGAGAGTATCATATTTAAACAATTTTTATTGTATTGCAGGTCTGGATGTGTGAACATGTTAGAATAATGGATCCTTACAGACAACATGCCCTTCCAAGAATATGCAGATGGAAGTGGTCAGGATCCCGCGTTGAGACAATAAAGTCTAGGATCACTGAATTACCTCATACAAAAATAATTGTTGATTTAAGTCCATTGGACCTAGAGACACACCTGCTCTCAAACGATTCCCTAGAAGATCTTGTAAAGCATATTGATCAACAAATTGCAGAGGGGTTTTTACAATTAGCTTGGGAGGGTAATTGTGAACAAATTCCTGAGCAATTTACTGAAGAGGCAGCGGATGCTCAGGAAATTCCCCACCATGTTCCTGCACAGACATCCAAAGCTCTAAAAAAGGCTGGACAAGTCCCTGAGACATTTACTAAAGAATTTGTTAAGGAGAAAGATGTTGGTTCACGACGGCCGGCTAGAAAGGAGGGTTGAATAGCCTGTAAACAAATCAAAAGAAAAACCTTTCTCGATCTTTCTTAAACTAACACTTGCATAAATTAAGAAAGCAATAAATTAAAACTGAAAAGACGAGGCACAAAGAGATTTACTTGGTTACAACTGGGGAAGTTGTTAATCCAAGGAAGATGTCACACTATAATATCTCCTTCAGGCGAAAAAGCCTCTTACAACAATGAAAGCGCAAAACGAAAGAAGCTAAACTCTAAAAGAAGCACACAAGTGTTGTAATTATAATTTCTGAGTTGATTGAAAGCTTCTGGACCAAACCTGTATTTATAACCTTGGTCGGGGCACCCTGAAGGGGTTTCGGGCGTCCTAAGGGGGATAAAACTTTATCCCCCAATGTTCAGATCGCGATTGACGCGATCTGGTCAAAAAGTCAGCTTCGGGCGCCCGGAAGGGTTCCGGGAGCCCTGGCTGGGAAAGTCAGCCCGTTGACTTTTTTGAGCCCGGGTCTTTTGCTCCGGCTTCGTTCGCCTCAGATCGAGTCTTCCGCTCGCTTGGGTAATATCTGCCATCCGGAATAGGGCTCACCCGAACCCAACTTCCGGTCTTCTCGACCAGGCTTCTGCTTCGGCTTCTCGTCCCTCGGAATCGCCGCGTTCTTTCTTCTCGCCCGCCAGCGTACTCATCTGTAGTTTTCATCCCTCGGTCGTACCCCGTGCCGACCTTCTCTCTAGCTGCGTCTCTTTCTCCTTGAGCAGTCTTTCGCTCCGGCTTCTCATCCCTCGGAACCACCACACGCTTCGTTCTCGTCTGTCGGTGTACTCTTCCGCAGCGCCTCGTCCCTCGGACGCACCGCGTGCCGTCCTTCTCGCTAGCTGCGTCTTTCGCTCGACTACCTGTGCTCCTAAGCTTCTGCACACTTAGACATAAGGTTAAAAACACACAGGATCTAACTTAACTTGTTGATCACACCAAAATAACCTTGGGGTTCCAACAATCTCCCCCTTTTTGATGTGAGCAACCCAATTTAAGCTAAGGTAAATAGACATAAAAAAATAAACTAACTATTTTTACAATAAAATGTAAAAAGATAGAAAATTTAAATTTTGGTCTACCTCCCTCTAGACTTATACTTTTCCTTCTCCCCTTTAATCACAAAAAATGGGGTCCCGAAGAAAATCTAAGGGTTAAAATTTTTTTTCTAACTTTCTTAAAAGAAATTCTAAGTTTGAATAAATTCTAAGTTAAACAATTTCTAAGTAAAACTTGTTAGGTAAGAAAATGTTCTAAGGAAAAAATTCTAAGTAAAGCTTTAAGTAAGAGAATTTTTTTAAAAAAATTCTTACTTTGCAAAAAAAGTTTTTGAAATTTTTTCTAAGTAAATATTTTAAGCAGAAATTTCTAATTTCAGAAAAACTTTTAACTTTTAAGTAAAATTTTTACATAAAAAAAATTCTAAGAAAAATTTTAAAAAATGGTTAAAAAAAACTTTTTAAAGCATTATTAAATTTTAATCTTAATACTTTATCAGAAAGTTAATTAAACATTTTATTTCAGTATTTTAGCTTCCAGGTCGTGACGAGGCACTAGACCTTCTTAGTTATTGGAGTAACAACCACTTCCTTAGACAAAGTCTCATAGAGAAATTTTAATGTCTAATTTTCTCGTTGAAAGCTCTAAATTCAATTAAAAATTCAAGTTAAACAAGACTTAGGAACCCAATATAGGTTCCAACCTACTGGATTAACTAGAAATTTTTTAGGGACATTTTTCTTTGAAATAATTCTAATCTATCCCTTATGATATCGAAAATACCAATTTAAATTGTTGTATTTTCTAAAATATGTTTTATTCGAATATGCATGATTTTTTAGACTATCTATTTGTATTTTCAAATTATTATTTTTTGATTTCAATTTTTCATTTTCTAATTTTGTTTTGTCTAAATCTTCTAGAGGGCAAGATTTAGCTAGTATCACTTTTAAATTTTTATTTTCTTTTTCTAATTTGCAGCAATCTTTTGTTAATAATTTAACAAATTTAAAGAGTGTATCGGGAGGAAGAGATCGTACCTGACTTACCTTGTTGATCTCATTGTCCGTGTCTCCCCCTGAACTCCTGCTATCTTCCGACGTGGCTCCCCCTTCATTGATGCTCTCGATGCTCATTTCGGAAGAGCTTGACTCGCAGTCATTGTCTTGATGACTTGCCATTAGTGCAAGTCCAGAGAAAACTTTGACTTCCGATTCAGATGACATATCGTCCCACGTCGCTGTTAATGCTTTGCGTTTTTGAATAGGCTTCATACCTTTATCATTGCCCTTGTTCTTTAGCTTAGGGCAGTTGTCCTTGACGCGCCCTTCTTTGTCGCAATGGTAGTAGCGGATTATCCTTTTCTTTTTACCCAGCGGATGGTTAGTAGTTCTAGACTTACATAATTTCTTGAACCGTCTTACCATCATTACCATTTACTCGTCATCGAGAGAAGACTTCGACTCAGGTTCGTCTCTTGATGCTTTGAGGGCAACATTGTTCTTGGGCTCCTTCGTACCTACACATCTTGATTCGTGCACTTCAAATGTAGAAAAGAATTCTTCTAATGTAATTTTTTCTAAGTCTTTTGTAATATAAAAGGCATCTACTAGTGATGCCCATTTTGAATTTCTAGGAAAGGAATTTAGTGCATACCTTAGCAAATCTCGGTTACTTACTGTCTCTCTGAGATTCGAAAGTCCGGTGATGATTTCCTTTATCCTTGAGTGCAGATGCACAACTATCTCGTCTTCCCCAAGTCGTAGGCGAGTGAGCTGGTTGCGGAGTAAATCCCGTTTTGTGAGCTTTTCTTCGGACGTTCCTTCGTGCAGTTCAAGGAACTTCTCCCAAAGTTCCTTCGTGGAGTCGTAGTTGTCGATCCGGTTGACTTCTTGTGGTGGAAGAATGGTTAGTAGATGGTACTCAGCTTTGCCGTTTACCACATAATCGGCCTGCTCCTTCTTCGTCCAATGGTATTTCTCCTTACCTTCCGGTGCTGTAAAACCGAACTCCATAATTAACATTAAATCATAAACAGTTTTAAAGAATACCTGCATTCGCTTTTTCCAGCTAGCGAATTCTCCTTCGAACTTCGGCGGGTAGATGCTTGGTCCGGGCATTATATCGTTGCTTCGTTCAGCGGTTAGTCCTCCTAAAGTGCCTTGGCTCTGATACCACTTGTTGGTTCGTGACGGTCATCTAGAAGGGGGGGTTGAATAGCCTATAAACAAATCAAAAGAAAAACCTTTCTTGATCTTTCTTAAACTAACACTTGCATAAATTAAGAAAGTAATAAATTAAAACTAAAAAGATGAGGCACAGAGAGATTTACTTGGTTACAACCGGGGAGGTTATTAATCCAAGGAAGATGTCGCACTATAATATCTCTTTCAAGCGGAGAAGCCTCTTACAGCAATGAAAGTGCAAAACGAAAGAAGCTAAACTCTAAAAGAAGCACACAAGTGTTGGAATTACAAATTTGAGTTGATTGAAAGGTTCTGGACCAAGGCCGTATTTATAGCCTAGGTCGGGGCACACCGTGTTGGGTTTTTTGGGCCGCGAAAATCGCTTTTTCGCGTCGCGGAAACCCCGAAACTCCCTAGCCAACGGATCCGTGCAAAGAATTTTTTTTCGAAAAACTACGAGTACGAGTTTACCTAGATCTACACTTAGATCTACAAGGGAAAAAGGTTATACCTTTGAAGCGAAGCCCTTCGCGTTCCCGCTCGTCCAAATGGTGCCGGATCTCGAAGTTGTCAACGTAGACAACTTTCTAGAAGTATCCACACGAACAAGATGTGTTCTCTAACACACAAGGATGGAGAAGAGAACACCACAAGTGTGCTAGCACTTCTTGATGCTCTCGGATGGGATTGGAAGAAGAAGAAAGGAAAAGAAGAGAACACACTCCTCTAAAATCTCTATGTGACTTTCACTAACCTTTCTTCTTGGATTAGATTCACTCTCCTTTCTTCTCCCTTGCTTGAAACCCACGACCAAGAGAAGAGAAGGAGCAAAAAGAGAGCTTGAGGAAGAAGATGATGTGAATGTGAGTGGATGAAAAATTCATTCTCATTCAAAACCAAAAAGGTAACCCCCATTCTCATTAAATGTGGCCATTAAAGAGAATAGATTTGTAACCTCCATGAGGTGGCACACTTTGATGATGTGGCACACTTTGATGATGTGGCACATCATCATTAGTCCTCCTAATGCCAAATCACTAATGATGTGGCAAATAGTCAAGTCAAACTTGACTCTTCCTCTTCCTCTCAAGTCAAGTCAAAGTTGACTTAATCTCTCTCATGGCTAATCTAATCCAACCATTTAATTCAAGCCAATTTAATATAATGAATCTAATTCATTTAATTAAATTGATTCAATGAGTCATAATCTAAATTAGACTCATTGAACATATGAATCAACTTGAGTCCAACTCAATTAGCCCAATTAGGATTACTTTTAATCCAATTTGATTCATCACATGAATCTAATCCTCTTGGTTCATCATATGAACCTAATCTCCATCCACTTGTTCTTTGTGTGTAACCCAATAGGTTCTTGTAACGTTGGTAATGCCCCTAAACCCATTTAGGACCATAAGTAATGAGCGGTATCTAGCAATACATCATTACTACCCAAGTTACAAGAATGTTGAGATCCAACATCACCTTGTGACTACTAATTGTGACTCCTCACAATATATGACAAGTGTCCTTCTATCCTAGACATCTAGATTGATCAATGTGAGGCATAGACCGTGTCATCCTCTAATCAATCTAAATCTTGAACTCCAAGTAGACTCACTCAATCAAATGAGCTCAATATCCTATATTGACTCATTTGGGCATGGCCATGCACTTCGTGGTCTCACTCTATCAAGAATATCGATGTCGCTCCCGTCATATAGGAGGGATAGATCCCATCTACATCACTCACATCCCTCCGTATAATTTGTTACATACCCAGTAATCGCCTTTATAGTCCACCCAGTTACGGGTGACGTTTGACGAAACCAAAGTACATAACTCCTTATGTAGGGAACCATGGTAACTTCAGGTCTAAGGACTAGTAGTCATACTAATAGCCACATGAGAAAGTATATGACACTCATATAACGATCCATGATACTTTCTCATGGAGGGTCATTCAGTATACATTCTCCATTGAATACCCATGTGTCAACTTGATATCTCTATATCCATGACTTGTGAGATCAAGTCATCGAGTTGACCTACATGCTAGTCTTATTACATTAACATTGTCCCTGAATGTTAATACTCGACTAGGAATGATTAAGAGTAGTGTTCCCTATATCATCTCACTATCGATTCAACCAATCGATTGATATAGGTAAGAACCTTCTACTCAAGGACGTTATTATACTTAGCTTATTTGGCATCAATACAAGTAAGTATAATAACAAAAAACCAAATGCCTTTATTTATATAGAATATAATATAACAAGTCCATAATAGAATCATCAAATGATTGACTCTAGGGCTCTAGCTAACAATATCCCACTAGCACTAGTGCCAATCAGTGTAGGCTGTAAGCCCCAATGACCTAGTGTGACCATCATGCTTCCTCTGTGCCAAAGCCTTGGTCAAGGGATCTGCGATGTTAGCTTCTGTGGGTACTCTGCAAATCTTCACATCTCCTCTCTCGATAATCTCTCGAATGAGATGGAAGCGCCGTAGTATGTGTTTGGTCCGCTGGTGTGAGAGAGGTTCCTTCGCCTGTGCTATAGCTCCATTGTTATAACAATAGAGATGAATAGGGTCAGCAATGCTAGGAACCACCCCAAGTTCAGTGACGAACTTGCGAATCTAAACTGCCTCCTTTGCTGCCTCTGATGCAGCAATATACTCGGCCTCTATCGTAGAATCAGCTATTGTGTCCTGCTTCGAACTCTTCCAGCTCACAGCACCACCATTTATGCAAAACACGAACCCTGACTGCGATTGATAATCATCCTGGTCAGTCTGAAAGCTAGCATCACTATAACCCTTTACAGCTAGCTCATCATCGCCTCCATATATCAAGAAATATTCTTTAGTCATTCTTAAGTACTTAAGAATATTCTTGACCGCTATCTAGTGACTTTCACCTGGATCTGACTGGTATCTGCTCGTTATGCTCAAAGCATACGAGACATCAGGTCGAGTACATAGCATGACGTACATGATAGATCCTATGGCTGGAGTATAAGGGATCTGATCCATGCGGTCTCTCTTCTCTCTAGAAGAGGGACCTTGAGTCTTCGAAAGACTCACGCCATGTGACATCGGCAGAAACCCCTTCTTGGAGTTCTGCATGCCAAACCGAAGGAGTACCTTGTCAATGTATGTACTCTAACTTAGGCCAAGCAATCTCTTAGATCTATCTCTATAGATCTGTATCCCTAGAATGCAGGATGCCTCACCTAAGTCCTTCATTGAGAAACATGTCCCTAGCCAAGTCTTGACAGACTGTAGCAAAGGGATGTCTTTCCCAATGAGCAGTATGTCATCCACATACAATATGAGGAAGACAACTGTGTTCTCTACAACCTTCTTGTAGACACTGTTGGGTTCTTCGGGCCGCGAAAACCGCTTTTTCGCGTCGCGGAAACCCCGAGTCACCCAAAGCCATGGATCTCGTGCATATATTCGTAAACAAAATTTTTTGAAAAACCTTTTTCTTGTACAAGTTTGTAAAAACTTTAGATCTACACTAAAGTTAAGATCATTACCCTTGTAGCGAAGCCCTTCGCGTTCTCGCTTGTCCAAGATGTCGCCGGATCTCTAGTTGTCAAAGTAGACAACCTCTATATGTATCCACACGGACACAAGTAGAAGGAGATGACCAAACACACAAGGTGTGCTAGCACCAATGGAGTGTTCGGCCAAGGAATGGGAGAAGGAGAAGAGAGAGCACCCAAGGGAGAAGAAGAGTGAATGAATCAATGTAAGGAAATTCAAACAACCCCTTAGCCATCAAGTGGCCGGCCACTCTAGGAGGTGTAACCCCCACATTAATTCCAATTAATGTGGAGACCATTAAGAGTTGTAACCCCCATGAGGTGGCACTCTAGGATGATGTGGATCAACACTATTGGTCCACATCTTGCCACCTCACTAAATGACATGGCAACAAGTGTAACCTCCTCATTTAATGTGGGCCAGCCACATTAAATGCTATGGAGGCTTGTAACCTCCATGAGGTGGCACACATTGATGATGTGGAGCAATCCTATTGGTCCACATCTTGCCAACTCACTAGTGATGTGGCAAAAAGTCAAGTCAAACATGACTTTTTCTCTTCCTCTCAAATCAAGTCAAACTTGATCAAATCTCTCTCATGGTTGATCTAATCCAACCATATGATTCAAGCCAACTTAATATAATGAATCTAATTCATTAAATTAAGTTGATTTAATGAGTCATAATCTAAATTAGACTCATTGAATACATGAATCAACTTGAGTCCAACTCAATTAGCCCAATTTGGATTACTCTTAATCCAATATGATTCATCAAATGAATCTAATCCTCTTGGTTCATCATATGAACCAAATCTCCATCTAATTGTCCTTAGTGTGTGACCCTATAGGTTCTTGTAACATTGGCAATGCCCTAAACCCATTTAGGAGCATAAGTAATGAGCGGTATCTAGCAACACATCATTACTACCCAAGTTACAAGAATGTCGAGATCCGACATCACCTTGTGACTACCAATTGTGACTCCTCACAAAATATGTGACATTGTCCTTCTATCCTAGACATCTAGATTGATCAATATGAGGCATAGACCGTGTCATCCTCTAATCAATCTAAATCTTGAACTCCAAGTAGACTCACTCGATCAAATGAGCTCAACATCTCATGTTGACTCATTTGGGCATGACCATGCACTTAGTGGTCTCACTCTATCAAGAATACCGATGTCGCTCCCGTCATATGGGAGGGATAGATCCCATCTACATCACTCACATCCCTCTACATAATTCGTTATATACCCAGTAATCGCCTTTATAGTCCACCCAGTTACGGGTGACGTTTGACGAAACCAAAGTACATAACTCCTTATGTAGGGATCCATGGTGACTTCAGGTCAAAGGACTAATAGTCATACTAATAGCCACATGAGAAAGTATATGACACTCATATAACGATCCATGATACTTTCTCATGGCGGGTCATTCAGTATACATTCTCTAATGTATACCCATGTGTCAGCTTGATATCTCTATATCCATGACTTGTGAGATCAAGTCATCGAGCTGACCTACATGCTAGTCTTATTGTATTAACATTGTCCCTGAATGTTAATACTCGACTAGGAATGATTTAGAGTAGTGTTCCCTATATCATCTCACTATCGATTCAACCAATCGATTGATATAGGTAAGAACCTTCTACTCTAGGACATTACTATAGTTATTTTATCTGGCACTAATAGAAATAAGCATAATAATCAAAAACCAAATGCCTTAATATATATACATGAATATGATATACATGAGTCCATACAATCATCAAATGATTGGCTCTAGAGCTCTAACTAACAATCTCCCACTAGCACTAGTGCCAATCAGTATAGGCTCTAAGGCCTAATGACCTAGTGTAACCATCATGCTTCCTCTGTGCCAAAGCCTTGGTCAAGGGATCTGCGATGTTAGCCTCTGTAGGTACTCTGCAAATCTTCACATCTCCTCTATCGATAATCTCTCCAATGAGATGGAAGCGCCGTAGTATGTGCTTGGTCCGCTGGTGTATTAGCCTGTGCTATAGCTCAATTGTTGTCACAATAGAGCTCAATGGGTCAGCGATACTAGGAACCACCCCAAGTTCAGTCATTAATTGGCGATCCAATCTTGCTCCCTATGACGATATACTACCAACTGCTCACTGTATCGTCGCCCTTTCGTCCTCAACTCTTCCACCACAACACCACCATTTAAGCAAAACCAACCCATCAGGAATGGGGTAATCATCATCATCGAGCAGGGTAGCATCGTCACCGTAACCCTTAACCCTTACATTAGTGCATGCCATAATATCAAGAAATATTCTTTAGTCCTTCTTAAGTACTTAAGAATAGTCTTGACCGCTATCCATGGAGACTTTCACCGGATCGAAACAGTATCTACTCCGTCATGCCAAAGGCGTAGATCATCAAGTGATGGCGGCGTATATGGGCAGGATCAGATCCATGCTCTCCTCTAGAGGGACCTTGAGTCTCGAAGACTCACGCCACATGTGACATCATTCTTGAAGTTCCTTCCTGGAGTCTCAAATGCAAATCGCTATGATCATATGTGCCAGCACTATCTATGAATCTCAGATCTGTATCCCTAGAATGCGGGATGCCTCACCTGTCTGTCATTGAGAAGCAACTCCAGCTGTCTTGACAGATCAAGCAAGGGATGTCCTTCCCAATGAGTAGTATGTCATCCACATACAATATGAGGAAGACAACTATATCCCCTACAACCTTCTTGTAGACACAGCTCATCTTCGTTCTTGATGAAACCAAATGCTTGATTGCATCATCATTGAAGATCAGAGCCTTTAGTTCCATAAATGGAACGGACAACCATACTACTGCTAGTATGCTTTGGATCTACAAAACCCTCGGGTTGTGTCATGTACACATCCTCGAGTAGGTTTCCATTACGAACGGTTTGACGTCCATCTTCCAGTCTAATCGTAAGAGTGGTGAGCTACGAGAGCATGATCCGAATGGACTTAAACATCATGGAGAAAAGGTTTCATCATAGTCAATACCATGAATCGCTTGAAACCTTTAGCTACCAAGCGACCCTTATAGATAAGTCCATCCATGTCTCTTTCTCTTAAAGACCCACTTGCACCCAATTGGGTTTACCTTCTCGTGGATCAACCAAAGTCCATACTTGGTTGGTGTACATGGATTCCATCTCGGATCTCATGGCTTCTAGCCATTTCTATCTGGTCTCATCACAGCTTCCGATAGGTGGTAGGCTCATCCTCTATGAGCACAATGTCATCATGGTCGACAAGAGAAATGAGTATCTCTCAGGCCGACGACGTACCTATCAGACTGCGAAGAGGTATGTCTACTTGAACTGGTTGTTGTTCCTCAACTCCTTGTGGAACAATATCATCCACAACACTTTGTGGTTCCAGTTCAACTTCCATCGAGGCTCCAGTGCTATCGTTCGCATCTTGAACTTCTTCAAGATCAAAGGTACTCCCACTAGTCTTTCTAGAAACAAAATCCCTTTCTAGAAAGACCCGCTTCTTGCCACAACTACCTTGTCGATAGGAATGTAAATAATATCCCTTAGTTTCCTTGGGATATCCAATGAAATAGCACTTGTCGGATTTGGGTCCTAACTTGTCTGAGACTTGACGTCGTACGTAAGCCTCACAACCCCAAATCCTCATGAAAGACACCTGGGCATCTCTCCCAGTCCATATCCTATATGGTGTATTTATCACGGCCTTGGATGGAACTCGGTTGAGAATGAAAGCTGCCGTGTCTAGAGCATAACTCCAGAGGTATGTCGGAAGATCTGTGTGACTCATCATAGACCGTACCATATCTAATAAGGTACGATTCCTCCTTTCGGACACACCATTCCACTGTGGTGTTCCAAGAGGAGTGAGTTGGGATAGAATCCCACACTCAGCTAAATAGTCACGAAACTCATGGCTTAAGTATTCACCACCTCGATCTGATCGAAGTATTTTAATACTCTTGCCAAGCTGGTTCTATACTTCATTCTTGAATTCTTTAAACTTTTAAAAGGATTCAGACTTATGTGTCATCAAGTACACATAACCATATCTACTAAAGTCATCAGTAAATGTGATGAAGTATCTATAACCGCCTCTAGCAGCAACATTGAAAGGGCCACATACATCACTATGTATGAGTCCTAACAAATCAGTTGCTCTCTCGCTGTGCCCACTAAAGGGAGTCTTGGTCATCTTGCCTCGTAGGCATGACTCGCATATCTCATATGATTCAAAATCAAATGAGTCCAGCAAACCATCCTTATGGAGCTGGGATAAGCGCTTGTCATTTATATGACCTAAGCGACAATGCCAGAGATAGGTGTGGTTCATATCGTTCGATTTGAACCTCTTGGTACTAATGTTATAGATAGGGCTCTCAAGGTCTAGAATATAGAGTCCGTTCATCAGAGGTGCACTACAATAGAACATATCGTTTAAATAGACAGAACAACATTTGTTCTTTATTATAAACGAGAATCCTTTCTTGTCCAAACAAGAAACTGATATAATGTTCTTAGTCAATGCAGGCACATAACAACAATCGTCTAACTCTAGTATAAGCCCAGAGGGCAGAGATAGAAAATAAGTCCCTACAGCAACAGCAGCAACCCGTGCTCCATTGCCTACTCGTAGGTCTATCTCGCCCTTTGTCAATGCTCTGCTATTTCTCAGTGCTTGTACATTAGTACAAATGTGCGAAGCACATCCGGTATCTAATACCCGAAATAGAGAGGTTGACTTCTATAACATTTATACCAAGTAGAAATCTTTTTCTCTTCTTCTTAAGATCTTCCGGTATCCTGTGAAGTTCCTCTTCCGTGCCCTGCTTGTCCTTGATATAGTTGACGAAAATGTGCAACCATGTCGTAAGCACCCATCAACTCATGTTGCTTCCGAACTCAGAGTTCATGGTCGCGAGCATAAGATAGGACACATCTAATGCGTCATCTTGATGCTTCTTGTAAGCATCCGGTCAAGTTCAGCGTGGCGGAGGAGCCTCGGAAATGGGCTGCCGCGCATCTTCGCTTTTCTTGGTGAGAACTATTCTTAGGTTCGCAGTCGGAAAATTTGCTTCATTGAGCTTGTCCTTCTTAAGGAGGGAGAAAAAGTTCGTATTCGACGTCATGGTTATCTACAACAGAAAATTTGCAGAAATAAATATCATATTCTTTAAAAATCATTTAATTAGGCCTTTAATTAAATGATGCTCCCACTGAATTCTATAATTCTTGTGGGACAAGATCCACATCATACTAACCCTTGAGTTAGCTTTGGATAATACGCCCAAGGCTTAGTATGATCGGTAGGTAACGATTACCAATTACATCTCTATGCAACTCTTGTTTATAGAATCAATATCCGCATTTATATTAAAACTCGAGTTAGCTTTGGCTAATAAATATAAACGTGATTTTGTCCTACCTTTCCAACTATTGGAAGAATGCCTATAGTTGACTCGATCCAACCGAGTAACTAGGAATACTCAATCTAATTGAGTTTGTATTCACCCATGCGTTGATAGGCGGGACCAAGATTGTCCCTCCGTATCCTACCAAGATAATATGTATTGTTCTGCTTTGGCAGATTCAACAATACATGTGATCGAGGTAGTGATAGGTATCAAGGCACGGTTAGGCATTTAGAGTTGGTTCGATCTAGATTTAATCTAATCGAGAAGGATGCATCTTGTGCACGACTTAGATCTAATCTAATCGCAAGGGTGCATCATGTGCACGACTTAGATCTAATCTAATCGTTAAGGCACTAATTAATTAATTAATTATTAAACATGCATCATATACATAACAATTAATTAATTAATCTATTTGTGATTTAGTCATGGCCCTACTACGATCTTCTCAAGCCAATGAGAAGATCGAATGGTCAACCTAGGGTCAACAGCTTCTCCAAGCTCCTCCCTTTGACCACCTTGTGTTGCTCGTGCCCGCCTCGGAACTCCGTCTCGTGTGGACCCTCCACCGCTCCAATTTGTACATTAAAATTTGAAACTCGAGTTACATTCGAGTCTAAATCTAATTTACAACCAGAATAAGAGAAAGGCACGACACGCAGGCCGTGGAAAAAATAAAAATACAGCACACTCGATCATATGACAGCACGCAGGCTGTATTATGAATTACAACACAAATCCAATCTTATTGGGTATTTTGGGCCATGACTATCACAAATTAATATATAATTCAAAATTATATATTTTTCATAATTTTTCTGTAATTTTAAAATAATTTTTACAATTTTTATGAGTAAAATTTCTCGGCGGTCCCGTTTAGCGGTTTCGGGCGCAATCGCGGAACGGATCCCCTTGCGGGGCCCAGGGGCAGCGCCCCTACCCGCGATCTAACCATCGCGAGGGTTCCTTTGCGATCCAACAATGCCTAAACCCGCTGTCCCAAAACGATTTGGGTCGAGACATTGCCGTTTCGGAAAAATCTTCCCGGCGAGTTCGTTTTTAGCGATTTCGGGTGCAATCGCGGAGCAAATTCCCTTACGGGGTTAGGGGCAATGCCCCTACCCACGATTTAACCATCGTGAGTTGCTCCTTTGCGATCTAATGGCACCCGACCCCGCTGTCCCAAACGGATTTGGGGCAAAATGAAGCCGTTTAAAAAGAAAACTTTCCGGTAGCCGAAGCCTACAAGTGCCGAGACACTTGTGCTTCGCTTCTACGGAAAAATTACTCATAAAAACTCTAAAAACTCAATTTTCATGAAAACAAGTATAAGTTCACCTTAAGTATAAACCATCCAAACAAGTTCAAGTTAATATCATCAAAATGTTGGGTTATTTGGGCCGCGAAAACCGCCTTTTCGCGTCGCGGAAACCCCGAGTCACCCAAAGCCATGGATCTCGTGCAAAGATTCGTAAACAAAATTTTTCGAAAAACCTTTTTCTTGTATGAGTTTGTAAAAACTTTAGATCTACACTAAAGTTAAGATCATTAC
The DNA here is from genome assembly GCF_018446385.1 of Zingiber officinale. NCBI lineage: Eukaryota > Viridiplantae > Streptophyta > Magnoliopsida > Zingiberales > Zingiberaceae > Zingiber > Zingiber officinale. The sequence continues at coordinate 90,103,941 of NC_056002.1, read as the reverse complement.
CCTTGTAGCGAAGCCCTTCGCGTTCCCGCTTGTCCAAGATGTCGCCGGATCTCTAGTTGTCAAAGTAGACAACCTCTATATGTATCCACACGGACACAAGTAGAAGGAGATGACCAAAACACAAGGTGTGCTAGCACCAATGGAGTGTTCGGCCAAGGAATGGGAGAAGGAGAAGAGAGAGCACCCAAGGGAGAAGAAGAGTGAATGAATCAATGTAAGGAAATTCAAACAACCCCTTAGCCATCAAGTGGCCGGCCACTCTAGGAGGTGTAACCCCCACATTAATTCCAATTAATGTGGAGACCATTAAGAGTTGTAACCCCCATGAGGTGGCACTCTAGGATGATGTGGATCAACACTATTGGTCCACATCTTGCCACCTCACTAAATGACATGGCAACAAGTGTAACCTCCTCATTTAATGTGGGCCGGCCACATTAAATGCTATGGAGGCTTGTAACCTCCATGAGGTGGCACACATTGATGATGTGGAACAATCCTATTGGTCCACATCTTGCCAACTCACTAGTGATGTGGCAAAAAGTCAAGTCAAACATGACTTTTTCTCTTCCTCTCAAATCAAGTCACACTTGATCAAATCTCTCTCATGGTTGATCTAATCCAACCATATGATTCAAGCCAACTTAATATAATGAATCTAATTCATTAAATTAAGTTGATTTAATGAGTCATAATCTAAATTAGACTCATTGAATACATGAATCAACTTGAGTCCAACTCAATTAGCCCAATTTGGATTACTCTTAATCCAATATGATTCATCAAATGAATCTAATCCTCTTGGTTCATCATATGAACCAAATCTCCATCTAATTGTCCTTAGTGTGTGACCCTATAGGTTCTTGTAACATTGGCAATGCCCTAAACCCATTTAGGAGCATAAGTAATGAGTGGTATCTAGCAACACATCATTACTACCCAAGTTACAAGAATGTCGAGATCCGACATCATCTTGTGACTACCAATTGTGACTCCTCACAAAATATGTGACATTGTCCTTCTATCCTAGACATCTAGATTGATCAATATGAGACATAGACCGTGTCATCCTCTAATTAATCTAAATCTTGAACTCCAAGTAGACTCACTCGATCAAATGAGCTCAACATCTCATGTTGACTCATTTGGGCATGACCATGCACTTAGTGGTCTCACTCTATCAAGAATACCGATGTCGCTCCCGTCATATGGGAGGGATAGATCCCATCTACATCACTCACATCCCTCTACATAATTCGTTATATACCCAGTAATCACCTTTATAGTCCACCCAGTTACGGGTGACGTTTGACGAAACCAAAGTACATAACTCCTTATGTAGGGATCCATGGTGACTTCAGGTCAAAGGACTAATAGTCATACTAATAGCCACATGAGAAAGTATATGACACTCATATAACGATCCATGATACTTTCTCATGGCGGGTCATTCAGTATACATTCTCTAATGCATACCCATGTGTCAGCTTGATATCTCTATATCCATGACTTGTGAGATCAAGTCATCGAGCTGACCTACATGCTAGTCTTATTGTATTAACATTGTCCCTGAATGTTAATACTCGACTAGGAATGATTTAGAGTAGTGTTCCCTATATCATCTCACTATCGATTCAACCAATCGATTGATATAGGTAAGAACCTTCTACTCTAGGACATTACTATACTTATTTTATCTGGCACTAATAGAAATAAGCATAATAATCAAAAACCAAATGCCTTAATATATATACATGAATATGATATACATGAGTCCATACAATCATCAAATGATTGGCTCTAGGGCTCTAACTAACAGACACAAGGCTCATCTTCATTCTTAATGAAACTAAACTGTTTGATTGCATCATTGAATCGAAGATTCCAGCTTCGAGAAGCTTGCTTTAGTCTATAAATGGACCTATGCAGCTTGCATACTCTGCTAGTATGTTGTGGATCTAAAGACCCTCAGGTTGTGTCATGTACACATCCTCGAGTAGGTTTCCATTCAGAAACACGGTTTTGATGTCCATCCTCTAGATCTCGTAATCGTGGTAAGCTGCAATAGCAAGCATGATCTGAATGGACTTAAACATCGCTACTGGAGAAAAGGTTTCATCATAGTCAATACTATGAATCTGCTTGAAACCTTTAGCTACCAAGCGACCCTTATAAATAAGTCCAACCATGTCAGTCTTTCGCTTAAAGACCTACTTACACCCTATGGGTTTTACCCCTTCAGGTGGATCAACCAAAGTCCATACTTGGTTGGTGTACATGGAATCCATTTTGGATCTCATGGCTTCTAGTCATTTCTCGGAATCTGGTCTCATCACAGCTTCTTGATAGGTGGTAGGCTCATCCTCTATGAGCACAACGTCATCATGGTCAGACATGAGAAATGAATATCTCTCAGGCTGACGACGTACCCTATCAGACCTGCGAAGAGGTATGTTTACTTGAACTGGTTGTTGTTCCTCAACTCCTTGTAGAACAACCTCATCCACAGCAATTTGTGGTTCCAGTTCAACTTCCATCGAGGCTTCAGTGCTAGGATCCGCATCTTGAACTTCTTCAAGATCGAATGTACTCCCACTAGTCTTTCTAGAAACAAAGTCCCTTTCTAGAAAGACTCCAGTCTTTGCCACAACTATGTAACATCCACTTAGTTTCCTTGGGATATCCTATAAAGTAGCACTTGTCGATTTGAGTCCTAATTTATCCGAGACTTGACGTCTAACGTAAGCCTCACAACCCCAAATCCTCATGAAAGGCACCTGGGCCTAGCCCATATCCTATATGGTGTCTTTATCACGGCCTTAGATGGAACTCGGTTGAGTATAAAATTGGTGTCTATAGCATAGCCCAAAGGATGAAGATCTGTAACTCATCATAGATCGTACCATATCTAATAAGGTACGATTCCTCCTTTCGGATACACCATTCCATTGTGGTGTTCCAGGAGGTGTGAGTTGGGATAGAATCCCACACTCAGCTAGATAGTCACGAAACTCATGGTTAAGGTATTCTCCACCTCGATCTGATCGAAGTATCTTAATACTCTTGCCAAGCTAGTTCTGTACTTCATTCTTGAATTCTTTGAACTTTTCAAAGGATTCAGACTTATGTGTCATCAAGTACACATAACCATATCTACTAAAGTCATCAGTAAATGTGATGAAGTACCTATAACCTCCTCTAGTAGCGACATTGAAAGGGCCACATACATCACTATGTATAAGTCCTAACAAATCAGTCGCTCTCTCGCTGTGCCCACTAAAGGGAGTCTTGGTCATCTTGCCTCGTAGACATGACTCGCATATCTCATATGATTCAAAATCAAATGAGTCCAGCAAACCATCCTTATGGAGCTGGGATAAGCGCTTGTCATTTATATGACCTAAGCGACAGTGCCAGAGGTAGGTTTGGTTCATGTCATTTGACTTGAACCTCTTGGTATTTATGTTATAGATAGGGCTCTCAAGGTCTAAAATATAGAGTCCGTTCATCAGAGATGCACTACAATAGAACATATCGTTTAAATAGACGGAACAACATTTATTCTTTATTGTAAATGAAAATCCTTTCTTGTCCAAACAAGAAACTGAAATTATGTTCTTAGTCAAGGCAGGCACATAACAACAATCATTTAATTCTAGTACAAGCCTAGATGGTAGAGATAGATAGTAAGTTCCTACAGCAATAGCAGCAACCTGTGCTCCATTGCCTACTCGTAGGTGTACCTCACCCTTCGTCAATCCCCTGCTATTTCTCAGCACTTGTACATTAGTACAAATGTGCGAAGCACATCTGGTATCTAATACCTACGATGAAGAAATAGAGAGGTTGACTTTTATAACATGTATACCTGAAGTAGAAATCTTATTTCTCTTCTTCTTAAGATCTTCCAGGTATTCTTTGGAGTTCCTCTTCCATTGCCTTGCTTGTCCTTGATATAGGTGACAAAGATATTCAACCATATCGTAAGCGCCCATCAACTCATGTTGCTTCTGAAGCTCAGAGTTCATGGTCGCGAGCATAAGACAGGACACATCTAATGCATCATCTTGATGCTTCTTGTAAGCATCTCGGTCTACTCGCGTGGCAGTGGCAGGAGGAGCCTCGGGAATGGACTGCTCCAGAACGTACAGTTTACGTTCTTGGGTGAGAACTATTCTCAGATTCCTGTACCAGTCCAGGAAGTTTGCTCCGTTGAGCTTGTCCTTCTCGAGGACAGATCGCAGGGAGAAGGTGTTCGTATTCGACGTCATGGTAATCTACAACAGAAATAAATGCAGAAATAAATATCATATTCTTAATCATTTAATTAGGCCTTTAACTAAATGATGCTCCCACTGAATTCTATAATTCATGTGGGACAAGATCCACATCATACTAACCATTGAGTTAGCTTTGGCTAATACGCCTAAGACTTAGTATGATCGGTAGGTAATGATTACCAATTACATCTCTATGCAACTCTTGTTTATAGGATCAAGATCCGCATTGATATTAAAACTTGAGTTAGCTTTAGCTAATACGCCCGAGAATTAATATAAACGTGATTTTGTCCTACCTTTCCAACCGTTAGAAGAATGCCTATAGTTGTACTCGATCCAACCAAGTTAACTAGTTACTCAATCTAATTGAGTTGTACTCACCCATGCGTTGATAGGCAGGACCAAGATTGTTCCTCCGTACCCTACCAAGATAATATGTGTTGCTCTGCTTTGGCAGATTCAACAACACATGTGATCGAGGTAGTGATAGGTATCACGGCACAGTAGGCATTAGAGTTGACGTGATTTAGATCTAATCTAAATGTCGATGTTGTATCATATACTCGATATAGATCTAATCTAATCGATAGGGTGCATCTTGTACACGATGTAGATCTAATCTAATCGTAAGGGTGCATCTTATGCACGATTTAGATCTAATCTTAATCGTTAGACACTAATTAATTACTTAATTAAACATACATCACATACACAAGTAATTAACTAAATTTTGTGATTATGTCATGGCTCTACTACGATCTTCTCAAGCCAATGAGAAGATCGGATGGTCAACCTAAGGTCAACAGCTTCTCAAGCTCTTTCCTTTGACCACCTCGTGTTGCTCGCGCCCTCCTCGTAACTCCGTCTTGAGTGGACCTTCCACCGCTTCAAAATTTACAGTATATTTTGAAACTCGAGTTACATTCGAGTCTAAATCTAATTTACAACCAGAATATAAATAGGGAGGCACGACGCGCAGGTCGCGTATCAAATACAGCACAGACAAACACATGATGGCACGCAGGCCGTATTATAAATTACAACACAAATCCAATCATATTGGGTCTTTTTGGGCCATGACTATCACAAAAATAATATATAATTCTAAATTATATATTTTCATAATTTTCTGTAATTTTTCATAATTTTTACAAATTTTTATGAGTAAATTTTTCCCGGCGGTCCCGATTAACGATTTCGGGCGCAATCGTGGAACGAATCCCCTTGCGGGGCCAGGGGCAGTGTCCCTACCCACGATCTAACCATCACAAGGGTTCCTTTGCGATCCAACAGCGCCTTAGCCCGCTGTCCCAAAAAATTTTGGGGCGAAACTATGCCGTTTTGGAAAATTCTTCTCGGTAGTCGAAGCCTACGAGTGTCGAAACACTTGTGCTTCGCTTCTACGAGAAAAATACTCATAAAAACCATTAAAAACTTAAAATTACAGAAATTCACAGAATGTTTATTTTTCATAAAAACCAAAATAAACTCGTATTCGTCTTCGCACGTGGCTCTGATACCACTGTTGGGTTTTTCGGGCCGCGAAAACCGCTTTTTCGCGTCGCGGAAACCCCGAAACTCCCTAGCCAACGGATCCGTGTAAAGAAAATTTTTTCGAAAAACTACGAGTACAAGTTTACCTAGATCTACACTTAGATCTACAAGGGAAAAAGGTTACACCTTTGAAGCGAAGCCCTTCGCGTTCCCGCTCGTCCAAATGGTGCCGGATCTCGAAGTTGTCAACGTAGACAACTTTCTAGAAGTATCCACACGAACAAGATGTGTTCTCTAACACACAAGGATGGAGAAGAGAACACCACAAGTGTGCTAGCACTTCTTGATGCTCTCGGATGGGATTGGAAGAAGAAGAAAGGAAAAGAAGAGAACACACTCCTCTAAAATCTCTATGTGACTTTCACTAACCTTTCTTCTTGGATTAGATTCACTCTCCTTTCTTCTCCCTTGCTTGAAACCCACGACCAAGAGAAGAGAAGGAGCAAAAAGAGAGCTTGAGGAAGAAGATGATGTGAATGTGAGTGGATGAAAAATTCATTCTCATTCAAAACCAAAAAGGTAACCCCCATTCTCATTAAATGTGGCCATTAAAGAGAATAGATTTGTAACCCCCATGAGGTTACACACTTTGATGATGTGGCACATCATCATTAGTCCTCCTAATGCCAAATCACTAATGATGTGGCAAATAGTCAAGTCAAACTTGACTCTTCCTCTTCCTCTCAAGTCAAGTCAAACTTGACTTAATCTCTCTCATGGTTGATCTAATCCAACCATTTAATTCAAGCTACTTTAATATAATGAATCTAATTCATTTAATTAAATTGATTCAATGAGTCATAATCTAAATTAGACTCATTGAACACATGAATCAACTTGAGTCCAACTCAATTAGCCCAATTAGGATTACTCTTAATCCAATTTGATTCATCACATGAATCTAATCCTCTTGGTTCATCATATGAACCTAATCTCCATCCACTTGTTCTTTGTGTGTGACTAAATAGGTTCTTGTAACGTTGGTAATGCCCCTAAACCCATTTAGGACTATAAGTAATGAGCGGTATCTAGCAATACATCATTACTACCCAAGTTACAAGAATGTTGAGATTCAACATCACCTTGTGACTACTAATTGTGACTCCTCACAATATATGACAAGTGTCCTTCTATCCTAGACATCTAGATTGATCAATGTGAGGCATAGACCGTGTCATCCTCTAATCAATCTAAATCTTGAACTCCAAGTAGACTCACTCAATCAAATGAGCTCAATATCCTATATTGACTCATTTGGGCATGGCCATGCACTTCGTGGTCTCACTCTATCAAGAATATCGATGTCGCTCCCGTCATATAGGAGGGATAGATCCCATCTACATCACTCACATCCCTCCGTATAATTTGTTACATACCCAGTAATCGCCTTTATAGTCCACCCAGTTACGGGTGACGTTTGACGAAACCAAAGTACATACTCCTTATATAGGGAACCATGGTGACTTCAGGTCTAAGGACTAGTAGTCATACTAATAGCCACATGAGAAAGTATATGCCACTCATATAACGATCCATGATACTTTCTCATGGCGAGTCATTCAGTATACATTCTCTAATGCATACCCATGTGTCAACTTGATATCTCTATATCCATGACTTGTGAGATCAATTCATCGAGTTAACCTACATGCTAGTCTTATTGCATTAACATTGTCCCTGAATGTTAATACTCGACTAGGAATGATTAAGAGTAGTGTTCCCTATATCATCTCACTATCGATTCAACCAATCGATTGATATAGGTAAGAACCTTCTACTCAAGGACGTTATTATACTTAGTTTATTTGGCACCAATACAAGTAAGTATAATAACCAAAAACCAAATGCCTTTATTTATATAGAATATGATACAACAAGTCCATAATACAATCATCAAATGATTGGCTCTAGGGCTCTAGCTAACACCCTGAAGGGGTTCCGGGCGCCTTGAGGGGGATAAAACTTTATCCCCCAACGTTTAGATCGTGATTGACACGATCTGGTCAAAAAGTCAACTTCGAGTGCCCCGGACAATTCTGGGCGCCCCGATTGGGAAAGTCAACCTCGTTGACTTTTTCAGCCCAGGTCTTCTGCTCCGGCTCCGTTCGCCTCAGACCGAGTCTTCCGCTCGCTTGGGTGATCTCTGCCATCCGGAATAGGGCTCACTCAAACCCAACTTCTGGTCTTCTCGACCAGGCTTCCGCTCCGGCTTCTCATCCCTCGGATCACCGCGTGATTCCTTCTCGTCCGCCAGCGTACTCATCCGCAGTCTTCGTCCCTTGGTCGCACCCTGTGTCGACCTTCTCACTAGCTGCGTCTCTTGCTCCTTGAGCAGTCTTCCGCTCTGGCTTCTCGTCCCTTGGAACCACCGCACGCTTCCTTCTTGTCTGCCAGTGTACTCTTCTGCAGCGCCTCGTCCCTCAGATGCACCGCGTGCCGTCCTTCTCGCTAGTTGCGTCTTCCACTCGACTACCTATGCTCCTAAGCTCCTGTACACTTAGACACAAGGTTAAAAACACTCAAGACCTAACTTAACTTGTTGATCACACCAAAACAACCTTGGAGTTCCAACAAAAGAGGCTTGTACAAAATGTCAAGCCAGGGAGGCCGAAAATTCTCGATTGGAGTCTGTGGTTGAGGGCAAGGACCAGATCATTGCCCAGATGGAGCATAAAATTAGTGAGTTAATTGAGGAGAATAAAAAATGTGCCCGTGATGCAAAAACTTCATTAGCTTCCAAGGATAAAATAATAGATGAGAAGGACAAAATTATAGAGGTAAAAGAGCAAATTATTATAGAGCAAGATAGAAAAATTAAAGATCTTCAAACTTAGATGCTTGCGAAGGTTATTGACCCATTACCTGCCAATTGGCCATTAACCAGGACAAAGACTTGTGCTACAAAGAGGACACCCCCAACTGCCAAAGAGATTAAGGGAGTGCCCTTGGCCAAAAGGAGTAAAAGAGTAACTTTTCAAGATGAGCATGAGTCAGAGATGACCAAGGGCAAAGGAGAGGCATTTGTTGTGCCTCCTGTTAAAGTACAAGAAGGCCATAAACCATCTACTGTTGTAGTTGCCACATCTGCATCAAATAAACTATTGAATACGCTTGCCAAACAAAAATCCAAAATACTTAAGGTACGATTTTGGTTGGTTAAATGTGTTGTCTTTTAGTCCTAATTCACATATTACTCACACCGAAAAGTTGTCTCTATGCATTTTTTCAGCAAGAGAAGTCATATTTTGAGAAAAATAAAGATGATGTGGTGGCAGAGGCATTGTTGAAACTGAGCTAGCTAAATGAGTTGGAAGTTTCTTGAGTTATACACTTACTAAAATGTAAATATATGATGGATTAGGAATGTATAATTTTATTGGGAATACAAAGTTAAATGACTTTGGCATTATCTGCTTATTTAATAGTGAAACAAACATTTCATTTTGTTGAATCAATTCAACCATGTCTGATATAAAAGTTGCTATAACACATATAATTTATGTAACTGCTTTAATTATAGCAGCAATAGGGAGTGTTGATGTCAATCAAATTATTGGACATGTTTTATTTTTGGTTTTTGTAGGGCTACGACAAAGTCAATATGATCTAACGGAATGATATCATTGGATTTGTCATCTTTCCTATGTATTTTTGATTGGACTATCTTCAGAGATGGTGATTGCATAAATGCATATTTTGCAATAATTGTAGAGGAAGCCAAATCTTCTGGCAGACGTTATTGGCCATCTATATTTTGTCCTGCTGGTTTTGATGTAAGTATAACACCAACTCCTCCTATCTAGTCTTTTATTCTCAATATATGCCTCCACCAATGTTTGTCTGCATACACAGGATTTGTTTGCAATGACAACATATGAGGCATTTGGCCTATCAGCAAGCACTGACATTGACAAGCCACTCAGGTATATATTCTGTCCATTAAATAATACAGATGATCACTGACACCGACTGATCATAGATCTCCAAGAAGCTCAATATTTACATTATAACTCACTTGGATCCCCAGAGCTATACACATCTAAGTTTCAAAAGTTTGTAAGTAACTTCCATGTTGAGTAAATCATAATTTATTGGATGTATGTGTGTATTGGTTACAAACTTCAAACTCGTGCAGGTTGATTTTTTTAAAAAATATGGACCCATCTTCCTACGAAATGTGGTATCCAGGGCTACATTCCTTAATGTTAAGAGACTTTGAGGTATCTACGATCCCAGATCCAACACAAGTAAAATCCTAAGTACATATGTTTATTCATAATTTTTATACATCTCCATACTTCTGCTAGCAATTATAATATTAACAGTGTGAAATCAACTATATCTTTCAGGTTAGATTGTGCAATCTTTGTGATGCGATACGCTGAGAGTTTAATGTACCAAGGCCAATAGAATTTGGACAAGCTGGAATGAGAGAATTTAGTTTTCATGTTCGTCATAAAATTTTTAATAGCAAACACTGGATTAATGACAAGGTGGGGGTGTAAACGTATTGATACACTAATTGTAAAGGTAGTGTAAATCCCATAAAAATAGGCTATGTGGTGTAAATTTATTTGTAATACTGTTGTCAATGCCTTGCGAAGCTAATACAGGGTATAGCAACTAAAGATTATGTATATTAAATGTGGCAAAATATAATTGTATGTTTTTATGATCGGAAGTAGCTACTATAACATGTAGCAGCTAATCGTGAGAAGCTTCTCAAAATTATAGATGCTAATCCGCACTAACTGCTATAGAGTGTAGTACCTACTATTGAGATGATGCTGCAATTTGTAGGAGATCACTTTCATACTTTATCTTGATAAATTATAATTATATTTCACCACCCCATCCTGTTGCCTTTAATGCGGTATATGGAAATGATGGTAAAAAAAAACTGCTACAACATTGCTATGTATATTAACTTGGTAAAAAAAAAGTGAAATGATTTTAATCAGTAATAGCTACTACAACGTTGTAGCATGCATTGCACTATTTACCGCACGTTGTAGCAGCTAGGGGTGTAATCGAGCCGAGCCGAACTCTTGAATGTTTGAGTTTGGCTCGTTTATAATCGAGTTGAGCTCGAACTTTATTTAACAATTATATTCATGGCTCACGAGTTTATTCGAGATTTTATCGAGCCTAAACGAGTTTAATAAATATAAATTATAAATTTAAATATTCATTAAAAACTAAATTATATATTTAGAAAAAATTATAATATTCTTATTAAAATTTATAATTTTATTCTAATAAATAAATTTAAAATATTTGTCTATATTTTTCATAAGTAGAGTGTAAAATCTATAAATTCAATATCAAAACTATTATTATTTTTATTTAAAAGTTGATTCATGAGCTTAACGAACGTGTTCATGAGCTAACGAGCCGAGTATTGTGAAACTTAAGCTTGACTTGTTTATCTTAATGAGCCTAATTAAAAGAGCTCAAATAAGCTTTTATCGAATCGAGATTCGAATAGCTCACGAGCGGCTTGGTTCATTTACACCCCTAGTAGCAGCTACATCATAAATATACCACTAGAATAACTGCTACATGTTGTAGCAGCTAATCCTAAGTATCTGCTACAACGTGTAGCAGCTTACCGCCAATATAACTGGCATACGTTGTAGCAGCTAGTCTTTTGTTGCTTCCATGTGTCCTTCTAGCATCTTTTGTTGGACGATGGCTTAGCTAGTCATGTTAGAGTGTATACTAAAAGCCTAGCTTTTGGTATAAACATTTATCTAGAAATAAGAATCACATTGGTCAAATATCTACATTTATGATAAATGTAGTTGTTCAATTAATTTATATTGTAGATAACATGGTGTGTGGTGTCACACACAGAAGATCATGTTATCAGTTCTTTATAAATTATAAATAGTTGCTCACGACTAAGATGGAAAGGAACAAACCATTGGAATAGTCGTAGTGTAATTAGGTATTAGTTTATCTTGACTAATAAATTACACTAGTACACTCTAAGTGTATTGAGTAGGACCATTTTAGGTAAGTTCTTTTTATACTGACTTGATAAAAGAACTAGACTTTAGTTATTATGGAAGTGTGTGCTCTTAATCCTAATATAATAACAAGCACATATATTTGATATTTATTTCTTTAATTTATCAATGGGTGAGATTTAGTTCGATAAATCAATAAGCCCGATAAGTTGGGAAATGATATCACTTATAGTGTGTGTTGTTGATTATAGAAGGAAACTGTGTCCTAGTGATCTAGGTTGATAATGTCCCCAAGAGGAGCTCATAAAGATTGTCATGTTAAACCCTGCAGGTGGACTTAGTCCGACATGACGATAAGGTTGAGTGGTACTAATCTTGGACTAAGATATTAATTAAATGAGTTGTCAGTAACTCACTTAATTAGTGGACATTCGACATCTTAAACACAGGGAGACTAACACACTCATAATAAGGAGCCCAAAATGTAATTTAGGATTGGTGCGGTAGTTCAATAATAATTCTTTAGGTAGGAATTATTATTGATGAAGTCAGTTGTATGTTCGGCGAACAGGAAGCTTAATTTCATCGGAGACCAAAACACCCTCTCCTGGTCCTATCGTAGCCTCTTATATATAGAGATTTATACCCACCACATACCCACCTTCTTACCCATCCTAATGGGGCCGGCCAAGCTAGCTTGGAACCCAAGCTAGGGTCGGCAAAGACGTAGGTGGCCGGCCAAAGCTTGGGTCCCAAGCTTAAGTGGCCGGCCACAAGAAAATTAAAAGGAATTTTTATTAAAATTATTTCTTATGTGGATTCCATGGTTTTAAAAGAAAGTTTAAAATTTAAATCTTTCCTTTTATAGCTTTCTACAAAAGTTTAAGAAAAGATTTGAAATCTTTCCTTATTTGTAGATTAAAAGGTGGATTTTAAATTTTAAGAAAACTTTCCTTTTTTAACCATGTTCATGATTTAAAAGAGAGTTTAAAAATTAAATATCTCTTTTATAAGTTTCTACAAAAGATTAAGAAAAAATTTGATATCTTTCCTTATTTGTAGATTGAAAGGAGACTTTAATTTTTAGAGATAACTTTCCTTTTGAAAATTATCCACATGTTTAAAAGAAAGATTTTAATTTATAAAATTTTCTTTTTATAATCCACCATGAAGGGAAAAATTATTGAGAAATTTTTTATAAATTTCTGAAGACAAATTAGGAAGTTTTAATTCTTGTGTTAATTATAACTCTCCTTGTTTTGGAGATTAGTGGTCGGCCATTGTTTTAATGAGAAGAAAATTGTTTTTTAATTAAAATAAATTTTCCTTTTCATGGCAAAAGAATTAAGGAAGTTTTCATTAAAATTTCCTTATTTGTTAAGATCAAGGATTATAAAAGAGGGGGTAGAGGTGCCTTCATGAGAACGACTTTATTCTTTTCTTCCTCTCTTTTCTTCCTTGGTGTGGCCGGCCCTAGGGTCTCCTCTTCTCCTTCTTTTCTCTTCCTCCTTTGTGGCCGGCGGCATCAACACAAGAACTTTCCATGGTGGCCGGTTTTAGCTAGGAGAAGGAGAGAAAGAAGGCTTCGTTTCTAGCATCCCTTGGAGCTTGGTGGTGGTGGCCGGGCCTTTACTTCTCATGGAGAATTAATGGTGGCCGAATCTAGCTTAGAGAAGAAGGAGCTTGGTGGTTCTCATCTCGGAAGATCGTTGCCCACACAACGTCCAAGATAAGAAGAGGAATACGGTAGAAAATCAAGAGGTTATTTTGATTACAAAGAAAGGTATAACTAGTAATTGTTTTCCGCATCATACTAGTTTTCTTTGTACAGTTATTTATGGAAATACCAAACACAAGAGGCATATGATTCTAGAGTTTTCGAAATAGTTTTTTTCGAGTTTGTATTTTCTTCTTTTTCGAATTTGTGATTCGATTGTTTTTTTTTTGTTAACCTAGAGTTATTTAAGGAAATAAATATTAGCTTTCCTTAAAAGGCTTTGCCTAGGCGGTGGTGGTTGCTCCCATATCCAAGAAGGCCATGTGTCTCGCCATGCAGTACTTGGAAGCCAATTTTGAAAATTAATATTTATGGAATTAATAACTTAGGTAGATTTGAATCAATAGTGTTAAGTTCCGCTTGCGATTCAAATCTAAACCATTAAGAACAGATAAGTTAAATTTGGAATCAATGATGTTAAGTTCCGTCTGCGATTCCTAATTTAACTTCTAAAGAACACAATAGGTTATTTAAGGAAAGGTTCGACACTTGTACAAAAATTTTTGTACAGTGGAACCGGTACGATTTTCTTAGGATTAACCAACAATTGGTATCAGAGATAGGGTTTGCCTCTGTGTGTTTGGTTTTCAAATTAGGTTATGCACATGTCATACATAATTTAGGCAGGATAATAGTAGGATGTGCTATCTTTGTGGTTGCAGGCTCCAACTATTATGGCTTATAGATGTTGTGTGTGATTGGACCCTTGGACATGTCAAGGGCATTATTTTTGTGTGTGCATGATTGTATGTAACTAATACAGCAGGAGCTGTATTAGCCTTAGGATTTTAGAATTTTATTTTCGATCTAGATTACATGTACATTCCTTCGTGGAATATAGGATCGATATATGTAAAATTCTATTTTTGTCACGGATCGGATTCTTGTGAGACGTCGTACTTTTGGAGCACCAGAGGCGCAGCGGAATAAGAAGCAAGATGGATGCGACAACTCGACCCGATGGCGGTGGCTAAAGATGGCAGCAGCTAGGGTTGGAGCACATGGAGGACAGTAACAGGAAAAGGCCATAATAGTTGGAAAATAATTTCTATATTTATTGCTTTATTTACTGTGATGTGTGTGTATGCATGTGATGTATGCTAGGATAACTTAAAATTCCTCACTTTAAATAACTAAGTGGGAGAGGGATTTATTTTAATAAATTCCACGGTCTCCATTACTAGTTTATAAGTGATGCAAACAAACTTGCGCGTTGGCTCTGAGTGCCTTCCTCCATATCGGATGAGTTTGTTTGCGGATCACTAGATCAAACTTCCATTTAGGATGACTATAGGAAATTAATTAAGAGCGTGTGATCTTCCCCATCGGAAGGGGCATAATCTTATTAATGGACTTAGTGTCAAGTAATGATATACACTTAGGCACGTCTAATAGTATCCTCCCCATCAGAGTCTCTGCTATTATTTGTGTGATCGAAGAAAACCAACTATTAATTTGTCATAAAGATAGGTTGACAAGATAATAAAATTAAAACCCCCTCTTACAAATGTTGAGATTTTGTATACGTCCACACTATCATGACATACAAAAATTCATGATGTATGAGGTAATTTTATTTGTCAGTTTGACAAGGAAATAAAATTAATGGGAAAAACCCCTCTAACAAATGTTTGGTTTTGTATACGTCCATACTATCGTGGCATACAAAATTCTCGGTGTTTGAGGTAATTTTATTTGTCATAAAGACTTATTGACAAGATAATTAATGGGTAAAACCCTCCTCTACAAATGTTCAATTTTGTATACCCACACTATCGTGGCATGTAAAATTCACAGTGTTTGAGGTGTTGGTGAATTTAAATAATATTGTTTGAGGAATCAATGTTATTTTAAATTCAAAAGTTTTGACCAAATATTTGATCAAAGATAGATCAATTATTAATTTTATTCGTCATAAAGTAAAGTTGACGAGATAATAAAATTAATGGATAAAATCTCCTTTTTGATTTTGTATACGTCCACACTATCGTGGCATACAAAATTCATGGGGATTTTAAGATGTTGGTCTTGACCAAATATTTTTGTGATTCTTAGGATTTAAAATGTTTATCAATCCCCTAGTTGTTATACTATAGAATAGACTTAGTAGTCCCAATTGTAATGATTAGAAATAGGACTTGGACATTTAGGTAGACTGCCCTCTTAAAACTAAGAACAAAATAGGAGTATTTCATTCATTAGTTAATACATGATTTGTGGTGTTATCTACCGGTACCTGGTGTGTAGATACGGGAGCCACTGATCATGTCTGCAATTCATTGCAGAGGTTCCAAGAAACTCGATAACTATATGAAGGAGAAATCACCGACTACGTGGGCACTACTGCAAAAGTAGCAACTATTGCAGTGGGAGATGTTTATCCTATGATAGGAATAAAAATGATTTTTGAGAAATTGTCTATATATACCAAGTTTAGAAAGAATTCGATTCCGGTTTCTAAACTATCAAAGAATAGATATTCTGTCTATTTTGATAACAAAATTGTTATCAAGAAAAATAGGAAAATTATTTGTTCTGGTACATTGGTTGACAATTTATAAATCCAATAATTCCCACGATGCAATAAATGGAAATTAATAACACATCTTCTAACTATTAAGAGAAAGCAACCTTCAGAAATGAACCAATTATATCTTTGGCATCAAAGGCTAAGTTATTTTAACTTAAGTAAGATTCATTGGTAGCTGATGAACTTTTGGGTTCATTGGTAATGGAAATCTTTCCAACCTGAGAGTCTTACTTTGAAGGAAAAATAACCGAGAAGCTTTTAAGTCTAAGGGGTATGGAGCCAAAGATATAATGGAATTGGTTCATTCTGATTTGTGTGGTCCTATGACTATCCAGACAAGAGGTAGTTTCGAATATTTCATCTATTTTATAGACAACTATTCGAGACACAGATAGATTTACTTGATACACCGCAAGTCTAAGTGTTTTGATTAGTTCAAAGAGTACGAGGCTGATGCGGAGAAATGTCAAAGTAAAAATATCGAGACACTACGGTGAGATCGTAGTAGCAAATACCTCTTAGGAGAATTTAGGAGTCACTTATCAGAAGTAGGGATTCAATTCCAACTAACTGCACTTGGTACATCCCAACAGAATGGTGTAGTAGAAAGAAGGTATAAGGCTCTTATGGAATAATTAGATCGACGATGAGTTATTTAGAAAATTACCAAATTCGTTTTAAGGATATACACTGAAAACGGAAGTGAACTCTCTACTCCCACAGAATTGCAGAATGGGCGTAAGTCTAGTCTGAAGCATATTCGGATTTGGGTGGTCTAACACGTGAGAGACACTGAAAAATTGGACATGAGTTCACTTGTTTGTGTGTTATCCTAGAAAAACGAAAAGAGGTTTGTAGTCCTTAAAATCGGAAGGTCATTATTGGCACCAATGCTCGATTTTAGAAAAGGACTATACTATAAACCACAAGCCCCATGAGTAAAAATTGTTCTTAAGGAAATTAAAGGACACATCTAACCTAGTACCAACTGTACAAGATGAAATATCACAAGAAACTGTAACACGTATCACAAATAATACACAATTGCAGAAAGTACCTCGTCGTAGTGGGAGGGTTGTTAGGCAACCTAGAAAGATTCATGTTTTGGGAGAGTCTTTGGACTCGATCCCTGGAGGACATGAACCTGATCTCCGGACATATGACGAAGCACTCCAAGATAAAGATGCAGCATCTTTGCAAAGAATACAAAATTAGAATATATGTATTCTAATAGAGTCTGGAAGCTTATAAAATCACCAAATGGTGTAAAAGACATTGGGTAAAAATAAGTCTACAATAGGAAAAGAGGGATAGACAAGAAGGTAGAAACTTTCAAAGCAAGGCTTGTTGAAAAAGGAAACTTTTTTACCGGTAGTCATGCTTAAGTCTACCCGGATTTTTTTATCTATGAGATTTAGCAAGTGGATATCAAGACAGCTTTCCTTAATGGAAATCTTGAAGAAAATATTCATATAAAGCAACCAGAAGGGTTCATTGCAAAGAGCAAAGAGCATCTTTTGTGTAAGCTCAAACAGTCTATGGACTGAAGTAAAGCTTCAAGGTCTTGGTACATTCGGTCTAATAAAGTAATCCAGACCTATGGAATTATTTAATAACCGAATAAGTCTTATGTATACAAAGAGTGTGATGGAAATGTGGTGGTATTTCTTGTACTATACGTAGATAACATGTTTGGTAGTTGGAAACAATATCAAAGTGTTGTTAGAAGTAAGGGTATGGTTGTCCAAACAATTTGATATGAAGAACTTGGGAGAATGCATATATTCTTGGGATCAAAGGGATCACAAGAAAAGAATATATTTTACTTATCCCAAGCTTCATATATCGAAACAATCTTAGCTCGTTTTAGCATGCAGAACTCCAAGAAAGGTTTCTTACCTTTTAGGCATGGAGTAGCTTTATCTAAAGAGATGTCTCAGAAGACATCAAAGGAAATAAAGGACATGAAGGCAGTTCCTTATGCTTTAGCTGTAGGAAGTCTAATGTATGCAATGCTGTGTACGAGATTGGATATCTGTTTTGCCGTGGGCATGGTTAGCAGATATCAAAGTAACTCTGGACAAGGACATTTGTCTGCGGTAAAGCATATATTGAAGTACCTTAAAGGCACTAGAGATTATATGCTAGCTTACAAGGCAGATAATTTGATCCCTATGGGTTACATGGATTTTAACATCCAATCGGAAAGGGACAATAGTAAGTCAACCTCGGGGTTTTGTGTTTACTTTAGGAGGTAAAGTCATAACTATGGAAGAGTGATAAGAATAGGTGCTTTTTCGGACACCACCATAGAAGCTGAGTATATGACAGCCTCTGAGTTAGCCATAGAAGCTGTATGGCTCAGATACTTCAAGATAGACTTAGATATGATTTCTGGTTTGCCCAAAATAATTTGGTGTAGTAGCAAACTCGAAGAAACCATAAGTTCATAAGGCAAGTAAACACAATAGAGCGCAAGTACCATCCAATACGAGAAATCATATAAACGAGGAGAAGTTGTTGCCGCCTAGATTGCATCAGATGATGACCTATAGATCTTTTCACTAAGGCCCTTAAGGCAAGAGCTTTTGATGGGCATGTTGAAGGGTTGGGAATCAGATGTATGGCAGCAGATATGGTAGCTTAGTCTTTTAGTATAAGTGGGAGATTGTTAGAGTGTATACTAAAAGCCTAACTTTTGATATAAACATTTATCTAGAAATAAGAATCACATTGGTCAAATATCTACATTTATGATAAATGTAGTTGTTCAATTAATTTATATTGTAGATAACATGGTGTGTGGTGTCACACATAGAAGATCATGTTATCAGTTCTTTATAAATTATAAACAGTTGCTCACGACTAAGATGGAAAGGAACAAACCATTGGAATAGTCGTAGTGTAATTAGGTATTAGTTTATCTTGACTAATAAATTACACTAGTACACTCTAAGTGTATTGAGTAGGACCATTTTAGGTAAGTTCTTTTTATACTGACTTGATAAAAGAACTAGACTTTAGTTATTATGGAAGTGTATGCTCTTAATCCTAATATAATAACAAGCACATATATTTGATATTTATTTCTTTAATTTATCAATGGGTGAGATTTAGTTCGATAAATCAATAAGCCCGATAAGTTGAGAAATGATATCACTTATAGTGTGTGTTGTTGATTATAGAAGGAAACTGTGTCCTAGTGATCTAGGTTGATAATGTCCCCAAGAGGAGCTCATAAAGATTGTCATGTTAAACCCTACAGGTGGACTTAGTTCGACATGACGA
The DNA here is from genome assembly GCF_018446385.1 of Zingiber officinale. Lineage (NCBI taxonomy): Eukaryota > Viridiplantae > Streptophyta > Magnoliopsida > Zingiberales > Zingiberaceae > Zingiber > Zingiber officinale. Next base: position 90,084,540 of record NC_056002.1, on the reverse strand, counting down.
TAAGGTTGAGTGGTACTACTCTTGGACTAAGATATTAATTAAATGAGTTGTCAGTAACTCACTTAATTAGTGGACATTCGACATCTTAAACACAGGGAGACTAACACACTCATAATAAGAAGGAGCCCAAAAATATAATTTGGGATTGGTGCGGTAGTTCAATAATAATTCTTTAGTGGTATGAATTATTATTGATGAAGTTAAGTTGTGTGTTCGGGGCGAACACGGGAAGCTTAATTTCATCGGGAGACCAAAACCAATTCCTCCTCTCGGTCCTATCGTAGCCTCTTGTATATAGAGATTTATACCCACCACATACCCACCTTCTTACCCATCCTAATGGGGCCGGCCAAGCTAGCTTGGAACCCAAGCTAGGGCCGGCCAAGACCAAGTGGATGAGCCAAGTTGGTGGCCGGCCAAAGCTTAGGTCCCAAGCTTAGGTGGCCATCCACTAGAAAATTAAAAGGAATTTTTGTTAAAATTATTTTTTATGTGGATTCTATGGTTTTAAAAGAGAGTTTAAAATTTAAATATTTCCTTTTATAGCTTTCTACAAAAGTTTAAGAAAAGATTTGAAATCTTTCCTTATTTGTAGATTAAAAGGTGAATTTTAAATTTTAAGAAAACTTTCCTTTTTTAACCATGTTCATGATTTAAAAGAGAGTTTAAAAATTAAATATCTCTTTTATAAGTTTCTACAAAAGATTAAGAAAAGATTTGATATCTTTTCTTATTTATAGATTGAAAGGAGACTTTAATTTTTAGAGATAACTTTCCTTTTGAAAATTATCTACATGTTTAAAAGAAAGATTTTAATTTATAAAATTTCCTTTTTAAAATCCACCGTGAAGGGAAAAATTATTGAGAAATTTTTTATAAATTTCCGGAGACAAATTAGGAAGTTTTAATTCTTGTGTTAATTAAAACTCTTTTTGTTTTGGAGATTAGTGGCCGACCATTGTTTTAATGAGAAGAAAATTGTTTTTTAATTAAAATAAATTTTCCTTTTCATGGCAAAAGAATTAAGGAAGTTTTTATTAAAATTTCGTATTTGCCAAGCCTAAGGATTATAAAAGAGGGGGTAGAGGTGCCTTCATGAGAACGACTCTATTCTTTTCTTCCTCTCTTTTCTTCCTTGGTGTGGTCGGCCCTAGGGTCTCCTCTTCTCCTTCTTTTCTCTTCCTCCTTTTTGGCTGGCGGCATCAACACAAGAGCTTTCCATGGTGGCCAGTTCTAGCTAGGAGAAGAAGGAGAGAAAGAAGGCTTCGTTTCTAGCATCCCTTGGAGCTTGGTGGTAGTGGCCGGACCTTTACTTCTCATGGAGAATTAATGGTGGCCAAATCTAGCTTAGAGAAAAAGAAGCTTGGTGGTTCTCGTCTCGGAAGATCGTTGCCCACACAGCGCCCGAGATAAGAAGAGGAATACGGTAGAAGATCAAGAGGTTATTTCGATTACAAAGAAAGGTATAACTAATAATTGTTTTCCGCATCATACTAGTTTTTTTTGTATAGTTATTTATGGAAATATCAAACACAAGAGGTATATGATTCTAGAGTTTTCGAAATAGTTTTTTTCGAGTTTGTGTTTTCTTCTTTTTCGAATTTGTGATTCGATTGTTTTTTTTTTGTTAACCTAGAGTTATTTAAGGAAATAAATATTAGCTTTCCTTAAAAGACTTTGCCTAGGCGGTGGTGGTTGCTCCCATATCCAAGAAGGCCATGTGCCTCGCCATGCAGTCCTGGAAGCCAATTTTGAAAATTAATATTTATGGAATTAATAACTTAGGTAGATTTGAATCAATAGTGTTAAGTTCCGCTTGCGATTCAAATCTAAACCATTAAGAACAGATAAGTTAAATTTGGAATCAATGATGTTAAGTTCCATCTGCGATTCCTAATTTAACTTCTAAAGAACACAATAGGTTATTTAAGGAAAGGTTCGACACTTGTACAAAAATTTTTATACAGTGGAACCGGTACGATTTTCTTAGGATTAACCAACAAGTCAGTGTGTACGAAATGTAGGCAGAAGATGCTACATGGTGTAGCAAGTACTGCAGCACATTGTTGCATTCACATATACTTATTCGAAGATGCTACAACGTGTAACAAATTCTAAAGAGTAGCTGCTACACTATGTAGCAGTTACTAGGGATTAACTACTACACATTTGCTGCGAAACTCCAGACACGTAGCTCCCACATTGTGTAGTAGTTACTGCGGACTAGCGGCTACAAGGTGTATCAGCTACTATAGCACAGTGTAGCATTAGTATCTAGTTTACCGATGATGCTACCACGTGTAGTAGCTCCTAATGAGTACAATTAGATTTGGTATTACTAGGTGTTAACATCTTCGCCTTAGCAGATCACATCTCCGAATTAGCTGCTACAATGTTTATCAGCGAATCCTCACTAATTCCTATATAGTGTAGCAGCTAATATTCAATAGCTGCTACACCTTGTAGTAGTTACTATTGATAAGCTGGTACAATTTGTAGTGGCTAATCCGCACTAACTGCTACTGTGTGTAGCGACTACTATTTAGAAAATGCTATAATTTATAGCAGCTAAGCCACACAAACTACTACAGAGTGTAGCAGCTACTCTTGAGAAGCTGCTACAATTTATAACATATCAGTTTATTACTGTATCTTGAAAAAGTATAATTATTTATGACCGTCCCCTTTGGTTGCATTTAATGTGTTATCTGGAAATGATGGTTTAGTTGCTACATGGATATAGCAACTACCACACTCTAGCTGCTAAAACATGGACCACATGTTCGTTATTCGTGACTTCATACGTTTGTTCAGGACTCATGAGTCCACTTTAATTTACCGCATTATGATATCCAAAAAATCTAAGAAACAAAATAGGAATAATCTATTTCTTGTAAATATGGTAGAGATTACATTGTCTGCTCTAATATTGTCAACACAACAAAATGATATGTGTTTGTCCATTAGGCCGTAATTGTAATATTGAACACAGTGAAAATAGTAATATGAACCCCCTTGACCCCTCACATTGTTCTCTTTTGTTTTTCACCTGCCTTACATCATTTCGTCAGCGATGGGAGAAGTGGGAGAAGTTCGTGGAGGCAAGAATCGTATGGTTATTCCATTAGGATTCCTCGGTGAACTCCCAAGGGTCTTCATTGCGAACACAGGATGTTGGGGAGATGATAGACCAGTACATGAGCGGCCTAACCTTATCCACGTCATTTGGTCGAGGTTGGGAGAAGTTCGTCGTGACCAGGATCATATGGAGCCTACATGAGGATTCCTCAGTGCATGAAAGAAACACTTGAATATGTAGGCTAGATGTAATGAAAGAAAAAAATGAAGGTGGTGTCGGGAAAATGGCGTCAATCCAAGTAGAACTACTCATTTATCATTGGATATCATGAAATGAGGCTCCCTGCCTCTATTATATCGGAAAATAGAGGCACTTAGTATTCATTATGAGAATAGTTGGATTGACGCATCCATAGCTGTGCTTCTGACAAGGCCGGTTTTTTAAGTCTTCAATGGTCATGATTTATGACAGTTATGAGTAGTCATAGCTGTCATAAAAATAGCTATGAGTGGTCATTCTATGGACGTCACGGATGAATGAACTTGATGTGGTAGGTTACCATTAATCAATTGATGCGTCTCTATAAATTTATTACTTTTTAAATTATATAACTGGCCATCGAATTATTATATAGAGTTGAGCTTGTTAGTTTCATAACTAGTAATTGCTACACCTTGTAGCAGCTCACATCTCTGCAGTAGCTGCTACTTTGTGAGACTCCAACTCTGCACTAACTCCTACACCTTGTAGCAGCTTGCCAGAATAGCTGTTATACGTTGAAGTAGCTAACGGTCGAAAAAACTTTTTCGTACCACTTGCCTTTTAGCAATTATTTTGCAAATATATATATTATGCCACTATATTTTTACAATCATTGACCCTTCCAATAATATGCAGATGGAAGTGTTCTGTGTTGTTGCAGTTACTGACTAGTAACTGCTACAACTTTAACTTGAATAAAATTAATTTTCACCGACTCCTCTCAACTCCCGTTGCCTTAAATGTGTTATCTGGGAATGATATTTCAGTTCCTACAATGGTGTTTATGTCTACCACAAAGTAGCTACTCCAGCGTGGAGTTTCTGTGGTCGTGTGCTTGTTCAAGTATTCATTAGTCCACTTGAATTTACCACTTCAAGATATGACGATATACTTACGAAATAAAATGGGAGTAATATATACAAAAATAAATTAATCTGGTGTTTAAAAATATCTAGCAGTAGCTGCTAAATAATGTAGTAGCTACTTAGTACTACTACAACAAGGTATAGCATCCATACATTAACTTAATACATTTACCTGAGAAAATAATGTCAATACCTTTACATTTCGATTGCATCATCAGTTACATATTGAACACTATTTAAAACCCCCATGATCGCTTACATTGCTCTCATACAGAAAATGCCATTTTCATATAGGCCAAGTTTTGTCCACATTCATCTCCATTCGGGAACACCCTTCACCAACATACATAGTGTTGTGAACACCAAACATATTAGATTATTTTCCACGTGCCTCACATCCTTTGGAAGTGGTTGGGAAAAGTACTTCGAGGAGATCATCCTCTCCCTAATGCACTCTAGCGACCTAACCTCATCAACATACACACATTAGGGCTAGACGATGGTGTTTGGAATAAGGAACAACGTTTACGAGTATGGAAGCATAATCTAAACTATGGAAGGCAACATGACCACTTTGTCTTTCCCAATTTGGGAGCTTGATACACTTCATGGTGGCAAAAGGTGATTACGTTCACCCCAACGACCCCGACAACCCTTCCCAGGGCCAACACGGAAGAGGGGCTTGATACACTTCAGGATCTAAAGAGGATGACATGAAAGAAATGATGAAGGTGGTGGCAGTAAAATGTGTGCATTCCATGATTAAGCTACACATTTTCATTTTTGACAATCAGGAATGGTGCGACCCTCTATTATATAGGAAAATAGTGATGCTATATTATTAAATATGATAATGGGTGTGGTCACGAGCCCATAGTTGCCCTTCTGAAAAAGCAGCTTCATATTTTCAAACACGAGTTATGATTTATGATAGTTATGACTTGTCATATGGGTTATGGCTGCTATTGCTATGAGTGGTCATTTTATGGATGATGAGAGAATAATGTACCAGATTTCCACTATATTTTTCTATCAATGATCTGAGATGTGGAGTCGAATGCCTCTCTCTATATTGTAGCACTACGGATCGATAACTGCTACAACGTGAAGTAATATGTTGTAGCAGTTTCCAACCCCGAACTGTTACAACATCAACCTAATCACCCGCTATGTCAAAACATCATTAGTGGATTCGTGAATACAACTAATCCCTTAGTAATCCAATCTCACAACCAAACACTACTTTAGTGTATATAGAGTTGCCTAACGATGTAGCAGCTTCCCAAGAGTAGTTGCTACACTGTGTAGTAGTTACTTTGTATTAGCTGCGACATTGCGTATTAATAACTCAATGATCAGTTATATAATTTAAATAGCGTGGTAACCTGAGTAGAATGTGAAACTGATTATTAGCGGCTACACGATATATTAGTTAGTGCGGATTAGCTGCTACACATTGTAGTAGCTACTTTAGAGACGTGATCGACTACAAAGTGTACCATCTACTGCGGATGCAGCAAACAAACCTTAATCTATATATATAAATCCATGATCAATTATATTATTTGAAATTATTTTATTTATGGAGTTAACCAATCATTAATTGAGTGATCGCAGAACGAGGGATGGTGATGAAAGGTAGTTTTGTGGAGAAATGATTTTCTAATAACCAAATTTAGTTATATGTGATATATCTTAGATTCTTATCGGAATAATAGCGTAAGGTTCATAGCAGATGGAAACCAATCTGTAATCAGTCATACCCGCTCGCCGATAGTTTGGCAGACCTATCCTCATAACGTAAAGGTCAAGGTGTTAGACCCTACAAAAATAGTGCAATAATTATAAGCCGCAATTTGTCCAGATGTAGTTATATAGGGACAAAAACACATGAATGTACCAGCTATAGATGCCAAATCGATTGGGAGCAATCCAATCGATTGGGATCCGACCGTTGGTGCAAATATTAGCCGTTGGCGAGCGTTTCTTAGGCACTTCCTCGATTCCACTCCACGAGCAACATAAGCGATTTTACAACTTCTCCACAGAGCTCTCACCGCCAGATCTTGAAGGTTCTTAGAGGCATTTCCAAATCAAGAGGCGGATCTACAACAAGAAGAGGAAGCTAGGGTTAGAGTTTTCATTGCATATCTTGTAAGATATATTTGTCTTCCCTTGCTTTCTTCTTGTATTGAGAGTGTTGTAAGGCTTCTCTGCCTTCAGTAGTTACCGTAAAGGAGTGATTTCATAGTGGAGGGTGCGTGAGTGTGTGGATCCTTGGATTAGTCACCTCTTCTTGAGGTGGATACCAAGGAAATCCCTTGTGTTAGCGTTGTGTCGTTGTTTCTTGTATTTTCCGCTACACATCATCAAAGAAACAAAATAAATGAAGAGCACAAGATCGCGAAGAGCTATTTGCCCCCCCCTCCCTTAGCTACATTTCGGTCCCAACATTTTCGAATCTCTCAAACTTTAAGAATTAACCCTTAAAGACCCAAGCCTAACTTAAGAAAATTGTCAAACATAAAAAAGGGGGAGATTGTTAGTGCAATAGACCTCTAAGGTTTTGATATTTGAGAACGTACCTTAGTCTAGTCAGTTTGACCAAGGGTTGATTCAAACAGGACTTGATATTTGGAAGAAAAAAGCCTAGTCAGGACTAGATGACTAGTAAGGATGTGTCCTAATCGAAAGATAGGTAGGTGAGAAGTCTACTGAGTAACTAATCCTAACTAGAGGTTAGGCAAGAGGATGTCCTAGTGAGTGAAGCCAAGCCCTAGTGAGTGAAGCTAGGTAGTGGAAGTCCTGGTGAGTGAAACCAGGCCCTAGTGAGTGAAATTAGGTAGTGGAAATCCTGGTTAGTAAAGTCAGGCCTTAGTGAGTGAAGCTAGGTAGTAGAAGTCCTAGTGAGTGAAGCTGAGCCCTAACAAGTGAAGCTAGGTGGTGGAAGTCCTGGTGAGTGAAGCCAGGCAATGGAAGTTCTAGTAAGTGAAGTCGGGCCCTAGTGAGTGAAGTTAGGCGGTGGAACTCCTGGCGAGTAAAGCCAAGTAATGGAAGTCCTAGTGAGTGAAGCTGGGCATCCCTAGGGGAAGGTAACCCTAGGTAATATGTGATCGACAGACAACCAGACCAACAAATTATTAATAATGCTAACACTATTTTATTTTTACTATTTTATATCTATTATGCTAACTCAGCGTTGCAAGCAAGTCTTAGTAGATCAGCTTGGTCAAATACTAAGCAAGGCCAGAGAAAGTCCTAACAGGTTTGAAGGACAAGATATTTGGTAGGTAAGTAAAAGGTAAGTAGATGGAGGAGTGACTCAGTGAGGACAAGTCCCATTTGAGGGAGCAGTAGGTGTCAACCCAATTTAGATCCATTTCGAAAACCTAAATTGAGACCCTGACTAGATCCAAGTCTCAAGGAGACAGGATCTAACTCATAAATCTATATAAATTATTCATACATATATATTTATAACTCTATGTTGTAGAGATAATGTATACCTTTGCATTATAGACACGTGGCAACTGACAGAGCTTGATTCCGAGTTTGGAGTCAAAAGTTATAGCCTCCAGAAGGTTGCTATGTCAAACCAGCAGTTGGAGGTGCTTTCAAGTAGTAGAAGGCGCCTTGTGCTTGTTGGAAGATGCCTTAAAGTTCTTTGAAGGCACCTTCCAGAGGATAAAACTTGTAGGTTGTAGATTTTATCACCATCGAAGATAGGGGATAAAATTTACTTATGGAGGTGCCTTGGAGGAGGTTGAAGGCACCTTCCACAGCCTATATAAGCCATGTTCGAGCAACATTCACAACACAACTCATATACAAGCTTCTACACATCTGATTGAGGTTCCAACTGCTCCGGCTTCCTACTGCTACGATGATGCTATACCTGATTACTGTTGAGAAGTTGTCCAACACCGAGCCTGATCTGATCATCTTTGATGGGGTAGGTAACGAAATTTTAATACTATACTTAATTGTTGCATAAAGAAAAGTATAGCGTGTTACACATTTTCTTATTCCGGAAGAGGTATTTAGTGGATTACCCATCGATAGGTCCACGGGACCTAGAGTAGGAGTCACCAAAGGCTCCGATCCAAGTAAAATCGGATGCGTTTTCTTGTGTTCCCTATTTTCAAATCCATACTTATTTTCCGCTGTGTATACTTTGATTTCAAAATGAAAGAATAAGTTTTTGAAAATCACGTGATTCACCCGTCCCCCCCCCTCTCACGTGTGTCTCGGTCCAGTATAGGATAATGTTCTTTTAGCAACAAATCAAGTATCATGAGAGATACTTAAATCTAGTCAACCTAGTGGGAGTGATTTGTCAATGAATGAGTCAGTTTCTCAACAGTCAAACTTATGAAGAAGTAGTCATCAAATTATTTCTCAAAGAAGGTTTGACATTGAGAATGAGACAATAATAATTCTTCTAATTGACGATGATGAACCTCGAACAATTGAGGATTCATTTAGATGCTTAGTTAGAGAAAAATGGAAAGTTGCAATGGATGAGAAAATGGAGTCAATGAGAAAAAAATAATTTTGGGATTTAATTAATCTTCCTCCGGGTTGAAAGGCTATTGGGAATAAGTGATAGAAGTCAAATTGTGACTTTTATAACAATTTAACATAATAGATAAGGGAGAAGCTGAGTACATTTTAGGAGTAAAGATCATTAGAGATCGATCAAAAAGGCATTTGGATTTGTCTCAAGAGGCTTATATCACTAAGATGCTACAACACTTCAATATGTCAAATTGCAACATTAAACAAACACCTACAGTGAAAGGTATTATTCTGAGCAAAAGTATGTATCCTAAGACTCATAAAGAAATAGCTAAAATGAAGAAAAATCCATATGCAATGCTATTGGTAGTTTAATGTACATTGTGTTGTGTACTCATCCTGATATAAGCTTTGTTGTTGGCTTAGTTAGTCATTTCTAGTTAAACCCAGGATCAAGACACTAGAAAGCAATAAAGAGGATATTCAGATATCTTAAAAGGGATAATAGATTATTGTATCTATTTTCAAGGATCTAAGATGAGCATGAAGGGCTATACAGATACAAATTGGGTGGGAGACCTTGATGACAGAAAATCTAAATCTGACTTCTTGCTAAATGGTGGCGTCATCTCATGGAATAGCAAGAAGCAGACTTATGTAGCCTTATTAACAATGAAAGTTGTGTAACTTAACTTGTGTAGCCTTGTCGACAATAGAAGTTATATGGCTGGGCTTGTGTAGCCTCGTCAACAATGGAAGCTATGTGACTTACGCAGTGGATGTACAAGAAGCCCTTTGGTTAAGAAGGTTCTTGAAACATCTAAAGATTGCTGAGGATAGTGAGAGTCCTGTTATAGTGTTTTGTGACAATCAGTCTGCTATAGCTTTTTCAAAAATTCTAAATATCATAGCAAAGGAAAGCATATAGAAATTAAGTATAATTTTGTAAGGGATATTATTGATAAGAAATAGATAGTTCTTGAGTACATCCATACACGTAATATTCTTATAGATCCTTTTACTAAGTCATTAACTAAAAAGTCATTTCAAGGATATGGAAAGTCTTTGTGACTTCGTAAAATGTAACACTTTGTAAAATGTTATGATCTATTCAATGTATATGTTTTTACATTTTAGATTAAAGTCTCGATGAGCATGTTGGTAAGTTGAGATTGGTCCACTTACATGGATAATCATCGCCATTTGTTAAGTATAAATAGAGGTAAGACCATTACTTATGGGGTAACTTATGTAACTGTGAATAGAGACATACCCATAAGTTAAGGTCACCTTGATAATTATGTCAAGATGCGATCATTTATATAATGATCAGAGTAAATGAATCCACCATTTATTGAATCTGCTTAAGACTAGATTGAAATTCATATGTTGAATTCAGGATTAAACATTAAGTATGTCTAGATTGAAATCTATACGATGTTAAATTTTAAGAAAAATATGTGCTCTTTTTAGTAAAAGGAATAACATCATAGCATGTGATTCATACCACATGTGTTATAGTGATAATAACGGTAGTAGGAGAACAAATCCCTTCTTCTCTACTATGTGAAATCCTTGAGATTATAAGTTAATCTCAATTTCACCCTAAATGACTATTTAGCTATCTACTTGAAGTTCTGATTAGTGTCTGCTACTTTAGTATATTTCCTATTGTCTATGGGTGATTCAGTCTATGGAGCATAACTAGGAAAGCGACTGACTAGAATGAATAGATTTGAACTAAGAAAAAAGATTAAGATAGATTTACATCTTTAATATTTATTCACTGGTCAACCAGTTACATTTTTTATTAAGTACTTAAAATATGATTGTGAATAATTATATTGATTGGAGATGTAGAACATACTCTCGACATAATAGTCATTATGAGAGATAAGAGATGTTCATAATGATGTAAATGATTAATATGGGGTAAAGGCAAAAGATTAATGTCTCAGATTTATTCTATAGAGTAGCTAGTTAAGTGTAACAACTTTCTTAATAGTAATTGCTCAAATATGCTTACTATCACACAAACCATTTGTTGGTGCCTAAGTTTTGATTATGGCAAAGGGTTCAAATTTAAGGTTTCTTGTTGTCTAACAAGTTGAACTGAGTATCCAAGAAAGTCTTAAGTAATCTTAGGCAAAGAAAAGTCCTAGTCGAAACTAGGCAGGTGAAAAATGTAAGTACCCCAAGGTATTTTTGATGTGATCAACCAAGTCAGGTTAAGTCCTGTTGGTATTTAACCCCTATATCTAAGTGTGTAGGAACTTAGGAGCACAGGAAGTCAAGCGAAAGATGCAACTAGCTAGAAAGACGGCATGGGAGAGAGCTGACGGGCTCGGTGTGTTCGAGGGACGAGGCACTGCGGAAGAGTATGTTGGTGCAATCGACCCAAGGTTGATCGGTATGATCATGGTTTTAATGTGTGTGTCAAAGAGTTTAAGTTAGACTTTCATGTGTTTGATATGTGTTTGAGTCCTGCAGGACTTTGTGAAACACATGAGGAACTCGGTGCGGCCAAGATTGGAAAGCTTATCCAAGGGCTCAAATCCTCGAGTCGGTGAAGGATGGTGTGGAAGGCATCCGAGGGACCGTCAGACGAGGAGTAATGGAGTGGAACCGAGGGAAGTGGACTTCAAGGTAACGTGAAGGATGGCACAGAGAGGAACCGCGGGCTCGGGTGCATCTGAGTGATGAAGGCCGAGGAAGAGGACTTCAAAGGCGACTCCAGAAAGGAAGCGTGTGTGAGAATGTAATGAACCAATCAAATGGTCATAGGACCAGTTGACTGATTCAATTTCACAGAAAGCACAGAATGCTTCCGTGATCGTCGTCTAAGGGGACTAGTCGACTGGTATATGGTCGTTGGCAGAAGATGGCTTCTACAAAGAGTTGTTGGCTGTGTCTAACGACTACATCAGTCGATTGGTGCATGGACCAGTCGACTAATGTCGGGGTTGAGTTGATATGATGATCAACTCTCTACTCTTATTTATAGGAAGCTTTGGGGCATGAAGGGGGTTACTCATGCTTGTTGAATAACTCTTAGTCTTTGCCCAAAGCTTCCAAGTCTACTCTCTTCCTCCCAAAACCTAAACTTCATCTTGTAAAGAGGAAGAGATCCTTTGTGAGAGGTTTGCTCCACCGAGAAGGAGAAAACTCTAACCGGAGATTGTCGGGGACTGATCCACCAAAGGATCAAGGGTTCGTCCACCTCAAGGACACGTCGTAGAGTAGAAGCAAGAAATCTCTGAACATGTAAAGGAATCATATTAGCATTTGTGATCTTTCATTGTTTTAGTTTCATTTTTACTTGCGCAAACTAACCGTGTAGAGAATAAAGGGAATTGGGGGTGACCTAGCTATCCAACCCCCCTTCTAGCCGGCCACCGATCACCTACAAGTGGTATTAGAGCAAGGATGCCCTTTAATGGATCACTGTGAAGAGCACTTCATCAAATGGTCGGTTCAAGCATCCATCCACCCAAATTCGAAAGAGACTTCTCTTAGTGGAAAAAGAGAATGGACGTATTTTTTAAAACCAATTTCGATATAATGCTAATTATAGAAAATGGTTTTGAGATGCCTAGGGACCAAGACAATAAGTTAATTGAGAAAGCAAGATGGTGCAGGAAGCAAAGGGAAGAGCACGTAGTAAACTCAAGAGCAATGCACCATCTTCTAAGTGTTCTTCCCCAACAAGAAGTAACTCGAATTGGGAACTACACAAGTGTCAAGGATTTGTGGGAAAAGCTCATAGAGCTTCATGAAGGCACATCAGAGGCAAAGTTAGCAAGAAGAGACCTTCTCCAAACTCAACTCACCAATATCAAACCTGAAAAAGGAGAAAAGGTATCAATTCTACATTCTAGAATTAAGGAAATTTTAAATGGACTAACAAGTGTAGGTGAGACACTTACAAACCGAGACATCATAATGAAAGCCATCAATGCTTTCCCAAGAACCTCAACATGGAGCTCAATTGTAGACTTGTTCTACATTTCAAAGGATCTAGAGAAATCTTCTCTAGATGAATTCTTCTCAACAATGGAGCTCCATGAGACTCAGATTGAAGGATTAGATAGAGAAATCAATAGATCAAGAGGAGTAGCTCTTGTGGCAAACAAGGGAATGGGAAAGAAGAAGAAATTTTCATCTCCACCATCTTCCGATTCCGATGAGTCAAGTGCCTCAATGGATAGCGATCAAGAGGCATATATGGTAAGGAAGATGAGAAAGCATTTAAGAATTTTAATTCTAACAAATCACATGCTAGGAGAAGTTCAAGGGGCAAGAGTAGAAGAAGAAAGATCAAGTGCTACAATTGCCAAGGAGAAGGACACATGAGAGATGATTGTCCTCTCTTGAAGAAGAAGAAAGGAAAGAAGAAGGAAGTGTTAGGATGTATACTAAAAGTCTATCTTTTGGTATAAACATTTATCTAGAAATAAGAATCACATTGGTCAAATGCCTACATTTATGATAAATGTAGATTGTTCAATTAATTTATATTGTAGATAACATGGTGTGTGGTGTCACACACAGAAGATCATGTTATCAGTACCTTATAAATTATAAACAGTAAGCTCACGACCAAGATGGAAAGGAACAAACCATTGGAAGGCCGTAGTGTAATTAGGTATTAGTTTATCTTAACTATATAATTACACTAGTACACTTAGAGTGTATTGAGTAGGACCATTAGATGTCGTTTCTTTTATACTGACTTTATAAAGGAACAAAGACCCCAGTTATTATGGAAGTGTGTGCTCTTAATCCTAATATAATAACAAGCACATATATTTGATATTTATTTCTTTAATTTATCAATGGGTGAGATTTAGTTCGATAAATCAATAAGCCCGATAAGTTGGGAAATGATATCACTTATAGTGTGTGTTGTTGATTATAGAAGGAAACTGTGTCCTAGTAATCTAGGTTGAGAATGTCCCCAAGAGGAGCTCATAAGGATTGTCATGTTAAACCCTGCAGGTGGACTTAGTCCGACATGACGATGAAGTTGAGTGGTACTACTCTTGGAGCTAGAGAGTTGTCAGTAACTTACTTAATTAGTGGACATTTGTTATCTTAAACACAGGGAGACTAACACACTCATAATAAGAAGTGTTAGTTAGAGCCCTAGAGCCAATCATTTGATGATTGTATGGACTCATTGTATCATATTCTTGTATATTAATAAAGGCATTTGTTTGGTTATTATACTTATTTGTATTAGTGCCAAATAGACTAAGTATAATAGCGTCCATGAGTAGAAGGTTCATACCTATATTAATCGATTAGTTGAATCGATAGTGAGATGATATAGGGAACACTACTCTAAATCATTCCTAGTCGAGTATTAACATTCAGGGACAATGTTAATACAATAAGACTAGCATGTAGGTCAGCTCGATGATTTGATCTCACAAGTCATGGATATAGAGATATCAAGCTGACACATGAGTATGCATTAGAGAATGTATACTGAATGACCCGCCATGAGAAAGTATCATGGATCGTTATATGAGTGTCATATACTTTCTCATGTGGCTATTAGTATGACTATTAGTCCTTAGACCTGAAGTCACCATGGATCCCTACATAAGGAGTTATGTACTTTGGTTTCGTCAAACGTCACCCGTAACAGGGTGTGAGTGATGTAGATGGGATCTATCCCTCCCATATGACGGGAGCAACATCGATATTCTTGATAGAGTAAGACCACGAAGTGTATGACCATACCCAAATGAGTCAATATGAGATATTGAGCTCATTTGATTGAGTGAGTCTACTTGGAGTTCAAGATTTAGATTGGTCAGAGGATGACACGGTCTATGCCTCACATTGATCAATCTAGATGTCTAGGATAGAAGGACACTTGTCATATATTGTGAGGAGTCACAATTAGTAGTCACAAGGTGATGTTGGATCTCAACATTTCTTGTAACTTGGGTAGCAATGATGTATTGCTAGATGCCGCTCATTGCTTATGTTTCTAAAGGAGTTTAGAAACATTTCCAACGTTACAAGAACCTATTGGGTCACACACACAAAGAACAAGTGGATGGAGATTGGGTTCATTTGATGAACCAATTGGATTAGGTTCATATGATGCACCAAAGATTGGATTCAAATTAGACTTATTGAGTTAGACTCGATTAGATTCAATTGTTGAATGAATCTAATTTAAATTTGATTCATTGAGTAAATTTATATTAATGAATTGAGATTCATTAAATTGAAATTGACTTGAATCAAAGGTTGGATTTAACTCAACAAGGAAGAAATTGGTCAATTTTGACTTGACCAAATGGAAGTTGAAACATCAAGTTTGACTTGATGTATTGCCACATCATAAGGATGACTCATCCTTGCCACATCACCTCCACCTCATGAGGCATGCCACCTCATGGGGGTTACACCCTCCCCTTGGTTTTAATGTGGCCGGCCACATTAATGAGGGGGTTACATTGTGTGGCCGGCCACACATTAGTGAGGTGGGGGTTTTGATTTTGTGGTAATTGTGTGTGCATTCATTCCATCTTCTCCCTTGGTCTTTTCCTCATGGTTTTGCTACTGTTGCCGTGACTTTCATTGAGAGGAGAAGGTGGTTGAGTGAATCCAAGAGCAAAGGAAGAGTGAAGGTCACAAAGGAAGGATACTACTAGTGAGTGTATAAGATTTCTTTTATACCTTCTTCTTTTCTTCCTTTCCAATCCCATTCGAGAGCTCTAGAAAGTGCTAGCACACTTGGGGCTTTCTTCTCCATCCTTTTAGTGTGGGAGACACTCCTTGTTCGTGTGGATATCATTAGAGGAGTGTCTACGTTGACACTCTCGAGATCCGGCAACTCCTTGGACGAGCGGGAACGCGAAAGGGCTCGCTTCGAAGGTATAACTCTCATCTAGTGTAGATCTAAAAATTTTGAAACTCGTACTCGTAAGTTCATTCGGTTTTTCCTTGCACGGATCTACGGCTTTGAAAAATCCAACAGTGGTATCAGAGCCACGTGCAAGGCTTGTACGAGTTTAAATTTTTGGTTTTATGAAAACTAAAGTTTCTGTAATTTTCTGTAAAATTATGATTTTTATAGTTTTTATGGGTAATTTTTCCGTAGAAGCGAAGCACAAGTGTCTCGGCACTTGTAGGCTTCGGCTACTGGAAAGATTTTTCCAAAACGGCTTCGTTTTGCCCCAAATCTGTTTGGGACAGCGGGCTTGGATGCCATTAGATCGCAAAGGAGCAACTCACGATGGTTAGATCATGGGTAGGGGTATTGCCCCTAACCCCGCAAGGGGATTTGCTCCGCGATTGCACCCGAAATCGCTAAAAACGAACCCGCCGGGAAGATTTTTCCGAAACGGCAATGTCTCGGCCCAAATCGTTTTGGGACAGCGGGTTTAGGCGCTGTTGGATCGCAAAAGGAACCCTCGCGATGGTTAGATCGCGGGTAGGGGCGCTGCCCCTAGGCCCCGCAAGGGGATCCGTTCCGCGATTGCTCCCGAAACCGCTAAACGGGACCGCCGGGAAATTTTACTCGTAAAAATTGTAAAAATTAATTTTAAAATTATAGAAAATTATGAAAATATATAATTTTGAATTATATATTAATTTTGTGATAGTCATGGCCCAAAAACCCAATATGATTGGTTGTGTTGTAATTCATAATACGGCCTGCGTGCCGTTATGTGTTTGCGCGTGTTGTATGTTTTTATTTATTCGCGACCTGTGCGTCGTGCCTTCTCTTATATTCTTGTTGTAAATTAGATTTAGACTCGAATGTAACTTGAGTTTCAAATTGTAATGTACAAATTGGAGCGGTGGAGGGTCCACACGAGACGGAGTTCCGAGGCGGGCACGAGCAACACAAGGTGGTCAAAGGGAGGAGCTTGGAGAAGCTGTTGACCCTAGGTTGACCATTCGATCTTCTCATTGGCTTGAGAAGATCGTAGTAGGGCCATGACTAAATCATAAATATATTAATTAGTTAATTGCTTATGTATATGATGCATGTTTAATAAGTAATTAATTAATTAGTGCCTTACGATTAGATTGCAGATGATGCACCCTTGCGATTAGATTAGATCTAAGTCGTGCACAAGATGCATCCTTTTCGATTAGATTAGATCTCGATCGAACCAACTCTAAATGCCTAACCGTGCCGTGATACCTATCACTACCTCGATCACATGTATTGTTGAATCTGCCAAAGCAGAGCAATACTTATTTGCGGAGGGACAATCTTGGTCCCGCCTATCAACGCATGGGTGAGTACAAACTCAATTAGATTGAGTATTCCTAGTTACTCGGTTGGATCGAGTCAACTATAGGCATTCTTCCAATAGTTGGAATGATAGGTCAAAATCACATCTATATTAACTCTCGCTAACTCGAGTTTTAATATAAATGCGGATATTGATTTTATAAACAAGAGTTGCATAGAGATGTAATTGGTAATCGTTACCTACCGATCATACTAAGCCTTGGGCGTATTAGCCAAAGCTAACTCAAGGGTTAGTATGATGTGGATCTTGTCCCACAAGAATTATAGAATTCAGTGGGAGCATCATTTAATTAAAGGCCTAATTAAATGATTTTAAAAATATGATATTTATTTCTGCAAATTTTCTATTGTAGATAACCATGACGTCGAATACGAACTCTTTCTCCTGCGTTCTGTCCTTAAGAAGGACAAGTTCAACGGAGCAAATTTCTGGACTAGTACAAGAACCCGAGAATAGTTCTCACTCAGGAACGTAAACTGTACGTTCTGGAGCTGCCACTGCCACGCGAGCTGACCGGGATGCTTACAAGAAGCATCAAGATGACGCATTAGATGTGTCCTGTCTTATGCTCGCAACCATGAACTCAGAGCTTCAGAAGCAACATGAGTTGATGAGCGCTTACGATATGGTTGAACATCTTTGTCACCTATATCAAGGACAAGCAAGGCACTGGAAGAGGAACTCCAAAGAATACCTGGAAGATCTTACGAAGAAGAGAAATAAGATTTCTACTTCAGGTATACATGTTATAGAAGTCAACCTCTCTATTTCTTCATCGTGGGTATTAGATACCGGATGTGCTTCACACATTTGTACTAATAGCAGAGCATTGATGAAGGGTGAGATAGACCTACGAGTAGGCAATGGAGCACGAGTTCTGCTATTGCTGTAGGAACTTATCATCTACCTCTTCCCTCTGGGCTTGTACTAGAATTAGATGATTGTTGTTATGTGCCTGCCTTGACTAAGAACATAATTTCAGTTTCTTGTTTGGACAAGAAAGGATTCTCGTTTATAATAAAGAACAAATGTTGTTCTATCTATTTAAACGATATGTTCTATTATAGTGCACCTCTAATAAACGGACTCTATATTCTAGACCTTGAGAGCCCTATCTATAACATAAATACCAAGAGGTTCAAGTCAAATGACATGAACCAAACCTACCTCTGGCACTGTCGCTTAGGTCATATAAATGACAAGCGCTTATCATCCCACTCCATAAGGATGGTATGTTGGACTCATTTGATTTTGAATCATATGAGGTATGTGATGCCTACGAGGCAAGATGACCAAGACTCCCTTTAGTGGACACTGAGAGCGACTGATTGTTAGGACTCACTCTTTCAATGTCGCTGCTAGAGGCGGTTATAGGTACTTCATCACATTTATCGACTTGTGAACTCTAGATACGGTTATGTGTACTTGACACATAAGTCTAAACTGAAAAGTTTAAAGAATTCAAGAATGAAGTACGAGCCTTGGCAAGAGTATTAAGATACTTCCTGATCGAGTGGAGAATACCTTAGCCATGAGTTCGTGACTATCTCTAGAGTGTGGGTTCTATCCCAACTCACTCCTCCTGGAACACCACGGGAATGGAATGTGTCCGGATGACTTATTAGATAGTGCGATCGATCATGATGAGTCACAGAGATGAACCATATCTATGGGGATATGCTCTAGACACAGGCTTTCATACTCAACCGAGTTCCATCAAAGGCCGTGATAAAGACACCATATAGGATATAGACCGGAGATGCCCGTGTGTCTTTCATGAGGATTTGGGGTTGTGAGGCTTACGTTAGCGTCAAGTCTCGACAAATTAGGACCCAAATCGACAAGTGCTTTTCATTGGATATCCCAAGGAAACTAAGGGATATTACTTCCACATTACAGTCAAGTTGTAGCAGAATCGGTCTTTCTAGAAAGGGACTTTGTTTCTAGAAAGACTAGAAGGACGACTCGATCTTGAAGAAGTTCAAGATGCGAACAATAACACTGATGCCTCGATGGAAATTGAACTGAAACCACAAAGTGTTGTGGATGATGTTGTTCCATAAGGAGTTGAGGAACAACAACCGGTTCAAGTAGACATACCTCTTCGCAGGTCCGATAGGGTACGTCGTCACCGAGAGATACTCATTTCTCTTTCCGACCATGATGACAATGTGCTCATAGAGGATGAGCCTACCACATCGTAGATCAGTGATGAGACCAGATTAGAAATGGCTAGAGGCCATGAAATCGAAATGGAATCCATGTACACCAACCAAGTATGGACTTTGGTTGATCCAGAAGGGGTAAAACCCATTGGGTGCAAGTGGGTCTTTAAGAGAAAGGCATGGATGGACTTATCTATAAGGGTCGCTGGTAGCTAAAGGTTCCAAGCGATTCATGGTATTGACTATGATGAAACCTTTTCTCTAGCGATGTTTAAGTCCATTCGGATCATGCTTGCTATGCAGCCTACCATGACTATGAGATATAGCATGGATGTCAAAACCACGTTTCTGAATGGAAACCTACTCGAGGATGTGTACATGACACAACCTGAGGGTTTTGTAGAGTATGCAAGCTGCATAGGTCCATTTATGGACTAAAGCAAGCTTCACGGAGCTGGAATCTTCGTTTCGATGATGTTAGAGTGTATACTAAAAGCCTAGCTTTTGGTATAAACATTTATCTAGAAATAAGAATCACATTGGTCAAATGTCTACATTTATGATAAATGTAGTTGATTTGTAGATAACATGGTGTGTGGTGTCACACACAGAAGATCATGTTATTGGTTTCTTATAAATTATAAACAGTAGCTCACGACCAAAATGGAAAGGAACAAACCATTAGAAGGTCGTAGTGTAATTAGGTATTAGTTTATCTTGACTATATAATTACACTAGTACACTCAGAGTGTATTGAGTAGGACCATTTGAGGTCGTTTCTTTTATACTGACTTTATAAAGGAACAAAGACCTCGGTTATTATGGAAGTGTGTGTAATCCTAATATAATAACAAGCACATATATTTGATATTTATTTCTTTAATTTATCAATGGATGAGATTTAGTTCGATGAATCAATAAGCCGATAAGTTGGAAATGGTATCACTTATAGTGTGTGTTGTTGATTATAGAAGAAGAGTGTCCTAGAGATACTAGGTTGATAATGTCCTCAAGAGGAGCTCATAAGAATTGTCATGTTAAATCTGCAGTGGACTTAGTTCGACATGATAATAAGGTTGAGTGGTACTACTCTTGGACTAAGATATTAATTAAATGAGTTGTCGAACTCACTTAATTAGTGGACATTCGATATCTAAACACACGGAGAGACTAACACACTCATAATAAGAAGGAGCCCAAAATGTAATTTGGGATTGGTGCGGTAGTTCAATAATTGTTCTCTAGTGGAATGAATTATTATTGATAAAATTAAGTTGTGTGTTTGGGCGAACACGGATGCTTAATTTTATCGAGACCAAAACCATTCCTCCTCTCGGTCCCTATCGTAGCCTCTTATTTATAAGTACTACATCTATACCCACCTTCATACCCATGAGAAGGGCACGAAGCTAGCTTGTGGTTCAAGGCCTGCCAAGCCTGTGTTCATGGGTGGCGTAACCTAGCTACCCAAGCTTGTGGCCCCGTAAAAAGAATTTTAATTTTAATTTTATTATGGAAGATATAATTTATTACAGAGAATTAAAATTAAAATATCTCTCTAAAAGATCTACAAAAGATTAAAAGAAAGAGATTAGATCTCTTTCCTTATTTGTAGATTGGAAAGATATTTTATTTTTCTCTCTGAAAATTATTCACATGTTGAAAATTAAAATTATAGAAATTCTTTTATCAACCATGAAGGATTTTAAAAGGAAATTTTATTTTTAAAATTTCCAAAGACAAAAAGGAAGTTTTAATTGTGGATTAAAATTATCCTATTTGCTCTACATGAGGTGGCCGGCCACATACAATTAATTAGGAAAATTTATTTAATTTTTTCTTAATTAATTGTTGTCAAGGAAAGTTAAGGAAATTTTATTATAAATAAATTTCCTTATTTACCAAAGCCAAGGAATATAAAAGAAGGGGTAGGGGTGCCTTCATGGTGAACAACCTCTATTATTTTTCTCCCTCTTTTCCTTGGTGTGGTGGCCGGCCCTTCCCTTTCTCTCTTCTCCTCTTGTTGGCCGAAACCTATCTTCTTGGTGGAGCTTTTGTTTGTGGCCGGATCAAGGAAGGAGAAGAAGGAGAGAAAGCAAGTCTCATCTCTAGCATCCCTTGGAGCATTGGCGGTGGCCGAAATTATTCATCCTTGAAGAAAATTATTGTGGCCGGCCATCCTCTTTCTTTCTTCCTCTTTTGTGGTGGCCGAAACTTATCTCTTGCTTGGAGTTCTTGTGGTGGCCGGATACTACTTGGAGAAGAAGAAGAAGAAGGAGAGAAAACTTGTATCCCTTGGAGCATGGTTGGTGTTTTGTTCTTCGACCTTGGTGAAGCTTCTTTGTGATTGGCCGAACCTAGCTAGGAGAAGAAGAAGGTGCTTGGTGGTTTCTCATCTCGGAAGATCGTTGCCCACACAACGTCCGAGGTTAGAAGAGGAATACGGTAGAAGATCAAGAGGTTTTTCTACAAGGTATAACTAGTAATTTTTCTTTCCGCATTATACTAGTTATTTATGGAAATAATACCAAATACAAGAGGCTTACGATTCTAGAATTTCGAATATGTTTTTCGATGTTGTGTTCTTTTGTTTTTCTTTTCCTTGTGATTTGATTGTTCTTTTCGGTTAACCTAAAGTTATTTTAGGAAATTAAATATTAGCTTTCTATAAAAGGTTTTGTCTAGTCGGTGGTAGTTGCTCCCATATCCAAGAAGGCCGTATGCCTCGCCACGTCAGTACTGGGAACCGATTATGGAAATTAATATTTAATGGAATTAATAACTTAAGGTGATTTGGGTCGAACGTGTTAAGTTCCGCAGGAGATCCAAGTTAAAACCTAAAAGAACAAATAGATTAAGTTTTGGATCAAACGTGTTAAGGCGATCCAAAATTTAATTTAAAAGAACACATGGTAGCTAGGAAAAGGTTCGGACCTTTGTACAAAATTTTTGTACAGTAGGTTTTCCGAGTAGCAACCAACAATTGGTATCAGAGCTAGGGTTTTGCCTCTGTGTATTTGGTATTAGTTTAATTATGCACATGTCATACATAATTTAGGCAGGTTAATAGTAGGATGCGCTAACTTTGTGGATGCAGGATCCAACTATTATGACTTTTAGTTATTATGTGTGTGATTGGACCCTTGGACATGTCAAGGGCATTTATATGTGTGTGCATGATTGTATTAAAATACAGTGGAGTTTAGTTTTATTAGGATTTTATTTTGATCTAGATACATGTACATTCCTTTTATGGAATATAGGATCAAAAATGTAAAATTCTATTTATGTCGTGGATCAAATCTTGCAAAGCGTGGAACCTTCTAAGGACCAGAGGCGCAGCGGAAGATGGATGCGACAGCTAGACCCGGTGGCGGTGGCCAAATATGGCAGCAGCTTGGGATGACAACACACGGAGGACAACTAGAGATAAAAGCCATAATAGTTGAAAATTAGATTTTCTATTTATTGCTTTATATTGTGCTGTGTGTGCATGTTAGTTTACAAGTTTAGTAGGCTAGCATAGTTAAAATTCCTCATTTATAAATAACTAAGTGGGAGAGGGATTTTTAAGTAAATCCCATGGTCTCCATTACTGGTTTGTAAGTGATGCAAACAAGCTTGCGCGTTGGCTCTGAGTGCCTTCCTCCATAACGGATGAGCTTGTTTGTGGATCACTAGAACAGAGTTCCATTTTTGGATGACTATAGGAAGTTAATTAAGAGCGTGTGATCTTCCTCAACGGAAGGGGCATAATCTTATTAATGGACTTAGTGTCAAGTAATGGTATACACTTAGACACATTTAATAGTATCCTCCCCAACGGAGTCACTACTATCACTTGTGTGACCAAAGGGAAACCAACTATTGATTTGTCATAAAACTATATTGGCAATATAATAAAATTAATAAACCCCTCTTACAAATGTTTGAATTTGTATACGTCCACACTAACGTGGCATACAAGATTCATGGTGTTTGAGGTAATTTTATTTGTCAAAAAGTTATATTGACAAGATATTCAATGGGTAAAACTCTCCTCTTACAAATGATGAATTTGTATACGCCCACACTAACGTGGCATGCAAAATTCACGGTGTTTGAGGTGTTGGTGAATTTAAATAATATTGTTTGAGGAATCAATGTTATTTTAAATTCAAAGAGTTTTGACCAAATATTTGATCAAATACCGATCAACTATTAATTTTATTCGTTATAAAGTAAAGTTGACGAGATAATAAAATTAATGAATAAAATCTCCTTTTCGATTTTGTATACACAAAATTCATGGAGATTTTAAGGAGTTGATCTTGACCAAATATTTTTGTGATTCTTAAGATGTTTGTCAATCCCTAGTAGTCATACTATAGAAAAAGACTTAGTAGTCCCAATTGTAATGATTGGAAATAGGACTTGGACATTAAGGTAGACTGTCTTCTTAGAACTAAGAACAATTTAGGTGTATTTAATTCATTAGTTGAAACATGTCTAGTGGTGTTATCTACCAGAACCTGGAGTGTAGATACAAGATGCCATTAATCATGTCTGCAATTCATTGCAGGGTTCCAGGAAACCCGACAACTAAATGAAAGGTAAATCACCATCCACATGGGCACTACTGTAAAAGTGGTAGCTGTTGTAGTGGGAGATGTTTATCTTTTGATAAGAATAAAATTTGGATTTTAAGTAATTGTCTTTACGTACCAAGTTTAGAAAGAACCTGATTTCAGTTTCTAAACTATTATAGATATTGTGTCTATTTTGATAACAAAGTTGTTATCAAGAAAAATAGGGAAGTTATCTATTCTGGTATGATGGTTGACAATTTATAATCCAATAACTCCCACGATGCAATAAATAGAAATTAGTAACACATCTTCTAATTTTAAGAGAAAGCAACCTTCGGAAATGAACCAATTATATCTTTGGCATCTAAAAGCTAGGTTATACTTAAGTAGGATTCATTGGTAGCTAATGAACTTTTGGGTTCATTGGTAGTGGAAATATTTCCAACCTGCGAGTCTTACTTGGAAGGAAAATAACCAAGAAGCTTTTAAGTCCAAGGGGTATGGATTCAAAGATATGTTAAAATCGGTTCATTCTGATTTGTGTGATCCTATGACTATCCAGACAAGAGGTAGTATTGAATATTTTGTCTATTTTATAGACAACTATTCAAGATACAAATAAATTTACTTAATGTACCGCAAGACTAAGTACTTTGATTAGTTCAAAGAGTACAAGGTTGATGCGGAGAAATGTTAAAGTAAAAAGTCACTATGGAAGATCGTAGTGGCAAGTACCTCTTGAGAGATTTTAGGAGTCACTTATCAGTAGTTGGATTTCAATCCCAACTAATTGCATCTGGTACACCCCAACAGAATGGTGTAGTAGAAAGAAGGTAAAGGACTCTTATGGAATAATTAGATAGATGATGAGTTATTCAGAAAATTACCAAATTTGTTTTAAGGATAAAACTCTGAAGTGAACATAGTACCTTCCAAGTTATAACTCTCTACTCATATAGAATTGCTAAATAGGCGTAAGCCTATTCGGATTCAGAGCACATATGTTAAAAAGAGATAATAATAAGTTGGATAGGAGTTCACTTGTTTGTAAGTTATCCTAGATAAACAAAAGTAGGTTTATAGTCTTAAAAATCAGAAGGTCATTGTTAGCATCAATGACTGATTTTAAAAGGACTATATAATGAACCACGTGCTCATAAGTAAATTTGTTCTTAAGGAAATAATAAAAGACATGTCTAATCTAGTACCAACTGTACAAGATGAGATACCACAAGAAAACTGCAACACGTATCACAAATGATACACAATTGCAGAAAATGCCTTGTCGTAGTGGGAGGGTTGTTAAGCAACCTTAAAAGATTCATGTTTTGGGAGAGTTTTTGAACTCGATCCCTGAAGGACATGAACCTGATCTCCGGACATATGACGAAGCACTCCAAGATGAATATGCAGCATCTTGGCAAAGAGTAATGAATAATAGAATTAGAATATATGTATTCTAATAAAATCTGGAAGCTTGTAGAACCACCAAGTGGTGTAAAAGCCTTTGGGTGTAAAAGGTCTATAATAGGAAAAAAGAGGGATAGACAGGGAGGTAGAAACCTTCATGAAAAAGGAAACTTTTTTCACTGGTAGCCATGCTTAAGTCTATCCGGATTCTTTTATCTATTTGGCAAGTGGATGTCAAGACAGCATTCCTTAATGGAAGTCTTGAAGAAAGCATCCATATAAAGCAACCAGAAGGGTTCATTGTAAAGGGCTAAGAGCATCTTGTGTAAAGCTCAATCAGTCTATGGACTGAGGCAAAGCTTCAAGGTCTTGGAACATCCGGTTTATCAAAAGTAATTCAGACCTATGGATTTATTTAGTAACCGGGTAAGTCTTGTGTATACAAAAGGTGTGATGGAAGCGTGGTGGTATTTCTTGTACTATACGTAGATAACATTTTTGGTAGTTGGAAACAATATCAAAATGTTGTCAGAAGTAAGGGTATGGTTGTCCAAACAATTCGATATAAAGGACTTGGGAGAATGAATATATTCTTGAGATCAAAGTAATAAGGGATCGCAAGAAAAGAATATTTTACTTATCCCAAGCTTCATACATCGGAAAAATCCTTGCTCGTTTTAAAGCATGCAAAACTCCAAGAAAGGTTTCTTACCTTTTCAGGATGGAGTAACTTTATCTAAAGATATGTCTCTGTAGACATCAAAGGAGATAAAGGAAATAAAGGCAGTTCTTTATGCTTCGGCTGTCGGAAGCCTAATGAATGCTATGCACGAGATAAGAAATCTGTTTTGCCAAGGGCATATTTGGAATCCTAGACAAGGACAGTGGACTGCAGTAAAGCATATATTGAAGTACCTTAGAGGCATTAGAGATTATATGCTAGCTTACAAGGCAGTTAATTTGGTCCTAGTGGGTTGCATGGATTTTGGCTTCCAATCGGATAGGGATAATAATAAGTCAACCTCGGGGTTTTATGTTTACTTTAGGAAGTAAAGTCATAACTATGGAAGAGTGATAAGCATAGGTGTTTTTCTGGGCTCCACCATAGAAGCTTAGTATATGGCAAGCCTCTGAGGTAGCCATAAAAGCTGAATGACTCAATAACCTCAAGATAGACTTAGATATAATTTCTGGTTTATCCAAAGATTGTTACAATTTATTGTAATAATGTTGGTGCAGTAGCAAACTCGAAGAAACCATAAGTCTATAAGGCAAGTAAACACAATAGAGCACAAGTACCACCCAATACGAGAAATCGTATAAACGAGGAGAAGTTGTTGCTGCCTAGATTGCATCAGGTAATGACCTATAGATCCTTTCACTAAGGTCCTTAAGGCAAGAGCTTTTGATGGGCATGTTGAAGGGTTGGGAATCAGATGTATGGCAGCTTAGTCTTTTAGTATAAGTGGGAGATTGTTAGAGTGTATACTAAAAGCCTAGCTTTTGGTATAAATATTTATCTAGAAATAAGAATCACATTGGTCAAATGTCTACATTTATGATAAATGTAGTTGGTCAATTAATTTATATTGTAGATAACATGGTGTGTGGTGTCACACACAGAAGATCATGTTATTGGTTTCTTATAAATTATAAACAGTAGCTCACGACCAAAATGGAAAGGAACAAACCATTAGAAGGTCGTAGTGTAATTAGGTATTAGTTTATCTTGACTATATAATTACACTAGTACACTCAGAGTGTATTGAGTAGGACCATTTGAGGTCGTTTCTTTTATACTGACTTTATAAATGAACAAAGATCTCGGTTATTATGGAAGTGTGTGCTCTTAATCCTAATATAATAACAAGCACATATATTTGATATTTATTTCTTTAATTTATCAATGGGTGAGATTTAGTTCGATGAATCAATAAGCCCGATAAGTTGGGAAATGGTATCACTTATAGTGTGTGTTGTTGATTATAGAAGGAAACTGTGTCCTAGATACTAGGTTGATAATGTCCTCAAGAGGAGCTCATAAGAATTGTCATGTTAAACCCTGCAGGTGGACTTAGTCCGACATGATAATAAGGTTGAGTGGTACTACTCTTGGACTAAGATATTAATTAAATGAGTTGTCAGTAACTCACTTAATTAGTGGACATTCGATATCTTAAACACAGGGAGACTAACACACTCATAATAAGAAGGAGCCCAAAAATGTAATTTGGGATTGGTGCGGTAGTTCAATAATAGTTCTCTAGTGGAATGAATTATTATTGATAAAATTAAGTTGTGTGTTCGGGGCGAACACGGGATGCTTAATTTTATCGGGAGACCAAAACCAATTCCTCCTCTCGGTCCCTATCGTAGCCTCTTATTTATAGAGTACTATACCCATCTATACCCACCTTCATACCCATGAGAAAGGGGCCGACCAAGCTAGCTTGTGGTTCAAGCTAGGGCCGGCTGGTGGCCGGCCCTAGCTTGAACCCAAGCTTAGGTGGCCGGCCCCATTAAATTAAAAGAATTTTAATTTTAATTTTTATTATGTGGAAGATATAATTTATTACAGAGAATTAAAATTAAAATATCTCTTTAAAAGATCTACAAAAAGATTAAAAGAAAGAGATTAGATCTCTTTCCTTATTTGTAGATTGGAAAGATATTTTATTTTTCTCTCTGAAAAATTATTCACATGTTGAAAATTAAAATTATAGAAATTTCTTTTATCAACCATGAAGGGATTTTAAAGGAAATTTTATTTTTTAAAATTTCCAAAGACAAAAAAGGAAGTTTTAATTGTTGATTAAAATTATCCTATTTGCTCTACATGAGGTGGCCGGCCACATACAATTAATTAGGAAAATTTATTTAATTTTTTCTTAATTAATTGTTGTCAAGGAAAGTTAAGGAAATTTTATTATAAATAAATTTCCTTATTTACCAAAGCCAAGGAATATAAAAGAAGGGGTAGGGGTGCCTTCATGGTGAACAACCTCTATTATTTTTCTCCCTCTTTTCCTTGGTGTGGTGGCCGGCCCTTCCCTTTCTCTCTTCTCCTCTTGTTGGCCGAAACCTATCTTCTTGGTGGAGCTTTTGTTTGTGGCCGGATCAAGGAAGGAGAAGAAGGAGAGAAAGCAAGTCTCATCTCTAGCATCCCTTGGAGCATTGGCGGTGGCCGAAATTATTCATCCTCTTTCTTTCTTCCTCTTTTGTGGTGGCCGAAACTTATCTCTTGCTTGGAGTTCTTGTGGTGGCCGGATACTACTTGGAGAAGAAGAAGAAGAAGGAGAGAAAACTTGTATCCCTTGGAGCATGGTTGGTGTTTTGTTCTTCGACCTTGGTGAAGCTTCTTTGTGATTGGCCGAACCTAGCTAGGAGAAGAAGAAGGTGCTTGGTGGTTTCTCATCTCGGAAGATCGTTGCCCACACAACGTCCGAGGTTAGAAGAGGAATACGGTAGAAGATCAAGAGGTTTTTCTACAAGGTATAACTAGTAATTTTTCTTTCCGCATTATACTAGTTATTTATGGAAATAATACCAAATACAAGAGGCTTACGATTCTAGAATTTCGAATATGTTTTTCGATGTTGTGTTCTTTTGTTTTTCTTTTCCTTGTGATTTGATTGTTCTTTTCGGTTAACCTAAAGTTATTTTAGGAAATTAAATATTAGCTTTCTATAAAAGGTTTTGTCTAGTCGGTGGTGGTTGCTCCCATATCCAAGAAGGCCGTATGCCTCGCCACGTCAGTACTGGGAACCGATTATGGAAATTAATATTTAATGGAATTAATAACTTAAGGTGATTTGGGTCGAACGTGTTAAGTTCCGCAGGAGATCCAAGTTAAAACCTAAAAGAACAAATAGATTAAGTTTTGGATCAAACGTGTTAAGTTCCGCAGGCGATCCAAAATTTAATTTAAAAGAACACATGGTAACTAGGAAAAGGTTCAGACCTTTGTACAAAATTTTTGTACAGTGGAACCTCTAGGTTTTTCGAGTAGCAACCAACAGATGATGCAATCAAATAGTTTGGTTTCATCAAGAACGAAGATGAGCCTTGTGTCTACAAGAAGGTTGTAGGAGATATAGTTGTCTTCCTTATATTGTATGTGGATGACATACTACTCATTGGGAAGGACATCCCTATGCTTCAGTTTGTCAAGACCTGGCTAGGGAGTTGCTTCTCAATGAAGGACTTAGGTGAGGCATCCCGCATTCTAGGGATACAAATCTATAGGGATAGATCTAAGAGATTGCTTGGCCTAAGTCAGAGTACATACATTGACAAGGTACTCCTTCGGTTTGCCATGCAGAACTCCAAGAAGGGATTTCTGCCGATGTCACATTTCGAAGACTCAAGATCCCTCTTCTAGAGAGGAGAGATATGGATCAGATCCCTTATGCCTCGGCCATAGGATCGATCATGTGCGCCATGCTATGTACTCGACGATGTCTCGTATGCTTTGAGCATGACGAGCAGATACGATCCAGTGAAAGTCACTAGATAGCGTCAAGAATATTCTTAAGTACTTAAGAAGGACTAAAGAATATTTCTTGATATATGGAGGCAATGATGAGCTAGCCGTAAAGGGTTACGGTGATGCTAGCTTCCAGACCGGGATTACTATAGATCGCAATCGGGGTTCGTGTTTTGCTTAAATGGTGGTGCGAGGAAGAGTTCACGATGGGCGATTCTACAACAGATATCGAGTATATTCTTGCATCGAGGCAGAAAGGCGATTTGGATCCATGGAGTTCATCATGAACTTGGGGTGGTTCCAGCATCATGACCCAGTTGAGCTCTATTGTGACAACAATTGAGCTATAGCACAGGCGAAGGAACCTCGCTCACACCAGCGGACCAAGCACATACTACGGCGCTTCCATCTCATTCGAGAGATTATCGATAGAGGAGATGTGAAGATTTGCAGAGTACCTACAGCACAGAGAAAGCATGATGGTTACACTAGGTCATTAGGCCTTAGAGCCTATACTGATTGGCACTAGTGCTAGTGGGAGATTGTTAGTTAGAGCCCTAGAGCCAATCATTTGATGATTGTATGGACTCATTGTATCATATTCTTGTATATTAATAAAGACATTTGTTTGGTTATTATACTTATTTGTATTAGTGCCAAATAGACTAAGTATAATAGCGTCCTTGAGTAGAAGGTTCATATCTATATCAATCGATTAGTTGAATCGATAGTGAGATGATATAGGGAACACTACTCTAAATCATTCCTAGTCGAGTATTAACATTCAGGGACAATGTTAATACAATAAGACTAGCATGTAGGTCAGCTCGATGATTTGATCTCACAAGTCATGGATATAGAGATATCAAGCTGACACATGGGTATGCAATAGAGAATGTATACTGAATGACCCGCCATGAGAAAGTATTATGGATCGTTATATGAGTGTCATATACTTTCTCATGTGGCTATTAGTATGACTATTAGTCCTTAGACCTGAAGTCACCATGGATCCCTACATAAGGAGTTATGTACTTTGGTTTCGTCAAACGTCACCCGTAACTGGGTGGACTATAAAGGCGATTACTGGGTATGTAACGAATTATGCAGAGGGATGTGAGTGATGTAGATGGGATTTATCCCTCCCATATGACGGGAGCGACATCGATATTCTTGATAGAGTAAGACCACGAAGTGTATGACCATACCCAAATGAGTCAATATGAGATATTGAGCTCATTTGATTGAGTGAGTCTACTTGGAGTTCAAGATTTAGATTGGTCAGAGGATGACATGGTCTATGCCTCACATTGATCAATCTAGATGTCTAGGATAGAAGGACACTTGTCATATATTGTGAGGAGTCACAATTAGTAGTCACAAGGTGATGTTGGATCTCAACATTTCTTGTAACTTGGGTAGCAATGATGTATTGCTAGATGCCGCTCATTGCTTATGTTTCTAAAGGAGTTTAGAAACATTTCCAACGTTACAAGAACCTATTGGGTCACACA
This sequence comes from Zingiber officinale, assembly GCF_018446385.1. Lineage (NCBI taxonomy): Eukaryota > Viridiplantae > Streptophyta > Magnoliopsida > Zingiberales > Zingiberaceae > Zingiber > Zingiber officinale. The sequence continues at coordinate 90,053,382 of NC_056002.1, read as the reverse complement.
CACAAAGAACAAGTGGATGGAGATTGGGTTCATATGATGAACCAATTGGATTAGGTTCATATGATGCACCAAAGATTGGATTCAAATTAGACTTATTGAGTTAGACTCGATTAGATTCAATTGTTGAATGAATCTAATTTAAATTTGATTCTTTGAGTCAATTTATATTAATGAATTGAGATTCATTAAATTGAAATTGACTTGAATCAAAGGTTGGATTTAACTCAACAAGGAAGAAATTGGTCAATTTTGACTTGACCAAATGGAAGTTGAAACATCAAGTTTGACTTGATGTATTGCCACATCATAAGGATGACTCATCCTTGTCACATCACCTCCACCTCATGAGGCATGCCACCTCATGGGGGTTACACCCTCCCCTTGGTTTTAATGTGGCCGGCCACATTAATGAGGGGGTTACATTGTGTGGCCGGCCACACATTAGTGAGGTGGGGGTTTTGATTTTGTGGTAATTGTGTGTGCATTCATTCCATCTTCTCCCTTGGTCTTTTCCTCATGGTTTTGCTGCTGTTGCCGTGACTTTCATTGAGAGGAGAAGGTGGTTGAGTGAATCCAAGAGCAAAGGAAGAGTGAAGGTCACAAAGGAAGGATACTACTAGTGAGTGTATAAGATTTCTTTTATACCTTCTTCTTTTCTTCCTTTCCAATCCCATTCGAGAGCTCTAGAAAGTGCTAGCACACTTGGGGCTTTCTTCTCCATCCTTTGAGTGTGGGAGACACTCCTTGTTCGTGTGGATATCATTAGAGGAGTGTCTAGTTGACACTCTCGAGATCCGGCAACTCCTTGGACGAGCGGGAACGCGAAAGGGCTCGCTTCGAAGGTATAACTCTC